>NC_091261.1:34552500-37052500 GCF_042477335.2 Ovis canadensis | reverse complement strand
CCTCAAGGAGGTCTCATTCCTTAATTTTCTTAGGACATATAAACAGTATTTGAAAGCAGTACACACTCATTTCTCAAAAATCACCTTCCTAGAATTATCCATAATTTTAATTAAAATATGAGTTATTTAATAATACATTTTACACCTATGTGGTTAACTACATATATGTGAATCCAATATGTCAAAACAGACATATATGAAGGAAAAGAAGATAAAGAGTTTTTCACAGAATTATATGTTATATAATGTTAATGTTATATCACAGCATTAATCCTCCATCTAGAAATGTAGGCATTTATGATAAAAGAATAACATCTTTTCCGTGTTTAATGCAGCAATTAGGAATGGCTTACACAACAGATACATATCACAGGTTCAGAAAAATGATCTATGAGAGAAAATAAGAGTTCTTAGGTTGTGATCCACATTTTTGTATTAGCTTAAAGACTCTGTCAGTGTAAAATGTCTATCTTTCAAAGAACTGGCAATTTTATACTCTTTTCAAAATCATTTTACTCACTGAATATATTACTTAGGAAACACGGCTAGAACAAAAGAAAAAAGGATTCCTAGGGTTTCTTTATCCCTTTAACTTGGTTTGTAGAGTTTTATTTCTTTGCTTCCATTCCCATGGTTGCATCTGTTAATAAGAAGTAGTGGTTTGTGTCCAAAAGTCTAAGATGCTATTAACACTTGAGAAATACTAAGCAAATAATAATCATATAATTTCAATCCTGCTAAAGAGAACTACATGATAACAAAGTGTGGTTATTATGTTACCCTTTGAAAATCCTTGAATAACATATTAAAATAATTTGTTTAGAAATAATGCTTTTTGAAAGAAACTTTCTATAATAGTGTTCTAAATTATTCTCCAGTAGATTGCTGGGTTTAACAAGTTGAACAATATTTTGGTGCTTAGAAT
This sequence comes from Ovis canadensis, assembly GCF_042477335.2. NCBI lineage: Eukaryota > Metazoa > Chordata > Mammalia > Artiodactyla > Bovidae > Ovis > Ovis canadensis. Next base: position 37,051,575 of record NC_091261.1, on the reverse strand, counting down.
ATTACAGTTATACATGAAAAGGGTGGCGAAACTGTGACTCCCTTGAAAAGATACACATTGAAAAGACACATGGACATTGTTATTAGTTTACCTGGGGCTAGCAAAGACCTGAATCAGTTGTGTTGCATTTAAAGAACTTTAGAAATAAATATTTATATTTTTTTGTGCTAAACTAACCAAATACCCATGCTTTCATTACAATCGATTTGTCACCATATTACATCGTTTCTGTTTTTATGAATTGTTTCTTTATCCTTGAGAAAAAAATAAGAGAACTATAACATCTATCCTCCTCTCTTCATGGACCTTATGTGCTGCTCTAAACTTTATGATCAAGCTCCCTTTCATAAAAGGGCTTCTCCACTGTTGCCTATTCACAAAACCCACCACCTATTTACTCCTAGAATTTATCTAATTGGTGTTCACAAAATTAACAGGGTCACTTACTTGTACTATATCTATTTCTTTGAATGAAAGACTTTTAAAGCCACTTTTTAACACAGTAAAGGAGCATTTATTCAGAAACTAGTTTTTAATCAGAGTCCAGTAAAAAAAATAAAATTAAAGGTTATCTCAAAGAAATATAAGATATTTAAAAACTGTTGACTAGACACTGTAGTGATCATTTTACATCATACACAAATACCAAATAATTATGATGTACATCAGTAGCATATACCAATTATATCTCAATAATTAATAATAATAATAAAAGTATTGTAAGATAAGGAATAAAGGGAGCTAATCCAAATTCAGAATCTTCAGTACTCTGGTCTTAAAGAGGGTCTCACTGAGAGTGCTGGAACTTCCAAGAAAGTTCCTTCTCTGGGGGCTGAGACAATGTAAGAGGCTTAGTAACATCATACACTGCTACAGTCTTCTAATGGACAAGGCCTCCTATCAGTACATACTGATTTAAAGCAAGCCAGGAAATATATTTAAAACATCTCAAGCTTCCTCAGCACTATGTGAAAAAAGAAGCAGGTGATTAGGCTAAAAGACAATGAAAAATAACTTGCATTCAATATCTCTGAATAGCAAAGTGTTTTATGCTTTTATGTTCTCTGGAAAGTATCTTCCAATTAAAAAGGGGGGGAACTGTATCCCTAATTATGCACAGAATACATTTTTTTATTTCTGAACCTTTATTAAAGGCTCATTCTGTCTTCAAAATATGTTTTATTTTATGCTTTCCAATGCAAACTATCACCGAGAGAAAGGAAAGAAAGAGAGAATATCCATCATACAGTAGAAAAATACACATTCTTTTCAAGTATATGCTGAATATTCTTCAGGAGAAATATGATAGGTCACAAAACAAGTCTTAGTAAATTTAAGAAGATTGAAATCATACCAAGTATCTTTTCTGCAAACAGTGGTGTGAAACTAGAAATCAGTAACAGGAAAAAGGCTGGAAAATTCATAAATATTTGGAAATTAAACAACACATTCCTAAACAATGGATCAGAAAGAAATCAAGAGAAAAATAAAAGAATATCTTGAAACAAACTAAAATGAAAACATGACATCCCCAAATCTATGGGTTACTTCAAAAACCATTCTAAGAGGGAGATTTATAGCAACAAGCAACTATATAAGAAAAAATGAAACATTTAATTCAACTTTACACATTAAGAAACCAAAAATGCAAAACAATCTAAGCCAAAATTAGTAAAAGGGAGCAAATAACCAAGATCAGAGCAGAAATAGATGATATAGAGACCAGTAAAACAATAGAAAAGATAACTGAAACTAAAAGCTGTTTCTTAAAAGTTAAATAAAATTGATATTTATCTGTTTTAAAATAATGACTATAAACAATAGAGTATCCACATTTTCTTCATCTTAAAACACACACGATGTTAACTGCTAGTAGAGTCACAATGCTTCACAAGTGTGCATTTTCTTATTTTATGCTACTATGTCACTATTTTTAATGCATATAATGCATTTATATTTCTATAGTGCCTTTTATCCAAAAAAAAAAAATCAAAATGCTCTAGTGTTTAGAAAGATTCATGACTTCATTTATAACATGATTTTAACTTCAGAACAGTAATAAGAACAAATCATTGGATAAAAACATTATTGCTAATAGACTGTATCTTAAAATTTTGAAATTTTATTTATGTAATTTTTTGGCTGCACCTTGCATGATGTGGGATCTGTTTCCTGACCAAGGAGTGAACCTGTGCCCCCTGCAGTGGAATCATGGAGTCTTAACACCTGGACCACCAGGGAAGTCCCTGGAAACTTTAAAATAGATACAAATATTTGGCAACATTAATGAACAGCAGTAAAATATTAAAAGACCAATAATAAAGACCTACAAAATTTAGACATGCATATTAGAAAAAACAAAATGAAATACATTCTGAAGGAAACTTCATTTGAAAACAGCTGCTGCTGCTGTCACTTCAGTCGTGTCCAACTCTGTGCGATCCCAGAAACAGCAGCCCACCAGGCTCCCCCGTCCCTGGGATTCTCCAGGCAAGAACACTGGAGTGGGTTGCCATTTCCTTCTCCACTGAAAACAGCAGTAGGAGAATAATCAAAAAAGCCAAACAAAAATACTGTTTACAAATTCTTATATTTATGGAAACTAATATTTCCTAAGTCCTTAGGAAATGTATAGATGAAAAATATGCATAGCTCCAGAGTCTCAAGATAACTGCCCACAGAATCAGAACAACATGATTTTTCTATTGTCTAAGCTGAAGGAGTAAAATCCAATAATGCATCCTAAAACTTTTCAAAATTCTCTCACATTTTCACAATTCCTTCTTGTTAAAAACTTCTAATATTTCAAATCCCATACCCTGTTGTAGGGATCCATCATCTGTCTGAATTTGGTTTATCTTTACACTCATAAATATAGTAAACTATTTAATCATCTTCTGGTGAATGCCTCTAACCACCCATGAGTTCTTAAACAATTCCAGACTGATGCACACTATTTTACATATTTTAATTATCATGGTTACCTTTATATTGCCATCATCAGTAGATGAGATCCATTCAAAATCCCACAAATATTATTATATCTACCAAATAAAAATAAAGCAAACACAAAATGGAGAACACATTTTCAACAAGCATGCCACCTAAATAAAATAGAAAATAGAAGCTACTAGAAAGATTTAAGAGTTTAATCACAAGGAAAAGAGTAAGGAGAAATATTGGTCAAATGGGAAAAATTTAGCAATGTAGACTTTTGAACCCAGTGTATTTTTTAAGGCCTTATTAATATTTTTAAAGAAAACCCTTAACATGTAAAACCTAGAGAACAGTTGTTAATTTAAATAATCCTTAAATAATCTTTATTATATTCTAGAGCAGTGCTGGTTAATAAAAATATAGTGTGGGACACATGCAGTATGAACTTTTCTACTGACCATATCAATAAACATAAACAGAACAAAATTAATTTTAACAATATACTTTACTTAACCCAGTTATATCTAGAATACTATTTCAATAATCAATATAAAAAATTACGAGTGGTTTTACTGTCTTTCCTACTGTGTATTCAGAATCCTGCACATATTTCATGCTTAATAGTACAACTCAGTTTGAGATAGCCACCTTACAAATGCTCAATGGACATGTAGCATTTCTATGACCACTTAATCACTAATTCTTCTAAACGATTTTATTATAAAAGAAAAATCTAACTAATGTGGCTGCAACACAGTAACATAAAATGTTGTGGCTTATAAATATCTTTTTCATATATTGATGGATGTTAATTAGATTTACCATGGTCATTACTTCACAATATATACGTATACCAAATCGTTGCATTGTGTGCCTGAAACAAATGTAACGTGGAATTCTCTAGCAAAAGTATTGGAGTGGGTAGGCATTTCCTTCTCCAGGGGATCTTCCTGACGTAGGAATAAAACTCAGGTCTCCTGCATTGCAGGCAGATTCTGTACTGTCTGAGCCACCATGAAAGCCCATATGTCAACTATATGTCAACTAAATAAGATACTTTCTTACTTTATTACTATAAAATTCTATACAGTTCACTTTTATTAATGACATTACAATAGCTGTTTAGAATTATAGATCTGCAACTTACTAAACAGAACAGTTATGAAACTCTTAAAAGCATGATAAGCTTTGTAATTTCAAAGCCCACTGACAAGAAAAATTTTTTTAAAGTATCTCATATTTTAGCTCCTTTTCAGTTCTCAATGCAACAAGTCCTCATCTTGTGTTGACAGAAACATACATACACACATGCATACATACATTCATATACACTTTAAACTTCTGAAAATACAAAATTAATACCCGTTTTCACCAATTCTTCTTTTCCATTGTCACCAAAGAAACACTGCCTTTTCTTCTGATCATGGCTAATTACTCCCCTTAATGTTTAAGTCAAGTCACAGCCTTTCCTGTCTCTTAAACAGCTCATGATTTCTAAAACTTTCTATCAAAGGTATTTTTAAACGTTATTGAGGAATAACTGACAAAAATAACTGTATATATTCAAAATATGCAGAGTGATGATTTAGTATTCATATGTCATAGAATAATTTCCAACATTAAAATAATGAACACATCTAACACTTCGCATACTTAGCTCTTTTGGTGTGAGCACGTGTGTGGTGAAAATGATGAAAAGCTACCGTCTGCAACTCCCATGTGTACACTACTATTATTAACTATAATAACCATACTGTACATTAGAGCCTAAGAACTTATTCTTTTGTAACTGAAATATTTTACCCTTTCAATAAACATCTTCAAGTACATTCTACATGGCATTACTTTAAGATAAGCATAGTCATCTTTCACTTAGGCTATTACACTTTTATTTTCCTAATCAAATTCTGCCACCTTCTCCTTGTCATATTTTCCACTGCTACCAGATCAGTTTTTCTAAAATGAAGTTCTAATAATGTCAGCCTCTTGGATAAATACAGTCATTCTGAGCTCACTACACAAAAATTAATAAAGACCTTTCTGGGTCATTTGAAGCCTTTTACGCTATGACTCTTGTATACACCTTGAACTTGGGCACTTGTCTCACATCCACAACCACAGACTCCATCCACTCAGCTACAACATATTAATTCTTATACTTCCATGCTTTGAACATATTGTATCCTCTGTCTACAATCACTTTCTAGATCATTTCACACAATGCCTTTAACAACCTCAGCCTGGTCATTCCGGTTGTATTTTGGGGGACTTGGTTTTTGTTGTTCTTTTTCCTTCTAGCAATACTCCTATCATCCTGACAGATGATAGTGGAAAGTCACAACTCAACTAAGAAATAATCCCTTTACAATTACTGTGCAATTTATAGTATTGTTGCTAGAGCAGATTAACAGGGCTTCTCATATACCATCTGTGGCCTCTGAGCAGACTGATCCATTGTTTCTGTTGCTAACAGGAGGAGGTTAAGCAAGTTAGATTCTCATGAGACGTACAAAAGTATGCCTTCATAGCCTTGCCTCAGGGTGATGTTACCTTTTTTGTCTTCTAGGCTTTCTTCAGAACATCATGTTTTCCATGTCTAAATTACCACGTTAACAGGACCAGATGAGGAAGAAATAGAAAGTACATTAGAAGTCTTAAAGAGAAAACACATGTACTTCAGAAGGTAGGACATAAAACCTAGTACATTTTCTGCATCAAATCTACATCTTAAAGTCTGTTTTTAATAACTCATGCTAAGACAGGGAGCAAATAGTAGTGCTTACCTGATAGCCTTCAAGCCTCTTACACTTAGCTGAAGATTCCATGTCATGTTTTCATTCTTAAGAAATTAAACAGTAAATGCCTATATTTTAGAGAAATATTCATCAGAGTATTTAATGATACAGAAAAGGCATATTACTAGATTGTCTACCACACAGTGGCACTTCAATAAGGGTATGGGGAAGTGTTTGAAATGAAATTAGGTATGAAACAATGAGGTGCTCTTGATTTGAGGTCCTACAAGTTAAAATGTTTTTTAATTGGCAAGAGAAAAGAGAGAAAAATCTCTATTGGATTCCTCAAATCATCGCACAAGCCTTCTGTATCCTAAGGGGGGGGGGGGGGGCGGGGACAACAGTAGCTTTGGAAAACATAAAAACTGTCAGAAGATCAATCATTCATTTTAATTTTCAAGAGTATGATTTTTAATTTAGGGTTTGTTAAATTAATCCCCACCTGTGTGGGGCTTTTTACTGCTTCAAGTTGAGTTTGGAAGTGTATTTTTCACCTCCTGAAATTCTGCCATATGATGTCTTTTTCTTCTTAAACTCTAGAGTCTCCTCCAATTTTTTTTTTTTTTACCAGTGTCAATTGTTATTTATTTAATTTTTTTTAAATTTTTTAGTTTTTTATTTTTTTAATTTTAAAATCTTTAATTCTTACATGCGTTCCCAAACATGAACCCCCCTCCCACCTCCCTCCCCATAACATCTCTCTGGGTCATCCCCATGCACCAGCCCCAAGCATGCTGCATCCTGCGTCAGACATAGACTGGCGATTCAATTCTTACATGATAGTATACATGTTAGAATGTCATTCTCCCAAATCATCCCACCCTCTCCCTCTCCCTCTGAGTCCAAAAGTCCGTTATACACATCTGTGTCTCTTTCCCTGTCTTGCATACAGGGTCGTCATTGCCATCTTCCTAAATTCCATATATATGTGTTAGTATACTGTATTGGTGTTTTTCTTTCTGGCTTACTTCACTCTGTATAATCGGCTCCAGTTTCATCCATCTCATCAGAACTGATTCAAATGAATTCTTTTTTACGGCTGAGTAATACTCCATTGTGTATATGTACCACAGCTTTCTTATCCATTCATCTGCTGATGGACATCTAGGTTGTTTCCATGTCCTGGCTATTATAAACAGTGCTGCGATGAACATTGGGGTACATGTGTCTCTTTCTATTCTGGTTTCCTCGGTGTGTATGCCCAGCAGAGGGATTGCTGGGTCATAAGGTAGTTCTATTTGCAATTTTTTAAGGAATCTCCACACTGTTCTCCATAGTGGCTGTACTAATTTGCATTCCTACCAACAGTGTAGGAGGGTTCCCTTTTCTCCACACCCTCTCCAGCATTTATTGCTTGCAGATTTTTGGATCACAGCCATTCTGACTGGTGTGAAGTGGTACCTCATTGTGGTTTTGATTTGCATTTCTCTAATAATGAGTGATGTTGAGCATCTTTTCATGTGTTTGTTAGCCATCCGTATGTATGTCTTCTTTGGAGAAATGTCTATTTAGTTCTTTGGCCCATTTTTTGATTGGGTTGTTTATTTTTCTGGAATTGAGCTGCATAAGTTGCTTGTATATTTTTGAGATTAGTTGTTTGTCAGTTGCTTCATTTGCTATTATTTTCTCCCATTCAGAAGGCTGTCTTTTCACCTTGCTTATATTTTCCTTTGTTGTGCAGAAGCTTCTAATTTTAATTAGATCCCATTTGTTTATTTTTGCTTTTATTTCCAGAATTCATAGAAAGTTATCGGAGCCATTCGGGAGTGTTTCTGAATGAAGCGGGAAGCAAACCAGGAGGATGCTACTGTTTTGCTGTGTGAGCCTGCTTGGCTCTCCTGGTGATGTCTGCCTTCTTTGATAGAATGGCCACCTCCAAATCATCTACCTGTTCATAACAAGAGTCTAATTATTGAATTCTAACCTGCTGATACAGACTGACTACTGGGATCTAGTCTGTTTATCACACTTATGGAGATGAACTATTCTGTTACACAAAATCTGTATGTTTTGTACTTGTTGGGTCACATTCTTTGAAGCTGACCTTCTAAAACTAGAGCTGCATATTTCAGCGTCTATTTACTCTTGCTCAATTATACTACAAGCCAAACCTGCATATTTTGCAGAATTTATTTTCTTGAAATTGAGTGGTTTGTTTGCCACTGAAGGTTGTAAAAGAAGAAAAAGATATTTAAAAGAGAAAAAGATATTTAAAATCAATGTGTAGTTCCATTCTGAAGTAGAAGCTCTACTTCTATAGAAATAAAAAGACAAAAAAATCCTTATTTTTATTACTTTTTATATCATAAATATGTTTCAATGATACTAATACAGTGACCTAATCAACAAAGGCTTATAGTTCTCATTAGTCAGAGCTGAATGAGCACCATTAATGATGAGCCTAGTGAGGAAACCATATTTGATTATATCTTATAAGTGAAATACAAAAAAAACCTCCCCAGAAAAGTGTAGTTCTCTATGTGCTAACAGATTGTTTACTTTATTTCTCCTGAGTACTTTTTATTTTATCCTTTACAAGTTAGCATCTTTTCCAGCTATTTTTTGACCTTGTGATACACAAAAATTATATTTCTCAGGCAATACTAATAATAATGACATATAAACAAATGCTTCAACCCTTGAATGTGTAATCAGTTTTTAAAACTCAATGTTTAAAAAGCATGCAGGTAGAATTTTAAGTGTTTTTATTCCTGAAAACATTTTCATAAATCGGCAATTTATGTCCAGAAACCTTCATATGGTGACTATTACATTTGTTCTGCTATAATTAATCATGGAGACTTGACCTAGAGTGTTAATCTTTTTAATTCTAGCCACTGAAAATAATACTTTCTCCCACTTTCTGAACTAGAAGAGAATTATCATGACACTGAAGGAAAAAGACTGAAATATATATAGACAGCTACATGGCAAAATAATTTATCACTGACAATCACTAACTACTTCTATACATTTAGATGTTTCAAATGATCTTATGTGTATAAAATCTTTTATTAATTGTATGATATTCAACTGGAAGTTAGTGTTAGGCTTTTCATCTTTACCAATAATACTGAAAATAAGCAAGTCATTATTTTGGTCATTCTTTACTAATAATCCAAAATAGGTCTTATCCTTCCCTTTATCTTTTTCCTTCTCTTACACACACACACACACACACACACACACACAGATACATACACAGACACACACACACAGACAGACACACACACACAGACACACACAGACAGACAGACAGACAGACACACACACACACACACACACCCTACTGCCTAAGGCTTATTGTGGTCAATCTACTATTCTATCTTTCTTGTGACAAGGTAATTGCAAGTAGCTGCAAGTGGCAAAGGGAAAAATCCTACATGGTCCAGACTGCCTTCAGTAACAGTAGTCCAAATTTTGGTGAAAGGAGAGAGAGGATGTAAACTGACTAGCTGTTTTAATTTGGCTTAGAAGTGGAAAGTGAAAGTGAAGTCGCTCAGCCGTGTCCGACTCTGCGACCCCATGGACTGTAGCCTACCAGGCTCCTCCCTCCATGGGATTCTCCAGGCAAGAGTACTGGAGTGGGTTGCCATTGCCTTCTCCAGGGGATCTTCCCGACCCAGGGATTGAACCTGGGTCTCCTGCATTCCAGGCAGATGCTTTAACCTCTGAGCCACCAGGGAAGCCCAATTCATATTATTAAACGATTTATTTGTATTGTTAGTAGTAGTTTATGAGAACTAAACTAAATTATGTAGATGTATTTAGTGGTTGTTTCTCTGGATGTTTGTGGAGATACATACAATAACATTGGCTTAAGCAAGACAATATTTTCCCCTCTTTTGCAAATCCAAGCATGATGTATCCAAGGCTCAGTTTCCTTCTATCTTTTACCTCCACCTCTGTATTCCTGAGATGTTCTGCTTTTTCCACAAGCTTCAGAACAGCTTTACTTCAAGTTCATATTACAGCTGAACTAAGGAGAAAAAGGGAAAAGAAAGCTTTCCCTTCTCTTGTTAAAGATATTATATCACCTATAGTTAGCTCTGACTGACTAGGATTTTTCTTAAAGTTACACAGCTTTAAGAAGGATTGGGATTTGAGAACTTTATTTTGGATAACCATATACTCCACTAATCATCGCATTATTTATTGCCATGGAAATTAAAACTGTAACAATCTTGTCTCCTGTACAAAACAAAGAAACAGTGACAACAGAAAACTCAACATAACATATATTAGGGCCATTTTGGAGGAAACCACATTAAATAAATAGCCAGAAGCAGGAAAATAACCTGAGTACAACAGGAAAAAAGACAGTTTCTCCTGTGTTTCCCTATAAGACACTTGACAAAGAAATTTTGGAATTGAGAATTATAAATGATTATGAAAGAGGGTGGGCTGTTTCTGATTAGCACAAAGTTACTGAGAGCAAAGAATCCCTTATACTTTCTCCAAAAATGAGAGAAGCATAGTCACCATATTCATCTTTAGGTGCTATTAATTCTTTCAGTTTTATCAAAACCCCACTTTTGTATATTCTGTAAGTTAGAGACTAAATTTTGGGATTAGCCACTACTGCTGACTTAGAATCATAAAGAAATAAAATGGAAGGGTAAAATGTAGATAGATAGAGCAATAGATATTGATTAATCATGAAATAAAATAATACACATACTTAAACTTTGTGTGAAAGGTCATTGAGGTAGAGCTTGTTATCAGAACTTCCTCTCCCACTAGAAAATCGCCTATTTTCTTTGTTCTCATCCAGCACCTTAAATGGTCAGAGTTCTTTATCAGATAACATAGCCAAAGTTTCATTCCCAAATGGTTTGGGTTTCAAAGCACCTCTGCCATTGTTGGGTTGCACTATTCTTCCTGTTGTCATACTGTTGACCATGTGCCCTAGAAAACTTTCTGAGTTTCAGACATGGTTATCCCTGTTCCCACCATGTCTTAGGGATCCCAAAAAGTCCCTTTGATGTTGGAATCAATCATCTCATCTAATACAGTTATCTACTTCTTTACCTATAGATACTGTGGCAGGGGAGCCTCAAGATATATGGTTCCCGTTCTTGGTTCCAATTCAATGGAACATTTGTTTCCCCTAGTAAAAGCATTGCTTCCTCAGTAACCCACACTCTACACCAGTCAGTGGTAACCACGAATGACCTATTTCTAGACAGAAGCCAGACTCTTGACAACTAGGAAACGGACAGGAAGAGGAATCTTTCTCTCACAGAAAAATAACTACCCAGAAAAAAAAAGCACTGCTTGACCTCAAATCCCTAAGGGACTGCACTATAATTCTTTCAATAGGACTTGAGAATCACTCTATACAGTATCCTGTTTTACAAATAGACACTCCAGGTATCATTGGATCTATCCATATTTGTTCACAAGGCTAACTGGAATAAAAGTTCGGACATGTTGCCTGGCATTCTTTTTGTTTTAAGCTTCAATGAAAAATGAGTCTTATCAATTCTTTAGTAATTAGGTCAGAGAAATACTCCAAGTGTTATGCATACTGTCCCCACATTCAATATGCTCACCATACATTTGACCCATTTCTTGATTAGAAGAATTTCAAAACACATAACTATGTGTTTTTTTCACTTTAACGTGGATATTCTGACATGTCAGAGACCACTGAACCTCTAAACAGTTCATCAGTATTGAAGGCTTTAGCAGTTTCATAGGTTTATTTTCTAGCTTACGCATGCACATATTTTAAGGGATCCTTGAATTTGTTAATTCCTTATCAACAGTTTCACATTATATCCTCAATGAAGTGAACCACAATAATAGTTTATTGGATACCAGGGAGATTACATTATGGCAAGGAGCAAGAATGATGACATATTATTATTTTGTATTTTTATTTTTACAAAAATAAGACTGACGTTTTACTTTTGTCTCTGTAAGTGAAAGCAAATTACTTCTGGTGTCTTCTTAATACTTGAAAAAGATGACCAGGTACTTGGTGCTATCATAACTGGTACCCACAACTGGAGTCTCCAATGATTAAGTTTATCACAATCCCCACTCATTAACATCCATGATTCATCAACCTGTGCCCAGGCCTGATGCAAGATAAGTTGGATTTGGGCTGTTCTTGACATTCTTAAGTCTTTGATGGTGGCACTGATCTTTGAAACTCCGCAAAGATAATGTATTAAGTGTTGTTACTAGTCTGGTAGGAAGAAATTCTTGGGATTTCCATTTGGCTCTTTCATAAATGATAGTCTCAGTCCATGGATTAAGGATGTGATTAGAGATTTTACCAGTTGCTGAATAGGTCTAAGAAAATTTTAAAAAATCGAGAATTGGGAAAATAACAAAATTTGTTTGTAGAGACCCCAGGAAATGATGTGAGGCAACTCATGTCAAACATCATGTATCATTTGAACTCCAGATAGTCCCACTATAAGTGTGATATACAGTGATATTTTAGAACCTACAATTCAGTGTAAATTTTTGAAAGGTCAGAGTATTTTCCTTTCCTCTATGCATAATTTCTTTAAATGCCAATAGGTCCCTTTAGGGAAAATTTAGAGTAGGATGAAGAAGAGAACACAACCACTTAGTGCCCAAAGAAGGAAAAGTGAGAGAGTAAAGAGGAGAAATGATAGCTTCTTCTCTCCTCCTATCTTGGCTCACAGGTTCCTAAATTGGAGAAAATATGTAACATAATGTATATTGTTTTAGGTTGCTAAGTTTCGGGGTATTTTGTTACACAGTTATAGATAATCAATACAAGTGTGAAAACAAAAAGATAAGTATTTTTGGCAAGTAATCTACCACACAGAACTTTGAGAAAGCTAATTCACTTTATGAAATGTATTCAGGTTTGATGATCTCATTTTATAATCTGCTAATACAGCTTAGGGAGAAGGCAATGGCAACTCACTCCAGTACTCTTGCCTGGAAAATCCCATGGATGGAGGAGCCTGGTAGGCTGCAGTCCATGGGGTCGTGAAGAGTTGGACACGACTGAGCAACTTCACTTTCACTTTTCACTTTCATGCATTGGAGAAAGAAATGGCAACCTACTCCAGTGTTCTTGCCTGGAGAATCCCAGGGATGAGGGAGCCTGGTGGGCTGCCATCTACGGGGTTGCACAGAGTCAGACACGACTGAAGTGACGCAGCAGCAGCAGCAGCAGCAGCAGCAATACAGTTTTTTCCACAAGCTTATACAAATTCTTCTAAACTCAATTTCCTTACTGCATCACATCTTACCTCCTTGAATAGAGGAGGTTGCTTATTGGATAATGTTGCTTATCCAAAGCAACAAAAAGATAAAAATTAAGAAAAAAATATTTTTCCATATCAGTGAAGAAATTATATATACAAGAAATGTTTAGAATATTTATATGATTATTCACATAACTAAAAAATTTTACTGCAGAATTTTCTATAATAGAGAAAAACAAGAAAAAGTGAAATATACAAACATGGTACTTTGAACCCCTTTAATGCTGCTAATGAAAGGCAATGCCAAAGAATGTTCAAACTACTGTACAACTGCGCTCATTTCACATACTAGCAAAGTAATGCTCAAAATCTCTAAAGCTAAGCTTAACAGTACTTGAACCTAGAACTCCCAAATGTACAAGCTGGATTTACGAAACACAGAGGAACTAGAGATCAAATTGCCAACATCCTTTGGATCATAGAAAAAGCATGAGAATTCCAGAACAAAAAAAATCTATTTCTGCTTCATTGACTATGCTAAAGCCTTTGACTGTATGGATCAAAACAAACTGGAAAATTCTTAAAGACTAGGCCACCTTACCTGCCTCCCGAGAAACCTGTATGCAGGTCAAGAAGTAACAGTTAGAACCAGAGACAGAACAATGAACAAGTTCAAAATCCAGAAAGGAGTATGTCAAGGCTGTATATTGTCACCCTGCTTATTTAACTTCTATGCAGAATACATCATGCGAAATGCTGGGCTGGATGAATCAGAAACAGGAATCAAGATTGCCAGGAGAAATATTAACAACTTCAGATATGCAAATGATACCACTCTAATGGCAGAAACTGAAAAGAAACTAAAGAGCCTCTTGATGAAGGTGAAAGAGGACAGTGAAAAAGCTGGCTTAAAATTCAACGTTCAAATAAACTAAGATCACGGCATTCTTTCCCATCACTTCATGGCAAATAGATGAGGAAGAAATGGAAACAGTGACGGATTTATTTCTTGGACTCAAAAATCATTGCAGGCAATGACTGCAGCCACAAAATTAAAAGAAACTTGTTCCTTGGAAGAAAAGCTATGACAAACCTAGATGGTGTGTTAAAAAGCAGAGACATCACTTTGCTGACAAAGGTCCTTATAGGCAAAGCTATGGCTTTTCCAGTAGTTATGTATGGATTTGAGAGCTGGACCATAAAGAAAGCTGAACACCAAAGAATAGATGCTTTCAGGTTGTGGTACTGGTGAAAATTCTTGAGAGTCTCTTGGACAGCAAGGAAACCAGACCAGTCAGTCCTAAAGGAAATCAACCCTGAATATTCACTGGAAAGACTGATGCTGAAGCTGAAGCTCTAATACTTTGGCCACATGATGCTAAGAACTGACTCATTAGAAAAGACACTCATGCTTGGAAAGGTTGAGGGCAGGAGAAGAAGAGGGCAACAGAGGATGAGATGGTTGGATGGCATCCCCCATTCAATGGACATGAGTTTGAGCAGACTCTGGGAAATAGCAAAGGACAGGGAAGCCTTACATTCTGCAGTCCATGGTGGGGGGTGCCTCAAAGAGTCAGAGATGGCTTAGTGACTGAACAACAACAAATGCTGTTAATATACTTTCATCTTCTGAAGATATAATTAATTGGCTAAAAGGACCAAAGTCACTGCCAATGACTCCCAGGTTTTTCATTAGAATTTTTCTTTGTGTCATTTATAAAATGCTATTCATAATACTATTTAAGAAAAAATCCATCAATGATTTCTTTACTCTCTAAAATATTGGAACCAGGGCATAATCTATCCAGGTTATTAGTACTTGGAAAGACAGCATTTTTGTTGTTGTTACTGTAGTTGTCACATGTCTTGAAACTTAAGCCATCCTTTTTTTACATTTAATGATTTTCAAACATATCCCTATAAGATACTCCTCTGTTTAAACAAATATCTCTCCAAACACTTAGTTATCATTTAGAGATACCAAAGAAATATAAGAGTAAACACCTTAAAGTTTTTTTTTATGCTTAAAATTTATACTTGAATATTTAAAAATCAAACACACCATAAGATATTACAGACCATTCTGCTCCACCCTATCCACCTCACACTATAC
The DNA here is from genome assembly GCF_042477335.2 of Ovis canadensis. Classification (NCBI taxonomy): domain Eukaryota; kingdom Metazoa; phylum Chordata; class Mammalia; order Artiodactyla; family Bovidae; genus Ovis; species Ovis canadensis. The sequence goes on along the minus strand of NC_091261.1, from coordinate 37,036,531 downwards.
CCAAAAATACAAAAAGAAAAGAAAGCCCTCAAACAAATTTTTTTTTTACTATGCAATATTCATTACTTCTAAGTTGCCATAAGTATAATACTATACACTGTGAAGCAAAGCTCACATATAGAGTACTGACTGTTTTCAATATCACTAATATCAGTATTTATATCAAAAAGACAAATTGAACCATCTAAGGGTGGGTGTAATGCCAAAACCCATGTTTACAAGTAAACAAAATTCGATTGGGCTCTGTGAAACTTTGGCTGATATTTCTTTTCTTAAAAATCTCCCATGAGGGCCTGGAGAACAGCACTGCTTTCATCTCTTTTCTTATTATCAATATTTGCTAATGCAAGTGTCACAGAAGCTCACTGAAGGACATTTTCCTCCAGACTTTTGTTTCCTTTCCCTATACTGTGAAACACTGAAAACAGGCCCTATGAGTCTCACACGCTTCCTTCCTCATACCCCTCTCCTTCTGATGTTTGTTGGCTGGGTGCAACATGGCTCTCCTTAGGCCACATCAACTTGCTTCCATCCCTAACACAACTCAATAAGGGCATTTCTCACAAATTAAACAGACTATGGGACTCTAAGATTTTAAGCAAAATACATCTGTGAAGCAGTGATTCACTTTGGAAACTGACAGTGAAATCTTCAATTTCACTGTTCATTTCTCAAAAGAGAATATCGAGTCACACAGCAAAATTAAACAATGTAAACAGTCACTCCTCCTGGCTCAGATGGTAAAGAATCTGCTTGCAGCGTAGGAGACCAGGGTTTGATCCTTGGGTGGGGAAGATTCCCTGGAGAAGGGAATGGCAAGCCACTCCAGTATTCTTCCCTGGAGAATTCTACAGAGAGAGTTGCCTGGTGGACTATAGTCCATGGCATCACAAAGAGTCAGCCACGTCTGAGCAACTAACGCACACACACACACACACACACACACACACAAACTTACACATGTGTATATCCAGGCTTCCCTGGTGGCTCAAGCAGTAAAGAATCTTGCTGCAATGTGGGAAACCCGGGTTGGATCCCTGTTTTGGGAAGATTCCCTGGATGTGAGCATGGCAAGCTGCTCCAGTATTCTTGTCTGGAGAATCCCATGAACAGAGGAGCCTGAAGAGCTATAGTCCACGGGGTTGCAAAGAGTCAGACACGACTGAAGTGACTAGGCATGCAGGCACACATGTAAATCTATAGAAATAATCAATAACCAATCTGTAATAGGAAGAGAAGAGAGTTCTAGCTGGGCCAACCTGAGGACTATAGCCCAGGAGATACAAATTCAGGATGCACTTGAATTTCATTTCGCTGGACTACAAAATCAGAAGAGGCTTATAAAGGCAAAAACTGCAAGGTTATATGAGTTGTTTGTCAAGAATTAGAGTTGAATCTGGCAAAAAAAATAAGGGTGCTTATTAAGTAAGGATTGGCTGGGATCCCAGATGGTTGCACAGATACAAGGGAAGACCTTTTGACCATAAGGTTGCAGCTGGCAATTTCAAGCAGATGTTTTGAGAATAGCTGGTGGTTGATTGATACAATTTAGAAAATTCAAGTTTCAGTGATTCAAGAATGTGTCGGAAATCACACCCACGGTGGTCATATGGCTGCATTCTAGATTCCTGATCTCAGTTACCTCATTTTGATCTTTAAATGCATTATTTTCTTTTTTAATGGTTAAAGCAAAACTACATGTTTCACAGGCCATAATATAGGATGTTCTAGTTATCATAAAGTGAAAGTGAAGTCACTCAGTCGTGTCCAACTCTTTGCGACCCCATGGACTGTAGCCTAACAAACTTCTCCATCCATGGGATTTTCCAGGCAAGAGTACTGGATATCCTTGGGTCCATTTCCTTCTCCAGGAGATCTTCCTGACCCAAGGATTGAACGCACATCTCCTGCATTGTAGGCAGACACTTTACCGTCTGAGCCACCAGGGAAACGTCCACAACTTCAAGCTATATCATGGATCAGTTAGAATGACTTCCCCATATCTCAATAAGATAAAATTCCTTCTATAATGTGCATGTAATATGTGAAGAATATGCTCATAATTTGTAGCTATATTTTAAGAAAAATAATTTTAGAAAAGATAGATGGTAACAAACATTAGAAACAGGGGAGATATAAGAAATATAGCTTCAGAAAATAAATATACTGTAGAATGCAAAAGTATTACAAAATGGAATACAATGGTAGAAATACAAAGTGACCAAGTAAAGATTATGAATGAAGACTATAGCACAAATAATGGAATTAAAAGGAAAAACAAAACAAAACAAAACTGTTAGATGAATAGAAAAGTTATTAGTAAATTCTAAATTAGTAAATTCTCAGTGACCCCAGCCCTGCAGCAGGCCACTGCCGACCTACACCTCGGCTGGAGATGCCTGTAGACTCACAGGGATGTCCAGGTCAGTCTCTTGTGGGGTCACTGCTCCTTTCTCCTGGGTACTGGTGCACGCAAGGTTCTGTTTGTGCCCTCTAAAAGTCTGTTTCTCCAGTCCTGTGTAACCTTTGGCGGCTCTATGGTGGGGTTAAAGGAGACCTCCTCAAGGAGGGCTTATGCCATAACCAGGTCTGCTGCACCCAAAGCTCCTGCCCCTGCAGCAGTCCGCTGCTGACCCAAAGTGCCACAGGAGACACTCAAACACAGTTCTGTCTCAGTCTCTGTAGGGTCTCTGGGTCCCGGTTCATACAAGGTTTGTTTGAGCCCTCTGAGCATCTCTGGCAGGTATGGGGTTTGATTCTAAACATGATTTTGTCCCTCCTACCATCTTGCTAGGGCTTCTCCTTCACCCCTGGATGTGGGTTATCTACTCATAGATGCTCCAGCACCTACTGTCTTGCTAGGGCTTCTCTGTCCTTGGACGTGGAGTATCTCCTCACAGTTGCTCCAGTTCCATGAAGACACTGCTCCAGTGCCATGCAGCCACCACTTCAGTGTCATGCAGCTGCTGCTCGAGGGCCATGCAACCTTGCCTAACTCAATGAAACTATGAGCCATGCTGTGTAGGTCTACCCAAGATAGACCGGTCATAGTGGAGAGTTCTGACAAAAGGTGGTCCACTGGAGAAGGGAATGGCAAACCACTTCAGGGTTCTTGCCCTGAGAACACCATGAACAGTATGAAAAGACAAAAAGATAAGACACTGAAAGATGATCTCCCCAGATTGGTAGGTGCCCAATATGTTACTGGAGATAAGTGGGAAAATAACTCCAGAAAGAATGAAGGGATGCAGCCAAAGCAAAAACAGCACCCAGTTGTGGATGTGACTGGTGTTGAAAGTAAAGTCTGATGCTGTAAAGAGCAATATTGCATAGGAACCTGGAATGTTAGGTCCATGAATTAAGGCAAATTGGAAGTGGTCAAACGGAGATGGCAAGAGTGAATGTCAACATTTTAGGCATCCACAAACTAAATGGACAGGAATGGGTGAACTTAACTCAACTGACCATTATATCTACTACTGTGGGCAAGAATCCCTTAGAAGAAATGGAGTAGCTCTCATAGTCAACAAGAGAGTCTGAAATGCAGTACTTAGATGAAATCTCAAAAACGACATAATGATCTCTGTTCGTGTCCAAGGCAAAGCATTTAATATCACAGTAATCCAAGTCTATGTCCTGGCCAGTAATGCTGAAGAAGCTGAAGTTGAACGATTCTATAAAAACATACAAGATCTTCTAGAACTAACACCCCCAAAAGATGTCCTTTTTATTATATGGTACTGGAATGCAAAAGTAGGAAGCTAAGAAATACCTGGAGTAACAGGCAAATTTGGCTTTGGAGTACAGAATGAAGAAGGGCAAAGGCTCATAGAGTTTTGCCAAGAGAATGCATGGGTCATAGCAAACACCTTCTTCCAACAACACAAGAGAATACTCTACACATGGACATCCCCAGATGGTCAATATCAAAATCAGACTGATTATAATCTCTGTAGCCAAAGATGGTGAAGTTCTATACAGTCAGCCAAAACAAGACCAGGGGCTGACTGTGGCTCAGATCATGAACTCCTTATTGCAAAATTCAGACTTAAACTGAAGAAAGTAGGGAAAATGACTAGACTATTCAGGTATGACCTAAATCAAATCCCTTATGATTATACAGTGGAAGTGAGAAATAGATTCAAGGGATTAGATCTGATGAACTATGGACAGAGGTTCATGACACTGTACAGGAGGCAGGGATCAAGAGCATACCCAAGGCGGGAAGGAAAATGCAAAAAGGCAAAATGGTTGTCTGAGGAGGCCTTACAAATAGCTGTGAAGAGAGGAGAAGCAAAAGGCAAAGGAGAAAAGGAAAGATATATCCATTTGAATGCAGACTTTCAAAGAATAGCAAGGAGAGATAAGAAAGACTTCCTCAGCGATCAGTGCAAAGAAATACAGTAAAGCAATAGAATGGGAAAGACTAGAGATGTTTCGAGAAAATTAGTGATACCAAGGGAACATTTCATGCAAAGATGGACACAGTAAAGGACATAAATGGCATGAATTTAACAGAAGTAGAAGATATTAAGAGGTGGCAAGAATACACAGAAGAACTAGGCAAGAAAGATCTTCATGACCCAGATAATCACAAAGGTGTGATCACTCACCTAGAGCCAGACATCCTGGAATGCGAAGTCAAGTGGACCTTAGGAAGCAACAAAATGAACAAAGCTAGTGGAGGTGATAGAATTCTTATTGAGCTGTTTCAAATCCTAAAAGATGTGCTTTGGAAGTGCTGTACTCAACATGCCAGCAAATTTGGAAAACTCAGCAGTGGCCACAGGACTGGAAAAGGTCAGTTTTCATTCCAATCCCAAAGAAAGGCAATGCCAAAGTATGCTCAAACTACCGCACAGTTGCACGCATCTTACACACTAGCAAAGTAACTCTCAAAATCCTCCAAGCCAGGTTTCAACAGTACGTGAACTATGAACTTCCAGATGTTCAAGGTGTATTTGAAAAAGGTACAGGAGCCAGAGATCAAATTGCATCCATTGGATCATCAAACTGCAAGAGAGTTCCAGAAAAACATCTACTTCTGCTTTATGGACTACACCAAAGCCTCTGACTGTTAGGATCACAACAAATTGTGGAAAATTCTTAAAGAGATGGGAATATCAAACCACCTGACATGCCTCATGAGAAATCTGTATGCAGGTGAAAAAGCAACATTTAGAACTGGACATGGAACAGCAAACTGGTTCCAAGTTGGGAAAGGAGTATGTCAAGGCTATATATTGTCACCCTGCTTATTTAACTTCTATGCAGAGTACATCATGAGAAACACTGGGCTGGATGAAGCCCAAGCTGGAATCGAGATTGCCAGGAGAAATTTCAATAACCTCAGATATGCAGATGACACGAATGTTATGGCAGAAAGAAAAGAAGAATTAAACACTCTCTTGTTGATATTGAAAGAGGAGAGTGAAAGTTTGGCTTAAAGCTCAACATTCAGAAAAATAAGATCATGGTATCTGGTCCCATCACCTCATGGCAAATAGATGGGGAAACAGTGAAAACAGTGACAGACTCTATTTTCTTGGGCTCCAAAATCACTGCAGATGGTGACTGCAGCCATTAAATTAAAAGACTCTTGCTCCTTGGAAGAAAAGTTATGACCAGCCTAGACAGAATATCAAAAAGCAGAGATATTACTTTGCCAACAATGGTCTGTCTAGTCAAGGCTACGGTTTTTCCAGTAGTCATGGATGGATGTGCAAATTGGACTGTAAAGGAAGCTGAGCACTGAAGAATTGATGCTTTTGAACTGTGGTGTTGGAGAAGACTATTGACAGTCCCTTGGACAGCAAGGAGATCCAACCAGTCTATCCTAAAGGAAATCAGCCCTGAATATTCATTGAAAGGATTGATTTTGAAGCTGAAACTCCAAAACTTTGTCCACCTGATGTGAAGAATTGACTAATTGGAAAAGACCCTGATGCTGGGAAAGATTGAAGGAAGGAGGAGAAGGGAATGACAGAGGATGAGATGGTTGGATGGCATCACTGACTCAATGGACATGAGTTTGAGTAAACTCAGGGAGTTGGTGATGGACAGGGAGTCCTGGTGTGCTACAGTCCATGGGGTCACAAACAGTCAGACATGACTGAGCGACTGAACTGAACTGAAATTTTGAAATCATGTTGCTCTTGACATCTCTTTTTTTTTAAGGTTAAACTCTGTTTTGGTATAATTTCACATTGCCTGTGCATAAATTATCTAGTTAACCTATGTTCACAGCTCTTCAATATTTAAGGCAGCATGTTGTAAACGTGTTTTGTAGAAATTTAGGTTTCCTCAGAAATGCTTCAATGACAGAGCGTTTGATTCTAATTCAATTTAATCTGGAATATTTTAAAGTAGCAATAACAAACACACATGATTAAACTCATCAAGTATAAATATGTAACCCACTGGAGTCTTAAATTTCTGCAGCTGGATTAACTGTTTGATGTTTTATTTTTGTTACAGGTTATCTGAATAAACTTCCTCCTGCTATTTGTTTAACCAAATTATATTTTTAAAGTATAAGACACAATGTTAGAAAAACATTTCTAATTTGAACTGTCCACCTGAGTGAATCAGATTGTCTCACTTTCCATGGATTCAAAGAAAGAACAAAAGAGAAGCATAATTCATTGTTTACATTAACACAGACACAACTGACTTTTAAAATATAAAATAATATTGATTTTTAAAATATAAAATAATGTGTCATATATAGTAGCTTAAATTGCCTGGAAGATTTCACTTTGAAAAATAAGAGTAAACAAAACATAACCAGCAGAACAATTTTAGGCAATTAAACCTAGGTCAGTATTTAGTCACAGGAGTATAGATGTTTTCCCACTTTCTATGTGGAAGGACATTTCAGTTTTCCTCTCCAAATTCATTTGGGTATCCATAAAATAGAAAACTTATTTAAAAATAAATAAATAGATGAATAAATAAATAAATAAACAAAAACAGTCTATCATATTGCTTCCCCAAGGAAGCTATAAGTTAAATAGCAAATTAAGAATGAGTGCAGAGTCCTTGTGGTTATTCCTTTGAATATGAATAACAATTTTCTTTTTTAAAATGAGTTCAGCTAATGTTCCTTTGAGATGATTCATAGTTCACCAACAGCTGTTTACCTTCAAGCCCACCTCAGATAATTTACCCTTCTCTCTGGTCGTATTTGAATTCTACATAAGCAAGCTCAGTAAATTCTCCTGGTAACAAGTTAAAGATTAGATTCTCTTTAGGCAATGGGTTTCCAACCAGGTGGCAAACAGGAAAAAAAAAAAAGTGGCATAAAGTTGCAAGAGCACAATTAAAAACACAAATTTTAATTGGCCTCAAGATATGGCTATTGTTTTGGCTAAACTAATTAAGTTAACTCTAGTTAAGTAAATAATGTTATTAATATATTTCTAAAACTATGCATTTTTGCCTTGCTTTATTTTCTATGTTTCTATACCTTTTTAGATCATTGAGTCATTAAAATATGCAGTGTAACAGAAAACACTAATTACTGAAATTCACATATTTATTATTTCTAATGATACCACTGAAAAAAGTTTCAATTTTTTAAACCTCACAAATTATGCCTATTTTAAATGTCATATTCAAAAAATTGTAATGTACAATATATTATGAAAGATATTCATCTTTTTTCTTTATATTGGTGGATTAAATGAAACAGATCACATGTTACAGCTTAGAAAATATTCTGAGTATAAAAATATTCTATTCTCTCAACACTCTATAAGAGAGACCATAAAAACTTTATTATTTCCAATTTAGAGTAAAAGACACTATGATGCTCAGAAGTTCTACGACCTCACCTTTGTTTTACTTGTAGAAAAATTAAAACCAAAAACTGAACATACAATATTTCAAAAGTCTTAAACTGTACTTATTTTATAAGTGGAGAAGGAAATGGCAACCCACTCCAGCATTCTTGCTTGGAAAATCCCGTGTATGGAGGAACCTGGTAGGCTACAGTCCATGGGGTTGCAAGGAGTTGGACACGACTGAGTGACTTCACTTTATTTTACAAGATGTTTTACTTAGCTTCAAATGCCCAAGGAAAGACACATATTTTTGTGTGTGTGTTTTTTTTTTCCTTCTAGGTCTAAAATATGTCTGTTATTTTTAATTTCTATTCAAGATATTCATTAGTGAATATATGTTTCTCAAAGGATCTTTTTTTTATTTGATTTGCCACATTATTGCCACATTGTTCTTTGAGGATCTTAATTTACCTCCATTTTTTAAACTTTGCTGAGGTTGAGTGGATTGAAGGAGGTAGTTGAGGTAATTATAAAATAAAGAAAACTCATTTTCTTTTAACTTATTAAATACTTCCTCACAAGATCACATCGGCATGTTTTTGCAGAAGGTTTTGGTCTGGCTGCTGTATGGTTGAGATTAATATAAGTGATTCTCAGTTATCTCTGTCTTTGGGGACCTTCACGGAAAAGGTGGATAGTAGAAGAAATCTATATTGCTGTTTAGTTCAGTTCAGTCGCTCAGTCGTGTCTGATTCTCTGCGACCCCATGAATTGCAGCACACCAGGCCTCCCTGTCCATCACCAACTCCCGGAGTTCACTCAGACTCATGTCCATCGAGTCAGTGATGCCATCCAGCCATCTCATCCTCGGTCGTCACCTTCTCCTGCCCCCAATCCCTCCCAGCATCAGAGTCTTTTCCAATGAGTCAACTCTTCACATGAGGTGGCCAAAGTACTGGAGCTTCAGCTTTAGCATCATTCCTTCCAAAGAAATCCCAGGGCTGATCTCCTTCAGAATGGACTGGTTGGATCTCCTTGCAGTCCAAGGGACTCTCAAGAGTCTTCTCCAACACCGCAGTTCAAAAGCATCAATTCTTTGGCACTCAGCCTTCTTCACAGTCCAACACTCACATCCATATAAGACTACTGGAAAAACCATAGCCTTGACTAGATGGACCTTAGTCGGCAAAGTAATGTCTCTGCTTTTGAATATGCTATCTAGGTTGGTCATAACTTTTCTTCCAAGGAGTAAGTGTCTTTTAATTTCATGGCTGCAGTCACCATCTGCAGTGATTTTGGAGCCCCCCAAAATAAAGTCTGACACTGTTTCCACTGTTTCCCCATCTATTTTCCATGAAGTGATGGGACTGGATGCCATGATCTTCGTTTTCTGAATGTTCAGCTTTAAGCCAACTTTTTCACTCTTCTCTTTCACTTTCATCAAGAGGCTTTTTAGTTCCTCTTCACTTTCTGCCATAAGTGTGGTGTCATCTGCATATCTGAGGTTATTGAGATTTCTCCTGGCAAACTTAATTCCAGCTTGTGTTTCTTCCAGTGCAGCGTTTCTCATGATGGACTCTGCATATAAGTTAAATAAGCAGGGTGACAATATACAGCCTTGACGTACTCCTTTTCCTATTTGGAACCAGTCTGTTGTTCCATGTCCAATTCTAACTCTGCAAGAGGGCATCAGAGGGCAGACACACTGAAACCACACTCACAGAAATCTAGTCAATCTAATCACACTAGGACAACAGCCTCGTATAACTCAATGAAACTAAGTCATGCCTGCGGGGCAACCCAAGACGAGTGGGTCATGGTGGAGAGGTCTGATAGAATGTGGTCCACTGGAGAAGGGAATGGCAAACCACTTCAGTATTCTTGCCTTGAGAACCCCATGAACAGTATGAAAAGGCAAAATGATAGGATACTGAAAGAGGAACTCCCCAGGTTAGTAGATACCGAATATGCTACTGGAGATCAGTGGAGAAATAACTCCAGAAAGAATGAAGGGATGGAACCAAAGCAAAAACAATATCCAGCTGTGGATGTGACTGGTGATAGAAGCAAGGTCCGATGCTGTAAAGAGCAATATTGCATAGGAACCTGGAATGTCAGGTCCATGAATCAAGGCAAATTGGAAGTTGTCAAACAAGAGATGGCAAGAGTGAATGTCGACATTCTAGGAATCAGCGAACTAAAATGGACTGGAATGGGTGAATTTAACTCAGATATTGCTGTTAGGAAATACTAATTTAACGGGTGGGGATTAATGCCAAATATGGCTTTTTAGCAGCATGGTTTACAGATTCTTAACCCTGGCTTCCCCTGCTGAACACACTTCAGTTTCTTGGTTAGAGCCCTGACATTGCTGCTTATAAGCCTCCAAGAGAATCTAGAACACTGCCAATAGTTGCCATTCAGTGATGGAACTGATGTTAGTTTTAATGTCTGAAAAGCCTGAATTTTTTCTCATTTAAGACAATTATCATTGTTCAGCTGCTAAGTTGTGCCCAACTCTTTTGTGACCCCATGAATTGTAGCCCACCTGACTCCTTTGTCCATGGGATTTCCAAAGAAAGAATACTAGTGTGAAATATTTTAAGACTATTTTTTTAATCATGAGAATTATTTTCTGTAAAATGAGAGTATTAAGCCTTATTTTTAATGATGCTTTGAAGATGAAGTGAGTTGTCAATACTTTCCAATTCTGTGTACCATTATGAGCTAGATTGCTTTTCTTACTAATTATTAAATCAATTATACATATTTCAATAAAAGTTTGAAAATAATGAAGATTTTGAAGGAATACCTCTAAGGGAGATGGAGTGACAGTGAATTATTTCACACAACTAAGTGAAATATTTCTTAAAAATCAGCTTTAGATACTGATCTCCCTAAATTTCACTTTCCAGAGCAGCTTCTTCATCAAACCCCTTCTCTCTTTGCTAAATGTGCTTCCAGGGCTCTTTCTCTCTCTGCTTTCCCCTATTGCTCATTCCTCCCAAAATATTCCACCAAATTTTATATTTTCTGTTCCAAAAGTGCTGTATCTTTTTTATTTATGTCAATCAACTTAGCCTCTCCCAGCTTCCCCTAAATATCTTTTTCTCATATTAAGGTCTTTTTGACTATAAAAGCTTATAAACTAAAGCATTTAGGGATAAATGATGTTTTAAAAGTTATTTTAAAAGTTTAAAATTTTACTTGAAAAGCAATGTAAATTATACAAGCACAGTCTGACTGTCTTCATCATGTGGGCTTTATAGAGCAGTGCTGAAAATTTTGATCTACATATGAAACACCTGGAGATGTTGTTAATTTGAAAATTATGATTCAGTCATTCTGGAGTGAGATGCAAAATTTTGCATTTCTAAGAAACCCCAGAGGATGTTCATGATGTCTGATGGTTATGTTGTGTATCTGTGAACCACACTTCAAGTAGCAGAGTTGGAAGCTATTGTTATATCCAAGACAAAACAAAAACAAAAACTCCCCATGAGCCATCAATAATTAAATATGTATTTTTCTTTATAATGCTTGGGCCTAAAATGATACTATTTAACTGTAACAACCTCATGAAAAACAATCAGAAGTGTACTCAGTACATTTATGATGCCAGTTTATGGCCCAATAATATCCCTGTTTAAAGTCTATATAAATTTTCATAGGAATTTAGCTAAAAAAGGATGGAGTGTACTATAAGGTAAGATAAGGGATATGGTCATGTATTTGGCAAGTTAAGGAAAATAGCATAGAACAATCAGTGCCATACACGTGTTATTGTTCAGTCACTAAGTCGTGTCCAACTGTGTGACTCCACGAACTGCAGCACCCCAGGCTGCCTTGTCCTTCACTATCTCCCAGAGTATGCTCAAACTCATGTCCATTGAGTCAGTGATGGTACCCAACTATCTTAAAGAGGTCACTTATTTTAAGCGATAAACACATCATCTATTGTTTTTAAATAATCATTTATGTAAATAGCAGAGGCTAATCAAAGTAGGTAGGTACTTCAGTTTTATAGTCAGATAAAAATTACAGTAATGGATACTATATCTAAGTAATAAGTTTACAGATATTTAAGTGTCATCATAATAAAATATTTTAATGCAACATTATGGATATCAGAAAAATATTCACATAAGAATCCAAAACGAAAAAGTGAACCTGCTTTATTTGTATACTGGGATTGAACAGATACGTAAATGGGTAAAGGAGAGTAGGACCCAGGTTTCTGAGGAAGATACTGTTATGTAAGGGAGAAAGCTAGTATAAACCCTGTTGTGCAAGATTAGAATCATATAAATTAAAGAAGCATCATGTTTAGCTTAAAATATACAGAGATATAAATTTACTGATTGATACAGATATAATTATAGATAATGCATATAATAAGTTCATATATACATATATTTCCTAGATCTGTCTACTGGGAAATATAGAAGCAGTAACGACACTCAAAGAGCACACCTAGATCTTGGTTTCTAAATAATCTTTTTCAAATAAGAGGATCCAGAGTTCAGTTAACCTAAAAAAAGTTCCCAATGACTAGAGCTGAAACAATCTGAGCAGCAAAACATAGTGTGTCATTGAATCACAAGTCAAGATACTCATATACGTGAGTTAACACTGATATAAATAAAAGTTTAAATAAGAAGAAATTATTCATTTTTTGGAAATTCTTCAATTTTTTTTTAAAAATAATACTCATTCTAATATGTATGAGGTAGTATCTCACTGTAGTTTTGATTTACACCTCACTGATAATTATGTTGAACATCTTTTCTTATCTGTTGGCCAACTGAATGTCTTCTGTGAGAAATGCCTATTCAAGTCTTTTACCCATTTTTAAATGGATTAGTTATTTATTCATTTGCTATTGAGTTATATGATTAATTTATGTAAAGGGGGAATTAACCTCTTATATATGGTTAAAAAAATTTTTCCCATTTGGGAGTTTATATTTTCAGTATATTGTTTCCTATATTGTACAGAAGCTTTTGAGTGTGATGCAGTACCACTTGTCCGTTTTTCATTTTGTTGATTATGAATTTGGTGTCATATTTAAAAGATAATTTCTCAGACCAAAATCAAGGAGCTTTTCTCCTATGCATTCTTGTAGGACTTACATGGTTCTGTGTCCTAAGTTTGTTTTTAACTGAGACTCCATTTGAATTTATTTTGTGTAGAGTATAAAGTGTGCGTGTGTGCATATGTGTGTGTGTGTTTCTCTCTCTCTCTCTCTCTTTCTTCCACATTCCAGGCAGATTCTTTACTGAGCCACCAGGAAAGCCCTGTAGTATAAAGCAAGGATCTAATCTATTTCTTCATTTATTTTGCATGTGGATATCCAGTTTCTTCAATCATTTGTTTTAGAGACTATCTTTTATCTATTGAGTATTCGGGGCACTCTTGTTGAAGATGAATTGATTCTATACTTATACTTAATTACTTATTGTGTCTACTTCTGGGCCCTCTCTTCTGTTTACTTGGTCTGTGAAAGTGAAAGTGTTAGTCGTTCAGTTCTGTCAGACTCTTTGTGACCCCATGCAATGCAGCCCACCAGGTTCCTCTGTCAATGGAATTCTCCAGGCAAGAATACTGAAGTGGGCTGCCATTCCCTTCTCCAGGGGATCTTCCCAACCCAGGAATTGAACCTGGGTCTCCTGCATTGCACGCAGATTCTTTACCATCTAAGTTATCAGGGAAGTCTGGTGTCATACTCTTTACTTACTGTAGGTTTGAAATATGTTTTGAAATCTGGACATATGATGCCTGGAGGTTTTGTTGTTCTTTCTTGAGATTACTGTATCTTTTGCGTTTCCATCTGAAGTTTAAGATCATTTGTTTTCTATTACTGTAAAAAAAAAAAAAAAAGCCTGATGGGTTTTAATAGGGATATAATTGAATTTGTAGACAGCTTTGGGTATTGTGAACATGTCAACAATATTGTCTTCCAATCCATGAATACAAGATACCTTTCCATTTATTTGTATCTCCTTTTATTTCTTTGATCTATATTTTGTAGTTTTAAGTGCATAAGTATTGGCAAAGATGTAGAGAAATTGGAAATTTTGTGCACTGTTTGTAGGAATGTAAAATGCTGTAGCAGTTACGAAAAAGTAGCAGAGTTTTCCTCAAAAAGATTAAAAGTAGAACTACTATTTGATCCAGCATACTCACTTCTGGGTATAGTTCCTAAACAATCAAAGTTAGGGTATGAAGAGGTAGTTGCACCTTATGTTCACTGTAGTATTATTCACAACTGTCAAGGTATGTACATAACTGAACAATGGAGTGTTATTTACCCTTAAAAAAGAAAATCATGCCTTGTGAGACAACATGGATGAACCTAGAGGACATTATAGTAAGTTAAAGAAGCCAATCAGAGGAAAAAACTGATTTCACTTACGTGAGGAATCTAAAATAGTCGAAGTCACAGAAGCAGAGGATAAGATAGATGGGTGATGGGGGTGGAAGAAATGAGAACTTGTTGTTCAATGGATATAAGGTTTCAGTCACATGAGATGAGCAAGTTCTAAAGATCTGCTGTACAACAAGGTGTGTACAGTTAATGATAGGTTATTGTGTGTTGCAAAACTTGTTAAGAGATTTTTACTTGGAAAGAAAGGAAAAATGGAAGGAAAGGCTAGAGGAATATGAGGTAATTTTGGGAGGCGCTGAATGTGTCTATTGTCGTGACACAATACCACTTGGTGTCAATACCTTGATTGTGGTGACAATACCATGGGTATCTGCAAATGTCCAAATTCATCAAACTGTACACATTGAATAATTATGCATATTTTTACATATCATTATATATTAGTAAACTATTAAAATTAGGCTTAGAAGAAAAGTTTCCTGGAAATAAATAATTTATTCAAAAGAGTAGACAGATAAGATTGTGGAAGACTAGGAAAGAATCAAATTGAAAGAAAAGATATTGACTTTCAAGATCTTTTAAAAACAGGAATGTTTACAGTAGCGAACATCTTAATTTTGTTTTAACTGCTCTCACTTAGACTCAGTTGTGTCTTTTGTTTTTTTTTTTAGTTCCATTCTGAATTTAAACTTTCCCCTACAAAATGATTCAGGATTTACTGGCAGTGTTTCTAAACATTTCATGAAGGTCAATTTTCAAGGCTAAGATAAATACTGCAATATCATGGAAAATAAAAGATCTGGCAAAATTCTATATTCTCTGGGCCAGGTCTCCAGGGTAAATTTGTTTTGTTTGTTGGTTTGTCTGTTTGTTTTTTAACCTCACTCTTATCAACATCTTAAGGCGTACAGAACTTTCCAATAGCTCAGGAAATTACTTATTAGGTGGATAAACAAATAACTGCCTCCATTTGGTAAAGCCACCATGATTCTGGTCAGGACTATACAGGTTAGATTCCTCCCTTGAAACCAATACAAGAGTGATCAACTGTTGTGCATCAAAGATTTACTTTTAACATTTGACCAAGATAAAATATATAGTAATAAATATCTTGTTACAAAATAGTCTAAATTTATCTGTACAACTCATTTCTTTTCATCTATTCCTTATCTGTTCTTGCAGTAAAGTATAATGAGTTCTATGTAAATGCACTCATGTAACAGGGAATGAATATATTAAAAGATGAAACACCTAATCAAAGCCATTGTATTATTTCTTGAGTCTTTTACTGAGTTTCAAAGTCTTGCTTAAAAAATAGCAAAAATTTGGCACATGCTTTAAGGCATCCCTTTCAAATTAACAGGTGAAAATGTAATCCAAATATTTTAACATATTCCATTATTCTTCATTTTGCTGAATACTGAAATTGGAAATCCACACAAGCAGAGGAGCTGCCTAGATTCAATATCAAAAGTTAAATTTCTTAATTAAGTAATACGATGCTCAAGCTGTGGGTGTATGTGCACATTCTTGCTGTATGTATGCCAAATCAAGTCTCCAGGGTTTATGGTTTATTTTCATGAGGAAAGTAGCACATTTTACACACATATACTGAGCAACTTTTTGGTAATTTGTGTTATTCTCCAAACAAGCCTCTCACAGAACACTGTGCAAAAGTATATACAAGGAACTCTTTTATGATTTTTTGAATTACGTATATATATTGCATAGTACATGCAAGGTGAATTTTCTCTGATAGAAAGTGTTTGCCCACAGCATGGCATTACGAAAGTACTATAGTTACGTTTGAAGCTATAATATAGACTGAAAAGAAAGAAGATAGGACTTGGTGGACAGACAGCAGTAATCATTCTCCATCTCGATAACTTCACAATGTTCCCATAGTGGGTTAGTCATATTGTTTTAGAAGTGATGCAATAGCATATTTTGGGCAAATATCAAAGGTCTAACCATTAAAAGTAAATGTTCACTTACACATTATAAAATTAATATCACAACAGGGTTATTTATACCTCTGTCACCACACACAGTTAGCTTTTGTGTGCATGAGAACATTTAATATTTACGTTCTTGCTGCTGCTGCTAAGTCGCTTCAGTCGTGTCCGACTCTGTGTGACCCCATAGATGGCAGCCCACAGGCTCCTCCGTCCCTGGGATTCTCCAGGCAAGAACACTGGAGTGGGTTGCCATTTCCTTCTCCAATGCATGAAAGTGAAAAGTGAAAGTGAAGTCGCTCAGCCTACCAGGCTCCTCTGTCCATGGGATTTTCCAGGCTAGAGTACTTAGCAACTTTCAAATATGTAATTGTTAGGTAGGAAGTCAGGCATGAACAACAGGGGTGGTCTAGCTGAAAAGGATACAAGCTGATCTCTAAACCCTATCCCAGGCACATCTAGGAGAGCTTACAAATATGTTACAAAAATAACCACAGAGATATTGTCAACTCTTCCATGTGTGCCCTGGGCACACAGTGTACACAAACTTAACTACAGGGGCTTCCTCAAGTAACCTTAGGCAGCTAGGAGCCATTAAGGGTTCATAAATATTCTACACATATATACACCTAATTATAACAGACTGAATTATGGGAAGACATACATAACAGAGACTGTAGTTACATAACTTGCAATTGTCAGTCAGCCTTGAACATATGCCCATTTGCATTCTCTTTCTTGACTAGTGGTGAGTACAAGCTCTATTTTGCACAGGGTACAACCAAAAGGAGGAGATGGGAAGTATAAAAACAGAGAAGCCAAGAGGGATTGGAAGGATCTCGTTGGGGTCTGCCTGCTCCCATGTCTTGGGAGTGTCTGTCTAATAAAAAATAAGCCTGCTTGAGCTGTAACTGAATTGTGACTTGCCTGTTGTTTTAAATCCTTTAGTTTCATCATTTCAAATTTTTGTTGCAATGAGACAAGAACTGGGGGAGAAAAATAAACTGACCTGACACAGGTCGTACTATTAACTATAATCATCACAGAGTAAAGATTATCTGTGTATTTGATCTCCAGAATGTACTCATCTTTTATCTGTAAGTTTGTACCCCTTGACTGATATGCCCCCATTTCTCTCATGGCCCAATCCTTGGCAATCACTATTCTGCTCTGCTTTTATGAGTTTTGTTTTTCAGATTTCAAATGTTAGTGATATCACACAGTAGAGATTTTTCTGACTTATTTCACACCACCAAAAATTGGCAGAATTTTCTCCTTTTATACATGGCTGAATAATATTCCATAGTATGTGTGTATATGTGAATAACACTGCAATGAACATGAAGATGCAAATATCTCTTCAAGACCATTTGGATATATACCCAGAATTCAACTTGCTGGATCATATGATAGTGTTGTTTTTACTGTGGTAATTATTTTTAGATATATAAGCACATCAAATAATCAAGCTGTACTTTTTACATTTATATAGTGCTATATGTCAGTAATATCTCAATAAATCTGGACAAAGAAAAAAAAGAAAGAAGAATGAAGGGGGAAAAAGACTAGAACTAGAAGGTATAAAAAAATCTCACAACTCAACAGGAATAAATATAAATAAATAAATAATTCAACTAGAAAACAGACAAAAGACATAAAGAGACATTTCAGCAAAAGTGATTTACAGATGGCAAATAAGCACGTGAAATGGTGTTCTAGATCATAGAGAAATACAAATTAAAATAACAATGAGATTTCCCTATGCACCTGTCAAAATGGTTAAAATAAAAAATAGTGACAGCACCAGATATCATGGAAAATGTGGAGACGTTTTATCATTCATACATTTATGGCCAGGGTTCTTCAGTTTCTTAAACCATTAAGCATGCAATTACCATACAATCCAGCAACTGTAGTTGAGGACATTTATTTCAGAGAAATAAAAAATGGCATTCACATAAAAGCCTATACAAAAATATTTACAGCTACTTTATTTGTAACAACACCAAATTAGAAACAATCCAAATATCTTTTTTTACAGATGAAAGGTTAAGCAAACTATTATGCATCCATACTAGGAAGTACTACTTAACGATAAATATGAACAAACTATTGATATACACAAAAACCTGGATGAAATTCCAGAGAATCATACTGATTGAATAAAGCCAATTCCCAAAGATTACATATTATATGATTTCATTTATATAATATTCTTCAAATGAAAACACTGTAGAAATGGAGACTGAATTAGGGGTTGCAGGAGTTAAGGACTAGATGGGGATGGGATGGAAGGTGATCGTGGCCATAAAAGAGCAAATAAGGCATGATAAAAGAGCAAATAAGGGATGATGGAAATGATCTATACATACCTTGACTGTTTTAGTGCAAATATCCTTCTTGTGATGTACTATACAGTTTTCAATATGTTACACATTGTTACATAGCCAGGGGTCAAGGGTATGCACAGATTCTGCTATGTTTAAAATCACATATGGATCTATAATTATATGAAAATAAACCTTAAAATTAAAATGATTAATAAATATTTAGAGATAGCAAAGGTTAAATTAAAAAGTGGAAGTGTTAGTCACCCATTTGTGTCCAATTCTTTGCAATCCATGGATTGTAACCCACCAAGCTCCTCTCTCCATAGGATTTCCCAGGCAAGAATACTGGAGTGGGTAGCCATTTTCTACCTCAGGGGGTCTTTCAAACGCAGGGATCGAACCCAAGTATCCTGCATTGCAAGCAGATTTTTTTTTTTTAACCATCTGAACCACAAGAAAATGAAAGTGAAGTCGCTCAGTCGTGTTCGACTCTTTGCGACCCCATGGGTTGCAGCCCACCAGGCTCCTGGGTCCATGGAATTTTCCAGTCAAGAGTACTGGAGTGGATTGCCATACAAGGAAAGCCCCTAAATTAAAAAAAAAAAAAGAAAGAAAAAGAAAGAACAAGATGGCGAAGAAGTAGGTAGACAAGGAATCTGTCTCTCTCCGTGGATACATCAGGAATACACCATGAGACACAGAAATACATGCAGAACACCAGCTGAGAATAGACAGGAGTACCTGACCAGTGGAAAATAATATATAGAACCATGCAAAACTCAGTAGGATGAAGGAACTAGGGAGGAAAAATAGGAGTATTAGTAGGACTGTGAGGGCCAGGTGTGGAGGTGGTGCAGCTGAAGCAGGGGTCTGATCCCCACATAGGGGCAATTTTCTGAGTCAGAGGAGAAACATTTAAGGCTGAGGAGCAAAACAGCTGTCTGTAGCAGACTAAATTGAATGAGAATCAGACAGTACTTGCTGCAGCCTTACATACTCTAGACAGGGACACAGGTCCCCCGGAAGGCACAGTGATTGGGAGCTGGAGTTTAGGAATTGTGGAGCAATCCCTGGCCAAGGGCTGCTGTTGACTGCAGAGAGATGGATCGAGGGGATGTGAGGAAGGAGATTGTGGTTGGAAATGCCTGTAAAGGAAAGCTGGGCAGCCATGGAAGCAAGGTGATATTGCTGAGTCATGCAAAGGGGGTGGAGCCATCACCATAGCCTCTCTTACCCCACAAGCCAGCACTGGCAGCTGAACAATCAAGAGGCTGGCCCCTGATGGCACTGAGCTACAGAGTAGGACCCTACCCAGGTTGCCTCTTTAAGTGCCTGACACATTGGTCTATGGAGAAGGACCCCAGTCCAGGAGGTTGGTGGGGGGAGACCATCTATGTGCCCGATGCACTGAACAACAGAGAATGACCCCAGGCAGGGGAGCTCTCTAAGCTCCTGAATGGGTGGACCTATAGAGAAAGACTGGCCAAAGAGGCCTTCTGATAGCCAGCTAAAGGCTCAAAAAAAGACTCTGAGAGGGCCATAACTCCTGTGGCAGAGGCAACCCGTGTCCCTGCACATTTGGTATCACCACGGCCCCCACAAGCCAAGCAGTTTCAAGCTCAACTCTCACTGGGGCAGAGCTGCCACTGGCAAAAAATCTTGGGTCTATATGTGCAGGCTTACTTCAGTCATGTACAATTCTTTGTGACCCTGTAGACTGTGGCCAGCCAGCCTTCTTTGTTAGGGGGGTTCTCCAGGCAAAAATACTGAAACAGTATTGGCCAATACTGATTGCCATACCCTGCTAGAGCACTATATTTCCTGCTGCCCTAGCTGCCAACTTCCCTGAGTGCCTGGTGCTACCAGAAACCCTGTGACCCAAGCAGCTGCACCACCTCCAGAGCAGCCTCGGGAGCAAACTCCAGTGGACGACCCACATGCAGAGGTGGAAATAAAACCACAATTGAAACCCATGTGCAGTGTGGCTAAGGGAGAAGACCCGAAACCTTCCCACCAGCTATACAAGGTGCAGATTAATTCCACACAATCAACTAGGCAGACTTGGTGTCTATGGACTATATAAAAGAACATTGAGAGCTCCCACAAAAGAAAACACACTAGTTCTAATAGCTGTGGACATTGGAGGCAAGAACACACAGGTGCAGGACCAGATT
This sequence comes from Ovis canadensis, assembly GCF_042477335.2. NCBI lineage: Eukaryota > Metazoa > Chordata > Mammalia > Artiodactyla > Bovidae > Ovis > Ovis canadensis. The sequence continues at coordinate 37,015,900 of NC_091261.1, read as the reverse complement.
AGAATCTGAGCTGCCCTCAAAACTGGTCCAGAGATCAGCACAGGGTTGGAGGGCATCCTAGGAAGGTGAGGTGGACTGTGACTCGCAGTGAGGAAAAGGACTCTGACAGAAGTAACTCAAGAAAAACATTTATTATTCTTATGGTTTGACTTGTTCCATAGATTCTTTTGATTTATTTTTCCTTTTTTCCCCTCTGCTGTAGTTGTCGATTTTATTGGCACTGCTGCTGCTGCTGCTGCTGCTGCTAAGTCACTTCAGTCGAGTCTGACTCTAGGTGACCCCATAGACAGCAGCCCACCAGGCTCCCCTGTCCTGGGGATTCTCCAGGCAAGAACACTGGAGTGGGTTGCCATTTCCTTCACCAATGCATGAAAGTGAAAAGTGAAAGTGAAGTTGCTCAGTCGTGTCCGACTGTTTGTGACCCCATGGACTGCAGCCTACCAGGCTCCCCCATCCATGGGATTTTCCAGGCAAGAGTACTGGAGTGGGGTGCCATTGCCTTCTCCATTATTGGTACTATTAAATCTAATTACGCTTTTGAGCCTTTCCCCCTGCCCCATTCACATTTTTTATTGTTGTTATAAACCTCTGCCTCTACGTTGGGCTTTTGTAGTTCTGTGGATTTATCATTTTTTTTCTCTTATTTTCTATTTTTAAAATTTTAACTTTTAATGTTTTAAAATATATTATTATTTTTTCTACATTTATTCCTTCAATTGCTTTTCCTACTGTTCTTTTCCCTTTGGAGTTAAACTTTAGAGTATATAACTCTTCTTTACCTACCTCTATTTAACTTTGCATATCTATTATTTCTTTCCTTTCTTCTCAACATATTTGTTAGTTTCATTTTCATTGCTTTATTCTCTAATTGGCACCTTGCTTTAGTTTTGTTTTCCAGTCTGTGCTTTAGTTAGTTGTGTTCTTAATGGTAAATATAAATTTTATTTCCTTGGTTTGCCAAAGTCAGTCTATCGCACTTTATTTTAGTTGGACTGTTTTGACTTTGTTCATGGGTGTATATGTATATGTGTATATTTCATTATTTTAATTATTATTTGCCTGATTTTGTAACTGCCATTTTTCTGGGGTTCATCTTTGGTTTGTCATTTATGCCTATTTGTTTTAATCTCAATGCCATAAATCTCTTTGGAAGGAATGATGCTAAAGCTGAAACTCCAGTACTTTGGCCACCTCATGTGAAGAGTTGACTTATTGGAAAAGACTCTGATGCTGGGAGGGATTGGGGGCAGGAGGAGAAGGGGACGACCGAGGATGAGATGGCTGGATGGCATCATGGACTCGATGGATGTGAGTCTGAGTGAACTCCGGGAGATGGTGATGGACAGGGAGGCTTAGTGTGCTGCGATTCATAGGGTTGCAAAGAGTTGGACACGACTGAGCAACTGAACTGAACTGAACTGAATGCCATTAAAAAAAAAAAAAAAAACTTGTGGAATCTTCGTTTCTGATCAAGAGTCAAGCTCTGAGCCTTTCGAGTGGGAGCACTGACTCCAAAACCTTAGACTACCAGAGAACTAACCAAAGGGAGTATCAAATAGTGAGAACTCATACAAAGGAAACCACTTGAATAAAGACCAGGCATCACCCAAACACCAGTAGCACCCTCTGCAGGACACCTCATTTAAAAACAACAAACAAAACAAAAATACAAACACAATCACCAGCAGATAGGATTACAACCTCATTCAGCCTTGCCCATCAGAGGAAAAATAAACAAAGTCAACACAAATCTTAACCAATATGAAGTTTACACAAACCACTGGACCAATCTTAGGAGGGCAGAAACCAAAAGGAAGATAGAACAGGAATCCTCATATCAGACAAAGTAGACCTTAAAAGAAAGGAGATAAGGAAGGACACTACATAATGATCAAGGGATCAATCTAAGAGGAAGACATAACAATTGTAAATAGCTATGCACCCAACATAGGAGCACTTCAATACATAAGACAAACACTAACAGACATAAAAGGAGAAATTGACAGTAACACAATAATATGAGGAGACTTGAACACCCCACTCAAACCAATGAACAGATCAGAACAGAAAATTAATAAGGAAACACAAGTCTTAAATGATATATTAGATAAGATGGATCTCATTGATATCTTCAGGACATTCCATCCAAATGCAGAAGAATATACCTTGTCAAGTGCACATGGAACATTCTCCAGGATAAACCACATCTAGGGTCACAAATCAGACCTCAGTAATTTAAGAAAACTAAAATCATATCAAGCATTTTCTCCAACCACAACACTATGAGATTAGATATCAATTACAGGGGAAAAAACAAACAAACAAACAAACCTGTAAGAAACACAAACACATGGAGATAAAACAATATGTTTTAAATAATCAACAGGTTACTGAAGAAATAAAAAGGGAAATCAAAGAATTTCTAGAAACAAATGGCAATAAAAACACAACTCAAAACCAATGAGATGCAGCAAAAGCAGTTCTAAGAGGGAAGTTTATAGCAATACAATCCTACTTCAAGAAACAAGAAAAATATCAAATAGAAAACCTAATTTTACATCTAAAACAACTAGAAAAAGAAGAAGAACAACAACAAAATAGCAGAAGGAAAGAAATCATAAAGATCCAAGCAGAAATAAATGAAAAAGAAATGAAAGAAACAATAGCAAAGATTAATAGAACTAAAAGCAGGTTCTTTGAGAAGATAAGAAAAATTGACAAACCATTAGCCAGGCTCATCAAGAAAAAAAGAGAGTAGAATCAAATCAACAAAATTAGAAATGAAAAAAGAGAGGTTACAACAGACAACGCAGAAATACAAAGATCATAAGAGACTATTATGAACAACTGTATGGAAATAAAATGGATAACCTGAAAGAAATGGATAGATTCTTAGAAAAGTTCACTCTTCTAAGAGTGAACCAGGAAGAAATAGAAATTATGAACAACCCAATTAAAGCACTGAAATTGAAGCTGTAATTAAAAATATCCCCCAAAACAAAAGTCCAGGACCAGAGGGCTTCACAGGAGAATCCTATCAAACATTTAGAGAAAAGCCAATGCCTATCCTTCTAAAACTCTTTCAAAATACTGCAGAGGAAGGAACACTTCCACACTCATTGTATTAAGCCATGATCACCCTGATACCAAAACCAGACAAAGACAACACACCAAAAGAAAGCTAAAGGCCAGTATCACTGATTAACATAGATGCAAAAATCCTCAACAAAATATAGCAAACAGAATTAAGCAACACATCCAAAATCTCATACACCATGATCAAGTAGGGTTTACTCTGGGGTACAAGGATTCTTCAACATGCACAAATCAATCAATGTGATACACCATATTAAAAAATTGAAAGATAAAAAACATACGATAATCTCAACAGATGCAGAAAAAGCCTTTGACAAAATTCAGCACCCATTTATGATTAAAACTTTTTAAAAAATAGGCATAAAAGGAACCTACCTCAACTGAGTAAAGGCCATATATGATAAGCCTACAGCAAACATTATTCTCATTGGTGAAAAACTGAAAACATTTCCCCTAAGACCAGGAACAAGACAAGGGTGTCAATTTTTACCAATATTACTCAGCATAGTTCTGGAAGTCCTAGCTACAGCAATCACAGAAGAAAAAGAAATAAAAGGAATCCTGGTCAGAAAAGAAGTAAAGCTCTCACTGTTTGCAGATGCCATGATCCTATACATAGAAAAACTAAAGATAGTATCAGAAAATTGCTAGAGCTAATCAGCAAATTTAGCAAAGTTGCAGGATACAAAATCAATACACAGAAATCACTTGCATTTCTATATACTAATAATAAAAAATCACAAAGAGAAATTAAGGAATCAACCCCATTCACCATTGCAACAAAAAGAATTAAGTATCTAGGAATAAACTTACCTACAGAAACAAAAGAACTATACATAGAAAATTATTAGACTCCAATGAAAGAAATCAAAGATGACATAAACAGATGGAGAGATATTCCATGTTCCTGGATAGGAAGAATCAATATTGTGAAAATGAGTATAATATAAAATGCAATCTACAAATTCACTGTGATCTGTATCAAATTACCAGTGACATTTTTCATTGTTCATTGAGACATTGTTCATTTGAGAACAAAATATTTCACAATTCACATGGAAACACAAAAGACCCCAAATAACCAAAGCAGTCTTGAGAAAGAAGAATGGAGCTGGAGGAATCAACCTTCCTGACTTCACCTCACTCAAGATTCAGTTCAGTTCATTTGCTCAGTCGTGTCCAACTCTGCGACCCCATGAATCACAGCACACCAGGCCTCCCTGTCCATCACCAACTCCCAGAGTTCACCCAAACTCATGTGCATCGAGTCAGTGATGTTATCCAGCCATCTCATCCTCTGTTGTCCCTTTCTCTTCCTGCCCCCAATCCCTCCCAGCATCAGAGTCTTTTCCAATGAGTCAACTCTTCACATGAGGTGGCCAAAGTATTGGAATTTCAGTGTCAGCATCAGTCCTTCCAATGAACACCCAGGACTGGTCTCCTTTAGGATGGACTGGTTGGATGTCCTTGTAGTCCAAGGGACTCTCAAGAGTCTTCTCCAACACCACAGTTCAAAAGCATCAATTTTTTGGTGCTCAGCTTTCTTCATTGTCCAACTTTCACATCCATATATGACCACAGGAAAAACCATAGCCTTGACTAGACGGAACTTTGTTGGCAAAGTAATGTCTCTGCTTTTCAATATGCTATCTAGGTTGGTCATAAGTTTCCTTCCAAGGAGTAAGTGTCTTTTAATTTCATGGCTGCAGTCACCATCTGCAGTGATTTTGGAGCCCCCCAAAATAGTCTGACACTGTTTCCACTGTTTCCTCATCTATTTCCTATGAAGTGATGGGACCAGATGCCATGATCTTAGTTTTCTGAATGTTGAGCTTTAAGCCAATTTTTTCACTCTCCTCTTTCACTTTCATCAAGAGGCTCTTTAGTTCCTCTTCACTTTCTGCCATAAAGGTGATGTCATCTGCATATCTGAGGTTACTGATATTTCTCCTGGTAATCTTGATTCCAGCTTGTGCTTCTTCCAGTCCAGCGTTTCTCATGATTAGAGAAGTATAAATCAAAACTACAATCAGATATCACCTCACACTGGTCACAGTAGCCCTCATCAAAAAATCTACAAACAACAAAGCTGGAGAGAGTGTGGAGAAAAAGGAACACTCTTGCACTGTTGGTGGGAATGTAAATTGATAGAGCTACTACAGAAGACAGTATGGAGACTCCTTAAAAATCTAGGAATAAAACCACCATATGATCCAGCAATCCTACTCCTAGGCATATACCCTGAGGAAACCAAAATTGAAAAAGACACATATATCCCACTGTTCACTGCAGCACTATTTACAACAGCTAGAACATGAAAGCAACCTAGATGTCCATCGACAGATGAATGAATAAAGAAGTTGTGATATATATACACAATGAAATATTACTCAGCCATAAAAAGGAACATCTTTGAGTCAGTTCTAATGAGGTGGATGAACCTAGAACCTATTATACAGAGTGAAGTAAGTCAGAAAGAGAAAGATAAATATCATATTCTAACACATACATATATATGGAATCTAGAAAAAATGGTACTGAATAATTTACTTACAGGGCAGCAATGGAGAAGCAGAAATAGAGAATAGACTTACAGACATGGGGAGAGGGGAGGAGAGGGTGAGATGTGTGGAAAGAGTAACATGGAAACTTACATTACCATATGTAAAATAGATAGCCAACAGGAATTTGCTGTATGGCTCAGGAAACTCAAACAGTCACTCTGTATCAACCTGGAGGGGTGGGATTGAGAAGGAGACGGGAGGGAGGTTCAAGAGGGAGGGGTTATATGTATACCTATGACTGATTCATGTTGAGTTTTGACAGAAAACAACAAAATTCTGTAAAGCAATTATCCTTCAATAAAAAAATAATTTAAATAAAAGAAATTATGCTGGTGCATTAAAAAATCAGTATCAAATGGTACATCTCTAATAATAATACATTCTAATTCTTTTTATTCAGTGACAGTTTTATTGCTTTTAAAATTTTTTTTAAACCCCACAATACTTTGATAAAAATTTTTAAAAAGTTCAAAGGAAACTAAAAAACAAACTAGGTTGAAGCTCTGTCTTTTTATAAAGTTCTATATGATTTTGGAATTTTTGGTAATCTTGAAATTTGAAATGGCACAATTAACATCCTACTTTTTAAAAACTGAAGTACAGTTGATGTACAATGTATTAGTTTCAGGTATACAGCAAAGTGATTCAATAACACATATGTATATATTCTTTATCAGATTCTTTTCCACTATAGATTATTAAAGGATATTGAATATAGTTCCCTCTGCAATAAAGTAGGTCCTTATTATTTATCTATTATTTATATAGTAAATAAGTAGGTACTTATTTATTTTTTTTTCATTTTTAAGAATCTTGCAGTGATATTTAAATTTATTTCTCTCTTTTTTATTTTTTAAATTTTTATTTTTACTTTATTTTACTTTACAATACTATCTGTCAATCTCAAACTCCTAATTTACCACTTGCCCTCCCTTTTCATCTTTGGTATCCATAAGATTGTTTTCTACATCTGTAAATCTTAACATTCTACTTCTAATTGTTCTAAAATCCTTTTTTTCTTGACAGTCTCAGGGTTTAATATCCCAAAGTGTCTAGCCACTTAATTATCACTTTAAAGTTATTTTATCTAATAATAGGAATGCTATTACTCCAAAACAATTGTAAAGTATTATTCTTTCTTTTCTTACTACATAAATTATTTTAATTAGCTTAATGTAAGAAAGTACATAAATATATCTAGATAATATAGGATCTTTAATAGCTGTATTATCAATCTTTTTCACTATATATTAATTATATTTAAGTTGCTTTTATTTCTTAAACACTGAATTAGTGGATTTCATCAATTCAGTTATTGTAAAATTAAATTGAGTTATTGGAGAAGGCAATGGCACTCCAAACCAGTACCCTTGCCTGGAAAGTCCCATGGACAGAGGAGCTTGGTGGGCTGCAGTCCATGGGGTCACTAAGAGTAGGACACGACTGAGCATCTTCACTTTCACTTTTCACTTTCATGCAATGGAGAAGGATATGGCAACCCACTCCAGTGTTTTTGCCTGGAGAATCCCCGGGATGGGGGAGCCTGGTGGGCTGCCATCTATGGGATCGCACAGAGTCAGACATGATTGAAGTGACTTAGCAGTAGCAGCATTGTACTCTTATTATTATTATTGCGATAATAAATCTTTATTCTAATTGACCAGTGACCTATCCACACAGTTACACCACAAGTTACATATAAAATTGTCATCTATGTATGACAGTGAATATAATTTGAATGATAGGTCCTGTTAAACTAATTAGATGAGATAATTAGTGATCTTAGACAAATGCAAAAATCAAGTCTGAATTAAAGATCAAATCCAGGAGACAAAACTCTGTTAAGATAGCTAGATTAAAGCCAGTTCTTTCAATTTGCATTGACAAAATTTATGTATCATTAGGCCTTTATTTGCAAAATGCTTTTACAGATTGCAGGAAAAGCCAAGAGAGCTCAAATTGAGAAAATACTTAAAAAAAAAAAAAAAGCTTACTTAATCAAACATTTCTACTCTGCATTTCACACATACTCATGGGTGAATTCACATATACATTAAGACAATAATCATATTGATAATATTAACAATAATAATAGCTAAATACTTTAATAGATTGACCACCATCCTCAAAAAAATTCAGAATGAAGTGCTTAGGGTTCTACTTCTGGCTGTAATGGAGTAGATTGTATTAAACTAAACTGCCTGCTAAGAGCAACTGTAAAAACTGGACAAAAGAAACAAAACTAGGTGTCAAAAGGAGTCAGAAAACAGTCAACAGAGCTAGGACTTGAGGGATTAAGTTTCTGAAGTAAAGGAAAACATTTTAATATGAGTTCTGCAGACTGCAGAATTATGGTGAATAATAGTGCATTAGTGTTTGCAAAATGTTCACTGGCCAGGGGAGACCAGTGAGTGTTTTTGTTGTTGTTGTTGTTGTTTTAAGAGCTTGAGCAAACTCTGGGAGATAGGGAAGTACAGGCATGCCGAAGCATGGCATGATGCTGCAGTCCATGGAGTTACAAAGAATAGGACACATTTTAGTGACTGACCAACAACAAAGGTTTAATATAAGAAAAAGAAAACAAGCAATCACACAGAACTAAGTCCAATATTTCCTATGCAATTTTCTGTGAAGAAATTTGCTGATCCCTAAATTTCAATGCATATAGTAAGAAGTGGAAAATTTCAAGCATAAAGCATTTCTTAAAAGGCTAAAAGGCTAACCAAAGTCTGGCAGTTTGAAAGTTATGGTATTAGAAAAAACTGGACATTAGAATTAAGGAGAAGGGATCTAGTAAATAACCCTGCATTCAGCGGAGACACATGAAGGTCAAACTGAAGAAGACAGAGAAATAAAAGAAATAGGTATTGTCTCATAAGGACAGAAAATTTAATCTTGAATTATTGGAATGCCTGGAGAGGTCATGAAATTTGCATACACTTTTCCTGTGTCAGAAGAAAATTAAATTTTCTCTGAGCAAAATTAATATCATTCAAATATATTATAATTTTTCACCTAATCGTCTGGCAACCAAATTCCAGGCATACTAGAATACAGGGTTGGCGGGGGGAAAGCAGAAAAGAAACCAAAATAAACCAGACTAAGAAGTGTTCCTTAAAGTGGAATTATTGACCATAACTTCAAAGTAATTATTGCAGATAAGACCACCAATGAATGCTGAAATTAGTGGAGGAAAGTATCATGAGAAAGAGGATACTTGCATTCACTCACATTATCTCCCCATAAAATATGTACTTATTTAAAAGTGAAAAATAGGAATTTTAAAGTGGAGAAACTTGAAATACACTATTTTATACAAGTAGTCAAAGTCAATACTAGTAGGTAGGAAGTTAGGCATGAGCAACGAGGGCTGGCCTAACTGAGAAAGATTTAAGTTGATCTTTGAAACCCATCCCAGACATGTCCCAGTGAGGTCCAGGAGAGCTCAAAATAAACACAAAGGCTTTCCAACTCTGGCCCATGTGCCCTAGGTACACAGTGGACACAAAGTAGTTGCACAATGGATACAAACTAACCATAGGTACTTCTCCAATTCCACACATGCATCCTTGATACATAGCTAAGCCAAGTAACATTAGGTAGCCAGAAGACTATTAATATTCATAAATATTCTATATATAATGCATCTTATGATAACTAACACTGAATTATAGGACAGGCATGCACAATAGAGCCTGTTGTTATATAACTTGCAACTGTCAGTCAAAACTGTCACTCCATGCCCACCTAGATGAATGTGTAAAAGCCTTGTCTTGAAAAATCCAGTACTTCATTATGTTAGTGCTAGTGTCTCCTCTGCCTGGACCCACCTCTCCCTTGAGGTATTATTTCTGTTCTTTCTTCAATAACTTTTTTTTCCCCCCATGGGTAAGACCTCAGATTATTCTGTGTCCTTACCAAGAATGGAGGTTCACAAGGAAGAGTCCTCTTTGACTTTCCCTATCTGTTAACAATATTACTAGTAATAAAATACAATGACATTTGGGCCCCCTGACATCCATTGAGAAAGTGATTTTTTCAAGAATATGATGGAATTTTGCAAGAATACCATGGAATATTCTACAAGAATTCCACAAGATTCTACAATATTCTTGAAGAAATACTAACATCAATCTCCTCATGAGAAAATATCAGACGAAAACAAATTGAGGGACAAAAAGAGCAGTCACAGAACTTGAGAAATCTACACTGAGTGGCTTCCTAAAGTCTACAAGTGACAACCCTCCCAACAATTAGGCAATGAGATCTCTCACTTTATTAGTTAGAAAAAATAGAGGAGTAGTTGAACTAAGACAGCAATTCTGCATCTTCTCAACACACACACACACACACACACACACAGGACACACTCCATCTTGAAACTTCATCTTTATTTCGATCCATTATGTATTTACTTGAAACAAAGGCTGGTGCCACACTCCCTTTATTTTATCCCGGAAAGTTTCACATTAGCACACATACTGTATGACTTGAACATTATTTATTTAATAAGGAAACTGAAATCTTACTTAGGAAACCAAACCTTATCAATTGCTGGGACTTATTCTCAACAGAGTCTGTTCTGCTACAATAGACGTTTCTAGAATGAAAATCAGTTCTTAAGTAATTTATAAATAGGGCAATGACATCCATGTAAGGTAACTATAAATTTCATCAGAAAAAGATCAATCTAACTTTGCCACTGCACTAACATCGGGGAACATTTCAATCCAATTTTAAGGGAAAGGCAAAAAAAAAAAAAAAAAAAGAGCAAGCACCAGGACTAGGATTTCCCTTCCACAAAATTACACCCTGAGTCTGGAGTATTTGCAATTAACCTGAAATCCCTTATAGATGACATAAAATTTGCAGCTCAGAGGACATATGTCAGTGGATATTTAACACAGCTTTAGGTTACTTTCTGTAACCTAAAGCACTTTACTTTTTAAGTGCTCTAGTTTAAAAATTACATTTATTTTAGGTAGATGTCCCTCTTTTGTCATTAATTTCATTCATGATTTCTTTTCCTTTTTTTTTTTTTTTTTGCTCATCACTTTAACTCACTCGTTTCAGGACCTGATTTTGAAGAACTTGAGCTTTTTAAAGAATTCATCATATCATTATGTAATAGAAACACCTTGTATGCCATAATTCTACTATATATTGCAACTGAATCAAAGTAGCAAATGGCCACCAAATCTTTCTCAACACAAAATATGATAAATTTGAAATTTTTAGGCAATTAATACCAAATTATTCTCAATTAAACCATCTCTGCTGACTTAGTACATGCTCATCATTCCAATAAACAAAGATTCTGTGTCTATTAATATAGACAGGTAACATATCAGTTAACGTGATGACCTTCAGGGTTTCTTATCTCTCATGTGACTGCTCTTCAAAGGTTTCTATCTTATTTCTTAATACTGCAATAATAATAAAAATCCTACCTTCTTGTTGCAGGTGGCATTTATGCCCACCCACTAGAGAAAGTCTAGGAGCCTTTGCCCCCACCCTTTTTTTCCATCACCAAAGTGATTTTAGAATGGAAAAATAAAATATCCATTGAAATATCCACAGACCTGTCAAACTCATAATTTTTAACTCCAAGTAATCTTTCATTTATTTATTTGATTAGTGGTAATTAATTCATGCAATGAATATCTGTTGGGTTTTTACCATACTGCCAACAATGAGTGAGGTGCTCTTGAGAGATTCTTTGTTAAGCATCGTGTACTATATATCTTCACAAATTTGCAGTCTAGTAGAAGATACTGAGCACTGATCAAATAAAGTCATAATTAATACTTCACTATTTCTAATAATTTTAAAGTTCTGAGGGCTATAAGAGGTGGAACTTTCCTAGATTTGGAATTAGGGAATATCCTTACAAAGAAATTGACATTTGAACCGAAACCTGAAGGATGGGTAAATATAGGTAAAGGATGGGAGCAGAAGAGAATTAATTTCTGGCATCCCGCAAAGCAGGCTCTGAGGCAGAACTGATTATAGAATTCCAGAGAAAATGAAAGTGTCCCTGGAGTGCCAGGTACACAGGAGTGCCACTAGGTGATCTTGGAGAGGTGAGCAGGGATCAGCAGAGTTTAGTAGGCTCTACTGATGAAGTTGAATTTCATAGCTACCATTCACTGTACATTTATTATGGGCCAACTGATTTATAAACATTTATGTTTTCACAGTGTGTCTTTGATCCATTGACTACCACCAGAAGAAACACACACAAATATAATCACACTTTATAGAGTAAGAAACCAAAATGGAGTTAGGACTGTTTAAAATGTCAGGGTTTCTAAGTAGTAGAGCTGGAATGTGAAAATACAGTGAGTCCAGGTTAGAGTACTTGTGTTTTTTGTTTGTTTGTTTGTTTGTTTGTTTTGTGTTTGATTACTGTATCAGCCTGCCTGCATCGTTGTGGCAATGGAAATACAGAGAATTCTAAGCAGAGGAGTTAGGGTGATCTGTATCAGGCTTTCCCCTTCCATCTGGTTCTCAGCATCTTCATAGTTTACAACACTGCTTCCTTCTCCTTCCATCAGAATCTTACTGATTTGAAGTCCAAACTAGACCTTTAATTCAGTCAAATTTTCCCATCATCAATTTGGCTACACGCATCTAAACTATAGTCATCAGCTTTTTGTCTCAACTGCTACCATGGCTTCCCAATGCCCATCACCTCAACCAACATACCCAATCTTACTTTTCTGCTCTGAATCCTTCTCCATCAGCAGCCAGAATCACTTTTTTCCCTCGCAAACCTCGTCATATTACACCATGCCTGAACACTGTCAGTTTGATACAGTTGTGCAGAGTAAAATCTGTAGCCTTCACTTTTTTATAAAGTCTATATAATCTGTCTATTGACACTGGCTCAGTATGATTTTCTGCCAATCTCCTTTCACTCATTAGGTCCAAGGCATATTCTTTTCTCCATGTTTCAAACATCAAATGCTCCTCTGATTTCTCATCATTCACCATACTCTTCTTTTACCTGGGAAACCCACTAGCTTCTCCTGCTCACCTCATTTTTCTACCAATAATTACTTACCTATCAGATCTCAATACCCATTCACTTCCCCAGGGACATATAAATGTTATACTCCAGGCTAGATTAAGACTGTATTATTTTCTCTCACAAAATATGTTTTTTCCCCTAAATTGATTCTATCAAAATAGTGACTGAGTTTAAACACAACAGCTACTAAATGATCACTGTATAATTATCTTTTTTAAACTAATCTCCATGAGAACAGTAGTCACTTAACAATTTCAGTCACTACACAATCATTGTTATATAGCACTCTCCTTGACATCAAATGCGTATGTAGTAATCTAGACAAAGTTTTACTTCCATTTTGTATTAGGCTATAATAAGAGTGAGTGAGTGAAGTCGCTCAGTCGTGTCCAACTCTTTGGGACTCCGTGGACTGTACCCCACCAGGCTCTTCCATTCATGGGATTCTCCAGGCAAGAATACTAGAGTGAGTTGCCATTTCCTTCTCCAGGGGATCTTCCCAACCCAGGGATCGAACCCAGGTCTCCCACATTGCAGGCAGATACTTTAACCTCTGAGCCACCAGGGAAGCCCAATAATAACAGAACTAGCTTTAAAATAGAATTCTGTAAATGCTATGCAACACTTGACTCACTCTGCAAGAAAGCTTATGTGTGCTACATAAAAGTAGAATCAGCTTAAAAGCCAGAATAAAAACTACCAAGCTTTCAAACATGAACTCTCTCTACTTGGATTTGCAGTTAAATGCTGAAAGCAGGTTACAAACTATGAAAATCATGTTAGAGATGGAGGGAGTGAATAGCAGAAAGGGCTGTAGACTAGCAATTGCTAAAACTGCTACTAAGTATTTTAAAAAAAGTTCTTCCAAATATAATTAAAATCATACTTAATAACAGAAGGTCAATGACCAAAAGAAAAATAAAATGCTCACATGGACAAGTTGCAGATAGTCTTATGACATCATTATCAAGAAATATATTATAAATTAAGAGTAATAAAATCCAGTTCTCCAAAGTTAAAGGAAAAGGCTTTAAAAGTATTATTTTCCTAGACCTAGAAATATGTGTGCATAAGCAGCAAGAAGGTTTGCTCTGCAAGATATTATTCCTCCCCCTTTTTATTGCCTGTTGCTAAAATGGCACCAGGTCAAAACAATGAGATACTCTGCTGATAGTAATGCTATAAATACATAGATTTATTGATAGAATTATGACACTGCAGAAGCTTTTCAATTAGTATTAGAGTCATTAACTAGGCAGGGAATATATGGATAGTGGCACTTTATTCAATTATACTTATAAAGATGTATTACTGCAGATGATAAGAAGTAATAGAAACACTTGTATATAACAGTACTTAAATGAAATACCAATAAAATGCTTTTTTCCCCCTCTCCAACAATATAGCTGATAGGGTTTTGCTACTCCCACATCTCTAAATCTTTAAGGCTGGATATGTTCCCTGAATGTTCTTGGCTTCCTGTGTAAGTTGCAAGGAATTGAGTTTTGTGGTATTAGCAAAGTCATGTAAAATTCTTCCTGCCAGCTTTGCACAGCTTGTTATTTCAATTATCTACTCAAATATCAGCCCATTGAAGAAAGCTGCTCCAACTGCCTCATCAAAAATATCTCCCCATTTTACTAACTCTATTTACTCACTATGCCATTGTTTTGTACTCTTAGGCATAAAAGTATCCAGGTTTGTAGGATCTGGTGACTTTTGTACTGTCACATAGGTAAACATTGCCTAGGATTCAACTGCTGGTAATAGAAGAAGTTTCAAAATCAGCTGAGTAGTTTTTCATAATAATAAAGATAAGTAAGGGGATACAGTGAAAAGCAAATGTCACCAGAGCTTGGTGCATGAAACCTTAAATATTGGCAAAAGGTAGAGATTCAAAAGGGCTTCCTGATGGCTCAGCGGTAAAGAATTCTCCTGCAATGCAGGGACCACAGGAGACGTAGGTTTGATCCCTGAGTCCAGAAGACCCTCTGGAGGAGAAAATAGCAACTCACTCCAGTATTCTTGCCTGGAGAATCCTATGGACAGAGGTGCCTAGAGGGCTACAGCTTAAAGGGTTACAAAGAGTCAGACACAACTGAGCTTGTATGTGCGAACGCACACGTAGATTCAAAAAAGGAGGCTACTTAGTCATGGTTGGGCTGCTGTGACTAATAGATTCAAGTTCAGAGTGTTTCATGTAATAGAAGAGAATTACAGCTTAAGGTAGTTAGTTGGCAGTGGGGAGAAGCAAGTTTCCACAGTCGATTTGGGTCCCAAAATGAGGACTACTCTGCCATCTTTGATACAAGGCGATTTTGGATCATCAGATCATTACTGTGTTGCTGGAATCAGTCAGAAGAGGAAAAGGACAGGCATAGAAGGGACACACACTATTTTTGTTCACATTCTATTGAAAAAATCAGTCATACTATCAACAACTAAGTGAAATATGGAAAATATGGTTTATCTGTGTTTCCAGGGAGAAGAAGAGAAATTTTTATGGTCAACAAGCCAACTTTGCACCAATGGGTTAACTTGTCAGTGTGTTGGTGACAGTGTGTTCAAAAACCTCTACTAGAACACAAACTGTACTATTGAGAAACTCCGTGTCTTGTAAAATTGTGCACTATAGGTAATAGGATGACCATACACCAGAGTTTGTTTGGGATAATATTATGTCCCCAGTACTCTTGCCTGAAAATCCCATGGATGGAGGAGCCTGGAAGGCTGCAGTCCATGGAGTTGCTGAGGGTCAGACACTACTGAGCAACTTCACTTTCACTTTTCACTTTCATGCATTGGAGAAGGGAATGGCAACCCACTCCAGTGTTCTTGCCTGGAGAATCCCAGGGATGGGGGAGCCTGGTGGGCTGCTGTCTATGGGGTTGCACAGAGTCAGACACAACTGAAGCGACTTAGCAGCAGCAGCAGCAGAGATTATCTACTCACTGGCCCCTTTCACCTTCAAAAGTGCCCAGGTTTAGATTATAGAGACCCTACTTATAAAATAGTAATGGCACTAGGACAAACCAGTGGATTAGAAAGTCTGCTTAACTCTGCTGCTAGAATATTGCAGCACATGACTTAAGTGAACTCCAAGATTTTTACTGGAGACCAAAGAAGGACACAGCACTGGGAATTCATAGAGCCTCCACAATCTTCTAATGATTATTTTTATGCCTAAATGGTAATAACATTTCCTGGTATTGCAGGATTTATTCAGAGACTTGCTCTCATCATACTGTACCATCTGGTAGCAGGGAGAGGAATAACCTTCACACAGTGCTTACAATTGAAGAGTTGCTACAAAAAGACTTCTGATAATTGTGGATAATTAGGCTTTGTCAGTGTCCAATAGTTTATCAGTGTTTTGTTTTGACTAGAGTTAGAGTAGAAGTTTAGGGTCAGTAGAAAAGAAGGTCGAGATAAAAAACCCTGCGTGTATATATATACACACACACACACATATATATGTTTCTCACATTGATGTTAAGCTCAAGGATAATGGCAGGAGAGAGAAAAACAATAGAGTAAATTGAACACAGAAAACTTTAAAGTCTGATTAGATGTTGGAAAGGCAAAAGCAATTGTGAAAATAAATATATATCAGTGAGGTGAGGTATATTTTTCCTTTTGTTTTCTCCAAGAGAAGCATATTTAATAGTTTGGGGAAAAAAGCAGAAAATAAGAAAAATACCAATTCTATCACCTAACCCTATGAGTGAGAGTATAAGAAAACTGAAAGATCACAAAATAATTTTCTTTAAAGCTGAGGGGTAAAATTTGCATGTTCCAAAGAGATTATGATGTGATAGGGAGATAAGATGAGTACAGTGTGGCATGTTGAGAAGCACAGTACCACTGACTGACTTTTTAGAGAAGAGAGATCTGGGTCAAAGCCCAGGAAACATCAAATAATAAGAAGTAAAGATTCAGCACAGCCACGATAGAAAATATTATGTATATCATTGGTAATATGCAATGTGATTATAGCTGTTATCTGAACACTATGTTCAAAATCATAACTAAATATATTTGTTTTAAATTTAAGTATAAGAGGAATCTACAATTAATTTAACACATTTGATGTTAAGGTCATTATTATAAATAACAATGACAAAATTTATTGATTTGCTTTAACATATTCATTTAATTAGATAATATTACAAAATGAAAGCTTTATTTCATTTATCCTGAAGAACATATACCAATGTCTCAAACTGGAGGAAATTTCAGTCAAGAAAACTAACCATATCATTATCTTGGTGAGTGTTTGACGAGTGTAGTTTGAGTGTATTTAAACTGAAGAATCCTTTTCAGGATGTGAAATAATTAGCAAAAAAAAAAAAAAAAGAATTGTGATTTTTATCTTGGAGTTGTTCTTGCAATAAGCTTTGGGCTAGAATATAGAAACAGAGTTTCCTTTAGCAACATCAAAATGCTATATTTCCAGATATTTATTCTCTTCCTTTGCTGGAGCAAGGAGTGGGTTTGCGGAACACTGTTATACTTGGGAAACTGATCATGATATATTGTCTTTTAAAAATATATTTCTGTACTCAGGTTGCTAGTATTTTAAATAGCTTAGGATTCTAGCATCTATATTGTGAAAGATATTCTCCTGTAGCTTTCTTTTCTCATATCATTTTTGACTGGCTTTGTTGTTAAATGCATTAAGTTAAAAAGTGTGTGAGGTTGTTTCTATTGCTAACCTGCTATCCTCTTCAGAAATTCATATGAGATTGGTATTTGGGTTTATTTGTAACAATCTGATTAGCATCTCAGCCTAATATTTCCATAGTGTCAATTTTAATTTGAATTAAAGATATATTAATAGTCATATTTTCTATTTTAGAGTATGGTAGGTAATATACACAATGATAAATTAAATATACTATATTTTCCTCTAAGATTTCAAGTTTATTGTCATAGAGGGCTTTTTTAATATTATTATCTTATTGCAATTTAATCTCTGCAGCTTCCATGGATATTTTATTCCACAATTCTAATATTGCTATTTAAGCCTTCTATCTTTTTATTTCTTATTAATCTTGACAAAGATTTGTCGACTTAATTAATTTTTTAGGAACTACTTTTTAATTTGCTTGTTTCTATTATTTAATTATTTTGCTATGATTTTCAGCTCTTACTGTTATTATTTCCATTATTGTACTATTTTTGGTTTTATTATGCTCTTTTTTCTAACTTCTAAATTAAATTTCAGCTCCTTTAATTGTAGGCATTCTTGTTTTCTTTTATGCCATTTCAAATCTAAATGTACCTTTTAACTACCATTTCAGCTGAAACATTTGTATACGTGTGTATGTGTGTGTGTGTGAGAAACTGGTTCAAAATATTTCTGTATATAAAATAAGACATTTATGTGGCTAGTTGTTTAAAAATAGTTTTAAACTCATGTGTATATAATCATCAGGTTATTTTAAATAATTCATTCTAATTTAATTGCACAGTAATAAAAATATGACATATATAATGCAACATTTTTTTAAATTGCAGCTAGATCATAATTATTTTTCATAAGTGACTCAAATGCTCATTTAAATGAAATGTATTCTCCAGCTTGGGGGTGCAATATCCCATGTGAAAAGTGAAAAAAAAAGTATTAGTCACTCAGTCGTGTCCAACTCTTTGCAACCCCATAGACTGTAGCCCACCAAGTTCCTTTTTCCATGGAATTCTCCTGGCAAGAACACTGGAGTGGGTAGCCATTTCCTTCTTCAGGGGATCTTCACGGGTTTCCTGCATTGCAGACAGATTCTTTACTGTCTGAGCCACCAAGGAAGCCCTTCCTTAAATCAACTTGTTAATTTTTTTATCAGCTGGGATGAGCAAGATGGTGTACAGAAACTGGAAAGTCTATCAGATGTCCATTATTGAGTCCATTGATATAGAGATTTGGCTGCAAATCTCAGGCCATTATCAGATGCAACGTTCTCAGGAAACCTGCAAAGAAACAGCTAGGATCTTGCAGGGCCTGAATAATGTGTCCTGAGTCAGTGGAACACATTCAAATCATTAAACCAAACCAAAAGTGTCAACTATGGTCAGAATCCAGTGGGACTTTCTGGACGGAATGAGAGGCCCAATGTGATCTATTTGCAAAGAACTCCCTGAACTGGTAGGCAGTGACCAGGATCTTGAACAAGATCTAGCTGCTAAGAAAGCTTTATTAGGCTGGTTTGGTTTTTCTAGAATGAGTGGTGGGCTTGCCTGGAAACTCTATTTAGAATGGTGTCTGAATTTTAATGGGCCATCCTTTCATAGATCCAGAAGGCAAGTTTTCTACAACTGTCTCCATAGGAAAGCTTGTTTTATATACCTGTCTAAGCCTTACCAGGGGCCTGAACAAATGCCCAGACAATTTACCAAAGCCCAAGAGTGAAAGAAAATGTTGCAAGGCACACTTCCTGGGGTGGCATAGATAGCCATCCATATCAAATGATGCTTTGACTATGGTTTTGGGGACACAAGTCAACTAAATGCTGTGATCAGGTCTTTGACTTAATTGGATATTTACATTGCTATATCTTCTAGTTCACTAATGATATCTTTTGTAACCTATGATCTGTTTTCAATGTTACATATGTCTCATCTCTGAAATTATGGCTTTTAATCTCTATGTTTTCAATGTGAGTTTCATACTTTTCATGTCTCCATGTAACAGGTTCAATCTTATCTCTCACTTTTTAACATATGGGATATGTTTATTATAATTTTTTTAATTTTTATTCTTTGGAAATCCAACCTCTGTATTAGTCCTTTTATAGGTTTTTTTTTAAAATACTGAGGCATAATTGATATACAACTTTATATTAGTTTCAGGTAAGATAGTTTTGATTATTTTTTCTCATCATGGGTTATATTGCCCTACTTCTTTGCATACCTGATATTTTTCAATTGGATGTTACATACTGTGATTTTTACCTTTTAGATTCCTGAATATTTCTGTGTTCCTATTAATGTCATATTTTGTTCTAGGATGCAGATAAAATGTTGGGACATACTTTTTTATTCTTTAAGAACTCACTTTTAAGATTTGTAAGATGGGACTCGAGCGGCATTTAATCTAAAACTAATTATTGCCCACTACTGAAGCAACATACTTTGAGCCCTATAACCAAGCCCTGTGAGTCATGGGGTTTTCTATTTTGTCTGATGGAAACTGACATTCTCTTGGCCTGTGTGATCTCCAGGTATTGTCTACACTAATTCATTTTTGGACTCTTTCCCTGACTTGTAACTTCTTTACATACATTATCAATAATAGGAAGCTCCATGTGCATCTTTTTAAACCAAATGGGCCATAGAGCTAAATGTAAAACAAAAATTTATAAAACTTCTAGAAGAACACAGAGGAAAAAGTCTTAAAGTTACTTGTTTAAACAAATACTTATTTTAATATATACCACCAAAATGATGATCCATAAGAGAAAATTTTTGTTAAATGAGACTTAATAGAAATAAAAGTTCTGCTTTTTAAATACCTTATTAATAGAATGAAAAGACAAGGTACAGAATGGGAGAAGGTATTTACAAACTGTAAACTAACATAGGCTTTGCAAAAAGATTTATAGAGAACTTGCAAAAAGCATTAATAGAAACTAAAACCATTTTAAACATAAATAGGTAAGACAAACAATTTAGATGGATAATTCTGTAAAACATATATATATATATATATATATATATATATATATATATATAGTCATCTACACTAGTGGTTCAGATGGCAAAGAATCTGCTTGTAATGCAGGAGACCTTGGTTCAATCCAATCCCTGGGTCAGGAAGATCCCCTGCAGAAGAGAATGGCTACCCACTCCAGTATTTTTGCCTGGAGAATTCCATGGACAGAGGAGCCTAGTGGGCTACAATCCATGGGGTTACAAAGAGTCTGACATGACTGAGCAACTAACACGTAGTCATCTAATATCTATATATGGGTGTAAATTATACCATAAAATATGTTCAACATCATTTTAGTTAATGTAAATTAAAATTATAATATCACTACACAAGTGTTAAAAAGGCTGAAAATTAGCAATTAAAAAATGCAATCATGCCAAGTATCAGCAAATATAGAAGAAATTTGAACTCACACACTGCTTATAGAGATGTATTAATAAAATGGTACAATGCTTTAGAAATCACTTTGACAGATTATTTTTAAAGTTATATATACATCTAGCATATAGCCTAGCCATTCCTTTCCTGTTTATACAAGAGAAATGAAAGCATATGTCCATGCAAAGACTTGTATATAAATGTTCATAACTGATTTTTTGTTAGACCAAAAATACAACAGAAATCAAATGTTCAACAACAAATGAATGGATACATGTAATAACATGGATAAATCTCAAAATCGTCAGGTTGAGTGAAAGAAGCCATACAAAAATGTGTATTATAAGATTTCATGTATGTAAAATTCTAACAATAAAACTAATCTTTAATGACAGAAATCTCAGTATGGTTCTTATAATTAGGACACAGGCATCGGGAGATAGGGAATATGATTGTCTGCCACAAAATTTATCACTCACCAAAAGCATAATCTTGAGAATTTAGGTTTTATCAAAATGGATTCGTTTAAGGAGGGACAATTTCAGAAATAGTAGCACTGACATAAAATATTAACAAATAAGAGGAAAATGACTAGCGTTATTTATTCTTGGTCATATTTTTCCTACATTTTTATTCTATGTTTTATGACAACTTTTGAATTTTCTATGCCTTTCAATTTTTAGCTTATTTGGAGTGGGGTAAGAGAGAAGCTGCAATATTGAAAACAGACAAAAATAGTAAATAAATGCAGTTATATATCACAAAGAACATGGGATTATTACAATTCTTAAATGATACTTTCTTGTAATAATTTTTTTCAGATTTTAGAGGCAAGTTAATATGAGCAATTTATTATTATGGGAGTATGTGCTTTTAATGCTTGACTGCTGAAACATGTAAATTATATTTCTGTTTATTCCAATAACTGGCTGTAAATCAAATTTATCTTCTTCTGAGTTTTTTTTAGAAGAATGAAGAGGAAGGAAACATCAAAATATAGGACCATATTAAATAAATTAACTGTATTTAGTAGCTTTAAGTACTTTATGTTCTGTACATACAAAGACCTTTATACACTTTATACACTTCATAGGAACAAACCACTACAAATTCAATTTCATTGAATTTTTAAAAGCAAATTAAATGTATACTTTAACTTATTAGTTTACTTTTGAAACAAGTTAAAATATTTCAGATTTTTTTTCCAGTTCTTAGGAATGGGTTGGAGTGATTTGTACTCTCTTTTTCTATTACCCATAAAGCTTTTCCCATCACCCTAAAATCAAGTGTCAAACTTTCTCACTAAAGAATTATGATCAAGCATTTGTAACAGTGGTCTGTCTACCTTAAAATGTGTTAGTATTTATACATGTGTAATAAGCCACATTTAATTTTAGAAGTAGATGAAGAATTGGGAGTTATTAAAAAACAAAACCAATCACATGAAGCTGAGTGGGGTTTTCATTACAAGTTGTGGCAATTAGAATTGGGAAGGAAAAAGAAGTGGGTCTCTCTGTTGGAGTTACTAAGGAGATTAGGATTCCAAATTATAAAACATCTGCCAAACCTGGGAGCTAAACATTTTTTTTGTTTGTTTTTTTGTTTGTTTGTTTGTTTTAAAGTGTTTCCTGAAGACTTAATAGCCAGACATCTAGGCTGACATTTAGAAATAAACATCCCAAGGCTTGAAAGCCCCATTCATTACTACTGATCAGACATTACAGGAATGGACTGGACAATAAAATTGGATTTGCCTGGAAACTCAGAACTGCTTCCTAAGCATAACATTGTTTAAAAATACAAAATTATCCCAAGAGGATGACTTTAGAAAGTTGGCTTGTGTTGTTTTATCTTAAACTTAAGGAGAGGGTATAAACTTTATCTGAGGTTGTGCTGTGTTTAGTTGCTCAGTCATGTCCCACCAGGCTACTCTGTCCATAGGGATTCTCCAGGCAAGAATACTGCGGTGGGTTGTCATGCCCTCCTCCAGGGGATCTTCCCAACTTAGGGATCGAACCCAGGTCTTCCATATTGCAGGTGGATTCTTTAACAGCTGAGCCCCGTGAGGAAGCATATTAATAATTGTTTACAACACCATTTAGTTAACCATGGCCACTCTCCAGTAGAGGCAGCCCCAGTCCCTCCATTAGACTTGGGTTGAAAGCTAAATCCCCCTTTTCTGTTAGAGATCAACTGCCTAATCTCCACTACCTTGTCCTACTGCTGGAATCCCAACAAGAATTTGCTTTAGCTCTGCTCAGTATTCTGTTTTTCTATCATATTAATGGGCTTCCCTGGTAGCTGAGTGGTAAAGAATCCACCTGCCAATTCCGGTGACAAGGGTTCAATCCCTGGGTCAGGACGATCCCCTAGAGGAGGAAATGGCAACCCACTCCAGTATTCTTGCCTGGGAAATTCCGAGGATAGAGGAGCCTGGTGGTCTGCAGTTCATGGGGTCACAAAGAGTCAGACATACCTTAGTGGCTAAACAATAACATCATCATACTAATAGTGCTAATAATCATCAGGGAACTGTGGATCAAAACCACGATGAGGTATCACCTCACACCTGTCAGATTGCCTATCAAGAACACAAGAGTAAACAAGTGTTGATGAAGTTGTGGAGAAAAGATAATCTTTTTATACTGCTTGTGGAAATGTAAATTTGTGCAGCCACTATAGAAAACAGTATGGAAGTTCCTTGAAAAAAAAAATAGAACTGCAATATAATCCAACGAACCCTTTGTTATAATACATATTATGCAAATTAATTAAAACCTTTGTATGGAAAAGAGAGCTGCATTCCCATGCTAAGTACAGCATTATTCACAATAGCCAAGACATAGACTATGGACCTCAATGATCATTAATGGGCAATGAATGAAGAAAATGTGATATTTACATACAATGCAATAACATTCAGCCTTTAAAAAGAAGGAAATCTTGCTATTTGTGACAATGTGGATTAACTAGTTTGGGGGACAATATGCTAAATAAAATAAGCCAGACAGAAGGACAAATATTACATGATACCACTTATAAGTCTAAAAAAGCCAGACTTAGAGAAATGAATGGTAGAATGGTGGTTTCAAGGGGTGGGTGGCAGGAGAAAGCAGGTAGTATTATAGTCAAAGGCTACAAATTTCAGCTATATCAAATGAGTAAGTTGTGACAATCTACTATACAACATAGAAATTATAGCTAAAAATACTGTACTGTATCTTATTTTTCTAAGAGGGTAAGTCTGATTATAAAGTGTCTTTATTACAAAAAATAATGGTAGTAGTAAATAAAGAGGGGTGCCATCACTTGGAGGTGATAGATATGATTATGACATAGACTGTGGTGATAGCTTCATTGGTATACATTTATTCCCAAACTTATTATGTTGTTTGATATTCAATGCATACAGCTTTCTGTAAGTGATATCTCAAGACAGTGTGTGTTTTAGAGACAAATTTGCAGATGGAAAATTAATAACCCTTCTTTAATACATGAAAATGAGAAACAAAAATAATAATATTGTGAGATGTGTTACATCAGTGAAAAGGATAAGAGCTCCTAACTGTGTCTTCTTTAATATTAAATCTTAACTTCCAAATTGTCTTTCAGGTATTTGTCTTTAAAGTAGTCAGACCACTGGCTAGCTAATATGTATTTTGTACAAACACATGGATGAAGAAGTAGCACAGCTAACTCAACCTAGTAATTTTTAATTCAAGATGTCCCAGATATGACAGTAGTACTGCAGGTGACATGGTATACTAAACAATTCTGCTTTTGCTATTTGGTATGTGTGATGTAGCATTAAATTTAGGCAACAGTGGCTATAACTTTATTATATTAGAAATAGTGTTTATTAAACTGTTGGTGTTTATTACAAGAATGCTGCTTTTTGATTACAAACTATTAAGTTCTGATTTACCTTTTTCTCATTTAAGCAGTAACACTTACTTTAAACATTTTCATACCCAGGGACTACATTAATTTTTATTCCAGTAATAGCGATTATCACTTTTTTACAGGAGTGAAACATTATTTCTAAAAGTATTCAGAAGACCATCATTCACATTACACACTTAATGCCAGACAATATCTCTACATAAGTAAGCTGCTTAATATGTATCCCCTTGCTTAACTCAGCTATATAAAGGATACGACAAGTTCTAGGTCTGGTAGTAATACCTTATGGAAAAATAAAATCTATTCAGCCTGTGCTTGATTGATTAAGGATTCTACATAGCATTTGTGTTCTATTTCTGAACACATGTTAATACTGCATTCTCCTATCCCTTTGAAGTTAGTTATAGGCACGGGGTTCAGTTCAGTCCCTCAGTCGTGTCCGACACTTTAAGACCCCATGGACTGCAGCATGCCAGACTTCCCAGTCCATCACCAACTATCGGAGTTTATGCAATCTCATGTCCATTGAGTTGGTGATGTCATCTAACAATCTCATTCTTTTCGTCCCCTTCTCCTCCTGCCTTCAATCTTTCCCAGCATCAGGGTCTTTTCAAATGAGTCAGTTCTTCACATCAGGTGGCCAAAGTATTGGAGTTTCAGATTCACCATCCGTCCTTCCAGTGAATATTCAGGACTGATTTCCTTCAGGATGGACTGGTTGGATCTCCTTGAAGTCCAAGGGACTCTCAAAAATCTTCTCCAACACTGCAGTTCAAAAGCATCAATTCTTCAGTGCTCAGCTTTCCTTATAGTCCAACTCTTACATCCATACGTGACTAATGGAAAAACCATAGCTTTCACTAGACTGACTTTGTTGGCAAAGAAATGTCTCTGCTTTTTAATACACTGTCTAGGTTGGTCATAAACTTTCTTCCAAGTAGCAAGCATCTTTTAATATCATGGCTGCAGGCACCATCTGCAGTGATTATGGGGCCCCCAAAAATAAAGTCAGCCACTGTTTCCACTGTTTCCTCATCAATGTGCCATGAAGTGATGGGTCCCGATGCCATGATCTTAGTTTTTGAATGCTGAGTTTCAAGACAACTTTTTCAGTCTCCTCTTGCACTTTCATCAAGAGACTCTTTAGTTCTTCCTTTCTTTCTACCATAAGAGTTGTGTCATATGCATATCTGAGGTTTTTGATATTTCTCCAAGCAAACTTGATTCCAGCTTGTGCTTCATCCAGCCAAGTGTTTCTCATGATGTACTCTACACATAAGTTAAATAAGCAGGGTGACAATATACAGCCTTGACGGACTCCTTTCCCGATTTGCCGTTCTGTTGTTCAGTTTGTTGTTCAGTCTGTTGTTCCATGTCCAGTTCTAACTGTCATTTCCTGACCTGCATTCAGATTTCTCAAGCGGCAGGTCAGGTGGTCTGGTATTCCCATCTCTTTCAGAATTTTCCACAGTTTGTTGTGATCCACAGAGTCAAAGGCTTTGGCATAGTCAATAAAGCAGACGTAGATGTTTTTTGGAACTCTCTTGGTTTTCTGATGATCCAGTGGATGTTGGTAATTTGATCTCTGGTTTCTCTGCCTTTTCTAAATCCAGCTTGAACATCTGGAAGTTCATGGTTCACGTTATGTTGAAGCCTGCCTTGGAGAATTTTGAGCATTACTTTACTAGTGTGTGAGATAAGTGCAGTAGTATGGTAGTTTGAACATTCTTTGGCCTTGCCTTTCTTTGGGATTTGAATGAAAACTGACCTTTCCCAGTCCTGTGGCCACTGCTGAGTTTTCCAAAGTCACTGGTATATTGAGTGCAGCACTTTCACAGCATCATCTTTTAGGATTTGAAATAGCTCAATTGAAATTCCATCATCTCCACTAGCTTTGTTCATAGTGATGCTTCCTAAAGCCCACTCAACTTTGCATTCCAGGATGTCTGGCTCTAGGTGAGTGATCATATCATCATGATTATCTGGGTCATGAAGATCTTTTTTGTATAGTTCTTTTGTGTATGTTTCTATCATTTTTTGTACCCATCTTTGCATGAAATGTTCCCTTGGTATCTCTAATTTTCTTGACGAGATCTCTAGTCTTTCCCATTCTATTGTTTTCCTCTATTTCTTTGCCTTGATCCCTGAAGAAGGCTTTCTTATCTCTCCTTGCTATTCTTTGACACTCTGCATTCAAATGGGTATATCTTTCCTTTTCTCCTTTGCCTTTCACTTCTCTTCTTTTCACAGCTATTTGTAAGGCCTCATCAGATGACCATTTACCTTTTGCATTACTTTTCTTGTGGATGATCTTGATCACTGACTCCTGTACAAAGTCATGAACCTTCATCAATAGTTCATCAGGTACTCTATCAGATCTAATCCCTTGAATTTATTTCTCACTTCCACTGTATAAGCATAAGGGAAATGATTTGGGTCATACCTGAATAGTCTAGTGGTTTTCCCTACTTTCTTCAATTTAAGTCTGAATTTGACAATAAGGAGTTCATGATCTGAGCCATAGTCAGACCCCAGTCTTGTTTATGCTGAGTGTATAGAGTTTCTCCATCTATGGCTGCAAGAAATATAATCAATCTGATTTCAGTATTGACCATCTGGTGATGTTCATGTGTAGAGTCATCTTTTGTGTTGTTGGAAGAGGGTGTTTGCTATGACCAGTGGGTTCTCTTGGCAAAACTCTGTTAGCCTTTGCCCTGCTTCATTCTGTACTCCAAGGCCAAATTTGCCTGTTACTCCAGGTATTTCTTGAACTCTTAGTTTTGCATTCTAGTCCCCTATAATGAAAATGACTTCATTTTGTGATGCTAGTTCTAGAAGGTCTTGTAGATCTTCACAGAACTGTTTAACTTCAGCTTCTTCAGCATTACTGATCAGGGCATAGACTTGGATTACTATGATATTGAATGGTTTGCCTTGTAAACAAAAAGAGATCATTCTGTCGTTTCTGAGATTGCATCCATTACTGCATTTCAGACTCTTTTGTTGACTATGATGGCTATTCCATTTCTTCTAAGGGATTCCTGCCCACAGTAGTAGATATAATGGTCATCTGAGTTAAATTCACTTATTCCAGTCCATTTTAGTTTGCTGATTCTGAAAATGTTGGCATTCATTCTTGCCATCTCCCATTTGACCATTTACAATTTGCCTTGATTCATGGACCTAACATTCCAGGTTCCTATGCAATATTGCTCTTTATAACATCGGACTTTACTTCTATCACCAGTCATATCCACAACCAGGTGTTGTTTTTGCTTTGGCTCCATCTCTTCATTTTTTCTGGAGTTATTTCTCCACTGATCTCTAGTAGCATATTGGGCACCTACTGCCCTGGGGAGTTCCTCTTTCAGTGTCGTATCTTTTTGCATTTTCCTACTGTTCATGGGGTTCTCAAGGTAAGAACACAGAAGGAGTTTGCCATTCCATTCTCCAGTGGACCACATTTTGTCAGAACTCTACTGTGACCCTTCCATCTTGGGTGGCCCTACACAGCATGGCACGTAGTTTCAGAGTTAGACAAGGCTGTTGTCCATGTGATCAGTTTGGTTATTTTTCTGTGATTGTATTTTTCAGCTTGTCTGCCCTCTGATGGAAAAGGAAAAGAGACATATGGAAGCTTCCCAATGGGAGAGACTGACTGTGGTGAAAACTGGGTCTTGGAGAGTTTTGCATAATGACAAACTTGCAGAATTGGTGATTATAATTGGATAACAGAATTTCAAAAGCCATTGCATTATTTATTGTTTGCCTTCCCCCTGCCAAGGTGATAATGTTAGAATGTGTGGGGACAGAGCCTTGACCAGCCTAGATCTCTGAGGACAACCACAAGGATTCCCTCCCAAATTGCATGGATAGGAAATAAACTTTTATTTATTTTATGACAGAGTGATTTTGAAGTTGTTTATAACTGCATCAAAATCTAGTCTATCTCCAGGGATACACTCCCCAAAGCTTCCACCCTTCCACTCTTACAAGCATATAGATGATATCAATATAAATATAGATGCAGATGTAGTAATAGTTTGCTTGGGAACCTCTTAGCAGCTTTCTTTCATCTGACAACACTTTTTAAGTGCTTAGTTTATTTGGGGGACTTAATTTACTCAAATATGTGAGTAGGTTATAGAGAACTGAAATACTTTTCTTTAACATTTTCTTATTAGTTTTAGAAAAACCATCCACAAAACCATGATGAATGCTTCAAGTAAGGAAAACTTAAATTCTGCGAAAATTTTATGTTCCATGGAGACACAACAAAACATTAATTCCCCTAGCATACATAAATAATGGATACATTGGGAGGAAGAGACACACAGATGAGTTCAAGAGCAAGAACATGAAAGGCATAGATGTCAAAAACAAAGCAGTAACCTGCAGCCAGAGTAAGGATAGTTGGAAATGTCCAGATTGTAAGCCTGTGGATGGCTGGGGAGCAGGTTGTTATTCCATATATAAAGCAAGGAAACTTGTGAGGATAAAGCAGTCTCATTCATAAATTGACTAGAAAAATTCTACTCACCAGCCTAGAGATGAATTTTAGAAATAGGTTGCCCATTTCAGGATGGAGATTGAATAACACACAAGATTTATGAAGCCCATTCTGCATGAGTGAAATAACAAAAGTTGCAGTGTGCATGTACACTGAAACTCTAGGTCAATAAACAGCCACTAAAACTGATCTTGAACCAGCAAATAATACACAACACAGACTGAAATAAATGCAAAATTACTCTATTGTGTTTCATCTACAAACAACTTGTGAAGGACTCTTGTAAGTCATGCTGATGGTCTGTCAAACACACATATTCACACACAGAACTTAGACAATTCTCTAATATGTGGTTTAGTCAGTAGAGGAAAAGAAAAGAGAGAAAATTGCACTAAAGTAAATTGAAATAATAGAAAAAATAAGAAGGGATCATAAGATATAAGAATTTTTGTTTTAGACAGCCTGGAATTGCTTCAGTCTTCATTCCTAAAGAGGGTACAGCTCATGAAAGCTCCTCTCTTGAGGAACAAATAGAATGCATAAAATAAGATGACATCTTTAATAGATAGTGATGAAAAATAGAAAAGGAATATTTAGAAACCATCCAGATTTCTAGAAAATTTTAAATATCATCAAAATAAAATAATCACTCAATAAATGGGCACAAGTTGACTGATATACCTAATAAAAGAAGTGGGAAATTAAATGGTGATGATGTGTGTGCACAGTCCTGTCCAACTCTTTGAGACCCATAAATTGTAGCCCTTCAGGCTTCCCTGTCCACGTGATTCTTCAGGCAAGAATATTGGAGTGGTTTGCCATTTCCTACTCCACAGGATCTTCCCGACCCAGGGATGGAACCTACGTCTCTTGCATCTCCTGCTTTGGCAGGTAGGTTCTTTACCACTGTGTCACCCAGGAAGCCCAGGAAATTAAAAGTTAGCTGCAAATCCAAGGATTCTGTCTCGGGCCAAAATCTTGTATGTGATTTTCCATGTCCAATCATGTCAGGCCTCATAGGGGCAGGTGCCTGCCCACAGCAGACTTGGGGCATAGCAACATATTGCTGTCTCTGAGGGGAGTGGGAAGTCAGTTAAGGACTGTCTTCCCTTTAGGCCATGCCCTTCTATACACTTGCATTCCTAGCTCAAGCACTTCATTCCGAGGTCTGTTTATCTAAAGTCTCTTGTGAGGTGTTATTCTGGGGCGTCTGTCTAGGCTTTCTTGTTATGCAGGGGAGTGGGGGTGGGGGAAATGAGGGGAAACCTTGAAGACATTTTCCTCCAATCTGACTTAGAACTCAGTCCTTTGCTCTCCAATCCTCCCCTCATTTTCCTTGGCCTCCTCCCCATTCTCACCCCTAAGACGTCTGTCAGGGCTGCTCTGGCAGTGAGGTGACATCTTTATTGATCCATCCGACTTTAGACTGGGGTGTTATTCCCCAGGGAAAATAAATAGGAGGGATTCAGCATTTCTCTGGTTTAGTCTCTTGCTTATACTATCATAGTAAGTGATTACAGATTTCATCATTATTTTCATTTGGGGCTCCTTTTAATTTCATTCTGACACTTGGCAGCTAAGATCTCTGTCTTCAGATTGGCTGAATTCCTGACAAAGTCAACAGGACAAGGTGCGACAGGATGATATATTAAAATGAAAAGATAAAAAGAAGCTAAGAAATGGGCAGAATGAAATTTTTTAAAAAACTTAAAAATACACCTAATAAGTCTCAGTAGTGGGGACTAGAGTGATTAAGCAACAAGAAGTACTGGCTCTTTGAAAAGGTAAACAAATATACCACTAGCAAAACTGAACAAAATTTGAAAACTCAAAGAAGAAATAAAATGATGCTAGGAATGTAATAGAGGACATGAGTAGAATTAAACAAAAATTAAGAAAAAAATTAGAGAAATTGAAACTAAAAATAATTTATGTCAGTAATTTTTACATTATAAGTGAAAGTGATAGAGAATAGCTAAATTATTCAGAATACTCCAAATGATAGAAACAGATGAATGCCAAAGGTATAATTTTAAGATGACCCCATACCCCTTGGGCTTCCCTGGTGGCTCAACTGATAAAGAATCCACCTGCAATGCAGGAAACCTGAGTTCAATTCCTGGGTGGGAAGATCCCCTGGAGAAGGGAATAGCTAACCACTCCAGTATTCTGGCCTGGGGAATTCCGTGGACTGTATAGTCACGACTGAGTAACTTTCACTTCACACTCCTTGTTGCAGAAGCCCCATATAAGCCTCATAAGTTGACCTAATCAGATGAGCCTTTAACAAAAGTGTCTAAAGGGGTAGAAGTGGGAAAAGTAATAAGATTTGAAGTTACAGTCACTATCTCCTGTTGGCCTTTAAGACACAAACTACTGTGTTGTAGAGCGGAAGGCAGGACTGGGATCTGTGACAGCTTCTAGTAGCTGAAAACAGACCCTGATTGACAGCCAGCCAAACTATTACAGCACAGTTCTATAACCTCAAAATATTCAAATCTGCCAAGAGCTTTAATGAGCTTGGAAGAGGAACTCAATCCCCTGGTGAGATTGCAGATCTGGCCAACACCAAAATTCTAGGCTGGTGAGTGACCAACTAACTCAGACCTGGACTCCTGACCCACAGAAACCATGGCATAATAAATGGGAATTGTTTTCCAACATTAACTTTGTTGTAATTTATTACAAATCAACAGAAAGCCAATAAACTAAAGTCAACAACTTACTCTGTAAGGTTAGTAAAACCTAAGGCTGAAAAATGGTGTATATATATATATATATATTTTTTAATTTTAGTTTTTTATTTTTTAAATTTTAAAATCTTTAATTCTTACATGCTTTCCCAAACATGAACCCCCCTCCCACCTCCCTCCCCAGAACATCTTTCTGGGTCATCCCCATGCACCAGCCCCAAGCATGCTGCATCCTGCGTCAGACATAGACTGGCGATTCAATTCACATGATAGTATACATGTTAGAATGTGATTCTCCCAAATCATCCCACCCTCTCCCTCTCCCTCTGAATCCAAAAGTCCGTTATACACATCTGTGTCTCTTTCCCTGTCTTGCATACAGGGTCGTCATTGCCATCTTCCTAAATTCCATATATATGTGTTAGTATACTGTATTGGTGTTTTATATTTAAACAGAAGGAAAAAAACATTAAACTTGTTAGTTGACTCTGAATAAAAGCTTTGGAAAGATGTAATATATTTGGACTTTTCTCATGAAATAAATTTTGATGGTATAAAAACTGAGCTATATATATATTAAATATACATTACTGAAACTTTAAAAATATTTGCCTTATATGTAATATTTATGGTAAATATATCATCAAAATGTAAGTTATACTGATTTAGAAGAAAATAATTTTTGCCAATTATTTTTAATGTTAATGACATTATAAACTTCCAGTAGTATTTTGCAAACTTTCCTAATAGACATTCCCATCACAGCTATGATTATAATAGTGATAAACTAAGTACTCAAATATGTAATATGTTTTGGTATTGATTTTTGGCAAATAAAGATAAATCATCACAGATAATAAAGTTAAATAATGGGTAAGGCACATAAAGAATTTCCTGTATTCCAATCATTCTACACGTCTTTAAACAACATATTTAATTTTCACAACTGCTTCACGTCATGGGGTGTATTATCTTCCTATTATTACCTTCACAAAGACATTAGTATCTTGCCCAGTATCACACAGCTGCTAAGTGGTAGAGATGGCATCTGAACTGAATCTCTGAATTCACATCATTAACAATTATGTTACAACATAAAATATGAAAAATAAAAGGATCAAGATGAAGGTAAAATCTAATATATATCTATATCTATCTATATGATAGTGGTGGGGATAATAGTCACTATGATAAAGTTTGTAATGTAGAAACTTAGTTTTAAAATCTACATGGCAACAGTCTACAAATAGAATTGACAAAATCAAAATGTAAGCAACAGGCTTAGAGAATATATTACCAACATGTGACATAAAAATATAGATGGAGATGCTAATAACTCATAAGAACAAGACAAGTAAATCATGAAAAATAAATCAGTGTGCAAAATATAAATGAGCACTTCACAGAAAAAGAATTTTAGTGAAGTAGTAAATGGATAAAATTATTCTTAACCTTGCTGAAGTCAGGGAAGTGATCATCAATATAGTAAGATCTTATAACCATCATATTGTAAATAAAATTTTATGAGATTTAGCATTGTTGAAGGCACAGATAAATTATTATATTTTGTTTAAATGACAGTGAATTGTTAGCCATTTTTTAAACAGAATTTGTCACCGTTAAACAACATTTAAAAATTTGAGTATCTTTTTACTTACTTAAAGATTGACAACCAAGAAAATAAGTATGTTGTCTTTAATATTAGCACGTTATTATCCTAAAATTACAAATTTATTAAAAAAAATTAGAAAATCACTGAATAAAACACAAAATGTATGCAGCTATCTGAATTAAATAATAACGCTGACCAGGGTGTGGAGAAAATGGAACTTCCTACACTGTAGATGGGAATGTAAATTGGTGGGCCAGTATGGAAAAAAGTATGGAAGTTCTCTTAAAAATCTTAAAGTAGAGTTACCATATAATTCAGCAATTCCACTCCTGGGCACATATCCAGAGAAAACTAATTTGAACAGATGCATGTACTCCAATATTCATAGCAACACTATTTATAATAGCCAAGACATGGAAGCAACCTAAATGTCCATCAACAGATGAATGAATAAAGATGTGGTGGATGTGTATATATATATAAAATAATGCCATTTTCAGCAACATGGATGGACCTAGAAATTATTACATAATACTAAATTAAGAAAGTCAGAAAGGAAAAGAAAAATATATGATATCACTTATATGTGGAGTCTAAAATATGACACAAATGAACTTATTTATAAAACAGAGACATATTCACAGACATAGAAAACTAGCTTATAGTTACCAAAGGGGAAGGGTTTCCCTCATATCTCAATTGGTATAGAATCCTCCTGCAATGCAGGGGACACTGGTTCAATACCTGGGTCAGGAAGATCTGCTGAAGAAGGGATAGGCTGCCCATTCCAGTATTCTTGGGGCTTCCCTTGTGGTTCAGCTGGTAAAGAATCTGCCTGCAATGCAGGAGACCTGGGTTCAATCCCTGGGTTGGGAAGATCTTCTGGAGAAGGGAAAGGCTACCCACTCCAGTATTCTGGCCTGGAGAATTCCATGGTTTGTATAGTCCATGGAGTTGCAAAGAGTTGGACACAATTGAGTGACTTTCACTTTCACCAAAGGGGAAATGTTGAGAGAAGAGATACATTAGGAGTTTGAGATCAACAGATACAAACTACTATATAAAAAATAGGTAAACTGGAAGGTCCTACTATATAGCACAGGAAGCTATATTCAATATCTCATAGCAAACAATGATGAAAAAGAATATATAAAAGGAATCTTTATCTATGTATACATATAAGTATATCTATGTCTATGTCCATATCTATATCTATGAATTTGAATCATTTTCTGTACACCAAAACTTAATATAATTTGTAAATCAACTATACTTCAATTTTAAAAAGAAGATAAAATATCAAAGCATAATTACAGCATAAATTATATGGCTAGTTCTTGGATTTCTAAAACAAACATTTGAAAGTATGTCAACTATATTTCTACATTCAAATATTTACAATTTGGTGAACAAGAACATATTAATGTATAAACATATTAAACATCATATTTAGAAGATAGTTAATTTATATTACCCATGTGTGTGTGCTCAGTTGCTCAGCTGTGTACATCTCTTTGTGACTCTACAGACTTTAGCCCACCAGACTTCTCTGTCCATGAAATTTTCCAGGCAAGAATGCTGGAGTGACTTGCCATTTTCTCCCCCAGGGGATCTTTCCAACACAGGAATAGAACTCACATCTCCTGTGTCTCTTGGATTGGTAAGTGGATTCTTTAACACTGAGCCACCTTGGAAGTCCAACTTGCATTTTAGGAACAACATAAAGCAAAACATACCAAATTACAATAAATTCCTTTTCAAATAAGTCAGGATATTAATGCTTGTAGATACAGAGAACAGACTGGTGGTTTCCAGAGACAGGGGTTGGTTGGAGGTTGTTGTAATGGATGAAGGTGGTCAAAAAGTACAAACTGTTAGTTATAAGATAAATAAGTCATGAGGATTTAATGTACAGCACGGTGACTACAGTTAATAATATTACATTACATATCTGAAGTTGCTAAGAAAATATACCTTAAAACTTCTCATCACAAAGAAAAAACATTATTATGTATGGTGATGGGTGTTAACATACTGTAGTTATCATTTTACAATATATCCATGCATTGAATCATTATGGTATACAAAACCTGAAACAAATGCAATGCTATATGTCAATTACCTATCAAATAAAAAAAAAACCCTCAGGAGAAAAGGTAATAAAAGAAGATTAGATATGAAGGAGAAGAAAGGGGAAGCAGTCAAGAAAGAAGAAAAGGAGAAAGCTCAGGAGATAGAAACAATGAAAGCAAGAAAAATTAAAGGAGAATTTAAGGATAAGTTAAGAATAAACACAGAAAAGTAGATCAGTAAACATTATTGAGTATTAAAAAGCAGAGATACTACTTTGCTGAACAAGGTCCATATAGTCAAAGCTATGATTTTTCCAATAATCATATATGGATGTGAGAGCTGGACCATAAATAAGGTTGAGTGTCAAAGAATTGCTTTCAAATTGTGGTTCTGGAGAAGAATTTTGAGAGTCCCTTGGACAGCAAGGAGATCAAACCAATTAATCCCAAAATATTCACTGGAAGGACTGATGCTGAAGCTAAAGCTCCAAATACTTTGGCCATCTGATGCAGTTGACTTGTTGTAAAAGACCCTGATGCTGGGAAAGACTGAGGGCAGGAGGAGAAGGGGGCTACAGAGGATGTGATGGTTAGAGAGTATCACTGACTCAATGGACATCAGTTTGAGCAAACTCTGGGAGATAGTGAAGGACAGGGATGCCCAAAATGCTGAAGTTCAAGAGGTTGCAAAGATGTGGACACGACTTAGTGACTGAATAACAACAAACATCACAAGAACTTTGCCAGATTTCTAATAGAAAGCTTATTAGAAAAATTGAGCTTTTATTAAAGTTTCATTAAAATTAATAATAAAATAATTGTATGAAAAATGAAAATTGGTTTATACACTGATAATAAATCAGAAAAAGCTTAGTGCACAGCATGATTGTTACTCTTTCTTTTTCTTGGAATGTATCTCTTATAGTGTTAGGAATCATTGAAAATAAAATATGAAACGTTTACATAGGTGTTATAATTTCCTTTGGAGAACATTTCAGAACTTATATATAGTTAATTACCCAGTTAGGCATGAAATGAATTTAAGGAGTTTGTTTACAGTGAAATAGATAGTTGCAAATCCAAAGTTATAGGTATGCAGATGAATAGTAGAGTATGGTCTCTTTCTCTGCATATATTCCCAGTTTTGCTGTGTAGATTTTAAGGTATTTTATACTGAATATAAAGAGATTAACAATTTAGTGGGCATAAAATTAATTATTCAGATTACTGTGTCTGATAGAAAATAAGCTTGTATGATAGATATGGACAAAAATCACTTAGACTTCATAGCCTATGTTGTCTAAAGGACTCTTCCATTCTCCATGAAAGAAAACTAACTCCTTCCTCATTCCATACTCTCACACAACCCACCCATAACATCATTGTTTCCCTCACTACTCAAAACTTTGAAAAGAAAACCAGTCCCTAGTATGTAGTCCCTGTCAGAATTAGAGTTTTCCTGAACCAATCAGACATTCAGGCATCACCAGCAGGTATAGACCTTCAGGCTGCACATCACCACCAGGATAGGCAGGAGACCTGGGTTCAATCCCTGAGTTGGGAAGATTCCCTGGAGAAGGGAATGGCAACCCACTCCAGTATTCTTGCCTGGAGAACCCCATGGACAGACAAGTCTTGTGGACTATAGCCCATGGGGTTGCAGAGTTGGACACAACTGAGCACCTTTCACTACTACTACCACTAGTTTGATCTGAGTCAATAACCAACCCCCTCTAGACAAATATTTCTGTTGTATCATCTGGAATCTTCAGTCTGACCTAAGCAAGTTTCTATAGTTCTTAAAAATTTTTTTCAGACTACCTGTGTTTCTATTACATTTGACCACTTTTATCTGTAAGGGGTATATTCTTGACAAGTGACTTACAAATATGAATATATTTTTATGGATATAGCCTGAAGTACAGATATAGACAGTTATCAGTTTTGGTTCAGTTTCTATACTTCTTTTTTAACATACATTTATTTATTTTAATTGGAGGCTAATTACAATATTATAGTGGTTTTGCCATACATTGACATTAATCTGCCATGGGTGTACATGTGTTCCCCATTCTGAACTCCCCTCCCACCTCCCTCCCCATCCCATTCCTCTGGGTCATTCCAGTGCACCAGCCCCGAGCACCCTATATCATGCATCAAACCTGAACTGGCGATTCATTTCACATATGATAATATACATGTTTCAATGCCATTTTCCCGAACCATCCAATCCTCGCCTTCTCCCACAGAATCCAAAAGACTGTTCTATACATCTGTGTCTCTTTTGCTGTTTCGCATGCAGGGTTATCGTTCAGTTCATTTGCTCAGTCATGTCTGACTCTCCACTACCCCATGAACCGCAGCACGCCAGGCCTCCCTGTCCATCACCAACTACTGGAGTTTACTCAAACTCACATCCATCGAGTCAGTGATGCCATCCAGCCATCTCATCCTCTGTCGTCCCCTTCTCCTCCTGCCCCCAATCCCTCCCAGCATCAGGGTCTTTTCCAATGAGTCAACTCTTCACATGAGGTGGCCAAAGTATTGGAGTTTCAGCTTCAACATCAGTCCTTCCAATGAACACCCAGGACTGATCTCCTTTAGGATGGACTGGTTAGACCTCCTTGCAGTCCAAGGGACTCTCAAGAATTTTCTCCAACAGCACAGTTTAAAAGCATCAATTCTTCGGCGCTCAGCTTTCTTCACAGTCCAACTCTCAAATCCATACATGACCACTGGAAAAACCATAGCCTTGACTAGACGGACCTTTGTTGGCAAAGTAATGTCTCTGCTTTTTAATACGCCATCTAGGTTGGTCATAACTTTCCTTCCAAGGAGTAAATGTCTCTTAATTTCATGGCTGCAATCACCATCTGCACTGATTTTGGAGCCCAAAAAATATATGTGTTAGTATATTGTATTGGTGTTTTTCTTTCTGGCTTACTTCACTCTGTATAGTAGGCTCCAGTTTCATCTACCTCATTAGAACTGATTCAAATGTATTCCTTTTAATGGCTGAGTAATATTCCATTGTGTGTATGTACCACAGCTTTCTTATCCATTCATCTGCTGATGGACATCTAGGTTGCTTCCATGTCCTGGCTATTATAAACAGTGCTGCGATGAACATTGGGGTACATGTGTCTCTTTCAATTCTGGTTTCCTTGGTGTGTATGCCCAGCAGTGGGATTGCTGGGTCATATGGCAGTTCTATTTCCAGTTTTTTAAGGAGTCTCCACATTGTTCTCCATAGTGGCTGTACTAGTCTGCATTCCCACCAACAGTGTAGGAGGGTTCCCTTTTCTCCACACCCTCTCCAGCATTTATTGCTTGTAGATTTTTGGATAGCATCCATTCTGACTGGTGTGAAATGGTACTTCATTGTGGTTTCAATTTGCATTTCTCTGATAATGAGCGAAGTTGAGCATCTTTTCATGTGTTTGTTAGCCATCTGTATGTCTCCTTGGAGAAATGTCCGTTTAGTTCTGTGGCCCGTTTTTTGATTGGGTAGTTTATTTTTCTGGAATTGAGCTGCAGGAGTTGCTTGTGTATTTTTGAGATTAGTTGTTTGTCATTTGCTTCATTTGCTATTATTTCCTCCCATTCTGAAGGCTGTCTTTTTACTGTACTTCTGCTCTGCCATTCTCAGCATATTGGTTTTCAGTCCTCATGTTTTTTACCTTGCCTCTCAATTGGAGGATGACTGAAATAGGTCAAAACATCTAGTTCTATTTGAAGTTAGCAATAAAGACAGAGAGTACAGACACCTGTGTCTGCCTGTTTGAATAGGAAAACAAAAGCTCTTAAATGATGCACGCATATGTCTTACTGGTCAGAGCTAGGTTGCATGGCCTTCGACAGTTGTAAAAGGATGACAATCTAATTAAGGAAAAAGGTCAAATTCCCTGAAAATACCACTTGCTCGAATAATAGGAGTTAGCGTTTATTATCAGCTACACCCTGGTGTTCCTGGAAGCTGCCCAGTCCCAGAAGCTGCCCAGGCCTTCATGTTCTCTTCTTGAACACAAACATCACCATTGGGCAACACAAATCTGTGGTCAAATGAGATTAGGAAAAAAATCAAGTCCACAACATAATTATGTTTGATCACAAAACAAAACTGAATATTTGCCAAACCACAAAAGTGACCAAATGTCCCCCTACCTTCTCTAACATGAATGATCACTTGCTATCTCAGCCTTGCTCTAGTAAAGTGAAAGTGAAGTCACTCAATCATGTCCAACTCTGTGCGACCGCATAGACGGTAGCCCATCAGGTTCCCCCATCCCTGGGATTCTCAAGGCAAGAACACTGGACTGGGCTGCCATTTCCTTCTCCAATGCATGAAAGTGAAAAGTGAAAGTGAAGTCGCTCAGTCGTATCTGACTCTTAGCGACCCTATGGACTGCAGCCTACCAGGCTCCTCCATCCATGGGATTCTCCAGGCAAGAGTACTGGAGTGGGGTGCCATTGCCTTCTCTGAGTAAGAAGGGTTACTCAGTCAGTCTCGGAATTATCCTTGATTCACAACAGGATTCAATCCATGGCAAAGCCCCCCACTACCTACCCAAAACAAAACCTTTCTCAAAGTTACCTAACCAAAACACATACATTTCATAAGACTCTTCTAACATCTTCCAACTGAAATACCCTGTGGTTTTCCATGGTATGTGTTAATCTAAGTTGGTCAACTACAGGTGTATTTCTGGTAGCTTTGAGCTGGAATTATTGGCATCTTAGATTTGACAAATTATTGTATACATTGTTATTTTGAATATATGAACTATTTTATAATAAAATGAGTAGTAGGGATAGTCAGAAGTAAGATAGTGAGACAGCAAATAAAATGGTAATTCCAAGGATATTTTCTATAAAGAGGAAGTGAATGTTGGAGAAACTTAAAAAATGGCATGTTGGATCAGGAAAATGTTTTGGTATTCTTCTTTAAGAGTGAGAGATATTATAACATTTTTAACCTAATGGTAATGAATTAATAAACAGAGGATAATTAATGATACTACAGGGGAAATGATTGTAGGAAGAAAGTCTTTGAGTAAGGAGGAAAGAATGGGGGCCCAGTATTGGTCAAGATACAGTTATATTGCTAAATGGAATGACTACAAAAATTATACTCTTCTAAATGTTTAAATTTTTCTTAATAGGAAGGATATTCCACTGAGAATAGGAAGGTAGAAGGTGTTTGTATGTTTCAAGAGTGATGAGGGTATACAAAAAGTTTTTCTGGAGAGTAAGAAGCATGAAACAAACTTCACAGATGCATACTCTAGTGAAACCAGTTATTCATTATGTGTATAAGTTGGTTATCCTTTATATATGTGCACATTCAACTGCTTAGGGGAAGGTGAAGAACAGAGAGTTCTGGT
This sequence comes from Ovis canadensis, assembly GCF_042477335.2. Lineage (NCBI taxonomy): Eukaryota > Metazoa > Chordata > Mammalia > Artiodactyla > Bovidae > Ovis > Ovis canadensis. Next base: position 36,974,947 of record NC_091261.1, on the reverse strand, counting down.
TCAACCAGTATTAAAGCTTTACCACATGTGTTTAACAGAAAAATTAGGGCAAGGTCAGTTCATAAATGGCCAAAGGCAGTGATGAGTACAAGTAGGCAAGCAGGAACTCTACTGAGTAAAGGACAGTGCGAAACATCTAAAAAGATAAGAAAACAGTGATAAAGTTAATTAATTAGAGATTCAGAGGAAGTCAAAATATTGTTGGAGTATAAATACTGGAAAGAGATAAAGTAGAAAGTAATTGGAAAGATAAGTGATAATTAAAGTGTGATGCCTGAAATTGAGATTTTTATGGTTTTACAGCTATTAATAATCACAAAGCTGGAATATAACAATAGATGTTTATGACTGTGTCACTTGGAGGAATGAGCTTCTGCTAGTACAGAAGTAAAACAAATTGTAGTGGTGGTTGCAAATGCTCTTCAGCCAAATAGAATCCGTGTGTGTGTGTATAATATTTGTGTGTGTATAGAATAAAAGGAAAGATTTCATTTTTAAAGAAAAGCTCCATTTTTGATGTTTGATTGCTCATAGATTTCAAGTCCCTCTTCCACCTGTTTCCCCGATACCTCACAGCTAGACAACCTGATTCAGAAACTGGAACTCACTTGTTGACCTGAAACAAATAGACTATCAGGTATTTTCCCAGCAAAGATGGTTTCAGGATCAGCAAAGAATTGCAATTCAGAGTCTGTAATCATCGTGAGCCATATGCAAGTCCCTTTAGGCATGGGAAGAACACTTTTAAAGAGAGGAGAATGAAGTTGGGAAAGCTATAGGAAACAAAAAACCTATGGCTTTTTATTGGCTGAGTGAATGAGTGAATGAGTAAAGTTCCTCAGTCCTGTCTGCCTCTTTGTGACCACATGGTCCTCTGTCCATGGGACTTTCCAGACAAGAGTACTGGAGAGGGTTGCCATTTCCTTCTCCAGAGGATCTTCCCAACCCAGGGATTAAACCCAGGTCTCCCACATTTTAGGCAGATGCTTTACCGTCTGAGCCACCAGGGTAGAATTGGCTGAGTACTTACTGGGAAAGAAGTGGACTCTTCTTTCTGTTGTGCTCTGCAATGGTTGCAGGGCAAGAGATTCCCACTTCTCATCTCCAGACTTTATTTAATTGAGGTTCCTGTTTATTAATTTTTAACACAATCTTGGTCCCCTTCAAACCACAGGAACCATGGCTGCAGGGAACTATTTCACTATGGCATCTTGGCAGCCTTGCACCTATCCATAAGTTGGGCTAGCAAAGGCTTGAATAGCCCCTAATCTGAGTCTTGACAGAGGACTGTGGTATCCTTCAGAACAAGAGGAGTCGCTCTGAGACCATTGCCCACTTGCTTCCCTCTCTTCCTTGGGAAGCAGTTTTGATATGGTTTCTCTGGACCTATCAGTTTTTGAAATCTTTTGTTTTGCTCTCTCCCACCTCAGAATAGAGCTTCAAAATATGAAACACTTAGCTACAGTCTAGAATCGGCTCCTCAGCAATGAATTATGCCACAACTCACATTATAATAATCTGATCACTCTTTTTTTTTTTCTCTTGTTGGTCTAGTCCTTTTTTTCTTCTAAAATTATATATATATATATATATATATATATATATATGCACTTTTGCTTCCCATGTTATTAATTACCCACAGTCAACTGCAGTCTGAAAATATTAAGTGGAAAAATCTAGAAATTCACTAGCTAGCTAATGACCAAGAATGGCTACTTATGTTATTCAATAATGACTCCAAAGCACAACAGAAGACATGCTGGCAATTGGACATTCTCTTATTATGCTTAATTTATAATTAGACTTGATCATAGATAAACTTTACCTTATCTACATATGCACAGAAAAAACACAGTCTATGAAGGGTTCAGTACATCTATGGTTTCAGGCATTCACTGAGGTATGTATCCCACACAGATAATGAGGGGCTGCTATCTGTTATATGAAATGTATTATACAATATGAATTAAAAATGACTCTAGTTTTCATGACTTAGACACTGATGGGTAAATTCATTTACCTGCTGCACATTTAAGAGTGTCTAGATATAGAGAATGTAGCCATGCTTCTCAAATAACTTATTTAAAAAAATACCCACCAGGTTAGTGTTTTATAATCATTTTGATGTCTCTTAATGTATACTGCATTCATGCTGAAACAAACCTTTATATTTCACTTGAGATGGTGATATTCATTTGTAGTTAAGATTTACCATTAACCTTAGGGATGTTATTTTTGTTGTTGTTGTTGTTGAAGGCAAATGCAATTTATCTCTTATTGGTATAGTATGGCTGGGGGCTGATCTATTTCTAGTCATAGTGTCCTTGGGGTTGGTGATAATTTCATCTGTACCATTACAAAGACTTGAAATCTTCCCATTCAAAGTTCTAGAATTATGTTACAGATGTCTTTACCTCATTACATGGGTACTGGGGGATTGCTTCATCTGGTGTACTTTGATACCGTGTGTACCTTAACAAGCAATCTGGCATAAGCCTTCTGTTTATAGCACAAAACATAGTGTTGTTATATATCATGGGTACTGTTAATTATACTGCTGTGCTAGGCATCATTAAACCTCAAAATGCTCAGAGGCATGTCAGGAGGATTTGTTTTTACTTAAGCTAAACTGCTTTTAAGACTTAAATTTAAGTAAACAATATATGTGACAATTGAGTATAGTACAATATATCATTTCTTTCCCAGCTTTGGTTGAGAATAAATTTTAGCAAGTTCAAGTTGCTGGCTAAATTTAACCCTTTCTTTCTAACACTTTTCTCATAGTTTAAGAAGAATAGTCATTTTCTCTACCTCCTAGGATTGTTCCAGGGGCTAAAATGAGGCAATATATCATGTAAAGTATTTAGCAAAGGCTTGGCACATAACTATATACTCAATTGCTGATTATAATTATTCTATTTCAACTTGTCATCATGGAATAACTATAACAGATTGTATAACATAATTAGCCCCAAAATATTTTAATGTCAATATAATAATATCTTGATTATTGCATATAGTAATTAAATTTCAACAAAATCTGATAGAAATGTTTGGATATATTTTTCCATTGTTATAGCTAAAAGTGCATTTTACCTTTTCAAAAATACTTACCTATAATCATAATAAATTTCTATTTGAGAATGCAACCAACTTTAAATTTGATGAGTTTGAAAGAAGAATTCTTTTGAATATTCAGCAACAATTCTGAATTTTTCAGTGATACTGATTGCAATCAATTATTTCCAGATGAGAGTTTAAACATAAAATTTTTCATATTAATATAAATAGAATTTGTAAGGATTTTAAAAGATCCCTTGAGATGGACTCACTGAGTTTGAATCCAGGTTCTGCCACTTACTAATTTGATGATCTTCAACAAGTTATACGCCTTTTGTGCCTTATTTTCTCATATATAAATGGGGATAAAAATAGTACTTCCATTGAGGATTATTGTAGGAAGCAAGTAAGTTTATATGTGTAGGACACTTAGAACATTCTTTAGCTTTTAGTAAGAATTCTGTCTTCATTTGTCTATTATGCAACACAAAATTTAATACTTTAAGTCAACATTTTATTTTTTTCATGATTTGTGATTTAGTTCTTTGCTTTTTCTTCTTGTTTCTTCTCCTGTAGCTTACTGGATGGGTCAGAAAATCCGACATGGCCTCATTCATAAGGCTGGCAGTTGAAGCTATCCATAAGGTAAGCCCCAGTTATATACTAAGTCACATCAGACCTTCTCCAAGTAGCCTTTTATCCTTCCATATTGTAGACCGTTACAACTAAGAACTCTGCCTATATTAGTTCAATCCAGTGTTTTACAATAATGATTGCTAAAGCATTGGCTTTTCAAATTTTTGCATAATTCCTATCACTATTTCACAGAAACATAACAAACTTTTTTTTATATATTTTTGGTAAGAATGATTTAGTCCAACATATTTTTTTGTTTGTTTTTGCACAAATAGGGGGAAATTACTGCAAGACCAAAGAGGTAAAAAGACCATGCCAAATGTCTGAGTCACTATCTGAGCTACCAGAGTCTGGCTTATAGTATAACATGCAAACAATACTCCCTGCCCATTCTGTATGTCATTAATGACAGGTGAGTAATATGGGAGTTTAATACCCTATCTTTAGAAAGAATAATGGGGGCACAAATGTTATTTTAGACTAATAATAGATAGAATGATTGAATCATTATGGAGCATATATTGTGCACAAACTATGTACCTAGTATCTCACTGCTGCTGCTGCTGCTGCTGCTGCTGCTGCTGCATCGCTTCAATCGTGTCCAATTCTGTGCGACACTGTAGACGGCAGCCCACCAGGGTCCACCATCCCTGGGATTCTCCAGGCAAGAACACTGGAGTGGGTTGCCATTTCCTTCTCCAACACATGAAAGTGAAAAGTAAAAGTGAAGTCTCTGAGTCATTTCCAACTCTTAGTGACCCCATGGACTGCAGCCTACCAGGCTCCTCCGTCCATAGGATTTTCCAGGCAAGAGTACTGGAGTGGGTTGCCATTGCCTTCTCCAGTATCTCACTAAGGAGTATCAAAATGACAAAAAAAAGGGATTTAAAGCCAAACAGACACAGGGATGACTAGGGAATTATGATCTTTAGCTGAATCTTCTGTATTGACAGATAAGGCATTCAGCACATAGGAAGCATTTTGGCAAATATGTGAGCCTTTAGTATCCTGAAGAGTTTTTACAAAATATGTGGCATCTGAGATTTATTTCATAACAGTTCAGAACACATGGACCATAAAATTATAGTAAATTTTAAAATTTATACAACCTTCAAAAAAGTAAAACAAAATATGTGATAATAAAACAATAGCTTTATATTAAAAGCGTTGGATGATAAGCACTTTGGCATCAAAGTCTGAACCATGAATTAAGTTCAGTTTAGCTTTTTATATTATTTTTGCTTACAAAGAAATTAGAAAATTCTAACAATTATCAGATTTTAAAATAAATGAAAGTGTTTACTCTCAGTTCAGTTTATACAATTTTATACAAACTGTCAGTTATATAAACATAAAAAGTTATATAAAATTTATATAAACTGTCAGTTAAGTTTACAAATTTCAGAAATTAGAGAGTCTTCTAATGGGAAAAGTACACAAAATGCAACAGCAAAGCACTTTCACTTTCCATAAGAAAATATCATATACTACATTCAAAGGGTGAATGTTCTTTCTATTTCTTATAGGATGTCAAGATTCCTGGATTTAATTCATCCAAAGCCTCTATCTTAGCCTATGGTCCCCGAATTCCTAACCCTCTTTACAATTCTCTATTCTAGCACGAAGGAGATGACAGAGGATGAGATGGCTGGATGGCATCACAGACTTGATGGACGTGAGTTTGAGTGAACTCCGGGAGTTGGTGAGGGACAGGGAAGCCTGGCGTGCTGTGATTCATGGGGTCGCAAAGAGTTGGACACGACTGAGCGACTGAACTGAACTGAACTGCACTGAGCAGCTGCTACTCAGTGGATCACTCTTAAATTGCAGTGTTTTTTATACTCTACAGCATATGGTGTCATAGAGTTAATATTTAAATAATTCATCTACAGAGAGGAAGTCATAAGGTAAATTGAAAATTGTTCTTGCTATTATAAACACCAAGGAAAAAGAGAGAGGTAGAAAATATCCTTAGGTGAAATAGACTGACTCAGTTTACAAAGTAAAGAGAAATCTTGGAAAACTTATAAATATGGAGAATCAGTTTTTCAGTCATACCTTGATTAACCGTATGTCAACCTACAATTCAATTTATCACTCATTCATCTAGTAATGCAATATACATTTGATAAAATATGTAGTATATGCAGGCACAGTGCTAAATACAGAGGAAACATTGTTAAAATAAAATAGTTTAGTCTACCAAAAATTCCAAGGGAAGTTTTAAAATAAAGATATTAAATTATCAGACACTTTAGATAAGTTATAAAGAAGGTGATAGAAGAAAATGCTCTTTTAGACCCTGCAAGCCGCAGCTGGGCTGCTCTGGGCCACTCACCCCACTGGAGCCCAGAGATCTCGGAGCTTTATCGCACCATGTGTGGCATTTGGGCGCTCTTTGGCAGCAATGACTGCCTTTCTGTTCAGTGTCTGAGTGCTATGAAGATTGCACACAGGGGTCTGGATGCATTCCATTTTGAAAATGTTAATGGGTACACCAATTGCTGCTTTGGATTTCACCGGTTGGCAGTAGTTGACCAGCTGTTTGGAATGCAGCCAATTCGAGTGAAGAAATATCCTTACTTGTGGCTCTGTTACAACGGTGAAATCTACAACCACAAGAAGCTGCAACACCATTTTGAATTTGAATACCAGACCAAAGTGGATGGTGAAATAATCCTTCATCTTTATGACAAAGGAGGAATGGAACAAACAGTTTGTATGTTGGATGGAGTATTTGCATTTATTTTACTGGATACTGACAATAAGAAAGTGTTCTTGGGCAGAGATACCTATGGAGTGAGACCTTTGTTTAAAGCCATGACAGAAGATGGATTTTTGGCCGTGTGTTCAGAAGCTAAAGGACTTGTTAACTTGAAGCACTCCATGACTCCTTTTATAAAAGTGGAGCCTTTTTTTGCCAGGACATTATGAAGTTTTGGACTTAAAGCCAAATGGCAAATTAGCATTGGTGGAAATGGTGAAATACCATCATGTAGAGATGAGCCTCTGTATGCCCTGTATGACAGCGTGGAGAAACTCTTCCCAGGTTTTGAGATAGAAACTGAAGAGCAACCTCCAGATTCTTTTTGACAATGCCGTTAAGGAACGTTTGATGATGGACAGAAGGATTGCTGCCTTTTATCAGGTGGCTTGGATTCCAGTTTGCTTGCTGCCACTCTGTTGAAGCACCTAAAAGAGGCCCAAGTACAGTACCCTCTCCAGATATTTGTGATTGGCATGGAAGACAGTCCTGATTTACTAAATTCTGAGAGAGATGGGAATACCAGACCACCTGACCTGCTCTTGAAAAATCTGTATGCAGGTCAGGAAGCAACAGTTAGAACTGGACATGGAACAACAGACTGGTTCCAAATAGGAAAAGTAGTACGTCAAGGCTGTATATTGTCACCCTGCTTATTTAACTTCTATGCAGAGTACATCATGAGAAATGCTGGACTGGAAGAAACACAAGCTGGAATCAAGATTGCCGGGAGAAATATCAATAACCTCAGATATGCAGATGACATCACCCTTATGGCAGAAAGTGAAGAGGAACTAAAAAGCCTCTGGATGAAAATGAAAGTTGACAGTGAAAAATTTGGCTTAAAGCTCAACATTCAGAAGACAAAGATCATGGCATCTGGTTCCATCACTTCATGGGAAATAGATGGGCAAACAGTAGAAATAGTGTCAGACTTTATTTTTGGGGGATCCAAAATCACTGCAGATGGTGACTGCAGCCGTGAAATTAAGAGACGCTTACTCCTTGGAAGAAAAGTTATGACCAACCTAGATAGCATATTCAAAAGCAGAGACATTACTTTGCTGACTAAGGTCCGTCTAGTCAAGGCTATGGTTTTTCCTGTGGTCATGTATGGATGTGAGAGTTGGACTGTGAAGAAGGCTGAGCGCTGAAGAATTGATGTGTTTGAACTGTGGTGTTGGAGAAGACTCTTGAGAGTCCCTTGGACTGCAAGGAGATCCAACCAGTCCATTCTGAAGGAGATCAGCCCTGGGATTTCTTTGGAAGGAATGATGCTAAAGCTGAAACTCCAGTACTTTGGCCACCTCATGCGAAGAGTTGACTCATTGGAAAAGACTCTGATGCTGGGAGGGATTGGAGGCAGGAGGAGAAGGGGATGACAGAGGATGAGATGGCTGGATGGTATCACTGACTCGATGGACATGAGTCTGAGTGAACTCCAAGAGTTGGTGATGGACAGGGAGGCCTGGCGAGCTGTGATTCATGGGGTCGCAAAGAGTCAGACACGACTGAGCAACTGAACTGAGAAAAGTGGCAAATCATACTGGGAGCAAATACCATGAAGTCCTCTTTAACTCATTCAGGTCCTGGATGAAGTCATATTTTCCTTGGAAACTTATGATATTACAGCAGTCTGTGCTTCAGTAGGTATGTACTTATTTTCTAAGTACATTAGGAAGAACATAGATAGCGTGGTGATCTTCTTTGGAGAAAGTTCAGATGAACTTACGCAGGGTTATATATATTTTCACAAGGCTCCTTCCCCAGAGAAAGCTGAGGAGGAGAGTGAGCGGCTTCTAAGGGAACTCTACTTGTTTGATGTTCTCTGAGCAGATCAAACTACTGCGGCCCATGGCTTTGAATTGAGAGTCCCTTTCTTGGATCATTGCTTTTCTTCCTACTATTTCTCTGGCACCAGATATGAGAGTTCCCAAGAATGGGATAGAAAAGCATCTGCTGAGAGAGACATTTGAGGGCTCCAATCTGATACCTAAAGAGATTCTCTGGCGACCAAAAGAAGCCTTCAGTGACGGAATTACTTCAGTTAAATATTCCTGGTTTAGGAATTTACAGGACTATATTGTTGATGATGCAGCATTGGCAAGCGCAGCCCAGAAATTTCCCATCAGTACCCCCAAAACAAAAGAAGGCTATTACTGCCGTCAGATCTTTGAAAACAACTACCTGGGCCATGCCGACTGGCTGCCCCATTACTGGATTCCCAGGTGGACCAGTGGTGCCATGGACCCTTCTGCCTCCACTCTGACCCATTACAAGGCTGCTGCCAAAGCTTAGGCACTCGCTGAACCCTGGAGTCAAAGTAATCATTTCTCCTCCTTGTGAAGGGTAGGGGTCTTGAGGGCAGGAAGGGCAAACTGCCGAGGCTTGCCTGGGTGTGAAAAAATAAAAGTCTTAAATCCAGAAAAAATAAATAAATAAAATGCTCTTTTAAAATTCAGTTACATTATTAAATGTAAGACACATTAGATAATATATGCCTCATACAGAATTAAAAGTAGTCACTTCATTAATGTTAATGATTAAGTTAAAAAGTTAGAATATTTATGGAGGAATAGATATTCTTCTAATTTTATATTGAAAATAAAAAAATTGTATTGATGCCATCAAATTGGTATTTTCCCCCTAATTTATAAATATAACATAGAGGGAAAAATTAGAATTATTTATTATATGTGTGCTAGAATCCATTTTATGCCTGAGGTAAGATGACTATGAATTCTACACATGACCACTCTTGTCTTGGTATAATCAAAAATGTAAAAGTAATTTTACTTGCTCTGTGAATTTAACATTGGCGAAGTAATAGCTTCACTGTGTGAAAACAAAATTACTGATGTTCAAAGGAAAAAATATCAAAATAATTATATAAAACATTTCACACCTATAGTACTCCATTTTTTACAGGAAATGATATCATTAGAAAATGTGTCATTACATAAAAATGGATTATAGCATATATAAACAGTTTGAATAGAATGATAAAGCAGCTATTAGACCTACATTAAAACAAGTTGATTTTTAAATCTTTCTCAAGTCTCCTCACTGGAAGACAACATTTGCTTGCTAAAGCTTTTAACCTTAAAGGAACATAAAGTCGCCACAATAAAACTGGAGTTTGCCCAAACCCAGGGTTGATATTTATGGCATCAGATATCAGAACAAGAGCGACACTGAGATCCAACAGACTACACTGTGTCCTAAATTAACCAAAATCCCAAACCAGAGCCAACTGCAAGGATTCCTTGGACTAGAAGTCACCAAAATTGAATTCCCAATTTCTGTTTCATGCCCAAATATCTATATGTTTCAGTACAGTTCAGTTCAGTTGCTCAGTTGTGTCCGACTCTTTGCGACCCCATGAATCACAACACCAGGCCTCCCTGTCCATCACCAACTACAGGAGTTCACTCAGACTCATGTCCATCTCGTCAGTGATGCCATCCAGCCATCTCATCCTCTGTCGTCCCCTTCTCCTCCTCTCTTCTTTTCACAGCTATTTGTAAGGCCTCCCCAGACAGCCATTTTGCTATTTTGCATTTCTTTTCCATGGGGATGGTCTTGATCCCTGTCTCCTGTACAATGTCACGAACCTCATTCCATAGTTTATCAGGCACTCTATCTATCAGATCTAGGCCTTTAAATCTATTTTCACTTCCACTGTATGATCATAAGGGATTTGATTGAGGTCATACCTGAATGGTCTAGCAGTTTTCCCTACTTTCTTCAATTTGAGTCTGAATTTGGTAATAAGGAGTTCATGATCTGAGCCACAGTCAGCTCCTGTTCTTATTTTTGCTGACTGTATAGAGCTTCTCCATCTTTGGCTGCAAAGAATATAATCAATCTGATTTTGGTGTTGACCATCTGGTGATGTCCACGTGTAGAGTCTTCTCTTGTGTTGTTGGAAGAGGGTGTTTGCTATGATCAGTGCATTTTCTTGGCAAAACTCTATTAATCTTTGCCCTGCTTCATTCTGCATTCCAAGGCCAAATTTGCCTGTTACTCCAGGTGTTTCTTGACTTCCTACTTTTGCATTCCAGTCCCCTATCATGAAAAGAACATCTTTTTTGGGGTGTTAGTTCTAAAAGGTCTTGTAGGTCTTCATAAAACCGTTCCACTTCAGCTTCTTCAGCATTACTGGTTAGGGCATAGACTTGAATAACTGTGATATTGAATGGTTTGCTTTGGAGAAGAACAGAGATCATTCTGTTGTTTTTGAGATTGCATCCAAGTACTGCATTTCAGACTCTTTTGTTGACCATGATGGCTACTTCATTTCTTTGAGGGATTCCTGCCCGCAATAGTAGATATAACGGTCATGTGAGTTAAATTCACCCATTCCAGTCCATTTTAGTTCGCTGATTCCTAGAATGTCAACGTTCACTCTTGCCATCTCTTGTTTGACCACTTCCAATTTGCCTTGATTCATGGACCTGACATTCCACATTCCTATGCAATACTGCTCTTTACAGCTTCGGATCGTGCTTCTATCATGAGTCACATCCACAGCTGGGTATTGTTTTTGCTTTGGCTTCATCCCTTCATTTTTTTCTGGAGTTATTTCTCCACTGATCTCCAGTAGCATATTGGGTACCTACTGACCTGGGGAGTTCCTCTTTCATTATCCTATCATTTTGTCTTTTCATACTGTTCATGGGGTTCTCAAGGCAAGAATACTGAAGTGGTTTGCCATTCTCTTCTCCAGTGGACCACATTCTGTCAGACCTCTCCACCATGACCCGCCCATCGACAATAAAAACACTGACCCAATTTTATGGGACAGATAACAGTCTTTAAGGCCTCAACAGAGCCTTTGATGAACCCACCCAACTTGGGCATTCCAATGATTAGATTTTCTTTTTCCTCTTTGTTTATGAAAAAGAACAGAGTGTCCTTAGAAGACTCATGAAAAACCATGGGGAAACCCATCATGCATAGAGTATTATATCCAGAAACTGGACCCTGTGTCATAGAGATACCCCTCTTCCTTTAGAGCCATTATGAAGACTACCCTATTTAAGGCTACCAAGAAAGTCAATGTAGGATCCTTTTAATTATTTCTTATATCTCATACAGTAGAAGCCCTCTTGAATTCTCATCACACTTGGCATTTCTCAGCCATCCATCTTACTTCCTGCAAAGTCCTTTTGCTAATTGCTCCTTATGTGACTCTTTTATGTTGTAGTAACCTTAACCTTGCTAATTCTTCTCCCCTTTATCTTTGACAAAGTTTCTCATGCTGCTATTCTGACTCCTACTGATAATCTGCAGAATTACTTAGGAATTCACAACAGAGTTCTTTAGCATAACACTGACTTCTCATAGTTCTCTGGTGGTTTATATTCAAAAATGACAATGACCAACACCGTACTGGGTTTGCTACTGCAATTCCTTTTGATGTTGATGAGGCAGCATTTTTACCCATGGTTACACCAACCCAACAGGCTGAATATATGCTCTTACATGGGTTTCACTTCAGCCAAGGACAAAACTGCCAGTATTTATATTGATATATTTTGAAGTAGCTCATGACTTTGGAATGCTGTGAAAGCAATGCATCTTCCTTATTTCCAGCAGAAGTCAAATTTAAAATGTCCCCTATGTTTAGGAATATTGGATAAAATACTTTTATCTGCTGTATTTTTAAAGACTTTAGGGCAGCCTAAACTTGACTCTGGCAGCTAAGGGAAATCACCTTGCTGACATTTCCATGAGGAATGCTTCCCTTAAAGGAGCCAAAACAGCAGCCAATTCTCTATCATAGTTTAACCAAATATCTTCCCACCCCCCAAATAGGGGAAAAAAATGGATTAGAGAAACTCCAAAGTGGGTCTGAAGAGGAAAAACAAGATTGGAAATTCAACAAGTGTTGGTTTGATATAAACAGAAAGATTTTGTTCTGATGAAATAGCAGCACAGTCCTACCAGAGATTAAAATTTCCACTCATTATCACTACACATGCCTTAATCCATTGGTCTACTGATTAATTTATAGCATTCATGAATAAGAAGGGTAGGAAACATTAACAGGACCACAGAAGTGTATACCTCATTTTCCCATGTACTAAGTACAGCCCAAGGAGGCCTATTTATAGTTTCTGGACATTTTAAATTCCATAACAGATCATTTGAGGCCTGGCAGTTAGAATTCATACAACTTTCTTCATTTCATGGGTACAAATATGTTTTAGTCTTGGTCTGGATATATTCATACTAGACTGAAGCCTTTCTTAAAGATAAGTAGCTGCCTTTTCAATGGCCAGAGTCCTTTCGGACAAGATTCCTTCTGCATTAAGAATTCTATCAAACTTCACAGTGATTGAAACCCATTTTACTGGTCAGACACTTCAATACATCTGCATTCTTTGGCCTTTCTAATACCTTAGGCAGAAGTTCTACCTGGGGTCCTTCTAAATTTCAGATCTATCCCTTTGGAAACTCAAATGCTCACCCAGGATAATATCCACTTGGTTCTGGCTTCCTTTGACCCATAAATGATAGAAGCAGAGATACCCAAATATTAAAAAGGCTTAATTGTTTCTATTAAAAACAACTATGTTTAGGGACATGGAACAACAGACTGGTTCCAAATAGGAAAAGGAGTACATCAAGGCTGTATATTGTCACCCTGCTTATTTAACTTATACGCAGAGTATGTCATGAGAAACGCTGGGCTGGAAGAAGCACAAGCTGGAATCAAGATTGCCAAAAGAAATATCAATAACCTCAGATATGCAAGATGAGACCACCTTTATGGCAGAAAGTGAAGAGGAACTAAAGAGCCTCTTGATGAAAGTGAAAGAGGAGAGTGAAAAAGTTGGCCTACAGCTCAAAATTCAGAAAACTAAGATCATGGCATCCGGTCCCATCACTTCATGGAAAATAGATGGAGAAACAGTGGAAACAGTGACAGACTTTATTATTTTGGGCCCCAAAATCACGGCAGATGGTGATTGCTTCCATGAAATTAAGAGACACTTACTCCTTGGAAGGAAAGTTATGACCAACCTAGACAGCATATTCAAAAGCAGAGACATTACTTTGCCAACAAAGGTCCGTCTAGTCAAGGCCATGGTTTTTCCAGTGGTCATGTATGGATTTGAGAGTTGGACTGTGAAGAAAGCTGAGTGCTGAAGAATTGATGCTTTTGAACTGTGGTGTTGGAGAAGACTCTTGAGAGTCCCTTGGACTGCAAGGAGATCCAACCAGTCCATTCTAAAGGAGATCAGCCCTGGGATTTCTTTGGAAGGAATGATGCTAAAGCTGAAACTCCACTACTTTGGCCACCTCATGCAAAGAGTTGATTCATTGGAAAAGACTCTGATGTTAGGAGGGATTGGTGGCAGGAGGAGAAGGGAACGACAGAGGATGAGATGGCTGGATGGCATCACCGACTCAATGGACATGAGTTTGAGTAAACTCTGGGAGTTGGTGATGGACAGGGAGGCCTGGTGAGCTGCGATTCATGGGGTCACAAAGAGTTGGACATGACTGAGCAACTGAACTGAACTGAACTGAGGGAGTGCCCAATGTTTTCACAGGGCATCCTTGGGACATGAAGATCTTATATACTGCACCATGCAATCTGAAGATTCTCTTGACTGGAAAAGTTACTTCCAACTTATTCAACTTTGTTGGAAAATTTTCTCTTAGGTGCTACTAGCAAACTCTTGTGCCACCAAACTCCAAGGGAAAGATTCTTTTTAAGAAAAAATATTTATTTTAATTGGAGACTAATTACTTGGATTCACATGACATAAAGAACCCAACCTTGACTGGACTTGCACATTAGCTGGTGACCTAAAACTAAAGATATCCCAGGATTAAAGCAGATGATATTTGATGAGACAGCCTTTGCAGGATAGCTGGACCAGGCTTGTTGGAAGTTTATTTGCTAAATCTTTGATGATGATATAATGCTTTAGATGAACTTTCATGTCTGTGATCTTGATAATATATGGAATTTAGATGGAAAGTGTCTAGCCTTCTTGTTACTCAAATGTGACCTTAATAGGTTTCCAATCTGTGCACTTACCCTCCAATATGGGTCACTACAACCAGGAAAAAGTCTTTCCTGGCACTGAGGACCAGAAAGCCACTGAAATATGAGAACCTAATCACTAAACAGTGATTCTTTCAGAGAAAGATCCTGATCTAGTTGGGAAACTATATAAAATAACAAACAAAACTCTTAATTTAAATTTGATCAGGAGGACAGAGAGAGAAGTTTTTAGGCCTTTTGACAACAGAGACCAACAGGAAGAATAAAGATTTCCTCTCTTTGCCTGGCAAGAGTCACCAAATAGGAGATTATCACTGTCACACATATCAGCCAATGAAGAGCCACTATTTCTTCAAACTTTTAATTCCTCTAGTGAACTTAAAAAAAAAAACAAAAAACAAAAAGCAAACAAACAAAAAAAAACCACTGTGCTCTCAACTCTTTCTTTTTTATAAAAGAGTTCCCCTCTTCATAACAAGTGGGGACTTGCACGTAGCTTGTTATGGTTGAAGACTTTGAATTGCAATCATTTGATTATCGTGATCTCTTCTAGAAAATTAGAGATATCAATGGCATATTTCATGCAAAGATGGGTACAATGAAGGACAGAAATGGTATGGACCTAACAGAAGCAGAAGATATTAAGAAGAGATGGCAAGAATACACAGAAGAACTATACAAAAAAGATCTTCACAACCTAGATAACCATGATGGTGTGATCACTCACCTAGAGCCAGACATCCTGGAATGCAAAATCAAGTGGGCTTAGGAAGCATCACTATGAACAAAGTTAGTGGAGGTGATGGACTCCAGCTGAGCTATTTCAAATCCTAAAAGATGATGCTGTTAGTGTGCTGCATTGAATATGTTAGGAAATTTGGAAAACTGAGCGGTGACTACAAGACTGGAAAAGGTCAGTTTTCATTCCAATCCCAAAGAAGGGCAATGCCAAAGAATGTGCAATCTACCACACAATTGCATTCATTTCACATGCTAGCAAAATAATGCTCAAAATTCTCCAAGCTAGGCTTCAGCAGTATGTGAACCATGAACTTCCATATGTTCAAGCTGAATTCAGAAAAGGCAGAGAAACCAGAGATCAAATTGTCAACATCTGCTGGATCATAGAAGAAGCAAGAGAATTTCAGAAAAACATCTACTTCTGCTTTATTGCCTATACCAAAGCTTTTGACTGTGTGGATCACAGCCAACCTTGGAAAATTCTTCAAGAGATGGAAATAACAAACCACCTTACTTGCCTCCTGAGAAATCTGTATGCAGGTCAAGAAGAAACAATTAGAACTGGATACGGAACAACAGACTGGTTCCAAATTGGGAAAGGTAATCGTCAAGTCTGTATATTGTCACCCTGCTTATTTAACTTATATGCAGAGTACATCATGTGAAATGCCAGGCTGGATGAAACACAGGCTGGAATCAAGATTGCTGAGAGAAATATCAATAGCCTCAGATATGCAGATGACACCACACCTATGGCAGAAAATAAAGAGGCACTAAAAAGCCTTTTGATAAAATTGAAAGAAGAGAGTGAAAAAGCCAGCTTAAAACTAAGAATTCATAAAAAGAAGATCATGGCATCCAGTTCTATCACTTCATGGCAAATAAATGGGGAAACAATGGAAATAGTAGTCGACTTTATTTTCTTGGGCTCCAAGATTACTGCAGATGGTGAGTGCGGCATGAAATCAAAAGATGTTTGCTTCTTGGAAGAAAAAAATATAACAAACCTAAACAGTTTTAAAAGACAGAGACATTACTTTGCCAATAAAGGTCTGTCTAGTCAAAGCTATGGTTTTTCTAGTAGTCATGCATAGATGTGAGATTTGGACCATAAAGAAAGCTGAAGAATTGATGGTTTTGAACTTTTGAACTATGGTGTTGTCAGAGACTCTTTAGAGTCCCTTGGACTGTGATCAAACCAGTCAATCCTAAATGAAATCAGTCCTGAATGTTCATTGGAAAGACTGATGCTGAAGCTGAAACTCCAAATCTTTGGCCACCTTATACGAAAAACTGACTCCTTAGAAAAGACCCTGATGCTGGGAAAGATTGAAGGGAAGAGGAGAAAGGGACAACAGAAGATGAGATGGCTGGATGGCACCACCAACTTAGTGGACATGAGTTTGAGCAAGCTCTGGGAGATGGTGATGGACAGGGAAGCCTGGCATGTGGCAGTCCATGGGGTCACAACGAGTCTGACAGGACTGACTGATTGAACTGAACTGAACTGATGATCCTGACGATAACCATTTTTGTTGGAGAAATAACTAGCCTTCTATTTGCTTAAGGTTAAGAGCCTAACTTTCTATCACCAATCACATCCACAACTGATCTCCAGTAGCATATTGGGCACCTACTGGGGACCACATTCTGTCATCTCCACCATGACCGAACGTGGTCCCCAGTGCAAAGAGTTGATCATTGGAAAAGACTCTGATGCTGGGAGGGACTGGGGGCAGGAGGAGAAGGGGACGACAGAGGATGAGATGGCTGGATGGCATCACGGACTCGATGGACGTGTGAGTCTGAGTGAACTCCGGGAGTTGGTGATGGACAGGGAGGCCTGGCATGCTGCAATTTGTGCGGTTGCAAAGAGTCGGACACGACTGAGCGAGTGAACTGAACTGAACTGAAGAGCCTAAAAATACATCTTCTAAGAGTTTCCAAACATATTTACAAAATAGTAAAATAATGAAGGATAATGAATAATATTTGCTTTTGGAAGTTGTTGTAAGTGAAAGCTATCTATTAATTTTGAATAACTATAATTATTCCTAAATAAGAGAATTTTCTCAAATCCATTGTGTGAATACTGACTTTTTTAGACACAACAAATCAGTGTTTTTAAACTCAGTTTGTCTTGGTGACGTTTGTGAATATAATTTGTTCCAAGGAATCTGATAGTTCCAAAAGATAATAGAAGAACTATGCCAGTTTAATCACTACTCCTTAGCTACTACCATAGGATTTGTTATTTTATGCAATGACAAGTGGTCATTTAGCAACAAAAGCAGGCATTAAAAGGCTATTCATTATTATATTGGCAGAAAAATAAATATGAGTGTGTCATCAAATAGCTTGGCTATTCACATTTATCTTCATGCTCTAAGTTAAACATGATACCATCAACTCATATATTATTAAGTTGCCATATAAACATGGCAAATTTGAGGAAAGAGTTAGAGAAAATTAAGCTGATAAGATCCCATTTCTAGCTCTCTATAAGAAAGCTCATGGCTATTGACCAAGAGCATCTTAACGTTCCCCTGAACCTGACTAAAATTTAGACTTCTTCTTGATTTTTAGCCCATCTCCTTTCTTTTCCTAGAACATTTGCTTCAAAAACTCAAACTCTGATCCTTTGAGGTATAAATTTTTTACAATCCTTCTGCAAGTTTTTATAACCCAAGGATTATATTTCTGAAGGACCCAGGAACCACTGCAAAGTCATCCATTAAAAAAAAAAAAAAAAGCCTCTTCTCTCACTGTCCAGGATGACAGGAGTCCCTTTGGAGGAGGCTTTGCTTGAAGCTGCAAGCTACCTCCAATCATGAGGGACACCAAAGTTAGTTTGTCCTTTGGGTAAATTCAATAACCAGCCACAGCTGGCATAAAATCCTCCTTACCCAGCTCTTCAAAAACTTACATCTTTTGAGAATCACTAAGTAAATGGTTAAAACAATAAACATATCAGATTCCAAAGAAGGAAAGAGATTTGCTAAACAGCCAAAATAAGTTTTATTCATAAGTCATGAATGGCCTTAAAGATGGTTTTTGATCTATCAGAAAGTTCTAAAGTACAGTAAAAATACGATAGTAGGCCTAACAGTGCTCCAACTTATAGTCCATTGACAATTTGGAACTGCATTTCTGTTAGTGACAACTAAGGCATTTCTCCCACTCTGAATAAACAAATGGCTTTGCAAGTGATTATTTTTTTTCTTACCTTCTCATCTACTACAGTTCAAAATTTCATATTCAGTCTTTTCTCAGCACAAGTAAGGAAATATTGCAAGTATAAACTGTTGTGATTCACATACAAATAAACATTAGCTTTAAATCTTTTATATAAAGAAGTCAAACTTTTTAGAAAGATATTGGGACTTAAGAATCTATTTAACTCAATACGATTAGTAATATATGTGGAAACAGTGTGAATAATGTAATAAAGGTCAAGCACCATTGACTAATGGCAGGTTTAGGATTCCAATCTGGAATCTAGTTTACAGTACAGTTCTATTTTCATTTGTATAAGCTTAATGTAGTGCTTTATAAATTTTATAACACTTTTTGAAATAAATATATTTTATCTAGTATTATTTACTTTGTATATGTAGAGTTAAATAGAAATAAGTGAAACACAGTAGCCAACACTGCTAATGTCAGAAATTTCTTCATAAAATAAGAATAAAACAAAGTGAATATTATCTTCATGAGAGAAATAGTTTGGCACACAGATTAATAATCCTGTTATTGGCTTATTTTATTTAATTTAAAATAATGTACCTAATTTTTAGGGTCAGGAAGGAATATTTTATGAATTGAAGCTGACTTGAAAGGATATAATTAAAATTAAGTTAGATATGTATGGGTAAAAATGCAAGTATGTATATATCAGTGTATATATTCATGTATGTATATTTCAGATTTTATATTACATAAACATATATTTATATATGTTTATCATGTGTATATGTAGTACTTTATAATGTAGGTCATATAGTATATGTGTATATATATATATATATATAGCTGTATATGTAATGTTTCATTCATTTAGGTTGTTCAGTGGTTCTATCTGTCTCTTCATACCTATTATCTCTCCCTATGTATATACCCGTCTCCCTATCCACTTATTTAACTGTGCGTCTCCATCTATAATTTGTCCATCTATACATATTTTTGTCTCCTCTCTCAATCAACTATCTATTTTTGCATGAAAAATACAAGCAGTAAATATGATAATGTCCGAAGTCATCACTGAAATATTCATAGTATAATCATCAAAAGTTCCTGAGAATGGAGCTCAAACTTAAGATTGGAAAAATTTTCAAGGAAGGTCAGGAGAAAGTTTAGGAAAGAATAGGAAAATAATTATTTATGATATAAACACATCAGAGAAAAATACAGAGAGGCAAAACTACAGCCGTTCAGTTCAGTTGCTCAGTCGTGTCTGACTCTTTGTGACCCAATGGACTGCATCACACCAGGCATCCTTGTCCATCACCAACTCCTGGAACTTGCTCAGACTCATGTCCATAGAATTGGTGATGCCATCCAATCATCTCATCCTCTGTCATCTCCTTTTCCTCCTGCCTTCAATCTTTCCCAGCATCCGGGTCTTTTCCAAGGAGTCAGTTCACATCAGGTGGCCAAAGTACTGGAGTTTCAGCTTCAACATCAGTCCTTCCAATGAATATTCAGGACTGATCTCCTTTAGGATGGACTGATTGGATCCCGCTGCAGTCCAAGAGACTCTCAAGAGTCTTATCCAACACCACAGTTCAAAAATATCAATTCTTCGGCACTCAGCTTTCATTATATTCTAACTCTCACATCCATACATGACCACTGGAAAAACCATAGCTTTGGCTAGATGGACTTCTGTTGGCAAAGAAATATCTCTTCTTTTTAATATGCTGTCTAGGTTGGTCATAGCTTTTCTTACAAGGAACAAGTGTCTTTTATTTCATGGCTGCAGGTACCACCTGCAGTGATTTTGGAGCCCAAGAAAATAAAGTATCTCACTGTTTCCATTGTTTCCCCATCTATTTGCCATGAAATGATGGGACCAGATGCCATGATCTTAGTTTTTTGAATGTTGAATTTTAAGCTTATTTTTTCACTCTCCTCTTTCACTTTCATCAAGAGGCTCTTTAGTTCTTCCTCACTTTCTGCCATAAGGGTGGTGTTACCTGCATATCTGAAGTTATTGATATTTCTCCTAGCAATCTTGATTCCATCTTGTGTTTCATCCAGCCCAGCATTTCTCATGATATATTAAATGGCAACCCACTCCAGTATTCTTGCCTGGAAAATCCCAGGGATGGGGCAGCCTGTTGGCTTCCATCTATGGGACTGCACAGAGTTGAACATGACTGAAGTAACTTAGCAGCAGCAGCAGCAGCAGCAGCAGCATTCTACATATAAGTTAAATAAGCAAGATGACAATATACAGCCTTGATGTGCTCCTCTCCCGATTAGGAACCAGTCTGTTGTTCCATGTCCAGTTCTAACTGTTGCTTCCTGACCTGCATAAAGATTTCCCTAGAGGCGGGTCATGTTGTCTGGTATTTCCATCTCTTTCAGAATTTTCCACAGTTTGTTGTGATCCATACAGTTAAAGGCTTTGACGCAGTCAATAAAGCAGAAGTAGTTGTTTTCCTGGTATTCTCTTGCCTTTTCAATGATCCAACGGATGCTGGCAATTTGATATCTGATTCCTCTGGCTTTTCTAAATCCAGCTTGAACATCTGAACTTCATGGTTCACATACTGCTGAGGCCTAGCTTGGAGAATTTTGAGCATTACTTTGCTATTATGTGAGAATTCTACAGGCCAGAATACTGGAGTGGGTAGCTTTTCCCTTCTCCAGGGATCTTCCCAACCCAAGGATCGAACACAGGTCTCCCACATTGCAGGCAGCTTCTTTATCAGCTGAATTCCAAGATTTATGGAGTGGGTAGCCTATCCATTCTCCAGTGGATCTTCAGGAACCATGAATCAAACCAGGGTCTCCTGCATTGCAGGTAGATTCTTTACCAACTAA
This sequence comes from Ovis canadensis, assembly GCF_042477335.2. NCBI lineage: Eukaryota > Metazoa > Chordata > Mammalia > Artiodactyla > Bovidae > Ovis > Ovis canadensis. The sequence continues at coordinate 36,953,672 of NC_091261.1, read as the reverse complement.
GCTGTGAGGGAAGCCTAAAACTAAGGCAAAATACTTACTATATGGTTTGTTTCAAAGTCATAATTTTTTCTAAGATTATATTAGTTTGATAAAAGCTCAAACAGCAGGTAGGAACTCAATTTAAGAGAATGAAAAATATAATTAATCTCTCAGTGAAAACAATCTTATTTTTATTGGCTAAAATATTATGGAACAAATTAGAATACGACCCAAATAGTTAGTGGCAGAAAAACAAAACTGCATAAGTACAGTGAAATCTCTCATTTATCAGAGTGACTGAGAACAGGTGGCATTTTTTATTTTTCAAAATAAATTTTAAATGAATATCTTTGTGGAATTTGTCTTATTCCACTAGAATGCCAATTCAGTATTACCCTGGTTTTTCATATCTACAAGTTGATCAGGTTCAGTTCAGTTCAGTTCAGTTGCTCAGTTGTGTCCGACTCTTTGCGACCCCATGAATCGCAGCACACCAGGCCTCCCTGTCCATCACCAACTCCCGGAGTTCACTCAGACTCACGTCCATCGAGTCAGTGATGCCATCCAGCCATCTCATCCTCTGTCGCCCCCTTCTCTTCCTGCCCCCAATCCCTCCCAGCTTCAGAGTCTTTTCTAATGAGTCAACTCTTCACATGAGGTGGCCAAAGTACTGGAATTTCAGCTTTAGCATCATTCCTTCCAAAGAAATCCCATGGCTGATATCCTTCAGAATAGACTGGTTGGCTGGGCAGAAATCTATATATAATATACAACTATTTGTATTTTATACTTAACTTTAATACATAATTGTTCATGATTGTGCTGTGTGATGAAAACAGTGAAATATTTTCCTTTTGAAAAAATGTGTAACTTGGTGTCCAGATACTGCCAGTATAATTTTGTTGAAAATGCTATATGTTTTACAGTAGAGATAAAAATCTTTTAAAAATCCCGTTACATTTGTGAAGGGGTGAACACCTGTTACTGAATGCATTCTGACTCACCTTCCAAAAGTGTTATAGCTATAGAAGTGTTTAGATGTTGATGTATTTTGAACCTGTAAACTGAGTGTCTTACTCTTGAGACAAAGTCAGTGACTGTTGCAAGTTCAGAGTCTTACCAGAGACAATGCTTAGTCCAGGGGTCAGCAAAAATTTTTTGTAAAGAGCCAGGTGGTAAATCCTGTCTGCTGTGTGGGTTATCCTGTCTGCTTTATTATCTGTCTGCTACCATTATCCTTTGCGGTAATCCTGTCTGCTTATATGGTGTCTATTGCAACTACACAATTCTGCTGTTGTAGTGAGAAAACCATGATACACAGTCAGGGGAAGAGTGTAACGATGGCAGAGTACAAATAGGGAAGAGACGTAGAGAAGAGAGAACTCAAGAGGACACTACCAGTGTGGGCTGCCCCTTGCACGTCAAGCTAACCCTTCCAGTGTCCAAACCTGTGAATTTCTGTGGTTTGGTAAAGAAAGTCTTACATTTATGGAGCTCCTTACACTTAGCTGTTTTAACCTAGGCTATACTCAACCCTTCTTCACTACTATAGTAGGTGTGCTGTTTATAAAACTGAGCACCTTCTGGTTGCAGTCAAAAAAAATCTGACTCACTCCTTCTGTTGCCTTACTTACTGTAATCCCAATTTGTGTTACAACTAATGTCAGCTTAAGTGGCTAAATCCATCTTCCGTCTGCCAGCCTCAGCTTCTTTCTTTAAAGTAAAATCTTTATTGCAGAATATATTAAAATTCAAACCTCCTCTCATGAACATTGCTCTTGCTGCCTATTTCTCACACATATAAAAGGTTTGTGCGTAGTAGCTCAGTGCTCCTCTCTCCCTGGGATTCTCTGGACAAGAATACTGGAATGGGTTACCCTGCCCTTCTCCAGGGGATCTTCCCAGGATTGAACCCAGTTCTCCTGCATTCCAGGCAGATTCTTTACCATCTGAGCCCCCATGGGAGCCCAAGAACACTGGAGTGGGTAGTCTATCCCTTCTCCAGGGGAATTTCCAGGTCCAGAATTGAGCCAGGGTCTCCTGCAATGCAGGCAGATTCTTTACCAGCTGAGCTACCTGGGAAGCCCAGTCTCCACCCAAATGTGAAATCAAGCAGATCCTTTTTTTCTGCCACTGTTCTAAGAAAACTGAGTCAGAATCAGCCACCTCCAAAGAGAACTAGAGACTGTTGCCACTTTAAAAAGACTATTCAATGCCCCTTTTTTCTTCATATGTACAGTCTGATTAGGGTTAGTTGGACACTATATAAAGGCAGTTAAACAAAATATTACACATTTTGGATTATGAACCTCATTCTAAATATTCTGGTGTGTGGTAAATATGGAGAGAGACTGAGGATCACATGCCCAGTGGGAGAGCTGTATGGTTACATCTAGCAGAGAAATCACCTTTTGTCTAAAAATCTTAATGTAGTCCCAGTAATTAAAGATATTGAAGTGAGTGATAACCATTATATCATATCTGTTATTCCCATAATACTTTACCCAGTCATCTTTAGGCTCTTCTGCAATCTCACAAATACACTGTAGTTTCCACAGGGCTGTGAAGTATTTCATTATTTTGTATTTATCAGTATATTCTAGCTCAATGCCTGACACATACAACATTTTTAAAATGTTAGTTAAAAATGGCAAAACTTCTCCAGACAATTGAGTTATCTCTCCATTAGTCTACTCAGGTGGAACAGTGTGACAAAAGCAACAGTCAGCAAACATTTCCTAGATGTCTGTGTATATGAATAAGTGAATGATGCATTAAATATGATACACATTAACATGCATCTAATTAATTAGGCTCTTATGCATGATAAAAGAATAATGAGAAACTCTAAAAGATATTGCTTTGAGATATTTCCCTCTGGACTCATTTACAAGGCAACAGAAGGATATAAATCTGGTTATTGGTAAAATTTGCATTTGAAAAAGAAAGATCTGTAAGGTGATAGATTTCTAGGAATTTTGCTCTATTGATATTTTATAAGTTCATATCACGGGATGGTGAATCCATTTGGGAGAAAAAGCCCTCCTAGAAAATTTGAGGCTAAACAAACTTAAATATAATAATATCTGATATGATATGCTAAAGCTGTATATAAACTCCTTACTGAGAAAGCTTCACTTTGATTCTGCATTTTTCTTTGCACATCACAAAGATGCTTGCAACACAGAAGTTCACAAATTAATTTATATGGTATAGTGTTAATAAAATGCAAGAACATTGAAGATCTCTAAAAACTAAAATAAATACTTATCCTTAGATTATGAGTAGCAGTTGTTGCTATGTATAAGTTTTAAAATTAAATATTTCAAAACAAACTAGTAAAATCTTAAAAAATCATTTTTTTGCTTCAACTGAATGAAAGGAATTTCTAACTTAGTAACTGTCTGGCAGTCAGGGTTTTGACTATTCTCCCCTCCCATACTATAAGAAGAACAACACATAAACGAACACATGAACATGATACAGAGCAGAGGTCATGGTAAAATGGAATTTTTAAAAGAATCTTTGGTTTAAAAAATGATTAAGAAGCATAGCTTCACATAAAAGGATTAAGAACCTTGATTTTTCACAAGGTTAAAAAAGATTCATAGCTGTGCACCATTTAATATATGTTGGTAATACAGTCTTCAAATATTATTTGTACTGTTGCTTTCCAAAATACAATCAGGCCTTTGTGCATGCTACATATTCTATCTAAAAGATGAAACTTAGTTTACCATCTTACAAGTTAGATATATTTATTATCTATTATTTCAGATCTCTGATCAAATGCCTTTTCTGATCACTTTATCTAAATGAACTACTTTAGCCATCTTCACTGTCTTTTTACTCTGCTGTTAATTCATTTCTACACTTTACAAATATACATATTATGAGGTTAGTGACATTATGTCATGTTCACTACTATGCATTTAGTTATTGAAACAGTTCACAAGGGCTGAACAAATAATTAGTAATTGTTTCATACTAAATGAATAACCTGGGGAAAAACTCCCTATCCAACCCTGTATTGACATTAGCTGCTAAGTCACTTCAGTCATGTCTGACTCTGTGCAACCCCACAGACGGCAGCCCACCAGGCTCCCCCGTCCCTGGGATTCTCCAGGCAAGAACACTGGAGTGCGTTGTCATTTCCTTCTCCAATGCATGGAAGTGAAAAGTGAAAGTGAAGTCGCTCAGTCGTGACATTAGACCAACATAAATATTCAACTTAGCCCAATCTCTTTCATGTTATAGATTCACAGTATGTAATGAATAAAACATCAATGAATATATATGCATATACGTATAAACTGAATAGATATGCATATATATACATACATATACATGGCGAGATATCTCTATAGGAATTTAAAACAATAAAAATAGTAACAAAATTGAATATGATTAGAACTTGGGATAAGCAGAGAAGAAAAAATAAAATTACCACAATTTAAGTTGTATTTCAAAAAACTTCAGGGAAAATGTAAACTGTGATAGGAGCTACTAATTTATAGTCAAAAGTAAAATAGTGCAAATATTTTAAAGTAAAAGTACTAAGCTATTGTTTTCTAATTTCATTGCATATTTTAATGTTGGTTTTAGTCCCCAAAACAAAATAGAATAAATTCATAAAGAACAATCTTGGTAACTATAAAGATAAGCCAATGGATAAGTAGCATACTTGTGTTCTTTTGCTCCTTGGAAGAAAAGCTATGACAAACCTAGACAGTGTGTTAAAAAGCAGAGACATTACTTTGCCGACAAAGGTCCATCTAGTCAAAGCTATGGTCTTTCCAGTGGTCCTGTATGGATGTGAGAGTTGGACTATAAATAAGGCTGAGCGCTGAAGAATTGATGCTTTTGAACTGTGGTGTTGGAGAAGACTCTTAAGTCCCTTGGACTGCCAGGAGATCAAACCAGTCAATCCTAAAAAAATCAGTCCTAAATATTCTTTAGAAGGACTGATGCTGAAGCTGAAGCTCCAAATCTTTGGCCACCTGATGCGAAGAAGTGACTCCTTAGAAAAGACCCTGATGCTGGGAAAGATTGAAGGCAGGAGGAGAAGGAGATGACAGAAGATGAGATGGTTGAGGAGGATGAGATGGTTGAGATGGATGAGATGGTTGAGATGGGTGAGATGGCATCACCAACTCGATGGACATGAGTTTGAGCAAGCTCTGGGAGTTGGTGATGGACAGGGAAGCCTGCCATGCTGCAGTGCATGGGTCACAGAGAGTTGGACATGACTGTCTAGCTGAACTGAACTGATGTTCTTTTAGAAATTGTTACTGTTAATAACAATAATAATGTGTTAGTTGCTCAGTCACGTCTGACTCTGCGACTCCATGGACTGGAGCCCACCAGGCTCTTCTGTCTATGGAGTTCTCCAGGCAAGAATACTGGAGTGGGTAGCTATTCCCTTCTCCATGGGTTCTTTCTCACCCAGGGATCGAACCCAGGTCTCCTGCTTTGCAGGTAAATTCTTTACCACTGAACCACAAGGTTAATAATAATTCACCAATTCCTTTCAATGATAGTAACTGTGTAAATAATGTAAGAATTCAGACTCAAGGATAAAGTGAGTGCAAGATTACTGGAGTGGATAGCCATTTCCTCCTCCAGGAGAGCTTCCTGACCCAGGGATCAGACATGCATCTCCTGCATTGCAGGCAAAGTCTTTACTGTTGAGTTATTATTATCTTTTTTTTTTTTTTGGCTCAATATTTCTAGAACTGTCCGCAAAGTAAAAACTCTATTTCTAAAAAATAATTTTTTACCTCATGTAGACTCAATGCTCAGAAAGCAGTCTCTCCAAAGGCCCAAACAGTTTATTTCTATTAGTTATTTTTATAAATAACAAAGAATTCTGATATTTTAATTGATTTTCATTCCACTAAAAAATCTTTAAGTTCAATTAACAGAAAAAACTTGTTTATATTTGTCTTGAAATTTTCAACCCTCTATTAATGTGGCCTTAAATTCTACAACTTGGCTTTACATTTTACCAACAATATATTTACATTTAGGAGACAACAAGAAATAGTGACCTGAATATTAGGCCTGAAGAACAACTGCAATTCCAAAACCTCACTCTTCTTCAAAATGCAATCACCTCTCTGTACCTGTGGATGTTAAAAGTATCAAGAGAGGTATTTTATGATCAACTATTGTGTTCTGTATTTTTTCCAGGCTACACACTAAAGAATCATTTCATGAGTGTTCTTTAAACCATGCTGTGGCCAATAAAACATGCTGCATCTAAGATTTAACATTAGGTGAAGCACTAGGATTTACAGAACTCAGATAAGCCCTGAACAGTTATAAAATGTGTCCCTTTTTGTATCAATATCAACTGATCTCTATCTAGGGATTATGTTAAAAGAGAAAAATCATCTCCAGCATATGATTTCAAAAGGGAAGAGTAAGGGGTTTGGCATCTTTACATACAGCCCCTTAAGAGTTCACAGCTGTTAAATGTCATAGGCCTCTCTCAACACTGTATTACTCAGTTAAAACATTTTTGAAAGTGTTCCTTTATTATTTTAGTGCACAATAGTTTACTAGGGGGGGTTTGCAGGTGGCAGAGTGATAAAGAATCTGCCTGCTAAAGAAAGAGACTCAAGAGACTTCTTGAGAAGTCTCCGGGTCAGAACAATCCCCTGGGGTAGAACATGGCAACCCACTCCAGTATTCTTGCCTGGAAAATTTCATTGACAGAAGAGCCTAGCTGGCTACATCCACAGGGCTACAGAGAGTCAGACAGGACTCAACAGCTGAGCACACGTACACAATATACTAGATTATAATGACTTTCTGGAGAGATATTATTAAATTATACATATTGGAAAGCACAAATATTTTGCCAAGTCACAAAACAAGTGACAATGTCTTATGAGACATGCCATTTTATATTACAAAAAACAATGGGTGTCTGTCACTTTTTTGATAAGATGATACACATCTATCAAATTAATAAAAATTCTTCCTCTGGTTATTTAATTTTACTGGACATACTTTGAAAAGAAAATCATTGCAGAAATTTGAAGAATGATGAAATAAACATCTAAATTACCATTTGTTAAGTGCAGTAGGATATACATTTAATGGTTCTCCCAATATTCTTAAGCATAGAAATGTCATGTGTCCATGTATTTATACACAATGATAAAAATTTTCATATTAAAGTCTGAGTCATAAATTCTGTAATGTATGTGTGTGTGGGTATATATATTTTTTTAATCTGCTTGGAGAATCTTAAGATTTTACACAATGATTCCTTGAGTTGGCCTTTTTCATCTGTCTTGTTTTACAAGTAGATAAGCTTACATTCATGATTTCCCAAAGTAATTTTGCTATAGCTCACACTTTATGGCAGGTTTCTAAGAATATGTTTAACAGAAAAATAAATTTTTTCAGTCACTGGGGTTTTGTTGTTGAAGATTGTGCCTGCAGCATAATTTGGGAGAACAGCAAGCTTTTATTTTACCTATAAATACAGATTTAAAAAAATCACCACTAACACCAATTCACTTCATATTAATTGCATAAAAATAAACAAGTATAAGGTCTTATGCACAAGTAATAATTAAACACTGTTAAATCATAAGTGAAATTATATCCAAGATACTAGATTAATGGAATATAATGGGTGAGATCTTAATTACACACGTCAGCATATTCCAAACAAAAGCTGTTTAGCTACAACATTTTTCTAATCCTGTCTATAAATCATTAAGTTATCTCCTCCTCTTTCAACATTAATTTCAACATACAATCTGGGTTCATTATTTAAGAAGATGTCTCAGCTGAGACAATATAAATGTCTCAGCTGAAAATTGTTTTAAAAAAACACAGAACCAAACTAGTTTTTTGAAAAATCCTCTAAGATTTTTTAATAATATACATTCATCAATTATATATAAAATTGATTGTTTTTCTGGAGTATGCAAATTAGCATTTTAGTTTGGCCATATGGTATATTGAATTATTTTGATATGTCATCTTGAGCTATTTTTGGCAAACTAATTAAATAACTTCATTTGTATGAATATGGAATTACTATAAAATATGTAGTTCTCTGGTCTTGTTTCAGAAATTAGCTCCATTTATCTGTGTGACTGGCTAACCCAACAGTGGTACAGCTTACTTTTCACTTCTAGGAAGACAAAATGTCTGTCTTCAAGTTGGTTGGGCCCTTGAGTGGGATTTGTTTTTTGATTGATTCTTTCTCTGTATTTCACAATTTGGAGAAATAGGTTAAGGACAAAGGCAAAGTGCTTCAATGCTATACAAAGAAAATGGTGGCTCCCGTGGTTATTCCATCTAACCCAATAACTAGGCTTTAAGCTCCTTCAGGAAAGGAAAGGTATCTAATTTTAGTAGTCTCCAATACAGTACATTTTTCAGTAAGTATATAATGCTTACTGAACTATGTAATTCATAGCTGAAAGGAACAACTTGATATCATTAGATATGTGAAAATGATTGAAAATTACTATTAGTAAGAAGTAAAACTTTCTAATTAATGCATTTAATATGTTGTTTTATTTATGACATTTATATAAAATGAAATATCTTTAAATTGTAGATCAGTAACACAGCTTATTTTAAATAACTGTTATTATCATAGATACCAAATGTAGACTGTTTCAAGATTCAAATTTGGGAGAGATAATATCATGTTTGGTGGGGTTATAAATTGCTATATGGAATGTATATTAGAAGATTTGAGCCCTGGGTTGGGAAGATCCCCTGGAGGAGGGCTGACAACCCACTCCAGTATTCTTGCCTGGTGAATCCCCATGGACAGAGGAGCTTGGCGGGCTGCAGTCCATGGGGTCGCAAAGAGTTGGACATGACTGAGCGACAATCACCGCCACCATGGGTTTGCCAGGGAGGCCATAAAAAGTACAACAGACTGACTATCTTAAACAAGAGAATGTTATGTTACCAAACAGAATTTTCTGTAGATGAATACAAGGAGTCAAGAGGTAGTCCATCCCATTAAACAGCCATGAAGGACTTTCCAGTGATGAAGGGGAGAAGAGAAGATGGGTTTAAAGTTTTACAGCTTAAAAGAATTACCTGTGGAGCAGTTAACAAAAGCATTTTATAGGAGGTGAGGTAGGTGGCAGAGAAATGTTGAATGTGATTAGGATTCAGGAGAGTTTCTATTGCATGAGATACAAAAATGGCTAAAGGGGATCCATAATGATTTTCTTAGTGGCCTTAACCAAAACGGCAGTGGCAGCGATGTCTCCAAGGCAAGAGGGGATATCTCCATGCTACAGGGTCCAATAACTGATTATAATAACCTATGGGTCCATGGGGGTTCCCGTGTTTTTAGGTGACTACACCAAGGGCCTTCCCTTCTTTTTCATACACAAAAGAGGAAAAAAAGAATCTGATAATTGGGATGTCCCAATGCAGCTGGGTGTATCAAAGTCTTCATTAAAGCCTGGAAGGAATATATATAGGTGTAGCCATATGAGAATATATTATAATCCAATTTTGGCAATAACTAAATGGCCCTAGAAAACCTTGGGTTGGCACTTAGCTGGGGTTTGGGGAAACTTTGGACATCATGAAGTCTATCTGGATCTCAGAGTGGGCCTTATTCTAGTATCAGAAATGACCTAAATATCAAACTTGGTTTTAGGCAAACTGCAATTTATTCTTGGTTCCTTTAAGGCTAAAAGCTTTAGAAAGTAGATCCTGCCTTCCTGTAATGGCTCTTGAGAAAGAGAGCAAAGAAGCAAGCATAGTTATCCATGTATGGCTTCAAAGCAGAACCACTAGAAAACTTCATGTCATACAGACAGGCTCTCAGGATGTGTGAGAAATAAAAATGACTTTAAATAAATCCCTGAAGCATTGTGCCCAGTAGATTATTTCTCTGTCTGAGTGAAAGCAAAAGATATTGGCTAGCTTTATCAACTAGAATACTAAAGAATGCACTGTATAAATAAACTACAGTAAATGTATTTACTTCCAGTGGGAATGAATGTTAGCAACATATGAAGGTTAAGAACAACAGGGTGTCAAGGGATAATAGTGTTGTTTCCTGCTGGGAGATCCTCCACTGTTGGCCCTTAGGTTTTCTCACAGGTAAAATGAGAGTGTCACAGGAACTGGTACAAAGACTAATGAGACCTTAAATCTTGTAATCTTCTATTATGGGTATTATACATTGAAGGGCTTCTTACTTACAGGGTATTGATTAATTCTGAAAAGAGGTTTTGAGTAGTATATTTGAATTTTTATGTGAGATGCATTGTGAATTTTGCCAACATCACTTGAAGATTTTGTCCATAAAGAAAGTGGTAGCTGATCAATAAAGACAAATCATCAGTGTTTCCAGAATTGCTCTAGTACCGTCGTGTGGGCGTGTCTAAGTCACTGCAGTAGTGTCCAACTATTTGTGATCCCGTGGACTGTAACCCACCAGGATTCTCTGTCCATGGGATTCTCCAGGCAAGAATACAGGAGTGGGTTGCCATGCCCTCCTCCAGGGGATCTTCCTGACCCAGGGATCAAACCCACATCTCATGTCTCCTGCATTGGCAGGCGGGTTCTTTACCCCTGAGCCACCAGAGAAGCCCTTTAGTATCATCAGATACAGACAAAAAACGATGTCAAGGGTCACAAACCAGTCTACAGTAAGATGCTGCCTCACTTGGTCTAATGCATTTGCTTCCCTATTCTTGCCTACATGGCCTCCTTCAATGTATTTTTCCTTGGCCAGATGAACTAATCTTTTAAAATGTGAATCAGAAATATAATTCCACTGCTTAAGAATGACTAGGGCATGCTCTGCTCTTTTACATGTGCTAAAGGAGAACAAAGTAATCTGGGGGTCTAAGGACACCATTTCCAAATTTTTAAGTAATGTGATATCAATATTCATAACAGAATATATATGTATATTTAAATACATTTCACACAGCTAGAGAAAGAGACAGAGTAACACTACATGTCTGAAAAACTATTTAACCTTGTTAACAACTGCTATTTTTCCAGGAAAAATTGTATTTACCCTTCATTCTTAAATATTTTCTTCTTAAATTCTCTAAAATGTATTATCTATAATTTAAATATAATTAAATATATAATTATAAAATAATTCATAAGACAGAAAATATCTTAAACATGTGGTGATGAATGAGATAAAACAAATGTAGATACCTAAAGGACTAAATGAAGTCAAAGGCATCTGTAAAAAAGCATTGGTACCTACTTTCATCAGTTATTCCCGATTAAAATGGGTATAGTTATATATCAATAAATATGTATTAAAATTATATTTAATTTTAAATAATTTTCTACTGACATTTTTTTTACCTGGAAATATAATTTGTATTGTTTCCTAAATCCACTTAAATGTTTGTAGGCAATATTAAGTAGTATTTCTTAGAAAGATAGCCATACCAAAAACAAAAATTAACAAAATAAGCTCCTTTTTAAAAAAAATTTCCCTGTTACTAAGTTACTTCACCTGTTTCTACACAATATATTATTCTGTCAAATCCTTCCTGTACTACATTATAAATACATTTAAATAATTTTATAATATTTATTCAATTTGGTCAATCAGATCAAAATGTATCTGAAAAGTGAATTCATGGACTCATTTCTGCTTATAAACCAAATACAATAAACATTTAAGGGAAATAAGTGTCTTTGTCAAATTATTCAGATATTTGCTCAGCCCCTCTTCTATATACCTCTGAAGTATACATGAGATATACTTCTGAAGTACATGATCTACCAAAAATATATTATTTTAGGTTCTATCTAGAAAGTTGAATATATATCATGTTATTTTCATATATTTAAGAGACCATTTTGAGTATTTCTTCAGTTGCTGGGGAAACGCATAAAGTAGTGATAATGCAGACAGGAAAATTATTGTGTAGTTTAGGGTTTTATTTGGATCAGAAACTATGAAAGCTCTTATATAACATAGTTTTTCTTTTTTCTGTTAAAATATAAGTGTAAAATAAAATTTCTGTTGAATTATTTACTTTCAATTTCCCATACATAGTTTGAAACCTTTTAAAAGTTTTTACATGAAGTCATCAGTATCAAAATAATTGAATCAAAAGAAAAATTCTTGTTTATGCCAGAAAAGTATGCGTGTGTCTGTGTATGTGTGTATATATATATATACATACACATGCATGCTAAGTTGCTTCAGTCATGTCCAAATCTTTGCAACCCTATGGACTGTAGTCCCCCAGGCTCCTCTGTCTATGGGGATTCTCTAGGCAAGAATACTGGAGTGGGTTGCCATGCCTTCATCCAGGGGATCTTCCTGATCTAGGGATTGATCCCACATCTGTTATGTCTCTTGCACTGGCAAATAGGTTCTTTACCACTAACGCCACCTGAGAATCCATATATAAATATACATATGTGTGTGTCTACATATTCACACACAAATACATAAATATATCAAAAAATTAAGTGGAGTTTTGTTACAGTTTTCTTTTCAAAACAGGTATATCTTTACCTTGCATTATCCTTCCTGTCAACTACACATAGAAATCTTAATTAATTATTACAAAAAGAAGATATCAGATTTTTGGCAGTAGTCAGAAAATCATTAGTCTCTTTTTCTATACAAAACCTTATCTGTGAATAAAAATAATTCCTTTGCCAAATGGGAATGGTGAAATTTTCTGGAAGTGTTTCTACATAAGTATGGGGGTAAAGCAGTAACTGGTGCAGCACTTTTGAAGGTTTCAGAGAAATATAGAAATGGTGTTCAGAGAGGTTAGTGGAATTGTTCCAACTCTATGACTAAGTATTGCACAGGTGGGCTTTTTACACAAGTCAACCTTGAACAATAGCCTGAATTTCCTTCACTACTCCATATTTTGTGCACTTCATTTGTTTTATGCCTTCTTTATTTAGATGGAAAGGAAGCACTGCCCCATGTTTCAAGAGGCAGAACTACAGGGATAGATGAAAAATATAAAATGCCTTCTACTAGCTGAAAGGAACAGAAATGTGGCCTGTGTCACTCCCAAACTTCTAAAAAGCTGTGACATTTTCTGCTACTTATAACATGATTATGAAAATTAGGAAAAGAAACATTATAATGAAGATCATTACTATTAGAGAAATGATTAATTGATTATAAATTTAATTTAGAAGTGATTATATATGAGAAATGCAGGTCCTTAGTCAGAAAAGTTTGAATTACTAAGTAGTCTGAGATTTAAGATAAATGCATGATGAAATGCCTAAGTATAAACTCTATGGATGTGAAAAGCTGCCTAAGTGATTTGAAGAAATAATTAAATAGAGAAAAATTATGACTGAAAGGCAAGCATTAATTATTTTGAGGTCACATTTAAAGCAGAATAATTGTACATTTACCAGGAAGAAAGTATCTTTTAACAAATGTATTTACCCAGGTTATGACAGAATTTGTTGAGGACATGAAAATAATAGCTACTTACATCAAGTGGCACCACTTGTCAAAATGGTATTAAATATCTATATGAGAGAAGAAAGAAATTAGAGAAAAATAATAAATGACACTTACATCTCATTTAGGTTTTATTAATTATTATCCCATTTTCTCTCCTCTAATAACTGATAAGAAGCTCAAAATTTGACACTAAATTTAACAACAGGAAATATCTATAAGTTTTAAATATAAAAATATCTATAACCATCACTAGGTTTGTATGCTTTTGTTATTCTAGTACAGATAGAAGATGGCTAGAATATTCTTGAGTGGATTAAAGTTTAGTCACTTATTTATTAAATATATATTAAGTAGCTACATTATCTCAGTCAGTGTTCAATGTATTGGTGATGTATTTAACTGTTTGCAAAACAGTTAAATACACTTGTTTTCAGCCATCCTATATTCTACTGTGGGGAGACATACAGTATAGAAATAAGTACATACTGGTAAAGACTGTGATTGGTGCTATTGAGGGAAGGTAAACCTGAGAGTAGATAGTTTTAAATACAGTGGTCAAGGAATGCCTTATGGAGAAGAAGGTATAATTTGGACCCAGAGGGGAAGCCAGTAATATAAGCATCCTAGGTAACAGAGGGCAGAGAGAAGAATACATGGAAAGGACCAGGAGGAATGTGCAAGGCATATTCCAAGAATAGTACAGAAGTCATTTACCAAGATGGAACTCAGTGTAAAAATAAAAGAGGTAGAGAAAGTGGATAGAGATTTACCTAATACTGGACTTGAGTATTTTATCCACAGTGAAAGAATAAATATTCGAATGGTGAAAATTTGAGTGAAAAGGCTATACTCCTGCCTGAAAAAGATCTATTCTTGCTAACATTTTGACAGTGGTGTGAGAAGGTTGAGAATAATAGGGAAGCCAGGTATGAAGTTCTTAATGATAAGCCATGTTATCATGACAAATGCTTGGACCAAGGTGGTGGTGGTAGAGGTAATAATTGAAGGATAAAATCAGCAAGGTCTTCTCATAGAACATATATGGGTCATGACAGAAAGGAATAAAAAATATTTCCAGGACTCAGAGTCTGAGCGTACATAGGGATGAAGATGCCACTGAATAACGTGGGAAAGACTTAGGAGAAAAGCATGTTGAAGAGAGATGTTGCTTAATATTTGGACAGTGGAATTTGAAAAGTTATTTTTAATTTTAAGTGGATCTACTGAATAAATTGTTGATACAGGACTTCTGGTTTCAGCTTCAAAATGTAAAGAGGTTGGAAGTCATCACTCCTGTCCTGACTACAAGGAAAAGCTGATCATACTGAAAAATCAGTGACTTTTCTTGGATTCATCTGAGAATTGAGGTGTCAGGGCAAAGCAGTACCTCTGAATCTGGAGACACAGGCAAATCACAGAGTCACAGCCAAGACCTGCTGACCTAGAGAGAGCAGAAGCTGCTGGAGTCATACATTGATGGGAACACTTAGGCAGTATTTTGATGAATGGCTGAAGACTGAGTGGAATCTAGGGTGACAGTGAGAAATTCTTCTGGTCATATTTTATAGCCCCTGCCTTCACACAAATTTGATGAGTTTTACCTCCAGAGACCCTGCCAGATTCTCACAAGAGCCAAGCAAGGTCCCCTGTAGCTTTGGCAGAGGGAGGAGAAAAGTATTCATTGTGAAAGAGGCCCAGAGCTTCTTCACAACAAAAGCCCACTTTCAAGGAGAAAAGTCTTTAGTAGAGCTTCCTGCCACGTAGGAAAAGGACATTTATCCCCCTCCATCCTTCCTGTCTTACCTAAAAGATAGCAATGCTTATGTGACCTTGGGGCTTCCCTGTGGCCTTATAAAGTTTACAAACCAGACACACAGAGACTTTAAAGACTGAGACTTAAGCACAGGCCTATAGAATTATTCTACTCCCTTACATTTCACTACCATATCATTAGGACTCCAGGATCCAACAGTGGATTTTGCCTCAGCATATATTTCCTGTCTGATAATTCCAAAATCTATGTCATATATGAGTTTATATGTGGTGCTTTTTTTTGCTGTTATTTAATCAGACTTTTTTTGGCTTTGACATTTAGCACTTGTTAAATGTATTTTGTTGAAAGCTATGTGTGATATGTCCAGTAATAGGAGACATATAGTCCTTTAATGTGAGATATTATGTTATTGTGGCTGGTAGCCAGGCAATGTTTAGTGCTTGCTATAGCTGTGAGTGCTGTAGCTGTAAGCCAGGGGCTTCAATTTCTTCTAATGTTTTGGTCTTGTTTTCTTCTTCCTTATTGTATTTTGACTTCTTCAAGGACTCCTTCTTAAATAGAATCTATGCTTTGCAGCCCTTTGAGCTTCTTCTTCTTGATCCCCTGTAGCAATTCATGAAGTCAGATCAAGTTAAGAGGAGAACCAATCAGTTCTTGAATCATTAAAGTATCAGTGAGATCACTGATGGTTCAAGAAGAGAAGATTTAATAGGTGATGGTAGTTAAGGCAAATTGAAGTATATATATATATATATACATATATATATATATGAAAAAGAGAATTGAGGATAAGAATTAGAGACAGATAATACAGATATTTTTTTTACTAGTTTTGTTGTAAAGAGAAAATGAAAAACAAGGTTGTATCAGTTGAGGACTGTGAGTTGAGAAGGCTTTATTTTTAACAAAATATAATTTACTTATTTTTGCATGATAAAATAGATTGGATGATTAGTAATATAAAAATTAAAGGAGATGATTTCTAGAATATTATCCCTGAGAAGGCTGGGTAAGATAGCATGAAATATACACGAGGAGGGTTAGACCATAGAGAGATGCACAGAGCTTGTTACCAGCATCCATCAAGATTATGCAACAATTCAACTTATATTTTTCACTTTCCTTTCTGATCCTTTCTTAAATTTCACATTGGATTATCCTTGTCCTTGGTAGCTATGCTGGGTCCAGGTCAAATCTACCAGATGGAAGCTATAGATTATTGGAAAGGTCTGTCTCCTCCTATCTCCACAGAATGATGAGGATTTATCCTGAATAGGAACCTTTCCAGGACAAATGAAATCTTTGCATTTGGTTATGCATTCCACACCATGAAAACAAATAAGAAAAAAATAAGCCTACTAAACAAGTGAATCACCATGAACACAACCTCAAATACAACATTTAAATTTTAGATCTATGCTCTTGCCTGCAAACACGTTTTCTTATTTTGTCTGACTGTAGTTCTGACATTTGGTATTAGATATGTCAGACCTGCTGAGTATCCCTTAAACAGGCTGAAGATTGCTGTAAGTAATGAAATGGCACTAACTAGGTTTGTTGGGTATGGCTCAGCAATAATCATATACCGGTATTCCAAATGTCAACTACAACTGCACAGCCTAAAAAATCACCTCTGCTTACATCTCACTGTAATGTAAAGTGTTATAAAGAGGGAGATCCTAAGATCCCAGGTTCTATGTGTAGGTCTCTCACTCCAAATAGAAATATTCAAAACACTGGATCAGGTTTTGCCTCTGTGGAGAATAAGAAGAGCACCATAGTTCTGAGGCTATTAGAACCATGCTGCATTTTTGTAAACAGTCCAGCTTGGTCTAGCATATATGGCTCTGTCCACAGAATGAATATGAGAAAGGGAAAGGAGAATGGTAATATATTTTGAGAAATGTGAACATGAAGTGAATTTTTTATATTTAGATGGTCTTACTCTAGAATACCATTTCCCAA
Source organism: Ovis canadensis (assembly GCF_042477335.2). Classification (NCBI taxonomy): domain Eukaryota; kingdom Metazoa; phylum Chordata; class Mammalia; order Artiodactyla; family Bovidae; genus Ovis; species Ovis canadensis. The sequence goes on along the minus strand of NC_091261.1, from coordinate 36,936,513 downwards.
ATCCTCCAACTCTGTTTTATTCACAGAGTATATATTAGAAAGATGTTCCATAGTTGTGTGTGTGTTTTTTTTAAAGTTGCTCACATAAAATGAGGAACTTCTGCGTTCTGTATTCTCAAAGCTTTGTGATTCATCTAAGAAAAATGAAAGCTCCAAAATCCCAATAAAAAGGATTAATAAAGTAGTTCAGTTCAGCTCAGTCACGTCCAACTCTTTGCGACCCCATGAATAGCAGCATGCCAGGCCTCCCTGTCCATCACCATCTCCCGGAGTTCACTCAGACTCACGTCCATTGAGTCAGTGATGCCATCCAGCCATCTCATCCTCTGTCATCCCCTTCTCCTCCTGCCCCCAATCCCTCCCAGCATCAGAGTCTTTTTTCCAATGAGTCAACTCTTCGCATGAGGTGGCCAAAGTACTGGAGTTTCAGCTTTAGCATCATTCCTTCCAAAGAAATCCCAGGGCTGATCTCCTTCAGAATGGACTGGTTGGATCTCCTTGCAGTCCAAGGGACTCTCAAGAGTCTTTTCCAACACCACAGTTCAAAAGCATCAATTCTTCAGCACTCAGCTTTCTTCACAGTCCAACTCTCACATCCATACATGCCACTGGAAAAAACCATAGCCTTGACTAGACGGACCTTTGTTGGCAAAGTAATGTCTCTATAACTATCCTTTAATTTGTTTTACTAACAAATGTATTGTTGGTAAAAAGTATAACTACAGCATGGAATTTCCTACATGTAGGAAATTACTACCTTAATGTTCTTTATGGCATGAACATCATACTAATCTCTGTGTCTAGAAACTATTGGGGAAAATCTTAGATTTAGGATTATGGAGGAGTTGTTTGAACCAGTTAAATTCTTCCTGATTAGAAGATTATTTGTACTGGATATGATTGAAATGTACATTTCAGTTTAAATCAAATCTGTTTTGTATTAAGAAATGAAAGAAGCAAAGGCGAAAAAGAAAAATTTGTGAATAAACAAAATTGTAACTGAATTTTGACATTTTGTGACTTTTAAAAAAATTGTCTTCAGTGTGATTCAACATTTTGGTTCAGTGAGCAATGGCAAGTGACTGAGCATGAGATAATATGCTCATTTACATTTTGTAAATTTAAAAATGATAAATGCTAAAGAAATATAACAGAGTATCATATTATACAAACTAGTAATTAGACCATTATGGCTTTCAATCACAGTGTTTCATATTACCTACTTTGCCAAATCACTGTGATTTTACAATAACCTGAACATGAGTAACAATGAAAGAAAACAGAATTGATTGATGGTGATGGTGCTATGAAATCATTAGGGATTCAAAAGACTTTAAATTGAGAATTAAATTCAACATTGAGCCATCAGAGTTAATGGATTCCATGAAACTATGAAATAACAATAAAATACATATATACCTTTAGATGAAAATATTTCTGAATTACATACAAAGATCAATGAATTATATGACTTTTACTCATCAAATAAAGAAGCCATTGCCCCAAAGTTTGTTACCTGTTGCCAGTAAAATTAGAATACACATTTGGGGATATAATAAGGTACATATCCTACATTATAAAAGTAAAGAGTAGTATGTGACTTTATGAAATGATTCCTTAATGTTATTCATTCAGAGAAATTGAACATTATAAAATAAGGTTTTAAATATTGTGTAAGGAGAAGGAAATGGTAACCCATTCCAATGTTCTTACCTGGAGAATCCATGGACAGAGAAGCCTGGTAGGCTACAGTCCATGGGGTTGCGAAGAGTCGGACACAACTGAGCGACTTCACTTCACTTAACCATGATCCTTGCTGAGTGAATACATTCCTATGATTTTATTTAAAGCTGATCTAATGGAAACAAAAATCTCTCTTTAAAATAAAAATTTTTTAAAGGCTTATATATTATAGTAACAATAACCAAAATATTATTACATTTTTCTCCTGAAAAATTCTTACATGTGTATAAAGATAAAAATAAATGTTTAATCTTTGGGTTTATGAGTATGGAATTGTAATAGTAGTTTAAAGCCCAAAAATCATTGTGAGGAAATCACTTCAAGAACTTAGGAGAGATATTTTCAATAGAATTTTGAAGTCTCCAAAGAATGACCTTGTATAAGCCATTTAAATCATAACAAAGTCCCTGAATAGTAACAAAATCACAAATCATACTAATAAATACAATGAAGCAAATTTATACTAATGCACAAACCTGATAATCTATGCTGATAGGTTGGAAAATAATTACTTCCTTCCCTAAAGAAAGGCAGCTATAAATTATTCAGGGGTTACTCTAGCACTGATGGAAACATTTCCTTTGTTTTCTATTTCAAGCTTAAATAATTCTCTATCAGTACTTAGGCAGTCTTACTATTTATCTGTAGTCATGGATTGTCTGCTTTTCCTTCAGTTTTCACATCCACATTTTTTTTTTCAAGAATGTCCTTTACTTGAAGGTCTTTTTATCTTTTGGTTTTTAAAATTTATGTTACTTAAGAAGACTGTTAAGCCTTTCCTTGAATTAAAATGACCATTTTTTGAATAGCAAAGGAATTATCTTTAGAGTGCTAGAGACCTAACACATGCACAAGACACACACATCCATACACAGGTTCTTCATCTATTATCCATCTACTTAGCTAGATGGATATTAGAAGCATGGCCTGGGCGTATACATTGAAAGCTAAGAATGCTAGTAAAAAGACTCAGAGTGCCAGAGTACCCTGATCTGAGCATAGGTCAGTAATACTTCAGTGCATGAACATTACCTCCCTGGAAGATTCCATTGCTTATCTTTCATAAAGCATTGCTTTTCATGCACCTGCATTTGCCACTCTGGCAGACGTTTTTCACATTTTCATTACCTCATTTGTTGCTCTAAGTGTACAAACCAGTCAACAATCATCTCTATGGATTCCTTTAAATGTTAAGTAGGAAGTTAGGCATGAGCAACAGGGGGTGACCTAATAGAAAAGTATGCAAGCTGATCCCTAAGCACTGTTCCAGACATACCCAGGAGTGCTCACAAATATGCTACAAAATAATCACAGAGATTTTTCCAACTCCTACACTTGCGCCTTAGAAACACAGTGGATACAAACTAACCCCTACAGCGGCGCAGCTTCCTCAAGCAAGTTCAGGCAGCTAGGAGCCCATGATGGGTTCATAAATATTCTACACACATATACATTTGATTATAAAGACTGAATTATGGGAAGATATGAGCGATAGAGCCTGTTGTTATATAACTTGCAACTATCAATTGGCCTTGAGCATATGCCTATTTGCATTCCCTTCCTTGATTGGTGGTGGGGATAAGCCCTGTTTTGCACAGGGCACAAACAAAAGGAACAGATGGGAAGTATAAAAGAGGGGAAACCAAGAGAAATTGTAATGGCAACTTCTTTGGGGTTGTCCTGCTCCCATGTCTTGGGAGTGTCTGTTTAATCTGTCTACTTCGGCTGTAATTGAGCTGTAACATGTCAGTTGTTTTAAACCCTTTACTCCCTCATTCCAAATTTTTGTTGCAAAGAGACAAGAACTGAGAGAGAAAAATAAACCAGTCTGACATTTCTTTGCTTACTTCCTCTCCCTCCCTCCTCACTTTCCTTTTATCCATATTATCTCATGCTCTTTCAACCTGCTACACAAATCCTTTTATATCAAAAATAATCTGTTAAATAACAAAAAGCTGTGATGTCACCCTGTTAATTATTTATTAGGTGAAACTGAGAAAGTAAGAATTCTGTTTGGAACTTACTTTACATATGTGTACAATGGGGATAATAATACTTGAAAGCTTTGATATGAGGACAGAATAAAAATGCATGTAAAGCCTATAGCATAATGCCTGTCAGATTCTAAACTATCAGTAATGTCAGGTACTAAGATTATGATTGAAATAGGAAGAGTTTGACTATGTGAAAACAATTTTACAGTTAGAAGGAAGATTGAGTTTGGTCATCTTTATTCACTATTTCCTCAATACTCCAAGTATCAGATTGCTCAACTGTTATATAAGTATGGCAATATCAACAACTCTGTGATTATTTTGAGGCTTAATTTAGATAATCCATATAAAAATTTTAGACTGTCAGCCATAGACTAAATATTAAACAACTGTTCTTTTCATTTTTGTTATTGATTTGCTATAAGATAATAGGGGTACTACATTCTTCTGACCCCTTTACTCCTAGAAATTCTATTTTCTTACATACACATAACTTTTATTTTCTCCTCTATCTTGCATACGAACATACAGATATTCTTTTTGGTCAACTGGAATGTCATCCCATTGGTTAGCATTCTTTTCCAAATTTTGCTTAGCCCACCTAAATTACACTGCTTGAATTTTTCATTATAATCTAATAGAATTCCTTCATTTGATTTTCACCATTTGACAAGCCAATCCAGCTAAGTCATAGACAACAAACACCATTTGAGAATTATTTAAAAAAAAAAAACTATTAACTGCCTCGTTTTACATATGTGTTAAGTGAATAGCAAACAGAACAAATATCTTGCAAAAACTCGTATATATGGTATATGATTTATTTAGATGAAATTCTTAAGAGCTGTTTTAGTTAAACAAGATAGATTGCACTATTAAATGTGTTCTAATATTTAATTGAATATAGCAGCATTCCTGAAAAATAATAAAATGGTAAATAAGTTTAAAAAATATGTATATATGTAAATCTTTTGGACAACTTTTCTCTTCCTATATTAAGAAACTTCCTAGCAAATTGCACCAATAAAATCACTAAGTAAACAGAATACTTTTGTTTTGGGGGGGGGGAACAAAGTAAAAAAGAAAAAAGCATATTTTTTCAGTATAGCTCAGAAATGGCATGATTTTAATATCAGCACTGAATTATGATTTTATCGTGTTCTGTCATACCAAAGGGTTTCAAAGGAGATGATGTGTGCATAATGGCATTTTATTTCAGAGTGATAATTATCAGCTCTATTCTACAATAGACAGATCACTAAAAAGCAATAATAGTGTCTATTATGATCAAGAAAACTTTTATTCATATTTGAAGGATGATTGTATTGATGACAATGATAAAATAACAGCACTTAGTAATAATAGCATGTTTCATTTTTTATTTTCTCCTGAAAGATCCTGAGGTTATATATTTGAAAGGGTCTATTTGTGCAGTTGTGGAAGGCAAGTAAAGTATAAAATTATTTCAAGGAAAAGGAAATCATATCCTCTTAACAGCAAGACAGTGTGATTCGAAAAATCAGATATTTTCTTTGAACATTTAGTCATGACTTTGAAACATACTATAAGAGAAAAATAAAATCAATGATGACAAGGACAACAAAAACAAAGATTACTACATTTTAGCATCTCAAAGTTTTTCAAAATTGAAAATCTTTTTATGGTTCATTCTTCAGTGATTCATCTAACACCAGGAATTAAACAGTAATGACTATTTTCATGATTATCATTTATTAATTGTTCCAAGGGCAAATAACTATTCTGAGGGTAAAAATGAAATACAGAATGAACTGAAGATATTTTTAAAGCTAGAGGCCATGGATGATTCAAAACAAGGAATTTACTAAAAGTCGTCCAAAAGAAGTGGAAATTTTGATAGAAAATTATCTCAGAACAATTAGAAAGATAATTAAATATCTACAGTTGAAATATCAATAAGGTGAGATGTAAAGATATCTACATTCTGAAGAACTATGTCTAATATTATGTAAATTGTCCTAGAAAATAAATAAAATTATGTCCCAATAAACATATGAAATTTTCATAAATTGAATATCAAAATGTTACATAATACAAAGAAAATTATAGAATAAGCTTATTATTGTGCAAGTTATTTTAAACATAAGCTAAGAGAACATAGCAATGAATCAAAATGTTACTACAAAATTTTGTCCTTAATATATGAGAATTAATTTGCATTAGGCATCGCCGACTCGATGGACATGAGTTTGGGTGAACTCCGGGAGTTGGTGACGGATAGGGAAGCCTGGCATGCTGTGATTCATGGGGTTGCAAAGAGTTGGACACGACTGAGTGACTGAACTGAACTGAAGGTATGTATTAAAAATCAAAAAGCTAAAGAGGAAAACTAAGCTCACATCACTAGATGCTAGAACATCATTTAAAAATCAACAACCATCCTTTATCCAAACTAAACAAAACAAGAATAATATAAAATCATGTATTTGACACTGTCAATGTTCAAATCTCAAGAACAAATATCTTTTCTAATTTGGAAAATATAAAAATAAATTTGATTAACACCAGAACTTGAGGGGCAAACTTTCTTAAAATTATTAGTTGGCATTGTTTTGAAAGTTCTAACAGCACCAGAAGACAAGAAAATAAAACAGTGTGTTTTCATGGATGATAAATCATATACACCACAAAATCAAGGTCTGGAAAAAAGAAGATTTAGCATTAATTAGTTTTATAGCAAAATCACTGCATTTATAATAGCAACAAAAACTGAAAATGTTTATGAATAAGTTTAACAATAAAATTCAGGAGCTACAAGGTGAAATTTGAAATTTACAGTTTAAATATAATGATATAAGAATATGTTTAAAAAGACTGTCATGAAAGACTCATATGAAAAATATGCATACTGTTCTGATTCATTGACTATGCTAAGTCTTTGACTGTGTGGATCACAATAAACTGTGGAAAATTCTCAAAGAGATGGGAATACCAGACCATCTTACCTGCCTCCTGAGAAATCTGTATGTGGGTCAAGAAGCAACAGTTAGAACTGGATATGGAAGAACAGACTGGTTCAGAATTGGGAAAGAATACAACAAAGCTGTATATGTCACCCTGCTTATTTAACTTATATGCAAGAGTACATCATGTGAAGTGCCAGGCTGGATGAAGCACAAGCTGGAATCAAGATTGCTGGGAGAAACATCAATAGCCTCAGATATACAGATGACACCACCCTTATGGTAGAAAGCGAAGAGGAATTAAAGATCCTCAAATGAAAATGAAAGAGGAGAGTGAAAAAGCTGGCTTAAAACTCAACCTTCAAAAAAATAAGACCATAGCATGTGATCCCATCACTTCATGGAAAATTGATGGGGAAACAATGGAAACATTGATAGACTTTATTTTGTTGGGCTTCAAAATCACTGTGGATGGTGATTGCAGCCATGATCTTAAAAGTACTTGCTCCTTGGAAAAAAAGCGATGACAAACCCAGACAGTGTATTAAAAAAGCAGAGACATTACTTTGCAGATAAAGGTCTATATAGCCAAAGCTATGGTTTTTCCAGTCATTTATGGATGTGAGAGTGGGACCATAAAGAAGGCTAAGTCCCAAAGAATTGATGCTTTCAAACTGTGGTGTTGGAGAAGACTCTTCGGAGTCCCTTGGACTGCAAGGAGGTCAAACCAGTCAATCCTAAAGGAAATCAACCCTGAATATTCACTGGAATGACTGATGCTGAAGCTAAAACTCCACATCTTTGGCCACCTGATGTGAAGGGCCAACTCACTGGAAAAGACCTGATGCTGGGAAAGACTGAAGGTGGGAGGAGAAGGGGACAACAGAGGATGAGAAGGTTGGAGGCATCACTGTCATGATGGGCATGAGTTTGAGCAAGCTCCAGGAGATGGTCAAGGAACAGGGAAGCCTGATATGCTGCAGTTGATGGGTTGCAGAGTTGGACACAAGAGCGACTGGACTGAACTGATGATACATTGAATATAAACCAATACAGTATTGTAAAGTAAAATAAAGTAAAAATAAAAATTAAAAAAAAATAATATAATGTCATACTTAAATGCAGACTTAAATTGAAGAAAGTAGGGAAAACCACTAGAACATTCAGGTATGACCTAAATTGAACCCCTTATACAGTGAAAGTGACAAATAGATTCAAGGGACTAGATCTGATAGATAGAGTACCTGATGGACTATGGATGAAGCTTCATGATATTGCAGAGGAGGCAGTGATCAAGACCATCCCCAAGAGAAGGAAATACAAAAAGAAAAAATGGTTGTCTGAGGAGGCCTTACAAATAACTGAGAAAAGAAGAGATGCAGAAGGCAAAGGAGAAAAGGAAAGATATACCCATTTGAGTGCAGAGTTCCAAAGAATACCAAGGAGAGATAAGGAAGCCTTCCTTAGTGATAAAAAGCAAAGAAATAGAGGAAAACAGTAGAATAGGAAAGACTAGATACCTCTTCAAGAAAATTAGAGATACCAAGGGAATATTTCATGCAAAGATGGGCACAATAAAGGACAGGAATGGTATGGACCTAACAGAAGTAGAAGATATTAAGAAGAAGTGGCAAGAATACATAGAAAAAAAATCTTCAAGCCCCAGATAACCACAGCTGTGTGATCACTAATCTAAAGCCAGACATCCTGGAATGTGAAGTCAAGTGGGCCTTAGGAACTATCACTAATAAGAAAGCTAGTGGAAATTAGGCAATTCCAGTTGAGCTATTTCAAATCCTGAAAGATGATGCTGTTAAAGTGCTGTGCTCAATACATCAGCAAATTTGGAAAACTGAGCAGTGGCCATGACTGGAAAAGGTCAGTTTTCATTCCAATCCCAAAGAAAGGCAATGCCAAAGAATGTTCAAACTACTGCACAATTGCACTCATCTCACACGCTAGCAAACTAATAGTCAAAATTCTCCAAGCTAGGCTTCAACAATATGTGAGCCAAGAATTTCCAGATGTTCAGCAGGATTTAGAAAAGGCAAAGGAACAAGATATCAAATTGCCAAATCCATTGGATCAGAGAAAAATTTAGGTAATTACAGGAAAAACATCTATTTTTACTTTATTGACTACACCAAAGCCTTTGACTATGCGGATCACAACAAACTGTGGGAAATTCTTAAAGAGATGGGGATACTAGACCACCTTCCCTGCCTCCTGAGAAATCTATAAGCAGGTCAAGAAGCAACAGTTAGAACTGGACATGGAACAATGGATTGTTTCCACATTGGGAAACAAGTACATCAAGGCTGTATATTGTCACCCTACTTATCTAATTTCTATGCAGAGTACAGCATATGATACGCTAGGTTGGATGAAGCACAAGCTAGACTCAAGATTGCTGGGAGAACTATCAATAACCTCAGATATGTGATGATACCACCTTAATGGCAGAAAGTGAAGAGGAGCTAAATAGCTTCTTGAAGATGATGAAAGAGGTGAGTGAAAAATCTGGCTTAAAACTTAACATTAAAAAAAATGATCAGGTCATCTGGTCCCCATCATTTAATGGCATAGAGATGGGAAACAATGGAAACAGTGATAGAATTTATTTTCTTGGGCCCCAAGGTCACTGTGGATGGTGACTGCAGCCATAAAATTAAAAGATGCTTGCTCCTTGGAAGAAAATCTATGGCAAACCTAGATGGCATATTAAAAAGTAGAGACATTGCTTTGCTAACAGAAGTCCATATAGTCAAAGCAACGACTTTCCCAGTACTTTTATAGAGATGTGAGAATTGGACCATAAAGAAGGCTGAACAGTGAAGAATTAATGCTTTTGAACTGTGATGTTGGAGGAGACTCTGGAGAGTTTTTTGGACACCAAGGAGATGAAACCAGTCAATCCTAAAGGAAATCAACTGAATATTCAATGGAAAGGCTTATGCTGTAGCTTAAACTCCAACACTTTGGCCACGTGATGCATAGAGCCGACTCACTGGAAAAGGCCCTGATGCTAAGAAAGATCAGGAGAAGGGGACGACAGATGATGAGATGGTTGGATGGCATCACCAACTCAACGGACATGGGTTTGACCAAGCTCCTGGAGATGCTGAAGGACAGGGAAGCCTGGCTTGCCACAGACTGTGGCATTTCAAAGAGTTGTACAAAGCTGAGCTACTGAACAACACAAAAGAACACGTAATATTAGATCTACTCTCTCAACAAAATTTTGAGTATACATTATCATTAACCATAGACACAATGCTACCCAGTAGATCCCAAGAGTTTATTCATCTGGCTAAACTGAAAGTTGTCCCTGTTAATGAGCGACTCCCCATTTGCCTTTCCACTGAGACTGGGGTAACCACCATGCTGTACCTGGTTTCCTTTGCTTTGACTATTCCAGATATCATGAAGTCCTATTACCAATATCATGAAGACAAATATCATATAGCATTTGTTTTTGATAACTGGCTTATTTCACTCAGCCTAATGTTTATAGGTTCATCCATGTTGCAAATTACTAAATTTTCTTGTTTTTAAAGGCTGAATAGTAGTCCATTATATGTATGCATACCACATTTTTTTTTCTTTCTTTTTTAATTCATTCATCTGCTGATGGACATTTGTTTCCACATCTTGGCAACTGTGAATAGTGATGCAATTATCATGGGAATGCTAATATCTCTTTGCTACTGATTTCCACTCATTTTGGATAAATACCCAGAAGTTAGATTACTGGATGATATGATAGTTCTGTTTAAAAATTTTTTTAGAAACTTCCATACTGTTTTTCATAACAACTGCACAATTTTGTATTCCCACCAACAGTATGCAAGTGTTCATCCACATCTTTAACTATACACGTTATCTTTTGTTCTTTTTTGATAACAGTGATCCTGAAAAGGTGTGAAAGTGATATCTCATTGTGGTTTTATTTGTATTTACTTGATGATTAATGACTCAAATATTATAATTTTCATGTACATGTTATCCATTGTTCCTTTGAAGTTATATCTAGTTCAGGTTCTTAGGATTACTAGTTTTTTGTTGCTTGTTTTGTTGCTATTGAGTTCCACAGGTTGCCTTTTCCCTTTCATGATTGGTTCCTTGCTGTGCAGAATTTTTTTAATCTTTATACAGTTGTACAACACCTATTTACTTTTTCTTTGTTCTTTTCTGTGTTTTTGGTGTCATATCAATTATATCACTGTCAAGACCAATATCATGAAGACAAATATCTGAAACTTCTTCTAGAAGTTTTACAGCTTTAGTTCCTACACTTAGATCTTTTTACTATTTAATATTCAAATTGATCACAAAAAGATAAATTGATTAGTTAATATGAGATATCATTAAAGAGAAAAATCCAAATGATTAATATTAAAAAACTTTAATAAGCAAGAATTTGTAAATGAAAGAACAGTGACATATGTTGACTGATCATATTTTTTTGTTGTTCAGTCACTAAGTCTTGTCCAACTCTTCATGACCCCATTGACTGCTGCACGCCAGGCTTCCCTGTCCTTCACTGTTTCCCAGAGTTTGCTGAAATCATGTCCATTGAGTCAGTGATGCCATCCAACCATCTCATCATCTGTTGTCCCCTTCTCTTCCGGTCTTCCATCTTTCCCAACATCAAGGTCTTTTCCAGTGATTCAGCTCTTTGCATCAGGTGGTCAAAGTATTGAAAATTCAGCTTCAGCATCAGTCCTTCCAGGGAATATTCAGGGTTGATTTCCTACTGCTCACACTGATTTCTGCTGATCATATAGGCAAATCCTAAAAATACAGAGCCATGTAGTCCTAATAGCACCACTGACAATGTTAGAGGGTACAGGAAAGCTTTCATCCATTGCTTGGGTGCGCTGCTATGAATTTTTGAAAAGGAATCTTAAATAATTCTATATATGGGAACTTTTTTTTATAGAAATCATATCACATTATGTAAATATATACCTGGAACAACTTTAACTGTAGGTGGAAATAATGTGAACATCTTAGACACTCATTCATTGGAAAATAGCTGTACCAGAGTGTTTTGCAGAGTGGAACTCAAATCCATTTTTTTGGTGACCAGTACAACAATATCCTTTTTTCCTTCCTTGTTTAAAATATCCCTGATATTTTCACCTGAACTCAGTCACTCCCACATCATGGTTCTGAAACCTGTGATAGGATATTAACCATAGATAATTCTTTATTTACCCTTTGAGTTGTTGAGTTGTTCAGGGGCACTGGCTCCCACATAATGAGAATTTATAAGAGGACTGCCATTTCTATAAATTCTTCATATGAGATTTTACTTGTTTCCTTTACTAAAGGTGAAATGCTGCCTTTTCATCTTCTAGCTATATAGGGGTGATCTTACCCACTGCTTTTATGGGATGATGATGTTTAGAGTTAAACTTGTTTTGCTCCTAACTAACACAGAAAATCACATTCTTTGCAGATGAGGTTTAGGTTTCATAGTCCTCAGCTGCAGTTCAAGCAAAAATACATGTGGTCCACAGTGAATCTAGCAATTAGGCAAAATGGTTTTTTCTAAGCCAGTTGCATAGGAAAATGAAATTGGTGTCAAGAAACATCATTACTAGTCAAGTTCTGAAGATTATAAGATGTTTGTGAAAATATGTAACCTGACCAACAGAGTTTGTTAGTCTGGCTACCTTCCATTATAATCAAGAACATCAATATTCAGATGGTAGAGAAAAACTCTAGGTTAACTCCTGCTAAATATCTTAAAGGAATCATTCCTAGACATTATTTTTATGTCAAATATATCTTCTTAATGTTTTTAATTCTTCAGATTTCCATATAGAATCTCAAGAATGTGTTGAGAAACACATATAATTATATTTTTTCACCTTTTTCCTAGGTAGTTGTTAAGTGGGTATAATAAATGAAGGGCTGACTAATGTAACTAGTCTTGTTTACAACTTTTAAAAATATGAGGTAAAGCAGTGTAGTATATTTTAAATTCTTATCTTTTTAGATTTCTCCTTAAGACATTATAGGTACTTCAACTGCTGTAGAAATGTATTTGTCATTGCATGCAAAGTAAAACAATGTTTCTATACTCTTCTTTGCTTTCCACAACTTTGCAGTACTTTATCATACATAGACTTCCTATTACAGTCCTTGTACTTCCCTTCTTTATAATAGTCTCCTAGAAATTATCATGTAGGCTACAGTTGAATAGCCATAAATTATTGGTATGACTGAGATACTTTCATTTATAAAACACTGATAACACATCATGTCTTCATTAATATGCAAAATCATATAAATCCTACATATCAACTGAAAGCAAGGTGAGGAGAAGTACTCTCATAGGAAAGAAACGAGTTTATTTTAGGTACAGTATCTTGAAAATTATGAAGAAGATAAAGACTGACCTGACTTAAGAGAAAACTGAGATTTTATGTGTTACATGATGCTCAATAGAATCAACATGGAAAGATATAGGCTGTCTCTAGCTCAAATGAGCACTTAAAAAAATGATTATTAAGGTTTTAAAATTTCTCACTTTACAGCAATATTGTGCAGCACTATGGTCTTCCCTCTAACTTCTTAACTGGAAAATATCAAAACAGTCAACAAGGCCTCTCTTCCTTCCCATTAGATTTATCTATAGCAACCTCAGGTTTTCTTCAAAAAGGTCATTTGTTTTCATGTTCTCATATTCTGGCTAAGAGAAGGAAAAACCTCAGTGAGTTTTCAATGCAGAGGCCAAATCCCTAAATCCTAGTTAATTTTATCAAAACCTCCAGACTAAGTCACAAACTTTTTTTTTTTTTCCCTTTACTTTCTCAAATGGTTATAGCATAGTTGCCAGAATTGTGGGGCAAAATTATAAATATTCTGAAATACTGAGACAGATGATACCCAGTAACAAATAGCAAAGTATTTTCACATAGAACTTTTCATTTTGTCATTCCTGATAACACATGAGTTCTGCATAATATTAATATCAAGTATCAGTAGATTAAAAGAAACCTTGCCAAATCAAATAAATTCCTACACATTAAGTGAGGCAAAATGAAAGAGAAATATTCTAAAAGAAAAGAAACTGCAATTTTTAAACAAGTGGTTTCAATTAATGGTTAACGGTGAAGAAATTTAGGCTGGGAGTGTTGGATGTGCATATTTAATTCTGGCATCAATATGGAAGGAACTACTAACCAAAATGAGATTCTATTCAGTGCTTACACAAGCACACACTCCTCACAGACACTCTTCTCTCTTGAGCAAAGCTGTGAAAAATTTCTCATGAGCTTAAATTTTTATGGAGACTGAAAATTAAAAGCAAAACAAGTCTGAATAAAGACAAAATATGATAGCAACAGATCTAGTTAATACGACAGTACTTATTCTGAATCAATGATTTGCTAAATTCCTTTTGAAAAATCAGAAACTAAATAATGAACAGTTATCAGCCACTTTAAGCTATGGGAGATAATATCCTATTAGACAAATTTGGCAAAGTCCCTAGCAGAAAAATGTGATGTTTTTCAGGAGTAGAAAAAAAGTATAGGTGAGAGTAGAAGAGTGATACATGGTTAAGTTCATAGGTCAAGTTCACAGGGTGAAGTGGAGACGAGGAGAAAAAAGCTTCTCATGCAACAGGAAGTATTTTAATATTCTACTTGCAAAGCACAGGAAGTATAGGGTTGGAGAAAAGGGTAGTGTAAAGTGATTTACATTTTATAAATATATTTCTGATTGGTGTGAGAAAAGTTTGGGATGAACAAGTATGAAAGGTATAAGAAACATTAGCTCTGCAAAGAAATGATAATAGCTTCAATTAAGATGTTAACATCACGGAGTGGGAAAAAATAATGGACCTATCATATACTGGAAAGTAATGTTAGACCTCTATCTTTTAAGTACATATCAGCAATGGTTTTCTTAGCCTCGCTGAAGCTCCATTTGAAGGGAATTATTATTTTAGAATTAAATGTTCTCATATAATTCCATTAATTGGTAATTGTAAATTTAGAGACGAGTGATTATAAGCTGTCCACTTGAAGATATGTCTGTTTTGTTAAATGAACACATTACTGAAATACACCTTATGTATATTTACATTATTGACAATATTTTTTTAAAAATCCCATTTGTAAATATACAGATTTCTAGTTAACTCTGAAAAATCAGAACTATCCAGAGACATTGACTCTTTTTTTCTAATCCCTGAAAGAAATAATTGTTGGAACTAAATAACAGAAATCCCGCTGATCTAGTGCTTTACTTATCCAATTTACTGCACTCTTTCTTTATTCATCTATAGTTCTTACTTAGCTACTGTTGGCATTATTTTCATATCTGTTGTTTGTTAAATGAGAAAGACCAACTGTAACTATTTTTGGAAGAAATTTGAATTGAAATCTGCCAGATTATTATAAACTGTTAGATGAAACAGTAATACTTTTCCTTTCTTCTCAAGAAGAAAGTTTGGCCCTTAAAACTTAATTTTGCATTGTCCCTTTAAAAATTTACTGCTCTTTCACTTAATACTGCTGAGTGCCAAAGGGGTTGTCACAATAACTGAGTTCAATCTGCCTCTCTATCCTTTGTCTGAGGATTCTGCTGTGAAAAGGCAGTAACCGATGTGATGTCACGTTTATATCACTGTACAAATAACAGCCGGGATTTTTCATTACATGTTATCCCTTTCATAAAGTATACAGGACAACGAACATGAATTTAAGAAGAAAAAAAAATCTGTCTACCATATTCTCACTGAATTGGACACAAGAGATTAAACTTCTTTATGACATTTCTAATAGCTAAAATAATTGTGCAGTTACATTTTAGAATGAATAAAACTGGGACTGGGCATGAATCAACTTTTTCCCTAGAAACACTGACATATTGTTATTATAATTTTTACCCAGAGACAAAATTTGAGGCTCAAAGAATACAGTGATTTGTACAAGAACAAATAAGTTTCAAAAAAAGGAAGCAGGATTTGGATACAAGCTTTTTTTTTTTTTTTCCCTGCTACATTATCCTGCCTGTCAAAGAAGCACCTCAGAATCTCTTAACTCTTAAAATAGTGAGTCCTGTTTCAGATATAATAGGCTACATTATGCTGCGGTATCAAACAACTCTAAATTTCACTACTTCACAATAAAGGTTTATTCTTATCCGCTCTACATGTTCATAGTGATTTCAATTTATTCTTCACTGTGTTTTTTCAGGATCCAGGTTGATAGAGTAGTTCTCTTTAGAGCATTTTCTTATCAACAACGTAAAACAAAAAGAAAACTTGTCAACCATGAATTGGCTCTGAAGGTTTCTGTTCAGCAGTGACAAGTGTCACATTTCACTGGCCAGAGCAAGTCATCTGATGATGCTTGAGATGAATGATTGGTATGCATTATCTTCTCTGAGAAAGTAGTGCTGAATACTTTGAACAATGCAGTCTGCCAGGAAACCATTACAGAAATTACATACTCAGAAAATATGCACTAGAAGAAATCATAAAATAATAGATAATGATTAAATCAATGAATATCACATAGTGAAATCTGAGAAGACTTGTAGCATTGAGTCATAATTGCAGACTGTAATCAGAAATAAAATGGGCAAGACTGACAGGGTTTGGAGACAACACTTTGAACTGAAACTCTGAACATTAACATACTGAGAACTTCAAGATAGGCTTCAAAAATATTGAGCAAATAACAAAATAATTTAATGGCAAAAATATGTAGATGATAACTGGGGAAAGATCGCAAAGCATTATATCAGTCATATTTCAGAGCTCTTTAGATGTCATCCTTTAAGAGAGAGCAAGGGAACTGGTACTCACTAGCAAGTACATCAAAACTATCAACATTTTTTCTTGTGGTGTGTTCTTTTTATGTTTAAAAGTAAGACCTTCCCCCAACCCCAGAAGTTTAGAAACAAAGCAAAGTCATTGAGCTCAAGTCTCCATGACTGTTTCTCTTTTTCCAAATGAGCTTTTCTATTGCTAATCATTTTGAAGGCCTGCCAGACCACTTGGACTGTCAGTCCTCTGCAGCACAACACAGATGTCTGTATGCTGTTGAACACCTTTCAGGTGAAATAATGTCCCATGCAAAAAGCAGAATTGACATCCAGGATGCTGATGAAAAACACTGGGCTTCTTATTCCTTAAGTGAATAACATCTGAAGCAATCAACCATATATATATATATATATATATATATATATATATATATATATATATATATATATATATATATATTTCTTCAATAGGTCACCATATATCATGCTCAAAAATTGTAAACTTTCTTTTGAGACAGTTTAGCAGTTCGCCTCTTTCTACACCATCGATGTGTCTTTCTAAATTTGGAATGCTTAGTGGGTTTTATGAAGGATTTTGCCATATTTTGTGTTTTTATCTTCTCTATGATCCTTGGAAACCTTGTTAGCTTTTCCATTGCATTTAATAAAACTTAGCAGCAAGCAAAAATCACATTTCCACATCACTGTTGATTGCATTAAAAAAGACAGCACATTCATTTCACCACTCTTACCACATGTATAGAGGTCCCATGTACCAGGTGGACATAATTAGATTGGAATGTGGTTTGGCTGACAAATAATTTCCAATTGGCTGCATTATGCCTCTGCAGCATCCCCCAAAGAAAAGGAAATAAAAGGAAATATTATTGAGAAGTTTTGAAAAATGTTTGATAGGCAACCACAGTTAGGTTTATAAAAATATAGCTTTAAAACTCTAATGTTCTGGGACCATATAATTAAGGAGAGCAAAGATTGTTTTAATGAGATAATTTTCTAAAATCAGCTATTAAAACAAAGGGATTTGATCAATTTAATATTGACAGTTGATTTACTGAATTGTTCTGTTTCATTGACAAGTTTGTAAATCATTTACAAGGCAAAGCAGTTACAGGGTAACAAAGTTGATATAAATAATAACTGCTATCATATTAACTCAAAAAAATGGGCCATCCTACTTGTAATGGGGGCAAGAATCATTTGTTTCATCAATTCCTCATACCAATAAGATGATAAAAATCATAGAAATACTTATTTAAAAAAAATAAAGAGATAAAGCAAAACAAACAACACAAACAAACCCTATGAAAGTCCGTGGGACTGCATTTTGGAACAAGTGAATTTTTACTGTGTATATAAGCAGAGAATAAGATGAAATGCAAGGTCTATTTCACGGTCCAAAACTGGCACATATGTGGGCATATTGAGAAACATTTAGGGAAACTGTTTCCCCTGCCACTCTGGTCCCTAGAGGGCTCTCACTAAGAACTGTGGACACTTAAATTTGAATGAAATTTTGAATTGCTTGTAAAAGCCCCATTAAAAACTTTTGATAGGCTTCAGAAATTTGAATGTCATATTATAATTCTAATAATCATCATTAAAATTGATATTTCCTTGGTTACACTATAGCTCTAAGTTTTTTGCCATTTTAAAGTTTATTTATTTCACTATAACATTTATGTGAGATAAATTTATAGTCCATATTAGAGATTCTCCAGACAAGAATACTGGAGAGGGTTGCCACATCCTCTTGCAGGGAATCTTTGCAACCTAGGGATCAAACCCAGGCCCCCTTCATTTCAGACCGATTCTTTACCATCTGAGTCACCAGGGAAGCCCATACTAATAGCAGATTAAATAAAATGAAAATTCAATACCAACAATGTTATTAACATTTATATTACCAAAGTGCCTGGATAAGGTATATATCAAAAGTAGCTGTGTTTTAAATTTATCATTCACCAAATTAATAAATCTCTTCATTTGTTTCATATTATTAATCCTCATTTTTCTAAAACATGGGCATTGGAAAAATATGATTATACTCAATATTAAAATACAAGCATGAGAAGCAATTTCAGATATAGTGAAAAATAATCTTAAAAAACAAGTGTATTACACTATAACAGGTCACTGAATAAACTGATTTCAAATCTAAATCAAATAATTTTTCTATGGTTCTATGAATTTACTTTAACCATGATTTTGTAGTGGTAATAGCTTTTATATTTTATCTTATTTTCATATCTATCAAGAAACTTATAACAAGAAAATGACAATACCAGTCTTCATTTGGAATTTCTTCCCCATAAGCCCTTTGAAAAGGTCTTGGGTGTAGGTAATTTAGTTGGCTGATGATGCCAAGAAGCAAAAGCGAGGAATTAGAGAAGTTAGATGAGACTGGGGAAAAGCTAATAAAGGATATATTGATAAAGTTATTGCTGTGGGTTAATTGATTTTAATCCTTGGGAGATATTTCCGAGAACAAACAATGTATCATTTCACTGAGGGACCTGAATGACATTAACTTCCCCCTGTCTCCCAACATCGGATTCTGCCTGTCCAGGCTGTTACCACATTGAGGTGGATGAAGTTACCCCAGAGACAAAGCTCCTCAGGTAGAGAAGCTTAGGGAGCTTATAAGCTTCTGCAGGTGAACTCAGGTATGCTGAAGGGATGTGGGGGGTTCTGGGTGTGGGACATTCATAGCATCTGCTACAACATCCACTGAACTGCTTTTATTATAACATAAAATTTAGAGTTATTCACTGAAAAAAAAACAGGAAGGGTAACTTTCTGCATCTCATGAAAAAACACACATATTAGGTAAATTATTATATAATTTATCTAGCGCCAAACACATCTAGTTTGTTTCAAAAATCTATAAAATCAACTTTTTAAATATTTTTAAGGTCTTTCTCTCCCAATCATCTACAACCACTGAAATTTAGTTCCTTGGTATTTTTCAATTAGAACACCCTGATTCCTGTTCCACATTTTCCTCTGCTTCCAGTCTTTCCTCTTCTACTGTTATCCATTAAGCTGTAGGATATTTTAAACAATATAACAAAAAGGATGCAATGCTCTACCCCTAAAACTCTATGCTTCCTCACTGATCTCAAGATGACATCGCATGTGTAGCCATTTGTGATCTGGTCTATACATATTTTTTCAATGAATTCCCTTAACACTTTCTTCTCATGTTTTTTATTCCAGAAACAAATAAGTAGCTCTTACAAAACCTTGATTTATTTTGCCTATAGATCTATATAAAATGACTAGACCTGTGCCCTTTCATGTGAACATGCCTTTTTATTTAAGAATGTGCATTTTTAGGTGACAATTTATTTCTACTTGCTGTGTTGAGCAAGAAAAAATAAGTAGGGTAAGTAATAATTACCAACTCAAAATGAAAAATGGGGTGCTTAAATGGAGTTATTTTCCTCTCAGTTTTGGTTGAGGTATGAAGACATCCCACTTTCTAAACTCCACCATGCAAATATTTTCAAGTACAATAAATGGAGAAGACTGTGGATCATGACTCTTGAAAGTCACAGCCATGTACATGGAGGACATAAATAGGTTGAGGTTGTGAGATGGTCAAAGGATTGCTGAGAAAGTTTTCTTGGAGAGAGCAAGTGGTATTACATAAATCACATAACCTCATCAAGTGGGAAGGGTTAGGAGTGCCTCCACCTCACTTCCAGCCAAATGAAAATAGCATTAATGGGCCCTTTAAAAAGTCAAGTCGGAAGGTCACAGTGGACAGGTGCCTCACTCCAACCCAGGGCACTGAGAAAATAAAAGACCAACTGCTAGAGGCTTTGGAAGCAGACAAACAAGAGCTGTTACAAAATTTCTTGACTGCATTTGCACAAAGACCAGGGAGTATTTCTTCAGCACATGAGCCAGATGGAAAGCCAGCCAACCTGACAGAACTGTGACCTTCAACAGGAAAAGTTCAAATGAAGTAGGCCAGTGCAAGAAAGCAGAATTTGGTGGGGAGCCACTAACCAGAGCTGAGTCCAATCACTCATTCAAGTGAATTAGAGCTAAGAGGTCATCAGCAGGGAATAGTTCCTAAAAAGCCAGTAAAATACCCTCAAAAGGGAGATATATAAACACTTCTGGGCCCATACACTGCAAGGAGATGTAGAAATAGTGCTAGCTAAAAGTAAATTTTTATATTTCGTTTACCTCACCAACGTGGTCAGAAATCACACTTGGCAAGAGAACAGAGGAGGCCAGGCAGAAAGGAAAGGCTGACTGCATCACGGTCCGTGATCACAGATAACTTATGAGGGACAGGTTGATGCTGTTGCATGGAAATGGATGTCTCGTGATCATATTAAAGGTCATTTAATGACTTAAATTGAATATACATTCTTGTCTACAGATTGGTAACGTGAAAAGTCATGAGGCTTGCCTGAATTTTTCCCTAGAAACAGAATAAAACCTTTTTTCCTGAAAACACTGTAAACAACTTGGGTATTTAACAAAGCAGAATTACCCATATGGCATAAAGCTTGTCTGTCAGATACAAATGCATCATTTTCATAGAAAAGTTATAAATTATTATGATCTGTAAAATAATTAACTTTATCAGACCACTGATTCTATTTAATCTTGTTTTATCTTCAATTATCTGCCATTATTTAAAAGTGTGAGTTACCCATTGAGACCTTCTGAGTTCAAACCCTGACTTCTTGTTGTAATATGCTGTGCTTTGCTGGTACAGCCATGAAGAGATACCCCATGCCCAAGGTAAGAGAAACCCAAGTAAGATGGTAGGTGTTGCAAGAGGGCATCAGAGAGCAGACACACTGAAACCATACTCACAGAAGACAAGTCAATCTAATCACACTAGGATCACAGCCTTGTCTAACTCAATGAAACCAAGCCATGCTCGTGAGGCAACCCAAGACAGGCAGGTCATGGTGGAGAGGTCTGACAGAATGTGGTCCACTGAAGAAGGGAATGGCAAACCACTTCAGTATTCTTGCCTTGAGAACCCCATGAACAGTATGAAAAGGCAAAATGATAGGATACTGAAAGAGGAACTCCCCAGGTCAGTAGGTGCCCAATATGCTACTGGAGATCAGTGGAGAAATAACTCCAGAAAGAATGAAGGGATGGAGCCAAAGCAAAAACAATACCCAGCTGTGGATGTGGCTGGTGATAGAAGCAAGGTCCAATGCTGTAAAGAGCAATATTGCATAGGAACCTGGAATGTCAGGTCCATGAATATAGGCAAATTGGAAGTGGTCAAAAAGGAGATGGCAAGAGTGAATGTCGACATTCTAGGAATCAGCGAACTAATATGGACTAGAATGGGTGAATTTAACTCAGATGACCATTATATCTACTACAGCGGGCAGGAATCCCTCAGAAGAAATGGAGTAGCCATCACGGTCAACGAAAGAGTCCAAAATGCAGTACTTGGATGCAATCTCAAAAACAACAGAATGATCTCTGTTTGTTTCCAAGGCAAACCATTCAATATCACAGTAATCCAAGTCTATGCCCCAACTAGTAAAATGCTGAAGAAGCTGAAGTGGAACGGTTTTATGAAGACCTACAAGACCTTTTAGAACTAACACCCCAAAAAGATGTCCTTTTCATTATAGGGGACTGGAATGCAAAAGTAGGAAGTCAAGAAACACCTGCAGTAACAGGCAAATTTGGCCTTGGAATGCGGAATGAAGCAGGGCAAAGACTAATAAGAGTTTTGCCAAGAAAATGCACTGGTCATAGCAAACACCCTCTTCCAACAACACAAAAGAAGACTCTACACATGGACATCACCAGATGGTCAACACTGAAATCATATTGATTATATTCTTTGCAGCCAAAGATGGAGAAGCTCTATACAGTCAACAGAAACAAGACCAGGAGCTGACTGTGGCTCAGATTATGAACTCTTTATTGCCAAATTCAGACTCAAATTGAAGAAAGTAGGGAAAACTGCTAGACCATTCAGGTATGACCTAAATCAAATCCCTTATTATTATACAGTGGAAGTGAGAAACAGATTTAAGGGCCTAGATCTGATAGATAGAGTGCCTGATGAACTATGGAATGAGGTTTGTGACACTGTACAGGAGACAGGGATCAATCCCCATGGAAAAGAAATGCAAAAAAGCAAAATGATTATCTGTGGAGGCCTTATAAATACCTGTGAAAAGAAGAGAGGTGAAAAGCAAAGGAGAAAATGAAAGATATAAGCATCTGAATGCAGAGTTCCAAAGAATAGCAAGAAGAGATAAGAAAGCCTTCTTCAGCTATCAATGCAAAGAAATAGAGGAAAAGAACAGAATGGAAGGACTAGAGATCTCTTCAATAAAATTAGAGATACCAAGGGAATATTTCATGCAAAGATGGGCTTGATAAAGGACAGGAATGGTCTGGACCTAACAGAAGCAGAAGATATTAAGAAGAGGTGGCAAGAATACTCAGAAGAACTGTACAAAAAAGATCTTCATGACCCAGATAATCACGATGATGTGATCACTCATCTAGAGCCAGACATCCTGGAATGTGAAGTCAAGTGGGCCTTGGAAAGCATTGCTATGAACAAAGCTAGCGGAGGTGATGGATTTCCAGTTGAGCTGTTTCAAATCCTGAAAATGATGCTGTGAAAGTGCTGAACTCAATATGCCAGCAAATTTGGAACACTCAGCAGTGGCCACAGGACTGGAAAAGGTCAGTTTTCATTCCAATCCCAAAGAAAGGCAATGCCAAAGAATGCTCAAACTACCACACAATTGCACTCATCTCACATGCTAGTAATGTAATTCTCAAAATTCTACAAGTCAAGCTTCAGTAATACATGAAATGTGAACTTCCTGATGTTCAAGCTGGTTTTAGAAAAGGCAGAGGAACCAGAGGTCAAATTGCCAACATCTGCTGGATCATGGAAAAAGCAAGAGAGTTCCAGAAAACATCTATTTCTGCTTTATTGACTAGGCCAAAGCGTTGACTGTGTGGATCACAATAAACTGTGGAAAATTCTGAAAGAGAAGGGAATACCATAACACCTGACTCGCCTCTTGAGAAATCTGTATGCAGGTCAGGAAGCAGTAGTTAGACCTGGACATGGAACAGCAGACTGGTTCCAAATAGGAAACGGAGTACGTCAAGGCTGTATATTGTCACCCTGCTTATTTAAGTTCTATGCAGAGTACATCATGAGAAACACTGGACTGGAAGAAACACAAGCTGGAATCAAGATTGCTGGGAAAAATATCAATAACCTCAGATATGCAGATGACACCACCCTTATGGCAGAAAGTGAAGAGGAACTAAAAAGCCTCTTGATGAAAGTGAAAGTAGAGAGTGAAAAAGTTGGCCTAAAGCTCAACATTCAGAAAACTAAGATCATGATATCCGGTCCCATCACTTCATGGGAAATAGATGGGGATACAGTGGAAAGAGTGTCAGACTTTATTTTGGGGGGCTCCAAAGTCACTGCAGATGGTGATTGCAGGCATGAAATTAAAAGACGCTTACTCCTTGGAAGAAAAGTTATGACAAACCTAAATAGCATATTCAAAAGCAGAGACATTACTTTGCTGACTAAGGTCCGTCTAGTCAAGGCTATGGTTTTTCCAGTGGTCACGTATGGATGTGAGAGTTGGACTGTGAAGAAAGCTGAGCACTAAAGAACTGATGCTTTTGAACTGTGGTGTTGGAGAAGACTCTTGAGAGTCCCTTGGACTGCAAGGAGAGCCAACCAGTCCATTCTGAAGGAGATCAGCCCTGAGATCTTTGGAAGGAATGATGCTAAAGCTGAAGCTCCAGTACTTTGGCCACCTCATGCAAAGTGTTGACTCATTGGAAAAGACTGTGATGCTGGGAGGGATTGAGGGCAGGAGGAGAAGGGGACGACAGAGGATGAGATGCCTGTATGGCATTGCTGACTCGATGGATGTTAGTTGGTGATGGACAGGGAGGCCTGGCGTGCTGCGATTCATGGGGTCGCAAAGAGTCGGACACCGCTGAGCAATTCAACTGAACTGAACTGAATGGGACCAGATGCCATGATCTTAGTTTTCTGAATGTTGAGTTTTAAGCCAACTTCATTCTCCTCTTTCACATTCATCAAGAGTCTCTTTATTTGTTCTTCACTTTCTGCCATAAAGGTTATGTCATCTGCATATCTGAGGTTATTTATATTTCTCTTGGCAATCTTGACTCCAGCTTGTGCCTCATCCAGCCCAGTGTTTCTCATGACGTACTCTGCATCGAGTTTAAATGAAAATATACAAGTGTAAAACCCCTATATCATACTAGAGAGCTGAAGATATTTGAAGGAATTGTCTGATTAACTCCTTCACTGCTACTGAGACTAGGCCTTAATCTTGGGTTTTACTCTCAGGGAAGATCTATGGAGTCTTGATTATAGACCATGCACCCAACAACAGATCTAAAAATGTATATTCCCTAGACCCCACTATTTTCTTGACTGAGGAGGGAAAGTAAATATATAAAGTTTTGTCTCTGGGCTCCCACCTTTTAAGTAGGGAATAAATCATGAGATGTCTTGTGATTTTAGTCTTTAGAATTTATGTTGAAAGCCTGAGTATAAATATAGTGATTGATCTAAGTAATACTAAGTAGGTTACAATGTTTAAAAACCTGATAAACTGTTATTTCATTGTTGTTATTTTTTATCTACAACCTAGTCCTCATCTGGGATATTCAGAAATATATAAAAATGAATATACGTTATAACATTTTCTATAAAATGAATCATTTCAACACTTCAAATATGTCATTGGAAACGTTTTTCTTTTCTATACTTTACATCTTGTTATATGCTATTTTCTAAAATTATTAAGGATGATTGTAACCATAAACAAAACTAGGAATAAAATCTTTACAACAAGATAATATGAGTAATTTTGTTATGAATGGTTAGAAAGAAACTCTTTATGACAAATTTTGTCAATAATGATTTATTATGCAGAGCAAAAATCTATTTTAAGTACACAACACAGGATCTCAAAATACTCTATTCTCCACACATCTATGTGCTGCTGAGAATCATGCTCTTTATACTTTTGGTTCTATCAGAGTGTCAGTAAAGTTTATAGGCCACTGCCCTCAATTCCATAATTTCTTTTTCATATTATCAAAAGTTGAAACTATATGGCAAGTATTTTTCCCATTTAATTGAGTGGTGCAAAATAGGTGTTCCCCACTATAGTAATTTTAATGTATCAATCTGAAAGAATTGAGCTCCCCTAAGCTCAATATTTCCACCTAAGTATTTTATGTATAGAAGAGTAGTAAGTTACACATTAATAAGAATATGATATGTACTTATGTGGATATTTCCAAAGTCTGAAAACAGATTCTGCAATTCAACATAAAATTTAATTGAAATGTATACAAATATACTAATGATCATTACAAGTTTAGACAGTATTCTTGATATTAAAATTATGATCTTATTATGAGGAAAATAATCAAAGTGAACATATAAAAAGTATATTATTTCTCAAAGTATATTATTTTTTCTAAAACCCCTTGTGAGCAGATAAATATTATTATAAAAAACTATTTTCTAAAAGTGTGCACACCTGCTCAGTGTGTGACCCTATGGACTGCAGACCACTGGGCTCCTCTGTCCATGGGGTTTTCCAGGCAAAAATACTGAAATGGGTTACCATTTCTTCCTCCAGGGGATTTTCCAACCCAAGGATCAAACCTACATTTCCTGCTCTGGCATGCAGATTCTTTACCACTGAGACACTTAGGAAGCCCTTTCTAAAAGTATAACTCGACTGAAAATATAGCATTCACCCAGTTAATGTAACTTAAAAGCATAGTATTTCCCAGGAATAAATAAATTTTGGTTATAATACACACATTTCTTCTCCTCTATGTTACGTCTTAATAAGTAGTTGCTAAAATACTTACATAGAAAAGTATCCTCTATGATCCACCTCCCAGAATTCTGGAAATAAAAGCAAAAATAAACAAATGGGATCTAATTAAAATTAAAAGCTTCTGCACAACAAAGGAAAATATAAGCAAGGTGAAAAGACAGCCTTCTGAATGGGAGAAAATAATAGCAAATGAAGCAACTGACAAACAACTCATCTCAAAAATATACAAGCAACTTATGCAGCTCAATTCCAGAAAAATAAACAACCCAATCAAAAAATGGGCCAAAGAACTAAATAGACATTTCTCCAAAGAAGACATACGGATGGCTAACAAACACATGAAAAGATGCTCAACATCACTCATTATTAGAGAAATGCAAATCAAAACCACAATGAGGTACCACTTCACACCAGTCAGAATGTCTGCGATCCAAAAATCTGCAAGCAATAAATGCTGGAGAGGGTGTGGAGAAAAGGGAGCCCTCCTACACTGTTGGTGGGAATGCAAACTAGTACAGCCACTATGGAGAACAGTGTGGAGATTCCTTAAAAAATTGCAAATAGAACTACCTTATGACCCAGCAATCCCACTTCTGGGCATACACACCGAGGAAACCAGAATTGAAAGAGACACATGTACCCCAATGTTCATCGCAGCACTGTTTATAATAGCCAGGACATGGAAACAACCTAGATGTCCATCAGCAGATGAATGGATAAGAAAGCTGTGGCACATATACACAATGGAGTATTACTCAACCGTTAAAAAGAATTCATTTGAATCAGTTCTGATGAGATGGATGAAACTGGAGCCAATTATACAGAGTGAAGTAAGCCAGAAAGAAAAACACCAATACAGTATAACACATATATATGGAATTTAGGAAGATGGCAATGACGACCCTATATGCAAGACAGGAAAAAAGACACAGATGTGTATAACGGACTTTTGGACTCAGAGGGAGAGGGAGAGGGTGGGATGATTTGGGAGAATGGGAATTCTAACATGTATACTATCATGTAAGAATTGAATCGCCAGTCCATGTCTGACGTAGGGTGCAGCATGCTTGGGGCTGGTGCATGGGGATGACCCAGAGAGATGATGTGGGGAGGGAGGTGGGAGGGGGGGTCATGTTTGGGAACGCATGTAAGAATTAAAGATTTTAAAATAAAAAAAAATTAATTGAAAGAAAAAAAAAGAAAATATTGAATAAACAGCCATTTTATCTTATGCTATTATTTTCATATAAGAGATATTCATGACACACAATAACTTTTTAACACTATATGTTAACTTTAAAGAAAAATTTACATTATCATTTAAGGTCTCTTAGAATCTCTTTACTGAAGAAAAGATAATATACATTAATACACTGAAGTTAACATATTCATTTATTGACTATATGTTACATTCTGTAATTAAGAAAACTTTACTTTTTCATTGATATAAATAGTTGATTTACAATGTTGTGTTTAATTTACAGTGAACAGCAAAGTGATTCAGATGTGTGTGTGTGTGTGTACACACATATAGTCTTTTTAAAATTCTTTTTCCTTATACATTATTACAAAATATTGAATATCATTCTTTGTGCTATAGAGTAGGTCTTTGGTGGTTATCTATTTTAAATGTAGTAGTGTGTATATGCTAATGACAAACTTCTAATTTATCCCTCCTCTCAACCCTTTCCCCTTTTGTAACTCTTGTTTTCAACATCTGTAGGTTTATTTTGGTTTTGTACATATGCTCATTTCTATTAGTTTTTCTTAAATTCCATTTATAAGTGATATATAGTATTTGTCTCTCTCTGGTTTATTTCACTTAGTACAATATAACCTCTATGTTCATTCATGTTGCTGCCAAGGGCATTATTTTAATTTTATGGCTGAGTAATATTTCACCACATATATTTATATATAAAAATGTATATATTTATTTTATGGCTGAGTAATATTCCACTATATATATTTATATATTCCACATGTTCTTTATACATTCATCTATTGATGCATACTTACGTTGCTTCCATGCATCTGGTCCCATCACTTCATGGGAAATAGATGGGGAAACAGTAGAAACAGTGTTCAACTTCATTTTGGGGGGCTCCAAAATCACTGCAGATGGTGATTGCAGCCATGAAATTAAAAGATGCTTACTCTTTTGAAGAAAAGTTATGACCAACCTAGATAGCATGTTGAAAAGCAGAGACATTACTTTGCCAACAAAGGTCCATCTAGTCAAGGCTATAGTTTTTCCTATGGTCATGTATGGATGTGAGAGTTGGACTGTGAAGAAAGCTGAGCGCCAAAGAATTGATGCTTTTAAACTGTGGTGTTGGAGAAGACTCTTGAGAGTCCCTTGTACTGCAAGGAGATCCAACCAGTCCATTCTGAAGGAGATCAGCCCTGGGATTTCTTTGGAAGGAATGATGCTAAAGCTGAAACTCCAGTACTTTGGCCACCTCATATGAAGAGTTTACTCATTGGAAAGACTCTGATGCTGGGAGGGATTGAGGGCAGGAGGAGAAGGGGACGACAGAGGATGAGATGGCTGGATGGCATCACTGAATCAATGGACATGAATCTGAGTGAACTCCGGGAGTTGGTGATGGACAGGGAGGCCTGGCGTGCTGTGATTCATGGGGTCGCAAAGAGTTGGACACGACTGAGCAACTGAACTGAACTGAACTGAACTGTCTTGCTTATTGCAAACAGTGCTGCAGTGAGCATTGGTGTGTGTTCATTTTTTCGAATTATGGTTCTTCTGGGTGTATACCTAAGAAGAGAATTGCTGGATCATACAGCAACCCTCTTTAAAGTTTTTTAAGGAACCTCCATACTGTTCTCCACAGTGACTGTAGCAATTTACACCCCCACCAACAGTGTAGGAGGGTTTCTTTTATTCCATGCTGTTTCCAGCATGTACTATCTTGATGATGACCATTCTGACCAATGTGAAGTGATACCTGACTGCAGTTTTGATTTTCATTTCCCTAATAATTAGCAATGTTGAGTCATCTTTCTGTGTGTGTGTGTTTTTTTTTTTTGCCATCTATATGTCTTCTTTGGAGAAATGTATATTTAGATCTTGTGCCAATGTTTTGATTGGGCTGTTTGCTCTTTTTTATATTGAGCTTAAATAGCTGTTTGTGTATTTTGGAGATTAATCCCTTGTCGGTTAAATGGTTTACAAACATTTTCTGTCAGTCTGGTAGGCTGTCATTTTGTTTATGATCTCCTTTGCTGTGCAAAAGCTTTTAAGTTTAATTAGGTCCTATGTGTTTATTTTTGTTTTTATTTACATTATTCTAGGAGCCAGATCCATAAAGGTATTGCTGTGATTTATATCAAAGGGTGTTCTGCCTGTTTTTCTCTAGGAGTTTCACAGTACCCACTATCACATTTAGTACTTCAATCCATTTTGGGTTTATTTTGTGTATGGTGTCAGAAAATGTACTTATTTCATTTTACATGTAGCTGTCCAATTTTTCCAGGACCACTCACTGAAGAGACTGTTTCCCATTGCATATTCTTGCCTTCTTTGTCATAATATAATTTACCATAGGTGTGTCAGTTTATTTATGGGCTTTCTATTCTGTTCTATCGGAGAAGGCAATGGCAATCCACTCCAGTACTCTTGCTTGGAAAATCCCATGGATGGAGGAACCTGGTAGGCTGCAGTCCATGGGGTGGCTAAGAGTTGGGCACGAATGAGCGACTTCAGTTTCACTTTTCACTTTTATGCATTGGAGAAGGAAATGGCAACCCACTCCACTATTCTTGCCTGGAGAACCCCAGGGACAGAGGAGCCTAGTGGGCTGCCGTCTACGGGGTCACACAGAGTCAGACACGACTGAAGTGACTGAGCAGCAGCAGCATCCTGTTCTACTGATTTACATTTCTTATTTTATGCCAGTATCACATTGTTTTGATTACTAGCTTTATAGCCTAGCATGAAATCAGGAAGCCTGATTTTGTCAGCTCCATTTTTCTTTCTCAAGATTGGCTATTGAGAGTCTTTTGTGTTTGCATACATATTCTAAATTTCTTTGTTCTAGTTCTATGAAAAATGACACTAGATTACCTTGGGTAGTATATCATTTTGACAATGTTGATTCTTCCAATCCAAGAACACAATATATTTTTCCATCTGTTTGTGTCCCCTTCGATTTCTTTCATTGGTGTCTTAGATTTTGGAGTACAGGTCTTTTGCCTAATATGGTAGGGTTAGTATTCTATTAGTATTAGTTAGTATTTTTGATGTAATTGTTTCCTTAGCTTCTCTTTCTGATCATTTGTTGCTAGTATATAGATATGCAATGGATTTATGTGTATTAATTTTGCAACCTGCAACTTTACTGAATTCACTGATGAGCTTTCATAGTTTTCTGGTATTGTCTTTAGGATTTTCTATATAGAGCATATAATCTGAAAATAGTGAGTTTTACTTCTTAAAAGTTATGACCAACCTAGATAGCATATTCAAAAGCAGAGACATTACTTTGCCGACTAAGGTCCATCTAGTCAAGGCTATGGTTTTTCCTGTGGTCACGTATGGATGTGAGAGTTGGACTGTGAAGAAGGCTGAGTGCCGAAGAATTGATGCTTTTGAACTGTGGTGTTGGAGAAGACTCTTGAGAGTCCCTTGGACTGCAAGGAGATCAGCCCTGGGATTTCTTTGGAAGGAATGATGCTGAAGCTGAAACTCCAGTACTTTGGCCACCTCGTGCGAAGAGTTGACTCATTAGAAAAGACTCTGATGCTGGGAGGGATTGGGGTCAGGAGGAGAAGGGGACGACAGAGGATGAGATGGCTGGATGGCATCACTGACTTGATGGACGTGAGTCTTAGTGAACTCCGGGAGTTGGTGATGGATAGGGAGGCCTGGCGTGCTACGATTCATGGGGTCGCAAAGAGTTGGACACGACTGAGCGACTGAACTGAACTGAACTTCTTTTCCAGTTTGGACTCTTTTACTTCTTTTTCTTCTCTGATTGCTGTGACTAGGACTTCCAAAATTTTGTTGAATAAAAGTGGTGAGGGTGGACATCCTTGCCTTGTTACTCATCTTACAGGAAATGCTTTCATCTTTTCACCATTGAGTATGTTAGCTGTGGGTTTGTCATATATGGTCTTTACTATGTTAAGTTAGATTCCTTATATACCCACTTTCTGGAGAATTTTTATCATAAATAGATGTTGAATTTTATTAAAATTCTATACCTGTTGAGATGGTCATATGGATTTTATACTTCTGTTTGCTACTGTGGTGTATCACACTAATTGATATGCAGATATTGAAAACTCCTTGCAACCCTGGAATAAACCCCACTTTGTCATGATGTGTGATCCTTTTAATGTATTGTTGGATTCAATTTGCTAATATTTTGTTGATTTTGTGTCTATATTCATCAATAATATTGGTCTATAGTTTTATTTTTTTGTGGTATCTTTGATTTTGGTTTCAGTGTGACGGTAATGTCAGAGAATGAGTTTGGAAATATCCTTCCATCTGCATTTTTGGGATTAGTTCTAGAAAGAGAGGTGTTCACTATTCTTTAAATGTTTGTAGAACTTGCTTGTGAAACCATCACCTGGTCCTGGACATTTTTTGCTATTGGGAGTTGTAACAACTTATTAACCAGAGACATATTAATATGTCTTTTGTTACCTAAATGCTATTGACTGGAGACATTTCAATATTTACTTACATAACAAATCACAGGCTACAGGTGTCAGTTTCTGCAAAAAGCCCCTTATTAATAATGTGCCAAAAATCACAGATTCAATTTCAGTACTTGTAATTGGTTTTCTCACATTCTCTGTTTCTTCCTGGTTTAGTCTTAGAAGATTGTAAGAATCTGTCCATTTCTTCTAGATTTTCCATCTTATTGGCATACAGTTGCTTACATTAATAATACTCTCTTATGGTCCTCTGTATTTTGTGGTGTTAGTTTTAACTTTCCTTTTTTCATTTCTAATTTGATTGATTTGGGTCATTTCCCTTGTTTCATTTTAAATGATCCTTTAAAATGCTGATAGTTTATCTTTTCTCTTACTTTTATTCATTGCTTCTCTTTTATTCATAATTATTATTCATTGTAATCATATAAAAAACCTATTTTCTTTTTTGGTCAAATCTCTGAGTATTCATAAAATAGCAAGTCCTAGGAGAAGGCAATGGCAACCCACTCCAGTACTCTTGCCTGGAAAATCCCATGGATGGAGGAGCCTGGAATGCTGCAGTCCATGGGGTCACTGAGGGTCGCACACGACTGAGCAACTTCAATTTCACTTTTCACTTTCATACATTGGAGAAGGAAATGGCAACCCACTTCAGTGGTCTTGCCTGGAGAATCCCAGGGACGGGGGAGCCTGGTGGGCTGCCGTCTATGGAGTCACACAGAATTGGACATGACTGAAGTGACTTAGCAGTAACAGCAGTGAGAAGTAAAGAGTTCTTGAGCAATATTTGTGAAAGAAGTCTTTCAAGAAATTTATATTATTAATAAAAATAAGTATTTAAGGGTATTAAAATATATTAAGTAACATGATTTCTTACACAAAGTTTATCTGTAATTATTTATGATATATAAGCAATTAGACATACATATGAACATTAAAGCAATGAGAATGATACATTTTTCCCCTATAAATGAAATAGCATCTCTTCATGTGCTTTACATCTAAGAACATTGCCAAAAAGTTAAGTGCATCCATGATTCCTGTATGTCTTGAATGTTTCAAAACTTGGGTTTTACTCATATTCATGCTAAAAAATGTGAAATAAAATCTGCATAGCTGCTTATCAGAAAAAATTATCATAATAAAACAAGTAAACAAATTTTTAAAAGACAAAGTTTAGAAAATATTTAAATATACTTTTGCCTTACTTTTATGAGGAAACACGCTCTTATGTTTGGGCTGATGAGTTACAATGTTAATAATAGTAAAGCTTATGATTTTACTATTTTAACTACAAAAATGCCTTTGAGAAAATGTTTTCTTTCCTGGATCTTGCCCTAATTGGACAGTTTTATGTGAGCTAATATATGTAGTCTGATAAGATTTTCAAGGGAGCCAATGATGTGCTTTCCCACAATCAATACTGCAGTATAATAGGCTTTTCTGGGGTCTTTTATACCTTTTTTTGGTTAATATTGAGTTATGTTTTACTCTTTGGGACAAACCATTTCTTCTAATACTGATACTGCTGTTGATAGGTAGCAAGAACTATCAATAGAGCCTCTGTCTTGAAGAGAAAATAAACTAGTTCTCCAAGAATTAATTGTATTTTACTTCACAATCCATTAAACTGAGTTTAACTAACACTAGAGAATTGCAGGTAGGTTACTACAGAAGAGATGGAAAAATTCTTTCTATCGCAGAATAAAACTTCTGCAAATCATTACTGTAAGTCCTAAACAGAGATACTCATTGATAAGGTAAACCAACCTTTCTAAACTTTCTCTGGTTGGTATATTAGTGTGTCTGATGAAACAGAACAAATTAATACCTTTGAAAATCTCATCTTCAATTTAGTCCTTTAGAATATTCAAAGTATCAGAAAAACTACAAACCTGCTGTCCAGGATAAGACAAGAACAAGCTTTCAGTGCTCACATTTCATTCTCAATAGGATCTTGGCCCTGGGGCTAGAATGTAGACCTGATCTTTGTTAAAGATATGTGCAAAATCTTTGCCTTCATTCACATTTCTTATGAATAATGAAAAGCAGTAATAGAAACTTTTGATTTTATAAAAGTAAGAAAATTCTTCATATTTATATAATTGTGTACTATGCTTTGACTTCTTCATGTTATTATTATTACTTTGTCTTATTAAACATCCTGGGAGAAGTCTTTCAGATGCCTTGTTTTCAAATTATTTAACATAATAAAAATTCAAGAATAATAAAATGATTCTTACATGGAAAGTGGTTTCTTTAAAGACAGTTAAGAATGTAGCTATTCATTTTTGAAAAAAAGTTAGCAACATTGCCAATTAATTATTTTTCTATGTAAAAAGCTGTCACTTTGTGAAAAAATATAACAAGAAATTACAACTATGTGTTATGAATTTTAAGTAAGAATCTTGGACTGACAAATAAATGGATACAAAATGCTCCTTACATTGGGTGAAGTTTCTGAAGTTTCTATTAGTTTAGATTTACCACCTGTAACATGATCTATGGTACCTCTACACTAAAGTACAGAATATTGACTGACAGAAAGCAGAAGTAGAAATAGTTTAGATCATGTTGTTTAATACAAAGTTAGAGTGCTCTGGAATTTATCAAACTCCTAGATTTAGCATCTTTGTATTTTTGGTAATTATTTAGTAAGAGTAATGTTATGTTTTCAGTATCATTCAAATATGTATATACATGTAGTGAAATTAATCTGACTTCTTCCTCCATGAATCTTCTTCCTTGGAATGTGTACTTTCCTATTTATGAGGGGAAAATATCACTTATTTCATTTACCATTTTCCTCTGAATTTAGCTTCTGCTCTAGAACTCACAACTGGAGATTTGGGGTAAAATGCTGCTGCTAAACTCAGACATCTTATCAGAGGTTTCTAGAAATATAGAAAATGTGTAATACCAAATGTCCCTTTCCTTGATTAGAAAATACTCCTAAATTTATTTTTGAACAGCTTCTCAAAAGTACATAAAGTTAGACTGTTTAGCTGCTATCTGAAATATATTATTTAATGATTCTGTACATTGAAGGATATAAATTATCATAAATTAGTCCTATCATTTGTAAGTGTGAGTTTAATATTCATATTAAATTAAAGGAATGACATGAAAAATAAGTAATCCAAATAAAAACATGTATAGTGCCTGGAACACTGTAGATCTCAATAAATCATCGTTAATACAATTATCACCACCATCTTCATTAATACTATACTTTTTCCTTAAGGTGCACACATACAGACTAAACCACTTCAGTCCAGTTGACTCTTTGTGATCACATGGACTGTCAGGATCAAACCATGTCTCCTGCATTGGCAGGTGGATTCTTCACCACTGAGCCACTAAAACCCTAGAATATCCATTGTCATAGAAAGGTTGCTCTTATGTTTACAGGGATACATCTGTCATCCAGAAAAATGTGTCATAAAAAATGTTGTGATTTTCATTATTCAAAAAGAAAACTGTTTTTCCAAGGTCACTTTTCAGTGCATTTTAATATCTTTAGGTAAAATTATTTTCTGGGTTTCTTTTTTGTAAGGCAGAATGGTTTGGTTCATGGAACAATCTGGTGTGTAAGATGTTGTTGTATCTGTTTCTGCTAAAGATGCTGATAATCTTTTTGACACAGATTCTCCAGTTTCAATGTGTCTCTAATAACCACTGATCTTTACCAAGTTGCTAGGGATACTAAGAAAAATAATTAAATTTAAAAATGTGGTTTCCTTGTCTGAAAGTCAATACGGTAGTGTAATATTTGGCATCATTAGTATTTTAGTGATCCAGAGAAGAACGCTTAGGTGCAGTTACTTTAAATGATTTATCTGTATGTGCCCATTTGCGATTCTGATATGACTTGGACAGGACTGCTAATATAAGACATTAAAGCATCTGGAAGTAGACCAAGCTGTAAGTAAAGAAACTGCCTATTCTTATGGATGATCTTTTATGCTATTTTTTTTTAATGTAAGTGAAGCACTCAAACACTGACATGGTTCTAAAATATTTTAAAGATTAATCTATAAAATATCACTTCTGGATTAAAAATTCTAGGCCAAACAAAACTACACTTTAGTTTTCCATTTTTAACCCATAATAGAAAAGAAGAGAGACTTTCAAAATAATGGACACAAATAAAACTGCTTTTAAGTACTTATCCTCTTAAGCATGCCACACATATCATCATTCACAGGAAGAAGAAAAGGCCATTTTATATCAAGGATGAGTCACTTATTCAACATTCCCTCCACTGTTATATGCCTGGACATATAAAACAATATCCATTTTCCATAAAGATTTGTGTTAACTGCAGGGTATTGTACATTCTTTCCATAACCAAGAAGAGGTAGAATTCAAATTATTTTCCATTGAAAGTATTTTTTCATATATTACATTAATCAGTAAGTATGAGTACATATTTTATAAGCACTAAATACAGGAAAAATAAAACACAGCTGCATACTTTTGCTTTTTTCCCTAATTTTAACTTCTTGAGAATAGTCATTGGGTATGAGGGTTTGTGTGTGTGTGTGTGTGTGTACGTGTGTGTGCACACACGTACACACACACAGACACTAATTAAAAGTTTTAATATCACAATCTAAAATAATTTTTAAAAGCTGTAGCAACTTATATTTGCTTCAGTTGTGTTATCGTTTTGCTTCTCCTGACAGTTTTC
This sequence comes from Ovis canadensis, assembly GCF_042477335.2. Lineage (NCBI taxonomy): Eukaryota > Metazoa > Chordata > Mammalia > Artiodactyla > Bovidae > Ovis > Ovis canadensis. The sequence goes on along the minus strand of NC_091261.1, from coordinate 36,899,750 downwards.
CTCTCACATTTTTTTTTTTTTTTGCTAGCTTTAATTAGGTTTTCTCCTTAGACCTGAAAGGAAACAACAACAACAAAAAAAACTGCAGGCTCAGTATATTGTTTTCAGAGCATACACAATTTGATCAGTTACTGCCTAGTGTCTATGCTGGTAATAAATGTTTCAATGCTTATAAAGCAATTTTTCCTGATTAGTAATTAGTAGGTCAAAAACATGGGTTAAATTCTCTAGTGCTATGATTCCCAAACTTCCTGGGACTCTAAGAATTTCCTGAAACACATAAAAAATGTGACTCAATGCTTTCACAACAGACAATAAAATAAACACTAAAAAGGCAAACCTTTAACATAATCCTCAGCATAATGTAGGAGTTTGACAGAAATGGAAACTCGTAGCGCCACATTCTACACTTACTGACTCAAAATTTGTATATTAGCAAGCCATCAGGATAAACCACATACCCATTAAAGACCTAGAAATATTCTCAGTCACATTCTTCCACTAATATTAGATAAAGTGAAACATTGTAATTAGTTCCAAGCCCAAAACATCTTCATTATCTTTCTATGAAATAATGCCATACAGAACAACTAGGTCCATCTTCTCAGAAAACTAAGACCCAGATATGTGATTTTGATAAGTAAATGGGTCTTGATGTCTATTCTTCTACCCTCATTGTTTATAAAGTTATTTGTGCTCTCTGTCTGTAGTTTAATGTTCAAAGACATATTGAGTGCTGTTTTCAAGATACTTGTATTATTTTATGACAAGACTCCAATGTATTCCTTCCTTACAGCACTGATTCACTCAAGTAGCATATTGAACTCTACTGATAGCCAATGTGTATCATTCATCATTCAAAAATAGTAACACACATAATAGTCTTTGATTATTAAGGTCTAAATGGACCCATCAATCAATATATGTTAAATGAAATCCTGTAAGCCATTCAAAGTACTGCTGCTGCTGCTAAGTCACTTCAGTCGGGTCCAACTCTGTGTGACCCCATAGATGGCAGCCCACTAGGCTCCCCCGTCCCAGGGATTCTCCAGGCAAGAACACTGGAGTGGGTTGCCATTTCCTTCTCCAATGCATGAAAGTGAAAAGAGAAAGTGAAGTCGCTCAGTCGTGTCCGACCCTCAACTGTTATGCCCAAATCGCGAAATGTTCCAATGACCACCAGGGAGCCGATATCTGATACAAAAGCAAGAAAGTTTTTATTACCAAGCTCCAGCTGGGCCTCCCACCCATACTGACACAGCAGCTACAGGGAGGAGTCCTGAGCTCTGGGTTACATTGCTTATATAGGGTATTATCATGGGAAAAATTCAAAAAAGGGTAGTCTCCGGGTCTGATTGGTCACCTTCTGGTGAAGGGTTAGGTGTTGAGTTCTGTTTGGTTCTCCTTTCCTGGGCTTGACTGGTCCCGGGCTGGCCAAGGATTCTGATTGGTTCGCAGGTGGTGGGGTGAGGTCAGGGGATTTCCAAAGGCTCTTTTCCCGGAACCTTACAAAATGGAGTAGTTTGATTCTTCACAACGACCCCATGGACTGCAGCCTTCCAGGCTTTTCTGCCCATGGGATTTTCCAAGCAGGAGTACTGGAGTGGGGTGCCATTGCCTTCTCTGATTTAGAGTACTACTCAGTTACAGTCGTCTTTCCAATACAATCTCCCACCATTAAACCACAAGGGAAGTCTGTCTCTATGAACCTCCTTTGGCAACACTTGTATTTATTGTCTAACTCTGCTGTAACAAATTCCATCAGTTCTGAGGCATAAAGCTGTACACATTTTTTTTTTTTCTCTTTCTGTACTGAAGGCCAAAAGTCTAAACTCAAAGTGTGAGCAGCTGTATTCCTTCTGGCTGCTGCTAAGTTGCTTCAGTCGTGTCCTAGTCTGTGACCCCATAGGCGGCAGCTCACCAGGCTCCCCTGTTCCTGGGATTCTCCAGGCAAGAACACTGGAGTGGGTTGCCATTTCCTTCATCAACGCATGAAAGTGAAAAGTGAAAGTGAAGTCGCTCAGTCGTGCCCGACTCTTTGCGACTGCATGGACTGCAGCCCACCAGGCTCCTCTGTCCATGGGATTTTCCAGGCAAGAGTACTGGAGTGGGGTGCCATTCCTTCTGGAGGCTCCAGAAAATGCTCCCATACCTTTTTCAGCTTCAAGAGACTATTTACATTCCCTGGCTCATAGCTCTTTTCTGGCATCTTTCAATCTCTTTCTTCCATGCTCACATCTCTTACTGTTGACTGACCATTTCTGTCTCCCTCTTATAAAAACTCATATGATTACACTGGACCCATCTGGATAATCTCCTTGTCTCAAGATCCTTAACTTAATCACATTTGCAATGTTCCTTTTGTCATATGCTATAATAAATATATTCCTAAGTCTCAGGGATTAGGATGTGGATATTTTTGGAAGGTCATTACTCAGCCTACCATGATACACTATACCTGCCATGATATTTATCACTATAGTCATATTAGAAATAATTGTTGACTATTAGAAAGAAAGGAAAGAAAGAATAGAGAAAGACACATGAATAGAGACAAAGCTGGAAAATCAAAATCAGTATCAGTGGAGAGAATACTACTTTAAGTGAGTAGGTTTTGATAGTTAACTATTAATTAAGGGTTTTGGTTTTCTAATGTATGAATTCCCTATCAGCTTTACATGCCTCTAATAGGAATAAATTACTTTTGTACCCAGCACCATTTTATTCTTCTGGAAAGTAATAGCACCACCACTTCAGCCCATTTTTTTTTCCTTCTGAATCCAACATTTTATTCCAAAATGAAGCTGTGCTTTTGATTACCTCCTGATCATAGTAACTGGTTGAAGGTAGAACCCATGAGTCAAACCTGGCTGATTATGATTTCCTTAGAGAGTAGCTGAGAAAAACAGATATTTTATTTCTGGTGGCTAAGCTCAAAGTTCATGAGATCCAAACTGTTGGCCTCCTTCAGCCTAGTCTTGTAGGAAAAGCCAGGTAGATGACTTAATTCTATGCCTCTCTTTCCTTTTCTTTCATATTGCAGGAAAATACTGAGGTCTGTCTATCTGTCATTTATCTATCATTCATATATAGATACCCACATAAGTAGCAGAGTTCTGCATCTAGACATCTCTCCTGAACCTACCGAAAATATTTTTGTTGCTTACTCTCTTAATATCCATATTTACATATTTAAAAAAATGAGCCCTGGTAAAATGTACTATTTTTCTGTATTCTAAATTATGCAAATAAACAAGCATAAAACATCTGAACAGGATACTAATTCTGGTTACATTATAATTCGCAACATCAAACTGTTTATAGAACTTATCACAAGTACACAATATCATGGAAACATTAATCCCTATTCATCCATTTGGACAAATGTGTGTGCATGTATACACATATACAAAAGAAATATATACACATGTTTCTTTGGCTTCATCCAAACATAACTCTGCAGTGGAATATTTCAGTTCTCGATGAGAAGAATGGTAAAGCAGTATTCTATTATTCTATCTGAAATCACACTGTTTTCTTTTTAGGCCATTAGTGAGGCATTCTGACTGCCTCACTCTTTCCCAACATTCACCAAGGATGACTTCTATCACAACATTTATGTTCCTGAGTATGCACTGCTAGAAAGAAATGAGAAGTTATATTGATTTCTCGAAGGACACTGCTGTCATGAATACATAATTTAAATGGTGGAGCATCAGGGTAGGTCCAGCCTCAGTGATGAGCTGGTATCTCAAATAAAGGTATGCAGCCTAATGTGAAGCTTGCTTTCACCAATGTTTAATTTTCATTCTGTATAAATACTGCATTTTTGTAAAAATGTAGGTCAGAGTATAAGAAACATGAATATTTTAAGACTACCAGAGAAAAAAATTAATTACTAGCACTGTCCTCTGAACTATTTACCTTAAATAAAATTAGCATTGCAATTTAAACCTTAGGGAAGACAATGTGTTTTATTTACCAAAGTAAATAGCATGTCATAAGCAAAGTGTCTGATATATTGGACCAAAATAACAAGGTTTGGCCCATTTCAGAGAAATGGCATTTTGGGTATGGAATGAAAAGGGGGTTGATGGGGAAGAGAATCATTGGGAAGAGAATCAGGACATGATTAAGTGCAAACTGAAATCTAACTCTTTACTGAGCAGTAAGATGCAAAACGCCTGATGCACAGTTGTGTAGGACTTCTTTCCTGAGCAAGAAGTAACTTTCTAAAATGATATTTTGCCGTCTAGGTCTTCCATCTCACAGAAATGGAAATGATTTATTTTTGATAGTTAACCTTAAATTCTCAGATTAAATGAAGAGTTTCAGATTTTTTAAGGTAACAGGAATGGATTACTGTTTTCTAACTTGAAATAGGAAAGTTTTAGAGCTTCAGTTTTAGTATGATGCATTTATATATTACTTGATGGGGGGAAGGGGAAGATGGCCATTAACTTTTGAAAATGAACTCAGATGATCATAACTGTATTAATAGATACATTTGCTAGCCACTTTCAGTTGAGATTCAGATTCTCAGAATGCTTGGCAGCATTTATTAAAGGGTGTGATTTTAAGACAGTAATTTGTAATGCCCAGAAATCTCACAAAACACAAAAATACACTGAGTATAAATACAGATCCAACATTATATCCATTGTTATATTCACAATTGTTTTGCCTGACTCGTTGGTTGAGAGCACTAAAATTTATTTTAAAAACTTGAGTGTCTAGAGAAAAGAGAAATTAAACCTGATACAAATAAATTTTCAAGCAACCTCCAATGATTAACTTGCACTTTAACTGACAATGTACTATTCCTCTAGTGATATTTTGACATAAGATTTCTTTCTGTATTTGGCTCTAACTTACCCAGGTAGTATCTTCAAGACTCCACGTTTCAGAGTTAGGTTTGAATGTCACTCTTGCCAGCTCTTACCAGATCTGAGTAAAGAAACTATGAGATTTTTTTTTTTAATAAGAAGGCTTTGTGTGTCTTTCTTGTGTACTTATTTTCTAAAGTTTGAAAGATATTTATGCTTTTGAACTATGGTGCTGAAAAAACTCTTGAGAGTCCCTTGGACTGCAACGAGATCCAACCAGTCAAACCTAAAGGAAATCAGTCCTGAATATTCATTGGAAGGACTGATGCTGAAGCTGAAACTCCAAATACTTTGGCCACCTGATACAAAGAAGTGACTTACTGGAAAAGACCCTGATGCTGGGAAAGATTGAAGGCAGGAGGAGAAGGGGACGACAGAGGATGAGATGGTTGGATGGCATCAACGACTTGATGGACACGAGTTTGAGCAAGCTTCAGGAGTTGGAGATGGACAGGGAAGCCTGGCATGCTGCAGTCCATGGGGTCGCAAAGAGTCAGACATGACTGAGTGACTGAACTGAACTGAACTTGAAAGATATACTAATTATTTTCTCTGGATTTCCATAGTTTGAAGCCATGTAATCTTTGACTCTGCAATAATAGTACTAAATCTTTTGTAAAATATTTTCTCATTCTATTTTATTATTTTATTACTATTATTATTTTATTTTGATACTGTATTTTATTTTATTTTTTTATTTTTTTAATTTTTTTATTTTAAAATCTTTAATTCTTACATATATTTTTTCAAAACTTTTTTCAGGAATCAATGAATGTTCCCTGTCACCAATGAATTGGATTTTAGAGAAAACATTTTAACCAAGTATTCATTGCATGTTAATATATTCTATCAAATTGATCTATGTATTCTCTATAGATATATCCAATTGATATTACAGCTAGTTAGGATTCTAGCTTGTAATTACATGCCATCTTTCACTTATAAAATAAACATTAAGTAATATAGGTATATTGTTATACTGTATTATGTATGCAATTTATTTTTTTCAATTGTGAGCATCATGACATCAGCAGCTGTGCCATGTAAATTATTCTCTAATTCCTAATCCAAATAATAAAATGAATGCCAACAAAATATAGATAAGCAATATAAATATGTTAAATTTGACTCACAAGTGTTCCTGTAGTGTAAACTTTTGAAAACATATTTCAAGACAAATACTTGAGATTGAAGTGATATGAATATACTTTAAAGTATTGTAAATATTCCTGTAAGATATACTTTTACTCACAACTCATTTGATTTCTTTAGTCTTTTGCTGTAAAGTTTCATGTGGAAGCTGAGCACTCTGTTTCAGTCTGCAATCTTCCTAAATTTACATTCCATTCAAGAATCAATCCACATTAATATCCAACATATAGAACCAGTCAATTCTAAAGGAAATTGACTCTTAATATTTATTGGAAGAACTGATGATAAAGCTGAACCTCCAATAATTTGGCCACCTGATGTGAAGAAACTACTCACTGGAAAAGATATTGCTGCTAGGAAAGATTGAGTGCAGGAGGAGAAGGTGGTGACAGAGAATGCGATGGTTGGATGGCATCACTGACTCAATGGACATGAATTTGAGCAAACTCTGGGAGATAGTGAAGGACAGGGAAGCCTGACTTGCTGCAGTCCATGGGGTCACAAAGAGTGGACATAACTGAGTAACTGAACAGCAGTAATATATAAACAGCTCAAACAACTCAACATCATCAAACAAACAACTTCCTTAAAAAATGGGCAGAAGAACTGAATAGACACTTTCCTGAGAGGAAAGGCATATGACCAACCAGCACATGAAAAGGTGCTCAATATGGCTAATCATCTGGGAAATGCAAAGCAAAACCACAATGAGATATCACCTCACATGTCAGATGTCAATCATAAAAAAAAAAAAAACAAATGTTTGCAAGTATGTGGAAAAAAGGAAACCCTACTACACTGTTGATGGAATATAAATCAGCATGCCACCATGGAAAAGAGTATGGAGGTTTCTCAAAAAACTAAAAATAGTTTAGCTTCTAAAAGAATCATATAACTTAGCAATTCCACTCCTGGGTATACAACTAAAGAAAACAAAACCACTACTTTGAAAAGATATATGCACTGCAATGTTCATAGCAGTGTTATTTACAATTGCCAAGATATGGAAGCAACTTAAGTGTCCATCAACAGATGAGTAGATAAAGATCTGGTATGAACACGTGTATTCAATGGAATACCACCCAGCCATAATCAGTTCATAATCATGTCCGACTCTTTGTGACTCCACAGACTGGAGCACACCAGGCCTCCCTGTCCATCACTAATGACATCTTATCATTTGGAGCAACATGAATAAACTCGGAGAGAATTATGCTAAGTGAAATAAGTCAGAGATAAACAAACACTGAATGATATCACTCATATGTGAAATCTAAAAAATACAACAAACTAGTGAATATAATATATTCAATATATCATTGGAGAAGGAAATGGCAACCCACTCCAGTGTTCTTGCCTAGAGAACCCCAAGGATGGCGGAGCCTGGTGGGCTGCAGCCTATGGGCTCACAGAGTCGTACACAACTGAAGTGACTTAGCAGTAGCAGCAGTGAATATAACAGAAAAGAAGCAGATTGACAGGTATAAAGAGCTAACTAGTGGTTACCAGTGGAGAGGGTGAGAAAGGGCCATGCAGAAGTGGGGAGGTGGAAGCAGAATCTATTGGATATAAGGTAGGCTCAAAGATGTATTATCTGATATGTAGAATATAGCCAATATTTTGTAATACTGTAAATGAAAAATAACCTTTAAAATTATATTTAAAAATCAATCCATCCATGAATAGTAGTCTATTTTTTTACTGTATTTAATTTCAGAATTATTTGTTTCACATCAGTTGGCAGTTAAGAATACTAAAATCTGGAAAATAACATATTTTAATAGAAAGCTTAGGATGCAGGACCCAAATTTAAATTTATTATCTTTCCAAACCCTTTAGTAAGATATTTTTTCACACTATTCTTGCTCTAACCATCCATCTTTATTTTTATACTTCATTTTAATTTCTATTTCTTTCGGCTCACACCCATTTTCTTTTATGTACCTCATGTTATCAAAAGCATGCTCAAATTTTAAAATGTCATTATAAAATCTGAAATAAGATTGAAGACAAGCAGTGATTTTAAGTTCTATAAACATTTTCACTGTGTGTAATAATAAGTTATACTAAAAGTCACACAAGCTGAGCACATTTCTTTGGCAGAAAACTTAACAATGCACAAACGATGCAAACTTCTGATAGCAATGTTCTTTGATAAAAGATTCAAAAGCAAGTTCAGACACTACTTTGGACATTCTCGAATCCACTTATTCAGTGATAATTAGTTCCTCTTTTCTTATCAAATCTTATCTCCATGAAAAAACAGATTATATAACAAGCTTCCTGGGATGTATTACTCTCAAGTTCCAAAAACATCTTACATTTTCTCTGATATAAATAGTTATTTTCTTTCATTAGTAGACAAGTAGATACACAGTAATAAATCCATGGCTCTAAGCTGTGTTCTGTGCTTATTAGTGTTGTTTATTTTCCATGTTTTCTAATAGCATCTTATTGAAACACTGAAAAATTAGTTGAAATATTAGCAGAATGGTCACTAATAAAATTGTTAATAAAATTTATCATTAGAATATATACTAAAATAACACATTGCTGAACTTAAACTGTATAATATACAGATATTACACGTTATTTTAGACTCATTCATCTCTCTCTTTCAACCTTCTGTTACGTGAACGTATCATCAAGGGTGGAACTGTCAGTATGACAATGAGCTATCATACATTTTAGCCTGTTTTTTCTTCCTCACAGAGAGCAAATCTTGAATGGAACATTTATTTCAAGTTGGGTAACTCTCTACTGAGTTGTTTTTTTTTTTTTTTTTTAATCTCATTGGGTTTTTACACCATTGTAAAATCACCGGATTTAAATAGCACTTAAAAATAATGATTCTTTTCATAATACAATGAAGTTTATGAAAAGAGGAAATGTTGGCTTATGGAGAAAAGATGAATGAACAGAATAAGACTTCCATTGGAGGGATTTATGATATATATTTAGCATCTTAGACAACATAATAAATCACTGCCACAGTCAATGTGAAAAATACATTAGATGCCATTTGTTTTTCACCAGCCTATCTGGGTTCTTTTCAGATGTCATTTTCAAGATTTATACTCCAGTTTTATTTCATGCTATAAAAAGTCCATTACTGATTACAGAGGAACTCTCAAACATGACATTAAAAAAAAAAATTCAGGACTGCTCACATGCATACTATCAGCTTCATTGTGAATCACTGGAAAAAGAATACTATACCAATGAATCCAATGAGAACACAAACAATGATAAACGCAAGTCATCACAAATCCCTCTGTAACTGAATATCATATATTGACATTTTCTCTTTAGCGAGCACTGACAAATAAGATCAAATATCTCATTAAATTCTATAGAGACCCTTGTTCTTTACATTATGTATATTGTGAAATCCTCTGATAATTTTCTGTCTTGCACAGCTGTGTATGCAACAGTGATGCATAGGATTATAAACCCCTAAAGGTGTTTTTTTTTCTTTCTGTCCACAACTCATTATTCTACACATAACAATATATATCAAGACAAGTTAAAATTAGTTTTGATGATGGAAATGAAGAAAGAAGACCAAAACTAAGAATACATTTCTAGTTTAAAGTTATTCAGGCCAGCAAAATCTCCTATTATACCAACAACACACTGAATATTTAAAAGTCTTCTTGATGAATAACTATAAAAACTCAAATGTTTGGGCCAAAATGGCTGTCAAGAATTTAGTACAAAAACCAGTACTTGTATAAATGAGTATTTTCATCTTTCTTTCTATGTTGAACAATTAATATTTTTACTAACTGATTACTTGTCCCATTTATTGTATAGATAGAGGGTTTTCATGAAATCAATTCAAGAATCAAAGATAAATTGCTAAACCCAAGTTTTTCCTTGATCCTCATCACTGAGTAGCTCTTAATACTTTGCCAATTTAAATATTTTATAGCAACTATTACAGGATTAATCATATTAGTGTTGTATATTAGTGTTGTTTTATATATATATACGTGTGTGTGTGTGTGTGTATATATATATATATATATATATATATATATATATATATATATATATATATATATATATGTGTGTGTGTGTGTGTTTCAGATAAACCAATGTCAAACTTATTTAAAATTAGGGGAGTTTGATATACCATACAGATTATTCAAATAATGAAAATTTTAGTATGTTTTGTTTATAACACAGTTATTGTTTAAAATGTTTTAAGATGCACATTTTAAAACCTGATCTAAAGACTTTTTCCCCATGGGTAATCAAAGAGGTATTTAAATTTTGAATCTTACCTACCTAAATTTATTTATAGTGTAGATCAGCCTTTGGTCCTCTGGGTGTATTTACATTAACACAAAAATTACATTTAAAAATGTTGTGTGCTCTCCTACCAAGTTAAATCAATGTGCCTGCATTTTCCCTAGATGCCAGCATAAATGCAAGAATGCAATTTTAGGAGTGAAGGACCTCTATAAACAATATTCTGTTTCCAATTTCAGGAACGTGAAACCAAAAGATTGAACACAGTAACCTTCTGAGCATCTAATTACTTTCATGTAAAAGAAGGGACCTTTCCTATAGTAAACTTATATAACCCATGAGGTTTTCAACATGAAATAAAACAACAGCCCAAAATCTGTGCACAAGTCCTGATGTCAAAAGACAAATAATATACTTGTATATGTATATATACAAATAAACATATGTATAATTATATATATTATATCAAGGTCCCACCATATGACCTGTTACATCTACATAGATTTTTCTAAAGGCAAAGTATACTACAGTCCAATAGGAAAATCACACCTGAGGGATTAAATACAAATCTTGTCACTGCAATATTTAATTGCATCACTCAAATTCTAGACCAATTTGGAAACTGAAAAGGCCCAATTATTTAGAGCTCGAAAGAGACCTAACGGTTACTGTGGCCCAAAGTAATGGGTTGTTTGCTATACATTTAACCTATTTCCTTCTCAGAACTTTCTTCTGAATGTTGGTCAGCCAATTTAAAGATGAAGAAAATAAATCTCAGAGAGTTAAAGTAACTTGCACAAGGGGGCACCAGTAATCACAGACATGTTATTCAAACCCAGCTCTGTTGTAACTTGCAAATCCGTTTTGCCCCTGTAGCTGCTGCACCATATCCAAGCCTGCAGAAATTATTTCCTGAATTATCTCACATATATGTCAACATCTTTGTTATAATAGTGATAAAATTATAAAATGGTAGAGTTAGAAGGAGCTTTTAAGATCAATTAATTGATTCTTGTTTGTTTTACAGTTGGAAAAAATTAAGGTCAAATAAAATCATGGAGTATTTCTATAACAAAAGAGCTTTTAATAGCTCTTTTTGCATCTTGCATTTGTTGGTTTCCTACTACACACATGTTAACTTTTCAGAAATAAATGTTTTAACAATCTTAAAAAAATATGGCAGAGGCAGACCTAGAAGACAGGCCAATCAATGAAGTTCTATATGCAACAGAAATGTTTTTCAAAACCATTTCCCATATGGATGAATAATTTAAGTGGAAGTTAGGTAAAACAGTTATATACTATGCAATATGAGGTAACTTTGGCTCAAAGATTAGTTCATATGCTTGATTTCCATTCTTTCAATAGATTATTGGCAACATTTTACTTAAGAGAGAGATAATATTCTTCTAGATATTAAATTTTATTCTCTACTTGAGCTTTTTTTCTCAGTTGAAAAAAAATGCCAAAGAACCAGGATATAAGTGCTGGAGGAGGGATGGCAACTCAAAATGGAAGTCGGTGGGTGCTATACTATGCTTAGTCACTCAATTGTGTACAACTCTTTGTGACCCCATGGACTGTAAGTCCACCAGGCTCCTTTGTCCATGGGGATTCTCCAGGCAAGAATAATGGACTGGGTTGCCATGCCCTCCTCCAGGGGATCTTCCCAACACAGGGATCAAACCCAGTCTCCACAGTGCAAGTGGTTTCTTTACCAGCTGAGCCACCAGAGTAGCCCAAGAATACGGGGTGGGTAGCCTATCCCTTTTCCAAGGTATCTTCCCAACCCAGGAATCAAACTGGGGTCTTCTCCATTTCGGGTGTATTCTCTATGCTAAGCTACCAGGGAAGCCAGAGTTGGTGGGTACTCTGGCTCCCTACTGGGGAATAGGGAACTTCCAGAATTTACAGGCAGTTAATTGCTGGGTCACTATAAGGACAGGCAACTGGAAAGACGTGGTTGGTACTAGCATGAAGATAGAAAAGGTTATTGAATGAAGGATGGTGCAGAGAAAGCCACTATGCTTTTACTGTTCTACGCGGCATCCATGGTCAAAATGAAGCATTACTGATATTTATACCCCTACTGTCTTAATAAGGATCAGATGGTACAGAGGGATATTTGGGGATACTGCCATTCTGGAACTGCTGGGCACAGATATCATGCGACAATACATGTGGAGAGCCCCAGGGCTTTCTCAGAAAGTGGGCAGTTTGTAACCCCTTTAAGAAGTACAGCAGCTTACAAGGTCCTGACATTTGTGTACAAAGATCATACTTTGCATAACTCAGGAAGTGTTTTTTCATGAAGACCAAGGATTATGCAACCCTGACCTCCCTGAGAGCTGTCATACAAAAGAGAGCACAGCATCAGTGTGATTTCTAAGCCTTTGTGTTATTCTAGAATCACACGAAAAACACTGATTCAAAGTTGAAGAATATTAAGTGGATTTTTTAATACTCTACCATTAGAGAAATATAAAAATACAATCAGTTATCAAATTTAATGATGCTATTATGCTTTGGTCACTATAACAAGTATTATAAGGAAAATGAGTATTTCTATAGTACTAATATGTACTACGTATAAATTATATTTTATGCACAATAGAAATGAAAGTATAAATGTAATCTTCAGTACCTCTGAAAATTAAAAAAAAAAACAACAACAAAAAACTGTAATGAAAACTTAAATGTGCTGCTGTCTTTTAAGAGACATAAACTAAATTTCCTAAATCATTCTGTATTCCCAACAGGTAAACTGGGCTCCAAACAACTAGAAAAATTTGTTACTAAAATTAAACTTGTTATTTTTATTATATATCTTATAGGAAAACTCAGAGTTTTGAATTTAGTTAAATATATAGTTTGTTGACAATCATAACATATTCTGAGTAACAATCATTCCTCTTTGGGGATTTTTTAATCTTAATTCTACTCTACTAAATTTTTTATCCCAAAGAGCTGTAAAAATTCCTTTTGCCTTGATTTTTGAAAACATTTCTTTACTTCAATGTCATGAAGTATTTGAATGTCTTTTTAAAAAACCAAAAGGAGGAGGGTTCATGTTTGGGAACGCATGTAAGAATTAAAGATTTTAAAATTAAAAAAAAAAAATAAAATAAAATAAACAAAAAAAATAAAAGAAAAAACCAAAAGGAAATGAAAAGTAATATTTATATACTTTGCTAAACTTTTTAACTGTAAAACTAGTATTATTAGCCTGTATGTTTATTTTGTTTTGATATTTCCTTAACATCTAATAACACAGGATGAAATATTTTATGCTTTCAGATGACAAAATGTACATCTTTAGAGGACCGTAGATTAGCCCTTAAGAAATGTTAATATTCATACAAATCACCTGTAGATCTTGTTAGAATACAGAATCTGATTTAGTCAGTGTGGATGGTGCCTCAATTCTGATGCTGATCTTTGGACAATGATTTCATTTGGAAGATGTTAGAGGATAGTGAAGTAGTTACACCTTAAGCTTTTTCTATGAGGCAGAAATGGGATCAGTATTATTGCAGGACAATGACTTCAGGTGAAAAGTTCGGTTTGTATTAGTTCATTCCAATGTGCTTTAGTCACATCGCAGACACAGTCATTTCTGTGTACAAATATGTGAAAATTACCTCCTTCTCACTTAAAGATTTATCAGCCTATCATAAGTATTTGTAAGTGCCATTATGCTACCATAATGATTATCAGTCATACTATAAGTAGCTTATCTAATTTTAATAGTGTGATTTTAACCAAATCCTCTCAAATCAGTACCACTTTTTATAAAATTCTGAATTTGAAAATCAAGAAAAAAAGAGAAAAATAAAGATATTTTATTTTATAAAATCATGGCATGAAGTACCTAATTGTAGCTTGAATACAACAGTCCCTCAGATCTTTATGTTATGAAGTTATAGGTAAGAAATTGATGAGAACACAGCTATATTTATGTAGTGGCTTCTTAGTTTATTCCTTCTCTTCCATTTGATATTTCTATGCATTGTTACAAATTTATATTTTGTAATAAAATTAGAGAATGAGATATATGGATTTTGACTTGAATGTGTCAATATTAGAAAATAATACATTGTAATTTTCTGCTTTCTCTTCTCAACAAAATTCCACATTTTGGGATAATCCACAGTAACAAGTCTGAGGAACAAACATTCACTATGTAATTATAATAGTTTTATTGTTATTATTACCTGCTTTTATAAGAATATTACCACACATCCTCACTTAATAAATAATTGGACATCCCTTTATATTTCTAGCTACCGATCTAATTCTTTTTAATAGCTAATTAGTCTTTTCAATTATGGATAAAACACAATTTGATTTGTTTTTGTGACTAAAAACATTGTTGCAACAAATTCCCTCATGCATATTTCCCTAACTCTCCTCTATTACTAGAACAAACAAACGTAGATAACAAATAGTGAAACATATGGGATAAGGAATTAATTAATTTTAATTGCCTTTTTTCTGATTAGTCTATTGAGAGGTAAAATGCATATTCTCTTTCCCCAACAATGGATATGAAAAACTTTTATATTCACTAGCACTGCACTGCTGTGCAAACAATTGTAAAATGAGTGGTTTATTTATTCATTTATTTTTTGACTCTGTGACTTTGAATCCCATGTTAGATACATACTTGTCCCTGGGAAATTTCCCTTTTGTGAACTGTCTGTTAACATCTGGCCACTATTCTGAATTTTTTTCTATATTAAATTGTGCAAGTTCAGTGCTTATTAATAGTTTTCAATATTCATCAGCTATTTTGTAATCATCCAGTCTCCAATAAGGCTTTTGTTTGTTGTTCCTTTGCATGTAAAAGTTGCTTGCCTTTTACATCTTTATTTTCATGTAACAAAATGTATCTGTATTTTCATTTTGATTCTTGGGATTCATGTCTTTCTTTACAAAAGATTTCTCACCCTAAATTTATAAAAATACACAAATTTAATTTTACATTTTTGATTTAATTATTTGATTTTAATTCATCATCTTTCTCAAATTAGTATTAAAATTAGATCAATGTGGAAAACAACTCCTATTTTTTTTCCAGACCAATTTAAAATATATCGCAATATAATTTTTTTCATACATGTGTTTTTCGTACAAGTCTGTTCCTCATGGTAAGTATTATATCATTGTAACTAGAGCAACTTCACGGAAGAGAGATCCTCTGGTAGCTATGTCCCTTTATTGTTGGCCTTATTTTAAACTTTTTTTAAAAGCATTTTTGCTCTACTTTCATTAGGTAAAAAGTTGAAAACTGAGAAATAGCCACTGAATCCTTATTGTATGCCAGGTGCTTTTCTGCCAATAATTATGCCAACAATGGCAGAGAAAAATAAGCTGAAGAATAAATACAAATAGTGTCAGCTGCATCACACAGACGCTGACAGGCTTCATCTTTAACATGGTCTTGAAGGAGGAAACAGACAGAACTGGCTCCATCTTGAAAACAGGACTCCATCTTGGGCTGGACTGTGGACTTTGAGCTATATGCCCAGTATCTATACAAAAGACTTATCAACTGGAAAACTAGACTCCACCCCCCGCCCCAGATGGAGGAGCCCCAGGGCTCGTACCTAGACTCTCCATCACCTAAAAGAATGCCCTAAGTATCCATGTAACTGAATAGAATCATAAATTCTATCATGCTTATTGGGGTATGACCACAGGCCTATTGATAATTGTCCACTGTTAACCACTTAGGCTTAAGGCATACGAATCATGGGTTTAAGGCATACGAATCACGGGTTAACTTTATATCTTTCTTTTCCTTTGTTCAGACTAGTTTCAGGGAATTTGAGGAGGTGGGTTTGGGCACGTACACTTAGGATATATAAGGTTTTCACAAAAACTGGTCGGGGTCCTTGGCTAAGAGGAGACTCTGCCTTGGTCCTGCCAGTGTAATAAACTGCACTCCACTATCTGCACTGTCCTTCTGAGTGAGTTTGTTTCCTGGAATGCATGGCTACAACAGTCTTACAGAAATTATGCAGTTTTGTTTTGTATTTCCATGTTGACCAAGAGATCTTTAACAGTAATTTTCATTAATATCTATTTTTATTCTATTGTATTCAGAAAAGACATTTTGGTTTTAACATATTAAAGCTTTATTTGTGACTTAATACATGATTAAATTTGATAAATGTCCCCTTCTTAGGACTTCAAAGTGTATTGTCATTATCACAGTCTTAGGATATCACATATATTTAATAATTAATTTTTTCAGGTCTTCTGTAATCTTACTAAATTTTGTCCACTTGATCACTTGAATCACTTGATATAGCAGGTGTATGAATCCTGGCTACCTATACCACTGATAATATTTTCTACTTGTTGCAGTGAGAAGGAAAAAAAGAGGAATGAATTTTTCTTTCAGAAATGAGTTCTTTTCTTTCCCTTTTCTGAGAACAAAGATAAAGAAAACAGTGACAAGGTCAGATCATTCCTAGTTTTTACTTTAAATATTCCTAATCTGTAGTCTAACTAACTTTACTTTCCTCAAAACTAACCTAACACTATGTAAATTACATCCTGCACCTATTGCAACCCCCGACCCCAGCTCTGCATGACTTACATCTTGCATCTATTACACTTTAACTCTATGCTAATTACATCCTGGACCTTCACTGTGCTCCCTTCATAGTTTTTTTTGCATTTCAGAAAGAAGACCACAGTACACTAACCCAGAGACAAAGGGACCCAATTACCAGGGTACCTGACTCCAGCTATGACTTGTAAAACAAAACAAGAAGAATGCAAGACCGTCATTACTTTAAGCCTTATCATTTACCGTAAAGTCATGAGACCCAGGCTATATAAAGTTCCTTGCGTTCCTCCAGAGTGAGGGGGGAATGGTTCTTGAGACACTAGCCGGCTGTTCTTCCCTCCACTGGCTAAGGAGGAAACCATCTTTGGCAGCAGCATGCTCATGTTTAGTGCTTGCTCCTGGGATTATTTTGAAATACTAAGCTATTCTTTTCATGTTTCACATGTTCATTTTCTGCTATTTTCTCATTTTCTGTCAAAACATTATATAGTTTATATTTATATTCTTAAATATCAGTTTGAAGGGGTTTTGGTGCATTTTCTGCTTCTCATAGATAAATGTGTAGGATTCTTTCAGATTCATTAATGAATGCTCTTATACTGGAATTTGTGCTGTCTCTGATTCTGGCTTCATAGCTTTGAAGATGCTCCTCAATTTCGTTACCAGAAAAGACTTAAAATACGTCCTAAGTATAGAGCCACCATTCCTCAAAGTCAAGTCTGGTCAAGAACATCTGATAGTTTCAGGATGGAATCTGAGTCTTTTGAGCCCTTTTTTGTTAGATATCTGAAACTTTTATTAATCTGAGTGCTCCTGGGTAGCATAATTTAATTTCTGTAACTGTATATTCCCATGAAAGTGAAACTCCTAGGGAAAAAAAAAGCATTTTGTAGCCATTTCTGAGATTTATTAAGCCTCATAGCCACATTCTTTTTGAAATCTTATACCTACAGTTTTCCACATTAACCTATAAATCAGGGCCACTAAGAAATTGTCCCAATTTGTCTATTCTCAGTTTCTTTATGTTTCCTAAATAACCATCGAGGTGTGTAGTTGGTAGTGTTAGGTAGTTAGAATAGGAAAAGGGAGTCCAGAATGGCGGTGGCTAAAAGACAAGGAAGGGAAAAGCCCACAAATAGATCAAAGGAAGGTCTGAGGACTGGAGTAAGGACCTCAGGTACAACAAACAGCACTCCTGGCTGGCCCAATTTACATAGGGCAGTTTCGGGGGAGGAAAAAACATAACAAAGAGGAGCCAAAGGGCCGGAGCTTCTTCTCTCTCTCCCTTGCTCTCTGTTTTCTTCACATCCTTTGGGTCGGCATGACCTCATGCCTGGAGGATGTATTTTCCTTTATTTTCTAAATAAAACTGAGCTGTCACACGAAGCTGTAACACTGGTCTGTCTAAGAGCTGTAACACTGGCCCAGTGGAGAGCGATAACACTGATCTGTCACTTGAAATTTTTGTTGTGATGAGACAGAACCAAGGAATTACACAGTCCCCTGACAGTAGCAATGTTGGATTTCTGTAGAGTCAATTGACATGCCTTCATAGATTTATTTAACTCACATTTATTTAGATTTTTTTTTTTTTTTTGGCCTCTTTAGTTTCAATAGAGAGACAAAATCTCCAAGGTAGAAAACCAGCATAAGTGCCCTGCATTAGATTTACAAGTACCCTACTATTTCCTTAGTGTCGGTACCAAAGTAACTAAGCCAAAATAGAATAAAAACACCACAATGGCTTTGGCTCAGTGAGCTCAAGTTTTCTACACTTTAAAAAGTGTATAAATCTATATCTGTGTAGTTGTATGTGGTAAAGATGTGGAAGGCTAGATTATAGTGGATGATTTACTTTTGCTACAACATTTTAATGCATGCAAACACACGAAACTATCATTCTTGAAAATAAGGAGACATATTTCATGTGCAATAACTGACTGCATCCATAAATACCATTTGCCTATTACTGAATCATCTAATGCCACTTAGAAGTCAGAGTGACAAAAATTAATATCACCCCAAGTTGGGGAAATGAAGAGAGAAGGATGATACATATAGATTCCAAAATTGTTATGAAAGTTATTAAGATTAAAATCATTTTAGATTATATTGAATGAGAGTAAAAGAAAGTGCTGTTATAATTATGAGAAAAAGGAAAAAAAATTGTCAAAATTTGTAATTAAACCAGAAATAGTGTTGGTCATTTTATAAGTAGCTGTATAATACATCAGAATATTTCATAATCATTTGTTCTTCTCTGAATCAGACAAGCTATTAATAGTTTTATTTGCCATTAACATGGCAAAACATGTTAATTCTGTTTCTAATGATAAAATGTTTTGATTTAAAATCAATAAACACATATGACTCTTCATCACACTAAACCTATGAACATATAAGTATAATTTGAGAAACTCATATTGTTTGATTTTATTCAATCTAATCACTCAGTGAGTCTCTCTGGAGGATAGAAACCTGTGTATAATCCCATGAAGAACACAAACATTAGTAACTGGCCGCCCAGTTTTTCAATGCAAAGATAATCAAAGAATAATGTAAACAACTGCAATGTAATTAGAATACAAGACAGGCTTCAAAATGAAGAAACAAATAAGAAAGCAATAGAAACTCATGAAATCAAAAGAGCACAAAAACCACACACTCTTGCTTTTGTGAACTTATATTTTAACAACAAATCTAAAGACAACTTCCCAAAACACTTCAAAAGAGCTTATAGCTATTATAATTTTAGAATCTTGCTGTTTTGAAGCATAGGGCTAGAGCTCTAAAGCCAATATTTTCTGAATAGTGATAAAACCAAGCAGGACCCTATTGCATCTTCCAAGGACAGAACCCTATTCCATGTCATCCACCTGCCTCTTATCTGTTAAAAAAAAAAAAAAAAGGCCAAAGAATAAATTTAATCAGAGAAGCCACAAAATGCAAACACAAAGGAAAGCAGTCAAACAAGATCAAATAAGAATTTAGTCATTACCTTTAGTTCCTTGTCAAGGGCTACAGACAACATTCTGAGCCATGTCTTTTGAGCTGTTTTGCAGATACTGAAATCCCTACCAAGTGGACAAAGTTAACTCAATGATGACCAGACTGTAGCCATGACATGTTATTTCACCTTACACAATTCTAAGAACTGGCCTCAAGAAAATTAAAACAAACCGACCCTAGAGCTGAAGATTAACTGTATTTAAAACAGTCAAGATGACAATAATCAGACCACCTCATGACCAATATCAAGATGATAGAACTGACTGTGCTATTCCACACGGAGCCGCCACTCTCTGCCCATACATCCCTGAAATTCCCCTTTAAAAGCTCTTGCCTCCTGATCAGCAGTGGGGAGCTGTCTTTTGGACATGAGTCCGCCTTTTCTCCAGGTTACTAGCCTCCTGAGTAAATAAACCTTTCCTTTCCAACCAACATTCACATTGACCTTTGAGGAGCAAGCAACTGGGTCTGAGTTTAGTAACAGTGAGACATACACATTTCTGCAAAATTATCAAGAATTTGAATCAAATTTTTGATTATCTTATTAATGCTATAACCTGACTAATGTAACCTGATTTAGATATAAATACCATCTATATAAAAATCCCTGTCTAGTTATTGTGAACCAATACCACTCAATTGAAAAAGATGTCATCAGTGGAGAGGAAAAGACAGCCAAAGAGATTATGGCAATAGGTAATTGTCTTAGTTAGCCTGGACCACAATAACAAATACCATAAAAATGATAATATAAAAATGATAAAAAAAATTATTTCTCACAACAGCCAAAGAGATTACGGCAATAGCTAATTGTCTTAGTTAGCCTGGACCACAATAACAAACACCATAAAAATGATAATATAAAAATGATTTTAAAAATTATTTCTCACAGTTCCGGAGACTGAGAAGTCCAAAATCAAGGAGCCAGTGAAATAGGTTTCATTCTTGCCTTCTCAGGTGGCCACCAATGCAGTGTGTGCTCATATGAGCTCTTCTTTCTGCCTTTAGAGAGAGAGAGAGAGAGATCTCATTCTTATTTCTCTTCCTGTTCTTATAAAGGCATTAATCCCACCATGGGGCCCTACCCTCATGATCTCATCTAAACCTAATAATCTCCCCAAAGATTGTCCCCCAAACCCAGCCCTGTCACCAAATACTATCATGTTGTGGGCAGAGCTTGTAAACAAAAGAAGAGAAAGTATAACACTCAACATCCATGTATACAAGGATTAAGTAGCAACATACTACAAGTCACCCATAGACAGTGCACCCTGAGGAGAATTCAGGATGTAGAAAAATCTAATGAAATGTTCTGCATTTTGGGTATATGGCCCCTGAACAGTTAAGAGGCATATCTAAGGAGAATTTCAAGGACCTTAGACGCTTAAATCTTACCATACATAGAAAAACACTGAAATCGTCAACTTGAGATGTCTAGGGTCTTTGGTGATTAGCAATAACCTTTTACCAAGATGTATATTTGACTACATATATTTCCTAGCTCCCTCAAAATCATGTATTCATACACACACATACACACACACACACACAAAGTGGATCCTAGTAGGGGACTACTACTTTGGAGCATTTCCTCAGAGCTATCTGACAATCTCCTGGGCTATAATCCTTGGTAAATCCTTGAATAAAACTGAAACTCACTTCTCTTATATTGTGCATTTTTTCCAGTCTACAGGTTTTAACATATGAATAGGGGATGCACAAAAATTCAAGCCATAACAATGGCGAGTTAAAAAATGGCATGTCAATTGCATATTGATGTAGACAACCTGCTATATAAGAGAAAAGAAAAAAGGAGAAGAAAAGGAATTATCTTTTATATAAATGTTTAGTTTCAGTATGTTTGATCAACACTACTAATGCAAAATAGCTATTTCTGGTGATAAATTTAAATAGGATAAGGTAGCTCTCAAGTGACTCTGTTATTTATTCATCATCTAACAAGATGTTAGATGGACTTTAATTGATATGGTCTGTTCCCCTTAATTTTGAGTCTATGAATTTAGTATATATGCCAGAAGATATCGAGGGCTTATTCCATGTGATATGTGCAATATGGCTTCCCCATCCTAGAGATTATTTAAAAAGTAGAGATATCCTTTTGCTGACAAAGGTCTGTATATTTAAAGCTATGGTTTTTCCAGTAGTCACGTATGGATGTGAGAGTTAGATCATAAAGAAGTGATGCTTTTGAATTGTGGTGCTGGAGAAGACTCTTGAGAGTTCCTTGGACAGAAAGGAGATCAAACCAATAAATTTCCTAAATAAAATCAACCCTGAAAATTCATTCAAAGGACTGATGCTGAAGCTGAAGCTCCACTATGTTGGCCACCAGATGCGAAGAGCCAACTCCCTGGAAAAGACCCTGATGCTGGGAAAGATTGAAGGCAAGAGGAGAAAGTGGTGACAGAGGATGAGATAGTTGGATGGAATCACTGACTCAATGAACATGAGTTTGAGCAAACTCAGGGAGACAGTGAAGGACAGGCAAGCCTGGCATGCTGCAATTCATGGGATTACAAAGAGTTGGACATGACTTAGTGATGGAATAGCAACAACAACAACAACCTAGAGATAAAGCGGGCTATCTTTGGTAGAAGTCATAAGCGTTTTTGAAGTTATTGACCCTCTCTCAGAAACAAAGTATCCCTATCACTATCTCACTTTCAGTTGATCTCATCAGAAAACAGACCCCTGCATCTACATAGCTGACCCAGGCAATTGAACGACACTCATGATACATTTCCACAGACATGTGCCCCCAAAAGAGTGTCCTTGATCTACCCAAGTTTGAGTCTGGGTTCTGTCTCCTGAGCAGGATGACTAGATCTGCTTTTACTTTGGAATATGTGCTACTGAGGCTAAGATAATCATAGCAGACATGATTAGTTTTCAGCTTAACTAAAAATCAGTCATTCAGGCCCTACCATTCAGCAGAAATTCTATGAGTCAAGGATTCCAAAAGGATCAGGATCTTAGGCTTTATATCAGGCAATAGAACATGAGATAATCTCTCACTGCCATCCACCTTCTCCCCTCAAAGATCACTGTGACTTTCTCATGTGAAGCCAAGAAGCTGACGGGGATAAGCTGGCCATGATCATCACTAGACCACATGCTGTGGGAACCTTTTCTAGATTCTTGGCCATAGATTTCAACTTGACTCACAAACTAAAAGTCCCAGGCTTCTATGGCTGAGGCTTCCAGTTTAATAAGAGTTCTTTCACAAGCTGCATGCCATAAAAGAATATACATAGTAGCTCTTTAAACCCAAGTCCAAATCACTCAAGTTTCCCTGCCAAGGTGCTTCATTCTTTCATAAATTCTTCCTTTGTGAAAGTTCCCAATCAGCAAGAATGATCACCACAGAAACTTCTATTCCCAACACCCAGATGGTCCAACAAATTGACTGAAGCTCATACTAAATCCTAACAAAACTATTGGTGGCAAAAGGAAGGTGAGTTTGTCCCATTAACTCACTCATCTATCCCCAGCTTTCTCCTTGTCTGAATGTTCCCTCAGTCACTTATGAAATGGAAAATTTCAGACAGATAATATCCAACATCTAATCTTTACATACAGTCAACATACAGTCATATATAAAAGCAAAAATCAACACAAAGTCATTTAAATCTCTTTTGTTTCTTCCCTGCAAGTCTTGCTCTATTTTATAGGTCAAGTGCAGCATTCCTGAGGTTATATTCACAGTTCCCAGGAAATCCTTTTATATTCTAGATGGGGATTTGAAAGTGCTGGAGCTTAGGGGAGAAGGTTTAGAGGCAAATTGTGGGCACAGCTCTAGGAGACTCCAAGAATGTTTTCATCTTTGCCTAGATACCTGTTCACTTACCAGTACCTAAACAGTGCCCAGGCTCAAGGGCTCTTTCTATCTCTCACCATGATTCATGTATGATCAGGATTTTGCCCTATATTCCATGGCACCATCATCCATTTCCATGCCCACAGGTGGGCAGAGCCATGCGTTGGCTGTCTGTTTCAACAGAACTATAAACTTTTGAATCCCTCCCATCCCTGAAGTCCCAACATAGCTGGATGACTGTGTAGGGCCTTCAGTCTTTCTTGGGTGAACACTTTGGTCTCACCCCCAACCCCTAAATCTCCTGAGATCAGAACAGAAGCAAAACAAAGAATAAAGGGGTACATAGAAAATTTCTCCACTTCTGAAAATGAACTGGTTCACCAAACCCCCACTGGCTCTCAAAACTCCTAGACTTGTTTCCTACTGCTTGGAGAAAAGAACAAAAAATGAAAGCACTATTCAGCCTCCTTGTTCCAACCCTATCCTCTGCTGTTGGCCTCCAACTGCCTTCCCAATTCTTAAAAGGCAACAGGATGGACAAAAAATGCATTTTCAAATGATGAAACACTTTTCAACATATCAACTGCCTGTTTACATTGACTCACAGGGTCACTAATATTTCCTTTTTGAGAAGGTCATATTTGTGCAACTGTATCCTATATTTGTCTCTGAAATCATAAGTTAATTACTGTATTGATCCTGACAGGGGAATACACTATTTCTGGACCTTGGGGCAAATCAGTTACTTACAAGGTATCTTATTGCCTGTTCCCCATGATCCAATTCACTACAGGACAATGTGATGAGTGTGATGTCAATTCACATGCACGGGGACTTACACTACAGGACAAGAACCTGGAATAGATGCATGCATACGACTGGGAATGAGGTATTAGAATTTAAGGGTAATACATTATTTCCAGTTCTAGGTGAGTGAATCGTGATATAGGGAAAAGAAAAGGCTTTTTGAAGAAATCTCAGTGTGAACTTACTTTAGTGAGCCATATCTTGTATTTTCAATATCTTTTCTTTTTTTCCTTTGCCTTTACAACATAAAAATATTGGGCAGATAATCACTTTCTCTCTCTAAGCAGCCCACATGGCTCAGAGGTGGCAACCCCAGTTCCAGGGTAGAATCAGAAAAGCCTCTGATAACCATGTTAATACCTTCACAGACTGGTTTCAAATAGGAAAAGGAGTATGTCAAGGCTGTATATTGTCACCTTGCTTATTTAACTTATATGCAGAGTACATCATGAGAAACACTGGGCTGGAAGAAGCACAAGCTGGAATCAAGATTGCCGGGAGAAATATCAATAACCTCAGATATGTAGATGACACCACCCTTATGGCAGAAAGTGAAGAGGAACTAAAAAGCCTCTGGATGAAAGTGAAAGTGGAGAGTGAAAAAGTTGGCTTAAAGCTCAACATTCAGAAAACAAAGATCATGGCATCTGTTCCCATCATTTCATGCCAAATAGATGGGGAAACTGGAAACAGTGTCAGACTTTATTTTTGGGGGGCTCCAAAATCACTGCAGATGGTGATTGCAGCCATGAAATTAAAAGACGCTTACTCCTTGGAAAAAAAGTTATGAGCAACCTAGATAGCATATTCAAAAGCAGAGACATTACTTTGCCAACAAAGATCTGTCTAGTCAAGGCTATGGTTTTTCCTGTGGTCATGTATGGATGTGAAAGTTGGACTGTGAAGAAGGCCAAGTGCCAAAGAATTGATGCTTTTGAACTGTGGTGTTGGAGAAGACTCTTGAGAGTCCCTTGGACTGCAAGGAGATCCAATCAGTCCATTCTGAAGGAGATCAACTCTGGGATTTCTTTGGAAGGAATGATGCTAAAGCTGAAACTCCAGTCCTTTGGCCACCTCATGCGAAGAGTTGACTCATTGGAAAAGACTCTGATGCTGGGAGGGATTGGGGGCAGGAGGAGAAGGGGACTACAGAGGATAAGATGGCTGGATGGCATCACCGACTCGATGGACATGAGTCTCAGTTAACTCTGGGAGTTGGTGATGGACAAGGAGGCCTGGCATGCTGCGGTTCATGGGGTCAAAGAGTTGGACACGACTGAGTGACTAAACTGAACTGAACTGATAATATTCATTTAAGAAACCACGGTTTAATTCAAACACAATGTAAGACTTATTTTAAAGACTGGCTTTGCTTTAAGAGTTTACATGGAACCTAAGTAGACACAGTCAGACTCAAAGGAAAGACTTCTGTCAGGATTTGTATTAGGACATGAAAATCACCCTCTTTTATGCACTCCTCATGAAAACAAGAAAAATGTAACCTATTTCAGTATTAATAACTATATTATTATGACAAGATGACCTGGCCTTAGCCAATAGCTGTCACTGTGGACAGCAGACAGGAGAGGAAGCAAGAATCAGAGTTCTTGATGACATGCTGAGTAACTGCTTTCCAGCTTATGACAGATAAAAATATCCTTAATATTTAATTCAGAGTGAATTGTATTTGCTGTTACTTGAAGTTGGTATCACATGACAGATACAAAACCTGGTACAAGGAACTGGGGAAGTAAATCATCAAATCTGCTGTGTGGAGACAGCAGGGTGGTGCATTTCTGTAAGGATAATGCATTATTTCACTTCACGGAGCACCACTTTTACGGAGTATCATGTCATTCTTGCACCTAGAATTGTGCACTGAGGTGAATATTTTAACCACTGCTTACCACATCAGTAAAACTACTAGCTTTGATAATATTTAGTATTAGTTAATAATTCATGCCATCAGAAACATTTCACATATATTATGGCAGTGGTTACATCTGAAGACAGATTAAATATGATTAGCAAATAACCAAATGGATTAAAAAAAAGTGTGTCTATACCTGTAGTAGTTTTCTATTGCTGTTGTCCCAAATTCCATTCCAAACTTAATGATTTAAAATAACCCTAATTTTTTACATTACAGTTCTGGGAGTCAGAAGTCCAAAACGAGTCTTAAGGTGCTAAACTCAAGATGTTGGCAAGGTGATCCTTTCTGAAGGAAGGGATAACAGTGAAGTAAAGTTTCCAGTCTCTTGCAGTCTCTAGAGACTGCTGCCTTTCTTGGCTCTTGGCCGTATCACTCTAATCATTGCTCTTATCGGCACTCTGCTTTCTGTTTCACTGACCCTCTTGCCTTTCTGTTCTAAAGTTATTCATGATTACATTCAGGACCCATTGGGAGGATAATCTCCCTATTTCAGGATTCTTAATCACGTCTCAAAATCCTTCTTGCCATATTAGGTAACATATTCCCAGGTTCTGGGGATGAGGACAGGAACATCTTTGGGGCCATCATTCATTTTACCACAATTGTGTTAGGATATTTTATCAATGACATAGCTTCTTTGTTTTATTTCCTAATGATCTATGTTTTGAAGGAGATAACACAATGAAGTAAAGCAATACTTAAAGTTTGTTCAGCTTATCAGAATGATCACTGCTGTGTTCTCAAGTGAGAATAAACTGCAAGAATAAAAAAGATACTTGTATTACAGATCATGTTTTTCTAACCATGCTAATAAATGATGTTCAAATGATTTTCAAAACTCATCTTCTATCTTAATTCTAAGAGAAAGGATTATAGTGGTATATTTATAAGCTTTAGTAAGACACTATACACTGTAATTTTTTTATTTCAAATATATCATGAACCTGGCCAAGAACATTTAAATGTTCAGTTTTTTTAAGTGGATGTCTACTGTCTGTTCTTTTAACACTTATACTGTTTTCTTATTTTAGTTTCTCAAAGTAATTTTAATACTCTATGAACTGATAAGACATTCAGTGACATCATGCAGTCAGTACTATACTCTGTCTCCAAGGTTGTTTTCTCGTCATTAGTATGCAAACTCAGAAAACATGATTCATATGCATGTTGCAGTCACCATGTAACTTGAAGGATATTAAATATATGATATCCACTATATCATTTTTGGTTGTCAACAACAAAATTATCATTGTTGAAAGAAATGGTTCAGCAAATTTTCTTCTGGTTTATTAGAGTCCATGGCAATTCAAATTTTAAAACAGATCCCACGTCAAGTACTTTTTAAAATATGTAATGGTTTTAAAACCATGTGTAATGATTTTAAATTTCATATTTTTCTCATTACCTCAAATACTTTGCTTGCTTACAAATATAGTACACAGTTGGAACAGACTTTCAGAATTACTAATTGGTAAGATATGTTATTGTCAGTATGGTAGCTTCCATTCATCTTCATTTATACCACTTTAATTTGTGCTCAAAAATCATACTGTCATTTCATTGTTAATCAGTAAGTTGTATTATAATTTTCTATTATATATGATGTTCACAATAAAAATCATTTTTGTTTCCTAATTGACATTTTCATGGTAAGTAGTAGGACAAACTAAGATCTAAATTAGATGTGAGGGCATGTTTTTCCTTCTTCTGGCATTAAGATGGTGTGACTATCACTATATACAAAATAATTCTCAACCATATACTAATTCAATGGCAAGTTTAGCTGCAAATTTTCAAAGTCTAACAATATGCTTGTTCTCTATCCATTCAGACAAAAATAACTAATTTTTTTTGTTTGGAGTTAAGATTAATCACTGCTATCAAGAATCTGCTATTTGCAAGTTCAGTAGTCATAGACTCTAAACATTGTTAAGTACCAATTTCAACATAAAAGGTGGCTTTATTATAATATATTGTATAGGTAGGGTGTTACAAAGATTTGACAAAAATAATTGACCCCGATGTCACCTCTATTGTGTTATTCTTGATAATTTGTTTCAATACCTTATCCTCCAGCCATAGCTTTATGCCAATTTAGTCTTCCAGTCCTATATGATCTTTCTCTTTCCTTGCATTTGGAAAACTGAAGATGTGGCAAACTTTGTGCATTCTAATGGTAATCATCGTTTGTCCTTAAATGTAAAATCAAAATCTAAAAAGAACAATTCAAATGTCAATATACTGATAGAAAAGTACATCAGTGGTTTGATAGCCACTAAGTATATTTTGAACTTCAGAAGAACAGTATAAACTTAAATATTTCTTAAAAGCACTATGAACCCTGACAAAAGACACTCAGAATTCAAAGAAGGGAATTCTCTGAAATGCAGATTTTCATTGGCTAGGCGGGTTATTTCATCTGTCTCTTCAATAGACTTGGTCATTAAGTATTGTCCACAGTGAATAAAACTCAAAAAGGAGTGACATAATGGTTTCCAAGAGCTACTCAAAAGGAATAAAAATGGGAGAAACACTGCTAAGTGAAATTCTGGTAGGAAACAGCAGTATAAATCCTAAAATTACCCCCTAAATTATTTTTAATGCAACATACATGGATATAGTCTAACATTTATACTTTACAAAGATGGTAATTATATCTGAAAAGGAAGTTTGACTTTATTTGAAATACAGAAGCAATAATTATTGTATTTTATTATGTTACTAATTATAACAAATCCACACTTGAAATTTTATATTTCAGTCAGTTATCTTGACTCACTGATGTTTCAATATACCATAAATCTTAATATGAGGTATAAGCAAATCTTCAGAGCAGCAGATTCTTAATGAAATTATATTAGGCAATTTAAAAAAATTTCTTTGGAATTTACTCTTAAAATCTTTGGAGTATTCATATGGACTGAATTCAGATCTTCCCTACCCCAATTTGTATGTTGAAGTCATAATTCCCAATGGGATTGCATTTAGATATTTGATCTTTAGGGAGATAATGAAAGTTAAAAAAGGTCATAACATGGGGTCCAAATACAACATAATTGTTGTCTTTATAAGTAGATGAAAAGATATCAAAGATCTCTTTATGCATGCACAGAGAAAAGGATATATAAGAACACAAA
Organism: Ovis canadensis; assembly: GCF_042477335.2. Taxonomy (NCBI): domain Eukaryota; kingdom Metazoa; phylum Chordata; class Mammalia; order Artiodactyla; family Bovidae; genus Ovis; species Ovis canadensis. The sequence goes on along the minus strand of NC_091261.1, from coordinate 36,870,151 downwards.
AAGGAACTGGCCATTTACAAGCCTGGCTAACAGCACCCTGATCTTGAACTTCTAGTCTCCAAAACTGTGAGAAAATAATTTTCTGTAGTTTAATTCACCCAAACTGTGGCATTTTGTAAGAGCAGCTGAAGCAGACTAATACAGAGTATGCACTATTAAAGATAATAATTTAAAAGTTAACTGTAAGATCTAGTAGGCAAAAGTCTTACAGTTATATGAACTTGGGTGTAAATAACTTTAATAATCTCTATTTCTCTGAAATTTTCTTACTGTAACAAAAACTCACATTTTTGTATCTTAAATTGTAAGTTAGCCATTGTAAGGTAAATTCGGTTTTCCCCAATTCTTAAGGTGTTCAGTTAACTTGTCCTAATTCTCCCTTAGTTGATACAGAACTTTTGGAGGGAGAGCTGTCTATTATGTAACATTAAGTCATAGAGTCCCTTGGTATAAAGACATTCTCTCTCTCCCACAATGGAAACAAACTCATCCTATCTTCATTTATGTCTTTTTTATATTTTCATTACTTTTCTGACATATCCAATGACTCTAAACTGGGATGTGCTATGGGGAATTCAGATACTCCATTTGGGAGTAGGGGAAACAAAGCATTAGAAGTAAAGGTTTTGAAAGGAGAGAGTCTCAAAACTCTTTGGGGTTAGACCCCCTTTGCCATTGTTTCTGTGCAATGTTGGCATGGAAAATCCCTCTCAAAATTCAACATATCCACAGCCTTCATACAGATATTGAGGAAAGGTCTTTATCTTCAGTTCCTTCAAACCTATCTAGGGTTCTTATCTTCCACCCTCTCCTCTGAGGAATCAGCTTGTGGCAGAGGAAACTAGAACACTTATGTTCTCACCAAACAACTAAGCATATCTATATTTTTTCTAATAATTTTAGTCACTCCTCCAAAACAAGTTATTATAAGTTGAATGGGTTATCTGTATCTTTACCTATTGTATTCCTTATTTAAAGGATAATCTGTTTTTTGAAACTGAACAGCTCAAGTTCTTACATCTAATACAAAATTTATTCTATCAAGGTAGCCACCTCAACACAATTTTTATCTCATTTTGAAATTCAGTTAATTTAGTTTGGGGATCACAATAAACTGGAAAATTCTGAAAGAGATGGGAATACCAGACCACCTGACCTGCCTCTTGAGAAACCTATATGCAGGTCAGGAAGCAATGGTTAGAACTGGACATGGAACAACAAACTGGTTCCAAATAGGAAAAAGAGTACATCAAGGCTGTATATTGTCACCCTGCTTATTTAACTTATATGAAGAGTACATCATGAGAAACACTGGGCTGGAAGAAGCACAAGCTGGAATCAAGATTGCCGGGAGAAATATCAATAACCTCAGATATGCAGATGACACCACCCTTATGGCAGAAAGTGAAGAGGAACTAAAAAGCCTCTGGATGAAAGTGAAAGTGGAGAGTGAAAAAGTTGGCTTAAAGCTCAACATTCAGAAAACAAAGATCATGGCATCTGTTCCCATCACTTCATGCCAAATAGATGGGGAAACATTGGAAACAGTGTCAGATTTTATTTTGGGGGTCTCCAAAATCACTGCAGATGGTGATTGCAGCCATGAAATTAAAAGACGCTTACTCCTTGGAAAAAAAAGTTATGAGCAACCTAGATAGCATATTCAAAAGCAGAGACATAACTTTGCCGACTAAGGTCTGTCCAGTCAAGGCTATGGTTTTTCAGTGGTCATGTATGGTTGTGAGAGTTGGACTGTGAAGAAGGCTGAGCACCGAAGAATTGATGCTGTTGAACTGCTGTGTTGGAGAAGACTCTTGAGAGTCCCTTGGACTGTAAGGAGATCCAACCAGTCCATTCTGAAGGAGATCAGTCCTAGGATTTCTTTGGAAGGAATGATGCTAAAGCTGAAACTCCAGTATTTTGGCCACCTCATGTGAAGAGCTGACTCATTGGAGAAGACTCTGATGCTGGGAGGGATTGGGGGCAGGAGGAGAAGGGGACGACCCAGGATGAGATGGCTGGATGGCATCACGGACTCAATGGATGTGAGTCTGAGTGAACTCCGGGAGTTGGTGATGGACAGGGAGGTCTGGCGTGCTGCGATTCATGGGGTCACAAAGAGTCGGACATGACTGAGCAACTTAACTGAACTGAATTGTGTATAAGGACAATTACATAAACTTACAAGATCTTTGCAAGTTAAACACTATATCTTCACTTTATAGAAAGTGTAACAGTAGCTTGGAGGAGTAAAATGACTTACTCACATTCAGACAGAAGTGCTTCAAGGAAAAAACCCATTCCCTTTTCATTGTATAATATTTCTTTCAATATTTACCCAAATCTGAAAATACAACTATTTTATTATCATGTGTATGCTCTCTTTGTAACTCCATTGTATGCTGTGAGGTAGATACTACTTCAAATTTGTAAGTGCACATCATGAAGTTTAGTAAGTTGAAGTTACATGCCTACCATGGGCTATTTATTAAACAGCAGTATTATCTTGACAGCAAATCTGTCTCTTTCTACTACTTCACAGTGGGAGCTGTTGTCAATCTCATATGGATTTAAGCTCAAGAATAAATGAGAATTTAAAAATTCGAACTTAAATAATATTGACAAATTCATTTAACAACTAAAATAGTCAAAACCTAAAAATATGCATTTATAAGGCAATTATAAAATATTAATACTTAATTTGAAAATAATATATAATTTTTATTACTTCCCTGGTGGTGCTAGTGGTAGAGAATCTACCTGTCACTGCAAGAAACGTTAAGAGGTGTAGGTTGGATCCCTGTGTTTGAAAGATCCCCTGGAAGAGGGCATGGCAACCCACTCTGGTATTTGTGCCTGGAAAATTCCATGGACAAAGGAGCCTGGCAGGCTACAGTCCGTAGGGTTGCACAGAGTCAGACTCAACTGAAGAGACTCAGCACACATGCACGCATATGGTTTTTATACTTATGGAAAGATTACTCAAAAGGAAAAACTATGCTTGATTTTGTCTGTTCAGGATGGTTGAATAATACTGCTGAAATGGGATGAATGTGTACCCCTACATTTATAAGGTAACCTGCAGTAACTCAGAATATGTCTTATTTGGAGATAGGTTCTTTAAGGAAGTAATTAAATTAAAATGAGATTATTAGTGTGGGCTGTAATCCAATATGGTCAATGTCCTTATGAGGAGATGAGGATACAGAAATACAGAGGTTAAGACCTTGTGAAAATACAGGGGAACGATGGCCATGAGCAATCAAAGAGAGAAGCCTCAGAAGAAACCAACCTTTCCAACACTTTGGTCTCAGACTTCTGACCTACAGAATTGTGAGAAAACACATATTTGTTGTTTTACCATCCAGTGTCTCTCTTATGGTATCCCTAGCAAATCAACACAATTAGTTGTAATAAAACATCTGAATTTTAAACAATTTTAAAAAACAACAACTCTTATTCATCTCTTAATAAATGGGACCAAATACATTTTCTAAGACCAAATTGAGTATCTTGAATTAGACCAGGCCAATGGATGCTCTGTTCATCAGCTCACCTATGTCAACTGGGTACCTATAAGAAACAGAGAATTTCATCTCCTAACCCAAGACATAATGAGTCAGAATCTAGGTTTTAAAAAGATCTCCAGTGTGGTTGACTTTCACAGTAAAATCTGAGCAGCCTTGCTTCAGGCTGAGTTAAGACTGATAGTCACAGCCATACACCAAAATCTAGTTGAGCTGCTACAATTGTGTTTAGTCTCTGTTGTTCAACACCTGAATAGGAGGCTTCAAAAAGGGAAAATTGTAACTGTCTGGCATATCAGAGCTTGTAAACACTGTAATGATGGCCATTATGAGAACTGTAGGTTCATCCAGATATGTGTGGCAGAGGACTGTTGTTCAGAAAGGGACTCTAAGAAGTTCAGAGGGACTTGCAAAAGTCAAAAGGACAAGTTGTTGCCTGGTTTATGTTTCCTTTATAATTTCTATCTTGGCAACAAGTGCCTTTGACTTTTGCCAGCTCTTTCTGCTATGCCATTGCTACCTTTAATATTTCTACCCTACTCAAATTTATCATGAAGGTAGATGGAGAGTCAAAAGGAGCCAATATATTAGTTTTGTGTAAATCCATATTGAATACTATGATCTTCAAAACAGATTTTCTGGGACATACTACACATGTTTATTTTCCTACACAAAGATCAATAGTCCTTTTTCTGTCATTACAAGTGGGTTAAAGGTTAAACTATGAATAATTATACATTAGGAAATTGCAATTGTTGACTGCTCCTGAAATAAAGCAGGCATCACTAGTCTGAGAAACAATAACGTACTGATGACGTCAACAGTAATAGAGAGGAAGGTGCCTAATTTTACAGTATGTGGGTGTCTTGGCAACAACCGGCTCTGTTGATGTGGCTTTGAACATAGATATTAGCTGCCTACTGAACATCCATTTTCCTTACTTCCTTATTCAAAAGTTCCAGCTTTATTCTGGTTATCATTGTGGCCAGATAAAAACAGAACAAACAAAAATACATTTCTCAGGCTCTCACACACACAGTTGGTCCAAGGAACTTGGTCCAAGAAACACATGGGACAGTTCCTTGGAGCTGTCATAGACTGTATAAAGGGAGTCAGTCGATCAGCTGTCATGAGCCTTTTCTCTTCAATCCACCCTTTCCTTTTGAACTAGAATTCTGGTATAATGTTAACTAAAGGATGGTAGGAAGAAGTGAGGCTCAGGAATTCTGTGTCCAAAGCTGGAGGTGACAGCTCCAGGAGGATAAATGATCCCATGTGTCCAGGTCACCCCTTGAATGAGAACTTTCCAAGAGAGCGTATACTGGACATTTAATAAATAAATCATATCTTGTACTATGTTTCAGCCATGATGTATTTTTTTTTATAGTTCTCTACAGCAGCCACCAAAACTTTAGGAAATGTGGAAAGGATGGGGCAACAGAAAGAGAAGCTCTGATCTCTCATGAATGGTAAAGCCATCAAACATTCAAGAAAAAAAAAATGGCTCCCCCTATTTAAATAATTTCTTCTACTCTACACAAATCACAGGCAAATGGAATTTCTATTTTTATAAAGTCTACATACTCATAGTAGGCAAGTAGAAATCAGCCTATAATCATTAGCTTCCTTCTCTATATAATATGATTTTCATTGATAATAGGAAACTTAAGCAGCTACATCTCCATATACAAAGTGACCTATCATTGCAAATTCATTAAAAATTCCACTTGTTTGGATATATTTGCCTGAAAAATGAAAAATTAATGCATATAATTAAGTCAGATTTTTTCCCCCATTTTCTTATTTATTTTCATTCTTTGAGGTGTTAAAAACAAGGCAATCCCAATAAAATTAAAATGAGTATTTCCATGTATCCAGAAATATTTATTTTTATATAATTAGATAATCCTAGGTCAAAAGCAGTAAAAGGAAGTGCATTTCGACCTCACATCAAAGCCATTTCAGTGCACTATGACCTAGCCAACCTTCCTTCTCAACCTCACTTATCCAAAAACCCTGATTTATTTGAACAACCAAGAAGTGCAATGTTTCAGTTCAGTTAAGTCACTTAGTCTTGTCCAACTGTTTGTGACCCTATGGACTGCAGCACACAAGGCTTCCCTGTCCATCACCAACTCCCAGAGCTTGCTAAAACTCATGTCCATAGAGTCGGTGATGCTATCCAACCAGCTCATCCTCTGTTGTCTCCTTCTCCTCCTGACTTCAATCTTTCCCAGCATCAGGGTCTTTTCCAAGGAGTCAGTTCTTTGCATCAGGTGGCCAAAGTATTGGAGTTTCAGCTTCAACATCAGTCCTTCCAATGAATATTCAGGACTGATTTCCTTCAGGCTGGACTAGTTTGATCTCCTTGCAGTCCAAATGACTCTCAAGAATCTTCTCCAACACCACAGTTCAAAAGCATCAGTTCTTTGGTGCTCAGCTTTCATTATAGTCCAACTCTCACATCCATATATGACTATTGGAAAAACCATAGCTTTGACTAGGCGAAACTTTGTCTGAAAGTAATGTCTCTTTTATAATATACTGTGTTGGTCATAGCTTTTCTTCCAAGGAGCAAGCATCTTTTAATTTTATGGCTGCAGATACCATCTGAGTGATTTTAGAGCCCCAAAATAAAATCTCTCACTGTTTCCATTGTTTCCCCATCTATTTGCCATGAAGTGATGGGACCAGATGCCATCATCTTAGCTTTCTGGAAGTTTAGGGTTTTTTTGTTTCTTTTGTTTTTTTTCCCCCCAATACTTTAAAAAATATTTAATTAATTTGTCTGGTTGGGTCTTGGCTGCAGCACACATGGTCTTCATTGTGTCACTCTGGCTTCCCTCTAGTTGTGGTATATGGGCTCTAGAGCACATGGGCTCAGTAGTTGCAGCTCACAGCCTTAGCTGCCCTGTGATACGTGGATTTTATTTCCCTGACTAGGGATCAAACCTGGGTTCACTGCATTGGAAGGCAGATTATTATTATTATTTTAGTTTTTAAATTATATTTTTATTGAAGAATTGCTTTACAGAATTGTGTTGTTTTCTGTCAAACCTCAACATGAATCAGTCATAGGTATACATATATTCCCTCCCTTTTGAATCACCCTCCCATCTCCCTTCCCACCCCACCCCTCTAGGTTGATACAGAGCCCCTGTTTGAGTTTCCTGAGCCAGATGGCAAATTCCCATTGGCTATCTATTTTACATATGGTAATGTGAGTTTCCATGTTACTCTTTCCATACAACCCTGTCCTTCACTTTCCCCATGTCCATAAATCTATTCTCTATGTCTATTTCACTATTGCTGCCTTGTAAATAAATTCTTCAGTACCATTTTTCTAGATTCTATATATGTGTGTTCAGTTCAGTTCAGTCACTCAGTCATGTCCGACTCTTTGCAACCCTATGAATCACAGCACGCTAGGCCTCCCTGTCCATCACCAACTCCTGGAGTTCACTCAAATTCATGTCCATTGAGATGCTAGGATACAATATTTATCTTTCTCTTTCTGACTCACTTCACTCTGTATAATAGTTTCTAGGTTTATGCACCTCATTAGAACTAACTCAAATGTGTTCCTTTTTATGGCTGAGTAATATTCCATTCCACGTATCACAATTCCTTTATCCATTCAAGTGCTGCAATAAACAATGGGATACATGTGTATTTTTCAGTTTTGGTTTCCTCACGGTATATGCCTGGAAGAAGGCAATGGCACCTCACTCCAGTACTCTTGCCTGGAAAATTCCATGGGCAGAGGAGCCTGGTGGGCTGCAGTCCATGGGGTCGCAAAGAGCTGGACACGACTGAGCGACTTCACTTTCACTTTTCACTTTCATGCAATGGAGAAGGAAATGGCAATCCACTCCAGTGTTCTTGCCTGGAGAATCCCAGAGATGGAGGATCCTGGTGGGCTGCTGTTCATGGGGTCGCACAGAGTCGGACATGACTGAAGTGACGCAGCAGCAGCAGCAGCAGCAGCAGCAGCAGCAGCAGCAGCAGCAGCAGCAGCAGCAGCAGCAGCAGCAGCAGCAGCAGCAGCAGCAGCAGCAGCAGCAGGGTATATGCCTAGGAGTGGGATTGCTGGGTCATATGGTGATTTTATTCCTAGCTTTTTAAGGAGTCTCCAAACCATCTTCCACAGTGGCTGTATCAATTACATTCCCACCAACTGTGCAAAAGTATTCCCTTTTCTCCACACCCTCTCTAGTATTTATTGTTTGTAGACATTTTTATGATGGCCATTCTGACAGGTGGGAGGTGAGATCTCATTGTGGTTTTGATTTCCTTTTCTCTAATAATCAGCAATGTTGAGCATCTTTTCATGTGTTGTTAGCCATCTGTATGTCTTCTTTGGAGAAACGTCTGTTTAGGTCTTTTCCCCACTTTTTGATTGTGTTATTTGTTTTTCTGGCATTGAGTTGTATGAGCTGCTTATATATATTCGGAAATTAATCTGTTGTAACTTGTTTCATTTGTTACTTTTTTGTCCCATTCTGAGGGTTGTCTTTTCACCTTGCTTATGGATTCCTTTGCTGTGAAAAAATGTTTAATTAGGTCCCACTTGTGTACTTTTGCTTTTATTTCCATTACTCTAGGAGATGTTTCATAGAGGATCTTGCTTTGATTTATGTCACAAGTGTTCTGCCTATGTTTTCCTCTAAGAGTTTTATAGTTTCTGGTCTTACATTTAGGTCTTTAATCTATTTTGAGTTTATCTTTGTGTATGGTGTATGGTGTTCTAATCTCATTCTTTTACATGCAGCTGTCCAGTTTTACCAGCACCACTTATTGAAGAGGCTGTCTTTGTGCCATTGTATATTCTTGCCTTTGCTGTCAAAAATAAGGTACCCATAGGTACATGGGTTTATTTCTGGGCTTTATGTCTTGTTCCATTGGTCTATATTTCTGTTTTTGTGCCAGTACCATACTGTCTTGATGACTGTAGCTTTGTAGTATATCTGAAGTCAGGAAAGTTGATTCCTCCAGTTCCATTCTTCTTTCTCAAGACTGCTTTGGTTATTCAGGGTCTTTTGTGTTTCCATATGAACTGTGAAATTTTTTATTCTAGTTCTGTGAGAAATGCCATTGGTAAATTGATATGGATTGCTTTGAATCTGTAGATTGCATTTGGTAGTATAGTCATTTTCATAATATTGATTCTTCCTACCCAGGAACATGGAATATCTATCTGTTTATGTCATCTTTGATTTCTTTCATTAGTGTCTTATGATTTTCTGTGTACAGTTCTTTCATCTTCTTAGGTAAGTTTATTCCTAGATATTTAATTCTTTTTGTTGCAATGGTGAATGAGATTGATTCCTTAAATTTCTCTTTTTTATTCTTTATTGTTAATATATAGAATTGCAAGTGATTTCTGTGTATTGATTTTGTATTCTGTAACTTTGCTAAATTCACTGGTTAGCTCTGGTAATTTTCTGATACTATCTTTAGGGTTTTCTACATACAGTATCATGTCATCTGCAAACAGTGAGAGGTTTACTTCTTTTCCAATCTGTATTCCTTAATGTTGAGTTTTAAGCCAGCTTTTCACTCAAAGTGTAATGTTTAGGGAGCAATTTGTTATTCTGCTTTTTAGTCTTGGGGTGATGACTTTGAAATAACCCCAAAATGCAAATATCTCTTAGCTTCCTCTTTATTCATAACCTTTTCTTACATATAGATGTGAGTTATTGGGGTGTTAAAAATGCTGCCGATGGATATCTCAATAAAATTAAAACTAACATAAAAGTGGACCAAGTGCTAAAAGGAATATTGACTTTCTCTTTATTGCACATTTAACAATATGAAAGACAGTAAAATATAATTTTATGTTAGATGATAATAAGAATGTGTTCTACAACACCATATATTTATAGGATGCTTTCCAGTCCTCTGCTTAAAGTCTGCATATGAGAACTAATAATGCATTTTCTTCATTAGGTGTGTATTTCCTAGGTAAAGTGATATTTATTCATCACTGAAGTATTAGCAATTTTCTTTTGCCAAATTATTACTTGTAACCAAGTACGAAAATGTATATAATACATTGTGATCACTACTTAAGAAGCTGAGATGAAATCAGATTCTAGAAATGTTCACATATGTTGCTAAAGGCTGTATTTAGGTATACAGATATAGGATAAGCAGATGAGGTCATTTCCATGTTTAAAGAAGGTAACAGATGATGATGATTTTATGTAAACCTTTAAAAGACTTAGCTTCTTTTAGATAATTAATTTTATATTTAGCTTTAGATACTACTTCTAGGTATTTTCTTTACAGCTGAAAGTAAAGAAAATCATAGTTTCCACAATTTCTTAATAATTTCACTTTCTTCTCATTAAACTTACCATATTTATAACACATTAGTATTGTGATGAATCCCATCTCATCATTTAATATGGAAAATATTCTTGGTTAAATATCAGTTGCTCTTCCGAGAAATTATTGATCTTTTAATCTTGCCAAAGCAATTTGGCTTTAGGATGAGGAAACAGGCTTATAAAACAAAGATGTTGATAGCACCATAAAGTCTGTATAGCACATATTCTCAAATTAGAAGTGTGTTTTAAGAATGATTGCCCTAGGCATATAATAAATACGATTAGTGATATCAACATAAAGAAAAAAACTAATCTCTTTCATTTTATATGTATGCAATTTGGTTCTATTACTCACATTGTTTGCTATACATCTTTTGTGTCATAATCCAAATAGCTTTTGTTTTAAGCAATTGAGAATATTATATCTTATATATTATTTTCCTGTTTGTCAATTTTGTTTTAATAAGGGCTATATTTCTCAGGAGTGAGGATCAGTTTTAAGTTAAATACAGACATAAATATTTGTCTTTCTATAGCTAGCCTAGTGACTTTAACATGAGACTGTGCTTTAGAAATAGCTCATTACTCAGTAACTTTTCAGCAGCCACTAAAATTGCTGTCAAGCAGGTTTAACACTCTATATCAATGTCTGCAATTTCTAAGAGTAGTGGTTGAGGAAGGCCTGCCATATTATATTTAAACAAGTGGTATCACGTTCCTCTTTGTTAAACAAATTCAGAATCTATTTTCAATAAATAAAATTAATTTGTGTCAAAACATGATTATTGATTTACACTTGCTTAAAGCGATGAATGAGGTGAAAGATCATTTCATCTAACCCTGATACAAAATATAAAGACTGCATAAACTGAAAGCAGTTTTAGAGTTGCTAACTTGTATTCCTATAAGAAAGAAATTTACCAACTATGGTATAGTGTATACACATAATATTTTGTCTTTAATATTAGAGTTTCCAACAAAAAATAATCTATATATACTGTTGCTAGAGTATTTAAGGTAGTTCTTTTACTCCACCTTTCTAAGATAGCTTGAATTCTCTATTACAACAGAAAGTGAAGAGGAACTAAAGAGCCTCTTGATGAAAATGAAAGAGGAGTATGAAAAAGCTGGCTTAAAACTCAGCATCAAAAAACTAATATCATGGCATCAGTCTTATCACTTTATGGCACATTGATGGGGAAACAATGGAAACAGTGACAGGCTTTATTTTCTTGGGCTCCAAATCACTGTAAATGGTGACTGTAGCTTTGAAATGGAAAGATGCTTGCTCCTTGGAAGAAAAGCTATGATCAACCTAGACAGCATAATAAAAAGCCAAGATATCACTTTGCTGACAAAGGTCCATATAGTCAAAGCCATGGTTTTTCCAGTAGTCATGTATGGAGGTGACAGTTGGACCATGAAGAAGGTTGAGTACCAAAGAATTGATGCCTTTGAATTGTGGTGCTAGAAAAGATTCTTGAGAGTCCCTTGGACAGCAAGGAGATCATACCAACCAATCCTAAAGGAAATCAACCCTGAACATTCATTGGAAGGACTGATTATGAAGCTGAAGCTCCAATATTTTGGCCATCTGATGGTAAGAGATAAGTCATTAGAAAAGACCCTGATGATGAGAGAGACTGAGAGTAGGAGGAGAAGGGGGCTAGAGAGGATGAGATGGTTGGATGGTATGACCAACTCAATGGACATAGTTTGAGCAAACTCTGGGAGATTGTGAAGAATGGGAAAGCCTGGCATGCTGCAGTCCATGGGATCACAAAGAGTCAAATATAACTAAGTGATAACAAATTCAAGACCACAAGAGAAGTTGAAAAAAAGGACAATTGGAATGACCAGCAAGAAAATTCCTAATCCACACTGCTTATTGATTTGAGATTGAAATAAAGGAAAACCTAATATTGGAAACTCTTAACATATGTTGCTCATGGAAGACATTGCTATAATAATTTTAGGTATGATGACTTACAGTAGTGGAATAATATTTACTTTGAAACTGAATGGACAAAGCACAACATTATTTCACTATTGTACTAGTATTCTGGATCAGCTTATTTTTTTCCTTTATTTATTTTGGCATAAAGAAACTTATGAAATGCTAGACACCTTAAATAGTACTATATAAAACAATAAATGTAGCATGTACTTTATTTCATGTCTAAAAGATAAACTAAGGTCATTTTCAGGTTTATATTGGCAAGTTGAGTTTTGTAAGAGGCAAAATGATTTTAAGAGTATTTCAAATGTTCAGACTTACTCAGTAGAGAGTAACGGCCTCAATGAAATGCTGATGACATTGAAAATTTTTCTTTGTAACTCTGTGCTTAAAATTTAAATAAATTGATGCATCAGACTTACAGAATATCTAAAACAAATTAGATGTCAAATATATACTCATGTATTTGTATATCATTGGACTTTGAAAGAGAGCTTTGGATCTGGCTATTTTTATAATGATATAAATCAATGGTAAGTTCTGACACGATAGTTTTAATCAGTTCAAAATGCCAACTACACAGATTATCTGATTCTATTAGCACTTGTCTCTTTAAATCTGATCTTTGCTAAATATATGACTTCCTCTTCTGCACTTATGCACTGTCTCATCACCTAGGGAAGTTTGTCAGTTTTCAAGATTATATTAGTTTCTCCTGTAACCTTTTATGTAAAGGGGCCACAAAGCTTCCTTTTAGTTTCATATTAACTAGAGCTATTTCCATTATATTTGTATTCATTTCTTCACACAAGATAAATGTATTTTGGATACAACTTGTTAGGCACAGTTCAGTTCAGTCGCTCAGTCATGTCCAATTCTTTGCAACCCCATGAATTGCAGCATGCAAGGCCTCCCTGTCCATCACCAACTCCCAGAGTTCACTCAAACTCATAGAGTCAGTGATGCCATCCAGCCATCTCATCCTCTGTCATCCCCTTCTCCTCCTGCCTCCAATCCCTCCCAGAATGAGAGTCTTTACCAATGAGTCAACTCTTCGCATGAGGTGGCCAACGTATTGGAGTTTCAGCTTTAGAATCATTCCTTTCAAAGAACACCCAGGACTGATCTCTTTTAGAATGAACTGGTTGGATCTCCTTGCAGTCCAAGGGACTCTCAAGAGTCTTCTCCAACACCACAGTTCAAAAGCATCAATTCTTCAGTGCTCAGCTTTTTTCACAGTCCAACTCTCACATCCATACATGACTACTGGAAAAACCATAGCCTTGACTAGACAGACCTTTGTTGGCAAAGTAATGTCTCTGCTTTTTATCTAGGTTGGTCATAACTTTCCTTCCAAGGAGTAACGGTCTTTTAATTTCATGGCTGCAATCACCATTTGCAGTGATTTTAGAGCCCCCACAAATAAAGTCTGACACCGTTTCCACTGTTTCCCCATCTATTTCCCATGAAATGATGGGAACAGATGCCATGATCTTAGTTTTCTGAATGTTGAGCTTTAAGCCAACTTTTTCACTCTCCTCTTTCACTTTCATCAAGAGGCTTTTTAGTTCCTCTTCACTTTCTGCCATAAGGGTGGTATCATCTGCATATCTGAGGTTATTGATATTTCTCCCGGCAATCTTGATTCCCGCTTGTGTTTCTTCCAGTCCAGCGTTTCTCATGATGTACTCTGCATAGAAGTTAAATAAGCAGGGTGACAATGTAGAGCCTTGATGTACTCCTTTTCCTATTTGGAACCAGTCTGTTGTTCCATGCCCAGTTCTAACTGTTGCTTCCTGACCTGCATATAGGTTTCTCAAGAGGCAGGTCAGGTGTTCTGGTATTCCCATCTCTTTCAGAATTTTCCACAGTTTATTGTGATCCACACAGTCAAAGCCTTTGCATAATCAATAAAGAGAAATAGATGTTTTTCTGGAACTCTCTTGCTTTTTCCATGATCAAACAGATGTTGGCAATTTGATCTCTGGTTCCTCTGCCTTTTCTAAAGCCAGCTTGAACATCTGGAAGTTCACAGTTCACGTACTGCTGAAGCCTGGCTTGGAGAATTTTGAGCATTACTTTACTAGTAATTTACTAGTACAACTAGTACATTTACTTTACTAGTACAACTGTGTGGTAGTTTGAGCATTCTTTGGCATTGCCTTTCTTTGGGGTTGGAATGAAAACTGAACTTTTCCAGTCCTGTGACCACTGCTGAGTGTTCCAAATTTGCTGGCATATTGAGTGCAGCACTTTCACAGCATCATCTTTTAGGATTTGAAATAGCTCAACTGGAATTCCATCACCTCCACTAGCTTTGTTCGTAGTGATGCTTTCTAAGGCCCGCTTGACTTCACATTCCAGGATGTCTGGCTCTAGATGAGTGATCACACCATCGTGATTATCTTGGTCTTGAAGGTCTTTTTTCTACAGTTCTTCTGTGTATTCTTGCTACCTCTTCTTAATATCTTCTGCTTCTGTTAGGTCCATACCATTTCTGTCTTTTATCAAGCCCATCTTTGCATGAAATGTTCCCTTGGTATCTCTAATTTTCCTGAAGAGATCTCTAGTCTTTTCCAATCAGTTGTTTTCCTTTATTTCTTTGCACTGATTGCTGAGGAAGGCTTTGTTATCTCTTGTTGCTATTCTCTGGAACTCTGCATTCAGATGCTTATATCTTTCCTTTTCTCCTTTGCTTTTCACTTCTCTTCTTTTCACAGCTATTTGTAAGGCCTCCCCAGACAGCCAGTTTGCTTTTTTGCATTTCTCTTCCATGGGTATGGTCTTGATCCCTATCTCCTGTGCAATGTCACGAACCTCATTCCATAGTTCATCAGGCACTCTATCTATCAGATCTAGTCCCTTAAATCTATTTCTCACTCCCACTGTATAATCATAAGGGATTTGATTTAGGTCATACCTGAATGGTCTAGTGGTTTTCCCTACTTTCTTCAATTTAAGTCTTAGTTTGGCAATATGAAGCTCATGATCTGAGCCACAATCTATTCCCGGTCTTATTTTTGCTGACTGTATAGAGCTTCTCCATCTTTGGCTGAAAAGAATATAATCAATTTGAGTTCAGCGTTGACCATCTGGAGATGTCTATGTGTAGACTCTTCTCTTGTGTTGTTGATAGAGGGTGTTTGCTATGACCAGTGTATTCTCTTGACATAACTCTATTAACCTTTGCCCTGCTTCATTCTGTATTCCAAGGCCAAATTTGCCTTTTACTCCAAGTGTTTCTTGACTTCCTACTTTTGCATTCCAGACCCCTATAGTGAAAAGGGCATCTTTTTTGGGTGTTAGTTCTAAAAGGTCATGTAGGTCTTCATAGAACCATTCAACTTCAGCTTCTTCAGTGTTACTGGTTGGGGCATAGACTTGGATTACTGTGATATTGAATGGTTTGCCTTGGAAAGAAAGAGTGATCATTCTGTCATTTTTGAGATTGCATCCAAGTACTGCATTTCGGACTCTTATGTTGACCATGATGGCTACTCCATTTCTACTAAGGGATTCCTGCCCACAGTAGTAGATGTAATGGTCATCTGAGTTAAATTCACCCATTCCAGTCCATTTTAGTTCATTGATTCCTAGAATGTCGACGTTCACCCTTGCCATCTCTTGTTTGACCACTTCCAATTTGCCTTGATTCATGGACCTAACATTCCAGATTCCTATGAAGTATTGCTCTTTACTGCATCGGACCTTGCTTCTATCACCAGTCACATCCACAACTAGATATTGTTTTTGCTTTGGCTCCATTCCTTCATTCTTTCTGGGGAGTTATTTCTCTACTGATATCCAAGAGCATATTGGGCACCTACCTACCTGGGGAGTTCCTCTTTCAGTATCCTATCATTTTGCCTTTTCATAGTGTTCATGGGGTTCTCAAGGCTAGAATACTGAAGTGGCTTGCCATTCCCTTCTCCAGTGGACTACATTCTGTCAGAATTTGCTAACTTGTTATAGCAAACACAAAAAGTGTAAGCTCCCCAGTCATATCCAACTCTTTGTGACCCCATGGACTGTAGCCTGCAAATTTTCTTCATAGAATTATCCAGGACAAAATACTGGAGTGGATAGCTGTTCCTTTCTCCAGGGGAGCTTCCCAACCCAGGGACTGAACCTAGGTCTCCTACACTGCAGGTGTATTCTTTACTGTCTGAGCCACCAAAGACAACTGGACATTAAGCACATTATTCCTTCATGTATTAGAATCCTCAAAAAAGTTTCCAGAAGCCAGGCAGTCCAATTTATTCAAATAGGTGTAGCAATGTTATATTCCTGTCCTTTGTACACCTGGCTTCAAAATAAATCTATCAGGAATCAGAATTAAAAGGAATAGTCCTAATTTTACTTAAACTTCCATGACTGTGAATATTACATGTCCAGGCGATTTTTTTTCTGCTTTGTGTGAAAGCTTTAAGGACTGTAGCAAATGTTTAGCAGAAAACAAAATGATCTGGTATTTCTCATTTCAAAGCTAGGGGAAAGACTCACTTTCAGAACGAAAACTTCAGTTGGTTCTGTTAGGAAAATAATATGTATTTTTAAAAGACAGACTGCTATTAGGGTCTACTGTGTCAATAAAATATCCTTTGCTCTATATTTACCCAGTGATTTTTACTGAATTCAGAGAGAATCTTAACATTATGATCAATCAGGTCAATTGCAGGGTTGAGGTGGGGTAAACCACAGTATTGTTTGCATGATAAACTTTCTTTCATCCTTTATACTGTTTCAAACCTGCACCTGCTTATGCAGCTGCAAGGGGGGAAAAAGGCAACAAAAGGCAGTTTTAGAAATATGGTAAATTATAACGACAGGATGGGGTTAAACAGAACAAGATTCTAGGTTATGAAGTTCATTACATCAACTAGTTATTAGTCTATGTTTGCTTCTGTTCAACTTTCTTTTGCCAGAAATGTATGGAGGATGCATGTGATAACAAATACAAAACAGGTGTTCCATAATACCATCAAATGGAGTCATTACAAAAACTGTGTCCAGAGAAGTATCAAAAGCAGATCTCCATGCAGATGAGCAGAACAAATGAGATCACTGAACCAACAGTAATACATTTCAAATACTGGTATGTTTTCTATGAGACAAAGCTTTTATTTCTGATGAAAAGCACTGGTGATTTATTGCTCAAAATATTTCAAACTATAACAGCTTTAAAAAAAAACCAGACATTTACTAAAATGGAGATTACCTATATAGTCTGTATAAAAAGGAATATATTGTCACACATAGACGATAACATTCTTACTTATGGTCCATAATAATTCTTAGTTGCATCATCTTAAAAATATTACATGAAAAAAAATCATTAAACATTTGAAAAAGTAATGCTATCACTGTTCTGATACATATGATAGAATGTTTTTTGTGTTTTAGATATGTGTGTTTCGGATAAGATACTGTATATTTATATAAAACAAATAAGAATGCAGTTAAGAATGCAGTCATTTTCCAATGATAAAATAATTTAAATGTATTAATGATCCATTTTCTTTGATACAAAAAAGCTATTATTTATATTACATATTATATATATATATACATACACATATACACACACACTGATATATAGAGATAGATAGATATCTCTGTCTATATATACATCTGTTTCTATCTATGTATATATCTATCCCTGGTTGCTCAGGTGGTAAAGAATCTGCCTGCAATGAGGGAGACCTGGGTTCGATCCCTGGGTTGGGAAAATTCCCTGGAGGAGGGCATGGCAACCCACTCTAGTATTCTTGCCTGGAGAATTCCACGGACAGAGGAGCCTGGCGGGCAAAGAGCTGGAGACAACTGAGCAGCTAAGCACATCTACGCAATACACAGTTCCAGCTAAGATAAAGGAGCAACTGGGATCAAACTTGCCTTCCCATCATAAACAACTATAAACTGAATGAAAGGCAGTAGTTTTTAGATGTTGACGACAAGAGCACAGAATTATAATCTCTGACAAAAGGAATAAAAATTGGAGAACCAGGAGATGCTCGGAGAAGGCAATGGCATCCCACTCCAGTACTCTTGCCTGGAAAATCCCATGGACGGCGGAGCCTGGTAGGCTGCAGTCCATGGGTCGCAAAGAGTCAGACACGACTGAGCGACTTCACTTTCACTTTTCACTTTCATGCATTGGAGAAGGAAATGGCAACCCACTACAGTATTCTTGCCTGGAAAATCCCAGGGACGAGGGAGCCTGGTGGACTGCCATCTATGAGGTCGCACAGAGTCGGACACGACTGAAGTGACTTAGCAGTAGCAGGAGATGCTCTGAGCTTCTGCTTAGAGGTACTTTCTGGATTGAGGTGTACCAATCAGAGCATGAGATCTTGCTGAGTTAAGGAGATTGAAAATCAAAGAGGAAACAATGGCTAGAATTTACAGGTAGGGTAGCAAAGAAAATAGATTTGCACAGAGAAACAGCTGCAGAAATCTGCAAAGGGGGTATTCTTGATATATTTGCTGAATGATGATGCATGCATGCACAGAGTAAAGAATAATGACAAGAATGTTACAAACTGAAAAATGCACAGAACCCACAGAAAACTGGGCAATAACTTGAGTTCCAGTTGGGCACAGTAACAGTATTCCTCAACTCTACAGACCTGAGTAGATTCACAATGTAGTAGTAGGACTAAAGTGTTCCTGAATTAAAAACTACTCTAGATCAGTCCTCATAAAGCTTCAAAGCAAGTCTCAAATTGTTAATGTTTCAAAACCCTTTCAAGGAAGACAATATAACTCAATATTCAATAATACAAAATATCTCATCAAAATTAATAACCACCTGTAACTTCATGTTGAAAAGAGATGAAAAGAACAATATTTGGAATTTTTTAAAAAATCTTCTTGGAATCATCTGACAATTTTCACAGAAGAAAGGATCTTGACAACAAAGCAATAGAAATTATCCAAACGGAAACGCAAACACACAGTACCTACCAGAAAAATAAAAGAGGTTCTGATTCCATGACTAATGGTAAAATAGAGGACTAGTCTAATTAACAGATATAATTGTAGACCATGAAGGCAATAAAAAACTATCGAAGGATAAGAACAAAGATAACATACTAAGCATCATTTAAATCACATTGCTGAAAATCAATAATAAAAAGACAAATCTTAAAGGCTGATAAGAGAATATATATAGACATATATAAATATAATAAATTATGAAAATAATTACTGAATGTAATTTTTATCAGACCTATGCAAGCCACAAGGCAACGGAACAGTATCTTTAATGTTCTAATTTTTTTATAAAATAAAAAATTCCACATCAAAATGTATACTTCAATACTCATGGATGCTTTATACATAATCACTCCAAACTAAAAATAACTCAAAATCATAGTCACAGGTAAATGGATAAACAAATTGTGGTATACCCATACTTAGATTATGCATGTGATGTGAAAGACATTCAGTCGTGTCTGACTCTTTGCGACCCCATGGACTATACAGTCCAAGGAATTCTCCAGGCCAGAATACTTGAGTGCATAGCCTTTCTCTTCTCCAGGGGATCTTCCCAACCCATACTTAGATTACATTCTGTAATAATAATAAATCACTGCTATGTGAAAACATACAGATTTATCTAAAAAACAACATGATCCCCAAAACTATATGGCCACATGAGTGGCCATTTCTATGAAAATCTAAAACAAGAAAAATAATTTATTAGTGATAGATATAATATCAGCCATTGCCTTGGTCTGGGGATTGACAGCAAAAGGTGATACAGGAACTTTTTAGGGTGATAGAAACAGTATTAATGCTGATTACATGGGAATATCCATTTGCTAAAACTCAACCTCATATATCCCATTACAATAAATACAGGTAAAAATCTATTATCAAAAAAATAAACAGAGGGAGCATGTAATACAGGGGATCAAGTAATACAATTTAATGTTCCCAATGTAAGAGCTACTACTACTACTAAGTCACTTCAGTCGTGTCCGACTCTGTGCGACCCCAGAGACAGCAGCCCATGAGGCTCCCCCGTTCCTGGGAATCTCCAGACAAGACCACTGGAGTGGGTTGCCATTTCCTTCTCCAATTCAGGAAAGTGACAAGTGAAAGGGAAGTCGCTCAGTCATAAGAGCAGGGTAATGTAATTAGTTAGCTGAATCTGGCATTAGTCATGAGAACTGTTGGCTTACAAAATGCTAATACTACCTTAATACATTTTATTCCCGTTCTATAATCCATACTACGAACTAAGAGTAATGTTTGTTGAATTTATAAATTCTCATAACTTTACATGAAACTAATTCATAAAATATGATAATTTGAGTTATTAATGCTGTATCAGTCCTATTGAGTTGCAATAACAAAGTGTCATCAAGTGCATGAGTGGCTTACAATGAACAGAAATTTATTTATCTCAGTTCTGGATGCTGAGAAGTCAAGATCAAGGCCATGGTCAGTTCAGTGTTTGGTGAGAGCCTGTTTCCTGATTCATAGACAACCATTTTCTTCTTTCATTCTCACATGGCAGAAGGGGAGAGAATACTCTGTTCCATGGCTATGGTTTAATTACCTCAAGGTCTCACCTCCAAATAACATCACTCTGATTGTGTTTCAACATATGATTGGGGGTGTAAAAGTGATGTCTATATCAGTTCTTTAATATTGCCATTATGAATTTGCATACATCTTTTTGTTCTGATTTTTTTGTTGTGTTGAACAGATCAATCCATTTGTTTAATTCTATTTGGCCTGCTCTTCCTGAACTCTTTCCAAGCAGAAACCTGTGCTAGCATTGCATCAATTCCAATCCGTTATAGTCTCTCAGTTGAGAACCGCAAGGAACCTTTGGTGTATACAAATCATCCAAACTCCTGCACTAAGAGACCTGACCAAACTCTAGCATAACTTCTTTTTTTTTTTAATTATTTAAATTTTATTTTTTTTAATTTTAGTTTTTTATTTTTTTAACTTTAAAATCTTTAATTCTTACATGCGTTCCCAAACATGAATCCCCCTCCCACCTCCCTCCCCATAACATCTCTCTGGGTCATCCCCATGCACCAGCCCCAAGCATGCTGCATCCTGCGTCAGACATAGACTGGCGATTCAATTCTTACATGATAGTATACATGTTAGAATGTCATTCTCCCAAATCATCCCACCCTCTCCCTCTCCCTCTGAGTCCAAAATTCCGTTATACACATCTGTGTCTCTTTCCCTGTCTTGCATACAGGGTCGTCATTGCCATCTTCCTAAATTCCATATATATGTGTTAGTATACTGTATTGGTGTTTTTCTTTCTGGCTTACTTCACTCTGTATAATCGGCTCCAGTTTCATCCATCTCATCAGAACTGATTCAAATGCATTCTTTTTAACGGCTGAGTAATACTCCATTGTGTATATGTACTACAGCTTTCTTATCCATTCATCTGCTGATGGACATCTAGGTTGTTTCCATGTCCTGGCTATTATAAACAGTGCTGCGATGAACATTGGGGTACATGTGTCTCTTTCAATTCTGGTTTCCTCGGTGTGTATGCCCAGCAGGGGGATTGCTGGGTCATAAGGTTGTTCTATTTGCAGTTTTTTAAGGAATCTCCACACTGTTCTCCATAGTGGCTGTACTAGTTTGCATTCCCACCAACAGTGTAGGAGGGTTCCCTTTTCTCCACACCCTTTCCAGCATTTATTGCTTGCAGATTTTTGGATCGCAGACATTCTGACTGGTGTGAAGTGGTACCTCATTGTGGTTTTGATTTGCATTTCTCTAATAATGAGTGATGTTGAGCATCTTTTCATGTGTTTGTTAGCCATCCGTATGTCTTCTTTGGAGAAATGTCTATTTAGTTCTTTGGCCCATTTTTTGATTGGGTCGTTTATTTTTCTGGAATTGAGCTGCAAAAGTTGCTTGTATATTTTTGAGATTAGTTGTTTGTCAGTTGCTTCATTTGCTATTATTTTCTCCCATTCAGAAGGCTGTCTTTTCACCTTGCTTATATTTTCCTTTGTTGTGCAGAAGCTTTTAATTTTAATTAGATCCCATTTGTTTATTTTTGCTTTTATTTCCAGAATTCTGGGAGGTGGATCATAGAGGATCCTGCTGTGATTTATGTCAGAGAGTATTTTGCCTATGTTCTCCTCTAGGAGTTTTATAGTTTCTGATCTTACATTTAGATCTTTAATCCATTTTGAGTTTGTAAGACCCTGTCACAAGGAGGAACTCAGCCCCTTTAAAATGCCTGATTGAGAAAGCACAAGGCTGGCCAAAGAATGTGCCATTTGTTCCGGTCAACATCTTCCTTCCCTAGAGCATATGTTTTAAAAAGAAAAGCTTAAAGTTTTAAAAAATTATATCACTGTTTGAGAGCTCCATGTATGTATTACCAACAAAACAGGATTGTCTTTCTCAAGGACCTGAAAGTAATTCCTTTGAAATATCTATTAAGAAAAACCACCACAATATTGTAAAGTAGTTAGTCTCCAATTAAAATTAAAACCAAAAAAAAAAAAAAAAGAAGAAGAAGAAGAAGAAGGATCAGGTCCTGTCTACCAGGCTCTCTGGCAGGAAAAAGTCCTAATAGCAACAGAAACAGCTGGCCTAAGTACATGTTTACTGAACAACTCTGACTGAGCATACTGAGCCCGAACTAGCCCTTCACTCCCTTTTTCTCCTTTAAAACACCAATTACCTCTGCACAAATTGGAGTGAAGCTCAGCTCTTTCCCCTACTGTCATTAGTTGTAGAGTAAAATCTGCTTTCATTGTTCTATCTAATGTCTAGCTTTATTTGTTTCTGACCAAAAAGAGTTAAGCTGACAATGTCATATAGTAAGTTAAACACACAAACAGTCCTTCAGAATGGACAAATAGGTCAACATTAAGACAGACATCATTTTACAAACTGCTTTCATTTTTAAGCTTATGTCGTATTTATAAAAGTACTTAAATTAGTGAACAAAATAAAATCAAGGTTTAATTAAAGCTGATAACCTTCAAAATCCACTTTATTGAAAATCTCTTAATAGATATTGAATGTTCAAAAACTTTGAGTTAACCTGCATAATACTTTTTTTTTCTAATTGGAAGCATTTATGAAGCATTATGAATATCTATTGACTTTATATCATTCCTTATTCCCAAGAACCTAGTAAGGGCAAATATAACTTTACTAAATATACAAGAGGAAAACAATCAATAAAGCACTTCTAACAATTCTAAAAAGCAATGCATTGTATATTACTTAAAAAGCATATTTTTAGAATATTCTTATAAATTGAATCATGTAAACCCGAACCCAAAACAATAAAGTAAATGGCAACGGGATCATACTTATCAATAATTACCTTAAACGTAAATGGGTTGAACGCCCCAACCAAAAGACAAAGACTGGCCGAATGGATACAAAAACAAGACCCCTCTATATGCTGCTTACAAGAGACCCACCTCAAAACAAGGGACACATACAGACTGAAAGTGAAGGGCTGGAAAAAGATATACCACGCGAATAGAGACCAAAAGAAAGCAGGAGTGGCAATACTCATATCCGATAAAATAGACTTTAAAACAAAGGCTGTGAAAAGAGACAAAGAAGGCCACTACATAATGATCAAAGGAACAATCCAAGAAGAAGATATAACAATTATAAATATATATGCACCCAATATAGGAGCACCGCAATATGTAAGACAAATGCTAACAAGTATGAAAGGGGAAATCAACAATAACACAATAATAGTGGGAGACTTTAATACCCCACTCACACCTATGGACAGATCAACTAAACAGAAAATTAACAAAGAAATGCAAACTTTAAATGATACATTAGATCAGTTAGACCTAATTGATATCTATAGGACATTTCACCCCAAAACAACGAATTTCACCTTTTTTTCAAGTGCTCATGGAACCTTCTCCAGGATAGATCACATCCTGGGCCATAAATCTAAACTTGATAAATTCAAAAAAATCGAAATCATTCCAAGCATCTTTTCTGACCATAATGCATTAAGATTAGATCTCAATTACAGGAGAAAAACTATTAAAAATTCTAACATATGGAGGTTGAACAACACACTTCTGAATAACCAACAAATCACAGAAGAAATCAAAAAAGAAATCAAAATATGCATAGAAACTAATGAAAATGAAAACACAACAACCCAAAACCTGTGGGACACTATAAAAGCAGTGCTAAGAGGAAAGTTCATAGCAATACAGGCATACCTCAAGAAACAAGAAAAAAGTCAAATAAATAACCTAACTCTACAACTAAAGCAACTAGAAAAGGAAGAGTTGGAGAACCCCAGAGTTAGTAGAAGGAAAGAAATCTTAAAAATTAGGGCAGAAATAAATGCAAAAGAAACAAAAGAGACCATAGCAAAAATCAACAAAGCCAAAAGCTGGTTCTTTGAAAGGATAAATAAAATTGACAAACCATTAGCCAGACTCATCAAGAAGCAAAGAGAGAAAAATCAAATCAATAAAATTAGAAATGAAAATGGAGAGATCACAGCAGACAACACAGAAATACAAAGGATCATAAGAGACTACTATCAGCAGTTGTATGCCAATAAAATGGACAACGTGGAAGAAATGGACAAATTCTTAGAAAAGTACAATTTTCCAAAACTGAACCAGGAAGAAATAGAAAATCTTAACAGACCCATCACAAGCACGGAAATTGATACTGTAATCAGAAATCTTCCAGCAAACAAAAGCCCAGGTCCAGATGGCTTCACAGCTGAATTCTACCAAAAATTTCGAGAAGAGCTAACACCTATCCTACTCAAACTCTTCCAGAAAATTGCAGAGGAAGGTAAACTTCCAAACTCATTCTATGAGGCCACCATCACCCTAATACCAAAACCTGACAAAGATGTCACAAAAAAAGAAAACTACAGGCCAATATCTCTGATGAACATAGATGCAAAAATCCTCAACAAAATTCTAGCAATCAGAATCAAACAACACATTAAAAAGATCATACATCATGACCAAGTGGGCTTTATCCCAGGGATGCAAGGATTCTTCAATATCCGCAAATCAATCAATGTAATTCACCACATTAACAAATTGAAAAATAAAAACCATATGATTATCTCAATAGATGCAGAGAAGGCCTTTGACAAAATTCAACATCCATTTATGATAAAAACTCTCCAGAAAGCAGGAATAGAAGGAACATATCTCAACATAATAAAAGCTATCTATGACAAACCCACAGCAAACATTATCCTCAATGGTGAAAAATTGAAAGCATTTCCCCTAAAGTCAGGAACAAGACAAGGGTGTCCACTTTCACCGCCACTATTCAACATAGTTCTGGAAGTTTTGGCCACAGCAATCAGAGCAGAAAAAGAAATAAAAGGAATCCAAATTGGAAAAGAAGAAGTAAAACTCTCACTGTTTGCAGATGACATGATCCTCTACATGGAAAACCCTAAAGACTCCACCAGAAAATTACTAGAGCTCATCAATGAATATAGTAAAGTTGCAGGATATAAAATCAACACACAGAAATCCCTTGCATTCCTATACACGAATAATGAGAAAGTAGAAAAAGAAATTAAGGAAACAATTCCATTCACCATTGCAACGAAAAGAATAAAATACTTAGGAATATATCTACCTAAAGAAACTAAAGACCTATATATAGAAAACTATAAAACACTGATGAAAGAAATCAAAGAGGACACTAAGAGATGGAGAAATATACCATGTTCATGGATTGGAAGAATCAATATAGTGAAAATGAGTATACTACCCAAAGCAATTTACAAATTCAATGCAATCCCTATCAAGCTACCAGCCACATTTTTCACAGAACTAGAACAAATAATTTCAAGCTTTGTATGGAAATACAAAAAACCTCGAATAGCCAAAGCAATCTTGAGAAAGAAGAATGGAGCTGGAGGAATCAACTTGCCTGACTTCAGGCTCTACTACAAAGCCACAGTCATCAAGACAGTATGGTACTGGCACAAAGACAGACATATAGATCAATGGAACAAAATAGAAAGCCCAGAGATAAATCCACACACATATGGACACCTTATCTTTGACAAAGGAGGCAAGAATATACAATGGAGTAAAGACAATCTCTTTAACAAGTGGTGCTGGGAAAACTGGTCAACCACTTGTAAAAGAATGAAACTAGATCACTTTCTAACACCGCACACAAAAATAAACTCAAAATGGATTAAAGATCTAAATGTAAGATCAGAAACTATAAAACTCCTAGAGGAGAACATAGGCAAAACACTCTCTGACATAAATCACAGCAGGATCCTCTATGATCCACCTCCCAGAATTCTGGAAATAAAAGCAAAAATAAACAAATGGGATCTAATTAAAATTAAAAGCTTCTGCACAACAAAGGAAAATATAAGCAAGGTGAAAAGACAGCCATCTGAATGGGAGAAAATAATAGCAAATGAAGCAACTGACAAACAACTAATCTCAAAAATATACAAGCAACTTCTGCAGCTCAACTCCAGAAAAATAAACGACCCAATCAAAAAATGGGCCAAAGAACTAAATAGACATTTCTCCAAAGAAGACATACGGATGGCTAACAAACACATGAAAAGATGCTCAACATCACTCATTATTAGAGAAATGCAAATCAAAACCACAATGAGGTACCACTTCACACCAGTCAGAATGGCTGCGATCCAAAAATCTGCAAGCAATAAATGCTGGAGAGGGTGTGGAGAAAAGGGAACCCTCCTACACTGTTGGTGGGAATGCAAACTAGTACAGCCACTATGGAGAACAGTGTGGAGATTCCTTAAAAAATTGCAAATAGAACTACCTTATGACCCAGCAATCCCACTTCTGGGCATACACACCGAGGAAACCAGAATTGAAAGAGACACATGTACCCCAATGTTCATCGCAGCACTGTTTATAATAGCCAGGACATGGAAACAACCTAGATGTCCATCAGCAGATGAATGGATAAGAAAGCTGTAGTACATATACACAATGGAGTATTACTCAGCCGTTAAAAAGAATTCATTTGAATCAGTTCTGATGAGATGGATGAAACTGGAGCCGATTATACAGAGTGAAGTAAGCCAGAAAGAAAAACACCAATACAGTATACTAACACATATATATGGAATTTAGGAAGATGGCAATGATGACCCTGTATGCAAGACAGGGAAAGAGACACAGATGTGTATAATGGACTTTTGGACTCAGAGGGAGAGGGAGAGGGTGGGATGATTTGGGAGAATGACATTCTAACATGTATACTATCATGTGAATTGAATCACCAGTCTATGTCTGACGCAGGATGCAGCATGCTTGGGGCTGGTGCATGGGGATGACCCAGAAAGATGTTCTGGGGAGGGAGGTGGGAGGGGGGTTCATGTTTGGGAATGCATGTAAGAATTAAAGATTTTAAAATTTAAAAAATAAAAAACTAAAAATTAAAAAAAAAAATCATGTACATAAATTACTTGTTTTATATTAATCAGACAATGGTCGTTAAAAATAAAGGTAATTATCTTACAACTTCTGATGAACAAAACATTCTTTAGAAATTTTTAGATACATTAAAAATTATCCCAAGGCTGCTAACCAATCAGAGGTAGTTACCTTTATCTTCCTTTTGTGCTATTTTCACATTTAATTCTAAACCTAACCCCATCCTATATTGATTATTTTAAATATTTTTTTTTATTTTTGCATGTATTTCATTTTAAAATGAGTTTAATTAGGTTAGTTTATTGTTTTAGAGTAAACAGTAATTGAGATTTACTTTTTACCTCAAATGACAGCAGCAACTTTTGCATTTACGAGTGAAAATATAGGGAGATGGACAGATCAGATAGATATTGTATTTTATGGATAGCAAGCACTTATGATAAGAGAAAAATAACCTGATTGTACTGATTAAAATAAAACATTTCTGCAAGATAGAAATTATAATTGCTTTGCTGAACTTAAGCTGCACTTTATACCTGAATAAATTAGGCCATTATTATTCTATGTTCAAATTCCTAAGGGTACCTTGCCTTTGGTTTGTATCTATTTAATTCAGATCAGTTAGTGATCACCTTTGGTTAATGTCATGATATTTCCATTATGGAATTCAAACTCTGCTGAAAGAAGTGTGTCAAGTTGCTACCCTTTGGTGAAGGTGCATTCCATTAAAGACTCTTTGATTTTGGAGATTCTTTAGAACGTGTTTCAAGAGCAGGAGTTATTAAGAAACCCCGTACAAAGGTACAATTGATTCATAGAATCTCTTTCTTGCTAACATGTGCTATTTCTGTACGTTATCTCTTCTAATAAAGTCTTTCATAATTTTTCTTTTTCTTCATTTCAACTGTCCTGTTCCAATCCATTTTCCTGCACTCCCCTATCCAATATATTTACCTGTCACATTTTTATTATTTTCCAATGAGTCCTATGAAGAAGAGCTATTTCACCTGAGAAGAGCTCACAATATTCATTATAGCCAATCAATTGTGTGAGTAGTGGTAATGAATAATCAGAATATGTGAAAAATTATCAAAATAGCAAAGACTAATAAATATAAATGAGACAGGATTAATCATTCCCTGAATATTACCAGAATAACACTGCTCTTGATTTCATATGAAATGAAAATTACAAGACATTTATCAATTTGTTCTATCCTGAATACAAATATCAGATTATATAGGTTGGTCTTGTGGATACAGAAAATAGAAAATACAAGATAAAGACGGTGTATATAAAGTTTAAGTCATAAATTTAAAGTGTTTGCAGTCGTTAGGATTTTTGGTCTCAAACATTTCAGAAATCACACTTAGAAGTTTACAAACACTTGATGAGCTAGAGAGTTTATTCTTTCTTAGTTTAACTAAACTCATGGGCAGAAATCCCACTGAGAGCAAGAGTTGTTATTATTCATTAGTTCACTTTGTTGACCTTGAGATGTCAGCACCATGTCAGCACCATAAAAAAAGAAGACAGAGGAAGTACGTAAAATGCATAAATAGGAAGAAATGTTAAGAAAAAGGTTCTTTTCTCTAGGCTTGAGGTAAAAGATTATAGTTTGCAAAATCAAGGGCACACAGGAATGGCACATAGTGATCATGATTCATGGAAGTATTTCGGTAGGCAGAAAATCAATATATATTCTAAAAGTTCGGTTTTGTTCTGAACTGCTCCTTGTCCTCTCACATCACACTGGCTTAAATATGATAGTGATTTAAGATACACACACACATAATATCAGAATACTCTATTCTAATTAAAATAAAGATTTTTGTATGCATTTAGTTTTAAGCTTAAATATAAAATCATCTTGAGAATACTTATATTTAGAATTGTGAAATTTGAATACCTTAATAATGTTTGGTCTGGAAATTTTAAGAATTAAAATTGATGAAACACTGGTCTAAGTTTAAAATGCTCTGAATTGTTAGGCAGACTACAACCTCAATTCTAACTTCCTGTTGTTTCCTTTTCTCCAAGACTATATGAAATCATTAATTACGGAGTGCAAAAAAAAAAAAAAAGAAAAAGAAAAAAATACTGGTTTGTGAGGTCACAGGAGCAAAGAAATGATAACATAAATCATCTCATGAATTTTTAAGACAAATTCTGAGTATATTTCACGGCAGAGGGTATCTTATATAACGTTACATGCTATATGTCACTATTTGTATTCCACAAAAATATTTAAATGGCTTAATTGTCTTTCTGTTAGTAAGGTATTTTCACTGGGAATGTTTTGAATTATTGTTTTTGTATGTTTCATTTTCCATGGATCCACAGCCAAACATTTAAATAAGTAATACCACTGGCATTTGACCATTTAGATCTCTCTATCTTCTCAAAAACAAAACAAACTCAAATTTATATAGCTACTTCTTTCTACATTTCCAAATGTCAGCTGTCTTTCAACAATGATGAATTCTTAAAATATTAGCAACTATGCAATTTAGCTGGGTGGATAACAACACTGGCTGTCTACAATCAAGCAACTATTCTAAATGGAATAGGAATTTTTTTAAAAGGGTCATCAGAAAAGAGATGTTTAAAAAGAAAGTTGTGATTGAAATATTGGCATGGGCATTACTTAAATTTATTCATGTGGGATACATCATAGGTATAGTTTCTAAAATCTTACAGATCAGAAAACAATATGTTTTCATTTTGATTTGTGGGTAATATTTTATCTAATTAGAAAATTCCTTGGTGTTGCTGCATGCGAAATATAATGTCAAACTAATTCTCCTGTTTTTTGGTGTTAAATTGGTTTTTTTTTTTTTACCAATTTTTAGTTCCATTTTAAAACTATTTTTGCTTCCATTTTAGAGTTCAACATTTTCACCAGTATTTTTGCTCAACTCTGCTAAAACTAAATTACTTTTTTTGATTCTTTTGACTCAAAATCTTTTTAAGTTAAATAAAATTGCTTCTACTATTTCTGAAAAGTCTGTTTCTAGCATATATTTTTATAGTAAATGTCCATCCCTCACATTTTAGTGTTTTTTTTTGTATTGCTCTTTAATTTTCTTATCCTTTCTGTATTATTTTTATTTCTTTATATTTTTGTATTATTTATTGCACTTGGTCTTTCAGCATACTAATGTAGGTCATAAGAGTAACATTTACTGAAATAAATGCATGTGGACATATTACATTGCAAAATTATGTTTTTATACCATATAATATATTACAATGTAGTAATGGAAATGCTCAATCTTCTTCCCCCTTTTCCTCTTCCTATTCTTTCTCTTTTCCGTTCTTCTATTATTTGGTTTGTTACCTGTCCCTTCCAAAGCTTATTCTACTAGCAACCACTTTCCTACTGTTTTAAGTTCCCCCCTGAGCCCTACATGTCACCTTAGGTTTAATACTATTTTCTCTTAGGATATTCGTGACACAATTTATGTTTGCTTTCCACATACAGCTCCTGGTTTTAAGTAGTAGCAGTCTCTGATTTGCAAGCCATCAACAGCAGTCTGAGTATTCTTTTCTCTTCTGTGTGTAGAGGTAAAAAGTACAATAATTACTGGTACAGTCTGGGCCTGTTTTGATTTTTGTTTACGTGCCAGCACTTTTATTCTACCTTGCTTTGTACCATCAGTGAAAAAGCAAATATAGTAAAAAAGGCAAAATGTGTCTTGATAGTGTGATAACTACAGTTTTGACTTGGTGAATTCCCAACCAACCTCCCCTATAAAGGACCTTCAAACATCCAAGGACCACAATGTACAAATCAATGTTCTTGGAAATGTTATGTATCACCAGGTTTCGAGACCAGGTTAAGGGGGGAGGTTTTGTCCAAAGAAAGGAACACCAAATCAAAACCAAAAGCAACTCGAAACAGGGAAGCTGAAAGCTGCTAACACATTTCTCTGATAATTAATTCTGCCCTAAATTAGCAGTGGCTATCTAATTAATACTGGATAATTCATAATACATTGAAATATGAATATCACAGGCATGCTCTAGTTATTATATTTTTAGCAGATTCATTTCTAAAATGTATGATTCCTAGAGTTTAAATTTTATTTAATATATAATTTTCTTTGATTTCACTGGTGTCCTTAAAGACAAATATTTTCATGAATAGTTCATGCTATACAAATAACAATAACGAAGGGTGAATCCATAAGCACTGCTTTCCAAACCACAGAATAAAGCAAATATATTATGTACTATGCTAGCTTTACATTCCCAACCCAGGAAGGAGCTCTAAGTATATCTTTTCATTTACATTGTTTTCCAATGGTTTCATTATATATCAGCTTGTCAGAAGAACAAAAAAATAATCATTATACATTGTAGAGCTTTTCAAAGATCGGATGTTGTTGTTATTTAGTTGCGATGTTGTTGTTATTTAGTTGCTAAGTCGTGTTCGACTCTTTTGTGACCCCATGGACTGTAGCCTGCCAGGCTCTGTCTGTGGGATTTCCCAGGCAACAGTACTGGAGGCGGTTGCCATTTCTTCCTCCAGGGATCTTTCTGACCTAGGGATCGAACCCACACCCTCTGCACTGTAGGTATATTTTTCACTGCTGAGCCACAGAGGAAGCCCTTCAAAGATTAGTGGTGCTTTCAATTTTCTTAACCATGTTAATGACCCACCCATCAAGGAAGGTTTATGTATGCAGATCACCTCTGACTTAGTATAAATGAGTTTCTCAATGTCTAATATCTATGTCTCTAAACTACAGTGCTCTATTGTCTTCTATGTCAGTATTCATGAAATGTTCTCAGAATTAAATATTATTATACTATCCTCTAATATGTGTTACTGCATGAGAGGTATAATTTTATTTATTTGTTTGTTTTTTTGGTGTTAATCTTTGTTTTACTTCTCTGAAATTCTTTGAATGTTTTTTCTTTTTTAGAGTTTAAATTTTTACCAGTATTTCTCCTCAACCTGGATAAACCAAATTAGTGATTTATTATTTTTTTAATTGTTATTATTATTTTTAATGGTGTTAAATCTTTCTGCTGACTGCTCAAATCCACTTTTGAAACCTTCTGCTATAATTTTCATTTTAGTTACTTTTCTTTTAGGTTCTCTACCTTTTTATTAATATTTCTACTTTTTTCATATATTGTTTTCTTGACTTCATTGATGTCTTCCTCTAGTTTTTTTGTATATCTTTAGGATAGTTGTTTAACATCTTTGTCTGATAGACCTGGCATGTCTTTCTTAGAGAAAGCTCCTGTTTTAATTTTCATCTTTGAATGGGACACATTTTTTCTGTTTCTCTGTATGCTCTGTGATTTTTCTGTTGTTGTTGTTAAAACTGAACATATGAAACTAATAATGTGGCTGCTCTAGATACTACATTCTTCCCTTTCTCAGTGTTTTTCTGTTTTGCTTGTTATAGGCTGTCTTTGTGCCAAATGTCAGCCTGAGGTATACACCTAAGGTCTTTATTCACCCTTTCCTAATTATGCAGAGTAACTGTTTAATTTCCTCTATGTATATAGTTACTTTTTAACATTCCAGTCTTTAACATTTTGCTCTCAAAAGCGGGAAAAAAAAAATGAAGAGGAAAGAAAGGCATCAGCCTTTAAATTCCCTGGAACTTACATTAGCCAGATGGAGAGAGATTTAAACAAAAGCAAAAGACGCAGTAACAATGACTTCTGAACCATCAGTTTTGAACACAGACTCTCAATACCTGAAGTATGGGGTCCTGGGGATCCACCCTGGTTCCCACTACCTGCTTGTAAGCTACTCCAGGAAAACTTGATCTGCTGCATGCAGGGGGCTGAAGCTCAAGGGGGCAAGGGCAGCCATTGCTAAACTAAGAGCTAAAATTGAGCTAAATTAACCATTGTTCAGGAAGACCCCCTGGAGAAGCACATGGTAACCCATTCCAGAAGTCTTACCTAGATAATCCCATGGTCAAAGGAGCCTGGTGGACTACAGACCCATAGGGTTGCAAAGTCAGACACAGCTGAAGTACTTCACAAGTACGCACAACCATAGTTCACCAACTAAGCCTTCTCCCAGAAACTGTAAGCCTTCTCCCAGAAACTGTAAGCCTTCAAGACTGTAGAGTTCCAAAACAATGACATAATACAGATGCTGCCAGTGTGACTGAGAGGGTAGATGGATTTCTGCTGCTTCCTACACTGTCAATTTCCTAGAATCCATGAATAATTATTTTCCTTCTAAAAAATAAAATTAAATCAACAATCTTCACACAAAGAAAACTTCAGTCCTAGATTGTTTCACTGGAAAATTCTACCAAACATCTAAAGAATTAATAACATCAGTAATAAAATCTTTGTAAAAATGGAATAAAAGGAAACACTTTCCAATTAATTTTATAGGCAGCCATAAGCCTGATAGCAAGGGCAGATTAGAGTATTATAAAAAAAAAGAAAATCAAAGACCATTATCCTTCAGGAAACAATATGCAAAAATAAATGAAATCATCCCCCCAAATATTAACATACTATTGGCAATTAAATATCCAAATATATAAAGTAATATATTATAACCAAGATGAGCGATTCTTAGAAATAATGATTGGTTTAATGTTTGAAATCAGACAATGCAACTCACCATATTAGCAAACTAAAAAACAACAGTTGCAGGGACTTCTCTGGGTATCTAGTGGTTAAGACTCTGACTTTCCCACGGAGCGTGGGGGGCGGGCATAGGTTCGATCTCTGGTCAGATAAGTAAGACTCTGCATGCCACATGCCATGGCCAAAAAACAAAAAACCTACAGAAAAAGTATTTGACATAATACAATAGCTATTCATGATAAAACCTCACAGAAAACAGAAATAGAAGCAAGCATATCCAATCTGATGAAAATGATATATAGGAAACCTACAATTAATACCATATTTAATGGTAAAACATAATGTTTTCCTAGAAGATCAGCAATCACCTGAAGATTCCTCTTCTCATTATTTGTATTCAATAGTTATTGAATGTCTTATTCATGAAAAAGGAAAGAACAATCCAAATAGTTAACAATTTAGAAGGATGAAAGAAATTCTACTATAATAACTGGTACAGTTTTACATGTAGAAAATCCTAAGACTCTACCCTAAGCTATGAGAACTAATAATAAATTAACAATGTTGCTGCTTATACAAGCTTTTATACAAAAATAAAATAAAGCTCAATATGCTCCATAAAACAAAAATGAAAAAAATAAAATTGATTCCAATTATAATAGCACTCAATACTATAAAATGCTTCAGAAGCTTAACAGTATATGTCTAGGGTCTCTAAACTATTAAAATTAAAGAAGACCTACAAAAATGAAATGTTATTCAATGTATATTAGAATATTCAATATGGTGATCAGGCTAATGCTTTCCCAAACAACTCATTTGTTCAACTCATTTTTAAACAGATTGACAGATTCTAAAATATCTATGAATATTCAAAAGATCAAAATAATATTGAAATAAACAAAATAGAAGAAACTGGACTTTTTAATTTCAAAGTGTATATACAGTTGTATATATAGCTGGTTTAGACAGAAAAAAACAGAAAACTTGAAATTCAGTAAGATTAAAATATTTTGCTTATTCAAAATATACTATTGGAAAAATAAACATGCAAGGCATGGACTAAGAGAATATTTGCCAAAGATGTACTAGATAAAAGACTTGTATCCAGAATATATGAACAATTTCTCCAGAAAATAGAACAGCCAGATTCTTGAGTTCCCTCTCTGACACATACACAAGCAACATGGAGACACATACATGAACACATACACCCCTATACATAGAAAAATTCCCAAGAACAGGAGTAACTGCTCAGCATTATTTTCCAATGAAACACAAATCAAGCCATAGTAAGATTACTCTATATACCACTAAGAATGACTAATATGAAGAAATGACTATACTAGATATTGACAAGATGAAGAAACGAATATTGTTGGTATTTTTGTACATGACTAAATACCTTGGTTAGACAGTAAATAATCTGGTTCAGACTGTAAATAATCTGCTTGCAATGCAGGAGACCTGGGTTTGATCTCTGGGTCCAGAAGATCCCCTGGAGAAAGGAATGGCTACCCACCCCTGTATTCTTGCCTGGAGAACTCCATGGACAGAGGAACCTTTCGGACTACAGTCCATGGTGTCACAAAGAGTCTGACACAACTAAGAACAAACACATAGGTACTGTGAGACAAAGCAAAGGCTATGCCTTGGGTGTTTATTCTAGAAAAATGAAAACATATCTTCATGAAAATCTTAAACAAGAATCTTCATAGCGGATTTGTTTAAAACAGCAAGAAACCAGAAATTATAAAATATCCATCAAAAATAATAAAGTGTGATATTCATACAATAGAATATTACTGAGTATTTAAAAGATCAACTACTAACATTTGCATGGACATGCATGAACCTCAAAAGCATTACAAAGAGAAAATGATTGAGTGGATAAAGCCAGACTAAACTGTATATACTGTATAATTACACTTCTATGAAATCCTAGAAGAAGCAAAACTGATTTGTGGTATAAAAATCAGCAGTGATTGATTAGGCTTTGGGAAAGGATATTTTACTGGAAAGGAGAATGAGGGAACTTCTGGTGTAATGTAAATATTCTATTTATTGATAAAGATATGGATTACATGAGTATTACACATTCTCCAAAATTTAAAGTATATTTCATAAATAATGAAAAGGAAATGGTATCAATCTTTTCATTCATCCATCCATTTATTTATCTTTTTAATCTATCAAATAGTGTTTTAAAAAACTTTACTTAGGTCTGGAATGTCAGAGACCATATCAAAATATTACACACTGATTAAATTAGATCACTCCCTAATCTATATGGTATTAGCAATCAACCTTTCAAATTTTATTTGAAAATAATAAACAGATTTTCCTTTCCTTCAATGCTTCTTAGCATACTGAGACCTTCTACCACCCCACCCCCATTCCTCAAGGTAAGATGTTTAGTATAAT
This sequence comes from Ovis canadensis, assembly GCF_042477335.2. Taxonomy (NCBI): domain Eukaryota; kingdom Metazoa; phylum Chordata; class Mammalia; order Artiodactyla; family Bovidae; genus Ovis; species Ovis canadensis. The sequence continues at coordinate 36,833,898 of NC_091261.1, read as the reverse complement.
AAGCCAAATATTTCACTAAAAATGTGTTTTATTTTTTAACCTTAGCATAAGTGAACTTCCTGAGAATAAAATTTTCAAGATCAACCAATGTAAAAATTATGTATTTGGGAGAGAAATGTTACTGATTTACTAATGCATATGAGTTTCCCAGTTTAAAAAAAGAACAAAGAGTCCAGGAAAACAAAACAAAACATGAGGCTTATTCATAAATAACAAACTTGAGACAATCATCCATGAACCAGTCCTCAACCTAAAAGAAACAAATCAACAGATTTGGAGGAGTGAGACATTTGCAGTTGATTTAACTTGATTTCTGAGTCAAATTCTCTTCTGGTTCAAAGTCTAGGGCAGGTGAAAATGTTCAAGCACTAGATGCCACTATAGAATTAATCTGAGAGCTCTGAGGAAAAATTTCCATTACTCCTTGAGTGTTTCATAAGTGTGTATTAATGACTTTCTGTGGAGGACAATTTTTGTTCTGGGTTCCATTTTAAATATTCACCTCAGTCACTGCAACAACAAGAAAGCATTTCTCACATTTCCCAATGCTCCCCTGGGAACATATATTGCTTCCTCCCTTTTACTGTCCACCACCTGGGAAGCTACTATCTAGAAGTTTTTGGAGTCCACATTACTTTCAGGGAAACTCTACACTGAGTGTGTGGCCAGTGTGGTAGAGAGCTATGTTAAGGAAACATAACATGCATGGTCCTAGAGAGACTGGAAAACACAATGCGATGAGTAGAAGCATTCAAATATTGACTCGTCTACTCAGAGTGCAAAAGACAGGCTGAATACAGTCTACCAAAAGACCCTGAAAAAAGAAGGATGTCAAAGAAGTTGTGAAACTGTTGGTCAAAGATCATGCTGTAATGAAGGGCTTCACCACAAAGGCACATAGACAATGACTAGAAACACGCTAAGTGATAGCTCTGTGGATATCAGGATGGACAAAGAACATTTATAAATTGAGCAGCCCACCAGCTCTGAACAAGGATGATTTATAATTCTAAACATGATCGCTGGTCTTGGAACTCAGATCTCTTTCAGAGCTCTCAGAGGAGGAAAGAAGAGATTCATTAAATTAATTACAGTGACTAAGTGGTTAAGAAATATCAGAATTTTAAATGATACTTTAAAAAAAAAACACTTTACTTAGCAACACTGAGTTCATTTCAACAAGAAGAAATAAAAGTTTCAACTACATTGAGCTCAGTCATAGATAAGCAAATTTGGGGCCTCAAAATCCTGCTTCAATTGAGATAAGAATATGTAGTATAATTTTTCACAAATACTTGAGTGTATATCTTTATCTATAAATGAATAAATCCTCAGATATAAGAAGAAAAGTAAAAGGTATCTTGTAAGACTTTTAGAGCAATTCTATGTAGAAAAGGTACCTATTCTTCATTGTGAGCTAAGGCGCTTCAGTTGTATCCAACTCTGTGCAACCCCATGGACCACAGCCCACCAGGCTCCTCTGTCCATGGGGTTCTCTAGGTAAGAATACTGGAGTGGGTTGCCAATTTTAGAGTATTCCTTAAGTTTCAAAATGTATTCAAAAATGTGTCAAATTTTTAGGCAGATAGTAAGGAGTACAAAGAGAAAATTAAGGCACATAGAAACATATCTTTAAGCAGCAGTTACTAGACTCTGTAATTTTGAAATAATGAAGTCTCTTCTCAGAGATTTTGTAATAAAATTAGAGCCTAGAGCAGGTTTTAGAAAACTTTATTTTGGAAATGGAGAGGGAGATTGTTGCCAGATGACAAAGCTCAGTCTTAAAAAAGTGCCCAGTCACTGAGAATTAATATATACATATTATATTCAAGGAACTTCTTTGTCTTTTGCTTATATAAAACTTCAACTTTTTAGTGTTTACTAGACTCTTAAATTTTGAGCACTACTTTACTAGCATGTGAGATGAGGGCAATAATGTGGTAATTTGAGCATTCTTTGGCATTGCCTTTCTTTGGGGTTGGAATGAAAACTGAACTTTTCCAGTTTTGTGGCCACTGCTGAGTTTTTCAAATTTGCTGGCATATTGAGTGCAGCACTTTCATAGCATCATCTTTTAGGATTTGAAATAGCTCAACTGGAATTCCATCACCTCCGCTAACTTTGTTCGTAGTGATGCTTTCTAAGGCCCATTTGACTTCTCATTCCAGGATGTCTGGCTGTTAGGTGAGTGATCACACCATCGTGATTATCTGGGTCATGAAGATCTTTCTATACAGTTCTTCTGTGTATTCTTGCCACCTCTTCGTAATAGCTTCTGCTTCTGTTAGGTTCATACCATTTCTGTCTTTTATTGAGCCCATCTTTGCATGAAATGTTCCCTTGGTATCTATATATATATCTATATATATATATATTTTTTTAAGAGATCTCTAGTCTTTCCCAATCTGTTGTTTTCCTCTATTTCTTTGCACTGATCACTGAGGAAGGCTTTCTTATCTCTCCTTGCTATTCTTTGGAACTTTGCATTCAAATGGGTATATTTCTCCTTTTCTCCTTTGCTTTTGGCTTCTCTTTTCACAGCTATTTGTAGGGCCTCCTCAGCCATTTTGCTTTTTTGCATTTCTTTTTCCTGGGGATGGTCTTGATCCCTGTCTCCTGTACACTGTCACAAACCTCCATACACAGTTCATCAGGTACTCTATCAGATCTAGTCCCTTAAATCTATTTCTCATTTCCACTGTATAAGGGATTTGATTTAGGTCATACCTGAATGGTCTAGTGGTTTTCCCTATTTTCTTCAATTTAAGTCTGAATTTGGCAATAAGGAGTTCATGATCTGAGCCACAGTCAGCTCCTGGTCTTGTTTTTGCTGACTGTATAGAGCTTCTCCATCTTTGGCTGCAAAGAATATAATCAATTTGATTTCATTGTTGACCACCTGGTGATGTCCATGTGTAGATTTTCTCTTGTGTTGTTGGAAGAGGGTGTTTGCTATGACCAGTGTGATCTCTTGACAAACTCTATTAGCCTTTGCCCTGCTTCATTCTGTACTCAAAGGCCAAATTCGCCTGTTACTCCAAGTGTTTCTTGACTTTCTACTTTTGCATTCTAGCCCCATATAATGAAAAGGGCATCTTTTTTTGGTATTAGTTCTAAAAGGTCTTGTAGATCTCCATAGAACTGTTCAACTTCAGTTTCTTCAGCATTACTGGTTGGGGAATAGACTTGGATTACCATGATATTGAATGGTTTACCTTGGGGATGAACAGAGATCATTCTGCTGTTTTTGAGATTGCATCCAATTTCTGCATTCCATACTCTTTTGTTGATTATGATGACTACTCCATTTCTTCTAAGGGATTCCTGCCCACAGTAGTAGATATAATGGTCATCTGAGTTAAATTCACCCACTCCATTCCATTTTAGTTCACTGATTCCTAAAATGTTGATATTCACTCCTGCCACCTCCTGTTTGACCACTTTCAATTTGTCTTGATTCATGAACCTAACATTCCAGGTTCCTATGCAATATTGTTCTTTACAGCATTGGACCTTGCTTTCATCACCAGTCACATCCACAACTGGGTGTTGCTTTTGCTTTGTGTCTGTCTTCATTCTTTCCCCACTGATCTCCAGTAGCATATTGGGCACCTACTGACCTAGGGAATTCATCTTTCAGTGTCCTATCTTTTTGCCTCTTCTTACTTTCCATGGGGTTCTCAAGGCAACAATACTGAAGCGGTTTGCCATTCCCTTCTCCAGAGAACCACAGTTTTTCAGAACTCTCCACCATGACCCGTCTGTCTTGGGTAGCCCCATAGGGCATGTTTCATAGTTTTATTGAGTTAGACCAGGCTGTGGTCTGTGTGATTAGATTAGTTAGTTTTCTTTGACTTTGGTTTCAGTCTGCCTGTCCTCTTATGCCTTTTCTCAGTGCCTACCATCTTACTGGGGTTTCTCTGACCTTGGAAGAGAGTATCTTCTCTTAGCTGCTCATTGCTCCAGCACTGTGCATAGTTACAGTCAAATTTCACACTTAACTGAGCTATCTCGAACCATCAAGACACCAAAACATCTCCCTGATTAAAGGCCTTTCCTGGACTCCAGGCACAGAAATAATCATGGTCTTGGAAGCAGTTCCACTGTCCAGCTACCCTGTCATACTGAGACATGGTGCTGAGCCATTGCTTTTCGTCCAGAAAACCATGGCCATCCAGCCAGCATGAGGCCACCTCCAAAGCTTGTGCGCAACAGGTGGCAGCACAGCATGGCTGGTGCCCAGAGCATCTGGGGATGGAGATGTGGAGCAAGTCACCCGGGCCCTGGTGGTGCAGTCCCATTGGGAGTGGGGCTGAGGGGGCAGCGGGGCCCACCCGTGAGCCGCTGGCACAATTGGACATGCTCCTGAGCAGTGCCCGTGGCCACCCACGGCTGCCGCTCCTCCAGGCACTCAAAATTCTCCAAGCCAGGTTTCAACAATATGTGAACCGTGAATTTCCAGATGTTCAAGCTGGTTTTAGAAAAGGCAGAGGAACCAGAGAGCAAATTGCCAACATCTGCTGCATCATCAAAAAAGCAAGACAGTTCCAGAAAAATATCTCCTTCTGCTTTATTGACTATGCCAAAGCTTTTGACAGTGTGGATCACAATAAACTGTGGAAAATTCTGAAAGAGATGGGAATACCAGATCACCTGACCTGCCTCTTGAGAAATCTGTATGCAGGTCAGGAAGCAACAATTAGAACTGAACATGGAACAACAGACTGGATCCAAATAGGGAAAGGAGTACGTCAAGGCTGTATATTGTCACCCTGCTTATTTAACTTATATGTAAAGTATATCATAAGAAATGCTGGGCTAGATGAAGCACAAGCTAGAATCAAGATAGCTGGCAGAAATATCAATAACCTCAGGTATGCAGATGACACCACCTTTATGACAGAAAGTGAAAAAGAACTAAAGAGCCTCTTGATGAAAGTGAAAGAAGAGACTGAAAAAGTGGGCTTAAGTGCAACATTCAGAAAACGAAGATCATGGCATCTGGTCCCATCACTTCATGGCAAACAGATGGGGAAACAGTGGAAACAGTGGCAGACTTTTATTTGGGGGGCTCCAAAATCACTGCAGGTGGTGACTGCAGCCATGAAATTAAAAGATGCTTGCTCCTTGGAAAGAAAGTTATGACCAACCTATACAGCATACTAAACAGCAGAGACATTACTTTGCCAACAAAGGTCCATCTAGTGAAGGCTATAGTTTTTTCAGTAGTCATGTATGGTTGTAAGAGTTGGACTACAAAGAAAGCTGAGCACCGAAGAATTGATTCTTTTGAACTGTGGTGTTGGAGAAGACTCATGAGAGTCCCTTGGACTGCAAGGAGACCCAACCAGTTCATCCTAAAGGAAATCAGTCCTGGGTGTTCATTGGAAGGACTGATGTTGAAGCTGAAACTCCAATATTTTGGCCACCTGATATGAAGAACTGGCTCATTTGAAAAGACCCTGATGCTGGGAAATATTGAAGGTGGGAGGAGAAGGGGATAACAGAGGATGAGATAGTTGGATGTCATCACTGACTCAATGGAGATGAGATTGAGTAAACTCGGGAGTGGGTGATAGACAGGGAGGCTTGGCGTCCTGCAGTTCATGGGGTCGTAAAGAGTCTGACATGACTAAGCGACTGAACGGAACTGAAAACTGTTAAAAGAAAGTCAGTGGTAAGTAATATGAAAGTTACAGTTATGAGTTACTGAAAATAGAAACACATTACAAAGTGCAGTCACCTGGTCTCTCAGAAACCCAGGTTCTAGTGTCTTTAATTTTCCTCTGCAACCTGACATCTCAAGCCTAGATATTCCTGAAAAATCAAGTGCAAATGATCTGTTGTCTTTAAGCAGCACAATGTGGTTGTTGCCAAGTCTACCAATGTGCTCCCCTGACTTAATCAGAAACTTTAATCAGAATCTTAACCAGAAATTTTAAAAACAATCAGGCTGAATTCACTGGGCAGGAGTGGGGTAGAGGGAACTATTAACGGGGGTTGGTCTTTGGTATTAGGTAGAGTAGCTTGCAGTATAAAGAGATTGTGTTAACATAAATCTATGAAGGATAGCCATCTGTGAAAGCAAGATGCAAAGGATGGTAATCCTGTGTGTGCATTTTAGTCATGCAGCCATGTCTGACTCTTTGCGAACCCATGTACTACAGCCCAGCAGGCTCCTCTGTCCATGGAATTCTCCAGGCAAGAATACTGGAGTGGATCGCCATTCCCTTCTATGGGTAATCTTTCTGACAAGGGATCAAACCCCAGTCTCCCTCACTGAAGGCAGATTGTTTACCATTTGAGCTACTAACCATTAGCCTTAACAGGGAAGAGGGGCTTCCCTGCTGGTTCACATGGTAAAGAATCTGCCTTAAATGCAGGACACCTGGGTTCCATCCCTGGGTCAGGAAGATCCCCTGGAGAAGGGAATGGCTACCCTCTCCAGTATTCTTACCTGGAAAATTCCATGGACAAAGGAGCCTGGTGGGTTACAGTCCACAGGATCCCAAAGAGTTAGACAGGATTAAGCAACTGACACTTTTAATATTTAAAGAGTACTTGTTAGGCTCTCTTCTAAGAACTTTATGGTAATTAAATCATTTACAGTTAGTAGCTGAAATGCAGAGAAGGTGAGAAATTTGCCTAAGTTATAGAACTAGTAAATGGCACAGTCAGGGGATCTGCCGTTAGAAACTTCAGTATCAAGTACTACAAACTACTCATAATTAAGTACTTTGCTGCTGCTGCTGCTAAGTTGCTTCAGTCGTGTCGGACTCTGCGCGACCCCATAGAAGGCAGCCCACCAGGCTCCTCCTTCCATGGGATTTTCCAGCAAGAACACTGGAGTGGGTTGCCATTTCCTTCTCCAATGCATGAAAGTGAAAAGTGAAAATAAAGTGGCTTAGTCTTGTCTGACTCTTAGCGACCCCATGGACTGCAGCCTACAAGGCTCCTCTCCATCCATGGGATTTTCCAGGCAAGAGTACTGGAGTGGGGTGCCATTGCCTTCTTTGAATTAAGTACATTACTACTCACAAAAGATGTGAACTTTACTCAGTATAGAGTGTTTACTTTACACAGTGTGTGCAATATGGAAGAATATTTAAGACAAAGATTCATATCCCAAGATCTTAGTATAAGGGAATAGCTGGGAGAAAGTCACCTAAATATTCTTTAACTGGAGATGCATTGACATACAAGAGCAAATCACAAGGCAGAAAGATAATTCCTCCTGTGTTTAAGTGTAAATATTGCATATTTATATCATATTAAAATAATAAACTGTATAAAAGTGCCTTCTATGAGGGTAAAAAAATGCCTATTTTTCTAGACTTTGCAACAATTTTATTAGATGTACATACAGGACACTAAAAATGTCAATACTTTCTATATAACACACACTATACAAGTGACATTCTATGATATGCCCAAGATTTATTTAAAATAAAAATAAAATAGAGGAATATTTGTGAAGAAAATTAAAAACATATAAAATTTAAATAATATTAGAAATAATGTAAGATAGAAATTTAAAATATGAAATAAAAAAGCAAAGCTTATGCATGAATTAATTCAGTTTTTCTGCACTCTCAATCAGGAAAATTAATGTTTAGACAGGATAAAGGAAATAAAACTAAAGAAAAAGCAATTGTTGCCAGAGTGAATTAGGTAAAGGCAGACCATATTTAGTTTTCCCAAATGAACTCGAGTGTCTAAAGTCAAAGTAACTACAAAATCTCAGTATTAAAATCATTCTTAAAGGTCAAAATATATTTTCAAACTTTTAATCCATTTCTTATTAAACCTTCAATGGTAAATATAATCATTTATCTGTGGTTGCTGATGACTTATGTATTTCTGTCTTTATATTAAGTTGTTTTTGTTTGTTTGTTTGTTTGTTCTCTTGAGGTATCTTTGTTCCACAAGATAGTAATTCAAATACTAGAAGACAACTAGCATTTGAATTGTTCTCTAAAGTAAAAAAAAATCCTTCACCTCTTTCTAATTCAACATAATTTTTCATCTAATCTCTAGATTCATTCATTTCAAAAATAAATTTTGTATCTTTTAAAAGTTAAATAGTTTTAAAGAATTCTAATTGTAACTACTTATTTACACAAAGACTCTTTTCAGGTCAAGAACATTTCCTTGCTCACATGCCTGATTCCTCATATGACTCCTTTCTCAATCTGTTTTCATTTCCTGGCATGATAAATCTCCTTTAGAGTCTACACCTATCCAATATTTAATCATTTTCAAGGTTATGAATTTTCTTCCAAACTTCATCCTGTGTTGATCTTTTTTTTTTTCTGGAAACTTATGATTTATGTTTAGAATATTCTATTATGCTTTACATTATTTACTCTCACAACAATCTAGACTAGGAAGTATTCTTCTTTCTTCCACTTGTTAATATATTCAAATCAAAATGGAAAATATCTGGCCAAATTAATATACATAATGTTAATATTTTAATTGTAAGCCTATGGAAGAGGGTCATTGCCAGTTAACTTGTTATAGCCAAATAGCATACTCATTGCCAGTTAACGTGTCATAGCCAAATGCTCCAGGAAACCAACTCACTCAGCAGGACGGCATGGATAGTGGACTGCAGTTTATTACACTGGCAGGTCCGAGGCAGAGTTTTCTCTTTAGCCAGGGACCCTTACTGACTTTTGTGAAAGCCTTAAGTACCTTAAGTGTATGTGCTCAAGCCCACCTCCCCAAATTCCTTAAACCTAGCCTGGAAAATATTAAAGGGAGATACAATCAGGTTACAGCCATGATTCACAATCAGAAGGGTCAGATGATTATACATTGTAGCCTATGCTGATGGGTGCCATAAAGATTACAAAAGTGATGGACTGCATAGGGGATAATTACGTTGTTTTTGGTGACGGGAAATCTTGGTATGGAATCTGGTGTTTATCAGTGCCTAAGGCCTGATAATTATCAATTTTTAAAACATATTCATTAATGAATTGGAGTTCCTTAGTTTAAATTGATAATATCTTATTGTAATTTAAATGCTTCTGAAGCAAAGTCAAGTTTAATCCCTAGTATATTGAAATAGGAAGATATAGGGAGGTGAGATAAAGATCTCACAGATTTTTATAAGCTTCTTATTTAAAAAACATCTTTAAAAGCCTACACATTATTTGTGTTTTCCCTGGTGGCTGAGATGGTAAAGAATCTGCCTGCAATGAGGGAGACCTGGGTTTGATCCCTGGGTTGGAAAGATACCCTGGAGAAGGGAATTGCTACCCACTTCAGTATTCTGCCCTGGAGAATTCCATGGAATAGCCAAATGGCATACTCATTGTATAGTCCATGGGGTCACAAAGAGTTGGGCATGACTGAGACACTTTCACTTTCATAGAAAGAGAAGCTTTCTTCCATAGATTAATGAGTTGTTTTTTTTTAACCTCCAAATCACGTGTTTATGTACAATTGCTACCTCCAGTTCTCCTCCCAATAGACTAGCCTTGACTCAGCTAATTGCATGTGATTGTTATCAATGCTACACTAGCAATAAGGTTGACAGGTTTCAGAAAAGAGTTTTTGCTCAGAGTAGTACTATATTGTGAGATAATTAAACATATAACTTGTAATTTAAAGTAATATTCTTGCTTGGCTACTAACAAAATAGCCATCACTCTCCTTCTACTTCCTTACTAAGAGAATCATTGTTTTATTTGTACTCTGAGTAAATGGTAGATGCTAATTAGTATAGGGCAAGAATGGCATTTCTGTTCCCTTGTCAATAATTGGACTGACACAATTATATCACATCTCTAGTCAATAACAACTAAGGTTAAACCCAGAGGTGTTTCTAAGAAAATAATTCAAGTAGGACATAGTACAGAAGCTAATATTGTACTGCCTTTGAATATTGTCGAGTGAGGATGTGATGCTTAGAACTCTAGGAGTTACTGTAAATGTATCAGTGTGAAGTCGAAAGAATTGGCTAGATGCCAACACTGAAATCATTAAAACATTAAACCAACAAATATTTCTTAGATTGTAATATAGTACCATATTAATTTCATTCCCACATTTTCTTTCTTAATGGCATTCTTAACTGATGCATTATAAATGCCTGTGATACTGTTTTACCACTAAGCAACTGGTGAATAGAAAAGTTGAATATTTCAACCATGTAGCGTAAATTAAAAATAATTGGACTACTCTACCTTCAAAACTTCTGGGCTTCAGAGCTCCTTTTCACTGTTCAACACAACAATGTAAATCCATCCCACATGGCCCTTAGTTTATTTGCTGGGAAGCAGTAACTTTAGCTCTATGGGAATACAATATCAGATGTTCATCAGCAGCAATACTGAAATTATCTTTTGCTTAATATTAAATAGCTTCTATCTAAAAGCTGTCTTTTATACTGCTGTCTGAAAAGAAGAGCCACAACTCTATGAAAACCCATTTTTTAAAGACTCTGTGGCTCCCAGATATTTTATACACTTTAGCTAATAGTTGTCTTTGAGCAATTTATTAAACTTTTTATCTGCTTTCATAGAGCTCCCATATTTTTCTGCTGTTCAGCTCCAAGTAAGCCAGTACTTCCGTTCATATCTCCTCCTTGAAAGTCTGTGTTTATTTGTAGATTTCAGACTAGTTGGGTTGCCTTCCAGTCTCAGCTCTCTAATGCATTCAAGATTTCTTAGATTATCTTTTCCTCCCCTTATTTTTAATGTCAGAGAGTGACAGTCTTTAACTTTTCATATTCTAAGTAGAAGCCAGAAAATGCTGATCCTTTTAATTAGGCCAGTATAAACTTGATACTGAAAGAACATTAAACAGAAAAGAAATCACACTTTCAATTGTTATAAACAGAGATGCAAAATAACCTCAAAAATTCTTGCAAATGGAATGCAGCAACAAACAAGGGGAAAAAAAAAGTCATTTTTAATGACAAAAAGAAAAAAAAACCTTAAAAATGTATTATGTATAAGAGCTTCATCTTGTAAATTCTAACTAAATGTTGAGATGAGTAAATAAATTGTAAATAAAGGAAGGCTATAACATATTCACTGATTATTGGAACCTATATTGGAAATACATGAATTTTTCCTGATCTGATCTAGAGATGAGGTAGGTAAATGTGCATGTGTAAACTGACAAATATGTTTCTAAATATTTTTTTTGAAATACGAAAAATCAAAAATAAAAAGACAACATGAAAAAGAGGAAAAGCTATATATTTTAAAATAAAGGTTATCAAGATCCATTATAAAGCTATAGTAATTAACACAGTGTGGTATTAGTGTGAATTTGGACATTTTCTAATTTCTATTACAGAAATAGAGCAATGAAAGAGTCCAATAGACAATCACATATGTATGATCACCTGATTACTGAAAACTGTGATACTGCCATGCAAAGAGGGTAGGATGGACATTTTAATAAAAGAAGTTCGTTAACTGAATCATCACTTGAAAATACATAATCTATCACAGTACACAAAAGCACACTTCAGATTGCTTGCATATCTTCATATAAAAGGTAAAATTATAAAACTTTGAAAAGAAAACATATGAGACTATTGTCATGACCTTAGAAAGACAGGCATTTCTTAGACAGAAAAGCACTAAAGGATTTATTTGGACTGCAAGGAGATCCAACCAGTCCATTCTGAAGGAGATCAGCCCTGGGACTACTTTGGAAGGAATGATGCTAAAGCTGAGGCTCCAGTACTTTGGCCACCTCATGCAAAGAGTTAACTCATTGGAAAAGACTCTGATGCTGGGAGGGATTGGGGGCAGGAGGAGAAGGGGACGACCGAGGATGAGATGACTGGATGGCATCACGGACTCAATGGACGTGAGTCTGAGTGAACTCCGGGAGATGGTGATGGACAGGGAGGCCTGGCGTGCTGCGATTCATGGGGTCGCAAAGAGTCACACACGACTGAGAGACTGAACTGAACTGAACTGATTTATTTGGAGTTGCTGAAAAGAATATTTGTTATTGAAAAACAACCCTGAAATTGAGCAGTTCATAGAGCAAGGAAAGATCAAGGCAGTACAAATTTCTGACTGTGAACTAAAAATCAAAATACATAAAAAAAACTTCCATATCCCATTTTTTTTAAATATAAAAGAAAGATAGTCAATACAAATTGATAAATCAGCAAAATATATGAAGAGACCATATAAGTGGATGCCCAGCTTATTAATAAGAATAAGAAAAGTGCTCAATATTATTACTAAATAAATGTACACTGAAACCACAATACCATGGCACTCCCAACAGAATGGCTATTAATGAAATGAAGAAAGGAATATATGAACTATAGACAAGGATATGAAATAATTTGAAATCTCATTTTCTTGTGGTAGTGGTGACCCTGGTGCACACACTTTGGAAAATTAAGTAGCAATACTTTCACTTAAAGGCAAAAGTTTGCAGAGCTGTGATGCAGTGATCCTATTTCCAGGTTTATACATGCTAGAGTTTTGGCCCTGTGGAGACAACAGGGAGACACAGTTTAGGGTGGAAATGAAATTTGGGAGTGCATGAAGTTTATGAGAATGGGTTCTTACAGAGAAAGTGGAAGGAAGCAGACTAGAACTGAGTCAAAAGTTGAGCTGCAAAGCAAGTTTCAACAAAACCTGAACCAGTCCTGTGGAATGCTCTGGAAGGAGAAGTTGCCTTAAAAAATTGTCTCAACAGTTGAAATGACCCAGGCTTCCATTTCCTCAGTTTACTCTGTATGTATTCAGATGTATGTTTCCCAGAAAGGGTTATGACTACAGGCAAAATAGCTCTCTGTATCTCGGGCAGACCATGAAGGAGGTGACAACCAAGAGCTGTTTGCAGCCAAAGACCTTGCAACTAGCAGCCATTATTCCTGGACCTGGGCTGGTATGTCTTAGTGTCTGCTACAGTATTCAACAGAAATGCAGGCACATACTCACATGTGCACGTACACACACAGGTACACAAAGTAGTAAAATAACATAACTACACTGTGAATAACAGCTAAGAACTAGAGAGAAAAAAAAAGAACTAGAGAGAAAAAAATTCACTAACAGGAGAATGTAATAGGTATGGTTCTAACAGACATAATACTGAGATAAACTTCAAAGACTAAAATATATGCAAGTCTATCTACATAAAATTCAGACTGAAAAAACTGGTTTTGTCATAAGAAGTTGAGACTGAGGAAATCAGTTACTTAAAGTGAATAGAGGGGTCTTTTATTTGATTCTGGTGATGCTTTATGTCCTGATTTGGGAGTTGGTTATAATAGTGCAATATTTTGTAAAAATGCACCATCCCATACACTTATTTTTATTGTACTTCTTTCAAAATGTTTTATTATAAAGATTTTCAGACAAAGTAGGTGATGTAATTTTATAATGAACATCAATATGCCCATTACCTCTTTTATTATTTACAGTTTAATTTTATGTGGTTTTTATCATAAAATATATTCTAAAGAGTAATTTCTATGATATTTTATATTGTATTTGATAAATCATGCATGTAACATATTCTTTAAAATTTAGTATCAGTTATTAATGAAAATTCTTAGGAATCTTTGATACTTGGAGTGATTCTTTTGAGGAATATAATACATCTATACATTCACATATATGTTTAAATAAAGAATACATATATTAATATATAATATGTGCATGCATATATACAAGAAAATATAATATATATATATATGAGAATGAGACTCAAACACAAATATGGACACAATAAATGTAAATAACTTAAAAGTTTATAAACATATTTTCATGCTACCTAACTTATACAGACATGGGTATACCCAGACTTTTGAGTCCTAGAATTGTTCTTCATATGACTTCCTGCCTTGGAAATAAAAATTATTTCTTGATGATCTAATTTATCAGAATGATACAAAGCATTGGATAAATAATTCAATTTTTACAGGTACATTAAAAATGCATTTATGATATGATTTTTGTGAGGTGAAAGAAAATGAATATCTGAAATAATGGAATATGACTAATCAGAAGCAATCTCCCTCAGTGATACCCTATTAAGTCATTGCAGAATGAGAATCACAATATTATTATATGACTGAAGGACAAATGATTTAAATTTCTATTCCTATTTCCTCGTTCTGTGGAGAAAAGATGTACAAAGAAAGAGTGTCAGAAAACTTAATACTTAACAACAGTCAAAGGCTTTTAAAATGATGTGCAAATGTGAAGTGAAAGTCACTCAGACATGTTTGACTCTTTGCAACTCCATGGATAGTTCATGGAAATTCTCCAGGCCAGAATACTGGAGTGGGTAGCCATTCTCTTCTCCAGGGGATGTTCCCAACCCACGGATTGAAACCTAGGTCTCCTGCATTGCAGGCAGATTCTTTACCAGCTGAGCCACCAGGGAAGCCCAAGAATACTGTAGTGGGTAGCCTATTGCTTCTCCAGGGGATCTTCCCAACCCAGGAATCAAACTTGGGTCTCCTGCATTGCAGGCAAATTCTTTACCAGATGAGCTACCAGGGAAGCCTAAAATGATGTGTATGACAGTGCTATTCCCTCTCCAGGCATACTGTGAATTTTTCTAAATTGTTTGTGGTAGACTTATGAGGAACTTAAAAACAATCCACATAAATAAGATAAATATTAATAATAAATTCCTACTTAGTGAATCATGTGTCAGAGACAAGCATTTCCTATAATATATGTATTGTCCCTTTTTTATTCTCTCAATTACCCTGTCAGCTTATGTGAACAAGATGATTTAGTTCAAAGCTTCACAGTGTGATTTCCTCTGCTTCAATATCTGCAGACACCCAGCTGTCCCAAACTCTTCAATTATTTACGCATTCTTTATTTATCTATATATCAGCAGACAATGACTTGCTATCACACATCTTTTCTAAGTTTGAATGATTCACACAGCTCATAATATAACTGCTTCAGGAATGAGGCTAGTCTAGTTGAAAGGAGTGGAATTTTGCGATCCAATCAGAACATGCTACTGCTTTTAGAAAGTTTTTCAAAAAATAACTTGAAACTACCATGAACAATTCTGACAATTTACTTGAGGATAGAAATGAAAATTGCAAATAAGACTCAATGTTTATTTTTTTCTTTTTTATGGCTTTTTTTTTACATACATTCCCGTCAAATGAAGATAAACACTGAAAATCAATAATGTTCTTTCATTGTGATTGTTCAGTCCCTAAGTCGTGCCTAACTCTTTGAGACCCCATAAACTGCAGCATGCCAGGCTTCAGTGTTCTTCATTATCTCTCAGAGTTTACTCAAATTCATGTCTATTGTATCAATGATACCATCCCATTGTCTAATCCTCTGTCACCCCTCATTACACATACTAATATGTTTGCTGCTCTGTGACATAATGTCACTTACACTAGCAGACAACTATAAAGCTGTGAGAATTTATATCTGTTCTTTGTGATTTTAATATTGCATTTATGTTTTCTGTATTTAATATTTCTTTCAGGCAAAATATTAAAAACAATTTAAACTGATTTTTGGTACCAATTTAAAGCAATTGGTGTTGGTTTGTAAGATGAAAATCTATGAGCTTATAGAACAGACGGTGTATTGAACTGTAAAGTATCAATGATATTTCCAAATGTATATATGTGAACAATATTTCTAAAATAGGGCCACAGTGGTCCTTTTAAAATTAATCAATACTTCAAAATTCTAACATTGTTAAAGTCAAATGTATACATGATCATTTTCAGCTACCATGATTTGGGACATAATTACAAATAAATGAATATGAATAGAGAGTTGCTACAATAGTCTGTTTCAAGAGTCAGTATGAATATAGGGATTTCATTTGACTGTCACAATATATGTACTATAGTAACCTTATTTCTATTATTTCATTAGCTTTGTTATAACTGTGAGGGTACTGGATACCAATATACTTATATTAGAAATGAAAAGTCTGTACAGTTTATTGTCAAAATACTTTCAAACTCCTAGAGTGATAGATTTATTTCAATAACTCAATCAGCTTATCTGTTGTTAAATAACCTATTAGGTACTTGCTCAAGTTAATATACATTTTGAGATTTGAGTAAATATTAAATTTCTTTTAAGAATCTAGCTGGAGTTTTCAATTCCACATCAATTTTCTGGCCTTGAGTATTATATTCCATTAGCAGCAGAGTAAATACCATGGAGTATTGTACAAACCACTTTTTTTAGAGAAGTTCAATTAAAGTTGCCATGTTATAAAACAAAAGTAAAACTAATTGAGATATCATAAAAATTGATTACCAATTAAAAGACTATGATATACAACTCACAACTGTTATATTTAAAAAGTCAATTAAAAATCTTATAAATTTTACTTATTTAATCACAGTTTTATTACTTATTTAAGGCTGTCTATTCATCACTTCATGGGAAATAGATGGGGAAACAGCGGAAACAGTGTCAGACAATTTTTGGGGGGAGCTCCAAAATCACTGCAGATGGTGACCGCAGCTATGAAATTAAAAGACACTTACTCCTTGGAAGGAAAGTTATGACCAACCTAGATAGCATATTCAAAAGCAGAGACATTACTTTGCAAACAAAGGTCCGTCTAGTCAAGGCTATCGATTTTCCAGTGGTCATGCATGGATGTGAGAGTTGGACTGTGAAGAAAGCTGAGCCCTGAAGAATTGATTGTTTTGAACTGTGGTGTTGGAGAAGACTCTTGGACTGCAAGGAGATCCAACCAGTCCATCCTAAGGATCAGTCCTGGGTGTTCACTAGAAGGACTGATGCTGAAGCTGAAACTGCAATACTTTGGCCACATCATGCAAAGATTTGACTCATTGGAATAGATGCTGGGAGGGATTGGGGGCAGGAGGAGAAGGGGACGACAGAGGATGGGATAGCTGGATGGCATCATGACTCAATGGACTTGAGTTTGGGTGAACTCTGGGAGTTAGTGATGGACAGGGAGGCCTGGCACGCTGCAATTCATGGGGTGGTAAAGAGTCGGACACGAGTGAGTGACTGAACTGAACTGAACTAAACTGAATTCAGTAACAAGCTTCTGATTCTCTTCACATCCAAACTCTGAATTAATTTTCTTTAAGTTGGGCAACTTCCTTGGAAGTATGCAGTATTCATGGCTTCCCTGGTGGCTCAGTAGTAAAGAATCTGCCTGCCAAAGAGGAAGACTTGAGTTCAGTCCCTGGATTGGGATGATCCCCTGGCGAAGAAAATGGCAACCCACTCTAGTATTCTTGCCTGGGAAACCCCATGGACAGAGGAGCCTGGAGGAGTACAGTTTTTAGGGTCACAAACAGTTAGACACAACTGAGACTGAAACACACACACACATGCCTAATCCTACTAACGTTGTTGCAATATTATCTTCTCCAACACCTCAGAGCCCTAGGTACATCAGTTACGCCTCTCACTGATATGTCCTTTAACTCTCCCTTTTAGAATTCTTTCCTCTATCATCATTTAAAGTTTACTCAAGTCTGTACTCTTACAGCACACACAGATATATATGAACACATACTTGCATGCCCCCAAGCCCTGATACACATACACTACTCTCTTCATTCCAACTTCCCCATATCTTAAGTTACTAACTGGCCTCCCACAGATCATCCTGTCTTAGGTCACCAATGTCACCATTATTACTGACTCCAAAGGTAACATTTCATTCCCCTTTCTGATTGTCACTGTTGAAATGACTGAAGTATCTTCTTTCCCTTCATTTCTGAAGATGTTTTTCCGTTGTCTTAAGTGACACTACTCTCCACTCAGGCATTTTCCCATCATAGGGAACAATGTCATTTCTGGAGTCAGATTAACTGGCTATAAATCCAGGCTTCATCATTTCCTTGCTGATAAGATGCTGGAAATTCATTAACCTCTCTTTACCTCAGTTTTCGTATTTGCAAAATAAGGGTAACATTTGTATTTGCATCACTGGTTAACTCTGTGGAGTAAATCTTGCTTCTGTGCTTCTGAATAGAGAGAACAGACTGGGGCACAGCAGAGAAGAAGAGCCCTTTCCTAGCTGCTATTATCTGTGGGCACCTTGATATTCCTAGATAAAGAAAGCAAGTGACTACTTGCTCCTAGTGTTAGTTGCTCAGTAGTGTCTGACTCTTTGGGACCCATGGACTGTAGCCTGCCAGGCTCCTCTGTCATGGAATTCTCCAGGCAAGAATGCTGGAGTGAGTAGCCATTCCTTTTTTCCAGGAGGTCTTCCGACCCAGGGTTTGAACCCAGGTCTCTTGCATTGCCTGAGAAGGCAACGGCAACCCACTCCAGTACTCTTGCCTGGAAAATCCCGTGGACGCAGGAGCCTGGTAGGCTGCAGTCCATGGGGTCGCACAGAGTTGGACATGACTGAAGTGACTTACCAGCTGCAGCTCTTGCATTGCAGGCTGACTCTTTACCGTCTGAGCCATCCAGGGAAGCCTGGGCATCTTGAAAAGTGGCTCCTAATTGACCCAAGGGAGGAAGGAGTCTATTGGGCTGTCTTCTCTTGCTAGGTTGGGGGTTAGAAAACCACAGGTCTGGGAGCCTTCTTCCACTGGGCAGGGTCACACAGGATGCCTTGCTGATGTGCTATTCTTCTGATTCCTGGTGTCTCAGAGTAGTTCACTTTCATTCTACCACCTTCCCTTTGTGATGGGATACATGAAGGAAATACAAAGAGTTTTCCTTTGTATCTTGTGTCACTTCCAGAATTTATAGTTATGCATAGCAAGAAGGAATAAGAAAAAATGATTCTGGCATACTGCCTAGACCAGGAGTCCATTATGTGTTTTACACTGAAACATGCTTCATCTGGAAGCCATGGTAACTGGTATTTTCTTTGTTTATAACTACAATACTTCAGGTGTCATATTTGAGAACTGGTTCAACCATGATGCTCATATATTGCAGAATAACAATATTCTGCAAATACTACCCTCAATAATCTAATTAAAATCATTTTTAAAAAAGATAAAGAAAATTAAAACCTAGTGATATAACAGTCTAAACAATTGCATCATAGTAGTTTTTTATTCACAGCATCTTGAAGTGAATGACAAATTGAAAGATTAACAGGATTTTATTGACTCTGATAAAATATTAAATAATACTTCTATTGTTTATTCTAACTAAAGAGTAAATTATGTAATAATGGTCAAATGTCATGAATTTGTTATTAATGTGTATTAGCACACATATTTGGATTGTATTTTAACCCTATTTATTGAAGCTAAATTGGCCTATGCAAAATTTAATGATTTTTCTATAGACATTTTGATGAGTTTTACAAATATATAGTTTTGTATTCACTGCCAAAACCCATTTATAGAATATTTTCATTATTGTGTAAATTCAGATGTGCTTTGTTTTAATGTAAAGATAACATTAATTACATTTTCTTCTTTATTTAATATGATTATGCAATTCAATTACTCTTCAGTAAGTCTAAAATTGAGTAATTCAAATAGCATTGATTCTTCAATTAATTATGCATTATAAATATTTGACTCAACAAATGAACTATATTCCATATGCACTTTCACTCAATAAAGCCAGAATGTTTATAGAGCTGCTTCTGCTTTCTAATTGCATTATATTTTCACTTCTGTATTTTTGTGTTTAAGGTTTTAAGAACTGAACTTATCATTAGGAGAAAACACTTCATTTAAAGAATTCAACTTATTTCATCAATGTGCTTAATGTAGCAGTGGATTTTCAGTTATAGATTGTAGTAATAACTCTAAAGGTAATGTAAGCCAATAAAAACCTGACATATGTAATTAGCTTCTACCCCTTTATTTGAAGGATTGGTTTGAGCAATTTCTGAGCAGAACTTCTGAAGAATTCCTAGAACTCATCAGAACAGTGGCAGAGACAGGAGGGTGCTCCCTTTGCCATGATTGGGATGCTGGAGTTTCAGAACATGCCTTCACAACAACTGGCTCTAATGTCATGCTAATTTTGTTATTTAGTCCACAGTTTCAAATGTCATCACATTAATGTAAATTCTAAGCAAAATGTTAGTTCAAATGTTAATAAATTTCTGTAAGTTAAACATGTGTTTTCATAGAAAATAATATGAAACTTCATGTTACTTATGCTACATTGTCCATTAAAAAAGGCTTCCATGAAACCTGCAGTAAAAAGCAATGTTTCTTTTTCTTTCACATTTCATAGAAGTTAGGTACAAATTTCTGATGCAAATGTCTTTGTTTCCCAACTTTGATGCTCAAGCTGGAAGTTTTAAATGATAGCATTTCAATTTAATGATATAAACAAAAATTTCCTCTGTTTCTCTCTTTACTGTTGGTATTAGACATACTTTGAGAGCCTCCATTCATGTCTCTTAGAGGAATACAACACAGTCCATTCTTATACCAGGTCATTTCTTTTTCCCTTTCTTTTTGTGATCTCTCACTTCTCTTCTCTTTAGACTTTGGTGTCCATTTACTATTTTCAATGTATGTATTTTTAGCTGATGTATCACCTCTGCTCCATACATTACTGATTTATATAGTAGGAAATGTATGAGACACTGTCTGCCATCTCCCTGATGGATCTGGACTGTAATTTTGCCTCTGTATTGAAAATCACAATTGTATCCCCTAGAGAAGATTTTATTTTCCTCAAGAAATGCATTAAATCCAACTACTAAAAATGGTATTATATTCAACTACTAAACATATGCCTTGGATCTCTGTAGCTTCTGACTTTAAAGAGTCTTATCTATGGGATTTATCTGCTTCTGATATGGTCTAATTGCTACTTAAATAGAGAGGATAAATATAAATGAAGCTGCTATGGTCAGTGAGGGATCACCCAGCCTGTGCAAGTCAGCTCAGTTCAGATACCCACAAACTCACCCTAAACTTGCATTAGTTGCTTGTTTTGGTTTTTTTTTTTTTTTTTTTCTCTCTGAGCATCAAGAAATTTCTGCTTCAGCTCCTGGCTCAATGATCATAGCATCTCTGCATGAACCATGTCTGAAAAACACTGAATGGCATCAGCCACAAAGCTGGAGACTAGAAACTGGCCGCCTGTTACTGATACCATAGAAGAGAGAAAAGTAAACGGACTTGATACCTTGTCAGAAAAAAAGGAATAGAAAGTCGTCTTTCCATCTTACAGAAAGGAGGTCACATGAAAACCTGAGCTGTAAGGGACATATGTGCTGCAGTCCATGGGGTTGCAAAGAGTTGGACATGACTGAGCAACTGAACTAAACTGTTATGTCTGTTTTTGTGCTGATCTCTTTCTTTTTTTTAATGACTACAGCATTGTATAAATACCAAGGAAAGTTCCATGATCTGATATAAAATCAGTGAAAGTCATTCAGTCATTCAATGAGAACATATTCTTCAGTTCAGTTGCTCAGCTCAGTCGTGTTCGACTCTTTGCAACCCCATGAATCACAGCACGCCAGGGCTCCCTGTCCATCACCAACTCCCGGAGTTCACTCAAATTCACATCCATAGAGTCAGTGATGCCATCCAGCCATCTCATCCTCTGTTGTCCCCTTCTCCTCCTGCCCCGAATCACTCCCAGCATCAGGGTCTTTTCAAATGAGTTAACTCTTCTCATCAGGTGGCCAAAGTATTGGAGTTTCAGCTTCAGCATCAGTCCTTCCAATGAACACCCAGGACTGATCTCCTTTAGGATGGACTGGTTGGATCTCCTTTTGGATGGACTGGTTGGATCTCCTTGCAGTCCAAGGGACTCTCAACAGTCTTCTCCAACACCACAGTTCAAAAGCATCAATTCTTAGCTTTGCCAAATTGAATATGTACTTAGACAAAGTACAAGAGATTTGGAATGTATCTGAATAAGCCAATCTGAAATATCTGAACAGTTCCCTCCAGACTAGTAAATATTCATATATCTGCCTTTTCCAAAGTTTAACTTCAAAAGAGTAACATGTTATGATCCTTGCTAATGTAATTCAACTACATCTTCAACAGATTAAAATGAGTTGGCCCTCCCCAAAATAGGTTCTGTAGAGGTCACTCCTCTTTCAGTCCATTCCCAAATATGTCTTAATTTGTTGAAATCAGATAAATGATAAAGTTATTCAAACCAACATACACTAAAAATGATAAGGAACAATTACATGGAATAATATGTTAAATAAAGGAATATACAACATGGCAGGAAAGAAGAAAAATTGACAATTTATTACATACTTAGTTCAGTTGGTAAAGAATCTGTTTGCAATGCAGGAGACCCTGGTTTGATTGCTGGGTCAGGAAGACCCACCAGAGAAGGGATAGACTACCCACTCCAATATTCATGGACTTCCATGGTGCTTTAGCTGCTAAAGAATCCACCTGCAATGCAGGAGACCTGGGTTTGATCCATGGGTTGGGAAGATCCCCTGGAGAAGGGAAAGGCCACTCACTCCAGTATTCTGGCCTGGAGAATTCCATGGACTGTATAGTCCATGGGGTCACAAAGAGTTGAACATGACTGAATGAGTTTCACTGATTTTATATCAGATCATGGCTTTCCCTTGGTATTTATACAAAGCTATAGTCATTAAAAAAAAAGAGAGAGAGAGATCAGCACAAAAACAGACATAACAGTTTAGCTCAATTGCTCAGTCATGTCCAGCTCTTTGCAACCCCATGGACTGCAGCACGCTAGGTTCCCTGTCCATCACCAGCTACTGGAGTTTACTCATGTCTGTTGAATTGGTGATGCCATCCATCTCATCCTCTGTCGTCCCCTTCTCCTCCCATCTTCAATCTTTCCCAGCATCAGGGTTTTTTCAAATGAGTCAGTTTTTCACATCAAGTGGCCAGAGTATTGGAATTTCAGCTTCAGCATCAGTTCTTCCAATGAATATTCAGGACTGATTTCCTTTAGGATGTACTGGTTAGATCTCCTTGCAGATCAAGGGACTCTCAAGAGTCTTTTGGAATATCACAGTTCAAAAACACCAATTTTTCAGTGCTCAGCTTTCTTTATAGTCCAACTCTCCCATCCATACATGACGACTGGAAAAATCATAGCTTTGACTAAATGGACTTTTGTTGGCAAAGTGATGTCTCTGCTTTTTAATATTCTGTCTAGGATGTTCGTAGCTTTTCTTCCAAGGAGCAAGTGTCTTTTAATTTCATGGCTGCAGTCACCATCTGCAGTGATTTTGGATCCAAAAGAATAAAATCTGTTACTGTTTCCATTATTTCCCCATCTATTTGCCATGAAGTGATGAGACCAGATGCCAGGATCTTAGCTTTCCGAATGCTGAGTTTTAAGTCAACTTTTTCACTCTCCTTTTTCACTGTCATCTGCTGCTGCTGCTGCTAAGTCGCTTCAGTCGTGTCCGACTCTGTGCGACCCCATAGGCAGCAGCCCACCAGGCTCCCCCGTCCCTGGGATTCTCCAGGCAAGAACAATGGAGTGGGTTGCCATTTCCTTCTCCAATGCCACAAAGTGAAAAGTGAAAGTGAAGTTGCTCAGTCATGCCTGACCCTTAGCGACCCCATGGACTGCAGCCTACCAGGCTCCTCAATCCATGGGATTTTCCAGGCAAGAGTACTGGAGTGGGGTGCCATTGCCTTCTCCGTCATCAAGAGGCTCTTTAGTTTTTCTTCACTTTCTGCCATAGGGGTGGTGCCATCTATATACCTGAGGTTATTGATATTTCTCCAATCAATCTTGATTCCAGCTTGTTTTTCATCAAGCCCTGCTTTTCGCATGATATACTCTGCGTCTAAATTAAATAAGCAGGGTGACAATATACAGCCTTTATGTACTCTTTTCCTGATTTGGAAGCAGTCTGTTGTTCCATGTCCAGTTCTAACTGCTGCTTCTTGACCTGCATACAGACTTCTCAGGAGGCAGGTAAGGTGGTCTGATATTCCCATCTCTTTAAGAATTTTCCATAGTTTGTGGTGATCCACACAGTCAAAGGCTTTGGCGTAGTCAATAAAGCAGAGGTAGATGTTTTTTTGGAACTCTGTTGCTTTTTCTGTGATCCAACAGATGTTGGCAATTTGATCTCTGGTTCCTCTGCCTTTTCTAAATCCAGTTTGAAAATCTGGAAGTTCACAGTTCATGTACTATTGAAGACTGGCTTGGAGAATTTTGAGCATTACTTTGCTAGTGTGTGAGATTAATTCAATTGTGCAGTAGTTTGAGCATTCTTCGGCATTGCCTTTCTTTGGGATTGGACTGAAAACTGACCTTTTCCAGTCCTGTGGCCACTGCTCAGTTTTCAATATTTTCTGGGATTTTGACTGCAGCACTTTCACAGCATCATCTTTTAGGATTTGAAATAGTTCAACTGGAATTACACTAGCTTTTTTGTTAATGATGCTTCCTAAGGCCCACTTGACTTCACATTCCAGGATGTCTGGCTCTAGGTGAGTGATCACACCATTGTGGTTATCCAGGTTATGAAAATCCTTTTTGTATAGTTCTTCTGTGTATCCTTGCCACTTCTTCTTAGTATCTTCTGCTTCTGTTAGGTCCATACCATTTCCATCCTTAATTGTGCCCATTTTTGCATGAAATGTTCCTTTTGTATCTCTAATTTCCTTGAAGAGATTTCTAGTCTTTACAATTCAATTGTTTTCCTCTATTTCTTTGTATTGATCACTGATGAAAGCTTTTTGATCTCTTTGTGGTATTCTTTGGAACTCTGCAGACCTATATATCAATAGAACAGTATAGAAAGCCCAGAAACAAACCCACAGACCTACAGTCAATTAATCTTCAACAAAGGGGGCAAGAACATACAAAGGAGAAAAAATAGTCTCTTCAGCCAATGGTGTTGGGAAAGCTGAACAACCATATATAAATCAATGAAGTTTTAATAATCCCTCATACCATACACAACACTAAACTCAAAATGGTTTAAAGATTTAAAACTCCTAGAAGAGAACACAGACAAAACATTTTCTGACATCAGTTGTACCAATGCTTTCTTAGGCCAGTCTCCCAAGGCAACAGAAATAAAAGCAAAAATAAACAAATGAGATATAATCAAACTTAAAAGCTTATGCATAGCAAAGGAAAATAAACAAAACAGACAACCTGTGGACTGAGAGAAAATATTTGCAAACAATAAGACCAACAAGAGACTAATTTAGAAAATATACAAACAGCATAGAATTCAATAAATAAATTAAATTTTTTTTAAAGTAAAAAAATTGGCAGAAGATGCAAAGATATTTCTCCAAACAAGAAATACAGATGACCAAAAGGCACAAGAAAACATGCTTGACATCACCAATTATTAGAGAAATGCAAATCAAAACTATAATGAAGTACCTCCTCACACTGGTCAATTGGGTCATTATCAAAAAGTCTACCATCAAAAATGCTAGAGGGTGTGGGAAAAAAGAATCCTCCTGCAGTGTTGGTGGATATGTAAGTTGGTGCAGTCACCGTGGAAAACAGTCTGAAGTTGCATAAAAAACTACAAAACAGAGTAACCATATGATCCAGCAATCCCACTCGTGGGCATACACCCTGAAATGATAAAAGCTCTAATTTGAAAAGATACATACACCCCAATGTTCATAGCAGCGTTATTTACAATAGCCAAGACATCAAAGCAATCTAAATGCCCATTGACAGATGCATGAATAAAGAAGATGTGGTGAACGTGTGTGTGTGTATATACACACACAGGTACAACGGACTATTACTCAGGTATAATAAGGAATGAAATAATGGCATTTGCAGTAACATGGATGGTCTCAGAAATTATCGAACTAAGTGATATAAGTAATAGAAAGATAAACACTAATATTATATGGTATCACTTATGTGGAATCTAAAAATAGTACAAATGAAGTTGTTTACAAAATAAAAATGGACTCATATAGAAGAAATTATGGCTACTAAAGGGGAATTAGGAGAGGGGTAAATTGAGAGTATGGGAATAACAGATGCACACTACTATATATAAACTAAACAACAAGGTTTTACTGTATAGCACAGAAAACTATGGTTAATAGCCTATATAGTCAATAAATTATAATGGAAATGAATTATATATACAACACACACACACACACACATATAAAACTGGATCATTTTGTTGTTTACCTGAAACTAATGCCATATTATAATTCAGCTATACTTCAATAGAGAAGTAAAAAATAAAAGAGCCAAACAAAATTAGAGGGAAAAATTAGAGAGAAAAGTATGCTACATAAATGCATACATGACATTACAAGGAGGAAGAAAAGGCAGGAATCTTTTAAATACTTAATTTTATTACTTATCGTGGAATTTTCAATGGTATTTATACCATTCTTTCCACATCACTCATCCCATATTTCTCTATATTGTACTAAATTATCCAGGTTTCCATAACAAGAATTCATTTCTCATGATCTGACTCTTGCCTTGTCAAAATAGAGCTGTTCTAATCCTTCATCAACTTTTAGCACATGACAGAAACTCTGGGAGATAACTAGACAGTCCAGCTCTAGATCAACTATCCTCTGTGTTATTTTTCAGACCTGATCATAAGCAATTATAGAGGCTTTATCTAGCAGCTTCACAGAAGAAAGCTACTCCCCTGTCACTAGACTTGATGCACTGCAGTCTCTGGAAGGCACTGTAATCAAGGATTCGGGACTCACCCCCTCATCACCACCAGCTTTCCTTTTGCACATGTCAGCCATTCCTGGCTCAGGCCCCTAGGTTGGAGGCCTCCTTATGGAGACTCTTCTCAGAAATCTATGTCCAAGTGTCTTTCATCAGACTTCCTTATTGGGATTGATGAGGGGGCAGAGAGAAAAGGAAAAATCTGATGAAATTTTTCTGCACTCTAACTTGGTACTCAGTACATTTCCACTTCTAGTCCTTCCTCTTCTTCCACCAAATTCCCAGGTCTACAAAATACAAGGAGCCTTTCATTTATCACTCGTTGGTGTGAGAAGATCCCACACTTATGCTAATCCACATGACCCTAGGCTAGAGCTGCTCCATGAGGAAAAGTTGAACATGGAGAATCAGTGATTTTGCCTGCTTAGCCTCTTGTACTATCTCAATAAGCAATCAAAAACTTAACTATTACTACCATTTTAGCTTGCTGTTTTAACTGACCACTTCAACACTGGATTGCTCAGTTCTTGACAGGAATCAATAGAGAACTTTGAATGTTTTCACTAATACTATTATTGAATAAGAATTTTATTACTTGATAATAAGGATTTAATATCTAAGCCACTGTGGCAATACATTTAATTTTCCACTCAATAGCATGAAAAAATAGCATGTATAAATGAACCCATATTATTACTGTAATTTAGGTCACCTTATATTTACTATGTTGTCTCTCTATAGTATATTCTCAAATATGCATCTGAAGTGAGAGAAAAATATAAATCTGATTCCTTTATTTCCTATTTTAAATCCCAATAAAGTATTGTCACTTCCATTAGAATAAATTATAAACACTTGGGATTATCTAAAGTCACTTGTAATTTAGACAAAACAGTTCTCTGTTCTTATCTCTCGACACGTGCCACCTCCACATAAATTACTTTCAACTCTTCCAGATTATGTACTATTTCTCACAAATGTACCCTGTAAAGTCTACTCTCTCTTGCTAGGAAGACTTGTCCTTTAACTCTCTTAGTCATAAATGATATTTCACACTGTTTTCTGTGGAAGGGTCTTACTGATATCATAATTTTGTTTCCTTAATGGAGGTATTAGCAATCTATGGCCCACGGTGTTTATACTACCTGCAAGGTAATAATGTTTTCAGAGTTTTAAACAATTTTGAAAAATTTTAAATATTTTGTGATGTGACAAATTATATAACATTTCAAATTTCAGTTTGTCTATAAATAAAATTCTACTGAGGCAGAGCCATGATCATTTATTTACATAATTGCTGTGTGAGTGCTGAGTTGCTTGTCATGTCCAGCTCTTTGTGAACCCATGGACTGTAGCCCGCCCAGTTCCTCTGTCTATGGGATTCTCTAGGCAAGACCACTGGAGTAGGTTGCCATACCTTCCTCCAGGGGGTCTTCCTGACCCAGGAATTGAACCCATGTCTCTTAAGTCTCCTGCACTGGCAGACATTTTTTTTTTTTTTTTCCACCAGTAACACCACCTGGGAAGTCCACATAATGTCCATGGATGTTTTATGCTTTAATACAGAGCTGAATAGTTGTAACAGAAACCACATGACTGTCAAAGCCTAAAACACTTACTATCTGGCACTCAACAGAAAAATTTCTCTGACACTCTAAAGTATTCCATAAAGGTATAGCATTATTGTATTTGATTATAATTTTATATTTATTTATTTGCCTACCAATTCCAATTTTTATAAAACTGTAGTCTTCTGAAGTTTTATAGCTAAATGAAGCACAAGCTGGAATCAAGATAGCTGGGAGAAATATTAATAACCTCAGATATGCAGATGACACCACCCTTATGGCAGAAAGTGAAGAACTAAAGAGCCTCTTGATGAAAGTGAAAGAGGAGAGTGAAGATGTTGGTTTAAAAGTCAGCATTCAGAAGACTAAGATCATAGCATCTGGTCCCATCACTTCATGGCAAATGGATGGGGAAACAGAGGAAATAGTGGTAGATTTTATTTTTCTGGGCTCCAGAATCACTGCAGATGGTGACTGCAGTCATGAAATTAAGACACTTACTCCTTGGAAGAAAAGTTATGACCAACCTAGACAGCATATTGAAAAGCAGAGACATTACTTTGCCAACAAAGGTCTGTCTAGTCAAGGCTATGTTTTTTCCAGTAGTCACATATGGATGGGAGAGTTGGGCTATAAAGAAGGCTGAGTGGTGAAGAACTGATGCTTTTGAACTGTGGTGTTGGAGAAGACTCTTGAGAGTCCCTTGGACTGCAAGGAGATCCAACCAGTCCATCCTAAAGGAAATCAGTCCTGAATGTTCATTGGAAGGACTGGTGTTGAAGTTGAAACTCCAATACTTTGGCCGCCTGATGCAAAGAACTGACTCACTGGAAAAGACCATGATGCTGGGAAAGATTGAAGCCAGGAGGAGAAGGGGATGGCAGAGGATGACACGATGGTTGGATGGCATCACTGACTCAATAGAGATGAGTTTGAGTAAACTCTGGGTGTTGGTGATGGACAAGGAGGCCTGACATGCTGAAGTCCATGGGGTCACAAAGACTTGGACAAGACTGAGTGACTGAACTGAACTGTAGTCTTCTGAGATGATGGCTTTCATAATTAGTTCTCAAAAACTGGCATGCAGTAAACAAAAAATTATGAAAAATGGAGTCTCAATTTTCTAACATGTATACTATCATGTGAATTGAATCGCCAGTCTATGTCTGACGCAGGATGCAGCATGCTTGGGGCTGGTGCATGGGGATGACCCAGAAAGATGTTATGGGGAGGGAGGTGGGAGGGGGGTTCATGTTTGGGAATGCATGTAAGAATTAAAGATTTTAAAATTTAAAAAATAAAAAAAAATAAAATAAAATAAAGTAAGTGAATAAGAATGATTTTCTATTTTATTAAACCTCTTTGCTTCCAACCCAGGATGTAACTGACATTCATTTTAATGTTACTGCTCTTGTCATATTAACTTGATGAACAGCAATGAACTAATCTTTGAGCTTCTTAGTAGAGTGATGTTATAAACATGAGCTTTTTTTTTTACCTAGCCACTAAGAAAATTCAAAGGCACTCTACATAATAATGAGCCATCTAATTAAGGAGACTGAATTATCCAGTAAATGGACTCTTTGGTTTAAATATCTTCATTAATTTTCTAGCTGCTTTTCAAAATAACATTTTCACATTCATGTAAATGGTTTCATGATGTGTCTTTAATCAGTTATTCAGGGTAAGTCAGTTATTCAGGGTAAGTTTAGAATTAATAGTACCAATATTAGTTCAAACTGGAGAAAATCTAGGACTCAAAAAAGTATAATATGAATTCATGTTCTGACAAAAGATATATAAAGTATTTGTTTATTTAAATTTTTTTTAATTTTATATTTTCCATATCTAAAATTTTGACAACCCCAACACATGTGAGCAATGGATGCGTTTGCTAACCTTATTGAGGTAATCATTTTACAACACAAGTGTATGGAATCATCACATTGTACACTTTAAACTTACAGTGTTACATGTTAATTATATCTCAATAAAACTGTGGGGGTAAGGTAATGGTAAGCTAGAACTTATTAGAGTTATTTGAATCCTGGGATCAGTATTTGCAAGATGAATATGTTCTTTTTTCACAAACACCAGTTGAGAATTTGAGAGGATGTTACCAAATTAGGTTATATATGCCTTCAGATTAGAGAAATATGGGGGAAAATTAGGTGTTCTATGTTTAAAATTTTTATTACAATTTTTCATTATGTTGTTTTCACTGTACATTTATTCTTACTTTTATAAATTAGTCATGAAGTGACTTAAATATAAATAAATAAAAGGGACTCAGTGGTAATACATATTTTTTTCTAGGAATCATAAAACATCATCATAGATAATCTGGGTAAGTACGATCTAATCACATGAATGACCTTTAAAACACAGCCAGAATCCCCTGGAGGAAGAAAATACTCCCTGTGGACAGAGGCTTCAGTGTTTGTACCAGAATTTCAGCTTGCCCTTCCACACAGCCTGTGCTAAGGATGACAGACTTCTCTAACAGGAGTAGTCCTTAACAATAAACCATATATATATATATATATATATGTATATATACACATATATACATATATATATATACACACACACACACATCATACACACAACACACACACACATATATATATATATATAATATGAATTTTTTCTGGAACATAATTTATTGGAAACAGTTTGATCCTTTCAGATGTTACATTTACGATTTTTTGATGAGTATAGATCAATGCCCAGTGTAAAAGTAATTAATTCCTACTCCAGAAGCAATGCTCAATGTAAAAGTAATTAATTCCTACTCTAAACGCAGGACTTTACCAAATACCTCTGAATTAGGAGTTGTGTTTTTGTTGCTGCTGTTTGTTTTCCAGTTTGGCTGGTGAAACCAGGCATAATCCAGGTTTTATGTGAAAGTCAGTTGCTCTGTATTTTATTCTTTGTAGCGTTTGCTTCCCCGGCCTTACACAGATCATGCAGATGCAATAATCAACATTCTGCTAAATACTCAAAGGAGAATATGAACAGACATCAGATATTTCTCTCTTTGAATATATGTCCTCTCAGAACTGCCAGCTTTGAACACCTCAGAACTTGGCTTTGTCTGTTCAACTTCAGGAGGCCACATCCGCTGTCTCACTGCGTAGAAACTCTCCAGGCACTGAGTGCTTGTGCCTGCATGCTCAGTTGTGTCTGACTCTTTGCAACCTTTTGACTGTAGCCCATCAGGTTCCTCTGTACAAGGAATTCTCCAGGCAAGACTACTGGAGGAGGGTTGCCATTTCCTCCTCCAGCGGACCTTCCCTACCCAGGGATCAAGCCTGCATCTCCTGTGTCTGCTGCACTGGCAGGTGGATTCTTTACTACTGCACCACTTGGGAAGCCCAGGCAGTAAGTACATGAGAGCAATTTTAGGGTTTCCTCTTTTATTTTCTCTCTCAGAGATCACTGCCTTTCTTTGCAGATCCATGGGCTTCCAAAGTAGTGCAGTAGTAAGTAGATGTGGGTTTGATCCCTGGGTCATGAAGATACCCTGGGATAGGAAAGGGCAACCCACTACAGTGTTGCTGTCTGGAAAACTTTATGGACAGAGGAGCCTGGTGGGCTAAAGTCCATGGGGTTCCAAACAGTTAGACATGCCTGAGCACACACACAAGCGATGTCCCTGTGTGTAAGTTGTATGTGTGCTTTTACTGTTTGTTTCAAGCACAGGGATGAAACTGGTTTAAGGTAATCTTTCTTTAATATTTAAAGTATTGTGATACCTCATTATATTGAATCATTTTTCTTTATTAAAAATTTATGTTAAGAGTAAATCCTGGTATCAATAAACTAAGTGTTCTGAAGTGTTCGAAAGTATTCTGAATCTTAAAGAAAACAAAACAAAACACTGCAGAGTGAAGTAGTGGAAGTGTTGACAATATTTAATAGTCCCATTTTTCCTATTCTCAAATCACAAATTCTTCTGAAGAGAGAATCTCTTAAGAACAAAGGTAGCAGAGAGGGATGCAGTAGGTATTAAATGTTTCAACTTGCTCTCTCCACATATTTAAACATAAGTAATGCTTTCAACATTCAGAAAATGAAGATCATGGCATCCGGTCCCATCACTTCATGGGAAATAGATGGGGAAACAGTGTCAGACTTTATTTTGGGGGGCTTCAAAATCACTGCAGATGGTGATTGCTGCCATGAAATTAAAAGATGCTTACTGCTTGGAAGAAAAGTTATGACCAACCTAGATAGCATATTCAAAAGCAGAGACATTACTTTGCCGACTAAGGTCCTTCTAGTCAAGGCTATGGTTTTTCCAGGGGTCATGTATGAGATGTGAGAGTTGGACTGTGAAGAAGGCCGAGCGCCAAAGAATTGATGCTTTTGAACTGTGGTGTTGGAGAAGACTCTTGAGAGCCCCTTGGACTGCAAGGAGATCCAACCAGTCCATTCTGAAGGAGATCAGCCCTGGGATTTCTTTGGAAGGAATGATGCTAAAGCTGAAACTCCAGTACTTTGGCCACCTCATGCGAAGAGTTGACTCATTGGAAAAGACTCTGATGCTGGGAGGGATTGAGGGCAGGAGGAGAAGGGGATGACAGAGGATGAGATGGCTGGATGGCATCACTGACTCGATGGACGTGAGTCTGAGTGAACTCCAGGTGTTGCTGATGGACAGGGAGGCCTGGCATGCTGCGATTCATGGGGTCACAAAGAGTCGGGCACGACTGACCGACTGAACTGAATGCTTTCAGTTACTTTTAATTCTCTTCTCAGAAAAAATTATTAGCT
Source organism: Ovis canadensis (assembly GCF_042477335.2). NCBI lineage: Eukaryota > Metazoa > Chordata > Mammalia > Artiodactyla > Bovidae > Ovis > Ovis canadensis. Next base: position 36,800,999 of record NC_091261.1, on the reverse strand, counting down.
GAAAAGAAAAAGTACCTTTGAAGAAGTGAAGCAGTATAAATTAGTGTATCTATTATGTTAAATGTATGTCACAGTAACCGGCAAAATTATTAGCAGACTCCAACAAAAATAAGGATAGAAAATGTCACATAGTATCTTTCAGATTTATAATGTTCTTTCAGTAAACATTCTTATTCAACACATCATTAAGAATTTATTACAAATTTAACTGATATTTTGGGGGTTTATTTAGTAGAATAATTACCAATCCTAGTTCTTATAATGTTTCAAAATAAATTCTACTTCTGGGTTCATTGACTCTTCTCTCTCTACTTCCAGAGAAACATATGGAATGTTACTTTAAAATGAATAAAAAAGGAGGAACAAGATGGTGGAGGAGTAGGTGGAAGCGGAGTACATCTATCTCCACAGATACATCAGGAATATACCTTCAGACACAGAAGTGCATGTAGAATACCAGCTGAGAGCAGACAGGAGTACCTGAGCAGAGGAAAAGAATATATAGACCCATGCAAAGCTCAGTAGGATGAAGGAACTAGGGGGAAAAAACGGGAGTGTCAGTAGGACTGGACCTCCTCTCGGTGGGTGGGGGAACTGAAGCAGGGGTCCCATCCCCACACCAGGGCAATTGTCTGAGTCAGAGGAGAAACATTTAAGGCTGAGAGCGAAGCAGCTGATCTGTGGCAGCCTAAATGCAATGAGAATCAGACAGTCCTTGCCACAGCCATTCATACTCTAGATGGTTCAGTGGCTGGAAGCCAGAGTTTAGGGATTGTGGAGCAATCCCAGAGTGAGGGCTGCTGCTGACTGTGGAGAGACGGATCAAGGGGATGTGATGGAGGAGACTGTGGCGGGAAAGGGCTGTGGAGGAAAGCCAGGGAACCATGGAAGCAAGGGAACACTGCTGAGTCAGGTGTAGGGGGTGGGGCCATCACCATAGCCTCTCTCACCCTACAGGCCAGCATTGGCAGCTGAACAATAGAGAGGCTGGCCCATCAAAAGCCTGAACTACAGAGTAGGGCCTCACCCAGGGTGACCCTTTAGGTGCCTGATGTGCCAATCTACAGAGTAGGACCCAGCCAGAGGGGACCCTCTATATGCCTGAAATGCAGAACAACAGAGAAGGACCCAAGGCAAGGGAGCCCTCTAAGTGCCTGAATGGGCAGAGCTACAGAGAAAGACTGGCCAAAGAGGCCTTCTGATTGCCAGCTACAAGAGGCTTGCAGAAAGACTCTGATAAGGCCATAACTCCCCCTGGAGGCAGTCCATGTCCCTGCACACTTGGCACCGCCAGGGCCCCCGTAAACCAAGCAACTGCACTACCTTCACCCTCAACTCTCACTGGGGCAGAATTGCCACAGGCAAAAAAAGAGTATTGTGTCTATGCATGCACAGGGTCGCTTCGCTAGTGTCCGACTCGTTGTGACCCAGTGGCCTGTGGCCTGCCAGGTTTCTCTGTCAGGGAGCAGGGTTCTCTAGGCAAGAATACTGGACCATATTGGTCAATACTGGTTGCCATGCCCTTCTAGAGCACTGTATTTCCTGCTGCCCCAGCCAGCAACTCCCATGAGTATCTGGTAGCACCTTTGCTACTCAAGCAGCTGCACCACCTCCACACCTGGCCCTAACAGGTGCAAACCCAAGTCCTCCAGGGCAGCCTCCAGAGCAAACTTCAGAGGATGACTCATATCCAGAGGAGGAAATAAAATCACAGATGAAATCTGGGGCAGTGTGGCTAAGGGAGAAGACCCCAAACCCTCCCACCAGCTGTAGAGCTGCAGATTAAATCCACATGATCAACTAGGCAGACATTGAGAGCTCCCACAAAAAACGTCCTAGTTCTGATAGCTGTGGACATTGGAGGCAAGAACACAGAGGAGTAGGAGCAGATTAGAATCTGAGCTGCCCTCACAGCAGGTCCAGAGACCAGCACAGTGTTATAGGGCATCTTAGGGAGGTGAAGTGGACTGTGACTCCCAGTGAGGGAAAGGACTTTGACAGCAGTGACTCAAGGAAAACATTTATTATTATTATGTTTTGACATGTTCTGTAGATTCTTTTGGTTTCCACCCCCCCACTACCACCGTTGTAGTTGTTGATTTTATTGGTACTATGAAATCTAAGATTTTGAGCTTTTTTTATCCTCAGTCACATTTTTATCGTCATTATGAGCGTCCACCTCTATATCAGGCTTTTGCAGTTCTGGGAAGTTTTTTTTTTGTTTTTTGGGTTTTTTTTTTTTCCCTCTTTTTAAATTTTTTTAACCAATTATTGTTTTTCTACATTTATCCCTTCAGTTGCTTTTCTGACTATTCTTTTCCTCTTGCAGTTAATCTTTAATACATATAAATCTTCTTTATCTACTTCTGTTTAACTTTGCATGTCTATTCTTTTTTTCTTTGCTTTCTTTCCTTTAGTCTCAACATATTTGTTAGCTGTATTTTCATTGCTTTATATCCCAGTTGGCACCTTGCTTTACTTTTGTTTTCCAGTTTGTGCTATAGTTTTATTCTGGTAGACATAATTTTTGGTTCCCTTTGTTTGCCAGGTCAATTTATTGTACTTTAGTTTTGTTGGGCTGTTTTGATTTTGTTTATGTATGTATATGTGTATGTGTATATTCAGTGACACTTTTTATTGTTGTTATAAATATCTGCCTCTATGTTGGCACTTCGAACCTTTGTGTAGTTTTCCTTTTCCTCCTTCTCTTTTTCTTTTTTTCTCTATTTTATAATTTTAATTTTCTTAAATCTATATTTTTCTACATTTATTGCTTTCTTTGCCTTTCCTTCTGTCCTTTCCCCCTTGCAGTTAATCTTCAATATATAAAAATCTTCTTAATCTGCCTCTATTTAACTTTGCATAGCTATTTTTTCCCTTTCTTTCCTTTCCTCTCAACACATTTGTTAGTTTTATTTTCATTGATTTATTTCCCAATTGGCACCTTACTTTAGTTTTGTTATCCAGTTTGTGCTTTAGTTAGTTTTATTTCTGGCAGATATAATTTTAGGTTCCTTTGTTTGCTGGATCAAGCTATTGCACTTTATTTTTGTTGGACTGTTTTGATTTTACTTATGGATATATATATATATATATATATATATATGTGTGTATTTTCAGTCACACATTTTATTGTTGTTATAAACCTCTGTATCTACATTGGGCTTTTGCAGTTTTGTGGGGTTTTCCATTTTTTATCCTTTTTATACCTCTTCTTTATTTTTAAACTTTTTCTCTTATACTTTAACCTTTAATTTTTTAAACCTATTGTATTTTTCTATATTTATTCCATTGTTTGTCTTTCCTACTATTCTTTTCCCCTTGCAGTTAATCTTTAATATATATGAATCTTCTTCATTTACCTCTATTTAACACTGTATATCTATTCTTTCTTTCTTTCCTTTCCTCTTGACATATTTTTCAGTTTTGTTTCACTGCTTTATTTCCCACTTGGCACGTTGCTTTAGTTTTGTTATCCAGTTTGTGCTTTAATTAGTTTTGTTCTTAAATGATAAATATAATTTTTGATTTACTTCATCTGCTGGGTCAATCTATTGTACTTTATTTTTGTTGGATTGTTTTGACTTTGCTCAGGAGTGTATATGTATATATTCCGTTATTTTAATTAGTTTTTGCCTGATTTTGTAACTGCCATTTGTCTGGAATTCATCTTTGGTTTCTCATTTATGGATATTTGTTTAAATCTCACTTAATACCATAACAAACCACTTGTGGGATCTTCGTTCCTGACCAGAGATCAAGCCCTGAGGCTTTGGAATGGAGGCACAGACTCCAAGACCCTATACTACCAGAGAACAAACTCTAGGGGGTATCAAATAATGAGAAATCACACAAAGGAAACCACTGTAATATAAGACCCAGCGTCACCCAACCACCAATAGTACCCTGTGCACCATGCCTCATCTAAACAACAAACAAAACAAAAATACAAACCCAGTCATCAGCAGAGAGGATTACCACTTCACTCAGCCTTGCCCATCAGAGGAAAAACAAACAAAGAAACAGAAAGTCAGCACCTATCTCACCTATAAGAAGCTTACACAAACCACTGGACCAAACTTAGAGGGCACAAACCAAAAAGAAGAAAGAATTCAGCCTTGAAGCCTGGGAAAAGGAGACTTCAAAAAATAAGTTTAAAACAATAATATTGAAAAGGCACAGAAATACAACACAAATGAAGGAACAAACTAGAAACGTAGAAGCCCAAATAAATGAAGAGGAAATAGGCAAACTACCTGAAAAATAATTCAGAATAATGATAGTAAAGATGATCAAAAACCTTGAAAGCAAAATGGAGAAAATTCAAGAATCAATTAACAAAGACATAGAAGAATTAAAGATGCAGAGACAAACAACACAATTATTGAAATTAAAAATATTCTAGAAGGAATCAATAGCAGAATATCTGAAGCAGAAGAATGAATCAGTGAGCTGGAAGATAAAATGGTGGAAATACCTCTGACGAGCAGAATAAAGTAAAAAGAATGAGAAGAATTGAAGATAGTCTCAGAGACCTCTAGGACAATATCAAACGCACCAACGTTCAAATTATAGGGATCTCTGAATAAGAAGAGATAAAGAAAAAGTTATGAAAAAAATTTTAAAGAGATTATAGTTGAAAATTTCCTCAACATGGAAAAGGATATAGTCAATAAAGTCCAAGAGGCACAAAGAGTTCCATATAGGATAAACCCAAGGAGAAACACACCAAGACACATACTAATCGAACTAACAAAGACTAAACACAAAGAAAGACTATTAAAAGTAGCAAGGGACAAGCAAAAAGTAACATACAAGGGAAATCCCATACACTTAACCATTGATCTTTCAGCAGAAACTCTGCAGGCCAGAAGGGAATGGTAGGATATATTCAAAGTACTGAAAGGGAAAAATCTACAACCGAGAATACTGTATCTGGCAAGGATCTCATTCAAAATTGATGGAAAAATCAAAAGCTTTCCAGACAAGCAAAATTAAAGAGAATTCAGTACCACCAAACCAGGTTTACAACAAATGTTAAATGGACTTATATAGTCAAGAAATACAAGAGAAAAAAGATCTACAAACCAACCACAAACAATTAAGAAAATGGCAATAGGAACATATATATCAATAATTACTTTAAATGTAAAAGGACTAAATGCTCCAACCAAAAGACACAGACTGGCTGAATGGATACAAAAACAAGACCGATATATATGCTGTCTACAAGAAACCCTCTTCAGACCTCGAGACAGATATAGACTGAAAGTGAGAGGAGGGAAAAATTTATTCCATGCAAATTGGATGGAAAATAAAGCTGGATTAGCAATCCTCATATCAGAAAAAACAGACTTTGAAATGAAGATTATAAGAGATAAGGAAGGATACTACATAATGATCAAGAGGTCAATTCAAGAGGAAGACATAACAATTATAAATATCTATGCACCCAACATAGGACCTCAATACATAAGACAAACACTAACAAGACATAAAAGGAGAAAATGACAGTAACACAATAATAGTAGGAGACTTTAACACCCTACTCACACCAATGGACAGATCATCAAAATAGAAAATTAAGAAAGAAATACAAGCCTTAAGTGATACATTAGATGAGATGGATTTCATTGATATCTTCAGGACATTCCATCCAAATGCAGAAGAATACAGCTCTTCTCAAGTGCACATGGAACATTCTCCAGGACAGACCACATCTTGGGTCACAAATTAAACCTCAGTAAATTTAAGAAAATTAAGATTGTATCAAGCATCTTCTCTGACCAGAATGCTATGAGACTAGAAATCAATTACAAGGAAAAAAAAAGAAAAACTGTTATAAACACAAACACATGGAGATTAAACAACCCATTTTTAAATAACCAACAGGTTACTGAAGAAATAAAAAAGGGAAATCAAAGAATTTCTGGAAACAAATGACAATGAAAACATGAAAACTCAAAACCTGTGGCATGCAGCAAAAGCAGCTCTAAGAGGGAAGTTTATAGCAATACAATCCTACCTCAAGAAACAACAAAAGCACTGAATAGAGAGTCTAATTTGACACCTAAAACAACTGGAAAAAGGAAAACAAAAAACCCCAAAATTAGTAGAAGGAAATAAATCATAAAGATCTGAGATGAAATAAATGAAAAAGACATAAATGAAACAACAGTAAAGATTAATTAAACTAAGAGTTGGTTCTCTGAGAAGATAAACAATGTTGACAAACCTTTAGCCAGACTCATCAAGAAAAAAAAGAGAAGAATCAAATCACAAAATTACAAATGAAAAAGGAGAGTTTACAACAGACAATGCAGAAATACAAATAAGACACCATTACAAAAAGCTATACAGCAAGAAAATGGATAACCTGGAAGAAATGGACATATTCTTAGAAAAGTTCAATCTTCCAAGATTGAACCAGGAAAAAATAGAAATTATGAATAACTCAATTACAAGCACTGAAATTGAAGCTGTGATCAAAAATCTCCCAGGAAACAAAAGCCCAGGACCAGGCGGCTTCACAGGAGAATTCTATCAAACATTTAGAGAAGAATTAATGCCTATCCTTCTAAAACTCTTTCAAAAAATTGCAGAGGAAGGAACACTTCCAAACTCATTCTACAAGGCCACCATCAGCCTGATACCAAAACCAGACAAACACACAAAAAAGAATATTACAGGCCAATATCACTGATGAACATAGATGTAAAAATCCTCAACAAAATTTTAGCAAACAGTATTCAGCAACACATCAAAAAGCTCATACACCATGATCAAGTTGGGTTTATTCCAGGAGTGCAAGGATGCTTCAATATTCACAAATCAATCAATGTGATACACCATAACACAAATTGAAAGATAAAAATCATAAGATAATCTCAATAGATACAGAAAAAAGCTCTTGACAAAATTCAGCAACCATTTATGATTAAAACTCTGAAAAAAATGGGCATAGAAGAAACCTCCCTCAACATAGTAAAGGCAATATGTGATAAGCCTACAGCAAACATTATTCTCAATGGTGAGAAACTAAAAGCATACCCCCTAAGGTCAGGAACAAGGCAAGGGTGTCCACTTTCAACACTATTACTCAAAATATTTCTGGAAGTGCTAGCTATAGCAATCAAAGAAAATGAAAGGAAGGAATCCAGGTCAGAAAAGAAGAAGTAAAGCTCTCACTGTTTGCAGATGACATGCTGTTGAACATAGAAAACCCTAAAGATAGTATCAGAAAATTACTAGAGCTAGTCAGTAATTTAGCAAAGTTTCAGGATACAAAATCAATACACAGAAATCACTTGCAATTCTATATACTAACAATGAAAAATCAGAAAGAGAAATTAGGGAATTAATCCCATTCACCATTGCAATGAAAAGAATTAAATATCTAGGAATAAACTCACCTAAGGAGACAAAAGAACTGTAGACAGAAAATTATAAGACTCTGATGAAAGAAATCAAAGATGACATAAACAGATGGAGACATTCCATGTTCCTGGGTAGAAAGAATCAACATTGTGAAAATGACTATACTATCAAATGCAATCTACAGAGTCAATATGATTCCTATTAAATTGCCAATGACATTTTTCACAGAAATAGAACAAAAAATATCACAATTCATATGGAAACACAAAAGACCCTGAATAGGCAAAACAGTCTTGAGAAAGAAGAATGGAGCTGGAAGAATCAACCTTCTTGATTTCAAATTATACTACAAAGCTACAGTCATCAAGACAGTATGGTACTGGCACAAAAACAGAAATATAGACCAATGGAACAAGATAGAAACCCCAGAAACAAACCCGTGCTCCTATGCATATCTTATTTTTGACAAAAGAGGCAAGAACATGCAATAAGGTAAAGACAGACTCTTCAATAAATAGTGCTGGGAAAACTAGACAGCTATAAGAATGAAATTAGAACACTTCCTAATACTATACACAAAGATAAACTCAAAATGGATTAAAGACCTAAATGTGAGACCAGAAACTATAAAACTCTTAGAGGAAAACATAGGCAGAACACTCAATGGCATAGATCAAAGCAAGATCCTCTATGACACACCTCCTATAGTAACAGAAATAAAAAACAAACAAGTGGGACCTGATTAAACTTGAAAGCTTTTGCATAGCAAAAGAAACTATAAGCAAGGTGAAAAGACAACACTTGGAATGGGAGAAAATAATAGCAAATGAAACAACTGACAAAGGATTAATTTCCAAATTATAAAAGCAGCTCATACAACTCAATACCAGAAAAACAAACAACCCAATCAAAAAGTGGGAAAAAGACCTACACAGACATCTCTCTAAAGAAGACCTATAGATGGCTAACAAACACATGAAAAGATGCTCAACATAGCTTATTGTTAGAGAAAAGGAAATCAAAGCCACAATGAGATATCACTTCACACCAGTCAGAACGGCCATCATCAAAAGTTTACAAACAATAAATACTGGAGAAGGTGTGGAGAAAAGGGAACACTCTTGCAGTGTTGGTGGGAATGTAAATTGATACAGCCACTCTGGAAGATGGTATGCAGATTCCTTAAAAAAATAGGAATAAAATCACATATGATGCAGCAATCCCACTACTAGGCATATACTCTGAGGAAACCATTGTTGAAAAAGACACATGTATCCCATTGTTCATTGCACCAATATTTACAATATCTAGAACATGGAAGCAAGCTGGATGTCCATGGACAGATGAATGGATAAAGAATTTGTGGTACATATACACAATGGATTATTTCTCAGCCATAAAAAGAAATGTGTTTGAGTCAGTTCTGATGAGGTGGATGAACCTAGAACCTATTATACAGAGTGAAGTGAGTCAGAGAGAGAAAGATATGTATCTTATTCTAACACACATATATGGAATCTAGAAAAATTGTTCTGAAGAATTTATTTATAGGGCAGCAGTTGAGAAGCAGACATAGAATACAGACATATGGACATGGGGAGAGGGCAGGGGAGGGTGAAATGTATGGAAAGAGTAGCATGGAAACTTACATTACCATATGTAAAATAGTTAGTCAGCAGGAATTTGTTGTGTGGCTCAGGGAACTCAAACAGGTGCTCTGTATCAACCTAGAGGGTGGGATGAAGAGGGAGAAGGGAGGGAGGCTCAAAAGGGAGGGGATATATGTTTACCTATGGCTGATTCATGTTGGAGTTTGACAGAAAACAACAAAATTCTATAAAGCAATTATCCTTCAATAAAAAAATTAAAACAAAACAGATTAAAAAATAGAAAGAGGAAAAGCTCTGAGTATGAGGAGAATCCACAGGCTGTCCATCACATTGATTTGCTTTACTTTAGAGGTACAGGATGTTGTTAATCTATCACGCTGTGAATAAGCTCTCCAGTGGTGCATGGGAGAAATGAAGGAGAATACTCTGTGAGAGCTCTTCATTCCAGGACTTGGGGAACTGTCTAAAATAATGTGGGCAGAGGAAAAGAACATTGCACCTTCAAAGCTAATAAAGCATACAAGGAAACAACACAAAATGAGTGATATGTCATTAATAGGTTCTATATAGTGATGTGAGAAGCATTATGAGGTTTCATTATGTGGAAAACATTACCACATGCATTCTCTATTCTCCTGGAAACCACCAAGGAGCACAAGAATTCCTACTATTCATGTATACTGCTTTGTGAATAAGGAATTATTTCCAAAAATGTCAAATATCAGAAAATAATGGCTAATACCTAGAATGGACAACAACTTAATAATTTCTATTTACTGAGAATATAGAGAAACATGACAAACAGACCTACATTTTCCCATCATAGTATTTCTTAATCCACCCAAATCTATATACATATAACCTATCTTCTTTCCTATTACTATTCGTGAATTGTTAATCAGTGTTATCTTATTTCAAATTCTGATACTTAGTTATTATCTCTTCCTCCTAATTTTCTTTCTGTCCTAAGTCATCACCATCAATATAAACAGAATAAAGTAAATCAGAAAGAGAAAAACAAGTATTGTATATTAACACGTACATATGATAAAAAGGGTACTTAGAAAAGAGGGTACTTAGAAACCTATTTGCAGCGTAGGCATAGAGATGCAGATGTAGAGAACAGACTTATGTACACAATGAGGGAAGGATGCTGCTGCTGCTGCTGCTAAGGCGCTTCCATTGTGTCCGACTCTGTGAGACCCCATAGACAGCAGCCCACCAGGCTCCCCTGTCCCTGGGATTCTCCAGGTGAGAACACTGGAGTGGGTTGCCATTTCCTTCTCCAATGCGTGAAAGTGAAAAGTGAAAGTGAAGTCACTCAGCTGTGTCCGACTTTTAGTGACCCCATGGACTACAGCCCACCAGGCTCCTCTGCCCATGGGATTTTTCAAGGCAAGAGTACTGGAGTGGGGTGCCATTGCCTTCTCTGGAGGGAAGGATAGGTTGGGACAAATTGAGAAAGTAGCATTGACATATATACACTATCATGTGTAAAACAGATAGCTAGTGGGAAGTTGCTGTGTAACACAGGGAGCTCAGTCCACTGCTCTGTGACAACCTAGAGAGTGGGATGGGAGGGTGGCCAAAGAGAAAGGGAAATATATATATATATATATATATATGTGTGTGTGTATATATATATATTTAAATATATATATTAATAATATATTAAGTGTATATATTAAATATATATAAATATATATATACACACACACACATATTCAAGTTGTTGTATAGCAGAAACGAACACAACATTGTAAAGCAATAATCTTCCAATTAAAAATAAATAATTAAAATACTTACCATAATATCTCTCATCATAAAACCAAAAAATAATTTTAAAATAATTTCAATATTCCATCTTTATCCAACTACAGTTGTATTTCTCTAGTACCCTTATTAACTCCACTATTTCTCATTCCATGTTTTGAGAACATCTGAGATAAGCATTAATCTTCATAACTTCAGTGAAATAAATCTCTACTTTGGCAAACACCATACTGAATTCTCAGATTCTATGCCAACATATCAAGCCACATTTTAAACTGATAATCTTTGCTTATTTCTTAACAGTTTTTCAGTTACCTTCTGAAACATCATTCTGCTATTTTATCATCAGTTCCTTCATCTTTAAGCATTATGGTATGTTGAGTTCACTATTTAGGTATTTTTTCTTCTCCATATGCATTAATAAATAGCTTCATTCAATGACATGTTTTTAAAAGTGATTCTTCTACATTGGATAATCACAAAATTTATCATACATTGAACAACATACACATACTAATTATCAACCACCGATTGCTACTTCTCTCCAAATGGGTGTCAAAATACTTCTCCAACACCACAAACATAAAACCAAACTTGTTATCTCCACACAAGTCCTATACCTTAAAATTATCCTAATGTAACCCATGACTATTGCTATCTCAATAAATGAAAACCTCATCCTTCTTGTTGTTCTATTTAAAAAATATGGAATCAAACTTGTCTTTTCTTATTCTCTCACACTGCATATCAATCCATTAGATTACCTGCTTAGCTTAACTTCAAACTATAACAAGAAAATTGCCCAGTTCTCACTTTAAAAACATGTTAACTTACTAATGTTCCAAGGCAGCATTATTCATGACTGGACAATTTCAATAGCCTTATCTGTTTCCTTATTTGTGACCTATTCTAAAAGCATCTCTCAAAATAATATTTTAACACATAAGTTGAAGTTTTCCTCTGGTCCAAATCCTCCATTTTTTTCCTATATTTGATTTAAACTATAATAGAATCCTTTAATAAGGTTTAAAAGTTCCTAAATTATCAGGTCCTCCATCCAGTCTGTCTCTTAAGACCCGTTATCCTGATCATCCCATTCTAGCCATACATATCTCCTCCTTTTTTGTTTCATATGTAAAGAACATTTCTGCCCACAGCATAAGCATTTGCTGTTTCCTATGATTGATTATTCTTTTCAGATATGGCCTTAAGTTCATTTATATTCTTCAGATCTCTATTAAAATGTGGCCTAATCTTAAAAACCTTCTCTAACTTCCTTACGTATAAAGTAAATCCTCTTATCAGCTCCTCCCACCTCCAGTGCATCTCCTGGTCACTACTCTAGTTTTACTGTTCCCATATTAAAAAGCAGAGACATTACTTTGCCCACAAAGGTCCGTCTAGTCAAGGCTATGGTTTTTCCAGTAGTCATGTATGGATGTGAGAGTTGGACTGTGAAGAAAGCTGAGCACCAAAGAAATGATGGTTTTGAACTGTGGTGTTGGAGAAGACTCTTGAGAGTCCCTTGGACTGCAAGGAGCTCCAACCAGTCCATTCTAATGGAGATCAGTCCTGGGTGTTCATTGGAAGGACTGATGCTAAAGCTGAAACTCCAATACGTTGGCCACCTGATGAGAAGAGTTGGCTCATTGGAAAAGACTCTGATGCTGGGAGGGATTGGGAGCAGGAGGAGAAGGGGACAACAGAGGATGAGATGGATGGATGGCATCACCGACTTGATGGACATGAGTTTGAATGAACTCCGGGAGTTGGTGATGGACAGGGAAGCCTGGCGTGATGTGATTTATGGGGTGGCAAAGAGTCGGACACTACTGAGCGACTGAACTGAACAGCATATCTGAGCACTTGACAATGAAGGTATCTGTTGTCTGCTTCATGAAGAAAAGGTCTTGTCTGTTTTATATCTTGCTCTGTCCCTAGGGCCTGGAAGAATATCTGGCATATCACTTGTATTCAAGAAATATGCATAAAATATTTAAATGAGTACATACTTAGTTGTGAATAAATAGCATCAAAATTTTATCTTTTATATGCTTAAAATATAAGAAATGTAGCCCTCAAAACATACTGTTCATTCACTAAGTTGTGTCCAACTCTTTGCTACCCTTGCAGCATGCCAAGCTTCCCTGTCCTTCACTATATTCTGGAGTTTACTCAAATGTATGTCCATTGAGTCGTGATGCTATCTAACCATCTCATCTTCTGCCATAACCTTTTCCATTTGCCTTCAATCTGTCCCAGCATCAGGGTCTTTTCCAATGAGTCAGCTCTTCTCATCAGGTGGCCAAAGTACTGGAGCTTCAGCTTCAGCACTAGTTCTTCCATTGAATATTCAGGACTGATTTCCATTAGGATTGACTGGTTTGATCTCCTTGCAGTCCAATGGAGTCAAGAGCCTTCTCAAGAACCACAACTAAAAAGCATCAATTCTTTAGTGCTCAGCTTTCTTTACAGCCCAACTCTCATATCCATACATGACTACTGGAAAAACCATAGCCTTGACTATACAGACTTTGTCAGCAAAGTGAGGTCTCTGCTTTTTAATATGATGTTTATGTTAGTCATGACTTTTCTTCCATTGAGTAAGCATCTTTTAATTTCATGGTTGCAGTCACCATCCACAGTGATTTTGGAGCCCAATAAAAGAAAATCTGTCACTGCCTCTAATTTTTCCCCCATCTATTTGCTATGAAGTGAAGGGACTAGATGTCATGGTCTTAGTTTTTTGAATTTTGAGTTTTAAACCAGCTTTTTCACTTTCCTCTTTGATCCTCATCAAGATGCTCTTTAGTTCCTCTTTGTTTTCTGCCATTAGAGAGGTATCATTTCCATATCTGAGGTTGTTGATATTTCTGGCAATCTTGATTCCAGCTTGTGATTCATCCAGCCCAGACTTTCTCATGATGTACTCTAAATATAAGTTAAATAAGCAGGGTGACAGTATACAGCCTTGCCATACCTCTTTCCTAATTTTGAACCAGCCAGTTGCTCCATGTAAGGTTCTAATTGTTGCTTCTTGATTCACATACAGGTTCCTCATGAGAAAGGTAAGGTGACCTAATATTCTCGTCTCTTTAAGTAGTTTCCACAGTTATTGTGATCAACACAATCAAAGGCTTTTACACAGTCAATGAAGCAGAAATAGATTTTTTTTTTCTGGAATTCGCTTGCTTTCTCTATGATCCAATGGATGTTGATAATTTGATCTCTGATTCCTCTTCCTTTTCTAAACCCAGCTTGTACATCTGAAAGTTCGTGGTTCACATACTGCTGAAGGCTAACGTGGAGAATTTTGAGCATAACCTTACTAGTATATGCTCAATTGTCTGATAGTCTTAACATTCTTTGGCATTGCCATTCTTTGGGATTGGAATGAAAACTGACCTTTTCAAGTATGGTGGCCACTGCTGAGTTTTCCAAATTTGCTGGCATATTGAGTGCAGCACTTTCATAGCATCATCTTTTAGGATTTGAAATAGCTCAACAGGAATTCCATCACCTCCACTAGCTTTCTTTGCAGTAATGGTTTCTAAGGCCCACTTGACTTCACACTCCAGGATGTCTGGCTCTAGGTGAGTGACCATACCATCGTGGTTATCCCAGTCATTAAGACCTTTGAGTTATGCAAGCCCAAAAATGTAACACTGTGCAGAAATAATTTGAAGGTGATAAAGAGCAATCTGACATCAGGGAATGATTCCAGATCCTAGCAGGGATTCAGTGGATACCAAGACCAGTCAGATGTTATAAGCTAAGGATATCAGTTCCTAGAAGCTTGGCAGATAAAGAAATGCCTATCATACACTTTGCTTCAACATTTTACGTTGGGTATATTAAAAAGAAGATTAATATAAAATATTACCATAACAGAATTTCTCAAAAAAAAAAAATCCTTCCTCAGAATTTTAGCTTAGACTAAGGTTAGGACAGCTCTTGACATGAAATTTGCCTTTTATACACAGTAGTATTTTTCCAATCCAAGATAAGTACATTATTAAAAAGATTTTTTATCCTATTCCATTTACAATTTGATGAGTAAAGATTATTTTTAATCTGATTTCATGTTATCATTCTTTTTCTAAGAATCTCTACATCTACCTACTTTAAATAGCAGAAAACCTACTATTATATTAAGATAAATGGTCTTTTATCTTCTAATTCTATTTCCAGTGCAGTACTTTAGGTATCCAACCAATTATGAAAGTCTTAAAATTTTTACATATTTTATAATGCTTTATTCTGGGTGAGTTTTAATTTTTTCATGAAATATCTAGATAGAAGTGATACATAATATATTATGCATAACCTGAAAAAAAAAAAAACTTCAGTGATTTCCAGCATCAAAGGTCAATTATTCTACTGAGAGCTTAGCGACCTTTAAGTTAATTTTCTATTTTATGGATTTTTATAAATTACTTATTAGTGTGGACTATGTGTACAGAAAGCAAACCAACATAACTTTAAATTTTTCTCAAATCATTTGGTGAATCATCAGACAAGCACCCTTTTAAGTAATCCATATATGTCTAAAAAATGTTCATGCAGAAATAATGGAATGAGGAAAGTCCTTCTTATAATGTTGACTAAAACACTGTTTCCAAAGATAACCTGTAGGGAAAATAAATCTTTCAAAAATGTAACAAGAGTTCACCAAGAACACAAAATCTGTATTAAGTAAATATTTCAAAGGATAAATATAAATGAAATATCTGTGATATTCATGCTAAAAATTCAATGTCTATACATGAATTACAGGAACAATCACTACTATCATAAACCTTGTTCAACCCTGGGTGCACAAAAAGGTTTTTAATCTGTAATACCATTCAAGGCATAATAACCACTGAAAGACATTTATTGAGTGCCTACTGTTTGCCAGGCAGCATGTTATGGGCTGCTATGATGTGCCTTAATAGGTAGTTAAGATCAGTTTAATGCTTAAAAATGTGCTTTGGTGAATATTATCAGTCTTTATTGGAAAATTTTCCCTTTTTCCCTCTCAGGGAGTTTAACTGCTTGATTTAAAGTATGTAGAGTCATCTCGTGCACACACGCATACACACACACACACACACTACAATTATATACACATACAGGGATAAGAAAATACTGTGCCTATTAAGAGAAAACCTATTTTTTCTTAAATATCATTGTTAGCAACAACTGAGAGATTAGGCATCTCATTGCCTTAGTTTCCAATCACAATTCAATCCTTAAAAAGCTGTAGGTCTTCACAAGTTATTTCACTTCTCTGAATTTAAATGTTCTACTCTGTAAAATGACAGTGGAAGGCAAAGGCAGAAGACTGGAGGGTAGGAATAGGTGAGGAGGTCAGCCGATGCTCTTGTTTTTTTGCTTTGTTGTGTCTTGTTTTCTTTCCTTCTAATGATCTTTGTCAGATATCAGGCTTTCTCCCTGGCCCAACCTCTCGCTAGGTAGCTTTTCTATCATGAAATAGCTTCTCTTCTTGACCCTGGACCTCCACTATCTTCCACTGTCTCTCCATCCTCTAGAGGATGGTTGGCTCTCTGCTAGTCCTAGTTATTAGGTTTTATCACTATCTCCTGTTTTTGTGGTTGTTATTTCTGAGCTCTTTTAACCACTTTCATAACTTTTTCTATGTATTAAAACCAGATTGTTGTAAGACCTATAGTAGTTTTTTTTTTTTTTTAACTGGATATACCCTGAATGATATAGTGACTATCTACTTCATAAGACAAATGGAGCTAAAGGATTTAAAAGCTCAGCAGTTTGCAGGGCACAGGTGAAATTGGCAATAAATATTTGCTCTAAGTAAAAATGTGAAAGATAGAGGTACAACTCTTTTGTCATTGACTTCAGAGCAAAATGAACCAGCAGTTTATAAGGGTGAACATATGCAAGATTATTCAACAAATGTTTGCTAAGCATCTACTCCCTAGGCCAGAAATGTGTCTTGGTGCTGAAATGAAACAGTGAGGAAAGAGGAAAAATACAGTTTCTTGACTAAAGAATTTACATTCTTTCTTCATGAGGAAGAACATATATTAAAAGGAGAAAGAAAGATGCAGTATTTAAGATGCTGATAACTCCTAAAGAGTTTGAAGGCAAGTTAAGAGTGCTGGTGTTCAGGGAGATCTCCTCTGAAACTTTGTCAACTGAACAGGCCCAGAGACAAGTGGGAGAGCAGCCTCAGTGTCTACGGGCCTTGCTCTTCTACAGAGACAAGAGCCCAGTGAGGTTTCTTACCTGAGAGAAGCGTGGCGTTTTCAAGGAATATCAGGAGGCTCTGGAGGAGAGAGTAACCAGAGCAATGAGAGAGATGAGAGAGCAAAAGAGGAAGACTGAGGGGGTGGGTTCATGGGGTACTCACTATGTGGAGTGTCACAGGCAGCGGCAGGGTTTTAGGTTTTAATCTGAGAACGGGAGCCCTCAGAAAGCTACCAGCAAAAGTGTCATGTTATTTGATCTATGTTTCAATAAGATCAGTCTGACTGCTGGGTGGAAAATGGCTTTAAGGAAACAGTATGAGAAACAAAGAGAATTTTATAACAATCCAAGTGCCCCAGTGGTTGCCTGGACATCAACAATGACTGCAAGTAGTGATGGTCACATGATAGATCTCAAAAGTAAGTGTTGATGGACTAGATGTGGGGTGTGAGAAGAATCACTGGGTGCTGCACTCCTTGAGTCAAAATTGAGAAGTAAAATTTAAAAGAAAAAGAAACATGCTCACATAAGTGGTTATTATGTTTAAAAGTGAAGGAAAAAATAGTTGCTGTGCTGTGAGCCATCAACTGGCTAAAACACTCTTTCTCAATGGAATGAATAAGGGGGTGGCACAAAAATGCCTCTCAGCTTATAATTGGACAGCCAGCAGAATGAGGTACTTCCCAACACTGAAGCCAACAGTGGCACAGACAAGATTAAAGTCATTCAATAGTAGTGCTGATTATGATACTATACTATCTGGTTGCACAGCTTAGAATGTAACCATCCTACAAAACTCTTATTTCCCAGAATCTCTGTGAGCTTCCAGTGTGAATTTGGAAAACTCCAGGCTTTTGGATACAAGCTGTTATGTTTGTGGTTATTAGTATTTCTAATCTCACTAATTTTTGCATTATGTTTTTTCTTCAAAATTAATATGCACATTTTTCTCATTTACTCATTTATATTCATTGCCAATTGTGTTATTCAATATTCAACAATCGTGATGTATGTTTTCCTTTTTTTCTGAGATTTAATGTAGGAGCAGAAAATTTTGTTGCCACCTGTTCTTTTCTGTTTTGTTTTATTTTGATTTTTTTCTAAAACTTTAGATTTCCTTCCCTCCTCTTTGTACCATCAGTCAATAAAAATATATCCAGGTATGCCAAGCTATATTAACATTAAATGAATACATTTTAGTTATAGTTATAACTTACTGGATACATTTTTGAAATAGTCAATTTATCATCATTAGTAATATATATTTTAGTTATATTTAGAAAGACAGACAGATATGGATTTTGCAAGCCTAATATATATTTTCCCTTAATTTCCTACTTATAGAACCAGAGTATGGTCAATGAGCCTAAGCCCAGAATTATACTCATGGACTCATGATGATAATTTTCCTTAATTTTGCAGCCTTCATCCATTAAAGTTTGGCAATATGAACCATTTCCTATATTAATATTTAGATGAGAACTTCTGGAGATGTTTCTGTGAAAAAGCACAAATGTGCTAGTCATCCTTCCTGTTTCTATTTGTTTTGTCTTGACTATGGATGGAATAAATGAAGTAACGGCTGATGTCTTGAAACATGAAGTGGAAAGCATAGGAGAAAGGTCAGAGGAAAAGGAAAACTGTGACCCTGCTGCTAACACTGCATCTAAACCATTCAAAAACTATTTGCTAAATTTTGCTAAGTGAAAAAAAAAAAAGATTTTAATGTTAGCCCATATTACATAGACAAATGTTAGTTCTAGTGGAAATGTGTCTAAATAATTCAGAGTATTTTCAACCCATTGTCAGTTCAGTTCAGTCGGTCAGTCCTGTCCAACTCTTGCAACCTCATGGACTATAGCATGTCTGGCCTCCCTGTCCATCACCAACTCCTGGAGTTGACTCAAATTCATGTCCATTGAGTCAGTGATGGCATCCAATCATCTCATCCTCTGTTGTCCCCTTCTCCTCCAACCTTCAATCTTTTCTAGCAACGGGGTCTTTTCAAATGAGTCAGTTCTTCACATCAGGTGGCCAAACTATTGGAGTTTTGGCTTCTGCATCAGTCCTTCCAATGAATATTCAGGATTGATTTCTTTTAGGGTGGACTGGTTGGATCTCCTTGCAGTCCAAGGGACTCTCAAGAGTCTTTTCCAACACCACAGTTCAAAAGCATCAATTCTTTCGTGTTCAGCTTTCTTTATAGTCTAACTCTCACATCCATATATGACTACTAGAAAAACCATAGCTTTGACTAGATGGACTTTTGTTGGTAAAGTAATGTTTCTGCTTTTTAATATGCTAAGTTAGTCATAACTTCTTCCAAGGAGCAAACATCTTTTAATTTCATGGCTGCAGTCACCATCTGCAGTGATTTTGGAGCCCCCTAAAACTCCCCTCCTCAACTCTGTTTCTTGGATATACATCCCCAGCTATCTTTGCTATAGTCAGGACTGAACCTGATCTCTCTCCCTTAATACAATATTCTTGACACCTATCATGACAGTCCTGAATAAAAGTTCTTCTTAAGGGTTAAACAAGTACCAGAATTTTTTGTTTTTAATAGAACTACCAAAGTATTAGTTAACTATTGAAGTAGAACTACTCAGTACAACCTACACATTTTTTTTCTTTCCAATTACAATTCACTCTCATAAAGATAAGCCTGCTGGTTGACATCTTTTTCATACAACAACATTCCATGTATTTGCCTAGGAATTTGAGTTGGAAATTTTATTTCTTTAATGTGTATAAAATTAAATAAGATTGAAATGCTGGAAATATATCCAATAAAATGTAAAACTGTCAAAATCAGTTAACTTTATTCTGTTTCAAAGTGAAAAGAAAGTGAAAGTGAAACTGAAAGTTGTGTCTGACTCTCTGTGATCCCATGGACTACACAGTCCACAGAATTCTCCAGGCCAGAATACTGAACTGGGTAGCCTTTCCCTTCTCCAGGGGATCGTCCCAACCCAGGAATTGAACTGCAGTCTCCTGCATTGCAGATGGATTCTTTACCAGCTAAGCCACAAGGGAAGCCCTGTCACAAAGTACCAGCTTCTAAATAGCATCATCCTTGATAAAAAATCATAAGCTAAAATAGTCATCATTTACAGGCAAAGAACAACTAAAGTATTATTAATAGCAAAGTAGAAGTATATACAGAAGTATACATATATACATATATGTATATATGTATGTATATGTATATATGTATGTACATACATACATATATGTATATATGTGTGTATACATATATACATAAATATACAGAAGTATATTTATGCTAACTTTAAATGATATAGAGTGACAAAGTTTGAAAATAATATTGTTTTAAAAAATTTCATTTGTTAACAAAATAGCTTATCATAACTACCCACTGTCCATCCCAATAGTCAGAGCAACATCATGCAGTTAATATCTGCACTATTTCACTCCTTAAAAGTAACATTTAAGAACTAAATTGTTGAGTCTTAAGTTTTTAAATGTTTGAGTGTTTAAAATTTAAGAGCACATAAAAATCTTAGAAAAGGACATTCATTAATAAAATATTCAAAATATGGTAAATTATGCATGATGATTTAATATATGCAAATTGACAAGTGATACGAACAGTAAATTTGAATAGAGGAAATATGTACATAAAATGAAAGATATTTCAGAATCTAAGCAAATTGGTGACTGCATTATGTACTTGTCCCCAAGGTAAATGAAATATTAATTAGAAAACATTTTTGTCCATTAAAGGACCAATAATAGGACATGAAGGAAAATTATCAGTTTGCTCCTTTTTTCTTATCTTTAAAATTTTGTTCATATATTGTTATCTAAATGCTTTAGTATCATTTTTCAGCAAACTGCTACTCTTATATTGATCTTATTACATGCTTAATTTTATTTAAAAAATCATGAAATTATGCCTAACCCTTGAGAATTTGGTGGTAAAATTTCTCTGTTTATTCTTACTTATTTATCCTTAAAAGTCATTGCAGTTAATATCACTAGAAATTCTTTCATAGGGTGAACATGCTTTCCATGTGAATTTTTTGAGATAAGGCAGTCAATAACTCTCACTTGATTTGAAATAGAAATAAAAATATTTATTTCCATTTTTAAATGCCTCAACTTAGAGTGAATTGTTTTATATATTATTTGACTTGACCAACTGCAAACTGAGTCAGGAATATAACTTGACCATAAGTCTGATACTATGAAAAGTGTTTTATTACTGTAAATTTTCTAAAATACCACAGACTATTTTATGGTATTTTAGAAAACATAAAATACCATAGAAACAGACTATTACAGATGTCAAAATGTTTAAATATGCAACTCTGTGTGATTATTTGTTGCTTATCTGACATCCTGACTTAATTCTGTAATTGGGAGAACCATCCAAGTCTATTGCTCACCTCTTCTCTGCTCTGCAGCTTTGGAAATATTATATGGGCTCCAAATTCATATGAAATAAGAACACTGAAAATGAAGCTCACTGATTCAGGATTCAGTTCCAGAGCTGTTCTTGCAGAAATATGGAGACTGGGGATATTACACATTTTTTTTTATTTTCCTCTTAATATTATTATAAGGAAATGAGGTTAAAATGTGCAGAGAAAAAAGGAATTTCATTTAACTGGATGAAATGATACACTTTGAAATGTGAGGGAGAAAGGGATAATTTTATTAATGTATTTATTTATTTACCTACAGTTTCATTGTTTTGAGGCTATAAAAAAGTTTACAGTTTTTAAAGTCTCTCTCATTTAGTGTTGTCTGAATAAACATTTCTTCTAGGCTACCTCCCTAAGTCTCTAACTGAAATAATCATTAACAGAATATCCAGAGTCATCCCACTAAGCACTTCCTTAGAATAAGAAATAAGTTTTACAATTAATAACGTTAAAAATTATAGTTTTCCACCTAATGATATCAAATCCTAAAATTTTCTTCTCAGGATGATAAACTCTATTTATTCTTCTAACATTGAGATTGTCTGATAGTAATCAGAAGATGTAGAAAAGCTATTAAGGAAATTTTGACAATTTAAATAACATCATTTTTTACATTATGCATGTTTTATCATTAGAAGCATATATTTTATAAAATTGCATCAACTTGTAAACATTTGATCTACATTAAAGTTCATTTGTACTGGGGGAAGTCATTTATAATCAAATGACCATTATCTTTGTCTGTTGTGTTGTCTTTGAAACTTACAGTCAATCTTTCTATGTTTTAATTAATAAATCCATTTGCTTTCCATTTACCTTTAGTAGTTGTGAAAGCTCTTGAAGCATAAGTAAGTTGAAATTAGATTTAAATATGTCATGTTTAAGGTAGTGTTTCAAAAACTAAGTTATCCTCCATTATTATATATTGGTATTCTCAATATCACATCTTTATATGGCATGACTGTTTTTTTGTATTTGACTTTTAAGGCATATGAAATTGTTTTGAATCAGAGAAATCATATGCTAGATAACTAGGAGACAGGCTGCCTGGCATTTGCTAAATCATGCTAATAGTAGAAAAGACTGACAAACAGTAAAAATAGTTTTCAAATGTTCTACCTGCTCAATGTAAAAATTTACTTTTATTATACACTGCAATCATCAAAGAAGCCTGAAGTAGGGAAAATATCAGTGAAGTATGTTGATGCTAATAAAAAAGATTCAACACTTTATTTGCCTGAATTATCATTTATGATAATTACCATTTAGAATATATAATGTAGTTCAGTCAAGTCACACACTGTACCTAAAGATATTTACAGCTTTTAATTTTAGGCAAAAATTAAAATGCTAATTAACTGGTAGAGATGAACTTTTCAACCTATAAGCCATAAACACCTGTCCATAGTTGTTTTAAATCTAAAAAAGATAGATTTTCTACCCTGAAAATTGAAAACACTTTCAAACCTTAACACTGTAGTTGCATCAAAATGCTAGACTGTTTTGGCCAAGAAGTGCATGCATAGTTGCTCAGTTGTGTCCCCATTTAACCCACCAGGCTCCTCTGTTCATGGAAATTCTCAGGTAAGAATACTGGAGCAAGTTGCTATTTAGTACTCCAGAGAATCTTTCTGATCCAGAGATTGAACCTACGTCTCCTGTGTCTCCTGCTTTACAGGGGGAGTTTTTACACGCTGAGCCATCATCAGGGAAGCCCTGACGAAGAAGTTAGTTAGTTCAATTATAAAATACAATGGAAGGCTTCCCTGGTGGCTCAGTGGTAAAAAATCTGCTTGCCATTGCAGGAGACATGGGTTTGATCCCTGATTCGGAAAGATCCCACATGCCATGAAGCAACTAAGCTCAGAGCACCATAACTATTCAGCCTGTGCTCTAGAGCCCAGGAGCTGCAACTATTAAAGCTTGTACACCCTACAGCCCATGCTCAATAACAAGAGCAGCCATTGTAATGAGAAGCCCACACACCACAACTAGAGTAGACTCTACTTGCAATAACTAGAGTAAAGCCTGAGTAGCAACTAAGATCTAGAACAGCCAAAATGAATAAATAGTATTTTTAAAATAATTTTTTAAATGCAATGAAGCAAAGGATTTAAAAACTATTTTAAATCAGACATGTTCTCTGAACACTACAAAACATTGAGGAAGGAATTTGAAAATTATATCAAGAAATGAAAAGAGATTTTTCTGTTCTTCAACTGGAAGAATTAATATTGTTAAAATGACCATATTATCTAAAAAAACCTACAGATTTAATGCAATCCCTACCAAACACACATGACATTTTTTCACAGAACTAGAGAAAATAATCCTCAAATTTATATGGAACCACAAAAGACCCCAAATTTTCAAAGCAATCTTTAAAAAAGAACAAAGCTGGAGTATCATGCTCTCTGACTTCAGACTATACTACAAAGCTATATTAATTAAAATAGCATGGTACTTGCACAAAAAAAGACATGTAGATTAATGGAACAGAATAGAGAGCCCAGAAATAAACTCACACATTTTTGGACAGTTAATCTATAATAAAGGAGGCAAGAACAGACAGTGAAAATGACAGTCTCTTTACAAAGTGATGCTGGAAAAACCCATCAGCTACATGTAAAACAGTGAGATTAGAACATTTCTTCACACCAAAGATAAACTCAGAATAGATTAAAAGGACTAAAATGTGAGAGTAAAATAAACTCATACAAGAGAACATAAGCAAAACATGCTTTGACACAAATTGTGGCAATTTTTTTTTTTTTTGGATCTGTCCCTTAAGGCAAAAGAAATAAAAGCAAAACTAAACAAATGAAACCTAATCAAAGTTAAAAATTTTTGCACAGCAAAGGAAACAATCAACAAATAAAACAACAAAATGAACAAAACAACCCACTGAACAGGAGAATACACTTACAACTGATACGCTAAGGGGTTAAAATCCAAAACAAATAGCTCATACAGCTCAATATCA
Source organism: Ovis canadensis (assembly GCF_042477335.2). Lineage (NCBI taxonomy): Eukaryota > Metazoa > Chordata > Mammalia > Artiodactyla > Bovidae > Ovis > Ovis canadensis. The sequence continues at coordinate 36,776,595 of NC_091261.1, read as the reverse complement.
TAAAAACAAAGAACCCAATTAAAAAATGAGCAGAAGATCTGAACAGACATGTTTCCAAAGAAGATATACAGAGGATCAATAATCGTCAGAAAAAAATGCACAAATTTCTAATCATCAGAGAAGTACAATTCAAAACCACAATGAGATATTATCTCACAACTGCCAAATTGGCTATTAGTGAAATGTCTATAAATAACAAGGGCTTCCCCAGTGGCTCAGCTGGTAAAGAACCCACCTACCAATGCAGAAGATGCAAGAGACTTAGGTTCAATCCCTGGGTCACAAAGATCCCCTCGAGAAGGATATGGCAGCTCATTCCAGTAGTTTTGCCTGGAGAAGTCTGTGGACAGAGGAGCCTGGTGGGCTACAGCATACAGGGTAGCAAAGTGTTGGACACGACTGAGTGCACACGCACACTCATAAATAACAAATATTGGAGGGAATGTAGAGAAAAGGGAACTCTAGTCGAATATAGATGATACTGTAAGTTGGTGCAGCTACCATGGGAAAAAGTATGGAGGTTCCTCAGAGAATGAAAAATCGAGTTATCATATTATCCAGCAAACCCTCTACTGGGTATATATCTGAAGAAAATAAAAACACTAACTTGAAAAGATACACAAACCTCAATTTTCATAGCAACATAATCTACAGCAGTGAAGATATGGAAGTAACTCAAGTTGCTTTCATCAATAGATGAAAGTATAAAGAAAATGTGGTAAGACTCACAGATAAAGAACAAACTACCGGTTACCAGTAGAGAAGGAAATAAGGGATGGATGAGATAGGGGTAGAGGATTAAGAGACACAAACTACTATGTATAAAATAAATAAGCAACAAGGATACATTGTGCAGTACAGGAAAATACAGCCATTATTTTGTAATAACTTTAAAAACTAAAACAAAATACATACAAACACAAAGTGGCAACTATTAACATGTAGATAGATAGTCTATCTACATTGTTAGTATAGTAGTCTATGTACACTGTTAGTCTCACAGTGCACCTTAAGAAGTCAATATTAAGAAAGTAGAATATTTTACTTCAAAATAGACATTTTTAGTAAAGAGAATAATTATGTCATCAAAACAAAGATATTAAAAAGAAAAAAATTAAAAAGCACAGAGAAAATCTTACATTGAAACATAAGAAAATACTTACCTTAGATTTAAATATTATAAATATTTATTATGTAATATTTAAATATTAGAATATAGATTTGAATATTTTATGATATTTCTAATTATTAAAATAAAATTATAATTTAAATAAATATGTGACATCTGGAGAATAAATGTTTTTAACAGAAGACCCCTTTCCCCCCCCAAAAAAAAACAAAACAGAGAACTAGAAGAAAAGAGAATGAAGTCAAGGTTTATAGTCAGAAATAAATTGAAGCAAGGACATTTGAGAAAATGTTTAGAGAAAATATGGAAGATAGAGGAGAATCACTAATCAATGATTGGGAGTTACAGAGAATAGCCTTTTTAGGAAGGAAAAGACAAAAAAGCAACTGTAAGTTCAGATCTGAATGTGTGCACAGAACTACAGAGAAAATAAAGAAGAGAATTATAAAGGAAAACTCTTCATGTAGAGATTCAATTTCACTAGCACTATAGCCTGCCAGATTCTTTCAAGGGACAGTTGGAAAACAAATGTTAAGTCATTTGGAAATTAGATGACAAAGTAATTGCTTGCTTTACACATGCAGAAACATTTTTGTAAGTGATAAAACAACAGTTCTAACATATTTTTCCCTGTTTGTTTCCAAAATTTTTGATGATTTTCAACTCCTTTATTAATTACCTATTTATTGTTTTAAAGTGATAGATGATCATATTGCAACAAGTTCTCAGAATAATCTTTCAGGTTGCAATGAGTTGTTTATGTGGAGATATACAAATATGCTCTGATGAAACACTTGGCAATTAGTGACATGTGCTGCCTGATGAAGGAACCTAAGTTTGCATGAAATATTGCATCTCTGAATCCACTGGACAGTATGAGAAACACCTATGTTGAAAATTTTCTAAAAATTTAAATTCTTTGAGGAAGACAACATTCAAGCAAGAAAATGAAAACAGATGCATCCTTACCATTTTAGGGAAAAGGATTTCTCATGAACAAATACTGTATTTCTCATATATTTCCTACACCTGGTAAAATAATAGGGGTAGGTAACTTCAATGGTGTGCATCTCCCTCTGGGTCTGATTTTTCACTTCAGTTGCCAAAACAGACCAGCAATTACTCTTATCATTCAAAGAAATGAATGTGATGATCTTTCCTAGTATTTTCTGCAGTTCCATCTCAGTATCATTTTTTCAATATCATTCCAGTTCTGCATCTGATTTTGATTTGTGTTCTATTTTTTTCTTTATTCATAACTTTACTCTGCACTTAGCTCCTAATTATCAGTCAGTCACAAAATGCTAACTCCATGTTACCAAATACACTCAAAACAATGCAGTATATCCTACTATATTACTGGACCAGTACAAACAATTTTTTTGTTAACCCATTTAGATCGAAATAGCACTTTTTCCCCTTTATATCAGATGTCATAAAAATACATTCTATGGTTTTTATAAGTGAAAAACTTCAGAAAATATGGTTTTGCTGGAAAGATATTATTTTAAAAATCTCAATGAACCTAAAATTTTCTCTTTGAAATTTGTTTTACAAGATATAAAATAGTATTCTTAGATTTCTCTGATGTTAAGCTATTAGATTTAATGTACATACTTCTGAACTTTTGATTCTTAGATATATATATACCACCTAGTAAGTTTCAATGTACTAAACAATAAAAAGTAATTATATCCAGATTGTATTTTTTAAATAAATTGCAAAATTAAGAAAATATATTATATATCGCTGCACAGTGTGGCATAAGCAAAATAGGTACATGTGTAGGCAATGCCTAAAATTATGCTTCTATTTCACAGTCTGAGAAAACAATACATTAATTTATATTACTAAGACTAAGATGATCCAAGAATGGATCACAGAAAATTATTTTATTAAGTGAACAAAAACAAAATAATATTTGAATATTACTATATATATATTATCAATGATAATGGCTTTCAAAATGTTTTCAATAATTTATGTTTTAGTTAACATAATTTTTAATTGAACTGTTATTGAAATAATTCAATAATTTATGTTTTTAAGAATACTACAAACTATTATTTTATCAATACATTTATTATATTGAATATCATCTTACCTGATTACTATTTTAATATGTAAACTTCTGTAATTTTCCCTTACTTATGTAGTCTTAATATAAATTATATTTAGCTGTCTTGAATAAAGAATATTAATCCCCCAAATCCCAATATATAAAACACTTCAACAATATGAGGTTAAATTTTTTTTATTTTAGAATATATAATTTTAAACTATCCTAATATTGAGCTATTGTGGATATATTTCATCGGTTATTAACATTCCTGTTTCAGGTTCATATCAAGTCATCAAAAATTTGAAGTACTCCTGACCTTTTCCTCAATGTGTAAATTAGTAATATAATGGCAATATTCAGACAGGCAAATATAGACCAAGCTCCCTTTGATGAAAACAACATGAGGTAATGCTTCCCTACTGAGAATCATCTTAGTTTGTGAAATAGTAATTTGGACTGGCCCTATCTGCTAAGTATATTGAAAGAAAGAAAATGTGGAAAACATAATTTGAAACATATTTATGCATACCTAATCATTTTATATCTCTTTTAAGTATATAATTTGAGGCACATATAACTTGATTTATATTTCCAATTACACAATTATTCTATATTAGACAATTTTACAATTTGAAGTTTGTATATATTTCAAATTATATAAGATATATATATATATATACATATAAAGTAAAGAGTATCAACAAAATGTTGAAAAATCTTGTTATTTTATCCATAATATTATGACTTCATTTTCTGGTTTGCTTTTCAAATTTAATTTAAAAATAAAAGAGGAAGCATTTTCCAGGAAGAAAAAATCAGTGTCAAAAAACAAAGAATAATATTCACTTGGAAAATTAAAAGCTTTCAATAATTGTGCAATATAGAACATAAGTATTCATAAACATTAAATAGCAACCTAACAATTTCTGATTTAATTCAGTTGTTGTTTAAGTCCCTATTATCCCTCTCTCTTTTTTCTTTCTTTTTCATCTTTAGCATAAGTTGACTGTTTTCTAAACACCTGTAGAGATACTGAATATTCAGTTCAGTTCAGTTGCTCAGTCATGTCCGACTCTTTGTGACCGCATGGACGGCAGCATGCCAGGCCTCTCTGTCCATTACCAACTCCTAGAGTTTATTCAAACTCATGTCCATTGAGTCAGTTATGCCATCCAACCATCTCATCCTCTGTCGTCCCCTTCTCCTCCTGCCATCAATCTTTCCCAACATCTTGGCCTTTTCAAATGAGTCAGCTCTTCATATCAGGTGGCCAAAGTATTGGAGTTTCAGCTTCAACATCAGTCTTTCCAATAAACACCCAGGACTGATCTGGGTGTTCACTTTAGGATGGACTGGTTGGATCTCCTTGCAGTCCAAGGGACTCTCAAGAGTCTTCTCCAACACCGCAGTTCAAAACCATCAATTCTTTGGCACTCAGTTTTCTTTATAGTCCAACTCTCAAATCCATATGTGACAACTGGAAAAACCATAGCCTTGATTAGATGGACCTATGTTGGTAAAGTAATGTCTCTGCTTTTTAATACGCTGTATAGGTTGGTCATAACTTTCCTTCCAAGGAGTAAGTGTCTTTTTATATCATGGTTGCAGTCACCATTTACAGTGATTTTGGAGTCCAAGAAAATAAAGTCAGCCACTGTTTCTCCATCTGTTTGCCATGAAGGGATGGAACCAGATATCATGATTTAGTACTGTGAACGTAGAGTCTTAGGCCAACTTTTTCACTCTCCTCTTTCACTTTCATCAAGAGGCTTTTTAGTTCTTCACTTTCTGCCATAAGGGTGGTGGCATCTGCATACCTGAGGTTTTTGAGATTTCTCCCAGCAATCTTGATTCCAGCTTGTGCTTCATCTAAGCCCAGTGTTTCTCATGATGTACTCTGCATAGAAGTTAAATAAGCAGGGTGACAATATACAGACTTGACGTACTCCTTTTCCTATTTGGAACCAGTCTGTTGTTACACGTCCAGTTCTAACTGTTGCTTCCTGACTTACATACAGATTTCTCAAGAGGCAGGGAAGGTTATCTGGTATTCCCATGTCTTTCAGAATTCTCCACAGTTTACTATGATCTACACAGTCAAAGGCTTGGCATAGTCAATGAAGCAGAAATAGATGTTTTTCTGGAATTCTCTTGCATTTTATTCAGCAGATGTTGGCAATTTGATCTCTGGTTCCTCTGCCTTTTCTAAAACCATACTGAATATAGCATTTGCCAATAACATCAAATATAATTTAGCTCATATACCAAGATCAAATATTCATTCCCAGGAAAGTCAATATTGTTGTGTGAAACAAATACTGAAAATGAAAGAAATCTAAATTTATTGAAATTCATAATATATGATAATTCCACAGAATTTTAATTTTTAAAGAATGATTATATTTTAAATTTATTTAAAGAATTTTATATCTGTTATATGGCTTGTGTAACATCCATTGTATACAAAGAAAATATTTTAAAAATCAGATAAGCTTTCTAAACACTGTATCTGTTGAAAGAATGCCTAGAGCTACTATTAAAAACCTGAGATGATGTTTTTGAACTACAGATCATATACTAGCATCTGTATATTGGCTTTTTTAAATAGTAAGTACTTTAATCTTCATTAACCCTCAGCAGTTCATTATAGAAAACAACTTGGAAATATAGTCAATTGCAAAAAACAGGAATACCTTCTGTGATTTAGCTGGCAAGTCATTAACAATAGATTTATGGATTGAAACAATCTGCATTATTAAATAGCATTATAGTGTTCAGAATAGACACAGATTAAAAAGAAAGTAAAACAGATTATTCATTCAACATTTTAGTTGCTCTTATTAACACTTGTTAGCTCTTAATCAGATTATCTGTTTAAAATATGCCCAAATGAACATTTTTTTTTCATTTCCATATTTTATGTCAGTTATTTCATAGGTTCAGATAGTATTTGACTTAGAAATTGGGTACCTAAAGCTGACAATAAATGAATTTAAACTTTGAGTTCCAAAAGGCCTCTGGAATTGTATATACAGAGAAGATCCTTGATCAATGTGGGGGTAGGGGCACTGACCCCCATGCAATAGAAAATTCCTATAAATATATGTGTATATATATACACAACATTAATATATCAACATAATATGTAGACTTTTATTTAAAATTTAGTCATATGAAGCACATTTAGAAATTCACGTAATTTGAGGTGTTTTATACTGATTGGGGTTCTCTGACATTATTATGCTTTGCACAGTAAAGTCAAGTTCATCATTTTGTGAGATACCTGACACCAAAAGGAAAACAATGTGAATATCAGGACATTTATAATAGATATGCGTTCATATATGTTGTTCATGTTCAAACTTACAGGCAAATATGACTGCTTTCCTTAACATATACACATGGAAGGAGAATAAAGGAAGAATAAGTTATGTTGAATTGGCCAAGAAATTTATAATATTTTTTGACAAGTAAATGCTTATAACTCAAGAGGATATATTTCAATGTATAAGTAGACTTGAAACTACTCAAATGCAAGAGTAATGTTCAGAGAAAAATTAAAAAAATGTTGAAAAAGAATATACAGTTGATCCTTTTTATTTGTGAATTTAACTAACAACTAAATTGTTTTCATAACACCAGAATCAATATTCAAGAAGATATTTTTGTGCTAATTCTAAGACATAATCAGAGAAGCTAATAAATTGAGTGGACCAACATGCACATTCCCAGCTGGATAAAACAAAGCAATGCTTTGCCTTCTTGAGTCAACCTTTATAATGTAAACAAGTGTCATTATTATGGTCTATTTAGTACTATTACTTTTTCATTTTTGTCAAGTTTTTTTGGTGATTTTGCTTTCAAAATAGGCCCCAATGATAGTGTTAAAATGCTGTCTAGTGTTCCTAAGCACAAAAGGATATGCTATGCCTTGCAGAAAATAATACTTGTGTTAAGTAAGCTTCATTTAGGCATGAGTTATAGTGTTGTTGCCCATGAGTTCAAAGTTAATGAATCAATACTATGGTACACACAGAGAAAAGAAGAGGAAATTTGCTGATCTCTATATAAAGCTGCTTTGGAAAATGCTGAAGCAACATCTGGAGTGTATGATGAGGCTATGGAAAAGATGGAAATGTGGCTAAATTTATAGATTGTTGAGATGATGACTGATTAAAAAAGAGAAGTAGACAGCATTGTTGTAAGGATTTAAGCCACAGAAATTTACAGTCACCTTACGCAGCTTCAGGAAAATGTTAAACCCTTCCTAGCTAGGGCTGGCTGGCTTTCAAGTTTCAAAAGGTAATACAGTGTGAAAAATGTTAAGCTTGCAGGTGAAGTATGTTGTGTAGGTCAGGAGACTATGAAAGAATTTTTTTTTTAAATATCTGCTAAATGTTATTCAGGAAAAGGGTTACTGGAAGAACAGGTTTTCAATACTGATGAGACTGGCTTAAACAGAGCAAACCTAAACAGAGCAAGTAGAATTTCAGTTGACCAGATTCTCACAAGCATCTAATATTTTACTTTCCGTGGGAACAATAGGTCAGTACTTGGCAATTTAGTGTCTCCAGTGATATTTTGGAACATACCATTAAAGCCAATCCCTGAAAATACAGAAAGAGTATCTTTAAAAATAGTAAAGAATAAGGAAAGTTATTTAAACTAAAGAATATTGGGAAATACATATTATGAAAAAATGAGTAGGCATACATTTCACTAAATGAGTATTAAAAACTAAGATAATTGAGTTAAACCCTCCATTTAAAAGATAGATATTTTTAAGATTGATTTTAAAAGCAAAAGACAGGGGCTTTCCTGGTGGCTCAGTGGTAAAGAATCCTTCTGCCAATGGAGAAGACAGAGGTTTGATCTCTGATCCAGGAAGATCTCACATGCTCTGAAACAACTAAGGTCATGCGTCAGAACTAGTAAGCCTGTGCTCTAGAACCCAGGGACCACAACTACTGAAGCCTGCATGCCCTGGGGTGTGTGTTCCACAACAAGAGAAGCCACTGCAATGAGAAGCTTGCTCATGGCAACTAGTGAGTAACCCCCACTCGCTGCAACTAGAGAAGAGCCCATGCAGCTATAAAGACTCAGCATAGCCAAAAATAAACAAACAAATAACTTAAGAATATAAAAGAAAAGCAAACGAGAGAAACCATGAGAAAAAAGATCAAATTACATTAGATAAAAGATGGCAGAGCGATAAAAAGAAAGGCAAGAAGGAAGAAAAATACCATATAGACGAAGCCCTTTCAGTCAAATGAAAGTGTACGAACAAATGATGGGCATTCCTTCCCTGCAAATAAGTTCATCAATACCATTTTTCTAGATTCCAAATATATGTGTTAATATACAATATTTGTTTTTTTCTTTCTGACTTACAGAGAACGCACTGTGGTTACAGTGGGAGAAGGAGAAAGTGGGATAAATGGAGAAAATAGCATTGGCATATTTACATTATCACGTGTAAAATAGACAGCTGGTGAGAAGTTGCTATATAACACAGGGAGCCCAGCCCAGCTCAGTGATTCCCCAGAGGCATAGGATGTGGGGAGGGGAGGGAGGGTTAAGTGAGATCTTATGACAGATTTGCGCTGCTGTATGGCAGAAAGCAGCACAACATTGTAAAGCAATTTTTTCTCCAATTGAAAAATAGATTTAAAACTTTTTAAATAGATGAGAGGCAATAAAATATAGTGATATATCTTTCATACTGAAAATTATACAATAATTCCAAACTTTATTTACTTAGTAACATAAAGTCATTTAGTATAAAGCAAACATAAAATTATTAAAAATTAATATTTAAAACACATACACAGGTTTTCGTTTATGATTTAGAGAGCCAGAAAGGGTTCTACTCACATCCTAGTAACAATGAAAAGACAACCTACAAAAGTAGGACTTTTCTTGAGTTCATAAGAAATCTGAGATTACAGATAATCAACTAGCCTGAAATCCAAGAAAATATGTCTTCAAAAAGATATGGGCACTGACAGCAAAAGTAAGACAAGATTTCCATTGAAATGGGCAAAAAGAATTTTGCAGAACAGTGGCACAAATTCCTAAAGACCTAGTGCAGACTCATATGAATAGCCCAAATTTCTGAGAGCCACAGACTCAGAGAATTCATTCCCACTGATAGGCTTCTTTATGCATCTCATGTATTATTACTAAACATAAAAATAAAAGAACTTAAAGACATAATCAGAAACTATAAAACTCCTAGAGGAGAACATAGGCAAAACACTCTCAGACATAAATCACAGCAGGATCCTCTATGATCCACCTCCCAGAATTCTGGAAATAAAAGCAAAAATAAACAAATGGGATCTAATTAAAATTAAAAGCTTCTGCACAACAAAGGAAAATATAAGCAAGGTGAAAAGACAGCCTTCTGAATGGGAGAAAATAATAGCAAATGAAGCAACTGACAAACAACTCATCTCAAAAATATACAAGCAACTTATGCAGCTCAATTCCAGAAAAATAAAGGACCCAATCAAAAAATGGGCCAAAGAACTAAATAGACATTTCTCCAAAGAAGACATACGGATGGCTAACAAACACATGAAAAGATGCTCAACATCACTCATTATTAGAGAAATGCAAATCAAAACCACAATGAGGTACCACTTCACACCAGTCAGAATGGCTGCGATCCAAAAATCTGCAAGCAATAAATGCTAGAGAGGGTGTGGAGAAAAGGGAGCCCTCCTACACTGTTGGTGGGAATGCAAACTAGTACAGCCACTATGGAGAACAGTGTGGAGATTCCTTAAAAAATTGCAAATAGAACTACCTTATGACCCAGCAATCCCCCTGCTGGGCATACACACCGAGGAAACCAGAATTGAAAGAGACACATGTACCCCAATGTTCATCGCAGCACTGTTTATAATAGCCAGGACATGGGAGCAACCTAGATGTCCATCAGCAGATGAATGGATAAGCAAGCTGTGGTACATATACACAATGGAGTATTACTCAGCCGTTAAAAAGAATTCATTTGAATCAGTTCTGATGAGATGGATGAAACTGGAGCCAATTATACAGAGTGAAGTAAGCCAGAAAGAAAAACACCAATACAGTATACTAACACATATATATGGAATTTAGGAAGATGGCAATGACGACCCTGTATGCAAGACAGGGAAAGAGACACAGATGTGTATAACGGACTTTTGGACTCAGAGGGAGAGGGAGAGGGTGGGATGATTTGGGAGAATGACATTCTGACATGTATACTATCATGTGAATTGAATCGCCAGTCTATGTCTGACGCAGGATGCAGCATGCTTGGGGCTGGTGCATGGGGATGACCCAGAAAGATGTTCTGGGGAGGGAGGTGGGAGGGGGGTTCATGTTTGGGAATGCATGTAAGAATTAAAGATTTTAAAATTTAAAAAATAAAAAACTAAAATTAAAAAAAAAAGAAAAAAAAAAGACATAATGAAATACTAGAGAAACCACTCTCAGTGCCACAGGCCTGGAACAGGGGAGCACAGTTGGAAATGTACACTATGAATTCAATCCAAGTCACTGACACTGAGAGTCTAGAATAAGAAGAGAGTGGCAGCAGAAATGCTGAGAAGGATAAAGGCCAAAGCTTTTCCTCAAATTATGATAGGAATCAAATCACAGATTCGAAGGTTTCTGAAAACATAAACTATCAATAACACACACAATCACACAGCACATCACAGGAAAAGAGATTTTTTTATTAGTAATAGTGCAATCTAGAAAACAATGAATCAGCATCCTTAAAATGCTAATAGAAAAACTCAGATTTCTATACCTAGTGAAATTTCTTTACAAAGAAGGGAGAAACAGTTTCTCATAAAAAGAAAAATTGACAGAAGATTTTAAGCTGTTGGGAAAACCAGAATAAAATACTGTTGACCTATATTTGTATAACAACAAAAAATACCTTTCAAAATGAAACCCTCACTCAAAAATTAAAAAAAAAAACACTCATGCATGCAAACAATGAGATACTTTAATAATAATCAACAGTCTACACTATAAGAATTGTTAAAAGAGTTCACAGCTCAAAAGAAAAAAAATCAGATAAAACATGAATCTGCACAAAATATAAAAATTTCTAGAAATGATTAAAATAAAGATAAATATAAAATATGCTTTTCTTATGCTTTTCTTATTTTAATCACTTTGAATATCTAAAGGACAAATAATAGCAGTGCATAATGAGCTTATAGCATATCTAAAAATTAAATAAAATAATGGCATAATATAGGAGAATCTGAGAATTTATTGTTGAAAATTTATTTCATTACATATAAAATGATACAATATTCTTATTTAATTTGTTGAGGATCTTTGCTTCTAAAGTCATGAGGTATATTGATCTAAAGTGTTTGTTTTGTACTGTCTTGGTTTGCTCTGGTATTACAGTAATCCCTGCCTCATAATGAGTTAGGAAGTGTGTTTTTTTCTTTAATTTTCTGGAAAAATTGTGTAGAAATGGTATTCTTTCTTATTTTACTGTTTGGTAGAACTCACCAATGAAACATAGTGAAAGAGAATTAACCTGAAGAATGTCTTTCGGTAAGGTTTTTAATAGTAGTGATAACATAGTGAGGACCGTTTGAAATGTCTAAGACACTTGTGTTTGTCACAATTAGTAGGTCCTATGGCTTTTATTTTATTTAGTGGGAAAAGGATGCTACTAAACATTCAACAATGCACAGGACTACCTACCACAACAAATTATTTGACAAAGTCTCAATAGTGATGAAGATGTGTGATGGTAGGTAAGTATAAATTTAATTCTTTATAATTAGAGTAATATTCAAATTATCTCTTCATTCTAGGTGAATTTTAGTAGAATCTGGTCATTCAAGAAGAAATACCTTGTATTTAATCTGTCATATTTATGTGTGTAGAGTTAATAACATTCCCTAACTTTAAAGCACACAAGTTTTGTAGTGATCACCCATGTTTCACTCTAAATGGTAAATTATACCTTTATTTTTTTTATTTGTCAATCTTATTAGAGATCTATTTCTCCCCCAAAACAACATTTGTTTGATGGATTTTTGTTGTTTTTCTGATTTTTTTTCTCTAATTTTAATATGTCCTCTCTTTTTCTTCTTTAAACTTTATTTTGGTCTTTTTCTAACATTTTTAAAGGTGGAAATAAAAATTAAAGATATTTTTTCTTTAGACATATGTTTAGTGCTAAAATTTCCCTCTAATCACTTTCCTGGCCCTAATTTAGGGATTTTGCTATATTAAAAATTTTTAATTCAGTTCTACATAGTTTTCATTACTTTTGAGATTCTCTCTTTGACCAATAGGCTATTTTGCTGTTCACTCACTAAGTCGTGTCTGTGTGATCCTGTGAAATGAAGCACACTAGGCTTCCCTGTCCCTCACTATTTCCCAGTTTGCTCAAATTCATGTCCTTTGAGCCAGTGATGCCATCCAACCATCTCATTCTCTGTCATTCCCTTCTCCACCTGCCCTCAATCTTTCCCAGCATCAGGATTCCAGTGAGTCAGTTCTTCGCAGCAGGTGGCCAAAGTATTGGAGTTTCAGCTTCAGCATCAATCCTTCCAGTCAATATTCAGGCCTGATTTCCTCTAGTATTGACTTGTTTGATCTCCTTGCAGTTCAAGAGACTCTCAAGAGTCTTCTCCAGCACTGCAATTCAAAAGCATCAATTCTTCGGTGCTCAGCCTTCTTTATGGTTCAAATCTCACATCCATACATAACTACTGGAAAAACCATAGTTTTGACTATTCAGACCTATGTTGGCAAAGTGATGTCTCTGTTCTTTAATATGCTATCTAGGTTTGTCATAGCTTTCCATCCAAGAAGCAAGCATCTTTTAATTCTGTTGCTGCAGTCACAATCTGCAATGATTCTGGAGCCCAGGAATGTAAAATCTGTCACTGCTTCCACTTTTCCCCTTCTATTTGGCATGAAGTGATGGGACTGAATGCCATGATCTTAGTTTTTTGAATGCTGAGTTTCAAGCCAGGTTTTTCACTCTCCTCTTTCACCTCATCTTTTTCACTCTCCTCTTCCACCCTCATCAAGAGTCTCTTTAGTTTCTGTTTGCTTCCTGCCATTAGAGTGGTATCATCTGCACATCTAAGGTTGGTGATATTTCTCCCAGCAAGCTTGATTCCAGCTTGTGAGTTATCCAGCCTGGCATTTCCCATGATGTACTCTGTATAGAAGTTAAATAAGCAGGGTGACAATATACAGGCTTGATGTAGTCTTTTCTCAATTTTAAACCAGTCTATTGTTCTCCATCTGGTTCTAACTGTTGCTTCTTGTTCTGCACACAGGTTTCTCAGAAGGCAGGTAAGGTGGTCTGGTGTTCTCTCTCTTTAAGAATTTTCCAAAGTTTGTTGTGACCCACACAGTCCAATTTCATAACATAATCAATGAAGCAGAACTTTTTTAAAAATTCCCTTGCTCTTCCTATGATCCAACAGATGTTGGCAACTTGATCTCTAGTTCCTCTGCCTTTTCTAAATCCAGCTTTTTATATCTGGAAGTTCTTGGTTCAATGTACTGTTGAAATCTAGCTTGAAGGATTTTGAGTATTACCTTGTTAGCATGTGAAATGATCATAATTTTGCAATAGTTTAAACGTTCTTTGGCATTGCCTTTCTTTAGGACTGGAATGAAAATTGACCTTAAAAATTTCAATCTAATTTCAAATTGCCTAGAGATTATCCTGCTAATTTTTTACTGTAAATTTCTAGTTTAGTTTCATTACAGACAGAAAATAAACTTTTTATTATTTTTTTAATTTTTAGCTTTATATTGGAGTATACATGATATACAATGTTATATTAATTTCAGGTGTATCACAAATTGACTTATACATATACATGTATCTATTCTTTTTCAAATTTCTTTCCCATATAGGTTATTAGAGACTGCTGAATAGAGTTCCCTGTGCTATACAGTAGGTCCTTGTTGATTATACATTTTATATTGAGTATATGTTAATTCCAATCTTCCAACTTATCTCTATCACTTTTCCCCTTCAATAATCATAAATTTATTTTATAAGTCTGTGAGTCTGTTTCAGTGTCTGTAAATAAGTTCACTGTATCATCTTTTTAGATTCCACATATAAGTGATCCCATATACTCGTCTTTCACTGTCTGACTTCACTTAATATGATAATCTAAAGTTCATCCATGTTGCTGCAAAAGCATTATTTCATTCTTTTATGGCTGAATGGAGTAATATTCCATTGTATATATACATCTTCTTTATCCATTCATCTGTCAAAGGACATTTAGGTTGCCTCCATGTTTTGATTATAATGCTTCAATGAGCACTGGGGTCATTTATCTTTTCAAAGCTTGGTTTTCTCCAGATATATGCCCCAGAGTAGGATTGCAGGATCATACAGTAGCTCTGTTTTTAGTTTTTAAAGAAACTTCCATTCTGTTCTCCACTGTGGCTGAACAATTTTCATTCCCACCAACACTGTAGGAAAGTTTCCTTTTCTTCACACCCTCTCTAGCATTCATTGTTGGTAGACTTTTTGATGATGGCCATTTTGACAGGTGTGAGGTGATACCTCACTATAGTTTTCATTTGCATTTCTCTAATATTTAATATTATGACCAACCTAGATAGCATATTAAAAAGCAGAGACATTACTTTGCCAACAAAGGTCCGTCTAGTCAAGGCTATGGTTTTTCCAGTGGTCATGTATGGATGTGAGAGTTGGACTGTGAAGAAAGCTAAGCGCCAAAGAAATGATGCTTTTGAACTGCGGTGTTGGAGAAGACTCTTGAGAGTCCCTTGGACTACAAGGAGCTCCAACCAGTCCATTCTAAAGGAGATAAGTCCTGGGTGTTCATTGGAAGGACTGATGCTAAAGCTGAAACTCCAATACTTTGGCCACCTCATGCGAAGAGTTGACTCATCGGAAAAGACTGATGCTGGGAAAGATAGAGGGCAGGAGGAAAAGGGGATGACAGAGGATGAGATGGCTGGATGGCATCACTGACTCGATGGACATGAGTTTGAGTGAACTCTGGGAGCTGGTGATGGACAGGGAGGCCTGGCATGCTGCGATTCACGGGGTCACAAAGAGTCAGACACGACTGAGCGACTGAACTGAACTGAATATTTAATGATGTTGAGTATCTTTCCATGTGCTTTTGGCCATCTACATGTCTTCTTGGATAAATGTTTATTCAGATCTTTTACTTCCATCCATTTTTTTGAGTTGTTTGTTTGTTTTTTGGATATAGGTCTTTAGATTTTAGAGATTAATCCTTGTAGTTCTCTTCATTTGCAAATAGTTCCTCCCATTCTTTGGGTTGTGTTTTCATTTTGTTTATGGTATCCTTTGCTGTGCAGTGTTTTGAGTTTAATTAGGTCACATTTGTTTATTTTTGTTTTTATTGCCATTACTCTAGGAGGCAATCCAAAAAGATATTGCTGTGATTTATGTCAAAAAGTGTTCTGCTGATGCTTTCCTCTAAGATTTTTTAGTATTTGGTGTTACATTTAGGTCTTTAATTCATTTTGAGTTTATTTTTGTGGATGGTGTTAGAGAATGCAACCTTATTTCTTTTATTTTTTTATTTTTTATTTATTTTTTTTTAATTTTAAAATCATTAATTCTTACATGCATTCCCGTAGCTGTCCTATTTACTAAGAACCACATATTGAAGAGACCATCTTTTCTCCAGAGTATATTTTTGCCTTCTTTGTTGTAGATTAATTGACAATAGGCGTGTGGTTTTTTTCTGGGCTTTCTTTCCTGTTCCATTGATCTAAACATCTGTCTTTGTGCCAGTAGCATACTTGATTACTGTAGCTTTATACTATAGTCTAAGTCAGGGCACCTAATTCCTTAACTCAATGTTTCTTTCTCAAGATTGTTTTGGCTATTCAGGGTTTCCCACGTCTCCATACAAATTTTAAAGATTTTCTGTTATAGATCTGCATAAAATGCTACTGGCAAATTGATGAGGGTTGGATTGCATCTGTAGATTACCTTGGGCAGTAGAGTCATCTTCACATTGATTCTTCCAATGTAAGAACACAATATATCTTTCCATCTGTGTCATCTTATTTTTAATTTTTCTTTTATGACACAGAGTTCATATACTGATTTGGAAAATGTCTTTTTCCAGCTCCCTCCTTTCCATTATCCTTCTCCAATCTGGTTTGGATAAGAAAGGCTGTTACCTCTGTTCTTATTTGCTTACTGCAGATGGGCAGATGGTTGACAATGCTCTTTGCCATAGTCTCTGAAGTTGCAGGACAAGTGGACCGGAAGGAAAATGAGCTCCTGCCTTTTTGTGAATGACTGCTATGGGCCAACAGAATTGTTCAACAGAGCTACCTCACAGTCTCCACAGCACAGTGTGTGGTGGCATCAGAGTGCTTAATTCTGCTCACAATAATACAGGGTGAGATTTTAAGAGGATTTTGCTCCATAATAGAGTGAACAACCTGTTGAGAAAAAGTAAGGTTACAATTTCCTTTGTGATGTTCACCTTGGGTAGGGTAGGGGAAGACAAAAGATGGCACTCTTTCCTGTTCTTTGGCTAGAGTGAGAAGGCATTTTTTTTACCCCTTTTTTCTCTGCACGTTGTTGTTTCTTAGTACCCAAGCTGAATTTTGCCAATATGCAGAAGGCAAAAACAGAACCCAGGGAATACACCATCAGATTGCCTTTTGAGTCCCATCATCCCTAACCAGTGTTCTTTCTTTTCAGGATCCCGAAGAATCAGATCTCATCCTTGGGGAAAGGATCAGCATATCCTCTTAAGGTAAGAACTTGACTTCTATAGCCTTTTGTTTTTGCTTGTTTTGGGTGGTTAGAAAGGTCATTTTATTCAGGAGGTCAGTAACCTGGAGTAAGGCAGACTTATGTCCAAAAATCAACTCCAAAGATTCTACACAACCATGAAAGTTTTTAAAGGACTAAATCTGTGTAATTTTTGTATTCTTATTTGCTCAATGCAGCATTAAAGGAAATGTATTTTTATGTTTATCTAACTTAAAAAAAAACTTTTTTAGTTGTAGATTTGGTTAGGATTTCTAGTCTGGACTATTTCATGAGAAAAAGGCAAAAATTACTTTAAAAAATAAGAATCTATCCTCCTATAGCAAGGATATGCCATACAGTTTAAATAAAATGGATACAAAAGTTTACATTTGAACTTTAAGTTTAGTAGCATACAGAGTCAGGAAACTTAAATTTCTCCTGGGAGTTGAGTTAATTTCTTTCTAGATTTTAAATGAATGTGGTAATATTTTTCAATGTTTATTATTATTGATATTATTGAAATATTATTGATTTCCATAATCCAATATTGATGGCAATTATTTGAGGCATTTTTTGCTTTATAAAACATATGGACTTAGTATAAGTCAATATACATCCAAAATTATAACAGATTTTGTTCAAACTTGTTATACAAATTTCAATTACATTACCCAGTATTGCAAATGTGCTATCTTGTTTCTTCCATTAAAAAGATTCAAAATGATAGCTAAAGAATTCTCATTAAACTTGTAAATGTAGTAAATTAAAATATTAGTTAAGTATTAATATTGACTTCATACTAAGGATAATGAGGCTTTTATGAACCTGCTTTGGAAAATTTACAGTTTTCTCCAGTTTTTGTGTTGTAATATACTCAGAATATGTGTGAAAAGAGAGTTGTAATAAACCCCCATATAAATTTTTATTTCTAATATTTTTATTAGTATAAATCCAAAGATACTTAAAGTGAGTTTCAAAAAATATGATTAAGAGTATACCACATTTAATTAATACTTCCTCTTAACAGTGAGCACAAAGTTATTGTTTATAGTAAAAATAGTAAAATTATAATACACACACCCACTGTGAGCTGAAACAGAGCTTTTTTATTATCTCAAACCTGTCAAGTTGAATAAGATTCATTGCTGAAATGTGTAAAAATAAAAGATGGTCATTGATATTATATATTATCAAATGCAAACTGCTTTTACTGAACAAATGTGATTCCCAATGACAATTTCAGAGTCTCTTCTATTTGCCGCCTATTATCAACAGGGGAAATTTTCTTACTTTATTCTCCACTAATCATTTCTGACAAATAATTGGCAAGCTTAATGGTGAAGAGATGTCCATAGGGTTCAAGGTCAATCTCACCCCTTGGGAAGAAAGCACACATGTCTAAGAATAAATGCCCTCCAACAGAGGAAAAGGACAATGCTTTACATAGTGCTTGTATGACTTTTATTATCAAGTATACTTAGCTAATATCATTGTGATACAATTTAACTGTTGATTCAAGTGTTTAACATGACTCATTCCCTCCTATTACAGAACACAATGATTTTGCATTATATTCCTCCTTTAGATCATCTTTCTCAGTTTGGGCTAGGCTTAGCTGAAAAACAAAAATTCCAAATTCTACTCTAAATACTAATGAAAATATTATACTGACTATAGCAGTAAGACAATGTCTATGACTTAACTATGTATTTGTGTGTCGCTGTGTGTGTGTAATTTTTTTCAGTAAGGAAGGAGAGATAGAAAGTTTAATAATTTATAGGAAAAAGTCTAAATAATTCTAGCAAAGGTGATATGTATGATTTATATATAAAATGTACTTGTACATGTAATTTATATTTTAATATATATTAAATATATATATATATATATATATATAATTTCCTGGATGGCTAAAACAGAGTTAGCATTTAATATCTGATGACCTCTGTGTAAATTTAGAGACCACTCACTGTTATGAATTTTTCCATGAATAGTCATAATTGCAATGAAAGTGACTATGATGACAACCCTGCAACTTTTCATCTTTTTCAGATCCAAATATAAGCATTTTAGTTCATTTGTTTAAAAAATTTAATGCAGTATTTATATTTTAGGTAAGGTGTTAGTCTCATAAAAAATAAAAATAGATACATTTTGTGATTCCATGCTTTAGTACCATTTACAATGATTAAGTGGACTTTTGCTTTCTTATTACTCATTTTTGCTCTACTCACTAAAAGAAACAGTAGAATTTACCATCAGTCTTTTCACTGTTATAACTATTTCATTGTATTGTTATTATTAAGGTTAACATGAACTTTATGTTAACTGATACTGTGTTTTCAAACCAAAATATGCCTTGCACAATATCAAGTAAACATAAAATATTAAAGATACTTTAATATTAAGGCACTGCAAAAAAAATACTTCATTTTTGAACTATCAACATAGAATTTACAGTGAGGGTAATTTTCAGTCATTCATTTAAACAGAACAAAAACAAAATAATTATTAATTGATTTAAATAGAGAAAATTAAACAAAAAGATGAAGCAGTAAAGAGCCTAGAGAAAATTGCTCAGTTTGCATATAAATTAGGTAATTAGCCTCTCACCTGCCCAGGTAGAAGTTTATAACCCTAATTAAAATAATTGTATAAGCTTCCCAGCCTCATTAGCAAAATAGAGAAATAAAATGCTTTACTACCCTTTTTGTAATTTTGCTTGAACTTAGTTATTAATATTTTTATAGATTAAATTGATTTAAATATTTTCACACATATATCCCTTTTATAGTTGAACAGTTCAAAGAGCTTTATCTAAAAATAAAATACAAGATAAAAATTTATATAGAAAATGAAATAAGATAATTTGAAATATTTTAAAAATAAATTTCATTGTTTACTCTAAAATGTATGATTCCTTACAATTCTTTTTTAATCCAATATTTTAAAAGTACAAATATTATTTTAAACTATTTCCTAAGATGTTTTAATTTTAAAATAATGTGAAAGATTTAAAATTATCTTGTTTTTTTTTTAATTTTATTTTTTTTTTTTAATTTTAAAATCTTTAATTCTTACATGCGTTCCCAAACATGACCCCCCCTCCCACCTCCCTCCCCACAACATCTCTCTGGGTCATCCCCATGTACCAGCCCCAAGCATGCTGCACCCTACGTCAGACATGGACTGGCGATTCAATTCTTACATGATAGTATACATGTTAGAATTCCCATTCTCCCAAATCATCCCACCCTCTCCCTCTCCCTCTGAGACCAAAAGTCCGTTATACCCATCTGTGTCTTTTTTCCTGACTTGCATACAGGGTCGTCATTGCCATCTTCCTAAATTCCATATATATGTGTTAGTATACTGTATTGGTGTTTTTCTTTCTGGCTTACTTCACTCTGTATAATCGGCTCCAGTTTCATCCATCTCATCAGAACTGATTCAAATGTGGAGATTCCTTAAAAAATTGCAAATAGAACTCCCTTATGACCCAGCAATCCCACTTCTGGGCATACACACCGAGGAAACCAGAATTGAAAGAGACACATGTACCCCAATGTTCATCGCAGCACTGTTTATAATAGCCAGGACATGGAAACAACCTAGATGTCCATCAGCAGATGAATGGATAAGAAAGCTGTGGTACATATACACAATGGAGTATTACTCAGCCGTTAAAATTATCTTGTTTAACAGAGAAGGCTTAACCTTAAAGCAGATCAATCCTTTGACAGTTTAATGAGTAAAGCATGTAACACTAATTTACTTAATAAAAATTTATAGAACATTCATGTTTAAGAAACTGCTGAACAGATGAATCAGGTATTAAAATGAAGGAGACAGGTTTCCTGATTACAAGAAAATGATGCATTTGTGATGTATCTAGAAGGAAATAAATTAACAAGAAAAATAAATGGTGGTGGTTATAGATACCATCAAGCTGTTAATACATAAGGCTAAAATAAATCAGAAAATGAAGGGAGGAAAATATATAAACATATAAAATATATAACATATGCCAAGTATTCTTTAAGCTATCTTAAACTTGTTTTCATATAGTTATAATGACAAGATATTCTGATTTATGGCAGATGATAAAACTGAAGCTAAGAAAAATCTGTAATTTTGAAAAGTTTCATGAATTATTTGATTCATATTTGTTAAACAAGAATAAGTGAGTATTATACACTGAAACAGAAATATAAATACTGCCTAAGAAAGATAGACAAATGGATGCCACCAGATGGGATGCAGTAATAATTTTACATCATCTTGTTGACGACTTTATTGATAAAAATGCAGATCTCAAAATCTAATTATGAGAAACCAGATAAAGAAATAGAGGAAATTTCTGAAAGAAATATTAACCCAGTCTGTAATCTTCAAAAACATTTGGGATATTGAAGAAGTCAAGGAAGGACTATGAAGCTCATCTTAACTGAAGGAACTGAAAAGAAATACATTCTCCTGAAGTGGGCTGATTTGCTATAAAAAGTATTCGGACAATTTGTGACCTGGAAGGAATTCTCCAGGTGAAAGTTACATGACTTACATGACATTTCTTTTTATTGCTTTAGCCAGCTTTCTTTAAGTTGGTGTGGTTTCATACAAAGATTTAAAGAAAGAAGCAATATCAAAAGCTGCAAGGTGTTCCAGGGATCACCCGAATAGTTGTTTTCCTACTATCTTCAATGTATTTTAATATTTAATCACTTTCTTCCATTGCACAAGTAATGGAAATTAACCCTTGATTCTATAAACTAGTACTGGCTCATTTTTCAGTACTGTTTTGACATTTTAATTCTGATTTTCTTTAAAATTTTTAAAAATAAATTGTAGTAAGTTAGGGATGGTTATCTCATGACCAACTAAACCAAATAGTGTTATAGCAAGTATTGAATGTGTCTATTTGGCTTTGTCAGATTTCAGAATAAATGCCTTTTTGAAAAATAATTCTAAGCAGTTTTCTTAAAATAAAACCCACTTGATTCAACAAAACTTAATTCATATGGTCTTCATTCCAAAAATGGCTACCCCTTGAGTTCTTGGGAATAAACAATGCCTCTCCTTAAACTGCATATCAGCAAATCTGCACATTGAAAATCTCAGTTAGAGCCAGTTTCTGAAAACAGACTAAATTTATGACTTGTTGGTGATGCCTTCATAAGCAGTTTTCAATTATCCCGCTGGAAAGTATCTCTGAATATGTAATTTTATATCATTTTTTAAAGCAGCCATTTAATTTGGAAGCACAATGAATATAACATGAATAAATTAAGCAAATATACAGCTGTTTGAAAAAAATTTCTTTCCTAGTTTATTTTTTTAATAAAAATGGACAGATGACCACTAGTGATTTCATTTTTCATGGGTAGATTGATTCAGTTGAGCTTCATCAGGTGCTTCAGTTCAGCTTCATCTCATGTTTCAGTTATGATTTCCATTAGTGAGCTGACAGAAAATGCATCATAAGCTATAAGTTAACAGTTTTTGATCATTTTAACATATGTATACAATTACAATATTTTTTTCCCAAGTGAATGGTAGGGTTTATTATACTTAGTTATGATTTTATATCTGAATTCACTAACTTTATATCTGTAGAAAACATGCTAGCAATGTGTTCATATAGTTATGACCCTGTATTCCTTTTATCCTAAAAAAAAAAAAATGGGATTTACCTATACATTATTAAGGTGTCTCAAAATATCTTTTGACTAATTATTCAGTTGGAGAAGGAAATGACAACTCACTCCAATATTCTCCTCTTGCCTGGAAAATCCTATGGATGGAGGAGCCTGGTAGGCTGCAGTCCATGGGGTCGCTAAGAGTCGGACACGACTGAGCGACTTCACTTTCACTTTACACTTTCATGCATTGAAGAAGGAAATGGCAACCAACTCCAGTGTTCTTGCCTGGAAAATCCCAGGGATGGGGGAGCCTGGTGGGCTGCTGTCTCCGGGGTCACACAGAGTCGGACACGACTGAAGTGACTTAGCATACTATTCTCCACAGTGGCTATACCACTTTACATCCCCACCAAGAGTGTAAGGTTTACCTTTCTCCATATACTTTCCAGTATTAATTATTTTGTAATTTTTTTGATGATCACTATTCTGGCTAGTGTGATATGATACTTCATTGTAGTTTTGATGTGCATTTCTCTAATAATTATTGATGTCGAGTATCTTATGTGGCTCCCAGCCATCTGTATGTCTTTGGAGAAATGTCTATTTAAGTCTTCCAGATGAAAAATGCATCAGTGGCCACAGGACTGGAAAAGGTCAATTTTCATTCCAATCCCAAAGAAAAGTGAAAGTGAAACTCCCTCAGTCGTGTCCAATTCTTTGCAACCCCACGGACCACACAATCCATGGAATTCTCCAGGCCAGAATACTGGAGTGTGTAGCATTCCCATTCTCCAGGACATCTTCCCAATCTGGAGATCAAACCCAGGTCTCCTGCATTGCAGGTGAATTCCTTACCAGCTGAGCCACAAAGGAAGCCCAAGAATACTGGAGTAGCCGATCCCTTCTCCAGCATATCTTCCTGACCCAAGAATCGACCTGGGATCTCCTGCATTGCAGGTGGATTCTTTACCAATTGAGCTATCAGGGAAGTTCAATCCCAAAGAAGGATAATGTCAAAGAATGCTCAAACTACCACACCATTACACTCATTTCACATGCTAGCAAAGTATTGCTCAAAATTCTCCAAATTAGGTCTCAACAGTATGTGAACCAAGGGATATGAACCAAGAACTTCCAGATGTTCAAGCTGGATTTAGAAAAGGCAAAGAAACCAGAGATCAAATTGCTAACAACCGTTGGATCATATAAAAAGCAAGAGAATTCCAGAAAAAAACATAATTCTGCTTCCTTGACTATGCTAAAGCCTTTGATTGTGTGGATCACAATAAACTGTGGAAAATTCTTAAAGAAATGGGAATACCAGACCACCTCACCTGCATCCTGAGAAACCTGTATGCAGGTCAAGAAGCAACAGATAGAACAAGACATGGAACAACAGACTGGTCCAAAATTGGAAAAGGAGTATGTCAAGGCTGTATATTGTCATTGTGCTTATTTAACTTCTGTGCAGAGTACACCATGCAAAATGCCAGGCTGGATGAAGAACAAGCTGGGATCAAGATTTCTGGGAGTAATATCAATAACCTCAGATATGCAGATGACACTACCCTTATGGCAGAAAGAGAAGAGGAACTAAAGAGTCTGTTGATGAAGGTGAAAGAAGAAAGTGAAAAAGGTGGTTTAAAACTCAACATTCACAAAACAAAGATCATGGCATCCAGTCCCATCACTTCACAGCAAATAAATGGGGAAACAATTGAAACAGTGACACACTGTGCTTTCTTGGGCTCCAGTATCACTGTGGATGGTGCTTGAAATCATGAAATTAAAAGATGCTTGCTCCTTGGAAGAAAAGCTATGACCAACCTATACAGCATATTAAAAAGCAGAGATAGTATTTATATCACAAAGGTCCATCTAGTCAAAGCTATGGTTTTTCCAGTAGTGATGTATGAATGTGAGAGTTGGACCATAAAGAAGGCTGAACACTGAAGAACTGATACTTTAGAGCTGTGGTGTTGGAGAATACTCTTGAGAGTCCCTTGGACTGTAAGGAGATCCAAGCAGTCAGTCCTAAAAGAAATCAGTCCTGAATGTTCATTGGAAGGACTGACGTTCAAGCTGAAAGTCCAATACTTTGGCCATCTGATGTGAAGAACTGACTCATTTGAAAAGACCCTGATGCCAATAAGAGTCAGACATGACTAAGCGACTGAACTGAACTGAGGCAAAGACAGGGAGAAAAGTTAATCCCAGTCACTAGGAATACAAATGTTATAGCCATTATGGAAAATAATATGGAGGTTCCTCAAGAAGTTAAAATAAAGCTACCATAATAAGCCAGCAATCCCTTTTCTGAGTATATATCCAAAGGAAATTATATGAATACCTTGAGGAGATACAGTATTTCCATGTTCATTGCAGCATTATTTACAATAACCAAGATTAAGAGACAACTTAAGTGTCTGTTGACAGATGAGTGGTAAAGAAACTGTGGTGTACATATACTATGAAATAATATTTAGCCTAAGGAAAACATCCTGCCATTCACTTACAACCCTCCAGGCAAGAATACTAATGTGAACTGCCATGCCCTCCTTGAGAGGCTCTTCCCAACCCAGGGATTGAACTCACACCTCTTATGTTTCCTGCACTGGGAGGTGGGTTCTTTACCACTAGTGCAAACTGGGAAGCCCTAAGGAAAATATCCTGCCATTTGCTTACAACATGGATAAGCCTAGAGTACATTATTCTTGGTGAAATTAAACAGACACAGGAAAAAAAAAAACTGTATGATTTCACTTACATGTGGAATCTTAAGAATTTGAGTATGGAAGCAGAATCTTTGTTACCAGGAATGGGGAAGTGAGGGAAACTTAGATTTTGGTCAAACAGTTCCAGTTACATGGGATTAGTTAGTCTAGAGACTTAATGTAAAGCACAATGACTCTGGTAAAAATACTGTACTGAATTCTGAAAAGTTTCTAATAGTAGATTTCAGGTGCTCTCACAACAACAAAAAAATAGTTTTAGCTTGACTAATCTTTCACTGAATGTGTACATGTCTATGTACATGTGTGTATACATGTGAGACATGTTCATATATTAAATATATATAAACTTATTTAAAACTTTTAAATAGTACATATTCTGGTTCAATACAAACTTCTCTCCTGGTTCAGATGGTAAAGAATCTGCCTGCAATCTGCCCAGGTTCGATCCCTGGGTCGGGAAGTTCCCCTGGGGAAGAAAATGGCAATTCACTCCAGTATTCTTTCCTGGAGAATCCCATGGACAGAGGAACCTGGCAGGATACACATAGTCCATGAGGTCACAGAGAGTCAGATATGACTGACTAACACTTTCACTTTGTTCAATACAAGCAACTTTAGATTCATCTTTGCATTTTCCATCTTCTTGTTTCTGTTAAATGTATCACTATGCTAATACAATCTTCAAATGTATCACTATGCTAATACAATCTTCAAATAGTTCTCCATTTTTTTCTATTTGTTTATGAATTATCATAGTAGGGATCAATTTCATCTTTCTTATAGATGATTTTGTATATATTGGGAGCTTCCCAGGTGGCGCTAGTGGTAAAGAATCTGCCTGCCAATGCAGGAGAGGCAAGAGTCACAGGTTCTATCCCTGGGTCAGGAAGATCCTGTGGAGTAGGAAATGGCAACCCACTCCAATATTCTTGCCTGGAAAATTCTACGGGTAAAGGAGTCTGTTGGGCTATTGTCCATGGGACCACAAAGAGTTGGACATAACTGAGCACATATCTGTTTTATATATATTTACAAAGTTAATTTTTCATCTGTATTATATCCTCACTCTTTCTTTTAGGTTATGTTTTCCTTCCTAACTGTTAATATTCTTTTAAGCAGTAGTCTTATATACTGCTAAGCATTTTCATGAACAAATGGTACCTCACATATCATTGCCAAACAATTTTAGGTATCTAGCAAGAAATCAATAAAATTATTACACTGAGTTAAAAATTGAAAGACATTAGTAAGTTGTAGTACAAATACTGATATTTATATTTATGTTTTATTCAAATAGTATTAATAGTCACTATTTAGCATAAACTATAATATATTTGAGATTGATAAATATTTCAGAACTGAAGGCAAGAAAGCCATTAAGGAAATCTCATAATTTTTTTGCTTCTAAAATTTTAAACAATATAAGTTTATTAAAAACTTTCTCAGGAGAAAAACACATCATTAGCCCAACCCCCCCATCCGAAAAAAATCCTACATAATCACAATCAATCTGGTTAAAGTATAATAGAATGATGATTTTCTTTTTAATTCAGGAATTTTGAAAACAAATGCTAACCATAATCAATTAAAATTACATTTATGATCTTATAAGTTTTAAAATTCAGTATCTAAAAATAAGATGTGGTAGGAAAGCAGGTACCCAGCGATAATCTAGCTCTCCAATTAAAATAAATAAATTTAAAAAAATAAATTAAATAAACTTAAAAAAAGAGAACTAATTAGAAGCTTTTATCATCAGTTAATTTCAACACAACAATTTGTACTCATTTGACTAGTAGGCAGTTTATCTATATTTACAAATCATTACTCTTCAATTGTCATATAATTGCTTCTTATTCTAATACACATTCTATTTTCAAATGACCTAAAGATTATATCACATTTTATATTTGATGAAATTATTTTTATTGGCTTACTTCTAAATGAGTCATTTATATATTCAAAGCAATTACTTGGGCTCAAAACTAACTTAAGAAATATAAACAGAATTATGTCATTGGTGATGTATCTTTCAATATCTCATAAATTGATGTATGTAAGTATCTGATAAATCCTTTTTGATTCATTTCTACCAGTTAATAACTGAATTATACACATCCGAAGGTAGATTTAAAAATATGAAAAGAATAGTATGTCACCTTTAAAGCGTACTGGGCTTCCCTGGTGGCTCAGAGGTTAAAGCATCTGCCTTCAATGCAGGAGACCTGGGTTTGACCCCTGAGTCAGGAAGATCCCCTGGAGAAGGAAATGGCAACCCACTCCAGTATTCTTGCCTGGAGAATCCCATGGATGGAGGAGCCTGGTGGGCTACAGTCCATGGGGTTGCAAAGAGTCGGACATGACTGAGCGACTTTACTTTCATTCTAAAGGGTACTATATAGGTGAGCCATTGGAAAAATTCCAGCAGGGTACATAAGACAGAAAAATTATAAACTATATATTATAAACTATATATTCTGAATTCTTCCAAGCACGTAAAACAGTTTGGAGTATAGGACTGCAAACAGTTCCTGCCAAAAGCACAGTCACTAAATAGAGATCGTAGATAAGAAGCCTAAAGAAGTAATCAGACAGGAATTAGGGATATTCTGTCTTTTGGAATGCATGCTGAACTTTGGAGTTAAAGGGCAGATACTTTTCATTTCCTTTCTAGTCCATCTTCTTAATGCATATCCTTGTTATTTTGCAGACACTTAGCAACCAAAACTCACATTTATCAGCCTCCTCGTACTTTGCTGAAAATATCTCAAAACAATGTAACTAACTTCTGGATAATAGTATATGAGCAGAAGAAGTATAGGCAGCACGCAACTGGTGTCTTTAAGAGAAATATGTGTCCTTTGTCTCTGTTACTATTGTAAAGAATCCATAGTCTGTTTTAAGTTATCTCATACGTGAAGAGGACATGAACTTGGGTGAACTCCAGGAGATAGTGAAGGACAGGGAGGTCCAGCATGCAGTCCATGGGGTCACAAAGAGTTGGGCACGACTTGGCAACTGAACAACATACATGGAAGAGAAAGAGACCAGTCTAAAGATATAAAAGCAACAAAACAAACCAATACCATAGAGCTATTATAACATCACTGAACTTTGCAAATTTTTACATGAAGCCACTCTTATTTTTCATGGAATCTAAGATGTCATTAACTACTGCTTTTTGTGTCACTATAAAACATTTTAGAAGTGTTTCCAGGGCTTCCCTGGTAGTCCAGTTAAGAGTTTGCCTGCAATGAGAAGACGGAGAAGGCAATGGCACCCCACTCCAGTACTCTTGCCTGGAAAATCCCATGGATGGAGGAGCCTGGTAGGCTGCAGTCCATGGGGTCACTAAGAGTCGGACAGGACTGAGCGACTTCACTTTCACTTTTCACTTTCATGCATTGGAGAAGGAAATGGCAACCCACTCCAGTGTTCTTGCCTGGAGAATCCCAGGGACGGGGGAGCCTGGTGGGCTGCCGTCTATGGGGCCTCACAGAGTCGGACACGACTGAAGTGACTTAGTAGTAGTAGTAGAGGAGACATCAGATTCTATCCCTGGTACAGGAGGATCCCACATGCCACAGGGCAACTAAGCCCGCTGTCCACTACTGAGCTTCCACTCCAAAGCCCATGTTCCACAAGAGAAGCCACCACAAAGAGAAGGTCATACACCTCACTGCAACTAGAGAAAGCCTGTGCGTAGCAATGAAGACCCAGAACAGCCAAAAATAAAAAAAAACAAATAAATATTTTTTAAAATAAGTGTTTCCAATTAAACTCCAGCCCATTAGTAAATATTTTCAACTCAGTGGTAGTGTTTTACATACTATTGATTTCAATTTTCTGATAAATTCATATAAAATGTCTCATTCAAATTCCTGCCTCAATTTAATATTCCTCATATTTAGATATGCCATATTAACAACATGCTCTACATTTGTTTTCATAGCTAAAGAGCTTTTAGGAGTAAAACAGTTTAGAACACTGTCCAATACCCTACCTTTAATTGGAAATCCTGCTACTGATTTTTTAATTAAAATACAATGTGTAACATATATAAAGAACACAAACCTTAAACATATTGCATAATACATTTTTACAACGTAAAATACCAGTGTCATCACAGTTCAGATAAATATATATTGAAGAATACTGAAATCCAGAAGTTTCCAAGTCTCCACTGTGAACCCTACCAGTCGTTACTATAGGCAATCACTACTCTTTCACCTTCATGAGCCAGGTTTGTCTGATACTGACTTTCATATAAATGGTAATAGTTTCAGTCTAGTTTCAAAGACCCAACCAGCAGTGGGAGTGGTGCTGTGGGCTCCTGGTCTTATTCCTGGCTGCAGCAATAGTAACGACCTCAGCACATTAGTGTTTTCAGAAGCTACACTGAGTTTAGAGTCTAAGGTTACTGCTTAAGAGCAGCTGCTCTCCAGCCAGGCCAATGGTTGGTGTGGAACTGTGGGGACTAGAGTCCATCACCTTCTCCTGCTTGTTCTTTCAATGAGGGGTGATGGTGACTTCCTTTAGCTATTCATCATCTGAAACAATTTCATAGGCACTGTTTGCTGTTTGACCCTTCTTAACAATTGTGTTACCAAACCCCACCCTACTCCCATTATACTGTTTATCCTTTGAAAACTTCAAGTAATTTGTTTCCTGGACTGGTATACAAACTATTTTTCAATCATTGGTACAAAACTATTGGGTCATCTCATCCTTCATTTGTACAGTAATCCAAATACCTCTTCTAAGATTCTACAGTCGTCTTCTCAATACTGTTTTCTCTTTACCATAATTTTCTCACTTCTTCATATGTATATATATGTGTGTATGTATATATGTGTACATATATATGCTATATATTATAATTTATAATATATATGTAATATTATATACTCCACACACATATTTGTCTATATTAAGTAAAACTGAAAGTGGAAACACAATACAGTATAGATAAATAACTAGGTCTTCCATATAGAAAATATTTTAAAATATCTATTTTTTTCTATCTCTAGTATTAATTCCATATTTAATGTAACACTGGTCAGAGTTATAACTCTGATCTGTGAGCATCCACTTAGTTTCATAACTAGGACCTGACATGAAGCACTGGTGTTAAAGATTTATCCCTTATTTCTATCTCTCTCATTGCCATGTCTGTCTTTGTAATCTGGTTAAAAATCACATTTTTGCTCTAGAGGAGAGCAAGCTGCTTAAGTCATAGTCCTTTTTTCTTAGTCTTCTTATTTTTAATATTTGCTAAATAAAAGTCCCTTTCAGTGCATACATCAAATAGCTATGATCTGATTCAATTGATATACTGGGTTGAGAGCCATGCTCTATCCTTACAATGCTGTTCTCCTTTTTACAGCTAATTGGGACATGTCCTACCATGTTCTTATATCCTTAATTTTAACCAAGTGGATTCTATTAATTTCTTCTTATATTATCATTTTAAATATTCATCCCCTTTGCCAACTTCATATTTTTAAACCAATCTTCTCAAATCTTCTCACAATGCTCAAAATTCTCTGAAAGCCTCATGAAAGCAAAATACCTTAATCATATTATACATAATTTTAATTAGTATACAAAACTTTATATATTAATGGACTGCTATAGACCTTTTGCAAATGACATGCCAAAATATTCATGTCTTTTAAATAAAAGTTAGCTATAATTTTTATTAAAATATTTTCATAAAATATTTTCATTTTCACATATATTTCCTATGTAAAAATAGCAAAAATATTTTTAATCATGGAAAATGTTAATTTAGAATTGTATAAATACATATTTTACATGTTTATGTAATTTCTAGAAACAAAAATAAAAATAAAATTTTGTTCTCTAATAGAATGGTATTCATATGTCCTGATTTGCCTTAACAGTCAAAAGAGTGCAACATTTTGGGTAATATATCAAACAACTATCTCATAACATTTAATTATGAGGAAGTGATTACCACTTACAGTAAGTGCAAGTGGAAAGCAGCAGTACTCTGGATTCTAAATGGCAATATAGGGTGGCTAAACATCAAAACACAACCAATAAGGGTTAAATGAGGGTGGACTATATATGAATAGAATGTGTCTAAATCAAAGTGAAGAAGCAGTCAGTCCTAGGGAATGCTTAAATAATGGAATATGCCATCACAGGGGTTTCCCTGGCAGCTCAGATGGTAAAGAATCTGCCTGTAATGCAGGAGACCCCTGTTCCATTTCTGGGTCAGAAAGATCCCCTGGAGAAGGGATAGGCTATCCACACCAGTATTCTTGGGCTTCCCTGGTGGCTCAGGCAGTAAAGAATCTACCTGCAATGCGGGGGACCTGGGTTCAATCCCAGGGCTGGAGGAGGGCATGGCAACCCACTCCAGTATTCTTGCCTGGAGAATCCCCATCCATGGGGTCACAAAGGGTTGGATATGACTGAGCAACTAAGCACAAACACATGCATACACAGACTGTGATACTAATTTTAAGTGAAGTGAGTGAAGTCGCTCAGTCATGCCCAACTCTTTGCAACCCCATGGACTGTAGCCTATCAGGCTCCTCTGTCCATGGGATTTTCCAGGCAAGAGTGCTAGAGTGGATTGCCATTTCCTTCTCCAGGGTTTTGTTTATATATTTCTAACATTTCTTGGTAGGACTGGCATTCTGGTTAAGAAGAGCTATTCTTATTTTTGTAGATAACTTATTCTTTATTTTTCTCTCCAAACATCTCAGTTCAAATTATAAGCAGTTAAAGAAAACTAAATTAAAAAAATAAATTATTGATCATTTTCAAAGTTACAGAAAAAAATTTGTAAACCGAATATAAAAATCTTTTTTAGCCCTACGTTTGTCTGTAAGTAATTTCCCAATAGATTTATCATGCAGTTATGTTGAATGGAAATTAAAGCTGTTGGAATAAAAAAAGTGAGTTTGTTTTTAATTATGCTGTGAGTGATGCCTTGAAGCATGTTTACTGGATACTTTATCTATTGTTTAATATTGTGTCCCATGAATTACTTATAAACTAGAGAGATCAATATCTTTGAAAGTTCTGCAAATAATTTTATAATTCAGCTAGGAATTGTCTCGTTCATTTGCCAACATTATTATATTCTATGAAAAGTAAATAGCAAAAGTAATTTCCAGCTGCTATGCATATGGAATTCTTACTCTTCAACCATCTCAAATTGACTAGATTTACTGAATCACTTTCCTTAGGTTTTGTCATACGTGTTAGAAATGAGTATTCTAGTACAAAAATAAATAGGGTCCATCCCCCAGTCCTCCTAAATATTTAGTAAAAGTCTCATGAATCTATGAATAATAGAGGTATTTAGTGCCTAATTCCAAAATTTTATTTCCTCCAGGAAGCATTCCACATAAACAGACTAGTAGAAATCTCACTGCTCTGACTGTGCAAAGTTGTCAGTGATAATTGGTTTCATAAAGAAAACTACTTGCCAGGCATTAGCTGAATCAGGCATTACTTTTGTTTATTGAATTTTATGCAGGGAACCAAATACCAGGGGCTTAGAGACATTTACTTAAATGGTGAATTTAAATCTAAATCAAACACAAGATTTACACATTTTTAGTGAAAAAACTGAAAAAGATGTTACAAAAAATTATTTGAAAACATTCCATCAGAATGTTTTAAATGGCATAAATGGGTAGAATCACACAAACAAATTTTGCAAAAATTCTTGAGGCAGTTTTAAACCACTGCAAGGAGATGAGCAAGGCAAATATCTCAAAGTTGAGGTCAAAGATGAGAGAAAGTAAGGTTGCTACCAATGAAATGTAAATCTACAATCATCCTCAATAAGTATTTGTCATTCCAGCCAAAAAGTGATACATTATATATCAATTAATAGTATTTACATGTGTTACAATTTTTTTATTTAGATACAAAAACTAGGAATCTAAATATAGAACTCAGCCTGGTGAAAATAGATATATAATTTAGCTTCCAATATACCAATAAGTTAAGGATTTGAACTGTGACTATACAATGTGGGATCATGACACCAATCAGTCCTTTATTAAAAATAAATTAGAACTTTTATTAAAATTAAGAGCTAAATAACTTGTTTTAAGGATGAACATTTATTTCAGATACTTGGACCTGAAATTATACTCTTCAAGACCTGTCAGGAAGAAGAAAATACACGAAACTTTCCTTACAAGTGTACTTAGTGTAAATGAAGCATAGAGGACCTTGTGAGACCCTTCTAAAAACCCCTCTGTTGCCCAGTTCTTGTCCGTAGGAAAAATAATCTCTGCTTTCCTAGGTTTTTCCAGAGCTTTAAAGAGCAGGCACAGGCAGTTACTAATTAAGGAATAGAGTGAAGGCAGTAACAGAGGAAAAGCAAACAACAATAGAGCAACAAAGCAAACCAAGTTCCTCCTCAAGAGATACACAGAACAACATGCTTTTGAGTTCTTCTTTGGGAATCAAGGCCCCTGTCTGAACACCAGAGTCCTAGGACATCACCCTGCTACTTCACCACCTACCCGTCGGTACTTATCCCAAACCGTGCCTTTAAAAACTCTTCCCTGAAAACCACCACAAAGTTTGCTGAGCACAAGCTACCCTTACTCCTTGCTTTATTTTCCTTCATCACAACCCACTGTCAGTAAATTGTCTTTGCTTCCTAGTGGGCAAGCATACCCAGACTCACTTCAGTATTATAAATATAACCACTGGTTCTGAAAGTCCACTTCATATATCTTTCCCTCATTATAGGCTAGCAGCATGGCACCATCCTCTCCTATATCTTGTGAAGTGATAGTTTTTAGCATTTTTTTTTTTTAGTGGAGGGTAGAGTTGCCCCTTTCCTCCATATTAGTGTTCTTTTCACATCTGAAAGGACTTTCACAAGACTATCATTGTCCTATATCAATTCTATTAGTGTGTATGCAAATACTACTTGTCTTGCCAATACCAGAGATCAGATTGAGGTAGACTGGTACTTATTTTCCCAAAATACCAGTGATTTTAATGAACAAATTGTTTTCTCATGAAAGGGCTGTCCCTTTAAAAAAAGTTTAATTTTACTTCAGTCCTATAGACTTCACAATTCAGCAATTCATACCATTAATCAATGTTTCATATTGCTATTGATGTTCATTTTGTTTTGGACTTTCTTTTTAATGAGCAACTCCTTTTTAAGCTCTCCTAAAAAAACAGAATTCTTTCATTTGTTGGTAATAGTTTGCATGTAAACTGCTTTGACTTAATTTTCTTTCAGGTAAGAACACCAATTCTCTTTTTACTGTTTAACCAGACAAATATTCTACAAATTTAATTCTTCAGATCTTGATTCTCTGATAACCTTTGAGTGGGAATTAAACTCTTACCAGTCACTTTATTCCTATTTCATATTCTTTCACTCACATATTCAACAAAATTTGATAATTTGGTAGTTGAGTCCTATTATTCATCTTTATTCATTATGTCTTGAATATGTACACAAGTATTCTCAGTCAGACACATCTCTTAATAATGTGTCCTGGCTGCCCTTTGTCCCAGGCTTTATCCCTAGGAAAAAAACAATGAGATTCAAGTCAGTTGTCCTAGTGAGTAGCCAAACTCACCATAGACAAGAAATAAAGAAAAAGAAAATTTCATCTTTGCTTGTAAACAGAGGAAGGCAGCTGCCCTCCTACTTAAAGAAGGGTCTGCTACTTATGCCAAAATTTTGTAATTAAAGTAAAATCTCTCAGACTTCCCTGGTATTCCAGTGCTTGGGAGTCTGCCTGCCAATGCAAGAGACATGGATTTGATCCCTGGTCCAGGAGGATCCCATATACTCAGAATAACTAAGCTTGTGAGCCGCAACTGCTGAAGCCGATGCACCACAGAGACCATGCTCTGCAACAAGAGAAGCCACAGAAGTGAGAAGCCCCAGGTCGCCACCACGAGAGAAAGTTCTTTCGAAGCAAAAAAGACTCAGTCCAGTCAAAAATAAATAAATTTTTTTTTAAACTTAAAAAATGTAAAATCTCTCTAGTAGCTTGATGGGCCTACTTGTTAGGGCTTTTATGACCCACAGTTGTCTCTGTTAGGTAGTTAGAATAGGAAAAAGGAGTCCAGAACGGTGGTGGCTAAAAGACAAGAAAAGGAAAAGCCCATGAAAATAGAACAAAGGAGGTCCGAGGACCAGAGTGAGGACCTCAGGTAGAACAAACAGCACTCCTGGCTAGCCCAAATTACATAGGGCAGGCCCAGGGGGAGGAGAAAACACATAAAAAGAGGAGCCAAAGGGCCAGGGGTCTCTCTCCCATGCACGTGCACACTCTCTTGTTTCTCTCTCTCTCTCTTCTCTTTTCGTGTCTTTTGGGTCAGCATGTCCTCATGACTCAAGGATTTATTTTCCTTTATTTTCTAAATAAAATAGCTGTAACACAGAGCTATAACACTGTCCAAGAGCTGTGATGCGCCGAGGGCTTTAATGTCCATTGCTTCAAATTCTTGTTGTGATGAGATAGAATGGAGGAAATTACACACTCCCCTGGCATCTATGGTGCCATGACTCAGATTTAACCTGGCTGAAACCTCGGCATGGACCCTCAAGAGGCCAACACAGCAAAAGCTCTCTCGGTGGAAGTGGATGCAAAGAAAACCCAGCCCGGGGGAAGTGACAAGAAGCCCAGTGTGCTGGAAACCAGGACAGTAAAAAATGAACTCAGCAGAAAGCTCATGCAGCTCAGTCTCAGATTCCAGAAGACCTCCAATTAAGGCTGGAGGTCCTCACTCCTATGGCTGGAGGGACATATCCTAACAAAATCTTAATTCCTTTACAATCTGTCATTTCTTGTTTCCTTGAACCCCCCATGAACAGGTGAGCATCTATGGGTGCAACTGAGGGACTCTGGAGAAGCTACTCCTCAATATGTCCCAAAGGCACTATCTGCTGAGCCCCAGTAGCTGTTACCCAAGCTGGTGGGGGTTCTTCTGTCCTCAATCTTTTTTGTGTCAAGGATCAGGCCAATGAAAACTGTGAGCACAGGTCAGGCATTTAGCAGATTTTCCAGGAGGCTATGATGGGGATTCCTTGGCACGTTTTTCCCACTCCTTTTTCCTCCTGTCCTTCAGCTCCTCTCTCCCGGGACTTGAGCCTGGCCAAAACCCATGATGCCTGGCTTCAGGACTTAATGAAGCTCAGACTCTGATGTCTTACTGCAAAAATTCAGTGAGAGACACAGCAATAGGTTAGAGGTGGATTTGTTAGGATTCAGAGAGAAGCACACTCTGCAGGGTGTGGGCCATTGCAGAGGGCAAGGGCTTAGGCCATGGAGTGTAGTTTGGCTAGGTTTTCAAGCTAGATGAATTCATATGCTAATGAGTGGGAGGATCATCCCAACCATTGGGAAACCACCCACTCCTCCATCTTT
Organism: Ovis canadensis; assembly: GCF_042477335.2. Classification (NCBI taxonomy): domain Eukaryota; kingdom Metazoa; phylum Chordata; class Mammalia; order Artiodactyla; family Bovidae; genus Ovis; species Ovis canadensis. The sequence continues at coordinate 36,739,827 of NC_091261.1, read as the reverse complement.
TGACAGTGCCTTGCAGCTGTCCTGCCACGTCTGGGTGTGTCATTTAGCTTACAGATTGGGGATTAAGGTTTACTTGAATTTGACTTGTCATCTTGGACCCAATTGATTTAATCTGTTTATGTTATGCCCTTGTGCTATGTCATTCTTTCAAAAGTTGTGCCCTTCAGCCCTTCTCTCCTATTTCATAATCTTTTCCTGAGCCCTGTCCAGGCCTACAATGTTGCCTCTACAATCTTCTGAAGGGACAACCAGAAAATATCTGGCCCTCGGGAGGGAAATATTGTATAATATCCAATCCCTCTAGATATTCGGGTCTTCATCTTCTATGTTTCCTATAACATGTGCAACATCAGCATCTCTCAGTGAACCTGCTAGGGCAGTTAACAGGCACACATTGCCTGCTAGAAGTCCATCTGTTGGCCTTCCTTCAAAGGCAACTGGGCTTCCAGGGATAATGTTTGCCACTTTGGGAGCTGGCCCTGCAGGCCTTTGGGGGCCAAACTCTTACCACCTTTCTCCTAAGGTTACAAACATACCCCAAGATCAACTCTTCACTCCACTTTTATAGAACATCTAGTCTGTTGCCTCTTACCAATTTGTTCTTAAGCCAGTTACTAACTCCTACAACTAGGACCCTGCCCCCTTGTAGGCAACACTGCTCCACTCCACCTATTATTAAAATACTCTTAATGCCCCTAACAGGGCTGGATAACCCACTCCTTTATCATTACTTCTGTTATTACCTAAAGGGGGTCTATGACAATGAACTGTTTACCATTGGAAACACCCTAAATTGCTCTTATGGAGGACTAGGGGAGGAAATCAGTGACTCACAATCCCTTAAAGCAGTAAGAGAATAAGGCTTATGACCACTTCACCAGGTTCCCAGTCTCAGGGAACAGTTTTGGATTGCTTTACATCATGATATCTATTCCCATCTGCAGTGAACAAATAGCCAATGAGTTAAAATTAACCCCCCTTAATCCTACCCAGCACCAGTTATGCTGGAGACTTTGGGGATGCCCAACTCCAGTCTGGGGGTCCCAGGAGGTCAACCTGCCTTGACCTGCCTAGAGATCTGGTCCTTGAAAGTTTGTTATGCCTCAACCTGCTTGGGGATCTCCCAGTGCAGGGGTCCCAGGAGGTCATCACAGCTCGACATTCCCAGCGACCCAATTCTCAGGAGGCTCACCTTCCTCAACCTGTCCAGGGATTTGATCTCCAGGAGGCTGTCATGCTTCAGCCTGCCTGGGGATCTGCACCCTGACCTGGGTATGCCTGGCTCTCAGGTTGCAATAGTGCTGGTAGGATAAGTTTCAGAAAGACTCACCCCTAAGGAAGTCCACCCATGGAAACAGAAGAAAGCATATTACTTGTGGGACTGTGCCCAGTCTCAGCAATAACTCAGGAGCCCAATGAGAGCCCCATTGCCTTTCTGGAAAAGCTAAAAGCGGTGCTCCAAAAGTTTACCAATCTGGACTTAGACTCTTACGAGGGACAGGTGATTTTAAAGGACAAATTCCTATCCCAATGTACAACAAATATCAGAATAAAGTTTCAACAGCTACAGCAACAGGACTCTGCTGCCTCTTTAGATGAGATAGATGGTCCAGACAGACACCAATACCTTTTATAACAGAGAACAGGAGAAGGAGGCCAAGACCCAGGAGAGGGAGAAAAGGGAAGAGACAAGGCATGCCCAGATGCGGGCCGCCCTCCAGAGAAGTCCTATGGCAAACCCTGAGTCCTTGAAGGACAAGGCAAATGCTTAATCTGTAGACAGGCAGGGCATTGGGCCGAAGAGTATCCAAACCATGACAAGTCTCCTAAAATGGATTGCTCTAAATGCCATCAACTGAACATTGGGTGGCATTCTGCCCTTGGGACCCAAGAGCCTCAAGGTCAAGCACCAAGCCTTCCCTCACAATGGTTCAGCAGGACTGGAGCAGCCTGCTCCAGCCAGCCTGCCTGTCACATGTAACCATCACAGGGCTGGAGCCAAGGGTGCAACTGGATGTGGTAGGTAGGTCCGAGAATTTCTTGGTTGACATGGAGGATACCTACTCTGTCCTGACCTCCTACTCTGGAGCCTTCTCCTCGCAAACCTATACCATTTTGGGTGCTACAGGGAAAACAATTACAAAAACATTCACCCAAGCACTTTGTGGCTGGGATGGACAAATATTTTCCCACCAGTTTCTAGTGGTCCTTGACCATCTTTCTCCCTTATTGGGAAGAAATCTCTCCCTGCCTTCGAAACCTTGCAGCTATTGCAGTCCTGATAAAAGATGCCCTAAAATTCTCTGTTGAGGGCAAACTAACTATTTTTACTAGCCACCAAGTGAAACAATTCCTAAATGGGAGAGGCCATTTATGGATGTCTAATCAAAGAATCCTCAGATATCAAGTAGCACTGATGGAAAATCCAGGCCTCACTATATCCCTTTGTGAGGTTCTCAACCCAGCCACCCTCCTGCTTACCTCGAGGGCTCTCTCCCCTTTCACTCTTGCTTAGAAAGCTTGGACCACTGGACAAAACCCCAAGAGGGATTGTCAGAAGATCCTCTGACCAATCTTGAGGAAATCTGGTACACTGATGGAAGCAGCTTTGTCTTGGATGGAAAAAGAAGAGCCAGATATGCAGTGGTCTCCAATTTTGAGACCACAGAGGCTAAACATTTGCCACCAGGTACTTCAGCCCAATTAGCTGTGCTCATAGCCCTGATTCAAGTTTTAGAGCTGGGAAAAGGAAAAAGAGTAGCCATTGACACTGACTCCAAGTATGCCTTTCTGGTGCTACCTGCACAAGCTGCTATTTGGAAAGAAAGAGGCCACGTGAGCACCTGAGGTTCCCCAATCAAATATGGTGACAAAATCCTTAGGCTCTTGGAGGCAGACCATCTGCCCACTGAGGTTTCAGTCTCCCACTGTAAAGGACACCAAAAAGGGAGCATGGAAGTGGCATCAGGGAATCAATCAGCTGATCAGGCAGCTAACATGAACATGAAGTCGCTCAGTAATGTCCGACTCTTTGCGACCCCATGGACTATAGCCTGCCAGGCTTCTCTGTCCATGGGGTTTCCCAGGCAATAGTACTGGAATAGATTGCCATTTCCTTCTCCAAGGGATCTTTCCAATGCAGGGATTGAAACCGGGTCTCCGCATCAAAGACAGATGCTTTACCATCTGAGCCACCAAGGAAGTCTTAGCTGATCAGGCAGCAAAGAGCAGCATTACAGAACAATGACCTAATAGGGGTTGCCACCTTAGTTCCACAGACAAATTTGCCAAAAACTCCTTCATATACTGAAGTTGAGACTCTTAATGCTAAGAGTGAGGGCTTTCAAGAAGATCATATGGGGTGGTTCCAAAAGGAGGGACTCCTTTTTCTGTCTGGGAACCTCCAAGGGAAGTTGGTTAACTCCTTACATGCCACCACTCATTTAGGGGAAAGAGCCCCCAAAAGATTACTAGAAAGGTCCTTCAGAGGAACAGACCTTATGACTATAAGGCAAGTGGTCTCCTCTTGTCCCACTTGCCAGTTAAAAAACCCCCAAGGAGCTGGAAGACCCCAGCTGGCCCAACCTGGCCAACAATGTGGGACCTACCCAGGAGAGGACTGGCAGATGGACTTCACCCAGATGCCAGTTTCTCAAGGGTATAAATACCTATTAGTCATGATAGATACACTCACAGGATGGATTGAAGGCTTTCCCACCTGGACTGAGATGGCTGAGGAGGTGGTAAGGGAAAAAAAAAAAACAAAAAACAAAAAAACTGCTCCATGAAATCTTTCTGAGATTTGGTCTTCCCAGGTCATTACAAAGTGACAATGGGACATCATTTATTTCTAAGGTCACCCAAGGGGTCTCTAAAGCACTGGGCATTACTTATTATCTCCATTGTGGCTAGAAGCCTCAGTTCAGTTCAGTTCAGTTCAGTCACTCAGTCGTGTCTGACTCCTTGCAACCCTATGAATCGCAGCATGCCAGGCCTCCCTGTCCATCACCAACTCCCAGAATTCACTCAGACTCACGTCCATCAAGTCCATGATGCAATCCAGCCATCTCATCCTCTGTCATCCCCTTCTCCGTTTTCCCCAAATCCCTCCCAGCATCAGTCTTTTCCAATGAGTCAACTCTTCGCATGAGGTGGCCAAAGTACTGGAGTTTCAGCTTCAGCATCATTCCTTCCAAAGAAATCCCAGGGTTGACCTCCTTCAGAATGGACTGGTTGGATCTCCTTGCAGTCCAAGGGACCCTCAAGAGTCTTCTCTAACACCACAGTTCAAAAGCATCAACTTTTCGTTGCTCAGCCTTCTTCACAGTCCAACTCTCACATCCATACATGACCACTGGAAAAACCATAGCCTTGACTAGACTGACCTTGGTTGGCAAAGTAATGTCTCTGCTTCTGAATATGCTATCTAGGTTGGTCATAACTTTTCTTCCAAGGAGTAAGTGTCTTTTAATTTCATGGCTGCAGTCACCATCTGCAGTGATTTTCGAGCCCCCAAAAATAAAAAGTCTGACACTGTTTCCCCATCTATTTCCCATGAAGTGATGGGACCGGATGCCATGATCTTCATTTTCTGAATACTTTTTCGCTCTCCTCTTTCACTTTCATCAACAGGCTTTTTAGCTCCTCTTCACTTTCTGCCATAAGGGTGGTGTCATCTGCATATCTGAGGTTACTGATATTTCTCCTGGCAATCTTGATTCCAGCTTGTGTTTCTTCCAGGCCAGCGTTTCTCATGATGTACTCTGCAGAGAAGTTAAATAAGCAGGGTGACAATATACAGCCTTGACATACTCCTTTTCCTATTTGAAACCAGTCTGTTGTGCCATGCTTGCATACAGATTTTTCAAGAGGCACGTTAGGTGGTCTGGTATTCCCATCTCTTTCAGAATTTTCCACAGTTTATTGTGATCCACACAGTCAAAGGCTTTGGCATAGTCAATAAAGCAGAAAGAGATGTTTTTCTGGAACTCTCTTGCTTTTTCCATGATCCAGCGGATGTTGGCAATTTGATCTCTGGTTCCTCTGCCTTTTCTAAAACCAGCTTGAACATCAGGGAGTTCATGGTTCACATATTGCTGAAGCCTGGCTTGGAGAATTTTGAGCATTGCTTTACTAGCATGTGAGCTGAGTGCAATTGTGTGGTAGTTTGAGCATTCTTTTGCATTACCTTTCTTTGAAATTGGAGTGAAAACTGACTTTTTCCAGTCCTGTGGCTGAGTTTTCCAAATGTGCTGGCATATTGAGTGCAGCACTTTCACAGCATCATCTTTCAGGATTTGAAACAGCTCAACTGGAATTCCATCACCTCCACTAGAGGCCTCAGTGTTCAGGAAAAGTAGAAAGAGCCAACCAATTCTTAAAATCAGCAATAAAAAAGATAACCCAGGAGACCTCCGTGGGATGGAAGGAGACTTTACCAATAGCTTTCCTCCTTACTCGTATTGCAGAAAGGGCAATGGCACCCCACTCCAGGACTCTTGCCTGGAAAATCCCATGGATGGAGGAGCCTGGTAGGCTGCAGTCTAGGGGTCGCTAAGATTCAGACACAAATGAAGCAACTTAGCCGCAGCACACCCATATTGCCCCTAAGGAACAGGTTGATCTTATGAGATGCTATATGGGAGACCTTTTGTTTATGTCAATGACCTCTTCCTAGATCCAGAGTCTCAGACCCTCCGGTCTTATATCATGGCCACTGGGCAATTCCAACAGGATATACACTTGTGAAGTATGAACCAGGACCCCAAGCATTCTAAGGAGTCACCACTAGATGCTCCAGGGACTCAAGTCCTAATTAAAGCCTGGAAAGATGGGTCCCCAAAGGCTGAACTCTAGCCCACATGGAAGGGCCTTTACCCTATAATGCTTTCTACTCCCACAGAAGTCAAGGTACCAGGACATGACTCCTGGATTCACTACCCATGAGTCAAGCCATGGAAGAAAACAGATGACAATACACCTGTCAGTAAGCTACAACTAGCAGTGCCAGTTCAACTAGGATATGTAAAACTTCAGCCAACCACGGAAAATATCACTCACCCCAGATGGAGGTGGTGTCTGAGGATTCTGAGACCTGAGACTAGAAATAGGGGGAGGCCCAATACCCGTCGCCATCCCAGTTCAGCAGGAAGTAGCCAGAAAGAGCTCGACAGCCCTATTCCCAAAGAATTTGGCCTCCCATCTCTTGAGGGAGGAATGTTAGGTAGTTAGAATAGGAAAAAGGAGTCCAGAATGGTGGTGGCTAAAAGACAAGGAAGCGAAAAGCCCACAAAAGTAGAACAAAGGAAGGTCTGAGGACCAGAGTGAGGACCTCAGGCAGAACAAACCGCACTCCTGGCAAGCCCAAATTACACAGGGCAGGCCCGGGGGGAGGAAAACACACATAAAAAGAGGAGCCAAAGGGCCGGGGTCTCTCTCCTGTGCACGCCTGTGTGCACTCTCTCTCTCTTCACGTCTTTTGAGTCAGCATGCCCTCACACCTCAGGGATGTATTTTCTTTTGTTTTCTAAATAAAACTGAGCTGTAACACTGTCCAAGAGCTGTGATGTGCCGAGGGCTTTAAGATCCGTTGCTTCAAATTCTTGTTGTGATGAGACAGAACTGAGGAAATTACACACTCCCCTGACATCTCCAAATTCTGGAGTTTCAAATTTTGGCGTGTGAATACACAAGGAGATAAAGCTATGGATTCCCTAATAGCCTATGTTTTAGTATGGGGACCTAGTAATTGAAGCTTTAGTAACCTTAAGAATAACTGTAACAATCTGACCCTCTTAAAAAGATAAGGGAAGTTCCAATGCTTTCAGATTAGATCAATTAACTAGACAAATGGCTATGGACTTAATTCTCATGATTCTCATGGTATGTGTGGTATTCCAAGAGGCTAGGTCTTTTGGCAGGAATGTGCAGAAACCCAGGGAAGTTTGATTTTCTCCATACTGTTGTTTGTATAGCATAGTACCAGGTATAATGGAAAATTAAAATAGTCATATTTTTAAAATATTTTCATCTTAATCTTATGACTTTGAAAGACCTTTTAAAAGTTGTAAAATATTTATTCTGTATGTCTTTAATAACATTTTTTCCAAAATAGAATAGCCCACTTTGAGTTTTCATTGGAAACTGCACTTTGACACTAATAACTGTTTTCTACAAACCGTTCTCTGGGTAGTTTGATTAATGTGTACACTTTGAAATTTGTATAAACTCATGAAATAATTGTATTTTTATTTATATGTAATTATCTGATTATCTAGATTCATGTGACTTGTTTACCTAATAAGTATTTGTTAATATTTTGATATTCTGCCAAAGCACTTTACACATACATAAAGTATGTTAAAAATAAAAGCAAAAACTGTAATCATCTGCCTCCAAGACAGTAAGCCAAGACTTAACATCAGTTTCATATTTCTCCCAAAAATGTGACCTTTAAACAGATAATCTGAAATTTCCTGATCATCACTAATAAGGTAATCTGTATAATAACACCCTTATAGCTCCTCCCCCACTCCCCAAAAGATGACCTGATCCAAAACAATTTTGTTCTTTGGTTAAAAACTTCCTTGTCCCACCTTCCTTCTGCCTGTAAAAACATTTCATTTTGGATAACTCTTTAGAGAATCCTTCTATTTACTAGAAGGGATGCTGCCAGATTCATGAATCATTGAATAAAGCTAGCTAGATCTCTAAATTTACTCAGTCGAATTTTTTTTTAAACAGGGAGCTTAGTAAATAACTACAAGAATTCAACTAAAGACACTGCCGATGCCAACTCTTATTGTGAAAAATAAAACCTGACAAATCATATAAAGGTAGATGAATTATTACTCAGACGTCCACTTATGGTTTGGGTATATAGTTTGACAGGCCATGTGAAAAAATGCCTTCAAGGGTCTTCACATTGTTATTTTTCTGAAAGCTATTTTTAAAAACATCAACATCCTTTTAAAGTCACCCATCCATAGATTGGCAAGAATGTCTGTTGATGTTTGTAAGCAAAATTGTTAATATTTTAAGGTTGATTTGATTTAGTTACTCTTAAATATCTAATATTTGGCAGCAATGTTTGAAAATTCATAAATGCTCTCCTTCATATTTACAGGGTTTTGCATCTCAACTTTTTAACTTATTTGTTTTTAATAAGCAATTAATTAATTTTTAATTAGTATCTCCAAAATGTATTATTTGCAAAAATTTGAACTGAACCAAAAAATAAAAAGTCAACATCTTGTTAATAGGAGAAAATACACATAAATATCTACCATGATAATAACTTAAAACTGCTGCTGCCTCAGTGTTCTGAATGTAATTTTTATTAAACCTTACCTCTAGAACTCCAGTACATTTGTGTATGTTAAAAACACAGGAACAGATGAAGGATATTTGCTATTCAAAGAATCAATTGCCTGTGAATTAGCATCCATTCAGGTGCTAGGAAGATTCTGTTAGGTTGATGAGAAAATGTAGCAAGTACTAGCACAATGGTTGATATCTTGTTAATTTAATTCACTTCCTCAGTGATTGACATTCTAACATTTAAACTGCTAAAATGAAATACAATAAGATCTTTCATAGAGTTGAGGAACTGATTTAAAATTAGTCTTCCTTAGGAATTTCTATACTTATTTCATAAAGAAAAAAAATATCCTTAAGTTCTACCACACTTGTTCTATAAAAGAAATGGAGAAAAAAGACCAGAAAACATCAAGTTATATTACAAAATTTTTTTTTATGTTTTACTACCTAAAACAATATTCAAGCTGATAAATCCATGCTTTTTCTATTGTGAGTTATTTTTATTTGATTACTTTCTAAAACCTTATGAGATATCTTACCTAGCAATTTGCCTTTAACAAGTGTAGATATCTTTCCATTTATTGTAATTCCAATTTTTCTGCAGTACTGGAGATCCACATATAGATGAAAGCATACATAAATAATTTTGAGAATATATGAGATTTTATATATGCTTTAGCCATTGATGATTATTTCAATTTCAAAAGACAACTATTTATCAATCGTTTATTTATTCAAAGTGAAAATAATGTTCTTGAGGATGCAAAGTAAGCTTTATAACTCATTTCCATCAAGGCATTTATAATCCAATTGAAAGGTAAATATAAATACAATGAAGTTTCTCTATTCACTAACTGCAGAAATTAGACTACAGAATCTTACCAGTAAAGGAACTAAGAAGGAAGGAAAGAAGGAAGGGAGGGAGGGTAGCTGAGCAGGACCCTATGGGCTCCTGGGCACTGAAACCTTTCCGTGTCCTTCATTTCTTATTTATAAGGAATAGGCTTCAGCCTCCATGAACTTCTCTCAGTTGGAAAGTGCAGGTTCAAACAGTTCCTAATCAGGGAAGAGAGGGGATACAGAGACAAGAGAGGAACAGTTAAGAAACAACATCACAGCTTTGGGACAGGGTCCTGATTCCCCCACAAGGGATACACATAAAAACATCCTTGAGCTCTTCTGCAAAACTAAAATCCCCCAATTCAGTTCAGTTCAGTTCAGTCGCTCAGTCGTGTCTGACTCGTTGCGACCCCATGAATCGCAGCACGCCAGGCCTCCCTGTCCATCACCATCTCCTGGAATTCACTGAGACTCACGTCCATCGAGTCCGTGATGCCATCCAGCCATCTCATCCTGGGTCATCCCCTTCTCCTCCTGCCCTCAATCTCTCCCAGAATCAGAGTCTTTTCTAATGAGTCAACTTCTTGCATGAGGTGGCCAAAGTACTGGAGCTTCAGCTTCAGCATCATTTCTTCCAAAGAAATCCCAGGGTTGATCTCCTTCAGAATGGACTGGTTGGATCTCCTTGCAGTCCAAGGGACCCTCAAGAGTCTTCTCCAACACCACACTTCAAAAGCATCAAGTCTTCAGCGCTCAGCCTTCTTCACAGTCCAACTCTCACATCCATACATGACCAGAGGAAAAACCATAGCCTTGACTAGATGGACCTTAGTTGGCAAAGTAATGTCTCTGCTTTTGAATATGCTATCTAGGTTGGTCATAACTTTTCTTCCAAGGAGTAAGTGTCTTTTAATTTCATGGCTGCAGTCACCATCTGCAGTGATTTTCGAGCCCCAAAAAATAAAGTCTGACACTGTCTCTACTGTTTCCCCATCTATTTCCCATGAAGTGATGGGACCAGAGGCCATGATCTTCACTTTCTGAATGTTGAGCTTTAAGCCAACTTTTTCGCTCTCCTCTTTCACTTTCATAAAGAGGATTTTTAGCTCTTCACTTTCTGCCATAAGGGTAGTGTCATCTGCATATCTGAGGTTATTGATATTTCTCCTGGCAATCTTGATTCCAGCCTGTGTTTCTTCCAGTCCAGTGTTTCTCATGATGTACTCTGCATAGAAGTTAAATAAGCAGGGTGACAATATACAGCCTTGACATACTCCTTTTCCTATTTGAAACCAGTCTGTTGTTCCATGTCCAGTTCTAGCTGTTGCTTCCTGACCTGCATACAGATTTCTCAAGAGGCAGGTTAGGTGGTCTGGTATTCCCATCTCTTTCAGAATTTTCCACAGTTTATTGTGTTCCACACAGTCAAAGGCTTTGGCATAGTCAATAAAGCAGAAATAGATGCTTTTCTGGAACTCTCTTGCTTTTTCAATGATCCAGCGGATGTTGGCAATTTGATCTCTGGTTCCTCTGCCTTTTCTAAAACCAGGTTGAACATCTGGGAGTTCATGGTTCACATATTGCTGAAGCCTGGCTTGGAGAATTTTGAGCATTACTTTACTAGCATGTGAGTTGAGTGCAATTGTGCAGTAGTTTGAGCATTCTTTTGCATTGCCTTTCTTTGGAATTGGAATGAAAACTGACCTTTTCCAGTCCTCTGGCCACTGCTGATTTTTCCAAATTTGCGGGCATATTGAGTACAGCACTTTCACAGCATCTTTCACAAATCTTTCAGGATATGAAACAGCTCAACTGGAATTCCATCACCTCCACTAGCTTTGTTAATAGTGATGCTTTCTAAGGCCCACTTGACTTCACATTCCAAGATGTCTGGCTCTAGATGAGTGATCACATCATCATGATTATCTGGGTCGTGAAGATCTTTTTTGTACTGTTCTTCCGTGTATTCTTGCCACCTCTTCTTAATATCTTCTGCTTCTGTTAGGTCCAGACCATTTGTGTCCTTTATCGAGCCCATCTTTGCATGAAATGTTCCCTTGGTATCTCTAATTTTCTTGAAGAGATCTCTAGTCTTTCCCATTTTGTTGTTTTCCTCTATTTCTTTGCATTGATCACTGAAGAAGGCAACTACTTTAAAGCACTCTTCATTCCAGAGAGAAGGCCACAGTCTGATAACCTTAAGAACCACAGAAACTCATCAGGATACCACCTGAGGCCAGATTGAAAGAGTGAAGACCCTGCACAAATCCTGATCCTTATCAGCAACCTCACCCTTGAATCACTACTATAAAACTCACCAAATCCTCCTCTGTTGGGAAATAGTTTTGGGAGCATTAACCCACAGTGTTCCTCTTCACCTGGCAAAACAATAAACCTATTCTTTTCTACTTCTCAAAACTCCATCTCTGAGACTTGATTCAGCGCCGGTACAAAGAGGCTGAGTTTTTGTCATCAGAAGAAAGAAGAAAGGAAATAAGGAAGCGTACAGGTGTAAAATTGGCCACCCTAAAATATCTCCCTCTGGCATATTAATTATTTTAAGCTGATTGTTTTCCAAGAAACAGTAGAGATGGGAGAAACTCTGAAAACCAAATAGGAGCTATCATTTTGTAAACAAAAGGATACATTTTTACATCTTCCCCTGCTGTACCTAAAAGAGGAAGGTGACCAAATCTTTAGACACTCTCATCACTGGATAAAGCCATGACTTAAATCAGTACCGTATGGGTATCCTTGTTTACTATGCTTTTCCTGGTAACCACCCATAAGTAACTCTCCCCATCCTCAAACTCCATTTTCCTTTTAGCTGAGGATGGTATTTAAGGTGAAGGCTTTGGCCATTTTGGCGGGTTACTCAGTTTTCCTGAGTCTCTTCCATATACACCCATTACTAAACTTTTGTTTGCTTCTTTCCTGGTAATTTATTCTTGTCAATTTAATTCTTGACCAGGATAGAAGAACCTAGAAGGGTAAAGGGAAAGCTCTCTTTCTGGGATAGTTGGAAGGAAGGGACAGAAGGAGTGCATGAGAGAGGCGAGGAAGGGAGAATGTAAAAAGGAGAAGAAATAACCAAAAAAAGCAATATTGAGAAGTGGTAAGTGATTAAACCTACCATTACATTTAATGATATTGTGCTTCCTTGGAAAAGAAAAACCAGATGAATGCCATGAATGAAAAAAGAGAATGACAAAAGAAAAGTAAAACAAAATAAAACCATGAATTATAGTGGAAGTAGTACAATTATGCATAAAAGACACTTTATTTGAAGACAACTTCAGGTTGTCTAAGTTTTCCCTAATCAGGTATGATTCTGTGTGTGTATGTGTGTGTGTGTGTCGTATGTATATGCTGCTGCTGCTGCTGCTAAGCCGCTTCAGTCGTGTCCGACTCTGTGCAACCCCATAGACGGCAGCCCACCAGGCTCCCCCGTCCCTGGGATTCTCCAGGCAAGAACACTGGAGTGGGTTGCCATTTCCTTCTCCAATGCGTGAAAGTGAAAAGTGAAAGTGAAGTCGCTCAGTCGTGTCCAACCCTCCTCGACCCCATGGACTGCAGCCTACCAGGCTCCTCTGTCCATGGGATTTTCCAGGCAAGAGTACTGGAGTGGGTTGCCATTGTCTTCTCCGTGTGTGTGTATAGATACAGTGAATTTGTGTACATGTGTATATATATACACACCTTACATTAAGTATGTTTATATTTTAAGTCTCTCTATATATCTCACATATATATACATAATATATATAATTATGTATATAATACATATAACTATCCAAAAATATAAAATTAGATAACAATAACACAGAAAGAAAGTAACCTTTATTTATATGCAAAGAAGAGATAATTTATTGAGTGTTGAATACATTTTCCATGGAATTGCAATTGTTGAGAAAGGCCTCACTTTACACATAAAAGGAAGAAAGACAACTTGAAATCCTTTGCAGTGTAAATGTCTAGAAATGCTGAATAAAATACAGTGATATCCCCCAAAATGCACAGTAGAGTTAAATAATTATAATGCAGACATGGGAATACTCTGAAGAAGTAAGATTTTAATCTTCTGGGTAAGCATAAATAGAAGAGAGAAACTGGAAGAGAATGGATTTTGATACAGAAATACCCTCAATAGTATAGTTGGGCGGGATGTCAGATAGATGATTTACTTGGGAATAAGGTTAAAGAACATCTATTTCTACTTTATTGATTATGCCAGTGGCTTTGACTGTGTGGATCACAACAAAGAGCAGAAAATTCTTAAAGAGATGGGAATATTACACCACCTTGCCTGCCTCCTGAGAAATCTGTATGCAGGTCAAGAAGCAACATTAGAACTGGACATGGAAAAAAAGACTGGTTCCAAATTGGAAAAGGAGTACATCAACAATGTACATTATCACCCTACTTATTAAACATATATGCAGAATACATCATGCAAAATGCCAGGCTGGATGAAGCACAAGCTGGAATCAAGATTGCTGGGAGAAATATCAATAACCTTAGTTTTGAGATGACACCACCCTTATGGCAGAAAGTGAAGAAGAACTAAAGAGCCTCTTGATGAAAGTGAAAGAGGAGAGTGAAAAAGTTGGCTTAAAGCTCAACATTCAGAAAACTAAGATCATGGCATCCAGTTCCATCACTTCATAGCAAATAGATGAGAAACAATGGAAACAGTGAGAGACTTTATCTATTTGGGCTCCTAAATCACTGCAGATGGTGACTGCAGCCATGAAATTAAAAGACGCTTGCTCCTTGGAAGAAAAGCTATGACCAACCCAGACAGCATATTGAAAAGCAGCGACATTATTTTGCCAACAAAGGTCTGTCTAGTCAAGGCTATGGTTTTTCCAGTAATCATGTATGGATGTGAGAGTTGGACCGTAAAGAAAGCTGAGTGCTGAAGTATTGATACTTTTGAACTGTGCTGCTGGAGAAGACTCTTGAGAGTCCCTTGGACCATAAGGACATCCAACCAGTCCATCCTGAAGGAAATCAGTCCTGAATATTCATTGGAAGGACTGATGCTGAAGCTGAAACTCCAATACTTTGGCCACCTGATGTGAAGAACCAACTCACTGGAAAAGACCCTGACGTTGGGAAAGATTGAGGGCAGGAGGAGAATGGGACAACAGAGGATGAGATGGTTGGATGGCATCACCAACTCGATGGACATCAGTTTGAGCAGGCTCTGGGAGTTAGTGATGGACAGGGATGTCTGGTGTGCTGCAATCCATGGGGTTGCAAAGAGTTGGATATGACTGAGCAACTGAACTGAACTGAGGATTAAAAAAATAAAACTTTATTAAAAAATAAAACTTGGGAAGTATTCACTTCAGTGTCATTTGGGTATCAAGGATTTTCTAGAGGAATGTACTTATTTCATTTTACTCTTTAGTAATGATTAAAGACCACAGACTTAGTAAAAAGACTTTTTATGCTTAAAATGTTTTCCTGTACAGATACAAATATTCCTTTCTATGTAACAGATAATCTTCCAGATTTATTACCTGGCTATACATAAATCAATTTTATATCTAACCCAGCAATCATATCTTAATATCCTTCAGTTAAGTGGGTTCTATTTATCTCAGCTTCTCAGACGTTCTTTGGATCATTTACAAATATCTTACTTCTTTCTTCATTAATTAATAAGTTGTATAACCTCCTTAAACTGCATGTATTTTATTATATATTTGTTTGAGAACTTTGATTATAACTTTCTAAAAATTACACTTCAATGGAAAATCAGAGACTAGGTATCTTTGACCTCCTGGTGATTCTACATACTGGGAACCCAGAAGTTGATGTCTAAATGAAGATTTTTGCTTACATTAAATGGTATGAGTCATTTCCTACTGTTTTCAAATCTCAAGAAAATAAAATAAAATGGAGAATGTGTCACTACCACCCTGTGCCTTTGTTTGGATTAAAATAAGAATTTGTAATACTCATGTGGGCCAAAAACCTTTTACATGACAAACTAAAATCAAAATTAGGACAAAGCTCATATTTTTTATGAGTTTTGTATGATTAAAAAATATGAAACTTTTCTAGAGAAATGTCCTAAAATGTGAAGAAATGCTAAAGGAGGAAGGGAACAAACCTTAAATTTAAAACTCTATCAAATACAAATTCATAAAAAAAAATCTAAAATACACAATAAAAAGAAATCAGATAGAAGAAAAGGCAAGTAAAAAGTAAAGTGTGGGAAGCAAGTAACAAAGATAAATACAGGTCTGTTACATGTCAGGGCAAATCTAAATGATCATTGACTAATACTATGACTACTAACAATAATAGCAACTCACTGTAAGGATAAAACATAAGCTGATTAAAATACTGGAATATTGGTGACTATAGTTCTTTTGGTACTAATTTTTATAATAGTTCTTCAGCAAGTCTAAGAGTTGTTATTTTCTTAAAATTTTTTATTAATCTAAAATGTCTTATTCACTTTCAATTATATTTTTTGCACTTGGAAGCTTATTCCATTACATTGCTGTATTTTTCTTTCATGGTGAACTTTTTCTTTACAATTCACCAAATAAATGCTATTTCTAGTTTGGCTTTTTTTTTTTTTTTAATTCACTATTAAAAAGCTGTCAAATTCCTGAATCTGATGATACTTTAACGATTTATTGAAAACATCCTGTTATTACCTTTGGATGTTGTGTCTTTACATTCATAATTGCATCTGAAAGATCTAAAAATACTTGTTGGACTGTCTCAAACTATCTTCTCTTTTATCATTTTATTTCTTTATTTCTCCATCATCTGTCTTTGCTATTTTAACTATCTTTATCTATGCCATTTTCTTTCAATTCAATGACTTCATTTTTATTTTTAGATGTCTTTTTGCCAAAATTTTCATACTTCAAATAAATATATATTACATTAGAAGAAAAGCTATGACAAACCTAGACAGTGTATTAAAAAGCAGAGACATTATTTTGCCAACAAAGGTCTGTCTAGTCAAAGCTATGTTTTTTTCAGTAGTAATGTATGGATATGACAGTTGGATCATTAAGAAGGCTGAATGTCAAAGACTTGATGCTTTTTAACTGTGGTGTTGGAGAAGACTCTTGAGAGTCCCTTGGACTGCAAGCAGATTAAACCAGTCAATCCTAAAGGAAATCAACCCTGAATATTCACTGTAAGGACTGATGCTGAAGCTCCAATACTTTGGCCACCTGAGGCAAACAGCCAACTCATTAGAAAAGACCCTGATGCAGGGAAAGATTGAAGGCAGGAGAAGGGGACAACAAAGGATGAGATGGTCGGATGGCATCGCTGACTCAAAGGACATGAGTTTGAGCAAGGTCACTATCTAAAATGGTTAGGAGATCACACCAACCAATCTTAAGGGAAATCAACCCTGAATACTTGGAAGAACTGAGGCTGAAGCTGAGGCTCCAGTATTTTGCTCATCTGATGCAAAGAGCCAACTCTTTGTTAAAGACCCTGATTGAGAACAGGAGAAGAGGGCGTCAGGGGATGAGATAGCTGGATGGCATCACTGACACATGGACATGAGTTTGAGCAAGCTCCAGGAGATGGTAAAGCAAGCCTGGCGTGCTGCCGTCCATGGGTATCAAAGAGCTGGGCATGACTGAGTGACCGAACAACAACCTATATGGTTACTATGCAGTGCAGTTATTTCACAGTTTCTTTCAGGTTATTCACCTATTAGCACAAATCTGCATAATCCTGATGTTCTGTGTCAGCTAACATTCAATGATAGTGGCTTTTATTATTATTTACAGGAATCACATCCTTTGCTTTCTCTTTGCATCATTCATGTCTGTTGTTCTATTGACATGACTGGTTTATGATCGTGCTTCTATCACATACCCTGACTCCCAATTTTGTTTTTTATGTCACATTATTAGAGGGATTTTTAAAATATTTCATATAGTGGCAGACATGGATTACAACTGAAATTTGGAGTAGTCTATCCTAGTTCCCATTCTTTCTTAGAAGCTCTAATATTTTCAATTAACATGTGAAAAAAAATTTTCTCACACATAGAAGAAAATGCATTATAAATAGAACAAAACTGTGAAATACTGCAAACATCAAATAATTATTTGATTTAGTGCAGATAACATACTAAATTAAGTTCTATAATTAGGTAAATGAGTCAATGTTGTAGAATTA
Organism: Ovis canadensis; assembly: GCF_042477335.2. Classification (NCBI taxonomy): domain Eukaryota; kingdom Metazoa; phylum Chordata; class Mammalia; order Artiodactyla; family Bovidae; genus Ovis; species Ovis canadensis. Next base: position 36,722,490 of record NC_091261.1, on the reverse strand, counting down.
TTTAAAAATAAAGATGTATTTAGAAATGCCTATTTTTTAATCTTATTGAAAGAATTTGAAGGAAAAATCCTATTGTAATATAAGAAATAGTTATACAGAGCAACTGTTTCAGATATTCACGGGTTGTGGCAATGATTCCCACCTTAAAAACATTAACTATTTTCACTGTTGCCTCAAATGCTATGACAGTATCTTGATTTAAGGAAAGTCCATGAGCTGGAAGTCCTCAGTTGTATAAAGGCTTTATAGATCAGGATTTTATTTTAAATTTTAATGTAATAGTTTATAATTAAAATAATTCAGAAAGAAAATTCTAATTTCTGGCTTATCTGGGAAAATAAAAACTGGAATATGTGCCCTCAGGGTCATATGGGAAGAAAAAAATATTAATAATGGGTATTCTGTTCAGATGGGACAAATGCTCTCTACCACAGATTTACACTAAAATAATATATGCATATTAATTATACCTTGTCCAGACTCTATTTATCTTTTCACTTTGACTCACATAGGAAATAGTTTAATTATCCAGAGTAATAATTTTGTGAATTAAATATATCTCCCTCTAAAAATGTCAATACGACAAAATTGTCTTTAGTTTAAAATTTAATATAATAGAACTAATCAGAATTGCCCCTAGAAAACAAGGTTTAATGGGGGAAAATAAATGACGGAGACTGAGTATCACCGCATGGAGGGCACTGAAAGCTCAATACTTTGCAGGAAAATGGACATGGTAAAAACATGCATGTATTTTGTTTTCCCTCCATTTGATATACTATTATGGCTATAAAATACAGCCTCTGAGTTCTTCAACTCTCATTCCACTAAGAGATGGAGTCTAACAATCTCTCACATTGAATCTGGGAGGATCTATGACTTCTTCAACCAATACAACAGAAACAATCTATGTAACTTTTGAGACCTGGTTAGGATGGACCATGGGATTTCTACTTAGACCTTTCAGAACAGTTCCTCTCAGGATTTCCTCTCTAATGCCAGGTTGGGAGAAACCAAGCTGTGTGAGGAGACCTTGAACAAGAGTCCAGGTGACAGGCCTAGTTCATCCTTGGCTTCAAATGCTCCAGGCCAGGGCCAAGGATGTAAATAAAGAAGCAGTCTCACCAGTCTTATAGGTGGGCTTTCCTACTGGCTCAGACAGTAAAAAAACGATCTGCATGCAGTGTTGGAGACCTGGGCTCGATCCCTGTGTCGGGAAGATTCCCTGGAGAAGGAAATGGCAACCCATTCCAGTATTCTTGCCTGGAGAATCCCATGGACAGAGGAGCCTGGAGGACTACAGTCCATGGGGTTTCAAAGAGATGGACATGACTGGGAAACTAACAGACTCACAGGTGGACTTGCCCCTGGCTATCTGAGTCAACTCGAGGCATGTGTGTCTTTTCAGCTGACAGTTTATCATGGAGAGTAGACAAAAGCCATCTCTGTGAAGCTCTTTCCAAACTGCTGACCCACAGAATCTGTGACTATAATAAACATTTACTATTTTATGCCAGTAAGTTTGAGGTGGATTATAAGCAGTAAACTCCTGGAATACACAGAAAATCTTTTATTTCCTACAAGTCTTTATATAATCTAGTATCAGCTTGCTCCTGCTGCTGCTAAGTTGCTTCAGTCATGTCCAACTCTGTGCGACCCCACAGATGGCAGCCCACCAGGCTCCCCCATCCCTGGGATTCTCCAGGCAAGAACACTGGAGTCAGTTGCCATTTCCTTCTCCTATGCGTGAAAGTGAAAAGTGAAAGTGAAGTCGCTCAGTCGTGTCTGACTTGTAGTGACCCCATGCACTGCAGCCCACCAGGCTCCTCTGTCCATGGGATTTTCCAGGCAAGAGTACTGGAGTGGGTTGCCATTGCCTTCTCTGAGTATCAGCTTACATCTTTGATATTTCTTTCAATTTCCCCTCACTCCTTATACTCAAGCTAATCAAGTTTTATTTTCTGACCCACCAAAACTCAGTGTTCTTTAACATATTGTCAGTTGCTTTGTTAATGCAAAAAAGAATGCTATATTCTCAAGATTATTTTGCAAAGCAGGACCCATCTAATTCTTTTAGTTTCAAATGTCACTGTCTTTAAATATCCCTCATTATAGTATATTTTTCTGACCACCTTTTCATAGTCACCTCTGCTTTCTCTATTCCTACCCTTACAATCCTTTCTGCTTTGCTTATCATATGTATGCCTGCATGCTAAATTGCTTCAGTTGTGTCTGACTCTTTGTGACCCTATGGACCATAGTCCTCTAGGCTCCTCTGTCCATAGAATTCTCCAGGCAAGAATACTGGAGTGGGTTGCCATGCCCTCCTCCAGGGGATCTTCCTGACCCAGGGATTGAACCCACATCTCCTGCACTGGCAAGCAGGTTCTTCACCACTAGCACTACCTGGGAAGATCTACAATAGGTATAGGACCAGTTAAAATCAAATTATCTATTTACTTGCTTTCTGCTGTCTCCATTTATTATCATGTAAATTCTAGAACACACAAAAAAGATGTCCTTTTCATTATTGAAGACTGGAATGCAAAAGTAGGAAGTCAAGAGATACCTGAAATAACAGGTAAATTTGGCCTTGGAGTACAAAATGAAGCAGGGCAAAGGCTTTTGGCAAGAGACCATACCAGTCATAACAAACAGCCTCTTCCAAGAACACAAGAGAAGTCTCTACACGTGGACATCACCAGATGGTCAACAATGATATCAGATTGATAATATTCTTTGCAGCCAAAGATGGAGAAGTTCTCTACAGTCAGCAAAAATAAGACTGGGAGCTGACTAGGGCTCAGACTATGAACTCTGTATAGAAAAATTGAGACTTAAATTGAAGAAAGTAGGAAAAAAACCACTAGACCACTCAGGTATGACCTAAAGCAAATCCCTTATGATTATACAGTGGAAGGGACAAATAGATTCAAGGGATTAGGTCTGATAGGCAGAGTGCCTGAAAAACTATGGACAGAGGATTGTGACACTGTACAGGAGGCAGGGATCAAGACCATCCCCGAGGAAAAAAAAATGCAAAAAGGCAAAATGGTTGTATGAGGAGGCCTTAGAAATAGCTGAGAAAAGAAAAGAAATGAAAAGCAAAGGAGAAAAGGAAACATAAACCCATCTGAATGCAGAGTTCTACAGAATACCAGGGAGAGATAAGAAAGCCTTCCTCAGTGATCAGTGCAAAGAAATAGATGAAAACAATAGAATGGGAAAGACTAGAGATCTCTACAAGAACATTAGTGATACCAAGGGAACATTTCATGCAAAAATGGACACAATAGAGGGCAGAAATGGTATGAACCTATCAGAAGCAGAAGATATTAAGAAGAGGTGGTAAGAATACACAGAAGATCTATACAAAAAAGATCTTTATGACCCAGAACCCACAATAGTGTATTCACTCACCTAGAGTCAGACATCCTGGAATGTGAAGTCAAGTGGCTTTAGGAAACATCACTATGAACAAAGCTAGTAGGGGTGATGGAATTCCAGCTGAGTTACCCCAAATCCTAAAAGATGGTGCTGTTAAAGTGCTGCACTCAATACGCCAGTGAATTTGGAAAACTCAGCAGAGGCCACAGGACTGGAAAAATTCAGTTTTCATTCCAATCCCAAAGAAAGGCAATGCCAGGGAATGTTCAAACAACTGCACAGCTGCACTCATCTCCCACACTAGCAAAGTAATGCTCAAAATTCTCCAGGTCAGGTTTCAACAGTATGTAAACCATGAATTTCCAGCTCAAGCTGTTCAAGCTGGACTTAAAAAAAGGCAGAGGAGCCCGAGATCAAACTGCCAACGTCTGTTGGATCATCAAAAAAGCAAGAGAGTTCCAGAAAAAAATCTACTTCTGCTTTATTGACTATGCTAAAGCCTTTGGCAGTGTTGATCACAACAAATGGTGGAAAATTCTTAGAGATGGGAATAGCACATCACATTACCTGACTCCTGAGAAATCTGTATGCAGGTCAAGAAGAAGCAGTTAGAACTGGACATGGAACAACAAACTGTTTCCAAATAGGGAAAGTAGTATGTCAAGGCTGTATATTGTCGTCCTGCTTATTTAACTTACATGCAGAGTACATCATGCAAAATCATGGGCTGAATGAAGTACAAGCTGTAATCAAGATTGCTCAGAAGAAATATCAATAACCTCAGATACGAAGATGATACCACCCTTATAGCAGAACGTGAAGAACTAATGAACCTCTTGATGAAAATGAAAGAGGAGAGTGAAAAAGTTGGCTTAAAACTCAACATTCAGAAAACGAAGATCATGGCATCCAGTCCCATCACTTCATGGCATATAGATGGAGAAAACAATGGAAACAGTGAGATACTTTATCTTTTTGGGCTCCTAAATCACTGCAGATGGTGACAGCAGCCATGAAATTAAAAGACACTTGCTTCTTGGAAGAAAAGCTATGACCAACCTAGACAGCATATTGAAAAGCAGAGATATTACTTTGCTGATAAAGGTACGTCTAGTCAAAGCTAAGGTTTTTCTAGTAGTCATGTATAGATGTGAGAGTTGGACTATAAAGAAAGCTGAGCACTGAAGAATTGATGCTTTTGAACTGTGGTGTTGGAGAAGACTCTTGAGAGTCACTTGGACTGCAAGGAGATCCAACCAGCCCATCCTAAAGGGAATCAGTCCTGAATATTCATTGGAAGAACTGATCTTGAAGCTGAAACTCCAATACTTGGCCACATGATGCAAAGAACTGACTCACTGGAAAAGACCCTGATGCTGGGAAAGATTGAAGTAGGGAGGAGAAGGGGACGACAGAGGTTGAGACAGTCGGATAACATCATTGACTTGATGGACATAAATTTGAGCAATGTCTCGGAGTTGGTGATCGACAGGGAAGCTTGACTTGTTGCAGTTCATTGGATCGCAGAGTTGGACACTGAGGGACTAGACTGACTGACTGAAATTCCAAGAAGCCCAGTGGTGCTACTGTAAAGAATCTACCTGCCAAAGCAGAAGACACATGAGACGTCAATTTCATCCCTGGCTCAGGATGATCTCCTGGAGTAGGAAATGGGAACCCACTCCAGTATTCTTGCCTGAAAAAATGCATGGACAGCAAAACCTGGCATGTCCACTGGGTCACAAAGGGTCAGACACAACTGAACACTACCCCCCCACACACACACACACACATTCCAAGAGCTTCGAGTCATACCTTCAGTTGACTTAAAAATATTTATTATTGAATGAATAGAATGCTGTATAACCTAATATAATCTTCAGACTGAATATGAGACATAAGTTTTCATATTGATTTCAGTTAGGACAGGATTTGGCAATAAGTAACATAGATAGCAATAAAAGTTAACACACAAAATATTTATCTTCTCTTATGAAAAAAAGCTGAAACACCAATGCTTTGGCCACCTCACACGAAGAGTTGACTCATTGGAAAGGATTCTGATGCTGGGAGGGATTGAGGGCAGGAGCAGAAGGGGACGACAGAGGATGAGATGTCTGGATGGCATCACTGACTCGATGGACATGAGTTTGGGTGAACTCCGGGAGTTGGATGGACTGGGAGGCCTGGCGTGCTGCAATTCATGGGGTTGCAAAGAGTCAGACACAACTGAGCAACTGAACTGAAATGAACTGACTGATGGAAAAAAAAAAAAAAGCAGGTGAATATGATCAACAAAGGGGAGAAAAGCAGCAGCACAGTGACATTGAAAATTTGAGTTACCTGCAGTGATATTATCAGCAAGTCCTTAGAATCAGGTGTCACAAAAGGTTGCATGATGTCTATAGCATCTTAAGGCATGATGGTCATATTCTAGCCAATTAAAAGAGGTAAGGCTGAAGCAGCAAAGGCCAAAGGATCGATGACATACAAATCAAGCATGTACTATTTTAAAGACTTTCCTGGAAACCTTGCCTGTGAGATCCACTTATATGTCATCTGGATTAATTGTCACACCGGGAAGCATTGATATTTTAGCTTACCAGATGAAAAAATGTAGGCAAGAGAAAACTTTTATGAATAGCTTTTGCACAGCCTATCACATAGCCTATTAAAAGTGTCTGGCAGGGGAGGGAGGGACAAATTTAGAGTAGCATTGACATATATTCACGACCATGTGTGAGAGAGAGAGCTAGTGGGAAGCTGCCTGTAAGTTCAGAAAGCTTAGCTCAGTACTTTGTGATGACCTAGAGAGGTGGGATGGAGGGGAGTGGTAGGAGGGAGGCTCAAGAGGGAGGGGATATAGCTATACATATAGCTGATTTTGTGACATTAGTGGTGAAAAACCAACTTGCCAATGCAGGAGACATAAGAGACACATGTTTGATCCCTGGGTCAGAAAGATCCCTTGGAGGAGGTAATGGCAACCCACTCCAGTATTCTGCCTGGAGAATGCCATGGACAAGGAAGCCTGGCAGGCTACAGTCCATGGGATCATGAAGAGTTGGACATGAGTGAAGCGACTTAACACAGCACTTAACACATCATTTTGCTATATAGCAAAAATGTAACAGCACAACAAAGTAATTATACTCCAGTTAAAAATGTCTGCCAAGATATTTATATGTTTTAATATATCAAAATTTTAACATAAAGTGGCTGGTCAATTATTATTATTATTATTATTTACATTTTAGATTAAAAAAATGTGTGTGTGTATGTGTAAAAGCAACCCATTTCTCCTGACCAAACTTTATAAAAACTTTCTTTTTCTAGTAGGTATGTCCCCTATGAAGGCAGCATTCACACTTATGAAATATTAATAATAAAAATAATAGCTGTGATCTATTGAGTTTTTCCTACATAGCAATTTAACCTGTGTCTCTAGAGTCAATATTAATATTTCTACTTTTTAAATAACGCAACTACCGATGAGAGAGGTTCAAAAATTTGCTCTTACATTACACGGCTAATCAGCAACACAGCCGAAATTTGATTCTGCATTTATGAAATTCCACAGCTTCCATTCTTAACCCTCTATTGCAAAATGTGAAATCTGACCAAAGGGAAGAGATGCAACATCTGTGGCTGATTGCAATCAGAGAAAACACCTGAGAAAACGGGCAAGCTATGGAAATGTTTCCCAAGGTGAATGGTACTAAGTCTGTAAGAAGAAAATATCACCAAGTAAGTGCAAATATTACCAAAGAATTCCTCTAACAAATATCCACAGTAATGTATACCCATTTCATGAAAAATATCTGCATGGTATTTGCCAAGAGAAAACTAAATAGATAAGCCTTATGTATTCTGCAAATGCAGTCTTCATAGGGGAAAGATTTTCCCCTGCTAATGTGCTTTTTTAAATACTTGCTTAAACATAGTTAAAAACATCTGTTTGTCTTACATCTGTTTATATGCTAGTGTTCTTTCTGGATCTCCAAGAGGAATCTAAAGTAAAAAGCTTCCCAAAGTCACTTACATGTGAATATCAATTTCCCCCTTGATTCTATCTCAAGAAACCTGTCCCCAAGAAATACCATATGGAGAATGGTCCTAGGAGAGAATTAACAACCTGTTCTTGATTCTTCAACAGCTATTCCTGGATAATATTTTATAAATTATTAAAACACTTTAATAAGTGATGCTTTCAATATACATAGGCAGAATCCTTTTAAGGAGCAAAAAACAAACACTTGGAGAGATTGACCTGAGGACCATGATCACAGCTTTAAGCTGCTTCTCTGAATTTACCAGTGAGCAATTTACCATAGAAATAAACTATTCTACTATTAACTTGATTCCCATAGCCTTCAATTTTCTTCTGTATGTTTGTGGATTCTGATAAGTAAGACACTAATTCTATATATAGGTTTATTTAGCATTAGTTCTGGGGCTTCTAAAGTAATAAATGTGACTTACTGTCACCGATAGAACTCAAAAACCCAAAGTAAACTGTACTTACTAGTTCAGAGTCATGTAGGGGAATGCTTAAAACTGGTGGGAAGGGGGTTCAGGATTGGGAACACGTGTACACCCATGGCGGTTTCATGTTGATGTATGGCAAAACCAATACAATATTGTAAAGTAAAATAATAATAATAATAATAATAATAATAATAAAATAAAATTAAAAAAAGAAAACCTGAGGGTTTTTTGTTTTGTTTTGTTTTTTGGCCTAGCGGCCTGTGGGATCTTAGTTCTCCCCCAGTCGGGGATCCAACCTGGGCCCCTGACAGTGGAAGTGAAGAGTACTAACCAATGGGAGCTTGGGATTGACCAGTACACATTGCTATATTTAATTAAAACAGATAACCAACAGAGAACCTACTGTATAGCACAGGGAACTCTGCTCAATATTCTGTAATAACCTAAACAGGAAAACAATTTGAAAAAGAATAGTAATATATACATGTATAAATGAATCACTTTGCTGTACACCCGAGACTAATAATAGCATTGTTAATGAGCTACACTCCAAAATAAGATTTTTAAAAAAGAAAAACAAAAGTATGTACAACTAACAGGTATTTCAGAAGCAACGATTTAAAATGGGCCAAAGAACTAAATAGACATTTCTCCAAAGAAGACATACGGATGGCTAACAAACACATGAAAAGATGCTCAACATCACTCATTATTAGAGAAATGCAAATCAAAACCACAATGAGGTACCACTTCACACCAGTCAGAATGGCTGCGATCCAAAAATCTGCAAGCAATAAATGCTGGAGAGGGTGTGGAGAAAAGGGAACCCTCCTACACTGTTGGTGGGAATGCAAACTAGTACAGCCACATTGGAGAACAGTGTGGAGATTCCTTAAAAAATTGCAACTAGAACTACCTTATGACCCAGCAATCCCACTGCTGGGCATACACACCGAGGAAACCAGAATTGAAAGAGACACATGTACCCCAATGTTCATCGCAGCACTGTTTATAATAGCCAGGACATGGACGCAACCTAGATGTCCATCAGCAGATGAATGGATAAGAAAGCTGTGGGACATATACACAATGGAGTATTACTCAGCCGTTAAAAAGAATTCATTTGAATCAGTTCTGATGAGATGGATGAAACTGGAGCCAATTATACAGAGTGAAGTAAGCCAGAAAGAAAAACACCAATACAGTATACTAACACATATATATGGAATTTAGGAAGATGGCAATGACGACCCTGTATGCAAGACAGGAAAAAAGACACAGATGTGTATAATGGACTTTTGGACTCAGAGGGAGAGGGAGAGGGTGGGATGATTTGGGAGAATGGGAATTCTAACATGTATACTATCATGTAAGAATGGAATCGCCAGTCCATGTCTGACGTAGGGTGCAGCATGCTTGGGGCTGGTGCATGGGGATGACCCAGAGAGATGTTGTGGGGAGGGAGGTGGGAGGGGGGGTCATGTTTGGGAATGCATGTAAGAATTAAAGATTTTAAAATTAAAAAAATAAATAAAAAAAAATAGGGTGGGAGGTGGGAAAGAGGCCCAAGAGGGATGGAACGTATGTATATCTATGCTTGATCCATGTTGATGCATGGTAGAAACCAACACAATATTGTGATTATTCTTCAATTAAATAATCTTTAAATAAATAGAAAAAATAAAAGAGTTCAATAAAAACCACCAAAAAATAAAAAATAAAAAAATAAAAATATCTGAGGGAGACTGAAGAGTCAACTACATGAAAGAACCTTTCATTTGGTTGAAATTTCAGACTTACACCCTGAACTCTAAAGTGCAGTGGATTTTTACCTCTCACTGTCTTAAATTACATATTTCATAATATTTTGCAGAATTACCCTTAAATGTATTGATATAAGGTAAACAATAATTATATGAGCTTTCATAATCATTTTTCCTAATGGAAAACATTTTCACTTATTTCTGTATGCTTTATGATTTTTAAAAAAATTGGTTGATATTCTTTATAATTTAATGAAAGACAGGTTTTCAAAAAACTCTCCTGGGTGATAAAAATCAGAGAAGTTTCTAGGCATATGATGAATTACTCTTATAATATGTAAACAGTAAATCACATTATTTATAACACATTGTATTTCCAATCTGAATGATCATAAAGGGATTTTTTTTTGTTTGCTTCTAATTATTTCAAAATAAGGCATCCCCCAAATTATCTTTCTCAGTAGGAGGCATGCATAATAACTGAAAAACTTAAAAGCTAAATTAAAATTTTTTTGCTAATTTTAATATGAGTCATAAAGATTAATCAACATAGGGGAGTTCAGATAATACAGAAACAGCAATTATACAAAGTAGAAAGTGATACTATAAGAGAAGTGCAGATGAAATATTATAAAAGTCAAATGAGGAAGAGAATATTACAAATTGTGGGAACCAGGGAAGTTCTTTTGGAAGAGTTGACATTTAAACTCATTTTTGGAGATACTCAACATGACAGAAAACCAGGCAAAAGATATGAATAGTTTTCTGGAAACTGTTCTAGAAATACAAATGGTGATAAACATATGAAACAATCCAAATAATCAGGAAAATGCATTTAAAGAAGTACCAATTTCTTCCTCCATCAGATTCGTAAAAATACAAATATTAACAAAGTATATGAGAATGTAGGGAAATGGGCAGGTTCAAACTAGGCTGAGCTATGTGCAAAACTGGGGGTTCCTTTGGAGTAGTACAGTTCTTACATATTCTACAGTCCATAAATAATTGATGCAAAGCTCTGTCTTTCCACATTTGGCAATACATTGTTGATAACTGCAAGAATATCAACTGCAGTATTGTGCTGTAATTAGAAAAACTCTAAATATTCATCAGTATAAGAATGGCTAAACAAAAAATTTATTCATTATGCAGACTATAATGCTGCCATGATAGCATAATGGCTAATGACATGACCTCTGAAAGCAGAACTATCTGGATTTGAATCATTTGTTCCCTGCACTGACTTTGAGAAAAGTACTTTTTCCCCCTCTTCTATAAAATGGAGATAACAGCACTACCTATTTCATGAGTTTGTCATGATGATTAAATGAGATAATCCATATACCACACTTAATACTCAGTGCACAAAAAGCACCCAAATAAACTGTATTATTTTTTATCTTCAATTATTCTCATGAGAAAACCTCTCAGATATACCGTTGAGTAAGAAAAAAACCATTTTAAAATTGATCCATTTTGAAGCATTTGATTTAAGGAAAGCATACTCATAAAAGTCCAAACGACCTATTTTCAATAGAAAAAGTGAAAGTGTTAGTCATTCAGCTGTGTCCATCTCTTTGCAACCCCATGGTCTGTTGCTTGCCAGGCTCCTCTGTCTACGGAATTATCCAGGCAAGAATACTGGAGTGGGTTGCCATTACCTTCTCCAGGGGATCTTCCCAACCCAGGGGTTGATCCAGAGTCTCCTGCATTGCAGGCAGATTCTTTACCACCTGAGCCAACAGAAAAATGTTCATGCATTTTTAAGTACACTGAATATACTGAAGGAAAATATATACCAAAATGGAAACAATAGTTTTCCCTGAAGGGACTAAATTTGGGTAATATTCAAATGAGCTTTTAAGTGTTTTTATTTATTTATTTATTTATTTATTTTCTCCTTTAAAGCTGAGTGACTTTATTTATTTATTTTTTTTTAACTTTTTTTTTTTTTTTTTTTTTTGGTTTTGCCATACATTGACATAAATCCACCACGGGTGTACATGCATTCCCAAACATGAATCCCCCTCCCACCTCCCTCCCTATAACATCTCTCTGGGTCATCACCATGCACCAGCCCCAAGCATGCTGTATCCCGCGTCGGACATAGACTGGTGATTCCATTCTTACATGATAGTATACATGTTACAATGCCATTCTCCCAAATCATCCCACCCTCTCCCTCTCCCTTTGAGTCCAAAAGTCCGTTATACACATCTGTGTCTTTTTTCCTGTCTTGCATACAGGGTCGTCATTGCCATCTTTCTAAATTCCATATATATGTGTTAGTATATTGTATAGGTGTTTTTCTTTCTGGCTTACTTCACTCTGTATAATCGGCTCCAGTTTCATCCATCTCATCAGAACTGATTCAAATGAATTCTTTTTAACGGCTGAGTAATACTCCATTGTGTATATGTACCACAGCTTGCTTATCCATTCATCTGCTGATGGACATCTAGGTTGTTTCCATGTCCTGGCTATTATAAACAGTGCTGCGATGAACATTGGGGTACATGTGTCTCTTTCAATTCTGGTTTCCTCGGTGTGTATGCCCAGCAGTGGGATTGCTGGGTCATAAGGTAGTTCTAGTTGCAATTTTTTAAGGAATCTCCACACTGTTCTCCAATGTGGCTGTACTAGTTTGCATTCCCACCAACAGTGTAGGAGGGTTCCCTTTTCTCCACACCCTCTCCAGCATTTATTGCTTGCAGATTTTTGGATCGCAGCCATTCTGACTGGTGTGAAGTGGTACCTCATTGTGGTTTTGATTTGCATTTCTCTAATAATGAGTGATGTTAAGTGTTTTTAAATTGTTTTAATTTTCCATAAGGAGTGTATATTATTTACTCAATTAAAATAACTTACATATTAAATCTTAAGTGGCTGATTGAAACCTGCTAAAACGCATGGGAGTGGGCTGCACATGAGTGATAATATACTAAGATAATAAATACTGGTTTCCTGTAGATGTCTAGAGCAGTAACATTTTAGGTGACCTAGTACCTTTGGTTGGGAGAAGGCAATGGCACCCCACTCCAGTACCCTTGACTGGAAAATCCCATGGACAGAGGAGCCTGGTAGGCTGCAGTCCATGGGGTCGTGAAGAGTCGGACACGACTGAGCGACTTCACTTTCACTTTTCACTTTCACACATTGGAGAAGGAACTGGTAACCCACTCCAGCATTCTTGCCTGGAGAATCCCAGGGACAGGGGAGCCTGGTGGGCTGCCGTCTATGGGATTGCACAGAGTCGGACATGACTGAAGTGACTTAAGCAGCAACAGTACCTTTGGTTAAGATAATAATTAATTATTATGAGGTTATTTCTCAATACAGAAAAGATATTAGTGTTTCAAAGTTCCCATTGTATGTTATCTGCAAATCTCTGCCACCTCTCTCCATTCCAGTTCAGTATTCTGGTTTTAAGAACACATTTTTTCTGTCTTTATTTACTCTTCAGTGATCTAACACCAATAATACCAGCCCATAGAAACAACAGTCAAATATAACAAAAAGCACATTAAAGAGTCAAACATCACCATGTAATAGACATAAAAACACCTTATTAACATTTTTATAACACTCTCAACTGAAATAAACAGACCACTCTCAATTTTAACATCTGGTTCCCAACAATTCTTATTTGGGTGATAACTTTTTTAAAAACAAATGCTGGGCATTTTTCATCGACTTTTCATCAAGTAACAGCTGTTCCTTTAGAATAAAGTGTTAATGCAAGTTGGAAGTGTTACTGATGCTCACTTCTGTTTTGTTCTGTGTGAAAAAGCTTTACATTGGGTGCAATTCAGAAAGACAAATGATTTCAGATGTTTTGAATGGATACCATGGTGCTGGTTTGAATGCAGTTTCTTGTGATTTTTAGAATATTTTTTGCCACAATTTTAATATTCAAATTTTATATTCAAATTATAGATGTAAGAATACATTTTTCTTCAGGATGAAAGCACTTCTCTTGAGAATCTTTAGATCATCTATTACATCCATCATTTATGTTCATAAAATGGCCATGAATGATAACCTACATCAAAACACAGCAAATATTCATGAAAGAAATAGATATGGTTCTTCTGTTCCTGAGTGCATTTCCACCAGATTCCCTTAGGATAATTCCCATTTCAATGTAAGCTATTGAAATTTTTGCTGAATTCAAATCACCGCATCATGCTGGAACATGTGGAGAGACATACCCACAGATGTTTGCCTGAAGGTTCAGGCATATTTAAAGACAACTTAATTATAAGACACTATGAAGTTCTCTCAATTAATTTGGAACTAAATATTCTACATCTGCCTAGTCTTCTTAAAATCCTAAAGAAATATTTATTTTTACATAATTATGGATTTGGTCATAGGTTAAAATTGATGTATGGTGTCATATTGAAACTAAATTAAACCAAATGATTTGTTTTGATAGTATTTACTATAACATTAAAAGAACTCAAGTTTCTGCTAATATTCTCTCTTTTGTCATTTATTTCATGTTTCATTTGCATATACTCCTTAGCTTCTTAGATATAAATACTTAGAAACTGCTTAAACTAACTGAGTCAATAGTGAAATTCAAATGGTGACTTTTCCTTTCAAGACATAGTTTTCTTTCCTGGTTCTTTGCCTTTGTAAATGACACCGAGTTTGTCTGGAACACTTTTCCATATTATCACTTTAAATTATTTGACTTAATTTTTTTCTCTTTCTGCACAATGAATATGCTAAATATTCACCAATTTTTCAAACAACCCAGTCCACATTTGATCCTCCTATTCTTAGTAGGATTTTGTCTTTTTTCCAGAATAATGTTAAATTTCCTCATTTTGTGGTTGCCAACTTTAATTTGTATCAGTTCTTAGGTTTTCTCTTTCCATCTTATAGGAAGAGACGACACAGGAAAATCCTTTCTCCCATGCTCATAAATACACTTCCTGATACTGCCACTAGGATTTTGTTCCAGTATTTAATTTATACAATATGATTTAGTTTATAATGTTTATTAAATTTAATTATATTTCCTTTCTTATATCTATTACATTTACTTATCTTCTGTGAGCACATGGGCAAACTTAAATCCTTTTCATGACCAGTGTCAGATTTATTAACCCAGAGGTAGTCCAACTACAGCCAGTGGCCAAATCCTAGTTGCCATGTGTTTTTGTAAATAAAATTGTATTGGAACATGGCAATTCTCATTTGTTTACATTTCACCTTTGATGGTCTAATCACCACAAAGGCAGAGTTGATTAGTGACAACACAGACAGGGCAGCCCGCAGATCTAGATTATACAGTATCTTGCTCTTTACAGAAAATATTTATTGTCCTTTATACTATAATACAGGAGACCAGGGTTCAGCCCCTGGGTCGGGAAGATCCCCTGTAGCAGGGCATGGTAACCCACTCCAGTATTCTTGCCTGGAGAATTCCATGGACAGAGGAGCCTGGCAGGCTACAGTCCACAGGGTCACAAAGAGTCAGACATAACTGAGTGACTAACACACACACACAAGCTAATGAAGTTCAAATTTCAGGACACCTCATTTGCTTTTTCTCTTCCCAGTTTTGAGTTTGGGACTTTATTCTTTCTTATAGAGTCTCTGCCCTCCAAACTGAATATTGTATGGATCCATCCTAGTTCATGAAATATAATTCCCTCCAGTTATTATGTCTTGCCATCACACTCCTTCCTCAGAAATGTAGACTTCTCCAAAGAATCTTAAATATTTACCCTCTCTCATGAAGCAATGTTTCTTTCTGTTTCCACTTAGAACTTTCATCTGGGTTCTGAGTACTAGTAGATATTGTTAAGCTATCTTTTAAACCTGACTTTCTATAACTCACTTCATGAATTACTGTCCTCTTAACTCTACAACACTTTTACCTCCTATTCTCCTCATATTTGTAAATCCACTCACGCCACTTGGGAAGTCCCCTTATAAATCATATGGGGACTAAGTTTCTCACCTACTCTGACTCCTAAGTGTTCCAATCTTCCAAGGTTTCTAAACTCATTCTTTTATATTAACATGGCTACTTTAGATAATACAAAATGACTGCATTGCGAGATTAGATTTTCATGAATCTGTAATCTTATACAATGTCAAATTTTACTAGTAATTTCAATAATTCAGATAATCATTAGTCACCGGCAAAGCTGTGTCCAGATATCTTAATCTGATTCCTCAGGTCCTTGGTTCTTTCATCAGATGCTCCTTTGTCCAGGAAGATAGATGGGAGTTCTAGGAAAGTGTGTGAACACTTCACTTACATGGAAGGACCTTCTCAGATACAAAATATCCTCACTTTTTCACATAGAGAGTTATACAGCATATGTGACATTTTCTAGGCAGTCATGTCCCATAAACACATGGATTCCTGCTTTGTTAGCCAAAGTAATCCTAAGCAACCAGACACATTCTGCTAAAAGCATTTCTCCTGCTACAATAAATAAACAGATAAATAAATCAGATTGATTGCAAGATCTCTGTTGCTAGTCGGTTTATACAATCATACTGGGTAATATGCTTTCTCTGTGTGCTGAGTCAGCCTCTCCTGAATAACAGAAGAGAATCACAGACTAGCTGCTAGAACACATATTTCCTCATCCATCCTCTGATCTTGGTCAAGATCTCAGTGGCAAATATTTGTAGTATATTTTCATTGTCTTACAACATTTTCTGCAATATTTCACTTAAGCAGACTAACACTCTCTCTTTGATTTGAACCATCCAATAGAGAGTAGGAATTCCCTCCTGAAAATACATTACTTGTTAACATTTTCCTTACAGGTCCTGTGATGTTAATTTACCAACTCAATTGCATTTTTCTTCCATCCACTTTAACTATTTTCATCATTTTCTATATGTCTGTGGGATTATTTAATTGAATATTTAATTTTTCTTAGAAAACAGATTCTATTGATTACATTTTAATTGGGGGGGGGGGTCTTCATATCAGCTTCCACAACATTTTCTCATTCAGGGATCATCTTCTTCATAAATCTATTCTACATTTAATTCTATCAATGAAATATGAACTCTTATATAGCTGTGACAAAAATATTATGTTACTATTTGGCATTGTTGTTTTAGTTGCTAAATTGTGTCTGACTCTTTTGTGACCCCATGGACTGTAGCCCACCAGGCTCTTCTATGCATAGGATTTCCTATGCAAGAATACTGGAGTGGGTTGCCATTTCCTTTTCCAGGGGAATCTTACCAACCCAGGGATCAAACCCACATCTCCTACATTGACAGGTGGATTCTTTAACACTGAGCCACCATGAAGGCCATCAAAGAGCATTCAAATTACTGTATAATTGTGCCCATTTCACATGCTAGTAAGGTTATGCTCAGAATCCTTCTAGCTAGGCTTCAGCAGTATGTGAACCAAGAACTTCCAAATGTACAAATTGGGTTTCAAAGAGGCAGAGGAACCAGAGGTCAAATTGCTAGCCCTTTATAGATCATGGAGAATGCAAGAGAATTTCAGAAAAACATATACTTCTGCTTCACTTGAGGCTTCCCTTGTAGCTCAGTCGGTAAGGAATCTGCCTGCAATGCAGGAGACCCAGGTTCGATTCCTGGGTCAGGAAGATCTCCTGGAGAAGGAAATGGCAACCCATTCCAGTATTCTTGCCTAGAGAATCCTATGAACAGAGGAGCCCAGCAGGTTACAGTCCATGGGGTTGCAAGAGTCAGACACGACTTAGCAACTAAACCACCACCACATCTGCTTCACTGACTACCCCAAAGCCTTTGACTGTGTGTATCACAACAAACTGTGGAAAATTCTTAAAGAGACTGGAGTACCAGACCACCTTACCTATCTCCTGAGATACCTGTATGCAGATCAAGAAGTAGGAGTTAGAACTGGACATGGAATAACGGACTGGTTCAAAATTGGAAAAGGAATATGTTAAGGCTGTATATTGTCACCCTGCTTAGTTAACTTGTATGCAGAGTATATCATGAAAAATGCTAGGATAAAGGAATCACAAGCTAGAATAAAGAATGTTGGGAGAAAGATCAACAACTTCGGATATGTAGACAATACCACTCTAATGGCAGAGCATGAAATAGAGCCTCCGGAGGAGGATGAAAGAGGAATGTAAAAAAGCTGGCTTGAAAATCAACATTAAAAAACTAAGATCATGGCATCCAGCCCCATCCCTCCGTAATAAATGGAAGGGGAAAAAGTGGAAACAATGACAGATTTTATTTTATTGGGCTCCAAAATCACTGCAGATGGTGACTGCAACCATGAAATTAAAAGGTACCTGCTCCTTGGAAGGAAATCAATAGACAGCATTTAAACCTAGACAGCATATAAAAAAGCAGAAACATTGCTTTACTGAGAAAAGTCCATATAGTCAAAGCTATGCTTTTTCTTCCCCCCAGTTGTCAAGTATGTATGTGAGAGCTGGACCAGAAAGAAGGCTGAGTGTCAAAGAATTGATGCTTTCAAATTCGGGTGCTGGAGAAGACTCTTGAGAGTCTCTTCGGCTCCAAGGAGATCAAACCTGTCAATCCTAAAGGAAATCAGGATTTCCTTTATTCAGGAAAACCATCCTGAATATTCATCGGAAGGACTGATGCTGAAGCTGAAACTCCAATACTTTGGCTACCTGATGGGAAGAGCCAACTCACTGAAAAAGACCCTGATGCTGGGAAAGATTGAAGGCAGGAGGAGAAGTGGGTAGCAGGGTATAAGATGGTTAGACAATATCACTGTCTCGATGGATATAAATATGAGCAAACCCCAGGAAATAGTGGAGGAGCCTGGCATGCTACAGTCCACGAGGTCACAAAGAATGGACACGACTTAGAAACTAATCAGCAGCAATGATTTCACTTATACACCTATGTAAGTGAAAATGATATTCTTCTCAGGCAAAAATATACTTTATACATCATATATTTCCAGTGACTGAAGTGGTAATTACAAGCTCATATTGAAAAGAAAAAACAAGTCCATGTTCAGTAAACTCTGTATTTGATTTATGGACATAACCCTATCCTAGATACAGTCCAGATCTTATGAACACTGAGTGCCATTAATCTTTATGTAACAGAACCTATCTATTCCCCAACCACAGCCATGGATATCAGAGAAGAATACTTTATCCATTCATTTCCAACCAGTACCATAATAAGGAAGACAAACTGTTTATTTGCAATGACATAAAGTATCAGACTTTTATTTTGGGGGGAAGGACTGCACCATTTTGGGAATGATTGCACTATTTGCAATCACTGCAGATGGTGACTGCAGCCATAAAATTAAAAGACGCTTACTCCTCGGAAGGAAAGTTATGACCAACCTAGATAGCATATTCAAAAGCAGAGACATTACTTTGCCAACAAAGGTCCATCTAGTCAAGGCTATGGTTTTTTCAGTGGTCATGTATGGATGTGAGAGTTGGACTATGAAGAAAGCTAAGCACCGAAGATTGATGCTTTTGAACTGTGATATTGGAGAAGACTCTTGAGAGTCCCTTGGACTGCAAGAAGATACAACCAGTCCATACTAAAGGAGATCAGTCCCGGGTGTTCACTGGAAGGACTGATGCTAAAGCTGAAACTCCAGTAATTTGGCCACCTCATGAGAAGCGCTGACTCATTGGAAAAGACTTTAATGCTCGGAGGGATTGGGGGCAGGAGGAGAAGGGGACGACAGAGGATGAGATGGCTGGATGGCATCATGGACTCGATGGACGTGAGTCTGACTGAACTCTGGGAGATGGTGATGGACAGGGAGGCCTGGCGTGCTGCAATTCATGGAGTCGCAGAGTCAGACACGACTGAGCAACTGAATTGAACTAAAAGTGTTAGAGAATTACACTAAAGGTCACAATGTTTAGTGATATCCAGCCACATTTTATACTACAAATAGTTTTTCAATAATTTTATTTCTTTATTTTGGCTCTTTATGAATTCCTGCCACTGAAATTCAAAGACACAAATTCTGTACTGATTAAAACATCCAACAGTCTTTCTGGGGTGAAGGTTCAAGCTTATTTCCAGCAGTATTAATGAATATGGAAGAATTCAGTTAGTGCATTCAGTTAGAGCTTTGTCTTCTAATCAAGGTGATTTCCAGGGGCAGTTAGTCCTCTAAAAGTAAGTCCATGTATTGTCCCTATTTGAAGTGCTAAGTTGCATCTGTAGTGATGGGTGTCTTGGAATAACATTTCAAGATGATTCAATACTCCTATCACCAACTCCTATAATTCTTTCAAAATGCCTGATACAGGGAGACTGTTGTGGATGAATCTGCCATGTAAGTTGTTAGTATCATACATTAATTAAATGTGTATAGTTTTATCTGTGCCTCAAAATACTGTACTTCAGTTCAGTCACTCACTCATGTCCAACTCTTTGCAACCCCATGAATCGCAGCACGCCAGGCCTCCCTGTCCATCACCAAATCCCAGAGTTCAGTCAGACTCACGTCCATCAAGTCCGTGATGCCATCCAGCCATCTCATCCTCTGCCGTCCCCTTCTCCTCCTGCCCCCAATCCCTCCCAGCATCAGAGTCTTTTCCAATGAGTCAACTCTTCGCATGAGTGGCCAAAGTACTGGAGTTTCAGTTTTAGCATCATTCCTCCCAAAGAAATCCCAGGGCTGATCTCCTTCATGAGACTCCCAATTAGATACATATTCTACCACCAAATATAATACGGCTGTTCCATAGACTTCCCATAAATGTCCTCTGAGTACCTCCAGGGGAGAGTTATTTATAATTTCAGACCAACAAATCAAACCCAAATCCACATTCCTTGAGGCTTTCTGGGTTTCATTTTTGCTTTCTTTAAATTAATTCAATACATGTTCACACTGATAAGCTTGAAGGAACAGATGAGATCAAGCTGTGACACGCCAAGCAGGTGGCTACTATCTGCTTTCCATCAGACCTGGGGTGCTGTCTTAGCAATGCATCACCTTGATTTATGGCTACATGTGGTACAGGAACTGTTGCACAGCATCCTCTGCTCTATACAATTCATTAGTAGCATTTCATTGGAAAAAAACTCTGGAATGGTAAACAGAGCCTAGGAATTGAATAATAACTGTAGTCAGTTACCCTTAAGCTGAGTTATCAGGGGGTACTCTGTCACTTATTTTATCCAAATTATACAGGCAGAACATTCAAATCAGTAGGAGTCCGATTCCCCTCTTTTGCAGAAAATAGGCCATGAGATTTCTACCAGGTATTGGCCATTTGTTTGGACAAGAGCGGCAAAAGACAGTTAAATACTACACCCTTGCTCTGAGCTTCTTGTGAGAAATATTGCAATGACTTCCCCCCATGGTAGTGTAAACTCCTAAAAAAAAATCTTTTCCATTTTCTCCTATCTACTATGGTTTCACCCTATTTCCAAACACTCTCTGAATATTAGATTTTGCAACTCATCGCACATAATGTTTACATACACAGAAAATAACAAGAGCCTTGCTAGCATATACAAACAAACATGTCAGGGTGAAGCACCTCAAGGGTGTCTGTTCTGCTTGGTTATGGAGCTACATTTCCCCTGATTTGGCTTAAAGGGAGAAAGTTAAGTCCTACCATAGATTACCTTGTAGAATATGCACGGTCAAATGCAATGTCATGAATATGGTATACTGGGTACTATTATAATTTCCTCCCATAAACATAAAGTTAAATCTGCTTTTAGAACCATCATTAAAGACAAAACACACATTTTAAGAGGTAGGAAAGATGCAAAGGTACTTTACTACATTCTCCCTCATTACTACCTGATGATCCTAGAAAACCTGTCAGTAGATTTTCTGTTACTTCTCATACTAATCACAGGGCACAATGATTTAAGAAAATCAACCCTTAATAAATTTTAAGGGAGAGGCCCTGCATTTATTTTTCAATGAGTCACATAAACTGTGTATTTCATTAGTCCTGCCTGTTTATATTGGCTGCTTCATCCAGTGCAACATGAGAGGCTCTCAAATGGATTATAGTAAACAGATGCCACCAGCATATTTTGGGTCAACATCCTGTTGGGTTTGAAGTGGTGACCCCTTTTAATTTTCTTGAAACAACTCTAGTCTGAGTATGTTCTAATACCTGACCAATTGGATTGAATAACAAGAGCCTAATGCCATCATCTGTGCTTTCACCTATCATAAATCTTAATGCTGGCTTATACTCACACAGTAATGGGGTAAATAGTGTTCCTTACCCCCAATTTATGCCTGTTTAAAACCTCAGAATATGACCTTAGTCAGAGATAGGGTTTTTGCAGATACAGTAAGTTGAGGTCTTGCTAGATTAGAAGTGAAGTCGCTCAGTCGTGTCCGACTCTTTGCGACCTCATGGACTGTAGCCTACCAGGATCCTCTGCCCATGGGATTTTCCAGGCAATAGTCCTGGAGTGGACTGCCATTTCCTTCCCCAGGGGATCTTCCCAACCCAGGGATCGAACCTGGGTCTCCCGCATTGTAGACAGACACTTTACCATCTGAGCCACCAGGAAAGTCCCTTGCTAGATTAGAGTATGTCCTAAATCCATTGACTGGTTATATCATTACTAAAAAGAGAAGGGAACACACAGAGGCTTTCAATGTAGAGCAGAGATTGGAATGATGTACAATAAACCAGAAACATCACAGATCACCAGGACATCCCAGGAGATAGGAAAAAGCAGGGAAGGATTATTTTCCACAGCTTTCAGAGGAAACGTGGCTCTGCCAACATCTTCATTTCAGAAATCTAGGCTCTAAAACTTTAGTAGACTAAATTTCTGTTGTCCTAAGCTACACAATTTATGGAAATTTGCTATAGAAGCCCTAGGAAACTAAAATAGTGCTAAAATTCACATTCCAGAATCATTTCTAGTAAATAGGGGTAAACAAGAGTACAACATGAGCAACAGCCTTGTCATTCTCTGAGTTTATTGCTTAATGGTAGGTTCTGTGAGAGAGAAATTACTTCTCACAGTTTAAGAAATGTCCCTGGTTTCCTCACAACTATTCCCCAGGAATTTTACACATTGGTCTGTATTTTAGTTAGATTTATTAGCCATCTTCTATTTGTAATAAAGGTGACCAAGGTCCTTAACTCCTCTCCCTTTCTCTGTGAAGAAAATTATTTCTCTGAGAAGAAAATTATCATAATGACATCAGTGTAGTGTATGAACCTTAGTTGGTGGTTTTTTTTTTTTTTTTTTGCTTTTAACCCTGCTTTACTTTAAAGCAAATAACGTTGAATTAAAGCAAATCCATGATAGAGCAGCAAATGTGGATTTTTTTCCATTCCACAAGATTTCAAATTATGCCTAGTTGGAATTCCAAACTGAGATAGGAAAGAAGACCTTAGCCAGATGGGTTATGGTATAGAAGGCCAGCTTCAGGTTTATGGAACTCCTTGTGGAGTCACACAGGGCCCTGAGATCAGTTTAACTCTTGGTTGTTGATATGGTAAAATTCTTACTTTTTGAGCATGAGGTCTTGTGTTTTCATTTTTCACTCAGTTCCGTGAACTGTAGAGCCAGTCCTGATGACGTATCAATCCCTCTTGGACCACTTTATTTTCTGTGCAGTTTTCATCATATCAGGGTCAGCTGAAACACTCAAATGACCCACTTTGATGGTTTCCTGTTAACATCCAGGAATAGTCTGCCTTACTTATTGACCAATCAGAACCATTTAGAGGGAGTGAATGGAAGAAAAGCTTCCTTCTCAATCACTGTCTTATTTAGAACAGTAGTAGCTCATGGTCCCCTGCAATTCTGCATCACTTAGTGTTTAGAACTGAGGAGAGTTTGGACAATTCCAAAGGATCCCACTTATCAAGCTAATTAAAACTTGATGGTGAGTTAACTTAGTTGCTATGCTCTGTGAGGAGGACAAAGACATCAGTGTTCAGTTCCTCTATAACATCAGTTATAATTCTGTATTCACGTAAAGGCAATGCAACCATATAATAGTCCCTGCAGTCACACATACCCATTTGCAACTTCATCTCACTTAGGTTTCTGCCCTCATGTTCTCTGCATACACTTTCACATGAGGACATTTACAAGCACCCTCCCTATCTTCCATAAGCTTATTGTATATTCTGCCCTCCATTCTAATAATCCAAAAATAGTTTGAAGACCATCACAGGCAACTTCACTCAAATTATTACATATGGTTTCAGATCCTGAATTGGAGACTAGGGACAGATGGAGACTGGGTACATATGATCTGAGATCCTGGATTGGGAACTGGGTACACAGATCCCTGGTTTGGGGACTGGCCTTCCCTGGTGCGTCAGATGATAAAGAGCCTGCCTGCAATATAGGAGGTGTGGGTTTAATCCCTCGGTCAGGAAAATCCCCTGGAGAAGGGAATGGGGTAACCCAGTCCAGTTTCTTGCCAGGAGAATTCCATGGGCAAAGGAGCCTGGTGGGCTATACTTCGTGAAATTGCTGAGTCGGACATGACTGAGCGACTAACACAAACACACAGATCTCAGTCTTTCAAGGTACTGGGACTTTAACTGAGGGAGTAAATCCTGCTCCCTGTTTAAGTATATTTCAGGTAATGGGCTTGAGACTGTAGTACTCCCTTCCTTCAATTCAAATGTTGATAATGACCTTCAGTTTCTTATTGGGAATCCTATCAATGTCCACTGTTTTAATATTATCTTTTCTTAAGCGAATTTGTCCAGCTGTACTTGCTTGGACTTTCTTCTCTTATTTTTCATTTCTTCCCACTGTGCTTATGAGAGGGAAGTTTTTCCTCCGTACAGTTTCATTTGTAGTAACTGAGTATGTTTGTCCATTGCTGTCTGTTGATTTTTTCCGAGCATACATAAAGCAACTAAGGCAGTCTCATCTGACCCATACTCACTGCCTTGTCAATGTCAACAATATTAACTAAGCTTTTATCTCTGGATAATATAAAGTCTAAGTTACACTTGTCACACTGCTTTCATATGAAAATAAGTATATGTGTTAGTTGCTTAGTCGTGTTCAACACTTTGCAACCCCATAGACTGCAGCCCACCAGGCCCCTCCATCCATGGGATTCTCCAGGCAAGCACACTGGAATGGGTTTCAATTTCCTTCTCCCAAAGGAACTATAGAAAGAAAGAAAGTGAAGTAGCTCAGTCATGTCCGACTCTTTGCAATTCAATCGACTGTAGCCTACCACGCTCTTCCATCCATGGAACTTTCCAGGCAAGAGTACTGAAGTGGGTTGCTATTTCCTTCTTCAGAAAATAAGTATACCATTGTAGAATACTCTTGCCACCTCCTGGTTGAACACATTCAATTTACCTTGATTCATGGACCCAACATTCCAGGTTCCTAGGAAATATTGTTCTTTACAGTGTCAGACTTTACTTTCACCACCAGACACACCCACAAATAAGCGTTGTTTCCACTTTGGCCCAGCCGCTTCATTCTTTCTGCAGCTACAAGTAATTGCCCTCTGATCTTCTCCAGTAGCATATGGGACACCTCCTGAGCTAGGGAGCTCATCTTCCATTGTCAATTTTTTTTTTCCTTTTCATACTGTTCATGGGGTTCTCCTGGCAAGAACACTGGGAATGCGTTGCCATTTCCTCCTGTTGTGGACCATGTTTTGTCAGAGCTCTTCCCTATAATCAGTCCATCATGGGTGACCCTGTATAGCATGGCTCATAGCTTCATTGAAATATGCAAGCCCATTTGCCATGACAAGGCTGCAATCCATGAAGTAGAATCAGTGAACTAAAATAGACAAGAATGAGCAAATTTAATTCAGGTAACCATTATATCTACTACTGTGGACAAGAATCCCTTAGAATAAATGGAGCAGTCCTCATAGTCAACAAGAGAGTCAGAAATGAGTACTTGGGTGCAACCTCAAAAATGATAGAATGATCTTGGTGCATTTCCAAGGTAAACTATTCAACATCACAGTAATACAAGCCTAGCCCCAATCACTGATGCTGAAGGATCTGAAATTGAAGAGTTCTATGAAGATGTACAACAACTCCTAGGACTAATGCTAATAAAAGATGTCCTTTTCATCACAGGGGGTTGGAATGCAAATGTAGGAAGTCAAGAGATATGAGAAATAACAAGAAAATTTGATCTTGGGGAACAAAATGAAGCAGGACAAAGGCTAAAAGAGTTTTGTCAAGATAGCACAGTGTTCAAAAAACCCCTTTTGGACAATAGAAGAGATGACTATACCCATGGACATCACCAGATTGATTATATTCTTTGCAACCAAAGATGAAGAAACTCTATACAGCCAGCAAAAACAAGACCTGGAGCTGACTGTATCTCAGATCACCAGATCCTTATTCAAAAACTCAGGCTTCAGTTGAAGAAAGTAGGGAAAATCACTGGGCCATTCAGGTATGACCTAAATCAAATTTCTATGATTATACATTGGAGGTGATGAATAGATTCAAGGGATTAGATCTGGTAGACAGAGTACCTGAAGAACTATGGATGGAAGTTTGTAACACTGTACAGGAGGCAGTGACCAAAACCACCTCAAAGAAAAAGAAATGCAAGAAGGCAAAGTGGTTTTCTGAGGAGGCTTACAAATAGCTGAGGAAAGAAGAGAAGTGAAAGGCAAGGGAGAAAGGGAAAGATATACCCAACTGAATGCAGAGTTCCCAAGAATAGGAAAGAGAGATAAGAAGGCCTTCTTAAATTAGCTAAGCAAAGAAATAGAGGAAAACAATAGAACAGGAAACACTAGTGATCTCTTCAAGAAAACTGGAGAGATCAAAGGAACATTTCATGCAAGAATGGGCACAAGGGACAGAAACAGTAAGGACGTAACAGAAGCAGAAGAGATAAGGATGAGGTTGGAAGAATACACAGAAGAAATATAACTATACAAAACGTCTTAATGAATGACCCAGATAACAACTATGGTATGGTCACTCGCATGGAGCCAGACATCCTAGAGTGTGAAGTCAAATGGGCCTTAGGAAGCATTACTATGAACAAAGCTAGTGGAAGTGATGGAATTCCAGTTGACCTATTTAAAATCCTAAAAGATGATGCTGTTAAAGTACTACATTCAATATGCCAGCAAATTTGGAAAACTCAGCAGTGGCCACAGGTTTGGAAAAAGTGAGTTGTCATTCCAAGCCCAAAGAAGGGCAATGCTAAACAATATTCAAACTACTGTACAATCATGATTATTTCACAAGTTAGTAAAGTAATGCTCAAAAACTTTCAAGTTAGGCTTCAGCAGTACCTGAATTGAGAACTTCCAGATGTAAAAGCCTGGTTTCAAAGAGGGCAGAGGGACCAGAAATCAAATTACCAATATTTGCTGGATCATGGAGAAAGCTAAGGAGTTTCAGAAAAACATATACTTTTAATTCATTAACTACACTAAAGCTTTTGACTGTGTGGATCACAAGAAACTGTGGAAAATTCTTAAAGAGATGGGAGTACCAGAGCACCTGTCTCCTGAGAAACCTGTATGCAGGTCAAGAAGCAACAATTATAACTGGACACGAAACAACAGACTGGTTTAAAATCAGGAAAGGAGTATGTCAAGGTTGTATACTGTCACCCTGCTTATGTAACTTATATGCAGAATATAATATGCAAAATGCTGGGCTGGATTAATCACAAGCTGGAATCAGAATCGCCAGGAGAAATATCAACAACCTCAGATGTGCAGATGATACCACTCTAATGGCAGAAAGTGAAGAGGACCTAGAGAGCCTCTTGATGAAGGTGAGGGAGGAGAGTGAAAAAGCTGGCTTGAAACTAAACATTCAAAAAACTAAGATCATTGCATCCTGTCCCATCACTTCATGGCAAATAGATGGGGAAAAAGTAGAAACAGTGACAGATTTTATTTTCTTTGACTTAAAAAATCACTGTGGATGATGACTGCAGCCATGAAATTAAAAGACACTTGCTCCTTAAAAGGAAAGCTATGACAATATGGACAGTGTATTCAAAAGCAGAAACATTTCTTTGTTGGCAAAGGTCCAATAGTCAAAGTTATGGTTTCTTCAGTAGTCATGTACAGATATGAGAGTTGGACCATAAAGAAGGCTGAGAGCTAAAGAGTTGACGCTTTTGAAGTACGGTACTGGTGAAGACTTAAGAGTTCCTTAGAATGCAAGATCAAACCAGTCAATCCTAACGGAAATCAACTCTAGATCAGTCCATTGGAAGAACTGATGCTGAAGCTCCAACAGTTTGGCCACTGATGTTAAGAGCCGATTCACAGAATAAACCTGATGCTGCGAAAGATTGAAGGCAGGAGGAGAAAGGGGCCACAGAGGATGAGATGTTTGAATGGTATCACTGACTCAATGGACATGAATTTGAGCCAACTCCAGAAGATAGTAGAGGCTGAGGCGGCTGGTGTGCTGCAGTCCATGGTGTCCCAAAAGTCAGACTCGACTCAGTGAGTGAGCAGCAAGTACCATTGCTGATTTGGGGAAGGGTTGGTCATGTATGGATGTGAGAATCCGACTGTGAAGAAAGCTGAGCACCGAAGAATTGATGCTTTTGAACTGTGGTGTTGGAGAAGATGCTTGAGAGTCCCTTGGACTGCAAGGAGATCCAACCAGTCCATTCTGAAGGAGCTCAGCCCTGGGTGTTCTTTGGAAGGAATGATGCTAAAGCTGAAACTCCAATACTTTGGCCACCTCATGCAAAGAGTTGACCCATTGGAAAAGACTCTGATGCTGGGAGGGATTGGGGACAGGAGGAAAAGTGGATGACAGAGGATGAGATGGCTGGATGGCATCACTGGCTCGATGGACATGAGTTTGAGTGAACTCTGGGAGATGGTGATGGACAGGGAGGCTTGGCGTGCTGCGATTCATGGGGTCGCAAAGAGTCGGACATGACTGAGCGACTGAACTGAACTGAACTGTAGCAGTTACCCCTTCATCATTAGGCCTATGAAACTCTGCCTGAACCAGAGCAGCAAATGGCCTCTCATAATTTCTGGAAGTGTCTTCCCAAAAGTTTGCAACCACTTAATGATTTAGTAACAAACCTAAGCAATCCCTTCCATTTGATAATAATAGAATTGCAACACATCCCTCCATCATTGGCTTCCTGGGTAGCTCAGTGGTAAAGCATCTTCCTGCCAATGCAGGAGTCGCAGGAACCTGGGCTTCGATCCCTGTGCTGGGAAGATCCCCTGGTGGAGGAAATGGCAACCCACTCCAGTATTCTCACTTGGATAATCCCATGAACAGAGGAGCCTGGCAGGTTATAGTCCAAACAGGTGCAAAGAATCAGACATAACTGAGCACAGGCGCACATGCACACCCTCCATCATTAATTTGATGAATCCATGCCAGTAACAATACACCAATCTCCTGTTGGTTAACGGGCATTGATTAAACAAAAGACCTTCAGTATTCAGTCATTACCTGATTTTAGCCTCTAATTTCATGGAAAGTTTTTCAAGTAATCAATGACTTGAATCATTTGCAAGAGAGTAAAACATTTCTTGAAGAAGCCACAAAGATTCAAGGTCTTCAAGTGAAGAAAAGTAAAATCTTACAGATTTTCCCACAGTACTACTATTAAAGGCTGGACTTTCTTCTCTTTATTCATGTACTCCATTCCTCAGCTTCCAGATCTAGTTTCTCTATCTCCTGTCAGTGGTAAGACTTATCCCACTTCATATGTTTCCAAGAGTTCACCATGTCACACCACCAATGGGTAGCTGACCATTTTGGAATCCAAGTCTCATTGTATTTTTCCATGAACTCCTTTTACATTGGAAAACAAAACTCTTTATTAAAAGATGCTTGCTCCTTGGAAGGAAAGTTATGACCAACCTTGACAGTGTATTGAAAAGCTGAGACATTACTTTGCCAGCAAAGGTCCATCTAGTCAAAGCTATGGTTTTTCCAGTATTCATGTATGGATGTGAAAGTTGGACTATAAAGAAAGCTGAGCACAAAATAACTGATACTTTTGAACTGTGGTATGGGAGGAGACTCTTGACAGTCCCTTGGACTACAAGGAGATTCAACCAGTCCATCCTAAAAAAAATCAGTTCTGAATATTCATTGGAAGGACTGATACTGAAGCTGAAACTCCAATACTTTGGCCACCTGATAAGAAGAATGGACTCATTTGAAAAGACCCTGATGCAGGGAAAGATTAAAGGTGGGAGAAGAAGCGGAAGACAGAGAATGAGATGGTTGGATGGCATCACCAATTCAATGGACATGAGTTTGAATAAACTCGAAGTTGGTGAGGGACAGGGAGGCCTGGCGTGCTGCAGTCCATGGGGTCACAAAGAATCAGACACAACTGAGCGACTGGACTGAACTGAAGCATTACTATTTGGGGGGCTTAAATACAAACCTGCCCACAAAACCAACTGGAACTCACACAAACGATTGTCAAATCAGATTCACAAGTCAGAAATCTTGTCTAGTATGAAGTTTTATAATTTCAAGGATACAACAGTGAGGCCTTGTGAAGTGGGGAAAAAATTAGGGTCTTGTGTAGAAGTTTGGGTCCTTTTTTGGACATTGAATGTGCCCTGCCCCACACTTCTAGATTTAGTTTCCAAGTAAATTGTTAATTGCCTTACTTATACAGATGGACTTTTCTTAACCACAAAACATCTCTTTTTTAATACTTAGCTAACATGACATTTTCCTTGGGATCATGACCTTAAATTTATGGATTCCTGGTTTATTACAAGCAATTCTGGACGGCTCTGACAATATGCTAAAAATATTTTATATACAAGGATTCTCATACCACCAAAAATTAGTTTATTCTGAAGAATCACTGAGTTATTATGTTTACAGAAAGATTAGACCAAAACGCCTGCCTTTTTTGTATCCCAAAAGTTTCTCTCCACACCTGCCCCCATCAGGAGAGAGAACAGACTCAGAGATGCCATCCTCCTCCTAGTACTACGTCTTCTGTACAAAAGTCCCTTATGGACTTCTTTCACAGAAGCAATGCTTCTAAAGTTGAATATTTTATTGCTACTTATTTTTCTCATATGTTGAAAACTGCTTCATTTTATATTGACTAGAAATCACATATTCCTTATTTAACATGACTTGTAATGAAGCTGAAAACCCATTTGATTTCACCTGAGAAGCTTCTCTTCGATCCCTGTCCACATCTAGGAATCTACTATCACTACTACAGTGAAGGCTTCCATGAATTCACACCTGGCTTCCATTTTAAACTTAACATATTCAATATTCCCTTCACTGTAGTACAACTCTGGTTATTTTAAAATGACAACCTGATTGCTGAGCCCAGGTTCAACATCATTTATGCTCTGCCCATTTCATAACCAGAAAAATTCATGGATTTTATTTTTTCTCCAAGATACATTAAATAATCACCTTTACAAAAGATTCTCTGCTGTGTCTTAAAGATGTTTCATTATTTCATACATTCAGTTCTTCAAATATTTTGTTCTTTAGTCATCAGCCAAAGTTTTATCTACCAACCATGACTCACTTGGCACAACTACAGCGCTGGTTTCATTCATGCCACCACTAATTCTCGAACTGCTGTCATGCACCTGAATGCAGCTGATGAAAAACACACAACTGAATCATGCTGATCATCTCTTTAAAACTATGACCTTGAAAATGACCTGTGTCCTTCATGCTGCCAAGTAATGCTATTATTCTTCCATAAGCCCTCACTCTCTTTCGCTCACATGAAATTATAGATTCCTTTCACATTTCAAATCCTTCCCCAATCTCATTGCCAGCTGATCTTATTTCTTATGTCACTGAAAAAAAAATTGCAGCAACCGTGAGGACAAGTTCAGACTCCCACTGCTGTATATACTTAATATCAGTTAGGATCTTTGCTTCCCTAATACTTGTCTTGAATATTACTTGTCTTGCATAAACATATGCAGCATTTCTTAGCCTTGTTGCTATTGACATATTGAGTCAGATATTGCAGGACCAGGGGGAGAATGGGAGCTGTCCTATGCATTATAGGATGTATGGGCATGCCTGGCCTCTCTTATTTGAAGTCAAGGAGCTCCTTCATCCCCATTCACCA
This sequence comes from Ovis canadensis, assembly GCF_042477335.2. Lineage (NCBI taxonomy): Eukaryota > Metazoa > Chordata > Mammalia > Artiodactyla > Bovidae > Ovis > Ovis canadensis. The sequence continues at coordinate 36,690,829 of NC_091261.1, read as the reverse complement.
ACTGTGGCAATCAGAAATGTCTCCAAACACTGAAAATTTTTGCAAACTTTTCCCCTATTGAAAATCATTGCCAGAAAAGAAATATTGATGCCAATCACTGAGGTTAACCACTGAGGCCAACCTCTTCGCTTACTCATCAACTTTCTGGCTACACACAGATTCCTTTCAAGGAAAGCTTCTCTCTTACACAATGTATTCCTCTTTAATGGGTCATTTTCATAATCATATATATCTATATATACACACTACTATTTCTCCCAGCTTAGAAAACAAAGCAAATAATTAAAATCATTTGCATATCACATTTCCCTTGCCAGATACCCTGAGGGAACCTAATACCATTTAACCAAAACTTAAGAATAATTTATACTCACTGTCTTGATGGCTGCTTATTTTATTCTCTCTTAAATCTCCTCCATACTAGTTTTTGCCCCAGCCTAAACATTAAATGTCTCTTCCTCTGTTAACAGTTCCTTCTCTCTTTTCCTCACCTTACCTAATCTATTAATAGTGTATGATAACTACCTTCTCCTTCATTTAGCTTCTCTATTTTCCTATTACTTCTCTAGTCTTTTATTATTATTATCTCAGTCTTTCAGTGGTTTCTTCTTTTCTAGACTTCTCAAGGGTATGCTCTAGGTATCAGCACCTGATTTTCTCCCCCTCATCTTTCTTTGCACTTACTTCCTTGGTGATCTCATTCCATCTCATGGCTTTATGTGCAATCTAAATGCTAATGATTCCCAAATCTGTATTTCTATGCCATATTTCTATCCTGAATTCCACATTCATAAACTCAATTACTTTTTTTTTTTAACATTTCTGCTTGAATGTTGTGACTATAATGGGTCTATTTTTCCTGAAATCCATTCCTCAAACTCCCTTATTCAGTTCAGAGCACACTGGACCTGACATCTGTAGTTTGTGTACATCAGAAATTCCTGAAAGCTGGCTTCCGAGTGGAATCAAACCACAGGAGACACATGTAGAAAGACGAAAAGCAGGAGAAAAGGAAGGATATAATTATTCTCCCGTCTTGGTGTCATCTCTCATAACAGTTGTATTTCTTCCACGGCTCCAGCTCCTCTAATAGAGGCCCACTGTGCTTCTAGTTTCCGTCAGCAACCCATTCTCCTCAGCTGCAGTAAAGCAGTTTCCTCTGTCCCTCCATCCAAGTGGTAGATGCCTCCTGTTGCTGCTAATTGTGAGTGGCCACACCATCTCCAAACTGGCTTTTTAAAAGTTATCTGTACTACTAATTACCTATGCCAATTCTCTTTGTTTTAAATACTCAGTACTCTCTTTACTTGATCGGGCTCTCATCACTGCAGCCATCTAGTAGACATGTCATAATAAACATTTCTCAAAATAAATCACTGATCTTCATTTCTTTGGCCCAGCCATACCTGCCCACACATCTCCATCAAATCTAACAACTTGGGATTACTCAAGATGGACTAACAAATAACTCTCTTAATTTTTATTTTTGCCAAAGGAAGAATACTTGAAAATGGCTTGTGTGACTTCCATCCACATTTTCCTGGCCAGAACATGCTCAGCGACCCTGAACATAACTGCATGGATCACTGTTATTCCATCTTACCATTAACCAAGCCAAAGACCTGAGAGGTCTTTCACTCTTTAGCACACCACTCTCCTTAGCACACCACTCTCCTTAGCACACCACTCTCTTTTTAGCACACCACCTCCCTAGTTACAAATTTTGATTCCGCCTACCTGTGTAAACAGCTTTGACTTTCATATAATTATCACTTAGATCACTGCTAAAGACTTATTTGACTTCCTTAGCTGCAGGGTCAAACATCTCTGATTCATTGTTTAAATGTTGTGTAAATTATATTGAATATTACAATCTCATTATATCAATCCCCTTCTTAAAAAAAAATAGCTTATTTTGCCCCCACTGAAAGCTCAAATTTCTTTAACTGTAACATTTTATATGAACTAGTTTCTTTTCTATTCTATGTCATTATCTTCATCTTTCATTTATTACTGAGCCCCTGCCTCATGTAGCATAAATTTACTTCAGCTTATATTTACTCCCTTATTGATCAAGTACGCGGTGCTTGATATGTTCTCTCAAAGTTCCTCAGATTTTAAATTTAACAGTAATTACCACACTTTATTTTATTTGCTTACATTACTTTCCATCTATATTCACTTCAAGTACTGGGCTCTTTGAAGACATGTTTTGTTCAATGCTATATAAATAAAGCTCAGAAAAAGAATATTTAAAAGTAACTTAATAATTTTGCTTTCAATTAACTATGTATCTATCAATTGAAAGTGTTTGTTTCTCCTTTTCTGTAAAACCAAAACTATATTTCCAATTTTTATTTTATGATTATTACATAATACAGTATATTTTCTACTTCTTTTTTTATTGGTTTATTTTTTTATTTTTTATTTTTATTTTTAATTTTACTTTACAATACTGTATTGGTTTTACCATACATTTAATACACTGTTTACCTTAAATATTCATAATATTATACTAGATATTACACTTTTAATTCTACAATCAGTCACAGGGTCAGTTTTATCCTTTTCATTGTACCTGACTAAAGAGGAGATTGACGAGAGTTAGAAAACATGCACTTGAAACCAATAATGGGCACACTGTGAAGGACGTCAAAATTTAAAAATATCATGAGATAACTTAAGGAGTGAAAAATTGCTGTCTTTTTCATTTAGTAGGTTAGTTGAGAAGGTAAAATTATTCACTGAGCATGAATTTTGGTTCAAATATATTTTTCTAAATCATCTTCTCAAACATATAATATATACACACACACACACACAAAGCTTATTAAAATAAACATTTGAATTGAGGTTCTACATTAAATGAAAACAGCATTCTCTTTTAAAAATGCATTACTAAATATTTGTGTTTTCTGAAAACACATTAATTACATATGTATGAAATGGTATGCTGCAGTATGATTTAAAAATAAATTGGCAAAAACATAAAAGGATTACATGAAGGAAATATGTCAAAACCATGGCAAATGTTGAATTTAAGTCATGGTCATATGTAATTTAATAAATTATTTAGTATTTGTATGAAAATAATATAACAAAAATAAAGCAAAAACAAATATATACAACTTTTATTTTTAGGAGTCTGTAAGGTGTCTAGATATATATATGTGTGTGTGTATATATATATATATATATATATATATATATATATATGGCATATAGTATTATATTTGATCAGAACCTCGTAGTGATGCTTCCAAAGGCCCATTTGACTTTGCATTCCAGGATGTCTGGCTCTAGATGAGTGATTACAGCATCGTGTTTATCTGGGTCATGAAGATCTTTTTTGTATAGTTCTTCTGTGTATTCTTGCCACCTCTTCTTAATATCGCCTGCTTCTATCAGGTCCATACCATTTCTGTCCTTCATTGTATCCAACTATGCATGAAATGTTCCCTGGTATCTCTAAATTGCTTGGAGATCTCTTGTCTTTCCCATTATATTTTTTTTCTCTATTTCTTTGCATTGATCACTGAGGAAGGCTTTATCTCTGTGCTATTTTTTGGAACTCTGCATTCAAATGGGTATCTCTTTCCTTTTCTCCCTTGCCTTTAGCTTCTCTTCTTTCCTCAGCTATTTGTAAGACCTCCTCAGACAACCATTTTGCCTTCTTGCATTTCTTTTTTGTGGAGATGGTCTTGATCACTGCCTCCTATACAATGTCAAGAACCTCTGTCCATAGTTCTTCAGGCACTCTATCAGATCTAATCCCTTGAATCTGTTTGTCACTTGCACTGTATAATTGTTAAGGGATTTGACTTAGGTCATACCTGAATGGTCTACTGGTTTTCCCTACTTTCTTCAATTTAAGTCTGAATTTTATAATAAGGAATTCATGATCTCAGCCAGAGTTAGTCCCCAGTCTTGACTTTACTGACTGTATAGAGCTTCTCCATCTTTGGCTAAAAGAATATACTCAATCTGATTCTGCTATTAACCACCTGGTCATGTCCATGTGTAGAGTCATCTCTCTTGTTGTTGGAAGAGGGTGTTTGCTATGACCAGGGCATTCTCCTGGCACAACCCTATTCACCTTTGCCCTGCTTCATTTTGTACTCCAAGGCCAAATTTGCCTGTTACTCCAGGTATCTCTTGACTTCCTACTTTTGCACTCCAGTTCCTTATAATGAAAAGGATAACTTTTTTGGGTGTCAGTTCTAGAAGGTCTTGTAGGTCTTCATAGAACTGTTCAACTTCAGCCTCTTCAAGATTACTAGTTGGGTCACAGACTTGGATTACTGTGATATTGAATGGTTTGTCTTGGTAACAAAGATCATTCTGTTGTTATTGAGATTGCACCCAAGTACTGCATCTGAGACTCTTTTGTTGACTATGGGGGCTACTCCATTTCTTCTAAGGAATTCTTGCCCACGTAGTAGATATAATGGTCATCTGAGTTAAATTCCCCTATTCCAGTCCGTTTTAGTTCAGTGATTCCTAAAATGTCAGTGTTCACTCTTGCCATCTGCTGTTTGACCACTTACAATTTACCTTGATTCATGGACCTAACGTTCCAGGTTGCTATGCAATATTGTTTTTTACAGAATATCACTTTACTTCCATCACCAGTCACATCCACAACTGGACATTGTTTTTGCTTGGCTTCATCTCTCCATTCTTTCTGGTGTTATTTCTCCACTCATCTCCAGTAGCATATTGGGCACCTACTGACCTGGGGAATCATCTTTCAGTGTCCTATATTTTTGCCTTTTCATATTGTTCATGGGGTTCTTATGGCAAGAATACTGAAATGGTTTCCCAGTGCCTTCTCCAGTGGGCCACATTTTGTCAGAACTCTCCACCATGACCCATCCTTCTTGGGTGAACCTGCATGGCATGGCTCATAGTTTGAGTTAGACAAGACTGTGGCCATGTGATCAGTTTGATTAGTTTTCTGTGACTATGGTTTTCATTCGGTCTGCCCTCTAATAGATAAGGATAATCCATTATGGAAGCTTCCTGATGGGAGAAACTGACTGTGGGGGAAACTCTCATTCTTGTGGGCTGGGCCATGCTCAGTAAATCTTTAATCCAATTTTCTATTGACGGGTGGGGTTGTATTCCTTCCTTGTTTGACCTGAGACCAAATTATGGCAGATGTAATGAAAATAATGGTGATCTCCTTCAAAAGGTCCCATGCATACACTGCCACACTCAGTGCCCCCAATCCTGTAGAAGGCCCCTGCCAACCCAGGAGTACAACTAGCAGAGGTGACAGAAAGTCAGTTGAGCTATTTCAAATCCTAAAAGATGATGCTGTTAAAGTGCTGCACTCAATACACCAGTGAATTTGGAAAACACAGCAGAGGCCACAGAATTGGAAAAGGTCAGTTTTCATTCTAATCCCAAAGAAAGGCAAAGCCAAAGAATGTTCAAGCTACTGCACAACTGCACTTATCTCACACACTAGCAAAGTAATGCTCAAAATTCTCCAAGTCAGTCTTCAACAGTACATGAACTGTGAACATCCAGATGTTCAATCTGGATTTAGAAAAGACAGAGGAACCAGAGATCAAATTGCCAACATCCATTGGATCATTGAAAAAGCAAGAGAGTGTCAGAAAAATATTTACTTCTGCTTTATTGACTGCACCAAAGCCACTGACTATGTGTATCACAACAAACTGTGGAAAATTCTTAAAGAGATGGGAATACCACACCACCTGACCTGCCTCCTAAGAAGTCTGTATGCAGGTCAAGATGCAACAGTTATAACCGAAAATGGAACGACACAATGGTTCCAAATACAGAAAGTTGTACATCAAGGCTATATATTGTCACCCTGCTTATTTAACTTATATGCAGAGTACATCATGCAAAATGAGGGGCTGGATGAAGCACAAAGTAGAATCAAGATTGCCCAAAGAAATACATCATATATTTTCTTTGTTAACCTTAACACTGATATTAAACTTATACAAGTACAAATGCACCATATCTCTGGATCTATAACTTGAACTATGTGTGTGTGTGTATGAACCACATGGTTTAAAAAATAAAGGATCAATACATATTTCTGACTTACACATGATTATTCACCTGAAAAATTATTTTTGTTTTACATCTGCCTCCACCATAATCAACTGGTATATACAGAGTTTAAAAATACATTATTAAAGTGCAATTTTAATGTGCAGAGTCACAAATAATAATAATCCAGGTAGCTCTAAACTTTATAAAAATTAAATATGTCTAGTGAACAAAAGATATTCAACTTAAATTATCTGGGCTTAGCTATCATTTTTTATAGGTTTAGGATATCAAATTTTATTTTTTTACTATGTAATATGATGAATTTGTCTCAGGAGATCCTTGTTTATGATAAATTTGCCACATTACATCTTTTGGGGTGTAAAAAGTTTGGTTTTTATGATTTCCTGAACTAAAAGTTATCTATGTAGTGAAATGTCTGGCTACATAAAATTTTGCCTGTAGTAAATTATACTTTTGCTTTATGTTGCAATGTGTGGCAAGTTATCTTACTTCATTGCATTTTATTTCTATTACCTAGTATTTGATTAAAACATAACTTATGAGACATTAATAGAATTGAATGTATGTGAATACAGCCTTATTTAAAACCAGAACATTATCAGTGATTTTGCAGCTATTTTTCATCCATTATCTGCCATACAGATGCAGTTATACTTTTGCATTTTGTGCTTAGAATTTCCTTGGTTTCTTAATAGACAGCATCTGGTTAAAAGTTTATTTCTGGATCCAGACAGTCTGTATTTGGATCTTGCTTCCTTCTTTTCACAGTCTTTTTTTAGTCTATCAGTAATCTCTTTCCCTAGTTCCTTCTGGAAATTTAAGCAATTTTGAAAAGAGTGGAAAAAAGTTAAATGATGAAATATAGTGTTTCCACATTATAAATTTCTCCCACAAGCTCCTTCAGCAAACTGAGAAATGGTTGTAAAGGACATTTAACTAGAAAATAACTAAGTGGGACCAATATTGAACACCATGTCACACAAAGGAAGAGTATAGGTGAACCACCTCATTCTATTAATATCAATAATCTCAGGAAAAGATGATTAATATTAGATCAATGTATGCTAAGTTGCTTCAGTCGTGTCCAACTTTGCGACCCTTTGGAGTGTAGCCTGTCAGGCTTCTCTGTCCATGGGATTCTCCAGGAAAGAATACGGGAATGGATTGCCATGCCCTCCTCCAGGGGATCTTTCTGACCCAGGGATCAAACGTGTCTCTTATGTCTCCTGAATTGGTAGATGGGTTCTTTACCACCAGTGCCACCTGGGAAGCCCCTTAGAATAGGTATGGGTAAAATACTGAGGGCCATGGGAAGAAAATAACTTGTCTATGGCTGCTTATTCAATAGGCTACATTTACAGAGCAGCACCTGACCTAGCAATGAGTCTCCACAAATGGAGACTCAAACGTGAAACTGAAAGATTGGCAAGATCTTACTGGGATTTTCAGTTAATAATAAAAAAATGGCAAACGCCAAACCATCAGAAAAATAAAAGCATAAATGAAGAAGGTCCCATGTTTGTCTTATCCACAAGGCATTTCACAGATGATACCTGCAAAATTAGGGAAAAAAACTCTAAAGTGTGAAAAGCCCTGCTGGAGAGATTTTGAATAAACACTGTTAGTGATGATCTTGGAATAAGCCAGAGAAGGCAAATTGCCCTTATGGGTAAAATCTGACAGATAGAATTTGTTACAGCTATCATAATTTTCAAAGCATCTAGTCAACAAGCCAATGCTCATGACATGTATTGATCTTACCATTTATCTAATTAATGCTATTCATCCTAAAACAGGTCACTTGTTCTCCCATTACATCGATGCAATATTCACTCAGAGGTCTATCCACTGCAATGCTTGCTACTAGGTAATTCTTTTTTTCTGAAAATCAGTTAGAGTGTTTTTTTCGTGCTAACTTAGTTGTGCCATTTTAGATTAATTGGAGGATAAATCCAGATGGTCCAACATCCATTTACCATGAACTCTGAACACAGAAAAAATATGTAGTATTCTGAAAGCTAAATTAACAATAAAAATCTCCTACACTAAACAGATTTATAAGCAACAAAGTAAACGTTTTCATTCAGTTACACTCATCTTAACAAATCCTGGTGATACTTTTTAAATAAATAGATTAACAAAGAGAAAAAGGTTATCTACACAGAAAAAAATATACTGATATCAGATCTTTTATCACTAACATTCAATACCAGTGGACCAAGAAATAGCATCTATGTAGGTATAGAAGAGCTCTCCTTTACTAGAATTCTTTAAGGAAGAATGGATAATGTCTTTAGCTAATCAATCAATTTTCATAAATCTTAAAAATAACCAAATTAATTCCCAGACTTCTGAAAAAAAAAAAACACTTGAGATGTTCTTTAGCAAAATGAAAATTTGAGATATAAGTGTTTATAATATGTTGTCCAAGAAACAGAACTTATCCAGAGGTAAAAACAGAAAGAAAATACAATTCTTTATAAAAAGAAAATAAATTTCTATGCTGACCACTATGTGGTAGGCTGAAAGAGTATGTCAGAGACAAAGATTTCCGTTCAACAAATCATTACATAAATTGTGTGATTAAGGCTACAGATAATCTTAAGATCTTATAGCCACATTATAAGAACATCATTAAGAACATATAGAAATCAAGAAATACTGGTGAAAAGCCAGGAATAAATTTGTACTGGAAATCATCCTATTGGTTTTGGTAAAGTTGGTCTAGTTCACCAGGTGTTCCTCATATAATCTCCTGAATTGCCCTCTTAGAGTGATTTACCATCTGCTGCCTTTCCAATAAATGTTAATTCAGTCAGATTAGTATTTATACCACCTGTAAGCCTGAGAACCTCTTTCCCTCCTGTTCATCAGCATGTTGAGCAAAACCTAATCTCAAGTTTGTGGTTAATGCATTGTTTAAATGAATGAATAAATAGACAAATGTATGCATTTTTACTCTCTTTTTCAGATGTTAGCTCTGAAAGGGAGTTATATGTCCATATAAAGAGTAGATAAGTAGAAAAGAGCTGCTCATAGACGCAACATGAGCACTTGTTAAACCTAATCTTTCAGTTTGGACCTGCCAATCCTTTTTGTTTTTTAGCATTACACCTTTTGAGATCATGGTGCACCGAGAGGACCCAGTGCTGACAGGTGCCTTCTGGGGGTCACACTGGCAAGTTAGGGGGCAGGAGTAGAGTCTGAAGGTGACTCTGTCTTGAAGGGGTATGTCAGCCCCATCCTGCCTGCCTGCCATGGAGAAGAGATGTTGAGCAGCTCCAAGTTGAGGCCTGCTACCTTTTGTCCACCCACCTGGTGCCGTTCCTGGAGCACCAGCACGCTCAGCCCTGTCCTCATCCCCCCATGGCACCAGTAGCCTCTCCCTGGTCGCATCCCCTCTTGCCACTGTTGGCTCCCTTTCTCATGGCCTGCCTGCATTCCCCTTGCCTCCTTGTCCTTGCTTTCGTCTTTTCCATCCAGGCTCTCCACCAGTCCTTGTAAGGTCACCGACTTACCTGGTTGGAGTGCTGCTGAAGTGGTCCATCAGGCAGTGCAGAACATCGTGGCTGCAGCAGCATGGGAAGGTGCGCCAGGTGCCCAGGTCTGCATGTGAGGGGCCCCTCAGCCAGGTGCCTAGCAAGGAGGCCAGTGGAAGTCAATACAAGACAACTTAAAGCTCTGAAGGAAATTTTCCAAATTAAATGAAAAAAGTCCAAATCTGTCTTGGATGAGATTAGGCAGAGGCTTTACTATCTCTTTCACTCTCCCAGGAGCCTACTTGCTTATTTCCTTTCCCGCTTTGTCTACAAAGATCTGTGCAGCACAGGGACCCCCAGACCCGCTTCCTCCCTGAGCTTGGGCTGCACCTGGAGTCCAGGTGAGCCTGGCCATCTTCTGCTCATCCCACCAGATTCTTGCCAATGTTGTTCTAGACGATGGGTGAGTGTGCTTAAGTCCGGTACCTCCTTGCCCTGGTCGGCTGGGTTCACGGTCACACCACTCGGCACACATGACATCGGGCAGCGAATCAATCCCCAATGTCCAGTTGACCCGCTGCCCCAACTGCCCCAACCCCAGGAGCAGCCTCTCAAAAGTCAGGGTCTGTTTTCACTTGGATTGATTTCCAGAGTTTTAACAGGGTAAATCCTGGCGAGTATCAGATCTTAGGAGGGAGAGGAGCCGACATACAAGGGGAGTTGCCAGTAGGTACATCCTGACCAGTCCGAGGAACTGCAGTTGACCCTCATCTTCCAGCTGCCCTTTCACTTTGGACATCAAGGTCTTCACTTGGGAACCAGGGGCAGGACACCTTTGCTGGACCCTGTGCTCTGACCTGCATCCAGCGAGGTTCTGTTTCTCCTTTAAGAGCTTCTGGTAGAACCTGAGAGTCTTCCAGAAGTCTTTTAATCCCGAGCTGCTGCTCCAGCTCCTGGTGGAGAGAGGGTGATGAGCCTACGACGCCCTGCCCTCTCGTGAGGCAGCACTGCCTCTGGGAAACAGGTGAGCCCGGGAGACCTGGAGGCGGGGAGGGATGGAGACTAGGGATGTTCTAGCGCGGAGGCAGCTTAGCTCCTCCTCTCACGTGAAGGCCAAAGGAGAACTGAGCACACAGGCACAATGGCAAACGTCCCAGAAAACTGGAAAGAAGCCCATTCCATTAACCCACTGGAAAAAAAAAATGAGGCCAAATGTCATGTGGTAACCAGAGGACCGTCGCTTTTAGTAACTGTCCTTCCAGATCACAGCCCCGCCAGCAGAGCAGGAGGAGAAGTGGGCGGAGTAGAGTGGGACACACCCACCGCAGGGGCTTGTTCTGGCCTTGGAGGGCCTGCCTTTCTGGAGAGTTCTCCCAGCACCACAACTGGAGTTGGAGGGGGGACACCCCGAGTGGTGCAGACACTGGCTGAGGCGCCAAGACCATCCCACCATGGAGCCCGCCCTACAGCGCCTCTCAAGCCCCTCTGCCCACTCAGGGATTCCGTCCAGAGCACTGAAGACCAAGGGGGCTTAAATCCAGCCACCTATCCTCGAGGGAGGTGGGTGCTGCAGGTGAGCCAGGGTCCCTCAGTGCAGCTTCATTATGTCCAGCTTTACGACAGGTCCCAGCTGCTTCCTGGAGAACTTGTATCTTTAGAAGAGGGCGAATGCCAGAGCCTCCCAAGAAGGATGCACAAGCCTGCCTGGAGGGTCAGTGCCCCCATCCCAAAGCCCCTGTCCTACTTCCTGTGTCCTGTGGAGATGGTCCTGGTCCTGGTTCTTCACTCACGTGGAGGGGAGTGTGGAATGAAGAAGGCCCTGGAAACAGGACCTGCTCCTTTCAAGCAGGGAGAGGACAGCCTCGCCCACCCAACTGCTCCCACAGAGGAGCCCATGATGCCGGAGCAGGTAGAGGGCTCTGTGAGTTGGCCCTTGCGTGCCAATGGGTCGTCAGTTTCCTGCAGGAGGACGGGCCACAGTGAAGGGCGGCTGGGACCAGAAGAGGGGTAGACCCCTGCTCAGCAAGGTGTGAGATGAGCCGAGGCCCAGGCACTCCAGCAGAAACCACTTCCTCTTAACCAGGGTCAACGTTGCCCCCAGGCCCTGAATCAGCCACACCCACAGGAGCATTACCCTGATAGCCCAGAGTTTTTGGCGTTCATTTTTGGAAAGTCTAATTAGATCAAGTCCAAACAACGTTTCTCCCAGTCTCATCATACTGCAACAGTAGATTATGTTTTGTTGAGTATTTCTGAACAGTTTGGCAGAACTAAAAGTTCAGGTGGCATTTTTATTTAAACATCTGAAAAAGAAAGATGGTATAAAATTGGGCTTTATTAATTTGATTCCGTCTTATCTATTAATCATCTTAATCCTTTTTGCTGACTTTGGTAGTAACTAGTTTGACCCCCTTCATCTGGTGAAAAACACAGCTCCTTTATTTCTGCAAATATTTAAGAACTCATTATCCCTTATTGCCATAAATTCCAATATCTGAAAATTATGCCTCTTCCTGTGCTTATCAAGATGCTGGAAGATTAGTTATCACGTGGGTTTTCCCAATTGGAATAAATTAGCCTGCTTGAACCTGAACCCTCTTCCTTTAGCCAAGGCTACTCCTGTCTTTTAGGTATATTTTCTTTGAGGTCACTTTTCCTTTTCCTTTTTTTTTTTTAAAAACCAGGAAACATTGGTTTGAGAAACTCTAGCTTACCTTGATATGTAGTCTATAATATTCAGTAGGAAGGGTTTATGTGTTTGAAAAATTTCCATCAAAGTTTCAAGTAATTTAGACATCGTTTCCCTCCTTAAGAGCATTGTGTAGAGTAAGACTTTAATTAGGCCATGACATAATCTAAATGGACATATTTGATGGATTCATTTAGATAATCTCTGAGAAAGGAAAATCTAATATGTGAGGACTCAATCCACTTTGATAGAGAAGGCATAATGATTAGGTATCTGGTTAACTTTTAGAAAAGCATAGTTTTGTAATCTGAAACTGAAGTTTTCCCCTTGGAAATGAAAGATTACTTTTATTGCCATGCAAATTTTGAGTCGCATCCCATTGTATTCTTAGATATTAATCATCTTTAGAATTATCGAGTTATTTTACTTATTTCCTGCAATATGTCTTGCCTGTCCTTTGTCAATAATAAAATGATTGCACCTGACCTGCTTCTCATGTTATTGGATGATGACTGTTATTCTTTATGGTATTGTATATCTATCATCTGTCCAAAAATGCTTTAACATTTTCACTGACATTCAGGAATATAACTTCATATTTTTTCATATTCATACCTGTGAGCAAGAAGAGGACCTTGACAAAGTTTTCAGGACCTTATAAAAAGGAATCTGGGGAGGATATTTGGAAGATTTTACAGTTGGCTCTCAAGTGGAGTTAAGTGTAACGGTTCAGGGAAGAGAAATGATTGAGATTGGGAAATTTCTGAGCTAGTAGTTAGAAATTGGTAAATAGAATGTGGTGAAGGTGTGGAAGTGAGTTTTGATAAGCCATTGTTTGTTAAGTGAGCTGTTTACCTGCTGCTGCTAAGTCGCTTCAGTCGTGTCCGACTCTGTGCGACCCCATAGATGGCAGCCCACCAGGCTCCCCTGTCCCTGGGATTCTCCAGGCAAGAACACGAGTGGGGTGCCATCGCCTTGTTTACCTAGGTGAGTAGAATATTGCTTCAGATAAATTGATCTGCAAGGATTTCCTGAAGCAAATGGTAAATAAAACTGATTTACAGTTTTATTTTTTTCTGAGCAAAATATCCTGAAACAACCAACCAACTCATTTTGACTCAGTTTATTTGGTTCTTAGTTTTCAGAGCTATGTTATGTTAACACAGAACATTGGGTTTTAGCATCGGATCACCATTGTCTTTTCATACCGCTCATGGGTTTCTCCAGGCAAGACTGGAGTGGTTTGCCGTTCCTTTCACCAGTGGATCACAGTTTGTCAGAAGCAGGTCAAGAAGCAACAGTTAGAACTGGACATGGAACAATGAACTGATTCAAAATGAGGAAAGGAGCATGTCAAGACTGTATATTGTCATTCTGCTTACTTAGCTTTTATGCAGAGCACGTCGTGTGGAATGCTGGGCTGGACGAAGCCCAAGCTGGAATCAAGATTTCCAGGAGAAATATCTACAACCTGATAAATGCAAATGATACCGCTCTAATGGCCAAAAATGCAGAGGAACTAAAGAGTCTTTTGATGAGGGTGCAAAAGGAGAGTGAAAAAGCTGGCTTGAAACATTAAAAAACTAAGATCGTGGCATCTAGTCCCATTACTTCATGGCAAATAGATGGGGGAAAAAGTGGAAACAGTGGCAGACTTTATTTTCTTGGGCTTCAGAATCAGGAGCAGCACAGTGACTGCAGCCATGAAATTAAAAGACACTTGCTTCTTGGAAGGAAAACTTTGATAAACTTAGCATCTTAAAAAGCAGAGATATCTCTTTGCTGACAAAGGTCAGTATAGTCAAAGCTGTGGTTTTTCCAATATTCATGTACGGATATGAGAGTTGGACCATAAAGAAAGCTAACCATTGAAGAGGTGATGCTTTGAATTATGGTGCTGAAGAAGACTTGAGAGTCACCAGTAAGGAGATCAAATATGTCAATTCTAAAGTAAATCAACATTGAATATTCATTGGAAGGACTGATGCTGAAGCTCCACTATTTAGGCTACCAATACGAAGAGCCAACTCATTTGAAAAGACCCTCATGCTGGGAAAGATTGAAGGCAAAAGGAGAAGGGGGTGGCAGAGTATGAGGTTAGGTACCATCACTGACTCAAAGAGAAGAGCTCGAGCAAACTCCAGGAGATAGTGAAGGACAGGGAAGCCTGGCATGCCACACAGGTCATAGAGTTGCAAAGAGTTAGACACTGCTTAGGGACTGATCAACAACACCATTGTGTATGTTGTCCCAGTTTCTTGAATTTGGTAAGAGATTGACAGATTTTTCCTCTAAAGTGCCAAATAGAAAATGTTTTAGGCTCTGGAGGCTATACAACTCTTGCGACAACTTAATTTTACTATTTTAGCCCCAAAAGCAGGCATAGACAATATGTCAATAAACATACTTGTGTTCCAAAAAAGATTTATTTAAAACATAAGCTAAAATGTATCATCGCCCCAAGACATCAAAATTCTATGGACAATTTTCATGATATATACATTCATGTATGATAAATACACAATACCATTTGATATGCACTTATCTGAGTGCCTCAGATAAGTGTACATGTGTACGTGGATGTAAGAAAATACTGCTTCAGCTGGCACTCACATCTCTCTTTAACCTAGTTTCTTTTCTGTAGTAAGGCACAATAATTTTATAGGATTTTATGATGATTACGTTAATGCTAAAATATATGAATGTCTATAATTTTGATTTTTTTACATATATCAGTGGTAATGATTGAAATCAGTGGATTTTAAATGTGTTAATATAATGTACATTCAAGCCCTTCCCTGATGGCTCAGTCTGTAAAGGAGCAGCCTACATGCCAGAGACCCTGATTCAATCAGAGTCAGGAAGATCCCCTGGGAAAGGAAATGGCAACCTACTTCAGTATTGCCTGGAAAATCTCATGGATAGAGGAGCCTGGTGGGCTACTGTCCATGGGAATCACAAGAGTTGGACATGATTTAGCAACTAAACCACAAATGTAAATTTATTTTTGATATATAAATTGTGGGGAAAGGTATTTTTACCTTAAATATAATTCCTTGTGTTCGGTTCAGTTCAGTTGCTAAGTCATGTCCAGCTCTTTGTGACCCCATGAATTGCAGCATGCCAGGCTTCCCTGTCCATCACCATCTCCCAGAGTTCACTCAAACTCATGTCCATCAAGTCGGTGATGCCATCCAGCCATCTCATCCTCGGTCATCCCCTTCTTCTCCTGCCCCCAATCCCTCCCAGCATCAGTCTTTTCCAATGAGTCAACTCTTCGCATGAGGTGGTCAAAGTACTGGAGTTTCAGCTTTAGCATCATTCCTTCCAAAGAACACCAAGGACTGATTTCCTTCAGAATGGGCTGGTTGGATCTCCTTGCAGTCCAAGGGACTCTCAATAGTCTTCTCCAACACCACAGTTAAAAAGCATCAATTCTTTGGTGCTCATCTTTCTTCACAGTCCAACTCTCACATCCATACATGACCACTGGAAAAACCATAGCCTTGACTAGATGGACCTTTGTTGGCAAAGTAATGTCTGTCCTTTTGAATATGCTATCTAGGTTGGTCATAACTTTGCTTCCAAGGAGTAAGTGTCCTTGTGAATAGGAAAATAAAAATTACCATGATCCTAATTTTGAATATAGTACTAGAAATAATATCTCTTTAGAGAGATAATATTTAAAAATAATACTATAAAAATAATACTATAATAATGATAAAAGTTGTAATATATATGCATGTATTTCCTATTGGATAGTTTATTAGGTTAGATTTTCTGACACCAAAAAGTTATTGATTTATGAAAGATTTATGGGGAGAAATTCCTGTTATGCATTAAAGAGAGGGAACTGATGTAAATGTTGGGAGCCTTCAAACAGCAGTGCATTTTGAGCCTTGTGAAGAGAAGAGAAGGGAAGAGAAGGAAGGATTGAGACAGATTTTCTTTTCAGCCTGCAGCACAGATTTAGTTAGTTTTGGACAAACTAATGAGGAGTCCAGAGTCTTCTGCAAGAAGCGTACTGTGTTTCTTAAAATGTTTCTTATACTAGTGCCCTCACCCTCAGAGAAGGCGATGGCACCCCACTCCAGTGGAAAATCCCATGGACGGAGGAGGCTGGTGGGGTGCAGTCCATGGGGTTGCTAAGAGTTGGACAGGACTGAGCGACTTCACTTTCACTTTTCACTTTCATGCCTTGGAGAAGGAAATGGCAACCCACTCCAGTGTTCTTGCCTGGAGAATCCCAGGGATGGGGGAGCCTAGTGGGCTGCCATCTGTGGGGTCGCACAGAGTTGGACATGACTGAAGTGACTTAGCAGCAACAGCAGCCCTCACCATTGTTCAGGAACAGCTTAATGAATCATGGCCTCAGTGCAACCAAGGTCATTCAGATCAGGTGGGCAGCAGCTGGGGCTGAATTCCCTGAAGCAGGAGTTCTAAGTGGCTATATATAAACTGAATATTTACATATGAAAAATGAAAAACAGAACAAAAAAAACACCCTGAAAATCTTTGGGGGCTTCCCAGATGGCACAGTGGTTAAGAATCTGCCTGCCAATGCAGGATCAACAAGAGATGAGAGTTCGATCCCTGGGTTGGGAAGTTCCCCTGGAGTAGGAAATGACAACCCACTCCAGTATTCTGGCCTGGAAAACTCCGTGGACACAGGAGCCTGGTGGCCTACAGTCTAAATGGTTGCACAGAGTCAGACGCAACTGAGCATGCAACGCCCATTAGATGACGTAAGTGTTTCATGCCTTCCTAAAGATTTAATTATTATATACGCTCCCATGTATGTATATGTACACATAATTTTCTGTCTTTAAGAATTCTTCAATAATATTAACATTGTGTTTTAGGTAATCCTGAGTTTCTTTTAAAAAATCAACTTAAAAAGAGAATCTAAAATATTCAGCTCTAATTTTGCCAGTAGATTTTTAATGTTTTGTAATCATAATGTTTAATTTGTGCTGTTCTTAGAACTTTAATTATGAAACTAAATTGTACTAATACCCATTAGGTACTTCTTAATTGAAGACACATCATATGTCTGATGTGGCAGTACTAATTGGTGTAATTAAATTCTAATATGCATCAGTAGCCTAATTTTAAAAAGTGAATAAAAAGCAGATAGAAATAAGTTCTTGAAACTGCATAGCTGTAAAATACATAAGTGCATTTGCATTTGTAACATACACATTTATTCAGAACAGACAACCCTTCAATTATATTTCAAATTAATTTTACCAGATAACTTGAATAATGAGTAAGAAGGATTGATTGGTCAGGTAAACATGCATGTGAATTCAGAAAGATAGTCATTAAGTTCAAGAAGGACAATGATTTTCTCTTTTACAAATTCTTATGTAGGTCAAACCCTGTGAAAGTAAATACATTCCTTATCATAATATGTTTTGGGTGAAATTACAAACCCCTTGCAAATTACATTACTGGGTTATTCAAGCAGGAGGTGGATCAGTCATTAGTTCTTGCTCTGCTAAAACATGTTTCAAAAACATCCAGGAGATGTTTTTACATGTTCACAAATACTCATTCATTTATGCTCTTAGATCTTTTTTTTTTTTTTTTTGCAAGATCTAAATTCCACAACTGGGGATTAAACTCTAAACTTGAGCCACAGCAATAAAAATATGGCATCTTAACCACTCAACTGCCAGGGAATTCTTTTATGCTCTTGTCTTATTTGTTCAATACAGTATATGTAATTTTAAAATAAATAGGCTATTTTTGACTATATATTTTTATCTTGATCATTTTGCTTAAATTAGTAATAGAATATGTATATTTATTTAATTATATGGAGTTAAATACAGAATTAACATCTAAATTAATTTTCTTATCTCATAAATCCTCTTAGATTTTTTTAATTTTAAAAAATGAATGGATAAGAAAGCTGTGGTACATATACAGAGTGGAGTATTACTCAGCCATTAAAAAGAATACATTTGAATCAGTTCTAATGAGGTGGATGAAACTGGAGCCGATTATACAGAGTGAAGTAAGCCAGAAAGAAAAGCACCAATACAGCATACTAACACATATATATGGAATTTAGAAAGATGGTAACAATAACCCTGTATGCGAGACAGCAAAAGAGACACAGATGTATAGAACAGAACTTTGGACTCTGTGGGAGAGGGAGAGGGTGGGATGATTGGGGAGAACAGCATTGAAATATGTACAATAACATGTAAGAAACGAATCATCAGTCTAGGTTTGATGCAGGATACAGGATGCTTGGGGCTGGTGTACTGGGATGACCCAGAGAGATGGTATTGGGGAGGGAGGTGGGAGGGGGATTCGGGATTGGGAACTCATGTACACCTGTGGTGGATTCATGTTGATGTATGGCAAAACCAATACAGTATTGTAAATAAAATAAAGTAAAATTTTAAAAAAAAGAAAAAAAATGAATTTATATAGAAATTTCATTCAGATGGAAACTGAGATTCTGAGCACAAATCCCAATATCATTACCAGTTAATTCATAACTACTTAAATAACTGAATACATACATGTAATACATTTCTTTTTTATTCAGTTTTCAGAATCTGTAAGACTCACCTATATGGATATAGGCTCAACGCCAGCTTCACGTTTGTGTGACCTGTGCAGTCACACAGTGCACTATGAGTATAATGACCTCTTATTTGGTTTAATGCTCTGATGTCACCATCTTGAAATTCTTAATAGGTTTTGAACAAAAGACAGTGCTCATGTTCATTTTGCTCTCAGCCATGAAAATTATATAGGCATTCCAATATTTTCTCATATTTGGACATTTTAACATAGTGAAAATATGGGATACTAATGTTTGAAAACTCAACAGGAAGACCTTTTTTTTGCAGAGGTGATAAATTTTAAAAATTAAAAGATGAAACAATCATTCTTAAAGACATTTATGATTGTTAATTTTGGAAATACAGCAGCTCACATTCAGAATGTTCACTTAAAGAAATATTTCCCATTTACTTTGCTACTATGCTTTGAATTATTGGCAATGATACAGTTCAAAAGGAAATTATTAATAAATGTAGGTATAGTAAGAGTTGTTAGTTCTCTCATGGCTATCTGGAAGAAATACTTTTCTTTGAGTAGCCAAATATTAAAGTAGTTCTAAACACTTCTGCATTTTGATATTGGTCAAAACAACTTATTGGAATCTGTAAGTCACCAAAGTACTGGGCAAGATAAACCTGTCATAGCTGGATATTATCAATGACATAAGATTCTGGAAAATAAAGGTATTCTGCTCTAATGACCAAGATATTTGGAAATGGAGAAAGTAAAGGCAAGCATACTTATCACTGTGTTACTATTGAATTAAAAATAAATAAATAGCACAATTACTTATACAGTTACTAGGTAAACTTTTCTTTGGGATTGATGGTTTTACCATTGTTGCTATTTTTACTATACCCATTTCATATGTATATGTATCTTTCACAAAGATAAGTTCAAATGAAGGAGGCAATTCAATAATGCATGAATCAGCTTAAGTCAGAGCAATGATAAAATGTTGAAAAGGAAATAATTTGAGGGAAATAAAAGTGATTATTGATAATAGGTTTTTATTTTGAGGTTGCTTTTTACTTTGAAAAGTACTTCAAGGAATGTTAACATAGAAAAAGTAATAGCATTATTCTATAATAAATCCTAAGCTTAAAATATATTTTAATTCTATAAGAGAAATGAAATATTTCACTGAAATATTTTATAGAGGGGAAAATCCAGATACAGATTGGACATAAAGGTCTGTTTAAACTGGAGATTAAAGCTTCATTGAATAGAAAACTCTTTCCAGTAAGCCAGTGATTTTCACCATTTTCAAGTTTTCTAACATATTTATTTCATACTGCATTTAACCTAGAAGCAGAAACAAATAAAAGACACAAAATTAGAGCTAATTTTGCTGAATCTGGGTTGTCTCTATAGAGCACAGTTAGAAAGTGATTACATTAAGCTAAAGATATGCAGAATTCCTGTAAATTTTGATGCACTAGACAAAGACCTATAAATAATATGAAACAAATATGCAAAGTATACTACACATTCATTGCATTTGTTTAACAGAATAGTCTTCTATTAATTGTTTGAATATAATAAAAGTTTACTTTAGAAGTAAGAAAGCAGTATGTTTCAGTAACAAAAAAAATATAGCAAAAATAAGAGCAAAATACCTGTAATTATAGCTTTGAATTTGAATTATACTGATTTGAATTTGTATAATGCTGGAGAGTTTTCTGTGTGTCCAAGCATTATGAGAATTTTAATTAAGTAAAATCCTTGTAAGTGCTTACCTTGAATGATATTCCTAGAAGTTCACTTCAGTTCAGTCGCTCAGTCGTGTCCGACTCTTTGCGAACCCATGAATCGCAGCAGGCCAGGTCTCCCTGTCCATCACCATCTCCCGGAGTTCACTCAGACTCAAGTCTATCGAGTCCATGATGCCATCAGCCATCTCATCCTGGGTTGTCCCCTTCTCCTCCTGCCCCCAATCCCTCCCAGCAACAAAGTCGTTTCCAATGAGTCAACTCTTCTCATGAGGTGGCTAAAGTACTGGAGCTTCAGCTTTAGCATCATTCCTTCCAAAGAAATCCCAGGGCTGATCTCCTTCAGAATGGACTGGTTGGATCTCCTTGCAGTCCAAGGGACTCTCAAGAGTCTTCTCCAACACCACAGTTCAAATGCATCAATGGTTCGGCGCTCAGCCTTCTTCACAGTCCAACTCTCACATCCATACATGACCACAGGAAAAACCATAGCCTTGACTAGACGGACCTTAGTTGGTAAAGTAATGTCTCTGCTTTTGAATATGCTATCTAGGTTGGTCATAACTTTTCTTCCAAGGAGTAAGCGCCTTTTAATTTCATGGCTGCAATCACCATCGGCAGTGATTTTGGAGCCCCAAAAAATTTCCCATGAAGTGATGGGACCGGATGTCATGATCTTCGTTTTCTGAATGTTGAGCTTTAAGCCAACTTTTTCACTCTCCTCTTTCACTTTCATCAAGAAGCTTTTTAGCTCCTCTTCACTTTCTGCCATAAGGGTGGTGTCATCTGCATCTCTGAGGCTATTGATATTTCTCCTGGCAATCTTGATTCCAGCTTGTGTTTCTTCCAGTCCAACATTTCTCATGATGTACTCTGCATAGAAGTTAAATAAGCAGGGTGACAATATACAGCCTTGATGTACTCCTTTTCCTATTTGGAACCAGTCTGTTGTTCCATGTCCAGTTCTAACTGTTGCTTCCTGACCTGCATACAGATTCCTCAAGAGGCAGGTCAGGTAGTCTGATATTCCCATCTCTTTCAGAATTTTCCACAGTTTATTGTGATCCACACAGTCAAAGGCTTTGGCATAGTCAATAAAGCAGAAATAGATGTTTTTCTGGAACTCTCTTGCTTTTTCCATGATACAGCAGATGTTGGCAATTTGATCTCTGGTTCCTCTGTCTTTTCTAAAACCAGCTTGAACATCAGGGAGTTCATGGTTCATGTATTGCTGAAGCCTGGCTTGGAGAATTCTGAGCATTGCTTTACTATCATGTGAAATGAGTGCAATTGTGTGGTAGTTTGAGCATTCTTTGGCATTGCCTTTCTTTGAGATTGGAATGAAAATTGACCTTTTCCAGCCCTGTAGCCACTGCTGAGTTTTCCAAACTTGCTGGCATATTGAGTGCAGCACTTTCACAGCATCATCTTTCAGGATTTGAAACAGCTCAACTGGAATTCCATCACCTCCACTAGCTTTGTTCGTAGTGATGCTGTCTAAGGCCCACTTGACTTCACATTCCAGGATGTCTGTCTCTAGATGAGTGATCACATCATCATGATTATCTGGGTCGTGAAGATCTTTTTTGTATAGTTCTTCCATGTATTCTTGCCACCTCCTTTTAATATCTTCTGCTTCTGTTAAGTCCAGACCATTTCTGTCCTTTATCGAGCCCATCTTTGCATGAAATGTTCCCTTGGTATCTCTAATTTTCTTGAAGAGATCTCTAGTCTTTCCCATTCTGTTGTTTTCCTCTATTTCTTTGCATTGATCTCTGAAGAAGGCTTTCTTATCTCTTCTTGCTATTCTTTGGAACTCTGCATTCAGATGCTTATATCTTTCTTTTTCTCCTTTGCTTTTCGCCTCTCTTCTTTTCACAGCCATTTGTAAGGCCTCCCCAGACAGCCATTTTGCTTTTTTTGCATTTATTTTCCATGGGAATGGTCTTGCAACCCCTTAAGTCATCAAAATGATTTTTGAAGTCATTAAAATATTAGGTGATGTATTTTTACAACTTTTCATTCTCTTCAAAGAGACTATCAGGAAAAAAGCTCTGTGTGTCATGTTCTTATTTATTTTTCACTTTCACACTATCTGTTATACTTTTATCACCACATGGCTTTACATCTCCACCAGAATCACTCTCTTATCTTCTTTCATCACACTTATTTATTGGTCTTCTTGGATGCTCATACTCTGATTAAAAATGACTCCACAATTTCAGTGAGAACTGGAATCCAGTGTGCCTGTAAATTATAACCTCAATAGCCCTTTCAGCAAGGTGCTGTCTTTTGCACATTCCAGCTTCACATACCCAGTGGTCAAGAGGTTGAGAATCTATGTTCTTTATTTTGATTTGTAGCTTCCACTCTATTATTGTTCTTTCCTTCTGCAAACAATGAAACACATAAATGTTGCCAATGAACTTTGTCCTCGAATTGCTTGTAACATTTGTGCATACCAGGCTTCCCATTTCTGTGTACTCTTTCAAATTATTTGGTCTCTTTCCTCCACGACACTTTTGCTTTTAACTCTCAAAGACATTTTTTCAACGGAAACCCCATTATTCTCTATTACTTTTACCTCAACTTGATAACTCTTCAAGATCTTACCCCTCATCTCACCCCTATTCTTAACCACCAGAATAGTTTTCCTTCTTCCTTGTTTTGGAAAGCAAGTATTTCTTGACATTTAAAAAATAATTTAAAATGCTTTACTCTTTTATCATCTCTACTGCTCATTTCATCTATCATCACTTGTTCAAGCCTCACACTAGTTCAGATTTCTGGCCTCTTGATGATTGTCAGTCTACGGACTCCACTATCTTTTCCCTCTCCCTTAGATTCCCCATTACTTTTCTTCCCAACTTATCTAGGGACAAATAGCAGATTCCATCATTATAATTACCTGGATGATAGGGTTTTAGAAAAAATAACTTTTTAAGGATGTATGCACTTAATGAGAATATGTTGTCAAATCTAGCAGTTTATTTTCATGTTTATTTCTCCAAAGCAACTTTGTAAGTAGCTTTTACTTTGCATTCTGTGAATCTATCCCAGGTTACTTAATTCCCAGATGTACTTTTTTATCATATGCAGTGAAACAAGTGCAACTGCTCAATTATTTCAGTTCAGTCAAATCCTAATATTTCTTTGCCTGTATTATATTGAATTTTTCTTATTTCTATATTGTAGCTTTCACCATTATGTAATATTTATCTTTGATGTATTTGTTATATCTGTGGGAATATATAAGCTGTGTCACACACCTGAACAATATTTACATACTGCTAAAATGTATAACTTTTTGGTTGAATGCTTCATTTTGGGGATAGAAAGTTATTTGTGTATTTTAAGTATATTTTGCAATATTATTGAAGAGTATAGTCAATATCTTGAGGAAGGATAAATTCTTATTTATATTACCCAGAGAGATGTTGTGGGGAGGGAGGTGGGAGGGGGGTTCATGTTTGGGAACGCATGTTAGAATTAAAGATTTTAAAATTAAAAAAATAAAAAACTAAACCTGAAAAAAAATAAAAATAAAAATAAAAAAATAAAATAAATCAGATAGATGCATTTGTATTAAGTTTTCTTAATGTTAAATCTGAAATTATTAAAAAATTATTTGAACAATTATTTATAATCAACCTTCCTCTTATCATTAACTCAAAGAAACTGTCCAATGTCCTTATTTTGACACTGACACCATTCCATAAATCTCTACAAGATGGATTTAACCAGATCACATGTTTAATTCAAGCTCAATTCAGTTCAGTTCAGTCACTCAGTCGTGTCCTACTCTTTGCAACCCCATGAATCGCAGCACTCCAGGCCTCCCTGTTCATCACCATCTCCCGGAGTTCACTCAGACTAACGTCCATCGAGTCAGTGATGCCATTCAGCCATCTCATCCTCTGTCATCCCCTTTTCCTGCTGCCCCCAATCCCTCCCAGCATCAGAGTCTTTTCCAATGAGGCAACTCTTCGCATGAGGTGGCTAAAGTACTGGAGCTTCAGCTTTAGCATCATTTCTTCCAAAGAAATCCCAGGGCTGATCTCCTTCAGAATGGACTGGTTGGATCTCCTTGCAGTCCAAGGGACTCTCAAGAGTCTTCTCCACACCACAGTTCAAAAGCATCAATTCTTTGGCACTCAGCCTTCTTCACAGTCCAACTCTCACATCCATACATGACCATAGGAAAAACCATAGCCTTGACCTTAGTCGGCAATGTAATGTCTCTGCTTTTGAATATGCTATCTAGGTTGGTCATAACTTTTCTTCCAAGGAGTAAGCATCTTTTAATTTCATGGCTGCAGCCACCATCTGCAGTGATTTGGGAGCCCCCAAAAATAAAGTCTGACAGTTTCAACTGTTTCCCCATCTATTTGCCATAAAGTGATGGGACCGGATGCCATGATCTTCGTTTTCTGAATGTTGAGCTTTAAGCCAACTTTTTCACTCTCCTCTTTCACTTTCATCAAGAGCCGTTTTAGCTCCTCTTCACTTTCTGCCATAAGGGTGGTGTCATCTGCATATCTGAGGTTATTGATATTTCTCCCGGCAATCTTGATTCCAGCCTGTGTTTCTTCCAGTCCAGCGCTTCTCATGATGTACTCTGCATAGAAGTTAAATAAGCAGGGTGACAATATACAGCCTTGATGTACTCCTTTTCCTTTTTGGAACCAGTCTGTTGTTCCATGTCCAGTTCTAACTGTTGCTTCCTGACCTGCATATAGATTTCTCAAGAGGCAGGTTAGGTGGTCTGGTATTCCCATCTCTTTCAGAATTTTTCCACAGTTTATTGTGATCCACACAGTCAAAGGCTTTGGCATAGTCAATAAAGGAGAAATAGATGTTTTTCTGAAACTCTCTTGGTTTTTCCATGATCCAGCAGATGCTGGCAATTTGATCTCTGGTTCCTCTGCCTTTTCTAAAACCAGCTTGAACATCAGGAAGTTCACGATTCACGTATTGCTAAAGCCTGGCTTGGAGAATTTTGAGCATTACTTTAGGAAGGACTAAACCCCATGTTACATCATTTCAACTCAATGAGTTGGATCAAATTGAGTTGTAATCATTTGAATATATTTTCAAGGCCATTCTTAAAGCATGTACAGCTCTAGAAACAAAAGATTTGTCTGAATCTGCCTTGTTTAACTTTTATAAGTGATTTGAAATGGTTATTAAAATCTCATCTAAGCTCAGTTGTGAAGAATTCTGTAAGGTGACATTTAATTCTTATATTCTGAACATGACAGTGACTGTTGTTTTCTCTTGGAAATTTTCAGAGGTACATGATAAAATGACAATTTTTGAGGGAAAAACGCAAAAGAGCTAATCTTCAATGTTTAAGAATGTGCTATTCCTGAAGTCCAGCATTATTTATTTTATATGTCTTTTAGGTCTCTTACACATGTTTCTATTGGGCTTTTTCTTATTGACCTTTATTTTTTTTTCTAAATTCTGAGGCCATGGACATAACTTTTATGTTCTATTCTATAACCTATTGTTTTGATTTTTAGATCTACAGTATAGCCATGGATTTGATTTTATGCCATTATTTATTAGGAGGTATAATAGGCTAATATGATTTTCTGATGAAATTCATGAATTGTGATTCTAAAAATATAGTGTTTCCCAGATAAAAACCTTAATTTCTGTAAATCTTGCTATATAAAATAAAATGTAATATCTTCCTCTATAAATTAATATCCCAGATAAGTTTCAGAGTATTTCCAAACAAGTTTTATTTTACCTTAGAGAATGTTAACTAGGGTAATTTTTCCTATTTTATTTTTGTGTTTTCTTTTTTACTTTGTTTTTGTGTTTCTCCAGATGTCCTCTTTTTTAAAGCAAATATAGGGAAGGTAGGCACCTCCCATCCTAGAATTACAGTGTAAAAATAAACTCTGTAGTGTTTTGCCAAAGCTTTTTATGTGGAGTTAATAGAAGATAGAAAGTGGAAAAATTGCAAAATGTGTTCAAGAACTTTGAGGAAAAGTGTTCTCTCTAGTTATGTCAATCTTTATGTTAGGTAAATCTTTCACAGTAAGGTTCCAGACATGGCTGAACAGCTGGTAGAAGTCCTGGATTTCATATTAACTTTACACCATATGAGGTTTAGGTTGTTGACATAAGTACTGGCATAAAGCCATTTGAAATTTAGAGAATAATGATAAATAATATGAATTTTTGCTTATAACTGTAATTTTATTATCCACATGTTGGCACTGTAGGGACATTCTTGCAACAGTGTAAGCATTGTAAAATGCCTGTTGGTTTGAATATTTACCTACTGTAGCAAAATGGAGCTGTAATATATGGACTATACCTTCTACTTATTACTTAGAAAGACCAAATCCCTTTGAAATGAGGAAACGCTAGAGAGATTGAAACTAATCAGTTGGTATATACATCTCACATGAAGATGATGAGAAATTTATTACCAAAAAAAAAAAAAACAATATAAGTAAGAGCAGACTCAAAGATAGAAATCAATGTTTTTTAAATGATGCTATCCATTTGCAGGTATAAGAAAAGTCCATACTATGAAAAGTTACTGTATATTTCTTACCAAATTTTTCTGTATCAGAATTTATTTTACTTCAAAATTTAGTATTTAGATCAATTACACATTATTCACAATTGAATTAATGATTTATTGTTTTATTTCTCATTTATATTTTTTTATCTGCCAATCAAACTATAGATGGGCCATTTCCCATCCCAGTTTTACCTTTAATAATGTGGGTAACCATTATACAATTTTTCCAGTTAATCAATAAATGTATGTTACAGCAAATTGAAGATGGGATTATGCAAAAAAATCAAAAGAAAATAAAGAAAATTAAGCAGATTAATAGTCAATACATTATTAAATATTTTCAACATTTGTACTATATACTTCTTCAAGAAAAGAGATACATCAATGTTGATGTATAAATTAACATGAAATAAATTACAAATAAATTTTTTACTTTCAACTCATAAAGTTAGCCATAAGATTTTAAAACTATTGAGACGACATATTAATTTGCTAATGAGATGGATGAAACTGGAGCCGATTATACAGAGTGAAGTAAGCCAGAAAGAAAAACACCAATACAGTATACTAACACATATATATGGAATTTAGAAAGATGGCAATGATGACCCTGTATGCAAGACAGAAAAAGAGACACAGATGTGTAGAGCGGACTTTTGGACTCAGAGGGAGAAGGAGAGGGTGGGATGATTTGGGAGAATGGCATTCTAACACGTATACTCTCATGTAAGAATCGAATCACCAGTCTATGTCTGACGCGGGATACAGCATGCTTGGGGCTGGTGCACGGGGATGACCCAGAGAGATGCTATGGGGAGGGAGGTGAGAGGGGGGTTCATGTTTGGGAACGCATGTAATAAAAATTTTATTTTATTATTTTTTTAACTAATTGATTTTATTTTATTTTTATTTTTATTTTTACTTTATTTTACTTACAATACTGTATTGGTTTTGCCATACATTGACATGAATCCACCACGGGTGTACATGCGTTCCCAAACATGAACCCCCCTCCCACCTCCCTCCCCATAACATCTCTCTGGGTCATCCCCGTGCACCAGCCCCAAGCATGCTGCATCCTGCATCGGACATAGACTGGCGATTCCATACTTACATGATAGTATACATGATTCAATGCCATTCTCCCTAATCATCCCACCCTCTCCCTCTCCCTCTGAGTCCAAAAGTCCGTCATACACATCTGTGTCTCTTTTGCTGTCTTGCATACAGGGTCATCATTGCCATCTTCCTAAATTCCATATATATGTGTTAGTATACTGTATTGGTGTTTTTCTTTCTAGCTTACTTCACTCTGTATAATCGGCTCCAGTTTCATCCATCTCATCAGAACTGATTCAAATGTATTCTTTTTAACAGCTGAGTAATACTCCACTCTGTATATGTACCACAGCTTTCTTATCCATTCATCTGCTGATGGACATCTAGGTTGTTTCCATGTCCTGGCCATTATAAACAGTGCTGTGATGAACATTGGGGTACATGTGTCTCTTTCAATTCTGGTTTCCTCGGTGTGTATTCCCAGCAGTGGGATTGCTGGGTCATAAGGCAGTTCTATTTGCAATTTTTAAGGAATCTCCACACTATTCTCCATAGTGGTTGTACTAGTTTGCATTCCCACCAACAGTGTAGGAGGGTTCACTTTTCTCCACACCCTCTCCAGCATTTATTGCTTGCTGACTTTTGGATCGCAGACATTCTGACTGGTGTGAAGTGGTACCTCATTGTGGTTTTGATTTGCATTTCTCTAATAATAAGTGATGTTGAGCATCTTTTCATGTGTTTGTTAGCCATCCATATGTCTTCTTTGGAGAAATGTCTTTTTAGTTCTTTGGCCCATTTTTTGATTGGGTTGTTTATTTTTCTGGAATAGAGCTGCATAAGTTGCTTGTATATTTTTGAGATTAGTTGTTTGTCAGTTGCTTCATTTGCTATTATTTTCTCCCATTCAGAAGGCTGTCTTTTCACCTTGCTTATATTTTCCTTTGTTGTGCAGAAGCTTTTAATTTTAACTAGATCCCATTTGTTTATTTTTGCTTTTATTTCCAGAATTCTGGGAGGTGGATCATAGAGGAACCTGCTGTGATTTATGTCTGAGAGTGTTTTGTCTATGTTCTCCTCTAGGAGTTTTATAGTTTCTGATCTTACATTTAGATCTTTAATCCATTTTGAGTTTATTATTTTTGTGTGTGGTGTTAGTAGTGATCTAGTTTCATTCTTTTACAAGTGGTTGATCAGTTTTCCCAGCACCACTTGTTAAAGAGATTGTCTTTACTCCATTGTATATTCTTGCCTTCTTTGTCAAAGATAATGTGTCCATATGTGTGTGGATTTATCTCTGGGCTTTCTATTTTGTTCCATTGATCTATATTTCTGTCTTTGTGCCAGTACCATACTGTCTTGATGACTGTGGCTTTGTAGTAGAGCCTGAAGTCAGGCAAGTTGATTCCTCCAGTTCCATTCTTCTTTCTCAAGATTGCTTTGGGTATTCGAGTTTTTTTGTATTTCCATACAAATCTTGAAATTATTTGTTCTAGTTCTGTGAAAAATATCGCTGGTAGCACTAATAGATGGAGAAATATACCATGTTCATGGATCAGAAGAATCAATATAGTGAAAATGAGTATACTACCCAAAGCAATTTACAAATTCAATGCAAAAATAAAAATTGGAAAAAAAAAAGACAAAAATTGTACTATATCTTGCCTGGAGTATCCCAGGGATGGGGGAGCCTCGTTGGCTTCCATCTATGGGATCACACAGAGTCAGACACGACTGAAGCGACTTAGCAGCAGCAGCATCAGTACTGCTTGTTGATTGACCTTTATTGAGATACAGTTCACATATAAAAATTGTAGGACATGTTAAGAATTTTTATCATTTTAATACAAACCCTTTGAATAGAATTCCAATCTGCATATAAATTTGGCATTAATTTTAGCTGGTACCTATTCAGAAGAATATTTAATAGATAATTCCTTTTCTTTATCTCTGAAAGACTTTCAGTTCAGTCAGTTCAGTCACTGTCATGTTGCGACCCCATGAATTGCAGCATGCCAGGCCTCCCTGTCCATTATCAACTCCCAGAGTTCACTCAAACTCACGTCCATCGAGTTGGTGATGCCATCCAGCCTTGGGGTATATATTTTTAAAATCTTTATGTTTAAGTCAAGCGCACATACCTTGTTCTGATCATAAGCCTCTGTTTCATAAATAATTCATGATCCAACCAGTAGACTTGACTCTTCTTGTTATTTTGCATTTATAGTAATAAATTTATGACAGTATTTGCTCAAATAATATAATAAATTACTTGATTTTTACATTTATGTGCTCTTAATTTTTAACTTAATATTGTTTATGTGATGACTTCTGAAAAAATACGCATCTATTTTCTATCATTTAATGTTGAAGGAAACAAAAGTCCAGTGATGTTTGATTATAATATATGAAGGTGTGTATTTAAATATAAATTTTGGGAATGTGTTATTTTTATACACCTTGACATAAACCCTGTTACTTAGGTTATAGCACTTCTTTTAAGTTTTCAAATATTAATACAGATTATTGCAGTACTTATTTGAAATATATTTAGATAGTAATTCACTTTAGCATATAGTAGTTATATATTTAAGTTTATGAAACATTTATTATTATATCCTCTTTCTGATATACCTTGTGAAGATAAATTGTGGAACTTTTTGAAACACTGGTCACAGATTTTCAGCAGGGAGAAAGTTGGATATGACAGTATTCTGTAAGGAAACTATGTTTTGGTAACTGAATTCTTGGCCCAGAGCCAAGATCCTCCTTATTTACTCTGTAGATTTTGTCTAGGTATAAGTATAAAGTTATAGCTATAGAGAAAGCTATAGATACATAAAATAATGTTATGAAGTATCCTGATATATAATATCTAGATATAATTTTGAAAATGTTTTTCAATCATTCAAGAAAGAGAGGATTTTAATATAGTTTATATTAAAATTCACCATCTCTTCTTTTAAAAGATAGATTCACTTCTTTTCCTTCTTGTTTCTGATTGGTTGAGAAAGCAAAAAGTCACAAATTCAAAATTCTCCTTTTATAACAATACCTATTTTGAATTTTTATTGTTGAAATAATGCAAAATTTGAAGTGGTGGTTATCCTCATAAAAAATATATTTCTTCAAGATTTTGATATACTATCTTACAAAATCATCAGATAAATATGGTTGCTGCTGATGAATTTTTATCTAATTATTTAATATAGTTCTCTCAAAAGAAGAATGATTAAATGAATTAAACAACAGTTAAATGATTAGATTCAGTGGGAATATGATGTGTTCTGAATGCATACTTTTGAATTTTCAAGGTCAATCATTGCATAGAAAAATTTATTTCTTTAGAAGATGAAATATAATACTTAATTTTGAATAAATTTGCTAATAACTAGAATACATTCAAAAATCTGTTTAAAAAGAAGTAGTATAATCCCATTTTAATATGCATGCAAGAACTTTAAGTATCAAAAAAGGAAAGGTAAATTAAAAATAGAAATATCCCAAAACTAAGGCCAGAAACTCTTGGAAAAAATCCAAAACAATAACAACAACAAAAATAGATTAAAATATCTTTACTTTTAATTCAAAAAGAGAAAAAAGAGCTAGGTGTTATTTTTCATGAATTCTCTATGGTTGATTGTTGTGAATTAACTAAATAAAACTTTCATCTTTTTTCTTGGTATTACCTTAATTGTCCAGCTTCAAACGTAGAACTCATCATCAGTTTCCTCTTTATTTTTCCACCAAACACAACACTGCCATGGGCTTCCCTGATAGCTCAGTTGCTGAAGAATCCTCCTGCAATGTAGGAGACCCTAGTTTGATTCCTGTGTCAGGAAGATCCCCTGGAGTAGGGATAGGTTATCTACTCCAGTATTCTTGGGCTTCCCTTGTGGCTCAGCTGGTAAAGAATCTGCCTGCAGTGTGAGAGACTTGGGTTTGATCCCTGGGTTAGGAAGATCTTCTGGAGAAGGGAAAGGCTACCCACTCCAGTATTCTGGCCTGAAGAATTCCATGGACTGTATAGTCAATGGGGTCCCAAAGAGTCAAACAGGGCTGAGAAACTTTCACTTTTGCACATTATCGTATCATCACACTTGTAATCTCATGAATGCCTTATTCCTTTTCAGGTATCCATTGTGTGTTTGTACCTTTTCATTGTTTAAAATATCTATCACCAAATTTGTACATGTAATAAATATTAAAAATTGTGTATTAGTAGCAAGCCTGTAGTAAGACTGACAGATCAGGAGATAAGTCCATTATTAGTCTTTTGAGTTGTTTATTTTATGATTTTTCAAGTCTTTTGCATGTTTCCATTTGACTTTTTTAAAAGTGCTGTTTCATACTCAAAGACCATGAACATAATATTTTATGTCCCATTCTATAAGCTATTGTTTTGATTTTTAGATTGACAATTAGCTTGGATTTGATTTTGTGATGCTGCACTGTATAAGCCAAGAGTTATGTTTCTTTATTTTTTTAAATTTTGTTTTCATTACAATAATGGGACTCTTGTGATTTTTTTTTTAGCAAATGATTTGCAGTATTGTTAGTGTTAGGTGTACAGCAAAGTGATTCAGATTTATTAATTTACAGATTCTTTTCCATTATAAGTTATTAGAAGATATTGGATATAGTTTCCTATGCTGTACAGTAAGTCCTTGTTATTTATTTTATATAGCATTGTGTGTATATATTAATTCCAGTCTCCTTATTTATCCTCCATCCTGCCACTATTCCATTTGGTAACCATAAGATTGTTTTCTATGTCTGTGAGTCTATTTCTGTTTTATAAATGAATTCATTTATATTATTTATTTTTAGATTATCTATTTTTCATTTTTAATGTAGGCATATATCAGTAGAACTTTCATTATTGAGTGGACTGCCATTTCTATCATTTATCCATTGATATGTATTTACACATGAAATTTTGACGAAAGTTAAGTGTCTGCATATGCATGGATCTGATGATGGAGCCTCTAATTAATCTTACTTTATGCTTAGAAAAATATAACACTGTCTGAATTGCTCTATCTGATAAACTTTTAATGTCCAACAAAATAAATCCTTACACCCAGCTGTTCCTGTTCAAGATTTACTTTGCTATTTTTCTTTCTAATTAATGTTCTTGGAAAAATCCAGTTTGATGTATGTATTAGTATTCCAATGGATGAGCTCTTCTGTTCCTAATGGACCTTAATTTTTCCATTTTTTCTTGATTATTTGTTTATTATTATTGTGATTTTTTGTGTTTGTCGTTCAAAGTATATGAACAAGGATTTCTCTAGGAATGAAATTTCTGGGTCACAGGTTTACATATGCTTAAATTTGTTAAACACTAATATTTAACATGCTAAATAATGCTAAGTTGTTCTACATTGTGAACACATCAATTTGCATGCTAACATGAAGTATATAGACATTTTCATTTTCCTATTCTTAACTCACTCATGGATAAACATAATCTAACATTTTGTACTTTGGCATATGTGAAATTTTATCTCTGTGTTATAATTTTATTTTGAATTAATAAGAAGCACTTTAAATATTTTGACTTTACTAATATTTTTATTGTGTAAAATTCTTGCTTATGTACTTGCCTATTCTGATGTTTTCTAAAACATTAACATTAATTGCATTATGATTTTCAATATTTTGCTATATTCTTATAAACATCCTTACCTGCTTATGGTTATTTTTACTTTAATGATATTGATTTAGGAGCGGCAGATATTTTTTAATATTAATTTGACCAATAGATCTCCTGTTGTGAGACTGAGTAAATTCTTTCCAAAGTTTACAAATTTGTCTTTCTTATTCATTTCCTTGACAACATGTACTAAATGAAATAGAGATACATTGTCTATTTAAAAATATAAACCAGTTGGAAGCCTACAAATACAGGAGTGGGTAGTCTATCCCTTCTCCAGATGATCTTCCCAACCCAGAATTGTACTGGGGTCTCATGCATTTCTGGCAGATTCTTTACTGACTGAGCTACCAGGGAAGCCATAACTTACTTCAGCAGCTCCCAAAATATACTTATTTAAATTGTATTTTCTAAATATTGTTTAGTTTTGGAGATACAGTTGATTTTGATATTTTATCTTACATCCATCAATCTTGCTAAACTTTTTTTTTTTGGAATTCTAATAGTTCTAGTTGTTTATAATGCAATATCAGATATATATCCCAAAGGATGACAGATTTTATATATGCTTAAAAGTATGAGGCTGTAGATTATTGAAATATTCTTGGGTTTAACATTTGCAAGTTCTTTATCCCTAAAGGGAAATTGTAAACAATTACTTTCAACTGTATGTGAACACTTCTTCAGATAGGAAATCAAAGACAGGAGGCTTTTTCTTCCAAGTTATTTTCTTATCAATAATAGTGACCTAAAAGTGTGGATGTATGTATATGTATTACTGATTCACTTGGCTGTACAGCAAAAAACTAACATGACATTATAAAGCAACTAAAAAAAAAAAAAGAAATCAGTAGGAAAAAAATAATGACCTTATCATTAGTAATAGATTCTCTTTAATTTTAAATGCCAAGTATTGTGAACTGAATGGTAGCGTCCTCCCACAATTCATAGATTGAAACCATAATCTTCAAAGTGAAGTATTTGAAGATGGGACCTGTGGGAGGTAATTAAGTTTAGATGCAATCATAAAATGGGGCCTTCATGATGGGATAACCACACTTAGAAGAAAGACTCTAGAGAACTCTCTTATTCTTTTACTTTCTCTTTCTCCCTGCTTCCCTCTCTCCTCAGCCATATGAGGGTGCAGCCAGAAGGCAATCATCTATAAGCCTGCAAGAAAGTATACACCATAACCTGACCATGCTAGCACATTGATCTTGGACTTAGCCTCCAGATAGTGAGAAGCAAATTTTTGTTAAGTCACCCATTCTATGATATTTTGTTATGGCAGTCCAAGCTGTTTAAGGCAACAAGCAACACATATATAAAGTAACAGGAAACTGAATTAATTATCCAAAATCCCACCTACAAGAAGTAACTACTGTCAAAATTTGCTGAACATCATTTCAAGTATTTCACTATAATTTATAGATTGATAAAAAGAGAAAGATTTTATAAAACTGAGTATAAAATAATGGTATTTAATTGTAAAATAAGAGAAATATAATTCTGTGCAAAGAGACTGATTAGTGTCTACATATTCTGAGATAGCTCAGTTGGTAAAGAATCTGCCTGCCGTACAGGTGACCTCGGTTCGATTCCTGGGTTGGGAAGATTTGTTGGAGAAGGGATAGGCTACCCACTCCAGTATTCTTGAGCTTGCCTTGTAGCTCAGGTGGAAAGAATCCACCTGCAATGTGGGAGACCTGGGTTTAATCCCTGGGTTGGGAAGATCTCTTGGAGAAGGGAAAGGCTACCCACTCCAGTACTGTGGCCTAAAGAATTCCATGGACTGTGTAGTCCATGGGGTTGCAAAGAGTTGGATACAACTGAGAAACTTTCACTTTCATTAACTACAAAATAATTTTAAATTTAAGAAAAAAATATTAGAGTTAATAGGTTTCTGTCAAGGAAGGAGAAAGCAAAATACATTTTACATGGGTGAAGCAGATATTGTAGAACATGGTTTATATTTTGGTATGATTCAGTTTCCTAAACTGGAATCTCAGTGTGACATAGCTATATCCATCTGGAGAGAAGCGATATTGAACCAGAACAGGACTCCTCTCACAGGCTATTGTACATGTTTCTAAAAGGCCAGAGTAGGTGTTTTCTGTGAGTTTCTAAGAGGAGGAAACAAGAATGATTCTGAGTTTTGCATCCCTCAGTTTTTATTTCAGACTCTAAATAGGCACCTCACTCCACTCTCCTGGGGTAGGGTAAGTGAATGGGGAAAATGAGCCAAGAGCATTATGCTAAAGAGATGTCACTTCAAAGGGAAATACTTGAAAACAGACAGAAACATCCCATAACCAACATTATTTTTTTCTTCTAAGCCTATCATAAACATGTAACACCTAGAAGTGTAACAGAATATATGCAATACTTTTATCTTGGAAACTACAAAATTTACCAAGAATATTTAAGACAAATAAATTGAGAGTGATACATGTTCATATTGAAGTATTACTAATGTTAAGATGCCCATTCGTCTTAAAATGATCTACAGATTCATTTCAAACTCAGTAAAATTGAAGAAGATTTCAATAGAATATAGAAATAAACAGTATGGTGCTAAAATGTTTGTGGATATGTGAAAATATGAAGGGCCATGAATAATTGAAACAATCTTGGAAAAGAATTATGTCAAAGGACTGACATTCAATACTTATGAAGCTACATTATTCAAGAGAGTGTTATATTTAACATAATGATTGGCGGGTAAATCACTGGAGTATCCATAATGCTCACACATATATGATGAATTGATTTTCTATAAAGTCAAGGGATATTAAATAGAAAGTATAAACTTTTAACACAAGGTTGGACCAACTA
The DNA here is from genome assembly GCF_042477335.2 of Ovis canadensis. Lineage (NCBI taxonomy): Eukaryota > Metazoa > Chordata > Mammalia > Artiodactyla > Bovidae > Ovis > Ovis canadensis. The sequence goes on along the minus strand of NC_091261.1, from coordinate 36,654,207 downwards.
GATGAACTTACGGAAATAAACTTCAATTTTTACCTCACTCCATACACAAGTTTGAAATGGATCCAATTTGAGATAGATAGACTTAATCATAAACCTAACATTATACATGCCTATAAAAGTGTGTCTGAATATATGTATGCATATATATGTATATGTATATATATACATATATATGTAAAGGGCTTCTTCAAGATAAATTTTTCTGCCTATCAGTTGAGAGCATTTGGAAACAACCAAATTATTCATTGGGCTTCTCTGATAGTTCAGCTAGTAAAGACCCCAGCTTGATTTCCGAGTCAGGAAAATCCACTGGAGAATGGATAGGCTACCCACTCCAGTATTCTTGGGCTTCTCTGGTAGCTCAGCTGGTAAAGAATCTGCCTGCAATGCAGGAGACCTGAGTTCAACCCTTGGCTTGGGAAGAGGCCCTGGAGAAGGGAAAGGCTACTCACTCCAGTATTCTGGCTTTGTGAATTTGGATCCTGGAGAAATCTGGGTCACAAAGAGACACAACTGAGCGACTTTCACTTTCAAACTGTTCATCAGTGGGTGAAAGGTTGTTTCCATATCTTAATTATTTTAAGTAATACTGCAGTGAACATAGAGGTGCACGTATCTTTTCAAACTAGTGGTTTTGTTTTCCTTGACTAAATATCCAAAAGTGCAATAGATAGATTATATTATATTTCAATTTTCAATTTTTTTAGGAACCTCTGTACTATTTTCCATAGTGACTGGATCAATCTACATCCTTCAAACAGTACACAAAACTTCCCTCTTCTCAATATCCTTGCAGTAGTTTTTATTTGTTCTTTTTTGATAATAGCCATTCTGAAAGCTATGAAGTGTTATCTCATTGTGGTTTTGATTCGCATTTTCTGACATTTAAGGATGTTGAACATCTTCTCATGTGCCTTTTGGCCATGTGTATGGCCTGTGTTTAGATCTTCTGTTCATTTTTTAATCCTATTGTTTGTTTGCTGTTGAGTTGATTAGCTCTTTATATATTTTAAATAGTTGCCCATTATCATATATATGATCTACAAGTATTTTCTCTCAGTGGGTTACTTTTAAATTTTGTTAGTGGGTTCCTTTGCTGTGCAGAATGACTTGGTCTCATATTGAGTTTTACTTTTGTTGTGTTTGCTTTTGGCATCATTCAAAAAATTATTTCTAAGACTTATGTTAAGAGACTTACTGCCTATGCTTTCTTCTAGGAGTTTTATAGTTTCAGGTCTTACGTTCAAGTCTTTAATCCATTTTAGGTTAATTTTGGTGTGTGGTACAAGCCGGTGATCAAATTACATTTTGAAAGGGGCTTTCCAGTTTTCCAAAGGTCTGTCTAGTCAAGGCTATGGTTTTTCCAGCGGTTAGGTATGGATGTGAAAGTTGGACTGTGAAGAAAGCTGAGTGCTGAAGAATTGATGCTTTTGAACTGTGGTGTTGGAGAAGACTCTTGAGAGTCCCTTGGACTGCAAGGAAATCCAACCAGTCCATCCTAAAGGAGATCAGTCCTGGGTGTTCATTGGAAGGACTGATGCTAAAGTTGAAACTCAAATACTTTGGCCACCTTATGCAAAGAGTTGATTCATTGGAAAGACTCTGATGCTGGGAGGGATTGAGGGCAGGAGGAGAAGGGGATGACCGAGGATGAGATGGCTGGAAGGCATCACTGACTCAATGGACATGAGTTTTGGTGAACTCCAGGAGCTGGTGATGGACAAGGAGGCCTGGCGTGCTGCAATTCATGGGTCACAAAGAGTCGGACACGACTGAGTGACTGAACTGAACTGAACTGAACTTCCAGTTTTCCCAGTACTGCTCATTGAAGAGACTGTCTTTTTCAGTTTGTTTATTCTTTGTTGTAACTTAATTGACCATGTATGTGTGGGTTTATTTTTGTGCTCTATTAAGTTCCACTGAATTATGTATCTGTCTTTATGCTGATACCATAATGATTTAATTAATATGGCTTTGTAGTAAAGCTAATATGATATCTCGAGCTTTGTTCTTCATTATCAGAAGTGCTTTGACTATTGAGGGTTTTTTTTTTTTTGGTTCTATATAAAATATAGAATTATTTGTTCTATCTCTTTGAAAAGACACCATTGGAATTTTGATAAAGATTGCATTGAAGCCATAAGTAGGTTTAGGTAGTATGAACATACCAGTTCTTCTAATCCATGAACATGAAATATTTTTTCATATATTTATGTTTTCTTCAGTTTCTTTCATTAATGTTTTATAGTGTTCAATATTTAGGTCGTTCACCTCCTTGATTAAATTTATACTTGTCTTTGTGTTATTTTTCATGGAATTGTAAATAGGAATGTTTTGTTTCTGGTGAGTAGTTATTAATGTATAGAAATATAACATACTTTTGCATTGATTTTGTATCCTGCAATTTTACAAGTTTATTATTCTAATACTTCTCCGATAGAATCTTTAAGGCTTTCTGTATGTAATATCATGTCATCTGCAAATAATAACAGTTTTTCTTCTTTCTTTCCTATTTAGAAATGTTTTATTCCTTTTTCTTGGCTAATTGCTCCAGCTTGGTCTTTGAATACTGAGTTGAATAGAAGTGCCAAAAATGGGCACCCTTCTCTTATCCCTGATCTTAAAGGAAAAGCTTTGAGCTTTTCATTGTTGAGTGTGATATTTTATGTTTTCATTGGCATAATTTTACCTCTTAATATTCTATTCAAAAAAGACTCCTGGATACTTTATTACTCTAACTTCTTTAATACTGGGTATGGTTGTCTCTTAGCCTCATGTGATTAGTGCGTTTTGACTTTGAATAGTACTTGAGTTAGGCTTTTCCATAGACTAGCTAGACAGTGTCCCACTATGGAAAAGCTGAGCCCAAGGCAAATTGATTAGATTTTCAGATTTTCTTATGTTATTTTTATTCATATTCTTAAAACTTAATACTTTTATCTAACAATTCCTTTGTATTTTTGTTTTCCTCAGTTAAATGGTTGTATATTAAATAAGTTCTTTTTTTCATTGTTTTGTGGAATTTTTCCTCTGTTATTCTTGAATATTACTAACATTATTAATTTACACCATTCTTTTCCATCTCTTTTTTGTAGTCTATTTTGTACTTTTTATTCTAATGAAACAGACTTCTCTCTATAAACATTCTACTTTCCCTTTTACTTTTTGCATCATTGTCAGCTTAATTTTTAGCTTGCATTGTTTTTTTATAGCCTCTTTGAACCTTTATAACTAGCATATTGATAATGGGTCTCAGAGCATACAGTGACAGCTTAAATCTGTTTCAAAAATTCAGTTGCATAGAATACTTCTTGAAAGTCTCTGCTGAATTGTGATTATTATATGAGAATTTTGAGAGCACAAGTTGGCAAAACATTAATTCAGGATTATAGCAGAGGGGCAGAATGATAAATACATTCTGGTTGTGTACGAGAAAGCATTTCCTTTATTTCAGTTCAGTTCAGTCACTCAGTCATGTCCAATTCTTTGTGACCCCATGAATCGCAGCACGCCAGGCCTCCCTGTCCATCACCAGCTCCCGGAGTTCACTCAAACTCATGTCCATCGAGTCGGTGATGCCATACAGCCATCTCATCCTCTGTCATCCTCTTCTCCTCTGCCTACTATCTTTCCCAGCCTCAGGGTCTTTTCAAATGAGTCAGTTCTTCATATCAGATGGCCAAAGTATTGGAGTTTCAGCTTCAGCATCAGTCCTTCCAATGAATATTTAGGACTGATTTCCTTTAGGATGGACTGGTTGGATCTCTTTGCTGTCCAAAGGGCTCTCAAGAGTCTTCTGCAACACCACAGCTCAAAAGCATCAATTATTCGGTGCTCAGCTTTCTTTATAGACCAACTCTTATGTTCATACATGACTACTGGAAAAACCATAGGTTTGACTAGACAGACCTTTGTTGTCAAAGTAATGTCTCTGCTTTCTAATATGCTGTCTAGGTTGGTCACAGCTTTTCTTCCAAGGAGGAAGTGTCTTTTAATTTCATGGCTGCAGTCACTATCTGCAGTGATTTTGGAGCCCAAGAAAATGAGGTCTGTCACTGTTTGCACTGTTTCCCCATCTATTTGCCATGAGGTGATGGGACTGGATGCCATGACCTTAGTTTTCTGAATGCTAAGTTTTAAGCTAACTTTTTCACTCTCCTCTTTCACTTTCATCAAGAGGCTCTTTAGTTCTTCTTTGCTTTCTGCCATAAGGTTGGTGTTATCTGCATATCTGAAGTTACTGATATTTCTCCAGGCAATCTTGATTCCACCTTGTGTGTTGTCAAGCCCAGCATTTCTCATAAGGTACTCTGCACATCAGTTAAATAAGCACGGTGACAATATATAGCCTTGACGTACTCCTTTCCTGATTTGGAAGCCGTCTGCTCTATGTTGTTCTAACTGTTGCTTGTTGAACTGCATGCAGATTTCTAGGAGCCAGGTCAGGAGGCATGTAAAGGAAAGCATTTCCTTTATTTAGCTTTGTCTGAATGCAACATACATTAGTTTATATACACTAGAAAAAGCATTGGCCTACTTAGTGATATAAAAAGCAGAGATATCACTTCACTGACAAAGGTCTGTGTATAGTTAAAGCTATGGTTTTTCCAGCAGTCATGTACAGATGTGAGAGGTGGACCATAAACAAGGTTGAGCATCAAGGAATTGATGCTTTGAGTTTCAACTAAGCAACTGGACATCAACAAAGGAAACATTTATCACATCTCTTTTATTTCAACTCTTCCACTGTTGCTCAAATGGTAAATAATCTGCCTACAATTCAGGAGACCTGGGTTCAATCCCTGGGTCAGAAAGATCCCCTGGAGAAGGGAATGGCAACCAATTCCAGTATTCTTGCTGGAGAATTCCATGGAAAGAAGAGCCTGGTGGACTACCTGTGATTGTTTGTGTACTGTCCTTATTTTACTCTATTTTTTTTTCTTTTTATATATTCATGTTTAAATAATTATTCTCTGTGAAAAGATTATTTGAAAGGTGAATATTTTAGACTATAACATTTTCAGTAATATTAATGTTTGAAAATTTTATGCATTCAAAATTTTGCATGCTATTTTCTAGATATTTATTTTTAGCATGCATATTAAGTAATAGGAATTATTAACCGTGCTTATATAAGAACCACAGTCATCTTAATATTTTAATTTTCTTAATTTTGGTTTAAGCATAAGCTAACAGTTATCATGAGGTTATTTTTTTTTTAAGTCCACAAATCTATACAGGCTTCTCAGGTGGCTCAGTCAGTCAGTTCAGTCGCTCAGTCGTGTCCTACTCTTTGCGACCCCATGAATTGCAGCATGCCAGGCCTCCCTGTTCATCACCATCTCCCGGAGATCACTCAGACTCATGTCCATCGAGTCAGTGATGCCATCCAGCCATCTCATCCTCTGTCGTCCCCTTCTCCTCCTGCCCTCAATCCCTCCCAGCATCAGAGTCTTTTCCAATGAGTCAACTCTTCACATGAGGTGTCCAAAGTACTGGAGCTTCAGCTTCAGCATCATTCCTTCCAAAGAAATCCCAGGGTTGATCTCCTTCAGAATGGACTGGTTGGATCTCCTTGCAGTCCAAGGGACTCTCAAGAGTCTTCTCCAACACCATAGTTCAAAAGCATCAATTCTTCGGTGTTCAGCCTCTTCACAGTCCAACTCTCACATCCATACATGACCACTGGAAAAACCATAGCCTTGACTAGACGGACCTTAGTTGGCAGAGTAATGTCTCTGCTTTTGAATATGCTATCTAGGTTGGTCATAGCTTTTTTTCCAAGGAGTAAGCGTCTTTTAATTTCATGGCTGCAGTCACCAGCTGCAGTGATATTGGAGCCCCCAAAAATAAAGTCTGACACTGTTTCCACTGTTTCCCCATCTATTTGCCATGAAGTGATGGGACCAGATGCCATGATCTTCATTTTCTGAATGTTGTGCTTTAAGCCAACTTTTTCACTCTCCTCTTTCACTTTCATCAAGAGGCTTGTTAGCTCCTCTTCACTTTCTGCCATTCAGGTGGCTCAATGGGTAAAGAATCTGCCTGCAATGCAGGAGACACAGGTTTAATCCCTGCGTGGGTTAGGAAGACTCCTTGGAGGATGGCATGGCAACCCATTCCAGAATTCTTGCCTGAAGAATCCTGTGGACAGAGGAGTCTGGCGGGCCACAACCCATAGGGTCACAAGGAATCAGACACAACTGAAGTGACTGGGCACACATGCACATATCTATGCATACTGGTAGACATGTACTTAGTATTTCCCAAAGCAGAAACATCAAGAAGCAGCCCCAGCTTTGTGCCCCAAGCTTGCAAGTAAGCTTAATAAATTTAAAGCTCTGCTTTGGCTTGACCACTTTATGCTTGCTCTGCAATGTGTCTAATATTGTTGGTGACACATAGGCAGACTTTTGCATGGTGATAAAGTAATATAGTACTGAATTTGATTTCTGTTTCACACAGAACCATGCATGTCAAATACTTGGATCAGTCTTACAAGGATGTCTAGAGATAGAAGAGTTAGCTTTTCCCACATGCGGCTTGTGGTGAAAGAGATATGGCATTTGGTCACTTTTTGTTCTCTTGAATCCTAGATTTTTCTCCACGTATAGATCACCCTTGATTTTATTCAAGTCTTTTCCTCTTTGCAGTTACATATATTATTCAGGGTATAACAAAATCTAAGAACTTTACTTCTTAACCAATTGTTACTCCCTTTTCTCTGTTACCAACCTTAGGTGACAGTTCTCCACCATTGTCTGTGCCTGATTTTGTGAGCAAGATACCCATGCATATGCTCTTCTCTTTTCAAATTCAAAAATGAAAAAAATAGGAGCAAGGAATTGCCAAAAGCATTCTGTCAGAATTTGGCTTGAATGATCATGTACAATGCTTAATATTTTATTAATATCAATAAGAGCATTCATTTGGGAACATGGTTTTGATTTGATTTCTGAATCACTGACCTTAAATGAGAAATCTCAAAATAGAGGGCTTCAGAAGTGTTATCATTTAAGGCACTCTTTGCTTTAAACAGTCTTTTAAAATTATTCGTAATGTTTAATCCATCATATTCTGACCTTCTCCATAGGAAAAGAAAATGTAAATCTCCCAGACAGCAGAGAACAAACTGTCAGAAAAATGAAACAATTTTATAATAGCTATACTTCCACAATGCAGCTCTAAACCAAACTGTCACTTCTGTTGCTTCACATTCTTAGTAGAAAATATTTACCTTCTAGCTTTGAGTGTGAGAAAAAAAGAATCTTTATCCATTTCCATAAGGAGGAAATCCATGTATTGGGTTCACTAAAAGAAATTAATGGTACAATTAAATAAGTGTTTAGATACTGTCCAGAGAGCTGTTCAAGGAGTGAGAAACAACACAGGAGAGAGTGCAGTGCCCTTGGTTAATGAGTAGAGATTTTAATCAACCCTTGGCTTGAAAGGACACTGGCAGTGCAAGTGACTGAATTGCAGAAGGTGAGAGTAGAGCCATCTTGAGAGAAGAAGTCTGTATTTTAGGGACAAAGCCAGTAACTGGTTGGAGCCAGAATGAAAAGTACTGTGATCTTGCTCTTTGCCTTCCCTCAAATTTTATCCTAGGCTTTACCCTGTTGATATTGCCTGAAATGCCAGAGATCTGGGTTTGATCCCTGGGTTAGGAAGATTCCCTGGAGAAGGGCATGGCAACACACTCCAGTATTTGCCTAGAGAATCCCCATGGACAGCGGTGTTTGGCAGGCCACAGTCCATGGAGTTGCAAAGAGTCAGACACGACTGAGTGACTAAGCACAGCACTACCCTATTGAATTCACCAGGCAGGCAGAAGAAAAAGGAGACTCTGTTGATAGAGTCCATACTGAACAGCTTTCTGAATGGAGTATAGGGAGAAGCGAAGAATACAACTGGAGGCGCAAGGACATGCCCCAAAGAAGGATATTTGTGTTCAGGTACTTTAGTGTTCTTGTTTTATGTTTGAGAATATTTCAGTTTTTTCCTACTATACATTTAGTCATTATTTACTGAGAGATGCACGTGTGTGCCAAGTCACTTCAGTTATATCTGTCTCTTTGTGACCCTGTCGACTGTAGCCCACAAGGTTCCTCTGCCCATGGGATTTCCCAGGCAAGAATAAAAGAGTGGGTTGTCATGTTCTCCTCTAGGAGCTCTTCCCCATCCAAGGAGCAAACCCGCATTTCTTATGTATCCTTCACTGACAGCCAGGTTCTTTTTCACTAGTGCCAGCTGGGAAACCCAGTGAGAGATGATTGCACGTGTATTATTTATTTCATTGATCTCATTTTTAGCCTTTCTCTTTTATCTCTCTACGAGATCAACACCTTCTTACACCCTCTGCGAATACTAATTATACTCGTTTGGATTCCTCCTTATTGCTCTCTACTGTCGTTCTTCTGCCATCATATAGTTCCTTCATTTGTTTTATTTTATAATAATCATTTAAAATTTCTCTCTCTGTATGTATAATGTTGGCATGTCTCAAAAGGACTGTTTTTCCGTTTGACTTTGTGTCGACTTTTAAAAAGTGAATTTTTGCCAGACTTCTCTTTACTGAGCAGTTTGCTTGGTGGAGGACAGGTTATCATGCTACTGTAGTCCACATTAGCCCACATTGTGGCATCATTTGCAGTAAGAGCTGTATCTATCAGGGAGGGAGGCAATGCTCATTAGGCAATGAGAATCTAGACGTTGCCTGCTGACAACTGCTCTTTTTCTCTGACCCAAGTTCCCACATTCACTACACCTACATAAGTTATGGTTCATGCTTTTCTTGTTTCAGAAAAACTTGATTCAGTTGACTACATTTCATTTAAAGCCTTCTCTATTAGTAAGAAGTGATCGTAAACAGAAGTCAAAGATGGTTGACAGACAGGCAAAAATGAATTAAAATACATGTAGGATACTTACATATCTTTTACATATCTTTTAGGAAAATAAAAATTCTTTTAGGAAAATAAAAATAAAATTCTTTTAGGAAAATACAAATATCTGAATATAAAAATGGTAAATATCATAGGAATGGAAGAGTCAAAGCTGTAGATCCAAAGACTTCTAAGTGTATCAACCATCAGACAAAACAAACTAAACTTGTGTGAAGTGAAGTGAGAGTTGCTCAGTTGTGTCCGACTCTTTGCGAAACCATGGACTATACATCCATGGGATTCTCCAAGCCAGAATACTGGAGTGGGCAGCCCATGCCTTCTCCAGGGGATAGAACATTCTAATTTGATATGCAAAAGAAAAAAAGGGATGTTTAAATAATAATTATAAGATGAATCATGTAAAAGAAAAAGGACCACAGATTTCTTTTAGTTTACATGTGTTGATGACAAGCATTCTTGTCCTTGAAATAGCTATTGTCTAGTTTTCACTGTTCTATAGTATTGTGTCATCTATATAGATTATATGCTTTATGGGCATAGCTCATTCAGTTAAAGAACCTGTCTGCAGGGTAGGAGACTCAGAATCAGGAAGATCCCCTGGAGAAGGAAATGGCAACCCACTCAAATATTCTTTCCTGGAGATCCCATGGACAGAGAAGCCTGGTGGGCTACAGTCCATGGGGTTGCAAGAGTTGAACATATTAGCGACTAAACCATCAACATTTATGTTACATTTTTTATGTTTTATTTATTTCTACACATTTGGATTGCCTGCAAATTTGGATGCTTAGGAACAAAGTTGATATTAAAATACTTGGACATATAATCTAAGAATATATGCTTTAGTTTATCTAGGGCATTTAACTATCTAAGGAACTTTAGAGGCAAAGATATATGGATATTTATTTAAATATTATTTTCAAATCAGTTATATCAATTTGTACTTATTCCTATGGTATGTGAGATTTCACAAAATTGTATTTTTCATTCATCCACTTAGCAAAAAATTGAAAGCTTAGTAATATCAAATTTCCATCTAAAATGTAAAGACACTTTAAATGTCAATTTTTAACATCTATTTTATAACATGCATATCTTACAAATGCAGTTTCCTTTAAAAAGTACCATCTATCTTAGAGAAACACTAACACATGCACCCATAAAATGTTATACAAGAGTGTCTGTTGAAATTTTGGGAGTTAATACTCAAATTCTTATAAATATGTTAAATGTCCTTCAAAAGAGAACTGGTTAAATAAACTACAGCATATGGAAGGGTTGTTGTTCCATCGCTCAGGCATGTCCAACTCTATGTGACCCCATGGACTACAGCATGCCAGACTTCCCTGTCCATCTCCAACTCAAGGAGCTTGCTCAAACTCATGTCCATAGAGTCGGTGATGCCATCCAACCATCTCATCCTCTGTCATCCCCTTCTCCTCCCTTCAATCTTTCCCAGCATCAGGGCCTTTTCTAATGAGTCAGCCTTTCCCATCAAGTTGCCAAAATATTGGAGCTTCAGCTCCACATCAGTCTTTCCAATGACTATTCAGAATTAACTTCTTTAGGATTGACTGGTTGGATCTTCTTGCAGTCCAAGGGACTCTCAAGAGACTTCTCCAACACCACAGCTCCAACACCACAGTTCAAAAGCATCAGTTCTTCGGCACTCAGCCTTCTTTATGATCCAACTCTTACATCCATACGTGACTACTGGAAAAACCATAGCTTTGAGCAAACGGACCTTTGTCAGTAAAGTAATGTCTGCTTTTTAACATGGTGTCTAGGTTGACCATAACTTTTCTTCCAAGGTGCAAGTGTCTTTTAATTTCATGGCGGCATTCACCATCTGCAGTGATTTTGGAGCCCAAGAAAATAAAGTCTCTCACTGTTTCCATTGTTTCCCCATCTTATGGAAAGGTTAACAGAATAAGATAGATTAACATGTACTGAACCAATATGATGTAGAAGTCGTATTAAATTAAAAAAATAAAAATACAGTTTATTCTTAAAAATACACAAAGTATTAGATGATCAGATCTGACATGCATCAGAAATATTATGCAAACTTAATAATTTCAAAGGTAAAAATGATTTTAAGGCACAGGTAAAGTGAGATGAGTGAAGTCAGCTCATTCTATGAGGCTCCCTAGCCCTCCTCTTCCCACTTTAGATGTACTCTGGGCAAGGGTAACAAATGGTGTTTCTAAGTAAAGTGTTCAGACACCTCACTTAGCTGGGGGAGACATTTAGATCATATATTATGTATTTGGTTTTGGTTGGTCCACAGAAGTATGGCTCATAAGCCAAAGGATTTTAGGTTTGTTTACCACAAATAATTTTAGAAGTAAATGTACGTTTTGCTAAAAGCACTCCATAGATAAGGAATTCACTCCTGAAAAATCATCAGTTTGTTTGCCCAGAGATCTGTCAGTAAGTTGTTTACAAAGAATCTGCCCTCTTTCCTTGTTTCCAGCATATTCCTTCTTATAAGGAATGGATGAATTTCCAACCAATTGTTTATCCATTTTTCTTTCTAGATGGCTTATAGGCAAAAAGCATATGATGATACATTTTCCATAAACTTATGTGATTGATTTAGGAAATGGAATTACAAACCATGCTGACAACTGTGATTGGGGATGAATTACTACACAATATCTTTCTTTATAATTCATTGATTTTTTTCAAGGATAATACTGTACCTTCCTGTATTGTATAATTTCATTGCATTTAATAATGCAGTTTCAACATTTGGTAATTATATTGTGTTTGATAGGACACTGCCCTTGCTTTTAGGAGATACACATAGTAGTATTTACAGGTGAAGCACAGGGGTCAGCAATATGCAGCCCACCCATTGAATCTGTACTGCTGCTTTTGTTTGTACAGTCTGCTAAGAATGATTTTTACATGTTAAGTGATTGGGGAAAAGTCAACAGAAGAATAGTATTTCATGCGTCTGAAAATTATGTGAAAGTACTTTAATTTCATCACAATCAAACCCATTCATTTACATGTTGTCTGTGGCTGCTTTAGCCCTGCATTAAAATAGTTTAGTAGTTGTGACAAAGTAAGGCTCACAAAATCTAAATTAGGTACTACATTGCCATTCCTAGAAGGAATAAATAATTTGCTGACCCCTGGCAAATCATCATGATGTTAACAAGGAATTTTTGATTCAGTTTAATAAAATTTACCTACACATACATAGATCGAGTTATAAGTATATCTATATTCATTTTATTATTCTTGAAACTTTTCATGTGGTTTGGCATATTTTCTAAACCTCAGTTGAAGAAACTTTTTGCAGCTGATAAATTGCTAGATCATAGTTTCAGGGGCTTCCCTGGTAGCTCAATTGGTAAAGAATCCACCTGCAGTGCAGGAGACCCCAGTTCAATTCCTGGGTCAATAAGATCCACTAGAAAAAGAATAGGCTACCCCCTCCAGGATTCTGGCCTGGAGAATTCCATGGGCTACAGTCCATGGGGTCACAGAATTGGACCCAACTGAGTGACTTTCACTTCATCATTTCAGCTCATATTATATAATAGCTTTTGGTGTTGATATAGCCATAAAATCTTAGTAGATAATGTCTCTCTAGGAAATAATTACTTGAACAAGGAGGGAGAAAAGAAAAAATAATGTAAAATACAAGATGGAGTAAAGTACTGATGGGAGTACAATACCATATTAAGGTGGGGATTTGGGGAAAAGTTCCAAAAATTAGTTGAGAAAAAAAGAGACCATATATTTTTCTGCAGTATCCAAATAGATTTTAATTCTGTTTTGTTTCATGATCATGTACTGTAGCGTTTTCCAGTCTTTTTGTTTCAATTGTCTTTTCTAACCTGTGATGAATTTAGCTCTATAAATGTAATATAATTTAGCCTAAAATTTAATTTACTTGAAGGGAAGAGCTATCATACTCAGTTCTTTTTCAGAGTTGGGGACATACTTAAAAGTCATTATCTATGTGATAAATTGAGTTAGATGCCCAATGAAGCTTAAATGATATAAAGGTGATTGAACTATGTATCTTAAAACTGTTCAGAGGCTAAGAAAAAAAGGATTAGTGAAAATACAGGAGAAGACAGGTTATAAATATCAAGTTAAACTTCAGACATTAAGAAGACAGTAAATAAATTCTTTAATATTCTGTATATTCTAACTAAGGATTAGTTTAGTGCCATGCACACCACACATTCCTTTCAGTAAACTATTCAGTAAACTGTAGAATGTCATTGCGGGATAAATTGAGGGGAGAAACTAGAGGAAAATCATTTTGAAAAGTAAGATTAATTGGCATATAGTCAGTAAATTCAAGTGGGCAATGAGCTGAAAAAGAGCTCATTATAGCAATGCTAAAAAAATAAATAGCAAACAATTTCAGCCAATAGAAATGTGATTGTTTTCCTCTTTTTTGGAGTTTATCTATTCAAGTACTACTTCTAGAATGTAACTTTCTAGTCTTTTTTATTACCTACTCAAATAATTCTCATCATTTTTCTAAATATCATTCTGATGACATTTCTAACTAATTTCTCTGTTGGAATGCTATGGATGAATGAACCTCTATGCTTACTTGTAACCAATATATTTGACTTCTTTTCCTGAGGAAAGAAATGTTTTACATTCAACCCAGGAGAGCTGTGGATAAGCTCTCCACTTATTACCAATTTAAACATATTTGATGAGACAGGCAGAGGAATTTTGGTCAAACATGTACTTTATATTTTCATGACTGTTCAAGAATTTGCACACATATTTATACTTTAGAAAGTTTAAATTTTGCTCAAAAATAAAGTGGTAATTTCAATGTTTTTTACTCATTTGTCTTATATCTTTGTTTTTATTCTCTGAAGATTTCTTGCTATTTTTTCTTTTTGATAGAATGATTCAAGAAAATAATTAGCTGACATACCAAGACAAGTTAACAGTGAGTCCTTCACCTGTACAGCACCTCTTCTAAGTAGCAGAGAGGTTATAATTATAATCCTAATATATTAAAACTGAGCTGTTTATATGTATGGTATTGAAAAATGCAGTTGTCAGTAAAACAGTTTTTCTCCTCAGATTTCAGTCACTAGCTAAGAATTTCTTTTTAAAGATTGGCATATTTTTCTATTTTCATTTTTGAGAATGTCAACTTTATTATTAACAAAAGCAGTATTTTATTCTTCCTGTGCATGATTTTGATTTTTCAGTTGGATCCAAAGTCAGGAAGAGAAAAAGGATGATATTTACTGTCCTCTAATCATGTTTAAGAAGAGTCAATCAAGAATTTGTGAATAAGATAATATTTAAAATAGCTGCACTACTATCCCAGCCTTGTAAAGCAACTATACTCCAATAAAAATAAAAAAATAATAGCTGCATGAATCAGTGAGGACTAAGGACTCAAGGAAAAATTACTTTTCCATTTTTCTTTTTTTTAATTAATGTGCAGTTACTTTACAATGTTATGTTAGTTTCTGTTATGCAGCAAAGTGAGTCAGCTATATGTATTCACATATTCCCTCAGGAAACTTTTTAGATGGAATAGTGAAAAGAAAAAATATCAAATATATTTTTTCTAGCATTCTGCAGATTATAAAGTCTTACTCATTCTAGCATATCCTTGTATAGTTTTTAAGATACACAAAAATGTTCTCTATTAGAAATAAATGCCATGACAGTGATTTCCTTTGAAAGACACTTTAAAAAATTTTTTGGTCTGTTACCACTAATCTCATCACATGTATTTGGTATTGTTTAAGTAAAGTTGGTATCTGAAAAACTCTACCTATGATTTGGGTACTAGGTTTAGTCTGCATGTGTGCTAAGTCACTTCAGTCATATTTGACTCTGTAAGACCCTATAGACTATAGCCTGTGATGCTTCTCTGCCCATGGGATTCTCCAGGCAACAATACTGGAGTGTGTTTTCATTTCTTCCTCCAGGGGATCTTCCTGACCCAGGGATCAAACTGGCATCTTTTAGTCTCCTACATTGGTAGGCAGATTCCATATCACTAGTGCCATCTGGATCTTTATAGATAAACAATAATCATGGTGGTAAAGTAGAATGGAGAGAGCATTGGGGGAATACATCACTTTTCAAAAATTAATAGCAGATTCAGTCATTTGTTAGACAACCTGTAGTATTCTAACTCAATGAAATTTTAAGTTTTAAATTCCTTATTTTAGGTTACTAAAAACAGAAAAGTATTTATATACCCATCTTTATGTTAATAGCCCACTCTAGTAGTCTTGCCTGGGGAATTCCATGGACAGAGGAGCCTGGTGGGCTACAGTCCATAGGGTCCCTAAGAATTGCGCACAACTGAGTGATAACTTAGAAGACTCATTGACTCTTCAATCAAAGCATTCCTTCCCATTTTAGATCATCACTTTGTATTTCATTTCCTCAGAGAGGCCTCACTTGACTCCATGATATCACGTTATTTGATAAACAATCATGGTTTATTCATGCATGCATGCATGCTAAGTCGCTTCAGTCATGTCTGACTCTGTGCAACCTCATGGACAGGAGCCCACCAGGCTCCTCTGTCCACAGGATTCTCCAGGCAAGAATACTGGAGTGGGTTGCCATTTCCTTCTCCAAAAGTTTATTCATAGATTTCATCCTATTTTATTTTTGCTTATTTGTTTATATTTATTTGTGTTTTAGACTTTATAATATAAGAGTCCTCAGAGATGGAACATAAATTTTATACTTTAGTACAATGCTTAGGAAGATTAAGAAATACTAGTTTTTCTAAATTTATTTACAGTTTTCATCTTAAAATAATTTCAGAGTTTCAAAAATTCACAAAACTATTTACAAAAAATTCCTGTACATTCTTCACTTGGTTTCCCCAAATGTTAACATCATACAAAGTGACTATTAAAGTTAGGAAGTTGATATGTACAGTCCTTATTCACATATTTTGTTAATGCTTTCACTAGTGATCTCTGATCAGAATCAAAGCCAGATCATCTGTTGCATTTAATTGCTACATTTCTTTAGTCTTTTTTATTCTAGTACAGTCCAGTCCCTCAGTTTTTCTCTGTCTTTTGATAATATTGAAGAGTGCTACCAAGTTATTTTGTAGATCATTTGGAAATTTGAGTTTTTATGATGTTTCCATATAGTTAAATTCAGATACTGTATTTGGACAAGGTACCGCAATGCTGAGCTTGCCTTTCTCAGTGCATCATGTTAGGGGCACGTGATATTACCATGTCCCATTTCTGGTGGTGTTAACTCTAATCACGGTGAAGATATTGTCCATCAGGTTTCTACATTTTAGTTATTTTAAAAGATGCAGCATGCTTGGGGCTGGTGCATGGGGATGACCCAGAAAGATGTTATGGGGAGGGAGGTGGGAGGGGGGTTCATGTTTGAGAATGCATGTAAGAATTAAAGATTTTAAAATTTAAAAAAGAAAAAAAAAGAAAAAAAAATAAATAAAATAAAATAAAATAAAAAATAAAAATAAAATAAATAAATAAAATAAATCTTCTGTTGGCAGATACTTGGGAGACTATGTAAATATCTGGTTTTTCATTATAATATCACCCAGTAATTTTAGCGTTTTTGCCTGAAAAAATTATATGTTTATTTTCCAATTACTGAGTTTCTATTTCCATGATTTCTTCTTTATTATTAGAATACTACTGATGACACCACCCTTATGGCAGAAAGTGAAGAGGAACTAAAAAGCCTCTTGATGAAAGTGAAAGAGGAGACTGAAAAAGTTGGCTTAAAGCACAACATTCAGAAAACGAAGATCATGGCATCTGGTCCCATCACTTCATGGCAAATAGATGGGGAAACAGTGGAAACAGTGTCAGACTTTATCTTTGGGGGCTCCCAAATCACTGCAGATGGTGACTGCAGCCATGAAATTAAAAGACGCTTACTCCTTGGAAGAAAAGCTATGACCAACCTAGATAGCATATTGAAAAGCAGAGACATTACTTTGCCAACATAGGTCCGTCTAGTCAAGGCTATGGTTTTTCCTGTGGTCATGTATGGATGTGAGACTTGGACTATGAAGAAGGCTGAGCGCCGAAGAATTGATGCTTTTGAACAGTGGTGTTGGAGAAGACTCTTGAGAGTCCCTTGGACTGCAAGGAGATCTAACCAGTCCATTCTGAAGGAGATCAGCCTTGGGATTTCTTTGGAAGGAATGATGCTAAAGCTGAAACTCCAGTACGTTGGCCACCTCATTCGAAGAGTTGACTCATTGGAAAAGACCCTAATGCTGGGAGGGATTGCGGGCAGGAGGAGAAGGGGACGACAGAGGATGAGATGGCTGGATGGCATCACCGACTTGATGGACATGAGTTTGAGTGAACTCTGGGAGTTGATAATGGACAGGGAGGCCTGGAGTGCTGCAATTCATGGGGTCGCAAAGAGTTGGTCACGACTGAGCGACTGAACTGAACTGAACTGAACTGTATG
Organism: Ovis canadensis; assembly: GCF_042477335.2. Lineage (NCBI taxonomy): Eukaryota > Metazoa > Chordata > Mammalia > Artiodactyla > Bovidae > Ovis > Ovis canadensis. The sequence continues at coordinate 36,636,847 of NC_091261.1, read as the reverse complement.
GGAGAGCTTCCCTCTTTCATTCATTTACTCAATTATTAATTTACATCAGTGTGGATTTGTATGTATTTGGTTTACTTACTCATAGTAATACATTGCCATTTTTTTCCTGCTCAAATTATTTCAGTTTTGGCTTTTGAGAGCCACTTCAAGTTAGCTTCAATCTCATTATAGCAAGTCATCATTATTTCTTGAAAACTTCCCATTTTCTTACAGCAAAAATTGTGGTAGACTCATATGGTTTTGCTTTGCTCCAATACTGGAATCAGTCCTTGCTTCAAAGGGTCCTGTTTCCTTGAGTAGGACAATAATGTGAATCCAGATGCTAAGTATGCTCATTGTTATTGGGCTTTTCCTGCTTCTAGGTCTTCTCAGTGGTGAAGTAATATGTATATATACACACATAGAAGAGAGATATTGATTACATTAGAGATTATGAAAATGTGATTACAATATAACAGCCTTGAGATGATAACCACACCAAAATTATTATGCTATAGTATTTTTTAAATAGAGTACTTAATTTCTATTTTATAGAAAATAATTTTATTTGGGTAGTCAGAATATTATGCAATAATTCACATAGGATATTCTCATAATACTCCTTGTGGAAAAATGTTGAAGAGGATTTTGGACCAAAGAATATTTGTTTAATAGTGTCAGAATTCATTTTAACACCATGAGAGAGTATGTATTTGTTCAATTTTCACTCACTGCACAAAGGATTAGATAAAAGAAGATTTTCCGTAATAGCATTTCATTTTGAGTCTTACCAATCCTTTTAGTTTTGGTATAACAAAAAGACTATTAGCTTTTACTCTGTTGTGTTGAATTTTGATGATTTTTGACAGTCTTCACTGAGACGCTCAAAGAAATGAGACTTGCCAGTCGAATAACATAAGATTTCATTAAATTTACCAGCAACAAAAAAGCTGTTTCTGTCTCTTAACTTTTTGACATATTGTCTTTTTTCTATCATCTTTTCAGGACTTATATAAAAGGCAATAAAAGTATTGTTTTTGTGTGTTCAAAAGTTTCCCTATAATCAAGATAATAGGCAAGTTTCAAGTTTAAATTTGTTGCATTTATAAACATAAAAATTAGCAAAACATTATTAAAGTAATCAGTCAGATTTTGTATTAGCATATAGTAACAGTAGCAAAAATATATTGTATGTATTTTATAGCATTCTATATTTTGTCACAAAACTAAGTCAGACAGATATTTTCATTTTCATAGGTATAAAAAATCTTGTGAAAAGTAAAAGTCTTTATACAAATTATGTGCTATTAGAGATATTAATAACTCTAAATATTGTAAAATTTCCATTTTAAAATGCCTTTGTATTGAATCAATTACAAATGTATTTAGTTATCTATTCATTTGAGCTGGTTACTTATACAGTGTTACTGTAAAAACTTCAAATTAAGCATATGGAAAACTGTGAAAGGATTTTTATTTACTAAACTTTACAGGATATGTTGTGAAAAGATGAGTTTCCATTAAACAGCTGGTTATGATTTTACTTTCTAGCATTCCTGAGTATAGAAATGTATACTTAAAATCAGCTGAAGGAAGAAAATTAAACTTGTTTCCCTTTTCTGCATATCAGAATTGTATTGAGTATAAAACTATATTTTAAAATATGAAGAATAAATTAAGTGAAGAAAAAATAAGGAATCATATAATACCTATTATAACTATTACACATAAACTATTTTATTGTGAAATGTTTTTAAAGAATATGAAAGATAAAACGAGAGATACATATTCTATATCAGATACTCGTAAACCTCATAATTTTTTCATATTTGTGCAGTTGGGGCTCGCTGTTTTATTATTCCCATTTTATAGATGAAGCACTAAAAGTTCACATCAGTGTCATTTAACCATGTCACAGAGCCAGTTAGCAGAGATCCAATTTCTGATTCTTTCGTCATGAAAAAACTAGAAGTAAAATCAACATCAAATTTGTGCTAAGCAAATAGCATAATAGAAAAATACAATACTGACTAGTGACTCTAAATATATTTTTGGTTACCAAAGTAAGGTATAATAGCAGTTCAGTTCACTTGCTCAGTTGTGTTTGACTCTGTGACACCATGGACTGAAGCATGCCAGGTTTCCCTGTCCATCACCAACTCAACGGAGCTTGCTCAAACTCATGCCCATCAAGTCGGTAATGCCATTCAACCATATCATCCACTGTCGTCCCCTTCTCCTTCCACCTTCAATCTTTCCCATCATTAGGCTCTTCTCCAGCAAGTCAGTTCTTTGCATCAAGTGGCCAAAATATTAGAGTTTCAGCTTCAGCATCAGTCCTTCCAATGAACACTCAGAACTGATCTTTAGTATGGACTGGTTGGATCTCCTTGCAGTCCAAGGGGCTCTCAAGAGTCTTCTTCAACACCACAGTTCAAAAGCATCAATTCTTTGACACTCAGTTTTTTTTATAGTCCAACTCTCATGTCCATACATGATTATTGGAAAAAAACATAGCTTTGACTAGACGGGCCTTTGTTGGCAAAGTAATGTCCTGCCTTTTTAACATGCTGACTAGATTGGTCATAGCTTTTCTTCCAAGGAGCAAGAGTCTTTTAATTTCTTGGCTACAGTCACCATCTGCAGTGATTTGGGAGCCCCAAAAATAAAGTCAGCCATTCTTTCCACTGTTTCCCCATCTATTTCCCATGAAGTGATGGGACCAGATGCCATGATCTTAGCTTTCTGAATGTTGAGCTTTAAGCCCACTTTTTCACTCTCCTCTTTCACTTTCATCAAGAGGCTCTTTAGTTCCTCTTCACTTTCTACCATAAGGGTGTTGTCATCTGTGTATCTGAGATTATTGATATTTCTCCTGGCAAACTTAATTCCAGCTTGTATTTTATCCAGCCTGGCATTTCACATGATGTACTCTGCATATAAGTTAAATAAGCTGAGTAACAATATATAGCCTTGACATACTCCTTTCCCAATTTGAAAAGATATAATATGGGAACCAATAAAAGCAGATAATTATCTTCTTCTTTAATGTATGCCTGGATCAGCTGAAAACAATGGGCCATGTTGTCAGGAGACATAATGTAAAAACCTAGGTAGTATCACCAACAGAAGCAGATAACAGGTAATCAAAATAAAATTCAGAATGCAGGAGTATTATCTAAATGCTTAGTAGACTGGGGCAACACTGGGTATGGTTAATGGCAAAGATAAAACGAATATAAAGGAAACTATTGAAAGGTCCTAGGACTTCCCTATAGCTCAGATGGTAAAGAATCTGCCTGCAGTGTAGGAGACGTGGGTTCGATCCCTGGGTCAGGGATATCCTCTGAAGATGGAAATGGCAATACTTTCTTGTCTGGAGAATCCCATGGACAGAGGAGCCTGATGGGCTACAGTCCCTGGGGTCACAAAGAATTGGACATGACTAAGCAATTAACACATATGCATAATCCGTAAACCATAACCAGAGATCACCACAGTTACTCACCCCTAAGGAAAAAGCTTACTCTGAAGGAAAAACACTGGGAGCAAAATCAAAATGAATTAGAGAGAGAGTGAGAAAGAAGGACAGAGAGAAATATTCTGGTAGAGGATGAGAGAAGGAGAGATAGAAGAAGATATTTTCAGGAATAAATGTGTTTAAAAGGAACATCAGGGACTTCCCTGGTGATCCAGTGGTTGAGAATCCACCTTGCAGTGCAGGGGATGTAGGTTCCAGCCCTGGTCTGAAAAACTACAGATCCCACAGTGCAGTGCAACAAAGATCTAAATAATGCAACAAAAATTCCTAGTGCTGCAAATAAGACCAACACAGCCAAGTACAGGGAAGCCCAAATAGTTTAAAAAGGTATAACGAACCAAATGGAAGGGATGCAAACTATAATAAGAGATATAAAGGAGAAAAATGAGTGAATAGATAACCCAGTAACGGAGAGATTTTAAAAATATGAAAGAATATTCTAATATAGAACTTAGGCAAAGAGAGCAACACATATGTAAAAATTCAATTAGAAAGATAATATAAATTATTTGAGTATGTGGATAAGAAGGTAGGAAATTAACATTGACAACAGACTTCTTGGCAGCACCATTTTATACAGGAAGATAAGGAACTGTTTTTAATTATTATGAAAGAAAGAGCATTAATAAAAGTCAATTATATGTTATTCACTTAATATTTCATCATATCTAAGGAATACAAAGCATCATGGACATTAGCGAAATCTCTTAGCTACTAATGACAAATGTTAGTAGTTCAAATATAACATAAAAGCCTAAGGATAATTGCCACATACACTAAATTTTGAAATGACTTGTGCTACTAATATATGCACAAAAGGGTAGATGTATTACAATTCACAAAAAATTGAAGAAAAGGGGAAGATAAGTGAAAGAAAAATATTAATGAATGTTTCAATAGTATATCAATAAAAGGATAGATAGTGAAGAGACATTAATGTTAGGTGAAAGGAGAGGAAAGAGAAAAAAGAGGCAATGGCACCCCACTCCAGTAATCTTGCCTGGAAAATCCCATGGACGGAGGAGGCTGGTAGGCTGCAGTCCATGGGGTAGCGAAGAGTTGGACACGACTGAGCGACTTCCCTTTCACTTTTCACTTTCATGCATTAGAGAAGGAAATGGTAACCCACTCAAGTATTCTTGCCTGGAGAATCCCAGGGACAGGGGAGCCTGGTGGGCTGCTGTCTATGAGCTCCCACAGAGTCAGACACGACTGAAGCGACTTAGCAGCAGCAGCAGAGAACGGTATCATTACACACTGAAGAAATCAATAGAGAATATTAAAATGCATTGGAGGACTAGTGTATTTTTTATATAAGGTTATATAAGATAATAACAGAAATAGATATAGAAACATTTATAAATACCAAATGAGTCCCCTCAAAGCCCCCAGAATGTAAATACATTGTAAGATTTTATACATATATTTTATATGGTAAAAATATTATGATAGAACTGAAAACCAGCATACTAAGAATATCAAATACATAAATGGGCTTAACTTGCCTTTCAGTAAAGTGTTTTCAAATTGACTAATGAAGCAGAATATAATTATATAATTCATTCTGTGTACAGAAGACATACCCAAACAAAGCAATTTAGAAAGATTTAAAATAAAAAGAAGATCAAATATTGCTGTTATCTGATGATAAGTTTGTGAGACATGGTAGAATTTAGTACAAAATATACGTAACAAGGACAGGAAAATTTACTTGCTAGAAGTTTCATTCGACATTCAGATATAATAGATATTAATTAAATATGCAAAATCACAACTTTCAGAAAGCAGAGGTAAAAGGAAATATATATACACACATATTAAAACTGTGAATTTTAAAATATTTAATCCTGTAGAAAACATTAATGATTATAAATAAACCTCCCCCTTGGATTTTTACAAATACTATACATGCTTGGTCATTCAATTGTGTCTGACTCTTTGCAAACCCTTGGACTGTAGCCTGCCAGGCTCTTTTTTTCCATGGGATTTTCCATGCAAGAGTACTGGAATGGGTTGCCATTTCCTTCTCCAAGTGGATCTTTCTGACCTAGGGATTGAACCCGAATCTCCTGTATTGGCAGAATTCTTTGCCAGCGAGCCATCAGTTAATCCAAAAATGCTCTAGTTGCTGATAAAGACTTTGTCTGTGACCAAACTCCTCTACCCTCTTCTCCATTAGGCTTTGATCTTGCCCCTTTCTTGCCAGTCCACATAGCCCAGCTTTTGCAGGAATCTTTCTAAACCAGTTTATAGAGACTGCCTCCACCTCAGGTATCAGATCACCTTTGGTATCTGATTTCCCTCGTCAGCCTTCAAAAATATCGTTAAGTTGGCTTAGCAAAAATCCTCCAATCCTTGATAACTCTTCTTATTATTTTTCTACCCATAGACTCCCCTCAACCCCACCCCACTCTGCTCTCTGGCTATAAATTCCTGCTTTTCTTTGCTGTATTTTGAGTTTACTATACTGAAGTCTCTTTTACACTATTACAGTAGTTTCTAAATAAAGTCCATCTTTACCCAGTTTAGCTATTATCTGGCTCTGGTTCTCTTTGACATTACCCTTTGAAGAGTCAATCAATTTTAGGGAAAAAGAATGGATGCTGTCTGTTGTCCTCATTCTAGAATGTCCTCATCTAGAATCTGTTGATAGTAATAGTGGCAGTGCTGATAGAAAGGCATGCATATGTGTGGAATAAACTCAGAGAAAGAAATAACAAGACTCTCAGTTATTTACATAAGAGAAATGAAAGATGGTGAATGAACAACAGTGCAAATTCTGAAACTTAGGAAACAATCAATGGTAGAAATAAAACTGTGGGAGTTTTTAACATACAGACATTTAAAATAATGGGTTTTGGGGGGTTAAATCACCCAAGCAAAGTTTTAGCCAGACAACTGAAAATAATGCAAAATAAGCTAAGTAAATAAACCTGTTAAAAATAAACTGAGAATATAGAGTTCCAAGTTGTATGGAGAAATCCAGGTCAGCGTATTTTTAAGAAAACACATAAAGGAAACTGTTTTAAAGAGGAGCAAGTTGTCAATTATTTGAAATGCCACTGAGACTATGAGAAATGTGAGTAGTACCCATATAGAAGTTAACAAAAGCCATTAAAAGACCACTTTCATTAAAATTATGGATAAGAACCTAGATTAGAATAAATAAATGGGTCCTTAATTTCAGAGTCATCGCATAATAGAAAATCTAAAATCTCTTATTAAAAAAACAAGAAATGCAACATATACTATAACAACTCTCCGTTTAAATACATATTACAGAATTTCAGGTTCAGGCCCTGATAGAATAGATCACAGTGAGCAAGCCCACACACTGCAAATACTATAAAATCTGGGCAAACCTGTTTGAAGACACTGAAGGAACCAAACCATATGGGACTAGAATGGGTCTATTATTAAATAAACCCACAAGATAAATTACATGTCCAGCTTTTTTTTTTTTTTTTGACAGCACTTCCAAATACTGATGTGAAAAAGCATAAGCAGAAAGGGAAGTTTCCTCTGTTGAGCAGACCGAGATCAGAGTCTGCAGCAACCAGTGTGTATGGGACTCATGGGATCAGTTTCCAAGAAGGAGGTAAGCATAGAGAAGATGGCCAGATGTCTGCATACAAATCTCTTTATGGGCAGCCCACTTTAGAGACAGACATGTACAAGGTAAGACTTCCAGCGCACCACATAAAACAATAGGTGGAAGCTGAGTACTGAGCTTCAATTTCAGCTGATTGATCCCATTTAAAAGTATGTTATTTACCATAGTCTTAGTTTAAATGAGAAAAATTATATCATCTTAATACTAATATATGGTATATATTTTAACAGATATAAACATAGAATATTTATAAGATTTATTATGACTTTACAATCCATGTAGGCAAATTATAACCTGATAAAAGATCTTTTTAAAAATCCTATAAGTTGCTTATGATATAATGTGAAATATTAAAAGGTTTCCCTTTAAATCTATGAGTAAGAAAGATGTTACATTAGTTTCTCATGGCTGTTGTAACAAATTAACATGAACTGGGTAATGCAAACTGATTCATTTACCATCTGGAAACAAGAAATCCAAAATCAGTTTCACTGTGACAAAACCACGGTATCAGTGGGGCCGTGCTCACTCCAGAGACTCCTGGGAGATTCAGTTTCCTTGCCTTACTAACTTCTAGTGCAACATTTCTTGGCTCGTGGCCCCTTCCTCCATCTTCATGGATGCAGTGCAGCATCTACAGATCTCTATCCACTTCCATCATCATACAACTTTTGTCTTCTGTGTCAAATGTTCTACTCCCTCATTCTTATGGTGCTTATATTTGTATTTTAGGCTCACCAGGATAATCCATGATAGTCTCCCATCTCAAAATGCTTACTTTAACCATATCTACAAGCCTCTTTTACCATATAATACAACATTCCAGGGATTAGGACCTGGATATCTTTGGATATCCTTACGCTTATCACACATGCCCTCTCTTGCTGCTTCTATTATGCATTGTACTTCCTGAATGACTTTTTAAAAAAAGGATTGCTCTGAAGGAAAAGAAATGATTCAGTATTTGTAGGATGTGTGGGATAAGGGAAAGCTTTTTTATTTGAAAATAGAGTATGAAAACCTATTCTTATGAGGAGAGTAATCACAAGTAGAAGAAAAATGGAAAAAATGATGCAGAGGGAAGAAAGAATGACTATAACAACGTAAATCTCACAGGAGAAAAATTTGAATAAGATACTGAATAATATTCCCATCACTTCATGGCACATAGTGGCTGACTTTATTTTTCTGGGTTCCAAAATCACTGCAGATAGTGATTGCAGCCATGAAATTAAAAGACGCTTACTCCTTGGAAGGAAAGTTATGACCAACCTAGACAGCATTTTAAAAAGCAGAGACATTACTTTGTCAACAAAGGTCCTTCAAGTCAAGGCTATGGTTTTTCCAGTAGTCATGTATGGATGTGAGAATTGGACTATAAAAAAAGCTGAGTGCTGAAGAATTGATGCTTTTGAACTATGGTGTTGGAAAAGACTTGAGAGTCCCTTGGACTGCAAGGAGATCCAACCAGTCCATCCTAAAGGAGATCAGTCCTGGGTGTTCATTGAAAGACTGATGTTGAAGCTGAAACTCCAATCCTTTGGCCACCTGATGCAAAGAGCTGACTCATTTGAAAAGACCCTGATGCTGGGAAAGATTGAGGGCAGGAGGAGAAGGGGACGACAGAGGATGAGATGGTTGGATGGCATCACTGACACAATGGACATGGATTGAGGTGGACTCTGGGAGTTGGTGATGGACAGGGAGGCCTGGCATGCTGTGGTTCATGAGGTTGCAAAGAGTCGGACATGACTCAGCGACTGAGCTGAACTGAACTGAATAATAATTGCAGGATTGCCATACGATGGATACATTTAACATTTTTTTCACAGTGTTTTCTGGATTGATATTAATTGCTTTACTGTGAATAGATATTGGACTTCCTTGATGGCTCAGCAGGTAAAGAACCTGCCTGCAATGCAGGAGACATGGATTCAGTCCCTGCATCTGGAAGATTCCCTGGAGGAGGACATGATAACCAACTCCAGGACAGGAGCCTGACTGGCTATGGTCCATGGGGTTGCAGAGATTCAGACATGACTAGTAGATATTAGTTCGAGTGAAAATTAATGATTGAGATAGGAAAAGTAGGAAAGAAGATAGAGCCCATGGAATTATTAATAAGTGGAAAACAATAATCAATAGACATTGAATGGATGGAGGCCCTTAATATGGCATAAGAAAACATGATATATGGGATAATAAATTGTAAAATTTATGTGTTATTGATTTCCTAAGTTTTTATGGTAAAGAAATTATATGTTCATAAAATGAGAAAGGGACACACATTAAGGAAATAATTCATATGCCCTATTACTTGCATGCTTACTCTCTCCCTTTCTTAATTTTGGATGGGTCATATTGTACAGTTTAAATGTTATAACTGTTATCTTTTAACATTTACAAAACAAGCATGCTTTTTCATAATGTCTAAATCAATGGAACCTCAACTTAATTTAGGGTTAACCTTAAATTAAGCAATCTTAACCTCATGCTAAATTATGGAGAGAAAGGAAACTGTATGTTAGAATATTGTATATGATAAGATTGCTTAAAACAAGCATTGCGGTTGAAGGACAGGAACCTAGATTGCAATAAGAGAATAGAAATATAGTAAAAGTTGAATTCAATAATTTGATTCAACTTTGAAGGTCATCAAACTACAGAAAAAAAAGGCTGGTAAGCTCATGGCCTGTTTTGGTAAGTAAAGTTTTATTGTAATAGAGAAGCATCATTATTTTTATATACTACCTATGGCTACTTAATGTGCTGCAATGACAGATTAACTGTGACAGAGAACATATGACACACGTAGTCTAAGGTATTTAGCAGCTGAACCTTTACAGACCGGTTTATGAATGACTGCCTTAGTTAATCTCAAGTTCAGTGTCATTTATGAAACAGTTTTGCTTAGTGTGGCCATGTTTGATTCCCTTTCTAATGATAATAATTATTACAGCCTCTAGACAGAAGACTCCAATTATTTTAGGATTTCATTATTAAGAAAGGTACACTTAATTAAGCCATAGTTGTTACTTCAAGAATAATTAATTAGTGCAAGTATATTGCTTTTATAGGATGTAATTAATAGGCAGATAGGTTACTGCTCTGTAACTTAGAGACTTTATAGAATTTAAGGATAGATTCTGTTTATTATTAACTATATCTCACATCATCTAGCTCATGTGATGTAGCTCTCAAGTAGCACATTACTTATGTCATTGATAATTTATTTTAGATATAGTAATTGGATAGTAGAGAATTCATGATGATGAAGGAAAAATTCATGGAAATCTGGCTGATAGGATGTTGGAGAATACAAATCAATTCATTCAGTTACTAAGTCATGTTGTCCTTCAAGCAAATAAAAATAGTTTTCACTATCTTATATGGTGAATATTTTTCACCATATAAATCTGTCATATAATTTATCTTCTGAATGAAATGAATGAGAGATTGTTTGAATTGATTTGATGCAATTTTAGACATTATTTCTTTAAAATTTAACTTAAAAACTGATACTTGGTTTTATTAGCAAGAAATTCCAAATTGGAATGTATTAGTAAATATAAATGAAGAACCGTAGATCATAAACACCCTGAAATCTAGGATCTCAAGCATTTTAATTATTTGCATTCCATGTTCAAGTTATTTGTTATTATGACTTAATAACTCCAGGTGGTTCAGGCAGTAAAAGAAATTGCCTGGAATGCAGGAGACCCAGATTTGATCCCTGGGTTAGTAGGATCCCCTGGAGAAGAGAATGGCCACCCACTCCAGTATTCTTGCCTGGAGAATTTCATGAGAGAGAAGCCTGGTGGTCTGTAGTCCATGAGGTTGCAAAGAGTCAGACATGATTGACTACTACACACACACATGGGAGTTTAATATACATTCTTTGTTTTCACAAGTTCGCATATAGGGAAGAGTTAAGGTACATCAGTAAAAGAGATTTGTGCCACAGAAAGCAGATAATAACAGGGACAAACAGCCTAAACTGTAAATGGACTTTAAAGCATATTTGGATTATCGTACTTTGTTATAAGGCATACCTGGTGGTTCAGCAGTAAAGAATCTGTCTGCTATGCAGGATATGCAAGTTTAATCCCTGGGTTGGGAAGTCGTCTTGGATGAAGAAGTGGCAACCCACTCCCATATCTTGCTTGGAAAATCTCATGGACAAGGAGGGTAGCCTACAAGTAGGGTCATAAAGAGTCAGACCCAATTCAGCACGCATGCACACTCAATGTTATGTCTCTGTTTCCTAAAGGAAAGCAACTTGGAAAGGAGCAATAGTACGAATCTTCAGCACATGTACTTTCCTAAGCTTTTCAATTTGAGGAAAGAACAAGCTGGAAATACAGAAATATATTTGTTGATTGATAATTCTCTGTTGGTCTCTGTGTTTCTGTGTATTTTATCAAGTAGAAGTATTAGCTGTGGCTTTTCTATACCATCTTTTTAAAGATGTCTAAATAGTGGTCAGCCTTGGAATACCAAGATAGTATTCACAAACCAGAGAACAGATTTTCTTTTTTTCCAGAATATAAATAAAGTATCTCCCTTTATAGGAAACATTAGACATGTTTGATTACTGCCTATGTAGTAAAGATTTGGGTTACCTATATTTGAGGTTCCTCAGCTGTAACACAAATTGTATGTACAGCATCCACTTGAGCTCCTTGGCATCATCTCCATCAGGTTTGAGTAAAGAACTGATATGTACGTAAAGCTCATGCATCTGTGTGCCTTGCTGCAAATAATGAAGTCCTTTATTTCAGACCAAGGAGTCACATGTCCTCTGCCAGTACCTATGAATCAGGCTACCTTGTAAGCTTGTTAGTAAGGTGTGATCTCAGATCCTTCACAGTTTCTGACAATAATTCTTTAAAACTATCTATGGATGTATGCCACTTAGGATAATTACACATACTTGTAAGGAGGTGCAACTTTCCAGTTAAATGGCAACTATAATAAAGGATAGATCACTTCATCTTTTAGGTGACTAAGGTGTGTGTAAATTTCTTTATTTAGCCATGTTCTCTACTGAAAAGAGCCTCAATAAGCCAAAAATAGTCATCAGTTCACTTTTTTTTTAATAAAGTTTTTTTTTTTGATTTTTATTTTTACTTTATTGTACTTCACAATAGTGTATTGGTTTTGCCATACATTGACATGAATCCACCACGGGTGTACATGCATTCCCAAACATGAACCCCCCCACCCACCTCCCTCCCCACAACATCCCTCTGGGTCATCCCCGTGCACCAGCCCCAAGCATGCTGTATCCTGCATCAGACATATCACTTTTATTTTTCAAAATGATTGTATTGCCTTCTATCGTCAGCATTACCTCGAATAAGACAAAAGTTTAAAAAATCATTGTGGTTCAAATACCTTTTGCCCATCTGTTACAAATTGGTAATTAAAAGCACTGTTTATAATAGCCAGGACATGGAAACAACCTAGATGTCCATCAGCAGATGAATGGATAAGCAAGCTGTGGTACATATACACAATGGAGTATTACTCAGCCGTTAAAAAGAATTCATTTGAATCAGTTCTGATGAGATGGATGAAACTGGAGCCAATTATACAGAGTGAAGTAAGCCAGAAAGAAAAACACCAATACAGTATACTAACACATATATACGGAATTTAGGAAGATGGCAATGACGACCCTGTATGCAAGACAGGAAAAAAGACACAGATGTGTATAACGGACTTTTGGACTCAGAGGGAGAGGGAGAGGGTGGGATGATTTGGGAGAATGGGAATTCTAACATGTAAACTATCATGTAAGAATTGAATCGCCAGTCCATGTCTGACGTAGGATGCAGCATGTTTGGGGCTGGTGCATGGGGATGACCCAGAGAGATGTTGTGGGGAGGGAGGTGGGAGGGGGGGTCATGTTTGGGAACGCATGTAAGAATTAAAGATTTTAAAATTTAAAAAATAAAAAAATTAAAAAAAATTAAAAAAAAAAGAAGGCATACTTTAAAACAATTTTGGATAATCCTGTCTGGAATTAGGTTATGTGATATTTCTTTCTCTTCTTGACAATATATAGTTAATAAACTGTTAATAAATTTTCTTCACTACTTTTCTCAGCAATGCATTAAATAAATGACAGATATTACAGCAAGGTAAATAAATAGAAGAATGTAAATCTTTGAAAATATGATAGCTCTCTTAGGCTGGAAATTAAATAATCTAGGTCTTTGTTTGTTTGTCTTTGCTATTCCTTTTCCTTTTGGAAAATAAAAGAATAATTTTAGAACACCTCTCAAAAACTTGTGGGAGAAAAATAGATATAATTGTCATTATCTTTTACACAAGCATGATTATTATAAAAAGAAGCACTTAATGAAGTGCTGTGTATCTCTCCAACAATCAAAATAACTTGTAGAGATGGTCTTTGCCATGAGTTTTTCCTGGCCCCAGATGACTTTTGTCTTGTTCCTCTCTATTATCCTATCTTACAGTGTCCTTATGGTTAAAATAGCTTAGCAGCACATCCACATTCCAGTCAGGAGAAAAATATAAGAAAATGTCTAACATAATCAGATTTTATTAAGGATATTACCTGGAATTTATGCCCAAGATATCATTTATATCATGCATGATAAAATTTAACCATTGAATAGGAGGTTATGAAATGTAATCTACTCATGGTCATATGTATTTAAGGTTTTGTTACTAAACAGATGAAGAAAGAAAGAAGGCATATTAGGGACAATTAGTAGTCTTTGTTATAAAGAAGTTGCCAAGCCATTTCCAGCTATGAATATTGAAAAGGTTTATTGTGACTGCACTTTCAACTTGAAAATAGCTATTCAGGTATTCAGTAATAAGAATATGAGTAACAATAATAATGGAATGTCTCATAGCAGAGACATGAAAAAAAATTTATGTTTAAAATTTGATTATTACTTCTATTACCCTTGGTAGAAAATAAATGAAAGTGAAATTGAAAGTTACTCAGTCGTGTCTGACTCTTTGGGACCCCATGGACTATACAGTCCATGGAATTCTCAAGGCCAGATTACTGGAGTGGGTAGCCTTTTCTTTCTCCAGGGGATCCTCCTTACAGGGATTGAACCCAGGTCTTCCACCTACAGGTAGATTCTTTACCAGCTGAGCCACCAGGGAAGCCCGAGAATATACTAGTGGGTAGCCTATCCCTTCTCCAGTGAATCTTCCTATCCAAAGAATCAAACCTGGGTCTCCTGCATTTTAGGCAGATTTGTTACCAACTGAAACTCCGGGAGTTGGTGATGGACAGGGAGGCCTGGCATGCTGCAATTCATGGGGTCGCAAAGAGTCAGACATGACTGAGCGATAGAACTGAACTGAACTGAACTGGGCTATCAGGGAAGACCAAAAATAAATGAACTAGAGACAAATCAAGTTTGATTATATGAGTTACATGGATTTATAAAATTTATAAGTTATTGAAATATTTTATAGATAAATGGAGCCAAGCAAGAGGAAATAAATATTTACATATTTTAGTAAATTATTTTTATTTAATTCTTTTTCAATCAAGACTTGTCATAAATACTGTATTTTTTGCAAACTTAAATGCTTTTAAGCTTTGAAATTCCATCTAAAGAAAATAGAGACATGGTTTAACTTAAATCATATTTGAATAAAGGATGTATCTGCTAAGTCACTTCAGTTGTGTCTGACTCTGTGAAACCCCATAGATGGCAGCCCACCAGGCTCCCCCATCCTTGGGATTCTCCAGGCAAGAACACTGGAGTGGGTTGCCATTTCCTTCTCCAATGCATGAAAGTGAAAAGTGAAAGTAAGTCGCTCAGTCACGTCCAACCCTCAGCGACCCCATGGACTGCAGCCTTTCAGGCTCCTCTGTCCATGGGATTTTCCAGGCAAGAGTACTGGAGTGGGTGCCATTGCCTTCTCGGGAAGGATGTATAAATATATGTAACTGTTAGTAAGTGAGAGTGGAAGTACAGTTCAGTTCAGTCACTCAGTCATGACCGACTCTTTGCGACCCCATGGACTGCAGCATGCCAGGCCTCCCTGTCCATCACCAACTCCCAGAGTTTACTAAAACTCATGTCTGCCGAGTCGGTAATGCTATCCAATCATCTCATCCTCTGTTGTGCCCTTCTCCTGTCACCTTCAATCTTTCCCAGCATCAGACTCTTTTCAAATGAGTCAATTCTTCACATCAGGTGGCCAAAGTATTGGCGTTTCAGCTTTAACATCAGTACTTCCAATGAACATTCAGGACTGACTTCCTTTAGGATGGACTGGTTGGATCTCCTTGCAGTCCAAGGGATTCTTAAGAGTCTTCTCCAGCACCACAGTTCAAAAGCATTGATTCTTCGACGCTCAGCTTTCTTTATAGTACAACTCTCACCATCCATACGTGACCACTGGAAAAACCATAGCCTTGACTAGATGGACCATTGTTGGCAAATGTCTCTGCTTTTAATATGCTATCTAGGTTTGTCATAACTTTTCTTCCAAAGAGTAAGCGTCTTTTATTTCATGGCTGCAATCACTATCTGCAGTGATTTTGGAGGCCCCCAAAATGAAGTCTCTCACTCTTTCCACTGTTTTGCCATCTGTTTGCCATGAAGTATGGGACCAGTTTGCATGATCTTTGTTTTCTGAATGTTGAGCTTTAAGCCAGCTTTTTCAATCTCCTCTTTCACTTTCATCAAGAGGCTCTTTATTTCTTCACTTTCTGCCATAGGGTGGTGTCCTCTGCATATCTGAGGTTATTGATATTTCTCCTGGTAATCTTGATTCCAAACATCATTCACAAATACCAACATAATCTAATGGAATAAAATCCAACTTAGTCTTTTGTGTCTAATATTCTGTACCTTTCACTTTCTCCAGAAATTGCTGATTATATATATTTTTCAATCATCAGTGTGTAATTTGTTGATGAGAAAGTTTACCAAATTAAATTTATCAGAGATTTTCAGATGGATGACAAAAACATTGCAACTCATATCACAAATGAATTTAATGAGGAAATTACTATCTATACTGAAATGGACTGGAATTTAAACATAAAAGAAATTCCATGAGAATATCACCACTGTGATTTAAGGGTGGAGTCCATTAAGTTTTGACATCTCAACTATTAATGTGCTAGTATAATAGATAACTTGCTTTGATAAATGCTGCTGTGTTAAGGGGGCAGAAGGACAAGAATTCAAAGGCTAACATTTTCTAAATATAGTATTTTGATTTGTAAGTCATTTTGTCATTACATACCATATACTATTCCTTTGATATTAGCAGGTAATATTTAAAATTTCCGGAGAGCTTTCCTGGTAGCTTTGAGTCTTTTTCTTAACTCACTACCTGAACCTTAAGGCACTGTAATCATATTGTTATCCAAACAGTTACTCTTGAGAGTCTAAATCCAGGTAGTACAGATGTGTCCATGCATACCAGCAATACTCAGTATACCACAAATTTAGTCCTCAGAAAATGGACTGTATCTCAAGAAAACTGGTTTGCTGTGAGACATGTTTGATCTGGCTTCTTTATTTTTGTTTATCAGTTTAAATACATTGAGTAAAGCTTTTTAAAGAAAAAAACAATATAAAACAGTCTGGAAAACAATGAAAGAAAAATAGACAGTTGTGGTACATTCGTTTGTCATGATCAAAAGACACAGCATCATTAAACTGTCAATTCTTAAGTTGATTTAAAGATCCAGTACAATCCCAATAAAATCTCGGCAATTTATTTTGTAGCTATTCAACAAACTCATTTTAAACATCGAATAGTCTAGGCAGTACCGATGAGGAAAATGTTGATGAACTCACACATCCCAATTTCAATATTTATTATAAACCTATACTTAAGAGAATATATTTTAAAATTAGTAGACATAAAGATAAATGGAATAGAATAGAGATATCAAAGGATGGAACATGACTGAGTGACTCAGCACAGCAGAGCACAGCATTATAGAGAGCTCACTAGTAGACCTATGCCACACAGACAACTTGAATTTACTCAGTGAAATAAAGACACATCAACACTGAAAAAGAGACTTCTAGTTTTTAATCATCACCAACAAATAATGAAGGTACAGTTGAATGACCAACAGGAACTAGACAAACACTTGGTACTTGGTACTTTAGGCATATATTCACTCAAGATCATGCATTGCCTTAAATATAAAATGCAAAACTATAAAAATTATAGTGGGAAACAGGAGAAAATCATATGAGTTAAAAGTTGATTAGTTTTCATGTACAACACGAAGGTACAGTCCATGAAAAAATATAATATAGACTTTGTTAAATTTAAACTGTTTACTCTGTGAAGGACGGTGCTTAAAGAATGGAAAGACAAGACCTTGACTAAGAAAATATATTTTCAATACATAAATTTGAAGAAAGATTTGCATGCAAAATACTCAAAGAACTAATAAAACTCCATAATAAGAAAACAAACTCCCCAAATATAAATAATAAATAGGGCAATATGAGTAGATACCCTACCAAATGGTATTTATAAATGGTATTTATATGCATTTATATTTATATCCTCAACATTGAGGAATTATTTGGAAAATATGCATTGTACATTAGGGGAAAGACAATTAAAATACTAATGAGGTAACCCTACCAATAAAATAGCTAAAATACCCCAAACTGACAATATCAATTAATTGCTGGAGAGGATGTGGAACAACAGAAATCTCATTGATTGCTGATGGGAGTACAAATGGCACAACCTCTTGAGAAGACATCTTGCCACAGTCTTGTGAATCTGGATATAGTGTCTCCATAGGTAGCAATTGTGCCCATAGCAATTGTGCCCCAGTATATTTATTCAGTGGTGTGAAAACACACGCACAGATAAGGCAGATTTATTAACAATGGGCAAAACCTAGAAGGAACCAAGATGTCCTTCAATATATGAGTGACGGTCAAATGATGCACAGTAAGTGGTGACACTTAAGTTACACAGGGTATGGAACAGGGTATGGAAACAGACGAATTCAGACAGGAGGTAGAGGAACAGTAAATGAAGACACTAGTTGCTGGACCGTAAGCACATAGAATGTAGACAAACATACACTGAAGCCAGGGAATAAATATACTCTCAGGGGATGAAATGAGATGCAAAAGAAAACACAAAAAAACTTGTTTACTTCCCTCAGTTTATTGGGTTAACAAATGACCATTTTTTTTCTTTCATTTCTGTGAACTTTTTTTCTTTTTTTTTTTTGGTTTTTGGATGTGAATAGTAGTGCATCAATTAAAAACTGAGGATTCTTCATTGTAAATTAATATTTAGCACACTTTTATTATTTCTATACATTGTGACTGTGAAAATGGTTCTCACAAATCAGCAATGTAGAACAGCTCCAAAATATGGATTATGTATTAAGTTGAAAGTACTCTCTATAATAGGATCTAAGTAAAATCACAGAGAAAATGCTATTTTTAAAAATGAAAGTTTATTGAAATGTGACTATTTATTTTAAAGTTAATGTTAAACTTTGTGTTAAACATTATTCTAAGTGCTCCTAGCTGAAAAGATTTCTGTTTTTATAACAATCATTGATGAAGTGTTTTAATGCTAGTCATCTTATAACCTCCAATATGCTTAAACATAAATTTGCAAAATCATTTGAGATTCAGTTAAATATGTATTATTGTGACACTGTACAATAATGGAAGAATAGTGGGAGATGAAATCTTCCCCTCACACCTACAAAAAATGTTTTGTCTCCTTTCTTGTTATCAAAACATGTAAAATACCAAAGAGAATGCCCACCTAGATAATTCAAGATGATACACCTAGAAATGTAAAAGTGTATTGCCATTGCTGTTAAATAGGTTTTCAGAGTATTAACAATTTATGGGCTGTTTGATGAACAATAAAAATCTATACACAGTTTTTCTTTTGGTCAATAAGTAATAACAATATTTTGCTATTATTTTGATCATTACCCATATGTCCTTCTTTGTGCTGGGTTATTTAGTTAGGTTATTTCATTTAACCCTGCTAAAAATTCCAAGGTCATATTTTCCCAGTCAATAGGCCAGATATTAAACACATCATGGAAAGTTAGGAAGAATACCTAGGATTTACCTATGACTTGAAATAGAGAGCCGGAAATAAGAAGTAGACTTTATAACTAATAGTTCAGTTCAGTTCAGTTCAGTTGCTCAGTCGTGTCCGACTCTCTGGGACCCCATGAACTGCAGCATGCCAGGCCTCCCTGTCCATCACCAACTCCCAGAATTTACTCAAACTCATGTCCATTGCATCAGTGATGCCATCCAACCATCTCAACCTCTGTCATCCCCTACTAGTCCTGCCCTCGTTCTTTCCCAGCATCAGGGTCTTTTCAAACAAGTCAGCTCTTTGCATCAGGTGGCCAAAGTACTGCAGTTTCAGCTTCAACATCAGTCCTTCCAGTGAACACCCAGGACTGATCTCCCTTAGGATGAACTGGTTGGATCTCCCTGCAGTCCACAGGACACACAAGAGTCTTCTCCAACACCACAGTTGAAAAGCATCAATTCTTTGGTGCTCAGCTTTCTTTACAGTCCAACTCTCACATCCACACATGACCACTGGAAAAACCATAGCTTTGACTAGACAGACCTTTGTTGGCAAAGTAATGTCTCTTTTAATATGCTGTCTAGGTTGGGCATAACTTTCCTTCCAAGGAATAAGCATCTTTTAATTTCACTGCAGTCACCATCTGCAGTGATTCTAGAGCCCCTCAAAATAAAGTCAGCCACTGTTTCCACTGTTTCCACATCTATTTCCCATGAAGTGATGGGACCAGATGCCATGATCTTAGTTTTCTGAATGTTGAGCTTTAAGAGCAACACTCTCCTCTTTCACTTTGATCAAGTGAAATTTCATCAAGTGAAATGAGTAATAGTACAGTTTTCAAAAGGAATTACTAGAATCTCCAAGAGAAATAACTCCATAATGTGACTCTTTTACAGTGTAATATTAGTAAAAGGGTAACGACTAATAGAGTTCTTCAAAGAAAATGCACTGGTCATAGCAAATATCCTCTCCAACAACACAAGAGAAGACTCTACACATGGACATTAACAGATGGTCAATCAGGAAATCAGATTGATTATATTCTTTGCAGCCAAAGATGGAGAAGTTCTATAGAGTCAGCAAAAACAAGACCAGGAGCTGACTGTGGCTCAGATCATGGACTCCTTATTGCCAAATTCAGACTGAAATTGAGAAAGTGGAGAAAACCACTAGACCATTCAGGTATGAGCTAAATCAAATCCCTTATGACTATACAGTGGAAGTGAGAAATAGATTTAAGGGACTAGATCTGATAGACAGAGTGCCTGATGAACTATGGAATGAGGTCATGACATTGTAGAAGAGACAGGGATCAAGACAATCCCCAAGAAAAAGAAATGCAAAAAAGCAAAATGGCTGTCTGAGGAGGCCTTACAAATAGCTGTGAAAAGAAGAGAAGTGAAAAGCAAAGAAGAAAAGGAAAGATATACCTATCTGAATGCAGAGTTCCCAAAGAATAGCAAGAAGAGATAAGAAAGCCTTCTTCCATGATCAATGCAAAGAAATAGAGGAAAACAATAGAATGGGAAAGACTAGAAATCTCTTCAAGAAAATTAGAGATACCAAGGGAACATTCCATGCAAAGATGGGCTCGATAAAGGACATAAATGGTCTGGACCTAACAGAAGCAGAAGATATTAAGAAGAGGTGGCAAGAATACACAGAAGAACTGTACAAAAAAGATCTTCACGACCCAGATTATCACAATGGTGTGATCACTCACCTAGAGCTAGACATCCTGGAATGTGAAGTCAAGTGGGCCTTAGAAAGTGTCACTATGAACAAAGCTAGTGGAGGTGATGGAATTCCAGTGGAGCTATTTCAAATCCTGAAAGATGATGCTGTGGAAGTGCTGCACTCAGTATGCCAGCAAATTTGGAAAACTCAGCAGTTTTGGAAAAGGTCAGTTTTCATTCCAATCCCAAAGAAAGCCAATGGCAAAGAATGATGAAACTACCGCATAATTGCACTCATCTCACAAGCTAGTAAAGTGACGTTTAAAATTCTGCAAGCCAGGCTTCAGCAATACATGAACCGTGAACTTCCAGATGTTCAAGCTGGTTTTAGAAAAGGCAGGAGAACCAGAGATCAAATTGCAAACATCAGCTGGATCATTCAAAAAGCAAGAGAGTTCCAGAAAAACATCTATTTCTGCTTTATTGACTATGCCAAAACCTTTGACTGTGTGGATCACAATAAACTGTGGAATATTCTTAAAGAGGCCAGACCACCTGACCTGCCTCTTGAGAACCCTGTATGCAGGTCAGGAAGAAACAGTTAGAACTGGACATGAAACGACAGACTGGTTCCAAATAGAAAAATGAATACGTCAAGGCTGTATATTGTCACCTTGCTTATTTAACTTCTATGCAGGGTACTTCATGTGAAACGCTGGGCTGGAGGAAGCATAAGCTGAAATCAAGATTTCCGGGAGAAATATCAATAACCTCAGACATGCAAATGACACCATCCTTATGGCAGAAAATGAAGATGAACTAAAGAGTTTCTTGATGAAAGTGAAAGATGAGAGTGAAAAACTTGGCTTAAAGCTCAGAAAACAAAGATCATGGTATCCAGTCCTGTTGCTTCATGGCAAATAGATGCGGAAACAGTGGAAAGAGTGGCTGACTTTATTTTTGGGGGCTCCAAAATCACTGCAGATGGTGATTGCAGCCATGAAATTAAAAGACGCTACTCCTCGGAAGGAAAGTTATGACCCACCTAGACAGCATGTTAAAAAGCAGAGACATTACTTTGCCAACAAAGTCCATCTAGTCAAGGCTGTGGTTTTCCCAGTGGTAATGTATGGATGTGAAATTTGGACTTAAAGAAAGCTGAGCACAAAAGAATTGATGCTTTTGAAATGTGGTGTTTTTTGAAAAGACTCTTGAGAGTTCCTTGGACAGCAAGGAGATTCAACCAGTCCCTCCTAATGGAAATCAGTCCAGGGTATTCACCGGAAAGACTGATGTTGAAGCTGAAACTCCAATACTTTGGCCACCTGATGCAAAGAACTGACTCATTTGAAAAGACCCTGATGTTGGGAAAGATTGAAGACAGAAGGAGAATGGGATGACAGAGGATGAGACGATTGGATGGCATCACTGACTCAGTGGACATGGGTTTGGGTGGACTCCCGGAGTTGGTGATGGACAGGGAGGCCTGATGTCTATGGTTCATGGGGTCGCAAAGAGTCAGACACGACTGAGCGACTGAACTGAACTGTATTAGTAAATAAATGTGTAGACATTTCTCCAATATTGGATAATATGAATAGTTTAAAAAAATAATTAAATTATACAATGTTAAGGAAAATCTTCAAAGACTATAAAGGACAAAATTTACACGTGTAGATAGTCAAGTCAGCAAGAAAGATGGCCTTTATTAAGGAACCATCTGCTTGAACATGAATTCTACAGAATCTAGAGAAAAAATGAGTTGGGGTATCTGTGCAAAAACTCCTATATAAAGTTGATATATGACCTAGATATGTTTAAAATACACATAGGCACACAAGGACAATATTGTGTAGGTAGATATTGGTGTGATTTATCTGTCTCAGTCTGGTCCCTAGGTCAAAGCCTAAGGAAAAGGGAGAGAATGAGGTAGAGAAGGAAGGAGGAAGGTAAAGAAAGAATGAAAACAGGAGCATGTGAAAAGGGTGGAGGGGGAGAGAAGGAGGCATAATTACAGGTTAAATGAGAGAAAATAAAATAAGTATGCTATCAATGTGTTTTTCCAAACATGTTTAAAAGTATCTGATGAAATAAATTCCCAGAAAAAAATAGACTAAACTAATCTATAATGGATGGAGGACAAGGGATGGAGTGTTTTTAAAACTACTAAAATAATTGAAGAAGCAGATTATAAATTTATGTAAAGAAAACCATGAGTGTGTGGAGAGTAAAGATTCAAAGAGAGGAGTTTGTTGAGGTGGGGGAAAATTTCCCCTATATCTCTTTTGTGTTCTTTTGGCTGAGCTAATAAAATTGACATAAGAAACATATTTTAATGCATGGAGGACTCATAGAAATGAGACTTAAGACGTGGCCAAAGTAAGCAGATTTTTATATTTTTAGGCAGAGACTATAAATATGTAAGGACAAAAAAAAAAAAAAACAAGCATGTTTTGGATGTTCAATTAGTGAAGAGTCTAAAGAGTTTGGGCTTAGGGTAGTAAGTTAGGGAAGTAACGAGGTTTGTCTATACAGTCTCCTGGGCCCAAATTCCCTATTTTGGGAAATAAGTGTGTCTTTCTACTTCTAATTGTAGTGGTTGTACCTTTCACATGACAGATTTATTTCCTGCTTTTGAGAGACAGAAGGATAAAATAATCCCATTTGCATGAGCATTTCTTAAGTAACTTCACTTCAAAATAATCAGTATGCCATGGAGGTATGTTTTGAGACAGCCTAAGCTAGACCCTGGTGGCTCAGACGGTAAAGCGTCTGCCTACAGTGTGGGAGACCCAGGTTCTATCCCTGGGTTGGGAAGATCCTCTGGAGAAGGAAATGGCAACCCACTCCAGTACACTTGCCTGGTTAATCCCGTGGATGGAGAAGCCTGGTAGTCTACAGTCCATGGGATCACAAAGAGTCGGACACGACTGAGTGACTAAACTTTCAAAACTTTCAACCTAGACCCTAAAAAATTCAAATCCTTTCAGGCTCATACAAAAGAGGCTGGAATAATCTTAATAACTAGCCTAGACAGTGACACCATTAAAAAAAGGAAATTATAATCTGATCTCACCCATGAATAGAAATGAAAAATCTTAACCAAATAATTTAAAAATAATCAATGCTCTTATGTATGAAAAATTATAATAAAGCATAACCAAATTGGATTTTGAGCCTAATAAGTATTGTTTCAATATTAGTAATTGTTATTATCTGATTACCAGATAAAATAGAAAAAAAAGAAACAAAAGAGAGAAATATCCTTACATTTATCCCAATAAATGCACTCTACTTCAATACCTACTAGTACTAAGTCTTGTAAAATAGGGACAAAATCTTTCATAACTTGATAAACAGATACTAGTTGCAAAACATTCAAGTACTGCTTTTAAAATAAAGAAATAATATAGGAAACTTTCAGCAATTCTGTTAAGTAATGTGCTTGTTCTTGTGATCTGAACACTACGGCTAGATAAACGAATTATATTTAAAAGAATTGGAAAATAGAAAGCTATTTATAGATTATCAATTAAACTAAGAAATTATCAAAGCAAGGAATGTCTCACGATCTCAGAAAATATACCATACACACTCATATGTGCAGAAAGTTTTTCTGAAAATATTTTTGCATTAATGTATTAAAATCATTTGCTTTTCTGATTCTCTTGCACATATCAGTAAAGATATTCCTACTACTGATTTGTAAACTAAATTACTACATGTCAGTGTGAAGCATTATTGATACATGTTAAAAATATCAGAATATCTACTTTAATACATTATATCAAACATACTCACATCATACTCACATCATGCTAACCATATGAGGATGCCCTGCAAAGAAATATAAACAAAAATCAAATAAATTTGACAAAATCATGAAACAATCGCAGAGTCTACAAATAGATTTAATAGCATATCTATTTATTGGAAACATTATTGATATATTTCCTTAAGTCTCTATTTTTTTTAAACAAGTTTGACTACGTCTCTTAAAAGTCAGGTTTATTTATGGCCATTTGGATTCAAACTTCATTTTCTTTATCATTTCAGACAAGCCCTAGCTAGTCCAGCTCACAGATCTAATTCATTGGCATTTTCAGGAGGAAAAGCAAAAGATTAG
Source organism: Ovis canadensis (assembly GCF_042477335.2). Lineage (NCBI taxonomy): Eukaryota > Metazoa > Chordata > Mammalia > Artiodactyla > Bovidae > Ovis > Ovis canadensis. The sequence continues at coordinate 36,611,828 of NC_091261.1, read as the reverse complement.
ATATTCAGTAATCATTTATTTTCTTTAAAGTATTTATAGTAGTTCTAATTTATTGTTAACAAACATTGAATTGTATTCATACTTTGTGAGATCCTTTGGCTATAAATTTGTTATCCCACTTTTGCTTTCGTACAGGGGTGCACACTGTATTTGAATATAACCATGTTCTTCTAAAGGCATTTTTTTAAAACTACTAAAACTGTTTACAGAATGAATCTGAATACAGGCCAGAGCCATTCTGATGATGAATTAATTATAAGACTCTAGAAGCTGTTTCAATTTCTGGTGTGAAACATTACATAATATTGTCTACACAATACATTTGCTTTAATGTTTATAATCTGCAAATAAAGTATTTCATTCACTAGGTAAGTATTTTTCAAATGAAAATGTTTGCACATTTTGTGTATTTATGAACTTAAATTTTTGAGATAAGCCTTTTCATATGAGCATAATTTATTACAGAATGAAAAGCTTTATTTCAATGAAAGGGCAAGACTGTCTCTTCAGTGTTAAAATAATATGAACTTTTCAGCTTTTTTTTTTTCTTGATATTACCATTCTCTATATTTCCTTTTACTGAATAATGTGTATCACATATTTTATAACATTGAATATATAATAATTTATTAATAAAGAACATCACATACTAAATGGACGTGAATTTGAGTAAACTCCAGGAGATAGTTTGGACAGAGGAACCTGGTATGCTATAGTCCATTGGATGGCAAAGAGTCAGACACGACTTAGTGACTGAACAACATACAGTAATCAGAATATTTCATCAATAATTTTGGAAGCTCAAAATTTTAAGAATAGCTGTGTTTTTCTGATGTTACTTTTTTGTTTCTCGTGTTTGCATTTTTGTGTTTCAATAACTTATTACAGGGCTTCCCTGGTGGCCCAGACAGTAAAGAATCCACCTGCAATGTGGGACACCTGGGTTCCATCCCTGGGTTGGGAAGATCCCCTCGAGGAAGGCATGGCAACCCATTCCAGTATTCTTGCCTGGAGAATTTCCATTTCAGAGGATCTTGGTGGGCTACAGTCCATGGGGTTGCAAAGAGTCAGACTTGACTGAGCTACTACAAAATTATGTCAGAATTTTTAAAGATTTTATTTCATTAGCATTTAGTTATAGAAAAACTAAGACATAAATCACATTAAATTAGAAATCATAAAAATGATAAGCTTAAACTATATATATGTTACTTTGTAATTTTAGTAATTTTCATAAATACACAGAAATGTCATTTATACTTGTTCCAATATCACAATTTTAAGCATTATGTCATGGAAAAATGAATTAAGCATCAATGAAGTCAGCATATGCCTATTGACAGTGAAAAGGTCAAGAGAAAGAATTGATATTTGACTTACACAATTTTTCCTTCAATTTTGAAAAAAAAAACTGAATTTTATGAATCTGTATCAATTTAAATTAAATGACTAATTTTAGTGTAAGTTATTTATTTTCTGACTAGATTGCTTTCTTGTTCAAAGAATTATTGTTTTGTTTAACTTGGCTATAACTAAAAGATTATTTTATACGTGTAAATATTTAAACATGTATTTACTTTTCTTTAAGTCCATAAACTCTCATGAACAAAGTTTATTCTTCTAAACTAAATTCTTGATTCCAAATCAAAAGCTAAATGTTATTATAGTACGATGGTCCCAAATGCAATCTCCTTTTTCCTAACACTTACGGCAGTTTCAAGGTAAATAACGTTGAGAGGCCACAAATCAATAAAAAGCCTTCTCTTTGTGAACATTTAGATTACAAAGGTACAAGAAATATAATGGCAGCAAGACTAAAGAATGCAAGAATGATTTTATCCATAGGGGCAAGAAGCCTAGCATTTCGATTGCTTTGTCAGATGGCATATGTACATTTTATTGCAATATAAGTTGCCAGATTGTTTCAAAGGGGCCTGTGGCATTTTTATTTTCCACCAGAAATATTTGAGAGCACTGGAAGCAGTAGGCCATAAGATTAACTCTTAAATTTTGCCTGTCTGATGACTTTTCTTATGTCATTCCCTTTTTGTTTTAATATATATTTCCCTTTACCACCAACAAACCTGAACACAGTTTCCTATGGAAGCCCAACATTTGGCTTTGCTTTTCTGTGAACTGCCTGTGGCACAGATTGCCTGCTTACCACCTCCAAGGCTCCTCTTGCTATAGTGTCCGTGTGGCTGAGTTCTAGAAACAAATATTAACTGAAGTGATGTGTACTGTGTCTGGGCCTCATGCATAAAAGCCCCATGCAAGAATTTTCCTTGTTCTTCACCTATCTAAGTGGGGTGGTGATACCTAGAGTAATTTTAGTGTTGAAAATAGCAGAACAATTGTAAGTCCCTGAATGGCTAAGTGGAGTTGTTACTCTGAGCTGAGCACTCATCTATGAGGTTATGAGAGGGAGGAAGATAGACAGAATTATTTTGAAAGTCACTGAATTTTCAATATTTATTCTTTCCACAGCTTAGCCTACACTAAGAAATTTCTTCCTCTTCATTTCCTTTGAGAATTTTCTTTGGGATCTCAAACTTTATATTGTTAATTTATCTAGGGTGTATATTACAAATATTAATTTTTTGTCATCTATTTAACAAAATATTTTCTCAAGTATATCCTTCCGACAACTATTTAACATTATTCTTTTAATATTTTTTATCTTGTTGCTATACATCCCATTGTTGTTGCTGTTCAGTTGCTAAGTCATGTCTGACAGTTTGCAATCCCATGGACTGCAGCACGCCCGACTTCCCTGAACTTCACCTCTCCCGAAGTTTGCTCAAACTCATGTCCATTGAGTCAGTGAAGCCACCCAACTGTTTCATCCTCTGATTTCTCCTTCTCCTTGAATTTCCAAGGCTCCAGGCATCCGTACCCCCATTTTTTGGCTGGGTGAGCCCACACCACATTTCTCTTGAGCAGAAATTGTACACAGGTAGGTCGGCAGATCTTGCATCTCAGGGCAGCCCATTGCTTAATGGTGATTCTGTGTAGTGGCCCCACACTGTTGGGATCTCTCTGGTTATGTCTCTGAACTGATGATCCATCCTTTGAGATGTAGGTGAAGACAGCCACACTCTTTGTGCTTTGCTGAACTCATAGCGGACCACACCAGGCTCACAGAAGCTGCACCTGGGGCAGTCAAGGTTCACAGCACTGAAATCCAGACACACTCTTTGCCATTTTATATAATAAGGATCATCTTTCTTCTTGTTTCAAGTAACATGTCATTCATTTCCATCTGAGAACCTATCAGTAACCTTTACTGTCCATATTCTACCAGAATTCTGTTCCAGACCACCTAGGTGTTCTCTAAGATGAAGGCTTTCTCTACACCTCTCTTCTTCTGAGTCCTCATGAGAATCACCTTTAACACTTCATTCCCTGCAATGTAGGCTATTTCAATCATGCACCTCCAAACTCTTTCTCCTTCTGGCCATTACCCACTTTCAAAGTTCTTCCACATGTTTAGATATTTCTTACAGCATCACCACTACTTTTAGGTTTTTGGGGAACATAGACAATTAGACTAATGTAAATACATTCCTTATGATCCAGTAATCCAATTGCTATAATTTTATATAATTTATAAGTGAGTAAATTTCAATTTCCAAATGTTTTCATATTTTCCATTGTCTTTACATAGTGTATACAGTTATACTTATAGAAGTAGTGAATATAGTTTTTACGAACTGAATTGTTTTCCTTTAAAATTTATATGTTGAAGCCCTAATCCTCAATGGTACCACATTTGGAGATAGGGCCTTAAGGGAAATAGTTAAGGTCCAGGTCAGTTCAGTCTCTCAGTCGTGTCCAACTCTTTGTGACCCCGTGAATCACAGCACGCCAGGCCTCCCTGTCCATCACCAACTCCCGGAGTTCACGCAATCTCATGTCCATCGAGTCGGTGATGCCATCCAGCCATCTCATCCTCTGTCATCCCCTTCTCCTCCTGCCCCCAATCCCTCCCAGCACCAGAGTCTTTTCCAATGAGTCAACTCTTCACATGAGGTGGCCCAAGCATTGGAGTTTCAGCTTCAGCATTAGTCCTTCCAAAGAACACCCAGGACTGATCTCCTTTAGGATGGACTGATTGGATCTCCTTGCAGTCCAAGGGACTCTCAAGAGTCTTCTCCAATACCACAGTTAAAAAGCATCAATTCTTCGTCACTCAGCTTTCTTTACAGTCCAACTCTCACATCCATACATGACCACTGGAAAAACCATACCCTTGACTAGACAGACCTTTATTGGCAAAGTAATGCCTCTCCTTTTGAATATGCTATCAGTGATCAGTGCAAAGTAATAGAGGAAAAGAACAGAATGGGAAAGACTAGAAATCTCTTCAAGAAAATTAGAGATACCAAGGGAACATTTCATGCAAAGATGGGCTCGATAAAGGACAGAAATGGTATGAACCTAACAGAAGCAGAAGATATTTAGAACAGGTGGCAAGAATACACAGAAGAACTATACAAAAAAGATCTTCACAACCCAGATAATCATGATGGTGTGATCACTCACCTAGAGCCAGACATCCTGGAATGTGAAGTTAAGTGGGCCTTAGGAGGCATCACTACGAACAAAGCTAGTGGAGGTGATGGAATTCCAGTAGAGCTATTTCAAATCCTGAAAGATGATGCTGTGAAAGTGCTGCACTTAATATGCCAGCAAATTTGGAAAACTCAGCAGTGGCTACAGAACTGGAAAAGGTCAGTTTTCTTTCCAATCCCAAAAAAAAGCAATGCCAAAGAATGCTCAAACTACTGCACAAATGTACTCATCTCACACGCTAGTAAATATTGCTCAAAATTCTCAAAGCCAGGCTTCAGCAATAGTTAAGGTTAAATGAGGTGATAAGACTGAGACTTTATTCTGATAGGACTTTTGAAAAGGGAGTGTCTTTTGAAGAAGGATGGAGACACGGGAGATCTTTTTCACTTCTGAAAAGCACAGAAAAAAAGCCATATGAACACACAATATAAGGAGGCTATTTGCAAGCCAGGAAGAGAGGTCTCACCAGACACTGACTGCTGACACCCTAATCTTAACTTTCAGCTTCCAGAACTGTGTGAAAATAAATTCCTGTTGCTTAAGCTTTCCCAATATGTTTTAATTTTTGAAGTATGTTTTTGTTATGGCAGCCATCAAAGCCTAATAAAATAGTTAAAATTATAAAAAATATACTTATCTGAGTGACTGAACTGATAGTTAAAAAGTCTAGAAAAGTTTAAGTTTTTAAGGAATTTCTCTTTGTACAGTTAATTTCTTTTCAGTTCAGTTGTCACTCAGTCGTGTCCAACTCTTTGCGATCCCATGAATCGCAGCACACCAGGCCTCCCTGTCCATCACCAACTCCCGGAGTTCACTCAGACTCATGTCCATCGAGTCCGTGATGCCATCCAGCCATCTCATCCTCTATCGTCCCCTTCTCCTTCTGCCCCCAATCCCTCCCAGCATCAGAGTCTTTTCCAATGAGTCAACTCTTTGCATGAGGCGGTCAAAGTACTGGAGCTTCAGCTTCAGCATCATTCCTTCCAAGGAAATCCCAGGGCTGATCTCCTTCAGAATGGACTGGTTGGATCTCCTTGCAGTCCAAGGGACTCTCAAGAGTCTTCTCCAACACCACACTTCAAAAGCATCAATTCTTCGGCGCTCAGCCTTCTTCACAGTCCAACTCTCACATCCATACATGACCACTGGAAAAACCATAGCCTTGACTAGACGGACCTTAGTCGGCAAAGTAATGTCTCTGCTTTTGAATATGCTATCTAGGTTGGTCATAACTTTCCTTCCAAGGAATAAGCATCTTTTAATTTCATGGCTGCAGTCACCATCTGCAGTGATTTTGGAGCCCAAAAAAATAAAGTCTGACACTGTTTCCACTGTTTCCCCATCTATTTCCCATAAAATGATGGGACTGGATGCCATGATCTTCATTTTCTGAATGTTGAGCTTTAGGCCAACTTTCATTTTCCTTTAAATGTGCTGTGTACTCCTTTTTCCTGCTGTTCCCTTGGAGCCTGTAGTAACATATTTCTTGATTCACTTATTAATTAATTTCTAGCATGTTCAAACTGAATTCCAACAAATATAGCCATTGCCTGTTAAATTGAATAGTGTTGAAACTTTTAGACTAATGTTATTCACTTTTTTCCTTTCTTAGCAACAAAAAATGTGCCTGGAGCCAATGATTTATCCTCTGATATTGTAAAATTTCTGGGCCACTCCTAAGAAGAAACATGCCCACTTGCTGATTAACAGGCAGTAGGCTTTGTGACCTAAGTTCAGTAACGGAAGTCATTAGTTTCTCTGGCAGTCAGGTAAAATATGTTTCATCTACTCCAAAGTTAATAAATTTGGTCTGCTGATGTCATCTTTTATTATTTTCAAAAGCGGTCACAATTTATTTTGTTTATTCTTAATGCTGTTTTCTGTAGAATTATTTGAAATGCAGTTTGATATATTGAAAATGTAGTACTGCTTGTTTTTATTTCCAAAATTAGAGGACAATGAAAGGATCTTTTAAAAATAAAGGAAATTATTAATCTCATTGTAGATAAAATGTTAAAAATTGGAAGCAAAAGATAAAGGGAAATCTTTTAACTAAGAAAAACAATAAAAAAAAGAAAGATAAAGAAGCCAAATCTTTTCAGTCATGACAAGAAGTAATTGGTAATTGATTGAGGATATCCAGTGGCCCTTTGCAGAGCAGACTTAGCTGTAAGGTAAATAACGAAAATTACTACATGCTCTTTTATTTAAAAATATTCTTTTATTGAATCATCTAGTAAGTTTCCTTAAAACCGTTTTATAAAAAGTTAAGAAAAATTAGAATTTTATCATGTAAGCAGAACTTTAAAAAAATAAAATAGTTATTGGCTTCTCTTTAAACATGGTAAAGATAGTTTCTAAGCAGCTATCAAAAGATTGATTTATTCCTTAAAGTCAAATTTAAAGGTATAAATGAACACAACTAAATATTTTATGTACATTTATTTTGATAGTTTTCTCACATAACTTTCTAAAATTCAGAATTTTAATATTTTTCCTAAAAAAAAAATGAGAAAAAGTTAAAAATCCTTCCAAGTCATAGCTCTTGCATTTATGTCACTCCATACATTTTTCTCTATATTTGAGGCAGGTTAAGTATTTGCAGTTGATGCTTGCTGCAGATAACCATAGAACTTAGCAATGATCATTGTTTCTTAATCTTACCCACATGTTAGAATAATGTGAAACATTTCAGACTACTCATATCCCATTTAAAAAATGGAAGTTCTGTTTTCATTGAACCACAATTAGACCAACTAAGAATTTTAAAACGCACCATGTGATTCAACTATGAAGACAAGGTTCAGAGCCATGGATTCCATCTCTAAGATATATATATACATTATTATTTAGCATAATTTTAAATATGATTATTTGATTTAAAGGGGATTATTTAGAACTTTGACATGGGTTTTCAAGTATTTATGACATTCTTCTATTTTTAGACAATTAAAAATAATTTGCCATTCATTTATTTTAACATATATGATGCTAATACACATTACAAATTTCACTAACTTGCATTTTCTAAATGTCAACACTCTAAATAGGCCATTCATTTCTTAAAATAGTATGCTTAAAATTCAACTGCTGTGTTGAGTCAGTTGAACTTAAAATATAATTACTAGTTACTCAGCAACAAAAGGGAGATTTTTACCATGTCTAAAACATTACTTCAATGCTAGACTTTTGTTTAGGTTTTATACACAAGCTTGTCGTTTGCTTTCTTTTTTTTTTTTGGATTGTATGTATGTGAGATTTAAGTAAAGAACTGTGATTATCTGTTAAACTGATTGTTCAAAGTGATTAATCATTTTTCTTATGAAATTACTAGAGTAAATTAAGAATCTTATAATTAAAGTGTTTTCTCTTGTGTAAGTGAAACATGCTGAGAGACTATGTTGAGAAGTTATAATTTTAAAAACCAATCAAATTAAGTCCTCATACAAAAGACTTTAAAAATGATTATATATTATGTATCATTTTTTTCTAAGATGATTATTGCATTTTTCTAACTAGAGGAGTATCTATTTGATCAGATAATTTGTGAAATGTATTATTTGTCACCTATTTTATTAAAAATAACCATCATTGGTGTTTATCTCAAAGTGTTCAATCAAATGAAACTCAGGTTGATTATATAATTGATATTTACATCAGTATTTTTATATGACCAAATAACTAAACACTTCTTTCAAATACTTTTCTAATGCTTATTATAAAGTTTGTATTTTATATCTGGAAAAAAATACATACTGGATTTTAGAATTAGATTTAGCATAGAGTACAAGTCAGTTTACCTGAAAATCTCAACAACAAATGCTAATATTAAAATATTAGAAATGTACTTCAAACTACAGGAAAAAAGCCCCTACAAGAAACACAAGTAAGACTTAATAACAGCATGACCATTGTTCTGACTTCTCTGAATAGCAGGAGAAATTGGCACAGAAATTTGCAAACTGGGGATTTATTGTTCATCAGTGAGTAGGTGATTAATAGCTAGAGCCATAACAAAATGGTGGACAAAAGTATTAAACAAAACAAGGTAATGAAGTGAAAGTTTGTCTTTCAGTACTAGAGTAATTGTTAGGAATATATATATACATTTTCTGACCAATAATACTTTGGGGTTTTTTCAGAGTAAATACAAAATGATTCCAGAACAGTAGTTACAAAACTTTTTTTTTTTTTTTTCTGTAAAGCCTCAGTTCAGTTCAGCTCAGTTCAGTCGCTCAGTCATGTCCAACTCTTTGTGACCCCATGAATTGCAGCACTCCAGGCCTCCCCGTCCATCACCAACTCCCAGAGTTCACTCAAACTCACATCCATTGAATCGCTGATGACATCCAGCCATCTCATCCTCCATTGTCCCCTTTTCCTCCTGCCCCCAATCCCTCCCAGCATCAGAGTCTTTTCCAATGAGTCAATTCTTTGCATGAGGTGGCCAAAGTCCTGGAGTTTCAGCTTTAGCATCATTCCTTCTGAAGAACTAGAGAGTAAATATTTTAGGCCTTGTTGGCCAATTTAAAGAGCAGCTTACAGGAGGAAATTAGCAAAAGATAGAAAGTATGAGAAATCAAAAGACATGGAAGATAGAACTTAAAAATCCAAGGAGCATCAAATAAAAGTTGCAGAATAGAGAGACTAGAAACAATGAAATAATAATGATGTGCTTCTGCTTCTGAGATGGATAAGACTCCTGCTTCCATTGTAATGATTAAGAAAAATCTGAATTAATTTTTAAAGTCATATTCTTAAAGCATCAGAGAACTTTGGAAACAATGATGATAGATGAGTAGAATGCATGATGTGTCTGTGTGTGTGTAAGTCACTTCGGTCGTGTCCAACTCTTCGCAACCTGATGGACTGTATGATCAATGGATGCAAAATATTAATAGATATGAACAGGTGGTTAAGTCTAAAGAAAGCATTTGTTGCATAGAAGCCGAAAAATACAGGAAAAACAAGTGCATGAAACACTAAAATAACTGTTGTTAGGACAGAGTATCAATATTCAGACATTATAAGGTATTGTGTGTTATTGGGAACAAACTAGTGATATTGATTAGTTTAAGTCAAGAATGTATGTAAGTCAATTAAAACGGATTATTCAATCAATCTAGTGAAAGTCAAGAAAGAACAAAGTCACAGGGCAACAACTGGAGAAGACAGGTATCAGGGAGGACAACTAACAGAATTGCCTGCATGTTCCCATCCAGTCCCTGTCAATTTTCATACTGCTGAAATCCTCAGATGAAAAAGATAGAAATTAAAGTCTCTAAAATGGAGACCTAAAATGGAGAGTCTAGGCAGATACCTGTTTATGCTGAGCTGAAGTATTGAAAGCTAGTGGAGTCCATTGAAGGATAAAACAAGAATGAACCAGAATACCTGAGAATACCTATAGACTGGGATAAAATCTAGGTTGTCCAGAAACTCTCAAATTCTGAGCTAGGTTTACAATTATCTGGGATGAGTACAAAAGCAAAGCTTCTGGAGGAAATTACCTCTATAGTAGGTCTAAAGGTATTACTAGAAATCATTTATCTTAATTAACTGCATGAACTTGGCAAAGTCAGTTATTCTCTGAGAGTCTCAGTTTCCTCACCTGTAAAAATATGAGTGGCTTACTTGTAAGTATGTATTGAGAATTAAGTTAATTAATTTTGAAGTCATTTAGAACTGTGCCTGACACAAATATGCAATATAATGTGTGTCTGTGTGCATGTTGCTTTCCTGAGTGCATGCTCAACTACATGCAAACATGAGAGAGAGAGAGAGAAGGATAAGCATACTGTCAAAGATAGCAGAATATTTGAAAACAAATCAAAATAGGAGAAACATAATATAATTTTAAATCACAGAATTGTCAAACAGACCTTAAAGAATAGTTATGCTTATACTGTTTAAGGGACCAAAATATGAGCTGGGAGATGCAGGTAGGAAAATATAAAAGTGAACCTGTCATATTAAAAAAAAAGAAATACTGACTAAAAAATAACAGAGAACAACTAGAAAATAATTCAGGTGTATTAGAAAGAAAATATTGAAGACAGTTAAAAGATATGCAGATGACACCAACCTTATGGCAGAAAGTGAAGAGGAACTAAAAAGCCTCTTGATGAAAGTGAAAAGGAAAGTGAAAAAGTTAGCTTAAAGCTCAACATTCAGAAAACGAAGATCATGGCATCTGGTCCCATCACTTCATGGGAAATAGATGAGGAAACAGTAGAAACAGTGTCAGACTTTATTGTGGGGGGCCCCAAAATCACTGCAGATGGTGACTGCAGCCATAAAATTAAAAGACGTTTACTCCTTGGAAGGAAAGTTATGACCAACCTAGACAGCATATTCAAAAGTAGAGACGTTACTTTGCCAACAATGTTTCGTCTAGTCAAGGCTATGGTTTATCCAGTGGTCATGTATAGATGTGAGAGTTGGACTGTGAAGAAGGCTGAGCACTGAAGAATTGATGCTTTTGAACTGTGGTGTTGGAGAAGACTCTTGAGAGTCCTTTGCACTGCAAGGAGATCCAACCAGTCCATTCTAAAGGAGATTGGTCCTGGGTGTTCTTTGGAAGGAATGATGCTGAAGCTGAAACTCCAGTACTTTGGCCACCTCATGCGAAGAGTTGACTCATTGGAAAAGACTGTGATGCTGGGAGGGATTGAGGGCAGGAGGAGAAGGGGACGACAGAGGATGAGATGGCTGGATGGCATCACCGACTCGATGCACGTGAGTTTGAGTGAACTCCGGGAGTTGGTGATGGACAGGGAAGCCTGGCATGCTGCAATTCATGGGGTCACAAAGAGTCGGACATGACTGAGCAACTGAACTTAACTGAACTGAAAAGATACAGAGAACGGAAGATGGTGTTGTTCAAAAGACAAAGGCAGTAGCTAAAGAGATCATGGATAATACCTCCCAAATACTGATTAAAAACAAATATAAACAGATTTAAATAGATCAACAAATTCTCAATAAAGTAGGAAAGGTGAACTTCAGAAAACAGAAGACAAGAGAAAAATCTTAAAAACTGGTTTAAAATAAAAATATTTAAAAAGCAACATTTAGACTGACATAGAATTTCTCACCAGAATAAAATGAAATCACAAAAGGTGTGTAAAAAGATTAATAGACAGAAACCTCAATCAAATAGCATTTGGAGACCAGAAGGAGGATCTCTGATGCTGTGATAGTAGCAGAGCCCAACAGGAAGAAAAAGGACTCCTATTCTTCCCTAGCAGGGAGTCTGTTTCTGCAGCCCTCCCACCTTCCTTTTCTCTTTTATGAAATTATCCCTTTGCTGTGTGGGGACTTGCATGTGACTCACCATGGTTGCAGACCATGAATTGTAATTCTTTACTGATCCTGAATAAATTCATATTTGCTGGATAAACATCTGACAAACTGTTTATTTCAGGTCAACAGATGGAATAATAACTGCAACATGTTCAAAATATGTGGGATTTTATATTTATTAAAAATACATTCCAGTAACAAAAGTGAAATAACGAAGATAAACCAAGACTGGTTATTTGGCATCTGTAGAACTTTACTAAATGAAATACTAAAGGAAGAAATTCAAATGGAAGGAAAATAACCTTCACTTTTTAAGCAAAAATTGTCCTCTGAGTGCCTTAAATAACACAAAAAGAAAATTAAGTTGCACAATTTTGTGAAAGTTGGCTCACTTATAAATGAAGCTAAATTTCTCATATTGAGAGGATTAACATTAGAATTAAATCTTAAAAAATTATTTAATTTCTTGATTAACTAGTAAAAGATAGAAATAGAAGTGTAATTTCCAAAGTAAAAAAGGAAATAATATAAAGAAAAAAGAATGGATGAAAAGAGACAACCAATTTAATCAAGCTGGATAGTTATAACTTGAAAGTGAAAGTGAAGTCGCTCGGTCATGTCTGACTCTTTGTGACCCCATCGACAGTAGCCTACCAGGCTCCGTGGTGCATGGGATTTTCCAGGCAAGAATACTGGAGGGGGCTGTCATTTATATACACACATAGTTTAATGTTTACAAACAGATAAATTCTTCCATGAGTCATCCAAAGACAACAAACCTACTTGAAGGTAGAGGAACAATAGATATATCCTATCTATAATTTTATATTTGAAGTACAGAAAAACAGAAGTTCAAAAATAAAGGGAAGAAGGTGTAACATGGGAATGCCAGCCAAAGGAAAAAAATAGTCTTTGAATGCAAAATAATTATTAGATATAATGAAGACATTTTATAAAGAACATAATACAGTTTCAAAACACATACTTGTAAAAGTTTTCTTATTAAAATGAGATCATAGTCATAATAGAATATTTTAACACAGTTTCTCAGTCATTTATATAAGAAGGAGAAAATAGCATTAGTAGAAATATGGGAAAGTTTGAACTACCTTAAATGAACTTGAGCAAATGGACATACATAAAACCCTGCTGCTAACTTACTGCAAAATGCACCTTCAGTAAGAAAAAGCCCAGAGTGGTTCTGCTTCTATTAATGGTGATGTAGGACCATATCCTCCCACAGATAACAACCATATGCTGCACAAAATATAACAAGCAACTCTTTGAAGCCACCAAAGACTGATTACAAGGAGATAGAAACTGAAGGGGAGTTAAACTGAAAGAAGGAGAAATGCACAGGATGAGGTTTGCTCTAATATTGTTTTTGACCTGTTTCTTTTGATATGAGCACCTCTTCTGGTGAAAGTCACTCAGTCATGTCCTACTGTTTTATTGGAGTGAGTAGCGTTTCCCTTCTCCAGGAGATCTTCCCAACCCAAGGATAGAACTCGAGTCTCCCTCATGGCAGGCAAATTCTTTACCAGCTGAGCATTACTTTGCTGACAAAAGTCCATCTAGTCAAAGATATGGTTTTTCCAGTAGTCACGTATGAATGTGAGAGCTGGACCATAAAGAAAGCTGAACGCCAAAGAATTGGTGCTTTGGGACAGTGGTGTTGGAGAAGACTCTTGAGAGGCCCTTGGACTGCAAGGAGATCAAACCAGTCCATCCTAAAGGAAATCAGTTATGAATATTCATTGGAAGGACTGATGCTGAAGCTGAAACTCCAATACTTTGGCCACCTGATGCAAATAACTGACTCATTTGAAAAGATCCTGACGCTGGGAAAGATTGAAGGCAGGAGGAGAAGGGGATGACAGAGGATTAGATGGTTGGATGTTATCTCTGACTCAATGGAGATGAGTTTGAGTAAACTCCGGGAGTTGGTAATGGACAGGGAGGTCTGGTGTGCTGCAGTCCATCAGATCACAGAGAGTCGGACACAACTGCATAACTGAACTGAACTGAACCTCTTCTGGTGTGTTCTTTCACTGAGCTTCTAATCACAGATTCTTCCCTCTTATAACAAGGATGAAGTCAGTACCTAAGGGCAAATGAATTCTCTTCCCAGAAATTTGCATCTTTAGCAAAGGCACACAAGGCTGGAAGGAAATGAGAATCCATTTTAGCACCTATAGGAGAAACTCACAGGTTTTGTGGCTGGTGCCTAATTTTTCCTTGGCTTCTGTCCTTCTCTTGACTCAATCATTCATCATGCCATTCAGTTCTGTAAGCCTAATCAGTATATTTCCAAAAAGCCTTTTTTTTTTTTTTTTTGCTTCAGTTAGTTAGAGGTGGTTTCTACCGCTTGCAAAAAAACAAAAACAAAAACAAAAACAAAACAAAACAAAACAAAAAAAACTTAATAAAAACAGGTGAGATACAAAGCGTAGATTTCACATATTGTTTTAATGGAAAATACCAGTAATAAATAATTTTATTAGTAAAGAAAAGTAAACTTTCTTTCTGATGGAATGCAAAAGCAATCCAAAAAGGAAAAATACACTAAAGAAGGTAGTGGTAATTAGGACTCAAAATAATTCATTGACAATTCTGGATTTTGTTAGAAAACAGAAACCTATTTCAATAGCTTAAAAAAAAAAAAAAAAAAAAAAAACCAAAAAGGTGCTTTATAAAACAGAAAGAAAGAAAAAAAATATGAAGAATGGGCAGAGAATGGAAAGAAAACTTCAAAATTAAAAAGCCAAAATTAAACTGTATATCCATGAGATAATATAAAAATTTAAGCAGTCAAAACAAATGAAGCTGACATTCACTTAGAATTGTAAAAGTTGAAATTGCTATTTCAGAATATAGGAGTAATAATATATTACAAATGTGTGAAGCCCTCCAACATGGTATATAAGAAGACCTGGCCATTAAAATAATAAAAAATAAGATGATAGTGGTCTAAAACCTGAATATAATCCAAGAATGTTGGCATTCTTGAGGAAGCAATGAGGAAAATTAAAGCAGATAAGTTAATAAAACTGAATATTAGAAAAACATACATGATTTTAGATAAAAACAAGTATGTTGATTAAAACTCACTAATTATGCTCAATAAAGTTTTAAAAGTTTTTAAAGTTTACTACACTTACAGATATTTTACAAAATTTAAATTTCCAAAGAAAAAGTCTTATAATTAAGATGCAAACAAATGGCAATTTAAGCCTAAAAATGTTACAGTGACACAGACTTTTTCTGCAGAACAATGAATATCAGAATATATTATAGTAATTCTTCATAGATATTTGAAGACAAATTTGTACACTTTTATGAAAGTACATAGAATATTATTTTCAGTTTCAACATTAGTGTATATGTGAAAACAACATATTGTTATTCTCAGATAATCAAAGACTTAGAATATTTACTTATCCATCATCTTGAATATCAGCTTAAAAGTAAAATGGAGATTTCTAAGATAACTCCATATGAAGTACTTTGGAAATAATTCATATTCCAAGTTATATACAGCACATTTTGACTTCAAAATAATGCAAATGAATTATAATATTTAATAGTATGGTATAAAGTATGCTTAGTGTGATAATTTCCTTGGGGAAAATTTTTAAAATATTAAATGATTAATTTAAAATAAAACTATGCATAAAGAAGTAACATGTGAGATAGAGTAACAAAGGGATAAGATGTTCAAGTTTTCTTGTTTTATGTAAGAGCTTAATTTTGTTTTTGGCTTTTCCAATCAGAAAATTATATGTTATTGAATGTATCTTTTATCAGGTGCCCTTAAAGGTAGGAGATGGGCCCTCAGGAATGGTGGGGTTAATAGCTATATACACAAATATAGTCCTTCTTTTATTGAGCTGGAGCAGCAAATGGTGGCTGCATGGAGCTGGAGTGGCAAGAGGAGATACCCACATCCAAGGTCAGGAGCAGGGGCAGTGAGGAGACACCCCATGTCCAAGGTCAGAGAAGTCCCAGTAAGATGATAGGCGCTGAGAGAGGGCATCAGAGGGCAGACAGACACAAACCACAATCACAGAAAACTAATCAATCTAATCACATGGACGACAGCCTTGTCTAATTCAATGAAACTATGAATCATGCTGTTTAGGGCCACCCAAGACAGATGGGTCATGGTGGAGAGTTCTGATAAAATGTTGTCCACTGGAGAAGGGAATGGCAGACCACTCCAGTATTCTTGCCTTGAGAACCTCATGAACAGTATGAAAAGGCAAAAAGATAGGACACTAAAAGATGATTCCTCAGGTCAGTACGTGCCCAATATACTACTGGAGATCAGTGGAGAAATAACTCTAGAAAGAATGAAGACAGTATTGTAAAGTAAAATAAAGTAAAAATAAAAAAAAAAAAAAAGAATGAAGAGATGAAGTGAAAGCAAAAACAACACCCAACTGTGGATGTGACTGGTGATGGAAGGAAGATCTGATGTGTAAGAGCAATATTGCATAGGAACCTGGAATGTCAGGTCCATGAATCAAGGCAAGTTGGAAGTGGTCAAACAGGAGATGGCAAGAGTGAACGTTGACATTATAGGAATCAGATTACTAAAATGGACTGGAATGGGTGAATTTAACTCAGATGATCATTATATCTACTACTGTGGGCAAGAATCCCTCAGAAGAAATGGAGTAGCCATAATAGTCAACAAAAGAGTCCAAAATGCAGTACTTGGATGAAATCTCAAAAACGACAGAATGAACTCTGTCCATTTCCAAGGTAAACCATTCAATATCACAGTAATCCAAGTCTATGCCCCAACCAGTTACGCTGAAGAAGCTGAAGTGGAATGGTTCTATGAAGACCTAAAGTCCTTTTAGAACTAACATCTAAAAAAGATATCCTTTTCATTATAGGGGACTGGAATGCAAAAGTAGGAAGTCAAGAAACACCTGGAGTAACAGGCAAATTTGGCCTTAGAGTACAGAATGAAGCAGGGCAAAGGCTAATAGAGTTTTGCGAAGAAAATGCACTGGTCATGGCAAATACCCTCTTCCAACAACACAAGTGAAGACTCTGTACATGGACATCACCAGATGGTCAACACTGAAATCAGACTGATTATATTCTTTTCAGCCAAAGATGGAGACGTTCTATACAGTCAGCAAAACCCAGGAGCTGACTGTGGCTCAGATCATGAGCTCCTTATGGCCAAATACAGACTTAAATTGATGAAAGTAGGGAAAATGACTAGACCATTCAGGTATGACCTAAATCAAATTCCTTGTGATTATACAGTGGAACTGGGAACTAGATTTAAGGGACTAGATCTGATAGAGTACCTGAAATGTGGTTCGTGACATTGTACAGGAGACAGGAATTGAGACCATCACCAAAAAAAAAAAAAAAAAAAAAAGAAAGAAAAGAAATATAAAAAAAGCAAAATGGCTGTCTGAGGAGGCCTTACAAAATAGCTATGAAAAGAAGAGAAGTGGAAAAAACAAAAAATGGAGAAAATGAAAGACATACCCATTTGAATGCAGAGTTCCAAAGAATAGCAAGGAGAGATAAGAAAGCCTTCTTCCGTGATCAGTGCAAATAAATCCAGGAAAACAGTAAAATGGGAAAGACTAGAGATCTTTCAAGAAAATTAAAGATGCCAAGGGAATTTTCATGCAAACATGGGCACAATAAAGGACAGAAATGATATGGATCTAACAGAAGCAGAAGATATTAAGAAGAGGTGGCAAGAATACACAGAAGAACTGTACAGAAAAGATCTTCATGACTTAAATATTCATGATGGTGTGATCACTCATCTAAAGCCAGACATCCTAGAGTGTGAAGTCAAGTGGTCCTTAGGAAGCATCACTATAAACAAAGCTAGTAGAGGTTATGGAATTCCAGCTGAGCTATGTAAAATTCTAAAAGATAATGCTGTGAAAGTGCAGCACTCAATATGCCAGCAAATTTGGAAAACTCAGAGGTGGCCACAGGACTGGAAAAGGTCAGTTTTCATTCCAATCCCAAAGAAAGGTAATGCCAAAGAATGCTCAAATCACTGAACAACTGCACTCATCTCACACGCTAGCAAAATAATGCTCAAAATTCTCCAAATCAGGCTTCAACAGTACATGAACCTTGAACTTCCTCTGGCAGAGGAACCAGAGATCAAATTGCTAACCTCTGCTGGATCATCACAAAAACAAGAGAGTTCCAGAAAAAACATCTATTTCTGCTTTATTGACTGTGACAAAGTGTTTGGCTGTGTGGATCACAACAATCTGTGGAAAATTCTGAAAGAGATGGGAATACCAGACTACCTGACCTGCCTCTTGAGAAATCTGTACGCAGGTCAGGAAGCAACAGTGAGAACTGGACATGAAACAACAGACTGATTCCAAATAGAAAAAGGAGTGTGTCAAAGCTGTATATTGTCACCTTGTTTATTTAAATTAAAAGCAGAGTACATCATGAGAAATGCTGTGCTAGACGAAGCAGAAGCTGGAATCAAGATTGCCGGGAGGAATATCAATTATATCAATATCAATATCATCTGTCAGACAGGCAGATGACACCACCCTTATGGCAGAAAGTGAAGAACTAAAGAGACTCTTGATGAAAGTGAAAGAGGAGAGTAAAAAGGTTGGCTTGAAGCTCAACATTCAGGAAACTAAGATCATGGCATCTAGTCCCCTCACTTCATGGCAAATAGATGGGAAACAGTGGCAGACTCAATTTTTGGTGGGCTCCAAAATCACTGCAGATGATATATGCCGCCATGAAATTAAAAGATTCTTACTCCTTGGAAGGAAAGTTAAGACCAAACTAGACAGCATATTAAAAAGTAAGACATTATTTTGTCAACAAAGATCTGTCTATTCAAGGCTATGGTTTTTGCAGTAGTCATGTATAGATATGAGAGTTGGACTATAAAGAAAGCTGAGTGCCAACAAATTGATGCTTTTGAACTGTGGTGTTGGAGAAGACTCTTGAGAGTCCCTTGGACTGCAAGGAGATCCAACCAGTCCATCCTAAAGAATATCAGTCCTGAGTGTTCATTGGAAGGACTGATTTTGAAGCTGAAACTCCAATATTTTGGCCACCTGATGTGAAGAACTAACTCACTAGAAAAGACCCTGATGCTGGGTAAGATTGAAGGCTGGAGGAGAAGAGGACAACAGAGAGTGAGATGGTTGGATGGCATCACTGACTCAATGGACATGAGTTTGAATAAACTCTGGAAGTTGGTGATGGACAGGGAGGCCTGGCGTGCTGCAGTCCATGGGGTTGCAAAGAGTTGGACATTACTGAGCTACTGAACTGAACTATACTGATAAACTTAAGAGTTCAAATGAACAGTGTTGATGTCTCTTAAAGTGTATCGCATCTCTCCTTCACTGGAGATTCACAAAGTATATTAATATACAAAAGGTTGGAAGAATTTTTACAACAAGTAAAATGACTTAAATTTAGTTAATCCAGTACTTTAGCAACATATTTGATCTTTAGTTAGTGTTATTGCTTGATGACAAGAGAAATTATTTGTAGAAATAAATGTATTGGAAAGGCATAGGACTGCTCCAATTTGACGCAAAAAGACAGAAGAGATAGGCTTAGACAGGAATCAGAGAGCAATTCGAAGTTAGTATCAGGAAAAGCAAGGAGGCTTGCTATGTTGTGGCCTTTGACCTGCCAGCTATGGCTCCTTGCAACTGGCCTCTACCAGCGTCAAATACATACACACACATTTCCAGTAATGCTGCTGGGCTCTTTCTCACCCCATTACTTGCTGTTTGAATAGCAAAGGTAAAAATCTGTGTGGTTGCCACAAGTAATTTCAGACTCTGCACGTATTTCTTATCTCTGATGACGAAAATTTCCAAGAGTAGGGCTATCCAGCCATCCTTAAGTCTGGGCCATGATGTAGTCTCCAGGTGGTAGGAAGAGGAAACTATCCATATGCAGCTTCAAATGAGGTTGTCCTGTAACAGGATTCCTAAGTAGAACAGAGTCTTGGCATAACGCTGTCAATGTCCATGTTTTGGCAAATAGCAGAATTTCCTGCTTTCTCAGGTCAAATCCTTAAATATAAATGTCAACTCCAGTTCAAGAAAACTGGAAAAAAGAAAATGTTCAGAAATTTGGAAATTATTTTAGAAGATATAAGCTAAGAACTCAGATAATAGAAATTTAAATTGTACAAGTTTTTAAAATTCTATGGATGAAGTACAAAGGTTTTATGTTACATGCAGAAACACACATGTGCATACACACACACAAGCAGAAGTATATTTCCTATGTTTCTCTTGTTTTCCCTTAAGAAAGAATAATATAACTGTACTAACTTCTCTGGGTTCAAAATGTGTATCTGAACACTGAATTTGTCTTCACAATCCATAGCATCTTTGTGAATGTGAGCCCACCAGGTTCCTCTATCCATGGAATTCTCCAGGCAAGAATACTGGAGTGGGTTGTCATTTCCTTCTCCAGGGGATCTTCCTGACCCTGGGATCGAATCTGGGTCTCCCACATTGCAGGCAGACGCTTTACCATCTGAGCCACAGAGAAGCCCTTATAAAGAGTTAGATTTCAAAAACTATATAGAAAGATGATAAATATGTAACACATAAAGAGTTTAACTTCTGATACATTTAATTTTATCACATAAAATTAAAATCATAAAGTAACATCTAAACTTTAATTTAGAAAGAAATAAAAAAGATTGTTAACTGATTCCTACAGGCTGTTATGCAATGAGAAAATATGATAACCCTGAGACTGTTAGCCATTGAACAGCTTAGAAATAGTATGAAGGACTACTTCTATTACTTCCTAATACAGAAAATTTCTTTCCAAACTCAGCTATGATTCCTTTGGGAATTATTTTAGTTTTTGAGACTTTTGTCTTCACATGCATTTAAATTAGTAGTATGCTTATATTGGGGGCTTCCCTGATAGATCAGTTGGTAAAGAATCTGCCTGCAATGCAGGAGACCCTGGTTTGATTCCTGGGTCTGGAAGATCTGAAGAAGGGATAGGCTATCGACTACAGTATTCTTAGTCTTCCCTTGTGACTCAGCTGATAAAGAATCTGCCTGCAATTCAGGAGAGCTGAATTTGATCCCTGGGTTGGGAAGATCCCCTGGAGAAGGGAAAAGCTACCCACTCCAGTATTCTAGCCTAAAGAAATCCATGAACTGTATAGTCCATGGGGTCGCAAAGAGTCAGACATGACTGAACAACTTTCACATGCCTATATTTATATATATTATGTCATCAGTCTATTAAAACTTATATGCAAATAGGTTTGGAAAACACTTTAAAAGAGATTAAAAAATAGCTCTGTAGAAAGGAAAAATAGTTTTTACTTTGAATTCCTCATCTACCTACTGATTGAAAATAGAACTTTCGTATATACTCTCACATGGCTTTGTATATCATTTTGATAAAAATATCAGTAATTGGTAATCAGTTAATCTCATTAATTTGTGCATCCTCTTAGAAATAATTGACACTAAAACTAACTTAGAAAAAGTTTTTAAGCACCAAAGATGTAATTCAGTAATGACTTAGAACTAATTATTAAATAATAAATCATAGGAAATTTTATAATTGGTGTTACTTTAATTTGCAGGACAGTCTTTTAAAAATATTATTAAATTTCAAATGTATTATTGAACATTTCATTAATCCTCTACAAAGCTAATGGATATTTTAAAAAAATAAGGCAAAATATTGACTTTGGAAGGTTTATAAGGAAAGTGCACATCATATATTGCCTCTTATTGTAAATTATTTTTAGATTTTACCAAGTTCTAAATGAACAAGTGTATAGTAGAAAACCACAGTGTTTTTCTAGAATAGGCAATACATCTATGAGATTACTGTATTTGAAGAGATAACTAGAATAATCCTGTCCACTCAACTATGACCAATAGAATTGCTCTGAATTATAAATCAGATTCTCCAGACAAACACTTCACTACCATTTCCAGCTGTACTGCTTTCAAATAAGTTAATAAGAGTTGTAGAACACACTGCTTATTGCTGCAAACAAGTCACCTGAATATTCTGACTGCCCAGTGTCTGCCTAATGGGCTAACAGCTATAAGGATCAGATGTCACCTCTCCTGGAAAACACCTTTCACAAAAGTGTTCTACTGCAGACAACTGGGAAGTTTTGCTCTAAGCTGCAGATATTCCTGACAAGTAATATATTAAGAGCAGAAATGTCTAAATGCTTTCGGGATAGACAACAGAAATTCTGCTCTGAACTTGTTTTAGCAATAAAGAAATTCTCAGATCATGTCCTGAAGAAATAATTGTTTTATATTAAGGCCTTTTCTTTTTTCTGATAACAGCTGGTACAACATGCTTTGTTATTCATAAACTGAAGAGAGACAGGAAATTTATGTTCTAATAATGAAATGCAAGTCCATTTTTTGAGCCTAATTAAGCTCTGGAAAGTCTTCGGTGTACCCATAAATCGTTACCAATTTGGAAGCAATGCCATAAGCTGTTTGATGTGAAGTCTGGATTTCCTATGAAAACTTTGAGCTAACAAATGGAAAGAACTTTCCAGGATTAGTTGACCCCAAATGGCCCATCTCTGCCTTTTAGCATAGAATGCAATTTCCCTGATTCACCTTTGCTGCAAGGGGGAAGGGCAGATGCTTGCATAATATCAGGATTCCATTTAGAAGAAGAAAAGAATGGATTGATGTGTAGGCAATTAAAACTGTTCATCCACTGCAAGATGAAAGGCAGTGTCTTACTGTTTCTATTGTGATGGCTTTAAGATAGCACACATTAAGTTTTCCTTATTTTGATTAGATGTTTGCAGAAAATAGATTTTAAAAGCCTCCTACAGTTTACTGTATCTGTGGCTCCTCTACCTTATATATTCATTGATTAATTATTTTTAAACTACACTTGATTTTTTTTATTTATCATTTTGCATGTTCAAACAGGTACAAATATTGTGTTTTTCTCTTTTTTTTAACAGAAGACAATTTTCCCCCAAACAAGTGACTTTTCTAAGTTTATGACTTGTTAAATATGGTGTCTTTATTAACTTAGAGTTTCCAGCACAAGTTAAAAGTTAAATATATACTATTTATAAGAAATGGGTAATATTGTTTGAGCCTAACCTCAAAAAAGTAGGGGGAAAAAATTGAGAGTCTCAGTCCAATAACAGCCGAAGGAGCTCAGAAACAGTAATCTTAGTGCTAGCCTGGCAGACACAATCTACACGGAACTTAATCAAAATAAGATTAAAAGTCCATAGCAATTTCCTTGAGTGGCCAGTCAGATATCCCCCATTATAGTCACCAAGCAGCCTGCCCCTGGGGCCTATTTCAGAAATAAATTGGTTCGTAGATGAGCTGATGCAGAAGAAGGAAAAAAATAAGTTTTCTTGAGACTGTTCCTTAAATTATATCCAATAATACCTGAAATTTCAAAGTCTTTTTATCCTGAAATGTTTTTCCTGCTTTATATCTTCCTAAATGTAAAGTATTATACTATTAGTTTCTGTAAACTTATTATTCAACTTTGTGTTTATTAGGCAGTATTAAATATTTAATAAGATAGCAATAGTAGTGACACTTAAGCATTTGTTCAGAGGATGACTCTACCCAGTTATTAGGAGAGTTGCTTGATTATTTTAATCAATATGGCTTAGCAATCATAAACATTGTATAATAATGAAGAAGTCTGATAGAGGCACCATTAACCCAAAGCCTTTAAAAGAAACTACTAATCTGAGGCATACTTCTAGACATAATCCTTACAAGGAGAGTAGGCTATTTTTATTATATAATTAAAACCTCATATCTAGGTGGGTTGTTCCACTCTGGCTATGAATGAATGTGTTCATTGCACAGTCCTGTCTGACTCTTTGCAACCCCATGGACTGTACAGCCCACCAGGCTCCTCTGATCATGGATTTCTCCAGACAAGAATACTAGAATGGGTTGCCATTTCCTTCTACAGGGGATCATCCTGACCTAGGGATCAAACCCTGGTCTCCTTCATTGCAGGTGGATTCTTTACTGCCTGAGCCACCAGGGATCCAGATTTTTTTCACAGGGCAACTATCAGTTAAAAAGATTACTAGCACCATACTGTATAAAATGTTTTATGGTTTCAAAGCACAAGGGCAGAACTTGGATTAGAGCAAAAGCTAATCTATCACAAAAATAAAGTCAATGTGTGTGTGATGCTAGGGAAGGGGTGCAGGGGACAGACACAAATAGGGTGACAGATATGTGGGTAAGAATATTATGAAGTTCTCTTCTAAATGCTCTTATTTTGTCTGTAAATCATAAGAAATGTCTATAAGGAGATAGGAAAAAGATGAACAACATTGGAGATTTTGGCTGAAAGTATATGGTAGGAGTGGGTTTCACCTCCTCAGATATGGAAGGGGGAAATGATGGGAGAAATAAAAGTGGATAATTGAGTAGAGGTTCATGTTCATTCAGTATTATTTAATAAGAAAAATATCTTTAAGACAATAAAATTGCATTGTTTAATTGTTTCATAGATTCCTGGTATAATCTTCTCTGAAGTTGTTCATAGAGTCTCTGTCATGATCACAATAAACTCACATTCTACTTTGTGCTGCTGAAAAGGAGGTTTTCACTAATACTTGCCAGTTCAGAATAATTGATGAAGAAACCAGTCATCATAAGTGAAAAGATTATATTGTGAATTTTGTTTTTAAAAAGTTCTTGGTGTATTTATTCATTTATTTAGTGTTTTTTGAAACAAGAACCAGCCTAGTGATAGCTTACTGTGAACGATGTTAGATTCCTGATCTCCAAAGATGATTTAGCTTCAGGACCAGAGACTGGGCTTGACCACTCAGGGCTCTTGTGTGGTAGAAGTTTTATTACAGTTAAAAGGGACAGAGAAAGCTTCTGACATAGACATCAGAAGTGGGGTGGGGGTGGGCAGAGAGTGTCCCCCTTGCTAGTCTAAGGAAGGGATTTATATACTTTTTTTAATTAGTTATTACAATAAATCAAAAGAATGTCTCAAGGTTGTAAAGATCTTACTAAACCCACTCCCATAATTTACATTTTAAGATAAAGGGATTAGCCAGAAGGTTTTCAGAAATGAGAAACTGTCCTCAGGCAAGGTACATTGTTGTTATATAATCCTTGTTGTTATTGTCTAGTCACTTAGTGGTGTCTGACTCCTTGCGACCCCATGGACTGTAGCCTGCCAGGTTCCTCTGTCCTGCCAGGCTCCTCTGTCCATGGGATTGCCTGAATACTGGAGTGGGTTGCCATATAGTCCTTAGTACAGAGCTTAAACTGAGTTGTTTGTTCATCAGAAAAAGATAAAGAAAACAATGTTTTACATGATTGAGAATAAGGAATGTAGATTAAAAAGAAGACATTTGTCCTTTCCTCCTCCTGGGGAATCCCAGACACCTATCTCTGCTTTGAGAGCCCCAGACCCATTTCTCCAAGTCAGGGACCCCAGACTTCTTATCAACCTACCTAGGAATTGACTCTCTCACTAGAAATGATAACAAATCAGTCATTTGTTGATAGATGAATATTGCCAGGAAATTCATATAGACTATTTATAATCTACTCTTCAATTTGTATATGGAATCAATATTATTATAGCTTTATAAAAATGAAATCTGAGGCTCGAATTTAATCAAGTTTATGTAAACTGCAAGTTACAAATCAGATTCCAAACATAATCCTGTCTGAAATCAGTAACTATGTTCTTTTTACATTAGACTACCAATTAGAAAAATTGTCCACTAAAATAAGAAATCATTTAAATATTTATTAAAGGTAAAATATGTAACTATGTATTAAAGGTTTAAAATATGACATGAATATAGTATATTTTTATTTATAATGATCACGCATGAGATATAGCATCTTTAATATTTGTGTCCTTGAAAGCATTTTATTTTCTGGAGAAAGTTTTATCACTTCTCCTCTTACATGTTAATGGTGAAAATTTAATGCTAACATGATATGTTTTAATATGAACAACTTAAATACTGTATGAGTGGAATCTCAATTGATAAAATTTCATTATTTAATTGGTACTATATTGAGATCTCTGTTTTGCCTCACAGAATAATCTTTAAGTAGGTTATTACAGAAAATTGTTATACTGTATCAATGTTTTCAAGCTTCCTCAGTGTAGTAGATATTACAAAAGCTATATTTAACCCCAATACTGTGAACTTAAGTCACAGAGGCAAGCAGAAACTATGGTATTTGCTTTGATCATGTACACATTGAAATAAAGAATATTGGATGCAATTCAAATGTAACTTCATTTGAGAGTAACCCTAGGCATTCCATGTCTGTATTTCTTGGAATTTTGGACTGGCTATTGGAAACTCATTCAGTTTTGCCTTAAAGCATCCACTAACCTCAAACTAAAATACAAAAAAGCTATTATGTGATGATTAGTCCCTGCAGACCAGAAACACCGAGTATCCTCAGTCATATAGTTTTTGTGACTCACAAAAAGAAAAAAAAGAAATCTATCTCAGATGGAGTGACAAGCGAAAATAATTACTGAAACTAAAAGTAAACTCTCATAGTTTAACAAATAGAGTTGAAGGCAGTCAAAGTGTATTACATTTTGTATAGCCTTTTGATATATTTTTTCATCATAATAAAGTTTCTTTTCCTTTATTTGACCATGTGAAGTCGCTCGGTCGTGTCCGACTCTTTGTGATCCCGTGGACTGTAGCCCACCAGGCTCCTCCATCCATGGGATTCTCCAGGCAAGAATACTGGAGTGGGTTACCATTTCTTTCTCCAGGGGATCTTCCCGACCCAGGGATCGAATCCGGGTCTCCTGCCTTGGAGGCAGATGCTTTAACCTCTGAGCCACCAGGGAAGCTTCTGATTGGTGGGTCAGTTACACTTATTTTTTCATACCCCTCACGACCTACTATGGTGCTTTGTACATTAATAATTGTCCATTAAATATGTTGTATTAAATTACAGTTAGTAGTAGTTGGTAGTTTTTTTTTGGATGAATAAAATAATACGAGTAGATAAAGTACTATTGATACACTTCTTGATTAGAATATCATGAAACATCTTTAGCCAAGGTAAGAATTTAAATGTAGATATAATGATAATGTGTGTGTGTGTGGGGGGGAGCTAAGTCACTTCAGTCATGCCTGATTCTTTGCAACCCTATGGACTGTAGCTTGCCAGGCTCCTCTGTCTATGGGATTCTTCAGGCAAGAATCCTGGAGTGGGTTTTCATGCCCTCCTCTGGGGAATCTTCCTGACCTAACGATCAAACCCCCATCTCCTATGTCTCTTGCTTTGGCAGGAAGTTACTTCACCACTAGTGTCACCTAGGAAGCCTAAATAATAATGAAGCAAGTTCAAATCTGGAATATGATAATCAAAGAAAGATTAATACTTAGATATGAATACTGAAAGATTGATCTTTATGAAACATTAAAATCTAAAATTATTTGCACAGATGTTTATTAAATATTCTAGTAAAGAAATAAAAATCATTGGCAATTGTAAAATGTACAAGTGAGAGATTTGTTAAACACTGAAAATACAGAAATAGCCATATGTCCTAAAATATGAAATATATAATAAAACCAAACAGGAAATTTTTTTATCAAAAAATCTTTTTGTTACTAGGAAGGTGGCAAGCAAATTTCTACTACTGATTTATTACTGTTAAGTTTATAACATAAAGAACTGAACATTATCATTTGAGTAAATTTTCAGTTCAGTTCAGTCTCTCAGTCATGTCTGACTCTTTGCGACCCCATGGACTATAGCACACCAAGCTTCCCCGTCCAACACTAACTCCTGGAGCTTGCTCAAACTCATGTCCATGGAGTTGGTGATGCCATCCAACCGTCTCATCCTCTGTCATCCTCTTCTCCTTCTGCCTTCAATCTTTCCCAGCATCAGGATCTTTTCCAATGAGTCAGTTCTTCACAACAGATGGCCAAAATATTGGAGTTTGAGCTTCAAATCTTTAGGATGGACTGGTTTGATCTCCTTGAAGTCAAAGGCACATTCAAGAGTCTTCTCCAACACCACAGTTCAAAAGCATCAATTCTTCAGTGCTTAGCCAAAGTAATGATCAAAATCCTCCAAGCCAGGCTTCAATAGTACGTGAAACATGAACTTCCAGATGTTCAAGCTGGATTTAGAAAAGGCAGTGGAACCAGAGATCAAATTGCCAACATCCGTTGGATCATTGAAAAAGCAAGAGAGTTCCAGAAAAAAACATCTATTTCTTTTTTTTTTTTTTCTCTGCTTTATTGACTACACCAAAGTCTTTGACTGTGTGGATCACAATAAACTCTGAAACATTCTTAAAGAGATAAGAATACCAGACCACCTGACCTGTCTCCTGAGAAATCTGTATGCAAGAAGGTCAAGAAACAACAGAACTGGACGTGGAACAACAGACTGATTCCAAATCAGGAAAGGGGTACATCAAGGTTGTATATTGTCACCCTACCTATTTAACTTATATGCAGATTACATCATGAGAAATGCTGGGCTGGATGAATTACACTCTGGAATCAAGATTGCCAGAAGAAATATCAATAACCTCAGATATGCAGGTGACACCACCCTTATGGCCAAAAGCGAAGAATCACTAAATGAACTTACTGAAAGTGAAAGAGAGTGAAAACGTTGGCTTAAAACTCAACATTCAGAAAACTAAGATCATGGCATCCAGTCCCATCACTTCATGGCAAATAGATGGGGAAACAATGGAAAAAATGAGAGACTTTATTTTCTTGGGCTCCAAAATCACTGCAGATGGTGACTTCAGCCATGAAATTAAAAGACTCTTGCTCCTTGGAAGAAAAGCTATGACCAACCTGTACAGCATATTAAAAAGCAAACACATTACTTTGCTGACAAAGGTCCATCTAGGCAAAGCTATGGTTTTTCCAGTAGTCATGTATGGGTAAATTTTAATTTGAACATGTTCTTATTCCCTTGTAAACATTTTCTATGTTGCCCCAATAAAGCCTTATTCCCACAATTTATTCATTTCTCTAAGAAATTTTTGGTGTGGCCAACTTAAATGGTTCTGATATTTGTATGTCGTACTGCAAAGGTTATCACTGATGTTAGAAAGGGTAATTCCTTTGTAGATCTTAGAATTTCTCCTTTCTTAGGTCAAGGTAGAATTTATACAAAACAAAGTTGGTTTAAGACCAAGGTTTTTATTACTTAAAAGATTAAAATGGGCAATTTCCATGTGTTTACTCAAACTCAAAAGTTAGCCGAGGGTCTAAAGTAAAAGATAAGTTCTTGAGACCTCTTAAGTCTTCTTATTCAACCCTTCTGTACACAAATGAGAGAACTCCCCGTGAACGACCTCGTCATTCAACCAGGGTCTCAATCCGAACTTACAGATTCAGGCTCTCTGGGGTCACGACCAAAGTGTCCATCTTTTATTAATAACTCATGATGAACCACATGCACAGTTAAGTTTGAGAACGTTGTCTAAAGAAAACAAAGCCTTACAGGTGCAACTTTTAAGGTGAGACAATTCAGGCACAGTGCCAGGCCATCTAAACTTATAAAGATAAAACCCTGAGCTTTGGTTTATTTCCTACTCTCCAGTATTTTTCCCTAGAGTATTCCATGGACAGACCATGGAGTCGCAAAGTGTCAGACACGACTGAGCAACTAACACATACCTGCTTGTATTCACTTGAAAAAAGAGTCTTTTAACTTATATTATCCAGTTTTCTTTTCAATAAATTGTCCATATTTCATGAGTTATATGAGATTATCAAATGTGTTAATGCATGCTACATAACCCCTGCTGTTCCTGCCTTCAATCTTTCCCAGCATCAGAGTGTTTTCCAATGAGTCAGTTTTTCACATCAGGTGGCCAAAGTATTAGAGTTCCATTAGAGAATAATTTATAAAATATATAATCTCAATAGTCTGTATTAACCAATCACATGACATATTATTTAGATTTAAATTTTTCCCATAAATATTAGTTACAAAGATATTTCTTAAAGTGTATTATGTCTCAGACTTCCTTTGCTTTCATTATAAGAAATTCAGTATTACAAAATTAATACTTGCAGTTTTTAAAGGTAAACTCTTTCTAGATTTATTTAATCTATACCTGTCAGTATCTTTATAAAGGTGTTCAAACATAGACCTTTTAAAATTCAAAATTTTAAGAAATATTTGAGCGTTTACTCTCTACTTCAGTTTTAAAAGACAGTTACCATAACAACAGCACAATCTCTTCTGTATAGATGCTGCCTCTGAATCTAAACCTCTTAGTAATTGGCAACAAATTCTTAACCAATGATACCAATTACCAATAATGATTTTATGTTCTATGTTTTTTCTTTTATTTTTTCATCTTAAAAACTGTAAATTAAGTATGATTTTCATCAAATTTGACACAAAAGTTTTCATTGTTATTAATATCTGTCAGTCTTCCACTTGTTAACCTGCCATGTTAAAGTGGTAATTGAAGGATTGAGAAAATTAAAGATCATCTCTGTAAGTACTTTAAGAAATTAATTAATTTTTATTTGTAATATTTGACTCAGTAATACATGCCTTTTTTAAATAAAATAGTTTTATGTGTTAGTTTTTATGTATATATACTTTCAGGTATCTAAATTTATCTCTTTACAAAAAGATAATTGCTATTCTACATAAGTCAGACTTTTTCACATCTTCAAAAAATGCTTTGGTCAAACAGAGTAATGGTAGGTAGGCAAACTATGCTATAATTGGCACCCTTGAACAGGTTGCAGTTAATTGCCAAAAAAAAAAAGCATGCCCCATGCCATCAGTCTCTTGGGGTTTTTTTTTTCCACTTCATTTTATCACTCTCTGCTTTTTCTTGGTTTCTGGTAAAATATTTATTTTCATTACATTATATGCTTTTCGTCCATGTATCCATCTAAGGTAGAAAATACTGTAGAATGTCTTCCCAACTCCTGTTCAATAGCTGCTCTGAATTACCTTTCCCTTGGTGGGGCCCATGTGTGGGGTTAGTGCTGTCTCACACACTTACACATTTCTTCTCCCACTGCTTATTTGTATGCCAAAAGTTGAATGTTTTATCCCTAAATACATTTGTCAGGCATAATTGCCACTGTAATCAGATAATTTAAATATTTATCACATAAAATAATAAGTGAGTATAAAAGTTAAAAGACAGATTTATTAGAAAATAAAAGAGTTGTTCTAAAGGAAGTGATAAACATAAGCTAATAAAAATGCTGACAAATTGGACTTATGAGTCAGACACCTGTAAGAGATTTTTTGAGGGGATTGAAGGCTGTGAGTATCTGTACATATATTACTTTTTTAAAATAGATTTTCAACTAGTTAATCCATTTTTAAAAAGCAACACTGAAAACCATAGGCTATATGTTATACAAAAATAAAGAATGCTAATAAATCAAATTTGACAGTACACTGAAAGGATCATACAAAATGAAGTGAAATTTATTCCAGGGATGCAAGCATGGTTCAAAATTCCTAAATCAAGGAATGTGATACACCACATTAACACAATTAAGGATAAAATTTACATAGTCATACCAGCAGTTGCAGATAAAGTATTTGACAAAATTCAAAATCCACTTAAAATAAAAACTCTCAACAGAATGGGTATAGAGGGAATGTATTGTGCCTCAACATAATAGAAGCCATATGTGACAAACCTACACTAACAACCCAATGGTGAAAAAATGAAAACTTTTAAGACAGAAATAAGATGATGCATAGTCTACCACTTTTAATCAAAAGAGTACTGGAATCTCCAGAGCTATTAGGCAGTAAAATAAAGAGAAAGCATTTTAGTGGTAAAGAAAGAAGTAAAATTGTTTCTACTTCCAAATGACACAATATTATATATAGAAAACCCAAAAGACTCCTCTGAAAACCTGTTAAAACTAATTTAAAAATTCATGAGATTAGTAGGACATATATTAATATATAGAAATTATGTTCATTTCAAAATACTGACAACAAACTAAGAAAGAGAAATTTTAAAATTTCATTTACAATACTGTCAATAATAGGGCTTCTGGTTCAGGAGGCAGAGTAAAAGGATGTGCATTCATCTCCTGCAAGAGCATCAAAATCGCAGCTAGCTGTTGAGTAACCATTGACAGGAGGACACTGAAACCCACCGAGTAAAGATATCCAATATCCAAAGACAAAGAAGCTGCAAATGAGATGGTAGGAGGGGTGCAAACATAATAAAAATCATATCTCATACCCCACGAGGGGGCAGCCCTCAATGTGGAGAACAGTAATACCAAAGAAGTTCCCCCATTATTGTGAAGGTGTTTGAGCCTCATGTCAGACTTTCCAGCCTGGGGGCCTGGCAAAGGGACTAAGAATCTCCAGGGAATCGGACTTTGAAGATCAATGGGATTTGATTATAGGACTTCCACAGGAGTAGGGGAAACAGAGACCCCCCCCCCCCTCCACCTTTAGGGCACAGACAAAATCTTGGGCACAAGTCCAAGGGGAAAGGAGCAGTGATCCTATAGGAGACTGAACCAGACCTAGCTGCTAGTGTTGGAGGGTATCCTGTGGAGGTGTGAGTGGGCAGTGTCTCACTGTAGCAACAGGGTATTGGCAGCAGCAGTCCTGGAAGGGGCTCTTTGGTGCAAATCCTCTTGGAGGTCACCGTTAACCCTACCATAGAGCCCATAGACTGGGTCACCTCAGGAGGAACAAGCACAGCCCTACCTGCTAGAGCAAGATCTAGTTTTTCCCACCTTGTCCCTCCCATCAAAAAGCTTATAGAAGCCTCTCAGCCTCATCCACTAGAGGGTGGGAAGAAGAAAGAAGAAGAACCACAATCCTGCAACAATTAGAATCAAAATCATATTAGAGAAAGTTGTGTTTATGTGTAAGTCACTCAGTCATGTCAGACTCTTTGCAACCCCGTGGAATGTAGTTCACCAGGCTCCTCTGCCCATGGAATTCTTCAGGCAAGAATAATGGAGTGGGTTGCAGTTCCCTTCTCCAGGGGACCTTCCCTACCCAGAGATTGAATCTGGGTCTCTCACATTGTTGGTAGGTTCTCTACCATCTGAGCCACCAGGGAAACCCACAGAAAATTAGCTAGGGTGAAAAAAGCAGAGGATTTTGTCCCAGATGAAGGGACTAGATAAAACCCAGAAAAACAGTCGGGTGAAGTGGAGATGGGCAACTCCCAGAAAAAGAATTCAGAATATGATAGTGAAGGTGTCCCAGGATCTCAGAAAAAGAATAGAGGTAAAGATTGAGAAGATGCAAGAAATGTTTACCAAAGACTTAAGAAATTAAGAACAAAGAAACAGAGATTAACAATACACTAGAAAGAATCAATAGCTGAATAACTGATGCAGAATGGTTAAGTGATCTGGAGGACAGAATGGTGGGAATTACTGCCACAGACAGAATATAGAAAAAAGAATGAAATTTAAAAAAAGTCTAAGAGACCTCTGGGACAAAGTTTAAATGCTCCAACATTCACATTGTAGGGGTCCTAGAAGGAGGAAGGAGGAAGAAATGGCCTGAGAAAATAGTTGAAGACATAATAGTTGAAAACTTCCCCTAAAATGGGAAAGGAAATAATCAACCAAGTCCAGGAAGCACAGAGAGTCCCAGGTGGAATAATCCCAAGGAGGAACACCCCAAGACACACAGTAATCAAAATGATGAAAATTAAAGGTAAAATATTAAAAGCAACAAGGGAAAAACAACAAATAACATACAGGGAAACTCCCATAAGGTTATCAGCTAATTTTATAGAAATTCTATAAGCCGGAAGAGAACAGCATAATATGTTTAAAATAATGAAAGGGAAGAACCTGTAACCAAGAATACTCTACCTACCATGACTACCATTCAGATTTGATGGAGAAATCAAAAGCTTTCCACAAGCAAAAGTTAAGAGAATTCAGCACCACCAAACCAGCTTTACAGCAAACATTGAAGGAACTTCTCTAGGCAGGAAACACAAGAGAAGGAAAAGACTTACACAAAATAAACCCAAAGCAATTAAGAAAATGGTAGGTAATAGGATCATGTTGCTAAGTCACTTCAGTCGTGTCCGACTCTGTACAACCCCATAGACGACAGCCCACCAGTGTCCCCCATCCCTGGGATTCTCCAGGCAAGAATACTGGAGTGGGTTGCCATTTCCTTCTCTAA
Source organism: Ovis canadensis (assembly GCF_042477335.2). Classification (NCBI taxonomy): domain Eukaryota; kingdom Metazoa; phylum Chordata; class Mammalia; order Artiodactyla; family Bovidae; genus Ovis; species Ovis canadensis. Next base: position 36,577,749 of record NC_091261.1, on the reverse strand, counting down.
TACATGAAAGTGAAAAGTGAAAGTGAAGTGAAATCGCTCAGTTGTGTCTGACTCTTAGCGACCCCATGGACTGCAGCCTACCAAGCTCCTCCAACCATAGGATTTTCCAGGCAAGAGTACTGGAGTGGGGTGCCATATCAATAATTACTTTAACTGTAAATGGATTAAATGCACTCACTAAAAGTCATAGCCTGGCTAGGTGGATAAGAACATGTGCAGGTATGCTCTTCCACTTATCACATCATTGCTTAACTCCCCTCAAAATTGTATGTAATTATTTTATATTTTTAGGTTAATCATGTTTCCATAATGGCTTGCGATTATCATTATCTTTTATTTTTTTGTTTGGCTATTGTGAAAACTATTACATCTTTTACTATTGTTATTATGTAACTGTTATTTACTGAATACCATTGTATCATGATTGGTCAGCAGAAAGTAATAGAAAAACTTGTTATCACTTTTTAAAATCCAAATGCACAACAGAATTATTTTGGAATTTTTTGTTAAACATACAAATGTTCAGGTATTGCTATTCTCCAAAGCACCAGATGTGTTTCTCATGAGCAGCCATGTTTAAAAACAACTGGACTATATGATGATCTTTTATCTAGTTTGTTTCACTTTTCTATTTCACATTCAGTGCTTCAATTTCATTTAGTGTATAGTTTCCAATTTTTCTTTTTTTGTTTTCTTAAGCCTTTATCAAACATAGTAGAAAAGTATTTTTATGCATATATATAATATATAGTATGTATAATATGTATTTTAGAAAATTTATGTTATTTTTGCTTAGGTAAAAAATTTTATGACACTTTGATTCAACTTGCTTGACTTAGTATGAGTAAAATGCTAGATTTCTAATTTCAGCTCAATTCAGTCATTCAGTCATGTCCAGCAACTGACAAAATGGTGGATAGAAGGAGGTGTCTTCATCTTCTTCTGCCAGAACTCTAAAATTACAACTTGCTGCTGAACAACCATTGACAGCAGAATGTTGGATCCCACCAAAAAAGATACCCCACATCCAAGGGCAATGAAGAAGCCCCAGCAAGATGGTGGGAGGGGCAAAATCACCTTTAGAATCAAACCCCATACCTACCAGAGATGATCAGAGGGCTCAAACAAAGCCTTCTGTGCAACAGGAGACCTCACAGAGACTGAGCCAGGCATGCCTTTGCGGGTTTGAATGTCTCCTGTGGAGTTATGGGTAAGCAGTGGCCTGCCACAGGGGTAGGGGCTCTGGGTGGAGCATTCCTGGGTGTGGCATAACCCCTCATGGAGGAGGTCCACATTATCCCCACCATAGAGATGTCAAGCAGACAACCCACAAACTGCAGAACAATTATGCCAAACAAATTCACACACTTAAGAAAGTTCTAGGACCTACATCAGATTTCTCAACCTGGGGATCTGGCAAAGAGACTGAGAATCCCAGGGAATTTGACTTTGGAGGCCAGTGAGATTTGGTTACAGAACTTACACAGACTGAGGAAACACACTTTTGGAGGGCACAAACAAAACTTTGTATGCACCAGGACGCAGGAGAAAGGAGCAGTGACCCCCACAAGAGACTGACCCAGACTTGCCTGTACAGGAGTTTCCAGCGGAGGCATGGGTCAACAGCAGCCTGCCTCAGGTCAGGGGCATGGGGTGTGGGAGTGCATGCAAGGGGCCTTTTGAAGGAGTTCTCCATTGTCTTCATTACCTCCACCATAGTTTGGTCTCAGGTCAAATAACAGGGAAGGAACACAGCCCTGCCCATCAACAGAAAATTGGATTAAAGATGTACTGAGCATGACCCCTTCCATCAGAACAAGACAGTTGTTTCCCACAGTTTCCCCCACAGTCAATCTCTCCCATCAGGAAGCTTCCATAAGCCTCTTATCCTTCTCCATCAGAGGGCAGACAGAATGAAAACCACAGTCACAGAAAACTAATCAAACTGATCACATGGCCTGCAACCTTGTCTAACTCAGTGAAACTATGAGCCATGCCATGTAGGGCCACCGAAGATGGACGGACGGGTCATGGTAGAGAGTTCTGACAAAATGTGGTCCACTGGAGAAGGCACTGGCAAGCCACTTCAGTATTCGTGCCTTAAGAACCCAGGAGCAGTATGAAAAGGAAAAAAGATAGGACACTGAAAGATGAACTCCTCAGCTTGGTTGGTGCCCAATATGCTACTGGAAAAGACTGGAGAAATAGCAACAGAAAGAATGAAGAGACGGAGCCAAAGCTAAAACAACACCCAGTTGTGGATGTGACTGGTGCTGGAAGCAAAGTCTGATGCTTTAAAAAAACAATATTGCATAGGAACCTGGAATGTTAGTCCATGAGTCAAGGTAAACTGGAAGTGATTAAACAGGAGATGGCAAGAGTGAACATCAACATTTTAGGAATCAGTGAACGAAAATGGACTGGGATGGGGAAGTTTACCTCAGTGACCATTATATCTACTACTGCGGGCAAGAATCCCTTAGAGGTAATGGAGTAGCCATCATAGTCAGCAAAAGAGTCCAAAATGCAGTACTTGGGTGAAGTCTTAAAAATGACAGAATGATCTCTGTTTGTTTCCAAGGCAAATCATTCATTCATTATCATAGTAATCCAAGTCTATGCCTCAACCAATAATGCTGAAGAAGCTGAACGGTTCTTAGAAGATCTACAGGACCTTCTAGAATTAACACCCAAAAAAGATGTCCTTTTCATATAGGGGACTGGAATGCAAAAGTAGGAAGTCAAGAGATACCTGGAGATTTCTAATTTATATTCAGCCAAAACTTTGATATATTTTCATGTATTTTTGCATCTAGAATTAAACTGCCGAAAGTGTAGAAAATTATTTACTGATTTAAAAAATATTGAATGAGGTTAGGAAATTCTAAACCAATTCTGCAAATACAAAGTAATACTGTGTTGTAAAAAAAAAAAAAAAAAAAAACAAATTAACAAGTGATACAGTATTAACTATTGATGTTCTTCAGGTGCTCAGTAGTGTCAGACTCTTTGCAACCCCATAGACTGCAGCACACCAGGCTCCCCTATCCTTCACCAACTCCCAGAGCCTGTTCAAACTCATGTCCATCAAATCAGTGAGGCCATGCAACTATATTCTCCTCTGTCATCCCCTTCTCTTCCTGCCTTCAACCTTTCCCAGCATCAGGGTTTTTTCTAATGAGTCAGCTCTTCCATCAGGTGGCCAAAGTATTGGAGCTTCAGCTTCAGAATCAGTACTTCTAATGACTATTCAGGATTGATTTCCTTTAGGATTGATTGGTTTGATCTCTTTGCAGTCCAAAGTGCTCTCAAGTCTTCTTCAAAACCACAGTTCAAAAGCATCAATTCTTTGGCACTCAGCCTCCTTTTAGGACTAACTCTAACATCCACACATGACTACTAGAAAAAACATAGCTTTCATTATATGGATTTTTGTTGGCAATGTCTCTGCTTTTTAATATGCTGCCTAGGTTGGTCATAGCTTTTCTTCCAAGGAGCAAGCATCTTTCAGTTTCAGGGCTGCAGTCATCATCTGCAGTGATTTTGGAGCCCAAGAAAATAAAGTCTCTCACTGTTTTCATTGTTTCCCCATCTATTTGCCATGAAGCTATAGGACTGGATACCATGATCTTAGTTTTCTGAATGTTGAGTTTTAAGCCAACGCTTTCACTCTCTTCTTTCACTTTCCTCATGAATCTTTTTAGTTCCTCTTCACTTTCTTCAATAAGTGTGGTGTCATTTGCATATCTGAGGTTATTGATATATCTCCCAGCAATCTTGATTCCAGTGTGTCCTTCATCTAGCCAGCGTTTCTCATGATGTACTCTGCACATAAGTTAAATAAACAGGGTGACGCTATACAGCCTTGATGTACTCCTTTCCCAGTTTGGAACCCATCTATTGTCCCATCTCGGGTTCTAACTGTTGCTTCCTGACCTGCATGCTGTTTTCTCAGCAGGCAGGGAAGGTGGTCTGGTATTCCTTTTTCTGGAAGAATTTCCCACAGTGTGTTGTGATCCACACAGTCAGTCAAACACTATATCATGGTCAATGATGCAGATGTAAATGTTTTTCTGGAATTCTCTCGTTTTTTCTGTGATCCAACAGATATTGGCAATTTGATCTCTGCTTCCTCTGCCTTTTTTAAAATCCAGGTTGAGCACCTGGAAGTTCTCAGTTCATGTACTGTGGAATCCTATCTTGGAGAATTTTGAGCATTACTTTTGAGCATTGACTGTAGTACAGATTTTGTTCAAATTTCACAAAATTTTTGCTAGTATCCATTATTTGTTTTTATACCTTTTTCAAGACTCTACGTTGTATTTAATTGCATTGAGCAGCCTCAGCTGAATGCAACAAATTCTGGTAGATCTCTTTTCTTTTTTGTTCTAGTACAAATATCTTCAAATTTTCATTGTTATAGCATCTTAGATACACTCATCATTTAAAAGTGGACATTTCATTTCCAAATACATGGAATTTGTTTAAAGTATCATTAATATCAATTTCTTTTTTTGATACTAATTTCTCATTTAAATACTTTCTTCTCTGCAATCTCCTTCTTTTTTTTCTTTTTTTTCTTTTTTTTCTTTTTTTCTATCTAACTTTTTTGAGGTTTTCAGCGACTAAGTCAAAGATCTCTCTTGGTAAATGTCACATTGTACTTGATAATATGTTGGTTATTTTCAAATATCTTTTGATATGGATTTCTAACATAATTCCACAGTGATAAGGGAACAGATTCTTTATGACTTCAATGCCATTAGAGTATGATATTCTTGCACCTTGTTTTATGTCCCTGGATATGTTCTAGTGTTTCCTACTTTACAGTCTATGAGAACTTAAATAGAATTTCTGTCCTGCTGTTGTGTGGAAATTGTATAAATTTTAATTATGTTGAATTAATTCACAGTGCTTTTCAGGTCTACTATATCCTTCTACTTCTCTGTATATTTATTATATTAACATTAATTTTTGAGAGTCTGATATTGAAACTCCAACTAAAAACATTAATTTATCTACTTAAAAAAGATAATTCTGATATATATATATTGAAGCTATATGTAACCTTGTTATGTGTTTCCAAGTTTCCTATAAATGTGTTGTTATACTTTAATAATTTAAAACAAATGAAAGTTAAAAACATAGTATCAAAAAGAATGAAATATCTAGAGATAAATTTAATCAAGGATGTGAAAAATTTATACAGTGAAAACTATATGGTATTGATGAAAGAAATTAAGAGAAAAATAAAAAGATATTTGTTTCTCATGGATTGAAAGAAATAACCTTGTTAAAGTGTACATACCACCCAAAGCAATTTATGGATTTAATGCAATTCCTATGAAGATTCCAATGGTATTTTTCACAGGAATAGGAAAAACAATTCTAAATTTGTATAAAATAGCAAAAACCTCTAATAGCTAAATTTACTGCTGATTAATTTCTGGGGGTAAAATCTCTGTTATCAGGTAGGTGTATGTTTAATTAAGAAATAAATTCTACTCCAAAATGGTTGTCAATATTTTACACTCACAGAAAATATATGCAACTTCTAGTTTTCACACTTATTTGCCAGTAATGACTGTCTTTGTTGTTTAATGTTAGTTCTTTTGGTGGTGTGAAATAGAACTTACTGCATTTTTTCCATGCTCTTTCATCTTATGTAATGATATTGAGGAACTTTTCACGTTTTCACAAGCCACTAATATGTCTTGTATTGTGAAATATCTGCTTAAGAGTTTTGCATGAAGGTAGCAGGCTTCATGCCTTGGAGAAAGAAATGGCAACTCACTCCCAGTGTTTTTGCCTGGAGAATCCCAGGGATGGGGGAGCCTAGTGGGCTGCCACCTATGGAGTTGCACAGAGTCGGACACAACTGAAGCGACTTAGCAGCAGCAACAGCAGCAGGTTGTAAGAATACGTTGTCTATTCTGAACATCAATTATTTGCCATACATATAGGGAATAATTTGCTCTGACCTGTAGCTTAAAATTTCATTATTTTATGCTTTGCAGTTTAATTAGGAGAATAATTATTACTGTTTTTTTTTTTTTAACAATTTGAAGACTTGTGACATCCCCATGTTGAGCAAGTCTATCAGCAACATTTCCCCAACAGTGTTTCCTCACTTCATGTCTCTGTGTCACATTTTGGTAATTCTCACATTTCAAACTTCTTTATTGCTATTGTACTTGTTATGGTGATTTTCTTAACATCAGTCTCCTACTACAGGTCTTATGGAAGCAATTGGAGTGACAACCTTTTTCCATTTTTTTTCTTTTTTCAATTGAGATAATTCAGTTCTGTTTCCTATAATGACTGCACAAATTTACATTCCTACCAAGAGTGTACCAGTGTTCTCTTTTCTCTACATCCTCAACAATATTTATTATTTGTGGTGTTTGTGATGATAGCCATTTTGACAGGTGTGGGGCGATATCTCCTTGTGGTTTTGATTTGTATTTCCCTTGTATTTAGTGATGTTGAGTATCTTTTCATGAGCCTGTTGACCATCTGTATGTGGTCTTGGAAAGAATGTCTATTCAGGTCTTCTAGTCTTTTTTAAAATCAAGTTTGTTTTAGTTGTATTGGTTGTTTTGAGTTGTTTATTTATTTTGGATATTAACTCTTTATTGATCATATCATTTGCAAATATTTTCTCCCATCCAGTGGGTTGTATTTTCATTTTGTTGATGATTTGTTTGGCTGTGCAAAAGCTTTTAAGTTTAATTAGACCCCATTTGTTTATTTATGCTTTTGTTTCCTTTGCCTTAGGAAAGAGTTCCAAAAGCATTGTCATGATTTATGTCAAATAGTGTTCTGCCTATGTTTTCTCCTAGGAGTTTGATGGCTTTCAGTCTTACATTTATGTCTTTAATACATTTTGAGTCTGTTCTGTATATGACAAAGACTGATTTGTAAGAATTCTTTGCCTTCTGCTGGCTCTCCTGAAAGGTCTCAGGATCTGTTAGCCCTAACAGACCATGAGCAAGCAGTGTCTAACCAGCAGAGCGCTCTGTTTATGTACCAAACTATAGGGGCAGAAAAAATTGTTTCTTCTGCCCTTGTAGGTTCTTTGGCTTGTCTAATAATTAGCTTGGCATAAGACAGATTAACAGAAGAAAAAGAAATATTTAATTTTGTACATACAAGAGTCCCATAAAAATATGAGATGAAAAAGTGACAAAACCAGGAAAGTTTTTGTACCTTTTAGACAAAGAAATAATAAAGCTGTGAAGAATTGGCAAGACAAAGAGGTTTGTACTTAGTGAAGTGGTGAAGAAGTACCAAGGTTTGTTTATGCAGCTTTCCCAGCTCTAGATTCCTTGTCTCTGGTACAAAGGATGTATTCTCCCCTCTTGGTACAGGGAAGGTAACTTCACGTGGAAGATTTAGCTCCTGTTTTCAGGAAGAAAAAGGAAGATCAGAGTATCTTTCTTGTATTACGTGTTTCTCAAGTACTTCAACTCAAAATATTCCAAAATGATATATTTGCGGTGACATATTCTGAACACCTACATCTAAAGTTCAATAAAGCCTTTGAGTTTAGCAACATATAGGATATTAGAGTACATTTATTATGTATATGTGAATCAGTCTTTCAGTGATTCACAGACTGAACTTTAGTTCCTAAATGTGAGCTCTTACTAGGGTCATGTTTTGAGTTAATGTTCTTCAATGAATATAAAGTTATAGAAATAAACTTTAGATATCTATACAGTACTCATGCCTATAGTTAACAGTACGGTTGTGCAGTAAAAAATTTGCTGAAGATAGATTTTAGTTTTACACCCCTCCTCCCCCCTTCCCCCCCCCCCCACAAACACAAAGCAGAGGGACACAAGGACACTTTCCAAGGGTTTATTACCTTAATAATGGTGAGAGTATCACAAGTGTTTGTGTGTGTCCAAACTCATAAAACTGTATTCATTAAATATCTGCAGTTTTTGTATATCAATTTTGCTTCAGTGAGGCTATAAAAAAATGACTCAATGTGCATGTTTTAAGACAGAGTAAAAAGTGTCATATTTATGTGTAACAAATAGGGTTCAGTTCAGTCGCCCAGTCGTGTCCGACTCTTTGCGACCCCATGAATCACAGCACGTCAGGCCTCCCTGTCCATCACCAACTCCTGAAGTTCACTCAGACTCGCATCCATCGAGTCAGTGATGCCATCCAGCCATCTGATCCTCTGTCATCCCCTTCTTCTCCTGCCCCCAATCCCTCCCAGCATCAGTCTTTTCCAATGAGTCAACTCTTCGCATGAGGTGGCCAAAGTACTGGAATTTCAGCTTCAGCATCATTCCCTCCAAAGAAATCTCAGGGCTGATCTCCTTCAGAATAGACCGGTTGGATCTCCTTGCAGTCCAAGGGACTCTCAAGAGTCTTCTCAACACCACAGTTCAAAAGCATCAATTCTTCAGCGCTCAGCCTTCTTCAAAGTCCAACTCTCATATCCATACATGACCACTGGAAAAACCATAGTCTTGACTAGATGAACCTTAATCAACAAAGTAATGTCTGTGCTTTTGAATATGCTATCTAGGTTGGTCATAACTCTTCTTCCAAGGAGTAAGCATCTTTTAATTTCATGGCTGCAGTCACCATCTGGGGTGATTTTGGAGCCTAAAAAAAAGTCTGACACTGTTTCCACTGTTTCCCCATTTATTTCCCATGAAGTGATGGGACCAGATGCCATGATCTTCGTTTTCTGAATGTTGAGCTTTAAGCCAACTTTTTCACTCTCCTCTTTCACTTTCATCAAGAGGCTTTTTAGCTCCTCTTCACTTTCTGCCATAAGGGTGGTGTCATCTGCATATCTGAGGTTAGTGATATTTCTCCCAGCAATCTTGATTGCAGCTTGTGTTTCTTCCAGTCCAGCATTTCTCATGATGTACTCTGCATATAAGTTAAACAAACAGGGTGACAATATACAGCCTTGATGTACTCCTTTTCCTATTTGGAACCAGTCTGTTGTTCCATGTCCAGTTCTAACTGTTGCTTCCTGACCTGCATACAGATTTCTCAAGAGGCAGGTCAGGTGGTCTGGTATTCCCATCTCTCTCAGAATTTTCCACAGTTTATTGTGATCCACACAGTCAAAGGCTTTGGCATAGTCAATAAATCAGAAATAGATGTTTTTCTGGAACTCTCTTGCTTTTTCAATGATCCAGAGGATGTTGGCAATTTGATCTCTGGTTCCTCTGCCTTTTCTAAAACCAGCTTGAACATCAGGGAGTTCATGGTTGATGTATTGCTGAAGCCTGGCTTGGAAAATTTTGAGCATTACTTTACTAGCATGTGAAATGAGTGCAATTGTGCGGTAGTTTGAGCATTCTTTGGCGTTGCCTTTCTTTGGGATTGGAATGAAAACTGACCTTTTCCAGTCCTGTGGCCACTGCTGAGTTTTCCAAATTTGTTGGCATATTGAGTGCAGCACTTTCACAGCATCATCTTTCAGGATTTGAAACAGCTCAACTGGAATTCCATCACCTCTACTAGCTTTGTTCGTAGTGATGCTTTCTAAAGCCCACTTGACTTCACATTCCAGGATGTCTGGCTCTAGATGAGTGATCACACCATTGTGATTATCTGGGTCATGAAGATCTTTTTTATACAGTTCTTCTGTGTATTCTTGCCACCTCTTCTTAATATCTTCTGCTTCTGTTAGGTCCAGACCCTTTCTGTCCTTTATCGAGCCTATCTTTGCAGGAAATGTTCCCTTGGTATCCCTAATTTTCTTGCAGAGATCTCTAGTCTTTCCCATTCTGTTCTTTTCCTCTATTTCTTTGCACTGTTAGTCTGAAATATTCTTTAATTTTAATAAATTGACATATTACATGCATTGGCATATTACAGCATCAAGATAAACTTTTTTATTCAACTTTTCAACATATTCCCCCTAATTAAACAAATTGTGATGCACCAAAAATAACATGTATTTGGGGTCTTCCAGAAATAGACAGTACAGAAAAGATGACAATATAAAATAAACAGAACATGGAAGAACACACATTTTTTGCCCTCAAAATAGAAGAAACACAAATGTATTAATAAAAATATCTTTAAATGCTATGGAAAATTTATGAATTAGAAGAAACATATTTCGGAGAGAACAAAATGGATAAAGGGTGTTATTTTAATTAGATTAATATTGGATTAATCAGATTAAGACTCTGATTAAGTCTTGCTTAGACTGAGAAACGAAAGATGAGCTGGTAAGAATGTGACATTATATTGACTGCAGGTGGATGGAAGTCTGTACCAAAGAGTTCATTGAGCATGTGAGTAGTAAATAAATGGCTTCATAATGAGGATTTGTATTGATCCAGTTCTAGGAAAAATATGCAGGATTTGGATAAAGAAAGGGCAAGAAGGAGGGCTTCCAGATTGGATCAATAATGTTAGCAGCATCAATCTGCCACAGGTATTCTTAAATAAAAGTATTTGTTCTGCTTTCAATTTCATTTATCAAGTAATTTTCTACTCACCTAATGTTTATTTATTTAGTTTAGTTTAAATTTATTTATTTCAATTGGAGGCTAATTACTTTATTGTATTGGTTCTGCCCACCTAATGTTAAATTCTGCCAATCATCTGATCCTTCAAGTTCATCACATTCACTTTTGAATCCCCCTTAACCCATCTGATAGCACTTGATAGTATCTAACAATGTAAGTTTTAAAATCTGAGGCAACTTTACAGTAGTCAAGATGAAAGGCCAGTCAGGCAAATGCACTTCTCTTCTTTTTTATGGGTTTGAATTTATCTTTTGTCTAGAAAGATGTATTATTATACAAAGACCTATTTGGCAATTTGAGGTTCACTTTTATCTATTCAATTGTTCACTGGTATTCTTAGAATAGAAAAGGGAACCTTTTAAGAATAATAACATGCCAATTACCTTTAATTACTCTCTAGCTCTTTCATTAAAAAAAAAAAAAGCAACTCACTCATTTTAGGTTTAGTTTGTGTCTGAATAGAACACTTCATATTTGAAACCGTTAATGGAATGACTTTCCAATTTTCCACGGTGTTCTTTTCTATTTAATGTATTCTCTAAATTTAACACATTATTTAAAGGGCTATCCATCTACCTGATCAACTTAAAAAGCTGGAGAAACATCAAGTAAAGCTTATTGTCTATTTATATCTTATTCTGGTAATGTTTCCATTTTCAAGATCAAATAAATGTTGACTTTAAAATGTATATTTTAAAATCTATTTTATATAATACTTTTTATGGAAATACTTTTTTTATAGAATGAAGCAGTGATGTAAGCAAAGTAGAGAGTAAAATTATAAATATTATTTGCCTGATTTAAATTCTTACACCATTAAGTAAAAAATTGTAACAAATATGAAAAAAAAGAGAGCTATGAAATTCAAAGGACTAGAAAGAAAGAGAAAATGAAGGATAAAACAAAATAACTGGATTTACCTTTATTTTCAGAAATTTTGGAAATACTGAAACTTAGCTCAAAAGTTTTACATTATATATTTTATTTACTCCTAGATATACATAAATATTTATAAAGTTAGTAAGGTGGATTTGGATTTAAGAAGTACATGTCTTTAAATGTAAAATACATGCTGTTTGATCTATATAGGAAATGAACAACAGCCTGCTTATAGTCAAGTATTCTGTTCACAGATTTTTTAATTAAAGAATAAAAATTTTGAATGCTTATTTTCTGAACTTAAACTGCTATAAAAAGTATACATGCTCAGTTGTTAAGTCATGTCCAACTCTTTGGGACCCCATGGACTGTAGCTTGCCAGTCTCCTCTGTCCATAGTATTCTCCATGCAAGAATACTTGCATGGGTTGCCATTTCCTCCTCCAGAAGGTCTTCCAGACAAGGAATCACACTCTTAATCTCCTGTGTCCCTGCACTGGCAGGCAGATTCTTTGCCACTAAGCTACCTGTGAATACACTGGGTTGCTTAAACAAAATAGAAATCAATTTTTCACAGTTCTAGACACTAGGAAGTCTAAGGTAAAAGTGCCAGCAGATTTGGTTCCTAGTGAGAACTCACTTCCTGTTTTGCAGACAGCCAATTTTTTTTTTTTTTTTTTCGGTACACTTTAATGTTGAGAGAGATTATCTCTTTCACACTTCCTTTATTAAAGGCACCGATCTTATTCATGTGGGCTCTACCATCATGACTTAATTAGCTCCTAATTGCTCTTCCTCATCTGGGGATTTGGACTACAGTCTATGAATTTTGCAGGGACACAATCCAGCTCACAACACTTAAGTAGCAATTCAGTTCAGTTCAGTTGCTCAGTCATGTCTGACTCTTTGCGACCCCATGAACTGCAGCATGCCAGGCCTCCCTGTTCATCACCAACTCCTGGAGTCTAAATCCAAAATTTGCATTTTCTAATATTATATTTTAAACAGCTGTTAGAGTTAAATGTCATGTACATTTCATCTTGGGATTGATCTTGCTTTATGGATGGAATGGTTTCATGACACATAGTTTAGATCTTATTAACTAGACCTGTTTTACAAATATTCCTAGTTCTGCTGCTCACATAGAAATTTAGACTGTATCTTCTGTTTCTGATCATATTATTATTTAAAGTGATTAAAATTTTGTTATTATTTTAGTATGCAAAATATATTGGAAGTTTATATAAATGGTAAATGCTATTTTAAAATATAATACATTTCCCAGAAGAAGTATTCAAATGTCATATTTATTGTGGAATATTAAGAAATAGCTAAGGTTACTATTGTGCCCATCTAAATGAGCTTTGAAGTAGCAATATATAAAAATAGAGAAGGAACTTGGAGAAGGAAATGGCAACCCACTCCAGTATTCTTGCCTGGAGAATCCCATGGACAGAGGAGCCTGGTGGGCTGCTCTCCGTGGGGTCACATAGAGTCAGACACGGCTGAAGCGACTTAGCATGCATGCATGCATTGGAGAAGGAAATGACAACCCATCCCAGTATTCTTGCCTGGAGAATCCCAGGGACAGAAGAGCCTGATGGACTGCCATCTATGGGGTTGCAAGAGTTGGACAGGACTAAAGCAACTTAGCAGCAGCAACAGCAGAGAAGGAACTGTAGTCAGAATAAAATAGACAAAATTTGACATGGAGTGATTTTTATTCTACATACATAACAAAAATATAGAAAACCACTATTTTATGTTTGCATCTATTCAGTTCAATTCAGTCGCTCAGTCATGTCTGACTCTTTGTGACCCTGTGAACCTGTCTCCCTGTCCATCACCAACTCCTGGAATTCACCCAAACCCATGTCCATTGAGTTGGTGATGCCATCCAACCATCTCATCCTCTGTTGTCCCTTTCTCCTCCTGCCCTCGACCTTTCCCAGCATCAGGGTCTTTTCAAATGAGTCAGCTCACCAACTCCTGGAATTCACCCAAACCCATGTCCATTGAGTTGGTGATGCCATCCAACCATCTCATCCTCTGTTGTCCCTTTCTCCTCCTGCCCTCGACCTTTCCCAGCATCAGGGTCTTTTCAAATGAGTCAGCTCTTCACATCAGGTGGCCAAAGTATTGGAGTTTCAGCTTTATCATCAGTCCTTCCAATGAACACCCAGGACTGATCTTCTTTAGGATGGACTGGTTGGATCTCTTGGCAGTCCAAGGGACTCTCAAGAGTCCCTTGGAGTCCAACACCACAGTTCAGAACCTTCAGTTCTTCTGCACTCAGCTTTCTTTAAAGTCCAACTCACATCTATACATGACTACTGGAAAAACCATAGCCTTGACTAGATGGACCTTTGTTGACAAAGTAATGTTTCTGCTTTTGAATATGCTATCTAGGTTGGTCATAAATTTCCTTCCAAGGAGTTAGTGTCCTTTAATTTCATGGTTGAATCATCATCTGCAGTGATTTTGGAGCCCAAAAAAAAGAAGTCAGCCACTGTTTCCACTGTTTCCCCATCTATTTGCCTTGAAGTGACGGGACTGGATGCCACGATCTTCGTTTTCTGAATGTTGAACTTTAAGCCAACTTTTTCACTCTCTTCTTTCACTTTCATCAAGAGACTCTGTAGTTCTTCTTCACTTTCTGCAATAAGGGTGGGGTCATCTGCATATCTGAGATTATTGATATTTCTCCTGACAGTCTTGATTCCAGTTTGTGCTTCTTCCAGCTCAGAGTTTCTCATGATGTACTCTGCATATAACTTAAATAAGCAAGGTGATGATATACAGCCTTGACATACTCCTTTTCCTATTTGGAACCAGTCTGTTTTTCCATGTCCAGTCTAATTGTTTCTTCCTGACCTGCATACAGATTTCTCAAGAGGCAGGTCAGGTGGTCTGGTATTCGCATCTCTTTCAGAATTTTCCACAGTTTATTGTGATCCACACAGTCAAGGGTTTGTCATAGTCAATAAAGGAAAAATAGGTGTTTTTCTGGAAGTCTTTTAGTTTTTCAATAATCCAGCGGATGTTGGCAATTTGATCTCTGGTTCCTCTGACTTTTCTAAAACCAGCTTGAACATCTGGAAGTTCACATATTGCTGAAGACTGACTTGGAGAATTTTGATCATTACTTTGCTAGTGTGTGAGATGAGTGCAATTGCGTGGTAGTTTGAGAATTCTTTGGCATTGTCTTTCTTTGGGATTGGAATGAAAACTGACCTTTTATGTTCCTCTATAGGAAAAATATAAAATGTGATAGTAGTAGATACATACTACTTAGAAAATCTAATGCAAAACTAAGATAGTCATCAAGTATAAAAATGTAAGAAATATTGAAACCCACACATAACAATAGCAGCTGACAGTTTAGCAAAATCCAAAACTGTTTCCTTCAAAGATAGAGGAAAACATTGCCGAACGGTCAGTTAAATCTGTGGAGTAGGATTGAATTTCAGTAAGATGAGATCAGAATATACCCATGCTACCTCTCTACAGCCCTGTCTACACTTGCCTAAACTACATCCCTGTCATCTACAGACTTGCCTAAACTTCTCCAATGAGATGAAATATATCAACCCCATAGTTTTTGTTATTTACTAAATACTTTCACAATCTCACTGTGTACAAAGTGACAGGTCCAGAAGGAATAATGAAAAAATAAAATAGGCCATTATTATAAAGTATTGTCACAAGAAAGACACTGCATAGAATAGTCACAAAGATATCTTTATTGATCATCTTAATCAAAGTAAATAATCACTGAATGTCATCAGAATTTTGTCCTTTAGCAGATTCCATGTTATATTAGCAAACTATGCGTGTACATATTTATATCTATTTGTATATAAAAGCATTGAGGCTTCCCTGATGGCTCAGACAGTAAACAGCCTGCCTGCAATTCAGGAGACTCATGTTTGATCCTTGAGTTGGGAAGACCCCCTGGAAAAGGAAATGGCTACCCACTCTAATATTCTTGCCTGGAGAATTCCATGGACAGAGGAGTCTGGAAGTCTATAGTTCATGGGATCACAAAGAGTTATACATGACTCAGCTATTGACAACAACATAACACCTATGAAAATGTTAGTCACTCAATTTTGTCCACCTCTTTGCAATCCATAGACTGTAGCCTGGCAGGCTCTTCTGTCCATGGAATTCTCCAGGCAAGAACATTGGAGTGGGTAGCCATTCCCTTCTCCAAGGGATCTTCCAGACCCAAGGATTAAACCCAGGTCTGAGCCACCAGGGTTGCTCTTTATATATATATATATTTATATAAATATATATATATTTATATTATATATTATATAATATATATATATTATATGTTTATGACTGGTAAATGTACATTCACACACATAATCTTATAAGAAGCATATTATCAGCACTAATTTGCACACTTCTATATTACTGTTTTATTAGTTTTCATTCTATTGCAAAATGTGTTAAAATATATAGTGAATATAAGAAAATTAATGATCACCCAGAGATTCTACTAGCTGTAGTTTTTCATAAGTGGTATAGTATTGTAAATGCAGTTAAAATATATAGATCCGTTCTGCCTGGAGTATACCAAAGATGGATTGAAATAGATAAAATTGACATTAACATTTTAAGTCCTGTAGCTTATGTCAAATTTTTTCTCAGAATTGTATTTCTATTATTGGTCAAAATGTCTATGTGAATCTAAATTTCAGATTTTTTTTTTTGCTTTTAATTTAGAATCTATTTTATATTGTTATAATTTAAAAATTTCTAAATATTACAGGCAAGAATATGAAATCCACAAAGTCATTTTTTTTAATCTATGTAATACATATATCTAAACATCATTGATAGAGGTCATTAATACCATGATTTGTTTAAGCAGTGATAGTTAATAAAGTTTTTCAGCTTGTATCTTTTGATGATAATATTAAAGCAAATTGTTAATCTAATTTAGTATATTCAAAATTAAAACTAATAACATATAGTATTAAGATATTGCTTACAAATAGTAGTAATTTGATCTCTTAGGGAATTAAATTTGAACCAATGACCACAGTTAACATATTGTATGATGAAATTAAGAATGAAATTCCAGCCTATTAATCATGCAGAAGATTGTAGTTATGTCCTTCTATGTTCCTGAAAGTGTCAAATAATACTGTTAACTCCTCTTTTACTGAAGTCTAAGATAGCACACCAGTTATGGGAATACCAGACCACCTGAACTGCCTCTTGAGAAACCTATATGCAGGTCAAGAAGCAACAGTTAGAACTGGACATGGAACAACAGACTGGTTCCAAATAGGAAAAGGAGTACGTCAAGGCTGAATATTGTCACCCTCCTTATTTAACTTACATGCAGAGTACATCACTGCGGATGGTGATTGCAGCCATGAAATGAAAGGACGCTTACTCCTTGGAAGGAAAGTTATGACCAACCTGGACAGCATATTCAAAAGCAGAGACATTACTTTGCCAACAATCGTCCATCTAGTCAAGGCTATGGTTTTTCCAGTGGTCATATATAGAGGTGAGAGTTGGACTGTGAATAAAGCTGAGCACCGAAGAATTGAAAGTTTTGAACTGTGGTGTTGGAGAAGACTCGAGAGTCCCTTGGACTGCAAGGAGATCCAGCCAGTCCATTCTAAAGGAGATCAGTCCTGGGTTTTCTTTGGAAGGAGTGATGCTGAAGCTGAAACTCCAGTACTTCGGCCTTCTTATGTGAAGAGTTGACTCTTTGGAAAGACTCTGATGCTGGGAGGGATTAGGGGCAGGAGGAGATCGGGGCGACAGAGGATGAGATGGCTGGATAGCATCGATGGACTCGATGGACGTGAGTTTGAGTGAACTCTGGGAGTTGGTGATAGACAGGGAGGCCTGGCCTGCTGTGATTCATGGGGTTGCAAAGAGTTGGACATGACTGAGCGAGTGAAATGAACTGAACTGAAAAACAGAAACACATATTTGATATTATAAATACTTAGAAAAAGATTTTGTGTCTATAAAAATAAAACAGTTTGAACAATTTCATTTTTAAACTATTAAAATAGCTATGTGTATAAATTCTCTGGGACTACATAGTACAGTCTTTCACATGCTGTGGTTGTATTAAGACCAGAATAGGGATATTCTTTAGTAAGACACTGAATAGTTGCATGTCCAGAGAAGCAAGGGAATTTCTATTGAGACTTTGAATAAAAAATGAAATGCTTAAAAAGTATCTACAAATATAGATAATTTTAACAAAAATTTAATATGTCTTATATATAAGAGAGATACTTCAGGCATGGTTTTGATATAATGCCAGGAGAATGAACTGACCTGCCCAGTAACTACAGTTGCATTCTGACAAGTTGGGGAGATATTTAAAGACTGAATTGAGATTGAGAAAGGAATCCAGGAGTTCCTTTATTTCAGGATTCTATATACAATGTGGAATCTAGAGAAGTTTCTGTAAGAAATTTGAAACAAAAATGTTTCGAGAGCTTTGTTTAAGAAAAGGAGAAAAGCAAAAGAGGTCTCAGGTTAAATAAATGAATTTCGCATAATATAGGTGCCCAGAAATCTTAGCATTAATGTATTATTTTACCTATTAAATAGTTTTTCCAAATAAGTTACTAATATAAATATTTGTCAAAAGATGGTGATTTTTTCAGTTACTCTAAGATTTTTAAGCTGTAGGTTAAGATGGTTGTGATGAGAAATAGAACATATAATCCAGGAATGTACAGGAAACCATTTATTTGAGAGGTACATAAAAATTATTCATCAACCATGAAAATATACATATATGTGTATATTTTTTAGTGGTGGAAGGGTATAATATAAACAAACAAATGGAAAAGTGTCAATGTATTCTGCATTGTTGCGTAACAGATAATAAAAAAGCTAGTGGCTTAAAAGAGCATGCATGTATTATTTAAATTTCATAGATCAATTGTCTGAGCATGCTCAGCTGGACCCTGTGCTTGGGATATACAATTTTGCAGTTAAGGGGCTGTCCAAGGCTAAGGTCTCATATGAGGCTGGGATTTTCTTCCAAGCTTAATCATGCATATGCTACGCCCTCATATTCACAGGTTTCCCCAACATCAAGGAGAGAGTGTATACAGAATGGAAATAGCAGGAGATGACAATTGCAGGGGGACAGTCTTATAATTCTGCCTACCACAGTCAGAAACAGTAGGGCATCTGAGATTTCACCCTGGTTGTAAACTAACTGCTTAAACTGCGACTGTTTTGTGATGTTGGGAGATGACACAAGATCCCTAAGACAGAGATAAGGGATGTTATTACTCATAAACTAGAAATGGCTGCACTTTATGATTTTTTTGTTCCTCTTCACTCCCAAAACTATTCAGGATTATGTGAGGTGTTGAATGTAGATGCTGTACACTCAGTGGGTTTGCACCATAGCTGAAGAATCTCTCATAGAAAGGTTATGAATACTCATACCTAACTGTTGCCCACTAGGAAAGCATTATCTTCTCTGCCCTGGTCAGGAAACAAACCAATCTTCTGCCCTACAGGCTATTTGCTATATAATCAGTCATCTTTTGGAAAAAAAATGGGACTAAAATTGGCAATGTCCCTTACTATAAAGATATTTACAAATGTAAGAGACCCATAGGGAATTCTTTCCCAATAGCAAGCTGCTTATCTATATACAAAAAGAATATCTACATTTCTCTAGAATTCATTTTTAGGTTAAAAATCATAACAAAACTATTTGCTTACATTAAAAAAATAATGTTGTTTTTCATTCTTCCCCATACATTAAAATATTCCCTGAGATAAAAGAATGTGCTGTATGAAAAACAACAATCTATCCACAATTTTATATTTATTCGATACTAGTTCAGTTCAGTTGCTCAGTCATGTCCAACTCTTTGTGACCCCATGAATCATAGCAGGCCAGGCCCCTCTATCACCATCTCCTGAAGTTCACTCAAACTCACGTCCATCGAGTCAGTGATGCCACCCAGCCATCTCATCCTCTGTCGTCCCCTTTTCTTCCTGCCCCCTTTATGCTAATTGTAGTTTAGAATGATTATACTTATGATCAGTTATTATAGCTACTAAGCAGTGATGCTAGTATTCAAATCAAGATTTGTTGAATTATAAAATTGATGCTCTTTTTTTTGATTTCCCACTTCTACTCTGTAAACACCATAGCTTTACACTATACGACACCAAGAAAACATACAGAAGGTTAATTTTTAAAAAAGAAGCCACCCCCAATATTTCTTAACAAATTTTACAGTGCTGGTGGAAAGTAAGTAAATTTTAAAAGCTTAAAAATAAAATCATATGAATTTCTAGCAGTTCTTTTAAAAATACATCTTTTTCCAGTCACAGAATATTTGTAAAAACAATAAACTTTATTTTTTAGGGCAGTTTTAGGATAACAGCAAAGTATGCTGAAAGTGAAGAGATTTTCCATATATCCCTTGCCCCCATATATAAATAGCCTCACTCATTATCAACATTCCCCACCAGAGTGGTACATTTGCTACAATTGATGAGTTTCCATTGACACATCATTTTCATCCAAAATTCAAAGCTTTCTTTAGCATTCACTCTCATCAAAAAAGCAAGAGAGTTCCAGAAAAAAACATCTATTTCTGCTTTATTGACTATGCCAACGCCTTTGACTGCATGGATCACAATAAACTGTGGAAAATTTGGAAAGAGATGGGAATAGCAGACCACCTGACCTGCCTCTTGAGAAACCTATATGCAGGTCAGGAAGCAACAGTTAGAACTGGACATGGAACAACAGACTGGTTCCAAGTTGGAAAAGGAGTACGTCAAGGCTGTATATTGTCACCCTGCTTATTTAACTTCTATGCAGAGTATATCATGAGAAACGCTGGGCTGAAAGAAGCACAAGCTGGAATCAAGATTGCCGGGAGAAATATCAATAACTTCAGATATGCAGATAACATCACCCTTATGGCAGAAAGTGAAGAGGAGCTAAAAAGCCTCTTGATGAAAGTGAAAGAGGAGAGTGAAAAAGTTGGCTTAAAGCTCAACATTCAGAAAACGAAGATCATGGCATCTGTTCCCATCACTTCATGGGGAAGAGATGGGGAAACAGTGGAAACAGTGTCAGACTTTATTTCTTTGGGCTCCAAAATCACTGCAGATGGTGACTGCAGCCATGAAATTAAAAGGCACTTACTCCTTGAAAGGAAAGTTATGACCAACCTAGATAGCATATTAAAAAGCAGTGATATTACATTGACAACAATGGTCTGTCTAGTCAAGGCTATGGTTTTTCCTGTAGTCATGTATGGATGTGAGAGTTGGACTGTGAAGAAAGCTGAGAACCAAAGAATTGAAGGTTCTGAACTGTGGTGTTAGAGAAGACTCTTGAGAGTCCCTTGGACTGCAAGGAGATCTGTCCATTCTGAAGGAGATCAGTCCATTCTGAAGGAGATCAGTCCTGGGTGTTCATTGGAAGGACTGATGCTAAAGCTGAAACTCCAGTACTTTGGCCACCTCATGCGAAGAGTTGACTCATTGGAAAAGACTCTGATGCTGGGAGGGATTGGGGGCAGGAGGAGAAGGGGACGACCGAGGATGAGATGGCTGGATGGCATCACCGACTTGATGGACATGAGTTTGAGTGAACTCCAGGAGATGGCAATGGACAGGGAGGCCTGGTGTGCTGCGATTCATGGGGTCACAAAGAGTCAGACACAACTGAATGACTGAACTGAACTGAACTTGGTATTGGACATTCTGTGATTTTGGAT
This sequence comes from Ovis canadensis, assembly GCF_042477335.2. Taxonomy (NCBI): domain Eukaryota; kingdom Metazoa; phylum Chordata; class Mammalia; order Artiodactyla; family Bovidae; genus Ovis; species Ovis canadensis. The sequence goes on along the minus strand of NC_091261.1, from coordinate 36,556,584 downwards.
AAATGTGTAATGACTTGAATCCATCATTATAGTTTAGTGCAGAATACTTTCACTGCCAACCACTGATATTTTTACTTTATCTGAAGTTTTTTTCCTTCCAGAATGTTATATAATTTGTAATAATACATTATGTAATCTTTTCCTATTGGCTTCCTTGACTTAGCAATACACACTTATGGTTGCTGTATCTAGTAACATGACTTGGTAGCTTGTGTCTTTTCAGAGGAGAATGCTATTTATATTAATAGCTACATTGTAGTTTATGTATGCGGAGAAGGCAATGGCACCCCACTCCAGTACACTTGCTTGGAAAATCCCGTGGACAGAGGAGCCTGGTAGGCTGTAGTCCATGGGGTCGCTAAGAGTTGGACACAACTGATTGACTTCACTTTCACTTTTCACTTTCATGCATTGGAGAAGGAAATGGCAACCCACTCCAGTGTTCTTGCCTGCAAAATCCCAGGGACGGAAGAGCCTGGTGGGCTGCCGTCTATGGGGTTGCACAGAGTCGGACATGACTGAAGCAACTTAGCAACAGCAGCAGCAGCAGTTTATGTATGTATTTACCTACTGAAAGACATCTTGATTGCTTCCAAATTTTCACAATTATAACTAAAGTGTCTACAAATATTCCTGTGTAGGTTGTTCTTTGAGAGTAAATTTTCAGTTCATCTTGGTAAATAGCAAGGAATGAAGTTGCTGGATCGTATGGTAAGAGTATTTTTGGTTTTGTAAGAAACTGCCAAGATGTCTTCCAAAGTGACTATACCATTTCCTTTCCCATCCAACAATCGATGAAAGCTCCTGTTGTCCCACATGCTCATCACAGATTTTTAAAAAGTAAACACACACACACATACACACACCCATGTGCGCATATCAGAGCAACCTCTTGGTCTTTCCTCAGATGATGCATTTCACCAAATGGTTTTGAGTAAGACAATTGGTTAAAAATAATTATGTCAATATTTAAATTACTGTTTGTTCATTATTTTTATTTTAGAATCATAGAACAGAGAGCTAAGTTCTACTGTAAATTTCAAGACATTCTTCCACACATAAAATAATGTGTGTTTAGTCAATATATAATTTAACTTTTATTTTAAAATTATAATTATTACTAATATACTATTCTCAAAATATACATTGGAAAGAATCTATTTACCATACAGTTCCACACATCATCCCCAGAATAATTAGAAAATATTACATTTAGAGCACTTTTAATGTACAGTTTCTTTCAAGAATAAGAGTCTAATTAGTCATTGGTTGGTTCATAACTATGTATTAAGCATAACCTATGCTATGCTTTTTAATCTTAAATGATAGACACGAGCACTGCTCAGAAATCCTTTTTAGTGACTCACTTCTTAAAATATGTTAGTCACAGAAAAGTCTGTTCTACTTTATTATTTAAAAAAATATTCTATATTCATTTGATGCTCTGAATGTTAATCTGATTACTTTTTTACTTGACTAATGTTAACATTTGTTAAATGTATCATAATTACATAAAATTATTGTACCAGTTTTACATGAACTTATTGACCATAATAAAGCCTGTGGGCATGCTAAATTGCTTCAGTCATGTTCGACTCTGGAGACCCAGTGAACCGTAGCCTGCCAGGCTCCTCTGTCCATGGGATTCTCCAGTCAAGCATCTTTTAACCTCATAGCTGCAGTCATCATCTGCAGTGGTTTTGGAGCACAAGAAAATAAAGTCTGTCAGTGTTTTCATTGTCTCCCCATCTATTTGCCACGAAGTGATGGGACCAGATGTCACGATCTGAGTTTTTTGAATGTTGAGTTTTAAGCAAGCTTTTCCCCTCTCCACTTTCACTTTCATCAAGAGAATCTTTAGTTCCTCTTCACTTTCTGCCATTAATAAAATAAAATATAATGGAATCAGAAAAGAAATAGAGAGTGATTGGCTACATTTGTCACATAGCAAGCTACAAAAATTCTAATAAATTTAATAAAGGGTAATTATCACTTTATCTAACTTGATTTAAAAATATATATCCATTACATATACTAACCATCATTTTTTTTACTTGACAAATAACTTATAAATAAAAGTATCCATGTTTCCTTTATCTCATATAATTTGTATTAATAGTTGGTTTCTTAGTGAAAAAATAATTAAATATCTTATTTTTTATTTAGACCATATGAATCTATATTTATTTGCACTCTCTTGATAAATGGCCAAGACATTTCTTTCAATGAAGATATCCTGAACAGAATCCCATATCATCTTTCTTCTGTCACCAAAAACCATGATGTTTCAGCATTTCTTGAAGTACAACTAAATAGTCAAGATATTTATGAATCAATCTTAAGACAGAAATCCTAATGGAATTTAAATTTCACCTGTTTTTTAATCTTCTAATGTTCTTGTATGTTCACTTTATCAAGTTAACTTTATTGAATGTTTTCAAAGTTTTCAAATCATTTTTGCATAGAAATAAGAACTCTTTTAATTTTACATTTATGTGACAATGCATTTGTCCATTGTCTGGCTAAATTACAAACTTTGTGAGGATAAATAAAATGAGAGCTTGGTTTGGCGCTGTAAATCCAGTGACTGGTACAAATTGTGTCATGTAATTAATTAAACATATATTTATTGAATAACTAAGTATATATATGGCACAGAATTATATTGGAATAAACTCACCAAACTGTTTCTTTAGAGGAGGAAAAAAGAATTTGGATTAGTAGAATAAGCATGAATTTGGAGGGAATCATGAAGTCAAATAATTCAGGGATTAAGGGTGAGGGCCTACAGTGTCACTGATTATATTTGAATTAAGACACATCCACTTACTAGCCTTGGTATCTTTGGCAAATTTCCTAAACCCTCTCATCCCAGTTTTTTAAATTTTAAAGATAGCAATACTAAACAAGACATTAATATATCATAGCATTAAATGAATTAATTTATTTGAAGCACTAAATCTTGCCTAATGCAAAATAAGTAGTACTCAAAAAAGGTTTGGTATATCTATTTTAATATCAACTTTTGGTTTAACTTTTTATAAGTTGATTTTAAATCATATTTTTAAATTCGTGCATTAATTTTATAATTTTAAAAGCAATATTTACTTTGATAGACTGCAAGAAAATATTGTTAAAAATTGGACACACTGCTACTAAATCATTTTAGATATTAATGTGCTGAGTGAAATGATTTTCAAATGTTCTACTCTATGGACAGCTGTCTTTATGTCAATTGATATATGTCCTATATTGGTGCATTTTTAAAAGAATTTTAATGCATACACACAGAAAAGTGCAAGGCTAAATATAGACGTTCATTTCTTGATTATATTAGGTACACCTGTTAATCTTTCATCATACTTCTGAATACTAGTTGCAGTTTTGAAGGTAAGCTGTTTTGGAGAATGAGAAGTTAAATGTAGATAAACATAAATCCTACAAAATCTTATATAATCCTAAAGTAATTGGGAAAGGCACAGAATTTTTATTTTTATGGGTTGCACTGACTTTTTAAATCCATTTATTCAAGTTTTCCAAAGGGCCGCATTTTGCAATGTAAAAATATAATTTAGAAGTAAGCAAGAAGAAATGGACATGTAACATTCATAATAAAAACTAAACTTAAATCTTAAGAGTATATAGTTTTAGTGTCATTGAAAGCAAGCTGAATGTAACAGTCTTTAATAGAATATATTTTACCAAGGTGGGATAGATGAATAGATTTTATATTTAATACTTCTTCCAGTGTGAACAAGATTTATTTGCCAAGAATTGTTTTTATATTGAAAAAAAAATCTTCAACATATTACATATGTAAAATAGTGAAAGAACAGAAGATGCTAGCTTGACAGGAAGTACTGCAGTTGCTGTATGGTTAAAATATTGCCTTATGAAATCCTGATTAACTTAGGTCAAATTGGAGAGGTGGAAAAAAGACATACTGATACGTTATTTGTGTCTTTTCTCTTGGCCCGGACCTTCTTTTTGTACAGCTCTCCAAAGAGAATCTGTCCCTTGCAACTGTCACAGTTGTGTTCCTCTTGTTTTTGTTCAATTGCCAAGTCATGTTCAATTCTTTGCAACCCCATGGACTGCAGCACGTCAGACTTCCCTGTCCTTTACATTTCTAGGAATGCCAAGGAGTTCTGTGGGTTTTGAGCTGTCTTAGAATTTCTCCATCCAAAAATACAAACAAAATGACTTCCCAAGCAAACCTGTTGGGTATACTTCTGCAACTGGAGCTAAAAGAGGAAAGGAAGGGCAAAAATACATAGACTCTAAACAGATATCCCTCATTAAAACTGTGCAGCAGGGGGATCCCCTCCACAATCCTCTGAACAGTTTAAACTTGTGGTATGCAAAGTCATCTGGCCATTGCACGTTTTCTACATGACAGGCATCTGACAAGAGGACATCTAGCATTACCTAGAAACTCACAGACTTCCTCAAGAAGTGTACATGTTTATGAAGGGATACTTGTCTCTTGCTTCTTCTTTACTTTGGCTACCAAAACACTGGAGATCTGTCAGGAAGCTCAGTAGAGGAAGGAAAGACATCCACATTCCATTTCTCAAAATTTCTTTAGGGCAGTGGCATTAATAGCAATAAAGGAGGGAGAGCTTTTAATCAAACATGAGATTGAAGTTTTAATTTTTTTTAATGCTTGACAGTGGCTTGAAATCATGAAATCTGCTGTACAAGGCAATATGAAAAGCAGAGACAGGACATTTGATAGATGTTTTTAGCTAGTGACTGAGAAATGATTTATGTATGTGTATAGCACACAACCTCAAACTCTTCTATATAATGATTACATGTGATTTGTATTAAAACATATATTACACCTAATTGATGCACTCTATATGATATCTATCTGATTATTATTATTAGACACTGATTCTGTATATTTCTTCAACCTGAAACTATGGTAACATGATTCTTACTCAGAAATACAGCCACTATCTTAGCTTATGACTCAGATTCTAAGCAGAGGTTTAAACTAATGTAACCAAATAACTTCATGGGAAATAGATGGGGAAACAGTGGAAACAGTGTCAGACTTTATTTTTGGGGACTCCAAAATCACTGCAGATGGTGACTGCAGCCATGAAATTAAAAGACGCTTATTCCTTGGAAGAAAAGTTATGACCAACCTACGTAGCATATTCAAAAGCAGGGACATTACTTTGCCGACTAAGGTCCGTCTAGTCAAGGCTATGGTTTTTCCAGTAGTCATGTATGGATGTGAGAGTTGGACTGTGAAAAAGGCTGAGCGCTGAAGAATTGATGCTTTTGAAGTGTGGTGTTGGAGAAGACTCTTGAGAGTCCCTTGGACTGCAAGGAGATCCAACCAATCCATTCTGAAGGAGATCAACCCTGGGATTTCTTTGGAAGGAATGATGCTAAAGCTGAAACTCCAGTACTTTGGCCACCTCATGCGAAGAGTTGACTCATTGGAAAAGACTGTGATGCTGGGAGGGACTGGGGGCAGGAGGAGAAGGGGACGACCGAGGATGAGATGGCTGGATGGCATCATGGACTCGATGGACGTGAGTCTGAATGAACTCCGGGATTTGGTGATGGACAGGGAGGCCTGGCATGCTGCAATTCATGGGGTCGCAAAGAGTCGGACATGACTGAGGGACTGAACTGAACTGAACCGAACCAAACCAAATAACTATTACTAGGTCATCTTTCTATGTAATAACAAAGAATCATCACCTTACGAGTCTGAGTCTCTAATTTTTTATTATATTATTTCCTCCATATTTCATTAGAACATCAGAATCCTTTTTCCACATCAAAACCCTACCTGGTTTTCTCTGTCTACTGAACGTTTTTACAGTTATGATTCTCTTCGGAAAAAATGTTTACTTCATTAAACAAATCAAATATCCTCTCTTCATTCTGTTTATTAGTCAGTGCTTAGAATAAGCACATTCCACTTCTTTAGTTGACTCTGAGGGCTGACTTTTTATTCCATAACTTTGCTAGACTTACTTTGCAATGCTGTTTAGGTGCCACACTCTACAATGAAGCTTCTGCTAAAATTTTTAATTTATTTGCATAATGGATGTCTTAGTTATTTTGGAATTGTTTTTCTTATATAATCTAAGTGATTCTAAATGTGAGCAATCTACATAGATATTATAATAAATTTCTATCAGATATTACTATAGTGTCATTATAACCAAATGTGTTTCCCTGGTGGCTCAGATGGTAAAGAATCTACATGCGTTGAGGGAGGCCTGAGTGTGATCTCTTGGTTGGGAAGACTCATTGGAGAAGGGAATGGCTACCTACTCTAGTATTCTAGCGGAAGAATCCCATGGACAGAGGAGCCTGGCAGGCTCCAGTCCGTGGTATCACAAAGAGTTAGACACTGAGCAATTAGCAGTTTCACTCTTCATTATAACCAGAATCAGTATTTTGCAACATTCTCACAGATGAAAGTTAAGCATATTGTCCTAATTTTACTAGTGTGTTATTCTATCTATAGCTTTGACTTATAAAGGAACAACAAATTTGACAATCAAGAACACTAACTGATCTAAACAGCATGCTAAATAAACAACTGCTTTTTCTTTTTTCTTTTTTTTTTAAACAACTGCTTTTTCAACTGATACATTTGCAGAGAAATATTTGAAAAAATAAATCCTATTATTAGACTCATTTAAATTAGATATTTATAAAGCACTTATTGTAATCTATTGTGTTAAGTATCTGCAGAATATGGCTAAAATTGCAGTTTAAGCTATGACTATTTTCACTATGAAATGAATCACAAAGTAATAATTTTCATTCTCCCTTAAAAGACAAAAGTATTATGAAAACCTAATTAGAGATCACTGTGTAACGAGCCACTGATCATAACAACTATCCATTTACTGCTACGGAAAGTTTGACAGGGCAAAAGCCAACTGCTGTTAAAATTTAGTACATGATTTTATAGTACTATCAACAATTTTGTATATTATAAAATGCAAAATAAAATTTTAAGGAGTTTGTTATTTCTCCATGGAAGTTGGAAAAATTAAAATTATCAAGACAAAAAAAAAAGAAGCAAAAATTCATCAAAAATGAATTAAGTGATACATATGTTATTGAATACTTTGTTTGGGGGGAAAAAAGATGAAATGCTAGACAGAGTGGGAGAAAACAGAAAAACCTGTAACTAAGATTTGTATCTGTTTCTTACAGATAATTTTTATTTCTGTGTCAACCATAATGGATGAACTTTAAGAAAAATTGGAAAATATTCAAGAAATACTAATGAATCTATTAAAATAAAATTGAAACCTGATTTACAGCATTTTGTTATAGCTTTATCATTTAGGCCAAGCTTGAGTAGACATAGTGTCATTGAGAATAGCTCTCTGGAAATGCACTTGGTATCTCCAGAGAGCTTGTAAATTCAGTTCCAAAACAGCTGACTCACAAGGCTGGTGATTGATGCTAGGGGGCTGGACTTAGCTGGGACTGTCAGCCGGATCACTCACACAGTGGGCTTGTGCTCCTCCACAGCTTGGTGGCATGGTATTGCCATCTCACAAGGATTTCAAAGGAAAAAAAAAAAAAGCAGGTAGTCAAGGTCTAATAAGCAGTAGATCTGTAACTGGCACATAAAAGTGATGCTTTCCTTGTACTCTATTGGTTAAAATAGTCAAAGGCCCACCCATCATCAACATAGGAAGCAAGATAAACCCTTTCATGATGGAGAGATATAAACTCTTGAGAATACTAGCATAGAAAGTGCGGTCATCTTTGTTTCTTCTTACCTACTATGTGTCCATTTATGATATCAAGCTATATGTCAACACTTTTTATTATTACATTAATCAATATTCTCTTTAAATGTTCACAAAAATAAAATAATATTTTTATTATAAATGACTTGCAATTTTTTTAAAGTGCAGTAAAAGTTAGCTTCAGCAACCATATAAAGATTTTTAAAGTTGAAAAGTTACTAATGAACATACTAACTGATAAGTATTGATGGAACATTAATATATAAGAAGATTAAAAACTTTGGGTTTATTTTCCCCTAGAATCTATAATAATTTTCTTTGAAGCATTGCAGTGTATCTTATGCAGTGATTTACTGGATACATTTTCATCTTTTTCAGAATATATTTATCTTTCCCAATAACAGTTGAAAGAAGATAATGTAAGTTCTTAAATTAGCATTGCTTAAAACCACTAATCTCTATAATCTTGTTTGTAGTGTAAAAATATAGCAATCACTTATATGAAAAAATGAGAAATAGATCAAGCAATCATAAAATAGAATTTTCATGAATGTATAACATACATGGATTTTATTACAAATTATTTTCTAGTGAATTTGAGCCCTTAAAATTTAAAATAGTAATTTTCTCTTGTTGTATATTCAATAATTAAATGTGTATACTATATAATGAATTAGTGGTTATGTTTATTTTTATTGAGAAGTATATAGTATACAAACTTAGTTTTTTCTTTTTAAGCAGAATTTTTTTTATAATTCACATAAATGTAACTTAGGGTTTATATAAACCCTTCTATCTGTTTTGTCAGACTAAAATTTTCAATTCGTATTCTGTGATTCTTTGAAGAAAAATGAAGCAATGCTGCTTATGAACAATATATTCTTAATGCTAGATGAGATATAAGCATTGATGGACATGGATGTCAACTCCTCCATAAACAACAAAATTGCACAAAAATAAAGACTGAAAACTACATTATCAGCCTCTTGGAATCCATTGGTAGAGAAACCCATTCCTTTTTTTCCCCCTATTTCTATATTATTAGTTGCTTCTCATTTTGTCCAACATTTTCATTTTGAGGAGTAAATGATCTATCAAATATCAAGTTATTACTGTAATTCTGCTTAATTCCTTTTACTCAAGGAACTGAGATGAATTAGAATAAAGCAATCTTATGGACAACCAAAATTATATTTCTAAATTCATTTTGAAATATATTTCTTATTATAAATATCAACTGGATAGAAGATGAAAGGAAGATGAATTTAGTAGAGATAAAGAAAAAGTAATTTTAAGTTGACACCTCTTTATTTGGTGATAAATTTCTTTTGAAGTATGTTATACGAGCATGACACTCACGTGATGACATTTAGGCTTTTTAGCAAGTGAATCATCCCTTTCACAAGTGTCCGACAGATGGCATGGAGACAGATATGATTTAAACCTTAAGAAAAAATGGTACAGATACAAATGTAGATCTTATTTGTGATATATTCGGAAATGCTGTTAGTAAAAGCAATCTGGTAGTACCCATGAATGCATTCTAAAGAAGCAAGTCTCAGAAAGTCTGATGCCAGAATATGCTTACTGTGAACCTCCACTTTTCCTTCTGTCAAGTAATTGGCAAGCTAAAGTCTGAACAGTATCCAATTAATTATAAGCCAGCAAAGTCAGCTTGAATATGGATTTAGCACCATTAATTTAGTGTTAAATCACAAATATTTATACTGTGCAACTGAACTTACAATCAAATAATTTATCACTTCTTATGAAAAATATGGAATTGTTTTTTATGGCAAAATATTTCTTTTCTAATTTGGGGCAGTACAAGATACACACATTATAAACAAATGCCAAGTTGAAATTTAAATGGAACTCTAAAGTAAGTTGCTAAATGCTAAATCACTTCAGTCGTATCTGACTCTTTGTGACCTACAGACTTAGCCTGCCAGGTGCCTCTGTTGGTGGGACTTCCCAGGTAAAATACTGGACTGGGTTGTCATGCCCTCCTCCAGGGGGTCTTCCAGACCCATGATTCAAACCCATTTGAACTCAGGTCTCCTTTGCCTTCTGCATTGGCAGGCAGGTTCTTTTCCACTAGGGCCACCTGGGAAGCCCTAAAATAGGTTAGGGTTATTTATGTTAATTTCTAAGGATTGATCTTCTTTATTTATGTCAACACTGTTTAAAGAAATTATTTGAGCAAATATGTCTCACCCATGGCCATTATTGTTTTGTGTTCATAAGGGTACATAAAAACTCACTGTGATAAGTTGCACCCCCACCTCTGAATCACTTTCAGGGTTATGAGAAAACACTTTTACTAACAGTGGTTCAAAATATTATCCAGGCATTCAATTTTTTTTTTAAGGCTCAACATAAAGAGTGTGAAGAGAGTATTAGGTAGAAAAATATGAGTAAATTTAATATTTTTCTGTTAGTCTTATATTAGTGGCAGAACCCAACTATTCACTTTAATTATTTGACTTTGTTTCTACAAATGATAGTAAAAAATATGCTGATTTGAATCCCAAACACAATGTGTTCAATTGATAATCATTAACATGTTTCGTCATTCAACATACCAATGCCTTTCTTTTGGGTGTAGATAACTACCAAATAAAAAACACAGAATATATTTTATTCTTATTCTTTGGCACAGATTATTGCCTTTGGTTCCTCATTACAGTAATTTCAGAACATAATGATCTTTGAACACTCCTTCCTATTGCAAATCTGAATGAGAGGATCAAACTGCATTAATCTTTTAGAGTCCTCTTGGTATAATTCAGTGAATCTATGAGACTTCTTAAACTTGTTTAGATTGTACTTAGCATTTCTATTTGAATCCTGAAATCCTTTAAATCCCATGACCTTTTCAGGAAGCTCATAGCAAGTCTCTCTAAAGTGATTTCTCCCTTTTCTGATACCTTTTAGCATTATTTTTGGTATTATTTGGGGGGAACATACTATGTGTAGCATAAAGATATGATTCATCTATATGTAATTTATAAACTATTTAGATATCAGAAGTATAATTTTAGTTTAGTTTTTTTTTTTTTTTTTTTCTCACTGCAGGGAGCCAGCATGGGAGATCCCACCTATGACAAGGTCATGCGGAGAGGCCTGATGGGCAAGGCAAGTCAGGTCTCAAGGGGTCCTCTGTCTGAGCATCTACCCCAAAACCAAAATCTGTCTGTTTGCTGTCTGCTATACTATACTTTTCTGACACTGCCACCTTTTCTATGGAAAGAGTCAATTCAGAGCTTCAACAGTCTCCTGCATATAAAAAGAATGTCTCGGCTTGAAACCCCATTGATGGCTTTCTAACTTATCTGACCTGTCTGCCTGGACTTTACAACTTGTGGATTGTTTACAGCCCCCAACCATGAGAGGCACAAAGCTCAAAACATCTTAAAGATATCGAGCCTTTTAGAGCTAAGAATTAGTTTGGTGAAGGGTTCCATTGTTGAGTTAATGTTTGCACCAGGCCTCCATATCCTTCATCTTTTAGGCACCTGGAAGGATATTAATCAATATAAATTGGATGTAGAAATAGGAATATAGTAGTTTTGATGTTAGCAATACTAGACTTTTGAGTTAATTAATTTTCTCTTTGTCATAAATCACTGTACTCCACTTTCTTGTTATAAATTGTTATGTCCTTACTACATAAAAATGTAACTTTATTTAGTGCTTTCTGAGAGCGGCACCAGACTTTGGGAAGAACAACATTGTTAGGGCAAACAAGTCTTCTGGTTGACAAACACTTATCAGAAAAGGGCCATAAAATGTTAATTGGCGTTCTGGCCAGAAGATGGTGTAAATCACCTAAGACTTGTGTATACAGCTAGGTATGCAGAGAGAAAGCCTGGTCTTGATAAGTCGGGGCTGCTGATGCTGCATAATTTTGTATTATCCCATTGATCTCTATGTAAAATCAAAAGTATATAAGGCCTTTCTGGACAATAGAAGATGGGCCAGTCACTGGAAAGACTGGTGTCCCCCATGTCTTCTCTTCTTACTCTACTTTCTGGCTGAATTCCCATCTGGGGAGTGGAGGCTCTCTGAGTCTACTTACTTGCCCTGGCTTTTAAGATCCACATGAGAGGGAGCCCAAGGCAGGGCACCCCCCACTATTCAAGAGGACGCCGGTGGCCTGACGTAGATGGTACAAGTTCCTTGTCTTGAAACTTTATTGGTTTCCTACGAAAACCAAGTTATTCAGCCTCTTTTCTCCACTGAATTTCCCACTACACTATTCTTTCCTAATCTCTCTTTTATATTTCTAAATAAGTTTTTCCTTGCCTACTCTGCCTCCCCTTCGAATTACCCTGGATCCACTGGGGCAGGACCCCAGCATCTCACTATCTTAGAACCAGTCCAATCATGGGAAATAGATGGGGAAAATATGAACAGTGAGAGACTTTATTTTCTTGGGCTCCAAAATCACTGCAGACGGTGACTGCAGCCATGAAATTAAAAGATGCTTGCTCCTTGGAAGAAAAGCTATGACCAAACTAGACAGCATATCAAAAATCAGAAACATTCCTTTGCCAACAAAGGTCCGTCTAGTCAATGGTATGGTTTTTCCAGTAGTCATGTATGGATGTGAGAGTTGGGCTATAAAGAAAGCTGAATGTTGAAGAATTGATGCTTTTGAACTGTGGTTTTGGAGAAGACTCTTGAGAGTCCCTTGGACTTCAAGGAGATCCAACCTGTCAATCCTAAAGGAAATCAGTCCTGAATACTCATTGGAAGGAATGATGCTAAAGCTGAAACTCCATTATTTGGCCACCTCATGCAAAGAACTGACTCACTGAAAAAGACCCTGATGTTGGGAAAGATTGAAGGCGGGAGGAGAAGGGGATGACAGAGGATGAGATGGTTGGATGGCGTCACTGACTCAATGGACTAGAGTTTGAGCAAGCTCCAGGAGTTGGCGATGGACAGGGAAGCCTGGTGTTCTGAAGTCCCTGGGATCGCAAAGAGTCAGACATGACTGAGGGACTGAACTGAACTGAGCCTAGAACCATATCTCATATTTGGCTACCAGAAGATAGGTTGCAAAGAATTTTTTTTTTTTTTTTTTGGTCTCATTTCAAAGTTATGGTTTACTGTGATTCATACCTATCAGAACTTTGACATAGTGGTCCCCAAAAGTTCAAGAACATTCTGTATATTTTAAAAAGCTTAGAGAGAATAAGATAAGCTGCAAGACTATCCTAAAACATGGGAGAAATCACCTGATATAGCCTTATTTTTCATTTATAATAAATTTTCATTTAGGAGAGTTCAGATTCCTTAGATATGGGGCATAACTAAAAATATGAAAGTTTGTTCTACCAGGACTCATTGTTAGGTTTCACCATTCATGGATTTTAAAACACATGAGGGCACACACTATATGACCCAAATTTAGAAGAAACATGTTTTGGCAGTGGTATGCTAGGGCCTGTTGGTGATATGGAAGGATATGAGAGTAGGTAGACAGAGTTTATTTTATTTTACTAAACTCTTGTTAAAAGCATAAACATAGGCCAGTATTGCAGATACAGACCAGTAAAACAGTAAACATAGGAATTTCATAGATACCTTAGAGAGTTTGGTAGCTAATGTGTATAAAGAATGAGAAGCAGATGATAATTTCAAAGTAGAAGATAATTCTTGCTAGAATAATTTAATATTATTGTTTGCATTAAAGTAATAGGAGCCATAAAAAAAGAAGAGTTAGATTGTAGATATGTAGAGCTATGGCAAAAGCACTTTACTTAAAAACTCAAATTAGACTATTAATGTGGATCCTATCAAAAACATAATATAATATTAAAATGTTATAACACTAGTGATACATTTTTGAAAACATCATTGTCCACATAATTTATGTACATAAGTCTACTACAGGGCAGAACGCCTAAAAATGCTCACAAGGTAAATGATCTTTCAACGGTTGTTTAGTAGAGGTTGTGTAATGTAGATCTAAATTAGAACAAGAGAGAAAGTGAAAATGAAACTGTTGTTGCTCAGTCGTTTCCAGACTCTTTGCAACCCTATGGACTGTAGCCCGACAGGCTCCCCTGTCCATGCAACTCTCCAGGCAAGAATACTGGAGTGGGTTGCTATTTTCTCCTCTAGGGATGGGACCTATGTTTCCTGCATTCCAGGCAATTTACTTACCATCTGAGCCACTAGGAAGTCAGAAAAAGAGAAGAGAAATATTATTACTTTACTTCTTAGTAAAAGCTAAAAATGAAAATTTTAACCATTCAGATCAAAGAAAATGAAATAAAATAAGTGATTTTATTTATAGCTTGGCCATGTTGCAAAGATTTAGAATTTTAAGTTGTTATATGATTTTTTCATAGTAGCATCTCAGACAGCATATTGGATTCAGTGTTTGGGCTCTCAGAACCCCAATCTGGCTTCACCACCAACATATTCTGTCTGGTAAATAAAGAGACAACAACATGTAATAATATTAGATAAGCTTTATATATTTTAGAAATTTGATAATATTCAATAAATTTTAACTTCATTTTCATTACCAGTCACATTTTATGTGATAAAGACTTAAGCAACTTGTCCAGAAGTCAATATTCTGTTTTAATAGGTTAATTCTCAGTGAATGTGTATCCATTGTGCTGTCACATCTGACTCTTTAAAACCCCATGGACTGTCACTTTCCAGTCTCCACTGTCCATGGGATTTCCCAGACAAGAATACTCGAGAGGGTTGCCATTTTATCTTCCAGGGGATCTTCACAACCCAGGGTTTAAACCCATGTCTCCAGTATTGCAGGCAGATTCTTTACCACTGTACCACTTCATGCTTTCAAAAAAGAGGGACACAAAGCTCCTGGACTATAGAGTTCTAAGAAAATGAGAATATTATATAGTGTAGGAATTAATGTTATGTTTTACATAAAATATACAGTCAATAATAATTATAGCTATACCCCTAAAATATCTTAAGGTATTGAAAAATTTTCAATCGTAGGAAATATGCTAAATACTTTAATTGTGTAAACCCAACTTTTATTTCTCTTTTCTACCTTAAAAGGTAGATGCTGGCATTAACCCCTTTAAAAACATAAGCATAGGAAGGGAAGTAATTTGCTTGAGGAAATACTAGAAAAGTGACAGAGCCAGACATGAACTTAAATACTCTGGCTTCATTGCTGTCATTCCTAGCCACTATGTTGTGGTCTCTTTGCATCCAATTATGGTAACTATATGAATAACAGAATCACTTCCTTATTGGTTCAGTGTACAAAGAGGTTTAGATAAAATTTTCTAGGGAAGAGTGAAAACAAATCACTAAAAATGAAATAAAATGTTTACCTATTTCATATTATTTATTAACTTAAATGGAAAACTTGTGCCATTGAAAAGCAGCAAAATGGAAAATGATGCTTCTATTCTAATTAAAAAGCAGCCTACAATGAAAGGCTAATATAGCCTTTTAGGTGATTGTGAAGTCACTCAGTCATGTCCAACTCTTTGTAACCCCATGGAGAGGCTCTTCTGTCCATGGGATTTTCCAGGAAATAGTACTGGAGTGGGTTGCCATTTCCTTCTCCAGGGGATCTTCCTGACCCAGGGATCGAACCTGAGTCTCCTGCATTGCTGACAGGCGCTTTACCCTCTGAGCCATCGGGAAAGTCTCTAGGTGATTAGTGAGAAGCAAATAAAGAGTATATGTAATGCAATCAGTTAACATATAGTAAGTGATTATAGAGAGCAAGAGATTTTTAGAATGTTTTCTGAAGTGAGTGGAAAGAAATAGAGGGGGATTCATTAAAAAAAAAAAAAAGTTGATGCTATAAGCAGCAACATGTGAGCTACTAAGGACAGAACCTTGGAAAATTCCTACCAGTGTTTTACTTTTAAGAGATACAACAGTCCGATATTATAAAATGAATGAAGAAAAGTCTTAGGAATTAGTCATTCAAACAGGAAAACAATATTTCTGTATATAGTGTCTACAGATAAATATAAAACTACTTCAGGTTGGAGAGTTGTGGAAGAAAGAGCTCTATTGGTGAAAATAAAAGATGGACATAGGTACCTAGGAGAAATAAAGCTTGTCAAAAGACTCTCAGCAGTGTAAGATAGAAAGTAAAACTACTGAGAAAATGACCTTAAAACGAATGTGAATGCCATCTGCACATATCTATAAATATCCCTAAGTGTCTTGCTCATGAGTCTTTTAATTGACATGATAGTTTTAGGTGCATAATAATATGGATTGGTTTACCTGCCATATGCAGCTCAAGAAATCAAATGTAGAAATTGAAGATTTTATTTCAAAGCATCCTCAAACATTTCATTGGGAAATTGTATAAAGTGTACCCACAATGTTCATGGCAGAACACATTAATTTGCTTGCTTTTGCCAAAGATCTGATAAAAATAGACAGCATTATTTGCTCTAGTGAGAATATTTTCATCTCGTTAATGGATATTCCCATGTGATGATATTACATAAAAATAGTCTGTTTGTCTACATTTTAGAGTATATGTAGGGTTGTTTGTTTGTTTGTTTGTTTGTTTTAACTAATAGATTTTTTTTTTACAGTAGTTTTACATTTACAGAAAAATCAAGCAAAATGTGTTCAGGTCAGTTCAGTCCATTTCAGTTGCTCAGTCGTGTCCAACTCTTTGTGACTCCATGAACTGCAGCACACCAGGCCTTCCTGTCCATCACCAACTCCCGGAGTTTACACAAACTCATGTCCATTGAGTCAGTGATGTTATCTGACCATCTCATCCTCTGTCATCCCCTTCTCCTGCCTTCAATCTTTCCCAACATCAGAGTCTTTTCAAATGAGTCAGCTCTTTGCATCAGGTGGCCAAAATATTGAAGTTTCAGCTTCAACATCAGTCTTTCCAATAAACACCCAGGACTGATCTTTAGGATGGACTGGTTGGATCTCCTTGCAGCCCAAGGGACTCTCAAGAGTCTTATCCAACACCACAGTTCAAAAGCATCAATTCTTTGGTGCTCAGTTTTCTTTATAGTCCAACTCTCATATCCATACATGACCACTGGAGAAACAATAGCCTTGACTAGATGGACCTTTGTTGGCAAAGTAATGTCTCTGCTTTTGAATATGCTATCTAGGTTGGTCATTACTTTCCTTTCAAGGTGTAAGCGTCTTTTAATTTCATGGCTGCAGTCACCATCTACAGTGATTTGGGAGCCCCATAAAATAAAGTCTGACACTGTTTCCACTGTTTCCCCATCTCTTCCCCCTGAAGTGATGGGAACAGATGCCATGATCTTAGTTTTCTGAAAGTTGAGGTTTAAGCCAACTTTTTCACTCTCCTCTTTCACTTTCATCAAGAGGCTCTTTAGTTCTTCTTCACTTTCTGCCATAAGGGTGGTGCCATCTGTGTATCTGAGGTTATTGATGTTTCTCCCAGCAATCTTGATTCCAACTTGTGCTTCTTTCAGCCCAGCGTTTCTCATGATGTACTCTGCATAGAAGTTAAATAAGCAGGGTGACAATATACAGCCTTGATGTACTCCTTTTCCTATTTGGAAGCACTCTGTTGTTCCATGTCCAGTTCTAACTGTTGCTTCCTGACCTGCATACAGGTTTCTCAAGAGGCAGGTCAGGTGATCTGGTATGCCCATCTCTTTCAGAATTTTCTACAGTTTATTGTGATCCACCCAGTCAAAGGTTTTGGCATAGTCAGTAAAGCAGAAATAGATGTTTTTCTGGAACTCTCTTGCTTTTTTGTTGATCCAGCGAATGTTGGCAATTTGATCTCCAGTTCTTGAAACAACAATCACAGACAACTAGCCAATCTGATCACCCCAATCACGGTTTGTCTAACTCAGTGAAACTAAGCCATGCCATGCGGGACTGCCCAAGACAGATGGGTTATGGTGGAGAGGTCTGACAGTATGTGGTCCACTGGAGAAGGGAATGGCAAACCACTTCAGTATTCTTGCCTTGAGAACTCCATGAACAGTATGAATGGTATGAAAAGGCAAAACTTGTAAATCTCCTGTATATTCCCTTCCCATCTCTCCCAATTTCTCCTATTATTAGCGTCTTTCATTAGTGTTGTACATTTGTCACAAGTGATGAACCAACACTGATGAGGTAATGTTTACACATTATTACTAATGTCAATAGTTTGCATTAGAATTCACTCTGTATGTACAGTTCTATGGGTGTGACAGATACTTGATGGCATGTATCCACCATTATGGTATCACACAGAGTAGTTTCAATGCCCTAAAAGTCCCCTCTCCCATCTATTTATCCTTCCCTTCCTCATCCCAGAACCTCTTGGAGCCACTGAGCTTTTAGTATTTCTAATAGTTTTGCCTGTTTTATAATGTCATGTAGATTGAATAATAGACTATATAGCCTTTTCAGATTGGTTTCTCTCACCTAGAAATTTAAGGTTTCTGGTGACATTCCATGGCTCTATCATGTTTTTACATGGCCTGATAGTTCATATCTTTCTTTTTCTTGAAGCAAAAATTTTAATAATAGGGACATTCATTCATAACAGTGATTTCTGCTTATAGAAGAAATCAAACCCTTTTTTCTCCTAAAGAAACTAAAAGGAAACTAGAGCTAGGTTTTCTATTTAAAAGATAAACTATACTATCCCATGCTTTTTTGAGTAACTTATTCATATCAAGGGAAGTGGGATTATTAAGCATTTCAATATGACAACATTAAATTGTCTTATTAGACATTGAATTTTGTTAAATAAACAATGTCAGAGATTGCTTTTTATCATGTTATTGTTATATCTTAACTTATATGAAGTAATATTCATTTTCTGATGGGGTACAGTTCTGCGTATCATCCTTGATACACGTAACTTTCATTTGTTTTCATTTCTATATACTGCTCCATTTTATTTATAGATGTGTAAATCCATCCTTTTAAGTTAAATTTTTCCTTGTTTACTGTTAAAAAAAGTTTCAATGAACACATATATACATTTTTTCTTGAGAGAATATGAACATATCCCTTGAAGAACAATTGATTTACCAGACATCTTGATGTAGTTTTCAACTGCTGCTGCTGCTGCTGCTATCGCTTCAGTCGTGTCCAACTCTATGCGACACCATAGACGGCAGCCCACCAGGCTCCTCCGTCCCTGGGATTCTCCAGGCAAGAACACTGGAGTGGGTTGCCATTTCCTTCTCCAATGCATGAATGTGAAAAGTGAAAGTAAAGTCACTCAGTCGTGTCAGACTCTTCGTGACCCTATGAACTGCAGCCCACCAGGTTCCTCTGTCCATGGGATTTTCCAGTCAAGAGTACTGGAGTGGGGTGCCATTGCTTTCTGGAAGTGTACAATTATATTTCATCATGACTGCAATTTATGTTTACCTGATCTTTATTTATGCTGATAATTTGGATTGTCTCTTTTAAAGTTGGGGCTCCTCTGGGAATTTTAATATGCATTTTTTGTAATGGTTCTTTGTTGTTTTGTGATAATAGATACTATCCATCAGATTAAGGAATTTTCTTCTATTTCTTGTTTGCTAAAAGTCTTTCATAAATAAGTGGAATATCTTTTTGAGATTTATTTTGCAATGTGTATAAGACTTAGAGATGATCATCTGGGAGATTAGCTGAATTTTTTGTTTTGCACTCTTTTTGCCTGGTTTTGGTCTCATAGTTATATAGTATCAGGAAAAAAAAAAACTATTGAAGAGAATTTTGTCTGTTTCTTCTCTCAGATTGTTTGCTTTTTAAATAGTAACTCCTTGAAATTTTTGAAATCTGTTTTGTTAAATATTTTGGCCTGTCATTTGGCAGTGTGTGTGTGTGAGTTTTAAAGATGCATTTAGTTACATTAATAGTTATATTACTACTTTACTTTTCTACTTTGTCTTTCAGCTTTGGTAAGAAACATACTTTGAAAACGTAAATTTTAGGTAAGTTTTTCATTTATTTCCAAATACTGTATATTATCTTGTATTTATTTTAAAGTTCTCTGTGATTCATATGAAATTCACTTTTATTTTGGAAATTATTTATTTGTGCCTTTCTTTTCTTCTAGTCTATGTTTAGTCTTTGCATAGATAAGCTGTCATTATGTTCTTTCTCTAAACAGTATTATTATGATTATTGTTTTCATTTTTATTATTTTCTTTTAAAATTATTTTTTATCACTGTCCCTATGATCCTTCAAACTAACTCAAATTAAAATGCTTTGAGCTCTGAGAATTTTTCAACATGTTTTTTTTCCCTAGAATTTGATTTTATCTTATTTTTATACCCTTTGAAATAGATTTTTCCAACAGTTTGTACAGTCACACTGAATTGCAGATTAAGGGTTATTGTGTCTTATACTTTGGAGATGCAATTTTATTTTTTCCAACTAATAGTATTGCTTTTGCAATATATTAACTAGTATAAGTTTCATTTTTATTGCAACTTTCTCTTATTTCTTCTCTGGGTGCATGTGAGTTTTTTTTCCTTGAAGTTCTGTCATATCTGACTTTTTGCGACATCATGGACTGCAGCACACCAGGCTTCCCTGTCTATTACCAACTCCCGGAGTTTGCTCCAGCTCATGTCCATCGAGTCGGTGATGCCATCCAACCATCTCATCCTCTGTCATCCACTTCTCCTGCCTTCAATCTTTCCCAACATCAGAGTCTTTTCAAATGAGTCAGCTCTTTGAATCAGGTGGCCAAAATATTGGAGTTTCAGCTTCAACATCAGTCCTTCCAATAAACACCCAGGACTGATTTTTAGGATGGACTGGTTGGATCTCTTGGCAGTCCAAGGGACTCTCAAGAGTCTTCTCCAACACCACAGTTCAAAAGCATCAGTTCTTCCATGCTCAGCTTTCTTTATAGTCCAACTCTCAATCCATAGATGACTACTGGAAAAACCATAGCTTTGACTAGACAGACCTATGTTGGCAAAGTAATGTCTCTGCTTTCTAATATGCTATCTAGGATGGTCACAGCTTTTCTTCTAAGGAACAAACATCTTTTTATTTCATGGCTGCAGTCACCATCTGCAGTGATTTTGGAGCCCAAGAAAATAAAATCTGTCACTTTTTCAACTGTTTCCCCATCTACTTGCCATGAAGTGATGGGACCGGATGCGATGATCTTCATTTTTTGAATGTTGAGTTTTAAAGCCAGCTTTTTCACTCTCTTCTTTCACTTTCATCATGAGGCTCTTTAGTTCTTTGCTTTCTCCCATAAGGGTGGTATCATTTGTGTATCTGAGGTTATTGGTATTTCTCCCAGCAATCTTGATTACAGCTCTTTTGCGTTCAGTTCAGTTCAGTTCAGTTCAGTCGCTCAGTTGTGTCCGACTCTTTGCAACCCCATGAATCGCAGCACGCCAGGCCTCCATGTTCATCACCATCTCCCAGAGTTCACTCAGACTCATGTCCATCGAGTTCGTGATGCCATCCAGCCATCTCATCCTCTGTCGTCCCCTTCTCCTCCTGCCCCGAATCCCTCCCAGCATCACAGTCTTTTCCAATGAGTCAACTCTTCACATGAGGTGGCCAAAGTACTGGAGCTTCAGCTTCAGCATCATTCCCTCCAAAGAAATCCCAGGGTTGATCTCCTTCAGAATGGACTGGTTGGATCTCCTTGTAGTCCAAGGGACTCTCAAGAGTCTTCTCCAACACCACAGTTCAAAAGCATCAATTCTTCGGTGCTCAGCCTTCTTCACAGTCCAATTCTCACATCCATACATGACCACAGGAAAAACCATAGCCTTGACTAGATGGACCTTTGTTGGCAAAGTAATGTCTCTGCTTTTGAATATGCTATCTAGGTTGATCATAAATTTTCTTCCGAGGAGTAAGCGTCTTTTCATTTCATGGCTGCAGTCACCATCTGCAGTGATTTGGGAGCCCCCCAAAATAAAGACTGACACTGTTTCCACTGTTTCCCCATCTATTTCCCATGAAGTGATGGGACCGGATGCCATGATCTTCGTTTTCTGAATGTTGAGCTTTAAGCCAACTTTTTCACTCTCCTCTTTCACTTTCATCAAGAGGCTTTTTAGCTCCTCTTCACTTTCTGCCATAAGGGTGGTGTCATTGGCATATCTGAGGTTATTGAAATTTCTCCCGTCAATCTTGATTCCAGCTTGTGCTTCTTCCAGCCCAGCGTTTCTCATGATATACTCTGCACAGAAGTTAAATAAGCAGGGTGACAATATACAGCCTTGACGTACACCTTTTCCTATTTGGAACCAGTCTGTTGTTCCATGTCCAGTTCTAACTGTTGCTTCCTGACCTGCATATAGATTTCTCAAGAGGCAGGTCAGGTGGTCTGGTATTCCCATCTCTCTCAGAATTTTCCACAGTTTATTGTGATCCACACAGTCAAAGGCTTTGGCATAAACCATAAAGCAGAAATAGATGTTTTTCTGGAACTCTCTTGCTTTTTTGATGATCCAGAGGATGTTTGCAATTTGATCTCTGGTTCCTCTACCTTTTCTAAAACCAGCTTGAACATCAGGGAGTTCACGGTTCACGTATTGCTGAAGCTTGGCTTGGAGAATTTTGAGCATTACTTTACTAGCATGTGAGATGAGTGCAATTGTGCGGTAGTTTGAGCATTCTTTGGCATTGCCTTTCTTTGGGATTGGAATGAAAACAGACCTTTTCCAGTCCTGTGGTCACTGCTGAGTTTTCCAAATTTGTTGGCATATTGAGTACAGCACTTTCACAGCATCATCTTTCAGGATTTGAAATAGCTCAACTGGAATTCAATCACCTCCACTAGCTTTGTTCATAGTGATGCTTTCTAAGGCCCACTTGACTTCACTTTCCAGGATGTCTGGCTCTAGATGAGAGATCACATCATCATGATTATCTGGGTCATGAAGATCTTTTTTTCTACAGTTCTTCTGTGTATTCTTGCCACCTCTTCTTAATATCTTCTGCTTCTGTTAGGTCCAGACCATTTCTGTCCTTTATCGAGCCCATTTTTGCATGAAATGTTCCCTTGGTATCTCTGATTTTCTTGAAGAGATCTCTAGTCTTTCCAATTCTGTTGTTTTCCTCTATTTCTTTGCATTGATTGCTGAAGAAGGCGTTCTTATCTCTTCTTGTTGTTCTTTGGAACTCTGCATTCAGATGCTTATATCTTTCCTTTTCTCCTTTGCTTTTTGCCTCTCTCCTTTTCACAGCTATTTGTAAGCCCTCCCCAGACAGCCATTTTGCTTTTTTGCATTTCTTTTCCATGGGGATGGCCTTGATCCCTGTCTCCTGTACAATGTCACGAACCTCAATCCATAGTTTATCAGGCACTATATCTTTCAGATCTAGGCCCTTAAATCTATTTCTCACTTCCACTGTATACTCATAAGGGATTTGATTTAGGTCATACCTGAATGGTCTAGCAGTTTTCCCTATTTTCTTCAATTTCAGTCTTAATTTGTTAATAAGGAGTTCATGATCTGAGCCACAGTCAGCTTCTGGTCTTGTTTTGTTTACTGTATACAGCTTCTCCATCTTTGGCTGCAAAGAATATAATCAATCAGATTTAGGTGTTGACCATCTGGTGATGTCCATGTGTAGAGTCTTCTCTTGTGTTGTTGGAAGAGGGTGTTACTATGACCCGTGCGTTTTCTTGGCAAAACTCTATTAGTCTTTGCCTTGCTTCATTCCGCATTCCATGGCCAAATTTGCCTTTTACTCCATGTGTTTCTTCTATAATTTTGTGATGTTATAGTCAGGTACTATTTATTTTTATTTATACTCTATGATTGCAATATAGTGTTTTGTTTGCCTTAATGCTATCTTAAGTATTAATTTTAAGGTCCTGGCCTGGGGCTAGTTCATGCAGTTGAGCAGTTTATTTAATCTATACCTTTAACCCCCTCAGTTACTGGAATGTCATACTCTGGTCAGGATACACTGTTGTAATCACCAGAAGGGTCAAGTACGGGACAACAGGAGACAGGCCCTATGCCCCAGGGACCAATAAGCTTATTTAAATTAGCCAATTCTAAGAGTTCTTAGCCTGTTTTGATCCTTCCTGCTTTTAGAAAGTACAAGGAAGGAAGGTGGTCCACAGTTTCTTTCTCTCCCTCTGCTTTGTAGTCAATCCCAGTGCTTTCTCTAACTGGGCCCATTTATGTCCTCTGTTCTCCACAGGAAACTCTGAGCAACAAAATTGTAAAACTTGTTCCAGTTTCCGTTTTTGATCTGTGTCTGGCCTACCAAGGTATTGTGGGTAAAACAGTGCTCACATAATGATAGTGGTAATTGTTATATAGGAGAAATAACTCCAGAAAGAATGAAGAGATGGAACCAAAGCAAAAACAATACCCAGTTGTGGATGTGACTGGTGATAGAAGCAAGGTCCCATGCTGTATACAGCAATATTGCATAGGAACCTGAAATGTCAGGTCCATGAATCAAGGCAAATTGGAAGGGGTCAGAGAGGAGATGGCAAAAGTGAATGTTGACAATCTAGCAATCAATGAACTAAAAAAGACTGGAATGGGTGAATTTAACTCAGATGACCAATATATCTACTATTATGGCAAAGAATCCCTTAGAAGAAATGGAGTAGCCATCATGGTCAACAGAAGAGTCCAAAATGCAGTACTTGGATGCAATCTCAAAAACGAAACAATGATCTCTGTTCATTTCCAAGGCAAACCATTCATTATTGCAGTAATCCAGGCCTATGCCACACCAGTAACGCTGAAGAAGCTGAAGTTGAACAGTTCTATGAAGACCTATAAGACCTTTTAGAACTAACACCCAAAAAAGATGTCCTTTTCATTATAGGGGAATGGAATGCAAAAGTAGGAAGTCAAGAAACACCTGGGGTAACAGGCAAATTTGGTCTTGGAACACAGAATGAAGCAGGGCAAAGGCTAATAGAGTTTTGCCTAGAGAACACACTGGTCATAGCAAACAACCTCTTCTAACAACACAAGAGAAGACTCTACACATGGACATCACCAGATGGTCAACACCAAAATCAGATTGATTATATCTTTTGCAACCAAAGATGGAGAAGCTCTAAACAGTCAGCAAAAACAAGACCAGGAGCTGACTGTGGCTCAGATCATGAACTCCTTATTGCCAAATCCAGACTTAAATTGATGAAAGTAGGGAAAATGACTAGACCATTCAGGTATGACCTAGATCACATTCCTTATGATTATACAGTGGAACTGGGAAATAGAAATAAGGGACTAGATCTGATAGACAGAGTGCCTAATGAACTAGGGACCAAGGTTCATGACATTGTAGAGGAGACAAGGATCAAGACCATCCCCATGGAAAAGAAATGCAAAAAAGCAAAATGGCTCTCTGTGGAGGCCTTACAAATAGCTGTGAAAAGAAGAGAAGCGAAAAGCAAAAGAGTAAAGGAAAGATATAAGCATCTGAATGCAGAGTTCCAAAGAAGAGCAAGGAGAGATAGGAAAGCCTTCTTCAGCGATCAATGCAAAGAAGTAGAGGAAAACAATAGAATGGGAAAGACTAGAGATCTCTTCAAGAAAATTAGAGAATCAAGGGACCATTTCATGCAAAAATGTGCTCGATAAAGGACAGAAATGGTATACCTAACAAAAGCAGAAGATATTAAGAAGAGGTAGCAAGAATACACAGAAGAACTGTACAAAAAAGATCTTTATGACCAAGATGATCTTTATGATCACGATGGTGTGATCACTCATCTAGAGCCAGACATCCTGGAATGTAAAGTCAAGTGGGCCTCAGAAATCATCTCTTTGAACAAATCTAGCGGAAGTGATGGAATTCCAGTTGAGCTATTTCAAATCCCAAAAGATGATGCTGTGAAAGTGCTGTACTCAATATGCCAGTAAATTTGGAAAACTCAGCAGTGACCACAGGACTGGAAAAGGTCAATTTTCATTCCAATCCCAAAGAAAAGCAATGCCAAAGAATGCTCAAACTACTGCACAATTGAACTCATCTCACATGCTGGTAAAGTAATGCTTAAAATTCTCCAAGCCAGGCTTCAGCAATACGTGAACCATGAACTTCCAGATGTCCAAGCTGGTTTTAGAAAAGGCAGAGAAACCAGAGATGAAATCGCCAACATCTGCCGGGTCTTCGAAAAAACAAGAGTTCGAGAAAAACATTTCTGCTTTATGGTCTATGCCAAAGCCTTTGACTGTGTGGATCACAATAAACACTGGAAAATTCTGAAAGAGATGGGAATACCAAACCACCTGACCTACCTCTTCAGAAATCTGTATGCAGGTCAGGAAGCAACAGTTAGAACTGGACGTGGAACAACAGACTGGTTCCAAATAGGAAAAGGAGTACGTCAAGGCTGTATGTTGTCACCCTGCTTATTTAACTTCTATGCAGAGTACATCATGAGAAACGCTGGGCTGGGTGAAGCACAAGCTGGATTCAAGATATCTGGGAGGAATATCAATAACCTCAGATATGCAGATGACACCACCACTATTGCAGAAAGTGAAGAGGAACTAAAAAGCCTCTTGATGAAAGTGAAAGAAGAGAGTGAAAAAGTGGGCTTAAAGCTCAACATTCAGAAAGCTAAGATCATGGCATCTGGTCCCATCACTTTGTGGGAAATAGATGGGGAAACAGTGGAAAGAATGGCTGACTTTATTTTTGGGGCTCCAAAATCACTGCAGATGGTGACTGCAGCCATGAAATTAAAAGACGTTTACTCCTTGGAAGGAAAGTTATGCCCAACCTAGACAGCGTATTCAAAAGCAGAGACATTACTTTGCCGACTAAGGTCAGTCTAGTCAAGGCTATAGTTTTTCTTGTGGTCATGTATGGATGTGAGATTTGGACTGTGAAGATAGCTGAGCACCGAAGAATTGATGCTTTTGAACTGTTTTGTTGGAGAAGACTCTTGAGAATCCCTTGGACTGCAAGGTGATCTGACCAGTCCATCCTAAAGGAGATCAGTCTTGGGTGTTCATTGGAAGGACTGAGGATAAAGCTGAGACTCCAATATTTGGCCACCTCATGTGAAGAGTTGACTCATTGGAAAGGACTCTGATGCTTGGAGGGATTGGGGGCCGGAGGAGAAGGGGATGACAGAGGATGAGATGGCTAGAAGGCATCATCCTCTCGATGGACATGAGTTTGAGTGAACTACGGGAGTTGGTGCTGGACAGACAGAGAGGCCTGGTGTGGTGTGATTCATGGGTTGCATAGATTCGGACATGACTGAGCGACTGAACCAAACTGATATATCCTGAAATGTTCAAATTTAGAGAGAAAATTTCTGCTGTTTTCCTGTCTCTATGTGTAAGTCAGCCAGTCTCTCCTCCCGGTAGTAAATTAGGCCTTGGAAGTTCAAGTTTTTATTTTGTAGTCTTGGTTTTAACCTCCTGCATTGATAAACTTCATCTGACTTACTCATATTGTTCTAAATTTCCAAGCCTCTTGGCTACTAAAAAGGCCAAACCCAAAGTTCATCCCCATCCATGAACACCTCAACCATCAGCTTCTTCTTAGCTCTAGGATGTGCTTTCATTACTTGCAATAATAGGGCTGCTCTCAGCTAAGCATGTAAGAAAAGTTTGCTGTATTTTTAATTGCATCTTCTATATATTGGATATAAAGAAAGATTTCAGGTTACTCTTCTGCATGATTTCAGAAAGAAATATACCTCATCCACTATTTAAACCGCTGAAATTTATCATCGTTTTGCAAACTCCCCTTGAACTGTTCTTGTCAACATTGCTGTTGATTTCTATAAACATCTTCAAAGAAATGCTTCCAGCTTGTGTTTACTTCATCTTTCTTCCTGGCTCATCATTCACTCCATCTCAATCTTGTTTCCCCTGTCTTCTCCAAAACATCCTTATTGAACTCTCCTGTCCAACCTCCTTGAGCTTTTCTTCTAGCATTGCTTCTTGCTCTCTTCTTGGATTAAGGAAAGTTTTTTCTTCCTTTGTCCATTGTGCTCACTGTTTACATTGCTTGGAAAGCTTCGTGTACAATATTTCATGTGACTGAGTGATTTATTTACTTTTCAGTTCTTAGAGTTTCTGTCAATTCCTTGGAGACTCTCTACCTTAGTGTCCAATCTTAAGCCCTCACCTTCCTCTTCCCTCTTTCTCATCATTATGCGCTCCATTGTTATAATTTAGAAGCTTAATAAAACCTCCAGTTATATTTTACTATGGCTGTACATTTTTATTAATTTAGTAATCTGTTGGTGAATTTATTTAGACATAAATATTAACTTGGGAGGCTTGGTTTAATTATTCCCATTATTGGTAAGTAAATAAATGTGTCTGAAGACTAAATACTATGATCAAAATCTTCCACTTACAATAATGGAGCTGACACAGCCAGGTTGATTTTTTTCAAGCCCACTATTCTTTTTAACCATGTCGCCTTTCTTATGTGGGATTATACCTTAAACTTTAAAAGATTTACCTAATGAGTAACTGTGATTGCTTACCAAGTATCCTTCACCAAGCATTGGTGTGGATAATTGCAAATTCAATTTATTAGGATTACCACACACTAAAGTAATTACCATACTCTATGCTAATATTCTACTTTAATTTACCTGAAAAGGGTGTTTCACTTTAAATCACCTCTTGTTAAAAATTATAGATGAAATTATACCTAGTTAAATATCATGCTTTGAATGGTATCAATATTCAAGGGGATAATAGAAGTCATTATTGCCATTGACACCAATTAATTCTTATTTAACACACACAGAGTTCTTGGCACTATACAGAATACAGAAGAGAAAGTATGTAGTGAAGTCTTGAATAACTTAAAATTTACTCCTTAAAACTAAATGCTATGAAGTGTTCAGTAGTATCATGAAAAGAAAGTGCCATGATTAATTTAGATCTAGAATTGAAAGAAGGCAAACTATTTGGAAAAATGAAAATATTTTTCAAATAGCGTTTTTTGCATAGTTCAAATCTTTTGTCAAAATTTGTCATGGGATTATATATATTATGACTGTGAATAGTTAAACAGAGATATCTGAACCAGATAAAACATCACCTGTCAACTTTAATGTGCAATTGGTACATGAAAAATTTTATCTTAAGCTGAAAGTCATCTATAATAACTCTTATATAAAATAATAACTACGAACTCTGTGAGCCAGATCAAGATTCAAATTATTCTTTACCAATTACTCAATATGCCTTAGTTTCATTTTGCACATTTGTAAAATAATATTCACAATAATACTTATTTCATATGGCTTCCCAGGTGGCCCTAGTGGCGAAGAACCTGCCTGCCAATGCAGGAGGCCTAAGAGAGGCATATTCGACCCCTGGGTCAGGAAGAGCTCCTGGAGAAGGGAATAGCAACCCACTCCAGTATTCTTGCCTGGAGAATCCCATGGACAGAGGAGCCTGGCAGGCTATAGTCCATAGGGTCACACAAAGTCTGAAGTGACTTAGCATGCACATATGGATGTTAATCAGATTTAATTATGTATAAAATGGTATTTAGCCATCTGTGTGTGGTAATGAGTGACTGTAAACATTACTTATTGTTTTAATTGTCCCAAACTGTTTTGATTCAAACTTATTTAAATCAAAAATTATATGTAAAATAAGTATATAATTTCTCATTAAAATCATTTTAAATGAGCAGAAAGTGATTATAGGTCAATTTTTGTTATTGTTTGTTTGAATTTGTTATTTTTTACTTTCTAAGTTACTTTTTATTCACATGATATATTTATCTGTCAGTTTTTTCTCTTTAAGCAATCTAAGAAAAAGTGAAATGAATTGTTTTAGCTTCATTTATTATGATTGACACAATATACCTATTTCTAATTCATTGCTTTTAATTTTTGATACTGGCTGCTCATATTTTTCCATATTTAAAATAAATAAATTTATATTAAAAATAAAATAAAATCACCTGTCCTATGTAAGAAAAAATAAACTGTAGCAGATTTTATTTTTCAAGTGTAACTGCATCACTGTATTTTATTCCTTCTTACAATGTGATATTGACACTGCTTTGCTGAGAAGTGAGATCTAATCTCCTTCCCAGCTGGGCTTGGTGAATTGTTTCTATTGAGTAGGATGTGATGGAAGGTCAAGCCTTGAAAGCAAAGTCAGTTTTCAGCTGACTCGCTTTCAAGTCAAGAAATATCCCCATTATAAGTAAACTTTAGTAACAGGGAGAGAACACATGTAGGGGTAGGTGTTCTTCCCAACCAATCAGCTAGACTCAAGATCAAATTCTGGACATGTGAGTGAGCTAAACTTCACCTGACTTCAGCTTCCAGCCTTTCATGTATAAAAGAAAAAGTGTGAGGCATAGAAAAGTCATCCCTACTATACCCTGCATGAATTCCTGACCTTTAGAAGCAGCTAGTATATTACTTTTTGACATTTGTGGTAATTCATTATGCATTAGTAACTGGAATAAATGGCTTATAAAATTATTTGAATTTTTTTTCTGTTCAATTGTATTTACAATCTTGTTTTGGTTATGGGATTTTTGTTTGCTAGTTGTTTATTTCTATTTATGTGCATGTATGTATTTACTCTCTTTCCTGGGGTACTTCAAGCTTTTTATTTTTCTGTAGACTCACTTCATACAGTTTTGGAATACATTTAGACCCCCATTTTTGATTAATCAAATTCAGACATTACTCATAGAAATCCTAACTGCAAAAATGAAATATGTATATTCTCTTGGTAGTTAGTATTCATACTCTCCTCTCAATCTTGGTTATTTATATTATAAATCTTAAATATTCTGATAGTTCTCTTTATTATTTTCAATAAAACTCTAAAATTAAAATTTATCTAATTACATACTTTATATGCATTTAAGACAGTCTCTGTATTATACAAAGATGACAATGAACTCACTGTTCCTTATAGAATTAAATTGTTTTATATTCTAATGCTTCTACCAAAAATATTGGAATAAGACACAATTATAAGTCTCTGAAGAATTTAGATTTCTGACTATTTTTCTAGTGTCTGACTCTTTGTGAGCCCATGGACTATAGCCACCAGACTCCTCTGTCTATGGAATTCTCTAGGCAAAAATACTGGAGAGGGTTGCCATTTCCTTCTCTAGGGGATCTTTCTGACCCAGGGATTGAACCAGGGTCTCCCTCATTGTAGGCAGATTTTTACCAACTGAGCCATGAGAGAAGAGAGGTTTAGATTTCTATAAAGACATCTTAAGAGAGATGGGAGGGAGGTGGGAGGGGGGTTCATGTTTGGGAACGCATGTACACCCATGGTGGATTCATGTCAATGTATGGCAAAACCAATACAGTATTGTAAAGTAAAATAAAGTAAAAATAAAAATTAAAAAAAATAAAATAAAATGTACTAATCAGAAAAAAAAAGACATCTTAAATTTGTAAACATAAAATGTGTACATATCCCATGGACGGAGGAACCTGGTGGGCTACAGTCCACGGGGTCACAAAGAGTCAGACAAGACTGAGTGACTTCACTTTCACTTTTTTATCTTCTAAAATGTAAATGTTACCACTTTTTTTGTTGTTTTTTTTAGAAAAACAGACTATGTAGAATACTGTTCTGAGTGACAGGAAAGCAAAATTCAGGACTTTTTTTTTTTTTTTTTGAAAAGCTATTTTGTGGGTATTAGAGAAAAAGCAAGCTTTTCTATAAATAGAATGAATTTTGGATTCTCTGTGTGGTGAGCATTATGTGTTAATCACAGGGACATTTACGTGATTTTCTTGTGCTAAAAGATTGTGAAATAAAAGCAGTAGCATTGTTTATAGAAAATGTTTAAAAGCCAGAAAGAGATTCATGCCACAGACAAAAGGTTCTTTCTTTACATAAAAACACTTGAAACTTCCAAAAGAATATCCATACAAAGTGAAAGTTAATATACTTAAAGTATTTCTATTTATGAGACTTTTTAAAAAGTTCTGTAACAGTGTTTCTATAAAATGTTATAAAGTGTGAGAAATAATTTCTGAAATGTGACTGATGTAGATACCATGAACTATAAACTGTGTCATATACGTATGATTAAACATACATGAAGAGTTTAAATTTAAATAGATTTGTTTGTTCTCTATATTAAAATAATTTATTCTTCATAGCAGCATATTTTCCTTACAATTTTACCTAAAATGATATCATAAGACTAGTAGGTTAACAATACTGTAAGACAGGCAATGATTCAAATGAGAAGGCTTTTACAAAATTACAAAATCCATGATTAAGGAAAATGCATTCATCAAAGAAATCTCAAAGATGGATCAGCCTTGTTCAAGATTTCTATCTCTCTTTTGCTTTTGTTATAAAATAAATTTCTGTTAATCATTTTAATTTATCATGTCAAAATTTATTCTCAATTTTTTACTAAACATGTAAAATATATTATCTTTCAAAGTTTTAAAATTATACCAGCACTGACTGGTAGACTATTGTGATTGTGTTTTGATCTTTAAAATAGTGAGTTTTTAAAATTAATTAATTTATTTTAACTGAAGGATAATTACTTTAAATATTATGATGGTTTTTGCCATACATCGACATGAATCAGCTATGGGTATGGTGACTTTTGTCAATTTCAATAATTTAAGTTTTATACAACACTTCTGTGAAAGCTTTCATAAAAGACTACTATCAAAGAGACTACTTCTTATTAATCAGTAGGAGAATACTGCCTCTAAACAGGAAACATATTTTCATATAACAAGTGTCTGATGTTTATTTCAATTTCCTTTACATCATCATTATTAAATAAAACAACAATAGCATTTAATAAGGGTTTATGTCCTCTAAGCATTCTCATAGGAGGCCGATTAAATTAAATAAAATATTTATGATTCTTGTTTTCTGAAAAAGTTTAATATAAACAATGCTATGATGGAAATGTGTATATGAGCATGGGTGCACACAATAAAGAAGTTAAAATTAACCTAAATGTTTTTATGAAATGCCAGAGGCTAAATTAATATTATTTTGAAAGAACTAGGCAAGAAATGGACTTCTATGTCAGCCTTACTGGTTGTTGTTTGAACTTTACTCATAAAGAAAAAGACTCCATTTTATTGAGTCAGTAACATAAAACCCTGTATTGTCCCAATGATTAAATCAGATTTGGACAAAATTTTTTTCCTGATTAATGAATTTTGGTTGATCTATCTTCTTCTAATTTTACTTATTATTTGTGTTTCCCACTAATACATTCCTTCTTGACATTATGATAAGACTCTGACATTTAGTACAAATAATACTTGTGACTCTGATTTAAGATCTTTGTGATTGTGTCTTAGTCCATGTTATAGTTCTGGTTCCTCTCTGGAATGCTGAATGGTTTATGGAATTCTTGGGTTGAGAAAAAACGTAGGCTCAGAGTTATATAATTTTTACTTACAGAATTCAAGGTTTGGGTAGCTAACAAAATATGATACAGAAGGACATTGAGAACATGGAAGAGATGGAGTCCTCATTTCCTTGGGAAATGTTAATATGAAGTAATCACGTTTTACAGGTATTCTATATTTCTTTTCTATTTTAGACTGCAAAAGTAGACTTATATACAAGGAGTAAAAATAATTCAATGTAAATTTTTGTGTTCCTAACAAATGTCCTTGAGAAATTATATAAAGATGATAGTTTCCTAGCATACCTATTACGATTTTTAAGTAGAGAAATGATGGTCAAAATGACAGATTAAAATTTTGAAAATATTTATTTTTAGAATCATTGAGAGAGATTAGTGATACATGGCATTCAATGAAGAGCGTTCCAGGCAACAATATTTCTAGAGAAGAAGAGATTTAGATGACAGAATATATAGATAAGATTTCTAATATATGGTTATTTTATTTGTTATTTTATTGTCATACAGTGTTTTAAGATAGTGATATCTTGGGGTTAGATTATGGAAAAATACCATAATTTTCATATATATGAGTTATTCATTAAAGTTGTAAGTTTTTCTTTTCTTTTTTACTAGTGGTGATATTCTTGATTTTTATTGTGTTTGCAATGATACATAGATTATTCTTGATGTGTTTCTTTAGAAGTTAGTAATATACCAGAGGTTCAAGGAACAATAAGCCCACCTAAATATATTTAAAAGTATATATGTCTAATGGCTTATGAAATGCCTTTCCAGAAGTGGATCCATAAAATTCAGTATATACTAAAAAAGGTTCTGCTTAAAAATTAAATATGGACACATGCTTTAAAGAGTTCCTTGAAAAATTATAAGGGACTATTTATATTTTAAATCATTTAAAAGAAAATTTAAAAGCTTTATAAAGCGAAAAAAATTCATTTGGCCATGCCATGCGGCATGTAGAATCTTAGTTCCCTCACCAGGGGTGGAACTGATGCCCCCTGCATTGGGAGTGCTGAATACAGGCAAGTTCCAAGGAAAGACATATACGGTTTACCACAGAAATATAAAGACATATAATAACAAAATTACAGCTACAAAATGTATCAAAGTAGATTTCCAATTCCTTACAGAAATCCAGGAGAAAAGCATGAAAGCTATAGAGAAGGAAACTTGAAAACGAAACCAAACAAGACCATATCATAACCCAGAGTGTGAAAAACCAAATTGGTTCAAAATTCATTGGGCAAAACTGAAAAAATAATAGAAAAAAACATATCAGAGAAAAATTTAACACAAATCTTATAAAAGCTGGTACCTGAAGCAAACAAAACAAATAGTGAATCTGTAGGATTTTTTATAAGATTATTAGAAAGAATAATCTGCATATGAATGTAATCTTATTTCCATATAGCATAACTTGCATTTTATTTTTAAGCCACCTAGAAAACTTGCAGATATTCACAGGATATTAGCCCTGAAGGAATGAAAACAAATTTCAAATAATCAACATCAGACATATTTCAGAATACAAAATAAAACACAAAGGTTAGGGAGGGAAGGGACATGGGTGTACCTATGGCTGATTCTTGTTGATGTATGACAGAAAACCACAAAATTCTGTAAAGCAATTATCCTTCAATTAAAAAAATAATATTGAATATTATGATATATTTGTAGCTAAATGAAAAGGATACTACATATTAAAATCCAAAAGGTACAGATGTAGTGTTACTCAAAAGGAATTTAAAGGCAATTTTTGAAGAACACATAATTTTAAAAATAAATTAGCTAAAGTTTCAAGGAAAAAGTAAAAAAAACAATGAAGTAGTTAAATATGTAAAATAAAGAGATTTTACTTAAGTAAAAGATGAAAAGAAATCAGTAGAATTGTGAGTAAAGCCAAATGTGTTATTTGCAATGGTTAATGAAATAAATAATATATTTGATAAATATGCATAGGACAAGAAAGGAACAAAATCAAGGAAGCACTGCTAGGAGTGGGTATATAATTGTGATAATCAGAATATGAATATCGGATATGAAGACATCCTAGAAATACCAATGAAAACAAATTGAGATAAAAATTTTTATTAATCATTTTGTTAAAAGTATTAGTGAGAGAATGAAAAATAATGGGAGTTTAACTGATGCAACCTTTTTTGAGATAAACCTATAATCAGGAAATGGAAATTTTATATACCTTAAAACCAGGCATTTGCATTCTGAAGATAATGGAGACTGATGAATATGTAGGAAACATTTTCCCAGGCAAAGCGAGTGGTCAGGTGCATCCCTGTGACCCATACTGTCTTGAGGGTTAAAGTAGATGGCTAGTGGTGAGTTGGTGTGAGCAACAGAGTAATACGACATGAGTTTAGAGAGGTGAAGGAGAACAGGTGGAGGGGGAGACCCGCTAGGCTAGTAAAACATTTGACTTTTATTCTGAGAAAACAAAAAGGCTCTGGAGTGTTTTGAGATGAAAATATTCATTTCAGGTTTAAAAGAGGTTATTCTGGATACTGAGACTACACTTCAGTGAACGTGGCTAGAATGAGGGCACCAGTTAAGTTGGAAGCTACTGCATTAGTCCATTGCAAGTTAGTATTGGAATGCACCAAGTTGGTTGTGATAGTCAGTAGATTTGTGGAAAAATCTGGAAAGTGTTGACATAAAATTGCTAAGAATTCTATAATGTTAAGTATTTAAAGAATTCTAGTGTTTTTAAAATATTTATTTCACATGAACGAAATATAATGAAGTACAACTAGGTATTTACAGACAGTAAGAGTAACCCTAAAATGTATACTATTATACTCTAAAGTGATATATTTGTTTTGTAAAGAAAATCTGAAATTTTAAATGTTCAGGAATATATTTTCAATTTAATATACACTGAAATATAACCAAACTGTCAATAATAGGACTGGTGTGTTTGATGGCATTAGATTCAAATTATCTTACAAACCATAAAGGCAGTTTAGCATGTATCTCAGCAGTGTGAGTTTAAGCGATTAATTTGTATATAAATTGTATATAAAAAACAAATACTGTAATCTCTATTAGTGTAACTTCAGTAAATGTAAACAATAGGGGCTTTAAGGAGATTTTGGATGAAAAAACCTGAAGGAAATATTTACAGGTAATATTTTATGTATATTTTGGGGCACATAGGAAGCTAAAGTCATGATTGGTATAATGAAATACAAAGAGTGATATGTTTGTTAAGAATAAATAATATTAAAGACTTTAAATCAACATTGTTTAATATTATTGCTGGATACTGGCCAAGCAAAAGAGAATAAAAACCTAGCTTTCCTAAGTTCATTATCTCATCCTTTGTATGATTAAGAACAAAACAAATATATGAGGGGTTGTCTGCATGTGTAATTGTGTCAACTCTGTACCCCATGGACTGCAGCCCTCCAAGTTATCAATTCCTCTGATTCCTCTTTGAGCCTCTTCAGTTCAGTTCAGTTGCTCAGTCCTGTCCGACTCTTAAGCCTCTTAGTGAAAGTGAAAGTGAAGTTGCTCAGTTGTGTCCAACTCTTTGCGACTCCATGAACTGTAGCCTACCAGGCTTCTCCGTCCATGGGATTCTCCAGGCAAGAATACTGGAATGGGTTACCATTTCCTTCTCCAGGGGATATTCCCGACCCAGGGATTGAACCCAGTCTCCTGCATTGGAGACAGATGCTTTAACTTCTGAGCCATCAGGGAAACCCTTAGGTGGTCAATATTCACCATACTCACAGAAAACTAGTCAATCTAATCACACTAGGACCACAGCATTGTCTAACTCAATGAAACTAAGCCATTCCCATGGGGCCACCCAAGATGGGCAGGTCATGGTGGAGAGGTCTGACAGAATGTGGTCCACTGGAGAATGGAGTGGCAAACCACTTCAGTATTCTTGCCTTGAGAACCCCATGAACAGTATGAAAAGGCAAAATGATAGGATACTGAAAGAGGAACTCCCCAGGTCGGTAGGTGCCCAATATGCTACTGGAGATCAGTGGAGAAATAACTCCAGAAAGAATGAAGGGATGGAGCCACAGCAAAAACAATACCCAGTTGTGGATGTGACTGGTGATAGAAGCAAAGTCCAATGCTGTAAAGAGCAATATTGCATAGGAACCAGGAACGTCAGGTCCATGAATCAAGGCAAATTGGAAGTGGTCAAACAAGAGATGGCAAGAGTGAACGTCGACATTCTAGAAATCAGTGAACTAAAATGGACTGAAATGGGTGAATTTAACTCAGATGACCATTATATCTACTACTGCGGGCAGGAATCCCTCAGAAGAAATGGAGTAGCCATCATGGTCAACAAAAGAGTTCGAAATGCAGTACTTGGATGCAATCTCAAAAACAACAGAATGATCTCTGTTTGTTTCCAAGGCAAACCATTCAATATCACAGCTATCCAAGTCTATGCCCCAACCAGTAACGCTGAAGAAGCTGAAGTTGAACGCTTCTATGAAGACCTACGAGACCTTTTAGAACTAACACCCAAAAAAGATGTCCTTTTCATGATAGGGGACTGGAATGCAAAAGTAGAAAGTCAAGAAACACCTGGAGTAACAGGCAAATTTGGCCTTGGAATAAGGAATGAAGCAGGGCAAAGACTAATAGAGTTTTGCCAAGAAAATGCACTGGTCATAGCAAACACCCTCTTCCAACAACACAAGGGAAGACTCTACACATGGACATCACCAGATGGTCAACACCGAAATCTGATTGATTATATTCTTTGCAGCCAAAGATGGAGAAGCTGTATACAGTCAGCAAAAACAAGACCAGGAGCTAACTGTGGCTCAGATCATGAACTCCTTATTGCCAAATTCAGACTGAAATTGAAGAAAGTAGGGAAAACTGCTAGACCATTCAGGTATGACCTAAATCAAATCCCTTATGATTATACAGTGGAAGTGAGAAATAGATTTAAGGGTCTAGATCTGATAGATAGAATGCCTGATGAACTATGGAATGAGGTTCGTGACATTGTACAGGAGACAGGAATCAAGACCATCCCAATGGAAAAGAAATGCAAAAAAGCAAAATGGCTGTCTGGGGAGGCCTTACAAATAGCTGTGAAAAGAAGAAAGGCCAAAAGCAAAGGAGAAAAGGAAAGATATACCCATCTGAATGCAGAGTTCCAAAGAACAGCAAGAAGAGATAAGAAAGCCTTCTTCAGCAATCAATGCAAAGAAATAGAGGAAAACAACAGAATTGGAAAGACTAGAGATCTCTTCAAGAAAATTAGAGATACCAAGGGAACATTTCATGCAAAGATGGGCTCGATAAAGGACAGAAATGATCTGGACCTAACAGAAGCAGAAGATATTAAGAAGAGGTAGCAAGAATACACAGAAGAACTGTACAAAAGATCTTCACGACCAAGATAATTACGATGGTGTGATCACTCACCTAGAGCTAGACATCCTGGAATGTGAAGTCAAGTGGGCCTTAGAAAGCATCACTACAAACAAAGCTAGTGGAGGTGATGGAATTCCAGTTGAGCTGTTTCAAATCTTGAAAGATGATGCTGTGAAAGTGCTGCACTCAATATGCCAGCAAATTTGGAAAACTCAGCAGTGGCCACAGGACTGGAAAAGGTCAGTTTTCATTCCAATTCCAAAGAAAGGCAATGCCAAAGAATGCTCAAACTACCGCACAATGACACTCATTTCACATGCTAGTAAAGTAATGCTCAAAATTCTCCAAGCCAGCCTTCAGCAATACATGAACCGTGAACTCCCTGATGTTCAAGCTGGTTTTATCTATTTTTTTTTCTTTTATAACTGAGATTTTATTGGTTGTTTTGAGGATCACTACACAGACATTTCAATTTGTACACAATTCTTCACATACATACCAGAAATCTAAAATATCATATAGTTGGGATTCTTAACAGTTATTCCAGGGAGTTTCCAGCTTAAAATTTGGAGCAAACTTTCCTTAACAGGATATCAAATACCAATATCTTCAAATATTGATATGTTGTTAATCATAAGTCCCACTGATTCACAATTTAATATCATATACACTTCATACCCAAACTGTCAAACAGTCACAGCACATTGACCAAGTTACTAGGAAAACTGGACTACCACGACCAAAGATGTTATAGTTTAGTGCATAAAATTCTGACCAGGAGAGCCAAGATCAAAAAGTGGTTTGCTGTAGGAAATAATTCTACCAAAACAATATGGGAAGAGAAGTAATTTAAAGTGTTCAAGACATTAAATGCACAACTGACTCCAAACTGCCATTTAGTATGCTTTTGTATTATAGGATATAAAAGCTACTCCCCATGTATGGAATGTTAAGCTGACTGACACTCAAGACAATCAAAGCCTCCCGTATCCAATATCCCACTATTTTCTGGTTGTACCAAAAAATAAACAACCGGCAAATGATTTCACCTCTTAAAAAAAAGCATTCACACTTAAAAAATAGGATGAGGTGGGATTCCCTCCTTTTTAACTGTTTCTAGAGCTACTAAAAAATTGCATTTACAAAATAGTTGATAAAAATATTCCTCTGGATTGTACCAGAAGGGAAACAGGGACCACTGCAGGACTCGGTGTGTGGTTATTAATCAGACTTGGCTTCTTTCTCTTCTGCTTCATCAGAGGCTGGGCTCTCCTCGTTTTTAGTTTCTCCATTTTCTGCAGGTAAGTCTTCTTTAGTCTCCTGGTTGGCCACTTCCGCCTGTTTTCCCTTTGCTCCCTTTTTCCCTTTTGTTTGCACTTTTTTGTCTGAAGATTTATCCTTTCCCGCCGCCTTTTTTGGCTTCGTTTCCACTTTTGCAAGGGCCGGTTTAGCTGACAACCTCACCGATCTCCTCTTGGGCTCCTCCTTCGCCTCCCCCTCAGCGGAGCTGACCTTCCTCTTGGGCATCCTGACGACAGGACGGGCGAGAGCCGGTGCCTGAGGATCGCTGCGCGCGGAGAGCCTTCGCGAAGCTGAGCAGCCAGACCGCACGCAGCCGCTCCTGCTGCCGCCCGAGCTGCTGGGATCCATGGCAGGGGTGGTGGGAGAACCCCAGGCTGGTTTTAGAAAAGGCAGAAGAACCAGAGATCAAATTGCCAACATCCGCTGGATCATCAAAAAAGCAAGAGAGTTCCAGAAAAACATCTATTTCTGCTTTATTGACTATGCCAAAGCCTTTGACTGTGTAGATCACAATAAACTGTGGAAAATTCTGAGAGAGATGGGAATACCAGACCACCTGACCTGCCTCTTGAGAAATCTGTATGCAGGTCAGGAAGCAACAGTTAGAACTGGACATGGAACAACAGACTGTTTCCAAAGAGGGAAAGGGATATGTCAAGGCTGTGTATTGTCACCCTGCTTATTCAACTTATGTGCAGAGTACATCATGAGAAACACTGGGCTGGAAGAAACACAAGCTAGAATCAAGATTGCTGGGTGAAATATCAGTAACCTCAGATATGCAGATGACACCACCGTTATGGCAGAAAGTGAAGAGGAACTAAAAAGCCTCTTGATGAAAGTGAAAGAAAGTGGAAAAAGTTGACTTAGAGCTCAACATTCCGAAAACGAAGGTCATGGCATCCAGTCCCATCACATCATGGGAAATAGATGGGGAAACAGTGGGAACAGTGTCAGACTTTATTTTTCGGGGCGCCAAAATCACTGCGGATGGTGACTGCAGCCATGAAATTAAAAGACGCTTGCTCCTTGGAAGAAAAGTTATGACCAACCTAGATAGCATATTCAAAAGCAGAGACATTACTTTGCCAACTAAGGTCCGTCTAGTCAAGGCTTTTTTTTTTTTTTCCAGTAGTCATGTATGGATGTGAGAGTTGGACTGTGAAGAAGGCTGAGCACCGAAGAATTGATGCTTTTGAACTGTGGTGTCGGAGAAGAGACTCTTGAGAATCCCTTGCACTGAAAGAAGATCCAACCAGTCCATTCTGAAGGAGATCAGCCCTGGGATTTCTTTGGAGGGAATCATGCTGAAGCTGAAACTCCAGTACTTTGGCCACCTCATGTGAAGGGTTGACTCATTGGAAAAGACTGTGATGCTGGGAGGGACTGGGGGTAGGAGGAGAAGGGGACGACCGAGGATGAGATGGCTGGATGGCATCACTGATTCGATGGACGTGTGTCTGGGTGAACTCCGGGAGTTGGTGATGGACAGGGAGGCCTGGCGTGCTGCGATTCATGGGATCACAAAGAGTCGGCCCGACTGAGCTACTGAACTGAACTGAACTGAACTGAAAGAAAAAATTGCTGAAACTTAACACTATAGAAATAGTCACAAAAGTACACTTTGATGAATGGTTTGTGATGTCTACCACATGGTCAGGTAGCAAACAAGAAACAAGAGAGAATTGGACAACAGGCACGCATGAGGATAAGAACACAAGCAAAACCCTCCTCCCTAGACGTCCAAATGCAGGAGGTGGGTAGAAATAATTAGGAACATACAAGTTTTTCCCCCTAGAAAACCTGATATTTACACGTACAAGAATAATATTCTGCTTCTTCATTCTCAAGTGTTTCTTTGTGAGACTTGAAGGATCATTGTTGAAATACAGCAGGCACAACTGTGTTACTCTGCAATAATACAAATGACAAGCAGATCTCTAATAAAATTATCATATTAGCTGGAAGGCAATGGCACCCCACTCCAGTAGTCTTGCCTGGAAAATCCCATGGACGGAGGAGCCTGGTGGGCTGCAGTCCATGGGGTTGCTAAGAGTTGGACAGGACTGAGCGACTTCACTTTGACTTTTCACTTTCATGTATTGGAGAAGGAAATGGCAACCCCCTCCATTGTTCTTGTCTGGACAATCCCAGGGATAGGGGAGCCTACTGGGCTGCCGTCTATGGGGTCATACAGAGTCGGACATGACTGAAGTGACTTAGCAGCAGTAGCAGCAGCTGAATATGTAA
This sequence comes from Ovis canadensis, assembly GCF_042477335.2. NCBI lineage: Eukaryota > Metazoa > Chordata > Mammalia > Artiodactyla > Bovidae > Ovis > Ovis canadensis. The sequence goes on along the minus strand of NC_091261.1, from coordinate 36,514,605 downwards.
CTGAATGCAGGTCACTACAATGCAATTGTGTAATATTGTAACAGTATTTAAAAGTATGTTTTTTAATATATTTTTATTTATTTTAATTGGAGGCTAGTTACTTTACAATATTGTATTGGTTTTGCCATACATCAACGTGAATCCACCACAGGTATACACGTGTTCCCCATCCTGAACCCCCCTCCCACCTCCCTACCCATACCATCCCTCTGGGTCGTCTCAGTGCACCAGCCCCAAGCATCCAGTATCAGGTTTTGCAAATCAACTAGGAAGCTCTTTTACTTCTGTTTTAGAAAATAATGTGTCAAGTTAAGATCTCATGGTGACTTCTAACACAATGGTATGAAGGTAAAGTGTTTTAAAAAATTATTTTGACAGGTTTTTTTTTAAAAATTCAAAATGCATAAAATTTGGTTTGCACAAAGCCCACATTTGAGAGGGCTTCCCAGGTGGTGCTAGAGGTAAAGAACCTGCCTGCCAGTGAAGGAGACATGAGAGATGTGGGCTCAATCCCTGGGTCAGGAAGATTCCCTGGAGAAGGGCATGACAATTCACTCCAGTATTCTTGCCTGGAGAATTCCATGGACAGAAGAGCCTGGAGGGTTACACTACATAGGGTCACAAAGAATCAGACATGGTTGAAGTGGCTTAGCACACACACACATACATTTGAGTAATTGTCAGAGTTGAAGTTTTAGAAGTGTGAAAAGGCTTATGTGAAATTAATAAAATTGTCCTTAGTGTTAGAGGTATAAAAAAGATAGCACTTTCAAAGTCCTGTGGTCTTAATTTTTTGACCACAGTGGGAAATTTAGGACTGCCTAATTATCTATGGCATAAAGATAATAACAACAATTTCAAGAAAACAATGGATATTTCTTCCATAGCTGGACTATTGCTGACTTGGTTACTGATGTTATATTCATAACTTTAATTCATTCTCAGTACAGACACTTTTGTTTTAAAAAATACTGTACTTATCTGCAAAACAAACTCTCCTTCAGAGGGTAATCTACATCTGGAAATTCTGCATTATAAAATTTTCTCACCTTCATTGAAATTATTTGAACTTTTCTTATATTAAGGTTTTTGGAGCAAAATACCAAACACTGTAAAATTTTAGCATACAGTATCCTTAAAGTAGAAGACTTTTATCTTATTTACATCTAAGTAGTGGAATAATTAGAAATATAAGATCATTTACATTTAGTGCTACATAAAATCTTATGTGCAATTAATTCCCAACTGACAAATTTTAAATGAGCTTATCAAAGTTCATTATTTAGTAACTTTTGAAAGATGGCACTTCATTTAGAGAAACACTTGCAGAGGAAAATATAATTCAGTTTTTTTCCTGTTCAATCAATTAATATTTGTTCAGTAAAATATGGATCTCTCTAAGAAACTTATTTTTTTCTAATTCATGTGGCTCAGACCTTGGGGAAAAACAGAGCCTGAGTTAGAAAGGTAGAGAGCAATGTTCCTTTTGCACCTGCATGATCTCTGAAGAAGGAAATTAGTTTGTGACTATTCCTGAAGTTTGTCGTCTCCCTCTTAAAACTATCTTTGTATATATTCATTTTACTTACAGTATTTTATTACTAATCATTTTCTAATTTTGTGTGTTTGTAGGCAGAATTATTCTTCTTTTCACATTATGACTGCTAATTAGTTAACAGCACAGTAACCTTCACCGTTCAAGTAACCAGTAGCCTTGAAAAGAGTGGCTGGTCTATCATTTAGAAATCTACCTGTTTTTATCTTAGCTTATTTATCTGAAGTCTGATGACAAATCAAGTAAGAGAAATTGGTTATACTCTTATAATGGAAAAGCATGGCTGGAATACTTAAGCATCTCATGGACTTAGGAGTGTTTCTACCTACCTATCTAGCTGGTTATCTATCATCATTATCATCAATGTCATCATTTATCATCTTGCATCAACTAAGAGACAACACAATCACCTACTTTGCTTCAGTAAGCCAGTATGTCAGCTTCCATACTCTATCTCTGATTATCTTTCTAGTTCCCTTTTTAATTACTCATTTTGTTATGAGTACTATATAAATAATGTTTAATCATAAGGCTCTTGAATTTAAAAATGTCTTTAGTGTTAAACATTTATTTACATGTATTCTTTTAAATAATATTTAAACACATAATAAGTAATTTTTCATATCTAAAAATGAATGTCTACTTATAAAACTAAGTGTAATAGATCAGCTAAAATAACATAGGGAAAAAACACTGAATATAGGATCATAAATGAAATTCTTGCAATCTATGTAAATCATTTTATACATTATATAAGATGAAAGAGTTGTCACCCATTCCAGGTCAGTGTTCAAATAATAAGAATCCTGCATAATATTCACTTCTGATATTGTGTGTTCCTATTGGGAAGTTATTTGTCTATGTTCATTTCCAACTGCCAAGTGCTCTATATTACATGCATGCATGTGGTCATGCTCAGTTGTGTCTGACTCAGTGATTCCACTGTAGTCCCCAGGCTCTTCTGTCCATGGAATTTTCCCAGCAAGAGTACTGGATTGAACTGCCATTTCCTAGTCCAGGGAATCATCCTGACCTAAGGATGGGACCCTTGTCTCCTACATCTCCTGCGTTGGCAGGAAGATTCTTTACCACCTGGGAAGCCCCTATATTACATAAACCTGAGTACATTGTTGCAATAACTTTTGTAAAGTGAATTGTGATACAAAACAGAATCAATTTAGCATTAATTTTCTTGTAGAAAAATATCGGAGTCTATTTAAATTTCTAAAATTGCACATATTGTGTGAGAGACATATATTTGTATTTTGTTATAAAAGAAAACTAATGTGTAAAATTGGACTTCCTTTGTGGCTAAGCTAGTAAAGAATCCACCTGTGATGTGGGAGACCCGGGTTTGATCCCTGGGTTGGGAAGATCCCCTGGAGAAGGGAAAGGCTACCCATTCCAGTATTCTGGCCTGGAGAATTCCATGGACAGTCCATGGGGTCTCAAAGAGTCGGACACAACTGAGCCACTTTCACTTTCAATTTCTTTTTTCAATGTGGAAAATTAGTAGTTCAATCAATTTCAATAATGATATATTTTGGTATAAATATAATGATATATTTTGGTAAAACATTATTTTATAAGTTTGCTGAAGTAATTGGGATAAAACAAACAAACATTAGATTCATTCTGAAATTATATGTATATAACATATAAGATCATGGATTCCTAGGTGGCTCTAGTGGTAAAAAACCTACCTGACACTGCAGGAGGCATAAGAGACACGGGTTTGATCCCTGGGTCAGGAAGATCCCCTTGAGGAGGGATGGCAGCCCACTCCAGTATTCTTACGTGGAGAATCCCATGTACAGAGGAACCTGGCAGGCTATAGGCCATAGCATCACAGAGTTGGACATGAGTGAAGCAACTTAGCACAGACACACATGTAAGATCATATATATATATATATAGGTATGAGATTTAGGAAACGATATTGAGAGGGAAGCTGAATAAAACAGTGGTTAAAATTTCTGAGCTCATGCAACTGCTTCCTCTTGCTATTTTGTTTTCCTAATTGTGAGAATTTGGCAAGTAATTTTCTAAATCTGTTTTCTCATATATAAAAGTGAAAAAGTAATCATCTCTACTGGGCTACGGGTGAAAATCAAATTAAACAATCCAATTATTGCTCTGTGTCTGTGCCTGGCATATAGATCCCAATAAATTATCAGCTATAGTGATTATATTATATAAATAAGTATAATTCAAATTAGTCTGTATATACAATTCATTTCCTTAATTGGTATACATAAACATTTATAAGGAATGAGGGGTATAAATATAAATTATCACACTTTGTCTTCTAAGTCTATACTCAAATACCTCACAATAATCTAAAAAATATATTTCATTTCTTTTATATTATTATTAACAAAACTTATGGAGAAAAAGAATCTCCAAATTTTTAGAAAAGAGATTTTTATTTAGCATCATTATAATCAATATGACATTGCTTAATAAACATGCTTATTTCTCATTTAAAGAGATCTGATTCTGCAAATTCTGTTTTACAATGGTTTTACTATTAGTATTGGTGGCTTAAATCATACATATATGTATATACATGTGTGTATACATATAGATCATACATATATACATATAAATCATATAACATCCATAGCACAGGTGGATACAAATTCAGCTGTTATTCATTCTGAATAAACCTTTGTTACTCATAAAAAGCAACCTAAGAAATGTTGGAAGGCTAGAGGGGAATGGGGAAAGTTATGTTTATATATCAATATAATAGATCACACAGGAATGCTTGCTTCCTGTCCTTTCCTATGCCTGGAAATTATATCATAATTACAGTATAACAATATTCACGCTGCTTTTCCACCTATTTTTAATAGTAATTGCCCTTCTCAGATATCTAGCCATTTTGGCCTGGTTTGTCTACAACTCTGGTGATGTCTATAATTCTGGTGATGTGTATATAGGAAAGTTCCCAAGGATCTCATAACTGCTAGTCCAGGTGAGTTTAAGGAGAAATGTGAAGAGGCTCACACACTACAGAAGAAAAATGGCCATACTCACAAGAAAGAAAACCTGCATGAGTGTTGGAGCTTCAGAGGGATGAAGAGGGTGATCCTATGCAGAGGAGATGTGACCTGGGATGTCAGCCCATAGGCAGGATGAGGGAGACACATATTAGGAGAGTGGCCCAGAGCAGTGTGACAGGATCCAGGTGGGGTAACGAGGACCTCTCTCATAGAAGATAATCTAGCAAGTGGTTTTGGACATGGATAGAAAAATATCTACTAGGAAAATTTGAAGATCCCTTTTTTTGTTGTTTTGTTTTCTGGCCTGAGACTGTATCCCACCAAGATACCCAGTTGGTGTCAGTGTGCTGTGCTTACGTCCAAACTCTTTACATGTCAGAGCTGAAACAGGAAGTTGTGGCTTAGTTTAACCAATGTGAAGTTGGCTTGATCTCCTGTGTTTATACTCTCCCTAGTTGGGGAGAATGGATCTCAGGCCATCATTTTAACCCTCCTGTCCTCTATCTTCCAAGTGTACCCTCTTACCTTGGTTGAGATCATTTTGTCACACATATTTTTGTGGAGAATTTTCTTACTACTACTCTTGCAATGTTTGAGGTAATAGCTTACACAAAAAAGTAGTCTAGTATTATTTTAAAAAATAATAATTTGAACCACCTAGTACAGAATAGAAATTCATCCTATAAAGAATGTTAAGGTTAACTGTGACCATGTCCCTTCACAGCTGTGATTTGTGTGTGTGTGTGTGTGTTCCAGTTTAAGTAATCTTTTACATCCATTACATACAGATATTTGAAAACTTTTTTTAATATAGAGTGATACATTTAACAGGTATATATTTTTTCTAAGGTGAAATTCATTTTGTTTTCTAACCAGTTTTCATAATACCACATAAATTGAGGGCCTCAACTCAACTTAGCAAAATATTTTCTCATACTGAGGGTCATTGTTTTCATATATCTCAGTTTTACTTAATTTTATCATTGAACTTTCAGACTCTTTGTTATACTGCATACATATAGTAGAGAGGTAATATTTGATACATTGTACTTCACTTAAAATTACCACATCATTCTCCGTTTCTTCCACCCAGTAAAGATCTATTTTTTAATGTACCTTATGGTTGCAATGACTGGGATGGGTATTAGAAATCAGCATTCAATAAATTCTGAATTCTATGTAGTATGCTGACATAACCTTATCACAGACCTCATGGTATAGATTTTTACAGATATCTCCCATCTGTCATCCTGATTAAAGGACACAGTGTTGTACCTTTATCTGTCTAACTTCATCAGTTGAAACTCAGGGGAGATAAATTATATTTTTATCCATGGTAATTGACTAATAAATAAGAGTGATAAAGGTCATAACTTGTTTCCTTCATCTCTTTGACTTGATTTTCTAGCAAACTAATCCTCTAAAACTTAAATATATCAAATTTTATATTGATTAGAACACCAGTTCTCCTTACTGGCTGATGCTGTGAGCTAGGCTCTTAACATTGCTGATGGATACGGAGTTCCTTTGGGTCTACATACAGACTTTTATTCACAGCCAATCTCCTGGAAGAGAGTTCTGTGAGTGATTCTATTTTGATTAACAAGTCTGTATTTTTTTTTTTCATCAGAATGATGAGTCTCTGAGAAGTATCTCTATCTGCCTGATTCATTCCTGAAGGTATCCACTGAACGTTTGCAGTGACAAACCCAGCACTAGTCAAACCACCATACATGTTGTTGCAGACTGATGGAATGTGTTCAGTTAGGAAAAATGATCTCTACCTAAGATACCATGTGCCATGAAGCTACATCTGGGCATAATCAACACTCAGTAATAAAGTTCTAGCTACTGAGACATAAAGATTTCCATAAATACATTTTGTCAGAATAATCTGTAATGTCACAGCGCTAAGTCTGCCTCTCTCAAGACTGCATTTCCATTTTCCTTAAATGATTTCATCCGCATTCACATCTGACATATTTGAGGGAGCATGTTAAGCTATGATATACCAGGTAGGCAGCAGCAATCTGTTTCCCATCTCACCCAGGCAGCTCTCTTAGCAACACATCATCTTGATTTATGGCCACAGAAAGTACAGAAGATCAGCTCTTCAACTTCTTTTGCCCTATTGATATGAAATATAGTATTTATTCAGGACATCTTAAAATTAACCAGAAGCATAAGCTAAGTCTATAAACCATGATCTTAGTGATCATTGCAGTCAAGAACCTATAAATTGAGTCATCAGATGGTTCTGTGTCACGTCTTCTTTTACGGAAGTCTTTAGATAGAGCATAAAAATCAGCAGGAATCCAATTTCTTCCTTAAAACCGGTTTGGAGATTTAACTCAACATTAGCCACTAATGCACACTTTTAGTGTGCACACCCTTCGTTTTATCTCTTGTGTGGAGATGATGGCATGGAAATATCATGATTACACCATACTCTGCAGTTGACATAATTTGTGACCGTCTTATTCATCTACTATGATTTATTCCTATTTCCATTAATTATCTATTTGAATTATATAATATTCCTCCCTGGATCCCACCATGACCATACTTTCTAGCAAAGGTCCTGGCATGAATAGAGCTGTTAATAATAACAATATCACTAATATTTTGCACCACACCAGGTGGATGTCTTGGGAATAGACAGATAAGTATTCACAGGACATATAAAAATAAAGAGGGTAATTATTAGAAAAATCTACTAATACCATACTAACAATTTGAAATTTTCTGTTTGCTGTGCTCATTTAAAGTTTAAGGGTTATTTAACAAATTCATCGTCAGTTACAGATTTACAAATTCAAGTCTCTTTCTCTCCCTCTCTCCTTCTTAAATGCCTCTGTTCATCTTCTCTTCCTTTTCCTTTGCACTCTCCCTCACTCTCACTTACTCTCTTATTCTCTAACTCCCATCCCTCCATCTGCCTATGGATGAACCTCAAACTGAAGGCTAAATGTGGAAATATCAGAATCATAAATCAGGATTAAGTCAAATTAAAACAAGTGAGCTCAAAATCACTACTGTTATTCACCATTTACTTTTTTTTCCTGGAATTAGCAGTAAACTTGAGTACTCAAGAAAAAGAAATCAATTAAAATAATAGAAATGATACACATTTGTCATTATTTTCTACAGTGTTATTTAGTTTTTGGAAAATCAGTACTACAATTAAAGGAAAAAATGAATACCTATGATAATACAAGTATGTAAATTTATTATATTATTTACATACAAATAGCAATGGCTTTTTATTTAAATCAACAATATTTGACCCAAAAATCTAACAAGAGAAAATATTAGTACAATAACAGTAAATATGATTAAAATAATCACACATAAAAATCATTAAGCAACAATTAAAACTTTTAAAAAAGTTAAATTCTATTGATTTAACCAAGTAAAATATATAAATAGAAGAATGTAAACTCAGTATTTAAAATGTCAGTCTTTATACTAATTAATTTAATGTAATTTTTCTTACAAACTTTATTTTTTGTTTTGAACCTGGGAAAGCAAACTATAAAACTCTCATAAAGGAGTAAAGTACAGGCAAAGATGGAAAATATAGAAAACAGGAAGTAAAAATGAAAGACTAAGCTAATACTTTTTATTACTGGTTATCAAATATGTATTGTTCCAGGAAATAAAATACTGCCTAAAGCAATTCAAATATGTGTGAAAATTCAGTGTACATTGAGATGGTATTGTGGCGAAAATATAACCAATAACATTATGACAAATTACAAATCATTTAAAGAATTAAAAATTGAGAAATCTTCCTGATTGCATATACCAAAATTAATTCCAAGTTGATTAAATATTTTAAGTTTTAAAAGTAAAGTTAGGGAAATAAATAATTGGAAACATTTGCTTAATTTTAGAGTGGAACATTTTATTAATAGGAGATTCACAGAAGAAATAGCTAGGTAAAAGTTAAGAAGATTCTCATCTTTAATTGAGTTTATAAGTTAAGTTTATAAGTTAGGGCAACTAATTACCATATGGATCTTTTGTATTTACAAATACTTCAAAAACAGGATGATATGAATTATTTGGCTTTGATTCATATAAATAGATGATCTTACGCATTGCTTATGCAAAGTTTAAGTACCTGAATATAATACCAACTTTTTTAATCCAGTATTTCTTTTTGATAGCTTATTTTTAACTGAAATATAGTTGATTTGCAATATTGTTTTAGTTTCAAGGATATAATAAAGTCATTTGGCTATACATATATATATGTTTTTATACCTATATTTTTTCAAATCTTTTGCATTGTAGGTTGCTATGAGACACTGAATATAGTTCCCTGTGCTATACAGTAATTCCTTGTTATTTATCTGTTATATATATATACATGATAGTGTGTATCTGTTAGCCCCATTCTCCTAATTTATTCCTCTCTACTCCTTCCCCTTTGGCAACTGTAAGCTTGTTTTCCTTATCTGTGAGTCTGTTTCTATTTCATAAACTCATTTGTATCACTTTATTTTAGGCTCCACATGTAAGTTATATGAATTTGTCTTTCTCTGTCTAATGTACTTCACTTAGTATGATAATCTCTAGGCAAATTCATGTTGCTGCAAATGGCATCATTTCATTCTTTGTTATGGCAAAGTAATATTCCTGTATATATACCACATCTTTTTTATGCATTCAACTATTGTTGGACACTTAGGTTGCTCCCATGTGTTGGCTGTTGTAAAGTGTGCTTCTATGAACATTGGAGTGCATGCATCTTTTAGAACTAGAGTTTTCAATTCTTCCAGTTAATCCATTATCTCCATTCTAATAATTACACTAAAGAAGTATTCACACACAGAAATATGTGTGTATATGCATATATGTGTGTATGCATATATATGCATATATAGATAGATATACAAACACACATACATTAATATATATATAAACATAAATATGTACTTATACACACACACACACATACATACAGTTCTGGTCTTTGGAAACAATCTAAATACTTAAACTTTTAAAGTTGAAGTTTGTCAAGAAGATCTCTCTGATAAAGGATATTTGAGGCAACATCTAAGAGATGCAAAGTAACAGAGCATGTGAGTTTCAGCAGAGAGAACGACAAGTTCAAGGCATATGAGGCATAAGTATATTTGTCAAGTGTCGGAAACATTTCAGAAGCCAATGTAGTTGGGTCACAGTGAGCTGGCAAGAGATGGTTAAGCAAGTGGATGAGTGGTAGAGGAATTCGACATCATTGGAAGCTTGTGAAGGTCAAAAGGCCACTTTGCCTTTAAGAGAAAGTAGAAGCCACTGGAAACTTTTGCGTGACAGAGAGTTTAAACCATTAACCACACTTCCAAGCCCGAAATAAAATTTTGTTTTCAGACCTTATTATGTGGGTACACATTTCTGAAGAAATAATCTGAATAATTGTAAATGGATGTTCTGGGTTACTATTGCCTTATAATTTTTATTACTTTCAAGTACACAGAAACCATGATGGATAAAAATTAGTCTTTATGGACAAGGACAAATGTATATATACTTAACTATATATATATATATATATATATATATATATATATAGTTAATTTAATATACACTATCCACTCAGTGTTATAATGAGCTAAAGTACAAATGTGACTAGTGTTCAGTTCAGTTCAGTTCAGTTCAGTCGCACAGTTGTGTCCGACTCTTTGCGACCCCATGAGTCGCAGCATGCCAGGCCTCCCTGTTTATCACCATCTCCCGGAGTTCGCTCAGACTCAACTCCATCGAGTCCGTGATGCCATCCAGCCATCTCATCCTCGGTCATCCCCTTCTCCTCAGGCCCCCAATCCCTCCCAGCATCCGAGATTTTTCCAATGAGTCAACTCTTCGCATGAGATGTCCAAAGTACTGGAGTTTCAGCTTTAGCATCATTCCTTCCAAAGAAATCCCATGGTTGATATCCTTCAGAATGGACTGGTTGGATCTCCTTGCAGTCCAAAGGATTCTCAAGAGTCTTCTCCAACACCACAGTTCAAAAGCATCAATTCTTCGGTGCTCAGCCTTCTTCACAGTCTAACTCTCACATCCATACATGACCACTGGAAAAACCATAGCCTTGACTAGATGGACCTTAGTTGGCAAAGTAATGTCTCTGCTTTTGAATATGCTATCTAGGTTGGTCATAACTTCTTCCAAGGAGTAAGTGTCTTTTAATTTCATGGCTGCAGTCACCATCTGCAGTGATTCTAGAGCCCAAAAAAATAAAGGCTGACACTGTTTCTCCTGTTTCCCCATCTATTTCCCATGAAGTGATGGGACCAGATGCCATGATCTTCGTTTTCTGAATGTTGAGCTTTAGGCCAACTTTTTCGCTCTCCTCTTTTACTTCCATTAAGAGGCTTTTTAGTTCCTCTTCACTTTCTGCCATAAGGGTTGTGTCATCTGCATATCTGAGGTTATTGATATTTCTCCCGGCAGTCTTGATTCCAGCTTGTGTTTCTTCCAGTCCAGTGTTTCTCATGATGTACTCTGCATAGAAGTTAAATAAGCAGGTAGAAAATTGATATTCAGTGAATTTATTTGACATTTATTTGGAAAACTTCATGCTTTAGAATTAAGGATATCTTGATTCAAACTGGGCTTCTCTAGTGGCTCAGACAGTAAGGAATTTGCCTGCCGCGGAGAAGACCTGGGTTTGATCCCTGAGTCAGAAAGATCCCCTAGAGAAGAGACTGAAAGTCAAAGTGAAGTCGCTCAGTTGTGTTTGACTCTTTGCAAACCCATGGACTGTAGCCTACCAGGCTCCTCCCTCCATGGGATTCTCCAGGCAAGAGTACCAGAGTGGGTTGCCATTTCCTTCTCCATGGCACCTTCCCGACCCAGGGATTGAACCCAGGTCTCCCACATTCCAGGCAGATGCTTTAACCTCTGAGCCACCAGGGAAGCCCACTGGCATGCCAGTATTCTTGTCTGGAGAATTCCATGGGTAGAGGAGCCAGGCAGGCTGAAGTCCATAGACGTTGCAAAGAGTCAGACACGACTGATTCAAACTGCTGCTTATTATCTTTGGTAATTTATTTAAAGTTTCATGGTCTCAATTATATAAGGTAGGATACAGAGATAATGAGATCAAATTTGAGGTGTCATTGTTAAGACTGAAATTGCTAAACTTTCATGTGAAGGTCTTCCAAAGCAGATACCATATACGACAATATACAATATACAGTATAGTGAGCTTTTGCATTTAATATATATGTCATATTATATATTTATATTATTCTTATATACATAACACAAAACATATCGAGATGACAAAAAAGAAACTAGCTTTCTATTTCTGAAGCGTGCATAGAAAAGCATGGTCAACTCTGGGAGATGGTGATGGACAGGGAGGCCTGGCGTCTGTGATTCATGGGGTCGCAAAGAGTCAGACAGGACTGAGCGACTGAACTGAACTGAACTGATACATATGCAATGATTTTCAAAAATGCTAAAAATATTGCTAGAGTGGTTGTCATTTTTCTCTAGTTTTGTTTTCTCTTTTTAGTTTCTTTGTGTTATGTTTTGAAACAACTTCTTTTGAGATATGTTTGACAATATTATAAAAGTATTTGTTCCTAGTAAATGCCAGTTAATGGTATCTTTTGAAATTTAATTTCAGAATTTCAACTGACTGGCCAAAGAATAATTCAAGAATACCTAACTGGTAGTTTATTTTTTTAATGAAAAAAAGGGGTGCAGTTATCATCAACAATTGTTTCTAGTGTTTTGGTGCTATTAAAAAAAAAACAAACACAAAAACCTTGTTTGGCAACCACTCAACTATTTCCCCCTTGATCTGGCTATGTATATATAGTAAATGCTCAATAAAATATGTTGTTGTTGTTTTGTTGATTAGTCATATCCAACTCTTTGCAACCCCATGGACTGTAGCCCACCAGGCTCCTCTTTTCATGGGATTTCCCGGGCAGGAATACTGGAGTGAGTTGCCATTTCCTTCTCCATGGGATCTTCCAGACCCAGAGATCAAACCCACATGTCCTGCATTGGATGGCAGATTCTTTACCACTGAGCAACCAGGGAAGCCCAATAAAAGTTGATGAGCTGTCATTCATAAGATGAGATGAAAGAGGGAAATACAGCACTTCTTGGACAAACACACTTGGGCCAGCAACTCACCAATATCAATTATAGTCAGTGTTGCCTGGGTGTAATTTCCTCAGCATGAAACCTAGGTAACTGTCTACATTTTCCATAAAAGACAGGGACAAACCAGTAAATGAAGAACCATCAAAATCTGGACTCTTAACAGACAATAATTTCTGTGACCAAGAAATATTTTTCTACATTAAAATCTCTCCTATCAAGTCTTTCTAATTTTCACTGGAGACAAGTGAAATCTGAAAATGAAAATAACTGAGATTTAACCAACTAGTATAAATACTAATTAAACAATAATTAAGGGCATAAAGTATTTTCTAGTTTTAGCAGTGCAAATGATTATAAGCTAGAAAGAATTGTGTTACTATAGTGGAAGAGAGCATTTCTCTTGATATCTGTCAGAGATAAACTATTTTTGTTATAAACTGTATTATTTTTAGTATATGTTACCATACTCAATAGACAAAGTGTAACCTATTCATAAAAATAATTATAATGAATGCATACTAGTACCCTATGAGCATTACTTAATCATGAGAATATAGCAAATATTTTCAAATCTGTTGAAGTACACAGAGCTAAGACTATGTATTTGGAAAGATTTGTCTTCCCTTTAACTGTATGTGATCCTCTTAATAATATCTCTTCTTAAAGCAACTTAAGATAATTATAAGATGACATTTACTAAACGTCAGTCATGAAAAAGTGAGATGACATGTTCTTTTATAATATTTTGATATTCAATTCAGTTCAGTCGCTCAGTCATGTCCGACTCTTTGTGACCCCATGAATCACAGCACGCCAGGCCTCCCTGTCCATCACCATCTCCCAGAGTTCACTCAAACTTGTGTCCATCGTGTCAGTGATGCCATCCAGCCATCTCATCCTCTGTCGTCCCCTTCTTCTCCTGCCCCCAATCCCTCCCAGTATCAGTCTTTTCCAATGAGTCAACCCTTTGCATGAGGTGGACAAAGTACTGGAGGTTCAGCTTTAGCATCATTCCTTCCAAAGAACACCCAAGACTGATCTCCTTCAGAGTGGACTGATTGGATCTCCTTGCAGTCCTTCAGAGTGGACTGATTGGATCTCTCTCAACAGTCTTCTCCAACACCATAGTTCAAAAGCATCAATTCTTCGACACTCAGCTTTCTTCACAGTCCAACTCTCACATCCATACATGACTACTGGTAAAACTATAGCCTTAACTAGACGGACCTTAGTTGGCAAAGTAATGTCTCTGCTTTTGAGTATGCTATCTAGGTTGATCATAAATTTTCTTCCAAGGAGTAAGCGTCTTTTAATTTCATGGCTGCAATCACCATCTGCAGTGATTTTGGCGCCCCGAAAAATAAAGTCTGACACTGTTTCCACTGTTTCCCCATCTATTTCCCATGAAGTGATGGGACCGGATACCATGATTTTCATTTTCTGAATGTTGAGCTTTAAGCCAACTTTTTCACTCTCCTCTTTCTTTCACTTTCATCAAGAGGCTTTTTAGTTCCTCTTCACTTTCTGCCATAAGGGTGGTGTCATCTGCATATCTGAGGTTATTGATATTTCTCCCGGCAATCCTGATTCCATCTTGTGTTTCTTCCAGTCCAGCGTTTCTCATGATGTACTCTGCATATAAGTTAAATAAGCAGGGTGACAATTTACAGCCTTGACATACTCCTTTTCCTATTTGGAACCAGTCTGTTTTTCCATGTCCAGTTCTAACTGTTGCTTCCTGACCTGCCTACAGATTTCTCAAGAGGCAGGTCAGGTGGTCTGGTATTCCCATCTCTTTCAGAATCTTCCATAGTTTATTGTGATCCACACAGTCAAAGGCTTTGGCGTAGTCAATAAATCAGAAATAAATGTTTTTCTGGAACTCTCTTGCTTTTTCCATGATCCAGCGGATGTTGGCAATTTGATCTCTGATTCCTCTGCCTTTTCTAAAGCCAGCTTGAACTTCAGGGAGTTTGCAGTTCACATATTGCTGAAGCCTGGCTTGGAGAATTTTGAGTATTACTTTGCTAGCGTGTGTGATGAGTGCAATTGTGTGGTAGTTTGAGTATTCTTTGGCATTGCCTTTGTTTGGGATTGGAATGAAAACTGACCTTTTCCAGTCCTGTGGCCACCTTTGAGTTTTCCAAATTTGCTGGCATATTGAGTGCAGCACTTTCACAGCATCATCTTTGAGGATTAGATAATATTTAAAGGCAGGAGCTAAAATAACTGCAGCTTTAAACCTGTTCCTGCTGGTAAATGAATAAAATGAGAAATTTTATTGTCATATTAGCTAATACTGCCTCATTTAATTAGGTTGATTCATTTTTACTTCCTTTGAAGAGTTTATTTTGTTGTGGCTCTCTGAGTATTATCAATGTCATATGTGCCAGTTATTCTAGATTCCTTAATAGCCATTTGTCATTTCATTTTATTTCATTAACTGGTCAACTCTGTTATAAGTGGTAATAAAAATGGCATATTACCAAATAACTGAAAGCATGCTTATTTTAATTGTCAAATAGTAAATAGATTTTGAAACCTTTAGTAATATATCAGAGTTGAGTTTAATATATGGTGCACATTTGGTATATATTTCATGGACCACATTTCTTAACACACTGTTTTTGGGAAATGGTCTCCTGATTGCAATGATGATTTTTTAAATGTAACATTAAGTGAAATATTAAGGCAATTATAAATTAAATATTTGGTAAAATAAGCATATTCAGTGTATAATAATTACTGCTTATTGTTCTGCTTTAGCATTAGTCCTTCGAATGAATATTCAGGACTGATTTCCTTTAGGATGGATTGGTTGGATGTCCTTGCAGTCCAAGGGGCTCTCAAAAGTCTTATCCAACACCACACTCCAGAAGCATCAATTCTTTGGTGCTCAGCTTTCTTTATAGTCCAACTCTCACATCCATACATGACTGCTGGAAAAACCAAAGCTTTGACTAGATGGATTTTTTGTCCAGTGGTTATGTCTGTATTTTATCAACTGGAAATACATTTTTCAGAATCTGATCTCCACATAAATAATAGTGTATTTGACCTAGGTGTATATAGAGGGACTTTAACAAGATGTTCTTTCCTATTTGAGCTTTTAATGATTAAGAATGGCTGAAGAAGTAAAAGAGAAACATGTCTTCAGCTAAGCTAAGTAATATTTTTTAATTCAGTCAATGCATGCACATATAAATCAGAAAATGAGAATATGTCAATATAAGAGGTTTATATTTGTACAGAAAAATGTACTATATTCCATTTTTAATGTATGAAATACAATTTCTATCTCTGCAGTGTTTTGAGACAACCTATTCTAATTTGCTGAATTTTTTTAAAATTTTGTCAAATAAAATTTTATTAAATTAGCATCCTGTTTCTTTAAATTTGAGTAACATTTGACAATAATCAAATGGAAATTTGTTCTATATATTTTTCTTTAAGAGACTACAACCCCTTTAGTAGAACATATCTTGATGGGAAAATATATTATTTAACATGGGGGCTTTCGTTTTTTTTACACAGATTCATAAAAGTACCCAATTCACTAAATGTTCATTTTCTTTTTATGTATTTTACACACCTGTGTAATCAGAAACAGATTTGTAAATAGAATATGACAGCAAGACAGAAACTATCCAAAGTACACTTCCAGTTACCCCACCATCAGTGGTAATCATAATTATGACCTCTAGCAGTACTGATTATATATGCTTATCTGACTGCTTTGTACATGTGTAATCATATAGTATGTATTCTTATGTATGTGATTTCTTTCTCTCATTATGCTTGTGGGATTCAGCAGTTGCTATGTATTATTGTTGTAACTACATGCCATTTTATGACTATGTCACAATGTATTTTTCATTTTATCCTTGGATATTTATCTGGGTAGTCTCTAGTTTGGTGCCTCAAGCAGGAAAAGGCTAAAGGAGTCTCATATCAACTTGATTGTTGCCATGTCAAGTGTGCTGGTCTATGGCAGTGGTGGTCAGACAAATTTCAATAGGACCTATACTTATTAAAGCCTTCTAAACAGAGCCTATCTGTCACAAAACCTGCAGTCAAGCAAAGTTGGATATCCTGGTTTGTTGTGGAAATGGAGGATGGGAAAAAGAGACAGTGTGGAGTCAGTGAAGTATACTTCTAGGATATGGAGGGCTAGACTTAGCTATATGATTCATTATAATGTGCAAACCAGTAAAGTGATTGAATAATCAGTCCCTTTATTTTCAAAAACATGATTCAGTGCAGAGTTACTGCTAGGTATATCAGTGGTCTTGTATACATATATAAATGCACTGGTGAGATGTTTGAGCTTATCTTTCATGTCATATTTGGTATTGTTTGCTTATTTGGCAAGTATCAGTAACATTTGGATGGTTTTGTTTCTGCTTCAGTTTTAAGTTGTATCATAGTCAAGCTGCTAGTAGGTCTTCTTCTTCTTCTTTTTTTTTTTTTCTTTTGGCTAAGATTTATGTCTCTGGAAGAGAATTGAAGCAGGAGACAGAAGCCTGAATGTGCTCATTAGTTTCCTACTACCACAACAATTTAATTTTGATTTTAAAAAGTTATTTTTAAATCAAATGTTTACATGCACATGGATGTCAACATACCTGATGAAACCTTGTGAGGATAAAATCTGTATATTTAATTTAGAGAAACTTTGGAAAGAATTGAAGACATGGAGAACATTATCTTTTCAGACATTTTTTCCCCCCAAATCATGTGTTAGTTCAAATGTTTAAAAGTGATTATGTTTAGGTCAACTAGTTTACCGAAAGACAAATTACTACCACTTACAAGAGTGGAGTGGTAGACTGAAAATGGAGTGATTGTAGCGCAATCAAATATAGTGCTTCTCTCTGAGAGTCATGCTGTTTCTCTGTAGGGACTCTGCTGGCTAATAAGAGGGAAAAGATATTTACCAAAAGCTCCTATTCTCTCTAACACAAGCTAGATAAATAATTCGATGGTCTTCATCAACATTTGTACTTACTGAAGATTATTTTCTAAATTAACAATGGGAAAGAGGACAATATTTATGCTAACCTACATGGGAAATCTGTAGTTCAAATGGTAAAGAATCTGCCTGCAGTGCTGGACACCTGGGTTCAATCCCTGGTCAGGAAGATCCCCTGGAGAAGGGCATGGTAACCCACTCCAGTATTCTTGCCTAGAGAATCCCATAGACAGAGGAGCCTGGCAGGCCACAGTCCATGGGGTCACAAAGAGTCAGACACAACTGCACAACTAACACACACACACACACACACACACACAGGAAAACTAGTTTTTGAGAGCAGAAGTGAATAAACAGCCTATTGCTACAGCTTTAAAACTCTAAAATTTCTTTGAATTGTAGAAATTAAACAGGGAATGCTGTCAAATAAGACAATATGTCTAGTCATCAACAATCTAAGCAGTTAATAATTAATATCCACTGATTTCAAAGAGAATTCAGTTATCTTCCACTTACATGTTTTGCAGTCTGCAACTATGTGTTGTCACAATCCTCATAATTGCCTAAGCCAAAAATCTCAGAGAAGGTTAAGTTGCTCTCTTTTTATAACATCCTGTACCCAGTTCCCTTGAAGGTATTGGGTGTAAAGAAAGAAGTGACAGTTCCATCCTGAAGTAGCCTAGCAGTCTGAGGGTTTGGCAGGCAATGGGGCCTCTGAGAATATTAGGAAAAATCCCCCTCTTTCTCAAAACATTCTCAGCTTTGCCCTAGGGATCAAGGCTTGGAGAGTAGACAGCTTTTCCCACTACTGGAGGCCACTGTGAGGATGTCAACCTTCACACACCTAGACCACATCTCAGTATTTAATCCACCAGCAAATCCTGTCATTTTAATTTTCAAAATAGATTTAAAAGTATAACTCTCATATACACTCCATTGCCACCACCACATTCCAAGAAACTGACATTTTATGTTATCTGGATTGAGTTGTGTCCTACCATAGAGTCTTCCTGATCATACAGTTGTTCTCTTATAGCTTATTCTTCATACAATACCTTAAGGCATTATTTCAGTCATTTTTAACATCCTCCCCAATGCCTTCCCATATCACTCTTGAGCTCCAGAATCACTGCAGATGGTGATTTCAGCCATGAAATTAAAAGACCCTAGCTCCTTGAAAGGAAAGCAATGAAAAACCTAGACAGCATATTAAAAAGCGGAGACATCACTTTGCCAACAAAGTTCCATATAGTCAAAGCTGTGGTTTTTTCAGTAGTCATGTATGGATTTGAGAATTGGACCATGGTTGAGTGCCAAAAAATTGATGCTTTCGAATTGTGGTGGGCTGAAGAAAACCCTTGAGAGTCCCTTGGAGTTCAAAGAGATCAAACCAGTCAATCCTAAAGATAATCAACTCTGAATATTCATTGGAAGGATTCATGCTGAAGCTGAAGCTCCAATCCTTTGGCCACCTGATGTGAAGAGCCAACTCATTAGAAAAGACCATGATGCTGGGAAAGATTGAAGGCAAGAGAAGGGGGCAGCAGAAGATGAGTTAGTTGAATGGCATCACTGACTCAATGGACACGAATTTGAGCAACTCCATTAGATAGTGATGAAAAGGGAAGCCTGGCATGCTCCAGTTCATGGGGTTGCAAAGAGTCAGACGACTTAGCGACCGAACAACAAAAAATCACTCTAGACAAAAGAGAAACCATTTATAGTCATCAGAAACAGCCCATTGACTCTCATCAGTAATCCTGAGAAATACTAACTACAGTTTTGATAACTATAGTCATTTCTGAACTTTTTCCGTTCACTCTTCCTAGAATTATTTATCCTACAAATGAAGATGGCTGCATCTTTGTTTACCTCCGACAATCTATTTAAAATTGCATCCATAGTGGTGAAAAATCTTAGCTGACACTGACTAGCTGACTAGTTGGCTAAATTTATAACAGCACTAGCTAGGTCTTTAGATTGTGCCATCCGCACCAACAGCAACGGCAATCTAAACCATCAAAAACGGTGCATCCAACTGCAATACATATTAAAAGCTATATTTTACCTTCACAACAGACTTGAATAATTAATATAGTCCCCAGTTTTAAAAACTAAACTGAGTTTTATAAGTGTCAAAAAATTTGCCTAAGATTATAGTGTTTAAGTCAGAGTAGAAAGTGAACTCTGGGCTGTTCTGAATTAGCATCCTCATGGTTATGAAAAACCTGCTAGTAAACTTCTGTCGATTACCATTAGAGCTTCCCTGTTATTTGGCACATTAGATTTGCCTTCCACCTTGAAACACTGCCCATTCCATCACCAGATAAATAGGAAATAGAAATAAAATATTCTAAAACTGCTTAATTTTGCAGTACTGTTTTACCTGCTGTAACGCCTTAATTGTGGACACTATCCAATACTTCATACTCATTTCTAGATTGAAAATCCTACTTTTCCTAATTTAATTGTTTCCAAGTTACTGAAATAAGACACAATTAAAATATAATTGCATCTCTCTTGGGTCTCCTCATTTCTTCTGCTGCCTCTAGATAAAGGTGTTCCAACAAAGCATGCTTATGATCCTCACTTTAGAAATTTGTCACCTCGTGAAAATCATCTGTTTTGATTTAAAAAGGGAAGATCATGGCTGAGAGGTCACACGTCTTAGATGTTATAGGGCTGAAACTGGGTTGTCAGACATCTGCATTTCAATATACTTCTTCTGTCTTATGATCTCATTAAATAGTTTCTCAAATGTTAATTCACAAATAGGCAGTACTAACTTCTCATTCATGTATAAGTACATATCTTTGATTACACATTTAATCTTGGGTGACTAGCATAATTTCTAATTCAGCAAGTGTGAATTCAGTTTCATATTTTTTAGCAGCCATTTCTAGAAATTCCCCGTCTTAGTTTTTCTTTGTATTTTAATAGGCACAAATATCTTCCTGGATATACATACTAGACACATTGAATATTTATTAATTCCTTTGATCTTTATCCAGCATCACCTGTTCAGCTACAATAATATCCTTTGGATAAAGATTTATACCCTTGTTTACACATTTATTTACTCACTGTTGCTTTACTTTTCCTGAAATCCAATATACAAGTACTGTATTTTTAAAGTAATATTTGCTGGTAATCACAAAAGCTAGATGATAATAAAGTAGAACTTCTACTAGGCTCTTGAAACCTATAGCATGTATTTGTATTAAGAAAAATAGATAATATTTACTTATAAGGTGTTATGTATCAAGGGCTATAATATATTCTTATTCTAACTGATGTGTTCTTAGTCACTTTTCTATATTGCATGCTCTAATTGATATAAACATTATTTACTATTTCTCTTATGCTCATGTTTTCATGTCTGTTCCATAATGAGTCCTTGAAAAATGTGTAGTGGCAAATCATATTATTCCTTTTAATTATTGTCTATTAGGAACAAACTCATTAGCGTGGAAATACAACTTCTGTCTCCAAAGGATAAAATAAATGACTCATATCAAGATCGATCTTGAGAACAGTTCATCCCACCCAGTTCAATAATAGGTGTATAATGTTTCAAGATTGGAATAGGAGGGTTGAATTGTTCTATGTGGGAGAATAGGGCTAACGTTTTATTAAGAAATTATTAATGTGATACTTTAAAATTGCAAAGTAGATTTGATAGAAATAGAAGATTCAATCCATCCAAGAGAAGACAAGGAGAAATGAATTGAACTCAAATAATAAGTGTCATGATTGTCATCTCTCTTGCTCTTCAGCTCCAAAGAAATTAGGAAAGATACAGAAACACTAGACATCCAAGAGATCTGGGAAGAATGGATTCAGGTGGTGCCTTGGCTCTCACAACTATCAGCCCTAGGACTGAGGTAGAATCTCCCCCTATGATTATAGAATAGTAATGTGATATATCATTAATAATTTTGAAGTTGGAAATTATTGAGATTTTAATTATGCAGCTGCTTTTTATAGGTTTTCTAGAAGAAACAAAAGACAGGATGCAGAAGCTGCATGCATTCTAAACAGTAGAGATAGAACAAAAGCATGCAAGCACTCCCTTAGTCTTTCAATTTACCACTGATTTTTTTGTCTTAGATTCCTCCGTGAAACCACTCACTTAAGTATGTAATGGAATCTAATTTTTTCTCATTGATTTATTTCAAGTCATTTTATAATCAAAGTCATATCACACTTACTCACCTTTATTTTATATTTTAAAAAGTTATATTCTATAGTCAGTCTTCTTATACTATCATCTACTTTCTTTGAAAGTATATTCATCAACCTAAAATATCCTTTTTTGTATTTATAATCTAAGCCATTTTTGCTGTCTATTATATAGATATTCTGTCATGTTCATTGGTAATTTCACACATACTTGTGCTTTGTTCTAGAGTATATTTAAAAGCCCTGAAAATAAAGTATACATCTTATTCTTGTTCCATGTCTCTTCTAGTCATTCTGGTATTTTAGCAAAGCTGAAGATTAATCATTTTAGTTGATTGACATTTTCCCCAAATATCATCACTGTTTCTGCATACAAAAGGAAGACACAGAATACCCATTTTGTTACTCTTTGACTTAGTTGCATGATTAATGTGTATTCTAAGAAGATATGAAATTATTTTGCATACATAATTTTCCAAAATATAATCATAGATTTAAAGGTTTAATATTATTTTTAAGTAAAGTGTTAGAATTCAGTAACTCCTATTTTTTTTAGTTAAATGCCACTTAAAGCAGAGTGCCCAAAGCAGAATATATTGGGTGATAACTAAAACAAATAGCATTATGATCTGAAGAGAAATAGAAACTAAGCTGTTTTTATTCTCTATAGTGACCAATCATCTATAAATGAAATAAATTATATCTGGGAAAGTGATACTCTTTCCAGATTGACATCCTGGGTATTTTACAGGAAAAATAAAAACTAATAAAATGTGTATAAACATAACTACCTCATTAGATGCTTAATGTGTTTTAATAGTTAAATTGGTGCATAAGATTATATGGATTGTCCACTTCCATAAATCAATGTGTTTGCTAACTATAACAGGTACCTTTTTTGTACTATTAGTTCAAAGTATTATAACATTTATAGCAGTAAATTGTCTATCTATGTGCTTCACATTTGAAGATATAACTATTATCTACTTGACCTGCATACAGATTTCTCAGGAGGCAGATCAGGTGGTCTGGTATTCCAAAAAAGGTCCAAAGCTATGGTTTTCCAGTAGTCATGTATGGATGTGAGAGTTGGACTATAAAGAAAGCTGAGTGCAGAAGAATTGATACTTTTGAACTGTGGTGTTGGAGAAGACTCTTGAGAGTCCCTTGGACTCCAAGGACATCCAACCAGTCCATCCTAAGGGAAATCAGTTCTGAATATTCATTGGAAGGACTGATACTGAAGCTGAAACTCCAATACTTTGGACACCTAATGCAAAGAACCGACTCATTGGAAAAGACCTTGATGCGGGGAAAGATTGAAGGCAGGAGGAGAAGGGGATGACAGAAGATGAGATGGTTGGATGGCATCACTGATACGATGGATATGAGTTTAATTAGGCTCCAGGAGTTAGTGATGGACAGGGAAGCCTGGTGTGCTACAGTCCACAGGGTTGCAAAGAGTCAGACATGACTGTGTGGCTGAACTGAACTAAACTGATTATCTACTTACATGAAGAAAGGTTTATTTTTATATTAATGTAAAATTATTTAATTTTACAATAGCAAATCTGGCATTAACGTGTAAAACACTGTGGAAACAGATTCTATTAATATTATTATCAATCACTAAAATAAAATTAGAAAGACAAGAAACTTTGATATACAGAGACAAAGGCAGGGAAACCAAGAACACCATGATTAAAAGGATTGGTGCAGATGTCAGCCTGCATTTTCTGGACTCAAAGAAACTATAGCTATGTACTTAAATAATTTAAGTTCAATGTGGACACTAAAAATGAGTTTCTGTAAAACCATTCTGAAATTGTCATCTCTATATATCAAATTTTACTCAGCTATTAAATTCTGACTATATTGAGGCAGCAGTCACTTAATTGGAGATTTGAGGAGAATTCACCACTACAACAATTATAAGTTTCATGTTGCAGCATATTTCAAATGAAATCAAATGTTTTATGAAGTGGAATTCATGATTTTGATCAAATTCTCTCCCCCTTTCCCTTTGGTAACCATAAATTTATTTCCTATGTCTATGAGTCTGTTTCTGTTTCATAAATTTATTTGTGTCATAGTTTAGATTTTACATATGAGTGATATCACATGGTATTTGCCTTTATCTTTCTGACTTACTTCACTTAATATGATCATCTCTAGGTCCATCTATGTTGTTTCAAATGACCTTGCCTCATTATTTTCTGTAACTGAATGATATTCCATTGTGTATACATATATATATATATATATACATATACATATATATATACACATACATACATACATACATATATATATGAATGTGAACGTGTTAGTCACTCAGTCATGTCTGACTCTTTGCAAGTCCATGGACTTTACACCCTCCAAGCCCTTCTGTCCATGGAATTCTCAAGGCAAGAATACTGGAGTGGGTTGCATTTCCTTCTCCATGGGATCTTCCCAGCACAGGGACTGAACCTTGGTCTCCCACATTGCAGGCAGATTCTTTACTGTCTGAGCCACCAGATAAGCTGTATATATATATATATATGCTATATCTTCTTTATCCATACATCTGTTGATGGACTTTTAGGTTGCTTCCCTGTTTTGGTTGTTGCAAACCTTTCTTCTCTGAACATTGGAGTGCATGTATCTTTTCAAATTAGATGTTTCTCTGGATGCAGGCCCAAGAGTAGAATTTTGGGATCATATGGCAACCCTATTTTTAGTTTTTTAAAGAATCTGCCACTGTTTTCCATAGTGGCTGCACCAATCTACATTCCCACCAACAATTAGGAGGGTTCCATTTTCTTTGCATCTTCTTCAGCACTTGATATTTTTAGACTTTTAAATGATGACCAATCTGACTGGGGTGGGGTGTCATCTTATTGTAGCTTTGATTTGCATTTCTCTAATAATTAGCAATTTTGAGCATTCTTTTCATGTACCTATTGGCCATGTATGTCTTCTCTGAAGAAATGTCTATTTAGATCTTCTGTCCATTTTTTGATTGGGCTGTTTGGTTTTAATTTTTTATTAGGTTGTTGAGATGTTTGTGTATTTTAGAAATTAAGCCCTTGTCAGTTGCAGCACTTTAAATGTTTTCTCCCAGTCCATAGGCTGTCTTTTGCTTTATTCATGGTTCCCTTTTCTGTGCAAAAGCTTTTTTGATTAGTTCCTATTTGCTAATTTTTGCTTTTATTTCTGTTACCTTGGAAGACTGACCCAAGAAAAAACATCAGTACAACTTATGTCAGAAAATGTTTTGCCTGCGTTCACTTATAGGAGTTTTATGATATCATGTCTTGTAAGTCTTTGATCCATTTTGAGTTCATTTTTGAATAGTGTGAGGGTGTGTTCTAACTTCATTGACTTACATGTGGTGTCCAACTTTCCCAGCACCAGTTGCTGAGGAGACTATCTTTCTCTCATTATATAAGCATGCCTCCTTTGTTGAAGGTTAATTGACTGTAGGTGTGTGGGTTTATTTCTGGGCTTTCTATTCTGTTCCATTGATCCATGTGTCCATTTTTTTTTTCCCCCAGTACCACACTGTTTTGATTACTGTAGCTTTGTTTTGTAGTCTGAAGTCTGGGAGGATTATACTTCTTGCTTTCTTCTTTTTCCTCAGGATTGTTTTGGCAATTCTGGATCTTTTATGGTCCCATAGAAATTTTAGGATTATTTGTTAAAAATCTCATGGGTAACTTGATAGGGTTCACATTAATCTGTAGATGCTATGGGTTTTATGACCAATTTAATGATATTAATCCTTCCAATCCAAGAGCATGGGATAATTTTCCATTTATCTGAATCATCTTTAGTTTCCTTCATCAATGTTTTAAAGTTTTCAGTATCTAAATCTCTGTGGGAAGTAGCAACATGAATGCATAATGTTATTTAAGTAACATCAGTCATTGTTATTTGAATATATTACTGTATCTGTTATATATTTCATTATAAAGGCATATTTGAATATTATCGGTGTTGACTATTAGACATTTAGATATACTTTGAATGGTAAAAGGAGAGAATCTGTAACTTGTGGTCCTGTAAATATTTTTCACTGTATAACTAAACAGATATTGAGATCAAATATATTTCAGTAGCCAGGCATTGAATATAAGTATAGATAGAATCTGTTCTAATAGAGAATACACTTCAATTAATACTAAATTTGACATTGTGTAAACCTGAGAACCTTCAAAAGCCAACTAACTAAGAAAGATGACTTACTGAAGACAAATCAGACTGAGTTATGAAAGCAATTATCTATAAATGAGAAATGCAAAATCTTAAATCCCTTTTATTCCAATCTCAAGTGGTTAATACATGACTCTGCATAAATCACACAAAATATTCTTTGAATTTCCAAGCTGACCTCATCTGGAAAGCTGAATTTGTCATTTAAATATCCCATCTTCCTGAATATGAAGAAGAACAATAACCAAAAAACCCTTCACAATGTCCCTTTTACATTCATTCAAAATATTTACATTAATATATAAAAGTACATGGAAAAATCAGTTTGAAAACAATGCAAAATGAGTTAGAATGTGAAGATATTATAAATGTTGCCCTTGTTCTGACTTGTTCTATAGCATACCACTAAATTTTAACATACTCAATCATTGATTTTTTAATATCTAGGGTCAAGGTTTGATGTTAAAGCTTTAATGAAAACTGTTAAATTTTTGTTTTTATGTTTGAGATTATCCAGTTAGTTTATGCCATTTGTAAACCTAATTATTTCATGAAGTCTGAAAGAAATTGCATTATATTTCCCTCGAATTTAATTTCTTGACACCAGTGCATGTACTTTTCAGTCTGTATTATTGTGAGTATTCCAAAGAGAGAAGAGACTATCCATGTGAATTTTCATGCCACATGTGGGTGAAATGGAGGAAGATGAGAGGAGGGGTAGGACATGGGAGAGAAAGGATGGTAAGGATTTGGGAGGGGCTTCATCTCTCAATACATACAAGATTCTCTGTATTTTCAGTTTATTAGATGTTTTCTGTCTAAAAAAAGTGAAATTCAAATTTCAATGGGTTCCCATTATATATAATTTTATCAAAATCTTATCTTAGAGAAACTTGGTTAAGAAAATATAAATGATGAAAACAGTTTTTCCATTTATTTGTTGTCCATAAATTATTGGCCATCTTCCTAGGCAACAATTTATTACCAGTTTAGCAGGAATTTCTTTCACTGTATTCTTACTTGCTAAGATGTTAATGATCGAAATATTATATATTTATACATAGAAACATATAATATTAAAATTACTTTTTTGGGAACGCATGTAAGAATTAAAGATTTTAAAATTAAAAAAATAAATAAATTTAAAAAAAAATAAAATTACTTTGGGCTTAATGATACTTCCATATACACTTAAAGAAGTGCACCAACTGTACATGTACATCTTATTAAAGTGAAGAGACTCACCAAACAAGACATTACTATCAAACTAGAAACGTTCTTACTCCCATCCCTATTCATCACTTCAGTCCTCCTCCTGAGAAATAAGCTCAATTCTGACATGTTAAATTATAGATTAGTTTAGCTGACTTTGGAAATGTATGCAATGGGAATCATGAAAATATACGATTTTGTAAGTGGCTTAACATTCTCAATATAATTTGTCATATATTTTGAATATTGTCCATCATTATTTCTTCAACTAATGCTCTTGCCTCATGTCTCTTTCTTTTCCATTGAAACCTCAATGTCATTTATGTTACACTCATTATACCCCATATTTTAATATCACATGTGCTCTTTTTTTTAACCTTATAATTGTCTCTCTCATCTTCAGACTGTGCATTTTCTTCTGATATATCTTCAAGTCAACTAATTCACTTTTCAGCTTTTTAAAATGTGTTGTAAAACCTACTCATCGAATTTTGAGTTTTAATTATTTTATCTTTAGTTTTGAAATTTTTGGTAAATGCCGGGAGTTGGTAATAGATAGGGAGGTCTGGCGTGCTGTGGTTTATGGAGTTGCAAAGAGTCGGACATGACTGAGCAACTGAACTAAACTGAAACTTAGGGTTGATTTAATTTTTTCACTTGGCTTAGTGTCAGTTCATATATACAAAACTAATTATTTGGATTATCAGAGCTTTGAATGAAAATGAAATTATAGTTTAAGGTTTGGGATGCTATCTTACATGGAGATGGTTAGGGCAATCTAATCTTAGATTGTATAGTAGGGACACGCTATCCGGAAATCTTTGAGTTTGTGAAGTGACTTAATGGTAAAGAATCTGCCTGCCAATACAGGAGACAATGGTTCAACCCCTGGTCTGGGAAGATCCTACATGTCATGAAGCAACTAAGCCCCTGAGCCACAACTATTGAGCCTGTGTGCTAGAGCTGGGGAACCACAACTACTGAGCCCACGCACCCTAGAGCCTGTGCTTAGCGAAAGGGAAGCCTGAGCACCGCGACTAGAGAGTAGCGCCCACTCACTGCAACTAAAGAAAAGCACATAAAGCAGAAAGACCCAACACACCCAAAAGATAAAAATTAAAATAAAGTTTTATTTTTTTAAGTTTGTGAACTATTGTCTCAGTCTTGTGTACCTTTATCCCAGAGTGACTTTCTCCATATTTCCCATTCTAAAGCTTCCTTGCAATAGTCTCTTCTCTTTGAAAGACACTACTTTTCAACATTTCCTCTACTTAGTGAAGCCCCTGAAAACCCTGTATAGCTTTGTAGCATCTTAACAGATTTGGGCTCCCTTTATCAGACTTTCAGCTACACTGTTTAATAAATATTGTCTTTAGGAACTAGCAATGCCAAATAATTGGACTGACATTTCTTGGCTTCTCCTATTTCTTTCATTTTGACCCTACAAGTCTGCATTGATTGACAGTTTTCTAGAGGCATCAAGCATATTTTTAACACTCTTGAGATTTCAGAGTGTGTGTTTTTTTTTTTTTACTAGCAATCTTAGTTCAAAATAACTTATGCCAGAAACAAAACTAATGCTTTGTAATATTTATTGCCTGAAAGAATGTGAGATAAGCAATTTATATGTTTTATTACAAATAAATCTGTAAGAACGTTGTAAATTGTATAATGTCCACTGTTATATGTATTCACATTTATATTATCCAAAATTGTTTAAATTAGAGGAATACATATTATTGAATAATTTGAATAGAAGCATAAAAATGTGACTATATACAAACACATGGCTTCACAGTGGGTTTCAATAGAATGTAATTTGATATGTGTTTACCATCAAAATAGAGTTTGAAAAACTTATCTAATGGTTGAATGGCTTATTTTTATGAAACTGTCTGTGATACTTAAAAAATACATTTCTGGTCAAGTATTTACAATGTTTAGATTCATATTTCTAAGAGTGTTTCATTTGATGTATGTCTGATTGGGGAAGAAAAGTAACTAAAAGATGACCAATTTTCTCATTTCAGATTTTTTATAGGTAGATGAAAAACTACAGACATAAAGAGGTATGAGTAGCGAACAAATATAAAAAGTAGGTTACTAAAAAATTGAGTTTCTCATTTTATAAATTATCGCAAAGTCACTTCAGTCGTGTCTGACTCTGTGCGCCCCCATAGACAGCAGCCCACCAGGTTCCCCCGTCCCTGGGATTCTCCAGGCAAGAACACTGGAGTGTGTTGCCATTTCCTTCTCCAATGCATGAAAGTGAAAAGTGAAAGTGAAGTCGCTCAGTCGTGTCTGACCCTCAGCGACCCCAATAGTGTTTCTCAAATAACACTTTTTAAGCAATAGTAATATAGATAAGGAGGTGATTCTTGAAATTAGTGGTTAAAGATGATACATATAGGAATTACCCCTTTTTTTTTCTAATCCAGAGTGATTAGGTATGTGAATGTATATGTGTGTCTCTGAACATGTATTTTGTAAGCCTATGTACCTATTGCAGATGCTCACATAATCCCATTTGCACAAACTTGTTTTTATGTCTGCACCATGTAAGAATTTACAATATTGGTAATAGTTCTCCAGAGAAAAACAATCAATAGAAAGTGAAGTCGCTCAGTCGTGTCTGACTCTTTGAGACCGCATGAACACTAGGCTCCTCCGTCCATGGGATTTTCTAGGCAAGAGTACTGGAGTGGGTTGCCATTTCCTTCTCCAGGGAACTTCCCAACCCAGGGATCAAACTCAGGTCTCCCACACTGTAGACAGACACTTTACCGTCTGAGCCACCAGGGAAGTAAAAAATAATCAATAGGATATGTGCTGTTTAGTGGCTAAGTGGTGTGCAACTCTTTTGGGACCTCACGGATTGCAGCCTGCCAGGCTCCTATGTTCATGGGATTTCCCACCCAAGAATACTGGAGTGAGTTGTCATTTCTTTCCCTAGGGGATCTTCTCAACCCATGGATCAAACCTGTGTCTCTGGCATTGGCAGACACTCTTTACCAATGAGTCACCTGGGAAGCCCTAGGATATGTGGGTATACAGAAAAAAATTATTTTAAGGAATTTGGTCACATGATTGTAGGGGTTGCCATGTCTGAAATCTGCAGGGCAGGCTGGCAGACTGGAGACCCAGGGAAGAACTGATATGGTAGCTCAAGACAAAAGGCAACCTGTAGGCAAAATTCTCAGTTTTTATCTATTTTGGCCTTCAAGTGGTTGGATGAGGCTCACCCACATTATGAAGAGTAATCTGGTTTACTCAAAGTCTAAAGTCTAAAGATATAAACATTAATCTCCTTTAAAATATTCCTTTACAGAAAATCTGAACTGGTGTTTGAAAGACACCTTTGTATCATGACATAGTCATATTGATGAATAAAATTAACCAACAGTTCTTAAATCATGACCTTATACATCATAATATTGAACTTCATTTTTTTCTTGAATTAAGTAATGGAAATCAAACAGCAAGTTCAGACTGTTTAATGAATTATGAGTCTAGTGTTTAGAGTAGTCCAAGAGCTTTATGTAAGGAGAGATAAAAAATGTTTGATTTCATGATATTCCCAGATCTTGGCTGCTCAGAAAGAATAGAAGGGAATGATAAATCTCCTGAACCTTACTAAACATAAAATAGAAATGATTCAAGATGCATATTGTTCTATCAAACCCTGAAGGGGAGATGGCAAGCAGGTTCTCAGGAAGAGATAGAGGCCTTATCAGTAAAGGATCCTCAGAATGTGAGGGATTTGTTCCCATAAAGAGAAGTTGATGAAGAAACTGCAATTATTCAGTAAAAAAGCACAACTGATGCATGAAAATATACAAAGTCAATCATCATTATTCATGGATTCCATATTTGCAAATTTTCCTACTCACTAAAATTTATATGTAATCCTCCAATCAATGTTCCTTGGCCCTTTTGTGTCATTTGCAGACAGGCACAGAGAGATGGAAAATTTGAATCACCTTCACGTTTCAATCTAAGGCCAAAAACGGTGGCTCTAATTTATTGTTTCAGCTCTTATACTATAAATATATCCTTTCCATGATATGTTTAATACCATATTTTTTGGATTGTTGTGCCTTTTGCTGATGATTTCACTATTTAAAGTGTCCCCGAAGGAAAATTATGACCAACCTAGATAGCATATTCAAAAGCAGAGACATTACTTTGCCAACAAAGGTCCATCTAGTCAAGGCTATGGTTTTTCCAGTGGTCATGTATGAATGTGATATTTGGACTGTGAAGAAAGCTGAGCATCAAAGAATTGATGTTTTTGAACTGTGGTGCTGGAGAAGACACTTGAGAGTCCCTTGGACTGCAAAGAGATCCAACGAGTCCATCCTAAAGGAGATCAGTCCTGGGTGTTCATTGGAAGGACTGATGCTGAGGCTGAAACTCCAATACTTTGGCCACCTTTTGCAAAGAGTTGACTTATTGGAAAAGACCCTGATTCTGGGAGGGATTGGGGGCAGGAGGAGAAGGGGACAGCAGAGGATGAGATGGCTGGATGGCATTACTGACTCAATGGACTTAAGTCTGGGTATACTCCGGGAGTTGATGATGGACAGGGAGGCCTGGCATGCTATAATTAATGGGGTCACAAATAGTTGGACATAACTGAGTGACTGAACTGAACTGAACTGAACTGAACTGAAAGTGTAGTGCTAAATTTCTGTTCAGAGTTCCTAAGCACAAGGTGGTGGTATGTCTAAAAATAATACAAGTGTTAGATAAACTTTATTCAGGCATGAATTGTGGTACTGTTGGATAATATGTATTAAATAATGTGTCTAAAATGTATATGAAAGAAGATTATGTGTTAATCTGCTGATGAAACTGTTGAGACTGGAGTCATACAAGGACCTAACTCTATATTTCACTTAGTAGTAAGGTTTTAGTCTTTGCTAATTGAGAGTTCCTGGTTCAGTTAAGTTCAGTGCAATTGCTCAGTCATGTCTGTTCTTTGTGACCCCATGGACTGCAGCACACCAGGCCTCCCTGTTCACCAACTCCCAGAGTTTACTCAGACTCATGTCCATTGAGTTGATGATGCCATCCAACTTTCTCAATCTCTGTCATTCCCTTTTCTCACATTCAATCTTTCCCAGCATCAGGCTCTTTTCAAATGAGTCAGTTATTCACATCAGGTGGCCAAAGTATTGGACTTTCAGCTTAAGCATCAGTCTTTCCAATGAATATTCAGGACTGATTTCCATTAGGATGGACTGGTTGGATCTCCTTGGATCTCCTTGCTGTCTAAGAGACTCTCAAGAGTCTTCTCCAACAAAACAGTTCAAAAGCATCAATTCTTTGGTGCTCAGCTTTCTTTATAGTTCAACTTTCACATCTATACGTGACCACTGGAAAAACCATAGCTTGACTTGATGGACCTTTGTGGGCAAAGTAATGTATGCTTTTTAATATGCTGTCTAGGTTTGTCATAACTTTTCTTCCAAGGAGCAAGCGTCTTTTAATTTCATGGCTGCAGTCACCATTTGCAGTGATTTTGGAGCCCCCAAAATAAACTCTGTCACTGTTTCCACTGTATCCCCATCTATTTCCCATGAAGTGATGGGATTGGATGCATTAATTTTCTGAATGTTGAGCTTTAAGCCAACTTCTTCACCCTTTCTTTCACTTTCAACAAGAGGCTCTTTAATTCTTCTTTGCTTTCTGCCATAAGGGTAGTGTCATCTGCATATCTAAGCTTATTTATGTTTCTCCCAGCAATTTGATTCTAGCTTGTGCTTGCTTCATCCAATTCAGCATTTCTCATGATGTACTCTGCATATAAGTTAAATAAGCAAAGTGACAATATACAGCCTTGATTTACTCCTTTGCCGATTTGGAACCAGTCTGTTGTTCCATGTCCCATATCAGAGTTATAGCTAAAGTAGAAGAAGTGCAAGAAGCTAAAGTGGATATAACTTCCAAACATCATCTTTTAACCTTATCTGTAAGTGGTCTAACAGCTGTTTCTGCTTTATTGACTATGCCAAAGTCTTTGACTGTGTGGATCACAATAAACTGTGGAAAATTCTGAAAGAGATGGGAATACTAGACCACCTGACCTGCCTCTTGAGAAATCTGTATGCAGGTCAGGAAGCAACAGTTAGAACTGGACATGGAACAACAGACTGGTTCCAAATAGGAAAAGGAGTACGTCAAGGCTGTATATTGTCTCCCTGCTTATTTAACTTATATGCAGAGTACATCATGAGAAATGCTGGACTGGAAGAAACACAAGCTGGAATTAAGATTGCCAGGAGAAATATCAATAACTTCAGATATGCAGATAACACCATCCTTATGGCAGAAAGTGAAGAGGAGCTAAAAAGCCACTTGATGAAAGTGAAAGAGGAGAGCAAAAAAGTTGGCTTAAAGCTCAACATTCAGAAAATGAAGATCATGGCACCTGGTCCCATCACTTCATGGGAAATAGATGGGGAAACAGTGGAAACAGTGTCAGACTTTATTTTGGGGGGCTCCAAAATCACTGCAGATGGTGACTGCAGCCATGAAATGAAAAGACGCTTACTCCTTGGAAGAAAATTTATGACCAACCTAGACAACATATTCAAAAGCAGAGACATTACTTTAACGACTAAGGTCCGTCTAGTCAAGGCTATGGTTTTTCCTGTGGTCATGTATGGATGTAAGAGTTGGACTGTGAAGAAGGCTGAGTGCTGAAGAATTGATGCTTTTGAACTGTTTTGTTGGAGAAGACTCTTGAGAGTCCCTTGGACTGCAAGGAGATCCAACCAGTCCATTCTGAAGGAGATCAACCCTGGGATTACTTTGGAAGAAATGATGCTAAAGCTGAAATTCCAGTACTTTGTCCACCTCATGCGAAGGGTTAACTCATTGGAAAAGACTGTGATGCTGGGAAGGATTGGGGGCAGGAGGGGAAGGGGATGACCGAGGTGAGATGGCTGGATGGCATCACGGACTCGATGGAGTTGAGTCTGAGTGAACTCCGGGAGATGGTGATAGACAGGAAGGCCTGGCGTGCTGCGATTCATGGGGTCGCAAAGAGTCGGACACGACTGAGCAACTGAACTCAACTGAAGTGGTCTATGTGTTGCATTTTGACCTGCATATAGGTTTCTCAGGAGGCAGGTAAGGTGTCTGATATTTCCATCTCTTTAAGAATTTTCCACAGTTTGTTTATATCCACACAGTCAAAGGCTTGACATAGTCAATACAGCAGAAGTAGATGTTTTTTTGGAAGTCTCTTTGAAGCTCCAACTGATGTTGGCAGTTTGATCTGTGGTTCCTCTGCATTTCTAAATCTTGCTTGAACATCTGGAAGTTCATGGTTCATGTACTGTTGTTGAAGCCTGGCTTGGAAAATTTTGAGCATTACTTTGCTAGCATGTGAGATGAGTGCAATCATGTGGTAGTTTGAGCATTCTATGACATCCCCTTTCTTTGGGGTTGAAATGAAAACTGCCCTTTTCCAGTCCTGTGGCCACTGCCAAGTTTTCCAAATTTGCTGGCATATTGAGTGCAGCACTTTTCCAGCATCACCTTTTAGGATTTGAAATAACTCTACTGGAATTCCATCACCTCCACTAGCTTTGTTCATAGTGATGCTTCCTAAGGCCCACTTGACTTTTCATTCCATGATGTCTGGCTCTAGGTCAGTGATCATACCATCATGATCATCTAGGTCGTAAAGGTCTTTTTTATATGGTTCTTTTGTGCATTCTTGCCACCACTTCTTAATATTTTTTGCTTCTTTCAGGTCCATACCATTTCTCTGCTTTATTGTGCCCATCTTTGCATGCAAATTCCCTTAGTACCTTTAATTTTCTTGATGATATCTCTAGTCCTTCCCATTCTATTGTTTTCCTCTATTACTTTGCATTGAACAGTGAGGAAGCCTTTCTCATCTCTCCTTGCTATTCTCTGGAATTCTGCATTCAAATGGGTATATCTTTCCTTTGCTCCTTTGCCTTTCACTTCTCTTATTTTCTCAGCTATTTTTAAGGCCTCCTCAGACAACCATTTTACCTTTCTGCATTTCTATTTCTTGGGATGGGCTTGATCCCTGTCTCCTGTACAGTGTCATGAACCCCTGTCCATAGTTCTTCAGGCACTCTGTCTATCAGATCTCATCCCTTGAATCTATTTGTCACTTTCACTGTATAGTTATAAGTGATTTGATTTACGTCATACCTGAATTGTCTAGTGGTTTTCCATACACTTATCAATGTAAGTCTGAATTTGGCAATAAGGAGTTAATGATCTGAGCCACATTCAGCTCCTGGTCTTGTTTCACTGACTGTATAGTGCTTCTCCATCTTTGGCTGCAAAGAATATAATCAATCTGATTTTGGTATTGACCATCTGGTGATGTCCATGTGTAGAGTTTTCTCTTGTGTTGTTGAAAGAGGGTGTTTGCTGTGACCAGTGTGTTCTCTTAGCAAAACTCTGTTAGCCTTTGCCCTGCCCTTTCTGTACTCCAAGGCCAAATTTGTCAATTACTCCAGGTATTTCTTGACTTCCAAGTTTTGTATTCCAGTCCCCTATAATGAAAAAGACATCTTTTTTGGGTGTTAGTTCTAGAAGGTCTTGTAGGTGTTCATAGAACTGATCAACTTCAGCTTCTTCAGCATTGTTGGTTGGGGCAACAACTTGGATTACTGTTATACTGAGTAGTTTGCCTTGGAAGTGAAAAGAGATCATTCTGTCATTTTTGAGATTGCATCCAAGTACTGCATTTAGGACTCTTTTGTTGACTATGATGGCTATTCCATTTCTTCTAAGGGATTCCTGCCCACAGTAGTAGATGCAGTGGTCATCCGAGTTAAATTCACCCATTCCAGTCCATTTTAATTTGCTGATTTTGAAAATGTCATTGTTCACTCTTGTCATCTCCTTTTTGACCACTTCCAAATTGCCTTGATTCATGGACCTAACATTCCAGGTTCCTATGCAATATTGCTCTTTACAGCATCAGACCTTGCTTCCACCACCAGTCACATCTACAACTGGGTGTTGTTTTTGCTTTGGCTCCGTCTCTTCTTTCTTTCTGGAATTATTTCCCTACTGATCAGTAGCATACTGGGCACCTACTGACCTGGGGAGTTCATCTTTCAGTGTTCTACTTTTTTGCCTTTTCATACTGTCATGGGGTTCTTAAGGCAAGAATACTGAATGGTTTGCCATTCCCTTCTCCAGTGAACCACATTTTGTCATAATTCTCCACCATGGCCTGGTGTTCCTTTTTACTTTATAGTGTACGAGTACTATAGTTAATGAGAATCAACTGCATGTGTGGTTTCAAGTGTGTGTTTGTGTGTGTGTGTGTGTTGATACCCATCTACTAATATATATAATATTAATTAATGACAGCATTCATCAACTAAATGTGTGAGCACTTTCGCTGAAAATGGAGTTTCAGTTCAAATATAGTGTACTTAATTGCTTATGACTAGTATTTCACATCTTCACCTTTGATGCACAGACCTGATATTTGTACAATAAATATTTCAGACTGTACATATAAAATTTTGTTGATGTTTATTGACATTTTAGCCATCAGAGCTACTGCAAGACTAATAGTTTTTGGAATTTTAACCATTTTCTCCCTTTTATCTGATGAGTCACTTTTGTTATTTAAACTAAGATCTTCCTAGGGTTGAGGTTTAATCACAGGAAGTGATCACAACTCTAAACTCTCAGCGAGCTCACAGACAAAAATCCTTTCACATTGCTTCCCAAATGGATTATATAAACATTTTATACATGACAAGAATACATTAATATATATTAGTATTGTGATAATGCTATAGACAGATGGATGTAGCAAGAGATTGCAGGAGAGATTTATTTTAACTTTGGAGTAAAGATTGGTGAATTTAACTTTCAGTGAGTCATTCTCATTAGATGATTTCGGAAAAAGTCACATAATTCCTTTAACCCTAGCATGTCTCAATTATAAATCAATAATAATGATGCAATTTTTAATTAACTTAGTGAGGAATAATTTATACTCATTTAAACTTTTAAGTGTACACATCCTTGACTTCTGACAAATATATACACTTTATACATATATATTATGTGTATATATTATATATTTTATGTATATAAACCCTAGCTCTCCCCAGGTGACTTTCAGGGGATCCCATTAACTCCTCACATAACATTTCTAAGCAGCTCCCTACTTTGATGTGCTCCTGCAGATGACAACCAGTCTGCTTCCCTAGACTCTGATCTTGCCTCCTCAGTTTACTGGGATCCCTGTGCTGTATATGAAATTCTCTTCTCTGTGTGGCCATTGGGAAATTTTTCCCATGCATAGATCTGGCCAAATTATAGAGCTTACCTTTTCACTATCTTAAAGTAGTTGCCTCAGATATTTCACCCAGTTTTATGGTTTATTGGGAGAT
This sequence comes from Ovis canadensis, assembly GCF_042477335.2. Lineage (NCBI taxonomy): Eukaryota > Metazoa > Chordata > Mammalia > Artiodactyla > Bovidae > Ovis > Ovis canadensis. The sequence continues at coordinate 36,476,928 of NC_091261.1, read as the reverse complement.
AGGCATAATATATATTCTATCATTGATGGAAGAAAAGTTATGACCAACCTAGATAATATATTGAAAATCAGAGACATTACATTGGCAACAAAGGTCCGTCTAATTAAGGCTATGGTTTTTCCAGTGGTCATGTATGGATGTGAGAGTTGGACTGTGAAGAAAACTGAAAGCCAAAGAATTGATGCTTTTGAACTGTGGTGTTGGAGAAGACTCTTGAGAGTCCCTTGGACTGCAAGGAGATCCAACCAGTCCATTCTGAAGGAGATCAGCCGTGGGTGTTCTTTGGAAGGAGTGATGCTAAAGCTGAAACTCCAGTACTTTGGCCACCTCATGCGAAGAGTTGACTCATTGGAAAAGACTCTGATGCTGGGAGGGATTAGGGGTGGGAGGAGGGATTTGGGGCGGGAGGAGAAGGGGGCAACAGAGGATGAGATGGCTGGATGGCATCACTGACGCAATGCATGTGAGTCTGAGTGAACTCCGGGAGTTGGTGGTGATGGACAGGGAGGCCTGGCGTGCTGTGATTCATGGGGTCGCAAAGAGTCGGATACGACTGAGCGACTGAACTGAACTGAACTGAACTGAGCGTAGATTTTGCAACTGTATTGGAGAGGAGAAATCTGAAGAGGCTTATAAGTGTATTATTCCTCTTTATTTAGGTAAATATGCTCTATTTATTTTTAGCGAATTTGTTCCCTATTCCCTCTCCCTCTAGAGATTTATGGTGCTTCAGAGGGATCTTATTATAAAACTATTGCTAGAACATATCATTTTCCCCTATCTATAAACAAATATTCTGTGAAATAATTAGAAATCGGAGAGGCATTCACTCTCTGCTGATTCTTGGCTTGTAATTCTTGGCTTCCACAATAATATGTAATTTATTTACATTCCATGGAAGCAGTGATAGTTTTACCCACTCCCTTGTCATCATTTGGGCTCTCTGGAAAGGTGAGAGAGATATGGATTTAGGCATACAGAATAGTATTGGTAGTAATACCTGTGAAAAGAAAAGTGGGCCAAGAGGACAAGACAGAGTTAACCACATGCCTGGAGTGCAAACATATTGGAGCCGAGTGGGGAGGTCTGAAGTATAAATTGTCCATTCAAGGTGTGCCAGTTAGTGCAGAAATCAGAAGGTCATAATACCTCTTTTCAACTTAGTCATTGACTGGGGCCACCCTGAGAAGAGAGTGTTCTCAAAAACATCCATCATGCTCATTCATTGGCAGAGGGGCACCTTGAGAATAGCATGTCCTTGGCTTGCCAGGGTCATGATTTTGGAAGGTGTGCTAGAGTGGAGATTTTGAAGAATGGCCATATCTGAACTTTCTGCTGATGTGGCAGAAGATTAAACAAATACAGGGGAAACTGAGCAAATAAATAAATACTTATTGCTGATTGGAGCCAGATTTAACTTAAATAAAATATGTCATGGTATAAATGATAAAACACTCTATGAGTAATATTACTTAATATATTTTCAGTAGTACAAATTCCTATCTTCCAGCCTTTTTGTTCCTGGATTTTTGTTCATATTAAAGAATTTGGTCTTTGGTATTTCCAAATCAACTTAGTGCTAAATTTAATTTTCATTATACTTGTTTTTGTATTTCTGGCCTTTGAATTTCTATAATGATTTTGATACAGTAACTTAGTCAAAGTTTACTTGGTGGCTGGGAAAAGTTAATTCAGTTTCTCTTAAGTATTTCATTTCCTATCAGTAGCTCTTTTAGGCCCTGGGAGAATCTGCCTTATCTCTATTATTTTCACTCTCTTCAAAGTAAACAGAGGCAGGTATTGTTATCACATCTTAGGAACAGGAAAGTTGAGCCCTGGAAATTTAATGGCTTGCCAAGGTCATTTTCACTTGAAAACACAGCTGAATCCATATTTCATGTATAGAATAAAGATTTCTTTTAAAATAATTAAATATAATTATATATTTGGGTATTTGTAGAAGGTTATGATTTTTAAAATAAGCAGAAAAATAAGCTGTGTCTTGGCACCTAGCCAATGAATGCATTGACTATTATGTAGATTTATGTACAACACTGAGGTAGCTAGGCAAGGCTTTAAAACATAAAAAATATACAGTAATTTCTCATTTCCATTTGTGCCATGAACTCATTAGAAAAATGAAGACTTCCTGTGTTTTTACAACTCTCAATCCTACCCTAGTGACATCTATTTGATTGCTTAAAAGGCTCTAATACAGGTAACTACTAACCATATTATTGACAACCAAGCTTCCATTAGCCAATTTCATGGAAGACTAATCTATTTGCATTTGCCAGGATAAAATTATTTCTGTATCTGTGCAAATTATACTATTTTGTAATTTTTATTACAACTTTTGATTGCCCTGTCAATGTAATTTGTAGTATTTATATTTTAAAACTTAGATTTTATGTAGATATTTAGATTAGTTAAAATAATCACAAATATAATATTTTTACTATATTAAAGCTAAACTTTTGAAATTAAAATCACCATTAAATATTTTCAAATATTCATTATTATAACATATTTGAAGTTTGAAGTATATCCACATAATTGTTTGATGCCTGCTAGAGAAATTAGAAAAAATTTCTGATCTACTTTAAAAGTAAGTATATGGATTGTATGGAAAATTAAGAATTGCAGAGAATTATTGCTGTTTACTATTGTGTTTCTATGTAATGGCTATATGATGTTTAAGAGGTTACTAAAAACCAGGCATCTCTTTCTATACCAGTTTTATTGACCTTGCAAATGTGATACATCATTGTTTACTGTTTTGGGCTGAAGCATTTTAAAGGGCATGCTGGGTCATTTTACAATACATTTTATAAAAATATATCATTTTAATGACCAGCAGTTATCCTCCTTTAATAGTGTTCTTTTTCTTTTATGTCAAGATTCTTGGAAATTTCATGATTGTAATTAGAAGGAAGAAGCAATTTATTATAAGCAAACAATTATTTTCTCTTTCCAGAAACAATAAGTTAAAAAACTTTAAATATGGTAATAAACAACCAAAGAAACAAAACTTAAAGTTATATTTATATGCAATATTACATTTATTTTCCCATAAAGTAGATTGTCTTTAATCCCTTTTTCATGTGTCAATTAATTTCTTACCCTCACACAAATAATACTGAGTTAATGTAACCCAATGTAAAATATAATTCCCTAATTTTATCTTGGAGACAAGTAGCTTATTTTAGTTCCAACAATTCTACTTTGATCAAAACATAGAAATATTAACATGTCCATTTTTAAAGCTTCACTTGGTGAAAACAAATACTTTTACCAAGTACTTGCACTGCTAAATGTTAGATTATATTTTTAAACAAAATTACAAGTGTGTTTAAGGTTCTCCAGAGAAACAACCAATATATGTAGATGATAGATAGACTGAAACAGATATATGTTTTCATGAGATTATGAGGATTGACTTACATGATTATGGAGGCTAAAAAGGTTCACAATATGCCATCTGCAGGCTGGAAACCCAAGAAAGCCCATGATGTAGTTCCAGTCTGAGTCTGAGGGCCTGAGAACCAGTAGAACTGATGGTATAAGTCTTGTTCAAGAGCAGGGGAAGACTGATATCCGAGCTTGGCAGTCAGGCAGAGAGAGTGAATTCTCCCTTCCTCCACTTTTTTCGTTTTATTCAGACCCTCAATGGATTAGATGATGCTCACCCACCTTGAAGGTCTTCTTCTTTACTCAGTCTGTGTATTCAAATGCTAATCTCTTCCTGAAACGTCCTCATAGATACACTCATATATATATATATATATATATATACTTTTTTTTTTTTTTTTTGCTAGGAATCCTAACAAATCTGGGAATCATGTGGAAGCTAACACAAAATTAACTACACATTTTCTACATTTCAAAACTTATATAATCCAAATTGTAGCTCAGTGTTTCTCAGTCAGTACCTTCTGCACAGGATAAATGCTGTCTACATGGTATACACAAAAATGTTTTTATATTTATCTTATAAAAGAAAATTATGTTAGAAAGGCATCCAATCAAGAACTTTAAGGTAAAATATAGTTTGACCTTGTAACTCAGGTAATTTTGGTATTCTCGATTTACCCTAATTATGTGATTTATTAAGAAATATGGTTCATACAAATATGCCTTCTGTAGAGCCAGCAGACAAAATCTAATCATGAGCACATAGAAATACTAACCCTGTTGGCCCAAATTAACTGATCCTATGTGCTAATGAATGTCAAGGAATCAAGGGAAATTTTATTTTAGCATATTAGTGCAATTGAGAGGCATACATTTATCATTTTACATATTAATGCCATTTAATATATGATATTTTATATATAATAGGATCTAATATATAATAAAATCTATCTACTTTTAAAAAGCAATATTGCCATGAATATGTTGCAGGAAGGGGAGCACCTTCCAGGGCCCAAGAGTGAGCTCTTTTTAACACTTGGAGAATAATTTTCTGAGGAGACATACTAGCTGACAAAGCAAGAGTCTTTATTGGAAAGGGGCACTGGGGTGGAGCAGCTCAGTTCAGTTCAGTTCAGTTGCTCAGCTGTGTCCAACTCTTTGCGACCCCATGAATCGCAGCACGCCAGGCCTCCCTGTCCATCACCAACTCCTGGAGTTCACTCAAACTCAGGTCCATTGAGTCGATGATGCCATCCAGCCATCTCATCCTCTGTTGTCCTCTTTTCCTCCTGCCCCCAATCCCTCCCAGCATCAGTCTTTTCCAATGAGTCAACTCTGCATGAGCAGTATGGTAAGGGAATCCAGGAGAACTGCTCTGCTATATGGCTTGCTGTCTTGGGTTTTATGGTGATGGGATTAGTTTCTGGGTTGTCTTTGGCCAATAATTCTGACTCAGGGTCCTTCCTGGTGGTGCGTGCATTGCTCAGCCAAGATGGATGCCAGTGAGAAGGATTCTAGGGTGGAAGGACGTATGGTGTCTCCTTTCGACTGTTTCCAAACTCTTCCATTTGCTGGTGGTTTGTTAGTTCTGTGATCTTTACCAGGACCTCCTGTCATAAAATAACTCACACAAATGGTTACTATTATTCCTGGCCAGGGTGGGTGGTTTCACTCAGTGCACTTCCCTTAACAACTAGATATGTTTATTTAAGGTGATAAATTAATTAATAGAAAACTTTGGACATATGCATTCTTCTCCTTGTTGCTAATACAGTATCTTTTTCCATTTGTTTACTTCTGTAATTCTTCTGACTTGAAATAAACTCTTCACTTGTTTTCCTTACTCCCAGTCTAAAGTACCACACCATACAACTCAGTTGGGGCAAATTTTGTACCTCAGGCTTGTTTTCCTGCTCCTCTTAAGAATTTAATTAGCTAATTAGCTTTCTCAGGTGTAAGCAACAGATGCCTTACATCTGTTCATAATATGTGACTAGCCAGGAGCACTTTTCCCCCCAAATTTAGACTGAAGAAATTCATTATGTCTCTTTAGTTGGCTTTTTCTTGCACACATGATTCCAGCTAGTCCTGAAGCTAATATGTTGGTCCTTAATATTATTTCTCCCCAAGGAAATCAATCTACATTGAATCTTCAGTTGTGCTAAAGGATCAGGTATTGTTTCTCTCTTTCTGTTCCTATCTAGTTCCCTAACTTTTGCCTATGTCTTCATGCTACCTGCATATAAAGAGTGCATTTTGTTGTTGTTGTTTTGATGTATTGTAACTTTTACAGAACAGATATTTTCTCACTATCTTTTGGCACATGTGTGGACTTTTTCCCCCACCACAGAGACATACATAATCTATTTATATGACCTGGTGTCCTTAAAAGCAAGCAACAAAAATGACTGACTAATCTGAGTCAAAATTATTTTACGGACTTCATATATTGCTTAGAGAATCATCCAGAAGAATCGAGGGATCTGTTGGGAAATAGAAAACAAAGGAAAGCTACAAAGTCAGAACTTAGGAAAAATCATAGTACAGAACATTCTGAGTAAAAGTCATCTTGATTGCCCACCAACACTGCCAGCACTTAAGTACTGGTGGCTACCCTGCTATCTCTGCAAAAAGGATGTTGCTGCTTTTACTGTGGCTATTAACATGGAATCTTCACATTTTTGTCACTGTAGTTCCTGGTTCAACTCTGGTACTGAAGCCATTTGGGCCTAGATCACAAATTCACATGCACTGATTTTTAGCTTCTACAAAGAAGTTTAAAACCAGTCTTTCACTGAAAATTAACAGTGGAAGGCAATCCAAATATTAGCAAATAGTAAGGAATCACACTAACTATACAAATGCAGAAATCTACTACTTCAGTGCAGAAAAATTTATATCATGTAGAATCATAAATTCAAATACCTAAAATCATACAGCATAGAACTACAGTATCTTTGTTAAAAGAACTTTCTAGGGTGATGAAAAACTTGTATATTCTGTTGATAAATGGTAAAGTATTTTCCAAAAATCCATGAAATCCATCAAATATATATGTGTGCATGCACACACATGTTAATAGTGAAAAATTACATTGTGCAAGAATTTCCATCTGTATAATCCTTTGATATATACTACTGAGAATATCTGATATCCCATTTCTAATATACACACTTAATATATAGATCATATAAGCATTATATACTTATTATATATTAGAAATTATATAAATATAATTCACATGTACATACACACATCCACATACCCCAAGGTTACAGATGTTCATGAGAAAAAGATCCAATAGAGAGCAAAATCAGAATTTGCAAATATCCTATTAAATCAGTGAAAATATATCTCTTACTATGATCCACATATATATTTCAAATACAAATCTATGCTGTACTTAATTATTTTTAATTTCATGTTTCAGAGCCCACTAGATAGTTTTTGTCAATATTTTTGAGCCAAAATGTCTTTATTGTTTCTAAATTTTATTCTTATTTTTTAAGTTAAAAGTATAAAGGATTTGTCAGCAATTTCCAAGATAAAGCAGTAATAATTAGGCTGTAATTCAAGTTTTATCATATCACATTTGTACCACTATAATTGAGTCCTCAGGCTTTTCAACTACACTTTTCTTATATATTTTGTTATTTATAATTATACTTTAAGAAAATCACTTCTCAATTATTCAGAATTGAGGGGAAAATCAAACCTTATTTTGAGCTAGAATATTCAATAAATTTTTCAAAGGAATAAATAATTTCTTCTTCAAATACTAGAGCTATTCCTCTTAACAATACCACCTTAGCTAACAATTATTTTGTTTGACAGTCCTAGTGTTCAAAATCACAGTACAAAAATTACAACTAAATAACAATTTATGAGCATTTCCTATACATTTTAGATTCAATAGGCAAAAATATCTTTATGCAGATATGAAAATTAATGATTTAATAAAATAAAAATCATCTTAAAACAATGTATCATCACTGAGTTGTATCACATATATAGTATATATTTATTCACTTATTTATAAATATGAATTAAAATTCCATAATAACTTCATAATATTTTTGTAGTAAGTTAATACAAGACAGCTGTGGAAGTTCAATATGAAAATGAATGGCAGAGAGGAGTCAGGAATATATGAAACATTATGAATCTTTCTCAGATTAAGCCCCTACTCTATCCACAATTGTGTTATATTCCAGCCTCTGCTGAAATTATTTTTCATCCTTTACCCAAACATTTTGTTTTACACTTGGATCTGAGGGTAGAAATTTTATTTACCAATTCGTTGTATGCTTTAGGTAATAAAATGTAGACTTCTAGCTATTTCTTAGAAACTTTAGTTCAGTTCAGTAGCTAAGTCATGTCTGACTTTTTGTGACCCCATGGAACTCAGTACGCCAGGACTCCCTGTCCATCAGTGACTCCCGGGGTTTACCCAAACTCATGTCCGTTGAGTCAGTCATGCCATCCAACCATCTCATCCTCTGTCGTCCCCTTCTCCTCCTGCCTTCCATCTTTCCCAGCATCAGGCTCTTTTCATTTGAGTCAGCTCTTCACATTAGGTGGACAAAGTATTGGAGTGTCAGCTTCAACATCAGTACTTCCATTAAAACTGAGGACTGATCTCTTTAGGATGGATTGGTTGGATCTCTGAGCAGTCCAAGGACTCTCAAGAGTCTTCTCTGACACCACAGTTCAAAACCTTCAATTCTTCGGTGCTCAGCTTTCTTTATAATCCAACTCGTACATCCATACGTGACTAGACAGACATTTATAGGCAAAGTAATTTCTCTGCTTTTTAATGTACTATCTAGGTTGGTCATAACTTTCCTTCCAAGAGGTTCAGTTCAGTTCAGTCGCTCAGTTGTGTCCAACTCTTTGCAACCCCATGAATCACAGCACGCCAGGCCTGCCTGTCCATCACCAACTACTGGAGTTCACTCAAACTCATGTCCATCAAGTTGCTGATGCCATCCAGCCATATCATCCTCTGTTGTCCCCTTCTCCTTGTGCTCCCAATCGCTCCCAGCATCAGGATCTTTTCCAATGAGTCAACTCTTCACATTAGGTGGGTAAAATATTGGAGTTTCAGCTTCAGCATCAGTCCCTCCAGTGAACACCCAGGACTGATATCCTTTAGGATGGACTGGTTGGATCTCCTTGCAGTCCAAGGGACTCTCAAGTGTCTTTTCCAACACTACAGTTCAAAAGCATCAATTCTTCAGCACTCAGCTTTCTTCACAGTCCAACTCTCACATCCATACATGACTACTGGAAAAACCATAGCCTTGACTAGATGGACTTTGTTGGCAAAGTAATATCTCTGCTTTTCTATATGCTATCTAGGTAGGTCATAACTTTCCTTCCAACGAGTAAGCATCTTTTAATTTCATGACTGCAGTCACCATCTGCAGTGATTTTGGAGCCCCCAAAAATAAAGTATGACACTGTTTCCATGGTTTCCCCATCTATTTGCCTTGAAGTGATGGGACAGGATTCATAGTTTTCTGAATGTTGAGTTTTAAGCCAAAGTTTTCACTCTCCTCTTCCACTTTCATCAAGAGGCTCTCTAGCTCTTCTTCACTTTCTGCCATAAGGGTGGTGTCATCTGCATATCTGAGGTTATTGAGATTTCTCCTGGTAATCTTGATTCCAGCTTGTGCTTCATCCAGCCCAGAATTTCTCATGATGTACTCTTCATATAAGTTAAATAAGCAGGGTGCCAATATACAGCCTTGATGTACTCCTTTTCCTATTTGGAACCAGTCTGTTGTTCCATGTCAAGTATGAACTGTTGCTTCGTGACCTGCATATAGATTTCTCAAGAGGAGGGTCAAGTGGTCTGGTATTCCCGTCTTTTTCAGAATTTTCCCGTTAATTTTTATTCACACAGTCAAAGGCTTTGACATAGTTAATGAAGTCGAAATAGATGTTTTTCTGGAACTCTGTTACTATTTTGATGATCAAGCAGATGTTGGCAATTTGATCTCTGGTTTCTCTGCCTTTTCTAAAACCAGCTTGAACATATGAAGTTCACAGTTCATGTATTGCTAAAGCCTGGCTTGGAGAATTTTGACCATTACTTTACTAGCATGTGAGATGAGTGCAATTGTGCAGTAGTTTGAGCATTCTTTGCCATTGGCTTTCTTTGGGGTTGGAATGAAAACTGATCTTTTCCAGTCCTGGGGCCACTGCTGTGTTTTTCAAATTTGCTGGCATATTGAATACAGCACTTTCACAGCACCATCTTTTAGGATTTGAAATAGTTCAACTCAAATTCCATCACCTCCACTAACTTTGTTTGCAGTGATGCTTCCTAAGGCCCACTTGACTTCACATTCCAAGATATCTGGCTCTAGGTGAGTGATCACACAATCATGATTATCTGGGTCATGAAGATTTTTTTGTACAGTTCTTCTGTGTATTCTTGCCCCTGTTTCTTAATATCTTCTGCCTCTGTTAGGTCCGTACCATTTCTGTCCTTTATCGAGGCCATCTTTGCATGAAATGTTCCCTTGGTATCTCTAATTTTCTTGAAGAGCTCTCTAGTCTTTCCCATTCTATTGTTTTCCTCTATTTCTTTGCACTGATAACTGAGGAAGGCTTTTTTTTTTTAATCTCCCCTTGCTATTCTTTAAAATTCTGTATTAAAATGGGTATATATTTCCTTTTCTCCTTTGCTTTTCACTTCTTTTCTTTTCACAGCTATTTGTAAGCTCTCCTCAGACAGCTATATTGCTTTTTTGCATTTCTTTTTCTTGGGGATATATTGCTCCTTGTTTCTTGTACAATGTCATTAACCTCCGTCCATAATTGATCTAGTCCCTTAAATCTATTTATCACTTCCTGTGTATAATCGTAAGGGGTTTGATTTAGATTATACCTGAATGGTCTAGTGGTTTTCCCTACTTTCTTCAACTTAAATCTCAATTTGTGAATAAGGAGTTTATGATCTGAGCCACAGTCAGCTCCCAGTCTTGCTTTTGCTGACTGTATAGAGCTTCTCCATCTTTGGCTGCAAAGAATATAATCAATCTAATTTTGGTATTGACCAACTGGTGATGTCCGTGTGTAGAGTCCTCACGTACCTTGTTGGAAGAGGGTGTTTGCTGTGACCAGTGTGTTTTCCTGGCAAAAGTCTATTAGCCTTTGCCCTGCTCATTCTGTATTCCAGGCCAAATTAGACTGTTATTCCATGTGTTTCTTTACTTTCTACTTTTGCATTCCGGCCCCCTATAATGAAAAGGACTTTTTTGGGGGGAGTATTATTTCTAAAAGGTCTTGTATGTGTTCATAGAACCTTTCAACTTAAGTTTCTTCAGCATTATTAGTTGGGTCATAGACTTGGATTACTGTGATATTGAATGGTTTGCCTTGGAAATGAACAGAGATCGTTCTGTCATTTTTGAGATTGCATCCAAGTACTGCATTTCAGACTCTTTTGTTGACTATGATGGCTATTCCATTTCTTCTAAGGGATTCTTGCCCACAGTAGTAGATATAATGGTCATCTAAGTTAAATTCACCCGTTCCAGTCTGTTTTAGTTCTCTGTTCTGAAATTGTCTTTGTTCAATCTTGCCATCTCCTGTTTGACCACTTCCAATTTGCCTTGATTCATGGATCTAACATTCCAGGTTTCTATGCAGTATTGCTCTTTACAGCATCAGGCTTTGTTTCCATCACCAGTCGCATCCGCAACTGGGTGTTGTTTTTGCTTTGGCTGCGTCTCTTCATTTTGTCTAGAGTTATTTCTGCACTGATCTCCAGGAGCATTTGGGGCCATCTACTGACCTGGGGAGTTCATTTTTCAGTGTTCTACCTTTTTGCCTTTTCGTACTGCTCATGGGGTTCTCAAGGCAAGGACACTGAAGTGGTTTGCCATTCCCTTCTCCAGTGGACCACATGTTGTCAGAACTCTCCACTATGACCCGTCCATCGTGGGTGGCCCTACACAGCATGGCTTAGTTTCATTGAGTTATTCAAGGCTGTGGTCCTTGTGATTAGATTGGTTCATTTTCTCTGATTGTGGTTTCTGTTTTTCTACCCTGTGGGGCCCTCTCTCAGCACCTACCATCTTACTGGGGTTTCTCTTAGAAACTAAATGAACCTAGAAACCTGAATGGAGGATGAAATTAAAGATTTATTATCTTACTAGTGGAAACAGTTTGAGATGTGACTTGCACGTTTATCTTTTTGTGTAAGAAGATACGTATTGGGAGGTAGGGATGCTGATGAAAACCTTCACTAACAAATTGCTTGTCAGCTGAGCATTATTATAATAGCAACATTCCAAAGCATTTATGAAATAAGCTTGCTTTCCTGAAATTTAGATCTTCAAAGAAGTTTTTAGAAAGTTCCTGAAAGCCTTACATTGAGATAACATTTTTTAAATGCTTATTTTTTAAGTAGACTTTTTTGTATGACTTTTAATGTATGAACTATTTCAAGTTTGTTTTCTGGTTTACTGATTAATTAGTAGTCTTATTCAAGACAGTATACGGTGAGATTATTTTTCTTCATTGAAAATTGCATGCTGCAATAATTTAAGTGCATACCAATAAATATCTAAGTACTTAGAATATAAGTTTTTTCCAAATGCAACTAAAGTAAATTTTAAAGTTAATTCAAACTTATCTAGTGTGTGACCAACTGATGAATATTACATTCCTAAAACTTGAATGTTTGTAGTTATACATCAAACAATCATAAAAAATTGTTTTTATGCTATTAAGTCATCTCCAGGGGGTCAAAAAATGTAGCTAATACATATGAAACAAAAATTACTGTTTTTTCCACTGATAACTGTTTTGAAGTTGCTGCTGCTAAATCACTTCGGTCGTGTCTGATTCTGTGTGACCCCATAGACGGCAGCCCACCAGGCTCCCCCATCCCTGGGATTCTCCAGGCAAGAACACTGGAGTTGGTTGCCATTTCCTTCTCCAATGCATGAAAGTGAAAAGTGAAAGGGAAGTCACTCAGTCGTGTCTGACTCTTCGTGACCCCGTGGACTGCAGTTATTTCATGTTTAATTTATAAACTATAACATACATATTTATTAAATTATATTAAATAATTTGATTTAAATATAAATCATTTTCTCTTTAGTCTCTAAGCATAGTCTTTTAAAATAAATAATTTATTATATATTATATATTAATTTCTAATAATTTAAACTCATCAAAAACAATATGTGCTTTCAGTTCAGTTACTCAGTCGTGTTCGACTCTTTACGACCCCATGAATCACAGCAGGCCAGGCCTCCCTGTTCATCACCAACTCCCGGAATTCACTGAAACTCACATCCATCAAGTCACTGATGCCATCCAGTCATCTCATCCTCTGTCATCCCCTTCTCCTCTTGCCCCCAGTCCCTCCCAGCATCAGAGTCTTTTCCAATGAGTCAACTCTTCTCAGGAGGTGGCCAAAGTATTGACTTATTATTGATATATTTAAGCAGCATACCTTCAAAGCAGTATTTTCTTATTATGCATTAAAATTGTAATTAAAATGTGACTGTTGCTATGTAATTTCATCATCATTTAACATATGAAATAAAAAGAAAGAGTTTCCCTGGTAGTTCAGCTGGTAGAGTCTGCCTGCAATGTTGGAGCTCTGGGTTTGATCCCTGGGTTGGGAAGATTCCCTGGAGAAGAGAACAGCTACCCACTCCAGTATTCTGGCCTGGAGAATTACATGGACTGAGGAGAGTAGCAGGCTACAGTTCATGGAGTTGCAAAGAGTCAGACACAACTGAGCAACTAAGTACACACCCACATAAAAAGAAAATGATGACTAAAACCTTGCAGTAATGCAAACACACACACACACACACACACCATGAGCTAAAGTATGTGTACCTACTGTAGGTCTTTATTTCCTGAGAAAACAATAGTCTGATAGTTAAGTTTGGACACATATTTTAAGGAAGGTCCCAGAGAGATGATATGGGGAGGGTGGTGGGAAGGGGGTTCAGGATTGGGAATTCATGTACACCCGTGGCGGATTCATGCTAATGTATGGCAAAACCAATACAGTATTGTAAAGTAAAAAAAATAATAATAATAAAATAAAATTTTTTAAAAAAGATAAAGAAGGTCGCAATACACATGAATTTCTGAAATTTTGCTATCCAGTAACAAAAATACAAACATATAAGCAAACAGTTTTTGGCATAAAGCATGGACATGCTAATTCTAAGCTGTAAACCAGTAACAAAACAAAGAAAGAAAATGTGAAAGTACCTCTCTCTTATTGTTCTTTGTGGTGATGAAGTTATTCAGTTTCCATAAAGACAATTGCTATACACAGGGAAGCTATGTAGAAATCAGAAAAGGAAATAAACATTGATACTATAATAAATATTGAAATTATCAGTAGATTTTCTGTTTCAAAGTAGTTTTCTCAATGTAAATGCACATGCAAATATATATTTTCAGGTCTTTAGTAATAGTAATAACACAATACCAAATATGTTCATTGGTAAATAAATATTGAATTACGAGCTTCTCTACCCAAAAGCAATAGACTGACAGATTGTATCATCCATACTGTTTCTCTATTTTCATTTTCTGAAGATTTTTGTTCTTTAATTTATAAGTTTGTCTCTGTAGAAAAGTAGAACTTTTTATTTACAGGCAAGACAGTTCAATGGTTGGGTGATTAAATAATTATAGCTCTGTGACAATTCCACTAAGTGAAATGATAAAGTAAAGTTTAGAATACCACAAAGTTTTTGATATCACAGGTTTCTGATTCATAGATTCAGTTTCCTTGCATTGGATACATTCTCTCATTTTATGGAAAACTTAAAACTTCCTGTGCCAGAACCTTTTAGGAAGTCTCAAAATTGTTAGTAAAGCAATTTTATTGACTTTGCATTACCTGTATATGACCCTAAGGGTATTTTTAAGGTATTCTCTTTTCTCAATATCCAAGCAGGCATATTTATATTACAGATCACAAACACAAAATGTAAAGTAACATACCTCAATATTTTATTAAAAGTATTTGTTTTCCCATTGGCATCCAAGTTACCATAAGTCTTTTGTGGATAGATTATTCCCTTTGCTCATTTAAAGAAGAATACAAATAAAGCATTAAAAGAATTCCAATAGTAGAAGCTTAGAAGATTTGCTCTAGCAAATATTAAAACATTAGCTATCAGACTAAGGGTTTCAGGATGGGATAAATTCTTCTTGAGACCAAAAATATATATTATTTTATGATCTCATAAAATGATATATTGTGCAGCCAAGTGTGAAAAGAAAAAGAAAGAACTTCTCTTAATAGGAAGATTGGAAATCATTTCAAAGAAAATATTCTATAGCACTGAGTATTCACTGAATTTAACTATTTTTTTCCTAAAGTTTAGAGGAAGGAGACTGTTAGATTGTTTGTTCATGGATTCAACACATTGATTGCATAATATTTACTGGGAGTATTTTAGGTACCAGAGGTGCAATAGATTAAAATCATAAAATTTCCCTGCTTTCTGGAGAGTGCATCTGTAGGAGAAAATGTAACAGATAAATAAACAGACACACAAAACAGTTTCAGTGTAAGTTCTGTGAGTAAAAATCATGCATGCTGAGTGTACTGACTACTGGTTTAAATTGAAGAGATGATATTTGACCAGATCAGAATCAAACAAGATCCAGCCATGTTGTGTACATTAGGACAGCACATTTCAGGAAGCTGGGGGGAATGAGCAGGGGGCATCCTAAGATTCTTTAACCTTGTGCTTGTGTGGAGAGTTTGATGACCAAACTACTGGCTAATGACGAAAAGTGGGGGATATAAAGTTAGAACTTTACAGCAGTTAGGTCTTGTTGCTAATTCCATTTCAAGTCAAGAATTCATCCTATATAGGAAAATAATCTAAAAAAAAGGGGTGGATATGTGTGTGTGTGTGTGTGTGTGTGTGTGTGTGTGTGTATGATTCACTGTTCTACACCCTATACTAAAAAACAACAATGTAAATCAACTGTACTCAGTTTTTTTTTAATGAATTAATTTCATGCCAAGTGGAAGAAAAGATTTTCTAATATAAAAGTAGAGAAGTGACAAACTGTATTTTTTTTTTCTCTTGGTTTACGCAAAATGAATCAGGAGATTCAATGAGAAGAAAGTAAAATCAGAAGCAGGGAATCAGTATTATTTTGGTAGCCTAAGTGAACAATCTTATTTTGTTGGTAATGATTAAAGTTTGTTTAGAATGAGGTCACATTTTCAGTATACATCTAAAATAATCTTAAATGATTGAAGATGAATTTAAAGACAGAAGATTAAAAGATGATGATTGGAAAATTACATCTTCTTTAGCTTCATGTACTTCTATTTTAGCTAGAAGGAGAAGGACGTGGGACATGGAACAATAGACTCTTTCCAAATCAGGAAAGGAGCACATCAAGGCTGTATATTGGCACCCTGCTTATTTAACTTACAAGAAGAGTACATCAGGTGAAATGCCAAGCTGAATGAAGCACAAGTTGGAATCAAGATGGCCCAGAGAAATAACATTAACCTCAGATAGGCAGATGACACCACCCTTATGGCAGAAAGTGAAGAACTAAAGAGCCTCTTGATGAAAGTGAAAGAGGAGAGTGAAATTGTTGGCTTAAAACTCAATATTCAGAAAACTAAGATCATGGCATTCAGTCACGTAACTTCAAGGCAAATGCATGAGGTAACCGTGGAAACAGTGACACACTTTATTTTCTTGGGCTCCAAAATCACTGCAGATGGTGACTGCAGCCATGAAATTAAAAGATACTTGCTCCTTGGAAGAAAAGCTATGACCAACGTAGATAGCATATTAAAAACCAGAGGCATTAGTCCATTTAGTCCAAGGAAATGGTAACCCACTCCAGTACTCTTGCCTGGAAAATCCCATGGACAGAGGAGCCTGGTAGGCTACAGTCCATGGAGTCTCAAAGAGCCAGACACGGCTGAGCAACTTTACTTTGACTTTGATAGTTTTTACAGTAGTCAGTCATGTATGAGTGTGAGAGTTGGACTGTGAAGAAATCTGAGAGCCAAAGAATCGATGCTTTTGAACTGTGGTGTTGGAGAAGACTCTTGAGAGTCCCTTGGACTGCAAAGAGATCCAACCAGTCCTTCCTAACGGAAATCAGTCCTGAATATTCATTGGAAGGACTGATGCTGAAGCTGAAGCTCCAATACTTTGGCCACCTGATGCGATTCATTGGAAAAGGCCCTAATGTTGGGAAAGACTGAAGATGGGAGGGGAAGGGTATGACAGAGGATGAGATGGTTGGATGGCATCACCGACTCCATGGACATGAGTTTGAGTAATCTCCGGGGGTTGGTGATGAACAGGAAAGCCTGACATGCTGCAGTCCATGGGGTCACATAGAGTTAGAGATGACTGAGTGACTGAACTGAGTCTAGCTTCTTGAAAATTGCCCTAAAATATTCCTATAGATGCTAATCCCCTGGTGTCTCAGCAGTAAAGAATCTGCCTGCAATTAGGACCCGCAGGAGACAAGAGTTTGATGGGGTCACATAGAGTTAGAGATGACTGAGTGACTGAACTGAGTCTAGCTTCTTGAAAATTGCCCTAAAATATCCCTATAGATGCTAATCCCCTGGTGTCTCAGCAGTAAAGAATCTGCCTGCAATTAGGACCCGCAGGAGACAAGAGTTTGATCGCTGGGTCAGGAAGATCCTCTGGAGAACGGAATGAAAACCCACTCCAGTATTCTTGCTTATAGAATCCCACGGACAAAGGAGCCTGCCAGCCTACAATCCATGGGGTCACAACGAATGAAGCGACTCAGCAAGCATGAAGGCATTGCTAGAGACAGTGATTCTCAGCATGTGCATGGGGTGGGAGAAGAACAGAGTTTCCATGTTCTATGGGTCATTTGAAGTTTGAGTTTGCATTTTGTTGTCCTTATGATTGAAGGGACCCAACTAATATTTATTCCTGTGGACATTTATCTTTGAGGTATTAGATGTCCTGATTTCAGCAGGTCTCACATAATTGTCCTGTGCCTTGAACAAATTATCAGAACCTAAAGTAACTCTATTCATAGATACAAACATATTTTAAATAGATTTAATAGTCACTGATATTTCCAGAATTGTGCATAATATTCAAAATAAGAAAAATATTTACCAGAAATTCTCACTATTTTGAAAAAATCATACCATCAATAATAATTCTTAGGGCAAATTTGAATTAAGAATACAATAAAAATGTATCAGTCTGCATTTGTATCTGTTACATAAAATTATGTACCAGAAATTTTTGAGGGTCCTTTTAACAGATTCAAAACCAAAACATTGTGACATTTGAAACATAAAATGACAGAATCTCTTTAGATTTTATCAAAAGAGGTTATATTCAAAATGAATTATATAGCTGTCACTTTATATTTACTGTTATAGAAGAGCAATTTTAAGAATGATGTTATAAAATTCTATATTGAAATTATTTACTCTTTTCTTACACTGATAAATATTTACCTTGCCCAAAGCAATGAAGACACTTTCCAATATATTCCTATGAAAGCTTTACTGTTTTTCCTGACATATTAAGAACAGTCCCTCTGCATTTGACTTATACCATCTCCCACATGGTATTCCTTTCTTACATTTGTATTCTTTTTTTATCTTTCGTTAAATTTGGATTATTTTTATTTATCTATCTTTAGTGGGATTTCCTTGGAGGGAATGATGCTGAAGTTGAAACTCCAGTACTTTGGCCACCACATGCAAAGAGTTGACTCACCGGAAAAGACTCTGATGTTGGGAGGGATTGGGGGCAGGAGGAGAAGGGGACGACAGAGAATGAGATGGCTGAATGGCATCACTGACTCGATGGATGTGAGTCTGATTGAACTCTGAGAGTTGGTGATGGACAGGAAGGCCTGGCATGCTGTGATTCGTGGGGTCTCAAAGAGTCGGACACGACTGAGTGACTGAACTGAAGTGAACTGAACTGAATGTCAATAATTCCATTCTATCCCATAATCTTTTGCTAACCCTCTTTTTTGAATTTTGATTTTAAATATGTATTTTTCAAATCTAGAATTTCCATTTATACTTTTAATGCATTCTTATATGCAATTTTCTCCATATTTTTAACTGGTTTTAAAACAATGGTAGGTCCTCTGTTTTCTTTACTATATTAACTGTATTTTAAAATCTTGGATGTACATATATGTGTAATTAGAGAGCATGTTGTACAAAATGGGTCATATGAACCTGCTAGCACTTTGAATAATTTTTTATTTTGTGCCAGTCACTTTGGGTAAGTCTTCTGGTCCTAGATGAAGTGATCTTCCTCTAGAGGTGGTTCTTTATTTCCTTTACCAATTAGAGAGATTTGGGAGCTCATTTCCTTAAGTTAATTTGTGATAAAAAATGAGCTGCAGTTAGGTAGATCTCAGAGTTCCAGCTGAGATCCTAGTGTATGCACCTGGGTCATGCCCTTGCTGCTGCTGCTAAGTGGCTTCAGTCGTGTCCAACTCTGTGTGACCCCATAGACGGCAGCCCACCAGGCTCCCATGTCCCTGAGATTTTCCAGGCAAAAACATAGGAGTGGGTTGCCATTTCTTTCTCAAATGCATGAAAGTGGAAAGTGAAAAGTGAAAGTGAAGTCACTCAGTTGTATCCGACTCTTAGCGACCTCATGGACTGCAGCCTACCAGGCTCCTCCATCCATGGGATTTTCCAGGCAAGCATACTGGAGTGCGGTGCCATTGCCTTCTCCAGGTCACGCCCTTAGGGATGCTCAAATGTTGTCTTTGCCTTTTCAGGGCTGCAAGCTTGCCAGAGTTCCAGTCAGCTTAGATTTTAGACCTCTATGCTGCACAGAATTTAAAAATGTTTTGAAAAGAAAGCATTTTAACTGCAAGACTTCAAAAATGTCCTTTATTTTTCTCTTTCCCTGAAGGAGTAGTTCTCTGCTTCTACAAAGCATAAACTCTTAGCCTCTTAGGACCGCTTAGAATTGAATAAACCACCAGGGACTCTCAGGGTACCCGTGATTAACTCATCACTGTAATCTTATCCTCCAGAATCATACCCCTTTTCATCAGTCTTGAGTTAGCCATCTCTGATACCTGTAAGCAATTTATTTTGGTGTTTTGCATTTTATCTGCTTTTTGTTTATTTGGATTTTGTTTTCATTTTTTAACCTTTTCTATACCATCAGTTCAGTTCAGTCACTCAGTCGTGTCCGACTCTTTGCGACCCCATGAATCGCAGCACGCCAGGCCTCCCTGTCCATCACCAACTCCCGGAGTTCACTCAGACTCATGTCCATCGAGTCAGTGACGCCATCCAGCCATCTCATCCTCCGTCGTCCCTTCTCCTCCTGCCCCCAATCCCTCCCAGCATCAGAGTCTTTCCCAATGAGTCAACTCTTCTCATGAGGTGGCCAAAGTACTGGAGTTTCATCTTCAGCATCATTCCCTCCAAAGAAATCCCAGGGCTGATCTCCTTCAGAATGGACTGGTTGGATCTCCTTGCAGTCCAAGGGACTCTCAGGAGTCTTCTCCAACACTACAGTTCAAAAGCATCAGTTCTTTGGTGCTCAGCTTTCTTCACAGTCCAACTCTCACATCCATACATGACCACTGGAAAAACCATAGCCTTGACTAGACGGACCTTAGTTGGCAGAGTAATGTCTCTGCTTTTGAATATGCTATCTAGGTTGGTCATAGCTTTTTTTCCAAGGAGTAAGCGTCTTTTAATTTCATGGCTGCAGTCACCATCTGCAGTGATATTGGAGCCCCCCAAAATAAAGTCTGCCACTGTTTCCACTGTTTCCCCATCTATTTGCCATGAAGTGATGGGACCAGATGCCATGATCTTCGTTTTCTGAATGTTGTGCTTTAAGCCAACTTTTTCACTCTCCTCTTTCACTTTCATCAAGAGGCTTGTTAGCTCCTCTTCACTTTCTGCCATTCAGGTGGCTCAATGGGTAAAGAATCTGCCTGCAATGCAGGAGACACAGGTTTAATCCCTGCGTGGGTTGGGAAGACTCCTTGGAGGATGGCATGGCAACCCATTCCAGAATTCTTGCCTGAAGAATCCTGTGGACAGAGGAGTCTGGCGGGCCACAACCTATAGGGTCACAAGGAGTCAGACACAACTGAAGTGACTGGGCACACATGCACCTATCTATGCATACTGGTAGACATGTACTTAGTATTTCCCAAAGCAGAAACATCAAGAAGCAGCCCCAGCTTTTAATTCCTCTTCACCTTCTGCCATAAGGGTGTTGTCATCTACGTATCTGAATAGGGAAGAATAATCATATGCCTAGGCATAATTCTCAAAATTACAACATAATTGGCCACATTACAAGCGTGTGTTTTATTAAGAGACACTCTCAAGAAAACTAGTAAATATTACATTGTATTTCATGAAATATCCCTTCAATTTTAACATGAAAGTGATACTTTGCCAAAATTTTGTCTAAAATTAACATTGCAGAAAAATAAACTTCTTGCCTTTTTCTTTTGCCCACTTCCACTCATCAAACCATTGACTCCTATATGTACCTGTTTAAGAAGCCCATATTTGAACATGGTTCAATATGTGTGAAAAATAGGGTAAAGCTTTCTGTTTTAAATGTGCTAAAATGGTAAAATAATAAGGTTAAATCCTGAGTAGGGAATTTTAAACAAAGATTTGAACTGTGATGAGAGTAGATTTTGCATGTGATTCATGGAAATTGAAACTTTCTTCTCTTTTATGTTAGTTACATTTGGTCTAAAATAATTGCTTGTTTAATTACATTTCACAATTTTTCCAGTAAAAGAGAATATTAATAGATAATCTGTATATATTAAACTATAAGAAAAATGAATACATCTCATTAGTTGTAGCATGATAAACATGTACTATGAAGTCCCGGGTTTAAGTTTAAGCCCTGCCATTTCAGTATTTTGCCACCAACCCTTAGTGTCAACTATTATTTTCATAACAGTTTACAACCTATATTGTGGTTACAAAGACATGTCTCACTATCTTTCAAAAACAAAAGGAAAATTCAAATTGAAATGATTTTTTAAAAGGTGTCTCTATTCATATGTAGGGATTATTATCAAAATCATGAAAACATTATATTGATACCTATCATTTATTGTAATGGTTCCCCAAAGATATCTGTATCCTAATTTCCAGAAACTGTGAATACATTAAAGTATATGGCAGAAGAAGAGTATAAGTGCTGTTGTTTTGTTTAGTCACTAACTTGTTTCCAACTCTTATGCAACCTCATGAACTGTAGCCCACCAGGCTCCTCTGTCCATGGGATTTCCCAAGCAAGAATACTGGAATGGTTTGCCATTTCCTCCTCCAGGGGATCTTCTATACCCAAGAATCAAACCCACATCTCCTGCAAGTCTCCTGCCTTGTAGGTGGATTCTTTACACACTGAGCCACTAGGGAAACCCCATAGTGATATAAAAGTAGTAGCTTTACTGATATTTATTGTCCTTCCTATTACCCTACACTGTGTTATATCATTATTATTTAGTTTAATGCTCAAGAAAAACCCCTCTGAAATATTGCTCTTTCAGCATCATAGGTAATGAAGCAGAAGGTGAGGGAGGTTAATTTGCCCAAGTATTGGAAACCTCAATGTAAAACAGTTGCCAAATGCAAGGCTAATTTTAATAAAGTTAAGAACTATTGAGTTCCTGTGTATCCAGTCTTATACTGCCCTGAATGCTCTTTTGTCTGTACTGGAAGTGTCAGTAAATTGTAGCCACTAAGTCAGAATTCAATTTGAAAGGTCATTCAAAAGAAGAAAAATCAGAAACAAGAAAAAAGAAGGGTATTTCTCAGTATTGTGGAAATACATCTTTTTTGACAAAATATAGAGTGTTGATGTCTCAATTCTTACCCCTCTTTTTACAAGGTTATATCATCTCAAATAGGCTGTCAGTTGAGCTCTAATTTCACAGAAACAAATTTTATTTTTCATGATTTTACTTCTCTACTTCTGGTCATCTCAGTAGCTTCTTCAATGGCTTCCCTTACCCCCCATATTCTCACAGACTATGCTCATAGATTAGTTACAGAAATGTTCTTAAAATATAAATTAAATAAAATAATGTACTTTACTTAAAACATCATAACTTCCGTGTATGAGTGCAACTGTATCACGTACTTTTTGGCTTTTCATACTGTTCTGAAGGAAACAGTATGAAAAGGCAAAAAGATAGAACACTGAAGATGAACTTCCCACATCAGTAGATGCCCAATATGCTACTGGAGATCAGTGCAGAAATAACTCCAGAAAGAACGAAGAGATGGAGCCAAAGTAAAAACAACACCCAGTTGTGGATGTGACTGGTGGTGGAAGTAAAGTACAATGCTGTAAAGAAAAACATTGCATAGGAACCTGGAATATTAGGTCCATGAATCAAGGCAATTTGGAAGTGGTCAAACAAGAGATGGCAAGACTGAACAATGACATTTTCAGAATCAGCAAACTAAAGTGGACTGGAATGGGTGAATTTAACTCGGATGACCACTACATCTACTACTGTGGGCAAGAATCCCTTAGAAGAAATGGAGTAGCCATCATAGTCAACAAAAGAGTCCTAAATGCAGTACTTGGATGCAATCTCAAAAATGATAGAATGATCTCTTTTCACTTCCAAGGCAAACCACTCAGTATAACAGTAATCCAAGTCTGTGCCCTGACCAACAATGCTGAAGAAGCTGAAGTTGATCGGTTCTATGAATGCCTACAAGACCTCCTAGAACTAACACCCCAAATAGATGTCCTTTTCATTATAGGGGACTGGAATGCAAAAGTTGGAAGTCAAGAAATACCTGGAGTAACAGTCTAATTTGGCCTTGGAGTACAGAATGAATAAGGCAAAAGCTAACAGAGTTTTGCCAAGAGAACACACTGGTCACAGCAAATACCCTCTTCCAAAAACACAAGAGAAGACTCTACACATCACTGGACATCACCAGTTGTTCAATACCAAAATCAGATTGATTATATTCTTTTCAGCCAAAGATGGAGAAGCTCTATACAGTCAGCAAAAACAAGACCAGGAGCTGACTGTGACTCAGATCGTGAACTCCTTATTGCCAAATTCAGACTTAAATTGAAGAAAGTGGGGAAAACCACTAGACCATTCAGGTATGACCTAAATCAAATCCCTTATGACTATACAGTGAAGTGACAAATAGATTCAAGGGATGAGATAGACGGAGTGCCTGAAGAACTATGGACAGAGGTTCATGACATTGTATAGGAGACAGGGAGCAAGACCATCCCCAAGAAAAAGAAATGCAAAATGGCAAAATGGTTGCCTGAGGAGGCCTTACAAATAGCGATGAAAAGAAGAGAAGCAAAAGGTGAAAGAGCAAAGGAAAGATATACTCATCTGAGTGCAGAATTCCAAAGAAAAGCAAGGAAAGATGAGAAAGCCTTCCTCAGTGATCAATGCAAAGAAATAGAGGAAAACAACAGACTAGGAATGATTAGAGATCTCAAGAATATTAGAGATACCAAGGGAATAGTTCATGCAAAGATGGGCACAATAAAGGAGAGAAGTGGTGTTGACCTAATAGAGGCAGAAGATATTACGAAGAGGTGCAAGTATGCACAGAAGAGCTATACAAAAAATATCTTCATGATCCAAATAATCACGATCTGGCCTAGAGCCAGACATTCTGGAATGTGAAGTCAAATATTACTATGAACAAAGCTATTAAAGGCGATGGAATTCCAGGTGAGCATTTCAAATCCTAAAAGATGATGCTGTGAAAGTGCTGCACTCAATATGCCAACAAATATGGAAAACTCAGCAGTGGCCACCAGACTGGAATAGGTCAGTTTTCATTCCAATCTCAAAGAAAGGCAATGCCAAAGAATGCTCAAACTTCCACACAATTGCCCTCATTTCACATGCTAGCAAAGTAATGCTCAAAATTCTCCAAGCCAGGCTTCAACAGTATATGAACCATGAACTTCTAGATGTTCAAGCTGGATTTAGAAAAGTCAGCTTAGATTTAATAGATCTCTCTTAGATGTTTTATATAGCCCTTCAAAATTAAGCAATTTGAAATAAAATGTTATTGGAGATACTGGGTATATAATTTTTTTTAAATCCAGTATTTTACAAAACTACCATATATATCCTTAATTCCTTTCAGTTCAGTTCAGTTCAGTCACTCAGTGTGCCTGACTCTTTGCGAACCCATGAATCACAGCACGCCAGGCCTCCCTGTCCATCACCAACTCCCGGAGTCCACTCAAACTCACGTCCATTGAGTCGGTGATGCCATCCAGCCATCTTATCCTCTGTCGTCCCCCTCTCCTCCTGCCCCAATCCCTCCCAGTATCAGAGTCTTTTCCAATGAGACAACTGTTCGCATGAGGTGGCCAAAGTACTGGAATTTCAGCTTTAGCATCATTCCTTCCAAAGAACACCCAGGGCTGATCTCCTTTAGAATGGACTGGTTATATTAATTATTATTATACACATAAATATTAAAATTAAAATAAGGTTCATTAGGAAAATATGGGAGTACATATATAACATTAATTTGTATTCCCATTGAAAAATCTGAATTTCACAGTCTCAGCATCAGTGTAGAACTATATTCAGTTCTCCAGTTTTATTATAAAACCAGTATGAAACAATTCTAATTTAAAAGCCATGCGGCCTTAAAATCAAACCCTAGCAGTGAAATTGCTTCAATATTAAGTTAAGCTCCAGGGATGGGTTTTAAATTCCAATCTTTAAAAAATTTTATATGTCTTTGATGAGCCATTTCTCATGTTCATTCCAATGAACAATAATATCAGAGTAATCAAAAACAAGGATTTCAATTTCAAACATATCCCTAGAGATGACATCCATATAAAAGCAGTTTTATCTGGATAGGTTTTGAATTTTCATTATTTCTAAGGAATTTGTGCTATTTCTTTATTGATGGTAAATAGAACAGTAATACTTATTTTGATTCTAAGGCAGATTAATAGATTATGCCACATCATATTAGTTTCATATGCCACTCTAGTGAAGAAAACATGATTTTTAAATCCTTCTTGTCTCTTCATTTATCGGTTTATCACTGTCTACATTTAATATCTGTTTCAACTGCTGTTTTACTCTATTTTACTCTTTGTTACGGAATAGTTTATGACAGCTTTCATTTATTATGTGTTTATAATGTTCTGAAGACAATGCGTGTTCTCACTTAATTCTCTAAATTACTCAATAAAGAATCAAGTCATGGAGAGAACATATAGGAACGTCTTCTAAATCGAAGAACAAGTCAGGGTTAGGACAAAGATTTTAGGCTAACAGCCTGAATCTAGAGTCTGTTCTTCTAATCTTTATGAACAAATTCTAAACAAACGTTTCCCAGAAACTAATTTAGTGACTGTATATATGTGAGTTTGTATTTATACATAATATATGACATATCATAATTTTACCATTTAAAAAATTTAAAGAATATCCTTCAATATTTATTTTAAGTATATATTTGGCATTTAATTTTTCTCTTCTGTGTCTATGAATACACTTAACTATGAGTATATTGTGTAAAATAGTGCAAAGAAACAATGTCAAGTTTATCTTTTTGCTTGAATAAGTGAATATTAATAGAAAAGTCAAAGATATCTTTAAATATTCTTTTAAAAACTTAAAAATAATTCATTTTAATTTTGTAATTTTCTATCTAGGCTTATTCTACTTTAGTTTTAAATAAGAATAACATTATATAAATCAGATAGATTGATAGAGATAGATGAAGGATCAATGTGGCAAGGGGTGGGGAAACTGTAGGACTTTCAAAAGAGAAAGGAAACACACAAAGGAGACCAAAACCCAGAAACAACATGGATTTAAAAGCTAGTCAGTTTTGCTTTGTCAGAGTTGATGTTTGTAAAAGGTTCATGAGAAAACTTGATTATTAACAAGAATAGAGTTATCTTTGTATGCCTGGTTTAGTCATATTTGACTGCAATTCCACCAAAGAAAATAAGAAATTATATTAGAGTCACTTATTTCAGAAAAGTGAAACCTACAAAGAGAGAAGGTATAAATGTAAATAAAAGAGATCAATAGTAGGGAATGGCATAAATGGTAACATATGAGACTTTCAGCAACATAACATCTCTCTGACTATTGCTTCTTTCTGACCAGTCAGGAAAGTATATGATTTTTTAGGAATATATGCTACTGCGTTAAGCCTATCTAAAAAATTCAGGGTTAAATCTTCATCTCAAGGTCTTTAATTTAATCAACCTTGAAAAATTATTTTTGATATTGTGATATTTTTGGTTTATAAGAAATATGTAAATAATAATCTATATTATTGGCCTTGTGTCCTATTTCTGGCACAAAGCTTCTAAAACTCTTGATTAAATTTCCTAAATGATAGGGTAAGGGAGGTATCTTTTGTTATATAAACATAAGGTGACTTCTGGAAATTCCCTAGTAACATAAGCACTTCCCTCGTAGTTCAGGTAGTAAAGAATCCTCCTGCAATACAAGAGACCTGAGTTCAATCTCTGGGTCAGGAAAATCCCCTGGAGAGGGGAATGACAACCCACTCCAATATTCTTGCCTGGAAATTTCCATGGACAGAGGAGCCTGGCAGGCTACCATGCATGGGGTCACAAAGAGTTGGACACTATTGAGCAACTCACACACACACACACACACACACACACACACTCATACACACACAAACACACAGCCTAAGGATAGGGGCTGGTTGCCTGCCAAGGAACCCCACCTTGTGATTAGAGGATGGGAACTCAGTCCCACTCCTGGACCTCCAAGGAAGAGAGAATAGATGGAGATTGAATTCACCTACCTCTGTATTATACCTGATTGAATTCAATCATACCTCTGTAATGCAGGCTCCATAAAATTCCCAAAAGACACGTTTCTGAGAGCTCTGAGACCCTTCCCAAAGACTTAGCCCTATGCAACTCACTGTCCAGCTGTTCCTGAGTTCTATCTTTTTATAATAAATTTCTCAGTTCTGTGAGATGCTCTAGTAAATTAGTTTTATCAAGGAGATATTTGTTGGAACATCTGTCCTATAGCCTACAAGT
The DNA here is from genome assembly GCF_042477335.2 of Ovis canadensis. NCBI lineage: Eukaryota > Metazoa > Chordata > Mammalia > Artiodactyla > Bovidae > Ovis > Ovis canadensis. The sequence goes on along the minus strand of NC_091261.1, from coordinate 36,449,413 downwards.
GAGAACAGGTATAACCACGATTTGATATTGATATCTGAAGAGAAGGGGATCAGTCTGGTAGAACTGAACCCTAAACTTGTGGTATCATCTCCTATTAGACAATGTCAGATTTGAATCAAATTGTAGGATGCCCAGTTGGTTTCAGAGAATAGCTTCATTTCTGGGGAAAATGCACACATTGAAATTGCTGTCAGAATCGTAGAAGTATCAGTCAGAATCATAGACAATATATATCTACAAGTTTTGAGATTAGAATTGATATCTTAGGGGGCTAATATTCTGCCTACTGATGCTAACTGATGCTGAAGCTGAAGCTCTAATATTCCGCCCCTGATGCAAAGAGATGACTTGTTGAAGAAGACCCTGATGCTGGGAAAGACTGAGGGCAGAAAGAAAATGGGGTGACAGAGGATGATCAGATGTATAGCATTACTGACTCAATGGGTTTGAAAAAACTCTGGGAGACACAGAAAGACAGGAAAGCCTGTAGTGCTGCAGTCCATGGGGTGCAAAGACTTGGACACAACTTAGTGACTGAACAACAGCAACATTCTGCCTACCGAAAGAGTATCTACATTTTGGGAAATTATTGGCAAAAAATTGCTTTGTTATGATAAATGATTTTGTCTAAACCCTAAAGTGTAGACATTATTATTCCTTTTAAAGTGTCTGTAGCATGTATAGTCACATTGTCAAATAAATAAATAAATATTTCATGAAAACCTATTGTGGGCAATATATTTAGCATTTATATAAAGATATAAATAGCTTAAGACAAATTAAAATATTTAAGCAGTTATTCTAGACAATTCATCCTTTAAGAAAATGCAACTTTATTTATACATAATTATTAATTTTGTTTAAAGACTACTCAAAATTATCATTTCCTATAGGAACAGGCAAGAAAAATGCATATAATTAAACTGTGATAATATAGGAGGAGTTAAGATAGAATCCAGAATGAGTCTTGAAGTTTAAATAAATAGTAGAGAGAAGGAAAAGTAAACATTTAAAAACTATAGGACAACACTCAACAAAATTCTATAGAAAGACAGAAAGAAGTACATAAATGAAAGTCTAACAGGAAACACTTTCTAGTGAGCAGAGGTTCTCTTCACGTGCTCTAAGAGTTCTGTGTGAATGATACGTAGCATCCAACTTGTGGGACTTCAAGTTCAGCTTCAGTTCCCTTTCTTTATCTTCTATGAATCCTGCTGCTGCTGCTGCTTTTCTTTTCATGCAATGCTTGTGCTCATAAATTTATCTGATCAGTATCTGATTCAGTTCAGTCTCTCAGTCGTGTTCGACTCTTTGCGACCCCATGAATCACAGCATGCCAGGCCTCCCTGTCCATTACCAACTCCTGGAGTTCACTCAGACTCATGTCCATTCAGTCGGTGATGACATCCAGCCATCTCATCCTCTGTCGTCACCTTCTCCTCCTGCCCCCAATCCCTCCCAGCATCAGAGTCTTTCTCAAATGAGTCAACACTTTCTCATGAGGTGGCCAAAGTACTGGAGCTTCAGCTTCAGCATCATTCCCTCCAAAGAAATCCCAGGGCTAATCTCCTTCAGAATGGACTGGTTGGATCTCCTTGCAGTCCAAGGGACTCTCAAGAGTCTTCTCCAACACTGCAGTCCAAAAGCATCAATTCTTCGGCACTCAGCTTTCTTCACAGTCCAACTCTCACATCCATACATGACCACTGGAAAAACCATAGCCTTGACTAGATGGACCTTTGTTGGCAAAGTAATGTCTCTGCTTTTCAACATGCTATTTAGGTTGGTCATAAGTTTTCTTCCAATGAGTAAGCGTCTTTTAATTTCATGGCTGCAATCACCATCTGCAGTGATTTTGGAGCCCCAGAAAATAAAGTCTGACACTGTTTCCACTGTTTCCCCATCTATTTGCCATGAAGTGATGGGACCAGATGCCATGATCTTAGCTTTCTGAATGTTGACCTTTAAGCCAACTTTTTCACTCTCTTCTTTCACTTTCATCAAGAGGCTTTTTAGCTCCTGCTCACTTTCTGCCATAAGGGTGATGTCATCTGCATATCTGAGGTTATTGATATTTCTCCCAGCAATCTTGATTCCAGCTTGTGTTTCTTCCAGTCCAGCGTTTCTCATGATGTACTCTGCATAGAAGTTAAATAAGCAGGGTGACAATATACAGCCTTGATGTACTCCTTTTCCTATTTGGAACCAGTCTGTTGTTCCATGTCCAGTTCTAAATATTGCTTCCTGACCTGCATACACGTTTCTCAAGAGGCAGGTCAGGTGGTCTGGTATTCCCATGTCTCTCAGAATTTTCCACAGTTTATTGTGATCCACACAGTCAAAGGCTTTGGCATAGTCAATAAAACAGAAATATATGTTTTTCTGGAGCTCTCTTGCTTTTTCTGTGATCCAGTGGATGTTGGCAATTTGGTCTCAGGTTCTTCTGCCTTTTCTAAAACCAACTTGAACATCTGGAATTTCATGTTTCACGTATTGCTGAAGCCTGGCTTGGAGAATTTTGAGCATTACTTTACTAGCATGTGACATGAGTGCAATTGTGCGGTAGTTTGAGCATTTTTTGGCATTGCCTTTCTTTGGAATTGGAGTGAAAACTGACATTATCCAGTCGTGTGGCCACTGCTGAATTTTCCAAATTTGCTGACATATTGAGTGCAGCACTTTCACAGCATCATCTTTCAGGATTTGAAACAGCTCAACTGGAATTCCATTACCTCCACTAGCTTTGTTTGTAGTGATGCTTTCTAAGGCCCACTTGACTTCTTATTCCAGGATGTCTGGCTCTAGATGAGTGATCACACCATTGTGATTATCTGGGTCATGAAGATCTTTTTTGTACAGTTCTTCTGTGTATTCTTGCCACCTCTTCTTAATATCTTCTGCTTCTGTTAGGTCCATATCATTTCTCTCCTTTATCAAGCCCATCTTTGCATGAAATATTCCCTTGGTATCTCTAATTTTCTTGAAGAGATCTCTAGTCTTTCCCATTCTGTTGTTTTCCTCTATTTCTTTGCACTGATTGCTGAGGAAGGCTTTCTTATCTCTCCTTGCTATTCTTTGAAACTCTGCATCAGATGCTTATATCTTTCCTTTTCTCCTTTGCTTTTTGCTTCTTTTCTTTTCACCGCTATTTGTAAGGCCTCCCCAGACAGCCATTTTGCTTTTTCGCATTTCTTTTTCATGAGAATGGTCTTGATCCCTGTCTCCTGTACAATGTCAGGAACCTCCATCCATAGTTCATCAGGCGCTCTATCTATCAAATCTAGTCCCTTAAATCCATTTCTCACTTCTTCTGTATAATCATAAGGGATTTGATTTAGATCATACCTAAAAGGTTTAGCGGTTTTCTGTACTTTTTTCAATTTCAGTCTGAATTTGGCTATAAGGAGCTCATGTTCTGAGCCACAGTCAGCTCCCTGTCTTTTTTTTGCTGACCTTATAGAGCTTCTCCATCATTGGCTGCAAAGAATATAATCAATCTATTTCAGTGTTGACCATCTGATTAGTTTCTTTTATTTCTCAAATAATGTATTTGAATCCTTGTTAAGGCTTTATCATTCTAATCTCTTAAATGAGGGCACAGTAATTTTAAATTGTGCCATCTAACACAGGCTATTCTTTAGGAATAAGTCATCATTATTTGTAACAGACATATAAATATGGCTTTGACATCCTATTCTTTGAGATATTTGGATAACTCTAGTGTCCAAATATGCTTTCTGAGTCTCTTCTGGTGCCATTGTTTGTTTTGAAACATACTAGCTAGCGCCAGTTGTCATTTGCAAATGCTCTATAAGGACAAAGCAAGAGAGCCAGCATAGTGTCCTGGGTAAGTTCATTAACCATACTCTGTACTATGTAGTAACCCTGTCCAGATTTGGATCCAGGTGAGCTACATATCAGTTTTGTGATCATGGACAACTTAGACTTCTCAATTCTTCATTTTTCTTATCTTAAAAAGTGTACAGTAATAACAATCATTTAATCCAGTTGTTATATAGAATTAAAAAATTAGTATCGGTAAGGAAATTATGTCTAAAATATGACAGATTCTATATAAATGTTAAATAAATAAAACAAACTTTGTCATGTAGTTCAGTAATATCATGCAGTAATATGGTTCTTTTCAGGTTGTCAATTTAAAGTTTTCATAATTGATTTTTTTCCTTCATAACAAAGATTTCATTGGTTGATAAATATAATAAAGATAACACAGTACTTGTTTCATAGAAAGTACTCAATTCATTATATATATTATTCATCTTGGTATTATTGTGAGACAATAGCAATTTTATTTAGTGAAAATCAATCCATTTAGCTCATGAAATGTAGCACAAATGAGCACATATGTTTAAAATAATCATATCTTTAAAAAGAAAATATGCTCCTAACGCTAAAGAAAAAAAGAAGGAAAGAATTGAAAAACAGGTGTTAATAGTAGTTTATAATAGATATGTGAAAAATTTAAAATAAAAAACTACTAATTTCATTATAATTTTTTGCAATATTGTACCAAAAAATGGTCAAATGAATTAAAAGACTAAAGATCATGTACAAAATCTATTTTTTATGGCATATTGAATAAAATAGATGAAATGCTCCAAGTAGTGGAAATTATTTTTAGTTGAAAGTTTATTAGGAGAGAATCCCTTGACCAATGGAAAATTAGTATCTACTTTGCTTTATTCAAGCATAATTTGGGGAGTTATTAGAATGAAAGTTGCACAAAGACATGAAGATGCAACTGGGAACATCAGTTTAAGTGTAATGGGTAGTAGTTAGCTAGGAACAAAAATTACCCCTAGATCATTAATAAGAAAAGAACTTCTTTTGAATTACATAGGTAATGTATTTTAAAAATTGTCTGCAAAGTGACAAGCAGAAGATAACCAAGAGACTTATATGCTGCAAAAATTAGGCTGGAAATGTGGTGTAACTGTGTAACATAAGGATATGACATCTTTATATCAAAAGGCTATTCATTAATGCATAAATGTCTAGGAAACTAGAGGGCAAAATAATTAAGAAACTGACATCTACATGCTGAAAATCTGACAAAGATATAAAAACAATGAATCTAAATCAATATTTATTTAAGGAAAAAAAGCAATAGTAACAGCAATATAAAATCATGGAAAACACAAGGTAAGTTTAATAATAACTTTAGTACCCTAGAAAATTTTTTGCGGACTTCTATCCCAGAAGGCGCTTTCCTGGTGGCTCAGACAGTAGTCTCTCTGCGGTGCGGGAGATCAGGCTTCGATCCCTGGGTCGGGAAGATCCCTTGGAGAAGGAAATGGCAACCCACTCCAGTATTCTTGTCTGGAAAATCCCATGGATGGAGAAGCCTTGCAGGCTACAGTCCATGGGGTCATGAAGAGTTGGACACGACTGAACGACTTCACTTTCTCTATCCCAGGTGGCGCTAGTGGTAAAGAACCCGCCTGCCAAAGCAGGAAACTCAAGAAACCAGGATTGGATCCCTGGGTCAGGAAAATGCCCTGGAGGAGGAAATGGCAATCCACTCCAGTATTCTTGCCTGGAGAACCCCATAGACAGAGGAGCCTGGTGTGCTACAGTCCATAGGATCACAAAGAGTTGGACCTGATTGTGCACACGTAATACACAGGGACATCTGTTTTTAGATTAAATGCAATACATAAGAGTCCTGCAGTGTTATATGAAAAGTAGAAACTGTGCTAAATTCCTAAATTTAAAACGTTGGAGATCTCTAGTGTATACTTTTAATATGCTAATTTATGAAACTCGAATGTACTATCACTTAATAAGATTAATGTATTTTTGAGCCATATGAATGGGCAGCATACAAAAAAGAATTTGAGTAGTACTTCCCTAGGTGTTCATAAGAATTACCTGATTGACACTTTCTTGTAATTTCATCACCTCCCGTACTATGTAAAGTCAAAAAAGGAACAAAACAGGTGCTATTTATCTGCTCCAAAAGTTTTTTAAAGCTAGTTGGAGTGACTCATCTTTATAATCAGATACCTAGCTAAATGACATTGAGTTTCACTATACTCATATTTCTGAGTACAGGAAGGAATTTGTCTTTGATGCAAAATAGAAAGCAAAGAGCTCATTTGGGCATTGCACAGAGAATAAAAAAGAAGGGGCTGACCTGGTGAAAATTACATATTCATGGAATATTTTACATTAAATTGCTCTGTTTCTAAATGCAATCCTATAAGCTTTAAATGGAAAATTTCCTTTGGTTGTAGTCAGTTTTTCCTGTATATAGACTACAATATTACATTTTTACTTGTTTGTTAATGATATATGTTGCTCATTTTTCAAAAGCAAGCTATTTTGGAAAATTTATTTGCAAATAACAACATAAAATTAGTCAATATTTTTTTCAAATGGTAATTTTTATAAATAGGTTATAATCTGATTTTTTTGCTTGAAAAAATTACAATGGCCAAAGACCACTATTGTTTTCATCATGGTATTCTTAATAACTAAGCAGTAATTTTTAATAATTGTGCAGACTGAATCTTTCAATTTGGTGTTTCTCTTACTTCCAGGAGAGAAATAACTGCTGTACTTTGCTTCTTTTCATTGTAATTAAAATTCATTTAAACTATATATACCAGAAAATAACAAATGAGTGGGACGTGACTGAGCTAATAAGCACATATAAGATAATATTTAAGATTGTGTTGTATCACAAGATTGGATATTGCTAAACATCATGTGAGAGAATCATATATATTCATATATCATCTGTGTATACATACAGAGAAATAGATTGATAGATTGGATCATAAATATCTGTTCATATGTACATACCTGCACATGCAATCTTATTATATATACAAATATATGCATCTGTTTACACATACATCACTCACTGCATGCAAGCTCAGGCACACCCAGCTCTTTGTGACTCCATGGACTATGGCCTGCCATGCTCCTCTGTCCATGGGATCTGTCAAGCAAGAATATTAGAGTGGATTGCCACATCCTCCTCCAAGGGATCTTCCTGACTCAGGGATCGAACTCATGTCTCCAGTATCTCTTGCATTGTTAGGTGGATTTTTTACGACTGAACCACTTGGGAATTCCCATACACATGTATACCCACTGGTATATTCTAACTCAATTACTTTCACAATACATACATGTATGTATGTATACACACATACACCAGATCAAAACATCTCTGGATCAAATATGATTTTGAGGTTGAAATTGAAAAGGGTAAATGCATATGTAGTGTTTACATACACACATCACACATGTAAATAAATACACATAATGTAATATTTTACATCTGGATTGAAGGAAAATCATTTCTCAAAGACCATCTTGCATTTGATTCTTCTGTTGGCTTTAAATTAAAAAAAAATAGTAAGGCTAATCTATTAATGAAATCCCTGGAATAATTTTAAAATGTTAATTTGTTTTTAAGATTTTTATATATTTTTCAATGTTTAGTTATATTAAAATGACATTGGAATGCAAATTTCCTACCAGTAAACTCCCCTGATGGCTCAAATGGTAAAGAACCTTCCTGCAATGCAGGAGACCTGGGTTTGATCCCTGGGTCAGGAAGATCCCCTGGTAAAGGGAATGACTACCCATTCCAGTATTCTTGCCTGGATAATTCCAAGGATAAAGGAGCCTGGTTGGCTACTGTCCATAGGGTAGCAAAGAGTCAGAAACAACTGAGTGACTAATGCTTTCACTTTCAGAATTTGGAGAAAAATTTAAATTATATAATTCTTTTAAAAATATTTTGTTTCAGAAAACTTATCTCATGCAATGATTTATTTAAATTGTTAAGTAGCAAGCTTCTTTTCTCTATAACTACACACTCAGATTAAAAATATTAGCAATTAGATGAAGTGATTTTGTCTAGATCAATGTAACTATTAAACACTTGGTCCTCATATAGCTTTACTTATCAAATAAATGAAATAAATATCTAAATTAGCTATATTAATGAAGGTAGAAATTAATGATCAGATTTAATGCTTGTTAAATTAAAGTTGCTCTGAGTACCATTTCATGCTAGTTTATGTTATAATCAAATAAAAATTCACATGGGATTTTAAACCCTAAACATTTTATTGAATTATGTAATTATGAGATTATGATAGTACCTTTACAAAATGTATCCCTTTGTCTGTATCCTAGTAGACTGAAATATCTCAGCAAAATTTTCCAGTACAGATAATGTGAAATTCCCACAAGTATCTGTCATTTTAAGTACAAATAAGACAAATATATTTTCGAGATTAATAGAAAGTTAATTTATTTTTCTCAAGACACAGTACTGAAATCCTGCTTTCAGTGTTATTTAGTGAATGACAAAAAAAGAGTATCATTTGATGAGTACTGACACATCATAAGTCAGAAAATTCTTTATCTCTCTGTTTCCAGCCTTATCAAGGAAAACAGGCAAGGAAAATACAACTTAATTTTAAATTCAAATCTATCTCAATCATGTGTTTTAGGCTCATTGCCAGCAAAACTCTAATTAAAATATTCATGAAGAGTCAGCTGCTACTGCTAAGTAGCTTCAGTCGTGTCCGACTCTGTGCGACCCTATAGACGGCAGCTTACCAGGCTCCCGTGTCTCTGGGATTCTCCAGGCAAGAACACTGGAGTGGGTCGTCATTTCCTTCTCCAATGTATGAAAGTGAAAAGTGAAAGTGAAGTTGCTCAGTCCTATCCAACTCTTAGCGACCCCATGGACTTCAGCCCACCAGGCTCCTCCCTCCATGGGATTTTCCAGGCGAGAGTACCGGAGTGGGATGCCATTGCCTTCTCCGTGAAGAGCAAGACCTGTATTAAACAAAAATTTACGAAATGAAATTCTTGTAAATTCCTTTGGCTTCCTAAGTAAATGTCTTTTAGATTATGCTTTATCTCAGATTCTAATTTTTATTGAAATTATGTGACAAGATTATTTCCTGTTTTTGAATTCGTGTATCTATCTATATCTCTACACCCAACTCATAAGGTAAATTGACTGAGTTAGACAATGTATTCAGTTTCCTCTGAAAACTACATAGTGTTGTAAAATATGCCTTGCAATGTTAATTAATTCCATAACGTGAAATTTGTTTCTCAGTTATGTGCACTAATGTAGGAAGCACATACGAATAACACAAATCAATTTGTATTATCCATGGAGAATGTTTGAATTTTTATTGAAATGTGGATGTGTTGAAGATCTGGAAACTCATTTAATACAATATAAATACATGGACAAGAACATGATTAGAGGTTGCTAAGTTGTCAAATATCCTCATTTTTTCCCAGTACTCAGCTACTCCTTGAAGTCTCTTCTCAGTAAGAAATGCTTTGTTTTCTCAATTTTTCATGTAATGTTTTCTTGAAATGAAACTTTTAAGCATTTTCAATTTATATTCCCTTTATCCTTGCAAACAAAAACTTTTAAACTGCATATATTCAAAAGCAAACAAATTTGAAGTCTACAAGTGAATATTAATTAGAGTAGGAATCTCAAAGCAATTGTAATGGAGAAATAAGGTAATATGCTGTAACAAATCATTTATATAAAACCTGGAGTGATAATATCAGAGTAGTAAATAATGTTAGAAACATGAATATACATACTAATAATTAACATTGAGTATATATACACATTAATTACAAAAAAAAGGCAGAAAATACTGCTTAATTTCTATAACAAAACAACCCAGCAGAATATAATATTTTAAAACACCTCAGAATGTAAATCAAACCTAAAATACCTAGTAGGGAGAAATAAAGTAAACGAAACTAATTGCAGTAATCATATCCAATAGAGATTAGAGACAGAAAGATCAGATTCTTAGCAACTTCACTTGGCAAATTAGCCAGGTAAAACTAATGAACTGACTAGCACTGTCTTATTTATTAAAGCAATAATGTAGAACATATTTAAAGATGATTCAATGCAGCATTCATAAAGTATGTATAAAAATATTAGACTACGAGTTTTAAAACCACAGATTTTAATCATTACCATCTCAGTTCTTTGTTCTCTTTTAACTCATTAAAATTTTTTTGTCCATGAGATGATCCTCTATCTCCTGTTCCCTAATTTCTTCCTTTATTTGTTGTCTGTGAAACGTGATTTTCTGGTCCAGGACAAATTCCATTGAGATCATTTTATTTATTCTCTCTGATAATCCTTTTTGAACCAATTCCTACAGTGAAAACAATCAATTTTTCAAATTTGTTGTTGTTATTGTTCAATCACTAAGTTGTGTCCGATACTTTGAGACCCAGGACTGCAGTTTGCCAGTGTCCCCTCTCCTTCACTATCTCTCAAAGTTTGATCAGTTTCATGTCCATTGATTTGGCGATGCTATCTAACCATCTCATCCTTTGCCTCCCCCTTCTCCTCTTGCTTTCAGTCTATCCCAGCATCAAGGTCTTTTCCAGTGAATCAGGTGGCCAAAGTATTGGAGCTTCAGCGTCAGTCGTTCTAATGAATATTAAGAATTGATTTTTTTTAGGATTCACTGGTTTGATCTCCTGGCTGTCCAGGGAACTCTCAAGAGTCTTGCAATGTTAATTATTGCAAATAACATTGCAAGACAATTCGAAAGCATCAATTCTTCAGCACTCAACCTTCTTTATGGTCCAACTCTCAAATCTGTAGATGACTACTAGAAAAATCATAGCCTTGAATATAGGGGCCTTTTTCAGTAAAATGATGTCTCTACTTTTTAATACACTATCTGGATTTGTCATCTCTTTCCTTTTGGAGCATGTGTCTTTTAATTTCATGGCTTCAGTTACCATCCGCAGTTATTTTGGAGTCCAAGAAAATCTGTCACAGCTTCCACTTTTCCCTCTTCTATTTGCCATGAAGTGATGGGACCAGATGCCATGATCTTAGTTTTTTGAATGTTGAGTTTTAAGCCAGCTTTTTCACTCTCCTCTTTCCCCTTTATCAAGAGGCTCTTTAGTACCTCTTCAGTTTCTGCCCATTAGAGTGGTATCATCTGTATATCTTGGGGTTGTTGATATTTCTTCCAGCGGTCTTGATTCCATCTTGTGACTCATCCAGCCCGGCATTTCTGCATGATGCTCTCTGCATAGAAGTTAAATAACCACAATAACAATATACAGACTTGTTGTACTTCTTTCCCGATCTTTAACCAGTCAGTTATTCCATGTAATTTTGCAGATTCTCTGCCCATTTTTTAAATTGGAACATTTGTTTTTCTCTTATTGTGTTGTATGAATTCCTTATACATTTTGAATATTTACCCCTTATTAAATATGTAGTTTATAAATACTTTCTGCCATTCCATATGTTCTATTTTAATTTTTTTGATGATCCTCTTTGCAGAACAGAAGTTAGATGTAGTCTCACGTGTTTATTTTTGCTTTGTTGCCTTTATTTTTGCTGTCAAATCCTCCCAAAAATATTGCCAAGACTAGAATCAAGGTCACCTATGTTTTCTTCTCAGAATTTTATGGTTTTAAGTCTCATGATAAAATCTTATTTTGAGTTGGTTTTTGTGTGTGGTGCAAGATGGTGGTCCAGTTTCATTAATTTTGTCTATAGCTTTTGCTAATAGAATTTATTGTAGGGACTTTTCTTTCAACATTATATATTCTTGACTCCTTTGTCATAAATTAATTTGCCATGTATGCATGGTTTTATTTCTGAGATCTCTATTCAACTCCATTGATCTATTTGTCTCTTCTCTCATCAGTTCTAAACTGTCATGATTACAGTAGGTGAGGTAATGTCAGTCCTTCAAATTTATTATTTTCCTTCAATATTATATTGGATCTCAGGATCAATCATAAATATTTTGTTGCTCAGTTACTCAGTTGCATCCAACTCTTTGCAACCCCACGGACAGCAGCATGACAGGCTTCCCTGTCCTTCACCATCTCCTGGAACTTGCTCAAACTTATGTCCATTAAGTCAGTGATGCCATCAAACCATCTCATCCTCTGTCGTCCCCTTCTCCTACACTCAATCTTTCCCAGCATCAGGGTCTTTTCTAATGAGGCAGCTCTTCGCATCAGGTGGCCAAAGTATTGAACTTCAGCTTCAGCATCAGTTCTTCCAAAGAATATTGAGGGTTAATTTCCTTCAGGATTAATGAGTTTGAGCTCCTTGCTGTCCAAGAGACTCTCAAGAGTCTTCTCCAACACCACAGTTCAAAAGCATCAATTCTTTATCACTCAGCCTTCTTTATGGTACAACTCTCCCATCCATACATGACTACTGGAAAAAGCATAAATTTTATTATATGGATATTTGTCAGCAAAGTGATGTCTCTGAGTTTTAATACACTGTCCAGGTTTATCATAGCTTTTCTTCCAAAAAACAAGTGTCTTTTAATTTCATGGCTGCCGTCACCATCTGTAGTGATTTTGGGAACAGAAGAAAATAAAGTCTGTCACGTTTTCCCTATCAACTTGCCATGAAGTGGTGGGACCGGATGCTATGATTTTTGTATTTTGAATGTGGAGATTTAAGTCAGCTTTTTCACTCTCCTCTTTCACCTTCATTAAGAGGCTCTTTAGTTCCTCTTTGCTTTCTGCTGTAAGCATGGTGTCATTTGCATGTGTGTGTGTCAGTCACTCAGTTGTGTCCAACTCTTTGTGACCCTATGGACTGTAGCCAGTCAGGTTCCTCTGTCCTTGGATTCTCCAGAAAAGAATACTGTAATGGGTTGCCATTCCTTTCTCCAGGGAATCTTCTCAACCAAGGTATCAAACCCAGGTCTCCCACATTGCAGGCAGATTCTGTACCTTTTGAGTCACTGGGGAAGCGTATCTGAAGTTATTGTTATTTCTCACAGCAATCTTGATTGCATCTTACAGAATTCTTGATTCCATCTTATTTTCACCCAGCACAGCATTTCTCATGATGTACTCTGCATATAAGTTAAATAAGCAATGTGACAATATACAGCCTTGCCGCACTCTCTTCCCAATTTGAAACCAGTCTGTTGTCCCATATCTGGTTCTAACTGTTGCTTCTTGACATGCATACAAGTTTCTTAGGAGGCAGGTAAGGTAGTCTGGTATTCCCATTTCTTTAAGAATTTTCCACAATTTGTTGTGATCCACACAGTCAGCAGCTTTAGTATAGTCAATGAAGCAGAAGTAGGTGTTTTTCTGGAATTCTCTTGCTTTTTCTATGATCCAATGGATGTTGGCAATTTGATCTCTGGTTCCTCTGCCTTATGTAAATCCAGCTTGAAAATATGGGATTTTTCAGTTCACATACTGTTGAAGACTAGCTAGGAGAAGTTTGATCGTTACTTTGTTAGCATGCAAAATAAGTGCAATTATATGGTATTTCAACAGTCTCTAGCTCTGCCTTTCTTTGGGACTTAATGAAAACTTATCTTTTCCAGTCCTTTGGCCACTGCAGAATTTTCCAAATTTGCTGGCATACTGAGTACAGCACTTTAGCAGCAGCATCTTTTAGGATTTGATGTAGCTCAGCTGGAATTCATCACCTCCACTAGCTTTGTTGTAGTGATCTTCCTAAGGCCTGCATGACTCCTAGACGTCTGGATCTAGGTGAGTGATCACACCATTGTGGTTATCAGGTCATTAAAATATTTTTTGTATAGTCCTGTGTTATCTTACCACCTCTTCTTAGTGTCTTCTGCTTCTGTTAGATCCATACTGTTTCTGTCCTTTATCATGCCCATCTTTGTATGAAATGTTCTCTTGGTATCTCTAATTTTTTTGAAGAGATCTCTGGTCTTTCTGATTCCATTGTTTTCCTCTCTTTCTTTGCGTTGTTCACTTAGGAAGACTTTCTTATCTCTCCTTGCTATTCTTTGGAACACTGCATTCAGACATTATAAACATAGATGAAGTAAATTTAAAAAAAAATCTTAGCAAAGGAATTAAAAGTATCAATAGAGAAATAAAAGCTATAATAATGAAGAATCAAATGGAAATTCTGAAACTGGAAAATACTGTAGGAGAAACAGATCAATGAGTAGGCTCAATATCAGATGGAAAGAATTGAATTATAAACCAGTGACCTGAAATATAGAAAAAAAATGTCCAGTCTAAGCAGGAGAGAAAATAGTGTGAAGAAAATGTGGCAGAACTCCATGGATCCTTAGGCTATATCATTCACTTAATCATAGTCATTTCCAACTACTAATAATGTAATTTATACTAAAATAATCATAATTTTGTTTTAATTCTGCTACATGCCATGAAATATATTTGTTCTAACTTGAAAAGTTTCTTACGGATTATCCTCAGAAAATAAGAGTTATAAGGTGTTTTTTATTGATATTTCTCTTTATCTTATCCTATCTTCAGTGCATTCAGCAGTTGGCATTTTGACTCCAAGACAACTTGGCAGGAGTTTTGAGCTTCCAGACTTTGACTTAGTTGCCTTTCCACCTGTCTAAAATTTGTCAGTCACTGTGCTGTGACCCTTTATTAGGACAAACTATTATAATCTATAACATGCAGTAGCTTGTGATTTTTTTCTAATTGATGAGCAAAAGGAAAGAAAGCACTGCAGAGTGGGAGCTCCGGGGATTTAGTTACCTTCCCTTAAAAAAATTCAGATTTATTTAAAAAGAAAGAAAAAGAACAACATGAATGACTTCTTACTTTCCTTCCCAACTTCAGAAGCACAACTTTTGAAAAAGGAAATAAATAGTATAGATTATTAGAGTGACATTATTATGAATTGCTTAAGTTGAAGTAATAAGTTAAAAAAATACTATATAAGACCAGTTCATATTTTTGTTTGTTTTGCAGTTCAGATTACTTCTTGTAAACAATGATGAAGTCATAAGAAAGCAAAACATAACAATTGTTACTGCTTGTATCTAGAATATGATATATATATAACATAATGTTTTACTATATACAGCCTAAGAGACTTTGATATCAGTAACAATGGTTGGTTTTTCTTATATAAAGTTGTTGAAACTAACTTCTGGTAAATGTTATTTTCAGTTTTCCTTAAAAATAAAAATAGAAATGTCCCAATTGCTAATACTCTATACCAAATATTCTGATTTGTTAAACCAGTGTTGAGAGCTGAATCTCCATATATTTTTCTTTATAGAGATATACCTAGACAAATATGTTGGGGTTAAAAGAAATGTAGTTACTCATGGTAACTGATGGTGCTGGAATTTGCCAGCCTGATAAGAACACAAGTTCTGTACCCAAGGAATAGTTAAATAACAGTATTGGCCAACATTTTTATAAATAATGGGAGAGGTTATTGTGACTTTTACCTTTGACATTTTCTCTTAGTACTTATTAGTCTACTCAATGCATGCTTTATAATACTGTATGGAAACACTTTGACAATTGATTCTGATTCTAATTATATTATAAATCAGGTATTTTTGTTTATTATCAATCTATAGAAATGGCAAACCACTCCAGTGTTCTTGCCTGGAGAATCCCAGGGATGGGGGAGCCTGGTGAGCTGCTATCCATGGGGTTGCACAGAGTTGGACACAACTGAAGCGACTTAGCAGCAGCAGCAGCAGCCATTTTAGAAACAAAGCCATATTTAATTACTACATTATTGTCTATGATTTTATAATGTTATAATAATTCATTTTTGTACACAGCAAGTTTATTAAATTAAATCATGTATTCTTTTTTTATCACATATGTACAGCATCTTCTGAATCTGTACCACACCAAGAAGGCCTGAATTAAGAGTTTTATCACTTTTCAGCCCTCCCAATAACTTCATCATGTTTTAAATATCATACAAACACATACAGAGATATACATAAAACACTTTCATTAAAATCTATAATAATAAATGAAATATTTACTTAATAGTAATAGATAATTATTTCATATTAAGTGTTGTTCTTAAGTTTAAAATAGTTGTTAAATTTAAAACAAAATGCTTTGTAGTTAAAAGCACCCAGGATGGCACCAATTATAATACAAGGACACTATAGGAACAGCTATTACACGGTCTATGTGCCAGGTGCAAAAACAATATACTTTTCTGGGTGTAATTTAAAAATGCAATAAATCCTCTATTAATACAATGAATGTTACATATAAAATATTTCCAACTCAATTGCATTTTTATTACCCTTTGTATTCTGCTTGAATACCACCTTCCTGTTTTAGTTGAACATTAATTTGTAGGTGGAATGATTCTTAATTTTATATTAAATCAAAACATTTTTTTGAAATATGAAGTTAATTAAACCAGAAAAATACAATGGAAATGTTATGTTACTAAGTCGTCTACAATACCTAATTAAGTAATTAATATTCCACAATACTGCTCTTAAGGAAAATTTGTTAAGAAGGCTGGGTGCATGGAAAGACCCACTGTGCAAACATAATTCCAAGTCTTCTACACAGTTGACCCACAACTTATTTCACAAACATATGGACATGTGCAGGTACATACACGCGCATGCACACACACACACACAGACACACACACACACACACACATACACACTCAATTCTCTTTTCCTCTCCTCTAATCTCTAAAGAAGACTTAACACCGAAGAACTGATGCTTTTGAATTATGATGCTGGAGAAGACTCTTGAGAGTCCCTTGGACAGCAAGATGATCCAACCAGTCACCCCTAAAGGAAGTCAACTCTGAATATTCTTTGGAAGGACTGATGCTGAAGCTGAAGCTCCAATACTTTGGCCACCTGATTTGAAGAGCTGACTCATTGGGAAAGCCCCTGATGCTAGGAAAGATTGAAGGCAAAAGAAGAGGGCGGCAGAGGATAAGATAGTTAGAGAGCATCACCAACTCAGTGGACATGAATTTTAGGAAACTCCAGCAGATAACAATAAACATGAAAGCTGATGTGGTGCAGTCCATGGGATCAAAATAGTTGGACATGACTTAGCAACTGAACAACAACACAGAGTGTGTACCCAAGATAATATAGAAAGCTTCTAGATAATAATCTGACAATAGTGATTCAAATGCTCCCTTCATCCTTTACTTCATAAGTATATTTAAATTGAAAATAACACTTCATAGAACTGAACCAGTAACTAAAAATAAAATCCCCTGTATGCCAGATCAGACATTTCTTACTTAATTTTACAAAGCACAAGATCAATATTTCAAGTTAAAAACAAACAAACAAACTTGGGTGCTGATTTTAAAATAGTGTTCTGGTCTCATTTGGTTTCGCCTAGATACTCATGGCCAGTTGTGGGTCAGGTAGGTCACTCTCTTTGTCTTGGCTGGTCTTTTCCACTTGTTTGGGAAATGGCTGCTGTATATTGTACAGGAAGCCAAGAATGGGGAAAATGAGGTTTCTTTCAAATAGGGTCACACCTTTCACCAGGCTATTCTGGCTACTTCCCACGGTAGTGTCATGGTTCCAAGACAGAGTGGTTGTCTCTGAATACCTAGGCTCAAAACTCATAGAAGATCATATCTACCACATCCCCTTTAGCAAATGCAAGTCACAAGGCTCAGAAAATATGAAATTATATTTTCTTTTTCAGAGGGTAAGCTGCAAATTCACACTGACAAGAACACCAGCATAGGGATAAATAATTCTGGAAAGTTTAGCAATTAATCTATTGCAATTTCTCTTTAATTGAATGGTCATATTAAATTTCTCATATCTTTCTCATTTCTTCCCAACGCTCCCACCTAAGTATTACCATAGAAAGAAAGAAAAAAAAAATACTGCTTCTCTCTGAATCACCCATATGTCTAATGGGACAAAAATTTCACCAGACAAAGTTAAACAGACAAGGGAGACACAACTGTTGCAATTCAACTCCTGTGAAACAAGATATTTGAGTTATTTCTGAGTTTCCAAATGTTTGTCTCTGAGTTTAGGTTACCCATGTTTGCTGTTTGGCACTCAGGGAAGTTAGGCTTATCCTCCCACAGAGACCAGGCTATCAGAGCTCTACCTTTAAAAATTATTTATTTATTTATTTAGTACTTCTGATTGTGCTGGGTCTTCATTGCTATGAGAGTTTTTCTGTAGTTTTGGCGAGTAGGGTGTTACTCTTCATCGTGGTGTGTGGGCTTCTCATTGTGATGGCTTCTCTTGTTGCAAAGCATGGTCTCTAGGGTGAGAGAGATTCAGTAGTTGCAGCACATGGGCTCAGTAGCTGCGGCTCCTGGGCCCTAGAGCATGTAAGCCTGTGAGTTGTGGCTCATGGGGTTAGTTGCTCTACTGGCATGTGGAATCTTCCTGGATCAGAGATCAAACGAATGTCTCCTGCACTGGCAGGTGGATTCTTTACCACTGACCCACCAGGGAAACCCAGGGCTCTGTCTTTCTTAAGGATTACCTTTCAAAGGGATGGCTCCCAGGTCCCTAAGAAAGACATTTCTTGGGTCCTAAACCTTGCAAGAGGTAATTTTTATACATTTCAAAGAGGAAGAAATTGCAATGGCAAGTCATCTAGTTCCAGTGCTCTAAGAACAGGGAGTTCCAGGGCTGATACTAAGGAAGAAAATGATCTAAAGTTTAGTCAGTCTGAGGAGAATATTAAGGCTCTCTTGGTATTTAAATGTATTTCATTCACCCTATCACCTTCTCTCTCAACTGCCTCCTCTGAAAGTGAAAGTCATTCAGTTGTGTCAGACACTTTGCCACCCCATGGGCTATCAGTCCATGGAATTCCCCAGGCCAGAATACTGTAGTGGGTAGCCTTTCCCTTCTCCAGGGGATGCTCCCAACCCAGGGATCAAACCCAGGTCTCCCAAATTGTGGGTGGATTCTTTACCAGCTGAGCCACCAGGGACTACCTCCTCTAATTATATGCTAAATTAATTCTATCACTTTAAAAGCAATTAATTTTTTTCTTTCTAGCTTAATTGGTTATATATATCATTATATTGTATATATACACATCCTTAATTTTTCAAATCTATTAATAATATTTTTATACATCTATTTTATGGTTAGTTTTACTGTATAAATATCATAGGCAAAGTAAAAATATTTTACTTTTTATAGTTAATTTACTTTACATAAGTAACTTTTGAATTATTTACATATAGAGAAAGAAAAACCTACTTTTCTTCAATTGGACCTTTTTATCTTGGACTAAATTAGCCAGCACTTTTACAATCACATGCTATTTCTTATAAGTGGAGTAACATTTATCCTCATGAACAAACTTATGGAAGAAATGAAATTTTGCCATTTAGACTTTGCTCATGAATAAAATGCCTTTAGGGGAAAATAGAAATGACTTTCTTCTCCCCATTTTCTTACCCAAAATAACAGCTCAACTGACATAAGTGAAATTTTATAAAAAGAGACACATTTTGTTTGAAGACAAGTATGAAATATTCCAACCTTAAAGGTGGACTCTTTAGAAAATGGTGAGCAGAGAAAAACAACAATGTTAATGGGAGAGCAGTTATAGGCTCATCTATGTTGTTAACATAAATTGCATTGCCATAAAATTGTACCATCCTTTTCCACACAGAATCAAGAGCATTTTATCATAACAAAAGACTGTTCTTTTCATACTCAGTGGGAGATAGGCAGTAGTGGAATTCTCATTAGAGTACGCAGTGATAAAGAATTCAGTTCAGCTATGCCTTGTAAATGTACAAGTTAAAAGAAACTTTCTTATAAATGGACTGACCTTCAAAATGGTAATATCATACCTAAAACAAATACCTGCTGCTTACATACCTTAGGACTTTGAGACATATATATATATATATATATATATATGTGTGTGTGTGTGTGTGTGTGTGTGTGTATACACACACACACAGGTAAAACACATATTAGTACAATTTGGTGAAGTGCCATTTTTGAGATTAAAAAAAAGTCTCTAACTTTAGAAAAATACATGGACAAATAATTTTCATCTATGTGTCATCAACTTCCAGGTCTTCAGAGTAATGGTGTTGTCCCTCCTCTTTATGACTCTGATAGTTGAACTTGCCACAGACATCCATCCAGTTTCCTGAGAAGTCTCATCAGTAATCTGTGAACCAGACTTTACATCATATGGCAAGACATGATCAACATCAGTGAGGTAGTGAAATGCAGTCAATCCATCAGCATTGATGTCATGTTAGCTGTGACCCAGCTCTACAAGGCTGATCATGTTCAGAAGATGGATGTACTTGGATTACATTAGCAGCTGCTGAAGGTAAGTTAGAGGAAGGTGAATGCGGGCAAAGTGTACAGAAGTAAAAATCATTGTGGCTGGTACCAAAATATCATTTCAGAGTGTGGAGCTATTATTGGTTAAGTTACTGAAAATATTTCACTATGAATACTCTTATTTCTTTCTTTTTGCATTTGATAAAATGGTAATGCTGCTATAGACCCAAGAATAAAACAAACTGCAACCGGGAAATTTTATCCTATCTTGTTTTACGGTTGTAATAACATTTGCTTTATTTTATGGTCATAATAATATTTATATTATAAAATTTGAGGCAATAGAAGAAAAGAAGGACGCTTTTCCTAATGTTGCTTGAGTTATATATATGTATGTATTTTTTCAGATTATTTTCCATTATAAGCTATCACAAGATATTGAATATCCTTTGCTATGCTACAAAATAGGACTTTGTTGTTTATCTGTTTTATATAATATCTATTAATCCCAAACTCCTAATTTATCCTCTGCCATTCCCTTTTGGTCTATGTGCATGTTAGTTGCTCAGTCCTGTGCGACTCTTTGAGACCCCATGGACCAGGCTTCTCTGCCCATGGGATGGTCCAGGCAAGAATACTAGAGTATATTGCTATTCCCTTCTCTAGGGGATCTTTCTGAACTGGCGATCAAACTTGAGTCTCCTGCATTGCAGGCAAATTTTTTATGGTCTGAGCCACCTGAGGCTATAATTTTCTATGTCTATGTGTCTGTTTCTGTCTCAAAAAAAAGTGCACTTGTATCATTTTTTTAGATTCCATGTATGTGGTATTATATGATATTTGTCATTCTCTGTGTGACTGACTTCATTTAGTTTGATAATCTCTAGGTTCCTCCATGTTGCTACAAATGGCATTATTCATTCTTTTTATGACTGACTAATATTCCAATATTTTGGATATGGTAACTTTGAAAGTTGTATGTACTGTAAATTATTTATCTAATCTTTTATTTTACATTACTAATTATGTTCTTAAATGAACAGAATATGCCATACTGATTAACTACTTGTATTTACATCTGTAATTTTTACCGATGAACTTTTTGTGTTTAGAGTAGGTATTAATTTTTACATATAGTGCTTGGGTCATGAATAGCTTTCTTCTATGTCAATCTTCACTTGATACCACCTTTTATTGAAAAATGATTCTTGCCAAATGTAAACATTGCTATAAATCAAGTGTATGTTTATGCGTTGGTGTAATTTTAGTCTATTTATTCCCCTGTACTATTCTTTTGTTTTTCTTTATGCCAATACCACACTGTTCTAATTACTGTGTATATCCTAATTACTTTATCATAAATGTTGATAACTGATCAAATTTGAGTAAGTCCACTAATTCTGTTTTTCACTTGTTTGTTTGCTTTTGAGAATGTCTTGTTGACACCATCTTAGCCATCTCTGTTACCATGGATAAAACCAACTTTTCACTTGATATTCAAAATCCTGATACGTTTATGTTTCAAAATGTACTGAATTTATAGATTAAACAGTGGAACACTCACATCTTTACAACTCTTTTAATACATGACCATAATTATGTATTAAAGAGATGCAATTAGATCTCCTTTAATTTCTCTCAATAATGTTTTATAGTTTTTTGGTACACATCATGCCCATGTTTTGGGGTTAGCTTTGGAATGTAATATGGCATTTGCAAAGTATCAGCACAAAATAACATGCAGTCTTTTATTTCACAATTTTGTGGTTTGTCTATTAGTCTCTGTGGAGTGATTCTACTGATGTGGGCTTTGCTCAGCTGATTTTAGTTGGGTTTCCTTATGGCTCTGTGTATTGTTGCTATTTTATGTAGGTCTATAATTACACTGGATAAAAGGTCAGTAATTCCTGCAACTTTAAATCCTACAGTTAAGACGCTGTGAATTCTATCCTGTGTACATCCAGCCAGCTTGTTTTCTGTGATGGACTTAGGAACTGTTTCTTTAAATTTCCCCCTAATGAATGATTCTTAAGCAGGTATAATAATTAGACCATTTTTTACTGTGTGCACTATGATAGAGCTCATATTTTACTTTTAGCATATTGTATCTTGGATATATGGTGAAGGGCCTGAATATATGGACACCTTATATATATTAATAGTATATGTGCCTATTTGAAGATTACTTTACAGTTTAATTTATTCTTACTTTCTGATATTTGTACATATTTATTAGTGAATAGATAATTTAAAAATACAAGTAGTTCAAGGGGAGTCCTGTTTTCCCATCTCCTAATCCTGCCTGAGGACATGGAGGGAATGCCATAACAATATAATCATGAATGTCAGGAGTCTTTCTAGATGCTAATAGTGGATGACACAGAAAGTCAGAGACAGTACTGGGATTCAGTTCAGTCCAAAGAATTGAGGTGAGGGGATTGGATGAATGGGGAAAAAACATGTTTCTTCAATAACCCTCTGTATCCACATACACACATACTTCTGCCGTTAAAGGGAACAGTTTCATACTCTAACAGTACAGTTTACTTTGATTAAAATTTCCCTGGTTGTTCAGTGTTTTAGAATAAAATTTGTTTAGCAAATATTTCAGTAACATTAAATTTTTCAGTGAGATATTTTATTCTAATATGTTAATAAGGACAACTTTAGGAGGTTGGTTCTTACACACTTTAACTAACAAAGGAAACAGGAAAAGAAGCTAATATTCTTTAAACTTGGCACTAAATTAGGGGCTTTTCATATCATTTTGCATTTATGTGTATGTTTGAAAAGTTACCGACATCAGTGTTTCACAATGTAAAAATTATATAAGATATATTTGTATATACATATACATATATATGTATGAAAATTGAGCTTTCAAATACAGCTTGGAAAAGTAAACAATACTTTAAAAATTGAAGAGTAACAAGTAACACAAAAATAACAAGTAACAATTGAAGAGTAACAAGCAACACAAATAACACAAGATGATATCTATTCCAAATTTGAGAGCATTTATTACAATTCTTATTAAAGAATTTGGAACTGCGACAGAGAAGAGACTTTTTAAGGCTGTGAAACTATTCCATATAATACTGCAATGGTTGATATTTGTCATTATACATTTGTCCACAGCTTTAAAATGAACAGCCTCGAGAGTGAACCTAAGGTGAATGATGGACTTTTGAGCGATAATGATGTGTCAGTGTAGGTTCATGGATTGTAGCAAAAACATCACTATGATGTTCAGCATTGATAGTGGAGTTGTTATGCACATGTCAGGGCAGCAAAGATATGGGATTTCTCTTCTTTCCTCTCAGTTTTGCTGTGAACCTAAAACTTCCTTAAAAATAAAGTTTACTATTAATAAAAAGAAAAAAGATTCACAACATCTAATTAGATGGAGAGAATGTCAAAGCTTATTTAACCTGATTTAATCCATTAACCAGCTCATGCTCCTGATTGTTTTCATGGTGATAAATACTGAAAATAAAAAAATCCAAGTACCTGTAGGAATGAAAGAAGATGTGAGAGATGGTATTAAAGGACCAGCCTACATTTCTGAATAATAGATACAGAAATAGAATTATGACACTAGAAAATATATGTGCTATAAGAATGGAAAAATAAATAAATTCTCTCTTAAACTACATTGGCTTTCTGATTAAGTAATACATATGAAAAAGAAGAAAATGGTTCCATTGAAATTTAAAATTGTAACAGTGTAGAACAAAAGATAAAACAGAGAAGAGAAAAAGGGAAGAGAGAGATAAAATGAAAAGAAGTTTAGTAGTTATTCTTTAATAACTAAAGTGGTATCCATATTCTTATGTTCTTTTGAAAACATTATAGCTAGCTCAGTTCAGTTCAGTCACTCAGTCGTGTTCGACTCTTTGTGACCCCATGAATCGCAGCATGCCAGGCTTCCCTGTCCATCACCAATTCCCGGAGTTCACTCAGACTTGCATCCATCGAGTCAGTGATGCCATCCAGCCACCTCATCCTCTGTCATCCCCTTCTCCTCCTGCCCCCAATCCCTCCCAGCAACAGTCTTTTCCAATGAATCAACTCTTCACATGAGGTGGCCAAAGTACTGGAGTTTCAGCTTCAGCATCATTCCCTCCAAAGAAATTCCAGGGTTGATCTCCTTCAGAATGGACTGGTTGGATCTCCTTACAGTCCAAGGGACTCTCAAGAGTCTTCTCCAACACCACAGTTCACATTTTTTCTTCATAGACATGCTGCAAGTACTTTTAAGTCATTTCACAAATTTTCCTCATAAAAAGTAGTATTGCATCAAGGACCCCTTTAGTCATCATCAACCAGGAGAATACAGAATCTCAGTCTAGACGCCCAATCTACTGAATCAGAATCTGCACTTAAAGTCTTCAGATGGTGTGTGTGTATATTAAAGTTTGAGAAGACTGCCTTAAGGCTCAGAAAGTTTTTACAAGATCATGCAGAGAGTAGTTCAGGTCAGTTGTTCAGTCATGTCCGACTCTTAGTGACTCCATGGACTGCAGAAAGCCAAGCTTCCCTGTCCATCACCAACACCCAGGGCTTACTCAAACCCATGTGCATCGAGTCAATGATGCCATCTAACCATCTCATCCTCTGGCATCCACTTCTCCTTCTGCCTTCAATCTTTCCCAGCATCAGGGTCTTTTCCAGTGAGTCAATTCTTTGCATCAAGTGGCCAAAGTATTGCAGTTTCAGCTTCAACGTCAGTCCTTCCAATGAACACTCAGGACTGATCTCCTTTAGGATGGACTGGTTGAATCTCTTTGCAGTCCAAGGGACTCTCAAGAGTCTTCTCCAGCACCAGTTCAAAAGCATCAATTCTTCGCAAGGTAGAGCAGAATATTAATTTGCCATCCTTTTAACCAAGCACTACTGCATATATCACATAGATGTTAAATACAACAATGCACTCAAAAACTGTGTGGGAAAAAAATCAAGATTGAGTATGTGTTATATTTCTGTACATGTTCTTCCAGAAAAGAGTCTATATCAGCAACATGCTTGGGGCTGGTGCATGGGGATGACCCAGAAAGATGTTCTGGGGAGGGAGGTGGGAGGGGGGTTCATGTTTGGGAATGCATGTAAGAATTAAAGATTTTAAAATTTAAAAAATAAAAAACTAAAAATTTAAAAAAAAAAAAAAAAAAAGAAGCATATCAGTCTCAGTAGAGATTATTCTGCCATTGCATTTTGTAAGGAATCTTCATGATTGAAGAGAAAATTGCCTCAAAGGGTGAATGAAAATCCATGTAATCTTGATGACCTCTTTTGTACAGTCTCCTAATAGTTAAATTTATCGATTTAAATGTTGATGAGATAATATACCTGGAGAGCCCTCTCAGATACATGGGAAATGTGTTGAGAATGTTACAATGTAAGCACATTATGGTAGTTCCATTTTGTTTATTTCTTATTCAGTATTGACTAAATGGATGTAAAAATGAGTTTCCTGTACTCACAGAAATGGAATGCCTTCTTTAGTTTTTGGATGGATCTATTGAATTTTTTCATTCTCTTATGTCCTTTATTAATGAGTACCTGCAGATAGTTATTATTTTGAAGAAAAAAATTAAAATAATTAACCTGTATTCTATTTTGAATCATGGATGTGATAGTTGAACTGTGTATCTGTGATGTGTTGCATGAAGCAATTAGATTCTAAAAAATGTAGAATTAATTGAGGCATAGGTACTTTTATGTGTCTCTAGTTAGACTGTATTTAGATTATCATAGTTAAAAGGGCTTTGTTATGTGAATATTATCAAAATTACATTGAGTCTATATGCATATCATATGCTTTAAAAGAGACCATCTGCCTTTTACAGTGTGTTATCATAACATTTACACATAGCTCTGAAAATAACCATTTAAGATTGAAATCTTAAAACACCCATAAAAATTAATTGATTTTTTTACTACTCTTCTGAGTTCATTGCATTATTGCTATGAATATATATTATACTATATTATCTTTTTTCCATCTCATTACTCCTTTTTGGCACTATAAGAACAGAACATTTAAAAAATAAGAACATTGTAGAATTTAAAACTCTGTGAGAGTTCACTTTTACTAAATAAAGTGACTATTTTTAAAAATAAGTTAACTTTTTTGGATCTCCATTCAGTTCAGTTCAGTTCAGTTCATTTCAGTCGCTCAGTCGTGTCCGACTCTTTGCGACAGCTATAAATCATTGAAAGTTATCTAAATCATGCTTACAACTGATACTCTTTGAGACATTTATAAACCAATAAAACTATTCATAGAGTTTCAAATTTAATTTACATATTAATACTTTAAAATGGTAAATGCTTCTTTATTGTCAAATCTACCTTATTCAAATATACATTTTATTCTATTTTTATATTTCATATTTTGATACATTTAAAATATGTGAGAAGCTAAAGACTGACCAAAATTTTAATAAGACACAGTGGAAGTCATCTTATTTCAGGTGATCTGTGGTTCATTACTTAGGTTCCTCTCATTTTTCAGGTGCATCAATGTAAATTATCTTAGAACACACTGACCTTTGTATTAAGTGAATCAAACATCTGTTTCATTGGCTCTGGAAAGCTTAATGCTATTCCAAGACTTCTTGTCATTGCTGGAGTTTTATCTCACAATCACCACTGCCAATGGGTTTAGAGACTATTGTCCTAATGATGGTTGCTTCAGTATGAAACCAGTTGCCATCTATTCATTACATCTACAATTACTTTTTCCTGAGTTGCCCATTGAGCCAAGAGAATCCTTGTTACATGAAACTTAAAACTGAGTATTGGACATGTTTCCAAAAATGTTCAGTGCCATTTGACACACTCTGCCAACTATATTTTTTATCCTGTCTTTTTTTTCTCTACAGCAGATTTTTTCAACTTACTTTTGTTGAAATTTTAGGCTCAATGATTATTTTTTTTTGGTAGGCACCTCTGTTGTACATTGCAATGTGTGTAGCAGCGTATCCTACCCTTCTACCTTCTAGGAGCCAATGGTAACCCCCACCAAAATATGACAACCAAAAATATCTGCTGATATTGTCAAATATCCCTTGAGGGAACCCTCTTTCTTTTGTTGAAAACAATTGCACTAGGAAAACAAATTTTTTTAGTCTTTAATTTTCAAAGATATAGAATTAAGCTTTGCCAACACCTCTTCTCTTTTCTGAAAATTCAATATGATAATTATTTGTCAACATGGATCTACCAGAATTTCTATATAGAGGGTTAAGTTCACATTTTTATAAACATTGAGATATTTTTGTGTATAGTGTTAGAAAGTGATATAGTTTCATTATTTTACAAGTGGTTGACCAGTTTTCCCAGCACCACTTGTTAAAGAGATCGTCTTTACTCCATTGTATATTCTTGCCTCCTTTGTCAAAGATAAGGTGTCCATATGTGTGTGGATTTATCTCTGGGCTTTCTATTTTGTTCCACTGATCTATATTTCTGTCTTTGTGCCAGTACCATACTGTCTTGATGACTGTGGCTTTGTAGTAGATCCTGAAGTCAGGCAAGTTGATCCCTCCAGTTCCATTCTTTTTTCTCAAGATTGCTTTGGCTATTCGAGTTTTTTTGTATTTCCATACAAGTCTTGAAATTATTTGTTCTAGTTCTGTGAAAAATACAGCTGGTAGCTTAAGGATTGCATTGAATCTGTAGATTGCTTTGGGTAGTATACTCATTTTCACTATATTGATTTTTCTGATCCATGAACATGGTATATTTCTCCATCTATTAGTGTCCTCTTTGATTTGTTTCATCAGTGTTTTATAGTTTTCTATAAACTCAAAATGAATTAAAGATCTAAATGTAAGACCAGAAACTATAAAACTCTTAGAGGAGGACCTAGGCAAAACACTCTCCGACATAAATCACAGCAGGATCCTCTATGATCCACCCCCCAGAATTCTGGAAATAAAAGCAAAAATAAGCAAATGGGATTTAATTAAAATTAAAAGCTTCTGCACAACAAAGGAAAATATAAGCAAGGTGAAAAGACAGCCTTCTGAATGGGAGAAAATAATAGCAAATGAAGCAACTGACAAATAACTAATCTCAAAAATATACAAGCAACTTATGCAACTCAATTCCAGAAAAATAAACCACGCAATCAAAAAATGGGCCAAAGAACTAAATAGACATTTTTCCAAAGAAGACATACGGATGGCTAACAAACACATGAAAAGATGCTCAACATCACTCATTATTAGAGAAATGCAAATCAAAACCACAATGAGGTACCACTTCACACCAGTTAGAATGTCTGTGATCCAAAAGTCAGCAAGCAGTAAATGCTGGAGAGGGTGTGGAGAAAAGGGAACCCTCCTACACTGTTGGTGGGAATGCAAACTAGTACAGCCACTATGGAGAACAGTGTGGAGATTCCTTAAATAATTGCAAGTAGAACTGTCTTATGACCCAGCAATCCCACTGCTGGGCATACACACTGAGGAAACCAGAATTGAAAGAGACACATGTACCCCAATGTTCATCGCAGCACTGTTTATAATAGCCAGGACATGAACCTAGATGTCCATCAGCAGATGAATGGATAAGAAAGCCGTGGTACATATACACAATGGAGTATTACTCAGCCATTAAAAAGAATTCATTTGGATCAGTTCTAATGAGATGGATGAAACTGGAGCTAATTATACAGAGTGAAGTAAGCCAGAAAGAAAAACACCAATACAGTGTACTAACACATGTATATGGAATTTAGAAAGATGGTAATGATGACCCTGTATGCGAGACAGCAAAAAAGACACAGATGTGTAGAGCGGACTTTTGGACTCTGAGGGAGAGGGAGAGGAAGAGGATGGGATGATTTGGGAGAATGGCATGGAAACATGTATACTATCATGTAAGAAACGAATTGCCAGTCTATGTCCAATGCAGGATACAGGATGCTTGGGGCTGGTGCATGGGGATTACCCAGACAGATGTTATGGGGAGGGAGGTTGGAGGGGGGTTCATATTTGGGAACTCATGTACACCCGTGGTGGATTCATGTCAATGTATGGCAAAACCAATACAGTATTGTAAAGTAAAATAAAGTAAAATAAATAAATAAGATAAATGATGGATGTTTATTACACATATGTACATGTATAACAGCATATTAGTGTACATGTGTGTTTATTACATCCAGTAAAAAGTTTCAGAAGAGTTTATAAAATAGCAAGATAATATCCCAATAAATAACAATTTTAATAGATGCAATAAATTTTGAATATTCACAGGTATATAAAATGTAGCTAGCATAATATATTTTTCTTTGAAATTTTACCATTGAAATATTTCAATCATGCAAATTAAAGGTACCCAACTGTAGTATTATCTTATATGACATATTACATGGTTTTATAAACACACTTTAGGTCAATAATAAATACATAAATACATGTTTAGAGTAAGAAAAACATTTTAAATGTAAAAACATAATCTTTAATCTTTAAGAATAACTTCTTTAAAATATTTATTCAGTGAGTATATATATAGTTGCATGAATATCTTTACTATCAGGTCTGAACTATTGTATATTTATATTAAAAGCCTGGCACTCTGTAATGACCTGGAGGGGTGGGATGTGGAAAGGGAGGGAGGCTCAACGGGAAGATGATATATGTGTAATTATGGCTGATTTGTTGGAGAAGGAAATGGGAACCCACTCCAGTATTCTTGCCTAGGAAATCCCATGGACAAAATCAGCCTGGTGGGCTACAGTCCATGAGGTCACAAAGGGTTGGACATGACTTAGCAATTGAGCACATGGCTGATTTGTATTGCTGTATGAAAGAAACCATCACAAAATTGTAAAGCAATTTTCCTTCAATTAAAATACATATTAAAAATATAAGTGTTAAGAAACACCTCTCTGAATCCCCAATTCAAATAAAAAAAAGCACCTCGTATAATTTTTTCATCTTTTTCCATGAATAGTACTCTCCAGATGAAATTTATCATGCTGTATGCTAAAGTAATATGTTGCATAAAAACAACAGCCATTATTCATTGGTGGCTGGTCTGAGTAGGATTTTTAAGGAAAGTGGTTAGTCCTACCTTCTAATATATGACTTCACAATATTCTGCTATTACAGAAGGGATAAGTCATTTTCATAGGAAAAAAGTAGGATGATGAAGTTGAGTCAACATTACTTAGTTGATGTCTGCATTAAAATTATTATTTAAGAGTTTTTGACAGATCAATAACTGAAAATTTTTTTCTTGAAGTAACAATATGTTATTTGCAAGCAATTAAAAAGGAGAAAATCAAATTGCTATATTTTTAAATTCAAATAACAGCATAGGGCTTTAGACACATATATCATTGACTTGTGCTGTGCTGTGCTTAGTTCCTCAGTTGTGTCTGACTCTTTGCAACCACATGGACAGTAGCCAACCAGGTTCCTCTGTCAGTGGGGATTCTCCAGGCAATAATACTGGAATGGGTTGCCATGCCTTCCTCCAGGGGATCTTCCCAACCCAGGGATCAAACCTAGGTCTCCCGCATTGCAGGCAAATTCTTTACTGTCTGAAGTACCAGGGAAGCTATCATTGACTTAGATTAGCAGAATCAGAAAATTCATATAATATTAGATAAAAAAAGGTATATAAACTGAAGTCTTATACTGGATGATAGATCTTTTTACTGTCAAGTAATTTAGGAAATCAATTCACAGCATTGACAGGAGACAAGAGGAAACTGAGCAGGTGAATCCTTTTCCTTTCTTTGTTATATTTCTGGAAGTCCTAAGAAACAAGTGACTTTATTAAATAGTAGTGACTGTAGTTAGATACCAAACATAATTATTTTGTATCTCTCCTTCCTTACTTTTATTATTGTTATGACTATTATCATTATTTTAATTCTCACAGCCTGGAATATGTGTTTTCCAATGTTAGCACCCTAATTTTTACCTGAGGCTCAGCTTCAAGAGAAAATAATTGGGATTTACAATTAAAACAAAAAGTTTTGAATATAATTTATGTAGGTGCTTTCAAGCAGAACTTATATTGTACTTCTATTTGATATTCAGAAAATGTGTTCAGAGGAAAAATGTGTTCAGAGGGAAAATATCTACAAGCAAATTATTTGGCAGGCATTTGTATAAGAGCTTGTTAATCATACCTTACATGCATGTCAGTTGTACTTAAAAAATAAGACAGTACATGCAGCAAAGAAAAATACACATACTAAGATTAAAAACAAAAAGTTAACAATACCTAAGATTAGTATAAATAAAATATATAATATATAAATATATTATATATTTATATTATTATGAATTACACTATATAATTTATTATATTTAATATATTAAAATTTATATTATTATATATTATATTTATAATAGAAATATATAATATAAAAATATACATACTAAGATTAAAAAAAAAGTTAACAATACCCAAAATTAGTATAAGTAAAATACATCAATACTAAGCACTTTTGACTTTCTCTCATAAATATGTTATTCAAGTTCAGTTTCAAAAATACCAGAATACCTGGTAATATTCTATTTAATATAACAATTTCAGTGAGTATATATATAGCTGCATGAATATATTTACTATCAGGCCTGAACTACTATATATTTACATTTAAAGCCTGGAACTCTGTGATGACTTGAAGGGGTGGGATGGGGAAAGGGAGGGAGGTTCAACTGGGAGGTGACATACGTGTTAATTATGGCTGATTTGTTGGAGAAGGAAATGGCTTAACACTTAACGCCTGTGTACAACTTAATCTCTCTGTTGATGATATCTATCTCTGTCCATCTGTAGTCTGGCACTGTAAATCTCCAATGAGGTCTTGTTATTATATCTCAAAACCTGTGTTATACCCTCAGCTGCTGCAAAACAGTGAAACTGATAGAAGCACTGACTGTGCAAAGTTAGGACTGGTTTTCATTTGAATGTTTTCTGACTGTATACATTTGGGGTGTGTGTGTGTATGCTCAGTCATGTCCAAATCTTTGCGATCCCATCAGCTGTAACCCACTAGGCTACTCTACCCATGGAATTCAATAAACAAGAAAATACCACAGCGGGGAGTACCATTTCTTCCTAAACAAATTACTTAACCTTTCCAAACTACAGCTTAGTCACCTGAAAAACAGATATGATACTAATTTCCTCATTGTGGTGTTGGGTAAATTCTACAAACATTGTTTCAAAATTCCTTTGTGCCCATGAAATCAAGCCATTATGAAATATATTTCTACTGAAAATATTTTCTATTTTTCTAGATTAGCAAACATATTCATGGCACAGAATGCACCTTTGGAAAGAATACATTAACTCTGTGTAATTACAAAGCAGCACTTAGGTCAATGGAAAAATATTTAAATCACCAGAATGCTAAGAAAAGAATACTTATCCTTATTATGCAAATATTTAATTATGTTTTATTCTTGGACAGATTAAATCAACGAACTGTTAAAACTAAAATAAGAACATTTTCTGACCTTGACAACTTCTTTAATCACTTAAACAGAGAAAAACTACCTACCTCAGACTGAGGAAATATTAGCACATGTGTTATATTGTTTTGTTTGTGTCAGAACAATGACTCTAATGGTGAAGTGACTATCAGAACATTCGAAAGTAAGTTTTTTCTGTGCAAAGCTTATGTTTAGGACTCCTTATTCATAGCATTATTTACCTGGATATATATATATATATATATATATATATATATATATATATATACAGAAGATATTAAGAAGAGGTGGCAAGAATACATGGAAGAACTGTACAAAAAAGATCTTCACGACCCAGATAGTCATGACGATGTGATCACTAATCTAGAACCAGACATCTTGGAATGTGAAGTCAAGTGGGCCTTAGAAAGCATCACTACGAACAAAGCTAGTGGAGGTGATGGAATTCCAATTGAGCTGTTTCAAATCGTGAAAGATGATGCTGTGAAAATGCTGCACTCAATATGCCAGCAAATTTGGAAAACTCAGTGGTGGCCGCAGAACTGGAAAAGGTCAGTTTTCATTCCAATTCCAAAGAAAGGCAATGCCAAAGAATGTTCAAACTACTGCATAATTGCACTCATCTCACAAGCTAGTAAAGTATGCTCAAAATTCTCCAAGCCAGACTTCAGCAATGCGTGAACCATGAACTCTCTGATGTTCAAGCTGGTTTTAGAAAAGGCAGAGGAACCAGAGATCAAATTGCCAACATTCACTGGATCATGGAAAAATCAAGAGAGTTCCAAAAAAACATCTATTTCTGCTTTATTGACTATGCCAAAGCCTTTGACTGTGTGGATCACAATAAACTGTGGAAAATTCTGAAAGAGATGGGAATACCAGACCACCTGACCTGCCTCTTGAGAAATCTGTATGCAGGTCAGGAAGCAACAGTTAGAACTGGACATGGAACAGCAGACTGGTTCCAAATAGGAAAAGGAGTACATCAAGGCTGTATATTGTCACCCTGCTTATTTAACTTCTATGCAGAGTACATCATGAGAAACACTGGACTGGAAGAAACGCAAGTTGGAATCAAGATTGCCAGGAGCAATATCAGTAACCTCAGATATGCCGATGACACCACCCTTACGGCAGAAATTGAAGAGAATTCAAAAGCCTCTTGATGAAAGTGAAAGAGGAGAGCCAAAAAGTTGGCCTAAATCTCAACATTCCGAAAACTAAGATCATGGCATCCGGTCCCATCACTTCATGGGAAATAGATGGGGAAACAGTGGAAACAGTGTCAGACTTTATTTTTGGGGGCTCCAGAATCACTGCAGATGGTGACTGCAGCCATGAAATTAAAAGACGCTTACTCCTTGGAAGAAAAATTATGACCAACCTCGATAGCATATTCAAAAGCAGAGACATTGCTTTGCCGACTAAGGTCCATCTAGTCAAGGCTATGGTTTTTCCTGTGGTCATGTATGGATGTGAGAGTTGGACTATGAAGAAGGCTGAGCGCCGAAGAATTGATGCTTTTAAACTGTGGTGTTGGAGAAGACTCATGAGAGTCCCTTGGACTGCAAGGAGATCCAACCAGTCCATTCTGAAAAATATCAACCCTGGGATTTCTTTGGAAGGAATGATGCTAAAGCTGAAACTCCAGTACTTTGGCCACCTCATGTGAAGAGTTGACTCATTGGAAAAAACTCTGATGCTGGGGGGATTGGGGGCAGGAGGAGAAGGGGACGACCGAGGATGAGATGGCTGGATGGCATCACGGACTCAATGGATGTGAGTCTGAGTGAACTCTGGGAGATTGTGATGAACATGGAGTCCTGGCGTGCTGGGATTCATGGGGTCGCAAAGAGTCGGACACGACTGAGCGACTGAAATGAACTGAACTGAACTGAACTGATATATATACAGGAAGAATCAGAAAGCCACTTCAGTATTCTTGCCTGGAGAATCCCAGGGACAAAGGAGCCTGGTAGGTTACAGTTCATATGGTTGCAAAGAGTCAGACACCACTGAAGAGCAAGCACATGTATTTAAATATATATTTACTATAATTGGCAATATTATGTACCTTATTCTAATTAGTATGTTCTACTAAATGTTGACTAGATCAAGTGATTGATGACCACATTATCTTACTCATGCTTTAGTGGTAATTCTTTTAATGTTTTACACAATGTTTGTTTATTATAATGTTTACTTACCATGATAGTATTGTGATAATCTTCTAATATGCTAGTTATCATATAAGGAAGTTAGTTTTTATTTACACTTTACTTCTTTTGCCAGAATTTTCCATGCTTCGTATACTTCTTGAGCCTCTCTTTTTAAGCCACAGTTCCATGAATAACAGCTGATGAATATGACCCATAATGTTTATTAGAATGGCTCAGTATCAGTATTCCTCATGCAAATAGGGGTAGTTTCTTTTTTAAGAGAAGGAGATCCAGGAAGAATTTTCAAATAAAATCTGTACTCTAATCAGTAATTCTAAAACTTACATTAGCTTATTTATTCAATAAACTTTTACTGTTATTTTGGTAGTTCTTTACAACATGTCATTTTAAAATAGAAAATCTCACATGGATTAATTTATAGGAAAAAAGCAGCATTAAAATTACAGTAAAAATGGACAACTTAGAGTATTGGAGAAAATACTTACAAATCTTATACCTGATAAGGATTCAATAAGTAGAATATATAAAGAACAGCTCAGTGATAAAGGACAAGTCACTTGAAAAATAGGCAAAGAATTTGAATAATTATTTCTTCAAAGAATTGATACAAAGACCAATAAATGCATGAAAAGAAGCTCAACAAAATTAGCCATTAGGGAAATTAAAAACAGTATAAGTTATCACTCATATTTCCTGGGATATTTCTAATATTAATAACTGAAAAAGATGGAAAATAAGACATGTTGATGGAAATGTGAAAAAATTAGAATGCCTGTGCATTGCTGATGGGAATATAAGATGGTATAGCTGCTGTTGAAACAATTTGATGGTTCCACAAAACATGAAGCATAGCATTACCATATGATCCAGCAGTTTGACTCCAAATTATGTATCACTAAAACTGAAAATAGAGATTTAAACAGACACATATAAAAATGTTTATCGCAGAACTGTTTATAGTAGCTGAGAGGTTAAAAGACATTAGGTCTTCATCAACTAATGAATGGATAAATAAAATATAGTATATGTGCATTTTTCAGACATAAAAGAAATAAAATTCTAATGCATGCTACAATATAGATAAACTTCAAAATTTTATATTAAATAAACAAGACATAAAGAATAAATGTAATTCAATTCCACTTATATTAAATATCTACAATAGGCAAATTTATACAGACAGGGTGTAGATTAAAGTTTATGAGGAACTAGGAAGGAGGAAGGCAATGGCACCCCCACTCCAGTACTCTTGCCTGGAAAATCTCATGGATGGAGTAGCCTGGTAAGCTGCAGTCCATGGGGCTGGTAAGAGTCAGACATGACTGAGCGACTTCATTTTCACTTTTCACTTTCATTCATTGGTGAAGGAAATGGCAACCCATTCCAGTGTTCTTGCCTGGAGAATCCCAGGGATGGGGGAGCCTGGTGGGCTGCTGTCTATGAGGTCGCACAGAGTTGGACATGACTGAAGCGACTTAGCAGCAGCAGCAGCAGCAGGAAGGGGGAACAGTGTCAGACTTTATTTTGGGTGGCTCCAAAATCACTGCAGATGGTGATCGCTGTCATGAAATTAAAAGACGCTTACTCCTTGGAAGGAAAGTTATGACCAACCTAGATAGCATATTCAAAAGCAGAGACATTACTTTGCCAACAAAGGTCCATCTAGTCAAGGCTATGGTTTTTCCAGTGGTCATGTATGGATGTGAGAGTTGGACTGTGAAGAAAGCTGAGTGCCGAAGAATTGATGCTTTTGAACTGTGGTGTTGGAGAAGACTCTTGAGAGTCCCTTGGACTGCAAGGAGATCCAACCAGTCTTTCCTAAAGGAGACAGGTCCTGGGTGTTCATTGGAGGGCCTGATGTTGAAGCTGAAACTCCAATACTTTGGCCACCTGATGTGAAGAGCTGACTCATTTGAAAAGACCCTGGTGTTGGGAAAGATTGAGGGCAGGAGGAGAAGGAGACAACAGAGGATGAGATGGTTGGATGGCATCACCGACACAATGGACATGAGTCTGGGTGAACTCCGGGAGTTGGTGATGGACAGGGAGGCCTGGCGTGCTGCGTTTCATGGAGTCGCAAAGAGGCAGACAGGACTGATTGACTGAACTGAACTGAACAGTACTGAACTCTGTGTATAAGTAATATAATCAGGGTGACAATATACAGCCTTAACATACTCCATTACCAGTTTGAACCAGTCCATTGTACCTTGTCCAATTCTAGCTGTTGCTTCCTGACCTGCATACAGTTTCTCAGGAGGCAGGTAAGATGGTCTGATATTCCCATCTCTAAGAATTTTCCAGTTTGTTTTGATCCACATAGACTTCCTTGGTGGCTCAGCTGATAAAGAATCCACCTGCAATACGGGAAACCTGGATTCGATCCCTGGCTTGGAAAGATCCCCTGCAGAAGGGAATAGCTACCCACTCCAGTATTCTAGCCTGGAGTTTCCATGAACTGTATAGTCCATGGGGTCACAAAGAATTGGACACAACTGAATGACTTTCTCTTTCAGCTTTCTTTTCACACAGCCAGAGGTTTTAGCATAGTTAATGAAGAAGAAGATTTTTTAAAATTTTTTTCCTGAAATTCCCTTGCTTTGTCTATGATCCAGCAGAGCTCAGTAACAAATCAGATAATCAATTTGGAAATACAAAGGTAAAATATATCAGTATTTGAAATGAGAAAGAACTTTCATATTTGCTACATTTTTACTACATTATTAACTAATTATAAGATTTTTTTAATTTTTAATGTAACTCAGAAATAATAATAAATAACAGTAGTGTTCAGTCATGTCTGATTCTATGTGACCCCATGGACTGTAGTCCACCAAGCTCTCTGTCCACAGAATTTTCCAGGCAGCACTTTCCTTCTCCAGGGGATCTTCCTGATGCAGGGATTGAACCCACATCTTCTGAGTCTCCTGCACTGGCAGGTGGATTCTTCACCACTGAGCCACCTGGGAAGCCAATAATATTAGTTGAATAACAATAGTGGAATGACTGAAAATCAGGATCTCTTTGGTACTAGTGTTAACATGGTATTAGTTCTGTGCTTAGTAGCTCAGTCATGTCTGACTCTTTGTGACCCCATGGAGTGTAGCCTGCTAGGCTCCTCTGTTCATGGGGATTCTCTAGGCAAGAATACTGGAGTGGGCTGCCACACCCTCCTCCATGAAATCTACTTAACCCAGGGATCAAAACCAGGTCTCCTGCATCGCAGGTGAATTCTTTACCAACTGAACCATCAGGGAAGCTGAAGTATACTGGAGTGGGTAGCCTATCCCTTCTCCAGGGGAACTTCCTGACCCAGTAATCAAACTGGGGCCTCCTATATTGCAGGCACTTTCTGTAACAGCTGAGCTACCAGGGACGCCTCTATGATTGTTAGATGTCATCAGACTAAGAACAGGCATCACATATGATTATTGTTGGTGGTGCCCCTGACCATCACCAACAGGGGTAGTGACCCATAGCGTCAGTTCTCAGACCTTTTAAGTTACTAAACCACTTGCAGCCATGTTTTCTCATATTTGTAAAATGAGGGCATTCAAAAAGAGAATCTTTCAGGATTCGCAAACTGAAATGTACTGTGATGTACAATTTTTCTGTGCATCTTAACAAGTTGATACAAAGGTCATTAAAAATATGAACTGTCATCAAGATAAAACAGTTACTTTAAAACCACTTCTGTTATTATATTGATTCCTTTAGTTTCATGGATTATTACACTTGAGTAAAAATATGGAGACTTTAACAGTTAATACACAGGAAAACTAGCATTATTGGTATATCAACTTGGAAGTGTGCTGTTTTAGTCATACTGTGAATAAAGAATTTCTTGTCATGTGAAATAAATGTGGGAAGCGCGATTTCCTTTCTGTGAATAAATGAAACCAGAACTTTCCGATTTTTTGGATGACTGGATTGCTATCACTTATACATTGGTTCAGTGGCCTTCACAGAAAGGTTGACTTCCTTTCTGAGTCTTGGACACTCAGAAAAATTCTATAATTATTAAAGTAAGTTTTATTCTCCTTTATAAGAATAATCAACTAAAATATATTTATTATTTAATATATTTTTAAATGAATAAATTATATGTGTTTAAGGGATTCATATTAATCCTAACAAATGGAAAATATATAAACAGCACTTATTTCAGAGAATAAGCAAGGAATTAAGTATAGCTTGAACCTGACTTTCAGACTCATAATCATAGGAAGTTATTTTTCTGTACTAGTTAAGAAAATATGAAGTTTGTATGACTGTTTATTAGCATGTGAAGGTGTATAGATAAGGCTCAAGTATTTTCTTATTAATACAATCAATTTCCAATAAATCATCATATTTAGTTTCAGGAGCTTATGTTCAGAATATCTAAAATTGCTTTTGTATGACATTATTTTGTAGGTGAATTATTTTGCATATTCAGAAATCAACTAAATGTGAAAATTGAAGCTATAAAGTACAGCTTGGTTTGAATTATTATTTAAATAAACTCAAGTATTTAAGTATTTAAGTTTCAGGCTATAAAGTACAGCTTGGTTTGAATTATTATTTAAATAAACTCAAGTATTTAAGTATTTAAGTTTCAGGCTTCCTGATCCAGATTTTTGTCCTGCTTTCACCTACTGTATCTATTTATAATCCTTTCCCTTTCTCATAGATGTTGGTCACAGCCTGCTGTGAGAAGCTTTCTTTACTCATAGGTTTGCTTTATGGAGGTAAGGGTTAATGGCAGCAGGCAAGACTCCCTGCAGTAATCTGGGTCACTTATATTATACAGATCAGTGATTTCTTTACCCAGAAGAATCTTAAATTACAACCATGAATACACACACATGCACACATACATGCATGCACATATACTACCCTTTCACTTTGTTCAAGAGTTAATAAGAACAAAATGCAAATTGAAAAAATGGAAATAAATTGAAAAGTAATAGTATGGAGAGAAGGTATAGCATTATAATTACTATTTCTATGCTTATATTTTTCTATGATTTTTCCTACTTTCAGTAGTCTCATTTATGAAAAGATATATTCTATAAGGAAAGATGAAACACATGGATATTTCTCATGTTTCAAAAATGTTTTAATGTCAGTACATAGGCTCTGTTATCATAACCATCATGGCCAAAGTAACTACTTCAAGCATCCATAGTAGTCTAGCAATAATGCTGCTGCTGAGTCGCTTCAGTCGCGTCTGACTCTGTGCTACCCCGTAGACGGCAGCACACCAGGCTCCCCCGTCCCTGGGATTCTCTAGGCAACAACACTGGAGTGGGGTGCTATTGCCTTCTCCGAGTAATAATATTGAGATATATTACAACTCTACCCACAACCACCACCTCAAAACTATAACTAATGATACATGAATCTGTAATTTCATTTAAGCTGTCTTTTAATAATACCTAAAAATTAAAATTCTATTCTTGCAACTAACACTTTCACTTTGTTGATTATCTGGGCTTCCCTAGTGGCTCAGATGGTAAAGAGTCTGCCTGCAATGTGAGAGACCCAGCTTCAATCCCTGGGTGAGAAGCTACCTCTGGAGAAGAAGATGGCAACCCATTCCAGTATTTTGGCCAGGGAAGTCCCATGAACAGAGGAGCTTGGCGGGCCTGGAGTCACAAAGAGTCAGACATGACTAAGCGCCTAATACTTTCACTTTCAAGAATGAAAAGAATCAATTTATTATTTTAGGTAATTCTTTGATAACCTAAATGTTATCTTTGATAACCTAAAAATTGTTTAATTTTTATTTATTATATTTTTATTTTTATTTTGATATGCACAAGCAAAGGGATGATTTTCCTCTCTTTAACGCATGTCTACACTCATTGTATAAAAAATGTATGTCATTTTATAAGCTAGAAGTTCACATGCTAAATATATAATGAGCATCTTTACATTATTAAACAAATTCAAAAATCTATAATTTTATGATGATTGAATGATTTTATTACTGACCATCATATAGATTTAATTTAATATTTTTAACCAGTCATTTATTTTTTGGAAATGTTCATTTTTTTTTTTCATTTTAGTAACCAATGTGATAACAAATAGACATCAAGTTATAATATTATGCAATAAATTTCTGTATGTGAAAACACAAAACTTTATAGTTTCTGAAATGTTATGAAATTGTCTTCTAGAATACTGTTCTGAAATATATTCCTACAAGCAATACAATTTCCTGTATTCCCATGATCCTTGGTATCATTTTATACTGCCATTGTTTTAACATTAATAATTTAGAAGTTGACACTGCAACTTTATTTCCTTTATTTCTATGCACATCTTTTTTTTCTCTAGAGATTTATTTTCATTTGAAAAGATTTATTCCTCTCTTTGCAAATATCCTTATTATTGAAGTCTTTTAAGAATAATCTGATGTTTAAAAAAATAGCTTTCCAATGTTGATGTTAATCATATTTATACATCAAGTATGTGTTTCATTTATAAAATCATGGTAAGAGTTTAAGGTTATTTCTTACAATTATTAAGTCAGTAAAGTAGCTAGCCTTTTTGTACAGATTAGAATTTGATGGATTTGATACTTAATAGTATCTCCTCAGTTAAGTTCAGTTCAGTCACTCAGACATGTCCGACTCTTTACAACTCCATGAACCACAGCATGCCAAGTCTCCCTGTCCATCACCAACTCCTGGAATCTGCCCAAACACATGTGCATTGTGTTGGTGATGCCATCCAACCATCTCATCCTCTGTCATCTGCTTCTCCTCCTGTCCTCAATCTTTTCCAGCAACAGGGTCTTTTCAAATGAGTCAACTCTTCGCATGAAGTGGCCAAAGTATTGGAGTTTCAGCTTCAACATCAGGCCCTCCATGAATACCCAGGACTGATCTCCTTTAGAATGGACTGGTTGGATCTCCTTGCAGTCCAAGGGACTCTCAAGAGTCTTCTCTAACACCACAGTTCAAAAGCATCAATTCTTTGGCGCTCAGTTTTCTTTATAGTCCAACTCTCACATCCATACATGACCACTGGAAAAATCATAGCCTTGACTAGACAGACATTTGTTGGCAAAATAATGTCTCTGCTTTTTAATATGCTAAGTTGGTCATAACTTTCCTTCCAAGGAGCAAGAGTCTTTTAATTTCATGGCTGCAATCACCATCCACAGTAATTTTGGAGCCCAGAAAAATAAAGTCAGCCACTGTTTCCACTGTTTCCCCATCTATTTGCCATGAAGTGATGGGATTGGATGCCATGATCTTAGTTTTCTGAATGTTGAGGCTTAATCCAAATTTTTCACTCTCCTCTTTCACTTTCATCAAGAGGTTCTTTAGTTCTTCACTTTCTACCATAAGGGTGGTGTTATTTGCATATCTGAGGTTATTGATATTTCTCTTGGAAATCTTTATTCCAGCTTGGGCTTCATCCAGCCCTGTGTTACTCATGATGTACCCTGAATATAAGTTAAATAAGCTGGGTGACAATATATAGCCTTGATGTACTCCTTTTCCTATTTGGAACCAGTCTGTTGTTCCATGTCCAGTTCTAACTGTTGCTTCCTGACCTGTATACAGGTTTCTCAAGAGGCAGGTCAGGTGGTCTGGTATTCCCGTCTCTTGCAGAATTTTTCACAGTTTATTGTGATCCACACAGTCAAAGACTTTGGCATAGTCAATAAAGCAGAAATAGACATTTTTTTGGAGCTCTCTTGCTTTTTCAATGATCCAGCAGATGTTGGCAATTTGATCTCTGGTTCCTCTGCCTTTTCTAAAGCCAGCTTGAACATCTGGAAGTTCACGGTTCATGTATTGCTAAAGCCTGGCTTGGAGAATTTTGAGCATTACTTTACTAGCTTGTGAGATGAGTGCAATTGTGTACTAGTTTGAACATTCTTTGGTATTATCTTTGTTTGGGATTGGAATGAAAACTGACCTCCTTCAGTCCTGTGGCCACTGCTGAGTTCTCCAAATTTGCTGATATATTAAGGGCAGCACTTTCACAGCATCATCTTTTAGGATTTGAAATAGCTCAACCAGAATTCCATCACCTCCACTAGCTTTGTTTGTAGTGATGCTTCCTAAGGCCCACCTGACTTCACATTCCAGTATGTCCGGCTCTAGGTTAGGGTGAGTAATCACACTTTAGTGATTATCTGGGTCGTGAGTATCTTTCTTGTACAGTTCTTCTGTATATTCTTGCCACCTCTTCTTGTTCTTTATTGAGCCCATCTTTGCATGAAGTGTTCCCTTGGTGTCTCTAATTTTCTTGAAGAGATCTCTAGTCTTTCCCATTCTTATTTTCCTCCATTTCTTTGCATTGATCACTGAGGAAGGCTTTCTTATCTCTCTTTGCTATTCTTTGGAACTCTGCATTCAAATGGGTATATCTTTCCTTTTCTTCTTTACTTTTCACTTCTCTTCTTTTCACAGCTATTTGTAAGGCCTCCCCAGACAGCCATATAATTTTTTGCATTTTTTTTTTCTCTTGAGAATGGCCTTGCTCCCTGTCTCCTGTACAATGTCACAAACCTCCATCCATAGTTCATCAGGCACTCTATCAGATCTAGTCCCTTAAATCTATTTCTCATATCCACTGTATAATCGTAGGGACTTGATTTAGGTCATGCTTCCTTGGTGGCTCAGAGGTTAAAGTGTTTCCTGCAATGCAGGAGACCTGGGTTTGATCCCTGGGTTGGGAAGATTCCCCTGGAGAAAGAAATGGCAATCCACTCCTGTATTCTTGCCTGGTGAATCCCATGGACGGAAGAACCTGGTGGGCTACAGTCCATGAGGTCACAAAGAGTCGGACATGACTGAGAGACTTCACTTGAATGGTCTAGTGGTTTTCCCCACTTTCTTCATTTTAAGTCTGAATTTGGCAATAAGGAGTTCACGATCTGAGCCACAGTCTGCTCCTGGTCTTGTTTTTGCTTACTGTATAGAGCTTCTCCATCTTTGGCTGCAAAGGACATAATCAATCTGATTTCAGTGTTGACCATCTGGTGATATCCAATGTGTAGAGGTTTCTCTTGTGTTGTTGGAAGAGGGTGTTTGCTATGTCCAGTTCATTTTCTTGGCAGAATTCTGTTAGCCTTTGCCCTGCTTCATTCTGTACTCCAAGGCCAAATTTGCCTGTTACTCCAGGTGTTTCTTGACTTCCTACTTTTGTATTTCAGTCCCCTATAATGAAAAGGACATCTTTTTTGGGTATTAGTTCTAGAAGGTCTTGTAGGTCTTCATAGAACCATTCAACTTCAGCTTTTTCAGTGTTACTGGTCGTGGCGTAGACTGTATTACTGTGATATTTAATGGTTTGCCTTGGAAATGAATAGAGATCATTGTCTTGTTTTTGAGATTGCACCCAAGTACTGCATTTCAGACTCTCTTGTTGACTATGATGGCTTCTCCATTTCTTCTAAGGGATTCCTGCCCACAGTACTAGATATAATGATCATCTGAGTTAAATTCACCCATTCCAGTCCATCTTAGTTCATTGATTCATAGAATGTCAGTGTTCACTCTTGCCATCTCCTGTTTGACCACTTCCAATTTGCCTTGATTCATGGACCTAACATTTCATGTTCCTATACAATATTGCTCTTTACAGCATTGAATCTTGCTTCTATCACCAATTCTATCTGCAACTGGCTGTTGTTTATGTTTTGCCTCCGTCCCTTCATTATTTCTGGAGTTATTTCTCCACTGATCTTCAGTAGCATATTGGGCACCTACTGACCTGGGGAGTTCATCTTTTGGTGTCCTATCTTTTTGCCTTTTCATACTGTTTGTGGGGTTCTCGATGCAAGAATACTGAATTGGTTTGCCATTCCCTTCTCCA
Source organism: Ovis canadensis (assembly GCF_042477335.2). Lineage (NCBI taxonomy): Eukaryota > Metazoa > Chordata > Mammalia > Artiodactyla > Bovidae > Ovis > Ovis canadensis. The sequence continues at coordinate 36,404,848 of NC_091261.1, read as the reverse complement.
GTAGACCACATTCTGTTAGACTTCTCCACCATGACCTGTCCATCTTGGGTGGCCCCACATGGCATGGCTTATTTTCATTGAGTTAGAAAAGGCTGTGGTCCGTGTGATCAGATTTGCTAGATGTCTGTGACTGTGGTTTCATTCTGTCTGCCCTCTGATGCCCTCTCACAGGACCTACTGTCTTACTTGGGTTTCTCTTACTTTGGACGTGGGGTATCTCTTCATGGCCACTCCAGCAAAGCACAGCCACCACCCCTGACCTTAGATGTGGGGTAGCTCCTCTTGGCCGCACTCGGGCGCCGTCACAGCTACCGTGTTCATGTGCTGTCGCAGCTGCCGCGAATGTCTCCTAGAGGGAAATAAAAACAACTATGAAATTTTGTCAGATAAGTTCTTTGAATTATCAGTATAAAATCTAATTAGTATATAAGTCTTCACAAATTAAAAGATTTAGTGGCAGTACAAATTTTAGTATGAAAGAGTATGCCACTAATTGAATGTGAATTGAACCATATATTCTAATTAGTATCTTTCATAATATATGGGAAATACTGGTGCATTATGAAGTGTACATTAAAATTTCACTAAGTTAAACTTAAAATCTATGTAAAATAAATATGCATGCCTTTGTCTCAGTCTCCTCAACAAGCACACAATTTTTATACTATTTTCTTGATTGGATTGCTAAAGCAGGAAATTTTAATAAACTTAGATATTTCTTAGATCTAGCCCTTAATTTTAAGCTTTGTACAAAATGGAAGTATATTTTCAGTTTTAATTATTAAGAATAGTGGTTATTTGTAAAATAATTTTGTGTAATCTCAAAGTGCATATAAAGGGCAAAATCACTCATCTTAACACCTAAACATTATAAAATAATTGCATTGGTATGCATCACTAAAATTTTGATTTAAATATTTGTGAAGGTTTATGTATGGATGTCTACAATTATTTACAAAATAAGATGACTGTTATCAATATTGCATGGTGACCGCAGTACTGTATCAAAGGATATGGGCATTTTGTAAAACTAGTCCTGCATATTGAAAAGGTACATTCTGAAATGTACATATTATCACAAAATCTAAAGAGTGAACCTCACCTCACCTCTCAATAATGTCACTACTAGTTCCTTTGTCATTTTACAAAATAAAATTTCTAAGTTGTAACATTACCTTGCATTGTGTTTCTGTGAATACCAGTAAAATGAAACAACTTTTGTTTATTTTTTCAAAATTTTTGCAAATTTTCTGAATATACACTGACCTTTTCCTGCTTTGAGTTATTCATTTATATGTTAATTGATACAAGGTTTTTTCTCTCTCACTGATATTAAGTTAATATCACTTATGATACAAATATTTTTCACATTTTGAAATGTTTGAGGTAATTTTTATGTTGTTTTTATTTCAAATTCCTTGAGTTGTAATGTTTATCTGTATTTTCCTTTAAACAGGGAAATAAAGGTTTTCTGTTTCCCTGTTTCCCTATTTTATGTTTGAGTGCATAAGTACCCAAATGTACTAAAGCTAGTTAAATATATAGCTTTTCTTGTACTTTATAATTTTATTTTAAATATATACTTTTAATTCACTTATATTTTATATTAGATATAAAACACATGCAGTGTTATATAATATTTTATGATAATCATACTCATCTTAAATTTTTATATAATAGACACAATATTGCATGTTATTTGTCTAATATGTAGAGCTATATTACATTTTATATGTCTACTATATAATATTATTTATTAACAGATCATTTAATAAAATTAATTTTATTTTTTGTTGTGTTCTCCTTAGAAGTATATATGATCCTGTTGCCAAATATTTTTCAGTATTGATGAAAATGCATTGCAAATGAGGAAGAGATCAATAAGGTAAATAAATAGTTTTGAATCTTAATAATACCTTCAGATTTGTTAAGTCTTTTTTATTTATTAGGCCATGGATAGAACATTTGTATGTTTGATCATCATCTACCTTTATGAAGAAGATTATTTTCTTAGCCCCAGTTTACAGCTAAGTAAATATTTATTCAGAGTATTACAATAACCTGATTTATGTCATGGAGACAGAACCAGAAAATCTATTCCACCGTGAAGAACTGTAAAGACTATTATGTTGCTTATGTAGTAGGGATTAAGAGCTTTTTCTCAACAATAAGAAAGACTCAGGCTGCATCTTAGTTGTACAGTTTAACATGTTGGTCAAGACAGTGCTGCTGCACACGTGCGTGCTTAGTCGCTCAGTAGTGTCCAACCCTTTGAAAAAGCATGGACTGTAGCCCCCCGGGCTCCTCTGTCTCTGGGATTACCTCAGCAGGAATATTAGAGCGGGTTTTCATTTTCTCTTCCAGGGAATCTTCTGGACCCAAGGATTGAACCCACGTCTCCTGCCTTGGCAGGTGGATGCTTAACAACTGAGCCACCTGAGAAGCCCAGATAGTGCCGCTATTTTAGATAAATTGGGGAATTATGAAACCATGAAAAAGAGGGAAAGTTTGTGTAGTGATCTAAATTAAATCAGTCACAAATTAAAACCAATTAGGCACTATGTAATAAGTTAATAGCACAGTTATTAATGCAGCACTTGTATTTTATTTTTAGCATTTGTATTTTAAACTTATAAGCTATTTTTAAAATTTCTATGTTATGATTTCTTTTAAGGATACTTTATTTTACCAAATCCTGCAGTGTACATCTACTCAGCTTTCATAGCATGTGTCAATAAAAGTAATAACAGAAAATATTATATTTGAAGATTCCAATAATGACAGCAGCTAGCTAATACGTATTTTGGAAAAATAAAATTTGTCACAGGTATTAACAGTACATTTTGTCCCTCAAACTAAAGTTTATTAATATTTTGAGATACCTCTTCTATTGAAATAGAAAATGAAAAAAGTATTTTAGAAGTTATTGAAGTGACAAAAATGTTATTTTTAAATTGGATGCCTTTATTATTTGCAAGAGATATTATATTTTCAAATGAAGTTGTGAACACATTAACAGCAGTTTAATCACATTGTTTTGGAATCTGTGGGTAAAATATCTTGTGTTTTCCAGACAGTGATATTATATACACACCTACGGACACATATTCACATGTGTGCCTACCTATATATGCACATACCTATATATGCTAGTATATTTCTTCATTCTATTGCCTTCTCTTTATGTACTAATTCAAAAACATTTCTCAACCTTTGATTGATTTCTTACTATAGAAACTTAAACATGAAAAGGAGAAAGCAATTGTAAATATTCTAAGGCCTCATTTATATGTAGGTTTTAGTGGAATAAAAAGAGATTTTAAGGTAAGTTTAAAAACAAGTGACATTTTCCTTCCACTTTGCTGAAGGTGGGTAAGGAGGTTAATCAGAAGAGAAATATGAGGAGACAGAAGAAAAGGGGAGCCAGGAAACAACATCACTTTAAGAAATATATTTAGCGAATCCTACTAGTAATATAAATCTGTTTTTAATACTGGTCTTGACAACTGTGTAAACATTTTCTACATAAGTATGAAACTAATTTGTACTTATATTGCCTGTAAACACAATGTAATATTTAACACAGAAAAGGCTAAGGATTTCTCTGGCGATTCTTCTTTCATAGGAAACTGATCCAATTCAGGAGAGTTTTCCACTATAATCAAGCATTTTCCAAAGCCCTCACCCAACCATACTATCATCTTTGGTAGTTAGGACTTAAGCATATGAATTTTTGGTGTCGGGGACAAAGTCTCCAATCATTTATATATATCTGAAATCATTTATATATATATATATATACATATATATATATATGAAATCATTTATATATATATACATATATATATGAAATCATTTATATATATATCTGAAATCATTTATATATATATCTGAAATCATTTGTATATATATCTGAAATCAGTTTTGTATATCATATATATATAAAACTACTGAAAAAAGGTTTTTTATTCAGATATTATGAATCAAGGCAATGTTAATGTTTTGTAACCTCAGAAAATTAAGCAGGGCAAGTGAGATATAATAGCAGATATTAATCAATAAAATCGGTGCAAATAAATGAAATAATAAGTTAAAAATTCATAGTATAAATATCATTTGTGATAGTATTTATTCATTGACTTTTGACTGTGCTGGGTGTTTCTTGCTGTGCAGGCTTTTCTCTGGTACAGAGATCTCGGGCTACTCTAGTTGCAGTGCACAGGCTTTGCATTGTGGTGGCGTCTCTTGTGGGAGCACAGGTTCTAGGACTCCCGGGCTTCCATAGTGCAGGTGCATGGGCTCAGTAGTTGCGGTGCAGGGGCTCTAGAACACAGACTCAGTAGATGTGGCGCCAGGGCTTAGTTGTCCCACAGCATGTGGGATCTTCATGTATCAGAGATCAAACCCATGTCTCCTGCATCGGCCTGCATATTCTTTACCACTGAGCCATCAGGGAAACCCGAGATATGATAGTTTTTAAATGAGGTAGTTCTATTTTATATTGTTGTACATATCAGCAAATTTCATGAGTCTACCTTAAGAGAAATAAAAATTGAGAAAATTTCACACTTGGATAGAAAAGTTGGTCATTTCACTTAAAAACCTCCAAAAGAGAATAATTTAGCATTTGATCTCTCAAGTCATGAAAAGGAAAAGCTATTTTTAGTAAAACAAATAATTATAGTGATCTATAAATTATGATATACAGCAAATAGTGGGCAAAGCATAAGTTAATTCCATGTCATTCAAAGAGTGAGTGAAGTATAACCAAGAATTCTTTCTGTCTCATTTCTGTGGCAACATATTTAAAAATCATAAAATATAAAAATAGGAATGAACAGCAGAAAATTGCTAAATTTTACCATTAGACCCATAGTCCCTTTAAGATACAAACAGCCACATTGTCATTAACTGAATGAGTGATTTCCATCCAAGCATAAATTCCAGCTGTGAAAGTAACTGAGGTCTTCCACTCTGCTGTTTTTTAAGCTAGTTTCAACTTGGAATCAAGTTTTCCAAAAGCTAATTATCCCTATTTTACTCTTTAGCCTAGTTGTTGCATTCCCTTATAATAGTCAGTGTGAGGTTTATGGTTTCTTTTAGAGGTGGCTTGCAGGAGGCTTTCAATAAGGCAAATTAGGCCAATCTTTGCTTCTTTCAGAGGAGTGAAAAATACAAGTTGTGATGCTTTTAGTGCACCTCAAATTATCAAGCTTCCATCATTTTGAATTGGTTTCTGACCACTGGTCTTTTTTTTAAAATTTTTTAATGTGTAGTGATTCCTCAAGTTTGAGTCTCTGGACTATTATTCTTCCCCATCACCGTCTTCCCCCCTTCCTCCCTTTTTTCCCTCCTCTCCTCCTCTTATCCTTCTTTTTCCCCAACTCCATTATTTATAAGGTTTCAGTTGCTTTGTAATCTTTTTAGCCCACCCAACGATAAAAAGATACATGACTTGATAAATGCTTTTAAAGTATTTCATTTAATACAAGGAAATGTAGCAAAGAAGCATCAATCAGTGGCATGTAATGAGGCAAGGTGGGGTTAGATATTAACAGGATGAAACATTTGGTCAATCACAGGCCAAATGAAGAAAAAAGGATGTAAAACTCCTCTTCGCACAGTTGCACAGAACGGCCAGCCCTTCAGCAAGTGCATCAGAGGGTGGCTTAATTAACTGAATGAAGTTGTTTGTAGAATAGAAACACATAGAGTATCCCTAGGAGGATCTCCTCTCAGTATTTAATCTCCTTTTAGTAACATAACCACATAAACGTGTTTGTAACTAACATACATTATTGCAGCACAAAGGGAATTTATTTCTTAATTTAAAAAATCAGCAATTAATCTTTTCCAATATTTTTCAATAATTTCCCATTTGAAATTTAAATAGGTATCATCCTAATCCTGAATATTGTTATTTTCCAGTGTTATCCAATGGCCTTGTATTTGTCTCAGCTTATTTCTGTTTTATATATAATACACTCTGCATAGAGATTAATCAGAATGTAACTGGCATTGACCATGTGAATTTCTTTTAACTAACTTTCTACCAAAGTACTGATAACAAGAAAATTATTTTAACATACATTTCAGACAATCGGCAGTCTAACAACTTATACCTACAACCTTATTTCTCCTTTCCCTCTAGGTGTGTTCTCTGTTCCAATAATATTTAGAATAGCTGCAATATTTGTTGTCTAAGTTGATGGTTGAAAACTAATGAAATAAAAATAATTCTATCAAAATAATATGTTTGTCCTTTATTACAAAAGAGTTACCTACTTAATAAAGTACATTAATTAAAAGCCAATTAGGAACTTATGTAAAAAAGATAGGACATAACTGAAATCCACTAAATTAACTTCTGAGTCTTTTAATAATCATTCCTACGTCTTTTAAGTGAGGAATTTCCCATTGAATAAGTGGAAATCAGAAAGAATAGGAACATCCTTATTCTTTTCCCTTTCTTCTTGTTGTATGCTTTGTGGGGATCAATGTCTAATTCCCCAGTACCTGGATGAGATCTAAGACAGGTCTCAAGACTTATCTTTTCAGACAATGACAACACTCTAGTCACTATAGGTTATAAAATAATTCTACATATCATTAAATATCCAGTCCCACTAAATAGTCAAAAATTATTTTAAATGTATTCAAATAAATAAATGCACTTTAAATATTGAACTTTATTTTAAAATAATGTATCTATCTGTAATTTAGAACTACCTGTGGAAGCCTTTAATGGAAATGAGTACCATTGGCGTCTCCATTTTTGTACCTGTACTTCTTTCCTTCTCTCTCATTAACTTCTCTTTTTTAACCTTGCAGACCAAGGCAAAAAGATTAAGAATCAAAACATGTCTTCCCTTATTGCTTATGTGATCAGTTCGAATTTGATAGGAGTTGAAAACTGATTATCTTCTGAGATGCCTTTCAGAAGCTATTAAGAAACCCCATCATTTGGCCTCTCTGGACAGCTCTTTCCTCTCTTAGGCTATGAGTTAGCATGACTTGTTTCTGTTGAATTCTACTCACTTCTTTAGGCTACTATCGTCTAAAAGAATGCCAGGCCAATTCTCTCACCTGGTATGATAGAACTACAGTGTTTTGTCTGACTGCAAATGGTTTTGTAGTTTTTTTCCAGCCTGCAATGCACAGACCACTTTAGTCTCTTGACTTTGAGATTCCTCAGACATAATTTGTGTGGTAGTCTCAACGTATTCCTCAGGCTTTACAAAACATATTAAATTTTCTAAAGAATATCCTTGAGGTAGAAGAGAAAACATCCCAATCTTCTAGGCACTAGTAAAGATGGACTCACAACTTACTTGTAAATAGTTCCAAAAAATATTCCTAATCCAGTGATGTTTTTCTTCAAATATTTCAACACCTGTTTAATAGACTGGAGATTGTTGGTTACCTACTTTACCTAATTGTCTCTGATTTGACTCTCGGATACCTCTTTTGCAAGTCTTGAAGAGCTAATTTATAACCTCTGTTTACAACATGAAAGTAGTTGACAAGTTATTGGATCACAGTAAAAACTGATACAAAATCCCAATTTAACATCATGTAACATGTATTTACTCATTCTCTTAGTTACAAATTGATTTTTATTTTATTCATTTGCATTCTATAAAATCATAAAAATTGACCACATAATATGACTTTAGAGACAATCAGGTAAGTTGTTATACATTTTTACAAAAGCAAAAAATAAACTATAGTGAAAATTACTGAAAGTATGAGGCCATATAAAGATTACTGAGAAAAAAGTTGATTCGTGTGGAATCATTTTGATCTCTAAAATGATATTTAATTAATCTGTAATACTTTAAAGAAATGTTTATGGAAGTACAGTTGATTTACAGTGCTGTGTTAATTTCTATTGCACAGCAAAGTGATTCAGTTATATGTATATACACATACTTTTTAATATTCTTCTTCATTTCAGTTTATCACAAGATATTGAATATAGTTCCCTGTGCTATACAATAGGACCTTATTATTTATCCATTCTATGCATAATAATTGGCATCTGATAACCCAAAATTCCCAATTCATCCTTCTCCCACCCACTTTGGAAACTATAAATCTGTTCTCTATGTCTGTGAATCTGTTTCTGTTTTGTAGATATGTTCATTTGTGTCACATTTCAGATGGCACATATAACATACCATATGGCCTTTGTCTTTCTCTTTCTGACTTTCTTCACTTAGTATTATAATCTCTTAAATTCTTCCAAATTGCTGCAAATGGCATTATTTCTTCTTTTTCATGACTGAGTTGGGTTTCATTGTATATACACTACATCTTTTTTATCCATTCATTCACCAAGGGACATTTAGGTTGCCTCCATGTCTTGGCTATAGTGAGTAGTTTTGCTATGAATGCAGGGGTACATGTGTCATTTTGAGTTACAGTTTTGTTCAGAGTATGCCCAGAACTGGGATTGCTGGATCATATGGCAACTCTATTTTCAGTTTTTTTTTTTAAGGAAAATCCATAGTGGCTGCATCAACTTACACTCCCATCAACGATGTAGAAGTATCTCTTATTTTCCACACCCTCTCCCAACTTTTAAATGATGACCATTCTAACCAGTGTGAGATGATACCTCACTGTAGTTTTGATTTTCATGTCTCTGATAATTTGTGATATTGAGCATCTTTTCATGTGCCTGTTGGTCATCTATATGTCTTCTTTGGAGAAATGTCTATTTAGGTATTCTGCTTGTTTTTCTATTGGATTTTTGTTGTTGTTATTGAGTGGTATGAGCTGTTTATGTTTAATGAAAATGTTTAATGGAAACTAATCCCCTGTTACTCATATGGAAATTGTAGAAATTATAAAATAAGTAATAACTAGGCATGTGTCCATTATAGTAGAAAATTTGATATAACTAAATGTTCATATATATGTATATAGCTTATTAGAATATATATCTGAATCCTATGTCTAGACTAATGAAGTCTTACTATATTCAGGTACACCAAAATGGAAGCTAAAACTACATTTTAAAAAATGCTAAGTCTATTCTTATTTATGAGTAAGTTTATTTTTCCCATGATTAATTACAGTTTTCACAAAGTATTTCTGGTAGTTCTTTTTCTTTTTCCTCATTCACTCTCTGAAAACTACCCCTTAGCTTTAGACAGATCTGGAGCAATCTCCATACATGTCATATTGTCTTTATTATCTTAATCATGGCAAAAGCACTTATAAGGAAAATTAATTTCTTTTATTCAGAGTATTCATTATTTTATTTTATTTTTTTTTAATTTTTATTTTTACTTTATTTTACTATACAATACTGTATTGGTTTTGCCATACATTGACATGAATCCACCAAGGGTGTACATGCATTCCCAAACATAAATCCCTCTCCCACCTCCCTCCCCATAACATCTCTCTTGGTCATCCCCATGCACCAGCCCCAAGCATCCTGTATCCTGCATCAGACATGGACTGGCGATTTGTTTCTTACATGATAGTATACATGTTTCAATGCCATTCTCCCAAATCATCCCACCCTCTCCCTCTCCCACAGAGTCCAAAAGTCCACTCTATACATCTGTGTCTCTTTTGCTGTCTCAAATACAGGGTTATCATTACCATCTTTCTAAATTCCATATATATGTGCTAATATACTGTATTGGTGTTTTTCTTTCTGGCTTACTTCACTCTGTATAATCAGCTACAGTTTCATCCATCTCATTAGAACTGATTCAAATGTATTCTTTTTAATGGCTGAGTAATACTCCATTGTGTATACGTACCACGGCTTTCTTATCCATTCATCTACTGATGGCCATCTAGGTTGTTTCCATGTCCTAGCTATCATAAACTGCTGTGATGAACATTGGGGTACATGTGTCTCTTTCAATTCTGGTTTCCTCGGTGTGTATGCCCAGCTGTGGGATTGCTGGGTCATAAGGCAGTTCTATTTGCAATTTTTTGAGGAATCTCCACACTGTTCTCCATCGTGGCTGTACTAGTTTGCATTCCCACCAACAGTGTAGGAGGGTTCCCTTTTCTCCACACCCTCTCCAGCATTTATTGCTTGCTGACTTTTGGATCACAGACATTCTGACTGGTGTGAAGTGGTACCTCATTGTGGTTTTGATTTGCATTTCTCTAATAATGAGTGATGTTGAACATCTTTTCATGTATTTGTTAGCCATCTGTATGTCTTCTTTGGAGAAATGTCTATTTAGTTCTTTGGCCCATTTTTTGATTGGGTCATTTATTTTTCTGGAATTGAGCTGCATAAGTTGCTTGTATGTTTCTAAGATTAGTTGTTTGTCAGTTGCTTCATTTACTATTATTTTCTCCCATTCAGAAGACTGTCTTTTCACCTTGCTTATATTTTCCTTTGTTGTGCAGAAGCTTTTAATTTTAATTAGATCCCATTTGTTTATTTTTGCTTTTATTTCCAGAATTCTGGGGGGTGGATCATAGAGGATCCTGCTGTGATTTATGTCAGAGAGTGTTTTGCCTATGTTCTCCTCTAGGAGTTTTATAGTTTCTGGTATTATGTTTAGATCTTTATTCCATTTTGAGTTTATTTTTGTGTGTGGTGTTAGAAAGTGATCTAGTTTAATTCTTTTGTTTTCCCAGCACCATTTGTTAAAGAGATTGTCTTTATTCCATTGTATATTCTTGCCTCCTTTGTCAAAGATAAGGTGTCCACATGTGTGTGGATTTATCTCTGGGCTTTCTATTTTGTTCCATTGATCTATATTTCTGTCTTTGTGCCAGTACCGTACTGTCTTGATGACTGTGGCTTTGTAGTAGATCCTGAAGTCAGGCAAGTTGATTCCTCCAGTTCCATTCTTCTTTCTCAAGATTGCTTTGGGTATTCGAGGTGTTTTGTATTTCCATACAAGTCTTGAAATTATTTGTTCTAGTTCTGTGAAAAATACCGCTGGTAGCTTGATAGGGATTGCATCAAATCTGTAGATTGCTTTGGGTAGTATAGTCATTTTCACTATATTGATTCTTCCAATCCATGAACATGGTATATTTCTCCATCTATTAGTGTCCTCTTTGATTTCTTTCATCAGTGTTTTATAGTTTTCTATATATAGGTCTTTAGTTTCTTTAGGTAGATATATTCCTAAGTATTTTATTCTTTTCGTTGCAATGGTGAATGGAATTGTTTCCTTAATTTCTTTTTCTACTTTCTCATTATTAGTGTATAGGAATGCAAGGGATTTCTGTGTATTGATTTTATATCCTACAACTTTATTCATTGATTAGCTCTAGTAATTTTCTGGTGGAGTCTTTAGGGTTTTCTACGTAGAGGATCATGTCGTCTGCAAACAGTGAGAGTTTTACTTCTTCTTTTCCAATTTGGATTCCTTTTATTTCTTTTTCTGCTCTGAATAAAAATGAAAGATTTCAGTCAAGGATAATACATATGTGGAGTGAGTAAAAATACAGAAAATAATGGAGTATTAATTTTAATATGACAGTAAAATCAAAGAGCCTGAATTCACTATGATTATTTGAGTATAATTTTTATGTTTTGTTGGACTGAACACCAGAAGTCAGTATGACTGTACAGAAAAGAACAGCACAATATTTACAGTAATAGCTTAATGTTATATGATAGAAATGGAATTTCATTCCTGTAATAGCAAAGCAAATATTATCTGGATTTATGGAAATTTGAAAGCATCTTTACTACAAAACTATCATATTTGAACACAATGTGAAAGTTACTTTTACAATTTAAAAAAATGGCACAGATGATTACACAAGAATTGTTATTTTATCATGCTGTCCTTTCAGACCGTGAATAATACATTTATATAATCACCTCATGGATATTTCAGTTGTTAAGTAGACTTTGCATCAACTGAAGATAGCATATACACTAGGCTATACTTAAAAAAAAAAGTTTTAATAAATCATTCCCCTTTTCAGGTTGTGCTTTGGATTTGGCAAAGCATATGCAACCTGGAGAAGGAAATGGCATCCCACTCCAGTATTCTTGCCTGGAAAATCCCATGGACAGAGCAGTCTGGCAGGCTACAGTCCATGGGTTTGCAAAGTTGGACATAACTGAGTGACTGAGCACACACACATATCTTCATTTATATCTACTAGTAATTATGTAAAGTGTAATTTTTCTTTTATTCCTTTTAATATCCTTATTGCTACAGTCCATAAGATTGCATAGAGATAGACACAACTGAAATGACTTAGCACACACACTCATGCCACTGTATGGAAAACAAGTCAGAATTCAAAAACAAAATAAAGTTCCCGCTCTGAGTTCAAAATTCATTTGTTTAAGGAGAGAGTTTGGTGTTGCTGGTGAGATAAAAGGAAATATATTCAAAATCCAATAGGAGATGTTGTATTTTATTTAAGAGATTATGCCATTTAATCGCTAAGTCATGTCTGACTCTTTGTCTATGGGATTTCCCAGGCAAGATACAGACATGGGTTGCCATTTTCTTTTCCAGGGATCTTTCCAAACCATGGGGTTGAATCAGAGTCGCCTGCATTGACAGATGGATTTTTTACCACTAAGTCACCAGGACACCCAATTAGATTACATAATTGAAATTAAAAATAGAGGAAAAAAAGAAACTCAGCTATTGATTTTTATAAAGGCCAAGGCCACCACAAGGCAAGCAACCTTTTTATAATTAGAGTTGGACACAGAGAAAGGACTGAATACGTATATTTTTTAAATTAAATCCCATACAATTTAGCACATACTTGTGTGGCAATCAGTTCAGTTCGGTAGCTCAGGCATGTCCGACTCTTTGCGACCTCATGGACTGCAGCAGGCCAGGCTTTCCTGTCCATCACCAACTCCAGGAGTCGGCTCAAACTCCTGTCCATCCAGTCAGTGATAACATCCAACCATCTCAGCATCTGTCGTCCCCTTTTCCTACTGCCTTCAATCTTCCCTAGCATCAGAGTCCTCTCCAATGAGTCAGTTCTTCACATAAGGTGACTGAAGTATTAGCGTTAGGTTGATGAAACACATATCAAAATTCTCCAAGCCAGGCTTCAAGAGTACATGAACCGTGAACTTCCAGATGTTCAAGCTGGTTTTAGAAAAGGCAGAGGAACCAGAGACCAAATTGACAACATCTGCTAGATGATCAAAAGAGCAAGAGAGTTCCAGAAAAACTTCTGCTTTATTGACTATGCCAAAGTCTTTGACTGTGTGGATCACAATAAACTGTGGAAAATTCTGAGAGAGATGGGAATACCAGACCACCTGACCTGCCTCTTGAGAAATCTGTATGCAGGTCAGGAAGCAACAGTTAGAACTGGACATGGAACAACAGACTGGTTCCAAATAGGAAAAGGAGTACATCAAGGCTGTATATTGTCACCCTGTTTGTTTAACTTATATGCAGAGTACATCATGAGAAACTCTGGGCTGGAAGGAGCACAAGCTGGAATCAAGATTGCTAGGAGAAATATCAATCACCTCAGATATGCAGATGACACCACCCTTATGGCAGAGGTCGAAGAAGAACTAAAGAGCCTCTTCATGAAAGCACAAGAGGAGAGTGAAGAAGTTGGCTTAAAATTCAACATTCAGAAAACTAAGATCATGGCATCTACTTCATGGCAAGTAGATGGGAAAACAGTGGAAATGGTGACATATTTTATTTTTGTAGGCTCCAAAATCACTGCAGATGGTGACTTCAGCCATGAAACTAAAAGAAGCTTGCTCCTTGAAAGAAAAGTTATGACCAACCTAGACAGCATATTAAAAAGCAGAGAGACATTACTTTACCAACAAAGGTCCATCTCGTCAAAGCTATGGTTTTTCCAGTAGTTGTGTATGGATGTAAGAGTTGGACTATAAAGAAAGCTGAGCACTGAAGAATTGATGTTTTTGAACTGTGATGTTGGAGAAGACTCTTGAGAGTCCCTTAGACTGTCAGGAGATCCAACTAGTCCATTGTAAAGAAAATCCATCTTGAATATTCATTCGAAGGACTGATGTTGAAGCTGAAGCTCCAATGCTTTGGCCACCTGATGTGAAAAGCCGACTCATTGAAAAAGACCATGATGTTGGGCAAGACTGAAGGTAGGAGGAGAACAGGTGACAGAGGATGAGATGGTTGGGTGGCATCAGTGACTCAATGGACATGAATTTGAGTAAGCTCTGGAAGTTGGTGATGGACAGGGAGGCCTGGTTGCTGCAGTCCATGGGGCCACAAAGAGTTGGACACGACTGAGAGACTGAACTGAACTGAACTTGTCCTTGTATGTGTATTCTCCCTGCCTTCCCAACACTAGAAGCTGCCTTAGGGCAGAATAATATGTTGATTAAACCATGTGGACTATATATGTGATCAGTTGAGTTTTCTATGAAGATAAATGTTTATCCATAAACTTTTAAGATTCAAATGGGTGAATGTAGAGATTTACTTTTTTTGCAGCCACACAAGATGAGACCACTCTGTTAAGTTCCCTTGCCTATTAGATCTGCCATCTACCATTGTGAAATGATGTGTCTCTTTCTTTGATCTCTTCTTGCCCTCTGTGTATGCCAGTTTCAGATTTCACTAGGGAATTTTCCATGATTGCAAACTTAGCAAATATGTAATGATTATATATAATTATTAAGATATCTGAGAGCAAAACTTTGGAAGATAAATGGAGGTCAAATATTGAAGTTAAAAATGTTAATGATTAGTATAAAATAAATGCTAAAGAGGCACAGCCTGAAAATAAAAATATGCATGGATCAGAAAATGTCATATTAGCAATAACCTTAGTTATAGTTTATTATGAGCTGTACATAGGGTGAAAATTTTCACAAGGCATATTCATATGAAACTACATACAGAGGTATGCATTTGCATATATATTTATATATGACCTAGTTGTATATTTTTTCAAGGTAAGCCAATGTTTATATGATTTATGTCTTGGAAATGTTGGTCATTTTTTGCTGTAGGTATGTTGATGAAGGTTGAAAAAGATCCATGGAGAACTGAGAACACAATAAAATGGTGATTTCCTGGTATCAGAAAACTTCATACGCTAATATATTAAAGGCCACTAAGTTAACTAAAAAGAAGAAGAAGAAGAAAGTCTAATATGTAGGATTCTGGAAGTTTATAATGGGTTTTTCTTCCTGATTTCTATCCTATAAATTAGGATAATTTGTAAGGTATATAAACTCTAAAATGAGGTTATATAAGTATTTTTCCCTTCTATAAAATAAAGATCAAAATTATATATTTTTTTCAGGGAAGATACAGAGGAGCTTAGTCTCAAATCTACAAGTTAACTATACAAGTTATAAAACATAATAAGGAAGGAAGAGTTCTCAGAAATCTAGGAATATAGGACTTCACTAGGATGCATAATCTTAAAGAAGTGTGGAGATTCTATCACATAATAATAATTTAAAAAGTTTCTAACAGGAAGAGAATAAATGTGTAGTAATGATTTAATAATGTATACAAAATACTAAATCATTATGCTGTAAATCTGAAGCTAATATATTGTATGTTAATTATATCTCAATAATAAGTTTAAAAAGTAAATTTATTTTGAGTGGGAAAAAAAGCACTCTACTTCTTAAGTGTCAGCAGATCTTAACTCAATAAATATAATTAAGATCCAGGCTTGGAAAGGTGAAGGAAAGGAATACAAGGGATGAATGGATTGTGAGAGGAAAAAAAAGAGATACATAGAACTTTGCAACTGGGAAGCATCAGTAAGGTTTTCTACCCCATAGATGGGTAAAAAGCATTAATAGAAATTATCATTAAGCCATTTAAGGTGTTGTATATTTCTTTCAATAAAACAGTGTCTGTTTTCAGGACACTTGTGGCTTAATGAAAAACAATGGGATAATCAGATAACTAGTAGCTTCATCCAAGCATACAAGGAAATACTTATTAGTGACTAGGATAGAAATGAGTGGAGTGTGAATGACCTAGAAACCTAGAGAGTCCATATGTCTCCATGCTGTAAATAAATTTACCTGGCCAATGGATTTTTAAATAGATGATTGTTTTTAAAGTAAGAATCCTAATGAGGTGGATGAACTGGAACCTATTATACAGAGTGAAGTAAGCCAGAAAGAAAAACACCAATACACTATGCTAACGCTTATCTATGGAATTTAGAAAGACAGTAATGATAACCCTGTATTCGAGAGAGCAAAAGAGACATAGATGTATAGAACAGTCTTTTGAACTCTGAGGGAGAGGGAGAGGGTGGGATGATTTGGGAGAATGGCATTGAAACATGTATAATATCATATAAGAAACGAATTGCCAGTCTAGGTTTGATGCAGGATACAGGATGCTTGGGCCTGGTGCCCTGGGATGACCCAGAGGGATGGTACATGGAGGGAGGTGGGAGGGGGGTCCAGGATGAGGAACATGTGTACACCCGTGGTGGATTCATGTTGATGCATGGCAAAACCAATACAACATTGTAAAGTAAAAATAAATACATAAATAAATAAAAGACACATTTGAATAGAAAAAAAAAGAATCCTAATTTGTTAATAGTTTTTTAATATTATCTTTGGGAAAGATTTCTTCCATTAAGTTAGGCACACCAGAGTGCTTGGAATGGAGAAAATAGCAAGTAAAAGAAATTATTGGTGAGTAGAAATATATCTTTAAAATGTGTATATGCAGAAGTCAAATTTTTTAAAATGATGTAAAATCAAATTGCAAGAAGCTTTAACAAGTAATTTGGACAGAAGCTAAATAAAAATAAGCCATTAATATGAAATCTTAATTAACTTATAATATCAACAATAATTTAGGTTATGAGGTTAATTATATTGGAGAGCAATGTGTTGTGGGAATATAGAGACATTTTAATTATAAAATGTTTATAATTCAGTCTAACAATACACTAATTTACAAATGAGAATAAAAATAGATGCATAATTTTGACTTTGAGTCACGAAATTTGTATTTATGTTACTGGTATGATGTCACAATATGTAAATGAATTCACATCCTGAATGGAAAGTCAAGTGGGCCTTAGGAAGCATCACTATCAATATAGTTAGCAGAGGTGATGGAATTCCAGTTGAGCTATACAAGATGATGCTGTGAAAGTGCTACACTCAAAATGCCAGCAAATTTCAAAAATTCAGCAGTGGCTACAGGACTGGAAATGTTGTTTTCATTCCAAACCCAAAGAAAGGCAATATGAAAGAATGTTCAAACACATTTACAAATTGCACACATCTCAGACACTAGCAAAGTAATGCTGAAAATTCAACAAGCCAGGCTTCAACAGTACGTGAACCATGAAGCTTCAGATATTCAAGCTGGATTTAGATAAGGCAGAGGAACCAGAGATCAAACTGCCAACATCCACTAGATCATTGAGAAAGCAAGACTGATCCAGTAAAACACCTACTTGTACTTTATTGACCACATCAAAACCTTTGACTATGTGGATCACAACAAACTGTGGAAAATTCTTTAAGAGATAGGAATACCAGACCACCTCACCTGCCTCCTGAGAAATCTGCATGCAGGTCAAAACACAACAGTTAGAACTAGACATTGAACAACAGACTGGTTCCAAATCAGGAAAGGCTGCATATTGTCACCCAGTTTATTTAACTTATATGCAGAGTACATCATGAGAAATGCAGGATGGATGAAGCACAAGGTGGAATCAAGATTGCTGGGAGAAATATCAGTGACCTCAGATATGCAGATGACACCACCTTTATGGCAGAAAATGAAGAACTAAAGAGCCTCTAGATGAAAGTGAAACAGGAGAGTGAAGACGTTGGCTTAAAACTCAACATTCAAAAAACTAAGATCACGGCTTCCAGTTCCATTGCTTCATGGCAAATAGATTACAAAACAATGGAAACAATGGGAGACTTTTTTGGGGGAGGGGCTCCAAAACCACTTCAGGTGGTGACTGCAGTCATGAAATTAAGACGCTTGCTCCTTGGAAGAAAAGCTATGACCAACCTAGACAGCGTAATAAAAACAGAGACGTTACTTTGCCAACAAAGGTCCAGAAGTCTGAGATCAGGGTATAAGCATGGTCAAGATATGGTGAGAGCCCTCCTCTAGGTTCATATATGGCCATTTCTTGCTCTACCCCCACACTGTGTGGAGCAGAAAGAGAGAAGCAAGATCTCTTGTAACTTATAAGAGCACGAGTTCCATTCATAAGGGCTTCACCCTCATGATCTCACCACTCCTAATTACTTACCAAAGGCTCCACCTCCTAATACTCTAACACAGGAGAGTAGGGTTTAAAAATATGAATGTGGGGGGACACAAGCACTCAATTAAAGGAAATCAGTCCTGAATATTCATTGGAAGGACTAGTGCTGAAGCTCAAGCTCCACTACTTTGGCCGCCTGATGGGAAAAGCGAACTAATTGGAAAATATTCTGATGCTGGGAAAGATTGAGAGCAAGAGAAGAAGGGGACAACAGAGGATGAGATAGTTGGATGGCATCACTGACTCAATGGACATGAGTTTGAGCAAACTCCAGGATATAGTGAAAGACTGGGGAACTGCAGTTCATGGGGTCGCCAAGAATCAGACACGACTTTGCAACTGAACAATAAGCACTCAGTTAAAAATATTCCTCTCTGCCCTTATACATTATTCATAAAAAAATAGGAAAATTTCAAGTGGATTGATTGAAAAAGAATGAACAATATTTAGCTGTTTCAGGCATCACCTTAAATGATATGTATTGAGAAGTACACGTTCCTGAATAGTTATTAATATCATCAGCCTTGTCTTCAGACACTTAGGCACATCTGACTCTTTGTGACCCTGTGAACTCTAGCCTGCCAGGCTCCTCTATCCATGAAATTCTCCAGGAATGCTGGAGTGGATGGCCATGACCTCCTCCAGGGAATCTTCTTAACCCTAGAATTAAACTCATGTTTGATGGGTTTGATCAAACCCATCTCCTGCATTGGGAGATGGATCCTTTATCACTAGCACCACCTGGAAAGCCATTATCAGCCTTACATATATTCTAAGTAGAATGTTTATATACTGGGAACATATATGATCAGTTCAGTTCAGTTCAGTCGCTCAGTCGTGTCCGACTCTTTGTGACCCCATGAATTGCAGCACGCCAGGCCTCCCTGTCCATCACCATCTCCCGGAGTTCACTCAGACTCATGTCCATCGAGTCCGTGATGTCATCCAGCCATCTCATCCCCAGTCGTCCCCTTCTCCTCCTGCCCCCAATCCCTCCCAGCATCAGAGTCTTTTCCAATGAGTCAACTCTTCTCATGAGGTGTACAAAGTACTGGAGCTTCAGCTTTAGCATCATTCCTTCCAAAGAAATCCCAGGGCTGATCTCCTTCAGAATGGACTGGTTGGATCTCCTTGCAGTCCAAGGGTCTCTCAAGAGTCTTCTCCAACACCACAGTACAAAAGCATCAATTCTTCGGCGCTCAGCCTTTTTCACAGTCCAACTCTCACATCCATACATGACCACAGGAAAAACCATAGCCTTGACTAGGCAGACCTTAGTCAGCAAAGTAATGTCTCTGCTTTTGAATATACTATCTAGGTTGGTCATAACTTTTCTTCCAAGGAGTAAGCGTCTTTTAATTTCATGGCTGCAGTCACCATCTGCAGTGATTTTGGAGCCCCCAAAAATAAAGTCTGACACTGTTTCTACTGTTTCCCCATCTATTTCCCATGAAGTGATGGGACCAGATGCCATGATCTTCGTTTTCTGAATGTTGAGCTTTAAGCCAACTTTTTCACTCTCCTCTTTCATATATGATATGACATATATGATATAATCTATAATTTGTGAAATTGAGTGACTGAATGCTAAGACAATATATATTGTCAAGGTACCTAGTATCCAGGGGAAGTTACATTTTAATTATCAATGTTGGTATCTCCAAGAATGTCATATCTAAATCCGCAAAATTTCTTACACCCCAAAACAGTGAGGCAGTCACTAGTTATTCCAACAAATATGTATTTACAGCATTCTTCATGTAGACATATTGTACAGTCTCATGGCTATTAAGATACAAAGATGATATTGAATCTGTTTTCAAAGAATTCAGAGCCCATGAATGGGAATAGGAGAAAGGTACTATAATAGATTAGAAATATAACAGGCTGAGTTAATTGAATTAACAATTCTAATCCTAACAACTTTCCCTTTTCCATGTCTACATCTTTTGGTATTGTTTCGATTTTTAAATAATTGAGTTTATCAAAGCTTAATAAAATCCTTAGGCCCAAGGGGCTACATAATGCTCTTTCCCCCTCATAAATCACAATCATGGCACTATCTTCTTTAAAATATATATAAGCATTATTATCAGTTCAGTTCAGTTCAGTCGTTCAGTCATGTCCAACTCTTTGCGACCCCATGAATCGCAGCACACCAGGCCTCCCTGTCCATCACCAACTCCTGGAGTTCACTCAGACTCATGCCCATCGAGTCAGTGATGCCATCTAGCCATCTCATCCTCTGTCATCCCCTTCTCCTCCTGCCCCCAATCTCTCCCAGCATCAAAGTCTTTTCCAATGAGTCAACTCTTTGCATGAGGTGGCCAAAGTACTGGAGTTTCAGCTTTAGCATCATTCCTTCCAAAGAAATCCCAGGGCTGGTCTCCTTCAGAATGAACTGGTTGGATCTCTTTGCAGTCCAAGGGACTAGTTGAAATTATTGTTCATATTTTTCTCTCACTTGATTCCCTGGTCAGAACATGTAATGAAGAATGATGAAGGAAGATCTTGTCTCTATTTTGTGCCTTGTTCAAGATCTCGTCTATTTTATTCAGCATTTTTCATTGTCTGATGCATAATAGTTCCTTAGTAAATAATTCTTGAATGAACTGCCAATATATTATTCAAGTCATTTGAAGTCCCCCTTTAATGATATTTTTATCCCTATTTTCCCTTCCAGAGCTTCACAAAGGCATACATACACTTTGCCTACCAACATCATGAACTTTTTTAGAAGACAAAGTCTTCCAGATATTGTAAGTTTAGGAGGTAAATTATCTTTTATATAATTTCCCACATCTTGAAAAGCATAGAGTTTCAAAACATAGAGTGAATTATCCCACTACTAAAATATTAAAATTTCTCTATGCATTCTGAATAAAGTTAAAATTATGTGTTTTATATTTTTATGTAAAATCAATTAGTAATCATGGTATCTCTACTAAATTTTGTATTCATTAAAACATGCCACCCATCTGAACACTACCAGTTCAGGCAAATTAATACTATTAATATTTCCATAATCTCTTAAAGATGAATCTGTTCAACTCAATAATCTAACATTTTTGGTATATATAATAAAGGGTTTAATTTACTAGATATTGTACCACACTGTATTTGGCATGAAAAATATGTTTGATTTTTTATGTGGAGGAAGATACATATAATATTATCATGAATTAATATGTGGTGCTTACTCACCTGAGTTACTCAAATCCCAAAACCTAGAGGGATCTACTCTTTCTTATATATGTATGTAATTTTCTTTATATAATTCTAGAAGTTATCTGCATTCAAAATAAGTTAAACTCTAAAAGTCTAATTTAATACAGAATGTAGTATGATGTATTTTTCCAGAAAAAGAGAACTTAATCAAAATGCCTAATTTTAAGTTATCAAAAATAATTTAACATCCATTGAAGATAATAAGAAAATATAGTAATCTTTTATGTCACTATTGAGAGATTCTTAAATATACTCTATTTTTACATAAATATAAATTGAAAGTTGTGTGAATGAGGTGTTTCTTTTCACTCAACCAATTAAATGAAGAAAAGCAGAGGACACCCCAATCAACCTTTATATTATTATCATAAAGAAAGTGAACTCTGCTGATGATATGCATCATTAACTCTTTTATAATATTTTCACTATTTTCCTTGAAGTATGGACCTTGTGTGCCTACTAGACAAATCAAGAAGATTTATACTCAAACAAGTAATATATATTTATAATGAAAAAATAATTATATTCATTAAAATATTTAGATTTCTACTAATGAGTTAATTGTAAACTGGGCTGAAAATTAATCTTACTTCAAACTGAAGATAAAATATCCACTATGCTTTTATTTTCTTCAATGCAATGCACTTAGCACTACAAGATAAGGACAGAAAAAAATAGAGCATTATTCTAGGATTTTTATAGAAATGAAATATATACATTTCTCAAAAATAACATAAAATGCTAATATTCTAATGTAACAGATTTTCTTTTACACTTTGCCTTGAATGTGTACATTGATTTTATGGGATTTGAATGTGATTTGTTTTACAAATTTTTCATCACCATTAAAATAGTCCTCCATATAGAAGAAAGATTTTCATATTCATCCTCTTATTTAGATAGTATGTCAAATGTCATTTAATATTTAAATCTTTTAATTATAAAATACTCAGATATGTGGAAGTTAAACATTATATTGCATATTTTAATTTAGTGGAATATACTAATTGTAGAAAAGCTATAACATACATATATAGTCTAAGTGTCTTGTAATTACATTATTAGAATGCAAATATTGGCAACATCTTGATGGAAAAAATATGTCCATGTATAATTCTAAATGCAAGTGAATATATATTTATTTTATTATAATTGATTTTGGTGCTCAGATGTTTTTGTGCCCTGTTTTTCTTAGTTTGAACTCAATTATTTAAGAATATTTAAGTTGCACTCATCTCACACACTAGTAAAGTAATGCTCAAAATTCTCCAAGCCAGGATTCAGCAATACATGAACTGTGAACTCCCAGATGTTCAGTTTCAAACTGCCAACATCTGCTGGATCATGGAAAAAGCAAGAGAGTTCTAGAAAAATATCTATTTCTGCTTTATTGACTATGCCAGAGCCTTGGACTGTGTGGATCACAATAAACTGTGGAAAATTCTTCAAGAGATGGGAATACCAGAGCACCTGACCTGCCTCTTGGGAAACCTATATGCATGTCAGAAAGCAACAGTTAGAGCTGGACATGGAACAACAGACTGGTTCCAAATAGGAAAAGGAGTACGTCAAGGCTGTATATTGTCACCCTGCTTATTTAACTTCTATGCAGAGTACATCATGAGAAACGCTGGGCTGGAAGAAGCACAAGCTGGAATCAAGATTGACGGGAGAAATATCAATAACCTCAGATATGCAGATGACATCACCCTTATGGCAGAAAGTGAAGAGGAACTAAAGAGCCTTGTGATGAAAGTGAAGGTGAAGAGTGAAAAGGTTGGCTTAAAGCTCAACATTCAGAAAACGAAGATCATGGCATCTGGTTCCATCACTTCATGGGGGAAACAGTGGAAACAGTGTCAGACTTTATTTTTGGGGGGCTCCAGAATCACTGCAGATGGTGACTGCAGCCATGAAATTAAAAGACGCTTACTCCTTGGAAGAAAAGTTAAGACCAAACTAGACAGCATACTGAAAAGCAGAGACGTTATTTTGCCAACAAAGGTCCATCTAATCAAGGCTATGGTTTTTCCAGTAGTCATGTATAGATGTGAGATTTGGACTGTGAAGAAAGCTGAGCACTGAAGAATTGATGTTTTTGAACTGTGGTGTTGGAGAAGACTCTTGAGAGTCCCTTGGACTGCAAGGAGATCCAGCAAGTCCATTCTGAAGGAGATCAACCCTGAGATTTCTTTTGAGGGAATGATGCTGAAGCTGAAACTCCAGTACTTTGGCCACCTCATGCGAAGAGTTGACTCATTGGAGAAGACTCTGATGCTGGGAGGGATTGGGGGCTGGAGGAGAAGGGGACGACCGAGGATGAGATGGCTGGATGGCATCATGGACTCGATGGATGTGAGTCTGAGTGAACTCCGGGAGATGGTGATGGACAGGGAGGTCTGGCGTGCTGCGATTCATGGGGTCGCAAAGAGTAGGACACGACTGAGTGACTGAACTGAACTGAAGAATTAGACTTTCTTTTCTTTATTAGAGTTCGCTTAGATTGCAGAGTTTAAGTTTGTGTTCAGGGAGTGCTAAATACATGCCAGTCATCTTCTAAGAGCTGGAGCTACAGCAGTGAACAGAAGAAACAAAGTTTCTATCCTTGAGAAGTTGATGTGGTAATGATTGTTTGTGACAATAGCAGACAAGGGAATCATGGGGTAAAATCAAATATTATAATAGAGAAAGCTCTGCAGTGGGAAACATCACACCGATAAGACAGTGAAGGGAAACCTTATGAAGAAGGTAATGTTTAAGTAGAAACATAAATAAAATGGAACATTATGGTAATATCTGCAGTAGAGAGTTTTCCAGTGAAGAAAAGAACAAATTTAACAGTTCTGACATGAGAACATGCTTTTCTCTACTCTGATTAAGTAAGAGGACCAGTGTGGTAGAATCCACTATTGGAAGTTCATTTGGACAGTTGTGCAGGGACCAATACACACTGGGTTTTGTATTCGTAGATAAGATGCTTGAATTTTACCATAAAATTACTGAGAATCCACTAATAAGTGTTTGATGCGTTTTGAATGAATAATCTACAAGTTGGCTACCCCATCGTATCATCCTGCCTACTTCAAGGAAACACCCCTAAATTGGTGAAAATCATCTCCTTGCTTTTTTTATATAATAGTGATATCTAATAAAAGTATGGTAAGAGCCAAATATATAAAGTTTCTGATAGCCAGCAACAGATGAAAGTATTTTCAAATATATTTTATTTAACCCAATATATCCAAAATATTATCATTACAATATTTTATAATTTAATGAAATATGCTGTATTCAGTTTATAAATCAGTGATCCATTATTTAATCTGGCCTTAGTGAAATTTTTGAAAATATAAGCACAAAATTCTATATATTAATTCAACAAAGAAAATATTAGTCTTATTTTGCATTTTACTATTCTGATATTTGTAATGAAATAGTTCCACCATTTAAAATATATTATTAATGTATAAATTTTAGATTTCAAATGTGCCTTCAGTAGTAACTAAGTATATTCTCTGCTAAAATTATTTATGACAATGTTATTTTTTAGAATATAAATATACATAGTTATAGCTGTGTGAATTTAAAATTGGCTTTATGATGTATTATGTATACACTTGTAAAAATATTATGTAATTCTCTGATAATGTAGTTGCCAAAATAGTTATCTTAATGACACATGTTAATAGTAAATAAAAACGTTTAAGGATTTCAAAATACTTGTGTGCTTGCTGTTTGAACTGTTTTCACTCTATATACCTTTCATTAGTCATTTCATATCAGGTTCTAAGCCTTTGAAGTTGGGAGCTTATTTTATACTTAAAGCATATCACAGATCAAACTTGACACTCGCCAAAGTGCTCAAGAGCTGTTTGTGATTAGTAGCTACGGTATTCAATAGCTTCTCTTTATATGTATTATAAAATACATACCTGTGTCTAAAAAATACATATATATTTATTTTGCATGTATATTTTTGAGCTTTATAAAAGTGGTGGTACAAATTATGGATTTTAAAAATTTCTGTTCAGTTCAGTTGCTCAGTCATGTCCAACTCTTTGTGACCCCATGGACTGCAGCATGCCAGGCTTCCCTGTCCATCACAAACTCCGGGAGCTTACTCAAGCTCATGTCCATTGAGTCTGTGGTGCTATCCAACCATCTCATCCTCTGTTGTCACCTTTTCCTCCTGCCTTCAATCTTTCCCAGCATCAGGGTCTGTTCCAGTGAGTTGGTTCTTCGCATCAGGTGGCCCAAGTATTGGAATTTCAGCATCAGTCCTTCCAATGAATATTCAGGACTGATTTCCTTTAGGATTGACTGGTTGGATCTCCTTGCAATCAAAGAAACTCTCAGGAGTATTCTAGAACACCAAAGTTCAAAAGTGTCAATTCTTCACTGCTCAGCTTTCTTTATAGTCCAACTCTCACATCCATACATGACTACTGGAAAAACCATAGGTTTGATTAAACGACTTTTGTTGGTGAAGTAATGTTTCTGCTTTTTAATATGCTGTCTAGGTTGGTCATAACTTTTCTTCCAAGGAGCAAGAGTCTTTTAATTTCATGACTGCAGTTACCATCTGCAGTGATTTTTGAGCCCAAAATATAAAGTCTCTCACCATTTCCATTGTTTCTCCATCTATCTGCCATGAAGTGATGGGAGCAGATGCCATAATCTTAGTTTTTTGAATGTTCAGTTGTAAGTCAACATTTTCACTCTCCTCTTTCACTTTCATCAAATGCTCTTTAGTTCTTCTTTGCTTTCTGCCCTAAGGGTGGTGTCATCTGCATATCTGAGGTTATTGATATTTCTCCTGACAATCTTGGTTCCAGCTTGTGTTTCATCCAGCCTAGAATGTCACATGATGTACTCTGCATAGAAGTTAAACAAGCAGGGTAACAATATACAGCCTTGATGTACTCCTTTCCTGATTTGGAACCAGTCTGTTTTTCCACGTGCAGTTATAATTGTTTCTTCTTGACTTGCATACAGATTTCTCAGGAGGCAGGTCTGGTGGTCTGGTATTCCCATCTCTTTAAGAATTTTCTACAGTTTGTTGTGATCCACATAGTCAAGGCCTTTGGTATAGTCAATAAAGCAAAAGTAGATGTTTTTCTAGAACTCTCTTGCTTTTTTGATGATCCAGTGGATGTTCACAGTTCACGCACTGTTGAAGCCTGGGGATTGTAATTTATTTGTAGTGCTGCCACATTGCTTAGTTGACAATATTCTATATTATTCCAATAATAAAAATCAACAAATTTGTACAATTCAGTTGCATTGGTATTTTATTGAAATTAGGCATAAATTGTGTGAATGTTCACTGGGTTCTATGCCCCTTATCTCTCATGTCCATATCATAGTGTTTCTTGTATGTGACAGATATTTATAATAAAAATTTAAAAATAGATAAAAGAAAAAGGAACAACAGAAAAAAAAAAAAAAAACTTCTTAGCAGCATCTCCATCCTTATCTCAAGAACAGCCGTGTCCTAAACAACTTCTTTTTACTCTGCAGGTGGTGTTGGTGACACTGTATGGTATCTCATGCTCTGCAGCAGTAATGTCAGTATCTTCAGAGGACAAGTTCTGAGGTGAGGTTGTGCCCCTGGTCAGCAAACCTGGCTACACTGCTGTCCCAGGTGTTCTTAAAATGATTAAATTCCTCCCAACAGATTTTAATTCTTCCAATTTATTTAAAAATGTATGTGTGTCTTTACTAATGAAACATGCAAATAATAACAATGGGACTCACCAGAAAAAAGTATGTTGACCACAATAAAACATTATATGCAAAATTTATGGAATAGAGATGAAAAAATCCAAAATAAGATAAATACAAAATGTAAATAGCTCAATAGGCACTTAATACATTAACATCATAAGCAACGTTTACCAATAAAAAGATGTCTTTCTTATCTGGCAATAAGGTGAGTTCTGGATGAAAATCCAAGTGGATTTAACCCTTCTATTATGGAGATTTTTCAAGAAAGAAGATGGAAAGGGGGAAATTACTCAATTCTATGGGCTTCCCTTGTGGCTCAGCTGATAAAGAATGCAGGTCTCCACTTGCAATGTAGGAGACCTGAGTCTGATCCCTGGGTTGGGAAGATCCCCTGGAGAAGGGAAAAGCAGCCCATTCCAATACTCTGGCCTGGAGAATTCCACAGACTCTATAGTCCATGGGGTCACAAAGAGTCGGACAGGACTGAGCCACTTTCACTCACTCAGTCACTTAATTCTATGTGGTTAGTAGAATTTTGCAACACTTAATAATGGAAGTATGAAGGAGGTTATTGTTACATCTTATTTATATTTGAATATAAATGCAAGTTTCCTAAGTTAATTACCTACTTTCAACAGTGTATTTTAAAACATTATGTCAGAATCAAGTAGTATATATCCCAGTGGGCAATCATGGTTCAAAATCATTAATATAATTAATTCAGTGAGCCATAGGTGTTCACATATTATTCTAGGTATGCCTCTGAGGGTTTCTGGATGAGATTAACATTTGAATCAGGAGATGCAGATTGCCCTTCCTCATGTAAGTGGACCTCATCCAATCAGTTGAAAGCCTGAATAGGGAAAAAAGGCTAATCTCAGGAGAGAGAGGGTATTTCCTCCTGTTTGACTGACTTTGAGCTGGGCCATAGGTTCTTTCTTGCCTTTGGATTAAAACTGAATAATCTTCCTGAGTCTCACGTTCACTAGCCTTCAGAATGGAATTATACCATCAGATCACCTGGGTCTCTAGGTTACTAACGATGGATCTGGGATTTTTCAGCCTTCTTAACTGTGTAAAGATTTTCTTTATAATAAATGTTTTCTCCATCTCTGTAAATATTTTAATTCTTTTGGTTCTGTTTCTCTGGACAAATCTGACTAATAGAACTGGTTTTAGTCATATTTCAGTTGTTGTTCAGTCACTAAGTTGTGTCTGAGTCTATGCAACCCCATGGACTGCAGCACACCAGGCTCCTCTATCCTCTACTATCTCCCAGGGTTTGCTCAAATACATGTCCTTTGAGACAGTGACCATCTAACCATCTAACCATCTAGCCATCTAACCATCTCTCCCTCTGCCACCCCCTTCTCCTTTTGTCTTCTTATATTAATAATATACTACATGCATGTCATTTATTATTTTTATATGTGTAGATAACAAATTATTGTTTTCTTTTTCTCCTTCCTTAATCTCTCTCTTCACTTCCTAATATTTGTCCCCATGATCACCTCTCAATTAAACAATCTGTATCTAGTACTTTATTGCAAGTTCTATTTTTAAGGATATTCAGTCTTAGGAATATCATTATCAGGAATGATTGCAAGAAGTAGATGCATATTTAGAGTCTGGAAGAAGAGCTATCAATGGCTTTATGACAAGAAGGGGCATGAAATCAAGTGAATTGGGGATAACCCCTATATATTGTAGCATCATAGCAACTAAGGATTTCACCTGTCATGAATTAGAACTAAATACAAGGGAAAGTCCCAGGCTGTGTAGCAGTTTTATCACTGTGTTTCTTGAGGTGTGGACCAAGCCTAAACTGACAGCATCAGCCTTACCAGGAAATTTGTTCAAACTGATATATCTTAGGTCCAGTTCAGACCTACTAAATGAGAAACTTCAAGATTTAGGGCCCAGGATTTGTATGTTAATAAGCCCTCAAGGGGCGCTGATGTTCAACAAATGTTTATGAATCAATGATCTAGGATTTGGGAGCAATAATGATCATAAGGATTATAGAGTCAGTAATATCTTTTAATGCTTTTTGAGTTTTGAAAATAATGAAAGCCTGTTATTTACAAAACAAAAAAAGACTCACAGACATTGAAAACAAACTTATGGTTACCAAAGGGGAAAGTGGGGAGAAGGATAAATTAAGGCTTTGGCATTAAAAGATGTGAACTATTATTTATAAAACAGATAAACAACATGAACAACTGCATAGCACAGGGAACTATATTTGATATATTGTAATAATCTATAAAGGAAGAGAATCAACAAGTATATATACTTTTTATGGTCCTATCAGTTCAGTTCAGTTCAGTTGCTCAGTTGTGTCCGACTCTTTGCAACCCCATGAATTGCAGCACACCAGGCCTCCCTGTCCATCACCAACTCCCAGAGTTCATTCAGATTCATGTACATCGAGTCAGGGATACCATCCAGCCATCTCATCATCTGTCATCCCAATCCCTCCCAGCATCAGAGCCTTTCCCAATGAGTCAACTCTTCACATGAGGTGGCCAAAGTACTGGAGTTTCAGCTTTAGCATCATTCCCTCCAAAGAAATCCCAGGGCTGATCTCCTTCAGAATGGACTGGTTGGATCTCCTTGCAGTCCAAAGGACTCTCAAGAGTCTTCTCCAACACCACAGTTCAAAAGCATCAATTCTTTGGCACTCAGCTTTCTTCACAGTCCAACTCTCACATCCATACATGACCACTGGAAAAATCATAGCCTTGACTAGACGGACCTTTGTTGACAAAGTAATGTCTGTGCTTTTGAGTATGCTATCTAGGTTGGTCATAACTTTTCTTCCGAGGAGTAAGAGTCTTTCAATTTCATGGCTGCAGTCACAATCTGCAGTGATTTTGGAGCCACTTCATAGCAAATAGATGGGGAAACAATGGAAACAGTGACAGACTTAATTTTCTTGGATTCAAAAATCACTGCAGATGGTGACTGCAGCCATGAAATTAAAAGACCATTGCTCCTTGGCAGAAAAGCTATGACAAACCTAGACAGCATATAAAAAGCTGAGGCATTCCTTTGCCACCAAAGTCCATCTAGTCAAAGCTGTGGTTTTTCCAGTAGTCATGTATGGATGTGAGAGTTGGGCTATAAAGAAAGCTGAGTGCTGAAGAATTGATGCTTTTGAACTCTGGTGTTAGAGAAGACTCTTGAGAATTCCTTGGACATAAGAGATCAAACCAGTCCATCCTAAAGGAAATCAGTCCTGAATATTCATTGGCAGGACTGATGCTGAAGCTGAAATTCCAATATGTTGGCCACCTGATGTGAAGAACGGACTCATTGGAAAAGACCTTGATGCTGGGAAAAATTGAAGGCAGGAGGAAAAGGGAATGACAGAGGACGAGATGGTTTGATGGCATCACTAACTCGATGGACATGAGTTTGAGTAAGCTGTGGGAGCTGGTGATGGACAGGGAAGCCTGGCCTGCTGCAGTGCATGGGGTTGCAAAAATTGGACCCAGTTGAACGACTGAACTGAACTGATACTTCAGTTAAAAAATTGATAGCCTCAGTTAGCTAGATCTCAACTCTGGGTGTATCATGTAAGCAAAAGTGATCTATGGTTAGCTTTGTGTGTCAAAGTCAGTGCCTTGATTGGTAATGAGTCTCTGAGACCCCGGATGAGGATATTTTAATGGATGCATATGAGAACTTTTAAAAGCAGATTGTTCCAAAACACATGGGCCAGGATATATAGCCCATTTACATGGGTAAGAGGTCTTTCTCTATCTGGATACCATGAAAAAGAATGAAAAAGAGAGGGGAGGAAGAAAGAAGGAAACAAGTGGATAGAAAGGGAAATGGTGGGAATGAGTAAGGAAGGAAGGGGAAAGAAGGAAAAAATGAAAGAGGTAAGGAGAGAGAGAGAGGAATGAAGGAAACAGAAGTAACCGAACAAAAATCTCATCTCAAGTGGATACTTTACAATGCACTGATGGGTTAATGACTAACCTCCCAATACCCATCTTCTCTTCTTCTGATTATTTCCATATCACTAACAAAAGTAAGTTCATATATGGAAGTGGATTTGAAGGTATTGGTTCAGGAAGTACAATACAGGGCTGGATAAAGAAAAGATTACTGAAATGGCAGCATGACATGGGATTTAAGACCCTGACAAAAATAACATTAAGTGGTCACACTAGTTCTTTTGGGATGATTTTTTGAAGTTTTTCACGTCAGTGTCCTGAGGTAAAAAAGTAGAGGTGGACTGTCCTGTAGAGTATGAGAAAGACTTCAGGATGTACAGTGATGTGGTGTGGTCAAAATAAGTGTATTACATAAATCAGGAAGTATTCAAATGATTGATGTTCTCCCAAAGGACTAAGGAGACTTTCACTTTATTATTGCAAAGAAGAAGGCACTTGTGTGGGTGCACCAAGTGAGTGGCTAAGTGTTTGATTTCCTCAGAATGCCAGCACTGACCTTGACAGCCACGACATTGGCCTCTTTTGTTAATGGGAAGGAGGGGATTCTTGAATGGCAAAGGTCAGAAAGTGACAATAAAAAATCAAATACAAGGCAGAAATAATTATTGAATGAATGATGAGCGCTAAGCCACAGCCAAAATCTCTTTATCTAAAGGGATCTGTAGTGATAGGTAATGGACTTCTCAGTTGACACTATTGGTAAAGAATCTGCATGCCATGCAAGAGACCTAAGAGATGCAGGTTTGATCTCTGGGCTGGAAAGATCCCCTGGAGGAGGGAATGGCACCCCACTCCAGTATTCCTGCCTGGAGAATCCCATGGACAGAGGAGTTTGTTAGGGCATGCGGTCACGAAGAGTTGGACACAACTGAGCACCTGGGCACAGTGATGGCTAATAGACCATAGTATCCCAAGACTGAGAAGAGTAACCGGTGATTTGACTGTGGGTGGACTTTTAGAATGGAAAAATCAGGTAAAAATTATGTCAAGTTTCAAAATGGAAAATCATAATTCCTCCTCCAGTTTCCAGATCTAAGCAGTTCTTAAGCCCGGAGCCCGTGAATTGTAATGAAGGTAAGGTTTCTTTGAGAATGACCCTGAAATGTCAATATGAATAAGGACACTAAATATTTCCCCAGCTCTTTCAAAATGATTCATAGTTACTTATCACAATGATTTATATGGTTGGAGCAAGGAGGAGAAACACCAAGACCTATTGAGAGCTGTAGAGCAGAAGTTCTGAGACGGCACTGATCCACGGGAATAAGTAATGGCCTTTGTTGGCAGGTACTACAGGGGAAAAGTTGGCTTAAAGCTCAACATTCAGAAAATGAAGATCATGGCATCTGGTCCCATCACTTCATGGGAAATAGATGGGGAAACAGTGGAAACAGTGTCAGACTTTATTTTGGGGGGCTCCAAAATCACTGCAGATGGTGACTGCAGCCATGAAATTAAAAGACACTTACTCCTTGGAAGGAAAGTTGTGACCAATCTAGATAGCATATTCAAAAGCAGAGACATTACTTTGCCAACTAAGGTCCGTCTAGTCAAGGCTATGGTTTTTCCAGTAGTCATGTATGGATGTGAGATTTGGGCTACAAAGAAAGCTGAGTGCTGAAGAATTGATGCTTTTCAACTATGGTGTTGGAGAAGACTCTTGAAAGTTCCTTGGACTGCAAGGAGATCCAACCAGTCCATTCTGAAGGAGATCAGCCCTGGGATTTCTTTGGAAGGAATGATGCTGAAGCTGAAACTCCAGTACTTTGGCCACCTCATGTGAAGGGTTGACTCATTGGAAAAGACTCTAATGCTGGGAGGGATTGGGGGCAGGAGGAGAAGGGGACGACTGAGGATGAAATGGCTGGATGGCATCACTGACTCGATGGACGTGAGTCTGAGTGAACTCCGGGAGATGGTGATGGACAGGGAGGCCTGGTGTGCTGCGATTCATGGGGTCGCAAAGAGTTAGACACGACTGAGCGACTGACTGACTGACTGCCTGTCTGACTGACTGACTACAGGGAAAGTAGATCATAAATACAATCAGAGTGCACTTTTGCATTTCAGTAAATAGACCACAAGCACTCATTTTTTTTTCAATGCCCTGATTTTCAAGTAGCTGCTCAGGAGAGATACATTTAGTACTTGACAGAGCTCTCACTTGGGTCCACTTTGGTTGTTCAGCCTCTGTCCTGTGTGACTCTTTGTGAACCCATGGACTGCAGCATACCAGACTTCCCTGTTCTTCACCATCTCCCAGAGCTCATGCAAACTCATGCCCATTGAGTCATTGACACTGTCCAATCAGCTCATCCTCTGTCATCCACTTCTCCTCCTGCCTTTAATCTTTTCCAGCATGAGGCTATTTTCTAATAAGTCAGCTATTCACATCAAGTGGCCAAAGTATTGGAACTTTAGAGTCAGCATCATTCCTTCCAATGAATATTCAGGATTGATTTCTTTCAAGATTGTCTGATTTGAGCTCTTTGCACTACAAGGACTGCCAAGAATCTTCTGCAACTCCACAGTTCAAAAGCATCAATTATTTGGCTTTCAGCCTTCTTTATGATCCAACTCTCACATCCATACATGACTACTGGAAAAACCATAGCTTTGACTAGACAGACCTTTGTTGGCCAAGTAATGTCTTTGCTTTTTAATACACTACCTAACACTTTCATTCAATAGCTGTTAATGAAAGAAAAAGCTTCCCTGGATGCTCAGATGGTAAGAAATCTGCCTGCAATGAAGGAGACCTCATTGGGTTCAATTCCTGGATCATTCTTGCCTGGTGAATTTCATGGATAGAGGAGTCTGGTAAGCTACAGTCCATGGGGTCACAAAGAGTCATACACAACTGAGCGACTAACACACACACACACACACACACAATGATAGAAAAGGTGTAATTGGAGTTCTCTGAAATGAAAACTCTCCATCTTTTAAAGAATTAAGGGTATAGGAGTAGCGATGCTCATCATATCCACATTTGCATCCAAAGTTGCAAATGATGCCAGAACTCACTGCCAAATATAGTAGTCACAATTATAATTCAAACAGTCATCCCCCATCATAGCTTTATTGTATCTGGTCTGGGGAAAAATACATCCTTTGAAAATTTTATAGGTTATTGATTTGGATAGTGCTTTCATTTCAATACCTATCAGTAAGGAAGATAAAAACCAATTCTTGTGCACTTAAGAATAGCAATGTACATATATTTTGCACCAGAATTAGTTAACTGTCCTGTTCTGTCTCAATATAGTTCAAAGGGTCCTTGATCATCTTGAGATGGCACATAATTCATGGGTGACATCATGCTAATTTCATCTAAAGAACAGGAAATAAAATGTACACTAGATTCTCTAATAAGAAACATGCAGACGAAGACAGTGGGACAACTCAGATTTAAAACAAGCATTCTGTCTCCAGAATTGTGCCTATAATTACTGTGTTGTGTTACTTATGTTCATATATTTATTATTATCACATTTTGGTGTGTAAGTAATATGTATTTCACATATATGCATAAGTGAAAGTGTTAGTCAGCCACGTCCGACTTTTTTGGGACCCCATGGTCTATAGCCCACCAGATTTCTCTGTCCATGGGGTTCTCCAGGCACAAATACTAGAGTGGGTTGCCATTTCCTTCTCCAGCGGATCTTCCCAACACAGGGATCAAACCCACATCTCCTGCAGGAGATCCTGCATTAGCAGGCAGGTTCTTTATCACTGAGCCACTTGGGAAGCACATATGCATATGTGCATGGGAACAATTTTAAAAGAACATACACTAAACTGTTGGCAAGGATTTTCTCTGAAAAATAGGATCCAAATTGTTGTGATATTATTAAAAAGTCATTCAGGGAATACACTTCATTGTATCAGATAGAATATTCTATATTGTATTTCACTATAATAAAATTACACAAAAAACAAAAGTTACATTAGCAAGTAAAACAAAAAGTTTTAAATGAACAAAGGTAAAAAACAGTGGAATCAATAATTTAAAAAAATTACATAAGAAACATTTTATAACAGACAGAATATTAAGTGAATTGTAAACAATAATTAGCTCCTTATAATATTGTATGTGGTGATTAGTAATGTTTGAAATATATATGTATATATCTGAATGGATCTAGAGTTGATAGGAGTGAGTCTAGGAGTGAGTAGATATATGTGCACACCTGTTTTTGCTTGTCTCTATATGGGACAGAGATTTGCCAGAGGATTAAATGTTTATGTTTCATAATTATTAATAAAGAGAAAAAAAACTCTCACATGAAAATATAAAAAAAGTAGAAAAATAATATTAGTAAACCCTAAAAAAATCTCTATAGGTTCAAAGTCTAAAAGTTTCTTGGGAGCAACAATCTGCATTATTGAGGATATAATATGGTAATAGCAGTAGTGTTTTTGCCTGTAAAATACATATCAGTCACAGACTTAGAACGTATGCAGCTAACCAGAATGCCATAGTGAGACCGTTCCTGTGAGGGCATATGAGATGAGTAGATATATGAGCATATCACCAATGTGGGCTGGGCTAGCCGAGGGTCTACTGGGTCTGCAAATCCATCACATGGCTATTTTCACAATCCTCAAATATATACTGATTGAAATGGACATACTAGGTATTAATAATTGGAAGAATCTTGTATTTGTGCTTTGCCTTGCAGGGTAAGAGTTATCATAGTGAAAACCAAGTGAAAGCTTCTAAAACTACCACCTCCTATAGGGAAGGAATTTTCCTGTTTTTGCATTGTCAGGACTTTTTGAGCAAAGAAAAGCAATGTGCTATAAAGACAGAGAATGTGCCATTTTCTTCAGAGCTATTTGCTCTTCACATTCTAAGGGTGTTATATCTATAGTTGTATTATTACATTGTAAAAGTAATAAAATCCTGAAGCATTTGTTTATATTCCAAAACGCTGTAAAAAACGAACTTTTTCCCCCTAAAAGATAATTTGCTTACATTTTAAAAAAGGTTTCTTTCCCTTTATCAGGGGTGGGGGTTTGAGGAGTGGAACAGGGGTGGTGTAAAGGAGTTCCTGTATAAACTCCCAGTCACAATTTCAAGGCTCCTTTCCTGAAAATGTGCAGGTGACACCTGTCCTCATTGTCCAGCCCAAGAGGGATTAGGGCCCAGGCAATCAGTGCTGTTACTGCTATACTAAATCTAATCTCTAATCCAGAAACCTCATGTTTACTTTCAGAACAAAATAATTAAATATAGATATTAAAAACATACCAGCCCCCAGTCAATGAGATAAAAGGTGAAAAAATATCGAGTCTCGTGGGAAAGGGCAGAAATTAGTAGAACTCTTAAAGATCTAAAGGATCCAGAGACACATCATATCTGCATTTTAACCATCTGGCTCAATTAAAAAAACAGATGGAACATAGAGACAGACAGTCGATAACCAAAAACCCAACCAGTTAATAAATTGTAGCTCCTCTGCCAGATGTGATGGTCTTTGCTCAAAAAAATTATCATGGCCTCTGGTCCATGGTAGACAGCCACTGATCTGGCAAATTGGTTCTCTTCCATTTCTATCAGAACAGAGGATCTGAAACAATTTGTATTTACTTGGAACAGACCTCAGTGTTCATTTTCTAACTTGCCCAGGGCTCTGTTGTTTCTTTTACCTTCTGTCTTCATAGCATCCAAAAAGACTAGGGCCAGCTGGACCTGCTACCGCTATAATATCCTTCCACTGATGAACAAGAGGCTAAGCCTCAACACCAGTGACACCGCTGATACGAGCAGAATTGCTACTTGAGAGTCAGGAACCTAGAATAAATGACACGGAGGGAGAGCAAAAGAGGTGATGCATACCAGTTACAGTCCAGAGCCCAGCTGCAAGTGTGGAAATGCAATTTGTCCCACTAACCTTCCTATTTTCTGTTGCCCTCCAGAGAATAAGTACACCAGAATCCTGGAACTCATGTAAGGTCAATTTCCAGTATAGCAAAAAAGTGTAAGCTATAGTGATGGATTCCGCAGACTCTCTTTCAGAAATAAAATACTTTGTTCATCACATTCCATTTCTTTGGCGCACTCCTAACAGATGTTCTTAGCTGTCAGATCTTGTCTGCACTTGCCTCAGCTAAGGAAAATCCCTTTATTTAAGGTTCCATTGCCTTTCTGAGGCAACCCACAAACAATGCCTACCTAGATGAAGATGCTGAGGGCTAACCTCCTCACCCAAGTTCAGGGATGCTCTGAATGGGCCATTCTAGTTTCCACTGTTGGTCCCCTTGCCACCGCCTGAGGTTTTTGTTAAGACTCGATTACACCTAACTTCCACCAATACCCAATCCTGCTTCTCCTCCTTCTTCAGAGTTTTTGCCTCAAGAATATCCCCTCATATATTTCTTTTTATAATTTTATGTATTTCGTTAGTTTTGGTTATTCTGGGTTCTTGTTGCTACACAGGCTTTTTTTTTCTCTAGTTGTGGTGAGCAGGAGCTACTCTCTAGTTGTGTGCTGGTTTCTCATTATGGTGGCTTTTGTTGTTGTGAAGCACAGGCTCCAGGGCACTCAGGCTTCAGTAGTGGGCTCAGGAGTTGCGGCTCCCAGACTCTAGAGTGCAGGCTAATAGTTGTGGCACACAGGCTTAGTGGGACTTTTCCAGATCCATAATAGAACCTGCATCTCCTGCATTGGCAGGCGGATTCGTTACAACTGAGCCACCAAGGAAACCCCCTCCTATATGTCCATATGCTATTCTCCATCTCAGAGTTTGCTACCTGGGAAGCCTAATTTGCTGCAATAAGTAAAGGAATTCTTTAGTATCTTGAAATCCTTAGCAAAGTGAGATTATTTTGTGTCTTTTCATAATTAATAGCATTATCACATATTGGAAATGGCAATACAGTTCTTAATAGATTCCTTTCCATACAACATTTAGTTCAGCATGAATTTTCAACATTCTCTTGCTTGAAACACTCTGATGATATGTACTACCAGCAAAGTGAGCATGTACAGTAATTCCATGTAACCTGTCATCATAACCAACAATGTGTCAAGCCCAAGATATTTAACAAGACAGTTCAGTAAAATTATTCATTGTTTTGTTAGCATCACAGTTCTTTTGTTTTACTTCACTCTTTGGAGTTTTATGGCCTTTAAAAACAAAATAGCAGTAAACATTCTATTAAAATTGTCTACTTGATAGGGCTTGATATAAAACTGATGTGTTTTTTAAGAAATTTAATAGCTACTGTCATAAAATTTTTTGTCAATTGAAGAGTGAAAGCTTGGCATTTTCCCCTGTGGCATTTTCTCAGTTCTAAAAAAAGTGAAGAAAAATATCCCCAATGGGTATTTAACACAATGTACAGTGTCAAAAGTATATCAATAAGTAATAAATAATTTACATAAATTTTATGTGATAACTCATAGAAATATATTTTAAATTTTAGAAAAAATGCTTTTCTATTAGTGCTATGAACTAGGTCATAATTACTTTAAGTAAAAATAGTCTTTCTCACCCTGAGTAATTATGAATTACTTACAAAACATCCTTAGGTAAAACAAAATCAGAATGATCATTTTAAGACTTTCATATATATTTCGTTGAACTTTCTTTTGAATTTACATTTACCTTTATAAAATGGCACTGTTTGCAAACAAATAAGTTCACTGAGGTAAGATCTAAATTATTTTCTGTGTTTTCTGATTATGAAAAACAATTATGTTCAGATTGTATGTGTGAGCAAATTGAATAAATTATTTGATTTTTTATACAACAGAATATTAGTCTTAGATAATTGATTTCATTTGAACATAATGTAAGTTTTATACCCTTGAAAATGTATGGTTAAAAGCTTGAATGTTTTATTCTGGGGCTCTTTTTCAAAATAGACAATAAGATATATTTCTTTGGTATCTAGTTAAGCAGCAGTTATCTCTCTACTGCAAAACACTCAGTGATAAAAAATTAAAAGAATGAAAAAGGCATTAACCCAGAAAAGTGAACAGAGTGAAGATAACAGAAAACTACTAAAGTAACAACAATAACAATCTCAACAAAACCCAAACACCTTAGAATATCAAAAGCAAGTTGCAGCAGACCCTCTTGGTGACCCATGTATGGCCTTCCAGCCCATATCTAATTTCAATTTCAGCTAGGCAGTCAGTGTTTTGAGGGATCGGATTCACTTTCTGGTACTAAGTTTGCATCTTGAATTGTACTTTTGAATTTAGAGTGAACTGGAGTGCAGCAGGAGTTCAGCCCATTGACTAGAACCAGAAGACTGTACACCCAGGATTAAACCCAGGTATTATCCACTTCAGCCTGCTACAGCTTGAAGCCGAGTTTGGGTTCCCAACCAGAGATTGGGCCGGGTCACAGTGGCAAGGGCACCAGGTCAGTGACAAGGACCCTGGCCCTTCTACTTTGCAGAAAAAAGATCCCCACAAAAATGGAATTAGTGAAGCAAGTGTTTATTAGAAGGAAAAGAAAGAGTACAGTAGATGTGGATAGACACACAGATGTGCTCAGAGAGAGAACTGAGCTCTCATGGTTGTTTGAATCTTTTATGGGGCTTTTCTTCCAAGTTTCCTTTGACCAATCATCTTGCTTTGTCTGGTTCTGAGTCTGTAGTTGGTATCTCTCAGGATCCTTCCATGCATGAGTGCACATTTCTTAGCCAAGATGGTTTCTAGTGTAGAGGCCAATGGGTAATTGACATCACCTACTATGAGGTGATGGCACCCCACTCCAGTACTCTTGCCTGGAAAATCCCACAGACGGAGGAGCCTGGAAGGCTACAGTCCATGGGGTCGCTGAGGGTCGGACACAACTGAGAGACTTTACTTTCACTTTTCACTTTCCTGCATTGGAGAAGGAAATGGCAACCACTCCAGTGTTCTTACCTGGAGAACCCCAGGTACGGGGGAGCCTGGTGGGCTGCCGTCTATGGGGTGACACAGAGTTGGACACGGCTGAAGCAACTTAGCAACTATGAGGTGACACCTCTCCTTTTTTACCTTCAAGGAGCCTTTCTGCACATGTGCAATTGGGAAGGTCTCCTTAACTTCAAGAGTGAGGAATATGTGGTCTTTTATCTCTTATCTGGCCAGAGCCCAGCCTCCTCTATCACCTTACTTTTATGAAGTTTTCTACTATTATGGAGTTTCTGTCCACAGGGGAGAAACCATTCAGCTTGAGACCCGTCTATTTCCTGCCTTATTTGAGAGAAGGCTCTACTAGATGCTGTCAGCGTTGTGTCTTAAACCTTTATCACAGTTTCTCTTTCAATGAGTATATTTGTGGTTATATTCAAGAGTATTCTGAGTATTATAAATAATAGCATTTAATTTTCAATACCATATTTCTCATTTTAAATGTTTTCAGATTCAGGATTGATACCACCTAAGATGCTTAGTATTTCTTAAAATAGTGCAAAATATGTCTTTCACTTTTTCTCTAAGAAAGCATCATAAGTGCATGCTAAGTCACGTTAGTCACGTCTGACTCTTTGTGACCCCATGGACTGTAGTCCACCAGACTGCTTTGTCCATGGAATTCTCCGGGCAACAATACTGGAGTGGGTTGTCATCCCCTCCTCCAAGCGATCATCCTGACCCAGGGATCGAACCTGTGTCTCTATGTCTCCTTCATTGGCAGGTGTGTTCTTTAACACCAGTGCCACCTGGGAAGCCCATAAAGCACCCGATAATATGAAAGTAAATAGATGAGTAATGGAGGGTTAGCCAGGGCCAGCTTTATGGGTGTACAACCTGTGCAGTTATACAGGGCCCTGCCCTCAGAAGACATCCATGCTTGGTTTCATGCTCTGCTGTCTTGAAATTCTTAATAATTTTTGAACAAGAAACCCTGCAGGTTCATTTTGCTTTGAGCCTGAAAATTATGTAGTTGATCTTGTGGCTATCAGAATCTTCTAACTCAGAATACCGATCAGAGTTTTTACTGTTAACAGGGTAATGCAGAAAAATGGGCAGCCTCATGCCAACAACCATTTTCAAAAAAACCTTTGTTTCTTCTCAATAAAAATGTGATTATAATTGAATGTGACATACCTAGTTTTTACTTAAGAAAATATGATGACATATTTCAATGTCCATTAGTATTCTTATAGTAAGTAATTTTAGATAGGTACTTGCTGTTTTATTATATAGATATACTAGTATCTGTTTAAATCAATATTATATCATGGAATATACACTTTCCAATATTTTGCATTAGAAACAACTCTGAAAGAGGAAACTGTTTTTCCTATAAATTGAACTGCTAGGTTAAATAGTAAAGAAAATTCATATAGTATCAACATAACCTCCTTTTCTTTAAAATTGTTACATTTATTTTAGTGATGCATGTTTAAAATATTTTGAGTTGTTTGTTGAAAAGGCATTTAACTGGTAATTATTTCTAAAAAATAAGTATTTAGCTCATAAAAAAGTAAAGTCTGCAAAAATAGTCTGTGATTTCATGCATACTGTTTCAGAAAATAAAATAAATTTAATTAGCTTAATTAGCCTAGTATTTAGCATCTTAAATTCACTGCTCCTAAAAGTATTTATTTTCTGTCATGCTTTTTTTTCCCCAATGTTTCATCTATACATAAACATTCACATTACTCATTTGTAAACACAGCTAGAAACATGCTAATCCTTTATTCTTGAAAATTTAATTTTGTCTACAGTTTTTCTCTTACTCTTCCACTTTATAAAGATGGGTAAGTGAATAATATCTTGAATACTTCCTAGGAATATATTTTTGAGAGTGAGAAGAAGAGTTCACAATATTAACAGATCTGAATTTTTGTGATTCTTCAGATTTATTGCTACACAAAATTTTAAGTAAATTGAAATATTTGATGCACTTATATTGTCTAAGTGTATGAACATCAATACAAGACATTTTCACTTAATTCTTTCCTAAATAAACATATGCAAAGCAGCTTCTCAAAAGCATTTTAATTGGCATATCAGTTAAATTGAACTCCTTGCTAAAATGTTGTGATGTATTCTATCACTTTAAGAAATGTTTATCATTTTTTATTTACCCATGTGTTTTGATAATTTTTATAGTGACTTTCTGTAGTGAGAAACAGATTCTTATCTAAAACATTAAAAAATAACTTGGAGCGGAGCAATGTCTATGAAAGAGAACTTTAGGGGGTTAAATCAATGCAGTTTATTCAATGTGAGGTGGAGAAGAAAAGGTCTTGGGTGTGTTTATATGACTGAATGAATAACCTCACAAATCACCAAAACAGAGATTGTGTTTAAAAGAGCAATGACAATAAATATTTGTTTTGAGCCTGTTAAATCCGAGAAGCCTGGGGGATATTCATGTTACAAATACTCTAGAATAGAAAGGACTACGGCTTGATGAAAATGTCAAGAAAAAAGTTATATTTTTGTGAGCTACCAGAATAACCATGGAATATGTTTGTATGGAGGGAAGAGTGTATAGCATGAAAATATAAAAAAGATGAAATGAACTACCCTACCGTGCACATAGATCTAACAGGCATTTTTTAACTTTCAATTTTACCATGGCTAGAAATTCTTTTTTCAAAACTCTTTTTTCAAAGATTAGAGAAAAATAAACATATGTTTAAAAATTCACCAGTATGATCTTCCTAGAACTATATTTTTCTATAACTTGTATTTTTAAAAAATGTTGAAAACTGTAACATTGGATGTTTCAAGTTGAAATGGCTCTTCTTTGAAAAAGGTCCTATTGGCAACTTGTACCTCCGAATTTTTTGCTTCGTGTTGTGCTGTAGGAATCTACCGGAGTTTACAAACCAGGTATATAACGTGTTCTTCAGGGTCATGCCAGGATGAATAGGTACACAGTGCAGTATTTGTCAGATGTTTTGTTATGAGGCTCATGTGGCTCATTTGGTTGGTTGAGCTACTCTTCCTTTTCTCACTGGTGCGTGTTTCTCCCTAATTATCTATGTGTTGAAAAATAGACTTCTGATTCTCAGGGTCATCCTTTCAAGCAGCTATTTCCATTCCAAAGAGTTTGTCTTTTAGTATTTACAGTTCATAAGATAAATATTCTATGTAACAGTGCTAATTCTAACACTATCATAGAGACAGTTAAATGATTTGTGTAAACTAGGTTGTAAACCTGTAGACTCGGGATAAATTGTCTTCTCAGTGACCAAGAAAAAATTTACTGCCTCCAAATTCAGGTTTCCCTTCTTTCACTTCTCTTGTTTCATGGTATTTTGGAAGCAATATTTGGTTTTAAAATATTTTAATGACGAGAAAATTATGAGATATCCAGAGCCATTATATTTATAAGAGGCGTCATGATTTCTAAATCATTTACTTGTTCCATTTTAATACAGTAGAATGACAAGTTCATGATAAAAGTAAATATTTTTTGACAAGAGAAGAAATATAACTTGAGGGTGTCCATAGTGGAATAAATATCGTAAAGGACTTCCATCACGGCTGTTAAATGTGAAATGGCATTTTCAGCTACAGTGCTCAATAAAGGCTTTGTAAACTTTATAGTTTAAAAGCAAACCAAGAATCAACTAGTTCCATTTTTTTTCATTAATTTGAAGCTGATGTTTTATTACTAAAACACAAATTTGATCATTTTTTTAGGTTATGATCCCCAGTGATAGGGAGAAATTTATTAAAACTATATTATTATTGCATATTTTCTCAGTAGAAATTATAGTACCTGTGCCAAGCTCAATTTTATGGTATTATGATCAAGGTCCTAGTGAGTGAAAATTATATCATTATATCTCATTTTGTATTTAATTTCAATACTTTCAATTAAATTCTAAACATACTTATATTTCTTATGGATTAATTAATTTGACAAATACTGTTAGAACTTATTATATATACATTTTACTTTATAGCCACCAATTATTTTTGAATTAGACATAAATGTATCAGTACAGTATTTGTATTGTAGCGTAGGTACTTATAGTGAAAATATTTTCTTGTTTTGGGAGAAAGTTATGGTTTTCTATAATTGCCTTGAAGTTGACTTAATAAAAAGATAGTATTATTCTTTTTAACTT
The DNA here is from genome assembly GCF_042477335.2 of Ovis canadensis. Classification (NCBI taxonomy): domain Eukaryota; kingdom Metazoa; phylum Chordata; class Mammalia; order Artiodactyla; family Bovidae; genus Ovis; species Ovis canadensis. The sequence continues at coordinate 36,360,653 of NC_091261.1, read as the reverse complement.
ATTTCTTACCAAAATATTGGCTTTGCAAATTGCAATTTAAAAACAAATAATATGTATATAATTTAAAGCTTCATGCACATCTAAAGTTCTAAGAAAAATATATGGGTCTGTGAATTTAAAACACCTCTATCTGTGTTCCATTTTTGGTTTTGGTTTTTCCATACGTTAAAGCTGATTTTACCCTAAAGAATTATTCTCTCTTTTCTTTGCTACTTCACACATTTTCTCTTGAATTAGTTCTTCAACTTCAGAGCTTCAAATCTGTGTTTTCTACTTCTTCTTCTCAAAGTGATCATTTTACAGAGGCACAGTAGTCCCCCCAGATATCCCAGTGGATGCCTGAAACCTTGGCTAGTGCCACCACTTCCGTATACTATTCATTTTCATATATATTTATATTGCATGCCTATGCGATGCCCAAACCTATGGTAAAGTTTTGGGGCTTCCCTGGTGGCTCAGCTGGTAAAGAATCCACCTGTAATGCCAGAGATCTCAGTTGGATTCCTGGGTCAGGAAGATCCCCTCAGGAAGGGGTAGGCTACCCACCCCAGTATGCTTGCCTGGAGAATTCCATGGAAGAGGAGGCTGGCATGCTACAGTCCATGGGGCTGCAAAGAGTTGGACAGGACTGAGTGACTTTTGCTTCACTTCATGATAAAGTTTAATTTGTAAATTAGGCAGGATAAAGGAAGATCCAAATTGCCAGCATCACTACTCTTGTGTTTTCAGTCTATTATTAAGAAAAATAAAGATTGCTTGAACACCTGCACTGTGATAGAGCAACAGCTGATCTGATAACCCACATGGCGACTAGGTGACTAATGGACAGAATACTCTGGACAAAGGGATGAGTCACTTCTGTATTTTCCATTTACTATTTTCAGATTACATTTAACATAGGTAGATGAAGCCATGGAATTTTAAACTGCAGATAAGAGGGGACTAATGCAGGGGTCTTCCCTGGTTGTCCAGTGGCTAAGACTCCAAGCTTCCACTGCAGAGGGCTTGGGTTCAATTCCTAGAAAGAAAACTAGATCTCACTTGCCATAACTAAGATCCAGTGCAGCCAAATAAAGATAAATTAATTAAGATAAATATCAAGAAAAAAGAGGGGACTACTGAACAAAGTCTCTACTTGGAAGTCTCAAACTCACATACAAAACTGAACTCATTTTCTTCTTTTCCTAAACTGTTCTTTCTACTCATGTTTACTTTTTGATGGTGTTAATATACTCTCAGTCATCCAAGACTGAATTTTAAAGAATAATTCCATTTCTTTTGTTCCCCATGTCTATCTGTAGGCTGCCTCTCCACTATTGTTCAATCTATTGCTTCTTCTTGATTCGATTTCTATTAAAATATAACAACCACACTCAGGCTGTTGTAATATCACTTCGCTGTTTCTCTACCTTTCAAACTTTCCCAGTGATTCTAACATCCAGATGCAAAATAATCTCTATACAGTCAGTCAGTTCAGTTGCTCAGTTGTGTCTGATTCTTTGTGACCCCATGAATCGCAGCATGCCAGGCCTCCCTGTCCATCATCATCTCCTGGAGTTCACTCAGATTCACGGCCATCGAGTCAGTGATGCCATCCAGCCATCTCATCCTCTGTCGCCCCCTTCTCCTCCTGCCCCCAATCCCTCCCAGCAGCAGAGTCTTTTCCAATGAGTCAACTGTTCGCATGAGGTGGCCAAAGTACTAGAACTTCAGCTTTAGCATCATTCCTTCCAAACACTCAGGGCTGATCTCCTTCAGAATGGACTGGTTGGATCTCCTTGCAGGCCAAGGGACTCTCAAGAGTCTTCTCCAACACCACAGTTCAAAAGCATCAATTCTTCGGTGCTCAGCCTTCTTCACAGTCCAATGCTCACATCCATACATGACCACAGGAAAAACCATAGCCTTGGCTAGACGGACCTTAGTCGGCAAAGTAATGTCTCTGCTTTTGAATACGCTCTCTAGATTGGTCATAACTTTTCTTCCAAGGAGTAAGCGTCTTTTAATTTCATGGCTGCAGTCACCATCTGCAGTGATTTTGGAGCCCCCCAAAATAAAGTCTGACACTGTTTCCACTGTTTTCCCATCTATTTCCCATGAAGTGATGGGACCGGATGCCATGATCTTCGTTTTCTGAATGTTGAGCTTTAAGCGAACTTTTTCACTCTCCTCTTTCACTTTCATCAAGAGGCTTTTTAGCTCCTCTTCACTTTCTGACATAAGGGTGTAAATTCTGTTTTCCCTTCAATAAGCCTTTGATGACTTTTATTTTACATAATGTGAAAATGTTATCCCACCAGGCTTCTCTGTCCATGGGATTTTCCAGGCAAGAGTACTGGAGTGGGTTGCCATTTCCTTCTCCAGGGGGGGTCTTCCTGACCCAGGGATCGAACCAACGTTGCAGGCAGGCGCTTTACTCTCTGGACCACCAAGGAAGCTCCAGAAGTTGCATACTCTCAACCAAACATCTTTTTAACTTTATTCTTTATTTTATCCAATCAAAATAAAATTGTGTCCCTCCCACAGGACTCAGAATTATCTATGTGCTCTCACATTAGCCTTCAAAGCCTTCCCAAATCCTCTGCATACTTCAAAGCATGGTTCAAATACTGACTCACCTAGGAAGCCTATCTATCGTAAATATATGAAAATAACATTATTTTCACCTGAGTCCTCATAACTCTTCTTCCATCAACCCCCTTATGACACATTACTTTTTCAACTTTGGTTACTCCATGGATTTCCCTTCAAAATAGTCTACTTGTTTTCATATGCTTCACCCACCACAACAGCACACATTAAATATGTTTACAGTAAATCTGTTTTGAATTAATTATAAATATTCACCTTAACACTTGACTGATAAGTACACAAGAATATGTCTTATTTAATGAATAAAAATAAATAAGTCAAATAGCACAATTATTAAAGGCTATATTTTGGTAGTGCATTGACAAGTTGTAAATTCCATTTTTATAGATTAGAGTAAGTCAAGGATGGGGAATATTTCCCAGAAAAGAGCAGCGCATCTATCCTCAAAAGAAGTGGGGGAAAGGAAATAGTCACTCAATTTTTATTCATGCTGAAGAAAAAAATGCGATTGCCCAAAAAAATCTTAACTTTTGAAACAAATCTTTATATTGCTAGCCTCTTGAATTTTTTTACAAGCACTTTCGTTTCTTTCTATTTTTATTAATCTGCACAGAAAATGTTAGATCTTCCTCCATAAGGATCACTGTTTAATTCTATACTTACGTGAAAACATCTCAAGAAACCTAGATGTGATTAAAGCATGCTGCCTCTAGTACTCCTTGGAGCATTGCCTAACAATCAGCATTCAAAAGTTCTTTGGGTAATTTGAAAATCACCTGTGGAAATTCTATCATTTTGCATTTTTTAAGTAGAGCGGAAATCCGACAACAGCGCTCAGTCACACATGGAACCACTTCCAAAGAGGTTTCTCAAGAATTTACCAATCTGATTTGTGAAAGTCACACAAAATACAGTTACAGATCATGCAAGATATTAGTGTATTAATTAGATTTGGCCAATATCAATTGCTTTAATCAACACTGGCATGTAATCAATGAGAATTTTATTTTTTAGATATTCTAGTTCAGGAGGGAGGGGACATATATGCATAATTATGGCTGATTCATGTTGATGTATGGCAGAAACTAACACAATATTATAAAACAATTATCTTCCAATCAAAGATAAATAATTTTTTAAAGGATAAATGATAGGGAGTAAATATTAGAGGATCATTTTATTATTGAATGCTGGTTCACAGAATAGAAACAACTGTATCACATGGTTCCATACTAACATTCAGCAACATATTGATTGATCTCATTTGTGATTATAAAATGTAAGGGTATCCTTAACTCTGTCCAGAAATCATATTGTACTTCTCTAGTCAAATCACTCTCTGTTTTTTTTTTGTGTGTGTAACATCTCGACAGCTCCTAGCCTCCCTACCTCTTGGCTGAGTCCTTTCTTCTCCAGAAAATATAATCAATCAGAGAGAACTGCAAACTCTTACAACCACATTCAGCCATCTTTTAGCATCCAAATCTGTTTACTCTGCTTTCCTGCTTCTTACAAGACAGTCAGAAAAACCTGTCTATACTTCCTCTAAAGCCCAGCTTATGCACAAATTTAATATATCTCCTTTTCTATTGCCTAAGCAAGATAATACTACAGTCATCTTCTTTTCTCTTTTCCATGTCAAATTTCTAATGGACATTTCCCAACAGTGTACAAAGGTGCCTTTTTCTTCAGTTATTCTGATTAGAATAATCCTGCCACCCTGTTCCCAGATCCAGTGTATTTTTCTCTTACAGTTTAGAACTGGATGCGAGAGTATATAATTTTCTGTTTTTTAAAAAAAATCCTGTTAATTGTTGGGATGTGAGTGCATGCTCAGTTGCTCAATCGTGTCCTACTCTTTGTGACCCCATGGACTACAGTTCTACCAGGCTTCTCTGTCGTTGGGATTCTCCAGGCAAGAAAACTGTAGTGGGTTGCTTTTTTCTCCTCCAGGAGATCTTCCCAACCCAGGAATCATACCCATGTCTCCTGCATCTCCTGCATTGGTAGGCAGTTCTTTACCATTCAGCCAACTGGGAAGCCCAATTATTGGAATATTGACAACTAATTTTGAAAGAGGGACTGAGATTATTCTCACTTGTCAAAATTATCTTTATTGCTACATGTACTGGAAATGGGAAATTGCCTGCCTGGATTGTGAACAACAACAACAAAAAAAATGATACTCATTTAAGAGAACTATTAGCTACAGATGTCAAAAATACATTAACATTCACTTGCTTCAAGTATTTGTGGAGATGGGTGTCCCGACATAGTGACTAACTCAAAGCATAGTCAGAATCGGTGAGAAAGAGAAATAGTTACTGAGCCAGAGAAGGATGGCATCTCTGTATGAAGGGCTACTGTATCTTGCCATAATTGTCATGCATTTTGCTTTCCCAGTGTTATCTCCCATAACCAATCTGGATCTTATTTGTACTCTGATAGACTAATTGAATTTATTGTGTACTGTTTAAATATTTTAAAGCATAGTTCTACCACATCCAAGAAAACCTAATTCATAAATCAATAGTTGTCAGGAAATGTAATGGCAGTGCAAATGTGTCCCTAAGTTACAAAATCCCTATATTTTTAAGAACAAATGCACTTTTAAAATAAATGCTGCTTGCTGCTGCTTCTGCTAAGTTGCTTCAGTCGTGTCCAACTCTGTGACCCCATAGATGGCAGCCCACCAGGCTCCGCCGTTCCTGGGATTCTTCAGGCAAGAACACTGGAGTGGGTTGCCATTTCCTTCTCCAATGTATTAAAGTGAAAAGTGAAAGTGAAGTCGCAAGTGTATTCAATACTAAGAATACTGATTGCAAGGGAATATTATCTAGCAAAGACAGTATGTCTGAAGTTCTTGACAGATGCTTTAATGAAGAAATCGAATACAACAGTATGTTGTGAGAAAGACCATTTTGCCAAAAGAAAGGTCAAGGATCAGTTTTACACATTTAAATGCCTCGCTCATATCAAGTGTCTGAAACAATGGAGAGTACATACATTGAGAAATATTAAGTAGATTTCTTTGAAGAAAGATGCTACTGTGCTGTGACTCCATGTAACTATTTAAAAGGATCATGCACCAAATTTCTATTTAAAAATGAATAACAAGCTGACAGTAGAAAAGCAGAACAAGAAACAACAAACTGATCGCATTTCCCTCCACATAGTTCAGATTTGTCTGGGTGTTGAGGTAGCCCAGAGAAGAAAGTGAAAGCCTTAGTCTTTCAGTTGTGTCCAACTCTTTGAGACCCCATGGACTGTAGCCCGCCAGGCTACCCTGTCCAGGCGGTTTTCCAGGGAAGAATACTGGACTGGGTTGCCATTTCCTTCTCTAGGGGATCTTCCCAAACCAGGGATCGAACCTGGATCTCGTGCATTGCAGGCAGAGTCTTTAATGTCTCAGCCACCAAGGAAGCCCAATTTAGCTTCGGAAGAAATTGGAAGTTTGAATATTACAAAACCTAGGTCTAGATTAGTAATCATGTTTGCAATTTAAGGGATAGTAAGATTATGGATTATTAGTTAACAGAGGATCATTGCATTGCTAGAGTTTTCATTTATGCAGAGGAAGGACAGTGATAGACAAAACGGGTTACTTTTATTGCCTATGATCCCTGATTTTCAACTGTGAGATTACAAAATTTTTGGAAAGTTATCCGTCTTCTGACAATAGCCACATTTTATCCATAATTAGGCAAAAGAGAAACTAAAAGTTGATATTTTTTCTAATAAGAATTGTTTTGTTTTATATTTAGATTAGGATAGTATTTAGCTATAAGCCTAAAATTTAATTTATCCTTTTCATTGTTAATGGTGATTATAATTTCATTTTTCAGGGTATCAAATTATACTGTTAGAAACTAAGTTATTTTTAATATCTAAAGAACTTAACTTTAGAAATTTTTTAAGTTTATATTTCACTACAGTAATAATGAGCTTTATTTTTAAAGGAAACAAAATCCTAAATTCTCATTGTATAATTGTATTTATTTTATTTTTTTTAAATCTTTTCTTTTTTTAATTTATTTATTTTAATTGGAGGTTAATTACTTTACAATATTGTATTGGTTTTGCCATACATCAACATGTATCTGCCATGGGTATACATGTGTTCCTCATCCTGAAACCCCCTCTCCCTTCCCTTGAAAATATTATTTAATCTCTCTGTGCCTCAATTTCTCATTATTAGCAGAAGAATAAGAAGAGAATCTATACCTTAACATTTTTTATGATGAATAAATGAATTTTGGTAAACTGTGAACATTCAGAAATTAGTTGTTGTCACTGTTTTATATGTGTTTCCTTATTTAATTTGTATACCAATGGTATCAAGTTGGAATAATTTTATCTCCATTTACTGATAAGAAAATAGAACTGCAAAAAGTCTGAATCTCTTAACTAAAATCTTATTTAGTTTCCAGGAGTCAAAACAATCTGACTCCTATGCCCTCATATACTGTAAAACAAAGAGTTCTGCAGACTGACAAATACAAGAATTTAAAAAAAAAAAAGTTGAAGAATTAAATCCCTATTTTTTCCCTTGAATTAAACACACTTTTAAAAATAAATTGCCAGTCCAGGTTTGATGCATGACATAGGATGCTTGGAGCTGGTGCACTGGGATGACCCAGAGGGATGGTATGGGGAGGGAGGTGGAAGGGGGTTTCAAGAAGGGGAACACGTGTATACCCATGGCGGATTCATGTTAATGTATGGCAAAACCAATACAATATTGTAAAGTAATTAACCTCCAATTAAAATAAATGAATTTTTTAAAAACAGTGAAAAAAAAATAACACCACTAATTGGCCATCTTCAGTTGCACCTAGTGCGTATGTTTAGTATACTTTTATTCCTACAGGTTTTATTCTAATTTTCCACTTGAATGCTGCTTCCATATGTAAAGCACTGTTGTCCTCAGAGCAGGAACTGGCTTATAGCAAAATTCCATTGAAGGCAAATCATTTTGTCCTTAAATCAGAACTATGCTGCCACATTTTTAAATTGTTGCATCTTTTTGCTCTAACTAGATTATGTTTAGATAATTCTCCCCAATTTGATATGACAGTTTTCTAAATTGTTTTCCACTCAAACTTTAATCTCTGCCAAGAAATTTGAAGTGCCAGAAATAACTGACAGCACATAGAGCCAAATACTACTGGTTTCCATAAAATAGCATTTGCAAATGCATTGTACACAATTATCAGATAATGTTTGTACTGCGTTCTGTGATCCTTAAACGTAATTTCCCTTAAATAGGACATACATTCAATTTATACAAAACTATTTCCTCGTTGTGGAAATGTGTTCCAAATGACATTCTGTCACAGGTGCCAAGAATGAATCCATACTGGGCTCTATGTGCCAACAGTAAATCATCTGCTAATGAGCTATCACAATTTTTTACTACCTAAGTATTTTGGCAAATAGTGCTTAACTAGAAAAGTACATGAAAGAGCTAGATTACTGTAAGATCAAAGGTCAGACATATGTATCATCAAAGAAATTAAGGGAGAATTTACTGTTTTCACTTTTGGAATCCACTTTATTGTATTTTTGTGTTATTTCTTGCCAAGAAGAAAGAGACTTTTTTCCTTCCATATATTGTTTTAAATGTATGTCTAAAATCATATGACCTTATTTCTTTGAAGATGTTTATTTGGAAGGTACCAAACTGAGCAATCAAATACATATACAAACACATATACTTATGCATGTGAGTGAGTGGGTTTGTGTACCAGGGTGGGTAACCTTTCCTTTCTCCAGGGGATCTTCCCAGCCCAGGGATTAAACCCAGGTCTCCTGCAATGCAGGCAGGAGGCAAGGGAAGTCCTTATATACATATGCATAGACATAAACTTTGTGTGTAAAGTGGGATGGATAATAGATATATATGTGCACATATATACATTTATATATGATAATTGGCTAAATTTATATATACAAATAGAAAGATATTTACATATACACATACAAGTATATCTGTGAGTGTATGTGTATATTTTGTGTATTGTCTTAGTATTTGGATATTTTCAAATTTTTAGATAATCTTCAGATAATAAGTAAGTTAGATATATCCTTAATCCACCTTCCATTAAGAGAATAAGAGAAAGAAACTTACTGCTATTTCAAATTTTATTGCACAGGGAGGAAGAGGTTATTTCTATTACTCCAAATACAAGAAATTATCTTTCAAGTCACTAGATTCAACTAATGAACTGCAAAATTTTAGAGATTTCAGTCTGTAAGTATCTTGCCAATTTTTCTTTCTCTATTAATAGTGCGTGTATGGGTGCTCAGCTGCTCAGTCATGTCTGATTTTGTGATCTTATGGACTGTACCCATGTCTGTCCATGGGGTTTCCCAGGCAAGAATACTGGAGTGGGTTGACATTTTCTTCTCCAGGAGATCTTCTCGACCCATGGATAAAACCAGTGTCTCTTGTATCTCCTCCATTGGCAGGTGGATTCTTTACTGCTGCGCCACCTGGGAAACCCCTATTAATAGTATAAAGATTAAATTAAATACAAGCTAAAACATAATATAATTAAAGTGCAAGATTTAGCATCTTTTCTTTCATGCTATTCATCTTTAGTCTTTATAATTCAACTAAAGGATAATTACTTTTAGAGAGGATCTGAACTGTGAAAAATGATGTAGTTCTAAAAATTTGTGGAAAAATTTTCATAAAGTTTATAAGAATTGAAACAGTGGTTTGTTACTATATGAAATGAGTTGTTAATATTATCTCTCACTTTGTAAGACAGAGTGAATTTTAATATAATAATTTTAAAGGAAAAGCAGCACAATTAAGAAAATCATGAAAAGGTATCTATGAATGAAATATGAAATTTAGTGACTCATCAGAATACTAGTTGATAGGCCTGTTTTCCTTTTCTTAGAAACATGTAAAAAAATCTTAGTTCAAATAATTTGAGCATAGGAGAGTTCAAGTTCAAAGTTTGTGATGTTTTCTGATATAACTTAGAGCTTTGTATCTCCTTTATAAAGTATTACACAGTTTTTATTTCTGCTTTATTTGAGTATGTTAATTTTAATTATGAAAGATAAAAGCACAAATAAGATTTCAGATATCTTACTAGTTTTCAAAACTTCTTGAGGTTATAAAACTTGTTTAATTTGTAAGGTATTAATAAAACTACGCAAGGAGAATAATTGTTATTCAGTTGTTAGTGACTCAGTCACTTGCGTGAAAAAATGGAAGTTGTAAATATCACCTATTAAATATTACCTAGAATTCCTAAATATTTAGCTATTCCACATGGAATTATTACTGAGAATTACTATATATTTTGTTATTTAAAATATATATTAGTATCACTGAAGCCTTCTAAATACCTGTAACATAATGAAGAAGCTATAACAACTTTTGTTAAACTAAGAAAAACATGAACTTTTGTATACTGACTTTTTAAAAATGGTTTAAAATATGACTAGGAAAGTAATCAGGGAATTTCATAACAACACAACTTTTAGTAAGAAAAACAATAGCATTTACAATAATTTGGTATGAGATGCAGTGGTTCAGATAGATCAGAAATGTAAAAGCATAACACTCTTCAACATACTGAAATAAAGTACTGTGGTAAATACTGTAATCCTTCGTTCAAGTGCCTTTATATTCTTTTGAAAAATCTGATCTTCATTTTTTTTTTTAATGATCCAACCAACGTCATGTAAAAAAGTGTAAAGAAAACAAAATAACAAAATTCCTCTGAAGTTTGGTCTAGAGAAATGGAGTAATCAGAAACGGGTGAAATAAGACAAGAAGTGTCCATTATTATTCTTTCTAAATCAATCTGCCTTTGGAAAGTTTGTACCTAAAGAGAAAAATTATGTTGAAATAGGTGGAATTAACTGATAGTAAAGATTTCAGTGCTATAATTAATTCTGAGGTAATTAATTTTGAGAATTTGAAATAGCTGATTTTTGAAATTTTATGAAATGCAAACTATTTTAAAACATAATTTTAGGGTAAATATATATTTATGATAGAAAATTATAAAAAAATAAAAAATATTATCAAAATTCAACTTATCATGCATACTGATTATTAAGATTTTGTGTAATTCAGTCAGTTCAGTTCAGTTCAGTCGCTCAGTCATGCCCAACTCTGCGACCCCATGAATTGCAGCACGCCAGGCCTCCCTGTCCATCACCAACTCCCGGAGTTCACTCAGACTCAAGTCCATCGAGTCGGTGATGCCATCCAGCCGTCTCATCCTCTGTTGCCCCCTTTTCCTCCCGCCCCCAACCCCTCCCTGCATCAGGGTCTTTTCCAGTGAGTCAGCTCTTTGCATGAGGTGGCCAAAGTACTGGAGCTTCAGCTTTAGCATCATTCCTTCATTATGTACTCTCAAAATATTTCTAACCATCACATGTACATTTCTAAATAGTCTATGTGCTTTTTACAAAAGCAAAATATTGTACAGTGATGCTATCCAATGGATATATAATAATGTATCTGAAAGATTTGTAGGTTGCCATTATAAACATATCTGTTTATGTGCATACAAATATGAATTTCAATTGTTTTTTGGTATTGAGAATAGGTTAAATTTTTTCAAAGTTTTTTCAATTTTATAATGTTTAGATTTAATTTTAGAACTCACTGTGATCCCCTGGAGGAGGAAATGACAACCTACTCCAGTATTCTTGCCTGGCAAATACCATGGACAGAGGAACCTGGCGGACTACAATCTATGGGATCAGAGAGTCAAACACAACTTATCAACAGAGCATACACTCATTGATAGTTTATGATAAGCATTTTATGAAAAGACTTTACTAGCTGATAGATGCAAATGCTATTTAAGACTTTAGCAAATATTATATAAATATAATTATGAAATAAATAACAGCAAAAATACATAGATGAGAAGGAAATTAAATAGATATTTGTTAATTAAAGCATGCTCTTTATAGATTTTAAAATATAAATTAATACAAATTAATACAAAGTTATTTGGTTATACTTGATACACGAATATTTGTTTACATTTTTAACAAATGGTTCCTAAATTTGGATATTTATTATAATCATGTTTGAAGTTTTAAAAATTCTTGGTGTCTGTCAATCTAGAAATTCTAATATAATTCATCTGACATATAGCTTGGGTATCTGGATTTTTTTTTAAATGTTTCGTAGTGTTTTTAATGAAAAGCCAGAGTTAAGAACTACTGATTTGCATTTCTCAGAACATGAAGAAATTGAATTTTGCAACCTAACATAAGTGTAAAGGAATATCTCTCGTGTATCCTGGCAGTAGGGTAAAAGTATAGTTTTCTTACAAAATCTTCCCTGTTTTCACTAGCATTTTTCAATTGGTAGACTTTTAAAATTTTATTTCTATTCTTCAAGTGAACTGTTAATTGTAGCTTCTTTCCAGAACTCTCATATGTAATGATGTGCAAAAGTCTAAATTCCAATTTAATTTAGAATAATTCTGGCTTTAAATAGCCATTAGAATGTTAAATCCTAAATCCACTTTCTCTTCAAAGATGCAAAAGATCAAAGGGAAGTTAAAAGTGCTTTCAGGTTAGAAGAGGAAGGGTCTGGAAACAGAAATTTCTCCATGTTAACATACACAAGTTGATCTATATTGGATCTCTTGAACAGAGATGACTTCAGATTTTGCCTATTAAATCTGGAATATTGTTAACACCGGCTTGCATATAGAAAATATGTTATATATACACAAGCACATGTGTATACATGCTCACTCCTATAGGCATATGTGTGTAAAAGACATTAAAGAAAATACATATCCACATTAACTAGGCAACTGTATGTCTGAAATTATCATATTTATATCAGCCAGATAGCTTTTATTCAAGTAATCAGTCCAGTTCAGTTCAGTTCAGTTGTTGAGTCGTGTCCGACTTTGCAACCCCATGGACTGTAGCACGCCAGGCTTCCCTGTCCATCACCAACACCCGGAGCTTACTCAAACTCATGTCCATAAAGTCAGTGATGCTATCCAACTATCTCATCCTCTGTCATCCCCTTCTCTTCCTGCCTTCAATCTTTCCCAGCATCAGGGTCTTTTCCAATGAGTCAGTTCTTTGCATCAGAAGGACAAAGTATTGGAGTTTCAACTTCAGCATCAGATCTTCCAATGAATATTCAGGACTGATTTCCTTTAGGATGGACTGGTTGGATCTCCTTGCAGTTCAAGAAACTCTCAAGAGTCTTCTCTAACACCACAGTTCAAAACATCAATTCGTTGGTGCTCAGATTTCTTTATAGCCCAACTCTCACATCAGTATATGACTAATGGAAAAATCATAGCTTTGACTAGATGGACCTTTGTCAGCCAAGCAATGTTTCTGCTTTTTAATATGCTGTCTATGTTGGTCATTGCTTTTCTTCCAATGAGTCAAGTGTCTTTTAATTTCATGGCTGCAGTCATGTAGATGGCTACAGTGATTTTGGAACCCAAGAAGATAAACTCTGTCACTGTTTCCACTGTTTCCCCACCTATTTGTCATGAAGTGATGGGACTGAATACCATGATCTTCATTTTCTGAATGTTGAGTTTTAAGCCAACTTTTTCACTCTCCTCTTTCACTTTCATCAAGAGGCTTTTTAGTTCCTCTTCACTTTCTGCCATAAGGGTGGTGTCATCTGCATAAATCTGATACTTTTGTGTGCAGAACGTTATTTCAGTTATAGAAGGAATGATTACCTCATTAACACTGAATGAAATAATCATATTTAAGAAGATTGAATTTAAAGATATTGCACCATGTGTATAATTAATTCTAAAAGCAAATCATTTAAGTATCCACTATTCAGCTAAGCTAAAAATGAGAGCTCAGTTGTTTGCTATCAAATATTCTGCTTTATTATTTCTAATAAAATGATATATATATATATTTTCGGTGCATCAAAGTGTAGTAAAGCCCAAAGGATTTTATTCTCACTCTAAAATATGCACTCTAGGATGGCTTAAGTATCATAAATATTATTAATAATAAGTTTTGCTGTTCATTGGCATATGTTTGGCAAAGTATGATAGTAAAAGACTTTGAAGTTGGAATGTATGTTTTCAGAGAGGATCTTTCACAGGTGTCGAAGCTGTATGGGCCTCAGATGTTCTTAAAGATCTGAGACAACAGAATTTCTGTCCAAACCATTAAAGTTTGAAGAGCAACTGAACAGATGTTCATTCTTTCATTTAATATTTCAGACATCTGCATAACAGCTCTGTGTTGTTTTTTCACTTCTTTTTTTTTTAATAATATTTAAAAACTAAACTTGGTTTAAGGTCACTTCTGATGACAGTTTGAACTAGTCTGACAGCTGTTTAAATGTTTTTGACATCTGCTTAGGAAGATGGAATTTCTTTCTTCTGCCTGAGTTGATGCTACACTAGGAAAAAGAAAAAAAAACAAATTTGTTCTTGAACAAAGTCAGTAAAAGTAAAATAATTTTTTTTGAAAGATGATATATTTGGGGTGTGCATCCTTGGGTATATTCCTTGCCTCTATAATTTGTCACCCCTAAGCAAGAGGTAATATAATTCTCCCAGAACTGGCATAGTCTAAATGTCTTATCTGTGATTAAAATTAAAATGGTTTATTTAATTTATACTTTATGAGCTATAAAACATTATTGCTTATAAAAAACAATTCCCAAATGTTCAATGTCACTTCCCCAAAAGATAGAACAGATGGTGAGCACAGGTATATTAAATGTAATCGGTGCAATAACCCTGAATACTCATGCAATTATTAGAGATTAATCTGAATATTTGCATGAAAGACCTCTGGGATGCCCAGGTCTGGTCTAGCTGGACTCTGCTTTTCCTCATGACTTATTGGTTTTATTTTGGGAACTCAAAAGACCTCTGGAAATGCTTTGAAATCCTCTGCATGCCTGAGTTGGGAAATTGCCTGTGGGAAATATTTTGCACTATATGACAGACAGGAAAAAAAAATAAAAACCTCTAAATGCTTGAGGTTTTAAACTGATCTTTGGCAGTATTAGCATTGTGTTTTGTCTCATGGTAAGCAAAAATGAACTGTGGGAAAGCTGAATATGACAAAATGTGGTTTAGCTAAGATATATTTCTAGGTGTTTCTCTGAAAAACTTGGAGCTACTTTCTGAAAGTTCTGTGCATAATTTAAATAGAGAACTTGAAAGGATTACCGTGAAAATTCATGCTGATGAGTGTAAATCACTTGGCTCCTAGGAGGCCAAGAACTTAACGTGCCTGCATGCTCAGTCACTTGAGTCATCTCTGACTCTTTGCAACCCCATGGACTGTGGCCCTCCAGGCTCCTCTGTCCATAGAATTATCCAGGCAAGAATACTAGAGTGGGTTGCTATGCCCTCTTTCAGGGCATATTCCCAATCCAAGGGTCAAATCTTTGTCTCCTGCATCGCAGGCAGATTCTTTACCCACTGAGCCACCTGGTAAGCCCCTAAGAACTTTGTAGATAAATCTAAAGAGAAAACAGGGCATCATTAGAAACTACCCCTGGAAAAGTGCCATAGATGGAAGAAAGCATGTGTTTATATCACATTAAAATAGTTACTTGGATCTGTTTTCATCCACGGTAAAATAATTACACATTAGCAGGTAGAATAATATAAGAAAACTAACATTGAAACTATGAAACTATTGAAACTATAGGCAACACAGTTTATGTCTCGTTGTCTCCATAAGAGGAATATATAAATTTTAAAATTCTTAAAAAACTTAACTAAGATCTTGGAGCTAGTAAGAAGCAAACAAGGGATTCAAGTTCATATTTAGATTATTACAAAGATTATTTTCTTTCCACTAGTCATATTATTTTTCCCAATAATAACTCATTATTCATCAATCATGGCACTATTTTTTTAATATTTGGTCTCATAATATGTTGTTGTTATTCATTGAATGGAATCTATTTGCCAAGAACTATAAATAAAAAAAAATCAAAATTTTTTATGCACTTAGAATTATAAAGAACCGTAAAAATAATTTAGTCCAAACTACCTGTTTCCTGTTTTATGGATAAACCAAACTGAGGCTCAAGTCACCTATACAATTAATTATAATTGGAGGGAGAGATATTAGTGTTTAAGTCTACTTTTTCTTCAAAAAGACAAATTGATGTAGTGTTCAAAAGTGTAATAAAAATCCAAGATGGTCACTCAGATGGAGAATTTAAGAGGCTGTGTTGAAGCTCTTGGTGTTTAGCAAGTTAGTATTATTTCAGGAGCCTCCCACTTACAGGTCAGCTCGCAGTGGTGACTCTCTTAACTTCTCTAGTTCTTACTTTAAAGAGAATTTCTTTTAAATAGCAATGTCTTTGGGGCTTTTATTTTTAAGGAAAGTACACCAAGATAGGATAATTAAAATTTTTAAAAGGTTTATATTATTTATATTCAACAATCACTTACATAAGCACCTCACATAAGCCAGTCCCCATGCTTAGAGTCAGGGGTTAAAAAGAAAGGAAAGAAAAAGACAAAATTCCTATTCTTAAGGTATGATCATAAACGTCATATGGGGATAGAAATTTAAGTAAGCAAACTTAAATGAGCTTGTTAATATAGGGTCAAATCAAAATTTATCTTTACAAAACTGTAATAATTTTTAGATTAATAAGCATCAAACATTTTCAAAAGAAAGTAGATAATCAGGCTAGGGATTATCCTTGTATGTTATTGGGTCCAAACATATTTTATCCTTGCTACAATTTTTAATTTTATTTTTATGTATGCATTATGAGGGCTTTTTAGGCAATGCTATTGGTAAAGAACCCACCTGCCAATGCAGCAAACATAAGAGACCCAGGTTTGATCCCTGGATCAGGAAGATCCCCTGGAGGAGGACATAGCAACCCACTGTGGTATTCTTGCCTGGAGAATCCCACGGACAGAGGAGCCTGACAAGCTACAGTTCATAGGGTCGCAAAGAACTGGACATGACTGAAGCAATTGAGCATTACCACACATATATTATTTAATCTTCAAGAATGGGATAGTCCCTGTAGTGCCTGCATGCAAGTTAGAAAGTACACTTGCAGCTTGGCCTTTCAGAAAGAATGTTTCAGAACCATGGTCACAGAGGCTTTGGCTCTTCACATATTTACATCCACACTCTAACCTACAGTCATACATATCAGAAAATTGATCTGTCATTTATGATCTTCCCTCATAGCTCAGTTGGTAAAGAATCTGCCTGCAATGTGGAGACCCTGGTTGGATTCCTGGGTTGGGAAGATCCCCTGGAGAAGGGATAGGCTAGCCACTCTAGTATTCTTGGGCTTCCCTTGTGGCTCAGCTGGTGAAGAATCCATCTGCAATGTGGGAGATATAGGTTCGATCCCTGGGTTGGGAAGATTTCCTGGAAAAGGGCATGGCAATGCACTCCAGTATTCTTTCATGGAAAAATCCCATGAATAGAGGAACCTGGCTTCCATGGGGTTGCAGAAGAGTTGGACGTGACTGACACGACTTAGCACACACAAATACCTGAAACTAATATAACATTATATGCTAAATATATCTCAATAAAAAATATTGTCCTCCTTCCAGAAACATTTTGGAAAACTTTTCTTATAGAGGTAAGCAACTATCGGTAGCGTATTAAACAAGTATAATATTAAGTTCAGTGAATTTTAGAAGAACTTGAGTTAATCTTCAAATGCTAATTAAATTAGAGCAAATTATGCCTTTAAAAGCCCAGTAAAACATATAAACATAAGTAATAAAGTTGTTAAATAATACTCTGTATACTGCCAGAGTTACTATTAATATGATGTGCAACTTTTTTTACTCATCAATTCAACTATTGATGAATTTATGCAACTGTCAACTAGATAAAGGATTCATAGATTTGACATCCAAAGTGCAGACTATGAAAGAAGAGTCAGTAACTAAAGACTTCATCAAAATCAAAAACTCTCTGTGAAGGCTACTGTTAAGAGGATAAAAAGGCAAGCTACAGATTAGGGATAAATATTTGCAAAATCAATATCAGACAAAGAACTTGTGTCCAGAATATATAAAGAACTCTCAAAACAATAATAAGAAAACTGGCAACCCTGTAAAAAATTGGCAAAATATTTGAACAGACACTTCACCAAAGAAGATGAAAGAGATGTAAATAAGCAAAAAAAAAAAAACCCTCATAATTATTAGTCATTTAGTCATTAAGAAAATGCAAGGTAATAAACACACAGTAAGACATCATACCATGATACACTGATTAGCATAGCTAAAACTTTTTACAAAAACAAGGATGAAGAACAAAAGAAACACTCAGACAGTGATGGTGTAAGTGCAAAATAACGTGGTTTTTCTGAAATATGGTATGGAAGTTTCTTTTAAACTTAAAAATGCTTACTGAATCACCTGAGATTTGCATTTATTCTAGGTATTTATGCTAAAGAAATGAGAACCATGTTCATACAAAAACCTAAACAAAAATGTTTTAAAGCAGCATTATTGATAGTTCCCCAAAACTCAGAAACAGTCTCAATGTCTATTAATAGGTAACCGGATAAACAAACTGTGTTATATCACTCAATGTTATGTAACCACGACATGAAAAATTCTCAAAGACAATATGCTAAATGAAAGAATTTAGACTCAAAAGGTGACATCCCCTATGATTCTATTTATTTGACATTCTAGAAAAAGCAAAAATTCAGGAACAGAATACAGAACTCTTTGTGTTGTTTGAATTGTCTGTCAATTGACTGTGGTTGTGGTTATTAGAAACCATGCATGCATTAAAATATAAATAAGTGTACATCAAAAAAGTAATTTTCACTAATCCTCTGGCAGAAGAGTGATTAGGACTCAGCACTTCCACTGTGTCACCTGGGTTCAATTCCTGGTAGGGGAAGTAAGATCCCCTAGCCACATGGTATATCCCCCCAAAAAATAATGAAGTGATTTTCATAGTGTATAAATTAATAATAATAGTAACCAGTGATATTTTATAATACACTTAGATGAGGCTAAAATATGAGTGAAGATTATTTTTAATAATTGCATGTACCTCTCTTCTTTGTTATATATCTTTTATAAAATAAATATTTCAATATAGTAATACAGTAATTATTCTGCCATAACAGCACATCAATCTAGATACTCAATATTTTTAAAATGTACCTACAAACGAAGAATAAATTTTTCACCCTATTGTGTTCTGAAATTCTTTCTGTCAAGTTTTATGATTCTTTAGAGAATAAAATTATTCGCCTCTGATACTATAGAAAATATACTGAAAACTGATAGTAGTGGGTGAGACAGCAGATAATAGAAGTCTTCTTCATCTAATGGTGGCCAAATCAATACCAAGTTGAGGTCACCACAGTCAGTAATAAAAGCTGATTCAAAAAGACAGGTACTTACCACGATAGGTGGAATTCAGACAGCTGTGTTGTGATTCTAGAGATGGCTGAATCATTTATAGCAGTTATATTCACACCTTTAAATGAGAAAAGTGAACTCCACAACCTGAGATTTAGAACATTATGTGGGGAGAAATTGCAACACAGCAACTCCTGATTTACAAATAAAAGGAAAAAAAAAAAAACAACAGTGTATTTTAAATACATCTTTCCAGCTTACCTTAAACTGTTATGGGTAAAAAGAACAAATTTTTGTTCAAATGAGTATGTTTATTCTACATTATTCATAGAAAGCCGCTTTATATTAATTTACAATTGCATTGAAACTACTTAAGGCATAATTAGAGTTATGTCTTTTATATTCATAGATTCAAGTTCAGTGAATTTAAATAATGTTAATATTTTTGATAATGTAAATTGTTTAATTAAAAATGGCACAATTTCCCAAAGTCCAGATTACTTAAATTAGGAGTTTAGGATTAGCGTATACACAGTACTTTATATGAAATATGTAAGCAACAAAGGGTCCTCCCAGTTGATGCTACTGGTAAACAACCCTCTACCAGCGCAGAAGACTGGCAGACGTGGATGATTTGATCCCTGTGTCAAGAGGATCCTCTGGAGGAGGGCAACGCAATCCACTCCAGTATTCATGCCTGGAGAATCGCATGGGCAGAGGAGACTGGCAGGCTTCAGTCCTTAGGGTTGCAAAGAATTAGACATTAAAGCTACTTAGCATGCACACATGCAAGCAACAGGGACCTACTATATAGCACAAAAAACTCTATTCAGATTCCTGTAATAACCTATAATGGAAAAGAATGTGAAAAAGAATGTGTGTATGTGTGTGTGTGTGTGTGTGTGTGTGTGTGTATAGCTGAATCACATTGCTGTATACACTTGAAACACAATGGTGTTAGTTGCTCAGTCATGTCCAATTTTTTGACACCCCATGGATTGTAGCTTGCCAGGTTCCTCTGTCCTTGAAATTCTCTAGGCAAGAATATTAGAGTGGGTATCCCTCCATTTCTCCCAGAGATCTACCCCCAACCCAGGGATCAAACCTGGGTCTCCAGCATTGCAGGCAAATTATTTACCATCTGAGCCACCAGGGAAGTCCCTGAAACACAGCGTTGTAAATTAACTGTAACTCAATTGAAAAAAAAAAAACTGGAATAAAAAACAGCAAACATTTTTCTAATTTTGTTTTGAAAAGATTTGGTTACAAGTAATTTATTTAATTTGCAAATAGCAATAATATTTCAATAATTATTTGTATTATGGGAACATTTGTGACATGAGGAGAATATAATCTCCATGTCATTTTCAAATATAATAACTTGTTAATGAATACAAAGTTTGACATTACTGAAATTCGGTAGTGATTTTAAAAACTAGCACAAATTAATTTTGTTCCCTTCCAGCTTTATGATCTTTGGAGGATTTATTACTTTTAGGATACTATTATTATCTCAACATCTTCTCATTTGAATGAGATTTTTCAGCAAATTTTGAAGAATACTTTTCAAGAATTACTCCCCTCCATTCTCATCAAAATTTTATTAAATATATAGTACTTGGATTTGAAATTATTCTCTGCATTCTATCAAATTCAAAATACATAGGAAAATTGTTTAGGGTTTTTTTATGTATATAATGATTGCATAAAATGATTTGGTTTTGTGTTCCTGTATAAACAAATTGTATCCACCTTAAGAAAGCACTCATGTATAGATATTTATGGAAGATAATACCCCCTTAGCACCACTTGTAATCTACTTGTAAAATAATTAAATGAATCACCTCTTACAATGAATATGAAATAATTGTCCAAATATTCATCTATAATATAAAAGTAAGTGCCTTACTTGGAAATTTGCCAAAATATAGTACTACAAGATGTTTACATGTTAAATTTAAATTTCCAGTGCATTTTTTTTTGAAAACACAAATCTTTATTTTTCTGTTTTTCATAGAATTCTAATGGCTTGTAATTTTAGAGGGCTTTTTTTTTTTGCTGCATTTGGAAGTTAATGTTGTATTATTCTGAGAAAAGTCATACCATATGGATTTTGAAGGAGACTAGATTAGAGGAGGTTATTTGGTTATTTTTTCTCTTTTTTGAGGGAAGATAAGCATTAACAACACAGTGATACTGGGGGTGGGTGGGGGAATAAAAAGTTAGATTTATGAGATATTGGAAAGGTAGAATAAATAGAACTCTTGATTAAATAGTTGTTCAGGATGATTAAGAATAATGAGTTTGATGACCACTAAGTTTCAGGTTTAATTGACCTGGGAGATAATGCTAACATTCAACAACCAGTGGAATACAGGAGAGGATAAACTATGGAAGGGGGGGAGAATGAGGTTACCTTTATATGAGAAGTAAAATTTACCTTTTAATTAACTATGCATTGACTGCATTTGTAATATTATTTTCAAAGAAAGGGTATTAATAAGAATTACCTATCATTTTGTGCTGTGAATCCAAATCCACTCATTAAAATCAGAGATGGAAAAATTGGAAATCTTGAACATTTTTTAATCAAAAATTTAGTTTCTGCATACAGAATGCTGCTATCACCAAAATATCACAACAGAAATTCTATTACATTCTTTATGAGAGTATTAAAACATTATCTTAAACAAGAATAACATTTCAAAAAAATAAGTATTTTCACCACTATGACATTAGATAGATGACAAATACTGATACTTCCTTCAATATGCTAACCAAAGTTCCAAAGATGAAACAAAATGAGTTCTTAAATTCAATACATTTTCCATAAGATTTTATCTTTTTATAAGCATTTAATTCATTTTATATATTAATTTATAAATTATTTAGAATACAAACAAAATGTTATAAAATCACATAAGATTTTTAGCTCTAAGAAGATGGTTTAAATGAGAGACATAAGTGTGTATGTGTGTTAATTATGTTAGAGTGTATTGTAAACAGCATGTTGTGTTTGCTGCTTTTAATGTACTAACTTTAACAAATTCTACTTTGTTTTCAATATGGACTAGTAGTTGCTTATACATTAATGTGAAAATAGCCACAAACTATAAGAAAATTGTTGCAAAGACATATGCAATAAAGGACTGCTATCCAAAAAGTAAAAAGAAATCTCAACTATAAGAAATCAAATCACCCTATTTAAAACTGGGCTAAAGACTTTAAGAGACACCTTCCCAAAAAAAGATAGCAAATAAGCATATGAAAAGATGATCCACATCATCTATCATCAAGGAAATTCAAATGAAAACAACGATATATGCCTGCACTCCTGTGAGCGCACAGCAAAATCCAGAACAAAATCCAGAACACTGACATCAAATGCTGGCAAGGATGTGGAGCAACAGAAACTCTCATTCATTGCCAGTGGGAATGCAAAAGGGTACAGCCACTTTAGATAACAGTTCAGTCAATCTTTTACTTTTCTTTTCTTTTTTAATTTTTATTTTTGCTTTATTTTACTTTACAATACTGTATTGGTTTTGCCATACATTGACATGAATCCACCACGGGTGTACATGCGTTCCCAAACATGAACCCCCCTCCCACCTCCCACCCCATAACATCTCTCTGGGTCATCACCGTGCACCAGCCCCAAGCATCCTGTATCCTGCGTCAGACATAGACTGGCGATTCGATTCTTACATGATAGCATACCTGTTACAATGCCATTCTCCCAAATCATCCCACCCTCTCCCTCCCCCTCTGAGTCCAAAAGTCCATTATACACATCTGTGTCTTTTTTGCTGTCTTGCATACAGGGTCGCCATTGCCATCTTTCTAAATTCCATATATGTGTTAGTATACTGTATTGGTGTTTTTCTTTCTGGCTTACTTCACTCTGTATAATCGGCTCCAGTTTACTTTTACCTACAATCCAGCAACTGCACCTCTTGGTACTTTCCCAAAAAGCTGAAAACATTTCCACACAAAATACTTCACACAGACAATTACATCACTCTGATAGAGGATATTAATAACAAAGAGGCTGCGTTGGAGCGGCTACATTAGTATATGAGAAATCTCTGTGCCTTCCTCAGTTTTTCTGTGAACCTAAAATTGCTCTAAATGCTAAAGTTTTAAAGAAAAAGAACCTTCTTATCTATGGAAGAGTGGCATGAAATTGAACAGCAGAGTATAAAATAAGTCATGGATCATGAACTTATAATTTATTCTCTTTAGGACACCCCACACTCCATTACACTGTTCCTCTCCTTTTCAGATTCCAAAAGGAGAGCCCTGAAGGAAGGACTGTATTTGCTCTAGATACATTGCTCTACTACTATCCTGAACCAAAGACAATAAGTTCAAGCTCAGAAAGAGGCTCAAATGCTAGCCCTGCCCAGGGATGCCTCTGATCCCTGAGAGGTTATCTAAACATCCAGCAGGACAGCAAAGCTCACAGCCAGCTCAGCCAGGATTGCTTCTATGTAAATCCCTCCCATCAACAGGAATATTTGTGTTCCCCTCTCTTGGCTCCCAAACATCTGCATGTTTGCTTGGTCGTGTCCGACTCTTTGTGACCCTATAGACTGTAGTGCTCCTGACTCCTTTCCTCTTGAGATTGTCTAGACTAGAATACTGGAGTGGGTTGCTGTTTCCGACTCAGAGGATCTTCCCTGACCCGGGAATCGAACCCGCATCTCCTGCATCTCCTGCATTGGCAGGCAGATTCTTTACCACTGCACCACTTGGGAAGTCCTATCCCAAGCATGGGCCCAAGCATTGGAGATGTGGTGGGCCTTGCAGAAACCTTGCATTTTCCCCTCTTCTGTAGCGAAAGCAATTCAGAGCAGAAAATAAGATATTTCCACTTCTAAATTTGTAGAGAAACAAGCATCTTTGTGTGAAGATATGCCTCCCTCTTGTTTGCTTCAGGAACATTTCTTCAGATTCCTAAAGATCCTTTGGAGCCTGGAAAGATGGACAAAGGGGCAGGAGTATAAGGAGACTTGCTTCATACATTTCTGGATGTTTAGAACTTTAAAGGGTCTGAGGGTTTACTACTTTCAAGTTAACAAGTTAGCTTGCAAAATTTGTACAGATACTTGTAAAACACAGGAAACTCCTGGGTCAGAGACAAAATAATGTATTACTCACAACACTACAGGCAGCCTTGACTTGATGTTTGTGTAGGTTTCCATTGCTCCTCCCTAGGGCAGTGACATGGCAAATCCAGGAGGAATGTGTTCACGTTACATCTGAGGAGCCCCAAGTTTAGAAAAGCCCCATGTCTTATAAGAAGTCTTGTAGCAAATATGCCTCAGAGGGAGACATTATTACCCTAGTCAGGAAACACATCTGTTTTTTTTTTTTTTCCCAGAGGAGACACCCTATATCTTTCAAGATTCTTTCTGATATAAACATCTTTGAAATGATGGTCTAGGACAAAAACTATCACAAGCTGAGCGGAAGCACCAGAAAATTGTTGCCCATCCCTGAACAACACACAACATGGGGTGTTCTGTTTGGCAAATAACTATCCTTACATTTTTATTTGTTTTGGTTTTGGTTGGGGCACCAATTTATTCAGATCTTGCACCCACCCTGGGGATAATTTGTGTTTTTGCATCTTTTAAAGCTGCATTTGAAACCCAATATCTTTATCTGATATAAATATGGAAATTACATGGCAGGGGAGTGTTTCACAAATACCGCACTTGAAAAATAGAGAGGTGATTGTATATATAATTCAACATTGGTATAAGCACTGGGTTTATGTATCATTTAGCAAATGCAAGAGAAGTTTAAAAGATCTTTCTACTTTCTATTTATGTTTATTAAGTAAACTCTCAGGAAAATTTTATTAGTCAACTACTTCTGCTTTTCTTTTTTTTTCAAAGTATTCGTTTATTTGGCTGCCTTGAGTCTTAGTTGCACCATACAGAATTTTTTGTTGCAGTGCGTGGACTCTCGTTTTGGTGCCCAGGCTTAGTTGCTACACGGCATGTGGGATCTTCCCGGACCAGGGGTCAAACCTGTGTCCCCTACACTGACAGGTGGAAGTCCAGGGAAGTCCCATGTACTTCTGCTTTTCGTTTAAGGATAATATCATATTGACTTTGATAATTTATTCCCTATTCATCTCACTTTTTCAGGGTTATGAGAGTTCATTATTTTTAACATTTAATAAGCATTTTAATTGGAGGTTGAGAGCATGCAGTGACACCTGCTTGCCAAGTAACAGTTTGAATTAGAATATATTCGTTTAGATTTCCCTTCTCTTCAGAACGTATGGAAATGAAAATCATGTGTTCTTGGTCAGAGCAAACAGATAACTGATTCCTTAACTAATACGTATCTCATATAATCTCTGTTTACATCCTTTCATCCTTTCAGTGTTTTCCCTCTCTATATTTAGTCTTATTTTCCATCCTCAGCACATCTGTGTACATCCAACCTATTAGTCCACTATTGAAAATCCAATATTTTGCTGATTTGATGATCCTTAAGTTTCCTGACTTTATTTAAGGTTGTAGTCTTCATTTCACAGTTGTATTAATATATTTACTTCAAACTCTAGATCTAACTGACATGTGTGAGTCTTCGAAGATCTCTAGGCATAAATTTCCCTCCCTTGGCCTTGGTTGTCTTTAGTATTTTAAATAGCTTTCTGGTCCTTGGTTTCTGCTAAGTTAATCACAGTACTTCCACATTTAGTTCACAGTTTGTATTCCCAACCTGTTTCAATGAATTTATAAAATTTGAATTCCATATAGCTGGCACTTTTCTACATACAAAATAATTATAAGTTATACAGTTTTCAGAAGACCCCACAAAAGCTGAAATTCATCAGATGTCAGTCATACTTTATGATAGAGCCGCTGTAAGTGTGGTATAGGTAACATATTAATAATATTAATACATGTCCCTGCCAAGTCACTTCAGTCATGTCCAACTCTTTGAGACCCCATAGACTGTAGCCCACCAGACTCCTCTGTCCATGGGATTCTCTAAACAAAAATACTGGGTTGCCATACCCTCCTCCAGGGGATCTTCCCTAAATCAAACCCCTTACACTGAAAGTGACAAATAAAATCAAGGGATTAGATCTGATAGAGTACCTGAAGAACTAAGGATGGTGGTTCATAACATTGTATAGGACAAGGTGATCAAAACCATTCCCAAGCAAAAGAAATGCAAAAAGGCAAATAGTTGTCTGAGGAGGCCTTACAAATAGCTGAGAAAAGAGGGAAAGTGAAAGGCAAAGGAGAAAAGGAAAGATAAACCCATCTGAATGTAGAATTCCAAAGAATACAAAGGAGAGATAAGAAAGCTTTTCTAAGTGAACAATGCAAAGAAAGAGAGAAAAGCAATAGAATGGGAAAGACTAGAGATCTCTTCAAGAAAAGTAGAGATACCAAGGGAAAATTTCATGCAAAGATGGGCCCAATAAAGGACAGAAAAGGTATGGACCTAACAGAAGTGGAAGACACTAAGAAGAGGTTGCAAGAATACACAGAACTATACAAAAAAGATCTTAATGACCCGGATAACATGATAGAGTGATCAATTACCTGGAATGGAAGTCAAGTTGGCCTTAGGAAGCATTACTAAGAAACAAAGCTAGTGGAGGTGATGGAATTCCAGTTGAGCTCTTTCAAATGCTGAAACATGATGCTGTGAAAGTGCTGCACTCAATATGCCAGAGAATTTGGAAGCTCAGCAGTGACCACAGGACTGGAAAAGATCAGTTTTCACTCCAATCCCAAAGGAAGGAAGTGCCAAAGAAGGTTTGAACTACTGCACAATTGCACTCATTTCACATGCTAGCAAAGTAGTGCTCAAAATTCTCCAAGTTGGATTCAACAGTACGTGAACTGAGGACCTCCAGAATTTCAAACTGTATTTAGAAAAGGCAGAGGAACCAGAGACCAAATTGCCAATATCCCAAGGATCATAGCAAGAGGAAGAGTTCCAGAAACACATCTACTTCTGTTTTATTGACCATGCTAAAGCCTTTGACTGTGTGGATCAGAACAAACTGGAAAATTCTTAAAGAGATGGAATTACTAACCCACCTTACCTGCCTCTTGAGAAATCTGTATGCAGGTCAAAAAGCAGCAGTTAGAACCAGATATGAACCAATGGCTGGTTCCAAATTTGGAAAGGAGTACGTCAAGGCTGTATATTGTCACCTTGCTTATTTAGCTTATATGCAGAGGACATCATGAGAAATGCCAGGCTGGATGAAGCACAAGCTGGAATCAAGATTGTGGAGAGAAATATCAATAACCTGACATATGCAGATGACACCACCCTTGTGGCAGAAAGTGAAGAGGAACTAAAGAGCCTCTTGATGAAGCTGAAAGAGGAGAGTGAAAAAGCTGGCTTAAAACAACATTCAAAAAATGAAGATCATGGCATCTGGTCCCATCACTTCATGGCAAACAGATGGAGGAACATTGGAAACAGTGAGAGACTTTATTTTCTGGGGCTCCAAAATCACTGCAGATGGTGAATGCAGCCATGGAATTAAAAGATGCTTACTCCTTAGAAGAGACTCTGTGGCAAATCTAGACAACATATTAAAAAGCAGAGGCATTTCTTTGCCAACCAAGGTCCAGCTAGTCAAAGCTATGGTTTTTTCAATAGTCATGTATGGATGTGAGGGTTGGACTATAAAGACGGCTAAAGGAGTGAAAATGAAAGTTGCTTAATCATGTCTGACTCTTTGCCACCCCATGAACTTTACAATCTATGGAATTCTCCAGGCCAGAATACTAGAGTAGGTAGCTTTTCCCTTCTCCAGGGGATCTCCCTGATCCAGAAATCGAATTGGGGTTTCCTGCATTGCAGACAGATTCTTACTAACTGAGCTATCAGTGAAGCCGAAAGAAGGCTGAGCATTGAAGAACTGATAATGTTGAACTGTGGTGCTGGAGAAGACACTTGAGAGTCCTTGGACCGCAAGGAGATCAAACCAGCCAATCCTAAAGGAAATCAATCATGAATATTCATGCAGAAGGACTGAGGCTGAAGCTGAAGCTCCAATAGTTTGGCACCTGATGCAAATTGCTAACTCATCAGAATAGACCCTGATACTGGTAAAGACTGAAAGTAGGAGAAGGGGACAACTGAGAGTGAAATGGTTGGATGGCATCACTGGCTCAATGGATATAAATTTAAGCAAACTCTGGGAGATGGTGAAGGACAGGGAAGCCAGGCATGCTGCAGTCCATGGGGCTGCAAGGAGTCAGACTCAACTAAGTGACTGAAAAACAACATTCCAAAACTGGAACAGGAAAACTGTAACAGGGTGTGACCTTTAGAAATATTGAAAGCAGTAAAAATCCAATTACACAAAAAGTTGAATTTTGCAAAATTATGTAAATATATATTACCAGTTGCAAAAGTGGCTTTAATTTCTTTTTTAAATGGTAAAATGTAGTTAATTAGTAAAGCAAATGTCTGAATTCAGAATTATATAATGTCTGTGCAGATGGTGAAATTCATGAAATGATAATCAACACTTTGGGCAAAAATGGTTATTTTTATTGTTATAATCTGTAAAGTCATTATAATTCTACATATAAGTGACTTTTTCAATTTTCATATCATTTTTCCCTAGACAATAGTGCTCAAATTTAAGCAAGTGAATTTTTTCCATAAATTTTTTGAATATCAATAGATGAAGAAATAGATTCACATTTTTAAACTTCTAGAGCTGAATCAGATTCCGTAAGAGGCAAACTCATTTTTAGTGATTTTTTAAAAAATAAAATTGTGCTCTGGACTGGTATCTTATATTTAAATTGCTAATAAGGCTATTCATTTTAAAAATAAATAATAATACAAAAATATTAAAATGACCTATTGTTCTTGATAATTACTCTGAATAATAAAAACTGGCATAAATTTGATGAATGCAAAAGGTAAGAGTAATCAATCAAACCTTTAAGGTATGAAATAAAAATGAGTGTTACCCACAACTTTTTAACCTCACTAACACTTCTCCCAAATATATTATTGAAAGTATTTTCTTGCTTGTCCATACAGAAAAATAGTTTTAGCCACTGATATTATTTTTATAATATTTTTCCCAAGCCTGCATCAAATTTGTATTGCTTTATTATTTTTAACACTTCCAGAGTAATTTGTTGTATGAAT
Source organism: Ovis canadensis (assembly GCF_042477335.2). Classification (NCBI taxonomy): domain Eukaryota; kingdom Metazoa; phylum Chordata; class Mammalia; order Artiodactyla; family Bovidae; genus Ovis; species Ovis canadensis. The sequence goes on along the minus strand of NC_091261.1, from coordinate 36,331,536 downwards.
GTAACAAATTTTAATAATCAATCTTCTTTTAATTAACATTTGTTGATTTTACCCCCGCCCCAAAACATGTAGTATAAACCAAGTATATACACACACTCTCTTACCTGTATGTTGATGTAGTTTTGCTAATATACTGGTGGCTTAATTTTTAGCAGTAAAATTGTTGGGTAGAGGTTATTTGTATTTTTTCTAAAAATGTGAACAATTTGTATTATTAGTAGAAGTTTCTATTTTAGCAAAATATGATGGAAAATTTGTGTTGTAACAAATGTCTATACGTCTGCTTCTTATATTATTAGAATATATTTAGTCTATTGATCAGTCTATTAATACACTGAGAAGACTAACAAATGTAAAATATTCTTTAAAATATTTATTAACTAACTGATGTGGAAAATTAAGGCAAGTTGAATATTTTGTGGAATCTATGCAATCAAATTCTTGGTAGCTAGAGTATTTCACAGGAAAAAAAATACATATATATATATACTGTTTGATGTGATCTAGATTCTGCAAAAGATGCCGTTGCTGTTGAAACCCTACAATAGAATATATGGACATTCAATCCAAAGTATGGAAAATACATCAACAGCATTGTATGTGTTGGGTTGGCCAGAAAGTTTGGTCAGGTTTTTCCATAAGATGGTATGCAAAAACCTAAACAAACTTTTTGACCAATTCAATATATAGTTATTTTGCAATATTGCTTTCTGAGTTTGCTCGCTCACATCTCCCTTTGATTTTCACTGATAGTAAAATAAATATCCACATATTTATATCCAAATAAATGGTTAGAGTCAACATGTTATATTCCTGAAATGTAGACTTTCATAAAAATATATTTTACTTACACTAAGAATAAAATTTAAATTCATACATACTACTGTTTAAAAGCTTTATTTGCCTTATATCTGTCTATTCTTTTTGATGTATTACATTGCCATTATTATGTGCATACTGCTTTGAATAGAAGCAACCTTCTTTTTAAATCTGTATAAATATACCAACCTGATGGCATCTTAAAAACAACCACTCTGGCCTTAAGTACTACCTAACATGGTACCCCAGTCATATAGCATCAGAAGTTGCACAATTCTATTGCTTCAAAAGATAAAACGGTACTTTTCTTTTGGAACATCATTCTGAAATTTATAAAATCTAAGTACTTGTACTATTATCACAGGAATTTTGAAGATAAACTAACATCCTAAATATTTAAATATGCATGCGTGGATACTAAGTAACCTCAGTCATGTCCGACTATTTGCAACCCTATGGACTGTAGCCTGCCAGGGCTCACCTGTCCATGAGATTCTCCAAGCAAGAACAGTGGAGCGGGTTGCCATTTCCTTCTCCAATTTAAATATGCATGTGGACTTTATTTGATATTCTCTTTAAATGTAGAGTAACAGAGGGCCGCTGTAACAGAGTTACACCTAGAACTTACTGATGAATCTCAAACTGTGCTCTTTATGTGTTAAGACTGGGTCCACTGAGCAGCTCATCTACTTCACATACTGCACAGCTGAGCTTGTAATGATCACGTCACTGTGCATGCGGCAAGCTCTGAGGATGCTGTCCACAGCATCTGCGCTTGAAGAAGTAATGTTAAGTGGGTATTTTTGTTAACTTGCCAACCCATGAAATATTAAATAAGTGTTTGAAACAGGCTGCACTTACTTCATATGCATATATAATCAAATGTTTAAATCTGCTTTAAAATTCCCAAGTGATAGGCAAGTAAAAATTATTTTTAAAAAATAAGATTGATAACACAATTGCATGATATAAGGTTGCTAAAATTATGAGACAGAAATATATACCTTTAGAACATGCTTGTCAACTTCTATGTAATTAAATATATAGACCATTTTGTTTGGGAATATACATGTGTGTGTACACATGTGCACAGAGGCTTATCCCTAGGCATTTACAAGCTGTTTTATAAAATTAGTTAATCTGTAAATTTTTAATCCTTATCTTTAGCTAACCCGTCTTAGTCGTCATCAGTTTTCTGTTGTTGCCCATAAAGACTCAAAGATTATAAGCACTAAAAAGTCATGTCATAAGCATCAATTCCCCCTAACGAGCAGCTGAATAAAATATAAGTGATGTTCCTTTTAGGACTACAGACTCGGCAGCTTCTAGTTTTGCTTTCACAGTAGCATAGTTTTAAAACTTTTCAAAAACAAGATCAACAGAGCTATCAGATTTCAATTACAGCGTTCCAGTACAATCATCTTCTCTTCATAGGCCCACAAGCATTCACTTGGTTCATCACACAAATATGATCATTTTAGATGTTCAGTCATATGGTATGGTGAACATAAACTTGAACAACTTTCTAAGCAGTCAAAAACTATTTATGAATATATATTAAATCATATTTTACATTTTACAAACAGCACACAAGCATTTTCTTTCATTGATTTTTTACAATAATTATACTAAGTAAGCAAAAATTTAAGCATTTGAAATTGAGACTAGGCAGAAGGGAGCTAAAATTTACTGACATCCTTCTAAGTTGCTTTATTTACACTTTTCAAAACTAACTTTACTTATACATTCCCCCCCCCAACCTTTTTAGAATTGGTTAAATGATTTGTTCATAGTCTTAGAGTTAAAAAATAATTCATAAATAGAAAGATACTATTTCCACTAAAAAGATAAAGTCACATGAAAGCCAAACCCACCACCACTTTAATGCTGGCAAGAAGAATTAGTCTCTACATAATTTAAAAGCTGGAACTAATATTGGAGGTTTGCTGTAGCAATAATAACAACAATAATTATAACAATAACAACTTTTTAAATGTTTTATTTATTGAGTCTTTTTTTATAGTCCAAATATTTACCTTCCTGTCTTTTGTTTCAGAAAACTTAAGCATCTTAGAAGATAGTCCTAAGGGTAGGGAAAAGTCAGATATTTGTGGATGTGGAATAGGAAGATGGGGGCTGAATTTTCAATACACATATGTTAGAAAGAAGAGAAAATTTCCCTTAAATGAGGAAGGAGACAGTTGGTTCTGTTCAGTGTGCTTAGTGTGTTAGTCACTTAGTCGTGTCTGACTCTTTGCGACCACATGGACTGCACACCGCTGCTGGGGTTGCCTCCTCTGCATCACTATGTTACAACTCTGCTGGGAAGAACAAATACCAAATCAACCTGAATAGAGGTACAGGAAAATTGGAAAATGGATGCAAAGAAAATCTGGGTCTGTTTACCAACATAGGGGTACCATGTGTATGCAAGAGGGGAGCCCCTTTTTGCCTCCTTTTTCCCCTTTCTCTCTCGTGTCAAGTCTCCAAATTTCCAGTGTCCCTGAAAGGTATCAAAAAACTAGCAACAGGAAAGTGAACCATCTACATCTTTGTTTATTTTGCCGCTTTAGGAGACCAAGTAATGGTTTAGTATATTCAGTTCAGTCCAGTTTAGTTGCTCAGTCCTGTCTGACTCTTTGCGACCCCATGAATCGCAGCACGCCAGGCCTCCCTGTCCAGCACCAACTCCTGGAGTTCACTCAGACTCGTGTCCATCGAGTCAGTGATGCCATCAAGCCATCTCATCCTCTGTCATCCCCTTCTCCTCCTGCCCCCAATCCCTCCCAGCATCAGAGTCTTTTCTAATGAGTCAACTCCGCATGAGGTGGCCAAAGTACTGGAGTTTCAGCTTCAGCATGATTCCCTCCAAAGAAATCCCAGGGCTGATCTCCTTCAGAATGGACTGGTTGGATCTCCTTGCAGTCCAAGGGACTCTCAAGAGTCTTATTAGAAAATAGAAATTCTGGGTCTTTTCAGTGCAATCCCTGACCCCTAACAAAATATTCAAAGCTTTCAACCATGACAGAAAGAAGAGGAAGGGACAGACAACTTCCTGTTAATGGGTAAAATCCAACCAAGGAGCATCCTGGCTGTAGTCCTGTTCACTCTACTGGTATCTATACTCACCCCCTCATAGGTGGGGACTGGATTAAAGATCTTTACAGAAATTGTATTTTGGAATATTATAATCAAAATTATTTTAATATAGGGCCTTTACATGATGGTAGTAAATAACAGTAAAGAAAAATAGATATGAAAAATGATTGGCTAATACACACAGAATAATCTATAATTTTCACTTGTCTTTATATTCTGAAATGTTCATGTGACATTAATCATTTTAATAATATTCATTTTTATCAAGTGCTTTGAAAAACATACCATTATTTTGCTAAGGATGAAAGCAAGTTTAGGATGAAAGCAAGTTTAGAATGAAATAATTTAAATAATTAAATAGTAGTTACTAATTGTAATCTTAAAGAAATTAGTAGGTTATTTTGTCACTGTTGATTGATTTCACAAAGGAGGAATATATTTTCTGTCCATTCATAATTTATATTTTAATAACAGGTTTTGTTTTCTATTCTGCCACTTTCTTTTCTTCTTCTTATATTCATGGTATTTAGTGGGCTCCCAAAGTAGTATATATTTTACAGTCACTTAATAAAATAACAGTTCATCCTCCTAACACCCTTTTCAATAAGGTTAATTGTTAATCTGCTACCTCTTAACAACTTCAAAATATGATCAGTTTAACTCATGTGAACACATGATGAAAACTCATCAAGTTAGACTGATGAAAATAGACTGATGAAATGGTACTGGCTAATTCTTAGTTTGAAAATAATATTAAGGAATATATTTTTCAAAAAATTACCTGTGAAATGTATTCAAAGTTTCAACTTGTTTTTATAGTCTTCCTTTCCATGTTCAGTGTGAATTCATGAACTAATTTAAGATTGGTGAAAAAGATTATAGATGAGTTTAGCACTTACAGCATGAACCAGATGTTAAATGTCTAATTTTTTTGTTTGTTTTTATGAGTTTGTATGTATATTTCCTGTAAATAGTCTGTGGAACAGCTTCCATGTTTTCTTATTAGTGTCTTTTTTACTTGAATTTCTTCTGAGGTAATTATAGAATTACATACAGTTGAAAGAAATAATATAGAGAGAATCTATTGAAACCCTTCCCGAGTTTCTCCCAGTGACAAACTATTGCAAAATGTGCTACATCACAACCAGGATATTCACACTGATGTAGTCAATACACAGAATATTTTCATCACTAAAATGACCTCATATTATCCTTTGAGTGTTGTGTAAATCGTATCACCATTTTTCTTTTTGGCACCCTTCATTGAATTCTTTTACTCCTCATTATCACCTCTGGCAATCACCAATCTGTTCTCTGTTGCTATGAATTTCTGGTTCTTATTTTTTGTTTGTTTTCATTTTTTTTTTTAGATTACACTTATAAGAAAGATTCTCTGTCTGATGTGTTTATCTTAGCATAATGCCCTTGAGGTCCATTGTCACAAATATCAAGATTTTATTTTTTATGTCTAGTTCATTATATATATATATATATATATATATATATATATATATATAGCAATTTCTTTATCCCTTCCTCCAGAGATTGACACTTAGGTTTTTCCATATCTTGACTATAGTAAATAATGCTGAAATTAACATAGGGATGCATGTGTCTTTTCCAGTGAAGTTTTTGTTTTCTTTGGATAAATACCTAGGAGTAGACTTGTTGGATCATATGATAGTTCTATTTTTATTATTTTTGTGGAAATTCTATACTGTTTTTCATAGTTGCTACACTAAATTGCATTCCCAGCAACAGTAAACAAGTATTCCCTTTTCTCCAAACCCTCACTAGCACTTGTTATTTCTTGTCTACTTTTTAGTGGCCATTTTCACTGGGTATTTGTCACTTTGCTATCAATCAGCATTTCCCTGATTATTAAGCTGGTGGATTCCTTTTGGCCATATGAATGACTTCTTTTGAAACATATTTATTCATATTTTTGATCCATCTCCAAGAATAATAGAAACAAAAGCAAAATAAATGAAAGGGGCCCACTTAAAAGCTTTTGTACAACAAAAGAAATTATAAACAAAATGAGAAGACAACCCACAGATTGGGAGAAAATATTTGCAAATGATGTGACCAACAAGGAATTAGTCTCTAAAATTTTACAAACAGTTCATAATGCTTAACAGCATAAAAACAAACAACTCAATCCACAAATGGGCAGAAGACCTAAATAGACATTCCTCCAAAGAAAACATACAGATGGAAAAGAGGCATATCAAAAGATGTGCCACATTGCTAATTATTAGAGAAATGCAAATTAAAACAATGAGATACCACTTCACACCAGGCAAAATGCCTATTACCAACAAATCCACAAACAATAAATGCTGGAAAGGGAGTGGAGAGAAGGCAACTCTCCTACACTAATGATGGAAATGTCAACTGATGCAACCACTATAGACAACAGTATGGCAGTTCCTGAAGGAAAGGAAAGTGAAAGCGAAGTCTCTCAGTCGTGTCCGACTCTTTGCGACCCCATGGACTGTAGCATACCAGGCTCCTCCATCCGTGGGATTTTCTAGGCAAGAATACTGGAATGGGTTGTCATTTCCTTCTCCAGGGGATCTTCCCAACCCAGGGATCAAACCCAGATCCCCACGTTGCAGGCAGATGCTTTACCATCTGAGCCACCAGGGAATCACTAAAAAACCTAAAAATAGAGCTACCAAGTTCTTGTTCAGTTGCTAATCATATCCAACTCTTTTCATCCCCATGGATTGCAGCATGATACACTTCCCTATCCTTCACTATCTCCCAGAGTTTGCTCAAATTCATGTCCATTGAGTTGGTGATGTTAGCTAAGCATCTCATCCTCTGCCACAATTTTCTCCTTTGGGCTTCAATCTTTTCCAGCATCAGGGTATTTTCTAATGAGTCAGCTCTTTGCATTAGGTGGCCAAAGTATTGGAACTTCAGCTTCAGTATCAGTCCTTCCAATGAGTATTCATGGTTGATTTCGTTTAGGATTGACTAGTTTGATATTCTTGCAGTCCAAGGAACTTAAGAGTCTTCTCCAGCACCACAATTAAAAAGCATCAGTTTTTCAAGGCTCAGCCTTCTTTATTGTCCAACTCTCAAATCCTTGCATGACTATTGGAAAAGCCATGGCTTTGACTAGATGGATATTTGTCAGCAAAGTGATGTGCCTGCTTTCCAATACACTGTCTAGGTTTGTCACAGATTTCCTTCCAAGTAGCAAGTGTCATTCCATTTTGTGACAGCAGTCACAGTCCACATTGATAGTGGAGCCCAAGAAAATGAAATTTGACACTTTTCCCCCTTATATTTGCTATGAAGTGATAGAACTGGATGTCATGATCTTAGTTTTCTGAATGTTGATTTTTAAGCCAGGTTTTTCACTCTTCTCTTTCACCCTCAACTCCACCATTTGAGTGGTATCATCTGCATACTGAGCTTGTTGACCTTGATTCCAGATTGTGATTCATCTAGCCCAACATTTCATGTGATGTATTCAACATATAAGTTAAGTAAACAGACTGACAATAAACAGCCTTGTCATACTGCTTTCCCAATTTTGAACCAGTCCTTTGTTCCACATTTGGTTCCAACTGTGCTTCTTGACCCTCATACAGGTTTCTCAGGGGACAAGTTATGTAGTCTGGTATTCCCAAATCTTTAAAAATTTTCTACAGTTTTTTTCTTGTGACCCTCAATAAATCAAAGGCTTTAGCATAGACAATTAAGAATAAGTAGATGCTTTTCTGGAACTCCCTTGCTTTCTTCATGATCTACCCAATGTTGACAATTTGAACTCTGGTTCCTCTGCCTTTTCTAAACCCAGCTTGGACATCCGGAAGTTCTTGGTTCATGTACTGCTGAAGCCTAGCTTGAAGAATATTGAGTATAAACTTACTAGCATGTGAAATGAGCACAGTTGTACGCTAGCTTGAGCATTCTTTTGGCATTGCCTTTCTTTGAAATTGAAATGACAACTGACCTCTTCCAGTCCTGTGACCACTGCTGATTCTTCCAATTTTGCTGGCATATGGAGTGTGGCACTTTCACAACATCATCTTTTAGGATTTGAAATAGCTCTGCTGGAATTCCATCACCTTTACTAGCTTTGTTTGTAGCAATGCTTCCTGAGGCCCAGTTGACCTCCTGCTCCAGGATGTGTGGGTCCAGGTGAATGGCCACACTATCGTGGTTACCTGGATCATTAAGACCTTTTTTGTATGGTTCTTCCATGTCTCTCTTCTTAATCTCTTCTGCTCTATTAGGTCCTTCCCATTTTTGTCCTTTATGGTGTCCATACTTGCATGAAATTCTCCCTCGGTATCTCCAATTTTATTGAATAGATTTCTAGTCTTTCCCTTTCTATAGTTTTCCTCTATTTTTTTTTTCACTGTTTATTTAAGAAGGCCTTCTTATCTCTCCTCACTACTCTCTGAAACTCTCCAGTTTCAGTTAGGTATATCTTTCCCTTTCTCCCTTGCCTTTCACTTGTCTTCTTTCCTCAGATATTTGTAAAGTCTCCTCAGACAACTGCTTTGCCTTCTTGTATTTCTTTTTCTTTGGAATGATTTTGGTCACTGCCTCCTATATAATGTTATGAATCTCCATCCATATTTTTTCAGGCACTCTCTCTACCAGATCTCATCCCTTGAATCTATTTGTCACCTCCACTGTATAATCATAAGGGATTTGATTTAGGTCATACTTGAAGTGGTTTTCCCTACTTTCTTCAATTTAAGTCTGAATTTGACAATAAGGAGTTCATGATCTGAGCCACTGTCAGCTCCCAGTCTTGTTTTTGCTGACTATATTGAGCTTCTCCATCTTTAGCTGCAAAGAATGTAATCAGGATAATTTCAGTATTGACCAACTGGTGATGTCCATGTGTAGAGTCTTCTCTTGTGTTGTTGGATGAGGATGTTTGCTATGATCAATGTGTTCTCTTGGCAAAACTATGTTAACCTTTGCCCTCCTTCATTTTGTACTCCAAGGCCAAACTTGCCTTTTAATCCAGGTATCTCTTAACTCCCTACTTTGCATTCCATCCCCCTATGATGAAAAAGACATCTGTTTTTGGTCTTCATTCTAGGCGGTCTTGTAGGTCTTCATAGAACCATTCAGCTTCAGTTTCTTCAGCGGTTGGGGCATAGACTTGGATTACTGTGATGTTGAATGGTTTGCCTTGGAAGTGAACCTATATCATTTTGTCAATTGCAAAACCTCAGCCAAGTACTGCATTTTGGACTTTTGTTGATTATGAGGACTACTCTATTTCTTCCAAGGGATTGTTTCCCACAGTAGTAGATATAATACGCTGAATTAAATTAAATGGAATATAATCTATGAAAGTATTGAATTACTATGTTCTTCTCCATGTAAATCAAATGTATGTGAATACAAATAAATAAATAAAATCATAATTACCTTGTTTGAAAGTCTTTGTTAAATAATGTCATTTAATCATTAATACTCATAAACTAAAATATTTTTCTTTATTCACTTAAGATTTATATAATGTATTTTAAATGGTAGTCTATACATATATGATATTGTATTTTTGGAAATGTGATTCATGTATAAATTAAATAATATTTAAAGCACTTCAAAATTAGTGACATTTGATCTTCCTTATTGGTAACATCATATATTAATTCTAATTATATTAAGGTCCTGCCAAATTTCCCTATATGTGCATATACTACTTAGTGTTTATGATATATACACTGCATATGAGATACTTGGGGTTTATTTTTATTTGAATCAAAAGGGAACTTTTGTAGAGGAATTATTAAGTGTAAGAATTAACTATATTAGAATGAGATTAAATGATACATGGATGTAAACACTAAAGAGGGTAAAAAAATGCAGATTTAACTCCTGTTTTCTGTGAATTGTACAAAATAACTTGAGTACTGTTTAAAATTAATCTAAATCCATACACTACACTTAGTCTCTTTCGAGCACATTGCTGTCATTTTTCATTGTGTACAATTTTCAGATACACTTCAATAAAAATGATTTAATACTTGTTAAATGCACATTATACAATGTTCATTTAAAGACGTAAGCTTTTATTGTACTTGTCTCGATTTTCAAACAAAATTTTACTTCACAGTACATTAATTTCTATTATATATTTTTATACTTTGTCATTAACATACTTTCATTATTTTAATAAACAAAACTAAATACAGTATTAGCTGTTTGGCTGTATGCTTCAGTAATTTCACCAAATAGCTGGGAGACAAATGAATGTAGATGACTATTATTTTAATTATATTTATTGATTCTAGTGTGTTTAAATTCTTATTTATTTTTGAAAAGTGGTGTATTTTTATCTGTAAATGGATTGTATAAATGAAATGTATAATGGATTGTAATCTTAACCATGAAATAATAGAATCTATAGCTATCTAAGTAATGTGTTCTTTACAAATTACTTAAAGATATCAAGCACAGTACATTCTCCATTTGACAGGAGAACTGTTTTGCCAAGGAGTCCTTTTATCAGTACCTGTTCCTAATACTGGTATAGGTATTTCAAATTAGCTGCATCACAAAATGTGATTTCCAAATACACAGAACATCTACAAAACTATTCCAAGCTTGAAGTAATACATATGCTCTGATATTGTTTCAGTGACAATAGTTGAAAAAGTTAACTTATATTGATATTTAACTGTTTGCATAATGTTCACTTATTTTTGAAAGATAGAAATATCTTGCACTGAATAGAAATTTAAAATATTATGTAACTCTCAGATTTTAATGTGTGAAGTCTGCAAGTTATAAAATCATTTGATAATGGATATTACAAGCATGGACTTCCCTGGTGGCTCATGGCAGTAAAACTCGTCTGTTCTTTTTTACTGTCATTTCATGCTACATAAAATTTAAGTATTACTTCAGAAGTTACCTTTTATCTTTATCATCTCATTTTTGTTAAAAATGTAAACAGATATATTTAAGTGCTAATTTGTTTTGTTTTCATAATCCAGCAACTTATTTCTCTCTTATAGTAATTTTAGGAATGATTGGAAGGTAGATAGCTTTCATTCATATAAACATGACTATATATATAGACTATATATATATAGTCATTTTCTTGTGATGGGAGAAAGAAATACAGCCATTAATTGATTTATTAGTTAGGATAAAAATATGTAATTTTATCATAATTTATAACTACTTTATCATAGATATTATAATGTATTATTGACATGTGAACTTTCTCATGTAGGAATTGATGTTAGTTGAATGTATATGCCAATATAAAGTGAGTGGGTTTTTATCCTAAAAAATAAATTTTGAAAAGAAAAAAAGAGTCTGATGATACTCAAAATGTTTAAAACCGTTATTCAAAAGGCAGTAAATAAGTCATTAATAAGTAGTAATTATCAGTAAAGAAAAAAGAAACCTATAAAAGTTACACTTTACTATTATCTTCATTTCAGAGACAGTACTGGTTTTGATCACGCTAGAATTAAGTGTTATATGATTAAAAGGGAATCTTTTAGAAGCATATATTACTTAAGTAATCTTGGTATCAACCACGTTGGATAGACTCAATACATGATTCTGAGAATAAACTTTAAATGATAATTTTACCCACAAAAAAGCACACATCAGTTCACTTATTCATTCACATATTTTTATTGTGACATAATGGATGTATGGCATTGTATTAGTTTAAGATGTGTAACATAATGATTTGATATATGCATATATTATAAAATTTTTACCACAATAAGTTTAAATATCCATCACCTCACATTGTTACCATTTTTTTTCTTGTAATGAGAACTTTCTAGATCTACTATCTTAACAGCTTTCAAATATAAGTATAGTATAGTTAGAGCTTCCCTGGTGGCTCAGAGGTTAAACTGTCTGCCTGCAATGCGGGAGAACTGGGTTCGATCCCTGGGTTGGGAAGATTCCCTGGAGAAGGAAATGGCAACCCACTCCAGTACTCTTGCCTAGAAAATCCCATGGACAGAGGAGACTGGTGTCCATGGGGTAGCTAAGAGTAGGACATGACTAAGCGACTTTACTTTCTTTCGCTTTCTACAGTTAGTTATAGTAACCATGCTGTACCTCATATTCCCAGCACTTATTAATCTTGTAACTGAAATTTTATACTTTTTTATCAGCTTCACTCATTTTTCTCAGTCCTGATCCCTTGCCTCTGACAATCACCAATCTGTTCTCTGTATTTATGATTTTTTAGATTATATATGTGAGATCATACAAAATGTGATTTTTATCCTTTTGTACTGATTTCCAAGGCAATGGCACCCCACTCCAGTACTCTTGCCTGGAAAATCCCATGGACGGAGGAGCCTGGTAGACTGCAGTCCATGAGGTCGCTAAGAGTCGGACACGACTGAGCGACTTCACTTTCACTTTTCACTTTCATGCATTGGAGAAGGAAATGGCAACCCACTCCAGTGTTCTTGCCTGGAGAATTCCAGGGACGGGGGAGCCTCCTGGGTTGCCTTCTGTGGGGTCACACAGAGTCGGACACGACAGAGCAACTTAGCAGCAGCAGCAGCAGCAGCAGCAGCATTGCTCTCAAAGGATTTCCCTTGTGGCTCAACTGGTAAAGAATCTGCCTGCAATGTGGGAGACCTGGGTTAGATCTCTGACTTGGGAAGATCCCCCTGGAGAAGGGAATGGCTACCCATTCCAGTATTCAGGCCTGGAGAATTCCATGGACTGTATAGTCCATGGTTTCTCAAAGAGCTGGACACGACTGAGTGACTTTCACTTCACTTCACTTCATTGCCCTCAAAATCCATCTCTGTTATAATGAACTATCATCATTTATACATGTTGATATACGAAAAATCTAAATTACAGCTAATTTTTGTTTCATTTATTAGAAATATAGCCAAGTAACAATACATTGATATATAAATAATATTGACACCATGATTTATGCATAGAACTCTTTAAAGACTTTTCTGTTATCTGAAAGTTTTAAAAATACCCTGTGCTCTTCTAGTATTATCAGACTTCATCAATGGGTTTCTTTTTTCCCCAGCTTTATTGAGAGATACCTGACACAAAATCTGTGTAAGTATACTGTGTCAGTTCAGTTCAGTTCAGTCGCTCAGTCATGTACAAAGTGTTTGACTTGATATATTTACATTTTGTACAATAACTATTACCATGGCGTTAGCTAATAGCTACATTCTGTCACATAATTCTTTTGTGCGGTGTGGAGATTTAAGATTTAATCTCCTCAGTGCAGTCAGTTCAGCCTCTCAGTTGTGTCCAACTCTTTGCAACCCCATGAATCGCAGCACGCCAGGCCTCCCTGTTCATAACCATCTCCCGGAGTTCACTCAAACTCACGTCCATCTAGTCAGTGATGCCATCCAGCCATCTCATCCACTGTCTTCCCCTTTTCCTCCTGTTTCCAATCCCTTCCAGCATCAGAGTCTTTTTTCCAATGAGTCAACTCTTCACATGAGGTGGCCAAAGTACTGGAGCCTCAGCTTCAGCATCAGTCCTTCCAAAGAACACCCAGGGCTGATCTCCTTTAGAATGGACTAGTTGGATCTCCTTGCAGTCCAAGGGATTCTCAAGAGTCTTCTCCAACACCACAGTTCAAAAGCATCAATTCTTTGGTGCTTAGCTTTCTTTATAGTCCAACTCTCACATACATACATGACCACTAGAAAAACCATAGCCTTGACTAAATGTATCTTTGTTGACAAAATAATATCTCTGCTTTTGAATATGCTGTCTAGGTTGGTCATAACTTTCCTTCCAAGGAGTAAGTGTCTTTTATTTTCATGGCTGCAATCACCATCTGGGGTGATTTTGGAGCCCAAAAGTCAGCCACTGTTTCCATTGTTTCCCCATCTATTTGCCATGAAGTGATGGGAATGTATGCCATGATCTTAGTTTTCTGAATGTTGAGTTTTAAGCCAACTTTTTCACTCTCTTCTTTCACTTTCATGAAGCAGCTCTTTAGTTCTTCTTCATTTTCTGCCATAAGGGTGGTGTCATCTGCATATCTGAGGTTATTGATATTTCTCCTGGCAATCTTAATTCCAGCTTGTACTTCATCCAAGCCCAGCATTTCTCATGATGTACCCTGCCTATAAGCTAAATAAACAGGGTGACAATATACAGCCTTGATGTATTGCTTTTCCTATTTGGAACCAGTCTGTTGTTCCATGTCCAGTTCTAACTCTTGCTTCCTGATCTGCATACAGGTTTCTCAAGAGGCAGGTCAGGTGGTCTGGTATTCCCATCTCTTTCAGAATTTTCCACAGTTTATTGTGATCCACACAGTCAAAGGCTTTGGCATAGTCAATGAAGCAGAAATAGTTGTTTTTCTGGAACTCTCTTGCTTTTTCCATGATCCAGCGGATGTTGGCAATGTGATCTCTGGTTCCTCTGCTTTTTCTAAAACCAGTTTGAACATCTGGAATTTCACAGTTCACGTACTGCTGAAGCCTGGCTTGGAGAATTTTGAACAAATGGTAGTTCTATTTGTATTTTTTTGAGGAAGTTCCATACTCTTTTCCATAATGAATTACACCAATTTACATTCCCATTAACAGCACTCATCCTTACTATCCCTTGTTCTTTCTTATCATTTTGATTGCACAAATTCTAAGTGTTGTGAAGTGACATCTCATTGTGGGTTTTGATTTGTTTTGATTTAGTGATATTGAGCATCTTTTCACATACTTGTTGATCATCTGTGTATCTTCACTGAAAGAATGTCAATTTTGTCTCTCTATCCAATTTTAATCATATTGTTTGTTTTTGCTTTTGAAGTGTATATCATACCATCTTTGGATATTAAGTCTTATTAGATAAATGACTTGGCTGTATTTTCTACCATGTTTCAGGTTGCCTTGTCATTCACTTGATGATTTCATTTGCTTTACAACCTCCATGAGTTTCTGATTCCAATTCTTACCTTTGTCTGTTCTCATACCAGTTCTTACTTTTTTTTCCCTTCTAATAGAGTGCTATATGACTGTATTTTGAGTAATTCCTTCAATGTTTTTAATATTCCTCCAGTTTCAAACAACAATAAATTCACTACAATAATTGAATACTCACCAAGAAGAAGTTGGATCATAGGGAGAAAAAAAGATTTAATTTAGATTTTAATTTAGAAAGTTATTGATAATTTTCCCAGACTCTGGGTTACATGACTATCATTTTGAGAGGAAAGCAATCCTTCATTAATTTCCAATGAGATAAACAAACATCACAGTTATTCAAACTGCTTAAAAAAAAAAAACCTGTATGCTCTTCTTTTCTAAAAGTACCCAAGTTGAAGAATGCATTGATTTTATGAGTATAGAAATACAAGAAGACCAGAACAAATGAAACGTTTTGCAAATTTGTGCATACCAGATTATGTAATATAGAATACAATAAAGATCAAATATCATATAGTTTAATTGAATGGAAGATAGTTGTAAATAGCAATGAATAGAAAAAAGCCTTCAATTTAAAATCTTCAGTGAGGAAATCAAATAGAGTATACGTCCTCCTTTGCTTCCTTTCCCTCTTTTTTTTCTCTTTTTTCTCTCCATATCTCTCCCTCTTTTTTCACAGCTTGATAAAGTTTTGACCTTTTTCCCCACCCAAATTTAGGTTCCTGATGCAAAGTTCTTTAGAAAAAAAATCTGTAGACTGTTAAAATGTTTAGCATCCACTAAATTTCCAATCTTTTCAGAGCCCTCCCTTCCTTAAAATTATCTAAGATATCCTGTATATTTTTCTTTCATTTTACTTCCTCTTTGAATCTCCCAAATTATAAACAACCAAAATATATGTTGATAAATATCTTATAAAAATAGAAATGTATTAAATGTAAGAAGCCTGATAATATATTACACAATTTGATGACTGTCTTGAGGAAAAATGTTTATATGAAAAATTAATCCCTGTATATTAGTATTTCACAGAATAATATTTAAACATGTATTTGTGTATACTGTATTTCAATGCCATTACATACAGATGTTAGATTTTAAAATGGTAAAATAACAAGATGTCCTAGAGTTAATTTATTTAATACATTAAATACACTTGCAGTTCTAGGGAAGATATAAGAATTGTTATCCAGTACTGAGTTAGAGGACAACTAGACAAACTGTGTGAATTGTTATAAATATCTATGGCTATTAAATTACCACATCAGTAAAACTCAGCATAGTGTTTAGGGATATCACAAAATAGTAATTATCTTTTCTTGTCAAGAAATATTTCTATACAAGCATTAATTCTGTGGGACCCAGGAGATACACTGGAAATCTATGACAGTAGACCTATAACAAAAATAATATATCGATGTATATATAGCCGCCTAAACTAACACTATTGTACTTACTAAAAATAGAAATTGGTGAGAATAATATGCTTATATAAAAAATACAAATGTTCAAAACACAATATTTTGAATATTTGATTGGAGCCGTTGTAACATGCCTCATTAAGATTAACTGATATCTCTAATTTGGCCATTATTTTAGTTTCCCTTGTATAGTAACCATGAATATTTTTTCTCTAAGGAACTAAAGAGCCCTCAATGAAGACGAAAGAGGAGAATGAAAAAGCTGACTTAAAATTCAACATTCAAAAGCCTAAGATCTTGGCATCTCGTAGCATCACTTCATGGGAAATAAATGGGGGAAAAGTGGAAACAGTGACAGATTTTATCTCCTGGGCTCCAAAATCACTTCAGATGGTGACTGGAGCCACAATATGGAAAGACATTTGCTCCTTGGAAGAAAAAAGCATGGCAAGCCTAGACAGTGTATTAAAAAGCAGAAACATTATTTTGCCAACAAAGGTCCATATAGTCAAAGCTATGGTTTTTCCAGTAGTCATGTATGGATGTGAGAGTTAGACCATAAAGAACGCTGAGCACCAAAGAATTGATGCTTTTGAATTGTGGTGCTGGAGAAGACTCTTGAGAGTCCTTGGACTGCAAAATCTAACCAGTCAATCCTAAAGGAAATCAGTTCTGAATATTATTGGAAGGACTGACGCTGAAGGGGAGGCTCTAATACTTCAGTCACCTGATGTGAAGAACTGACTCATTGGAAAAGATCCTAATGCTCGGAAAGAATGAGGGCAAGAGGAAAAGGGGACAGCAGGGGATGAGATGGATAGATAACATCACTGATTCAAAGAAGGCAAGTTTGAGCAAACTCTGGGAGATAGTGAAGGACAGGGAAGCCTGGCGTGCTGCCGTCCACAGGTTCAAAAAGAGTTGAAAATGACTTAACAACTGAGCAACACAAAGATACCTAAAGCTGGAAAGCAGAAGCCTAACGAAAAGGGATTTAAATTGTGATAAAGAGCATGAACTCATATAAGAAGACATTCAAATGTATAAGGAGCATCAGGTGAGGTTGTTCCTCCTGCCCCTTTTGCTTTCAGTCTAGAAACAAAGACTTCTCCTGAAGAGCAAGAGATGAGCATGGAGGGTCTGAGGCATTGAGAGGATAGAGTTTGCTTGATAAGTGGCATGAGCCAGACTCCCTACTGACAAATTTGGGACAAGGGGCCTCTGGCAGTCAGTGCACCCAGGCAATTCTCATCACAGACTCCCCTGCCCTGAGTAGAATTCCCAAGATCCAGAGAGTCTGTATCATTAATTACATCTGTAATCTTTTTTAGCCATTTAAAATAACATTTTCATAGGCTCTGAGGTTTTTGTGGACATGGATATATTTGTGGAGAGGATTTATTCTGACTACTATGCATGGCATTAAGAATGTGCCGCAATAGCTTTTAGTCTAATTTCTGGACTTTGTTTTCCTCCTTTGTACAATGTACTTCACTGTCTAAAGTTCTTAACAGTCTGGGAATTCTTTCACGACTTCTAATCTCCCCTAGTCTCTGAACTGACTGAAAAGTTCTGATAATGTGTGTCCCATTTAAATCAAGGCCAAGTAGATATCAGCTCTAAAACTATGTTAAATTATCTGTATGCTCTACTTTAACTTATGGCTTTTGTTCTGACTACAAATTCTTGAAATTCCAGAGAAGATGACTTAGAAAACAAACAGTAATGATATGCAAAGTTTAAAAGTGTACAAATATTTCAGTATGAACTTTCAATACAATATCAGGAGGATAAAAGAAGTAAAACATGCCTTTGACTCCAAATAAAAGTAAGAAAAGGAATCAGAATATCAATAGAATTTTGTTTATATTTTTTAGTTTTTTATAGTTTAATCTGAAAAAAGTAAGCCAGGGTTCTTTCTATTTAACTTGCTTTTTAAAATCAAATTCTTAGTATTATGAACAGGTGCATTACCAAATATATCTCTTACCCAAAAAATGAAACAAAATTGTAAATGCAGAAATGCTTCTACATTTGAAATTAAAATTCAGAGAAGTATTGCCTCTTCATTTTTATTTCTACATACACAACAAAAGGAAGAAAAAGAGTTAATGATATTCAAAGAAAAGTATAACTAAATTCAATTGAATATAAGTAATAATAGTAAATTTCTCTTATACTTACAATTCCTTGAGTTCTGCCCAAAGTATTCACTGTTTATTCATAGATGAAAATGTTTTATAACATATTTAAAGATTGCTCTGATTAGACTAAAAACAAGCGCTGTAAACCTATCTCTTTCTTCTATGAATTGATTTATCTATAGAAAGTAATTGGAGAAGGAAATGGCAACCCACTCCAGTACTCTTGCCTGGAGAATCCCATGGATGGAGAAGCCTGGTAGGCTGCAGTCCATGGGGTCGCAGAGAGTCGGACACAACTGAGCGGTAAACTACTAACTACTACTATAGAAAGTAATGTGATGCTCTTATCAGCTATTTTTTAAAACTTTTTGTCACTTTTCTAGTTCAAAAGTAGGATTAATCTTGTCTTGCTTTTGTATAATAGAGTTTGACATCTGCTTTTCCATCATATAAAATATAGATTTCTGAGTGCCAAGATATATTCTTACTTATACTCTTCGCTGCCATCTAAAGGGTCGCAAAGAGTTGGACACGACTGAGGTGACTTAGCAGCAGTAGCATGGTGTATTACAGACTATGTTCCCACAATTGGGTTTAGGCTTAAAAATTCTGATATTCCAATACCAACAGGATAGATTCATTAAATCTAATCCCTTTACTCCATCACAAGCTCCAAACCATATCTCCAGATTCATCTCCTCTTCACATTTCTAAACTCAAACCATAAATAACTTTTCACCTCTCTCTGATCATGTGGAAAATTTCAAAATTATATATCTTTCTCCATAATATTTATTTATCCTAAGTAACTTTTCTTCTAGTTTCCACATGAAAAAATTTTTTAAAATAATATTCTCCTAACATCCTTCTTGACTCTGATTTCCCATCATTCAAGGAAGCATGGAATAGTGAAAAATAATGAGTTGGCTTTGAATTCAATAGAATTGTTTGAAGAACAAATTTTGCCACACTGTAGGCAAAGGCAATGGGGAAGTTATGTAACAGATCCTAGGAATCATATCATTTCATTATTATTATTATTATAAATATCAATAATAGCTTATAAGTAAGAGTTCTTATAAGTATTTTTCAGGTAAGATACATCACACTTGCCTCAGTGTTTGACTTGATAACAAAAATATCTTCTTTTTGTACTTTGTAGGAGTGGTTTTGGGGAGTAAAAAGAAATAATACTTTGCACATCCTAGCATAGATGATATTAATAAATGTTAGCTTTTCTACCTTAAGTGAAAGTGAAGTCGCTCAGTCGTGTCCAACTCTCTGGGACCCCATGGACTGCAGCCTACCAGGCTCCTCCCTCTATGGGATTCTCCAGGCAAGAGTACTGGAGTGGGTTGCCATTTCCTTCTCCAGGGGATCTTCCCAACCCAGGGATTGAACCCGGGTCTCCAGCATTCCAGGCAGTCGCTTTAACCTCTGAGCCACCAGGGAAACTTAACATTACAGGAATAAAATCAAAGTTGTTTTTTTCACAGTTCACTACAAAGTTGTATAGAGCACTATATTCTACAATCAACATTCCCATTCCTATTCTTGATGTCCCAGCAACAAGAGCAACATTTACCCTGGGAAACATACTAGAGCATTTACTAGTGGAAAGATAAGTGGGAGTCCTTGTCCACTGGATGTATTTGGCAGAAAGTGCCTAATCTGCCTAGGAAGTTTGTAAATAAAACTGAAATTTATGGATTTGAACAATATGCTGGCTGGAGAATATCAGATAGTTTTTTACATTATGGGATTTAATTGAAATTGTGCCACAATAGAAATTTTCTTTATCTTTAAACTATATCCCACACACATTTTTTAAATATTATATATAAATCTAATCTAAAATTTATGTCCCAAGCTAAAGAGAAGATATATGTAACTGAATTGATGTTTTTGGACCTCTCTAAAAGATGACTGTGGTTTACTCTTGCCTATGTTCTTTGAATTATAATTATTAAGTAATTATTTATGAGCCTGGCAGGCTGCAATACAGTGGGTCATAAACAGTTGGATACAACTGAAGAAACTTAGCATGCACACACACATACACACACACACACATATATAAATATATATATACAAAATTTGATGAACTATGGACTGAGGTTCGTGGCATTGTATAGGAGACAGGGATCAAGACCATCCCCATGGAAAAGAAATGCAAAAAAGCAAAATGGATGTCTGGGGAGGCCTTACAAATAGCTGTGAAAAGAAGAGAAGTGAAAAGCAAAGGAGAAAAGTAAAGATATAAGCATCTGAATGCAGAGTTCCAAAGAATAGCAAGGAGAGATAAGACAGCCTGCCTCAGCAATCAATGCAAAGAAATAGAGATCTCTTCAAGAAAATTAGAGATACCAAGGGAACATTCCATGCAAAGATGGGCTCGATAAAGGACAGAAATAGGAGAGAATAACAGAAGCAGACGATATTAAGAAGAGGTGGCAAGAATACAGAGAAAACTGTACAAAAAAGATCATCATGACCCAGATAATCACGATGGTGTGATCACTCACCTAGAGCCAGACACCTTGGAATGTGAAGTCAAGTGGACCTTAGGAAGCATCACTACGAACAAAGCTAGTGGAGGTGATGGAATTCCAGGGGAGCTATTTCAAATCCTGAAAGATGATGCTGTGAAAGTGCTGCAATCAATATGCCAGCAAATTTGGCAAACTCAGCAGTGGCCACAGGACTGGAAAAGGTCAGTTTTCATTCCAATCCCAAAGAAAGGCAATGCCAAAGAATGCTCGAACTACCACACAATTTCACTCATCTCGCATGCTAGTAAAGTAATGCTCAAAATTCTCCAAGCCAGGCTTAAGCAGTATGTGAACCGTGAACTTCCAGATGTTCAAGTTGGTTTTAGGAAAGGCAGAAGAACCAGAGATCAAATTGCCAACATCTGCTGGATCATCAAAAAAGCAAAAGAGTTCCAGAAAAACATCTATTTCTGCTTTATTGATTATGCCAAAGCCTTTGACTGTGTGGATCATAATAAACTGTGGAAAATTCTGAAAGGGTTGGGCATACCAGACCACATGACCTGCCTCTTGACAAAACTATATGGAGGTCAGGAAGAAAGAGTTAGAACTGGACATGGAACAGCAGACTGGTTCCAAATAAGAAAAGGAGTACGTCAAGGCTGTATATTGTCACCCTGCTTATTTAACTTCTATGCAGAGTACATCATGAGAAACTCTGGGTTGAAGGAAGCACAAGCTAGAATCAAGATTGCTGGGAGAAATATCAATAACCTCAGATATGCAGATGACACCACCCTTATGGCAGAAAGTGAAGAGGAACGAAAAAGCCTCTTGATGAAAGTGAAAGAGGAGAGTGAAAAAGTTGACTTAAAACTCAACATTCAGAAAACCAAGATCATGGCATCTGGTCCCATCACTTCATGAGAAATAGATGGGGAAACAGTGGAAACAGTGGCTGACTTTATTTTTTGGGGCTCCAAAATCACTGCAGATGGTGATTGCAGCCATGAAATTAAAAGACGCTTACTCCTTGGAAGGAAAGTTATGACCAATCTAGCTAGCATATTCATAAGCAGAGACATTACTTTGCCAACAAAGGTCCATCTAGTCAAGGCTATGTTTTTCCAGTGGTCATGTATGGATGTGAGAGTTGGACTGTGAAGAAAGCTGAGTGCCAAAGATTTGATGCTTTTGAACTGTGGTTTTGGAGAAGACTCTTGAGAGTCCCTTGGACTGCAAGGAGATCCAACCAGTCCATCCTCAAGGAGATCAGTCCTGGGTGTTCATTGGAAGGACTGATGCTGAAGCTGAAACTCCAATACTTTGGCCACCTCATACGAAGGGTTGACTCACTGGAAAAGACTCTGATGCTGGGAGGGATTGGTGGCAGGAGGAGAAGTGGATGACAGAGGATGAGTTGGCTGGATGGCATCACTGACTCAATGGACGTGAGTTTGAGTGAACCCCGGGAGTTGACGATGGACAGGGAGGCCTGGCGTGCTGCGATTCATGGAGTCGCAAAGAGTCGGACACGACTGAGTGACTGAACTGAACTGAACTGATATAAAATTTAAAAGAAAATATGTCCAGTTCTTTCCCTCTCTATAATCATGATAGTATGATGAATTATCTTTATATGAAACCAGAGTTCTCACAAGTAGTGGACATTTTAGTGGACTACAGATCAAGAGGTTGCAGTGTAAGTACTTTAAAAGTTGAGTTAGGGCCATGTAATGCCTGAAAATGTCTATGTGTGAGTGTGACTGGGAGTGTAATGTAATTAGTGGTGAAGATTTTTAACATGTCCTGGATAGAAAAATAAGGGAAAATGTGTATTTAATAGATATCAATAGCTAGAGTATCTGAGTTATGATCTAGTTCCAATTTGCTCTTTTTAGAGATGATAAAACATAGTCTCAGAAACTGATCTTGCCTCAGGTCACACTACTAGTTAGTTGTTGATGTTTGGCCAATATACTGCTATGTCAACTCTCCTGCCAGTACTCGTCTTCTTGTATGGCTTTTTTTAGTGTAATTTTTTTTTTTTATGAAAGAGGTCATAATAAGTAGACATCAAATGGAATGACAGCTAGAGAGTAAAATAATCAGTATGGCTTGAAATTCATATGTACCTAGGTAACAAAGCAAGTAAAGGTTTGTGGCTCCAGTGTATATGTTGCCTTGCTTACTGTGTTGTCATATCCTGGAATTAAGCTATTTTATATTTTGTAATTTTTTTTCATGCGTAAAAAATATTATCAGAAAAACTTTGTGGAAAAGGTGAACCTGTGAGAACAGAATGACAGTTATTGCTTTTCCTCAAAATAGACCAAAATCCCCTGAATGTAATTAAATGTTGAAATATAATAACTGATGTAATGGAGACAAAATTACATATTTGTAGACAACATAAAGTACAACATGCTTTTTGACTGACACCTCAGGAGTTTCTATGGGAGATTAAAATGGCATTGGAATCTATAAATATGCAGTCCCTAAATGTATGGAATTTATTTTTGTTTCATTCAGTTTAAAAATATTTATCAAAATGTATAATGCATGAATATATTTCCCCCCTTAGTACCATGTAAAAATTTTCAGAGTTATCTGGTTC
The DNA here is from genome assembly GCF_042477335.2 of Ovis canadensis. Taxonomy (NCBI): domain Eukaryota; kingdom Metazoa; phylum Chordata; class Mammalia; order Artiodactyla; family Bovidae; genus Ovis; species Ovis canadensis. The sequence continues at coordinate 36,308,040 of NC_091261.1, read as the reverse complement.
AGTTTAACTTTTACACACTTTTTTCCAAGATTAATTTCACATCATTTAAGGTCCTGATTTATTTATTTTTCAATCTGCATCTGCATCTCAGTTGCATTTCTTAAATAGGGTATGGACTGACTGTGTTACTGTATCCATTGTGGTATGGAGATTGGGGGTTCAATTTTCAATAATGTAAAAATGCATTTCAGACATATACCATTACTAATTTAATCAGAATAATTTATGTCAGTGTTCATTTTTCCCATTCATGACAAATAATTAATAGTTGCCTCGATTTGTTATTACAATTCAAAATCACACTTTCAAAATCCACATGGAAAGACTAATGTATGCTTCAACACAGCTACAGCTGAGAGTAGATATTAAACTAAAATCCACTTCTGGTATATTTGCACCGTAAATATTTCATGAAAGCACTTGAAGGCAGATAGGAATGATTCCTCTGTGTCCTGGGCAAGATTGCTCTTCTCAGATAACATCACTATATACAGTATTTATTGGCTTTTATACAGATCAGGAAGGTTACCAACAAGATGTTGTTATTCTGATTGAATAACTTCAGCTGCAATTGACTATATAATGACTGCTTGAGCTTATGTGACAACATTCTTTGGAAAACACAATGTTGAAAGCATTTGAGAGATTTAATTTTTAAGGGAAAAATGTGTACCTCATTTTGCTTGAGTTTTCAGGCAACATACAAAAATTGAAAGTTAATATATAGCTTACTTGGAAAAGTGAAACTACCAGAATCTAAAGGAGTCTATTTATATAGATTTATATTGAAGTATTATATTTTATGTAGAACTTTAATTATTTTCATGATTAATTTTGTTTCATATTTATACTATATTAAACTATATTTACACTAGATGTCATAATAAAATTTATATTTTTAGAGCAGTTTTAAGTTCAAAGCAAAACTTAGTGAAAACAGAGACTTCTCCATGTAGTCCCTGCCATCATACATGTACTCTCTCCCACAATTAACCTCTCCCACCAGGTATATTTGTGACAGTTAACGACTCTATATTGATAAATCGAAGTACAAAGTTTAATGTTACAGTTCACCCTTAGTGTTATATACTCCATGAGTTTGGGCAAATATTTACATAATCTTAATCATAAGAATCAACACTGTGACTACATACATATGTCTAAGTGAATGTCCTACACATGGTAGCAATGTATGATGATTACAATCTGGAATTTTACACTGATAAAATTCACAGTATTTTATACTGGTAAAGATTTCCTCATATCTGCAAAGAGGAACATTTTAATTCTGTATTTTTATTAAACAATGTGGAAATAGAAATAAATCCAATAACCATATAAAATTTCCTATATTTCTGATATAAAGAATAACTTTTCAGTAATTGAGTTTATCAAACCATCTCCCTTTGCTATAATTAGGTTAACTGATCTTATTCATTAACATATTTTTCAAAGGCTTTTCTTTTTTTGTTCAAGAAAATAAACTAGAGTCTGGAAAAAGCACATTAAGTCTTAAAGATGAAGAAAAGTTTAATGAAGATTTTGAAGGCAAAATAATCATATCATTTTAGAGTATATTGCAAGTATGAATTGTAAAATGTTTTTTTATTATCTCAATGGTGAAATTTTCCCCAGAGTCTTTCATATATATTCAAGATATCTCAAATTGAAGATAATATCCCTAAATTTATATTGTTGTAATATAAAAAGCATAAATTTTAAAATTGTAGGTTAAATAACCCACTTTGAAAGGTTGTGATAGAAATACTCATGAAATGTAAAATAATAAAAATGTTTGGGCTTAATACATTATTCAAAGAAAATTTTTTATAAAAACTTCATTGTAGTTTGAGCTATTATGATGAAATTTAGAAAAGAACTTTGGAAAGCAAAGTAACCTAGAAAGAATTAGAAATCCCCAATGCATAAAAAATGAAAACATATTTTAGTGCTTTTTAAATTAAGAAACCAAGGAAATTTACATTAAGCAAAATATTAGCAAAAAATTATTCAGCTTGATGAAGAAAAATGTAAAGAAAATGGCAGTCAAAAGGACATTGCCCTGCTGGATTAAAGTTAGAATAAAACTTTAAGTAAATTCTTTAGCAATTAAATAACTTTTCACGAATTGTTGAATGTCAAATGTCTCTAGGGTCTCAAATTGTTTTTTTCATACCGGGGTGAGTCAAATACACAATCATTTGTATGCTTCTTTGATTGATTAGTTATTTAGAATTTATTCTTATAAGTAGAACCAAAGTGCTGGTTTCGTTAAATACATGAGGCAAACAACTATGTTCTATCATGTATCTGTGGCTACGACTGAGTAGTAAACACAAAAGGTGGAAGGATAAGAAGAAATATGAGTACATTTTTGGTAGGAATCTTATTTTTCTCAACTACCCTTTATTAGAATAAGTCTATAAAATTCTTGCATGAGTTAATTTTCAGATGTGTTTTAGCTTTCCATTTTAAACTCAGAAAAATTTTGAAAATATGGAACTATATTAGTGAACAGTCCGCATTGTCCTGTGGTGTGTTTTTCCTTTTCCTTTTTCAATATCGTGTAAAAATTAAGAGGTATTTTTATTTTTTTTGTCTTCTATTTGTGTCTTTTAAATTTTTATTATTTTTTTAAATTGGAGGATAATTACTTTACAGTGTTGTGATCTCTGCCACACATCGTGAATCAGTCATAAATACACACACACACACACACACACACACACACCCATTTGCTCTGAGAGGTATTTCTGTAAGAAATACTTCACAGCTGCATTTCTCCAGCTCTCCATCTGGCCCCTTCCCCTTTTCTATAGCACCTGGCCTCTTTCAGTCTTCCCTCTCAGTCACTTCACCCTCCAGCTATGGTCTTGGGTGACATGTCTAAGGCAGGTCCTTAGTCAAAGCAAACGTAGATGTTTTTCTAGGACTCTGTAGCTTTTTCAATGATCCAGCAGATGCTGACAATTTTTTGGAGAAGCTGATTGTTAAAAGGCCTGGAGAAGGCAATGGCACCCCACTCCAGTACTCTTGCCTGGAAAATCCCATGAACAGAGGAGCCAGGTGGGCTGCAGTCCATGGGGTCGGTGAGGGTCAGACACGACTGAGCAACTTCACTTTCACTTTTCACTTTCATGCATTGGAGAAGGAAATGGAAACCCACTCCAATGTTCTTACCTGGAGAATCTCAGGGATGGGGGAGCCTGGTGGGCTGCCATCTATGGGGTAGCACAGAGTTGGACAGGACTGAAGGGACTTAGCAGCAGCAGCAGCAGAAACAATTCTAATTAACAAATGTATGTATTTATTTTGAGAAAGTAAGTGCCAGATATTAGCCATTTTAAAGGGAGTTATGTGATCCCATAATTTTATACTTGTATAATTTTTGATGAATTGCCAGAAAGTGACATTGTGGTAACACTATTGTGAACATGGACTATTAAAGTAATGATTTGTGAGAACTGTGCTCTCCAAAGAGCACAGGAAAAATTCAAAGTAATCAAAAGTATTGTATATATAAATTGCTTTTATTATTTTTAAGGTTGCTCAAATTTAAAGACTAAAAATAGTTCTGTACTTTCACTCTTTCTTTAAAAATTAAAGCATTAAGATGTAGAGAACAAAATATTTGGGCAATCATTGTAGAAAGAGTGTGAATCTGATAGTTTATTAGAACCTCAAGTAATTTAGAGAAGTAAACAATTTATATAAGCTATGTTAAATTTTATTTCATATACTGTCACCTATTTAACAAAGATAATTATATACATACACAATTACTTAAATGTGTATATATAGAAATATATTCACATTTTATGATTGCTAAATCCTTATTAATAACCAAAAAATGGATATTTATTTAAATATTTCATGAGTTAATGAAATAATGGATTTCCCTGGTGGTTCATATGGTAAACAATCTGTCTGCAATGCAGGAGACCCAGGTTTAGTCCCTGGGTTGGGAAGATCCCCGGAAGAATGGAATGGCTACCCATCCAGTATTCTTGCCTAGAGAATTCCATGGACAGAGGAGCCTAGTGGGCTATGGTATATGGGATTTTAAAGAGTAGAACAAAACTGATTGACTAACACTCAATGAAATGATAAATACCAAGTCTAATCAAAGTTTTTTATATTCAATTCACAATCTGCTGCATTCTACAATCCTTTGTGAAGAAAGATAAAGATAATGAGTTTCATAGGGAAATAAGTTTTCAATAGGGAGACTGCTGCTGCTGCTACTAAGTTGCTTCAGTCATGTCCGACTCTGTGCCACCCCATAGACGGCAGCCCATCAGGCTCCTCCGTCCCTAGGATTCTCCAGGCAAGAACACTGGAGTGGGTTGCCATTTCCTTCTCCAATGCAAGAAAGTGAAAAGTGAAAGTGAAGTCACTCAGTAGTGTTCGACTCTTAACAACCCCATGGACTGCAGCCCACCAGGCTCCTCTGTCCATGGGATTTTCCAGGCAAGAGTACTGGAGTGGAGTGCCATGGCCTTCTCCAAATAGGGAGACTAGTCTGGCACTATTAGAAAAAGGGATTTATATTTTGCAAATACATTGATTTTTGCAACTAGTATCTCATGATAGGCACATTCAATCAGTCAACTCCTATGTTAACTGAGTCACTAAAGCATAAATTAAACAAGCATTTGAACATTTGAGTTTAAAATAACTGATAAGTACACTAAAATGCATATTTTCTTTAGTAATAAAATTAGACAACAAACTAGTTTGGGTAAAAACACAAACAAAAATAATGAGTAATATGGCATAAGCAATGATTTTATTGAAGACATTCTATGCAAAGATAAGCGTCATGTTACAGTTATCTGATTGATTACAAAGCAGGCTTAACATTTAATATTGAATATTGATATGTCTCAAAATTAAGGTTGGTAACATTTCCTGATATAAAACTCTTGTCACATAAAGTTTAGTATTGCTGTTGATGCTATTTTCCAGTGAATTTTATTCAACCACTGTTTACACAGTGACACTCTTTTTCAATTTATGTTTGGGTTTTCTAAGTTTTGGTCATTTGTCTCTCAGTTGAAAGTGTTACTTCAGTGGATTTAGAGGTTTCTCTTCATTGTACTCTTTCCCTGAAATGTTTGGCTCTCAACAGTTTTTCCCAGTGGTATTTGTTGAATCAGATGTCATTTAAAGTTCACAAATGGTCATTAAGGTGTACTGTGATTAAACAGTGCATAATTGACAGCATAGTTAAAGTAACAAATCTCATATATTTATTGATCTCTTTTTCATACTTCATTTTTAAATTTCTTTACCCTAACATGTATATTCCCAATTTTTCTATCCTCAAAGTGTTTTCTGTCCTAAAACTGTTTTCTTCATCAGGATATATGAATTAGATTGTTTTTTTTCCTAGTAGGTTCTAATAAAACAAAGCTAAACATTTACTAACTTCTGGTGATTTCTTTGATCCAGATGATATACTAATTATGCCTTTACCTTTAGGCACAAAATCTTAAGAGTTAGTTCATAATAAAAAGTAAGCCAATGTGCCAGGTGGCACCAGTGATAACGAATCCAGCTGTCGATGTAGGAGATGCAAGAGACCTGGGTTCAAACCCTGGTACAAGGTAGGTCTTCTGGAGTAGTAAATGGCAACCCACTCCACTGTTCTTGTAGGGAAATTCCATAATAAAAGTTAATTCATAAATTTTAATTTATTTGCCAAAGATTTAAATAGCAACTGCCTATATACCCAACTTAGGCTAAATATTTTATTGGGTTGGCCAAAAAGTTTGTTTGGGTCAATGAACTTTTTGGTCAAACCGATATATATAAACATACACAGCCTAAATATTGACTCTCTTCAAAAAGCAGCCTACTGAGAGAAATAAGTGTAAAGAGATAAGCAGAAAATATTAAACTTTCAGAAGACTTATAAATAGTATATTATGTGAGTACCTAAAACCCAAACTTTTGGAACATGTAAAGGAGAATAGTTTTAAAGAGATCAAGATAAGAGCTTTAGGAATCATATCTTCACAATTGTTACCTGGAAACTTGAATGTAATTGAAATTGCCATTCACAGAGATAGAAGGAGATAAAGCGTAGCAAATATTTAAAAAGCCTGGGCTCTGGTAGGAAGCAAGCATTGATTTAAATCTTATTGTAAGTCCATTCTGTGAGTAGTAAGTCCATTCTGAGATTTTCTCAACCTCATGGCCCTTTTATGTACTCACAATAGATTATCAAAAGTGACCTACCAATCCATAGGGTAGCAAATGACTTATTTGTGCTGTATTGAAACATCCTTGCCAAACAAAGATAAGGAAAAACTTCAGTGAGAAGATAGACCTCTGTTTCTTCCCAAGTGTCAACATGAAATTCAAAAGAAAGTGAGTTGCTCTTAATGTTTTAGTTGCTGTTATGTTTTGATATGGTCTGGGGCTTGGAAAGGACTTCCCAGATGGCACAATTGTAAAGAATTGGCCTGCCAATGCAGGAAATACAAGAGACATGGGTTTGATCCCTGGTTCGGGAAGATCCCTTGGAATAAGAAATGGTACCCACTTCAGTATTCTTGCCTAGAAAATTCCATGGACAGATGAGGCTGACAGGCTATATGGGGGTCACAAAGGGTCAGACATGGACTGAGCATGCACACACGGGGCATGGAAATGCAGACAGAAAGTTTCATATAGATGAGGTCTCTAGTAGAAATCCAAAAATTATTTGTTGTGATTGTTATTATAGTTTATTATGTTTAATATTCTTAATACTATTATATTTAGTAGGGAAATTGTCTTCCCTGGTGGCTCACTGCTAAAGAATCCACCTGCCAATACAGGAGACACAGATTCAACCCCTGTGTCAAGAAGATCCCCTAGAAGGAAACCGCAACCCATGCCACTATTCTTGCCTGAGAGGAATCTGGTGGGATACAGTCCATGGGATCACAAAACAGCTGGACATTACTTAGCAACTAAACAACAATAAATGCAGTTAAAATAATAATGGATTTTATAGAGCTATTTTGAATCATGAATAAATTTCCAGTTCCAATCTCCATATGACCCAGTATTTATTATATTAGTGTCTCCTCTCAGACATGATGGTGCCCACATGCCACTTTCCAGTAGGTGTGATTTCTGGCTACTTTTAATGGTTGGCGAAGTTTAGTCTTGTCAAAGAACTTCTTGTTTTCCATTTTAAAATGTGTATCAGTAGAATAAACATCCCTTCATTCTTTGTTAGCTGAGCAACCAGAAATGCCTAGTGAACACAGGGAAGGGCTTGGTGAAAAGAATGAGGATTCAAAATGATTGTTAAGAAAATATTGAAGACATACATAAATTGAGAAGATATAAATAAATTATTAGATAATGCTATTTTAGTCTATGAATTTCTAGTTCTAGAAAATGTGTTCTTAATTATTGAATGAAATTATTATTTCACTTATTTAATAGTAATTTATATATATTTACAATATGTAGCAAAAGTAATCTCAAGAGAAGTAAATCACGGCTTGACCACCTTCCTGTGTGATAGTTAACATGAGATATTTTACAGTGTTGTTTACATACTGGAAAATCATATTATATGTAAACTAATATAGTCACTGCTTGTTTACAGAATACAGAACCAAATTGAAAAGTCATTCTCACTGTGGATATAACCAAAGCAAATTTTCTCTGCATTTTTAAAAGTTAATGAGGAGGATTAGGGAAAGATGGCAGAGGAATAGGACGGGAAGACCACTTTCTCCCTCACAAATTCCTCAAAAGAACATTTCAATGCCAAGCAAACTCCACAAAACAACTTCTGTAGGCTGGCAGAGGACATCAGGCAACCAAAAAAGCAGACCATTGTCTTCAAAAACAGGTAGGAAAAAATATAAAAGATGAAAAAGGAGACAAAGGAGGTGGGGAGGGAGCTCTTTCCCAGGAAGGGAAGCCTGTCCCAGGAAGGGAATCTTAAGAAGAGAGGTTTCCAAACACCAGGAAACACTCTCCCTGCCGAGTCTGTGGCGAGCCTTGGAAACACAGAGGGCAACATAACAGGAAGGAAAAACAGATAAATAATTAAAACCAACAGATTACAAGCCCACCAGTAACTCCCCCAGCGGAAAAGCAGCACAGACGCCTGCATCCGCCATTGGGAAGTGGGGGCAGGGCAGGGACGCGCGGGAGGCGCGGGCTGCAGAGCTTTGTAAGAATCGGGCAGGAACGCCCCACGCGCAACCAGAACGATCTAACTTGGGCTAGCAAACCAGACTGTGGGATAGCTACCACGCGAAAAGCTCGAACATAAGACACTGCCAGGACCGAGCACAGAACAAAGGACGGAACGGAAAAAGCCGGCTGCAGACCATCCCCCGCCGGGGACAGGCAGCCAGAGCCATAAGGACTGGAAAGGGGCAATTGCAGACCCGGAGACACTTTACTTACCTAACTGCAAGCACGCTCCTTTGCTAAGACTTCTGGGGATGCTGGACAGTCACAGTCTGCCTCACGGGGTGCGCCAGCGGTCCACCCAGAAAGCTGAGCAGCAGCGGCAGAAAAGGTGACAAGCCGCGGCGATCGCGCTCGCCAAACTCCTGAGCTACTCGGACCTGGGAAGGGCACAAAGCGCAGTCCCAGCCGAATTTGTGCTTCTGAGGGCTGCCTGAGCGCTGAACCTGAGCAGCTTGGACTGGGGAAGTGCAAGCAGCCTAGGGCCGGCCCCAGACGGTTCCCGGCTGAGCATCGTAGAGCCGGAGCGGTTTTGTGCACACGACAGTGCTATTTGTTTGCAGCATCCCCCCTCCCCACAGTGTGACTGAACTAGTGAGCCTAAAAAACCAGCAAACAGAAGAAGTTAAACAGAGGGAACCACCTTGGAAGTGATCCCACACTGCCCATAACACCAGAGAAGGACCAGCTGTATTTTTACTATTTTTAAAATCATTCCTTTTTTTTTTTTGCTTTTTTGTTTTTTTTTCTTTTTTTTCTAACTTTTTTTAATTGTTAAGTCTTCTATTTCTCCTCTAATTTTTATTTCTATAACCTATTATTACTATTTTAAAAAAAAAAAATTTTTTTTTTTAAGGCGAACACCACATATAGTCTTTGGATGGTTGCTGGTGGTTTTTGTTTGTTTGCTTGTTTTTTAATAATTCTTTTTTTTCTTCCTTCCTTTTTCCTTCTGCTTTTCTTTAATATTGTATCTTTGAAAATCCAACCTCTACTCTAGATTTTTAATCTTTGCTCTTAGGTTTTTGTTGTCAATTTTGTACATTTAAAAACCCAAACTTCACTACCCAAGTTTACCTGAGAGCGAGATTACTGGCTTGACCACTCTCTCCTCCTCTGGACTCTCCTTTTTCTCCACCAGGTGGCCTCTGTCTCTTTTCTCCCCCATCTCTTCTCTATCCAACTCTGTGAATCTCTGTGTGTTCCAGACGGTGGAGAACACCTAAGGAACTGGTTACTGGCAGGATTTGTCTCTCTCCTACTCATTCCTCTCTCTTATCCTCCTGGCCACCTCTGTCTACTTCCTCCCTCTCCTCTTCCCCGTATAACTCTGTAAATACCTCTGAGCGGTCCAGACTATAGAGCGCACATAAGGAAGTGACTACTGGCTAGCTTGCTCTCTCCTCTCTTGATCTCACCGCATCTCATTCCAGTTACCTCTAACTACCCCCTCCATCTTCTCTTCTCCTTGTAACTCAGTGAACCTCTCTGAGTGTCCCTCAATGTGGAGAAACTTTTCATCTTTAACCTAGATGTTTTATCATCGGTGCTGTATAGATGGAGAAGTCTAGAGGCTACTGTAAAAATAAAACTGAAAACCAGAAGCAGGAGGCTTAAATCCAAAGCCTGAAAACATTAGAGAACTCTTGAATTCAGGGAACATTAAGCAATAGGAGCTCATCAAATGCCTTCATACCTACACTGAAACCAAGCTCCACCCAAGGGCCAACAAGTTCCAAAACAAGACATACCACACAAATTCTCCAGCAACACAGGAACACTCCCCTGAGCTTCAATATACAGGCAGCTCAAAATTATCCCCAAACCTTTGATGTCTCATAACCAATTACGGGTCACTCCACTGCACTCCAGAGAGAAGAAACCCAGCTCCACCCACCAAAACTCCAACACAAGCCTCCCTAACCAGGAAACCTTGACAAGCCACTGATAGAACCCCACCCAAAGTGAGGAAGCCCCATAATAAAGAGAACTCCACAAATTACCAGAATATAAAAAGGCCACCCCAAACGCAGCAATATAACCAAGATGAAGAGACAGAGGAATACTCAGCAGGTAAAGGAACAGGAGAGTTGCCCACCAAACCAAACAAAAGAGGAAGAAGTAGGGAATCTACCGGAGAAGGAATTCCGAATATTGATAGTGAAAATGATCCAAAATCTTGAAATCAAAATGGAATCACAGATAAATAGCCTAGAGACAAGGATTGAGAAGATGCAAGAAAGGTTTAACAAGGACCTAGAAGAAATAAAAAAGAGTCAAAATATAATGAATAACGCAATAAATGAGATCAGAAACACTCTGGAGGCAACAAATAGTAGAATAACGGAGGCAGAAGACAGGATTAGTGAAATAGAAGATAGAATGGTAGAAATAAATGAATCAGAGAGGAAACAAGAAAAACGAATTAAAAGAAATGAGGACAATCTCAGAGACCTCCAGGACAATATGAAACGATCCAACATTTGAATTATAGGAGTCCCAGAATAAGAAGACAGAAAGAAAGATCACGAGAAAATCCTTGAGGAGATAATAGTTGAAAACTTCCCTAAAATGGGGACGGAAATAATCACCCAAGTCCAAGAAACACAGAGAGTTCCAAACAGGATAAACCCAAGGTGAAACACCCCAAGACACATATTAATCAAATTAACAAAGACCAAACACAAAGAACAAATATTAAAAGCAGCAAGGGAAAAACAACAAATAACACACAAGGGGATTCCCATAAGGATAACAGCTGATCTTTCAATAGAAACTCTTCAGGCCAGGAGGGAATGGCAAGACATACTTAAAGTGATGAAAGACAATAACCTACAGCCCAGATTACTGTACCCAGCAAGGATCTCATTCAAATATGAAGGAGAAATCAAAAGTTTTACAGACAAGCAAAAGCTGAGAGAATTCAGCACCACCAAACCAGCTCTCCAACAAATTCTAAAGGATATTCTCTAGACAGGAAACACGAAAAGGGTGTATAAACCTGAACCCAAAACAATAAAGTAAATGGTAATGGGATCGTACTTATCAATAATTACCTTAAATGTAAATGGGTTGAACGCCCCAACCAAAAGACAAAGACTGGCCGAATGGATACAAAAACAAGACCCCTCTATATGCTGCTTACAAGAGACCCACCTCAAAACAAGGGACACATACAGACTGAAAGTGAAGGGCTGGAAAAAGATATACCACGCGAATAGAGACCAAAAGAAAGCAGGAGTGGCAACACTCATATCCAATAAAATAGACTTTAAAACAAAGGCTGTGAAAAGAGACAAAGAAGGCCACTACATAATGATCAAAGGAACAATCCAAGAAGAAGATATAACAATTATAAATATATATGCACCCAATATAGGAGCACCACAATATGTAAGACAAATGCTAACAAGTATGAAAGGGGAAATCAACAATAACACAATAATAGTGGGAGACTTTAATACCCCACTCACACCTATGGACAGATCAACTAAACAGAAAATTAACAAAGAAATGCAAACTTTAAATGATACATTAGATCAGTTAGACCTAATTGATATATATAGGACATTTCACCCCAAAACAATGAATTTCACCTTTTTTTCAAGTGCTCATGGAACCTTCTCCAGGATAGATCACATCCTGGGCCATAAATCTAAACTTGATAAATTCAAAAAAATCGAAATCATTCCAAGCATCTTTTCTGACCATAATGCATTAAGATTAGATCTCAATTACAGGAGAAAAACTATTAAAAAGGCCAACATATGGAGGTTGAACAACACACTTCTGAATAACCAACAAATCACAGAAAAAATCAAAAAAGAAATCAAAATATGCATAGAAACTAATGAAAATGAAAACACAACAACCCAAAACCTGTGGGACACTATAAAAGCAGTGCTAAGAGGAAAGTTCATGGCAATACAGGCATACCTCAAGAAACAAGAAAAAAGTCAAATAAATAACCTAACTCTACAACTAAAGCAACTAGAAAAGGAAGAATTGGAGAACCCCAGAGTTAGTAGAAGGAAAGAAATCTTAAAAATTAGGGCAGAAATAAATGCAAAAGAAACAAAAGAGACCATAGCAAAAATCAACAAAGCCAAAAGCTGGTTCTTTGAAAGGATAAATAAAATTGACAAACCATTAGCCAGACTCATCAAGAAGCAAAGAGAGAAAAATCAAATCAATAAAATTAGAAATGAAAATGGAGAGATCACAACAGACAACACAGAAATACAAAGGATCATAAGAGACTACTATTAGCAGTTGTATGCCAATAAAATGGACAACGTGGAAGAAATGGACAAATTCTTAGAAAAGTACAATTTTCCAAAACTGAACCAGGAAGAAATAGAAAATCTTAACAGACCCATCACAAGCACGGAAATTGAAATGGTAATCAGAAATCTTCCAGCAAACAAAAGCCCAGGTCCAGACGGCTTCACAGCTGAATTCTACCAAAAATTTCGAGAAGAGCTAACACCTATCCTCCTCAAACTCTTCCAGAAAATTGCAGAGGAAGGGAAACTTCCAAACTCATTCTATGAGGCCACCATCACCCTAATACCAAAACCTGACAAAGATGTCACAAGAAAAGAAAACTACAGGCCAATATCACTGATGAACATAGATGCAAAAATCCTCAACAAAATTCTAGCAATCAGAATCCAACAACACATTAAAAAGATCATACACCATGACCAAGTGGGCTTTATCCCAGGGATGCAAGGATTCTTCAATATCCGCAAATCAATCAATGTAATTCACCACATTCACAAACTGAAAAATAAAAACCATATGATTATCTCAATAGATGCAGAGGCCTTTGACAAAATTCAACATCCATTTATGATAAAAACTCTCCAGAAAGCAGGAATAGAAGGAACATACCTCAACATAATAAAAGCTATATGTGACAAACCCACAGCAAACATTATCCTCAATGTTGAAAAATTGAAAGCATTTCCACTAAAGTCAGGAACAAGACAAGGGTGTCCACTTTCACCGCTACTATTCAACATAGTTCTGGAAGTTTTGGCCACAGCAATCAGAGCAGAAAAAGAAATAAAAGGAATCCAAATTGGAAAAGAAGAAGTAAAACTCTCATTGTTTGCAGATGACGTGATCCTCTACATGGAAAACCCTAAAGACTCCACCAGAAAATTACTAGAGCTAATCAATGAATATAGTAAAGATGCAGGATCATCACACAGAAATCAACACACAGAAATCCCTTGCATTCCTATACACGAATAATGAGAAAGTAGAAAAAGAAATTAAGGAAACAATTCCATTCACCATTGCAATGAAAAGAATAAAATACTTAGGAATGTATCTACCTAAAGAAACTAAAGACCTATATATAGAAAACTATAAAACACTGATGAAAGAAATCAAAGAGGACACTAATAGATGGAGAAATATACCATGTTCATGGATCGGAAGAATCAATATAGTGAAAATGAGTATACTACCCAAAGCAATTTACAAATTCAATGCAATCCCTATCAAGCTACCAGCCACATTTTTCACAGAACTAGAACAAATAATTTCAAGATTTGTATGGAAATACAAAAAACCTCGAATAGCCAAAACAATCTTGAGAAAGAAGAATGAAACTGGAGGAATCAACTTGCCTGACTTCAGGCTCTACTACAAAGCCACAGTCATCAAGACAGTATGGTACTGGCACAAAGACAGACGTATAGATCAATGGAACAAAATAGAAAGCCCAGAGATAAATCCACACACATATGGACAGCTTATCTTTGACAAAGGAGGCAAGAATATACAATGGAGTAAAGACAATCTCTTTAACAAGTGGTGCTGGGAAAACTGGTCAAACACTTGTAAAAGAATGAAACTAGATCACTTTCTAACACCACACACAAAAATTAACTCAAAATGGATTAAGGATCTAAATGTAAGATCAGAAACTATAAAACTCCTAGAAGAGAATATAGGCAAAACACTCTCAGACATAAATCACAGCAGGATCCTCTAAGATCCACCTCCCAGAATTCTGGAAATAAAAGCAAAAATAAACAAATGGGATCTAATTAAAATTAAAAGCTTCTGCACAACAATGGAAAATATAAGCAAGGAGAAAAGACAGCCTTCTGAATGGGAGAAAATAATAGCAAATGAAGCAAATGAGAAACAACTAATCTCAAAAATATACAAGCTACTTATGCAGCTCAATTCCAGAAAAATAAACGATCCAATCAAAAAATGGGCCAAAGAACTAAATAGACATTTCTCCATAGAAGACATACGGATGGCTAACAAACACATGAAAAGATGCTCAACATCACTCATTATTAGAGAAATGCAAATCAAAACCACAATGAGGTACCACTTCACACCAGTCAGAATGGCTGCGATCCAAAAATCTGCAAGCAATAAATGCTGGAGAGGGTGTGGAGAAAAGGGAACCCTCCTACACTGTTGGTGGGAATGCAAACTAGTACAGCCACTATGGAGAACAGTGTGGAGATTCCTTAAAAAATTGCAAATAGAACTACCTTATGACCCAGCAATCCCAATGCTGGGCATACACACCGAGGAAACCAGAATGGAAAGAGACACATGTACCCCAATGTTCATCGCAGCACTGTTTATAATAGCCAGGACATGGAAACAACCTAGATGTCCATCAGCAGATGAATGGATAAGAAAGCTGTGGTACATATACACAATGGAGCATTACTCAGCCGTTAAAAAGAATTCATTTGAATCAGTTCTGATGAGATGGATGAAACTGGAGCCAATTATACAGAGTGAATTAAGCCAGAAAGAAAAACACCAATACAATATACTAACACATATATATGGAATTTAGGAAGATGGCAATGACGACCCTGTATGCAAGACAGGAAAAAAGACCCAGATGTGTATAACGGACTTTTGGACTCAGAGGGAGAGGGAGAGGGTGGGATGATTTGGGAGAATGGCATTCTAACATGTATACTATCATGTAAGAATTGAATCGCCAGTCTATGTCTGATGCAGGGTGCAACATGCTTGGGGCTGGTGCATGGGGATGACCCAGAGAGATGTTGTGGGGAGGGAGGTGGGAGGGGGGTTCATGTTTGAGAACGCATGTAAGAATTAAAGATTTAAAAAAAAAAAGAAAAAAAAGTTAATGAGGAGGAACAAGATAGTTTTTATTAAGCATACATCATATAAATACTATCAAAGTGAGGCCATATAATACTGATTTAACAAACATTTATGAAACTGTATAATACTTTAGACACTATTGTTGGCTATTGAAATTGTAGTAATATTATTGTATTATCCACTGGTTTGCCAGTCTTCAAATAACAAATATAATATGTAGGCAATAAGTGGAGGTTCTCCAACTGCAGATGCTGATATGCTGATACTCTGATATCAATCAGAATATCTATACAGTCTAGATTCATAACTTTAACATGTTTCATGTTTAAACACTGCCCTTAAGTAATGGTTTTACCTTTTTTTTTTCCTTTATTATGTTTTTGCTCCTTAAAAAAAAAAAAAGAAAATAAATCTGATTCTCTAAGCTTGTTCATTGATTAGCTTTAGGAAAAATGAGTTTTCTGGTTTTAGGGCAAAGCAGAAGACTCATTTGTTAAATTAGGCATTTACCTAATGGATATAGGAGGATCAGCAAGATTAAGGTCATGGATCTTTTCTCGTTGTCAGATAATGTGTTAAATAAAATCAAAGGGATGATAAACAAGGGTAATTGCAGAGAAAAGCATTCCCTTAGGGTTCAATCAAGAAAACTTCTAAAATGTAAATTTTCAGAGTAAACACAAAATATTCTCTAGGGTAGACAATAAGGGCAAAGGAGAATTATTTTGAAGGAATTAAAATATCTTCAGTATTTTTAAGAAAATGGTAAATATTATTTATGATAGAATGTTGATCTATGAACACATTTACAGATGATTAGTAAAGCTATTTTGGAAAAAACCAATCTACTTTTATGACAAACAAATTAATATCAGTTTTATTAAGACAAATCAAAATGGCATATTAGTATACAGATATAGAAAGAGTGCAAATTAATAGAACTTAATAAATTTAGAAAGGTGGAAGAAGTAACATAATTCAATCAGATGAAAAACAGATTTGAATTATTTTGTCTTTAAAAATACATAGGTAAGCATACAAAAGAATCCTTAAAATCCTTTCCTAAGTAAAAAACGGAAAGGGTGATGAAGTGTAAGAACTGGTAATGATATGAAAGAAATGTTGTTTTATAGATAATTAGATCAGTATAACAACACTAAGTCAGAACATACAATGTATTCTGGAGAAAAATTATTTTACTAAGAAATTCTAGGTTCAAAATCTAAAATTAAAATCACAAGCAATAAACAAAGATAGACTAAGATTAAAAAGGCAAATAAATATTGGAATTTTTATGCAGTGAATAAATATAATTTGATGTAACAAAAATTGGGGGGGGAGGTTTTAGACCAAAAACTTATTATTATAGTTGAATAAATCCTATTTTAAAAACAGTAAATAAGCTTGTTAATTGTGCCACTTTATTTCTAGACTATAAAGTTGAAATCAAAGGAGGGCAGACAAAAATATTTTTAAAGTAGTTTATAAAATTGAAAAACTAATAATTAAGTTTAAAATTTAAGGCTGGGAATGTTATTTTTACTTGCCTTAATTTTTGCTCCAATGCTCTACAGTTACTTTTTATATGTACTGTAGTTTTTTCTTTCCCAAACTGACATTAAAAACTAAAATGTAGTCCCTTATGTCAACAAGGCACAAAAATCTACATTGATTAATATATATTTGATAAACCAGTATTATTTTAATGAGGTTTAATATTATTATTGATCTCTGGTTCCTTGATTCCAATTAAACCTCATTAACATAATCAGGAACCAGAGATAAAATTGCCAACATCTGTTGGATCATCAAAAAAGCAAGAGACTAAAAAAAAAAAAAAAGGCAAGAGACTTTCAGTAAAACATATACTTCTGATTTATTGACTAGTCCAAAGCCTTTGATTATGTGGCTCACATCAAACTGTGGAAAATTCTTAAAATAGATGGGAATACCAGACCATCTGACCTGCCTCCTGAGAAATATTCATGTAAGACAAGAAGCAACAGTTAGAACTGAACATGGAATGACAGACTGGTTCCAAATCAGGAAAGGAGTATATCAAGCCTGTATGTTGTCACCCTGCTTATTTAATTTATATGCAGAATACATCACGTGAAATGCCAGGATTGATGAAGGACAGGCTGGAATCAAGATTGCTGGGAGAAATATAAAAAACCTCAGATATGCAGCAGAGAAGGCAAAGGCACCCCACTCCAGTACTCTTGCCTGGAAACTCCCATGGACAGAGGAGCCTGGTAGGCTGCAGTCCATGGGGTCGCAAAGAGTCGGACACCACTGAACAACTTCATTTTCACTTTTCACTTTCATGCATTGGAGAAGGAAATGGCAACCCACTCCAGTGTTCTTGCCTGGAGAATCCCAGGGACGACGTAGCCTGGTGGGCTGGTGTCTGTGGGGTTGCACATTGTCAGACATGACTGAAGCGACTTAGCAGCAGGAGCAGCAGCAGATATACAGATGACACTACCCTTATGGCAGAAAGAGAAGAGGAACTAAAGAGCTTCTTGATGAAAGTGAAAGAGTGAAAAAGTTGGCTTAAAGCTCAACATTCAGAAAATCAAGATCATGGCATCCAGTCCCATCACTTCATGACAAATAGATGGGGAAACAGTGGAAATAGTGTGAGGTTATATTTTTCTGGGCTCTAAAATCACTGCAGATGGTGATTGCAGCCATGAAATTAAAAGACGCTTACTCCTTGGAAGGAAAGTTATGATCAACCTAGATAGCATATTCAAAAGCAGAGACATTACTTTGTCGACAAAGGTCCATTTAGTCAAGGCTATGGTTTTTCCAGTGGTCATGTATGGATGTGAGAGTTGGACGGTGAGGAAAGCTGAGCACCAAAGAACTGATGCTTTTGAACTGTGGTGTTGGAGAAGACTCTGGAAAATTCCTTGAACTGGAAGGAGACCCAACCAATCCATCCTAAAAGACATCAGTCCTGGGTATTCCTTGGAAGGACTGATGTTGAAGCTGAAACTCCAATACTTTGGCCACCTGATGTGAAGAGCTGACTCATTTGAAAAGACCATGATGTTGGGAAAGATTGAGGGCATGAGGAGAAGGGGTCGACGGAGGATGAGATGGTTGCATGGCATCACCAACTTGATGGACATGCATTTGGGTGGGCTCCAGAGTTGATGATGGACAGAGAGGCCTGGTGTGCTGCGGTTCATGGGGTCACAAAGAGTCGGACATGACTGAGAGACTGAACTGAACTGAAAGAGATTAAATGTCTGGGCATACTTGAATACGATTCTCATCATAATACTTTGTAATAAGATACTTTGTAAATACTTCTGTATTATATCAGTTTGGAGAAGGAAATGGCAACCCACTCCAGTATTCTTGCCTGGAGAATCCCATGGACGGAGGATCCTGGAGGGCTTCAGTCCATGGGGTCACAAAGAGTCGGACACGACTGAGCGACACACTTTATTATATCACTTCAGTTCAGTCACTCAGTTGTGTCAGACTCTGTCTTCTCCAACACCACAGTTTAAAAGCATCCATTCTTCGGTGCTCAGCTTTCTTTATAGCCCAACTCTCACATCCATACATGACCACTGGAAAAACCATAGCATTAACTAGATGGACCTTTGCTGGCAAAGTAATGTCTCTGCTTTTTAATATGCTGTCTGAGTTGGTCATAACTTTCCTTCCAAGGAGCAAGCATCTTTATAGTTTCACGGCTGCAATCACCATCTGCAGTTATTTTGGAGCCCAAAAAATAAAGTCAGCCAGTGTTTCCACTGTTTCCCCATCTATCTGCCATGAAGTGATGGGACCGGATGCCATGATCTTAGTTTTCTGAATGTTGAGCTTTAAGTCAACTTTTTTAACTCTCCTCTTTCACTTTCATCAAGAGGCTCTTTGGTTCTTCCTCACTTTCTGCCATAAGGGTGGTGTCATCTGCATATATGAGGTTATTGATATTTCTCCTGGCAATCTTGATTCCAGCTTGTGCTTCCTCCAGCCCAGCGTTTCTCATGATGTACTCTGCATAGAAGTTAAATAAGCAGAGTGACAATATACAGCCTTGACATACTCCTTTTCTTATTTGGAACCAGTCTGTTCCACGTCCAATTCTAACTGTTGCTTCCTGACCTACATAAAGGTTTCTCAAGAGGCAGGTCAGGTGGTCTGGTATGCCCAACTCTTTCAGAATTTTCCAGTTTATTGTGATCCATACAGCCAAAGGCTTTGGAATGGTGAATAAAGCAGAAATAGATGTTTTTCTGGAATTCTTTTGCTTTTTCGATGATCCAGTGGATTTTGGCAATTTGATCTCTGGTTCCTCTGTCTTTTCTAAAACAAGCCTGAACATCTGAAAGTTCATGGTTCACTTATTGCTGAAGCCCGGCCTATAGAATTTTAAGCTTTACTTTACTAGCATGTGAGATGAGTGCAACTGTGCAGTAGTTTAAGCATTCTTTGGCATTGCCTTTCTATGGGATTGGAATGAAAACTGACCTTTTCCAGTCCTATGGCCACTGCTGAGTTTTCCAACTTTGCTGGCATATTGAGTGCAGCACTTCCACAGCATCATCTTTCAGGATGTGAAATAGCTCTACTGGAATTCCATCACCTCCACTAGCTTTGTTCGTAGTGATGCTTTCTAAGGCCCACTTGACTTCACATTCCAGAATGTCTGGCTCTAGGTGAGTGATCACATCATCATGATTATCTGGGTTGTGAAGATCTTTTTTGTACAGTTCTTCTGTGTATTTTTGCCACCTCTTCTTAATATCATCTGCTTCTGTTATTCTCTCCTATTTCTGTCCTTTATTGAACCCATCTTTGCATGAAATGTTCCCTTGGTATATCTAATTTTCTTGAAGAGATCTCTAGTCTTTCCCATTCTATTGTTTTCCTCTGTTTCTTTGCATTGGTCGCTGAGGAAGGCTTTCTTATGTCTCCTTGCTATTCTTTTGAACTGTGCATTCAAATGGGTATATCTTTCCTTTTCTCCTTTGCTTTTCACTTCCCTTCTTTTCACAGCTATTTGTAAGGCCTCCCCTGACAGCCATTTTGCTTTTTTCCATTTCTTTTTTTTGGTATGTCATCCACCCTATATTTGTTGTGACTTTTAAAATGCTAATTTTTAAGGTAAAAGTTTGTTTAACATGAAGATTATTTATTGTGCAGCATATTATTTTTTTTCTTAATGCTTATACATCATAAAATGAATTAGGGAAGAATATGAGGGGGAAAATACTTCTGCAGGTTTTTTCCAAATTACTGTTATAGTGTGTGTTTTTCCTGATCTATTTCTTTAATTACATATTAATGCCCTTGGGTTCTTGAAGATCTTTAGCAATCACAGTTCATTATGGTGACAGTTTTTATCTTGTGTTGATTATCAGTTAATTTTGGCTGTGATGGTATAGTGCCCTTCAGTAATGTTTGCACAGCATTTTTATAAATATTAAAAAAAAAACCAGAAAATTCTTATATTTTGTACTTGGTTGGAGAGGTTGACAATATTTCTTCATATTCTTGTTCTCTTCAAAATCCAAGACTACTACATTAAATTTTCATATCCAAATTTCACAAATGCTAAACTAATCGTGGTTTTCAGAACTCTGTTTAGTAATAAAGTGATCAGAAATCCTGTTCATTTGCCAATTTTATTTATGACTAGAATAAGAATCTCCAAAATTGCTATTATCTACCCTTTTAGTCTTCAAATTAGAGAAATTCCTCTACCAACTAATTTTTTATTCATTTGCTTACTCTGGGAGTTAAAGTGGTCTTCTATTTGAAAAGGTGTGCATTATAGGAAAAGAAGCTAAATATTAATGATTTTCTAGCATATTAAAAGGAAAATGTCAAAAATCTATGTAGATCCATTTCTCTAATAATGAGTGATGTTGAGCATCTTTTCATGTGTTTGTTAGCCATCCGTATGTCTTCTTTGGAGAAATGTCTATTTAGTTCTTTGGCCCATTTTTTGATTGGGTCGTTTATTTTTCTGGAGTTGAGCTGCATAAGTTGGTTGTATATTTTTGAGATTAGTTGTTTGTCAGTTGCTTCATTTGCTATTATTTTCTCCCATTCAGAAGGCTGTCTTTTCACCTTGCTTATATTTTCCTTTGTTGTGCAGAAGCTTTTAATTTTAATTAGATCCCATTTGTTTATTTTTGCTTTTATTTCCAGAATTCTGGGAGGTGGATCATAGAGGATCCTGCTGTGATTTATTTGTGAGAGTGTTTTGCCTATATTCTCCTCTAGGAGTTTTATAGTTTCTGATCTTACATTTAGATCTTTAATCCATTTTGAGTTTATTTTTGTGTACGGTGTTAGAAAGTGATCTAGTTTCATTCTTTTACAAGTGGTTGACCAGTTTTCCCAGCACCACTTGTTAAAGAGATTGTCTTTACTCCATTGTATATTCTTGCCTCCTTTGTCAAAGATAAGGTGTCCATATGTGTGTGGATTTATCTCTGGGCTTTCTATTTTGTTCCATTGATCTATATGTCTGTCTTTGTGCCAGTACCATACTGTCTTGATGACTGTGGCTTTGTAGTAGAGCCTGAAGTCAGGCAAGTTGATTCCTCCCGTTCCATTCTTCTTTCTCAAGATTGCTTTGGCTATTCGAGGCTTTTTGTATTTCCATACAAATCTTGAAATTATTTGTTCTAGTTCTGTGAAAAATGTGGCTGGTAGCTTGACAGGGATTGCATTGAATTTGTAAATTGCTTTGGGTAGTATACTCATTTTCACTATATTGATTCTTCCGATCCATGAACATGGTATATTTCTCCATCTATTAGTGTCCTCTTTGATTTCTTTCATCAGTGTTTTATAGTTTTCTATATATAGGTCTTTAGTTTCTTTAGGTAGATATATTCCTAAGTATTTTATTCTTTTCGTTGCAATGGTAAATGGAATTGTTTTCTTAATTTCTTTTTCTACTTTCTCATTATTCGTGTATAGGAATGCAAGGGATTTCTGTGTGTTGATTTTATATCCTGCAACTTTACTATATTCATTGATGATCTCTAGTAATTTTCTGGTGGAGTCTTTAGTGTTTTCCATGTAGAGGATCATGTCATCTGCAAACAGTGATAGTTTTACTTCTTCTTTTCCAATTTGGATTCCTTTTATTTCTTTTTCTGCTCTGATTGCTGTGGCCAAAACTTCCAGAACTATGTTGAATAGTAGCGGTGAAAGTGGACACCCTTGTCTTGTTCCTGACTTTAAGGGAAATGCTTTCAATTTTTCACCATTGAGGATAATGTTTGCTGTGGGTTTGTCATATATAGCTTTTATTATGTTGAGGTATGTTCCTTCTATTCCTGCTTTCTGGAGAGTTTTTATCATAAATGGATGTTGAATTTTGTCAAAGGCCTTCTCTGCATCTATTGAGATAATCATATGGTTTTTATTTTTCAATTTGTTAATGTGGTGAATTACATTGATTGATTTGCGGATATTGAAGAATCCTTGCATCCCTGGGATAAAGCCCACTTGGTCATGGTGTATGATCTTTTTAATGTGTTGTTGGATTCTGATTCACACCAGTCAGAATGGCTGCGATCCAAAAATCTGCAAGCAATAAATGCTGGAGAGGGTGTGGAGAAAAGGGAACCCTCCTACACTGTTGGTGGGAATGCAAACTAGTACAGCCACTATGGAGAACAGTGTGGAGATTCCTTAAAAAATTGCAAATAGAACTCCCTTATGACC
The DNA here is from genome assembly GCF_042477335.2 of Ovis canadensis. Classification (NCBI taxonomy): domain Eukaryota; kingdom Metazoa; phylum Chordata; class Mammalia; order Artiodactyla; family Bovidae; genus Ovis; species Ovis canadensis. The sequence goes on along the minus strand of NC_091261.1, from coordinate 36,284,985 downwards.
CAGCAATCCCACTTCTGGGCATACACACCGAGGAAACCAGAATTGAAAGAGACACATGTACCCCAATGTTCATCGCAGCACTGTTTATAATAGCCAGGACATGGAAACAACCTAGATGTCCATCAGCAGATGAATGGATAAGAAAGCTGTGGTACATATACACAATGGAGTATTACTCAGCCGTTAAAAAGAATTCATTTGAATCAGTTCTGATGAGATGGATGAAACTGGAGCCGATTATACAGAGTGAAGTAAGCCAGAAAGAAAAACACCAATACAGTATACTAACACATATATATGGAATTTAGGAAGATGGCAATGACGACCCTGTATGCAAGTCAGGAAAAAAGACACAGATGGGTATAACGGACTTTTGGTCTCAGAGGGAGAGGGAGAGGGTGGGATGATTTGGGAGAATGGGAATTCTAACATGTATACTATCATGTAAGAATTGAATCGCCAGTCCATGTCTGACGTAGGGTGCAGCATGCTTGGGGCTGGTACATGGGGATGACCCAGAGAGATGTTGTGGGGAGGGAGGTGGGAGGGGGGGGTCATGTTTGGGAACGCATGTAAGAATTAAAGATTTTAAAATTTAAAAAAAAAAATAAAATTAAAAAAAAAAAAAAAAAAAAAAATCTATGTAGATCCAATTTCTAAATAATAAGTAAGTGAAATGAATGCTTGCAGAATCTTTGGTTTCTGTTATCACTTAATTTCCATCAGTTAAAAAGATTGTTTTCTGTTGACTTTTATTTATCATGAAGTGAAATAATAAGTAAAATAAATAAAAGTCTGTCTTTCTGTAGGTTTAAGAGACCATGAAGAGTTAACTTTTTAATGTAAATTTTGAAAATGATAGGGTCTTAAAAGTTATTTATTACTGGATGTAGGTGTTGGTCAACAAAGGATAGGTAGTGGTGTTTTAGTGGCTGTCATGTCTAATTCTTTTGTGACCCCATGGACTGTAGCCTACCAGGTTCTTTTGTCCATGAAATTTCCCAGGCAAGAGTATTGGAGTGGTTCGCTATTTCCTTCTGCAGCAGATCTTCCCAACCCAAGGCCCTAACCCAAGTCTCCTGCCTTGGCAGGAGATCTCCTGCATCTCAAGTAGATTCTTTACTGCTAAGTCCCCAGGGACGCCTATCTTCTATTGGATATAGACTTTCTATGTATGTTGTTTAGTAAATTGGTTAAGTGGTAAATAAATTAGTACAGAATTAGTATAATTATTGAACTAATATGTACTTTTTTAGTTAACGTACCCAATAACAGTAATGGTCTCTATTATAAACTCAGCTTTAAAAATTCCTTTTTATTAAAAGAGTTTAAAGAACGCAACTCATGAAGGGCACATCTGAGATTCCAACAAATGTTTATCTGATTTTAAAAATCATAAAATCACAATGTTATCCCACTATATCATACTGCCTTTTGGCAATGAATTTTCCACTTGAATACTGATAGGCAACAAATTTGGACAGTCTCATTGGTTCATTTTCTTTCTCTGATAGCTGAACAGAGAATTGATTCAGAAGGTCCTAGTTAGCTAAACACGGTGACACCAGCCACCAGGCTTCAGAGGCTCCCGTTCTCTAATAAAGCACTCCATAGCCAGGAGTTTTCATCATTATATGATCACAGAGCTCTTTGTTCCCTTTCTTGCAGATAGATGTATAAAGCCTTACTGGGGATGGGAATGAGGATTAGCCAAAAATAATAAGCCTGGCCCCTTTTATGAGCCAGCTCAAGTTATGCCTAGCTGGAAATAATGAGACAATGACTTGTCTCTACTACTTCTCTGCTTGTATGTTTTTCCCCAGTTGGACACTTTGTCATGTGGCATTAGAAATGTATCTTTCGGACTCATTTGACTATCAAAAATTTAGGCACATGTCTCAAATGCAGTGCATGATAACTTTCTCAAGCGTATTTCAGATACAATGTATGGTAATATTCAATAAGAATGATAAAACCTATGAGAATAGATATGCTTACATAGATATCATACTTGTAATTTATTATTTCATTTATTTTCCACATTTTTATCACTGAATTCCTATGGCCATATAAAGGTAAAATGCATCATTTCTGTCTTCAAAAGGTTTGCAATCTAGTAAACACACAATATGTACAAATAAAGTAATTTAGTCACAATAATGGATATAGAAGATGATGGAAATTGGTAGCATCATTGAACATTCATCTTAAGCAGACTATTTTCCTCCTAGATTTCTGGTTTTCAGTTGGCTGGATAATAGAGTCCCTGAGACTATGGATCAGGAGAGAGAGAGAGAGAGCGTGACTGGAATAGATTAGAGGTGGGAGGGGGTGACCAGTTAATCTTTTATATAACTTTAAGTGACTCTGGACCACTTGAAAATGACTGGCATGACTGAATTGTACAGTTGTACAGGTTATACAGTTGTCGGAGATATTAGGGTATAAGTAGCCTATTTGAAGCTATGTGTATATAGGAAATTGTCCTGGTAGAGAAAAACCACATGAATATATCAGAGATAAACTAAGGAAAGTCCTAAAAGAACTAACACATACAGCCCGACTGTCAAAGATATCAAAAGAGGAAAGTTTCAATAAAGCAAGAATGGTTAGATATGTTAAGTTCCCCAGGGAGGTCAGTCAAAAAACAAACTGAAATATGCACATAGTTTTAATAATGTGCATCATGTATTTCACTTTTTGTTCATGGTTTTCTGGGTTTTTTGTTTGTTTTTGTTTTCCACTAGGATTTATAGGAATATCAGGCCAGTCTCGTGGTATTCTATAGACTGAGGAAGAGTATAATATCTGTTGTCTCTTTTCATAGTTTATGGAGAGAATGAGCATATATCAGAAACCATGAGCTGAAAGTAAACCAATATTAAGTGCAGAGGGAACAGTCAAACATGAGGTTGCCATGACAAGACTCTGGTCTCTTTGTAAATATAGGATTCTGTGATACTTATGGAACCCTAGGAAGATTCTTTTTTAACAAAAATTCATAAATCAGCAAATAATAAGCATAAAAGAGGCAAAGCCTGTTTCAAAATTCATGGGATGACGGATAAGAATCATAGCAATTTTTAATGAAATATTGACATCATTTTGTTGTTGGGTAAATGGCTAGGAAGTGTGATTCACTGAGAAAGAAAAATCCACTGACTTTATTGAAGGTAACCTCTTTTTAATTAAGCCAACTGATTCCAAATAATCACATCTGTGAAATACCTTCAGAGCAACATCTAGTGTTTAATTGGTGACCACAGTCCAGCCTCGTTGACACGTGAGACTGTCATACTGAGTTTTTGGTTTTGCTGTTTCATAAATGAAGATCTTGAGCAAGATATCAGCAATTCTAGGTGTTAATTATATCATCAATAAAGTAAATATGGAATATAACTTTCCTCATGGGGATACCTTAACTGTCTATATACATAAAGACTTAAATGCTCAAATCAGAATAAGTAATCAATGTTGTCTATCATTCACCTTTACAACTGAAACCGTGTTTCCTAAACTAGAACACTGCACCAAGTAGAGTCATTGTACATGTCTCTTTGAAACTGGCTATGACCAAAGGGATAATTAGACACACTACAGTGTTTAAATATTTTCAACATTAATCCAAAAAAATGAGAATAACCATTTAGCACATGAAATGCCAAAAATTATAGCAATGCAAAAGAAAGCAGAAAAACAAATAAGAACAAAAGTAGAAATTAATGAATTTGAAAAGAATAAATAAGAACTGATAAATACAGTGGCTGCCTTTCCAAAAAAAAAAAGAACAAAATTGTAATGTGTTCATTGTTATTAATTATAGGAAATAGAAATACACAGAAACAAAAATGATGAAAAAGCTGAATATACAGAAGAGAATGATAAACATTAAAGCTACACATAACTCTATGGTGATAAAATATTCAAATATAATGAAATGGGTGTTTTTCATACAATGCCTAATTTATCATAATTGTCAAAAAAAAAAAAAGAGGAGGAAAACTGAAACTGCTCAGTAGCCATAAGAGAAACTAAAGCACATTCAACATGAAATAAATTAGTATCAAAAATATGAACTTATAGTGCTATCTCTTTAAAAGACTTTATAACTCCGTTAAAATGTGATTCTCTATTCCCTTAATGATGAAGGAGAGATGTGCCTCACATGTAATCAATAAATTAGCTGGCTCTGTGAACCAATGTGATTATGAATTTGTCAACAGAAAAAGGTTAAAGGTCTTGATAAGCAGAAATGTTGTTTGATTTGCTTCCTTTACTTTCTATTGATTTGTGTCCCATAGATGCCATGTAGTTGAAAGGCATACTCATTTTTTAAATGTTTACTAATATTGCTCCATTTTGGTAATTGACAAATGCTTTCAATAATTTTGTGGTTCACTCAGTCATGAACTCCAGTACAATGCTTTTTAAACCAAATTACTCTAACAGAGATCTTAATAGCTCAGCCATTACTTTTAATGGCCATTAAGGTTTGGAATTTTGTCAACAAACTTATCAAGTATACTCAACAATAATATATACTCAATAAGTTCAAGTAGATATTTAGTAAGCCTTTTCTTTACTAAAGCATAATTTTTTAAGTTTTCATATGAAGTATCTCTAAATTTATCAAGTTAAAAGATATTTAAATGTTTGAATTTTGATTATTTAAAATATAATAAAATAAATTAAAAGATTTCTATAAAATGTGGTCTTTAAAACTTTTACAAAAAGACTTATAAGGCAGTTAAAAGCTACTTCCTGTAAGAGATGGTATTTATCCACATATAGGAAATTATAGAAATAAATCATTATGAAATAAATCTTTTTGAATTTCCTAAAACAAAGATACTCAATGTCAAACTCAGTCCACATTATTATAATAAAAATATGTTTTATTAAATGGGTTTTAAATCAACAACTCTGATAAAAATCAACAAAAATGTTTGTGTTATATCCTGGTAATTTATTTAATGATGACATGTTAACAATCTTCATTCTAATCAACACATATGTAAATGGCATGTATTTTTACACAATAGGCTTTTGTTATACAGTGCCCAAACTGAAATCACTTTTGTAATTTGAATTGCCATATTCATTGTGTGCAGTTAAATAGAACATTCTCTTTGATCACTCAGAGCCCTTAGAAGGAAGCAGCCAAGCTGATACTGATTTTAGATGTCTAGTATCCAAAACAGTGCAATAATAAATTTATCTTTTTTTTTAAGGCACCAGTTAGTAGTACATTGATATGACAACCCTAAGAAACTAAAAACAGTTACTATCATTCAGGTATATATATTATGGAAACATGTCATACGCACCATCTTCTAGGAATATCTCCTTTATGAACTCTAGTTAAATCATTTTTTTTAAGGAAAAATTTCCCTCTGTACTTTTGGTCTCATAGCCTTGAAAACTCAAGAGCTGCCTTGAACTATGTTTTAGTTGCTCAAATTATTTTTATTAGATGAATCATTGTTTATGAGTATATCTAAACATATAATATATATGCATATAAAAGTTAACAGTTATCTGAGATATCTCTTGGTTTCATAAAAACTTCTGGGAACCCTGATTAAATATAAGTATATGATGAACAGCTATGTATTTACACACATAATTAGTTTAAATCTTCTGAATTATTAAGAAATTATGTCAATTGAATTACTAAAATTATTGGAGAATTCTAAAGTTTAACAATCCTAAATTCTCTAGTTAAATGGAGATAGTGTGATTATGTTATTTGAACCTATGTAACACAGTCAAGCTTCAAAATAGAGTCCACTTAATGTTTATTTCATATTTTATATTTTATATTTTATTGCATATTTTATATTTCTTTGTATTTATCAATGAATGGACAAGTTTCTCTTCATCAGATATTTATGCATAAATTATTCATGGATTTATTACTTCTTTTCATTATTAATTTGTGCTGAAAAAATAAATACTCACTTTTTAGCTGAAACACTAAATTATGCAAATATTACCATTCCTGTGATTCAGCATATCAATTGATATGAGAAATGATTCACTGGAACTTTCTGCTTCATTGCTCTTCTATGTTTGTTGAATTTACTATTCTAAGGACAGTATTTGTAATTCAGCTCTCTGTTTGAGAAGATACAAGATATGATTATGTCTAGTCTCAATACTGGGATGTTTCTCTCTGTGACTATGTAGAGATGTGTAACAGCATGTCATGATCCTGCCACCTCATGTAATACTACTACCACATCAGTCAACTGCTCTGGTAGTTCAAGATAAGTCCAGAGTATTAGGAGCAATTAAGATCAAGGTGCCTTTCTGGTATCAACAGGTGTTTTCTGTCCAATGTGTCTATATGTGGACATAGATATTCATGCAATGGGTCCCTTTTGAAATCTTTGGCTCCATCACATTAGCAGCACTTCTAAATGAGGTAGTCCTGCCCAGTGTTCTAGCTTCTTCTATAACCCTTGACCCTCCAAATTAGAGAATTGCAGTTTTTATTGTGTTTCTGTATTCTTAATATATTACAGCTTCCTTGTTAATGAGTATATTTTTAGTATGTCTAACAGGAATTTATGTTGTGTGGTACCATATTCAGGTTTCTTCTGATGGATATCTTCAATATTGTTTTTTATATCCCTTTGGTCATTTTTATTTTTATGTGTGTAGAGGGGTTACACTTGTGTTTTCAAGGTGAATGGTGTCAAACACCAGTAAACAGATCACTCTATTTTCAAATTATAGACGTGGAATTTTCATCTTGACACCTGAAAAAATTCTATAAAACTATGAAAAATATGCCCATGTCTAAGCATAGAGAAATGTCCCTGATATAAATTACAATGTAAAAGTCTATAAATTGTATTATATCATATTTACAATTAAGCACAGCATACATAGGGAAAAATAAAAGCGTATGTTAACAGTGCTGTTAGAATGACAAAAGTATTTTTCATTTCTTTCCACACCTTCTGTATATTATTTACTGATTTTTCAACAAAACTGGAGCATAAATAAGTAAAATATGTTATCACTATGCCTAATAAAATTGAGTACTTATTTACTAAGTGATATATCAGGCATTTTATCTAAATTTTGAAAGTTAAACATACTAAAAATTCATCAAAGTAGATATGATCTGCTTTTCTTCAGTGAGGTCACTGAGACTTCAAGCTGTTATGTGATATCTGAAATTTATGTAGCTGTTAGTTGACAAAACTTGTATTCAAATTCAGAATTTTAGGACTTTGTGGTTCTTTATCATTCTGTGAAACAACAGTGCCACTCAAAAGTTCAGGTTTCTAATTTTCATCAAGATATATGTACAGACATAAGTGAAAAGAACTGGTTTTAAAGCTAAAATATATTACTGGTTTTACAATAAAGTAATGTGTTTTAACTTGGTTTCTTAATGATATTGCTTCTTGGTGACATGTGAAATTAGAAATACTTTTTTTTTTCAGTGACAGAGCACACGGGAGCCAAAATATAAAGAGAAAGTGGTTCTAACATTGATATTTATTTAATAATATTGTTTTATTCTTGTTCTTTTATCAAGTTGATATTACTGAACTTGATATAATGAAAGTACATAGCTGCTAATAGTTACATGCATTCAAGCACTTCAATAACAAAATATTCTTTACTAGAACTATTTAGGATATTTAGAATAGAAAAAATATTTAGAACATTTAGAATAGAAAAGAGAAACCAGAGCATACTTCCAAATTAAATAAAAGTTACTAAAAATATGTCAAATACTTTTATTAAATGTAAGAATAATTAAAAGAACTATGTAATTTGAAACAGAGTTAAGAAAGCCAATCTGAACACATACTTGTGGAACATGTTTTTCATCTCCTGAGCATTAAAGTAAAATCTAGTTACCTCTATAACAAGACCATGTGTATTTGCTTTTGAATTACTATCTGATCAACTTGGTATTTTTTGATGCTAATTAGATGCACCAACATTTACCCTATCCGGCCTTAAACAAAACAGAAGACTCATGAGGATGAAATACAAATTTTGCAAATGTTAAAAGAATAAAGCATCTGCAAGATATTTTACATAAGCATCATAGAATATATCCCAAAAGGCATTGCTTGAAACTACAAAAATGTTTGTTATTCATATCAAAATGAATAGCATACGGTACATTTGGGAGATCAAAACATATTACCTTTTAATGCTTCTTATATATCCTAGATTTTCATATGAAATGGAAATACAATTTTCATAGGTCAGCTGCTATTTTGGATCAAGCATAATATTTCTATTTATAACATGATATATTTACTTCACAGATCAAAGAGGTTAATTATCTTATGAAAGTTAGCATAAGATTGTAAATGAGATGGAAGGTCAGGTCTTAACAAATACCAGAACAAAGTCCCTTTTATTAAATTATACGTTTTCCTATCTAAATAGAGGCTTTTTCATATAGGTATAAAGGTAACTATACAAAACTGTTGTGAACTCATGTAACTGTAAACACACCATTTCCACAAAAGATATATAAATTCCAAAATAAAACTTATTTTATTTTATTTCACTTTATTATTTTATTAAAGTGTAGCTCAGGGTCTATTAATTTCTAACTAAAAGCAGTCATTTTTTATTAGTCAGAAAAACAAAAAGCATTTTGCTGTATACACAAAAGTCACTTCAAGATAGGATTATTTCTGTTACTTATATTTTCAGTATTTTAACATAATGGTATAATATTAACATGACATTTTAATATTTATTTCTAGTTAGAAAATACAGCTCACAAGAGCTACCATTTAATGGATACAGTCTACAAACCTAGACAGCATGTTAAAAAGCAGAGACATGACTTTGCTGACAAAGGTATGTCTAGTCAAAGCTATGGTTTTTCTAGTAGTCATGTATGAATGTGAAAGTTGGACCATAAAGAAAACTGAGCACCAAAGAACTGATGCTTTTGAACTGTGGGTTTAGAGAAGACTCTTGAGAGTCCCTTGGACTGCAAGGAGATCCAACCAGGCAATCCTAAAGGAAATCAACTCTGAATATTCATTGGATGTTAATGCTGAAGCGCCAGTACTTTGGCTACCTGATGGGAAGAGCAGTTGTTGTTCACTCAGTCGTGACCAACTCTTTGTGACCCCATGGACTGCAGCATGCCAGGCTTCCCTGTCCTTTGCCACCTTCCAGAGCTTGCTCAAACTCATGTCCATTGAGTTGGTAATGTCATCAAACAATCTCATCCTCTGTCGTCCCCTTCTCTTCCTGCCTTCAATCTTTCCCAGCATCAGAGTCTATTCCAGTGAGTCAGCTCTTCGCATCAGGAAAAGACCATGATGACGGGAAAGATTGAGGGCAGGAAGAGAAGGGGATGACAAAGGATGAGATGGTTGGAAGGAATCATTGATTCAATGAACATGAGTTTGAGCAAATTCCAGGAGATAGTGAAGGACAAGGAAGCATGGCATGCTGCAGTCCATGGGGTCACAGAGTCTGACATGACTTAACAACTGAACAACAACAATAATCATTTTAATAGCTATTATTAACTATTTTAATCAAAATGCAGCTAGGATATTTGTAAACAAAAGAAATCTAAATGAATATAAGTTGAGATTCAACTTAATGTATTTTATTCCAATACCTTTAGTCATTACTGTCTTGATTCCCAGCAACCTAGTTGGGAACTATCAGTCAAATACAACACTGCAGTCCTCCCCCATACAACTGATCCATACTCTCTTTGAAGCTGAGTGTTGCTCCAGGGAGCTCAACCTCATGCTCTATGACAACCTAGAGAGATGGGATGGGGTGGGAGGTGGGAAGAGGCTTAAGAAGGAGGGGACATTATGTGTAACTGATTCATGTTGATGTATGGCAGAAACCATACAACATTGTAAAGTAATTATCCTCCACTTAAAAATAACTTTTAAAAGATCACTGTTATTTTTAAAGGGGTTCTGCTGCCAACCACTCAAAACTGAACCTTGAAAATAGCTTTGGTTTTCAAACTTCTTAATTTGCTTTGATTTTACAGGTCATTATAACAAGTCAGTCGTAAGATCATTGACTCATTCACTCAGGGACCCAATTATAAATCCAGAAAGGGAATTTTACTTTTATTTCTATTCCTGATCCTATGCAGAGAAAGAAAAAGGTGAGGTCATCTTTAATGAGCATACCTGCTTAGGTTCTTCTTGAGAACTCTAGAACTCTGAAGGTACCAGGTTATCTTAGAAGGTTCAAGGGTGGGACAGATTTACTCAGAAGGGAGAAAATTCTCACATCAGAAATACATTTATGTACTCTGAAGTTTCGCAAATTTTTTTCACAGACAAAACATTGCGCTGAAGAAGATATCTCAAGGCATGAAAAATATGGAGTGAGTAAAAGAGTGGGAGGCATATTTGTTCAAATTTATTAATCATCAAGTAATGTCTGAGGATTTCAGTGACCATTATATAGGCTGGTTAGGCAGAAACTGCACTTCACTGGTGTGACTTCACATAGCAAATTGTATCTGAGCTAAACATTAGACATCTCAAAGGCAATGAGAGAAAATAGGGAGAAGAAAAATAACAGGACTATAATAGTAAAAGATATCCCAAAGTTGAATGGCATAGGAATTAAAATAGGATTACAGGGTCTAAACAGAATCAATGAAAGAAATGCACACCTTTAAAGAAATATTTCAAATATGTTAGAATATATATTGGCATACAGTTTATATTTATTAGTACACCATTGCAGCAGGTACAGTGAGAATTTCATGGGAAGGAGATGGTCCATCCCTCTGGGACCTTCTGGGCCCATCCCCACACATCCCTTAATGTCTCTACTCCACTTTACTTTGTTAGGAAGGTCTATTCTGACTGCCCTGTATAAGGAACTGTTCTCTCATAGCTCAGTTGGTAAAGAATCCACCACAATGCTGGAAACCCATCCCCTGGAGAAGGGATAGGCTACCCACTCCAGTATTCTTGGGCTTCACTTGTGGCTCAGCTGGTAAAGAATCTGCTGGCAATGCAGGAGACCTGGGTTCCATCCCTGGGTTGGGAAGATCCTCTGGAGAAGGGAAAGACTACCAACTCCAGTATTCTGGCCTGGAGAATTCCATGGATTGTATATATAGTCCATGGGGTCGCAAAGAGTTGGACACGACTGAGCAACTTACATTACACACACACACCATTTTATATATATGTATATATATATATATATATATATACATATATATACCACTTTATATATATTCGTATACCATTTGGAGAAGGGCATGGCAGCTCACGAGTATTCTTGTCTGGAGAATTCCATGGACAGAGAAGCCTGGCAGACTATAATCCATGGGTCACATAGAGTCAGACATGACTGAATGACTAACACACACTTACCATTTTAAATATGCAAATATGAATATTAAAAAGTTAAAAGAAAGGCAAATAAAAATGCATAATAAATCTAATAGAACAAGAATAAAGCTATAGGAAACTTTCTACAACTGGCTTTTGAAAGACAACGGGGAAACTGCTTCAAAATTTAAGGGAAAATGATTTTGAACTGATAATTCTATTTCCACGTATTTCCTTTTGATTTTAACTTTTGGTTCTGTAACCCACCCACCTCTCATTGCCACCAGTGGGGCTAAGCAATAAAACAAGAACAAAGACCTAAGCAAAAAGCAACCCAGGACAATAATAAACACAAGTCCCCTGAAATTATATATGCTGCAAATCTACAGAAGTATGCATTTTAATGAAGTAAATGAGTGGAATTCATTAGTAAGGCTATCTCTAAGGAAGAAAATGTCCCTATTTCTAAGAATGTTCCTTAAGTGATGCCTGAGCACAAGAGAAATTCTGTGCTAACCATGCTTTTCTCAAAGAATGTACTTTGTTAATACATAGCCATAGGATTCTTAAATATAATATTTACTTTCAATAAGTATAAAAACATAATTGGTAAGTTTGGGAACTGCAATTTGAGAGGAAAGGTAAACGAAAAGTAGGGAAGACTAATATCTTTAATACGTAAAATAAGAGTAGAAATACAGTTGTGGGTGATGGAATATGAAATAGAAATACAAATGTACATTTTGAAATGTAGAGTTAAACCTTGGAGTGGTTGGAAAGGGTAAAAATTCCATCAAATATGTCCTTATCTATCAAAGGAGGAAGTAAAGAGAATATATATCAAGTTGATTTTTTTTAAATCTCTTTAAGCCTGATATTTAGAGAAGCATTTGTGTATTAGTAAAAACACATGCCAAAATATTATAAAACTTTATAGTGGTTCAGATAAAATAAAGATTTTTTTTTCCTCACTTATCAGTCAAAAGGTAAAAAGGTGTTCCAAGCTAGATAAGATGATTTACTCTGACAACTCTTCCAAAGACCTAGGTTCCTGATATTTTTTTCCTCAATCTTCATGGGACGATATCCAGTCTATTTGATTCAAGCTGACTGGACAGTACCATCCCTCCACATAGATGTGGAAAGCAAGAATGTGGAAGTCAAGCAAATGTTCCTTTTTAAATAGCATGAGCTGAGAATTTAACTCACACTCATGTGACAAAATTAATCTCATGATCATATCTGGGTATCGGAGAATCTGGGCAATGTTTTTTCTACCCAGGTGGTTATGTATATGCTAAAACATGAGAGTTTCTATTAATTTAATAGCGAAGAAAAATGGATATTGGCAACTGTTAGCATCGTCCTCCACAGTCCACCCTCCTGCCATTAAGTGTCTAACTGCCCTCTCTCTCTTTTTTCCTTCATATCTAACTGGGGAATTATTAAAAATTTATTTATTCTTAATTGGAGAATAATTGCTTTACAATATTGTGCTGGTTTCTGCTATACATCAACATGAATCAGCCATAGGTATACATATCCCCTCCATCCCTCCTCCCACCCCATCTCAACCCTCTAAGTTGTCACAGAGAACTGGATTTGAGCTCCCTGAGTCATACAGCAAATTCCAACTGGCTATCTATTTTACATATGTTCAGTGGCTAAGTAGTTTCTGACTCTTTGCAGCCCCATGGACTGCAGCATGTCGGGCTTCCCTGTTCTTCACTATCCTCTGGGAGCTTGTTCAAACTCATATCCATTGAGTCGGTGATGCCATCTAACCATCTCATCCTCTGTTGTTCCCTTCTCCTCCTGCCCTCAATCTTTCCCAGCATCAGAGGTTTTCCCAATGTCTTTTACATACGGTAATGTATATATTTCAGTGCTAATCTCTCAATTGGTCTCACTCTCTTCTTCCCTCTCACTTTAAATACAGCATAACTACCCTTCAAACAGGAGAAACTCACAAATGTCTTCTCTACTTAATTCACTTATCTTAAATTTCAGCATCTCTGCTTTAGGTCATCACAGGTTAACAGTCACCACATATTTTTCTACAATCTACCATTCAGTAACAAATTCAGGTTTTTTTATTTTGTTTCGTTTTTAACAGCATCATCCCTCCTGTGATGCCTGCCACCACAGTATGAGGACAGGAAGCTGGAGAATGGTAGAAAAAGCCACAGCTCTAAATTCTTCCCTGAGTCTTAGGCAGACATAAGACAAGAATTGATAATTTGAAAATAATACATCACTTTGTCTCTCCTAATTTAAGGTGTTTGAGAAGTTTTGATCTGTACTTCGATGTTTCTTTTACGACTTGTGTTGGTGGACTAAGAAACTAGTATTCAAATCTCTGAAGACATGCAGTTAGCGTTTATTTAGCAATAGATTTTTTTTTTTAATAACCCAATCCACACTTACAGTCTTAAAGATGGTTCTCCTTTCCTTGAATTGAGACTTTTTATAGTCAGGAAGGGCAGAAGAAATATTTTATTCTGAATTAATTAATAGTCATAATCATCAATCACTGGTTGTCAGAGTAAAACAATGTTGTTAGTTTTGTTTTATTATATATTACTCTTTCAATGATCCTACATCTCTACCTAAATAAAATGCCTTAAAAGTCAAAAAAAAAAAGGAAAAGAAAAAAAGAAAGGCCAATTTCTGCACTAAAAGGACATAGGTTAATTCAGACTCATTCATGTCCTTGAAAAGTATAGTCCTCTCTCCCAGAGCAGCCTATCATAATTGGGCAGTCAGGTAACATAACTGGCTATACTCTATGATGGTACCCAGGCACCCAGGTTTCTTTATTCTTATTGTTCTATTTTCCTGCCTGATAGAAGCTGGTTCACTAACACCACGTTTGTTTTTCCCTGGGAATGAAGAAAGCCAATAGAAGACTATTATTTTAATTTTTAAAATTTGTAGCCAGAAGTTACTCTTACATCGTTAGCTTTAATTCAGTCACAGGCCACATCTGGCAGTAAGACAGGCTGGCGAGGAAGGTTTCTAGGCTCTGTAGAGGGTCCTATCGCTAAATGGAATAAGGGAGGAATAAGTAACGAGGGAAAATTAGAAGTCTGTCATGGGGAAAAAACAGTAAAGACATAGAAATAATTAAAGTTGTCTCCGGATATGGATGCAGGGAGAGGATAATTATGGTGGGAAGTCTTCCTTTTCATAATTAAACTAAGCTGTAATTATTTGATATTTTAAAAAAATCATGTTGCATGTAGTACTTTGATTATATTTAAAAAATTAAACTACAAAACAATATAACATTGTGAAATCATGAGGGGAAAATCAAAGGAGAGTGCAAAGACATAGCATCAAGATAAAAATATGTGTACTTGGAAATAGTGCTGTAAGAGTTTCTGAAACAAAAGTTAACGTTGAGAGCTTTGGATAGTGTTTGTAGGAAGAAATATAGAGATTCCTAAGTTTCCTGAGATTAGTAAAACAGAAGTTCTCCTCTCATTTTTCTAACACCTACAGCATGGCCCCTTAACATTTTTATACCTTGAAGAACTATGAGAGAGAGAACAAGAAAACTGGAAGCAAAATAGATTAAAGGAACATATTTTAGCTTTTACTGCAGAATTCTTGCCTTAATCACAAAGCAAAACTGATAGTGAAAGATAGGCTTAGAAGTATGTACTATACGAAGGCACATGTTTATATTCATGTGGGGTATATGTGTGTGATGTGTGCGTATGTCTATGATGTTGGAGAAAGAGGTGACATGGGAGCTTTTCCAAATAATATAATTTCATGAAATGTCACTATTATTAACTAATTTCCTCTTATTTGTGTTAGACACATTGTCTATTTATAGTCTTTAAATAGTAATATGAAATTTCAAAATAGAATGACAAAGTAGAAATATATATATATGTTTTTAGTCTCATTTCTCAATTCTAATACAATATGACATTCATGGACATAAATTATTACAGAAGGACAGACTTAAGAATATGAAAGTCTATATATTTCATGTATTTCTATACCATTGATTTAAGGCTGAGAAAACTGAAACTCAAATTACATGTCTCATTCAAGATCATTGGCTAATTTTTCATTGGATCTGTAAGTAATAGAAGTCTAACTGCTAATGAGAATTATGAGAAGGTGATACGATTTTGATATGGATAGACCAAGAGTCACACATATGCAGATACTATGAAAAGATCTTAAAAAACTTATAAGTGAAAAAAGGTTAGTTTAAAAATGATGACTATATAGTTTAAAATAGGAAGGCATTAAAGAAATATCATATCCTTACTGAAACACACATGTTTAGATTACATAATTACTTTAAATGTATAATCCAAATTTATTACCTATTTTTATTGCTGAAATAAATTTTTTCAAAAATATATTTTCATGGCATTTACATTGAAATAAAGAAGTTTCTTGAAGCCATGATTTTAATAATTATCAATATTTAATAGGTAATGTGAGAATGTTATTGCATTTAAATTACTTTTTTAAAGTTAAGACAATAGTAGCATGTAAGAACTATTTTTAACCACAAAAGTACATTAGGTACAGTGAAAATAAATTCACAAATACATTTGAAATAATATATACATTTGATTAGATTCTATTCCTACTATTAATATGATTTATTGTTTATCTTCCACACAACACTCTCCATTTTGAAGACATTTCTTAAAAAGTATTTCTCATTTATCTTCTGTAATACCAAAATATTGCTTAATTTACTCATTAGGAAGACCTGAATTTTAAATATATTTCTAGAAATATTCATGATCATTTCGGTTTCATCATTAACCATGAAGATAGTAACCATTAGTTCTTCAATCTCCTAAAATCATGAGAGTCATCATTATGCAGCTTCTCTGTTGTCTCCTGATTATAAAACTGGCCACGCACCAAAGACAACTGTGCCCTGGAATTAGTGATAAAGGCCAAGTGCACCCAGCAATGCTTCTACTTATGCATGCAGCTGTTGCTGGTCTGCCACCCAGCAGAAACCTTATGAAATTCTATGTTAGCTGCTTCACCGCTTTTTGATATCTGAGAAGCCATTCTTCCTTTAAAGCTATTATAAATAAGTGAGTGAAAGAAAAAATATATATACAAAATACCGGTGGAGTGAAAGAAAAATTTTATTCCTCACTATGGTGTATAATCACTGCATATGGCCTTCTGAATGTAGAGGGAGTTATTGTTAAACGTAAGGTAATTGTTGCAAATTATAATGACTTCTCCTTAGCAAAGCTTAATACTTTAACTTTTATTTTACTTTTTAGGAATGAGAAGTGTGTCAGATAAATTTTTATTCATGTAAAAGATGCATATAACATAGAAGAAAATGTGAAATGAAACTTGATTACATGGATATTAAAATATTAATTTTAAAATATCAGTTTATTTTTATTATCTGCTTCAAAAAAGAAATCTAATTCTTCACCCCTGGCAGCATGATAAATCATAGTTTTTGAAAAAACTAGGCTAAAGTATTTTGACATTTTAGGACATGGTAAATATTTTATGAACCAACAGGAACCAGTTCAGTTTATTGCATCGGATAATTCTAAGCACATCTATTTTTTTTTCTGTGGAAATAAGCTAGTCTGAAAAGAAAACTGAGAAAATGTTTAAAAACATGATTAAAGTATGTATACAGTGGCCATGACATTTAGAACATGGACTTGGCTTTACCAGATGCATTATTTGTTAAAATAGATGTGAAATTTTTACTAGTGCCTCAGCTAAATGTAACTGATGGAAAAGGAGGAGTTTTAATGTTCCCTGGTGAGGAAATTACTTGATAGTAATAGTATGTCACTTATGAACTGCATCATGCTTTTTAAACCCAACAAATATCAGACTTCATACTAACAGAATCTAAAAAAGACATGCCTACATTCCATGAAAAAGTTAAATTATAAAAACAGCAGTTTAAAGGTATAACTGTCTCAAAGACTGCTTCTCAGAGAATCACTGACAATGGCCTGACCCTGTATCATACGTTCATTATAGAAACTACATATGATTTATTGTAATGTCACCTCCATATTCATAAGAGATCAAATTATAAGTACTTCATGTTCATGTTAGTGAGAAACCAATGTTAAAAAAATTTATTATATTTTGAACTACTGTAATAATTTTATCAACTGTGTTATTATGAAGTATTTATTATAGGAATTGATGAAATGATTGGAAAGTGAATTCAATTACAAGCTGACACATTTGAAGAAAAAGAAACCATTTGATTTTGATTCAGGAAAATCAACCCTGAATATCCATTGGAAGGACTAGTGCTGAAGCTACAGCTCCAATACTTTGGCCACCTGATGGGAAGATTTAACTCATTGGAAAAGACCCTGGTGCTGGGAAAGATTGAGAGCAAGAGGAGAAGGGGGTGGCAGAGGATAAGATGGTTGGATGGCATCACTGACTCAATGGACATGAGTTTGAGCAAACTCAGGGAGATAGTGAAGGACAGGGAAGCCTGGCATGCTACAGTTCATGAAGTCAAAAAAATCATACATGACTTAGGAACTGAACAACAATAGCAACAACAAACCATTTGATGAGTACCCCCATCATGGACTGAACTTTTACTGTTTAGTCAAAGAATTGAACTATGACAATTCTCTCATATTAGATTCTAGACCATACAAGTTAGAAAATAAAATGAGCCCCTCCATATTAACTTCTTTACATAAACTGTCTTTCCTAAAGCCATGACTTGGACAATCAATCACCTGCACAGGTGTTTACTAGGAAGTGAGGCATGCAAATCTGGGGTTGCCCATACTGATATCTCTGTAAAGTTCATGGGGAAAATGTGGCAACTTGAGCTGTTTTCTCAACTTTGTCTATTTTCTACATAAAGGTGCATGCATGTTCAGCCCCTCATTAAATTTATCTGAACATGTTTTTATTCCTTCAACACTGTTATGTGCTCAATTCCTTCAATCAAGTCCTGTTCAAGGACACCTAATTAACAAATATTGGGGTCATGATTAGATTGTAGTCCAGTATATCTCCACTGACTATATCATTAATGACAAAACTGTAAGGCTTTTATGCTTTTTGTAAAAAAGAAAGAACTAGAAAAAAGAAAGAATAGAAAAAAATCAGAAAAATGCTTATTAATATGTGTATAATTTATACAAAGAACAGTTCACAAATAAGAGTCATACTAAAAATCAATGCAATACATCTTTATCATACCCCGAAGTGAAAGTGAAAGTCACTCAGTTGTGGCCCGCTTTTTGAGATCCCATGGACTCTATAGTCCATGGAATTCTCCAGGCCAGAGTGGGTAGCCTTTCCCTTCTCCAGGGGATTTTCCCAACCCAGGGATCAAACCCAGGTCTCCCGTATTGCAGGTGGATTCTTTACCAACTGAGCCACGAGGGAAGCCCAAAAATACTGGAGTGGGTAGCCTATCCCTTCTCCAGCAGATAGATGTTCCTGGTCCAGGAATCAAACCGGGGTCTCCTGCATTGCAGGCAAATTCTTTACCAGCTGAGCCACCCGGGAGACCCTATCATACCCGGCCACTGATTTAAATAAGGTAAGCTGAGAATGTATGTGGTAAGTGAAGACTTCAGAGGGGATATTGTTAAGAACATTTATATAAAAAAGAAGGTGCAATTCCTCCTTCTATCTGTGGCCTCTAAGAGCTTCATGCTCTTTTGCCAGGCTGTTCTTGTTCATTGCCAATTCATTGAGTATTCTAGCTGAATTCTTATCTAGAATCCTGTATCCTTTGCCCTTCTAATATAGAGTTTGCTTCCTATACCTCCCCACAGGAGTCTATGTCTCTTGAGAGTTTGGATTATTTGGTTACTCTGAAATGTCAGATCTCTGATGGGTTCAAGTGAAGTCATGGACCTGACTGGAATTTTGTCTGAATTTTTTTTATTTTTCTAAGTGTAGAGGGATGCCCTTTCCAACTTTATATATTCCTGAGATGAAGCCAAAGTAAATGAAAGCCATTTAAGGTCAGGGTTTCTTCACTTTAAATCAGAATTTAAAACTTTAACAATCATTCCATTTTCAGTATAGCATTCTCTGGATGCATATTTACATACTAAAAATAAGTACAAGCACTAAATTAAAAAAAGACATTTCAAAACTGAAACATTAGGAGTCATAATATTATACCAGGTTCTTTAATCCCTTTGTCAGATATGAAATAATTATATTCCATCATACTTACAGAAAGTAAAAACTTTCCAACTTTAAGACGTTGCCTTATTTGGCATAGTGCCAAGACCCCAAACTGCGTAGTACACAGGCTGAAGAAACAGACCTGATAATGTAAGTTTACATACTAATATAGCCAAGAGATGATTGATGTTAATACCCTACATAAAAATCTCTGAAAGCACCTTAAGATAGTGTAGATAATCCTACAAAATTGTAATAATGGAGTATAGAGAAAAATTCAGGTAATGGGATCAAAAGAAATAGAAAAATCATAAACAGTGCATCTTATATTCAGATAGAGCAATCTAAATATCTAAGTAGTATTTTATCTACAGAATATTGGTTTCTCTTTCCACTCACCCATTGTGGGAGCAGGGGATTGTCTTGCGCATGGAAGCAATTATCATTTAGATAGTTTTTAGTCTTTTGAGACCAAGGAGAAATATCTTAATGCAGAAATGGACGCTTTATTTGCTCATAAATTGGTTTGCTTTACAGCTTCATCTTTCACTGACTCACTGTATAGATAAGTTTAAGTATATGCTTCAATATTTTCCCTAGATCCTTTAACTCAAATTCCTAGGGGTAGTATATATTTTAGACTATTGTATTCTCAAGAAAACTAATTTTCTTTTAGAAAAATTTGTTAATTTGTTGATTAGAGTGCCATGTTTTCTTTAAATATTATATCTTTAGGTTTTAGCACAGGCAATCAAATCTATGTATTCTGACTTGATAAGCCTGTTAGTTTTTAATGTATAATTTAAATGTATAATAACAAATGGAGAAATATGAGTTTAACTAACCTACTAAATAAATTTCAGTGGATACTAAGCAAATTTAAAATTAGATATTATATGAAAACTCAGTGCTTATATACAGATTTTAAGGTCTTAGTTAACATATTATATATTTATATGCATACTAAATTATTTAATTTTTAAAATAATCCAATAAGATTAATCAATTAATATCCCCATTTTACAGATAACGAAATTAGACTCATGATTTGATTCCACCCATTTATGTCCGTTGCCTATATTGTTAATGACAAAACTGTAAGATTGTAATGCTTTTTGTAAAAAAGAAAAAAGAAAAAATTATTTCTCCTTTTGCATATAGAATTTACACACACACAGATAAGTTAACAAATAAGTTATACTAAAAATAAATTCTTAGTAAAGTTAGAGGAAACATCAAGTTTAATATCGTTTTTATTTAAATGTTCTTAACAATATCACTTTTGAAATCTCCGCTTACCACATACAATCTCAGCTTACTTTATTATTAAGTAATGTTGGCGTGTGATAAAAGATGTATTGATTAACGTCTTTTAAAGCTTAGTCTTCTCTAAAGATCATTTATTTTCAAGGATTATTGAGTCTTGAAGAGATCCAGATATAATATTTAGCCACTGACTCCTCATTTAGGATATAATATTTAGCCATTGACTCTTCATTTAGGTTGCCTTTAGATAAATACATGGACAATAGATTCCTACACAGTAGCATTCAATTTCTATTTAACTGGATTTTATTTTAGAAGTAAAAATTCAAATTACTTATCACTTGAAACATGCCATTCAAAATAATAATTAACGATCATCTAACTGAAGATTTCTAGGCTCAGTGAAGAACCTCAATAATAAGCCATTCATAGTGTCCACATTCAAAAATATTCAGTATAAAGGGAATGGATAATTTCATGAGCAAATAAAATAAGAGTATGAAACAATGGTTGAAGATATTCAATAGGAGCATATATCTGACATTTCTAATATGTTTTGAAAGGAAAGGATGTCCATCATTCTAGAAGAAACACTTGATACAGCACCAAATTATAAAAAATGCAGTAGTAAACAAATTTTAAAAAATTATGAAAATTACAATTATATATACATATGTTAAAATGTAAATTAGGATGTGACTAAATATATAAAGATTTTCTGGTGATTTAGATCAACTGAACACATTTATCATCTCAAAATGTTTCCTTTACCCCTTTCTTACCATTCCCTCTTTCACTCTAGATCTTAGAACTTACAGCATGATATTTGTCCTTGTAGTTTGAAAAATCATATGCTTGTAATCAGAGTATGTAGTCTTTACTTAGCATGATTTTAGGAATCATCTGCATTTTTCCAGGTATGAGTAGTAATACTTCTGTTTATTACTACATAGTATGTTAAATACATGTGCCTTATTTATTTATCTATTCCCTTGATGTGGCTATTTAGGTCACTTTTAATTTTTCTGTTATAAATAAAGCTCTTATACAAATGAACAGACCTGAATGTGTTTAACCTAGATCTCTCTTAGGTAAAGCAATTAGGCATGGGATACCTGGGTCATATGGTACTTAATTTTATAGACGAACTACTTAATTATTTTCTTCAGTGTCAGTAATATTTAAAATTCCCATCAGCAGTATATGAGAATTCTACTTTCTTTCCTTCCACAATTTGGTACTTAGAGTATTTTTGGTTGTTTGTTTTAAGTTCAGTCACTCTAACATGTTTGTAGGAGTATTTAACTGGCATTTAAATTTGAATTTTCAAAGTGAGTTATGACATTAAGAATCTTTTCATCTGAATATTTACTGCCTCTATATCTTTTAAGATAAATTGTCTTTTAAAAATTTTTTGTTGTATATTTTCTTTTTTTAACTTTATATATATATTTTATTTTTAATATAAATTTATTTATTTTAGTTGGAGGCTATATTTGCAATATTTGCAATATTGTATTGGTTTTGCCATACATCAACATGAATCCACCACAGGTATAAATTACTGTATTTTGAAAGTCTTTTATATTCTCTGGATACTAGACATTTATCATTTATATATTTTATAAACATTTCTTCCAGCCTATTGCATGTCTTCTATTTAAATAGGCTGTCTTTCAAACAGCACATGTTTTTAATCTCAATGAAGTCTAACATGTCAGTCCATTTTATCAAATAGATTGTGCATTTGATGTCTCATCTAAGAAAACTTGGCATTTGTCAAGAAAAATTTCTCCCATACTTTCTCACAGAAAATTTTAGTTTTAGGTTTTAAATTTTGGTCACTAATTCATTTTGAGTTATTTTGTGGATATTTTGAGAGGTTTGGGTTGAAGATGATTGTTTTATATAAGTTCAGTTCAATCACTCAGTCGTGTCTGACTCTTTGCAACCCCATGGACTGCAGCATGCCAGGCCTCCCTGTCCATCAGCAACTACCAGAGCTTGCTCAAACTCATGTCCAATAAGTCAGTGAAGCCATCCAACCTACTCATGCTCTGTCATCCCCTTCTCCTCCTGCCCTCAATCTTTCCCAGAATCAGGGTCTTTTCTTATGAGTCAGGTCTTCGCATCAGGTAGCGAAGTACTAAAGTTTCAGCTTCACCATCAGTCCTTCCAATGAACATTCAGAAATTATTTCCTTTAGGATTGACTGGATGGATCTCCTTGCAGTCCAAGGGACTCTCAAGAGTCTTCTAGCACCACAGTTCAAAAGCATCAATTCTTTGGCGCTCAGCTTTCTTTATAGTCCAACTCTCACATCCATACCTGACTACTGGGAAAACAATAGCTTTGACTAGAAGGACCTTTGTTGGCAAAATAACATCTCTGCTTTTTAATATGTTCTCTAGGTTGGTCATAGCTTTTCTTGCAAGGAGCAAGTATCTTTTAATTTCATGTCTGCAGACACCATCTGCAGTGATTTGGAGCCCAAGAAAATAAAGTCTGTCACTGTTTCAGTTGTTTCCCATCTATTTGCCATGACCTAATAGGACCAGATGCCATGATATTAGTTTTTTGAATGTTGAGTTTTAATTCAATCTTTGGCTCTCCTCTTTCATCAAGAGGCTTTTTAGTTCCTCTTCACTTTCTGCCATAAGGATGGTGTCATCTGCATATCTGAGGTTTATTGATATATCTCCTGGCTCTCTTGATTCCAGCTTGTGCTTCATCCAGCCCGGGATTTCACGTGATATACTTTGCATATTCTTTGGTTTTCATTCCAATCCCAAAGAAAGGTAATACCAAAGAATGTTCAAACTACAGCATAATTACACTCATCTCATACACTAGTAAACTAATGCTCAAAATTCTCCAAGCCAGGCTTCAGCAATATGTGAACCGTGAACTTTCAGATGTTCATCCTGGTTTTAGAAAAGGCAGAGGAACCAGAGATCAAATTGCCAACATCAGCTGGGTCATTGAAAAAGCAAGAGAGTTCCAGGAAAACATCTATTTCTGCTTTATTGACTATGCCAAAGCCTTTGACTGTGTGGATCATAATAAACTGTGGACAATTCTGAGAGAGATGGGAATACCAGACCACCTGACTTGCTTCTTGAGAAAACTATATGCAGGTCAGGAAGCAAGAGTTAGAACTGGACATGGAACAACAGACTGGTTCCAAATAGGACAAGGAGTATGTCAAGGCTGTATATTGTCACCCTGCTTATTTTTAACTTCTATGCAGAATACATCATGAGAAACACTGGGCTGGAAGAAGCATAAGCTGGAATCAAGATGGCTGGGAGAAATAACAATAACCTCAGATATGCAGATGGTACCACCCTTATGGCAAAAAGTGAAGAGGAACTAAAAAGCCTCTTGATGAAAGTGAAAGAGGAGAGCGAAAAAGTTGGCTTAAAGCTCAACATTCAGAAAACAAAGATCATGCCACTTCATGGCAAATAGATGGGGAAACAGTGGAAACAGTGGCTGACTTTATTTTTCTGGGCTCCAAAATCACTACAGATGGTGATTACAGCCATGAAATTAAAATATGCTTGCTCCTTGGAAGGAAAGCTATGACCAACCTGGACAGCATATTAAAAAGCAGAGACATTACTTGTCAATAAAGGCCCATCTAGTCAAGGCTATGGTTTTTCCAGTGGTCATGTATGGATGTGAGAGTTGGACTGTGAAGAAGGCTGAGCACCAAAGGATCGATGCTTTTGAACTGTGGTGTTGGAGAAGACTCTTGAGAGTTTCTTGGACTGCAAGGAGATCCAACCAGTCCATTCTAAAGCAGATCAGTCCTGGGTGTTCGTTGGAGGGCCTGATGTTGAAGTTAAAACTCCAATACTTCGGCCACCTGATGTGAAGAGCTGACTCATTTGAAAAGACCCTGATGCTAGGAAAGATTGACAACAGAGGGTGTTGGATACCATCACCGACAACATGGCCATGAGTTTGGGTGGACTCCAAGAGTTGGTGATGGACAGGTAGGCCTGGCATACTGTGGTTCATGGAGACGCAAAGAGTCGGGCACAACTGAGTGACTGAACTGAACTGAACTGAACTCTGCGTATAAATTAAATAAGCAGGGTGACAATATACAGCCTTGACATACTCCTTTCCCAATTTGGAGCCAGTCCATTTGCTCCACGTCTGGTTCTAACGGTTTTTTCTTGGCCGGCATACAAATTTCTCATGAGGCAGGTAAGGATATTGCTTTATATATAGATATCCAATTTTTTCCAGCACACTATTTATTGCAAAGAGTATCCTTTTAACATTGAATGGCCTTGGACTTAAATGTAAAAAAAAAATATTATGTGTGCATGTATATTTGAACCCTCTATTCTATTTCATGGGTCTATATGTCTATTTTTATTCCAGCACCACATTGTTGTGTTTATTGCAGCTTTTAGATGGCATGTGGCTTTGTTTGGCAATCCTACACCAGGTGATGCAAGCCTTCCGAATCTGTTCTTTGTTCAGAAATGTTTGGCTACCCAGGGTCCTTTGCCCTTATTCAAATTTTCAAACTACCTTGTTAATTTTTATGACCACAGACAGCAAACAAGAGCATATTCTGATTTTATCTGTATCATGCTATATGTCTAGCTATATAGAACATATGCTATATGATATATTCTATCAAGCTATGAATTTGGGAACAGCTACACCCTACAAATTGATTCTTTGAGTCAGCAAACATCAGATATGACTCAAATTTATCATTTATGCAGGCTTGCATTTTCTGGGCTAATTGATAGTTTGATTTTTTTTGGAAAATTCATTTTGGAATGTTTCAGTCTTCAAGTATTTTCTTAGTATTGTTCTTTCTTCTTTTGGATTGGATTTATGTGGGTTTTACCACAGCTCTTGCATTCTGTGTTCTGTTTTGGGTTTTTTTTTTTTTTTTCCGTTCTATCTTCTCTTTAAAAATGATCACTTCGTCTAAGGATAGGCATTAGACAAAGATTGGCCTATGTTCATATTCTTTCTTCAGCTGCACCATTGATCTTTTATTATATTTTTCATCTCTCTGAAAAATTATGGACCTATTTATGTATGCCAAGGACTTGCCTGGTGGCCAAGATGGTAAAGAATTAGTCTGAAATGTGGGAGACCCAGGTTCAATCCCTGGGTCAGGAAGATCCCCTGAACAAGGGAATGGCAACCCACTCCAGTATTCTTGCCTGGGGAATTACATGAATAGAGGAGCCTGGCCGACTGTAGTCCATAGGTTCGCACAGAGTCAGACATGACTAAAGGATTAACAATTATTGTATGCCACATTCTACATTCACTATGCCCTTTAACATGTTGATTATTTTATATATTCTTCCTGATATTTCCAACATATATATCATCCCCAAGTCTTATTTCCATAGTTGCTTTATCCTTCAATTCAGTCAGTTTAGTTGCTCAGTCCTCTTCTACTCTGTGTGACCCCATGAACTGGAGCATGCCAGGCCTCCCTGTCCATCACCAACTCCCGAACTTACCCAAACTCATGTCCACTGAGTCAGTGTTGCGATCCAACCATCTCATCCTCTGTCATCCTCTCCTCCTCCTGCCTTCAACCTTTCTCAGAATCAGGGTCTTTTCAAATGAGTCAGCTCTTCACATCAGGTGGCCAAAGTATTGGAGTTTCAGCTTCAACATCAGTCGTTCCAATGAACATTCAGGACTGATTTACTTCAGGATGGACTGGTTGGACCTCCTTGCAGTCCAAGGGACTCTCAAGAGTCTTCTCCAACACCACAGTTCAAAAGCATCAATTCTTTGGCTCTCAGCTTTCTTTATAGTCCAACTCTCACATCCATACATGACCACTGGAAAAACCATAGCCTTGACTAGACAGACCTTTGTCAACAAAGTAATGTCTCTGTTTTTTAATATGCTGTCTAGGTTAGTCATAACTTTCCTTCCAAGGAGTAAGTGTCTTTTAATTTCATGGCTGTAGTCATCATCTGCAGTGATTTTGGAGCCCCAAAAGTAAAGTCAGCCACTGCTTCCACTGTTTCCCCATCTATTTACCATGAAGTGATAGGATGGGATGCCGTGATCTTAGTTTCTGAATGTTAAGCTTTAAACCAACTTTTTCATTCTCCTCTTTCACTTTCATCAAGAGGCTCTTTAACACTTCTTTAATTTCTGCTAAAAGGGCGAGCCATCTGTATATGTGTGGTTATTGATATTTTTCCCGGCAATCTTAATTCCAGCTTGTGCTTCTTCCAGCCCAGCGTTTCTCATGATGTACTCTGCATATAATTTAAATAATCAGGGGGGCAATATACAGATTGACATATGCCTTTTCCTATTTGGAACCAGTCTGTTGTTCCATGTCCAGTTCTAACTGTTGCTTACTGACCTGCATACAGGTTTCATTTTCTTGATTTCTTGGTGCGTTTAATATTTTTTTTTTTATTAAATGGTTAACATCATATGTAGGATAGTAGTGAAAAAACACACTGCTATTTAATCCTAGAAGTGCTTTCTCTATTTGGACATCAATGTGGGCAGATTAGTCAGTCTATTCAGGAGTTCATCTGGATTTGGGCTTTGGCGCTGCCATTGTTCATCAAAGCACAGACCTCAGATTTTACAGCGGTGAGCAAAACTGGCAGTGTACTGAGGGTTTAGGATAAGGTCCCAAGAGGTGTATTCCTCAGTGACTACTCCACACTCTCAGTTTTCAACAACCTCATATAGCTACACTCCAGATGGGGCATTTACCTTGCTCTTCATCCTTCCTCCCCAGGGCCAACTTCTCTCTATTACATTCCCTTCTAGGCTTGGCATCAAGCTTGTGTGCTGTGCACTCAGTTGGCCAGTTTCTGCCTAAATGTCAGGCATACTTCTGCTTTGGGGCCTTGGGAGGGTGAAATTTCTCAGTGCTCTAAATACTGCCTTGTGTCTGAGATTGCACCGGAGGGGTGTTTCCTGCCTTCTGGGATCAGTAGCTGATCTCAGGTTGGTGTTAATACAGGAATCAATGCCAATGAAGTTTCCCAGTTGTCTCCCAGTGATAGTTTCTTCTTCTACCCTTCTTCAACAATAAGTTTCTCCCTATTGTTTAGAATATTTTCTATCTTCTCGCAGAATCTTAAGGATTTTATTTGAAGGAGAGGGGAACAGCTGGCAATATTTATCTTCTGTTCTTCCCCAGACACCCACAATCATTAGTGCATTTCTGTTGCACTGAGCAAGACTTCCTCTGGCTTCTTCCTTCCCCTTCCTGCCCCTGATCTTATTTGTGAGCAATTATGGGGACCAATGAAAAAAGCCTTGGGTCCAGGGTTACTAGCAAGTAGAGAGTGATATGGTACCCACCATGGAGGAAGAAATGACAACCCACTCCAGTATTCTTCTGGGGAAAACTCCACGGATAGAGGAGCCTGGTGGGCTGCAGTCCATGGGGTCACAAAGAGTTGACCACGACTGAGAGACTACACATGTGATACCCACACTTTGTCTTTAGTTTTGGATAAGTTTGCCTGGTGAGTGGTACCTCTTTCTTCTATGCTTTTTAACATGGGGAGAGAGTTTGTATCTTCTGCTGCTTCTTCTTCATGGGATTTTCTTTCTTTGGAATTCAAGTTACTTGGTTTTCTTATCCTCTTCTGGTTTCAGAAATTCCTTGTTTATTCTCTGGTCTCTGATGGATACATGTGAAGTTATGATTTTGTGATTTATTTGGTTAATTTTTTTAAAATTGGACTGATCTTTCTGGTTTGCTGCATCCATAGTAAAAGCAGGAAACTAAAGAACATTCTTGACATTTTTTTTTAATTTCTAGTTTTGATTCCTTTGACAAGTCCTATGAATGGATAGTGCCATTGGGAAAGCTGTAGATCTCAAAATCTCAGGACCAGTTTAAGATACAATCTTTCAGAATCTTCTAGACAATTATTCAAAATTCTTTCTCCTGGTGCTGTAAGCAGTGTTCTATAATGATTCTATATTAACACTTGATTGTAGTCTATTAGCATGCCCTCCTTTTTCAATGGATTCTTTTTCTTGAAAAAGATCAGCTGGGGACCATCTCTAATAAATGCACGTACAACAAGAAGTTTTAATCTTGGAAACATGAGTTCAGCTGTTAATAAATTTGATATTAATTTAGTTATTTTCAATTTGTCTTTTTAATATAAACAAGCTTTACTTATGAAGATAATCTCATAAAAAGCAGCATAAACACAAAACTCTTTCGTGAAAAGGAAAATAGAAATACTTTAAAACAGTTTCACTTTTGAATGCTTCTAAATCTTTAAAGCATGTTCAGAATTATTTTGTGCACATTAATTTAAAGGTATGGAGTATTTCCTTAAATGATTTAGATAAAATAGACTAAATTTCTATAGAATAGCATATTCTCCCAAACATTTTTTGTTTAATATATGCATTAAAACTGCCAGCTTTATGATACATGAGTGCTGTTGTTTAGTTGCTAAGTCATTTCTGACTGTATTACCCCATGGACTGTAGCCCACCAGGCTCCTCTGTCCATGAGATTTCCTTGGCAAGAATCCTGGAGTGGGTTGCCATTTCCTTCTCCCGGGCATCTTCCAGACCCAGGGATCAAACCCACATCAAGTGCATTGGCAAGCAGATTCTTTAATGCTAAGGAACCAGGGAAGCCCATGATAAACGATTACTTCATTTTAATTTATCCATTACTTTGACAACTAAGGTCCATCTAGTCAAGGCTATGGTTTTTCCTGTGGTCATGTATGGATGTGAGAGTTGGACTGTGAAGAAGGCTGAGAGCCGAAGAATTGATGCTTTTGAACTGTGGTGTTGGAGAAGACTCTTGAGAGTCCCTTGGACTGCAAGGAGATCCAACCAGTCCATTCTGAAGGAGATCAACCCTGGGATTTCTTTGGAAGGAATGATGCTAAAGCTAAAACTCCAGTACTTTGACCACCTCATGTGAAGAGTTGACTCATTGGAAAAGACTCTGATGCTGGGAGGGATTGGGGGCAGGAGGAGAAGGGGACAACAGAGGATGAGATGGCTGGATGGCATCACGGACTCGATGAACGTGAGTCTGAGTGAACTCCGGGAGATGGTGATGAACAGGGAGGCCTGGCATGCTGCAATTCACAGGATCACAAAGAGTCGGACACGACTGAGCGACTGAACTGAACTGAACTGATCCTAAGCTGCATTTTTTAGTATCTGTAAATATCCCCCCAAAGAAAATACTTCCCACTTTTCTAATAGTAATTTTGGCCCCACTGTCCACTTAGAGAATAGCTGGAAAATAGCCTGATAGCTCAGGACCTACATACAATTCCTATAAACCTTACTAAATGGATTTGGGAGCACTTGCTGGCTTTGACATGAAAATTTAGCAACTATCTTGACTTTGGGACATCTTGAGATATTTAAGATGCAGAAGAAAAAGAAACACTAAAATATTTGTCTTTTTTAAGAAGTGTGACTTTGCCTCTTTGAGACAATGCTCAATTTAATTAAAATTATTTTATTTCTAATTAAATAGTTTTGATCATAAAGGTTAGTCAGTGATGTTGATTTAATCATTTATATATTCTGAATAGAAGATTTGCCTATCTTGTGTTATATACTACTTAATAAAGTATAACTGTAGTTTATTTGCCACATTGCTTGCTTGCTGTGCTAAGTCACTTCAGTTGTGTCTGGCTTTTTGTGACCCTATGGATTGTTGCCCACCAGGCTCTTCTGTCCATGGGATTCTCCAGGCAAGAATACTGGAGTGGGTCACCATGCCTTCCTCCAGGGGATCTTCCTAACCCAGGGATCAAACTGCCATCTCTTACATCTCCTGCATTGACAGACAGCTTCTTTACCACTAGCACCACATGGGAAGCCCCATTACAAAGGTAGGAAAAAAATCTACATTTTGTGTAATTTGGTTAGAACTAAGACTTTGATATTAAAATTACTTTGTGCTCCATTTATGAAATCTGGAGAAATTTATTCATAGAGTGTTAAAATATGAATCAAAATTTACTTTGGTTGAAGAACACATTCATTACAGCTATTTACTTTCTTTGTATTGTTCCTCTTTTACATCATTTTTACATACTTATGAATCAAACATATTTCTCCCTTCTTTATACCAATTCAAAATCTCAAGAAACGCTATTTTTGTGTTCATGGGGCCGTATTATGAAATAATTTTTAAACTTCAAACTTGTTAAATATGAAGCAGAGATACCAGCCAGGCCCACCAAAACTCTGACCTACTGAACTCTATTATAACAAATTTGTGTTGTATTAGGCCTCTGTATTTGTGGCAGATTGTTATGGTTTCAGTTGCTGCTGCTGCTGCTAAGTCGGTTCAGTCGTGTCCGACTCTGTGCAACCCCATAGATGGCAGCCCATCAGGCTCCGCCATCCCTGGGATTCTCCAGGCAAGAACACTGGAGTGGGTTGCCATTTTTATAGATATGTGAAAGTCATTAACATTCTCTTGTGCTTGGCTATTGTTATCACTTTAAAACTGCTGCTGTCCATCTTATTTCTATTTAATATTTTTAAGTAAGTGTTAAGGCAGAAAATTCCCGATACCCTTACATTTTATTCATTAATATTTTCAACCAAACTTTCAACACAGGTATAACACTTTTCCTGTCTGTTGTAAAATATGTCTATCTTTGGTAAATTTAATATATTAACAGTAATTATTTGCTTAGGATATAATCCTTTTAATCTACCTTCCTAAATAGCATAAAAACATATTTTGAAAGTGATCAGGTGTATGGATGAATATTAAATGAATGAAGGGGTGGAAGATTGACAGTTGGTAAGTGGGAGATAAGAGTATATTCCATTTTGAATATAGATGGATAGGAGGAATACATAATAGGTGATAAAACAGGAAGCCTACACTAAACATTTATTGGCTTCAGTAACAGAAGCCATGGAAAAGAAGATATTTATTAAAAGGCATATCAAATTAAATCCTTTTTAAAAATTTGCTCTTTTAATTTTAGTAGGAGGGAGAGTTTTGGAATGAGAGTTAGGAACTTAGATTGCAATGCTACCTTATTCAGGCGTAAGTCTTAGGTCATTTTCTTTCATAGGGAAAAGATAGGCTAGTCATAGTTTACTCTAACAAATCTATTGTTACTTTTTGCCTGAGGTTCTTCACACCTTAAAGCATGTTGTGTGTCAAATTACCATTTACTCTTGGTAAGGACATTTTTATGTAGTAACTGAAAATAAGAAAACATAAGTGTTGCTCTATTCCTGAATATATCTCATTGGGAAAGCAATGTGTGATCAAGGAAGAGTTTTTGTTCTTGTTTTGTTTGCTTGTCTTTTGCTTTTATGTGAGAGGACTGTTATGTCTAAAACTTATTCCAACTAGGATAATTACTTTTGTTTCATTATATAATGATATTTTGTCACTACTTTTATATTGTGGGATTATAAATATACTAAACAATTATCATTCTTTCTCCATAGGAATATTCTGGGTTATTGAGTATTCTTTCAAATACCAACATTGAATAATGTCAACTGTAATAATTTAAGTAAGCATAATAACGGTTTATAAAAGATAAACTTCATATGCCACACATTATTCTAAATATTATAAAATGCCTCCAACTGATAAATATCATTATAATTCTTATCTTAAGGATCAGGAAATGAGATTTAGTGAGGTTGGGTAGCCTATTTAAAGTCAGAGTTAACCAGGAGTAAGTCTGAATTGAAAACCAGACACTTTAATTATTAGATAAGTTATTACCCAGGATCTAAACTAGTCCTGAGTGCTACATAGAAAACCCTTTTATGACACTTTCTTTTAGTTCCAGCTATCTATCCATTTATCCACTTCAATGGGCTAGAATAAAGGAGATTACCCAAAGGAAAAAAATCTGAAATTCTGAACAAACACTAGGGGATTTCTTTTATTATTTCAAACAGTAGTTCTACAACTTAATTGATCATCAGATTTAGCAAGGATCAAGGTACTTGCTAAAATTAAGAGGTTAAATGAATTAATTTTAAAATAAGAACTTCTGGCCCTACTCTGAAGCTCCAGAAGCAAATTTCAGCCTTATGAAAACAAGCTATCCATATTTTTAACAAATATTTTAGGAGTCAATAGCAAGGATAAAAATCTGCTAGTAGATGTCTTTATAATTCCCATTAAGACTCTCTCCTAAATGAACATCTGTTGTGCAATCTCATGAAATTAGCATAGAAATTGAATTTTTCTCAATGAAATTATATCATTTCCATACTGATTTAAATGTTGCACCACTGGACACTTTATCAATATTTCTTGAAATGAGTAAATTGGGAATTATCTTGTAGAGCTAAGTATATGTTCCATTATTCTAACAAATAAAATTACAGTATTTGGCCTTGAAACTGAAGCCCACTAATTGCTAAGGGAAAATATATCATCAATATAAGAAAGGACTATATCTGTATTTCTTGCATCTACGGAAAAAACACTTACAATTGTAGATACAGTCCTATGCAATTTAAGCAGCCTTGCAAAGGCAAATTCTAATAAAGAGTTTGTAGGATACAGGACTTTGAATAACATGAAATGGTATTTAGTTTCTAAGATCTCTAATTTCTTTTAAATGGTTTATCTAAAAGACATATGGCCTATAATAATATGTAAACTAATAGCTCTGTTTTCTTACTATGTGCATATTTTAATGTTTTCACATTGAATCATAAAAACATTTTGCCATTCTCTCTTTTATGATATGTAAGAAGATAGCAAATCTAGGCTAGATTTCTTAATTAAACAAAATTTTGAAGGTATTAACTCTTATCAATAGACATCTTCAGTGACTTTATATTAGGGATCCCAGTTTTGAAACATCCATTGAGGTAATAGAAGAATTTCTTATGTAACTTATTATAGTAAACTAAGAAATTATCCTGGCAACATTTTTAAAACCTGCTGATTATCTGTATTTCAGGACCTACTCTTGAAAAATAAAACAGAACAAAACACAGAGAGCAAAACAGAGGGGACTTACTTGTGTGTCCATAGTAGTTTTATTAAACATTTCATTTCTGTGCAGTTTTTGACATAAAAAAAGGCAAGAGTATCTGGGGTTTGCACCTTTGTAAATGTGAGACCCATGAAATGATTATTTCTGACAGGACCTCCAGTGAGGGAAAGACAGCTTGACAGATAAATAGAAATTTAACTATAGCACTGAGCAAGTTCCAACGAATAACTGATACCATTTTTGGTTCTGTGTTAAAAAGGAGTACTACAGAAACCTATAATGAGCTAAATTCTTTTAGGCAAAACAGACTTTTAAAATTAGTGTATCTTTTCAACGTGTTTTTCATACGGATTTTACTGTATTATGAAATTACCATTTTTAATCATATGTTTAAAGTTAATGAAAATATAGGATGTCTACCAGTCTTAACCTTTATTTAATTTATATTTCTAGTAATAATGTTAGATGAAACAGCCCAACTCACCCCAGGATAAAGAAATTAGAATTTAACATAGGATAGTTTAATATAAAACTGTGAATAGATAAGTTATAATTTCTGATAATGTGCCTTTTGTTTTGTATTGAATTTCAAAGCACACAACTTCAAAAATGACAAGTGACACAGAAAAAATATTTCTCATAGTAAGTGTTTTATTGAAAAATATATTTTAAAAGAAATATGATATCATTACTGATTTTACACAAGTTACCAACTACTGGATTCTGTGTGTGTATGTAACAATAATTTTTGAATTTATTCTTCGGTAAGTAGGTCTTAGCTAAACAAGTGAGAGAATTCTCCAAACCACATCACATTTCTTAGCAAACACACACATCTCCACAAATGTGTATCCACAAGAAACTCAAACTGGAGAATCCAAATATTTTGCAGAGAAAGGAAAAGTGAATGTCTTGTCAGTTTATTAGTTTTGAGATTGGAAATTTTAAGATAGCTAACAGTTACCCTTCAAAGGCAGTATTAATGAGAAAATGCTCTCTTAATCACTACCAATAGCTCACTAGCCAAAAACTTCAGCAAAAATAGTTGAGCCCTTTATCTCTCCAATGCTGCCAATAAATGAAGAAATTCTATCAACTTAGTGCATTAAACCCTATGAAGTCATTGATATTCAACTCTACCTAACACACAGTAACTTCAAAGATTCAAATTTCTCCAGTCTTCATTCCATTACAGCTATATTAGTAATTTGTATCAAAATCCACTCTTCCCTGTATTATTGAGATAGCACCCATCCGAATAGTCTCAATACAACTTCTCTGGCATTATCAATACAATAGATGCTGGTATAATACAGCCTCTCTTGATTATGATCTGTATTGCACTCAGATAGTCCCTTTAAAGGTAAAGATCAACTCACTGTCATGACCTATAAGATTATTAAAACAACCTAGTCCCTGATTGTTTCCACCTCATGTTCCCTGCTCTTTCCCTCCACATTAATTTCAGTGACCAGAATATTTCCTTTAGCTAATTGCTATTTATATTCCAAGTCTTAATTTATAAGTTATTTCCTCCAGGAAATCCCTTAATACAGGCTCATGAACACTATCCACCATGTGATATCCAGTTCTTATTGCAACAGGGATCACATTGGGCTTATAACTGTTAGATTCATTAGTATCCCCTCAATGATGACCATTTATGGGGGTGATGGCTTAAAAAATTCACCATTACAATCCCCCGCACAGCCATTCCATTCTCCAGAAAACAGGCAGTTAGTAAACAGTAATTTTGTAATTCATTCTTTCACTGCCATATACAAGCTTTTAAGAAAACTCTAAAAATATGTACACAAAAATAAATCCAAATATTTTGAAAAATCCCAAAGAATCCAAAATTGATTGCTGTGTGTTGTGTTTGTGTGTTTAGTCCCTAAGTTATATCCAGCTGCTTTGCAACCCCGTGGATTGTAGCCTGTCAGGCTCCACTGTTCATGGAGTTAGAGAAGCAAGAATTCTAGATGTGTAACCATTTCCTTCTCCAGGATATCTTCTAACTCAGGGGTCCAACTCAGATCTCCTGCATTGCAAGCAGATTCTTTACCACTGAGCCACCTGGGAAGCCCTATTCATTGCTATATGTACTATAATTTCATCTTTAAACAAATATTTATGTATTATCTGCTATGATACAGGCTCTTTTCTCTGCAGAGAAAGAATCTGACTGTTTTCTTCCTTCATGGAATTTATATTTCAGTGGGATTGAGTAGGGATTGGGAGTTGAAGAGACATTTGGATCTGGGCTCTGCATCATCTTTATGTTCCTTTGCTCCTAAGTCTGCTGCTAAGTTGCTTCAGTCATGTCCGACTCTGTGAGACCCTATAGATGGCAGCCCACCAGGCTCCCCCATCCCTGGGATTCTCCAGACAAGAACACTAGAGTGAGTTGCCATTTCCTTCTCCAATGCATGAAAGTAAAAAGTGAAAGTGAAGTCGCTCAGTCATGTCTGACTCTTAGCAACCCCATGGCCTGCAGCCTACTAGGCTCCTCCATCCATGGGATTTTCCAGGCAAGAGTACTGGAGTGGGGTGGCATTGCCTTCTCCGTATATTCCTTTATATGATATTAAATTTTACAGTACTGATTCTATATTCACACTCCTACCTAGTTATAGAGACTTTCTACTGCGCGGCTGGAGACAGCATGGAGAAAGAGATGGGGATGGTCAGAAAAGAGACACTGAGAAGGTACAGTGAGAGAAGAGATAGGTAAAACTATCATAGTTCCCCAGCTTATGTTTCTAAGACATTATTGTAGTGAAATTCTAGTACTTTGAATCCCTAATCTTATTTTTTCCTGATCTGATATTACCTATCAACAAAGAGTGTGGCCCTTCACTTATGTAAGTCACACACCTAAGAGTTTTGTGATGCCAATTTAGTCTTACTGTTCATTACACGATCACTCAGAAGATCAGAAATTCCTTTATTAGAATGTCAGTTTTCTCTTCAGATTACAAAAGTGCCTTCTTGTAAATGACTGGGGAGTAAAACATATGGGGACACATTCATTAAAATGTTACTCCTCAAAGGGGAAGTAGAGTTGGTTTGTTATTTTTTTAATCTAATCTATAAAGGTTGGAAATTAAACTAAATAAATTTCAGTATACAATTAGCATCTTAGCCATTACATGGACATAGCAAGATGTAAAGTGCTACAAATTGTCAGCCTGCTATATATAGGGAGCTTACAAATTGGTGTGTTTGGTGGTCATGCTGATACCCATTAGTGTGTAAAAAAAAAGTGATTGCCTAGATTTAAAAGGCAAGAGACTCTAAATGTAAAAGTGTCTATTTTCATCATCCTTTGAAAAATAGGATTTGGCAACACTAAGATCAACTTCTCATTGGCAACCACCAGCTGGGAACACATTATTCTCTTTTGACAGGGCATTTTCTCTCACCAGTTTTCCCAATCTCCACAAAATCCCAGTTGTGCTATATTCAGTCTATTTAACTTATTTATATAATCATGGAATGTTTAATAAGCAGTTATAATTGGCCCCATGTTCTACACTCTGGTGACATTTTATATAATTACTCTTTTTTAAAGAATAAACTTATATATAGAAAATCATGCTAATAATCATTTCTTAAAGGAATTAACCCGAAATTTATGTGTGACTCAAAATCCCTGGGGTACTTAATGTGCAGATTTTCTGGTATATTCTCAGAAGGAGAGATTAATTGCATGTGATTACATCCCAGGAAATTGGTAATTTTTCAGCCTCCCTCATATAAGTCCCCTTAAGCTAAAATATTTGGTCAGATTTCTTGACTTTGTGAAATAATGATAATAGCCAGGAGGTTTTCAAAATCACCCAAGTGTTAAAATATAGATAATACTAAAAAAGGGACTTAATTACTTCTTTCATATGTTTAAAATTGCTATATGGAAGTAAATTTAACTTATGACAAATTAGTGCTGAAGCATTCATCATTTATTAATATTGTGAGAAATTGTTGCAGGGTAATACCCTTTGTATAAAGTTCATATATTTATGGGCTGAGATTTATTTGTAACTAAAACAAGAGAACCTAACCAAGATTTAAATGCAAATGATTTTTAGTCATTTGAGAGAGATATCAATTTCATTAATTAGATGTGATGCCTTAAATTCTTTGGGGAGCCAGTTTTTACAATAAAATATGTAATTTCTTTCCTTAGTAAATATGATTTTTCTTAAGTCACATTTAAATTAGTGGGAAGCTTAGGGAAGGTACATAAATGATGAGAATCTTTAACATGGCTATCTTCAAAGTTCCATTATTTTAACCAGTGAATATTGTCCTACCTGTGTGAATACCTGAGATCTCAGTCCATCATATTTGTCAGTCTTTATTTTTGCAGGATATCCTGTTTTCTGGTTTTCACTTATTTTTTGTTGTTCCTGGCTTCCTCTTTCCTTTTGTTGGCTATATACCCTATTAGGTTATTTTAAAATTTAATTAAGATAATGTTTTCATTGTTAAACATTTTTATAGTGCTAAATTGCTTCAATCTTGTCTGACTCTTTGTGACTCTGTGGACTGTAGTCCACCAGTTTCCTCTGAGGATGTTATACTCTAGGCAACAATACTGAACTGAGTTGCTGCACCCCTCTCCAGAGAATTTTCACGTCCCAGGGATTGAACCCACGTCTCTTACATCTCCTGCATTGGCAGGCAGGGTCTTTACCACTAGCTCCACCTGAGAAGCTCAACCATTTTATAACTTATGTGCAAATTCTGTCCCACATTTGGTTGATATGATAGGTACATATCATATCATAAAAATCAAGTAAGATATCATCATCGAGTGACTAAAAGTCTAAGGTTTCATCTTGCTTAGTTTAGAAGCAAATTCTCTTCAGAACTGTGAAGCTGTTTTGAGTTTCTGCTATTTCTTTTGTGAAGTTCAATGCTGGTGTTGTTAATTCTCTGTGTGTCACTTTCATTTTCTCTGAAATCTCATACTGGCTTTGTTTCCACAGTTATAACATTTTACAACAATGAAATGCGGGCTTTTTTTTTTTTTTTTTGAGGTTTTGTCAGGGATCAAGTGACCTCTTTCAGTTTGTAAAGTCAACATCCTTCAGTTTTTTAAAGTTTTCTTGAATTATTTCAATGTTTCTATCATTTAAACAGTTCTCTCTCTCGCTTTTTTTTTCCTTAGAGCTCATAGATATATGCCTGTTGTATCGTCTAGAAAATATTGGGTTGGCCAGAAAGTTCGTTTTGGTTTTTTCATATGAACTTACAGAAAAACCTGAAAGAATTCTATTGGTCAACTCATTATTTCTGGCTACTGTTTTTTAATACTGTTTTCTGATTACTATCTTTTAATTGAGTGTTTGATGAGATATTTATTGTTACCTTTCACTTATTTTGTGGGGTTTTTTTGTCATTTCTGTTACATATTTGTGTTTTCTAAGAAAATTAATTTGTTAATTTGATCCTCCTTTTTGTAGTATACTGCTATTTATTCATGGGTACATGATAATATTTCTGGAAATATTATCCCTCAGAAAATATCATCATTATCTACATGATGCCTATAGATATTTTCAATGCTTTATATGTTCAAAATGATTAATTTCAAATATGAGAAAAGAAATAATAAATAATAAGGTTTTTTAAGTATAAAGGAAAAGGATAGTTTAAAAAGGAGAGTAAGTTTTTAAAGTAATTTTAATAATAACTTAAACATGTAAATCTTTTTATGTTAATAAATTTTGGTATACAAACATTTTAAAAGATAAAAAAATACTCTTAACGCTCTTTTGGAAAACTGGCTTAGACTAGGTTTTTATCCCAAAACATTATATCAGGAAGTTCTTCAAGTAACTAACTGCATGAGAATACATTTTTCTTTTCTGTCTTTAGAAATTTCTGTCTTTTGTCTTTTTTGTCTTTTCTCTTATTCATTTGTGACATTGGAAAAAATCAAGTAAGATATCATCAATGAGTGACTAAAAGTCTAAGGTTTAATTTTTATGATAAACTTTATCATCATAATCAGTCTAGAGTATAATTAGCCTCTCTGAATTTAACTCTGATTTATCTAATAATTGTGAAATATAATCCTCTGTCAATATTCTTCTTTTCACTATCAAAGACCAAACATGAAAAATCTTAATTCTCACTTTTGTTTAAAGAAATCAAAAAGCACACTGCAGAGATAGATTCCTTACTTTTTTCTTTTATTTTCCGAGAGATGATAAAAAATGTTTTACAGTATCAAAACAAAACATTAAAACAGAATAATTTATTTCACTATTGCATAATCATTCTATATGATTCCAAATTTCTTTTCTTTTTTAAAAATTATTTGAATCTTTATTTGGGAGAAATTGATAAGAAATGAATAATTCATAGGTTAATGAAATAGTGAAATACTTTGTTATGAGAAAATGACCGCTAAGATTCTGTACTATATTATAGAAAAGTTTCAAATGGAACTACGTGGTTATAGAAAGAATCAGTTTTTAAAAATAATGTAATGTCTCTCTTTCTTGATACACTTCTAAGAGTGACAAATTTCTAATATATATTAATAGTTCCATATAATATGAAATACTCAAAGTTTTCATTTTTCCAAATAGAATTCCTCAACATATACTTAGATTTAATTGACCTAAATTGTATGCAAAGGGTATTTGATAATTCTTTGGCACAAGTAGTTACTGTATATTATAAGTAAATTTTTTTGTTACTTTTTGTCTCTCTCAGATTAGATGATTTTCACAGATAATCTTTGGTTAGTTCAGTTCAGTTCAGTCACTTAGACGTGTCTGATCTTTGCAGCCCCATAGACTGCAACACACCAGGCCTCCCTGTCCATCACCAACTCCTGGAGTTTACTCAAACTCGTGTCCATTGAGTTGGTGATGCCATCCAACCATCTCATCCTCTGTCATCCCCTTCTCCTCTTGCCTTCAATCTTTCCCAGCATCAGACTCTTTTCAAATGAGTCAGTTCTTCACATCAAGTGACCAAACTATTGGAGTTTCAGCTTTAGCATCAGTCCTTCCAATTAATATTCAGGACTGATTTCCTTTAAGTTGGACTGGTTGGATCTCCTTGTAGTTGAAGTGACTCAAGATTCTTCTCCAACACCACAGTTCAAAAGCATCAATTCTTCTGCAGTCAGCTTTCTTTATAGTCCAACTCTCATATCCATATATGACTGCTGGAAAAACCATAGCTTTGACTAGATGAACCTTTGTTGTCAAAGTAATGTCTTTGCTTTTTGATATGCTCTTTAATATGTTGTCTAGGGTGGTTTCTTCCAAGGAGCAAGCATCTCTTAATTTCATGTCTGCAATCACTATCTGCAGTGATTTTGGAGCCCCAAAAAATAAAGTATGTCATTGTTTCCCCATCTATTTGCCATGCAGTGATGGGACCAGATGCTATGATCTTAGTTCTCTGAATGTTGAGTTTTAAGCCAACTTTTTAACTCTCCTCTTTCACTTTCATCTAGAGGCTCTTTAGTTCTTCTTCACTTTCTGCTACAAGGGTGGTGGCATCTGCATATCTGAGGTTATTGATATTTCTTCTGGCAATCTTGATTCCAGCTTGTGCTTCCTCCAGCCCAGCGTTTCTAATGATGTACTCTACATATAAGTTAAATAAGCAGGGTGACAATATACAGCTTTGATGTACTCCTTTCTCGATTTGGAACCAGTCTGTTGTTCCTTGTCCAGTTCTAACTGTTGCTTCCTGACCTGCATACAGATATCTCAGGAGACAGGTGAGGTGGTCTCGTTTTCCCATCTCTAAGAATTTTCCACAGATTGTGATCAACACAGTCAAAAGCTTTGGCATAGTCAGTAAAGCAGAATTAGATGTTTTTCTGGAACTCTCTTGCTTTTTCAATGATCCAATGGATGTTAACATTTTGACCTCTGGTTCCTCTGCCTTTTCTAAATCTTGCTTGAACATCTGGAAGTTCATTGTTCATATACTGTTGAAGCCTGGCTTGGAGAATTTTGAGCACTATGTTGCTAGTATGAGATGAGTGCAGTTGTGCAGTAGTTTGAGCCTTCTTTGGCATTGCCTTTCTTTCAGATTGAAAATGAAAACTGACATTTTCCAGTCCTGTGGCCACTGCTGAGTTTCATAATTTGCTGGTATATTGAGTGCAACACTTTCACAGCATCATCTTTCGGGATTTGAAACAGCTCAACTGGAATTCTATCACCTCCACTAGCTTTGTTCGTAGTGATGCTTCCTAAGGCCCACTTGACTTCACATTCCAGGATGCCTGACTCTAGGTGAGTGATCACACCATTGTGATTATCTGGGATGTGAAGATCTTTTAGTATAATTCTTCTGTGTTTTCTTACCTCCTGTTCTTGATATCATCTGCTTCTGTTGGAAGCATTTCTCTCCTTTATTGTGCCCATCTTTGCGTGAAATGTTCCCTTGGTATCTCTAATTTTCTTGAAGAGATCTCTAGTCTTTACCATTCTATTGTTTTCCTCTATTTGTTTGCATTAATCACTGAGGAAGGCTTTCTTATCTCTCCTTGCTATTCTTTGGAACTCTGCATTCAAATTGTTATACCTGTCCTTTTCTCCTTTGCCTTTCACTTCTCTTCTTTTCATAGCTATTTATAAGACCTCCACAGACAACCATTTTGCCTTTCTGCATTTCTTTTCCTTGAGGATGGTCTTGATCACTGCCTCCTGTACAATGTCACGAACCTCCATCCATAATTCTTCAGGCAATCTGTCTATCAGTTCCAATCCCTTAAATCTATTTGTCACTTCCACTTTATAACTGTAAAGGATTTGATTTTGGTCATACCTGAATGGTCTAGTGGTTTTCCTTACTTTCTTCAATTTCAGTCTGAATTTGACAAGGAGTTCATGATCTGAGCCACAGTCAGCTCCTGGTCTTGTTTTTGCTGACTGTATAGAGCTTCTCCATTTTGGGCTGCAAAGAATATAATCACTCTGATTTTGGTATTGACCATCTGATGATGTCCATGTGTAGAGTGATCTTTGGTTACCTGTTCATAATTAAGAATTCCTGAATAAAAAGATGCATGGAAGCTCCATTAGAAGGTAATGCTTAACAAATGTAGGCTATCTTCTGGATTTTCTAGATGGCTG
Organism: Ovis canadensis; assembly: GCF_042477335.2. Classification (NCBI taxonomy): domain Eukaryota; kingdom Metazoa; phylum Chordata; class Mammalia; order Artiodactyla; family Bovidae; genus Ovis; species Ovis canadensis. Next base: position 36,242,106 of record NC_091261.1, on the reverse strand, counting down.
GTTTCTTTGAGAATATGTGTTAATAACATCTCTTTTCCAATCTTATGAGAATGGTTGGATTTTCATTAAAAAAAAAAATACCCACACACCACCACATCATACCTGGATGTCAGTGTTCTGTGATTCAGCATGTTACGATCTGAATAGTAGAAAGGGCTGCTGTGTTCAACTTGTAAGTCATTATCTCCATGTTTTAAGCTCTGAAAAATGAGCTTTATCTTTGCAGTTTTATTCTGCAATTAGAGAAAGATGATGATTTTTTTTTACCCCAAAACATTAGAAATCACACCTAGATAATTGGTTTGCATTAAAAATTGTATCTTATTTTAGTGACATTTATAAAATATGTCTTTATTTAGTCCATTGTGCCTTTGCTTTCAGATGGAATTCAACTCAAAATAAGAATTGAGGGGTTCTAAATTTAAGTCACATGAGTCTCTTCATTGTCTGCTTAGAATTTGTCATTCTTTGATCTGCTGCTCAGTTACCATTTACCAATTTACTCTAAACACTCCAATACTTAGTTGACTATTTTCTCTTTTGTTTGCTTCATCTTTATGGGCTTGTGATCTAAAAATCTAATCAATTCTCTTTATTAAGTGTTTTGGAAGGAATCAAAAATATATGTTTACTATGTCATTTTTACCCAGATTTTCCCATTTTATTTTTGATATTTTCTAAGCCAAAAATTTTAAAATATATACATTTGGGGATGCATGTATTATAGGATTTATAAACTATCATTAAAAAAAATGAATGTGAATCTTTCCAGTACTTCTCTAATTTTTGTAAACTTACAGTTATAACAGGAATATATCACAGACACATTCAAATTCATTGCAGCTGTACTGAAGTGACACTAAATGGGAATTCAGATTCATTTTCACTGCATTTATATCCCTCAGGATGTCATCAATAATTTTAAAATATAGATTATGAAAATTGACACGACTTTATACATTTTGATTTTAAATTTGTTGCCCTTATTTTACTTAAAGCAAGCACACAAAATCACATTTCAAGACAATATAAAAGCGTAGAATTGAAAAATTCTTTACAGCTCCGAAAGTCACACTTCTCTGAATTTTACACTGATTTGTTTTTATTTAAATACAAAGTTATTTCACTGCCTAATTCAAGATTTTCTGGAAAGGTAGGTAAAAAATAGGAGTGCCCCAACCCAATCAACGTACTTTTCCTCTAGAAAGTAATGTCTCCTTTCGTTTGCATAAGTGTTCTACTTCAATTGCTGTTCAAACACTAGAAAGGTTGAATTTAAGTTTTAAGACAAGGGGATTAATCATCAAGTATTTAAAGTTTGAGGGTTTTTTTTTTTTTTAAGCTGAGTAGGTTTTAGTATCTTAAGGGAATTAAATGGCTTTTGAGAGTGATTTTTATATCAACATGCTTCAAAGCTTTTGTAGGTTTTAGGCAACCATTTTAAAGATATTTTGTTCAAATAATGGACTTGTTTTATTCTCAGATAAGTCACCAGTAATCCCTTGCTTAGAAGCTTATAGCTGCTGTAGCCAAGGTTAATTAATTAGAAGTATTAAAGCTTGGATTAACACTTGGACCTGATTCACAAATCATTTGCTTGAAAATATTTAAGTTGGCCAGTAAAATTATTTTTATAAACTTAATGCCATACCAGAGAAGAGTAAAAATTTTAAAGATTTCACTGTGTATCAGGTAAGCTATACAAAACTAAAAAAAAACAAAAACAAAAACAGCTTTCTATCTGGTTTCCCACCAGCCAAACCGCCTTAAGCTATACTTACTTGCAACTATTTCTGTAAATTATAAGCCATTTTTCTGTATATGGCTTATTTTTTAGAAAATAGAAAAATAATTATCTAAATAACTGAAGAGCAAATGTACATATTCAAATAGATGTGGCATTTTATATTGAATAGTAACCTATATAATTTCTAAGGTACTTTAAAAGAGCTGTTATATAACCATGGAGGATGCGATAAATATATGCTAGGAGTCTAAAAGAATCAATGAGTTGAGGTTGTCATTTTGACATGATTTTTGTTTCCTACAAATGGCTCAGCTGGTAAAGAATCCGCCCACAATATGGGAGACCTAGGTTCAATCCCTGGGTTGGGAAGATCCCCTGGAGAAGGAAAAGGCTACCCACTCCAGTGTTCTGGCCTGGAGAATGCCATGGACTGTATAGTCCATGGGGTCGCAAAGAGTCGGACACGACTGAATGACTTTCACCTTCCCACAAATTAGAAATTCTAGATTTTTAAAAGGTAAGCCTTAAAGGATGCTATTTATAGAGTGGGACTATCTGAAGTCTAATTGCCAATGTATAGCCAAAAAAATAGAAATGCAGATATACATTTTGAGATTTTACTGGTAGGAAAAACAATCAAGTTCAAGTATAGAATGCTTCTTCACGGAATTTTTTAAATTTTTTTTGTAAATTAATTTATTTATTTTAATTGGAGGCTAATTACTTTACAATATTGTGGTGGTTTTGCCCATACATTCACATGAATCAGCCATGGGTGTACATGTGTCCTCCAAACTGAACCCCCCTCCTACCTCCCCTCAATCCCATCCCTCAGGGTCATCCCAGTACGCCAGCCCTGAGCACCCTGTCTCATGCAACAAACCTGGACTGACGATCTATTTCACATATAGTAATGTACATGTTTCAATGCTGTTCTCTCAAATCATCCCACCCTCGCCTTCTCCCACAGAGTCCAAAAGTCTGTTCTTTACATCTGTGTCTCTTTTGCTGTCTCGCATATAGGGTCATTGTTACCATCTTTCTAAATTCCCTATATATGCATTAATATACTGTATTGGTGTTTTTCTTTCTGACTTACTTCACTCTGTATAATAGACTCCAGTTTCATCCACCTCATTAGAACTAATTCAAATGCATTATTTTTTAATAGCTGAGTAATATTCCATTGTGTATATGTACCACAGCTTTCTTATCCATTCTTCTGCTGATGGGCATTTTGTAAAGTAAATTTTTATTTTTGAAAAAGGAGAATCAAGTTTCAAAATATAATCCATGTTGTTTTAAGTCAAAAAACAAAATCAATAATCCAATAAGGCATTTGTCCACATTTTATGTATGACCAGACAGTAAATCTGCTAGGTTTTCAGGGTCATATAATACCTGTTACTCAATTCCAACACTGTAGTGTAAAAGAAGTCACAGAAAAGTATGTGAACAAATGAGTGTGGCTACATTTCAGTAAGACTTTTTTCTGTTCACTGAAATTTGAATTTCGTGCAATTGTCACATGTTATGATTCTTTTTTTTCTTGATGTTTTTGAACATTTAAAAATGTTGAAAGCATGCTTAGCTCATATCCAACAGTGAAACAGCTGGCAGACTAAATGCGGTTCAAAGGTCGTGATCTGTCCACATCTCCTCTACTATCATGACATCATCTGCTCAGTTCTGAATTAAAGAAGATCAGAGCTAATGAACATGGCACAAAGGTTAGCTCATTACGTCTGCCCAGTAAATATTTTCTGAAAGAATTCATGATTTAAATAATTCACTTCTCAAGGTCTGTTTCTTCAATGGGCATTATTTACAGAGGAAAGAATGATATTAAAAGATAGAGTTGTCTAACATCTACTCTGTTTTATTACAATTATACTGGAAAGGATAAATTTTAATATTTTACAATTTAAGAACTGAAGACTTTATATTTAGAAGAATACATTTACATTTCTTTTTCCAGGGATGGAAAACTACTTTAACTAATTAACCTTCAAAAAGGAACATAAAAAGCTAATCTCTCTTTCTCTCCTTCTCTAATAATAGATTTCTAGAAATTTTTTAAAGGAAATTGAAAAGCTACCAAGGTATCAGTATCTTGAGAAAACAAAATCCTAAAAAGAAGAGGCAGGAAAGAGTGTGTGACATTCAGTACTACTTTCTCTTTAAGTCATGTACTCATTCAAAATTTAAAAAAAAAAAAAGAAATCAAGGAAGTAAGCAAACTAACCCTGCATGGAAGCTGCTTCTGAGAGGTTGAGAATTGAACAAAATTTATGTCAGTATTTTAGGGTTCAGTGTGTAAATATTTGAGTTCATAACTCGCCAAGGAGTGGAGACATTGATACACACTAGCTTTCTACTTGGGATACCAGAGAAGTTGCTAGTATGGAAATGAGGGTGAATCAGAGAAATATAGCAGTCATTAAACTTGAAGCCAGGTTTTGAATATGTTAACAATCTAATATGATCTCATCTCCCTTTAGCTCCATTCCCAGAATCAAATCCAAATCCTATCTGAAGAAAAAATAACATTATTCATAACCTCAAGTTCTATTTTTTTCCTGTACACAGTAGCTTGTATTGTATTGTAAAATCAAATAAAATAATCAGACATACTGACTAATATGTTGACATGACTGAAAAACAAGAAAGAAGAAAAAGTAATAAAAATGGATGAAGACAGAATATACTGGGACCACATTGTAGAGTTTTCAGAGTAAAGATTTTAAAATAATTGTTATCAGTAATATATTAAAATGACATGATGAGGGACTTCCCAGGAGGTCCAGTGGCTGACTCTGCACTCAGTGCAGGGGGCCCAGCTTCAATGCCTGGCCAGGGAACTGGATCTCACATGCCACAATGAAGATCAAAGATCCTGCAAGCTACAACTAAGACCCCAGCATAACTGAATAAATTAATAATTTTTTAAATGAGATGAGAGAAATTTTCAGGAGATAATTGAATTTTTAAAAATCAAGTAAAATTTTCTTATGTGATAAATGCAATTGAAATTATGAGCTCAGAATATTTAATACTGGGCTTCCCAGGTGGCTCATGGAGAAGGAAATGGCGACCTACTCCAGTACTCTTGCCTGGAGAATCCCCTGGAGGGAGGAGCCTGATAGGCTACAGTCCATGGGGTCGCAAAGAGTCAGACACGACTGAGTGACTTCACACACACACACACACACACACACACACACACACACACACACACACACACAGGTGGCTCAGATGGTAAAGAAGCCACCTGCAATGCAGGAGAACCAGGTTCCATCATTAGATCAGAAAGATCCCCTGGAGAAGGGAATGACAACCCACTCCAGTATTCTTGAGGGGTACAAACATTTTACAAATAAGTATAGAGATTTGAATAGAAACTATGTAGAAGAGCATTATATACATATGACCAATGACATAGAACTTAAAAAGTTCTAACATAAGAGGTAAGTGAAATCCTATGAGAAAATCTTAGACTATAAAGTAAAATATGATGGGTAAAAGTTAAATACACAGTACTAATGACTGAAAATTTTAAAAATGAGAAATGATATCAGTACACATTATTAAGAAGCACTGTGAATGCGTCATTGCAATAAAATACATCTGTACAATAGAACTTGTGATTTCATGCCACAAAACAACCAAGAAAAGATCTTTAGTTAGAGGAAGAATGCTCTGTCTTCATGAACAGGAAAGATAGATCTACAGATGACTTCTTAACAGAAGTGGTGGAGACTAGAAGACAAACGGAATAATATTTTCAAAAGACGAAAAGATAGTAACTGGCAAATCAGGTTTTGATACCCAGTGATAATATTTATCAAGAATGAAGAAGAAATTAAGGTATTTTCTGTCAAACAGTAACTGAGAATTATTTCACAAAAGTCCTGTGCCAAAGTAAAATTCATAACAAAGTAAAACTGCACACATGAAATTATGGCATTGCAGGAAGTGAAGAAAAACAAAGGGAATGTAAGTCTATAAATATAGAAATGTGAGTCTATAAATATAGTTATATTCTATAACTATAGAAATATAGTCTAAATATAGACTGTAATATAAATATATGCAAATAATTAACACATACAGCAGCAATATCACAAAATATTTCATTTTCTAAAGTATATAACATACTGATATTTGCTGATGCAACAAATCGAGATGTATTTGTGTAATCTTTAGGACAAGACATATAGTTTAAAAAAATGAAAAGGTGTATTAATTTCCTATGACTGTTGTAACAAGTTAACACAAACATAGTGGTGAAATCTACAGCTCACAATTATGAGGACAGATACCCTAAATCAGAATCACTGGCAGATAATCTGTGTCTTGCTTTCTCCAGCTTCTGGTGACTGCCAACTTTTCTTGGTTTGTGGTCAAATCATTTTGTCTCTGTGGTCACATCAAAAGTGAATGTGCAGTCTTATTTCAGTATATGTTAAAATGGGACATGCCTAATGAATTAACCACACTTAGGATATTTACTTACAAATTATGAAACATTCTATTATCAAGCAATCTCAGCCAGGTCAACAATTCAGTTTGAATTTATGTGAATAATATAGGAAGCAAGGTGCTACCCAGGTGATGATAGTGGTAAACAATCCTACCTGCCAAGGCAAGGGTTATGTTCCATCCCTGTTTGGGAAGATCCTCTGGAGTAGAAAATGGCAACAAGCTCCAGTATTCTTACCTGTAGAATTCAGTGGCAGAGAGGCTTGGCAGGCTACAGTGCATGGGACCACAGAGGTCAGACATGACTGAGAAACTGAGCACACAGACTATACGAAGGGATAAAGTATGAAATGACGTTCATAAAACCTATGCATTCAAAATTTCACCAGGTCAACCTCAGAACATTTCTTTTGACTTAAAGTTTCACTTGAAATTTAGATAATTAATGAAAACATAGGAAGCAAATAAGGAAAACAATATAGCTTCAATAATTTAAAGTGTGGTCCACTGGAGAAGAGAACGGCAAGCCACTTCAGTATTCTTGCCTTGAGAACCCCATGAACAGTAGGAAAAGGCAAAATGATAGGATACCAAAAGAGGAACTCCTCAGGTCATTAGGTGCCCAATATGCTACTGGAGATCAGTGGAGAAATAACTTCAGAAAGAATGAAGGGATGGAGCCAAAGCATAAACAATACCCAGTTGTGGATGTGACTGGTGATAGAAGCAAGGTCCGATGCTGTAAAGAGCAATATTGCATAGGAACCTGGAATGTCAGGTCCATGAATCAAGGCAAACTGGAAGTGGTCAAACAAGAGATGGCAAGGGTGAAAGTCAACATTCTAGGAATCAGCGAACTAAAATGGACTGAAATGGGTGAATTTAACTCAGATGACCATCATATCTACTACTGCGGGCAGGATTCCCTCAGAAGAAATGGAGTAGCTATCATGGTCAACAAAAGAGTCTGAAATGCAGTACTTGGATCCAATCTCAAAAATGACAGAATGATCTCTGTTTGTCTCCAAGGCAAACCATTCAATATCACAGTAATCCAAGTCTATGCCCCAACCAGTAACGCTGAAGAAACTGAAGTTGAATGGTTTTATGAAGACCTACAAGATCTTTTAGAACTAACACCCAAAAAAGATGTCCTTTTCATTATAGGGGACTGGATGCAAAAGTAGGAAGTCAAGAAACACCTGGAGTAACAGGCAAATTTGGCTTTGGAATGTGGAATGAAGCAGAGCAAAGTCTAATAGAGTTTTGCCAAGAAAATGCACTGGTCATAGCAAACACCCTCTTCCAACACCACAAGAGAAGACTCTACACATGGACATCACCAGATGGTCAACACCGAAATCAGATTGATCATATTCTTTGCAGCAAAAGATGGAGAAGCTCTATACAGTTAACAAAAAAAAAAAAAAGGGAGCTGGCTGTGGCTCAGATCATGAACTCTTTATTGCCAAATTCAGACTTAAATTGAAGAAAGTAGGGAAAACCACTAGACCCTTCAGGTATGACCTCAATCAAATCCCTTATGATTATACAGTGGAAGTGAGAAATAGATTTAAGGGTCTAGATCTGATAGAGTGACTAATGAACTATGGGATGAGGTTCGTGACATTGTACAGGAGACAGGGATCAAGACCATCCCCATGGAAAAGAAATGCAAAAAAGCAAAATGGCTGTCTGGGGAGGCCTTACAAATAGCTGTGAAAAGAAGAAAGGTGAAAATAAAAGGAGAAAAGGAAAGATATAAGCATTTGAATGCAAAGTTCCAAAGAATAGCAAGAAGAGATAAGAAAGCCTTCTTCAGTGATCAATGCAAAGAAATAGAGGGAAACAACAGAATGGGAAAGACTAGAGATCTCTTCAAGAAAATTAGAGATACCAAGGGAACATTTAATGCAAAGATGGGCTTGATAAAGGACAGAATGGTATGGACCTAACAGAAGCAAAAGATATTAAGAAGAGGTGGCAAGAATACATGGAAGAACTGTACAAAAAAGATCTTCATGACCCAGATAATCATGATGATGTGATCACTCATCTAGAATCAGACATCCTGGAATGTAAAGTCAAGTGGGTCTTAGAAAGCATCACTATGAATAAAGCTAGTGGAGGTGATGGAATTCCAGTGGAGCTATTTCAAATCTTGAAAGATGATGCTGTGAAAGTGCTGCACTCAATATATCAGCAAATTTGGAAAACTCAGCAGTGGCCACAGGACTGGAATAGATCAGTTTTCATTCCAGTTCCAAAGAAAGGCAATGCCAAAGAATGCTCAAACTACCACACAATTGAGCTCATCTCACACGCTAGTAGAGTAATGCTCAAAATTCTCCAAGCCAGACTTCAGCAATACGTGAACCATGAACTTCCAGATATTCAAGCTGGTTTTAGAAAAGGCAGAGGAACCAGAGATCAAATTGCCAACATCCACTGGATCATGGAAAAAGCAAGAGAGTTCCAGAAAAACATCTATTTCTGCTTTATTGATTATGCCAAAGCCTTTGACTGTGTGGATCACAATAAGCTGTGGAAAATTCTGAAAGAGATGGAAATACCAGACCACCTAACCTGCCTCTTGAGAAATCTGTATGCAGGTCAGGAAACAATAGTTAGAACGGGACATGGAACAACAGACTGGTACCAAATAGGAAAAGGAGTATGTCAAGTCTGTATATTGTCACCCTGCTTATTTAAATTATGTAGAGTACATCATGAGAAATGCTGGACTGGAAGAAATACAAGCTGGAATCAAGATTGCTGGGAGAAATATCAATCACCTCAGATATGCAGATGACACCACCCTTTTGGCAGAAAGTGAAGAGGAACTAAAAAAACCTCTTGATGAAGGTGAAAGAGGAGAGTGAAAAAGTTGGCTTAAAGCTCAACATTCAGAAAACGAAGATCATGGCATCTGGTCCCATCACTTCATGGGAAATAGATGGGGAAACAGTGGAAACAGTGTCAGACTTTATTTTTGGGGGCTCCAAAATCACTGCAGTTGGTGACTGCAGCCATGAAATTAAAAGACGCTTACTCCTTGGAAGAAAAGTTATGACCAACCTAGACAGTATATTCAAAAGCAGAGACATTACTTTGCCGCCTAAGGTCCGCCTAGTCAAGGCTATGGTTTTCCCTGTGGTCATGTATGGATGTGAGAGTAGGACTGTGAAGAAGGCTGAGCACCAAAGAATTGATGCTTTTGAACTGTGGTGTTGGAGAAGACTCTTGAGAGTCCCTTGGATTGCAAGGAGATCCAACCAATCCATTCTGAAGGAGATCAACCCTCGGATTTCTTTGGAAGGAATGATGCTAAAGCTGCAACTCCAGTACTTTGACCACCTCATGCGAAGAGTTGACTCATTGGCAAAACTCTAATGCTGGGAGAGATTGAGGGCAGGAGGAGAAGGGGACGACAGAGGATGAGATGGCTGGATGGCATCGCGGACTCGATGGGCGTGAGTCTGGGTGAACTCCGGGAGATGGTGATGGACAGGGAGGCCTGGGGTGCTGTGATTCATGGGATCACAAAGAGTCGGATACGACTGAGTGACTGAACTGAACTGAACTGAACTGAAGTATTTAAAAAAATACTTAAATACTTTTAAAGTGTTTTAAGTATTTAAACATTGATAGCTGGCCGCTGGCATAATCAATCATTAATATATGGATAGCTGAATGACACTAAAGAAGTGAGAGAAAAATTCCAAAAGTGAAGCCTGTTTATATATACATGGCAGAGGAGAAGAATCTCACATAGTTTTACAGGTTCTGACATTATCATAACGTTTTAATTGTGATTATTGCTTGATAGACTATGGTTTTGATGAGTTAAGCTCAAATTTGCTTCTAAAACAAATTTTTTTTTACCTCCAAAAAAGTTTACTGCCTCTCTTTCCATACCTGTAAAATGAGGATGATATTGATACCTATCTCAAAGGGTTGTCAAAATTATATAAACCATTACATGCAGGTGCTCTTAAAGTGATCTCCATGTACATGACAAATGCTACAATTTGCATTACTGTCATGATATCTCAGAATAATTCTGTGTATCACATAAGAATCAGCATAATATATGTCCATTTCAATAAAGAGAACAATATAGTAGAAAATATCAGTACATGATATGGAAATTTCAAAATTTTTATCTTTTAAGAAATAAATTTCAAGTATTTGGAGATACGAAGTGACAGAAGACATAGTTTCGTACTTGGTTTAGGAAGATGCCCTGGAGGAGGAAATGGTAACCCTCTCCAGTTGCCTGGAAAATCTCATGGACAGAGTAGCCTGGTGTGCTCCATAGGGCCACAAAGAGTTGGACCCAGACAGGACTGAGTGAGTGAGCATGCACACTCAGAGGCACATAACACATCCAGAATGCTTCTGGCTTCAAAAAGCTTCAATGAAATATGTTTGCTTAAATATATTTTTTCCACCACAATGACCAAAAAACTTTGATTCAAGAGCCACCTTCCTTTACTTAAATAGAAGAAAAAGTATCATTCAATAATGTAAAACCAATTATATGAAGAGTATATAAAATGAACATGGATTATAAATTTGAAAGACTGCAGTATACCTTGATCCTCAACAAGAAAATTTCAGTTGTCAAAAATAAATAGGTATTTCCATCTCATTTAGGTACAGTTTAGATTTGAACACAACCAATTTGAAACTCATGTGTTGTCATCTTAATATTTAAATAAAAATAGTGATTCAGCTCACTCCTGAACTACAAATGTTTAGCAGAGTAAAAAATTTCAACATATAAAGTATTTTAAAAAATAATACAATGTAAAAGCACATAAGAAGTACTTTGTACTTTTCTATTTTTATGATAAAAGTATAAATAGTATCTTCAAAATATAAATGTTATCAATCCAATAAATCTAATCTAATATTTAATCTAGTCACATAGTATATCAATCTAATATTTAAATGTACATATATTAAACCATATGTACATATATCACTGGTGGCTCAGATGGTGAAGAATCTGCCTGCAATGCAGGGGACCCAGATCCCTGGGAAGATCCCCTGTAGGAGAAAACGGCAACCCACTCCAGTATTCTCACCTGGAGAATTCCATGGAAAAGGAGCTTGGCAGGCTATAGTCCATGGAGTCACAAAGAGTTGGACATGACATAGCAACTAACACTTTCACTTTCTTTCTTATTAGGCCATGAGATAAAATACATGAATTAATATAAGAAAATGACTTATTTTGGGACTATAACATGTGGCATGCATGCTAAGTTGCTGCAGTCGTGTCAGATTCTTGTGACTGTATGGACTGTAGGCTGCCAGGCTCCTCTGGCCATGATATTCTCCAGCCAAGAATAATGGAGTGGGTTCTCATGCCTTTCTCCAGGGGATCTTTCTGACCCAGAGATTGAAACTGTGTCTCCTGCAGTTCCTGCGTTGCAGCCAGATTCTTCACTGCTGAGCCACCAGGGAGGACCACTTTGGGACTATATTCTAGACAAACAGTATAAAAGAAAAAGTGTTCATTGCTTGGTATTACAATAACCATGAAACTATAAATTTTGCCTTATGTGTTAGGTTTATGTCTCCTCATAGCATAAATTACTTTTTCATATTAATGAAAGGAAGATAATTTGGAGGTTTTTATCTCCCTTGCACTTTCATTTACTTTATATTTAATACCAGCCAGAACACTGCTGTCATCTTTTTTGTACTGAAGATCAGATTAAATGAATCAAAACTTAGAAGAAATAAGAGGGATTCTTGTTTCTGAATAAATGACAATTCAAAATATGAGGGATGGAAAAGAGTAAGAGTTTCTTTAGAGTTTCTGTGGTGTTGGAGCTCATCAAGAACGGTAAAAAGACAAACTGATTTGTCATGATCTGATCTGAGAGACAGCAGTACCTTGGAGTGAAGTTGACAAACACATTATTAATTGAAGAGGTCCTGGAATTACAGTGCCTCCAAATACAACAAAAGAATCCAGCATTGTTTTGAATCACAGACTGTGCAAATAAAAGCAAAAATATTGAATCTTCTTTGATCAATGCAAGAATGTTCTCTCAATAAGTATGTTTAAACAGTGACTCACTGCAAATTTAATTATCAACTAATTTTTTAGCTATGATAGAAAAATATAAATCAAATTTCCAATATCCATTGGATCATAGAAAAAGCAAAGGAAGTCCAGAAAAACATCTACTTCTGCTTCATAGACTACACTTAAGTCTTTGACTGTGTGGATCGCAACAAACTGTGGAAAATTCTGAAAGAGATGGGAATACCGGGCCATCTTACCTGCCTCCTGAGAAATCTGTATGCAGTGAGTCAAGAAGCCACAGTTCAAAATGGACAAGGAACAAAGGACTGGTTCAAAACTGGGAAAGGAGTACATCAAGCCTGTATATTTTCACCCTGCTTATTTATCTCATATGCAGAGAACCTCATGCAAAATGCCAGGCTGGATGAAGCACAAGCTGGAGTCAAGTTTACAGGGAGAAATATCAATAACCTCAGATATGCAGATGACACCACCCTAATGGAAGAAAGTGAAGAGGAACTAAAGAGCCTCTTGATGAGGGTGAAAAATGAGGGGGAAAGAGCTGGCTTAAAACTCAACATTCAAAAAATGAAGATCATGGCATCCGGTCCCATCATGTCATGGCAAATAGGAAAAAAATAGAAACAGTGGGAGACTTTATTTTCTTGAGCTCCAAAATCACTGCAGACAGTGATTGCAGCAATGAAATTAAAAGATACTTGCTCCTTGGAAGAAAAATTATGATGAACATAGATAGCATATTAAAAAGCAGAGACATCACATTGGCAACAAAGGTCTGTATAGTCAAAGCTATGGTTTTTCTAGCAGTCATTTACAGATATGAGAGTTGGACCATTAAGAAGGTTGAGTACAGAAGAATTTATGTTTTTCAACTGTGGTGTTGGAGAAGACTCGAGAGAGCCTTGGGTTACAAGGAGATTAAACCAGTCAATCCTAAAAGAAATCAGTCTTAAATATTCATTGGAAGGACTGATGCTGAAGTATTTTGGCCACCTGATTCAAAGAGCCAACTCACTGGAAAAGACCCTGATTCTTGGAAAGATTGAGAGCAAGAGGAGAAGAGGATGACAGAGGGCGAAATGGTTGGATGGCATCATTGACTCAATGGACAACAGTATGAGCAAATTCTGAAAAATAGTGAAGGACAGGCAACCCTGGCATGCTGTAGTCTATGGGGTCACAAAGAGTCAGACACAACTGAGCCACTGAACAACAGCAACAACAACACATATATATGCATGTATATGTGTGTAGATAGATATATACTCCTGATGGTTAAAACCAGAAAACCAGGCATGTGGATTCCTTTTTTAGTATGGGTCTAGAAACAATTTCCTCTTCTTCTCAAAAATTAGGTATTAAAAGATTTTGGGAAAAGTAAAATATGCAGAAAATGATGTGGTGATTTAGTCAATCCTTTCTGTAACTTTCTATAACTTGAAGTAATATTTTTGTCATTAGGGCCTCTATTGAGCCTCTTGAGTAGGCCCTAACAGAAATGCCCACCTAGTTGGAAAGATGGGAAAAAGGGAGAACATTATCAAACCTAAAATTGTGAACTAAATTTCTTCCTAGTAAGAAGTATAATCTTTACCCAACAGATATAACTTTTTACCACTAACATCCAACAGGTGTTTTGAGTATCCTATAGGTCTTCAAAAATTTCCATGAAATTTCTCTGTGAAGAGTGTGTAACTCACTGTGCATACATGCTGTCACTTCATTCATGTCTGACTCTTTGCAACCCAAGAGACTGTAGCCCACCAGACTCCTCTTTACATGGGATTTTGCAGCATGAATACTGGAGTGGGTCACCATTTCTTCCTGCAGGGAAGAATTCCCAACCCAGGGATTGAACCCACATCTCCTGAACTGACAGGTGAATTCTTTACCACAGAACCACTGAGGGAGCCTGTACCTCACTATATTTCATTATTATACAACTGGGCATTACAGGTTCAGATTTGCCTGTCATAAATAATATATTTTCTCTTTTGTATGCCATGGTAGAAATACACAATTTTAATTAAGATACTTCACTATATGATAAAATCCATATTCCCTTTTCCTGTCATTGATAATTCTTAACTTAATAGGTTAATATTTATAATTTTTCATCTTTCCATAAAAAATAGTTGTTCCTGTTTTAAATTGTCTAGAACAAAGAATAAGATTACTCTTGTACAACCCTTATTCAGTATCAGTTGAGAGTCAAGGGTAGATGTGGAAAGAATAAAATTCATAAGCATCCCTTGTGAGCTGTTCACCCTTGAGACTCTTCAGGGATGGAATCATTAATTCAGGTTTGCCTGTTTCAATTTCTGTTTCTATCAGGAGGACGTAAGGTTATATTCTTTCATGAAGCAATTTACATAATGATTCAAAGTAAAGTTTCTAGGCTAAATTTTGTGGCACCCAGATAATCAGAAAAAAGTTCTAAAGGGATTAAGTAGATGTCTGAATAGCTAAGTTGCTGATGACATCAGGAAATTAAAAATTTTAATAAGGAACCAACTTCTTACACTGTCCAGCCTCCCACTTTCATTCAAGTTTTAAAATCCATACTTACTCCAAGAAGAAAATTGACTTTTCAGTGCTACATCCTGTTAAAAGTGATGTGAAGTTTCAAAAGTCATTTAGTAAGTATAAGAATGAACTGTTCATTTAGAACTTAGTTAAATTCTAACAATAAATCAAATTCCCAATAAATGTGTTCACTATTTCACATAGGATATCAGACAATATCCTACTTTGACCACCTGATGCAAAAAGCTGACTAATTGAAATGCTGGGACCCTAATGCTGGGAAAGATTGAAAGTGAGAGAAGGGGATGATAGAGGATGAGATGGTTGGATGTCATCACTGACTCAATGGACATGAGTTTGAGTAAATTCCAGGAGCTGATGATGGATAGAGAGGCCTGGCTTGCTGCAGTCCATGGGATCACAAACAGACATGAGTGAGTGACTGAACTGAACTGATCAATATAAGCCAAAAATTGTTTTGAATATAGTATTAGAAGTATCATGTCAGACACTTCAAAATATTAAGTGCATTCACTAATGTCAAGTTTTGAGTGTATTCAACATTTAAGTAACAGCATGTTTCACATGATTGTTAGTATTATGGCTGTAAATTTTTGGTAACTACCAAGTGTTCAGAGCTTAAGTACATACCCTATAGTTTTAAGTTCTTGGCCATATTTTCTTATTCATTGCTTATATATCTCTAACCCTGTTCAAGGTGCTGCTGCTGCTACTAAGTCACTTCAGTTGTGTCCAACTCTGTGTGACCCCACAGACAGCAGCCCATCAGACTCCACCATCCCTAGGATTCTCCAGGTAAGAACACTGGAGTGGGTTGCCATTTCCTTCTCCAATGCATGAAAGTGAAAAGTGAAAGTGAAATCGTTCAGTCATGTCTGACTCTTCGTGACCCCATGGACTGCAGCCTACCAGGCTCCTCCACCCATGGGGTTTTCCAGGCAAGAGTACTGGAGCGGGGTGCCATTGCCTTCTCTGAACCCTGTGCAAGACATTGTTTTAAATTCCATGTCTGAAAACTCCATCAACTGGATTGCTTTGGGGTCTCTTTCTGTTGTCCAATGAGCATATTAAGTGCTCAGATTTTGTTTTCTAATACCATTCTCCAATAAAAATAATGAAGATCTGTTGGAGAAATGATTGCTTCTAGAGCTGGAGCAAGAAACATGGAAGATGAAGCTGGAGTATCTTCTCATGCCAGAATGCAAAGAATTACTTCAAACCAATCAATCTATGGACAAACTTACATGAGAGTACATTAAAGTGGCAGAGGAGCCAAATGAATCCTCAAAGGCCAAAGGTGAAACATTTTAAGTAGAAAATAAAGAGCAACTGGATTATAACCCAAAGTATAAAATATTCTTTAATACATGCTGACATAAATAACTGATGGAATGAATCAATAAATAAGAAACAGAAGACCAATATAAGGAAGGATTCCGCACTATGTAGGCTCCACCCTAAATGCAGGAGAGAGTCACATTACACTTCTTTAGTGTGTCCTGAGCACAGTGACTCAACTTTCAAAACACACAGTCCAGAAGAAAAGAAAAATTAAAGATACTAAACAAGAAGGGGCAGGAGGGCAATATTATTTCATCTGGATATATCATTTTATGAGTTAAATTCAAAGTAAAAAATGCACTATTTTACTGGAGATATAGTGTAGGATGTGCAATCACAAATTTGAAAATCTCAGTGGCCAAATGTCTGCTTTGAGGACAGGTTTTGCTCTATTCAGAGTGACTGGCATAATATTTATTAACTGACTTAAATTCATTTGTATTAAAAATCAAGTGATATTTATTTGAAGTAAGTCGTAAAAATGTATGTCTTGTTTCAGAACATGCAAGAAGCTAAAATAATTCAAAATTCACAAAGCTTCTCCAAAAAATCACAAAAGGGAACTAATGACTTGAAAGAATTTAGAAATAAGAAAATACCCTGCAAGAATTAGATTTTTGCATCTAAAGTAACATTTGAAAGTCTTGACAATTAAATTCTGATTGGGAGCCATGTGTCACTGACAGGATGCCTTCCTTGAGCAAACTTTAATGATGTTCCCATGAATGGAATTCTCAACTAGTTCTCTATCTTTGAATGTCTGGTTTCATCTTTGCATCACCCAATTTTAATAAAAATCCTGCCAAGTTAGTTTAGCAAGACTCCCGACTTTCCATATCTGATCACATTTCTTACTCTCTAATCTTGATGTCCGTTTACCTTGTTCTGCCTTCAGCAAAAATCCTGTTTCAGTCAGTGTAACCCAAGTCCCTTTTCTGTAACCCAAGTCCCTTTTCACCTCTGATGCTTTCTCTCAGTATTTATCCATCCACTGATGCCCACCCTGCTCCTTGGTTATAAATCACCTTTGGCCTTGCTATATTTGAAAATGGGTGCAGTTCTAGGCAGATGTCTCTTTTTCCCATAATAATACCATTTTTACTATTTTTTATTACTCTCTGGATATATTTTTTCTTTGATACTACTACCAACAAAGAGATAATTAATGTGATTGCAACTAAAATAATAACAATAATATGAATTCTCTAATTACATCTGGAATAGACAACAAAAAACTACAATCTGAGAAAGCAAAGACGCATCATACAGTTTGTCTTTTTTGTTGTTATATTTTATGTCCAGATAGAGAAACCAGCTTCACTGAAGCAAAATATGAGTTTTGAAAATGAAATCTCAGTTCAGTTCAGTTCAGTCGCTTAGTCATGTCTGACTCTTTGCAACCCCATGAACTGCAACACACCAGGCCTCCCTGTCCATCACCAACTCCCGAAATCTACCCAAACCCATGTCCATTGAGTCGGTGTTGCCATCCAACCATCTCATTCTCTGTCATCCCCTCCTCTTCCTGCCTTCAATCTTTCCCAGAATCAGGGTCTTTTCAAATGAGTCAGCTCTTCACATCAGGTGGCCAAAGTATTGGAGTTTCAGCTGCAACATCAGTCCTTCCAATGAACACCCAGGACTGATTTCTTTTAGGATGGACTGGTTGGATCTCCTTGCAGTTCAAGGGACTCTCAAGAGTCTTCTCCAAGACCACAGTTCAAAATTATCAATTCTTCGGCACTCAGCTTTCTCTATAGTCCAACTCTCACATCCATACATGACCACTGGAAAAACCATAGCCTTGACTAGATGGACCTTTGTTGACAAAGTAATGTCTCTGCTTCTTAATATGCTGTCTAGGTTGGTCATAGCTTTCCTTCCAAGGAGTAAGTGTTGAAAATGAAATCTAGGTATAAGCAATTTTATACCAAACTTGAAGATGTGTTTTGCCAGAAGTTATTAAAGCCAAAAAAAAAAAAAAAAAGAATTGTTCTTGTAAAATAGTTTCTCAATAAATGTACATGGACATCTGAACTTGAGTCACCTGGAATAGTGACTTAAAAGAAGCATTTCTTGGATTCCTCCAGTGTGGTCCAGTGGTTAAGATTCTACTTCCCAATTTATGGAATGTGGGTCCAATCCCTGGTCAGGAAACTATAATCCCATATGCCACAACATAATCATTAAAAAAAAAAAAGAAAGAAACATTTCTGAACTCCATACTAGTCAACTGATCAAGAATAGCTGAGGGCATTTCTTTTGTACTTGAGTTAGGAACTACTTTTCAAGGGCCAGCAAATTGCTAATCTTAAAACAAAAACAAAACAAAACAAAAAAACACTCCACTTTGATAGTTACTATTATAACAAAGAGGTGACCCTGAAATAGGGATTTTTGTAAAGAATAATAACATGTTTGACTGACTATTCTGATTAAATTCAGAGACCAATTATTCATCTTTTTATTTAGAATTTCCTGTACAAAATTTAAGTGAAAATTTTCTGTCTGATAGAATGACCTATACTTTAATACTTTGTTGCTCTCTTTGTATCCTTTTCTCCCCTATATTAGCTATCTAGTCATACTTCCATGCACTAATAATAGCAATTGAAGGCATTTAGGTTTTGAAGCAGTAGCTGTAATTATATTACTTTTCCTATAAATAACATAAGGATTGATGCCTTTATGATGAAAATGAACCCAAGTGATTGAATATTTATGAATTGGAATCTTTTTGGAAGAGACTATGACAGCATTGAAAACATGCAATTACCAGAAATACCTACAGTGATTAAAATGTTAATTAATGACAGTTTCTTTTATTAGCATAAACAGAATCATACCACATATAGAAAAAACAAAATTCTCTTATACATTCTAAATCTCAGATTTATTCAGTAATTGAAGAAACTTTATTTTCAAATCAAATATGCCAAAGGAGTGAAATTATCTTTTTAATTAACTTTCAGACATCAAATATATAAAACTCATCATCGAATACTCATATATCAGATCTACCTAAATACACAAAAATTAATATAAAACATTTTAAAGTTCCTGAAAAGTTGATTTTTGTTATTCCTCACTATCAAAGCCAAAATACTTTGAAGTAATTCAACAGCAACATTCAACACCAATACTAAATTTATTCTAAAATTTTGCATGAGAATCAGTCTTCTAGACTAGAAAATATTTTTGTTCCTATTAATTCAATATACTAACTCAATACAATTTTCTATTTATTTTTGTTGTTCCTTGTGTTATGTTTTTGTTTCTTGTTTTGTTTATTCAATCACAGTTGAAGGCTTTAATCTGACTAGCAAGTGTTTTTTTTTTTTTAATATATGTCAAAAATTAGAGGTTTTTATAGTTGAGAGAATAGGTTCAATTATTCTAATATTTTACTATATGGTTGTTTCTCTTTAGGTTAAAACAATTCTGATATATGAGATTTTATTTTAACATTGTAAACTCAAACTGCTATGGGCACATATGATATAAAACACTACCTGTTTGTACCCCAATGTTCATAGCAACACTGTATAGAATTGCCAAGATACAGAAGCAACTTAGGTGTCCAGCAACAGATGAAAATATAAACACATGTACCCCAATGTTCATCGCAGCACTGTTTATAATAGCCAGGACATGGAAACAACCTAGATGTCCATCAGCAGATGAATGGATAAGAAAGCTGTGGTACATATACACAATGGAGTATTACTCAGCCGTTAAAAAGAATTCATTTGAATCAGTTCTGATGAGATGGATGAAACTGGAGCCGATTATACAGAGTGAAGTAAGCCAGAAAGAAAAACACCAATACAGTATACTAACACATATATATGGAATTTAGGAAGATGGCAATGACGACCCTGTATGCAAGACAGGGAAAGAGACACAGATGTGTATAATGGACTTTTGGACTCAGAGGGAGAGGGAGAGGGTGGGATGATTTGGGAGAATGACATTCTAACATGTATACTATCATGTGAATTGAATCGCCAGTCTATGTCTGACGCAGGATGCAGCATGCTTGGGGCTGGTGCATGGGGATGACCCAGAAAGTTGTTATGGGGAGGGAGGTGGGAGGGGGATTCATGTTTGGGAATGCATGTAAGAATTAAAGATTTTAAAATGTAAAAAATAAAAAACTAAAAATAAAAAAAAATAAAAAAAAAATAAATAAAAAAAATAAAAACACTCCAGAAACAAGGAAAAAAAAAAAAAAGAAAATATAAAGAAGATGTGGTGTATATATATATATATATATCTATATATATATCCCAATGGAATACTTCTTAGTCATACAAAACAATATACTTTTGCCATTTGCAGCAACATAAATGGACTTAGAGGTTATTATGCTAAGTGAAATATGTCAGAAAGACAAATACTCTATGATATCACTTATACATGGAATATAAAAATGGAACAAACTAGTGAATATAACAAAAAAAGAAGCAGACTCCAAGATACAGAGAACAAATCAGTGATTACTAGTGTGGATGGGGGTGGGCAATATAGGGTTTGGAAAGTGAGAGGTACAAGCTATTGGGTGTAGACAGATTGAAGGATGTATAATACAGTGAATATATTTTGTAATAACTATAATTTGGAAGCAACCTTTTAAATTTGTGGAAAAATTTTTAAAATTCATGGCTCAATAATGACTATATGTTTAATGCAATGCTTATTTATTTAGTAAAATAGATTTTTTTTTTTCTATACTTTCCTTCTGGAATCTTCTTATCATGGTTTGGTCACTGAGAATCATTATACATATATGTCTGTATAAGGGACTGGAATCCAAAAGTAGGAAGTCAAGAAACACCTGGAGTAACAGGCAAATTTGGCCTTGGAATGTGGAATGAAGCAGGGCAAAGGCTAATGGAGTTTTGCCAAGAAAATGCACTGGTCATAGCAAACACCCTCTTCCAACAACACAAGAGAAGACTCCACACATGGACATCACCAGATGGTCCACACCGAAATCAGATTGATTATATTCTTTGCAGCCAAAGATGGAGAAGCTCTATACAGTAAGCAAAAACAAGACCAGGAGCTGACTGTGGCTCAGATCATGAACTCCTTATTACCAAATTCAGACTTAAATTGAAGAAAGTGGGAAAAACCACTAGGCCATTCAGGTATGACCTAAATCAAATCCCTTATGATTATACAGTGGAAGTGAGAAATAGATTTAAGGGCTTAGATCTGATAGATGAGTGCCTGATGAACTATGGATGGAGGTTTGTGACACTGTACAGGAGACAGGGATTAAGACCATTCCCATGGAAAAGAAATGCAAAAAAGCAAAATGGCTTTCTCGGGAGGCCATACAAATAGCTGTGAGAAGAAGAGAAGTGAAAAGCAAAGGAAAAAAGGAAAGATATAAGCATTTGAATGCAGAGTTCCAAAGAATAGCAAGAAGAGATAAGAAAGCCTTCTCCAGTGATCAGTGCAAAGAAATAGAGGAAAAGAACAGAATGGGAAAGACTAGAGATTTCTTCAAGAAAATTAGAGATACCAAGGGAACATTTCATGCAAAGATGGGCTAAATAAAAGACAGAAATGATATGGACCTAACAGAAGCAGAAGATATTAAGAAGAGGTGACAAGAATACATGGAAGAACTGTACAAAAAAGATCTTCACGACCCGGATAATCATGATGATGTGATCACTCATCTAGAGCCAGACATCCTGGAATGTGAAGTCAAGTGGGCCTTAGAAAGGATCACTATGAACAAGCTAGTGGAGGTGATGGAATTCCAGTGAAGCTGTTTCAAATCCTGAAAGATGATGCTGTGAAAGTGCTGCACTCAATATGCCAGCAAATTTGGGAAACTCAGCAGTAGCCATAGGACTGGAAAAGGTCAGTTTTCATTCTAATCCCATAGAAAGGCAATGCCAAAGAATGCTCAAACTACCGCACAATTGCACTCATTTCACACGCTAGTAAAGTAATGCTCAAAATTCCCAAGCCAGACTTCAGCAGTACATGAACAATGAACTTCCAGATATTTAAGCTGGTTTTAGAAAAGGCAGAGGAATCAGAGATCAAATTGCCAACATCTGCTGGATCATAGAAAAAGCAAGAGAATTCCAGAAAAACATCTATTTCTGCTTTATGGACTATGCCAAAGCCTTTGACTGTGTGGATCACAATAAACTGTGGAAAATTTTGAGAGAGATGGGAATACCAGACCACCTGACCTGCCTCTTGAGAAACCTATATGCAGGTCAGGAAGCACCAGTTAGAACTGGACATGGAACAACAGACAGATTCCAAATAGAAAAAGAAGCACGTCAGGGCTGTATATTGGCACTATGCTTATTTAACTTATATGCAGAGTACATCATGAGTAACACTGGGCTGGAAGCACAATCTGGAATCAAGATTGCTGGAGGAAATATCAATAATCTCAGATATGCAGATGACACCACTCTTATGGCAGAAAGTGAAGAGTAACTCAAAGGTCTCTTAATGAAAGTGAAAGAGGAGAGTGAAAAGTTGGCTTAAAGCTCAACATTCAGAAAACGAAGATCATGGCATCTGGTCCCATCACTTCATGGGAAATAGGTGGGGAAACAGTGGAAACAGTGTCAGATTTTATTTTTCTGGGCCCCAAAATCAGTGCAGATGGTGACTGCAGCCATGAAATTAAAAAACGCCTACTCCTTGGAGGAAAGTTATGACCAGCCCAGGTAGCATATTGAAAAGCAGAGACATTGCTTTGCCAACAAAGGTCCGTCTAGTCAAGGCTGTGGTTTTACCAGTTGTCATGTATGGATGTGAGAGTTGGACGGTGAAGAAAGTTGAGCGCTGAAGAATTGATGCTTTTGAACTGTGGTGTTGGAGAAGACTGTTGAGAGTCCCTTGGACTGCAAGGAGATCCAACCAGTCCATTCTGAAAACGATCAGCCCTGGGATTTCCTTGGAATGATGCTAAAGCTGAAACTCCAGTACTTTGGCCACCTCATGAGAAGAGTTGACTCATTGGAACAGAGCCTGATCCTGGGAGAGACTGAGGGCAGGAAGAGAAGGGGACAACAGAGGATGAGGTGGCTGGATGGCATCACTGACTCGATGGACATGAGTCTGAGTGAACTCCGGAAGTTGATGATGGACAGGGAGGCCTTTCGTGCTGAGATTCATAGGGTTGCAAACAGTCAGACAAGACTAAGCAACTGAACTGAACTGAACTGAACTGATACATCACTATAGTTCATATTGAAAGTGTCATATTCTGATTTATAATTAGTCTATCTCAAAATCTAGCATGTCCTTAGCTTTTCTTTTTCTACAGTTTATATTCCAGGGTCCATCAGGTATATTAATTCCTGACACACATCTTCAAGCTCTGCACTTTTACCTAAAGCCTTACCAGAATTTTTACTTATCATTCTCATCCTCTCTTTTCTTGTTTCACTTCACTGCAGATATTAATAACTATTATTATGAGACTGTTACATTATTGCTGCCCTAGTGGCTCAGATGGTATAGAATTTGCCTGCAATGTGGGAGACATGGGTTCAATCCCTTGATCAGGAAGATCCCCTCAAGAAGGAAATGGCAATCCATTCCAGTATTCCATGGACAGAGGAACTTTACGGGCTACAGTCCAAAGGGTCTCAAAGAGTCTGACACAACTGAGTGACTAACAGACACACACAAATAAGCAAAGACCTTTACATACAATGTACTTCTTCTTGATCTTCCTACTGTCTGGAAACCTGTTTCCTGGTTTGTTCACCCATCTCCTTCAGATCTCTGATCATGTGTCACCTTTAAAATTGAGGTCTTCTGTGATAATAATATTTAAAAAGTAATAACAGTCTTATTCAGGCATTCTCTGTCTTCCCTTATCAACCTTATTTTTCTCCAAGGCCCTTATTACCTGGCTTACTATCTATTCTTAACATTATGTGTTTATTATTAGTCCCCTTCTATGAGAATGCAAGCAGTTAGAAACAAAGTAGATTGTAGATTTATTTATGTTTGATATTTGAACTATAACATACTGTTTGCATTCTAAAAAAAATTGTCAAATGGATTAATCAAGATTTCCATTCCATTCATTAGCAGTTTCCCCTTGTAAGAAACCAGGGATACAATATTACTAACAAGTTGTTTTAAGCCAAAAGATATTTTATTCAGTTGCTCTGGTTTTCAATGGTTGAACTATACTTGTATTTCAATAATGAACTGGTCAATAATAACTACTGAAATGTTATGTGAAACCACAGATACATTATTTAGCCTCTTTGAGTCTGAGTCTTCTTATGCATACAGTAAAAGATAGAACTAGATGTTTTTTCAATTTACATTCATTTGAAATATTGCTGAACAATATTTTAAAATCTGGTACATTCCTTTGTGGGGCATATTTTATGAGTGACATGGGTGGAAATCTTAATATTCACTAATAATAGCTTACATACCCCTTCTTCCAGGATCTCTACCTTACTCTTCAAAGCTTTGTCTTCTTTAATATTACATATTCTCTAAACCATTTTCTGTTTACTTCTCCTTATTGGATTCTAGAATATCAGTCCTTTTTAGGAGCAGTTGCAATCAATTGTGTTAGTTGTTTTATCACTAGTACCTTTCACAGAACACAAAACATAATATAAAATCGATAAGTATGTATTAGTATCAGCTAGCATTTATTAAGCCTTTTCTGTAAGTCAGGTACTGTTCTGTTTCACATACATGAATTCATTTAACACTCATAAAACCCTGCAGGTTTATTGCTGAATTAATAAAAGGAAGATTTGACACAGGGTTTGATAAACTTTTCAACTTATGAAACAGGTTGAGAACAAAATTATTGTACAAGAAATAATGTAATCTTGGAAGTTGACGGAGATGAACAGAGTAGACCAGAAAGCAAGAAAGGCCTTGAAATTCACTGCTAAAACAAGGAATCTAACCTTAAAGAGAAAACTAGGATGATAGGATAAGAAGATTTCTATCTGTTTTAGCTTGTCAAGGACATAGAATTGGCTGAGGGAAAAAGTTTCCTTGTGGAGAACTAAGAGAAGTTTAGGACAGTTATAATATTTCCAGAGGGGCTTCCCTGGTGGCTCAGGACTAAAGCATCTGCCTACCAAGTGGGAGATGCAGGTTCCATCCCTGAATCAGGAAGATCCCCAGGAGAAGGTAATAGCAACCCACTCCAGTATTCTTGACTGAAGAATCCCATGGAAGAGGGCCTTGGTGGGTTACTGTCCATGGGGTCACAAAGAGACAGACACGACTTAGTGACTAAACAACAATAGCAATGTTTTCAGACAAATAAATACACACATGCTGTGCTGTGTTTAGTCATTCAGTCATGTCCAGTCTTTGCAACCCCATGGAGCATAGCCCACCAGTCTCCTCTGCCCATGGGATTCTCCAGGCAAGAATACTAGAGTGGGTTGCCATTCCCTTCTCCAGGTAATCTTCCTGACCCAGGGACTGAACCCATGTCTTCTGCATTGGTAGGTGGATTCTGCACCACTGAGCCATCAGTTCAGTTCATTTCAGTTCAGTCGCTCAGTCGTGTCCGACTTTGAGACCCCATGAATCACAGCACGCCAGGCCTCCCTGTCCATCACCAACTCCAGGAGTTCACTCAAACTCACGTCCCTCGAGTTGGTGATGACATCCAGCCATCTCATCCTCTGTCGTCCCCTTCTCCTCCTGCCCCCAAATCCTCCCAGCATCAGAGTCTTTTCCAAGGAGTCAACTCTTTGCATGAGATGGCCAAAATACTGGAGTTTCAGGTTTAGCATCATTCTTTCCAAAGAACACCCCACGGGCTGTAGCGTACTAGGCTCCTCCATCCATGGGATTTTCCAGGCAAGAGAACTGGAGTGGATTACCATTTCCTTCTCCAGGGGATCTTCCCAATCCAGGGACAAAACCCAGGTCTCCTGCACTGCAGACAGACACTTTACTGTCTGAGCCACCAGGAAAGCCACTGAGCCATCAGGGAAGGCCAATTACTCATATACAGTTAAACAAATCAAATTAGAGCTATTTATCAATTGTTACATATTATCACAACAGTAAAACTGATAGTTTAGCAATCATTTGGAAGTCATCATGAGCAGTAACAACTTGTAACTAACATTTGTGGGAAAAGTGGTGGATATCTTGCTAACAATTTGTATAATCTTCACACTTGCTGTGCAGAGAGGTCACATTTAGTTACTGAGGTCACATCACTTGAGTAATGACTTCAGTAATGAGGTCACATGACACACATGACTTCAGTAATGAGTGTGTGTGTGTGTGTGTGTGTGTGCTTAGTTGCTTAGTTGTCTTACTCTTGTGATCCCATAGACTGTATGTAACCTGCCAGGCTCCTCTGTCCACGGGATTCTCCAGGCAAGAATACTGGAGTGGGTTTCCATTTCCTTCTCTGGTCACATGACAAAACTCAGCTGGGATTTGAAATCTTACCCATGTGATTTCAAATTCTCTGCTCTATTAAATATGTTGGTCTTTTTCATTTTTAAGCAACAGATTACTGATTTGTTTATTTTGAACAAAATCTTGAAACACACAAGTGAAAGAGATAAAAGCTCATTTTCTCCTTCTGGAGCTTCTCCATGGCACCTCTGTTCCATGGAGACCAGCTTAATAACTATTGTATTAGCTATGGTTCTTTTTTTATAAGAGCACACCTTCCAAAAAGACTCAATCCAAAAACATTCTCATTGAAACTTAAAAGTCATATGTGAACATAAATAAAGATGCTGTGATTAGGATATCAACAAAGACTTGATATCCATTAAGCTAAATATATTATGTATACAGTATAGCCAGAATCAGCTGCACAGTTGCTTCACTACTCCTCACCCTGAATTTAGATACTTTCCAGAAAAGCATTCTCTGAAAATCACTGTATTAAATGTGCTTTGAGCTGGCTCCTGTCCAGTGCTTACAAGAGATATGTGCACATTTCTTCTTAGCTCTTCATTCAGTGGCTGTGTTGGTAGAAAGAAATCAGTTGCTGTGGGTGAAAATACATCATGAAAATGGCAAATCCTACAAACCAGTGCTGTTTTCCAAGAGAGCCAATTAACATTTTCCAGCACACAAATGCACTCTGGTATGTTCTAAAAAAGAAAAAAAGAAAGGCTGCAGTATGTTTCTTTATCTTGCTTTAGAATATCTCACTTTAGGAACACCTTCTCTTTGACATGTGAAAGAAACCCTCATGTTAGAAATTACCATTGCATAGATTTTTGACAATGGACTAACTGGATTGGGTTTTTTATATAAATCGAAAAGTTTCTGGTTGCAAGATAATACTGTACTCTATAAACTGATGTGAAATCAGTATTCTATTTCATTTTCACTAACTTTTCAACATGATTGATGTAGACTCTTAATGTTGTTAATTTTACAGAACAAATTCATATTTAAATAGATACGCTTGTTAAGAAAGTGAAATGGCATCAAGGCAACTTAAATGAATGCCTGAAATAGCACTAGACAACCTGAGTTATTGGTCTGCATAATGTTTGATTACTTTGTAGATTTGCTTGGAAGCTCAAATATTCAAGAGCAAAAATAAGCAGTTACAACTTAAGGAGCAATTGATAAAAAATATGTGTATGTTTATATGAGTCACAGAATATGAACCTGCATATTTAACCTTCACTTTGGTTTATTTCAGTAAGCACCATTCAAATCTGAAGCTATTAACTTTCAGCAATACAATAAACTAATACCTTATATTTAAATCTTGATTCAGTCAATCTTGTAGATATGTCAGCCTTCTATTCATACTTCTAGGCCAAAATTTAGGTGGCAGGGTTAGAATTTAATGTAATTATTATTTCATTGTCTTCATTCAACATAGTAAAGTGTCAATCAAAAAAAGGCTAAAAAACAGTGCATTTTTAGTGTATACAAAGTAGTCTTTTAAGTGTTTTCCATATGTCATGTAGTTTAATATGAAAACCAAATAAGGCAGAATAGTTTCTCAATTTTAGTGGTGAAAGATTGTGACAGAGAGTTAACATAATGTGCCTGTTTACATTTCTAGTAGCCAAGAAAATTAAGGTTTGAATTAAATAATAGGTTTATAATTCACTTTGTTTTAACACTACACTATACTGCTGTTAACAGAAGTAATCAATAAACAATCTATAATTGGAATAGAAAATAGTTTTATTTGAGCCAAACTGAGGACTATAGCTGGGGAGAGATTCAGGAAGTACTTGAATTGTGTTCAGCCAAACTACATAATGGAGGAGGTTTATACAATGAAAAACTGCAAGGTTAAGAGTTGGTTATAAGAGTTGTTTTCCAAGAATTATAATTGGAGCTGGCAAGAATTAACTGTGCTCGTTAAGCAAGGATTGGTTGAGGTCCAAAATGATTGCACAGTTATACAGGGAGATTTTAAGACTGTAAGATTGCAGCTGGCAGCTGTTAGCTGATATTGTTTTGAGAAAACCTGATGGTGTCCTTGAGTTTAACATGCAGTTCAGAAAATGCAGGTTCTTGGTGATGCAGGAATTTAATCTGAAACTGCATCTACATTGGTCACCCAGTTTAATTTTGGGTGCCTGAACCATAGTTATTCCATTTTTATTTTTAAATGCTTTTTTTTCATAAGTAGTTAAAGCCAATTTAAGCATATGTTTTGTTGTTGTTTAGTCGCTAAGTCATGTCTGACCTTTTTGCAACCCCATGGACTGTAGCCTGCCAGGCTCCTCTGTCCATGGAATTTCCCAGCAAGACTACTGAAGCAGGTTGCCATTTCCTTCTCAAGCATATCTTCATGACCCCAGGGTGCAAACCTAGGTCTCCTGCATTAGCAGATGGAATCTTTACCACTGAGTCACCACAAAAGCCCATAATGCATGTTTAGCAGGCTGTAAGAAAGGCTGTTCTAGTTAGCATACTCTTCAAGCTGAGTCACGTATGTTAGGACCAGACAGGCGCCATGACAGGCTTCGAGGGGGCCAAGATAGGTCTAAGTCTCCTTTACAGAGGGGCTGAGTTATTGCCAAGGAGGAGCTGAGATCATCCTCCGCCGGTGCCAGGACTCGACCAATCAGTACACTCTCTGTAGCCTGGTTCAAGCTTATCATGACGAGGATGAAAACCCCCTGAGAAAGCCCGCGTGCGCGAAAATCTAGCCAATTAGTAGATGCTAAGGAACCCTTGCAACCAATCCGCCCCTGCCAACTCCCTGTCTTTGTCTTAAACCTATAAATACTGATGTAATTCAGGGCTTGGGGCCCTTGCTCCACTCCACTGCGCTGGATGTGACTTGGGCCCTGGCTCAAGCTAACAATAAATTCCCTTTTTGCATTTGCATTGCCGTGGATGTCTTGTTTTCTCAGCTGTGGGGACTTGGACTACGGGCATAACATTTGGGGGCTTGTCCAGGATCCCCTGAATGAGAAGAACAACACCTTCCAGGCATAAGGGAAGCCTCACTAGGAGGAAGTATATTTGGATGCCGGCATCAGGTCAGGGGGCAAAAGAGTCGCCCAGCCAGCATAAGTCCGAGGCCCAGCATTCGAGCTGGAAGGCAGCTGGTTCTGTGAGCCGTTCTGTAAAGGAATGGGTGAAAACGTTTTTCCCGATCCTGAGTCTGGTGGTCAGTGGACGCCCTTCGGTAAGGTAACTTTGGGAAACAGGACAACAGCAACCTGGGATAAACCTAGTTCAGTGTTTTCAGCCGATATTTGTTTGTCTACTGTCTGTCACTTGTCTCTGTGTGCTGGCGCCGTGCTTTTTTGTGTGTGTGCTTATTGTGGGTGTTGCAGTCATGGGTCAAAGTTATTCTACACCACTATCTGTAATGACTGACCATTTTTCCGATTTTAAGTCCAAGGCTCAGAATCTATCAATGCTAGTAAAGAAGAGCAAGCTAAAAACCCTATGCTCATCTGAGTGGCCGACATTTCAGGTCAGCTGGCCGCCGGAGGGAACTTCCGGCCTGCCGGTCATCCAGGCTGTTAAAGAAAAAATAATGGCTCCGGACCCTCGGGGCCATCCAGACCAAACTCCTTACATCCTAGTCTGGCAGAATCTAGTAGAAGACCCTCCTATTTGGCTGAAACCCTTTATTCATAACCCCCCCCCCCCCCCCCCAGTGCTTCTGTTCCACAGGTCCTGGTCATGGAGGCCTCTAAGGAAGAAGACTGGGAGGCACGGGAGAGCCGAAAGAAACCGATACTCCAGGAGTCTTCTCTATACCCTAGCCTGATTGATTTAGACACTGAAATCTCGCCCCCCCCCCCCAATATATCCCGCCACCTTTGCTCCCGCAGGTACCTCAGGTGTCGTCCAGAGAACAAAGGGGGGACCCAAAACCCTCGGCTCCACAGCAGGAGGGGGATCCAGCCCAGGGAACTTGCGGAAGGACCCGAGGGGGTGGAGACTCGTCTGACTACGGGACCCGAGAGACCCCTTCATCCACTGTTTGAGTGCTTCCTGTCCGGGTCAGGCCAGCAAATCCTGATGGGGAACAGAACTACCAATACTAGCCTTTCTCTACTAGTGACTTATATAACTGGAAAGCTCAAAACCCCTCTTTTTCTGGAAAACCCCAAGGCTTTATTGATCTTTTAGACACTATCCTGTTTACTCACAATCCTACTTGGAATGATTGTCAGCAGCTGTTACAGGTGCTTTTCACCATGGAGGAACAGGAGCAAATTCTGTCAGAAACACGGAAACATGTTCCCGGAGCAGATGGGAGACTGACCATGCAGCCCCACCTAGCGGAGGAAGGGTTCCCTTCCATGAAGCTGAACTGGGACTTTGAACGCGCTGAAGGTAGGGAGCGTCTCCGAGTGTACAGTCAGACTCTCACGAACGGCCTCCAGGCAGCCGCCAGGAAACCCAGGAATCTGTTGAAGGTAAATCTGATAAGACAGGAGCCAAACGAGAGCCAGGCAGCCTTCTTAGAAAGGTTAATGGAAGCCTTTAGGCAGTATACGCCCATGGACCCCCAGGCTAATGAGTCACGTGCAGCTGTTCTGTTAGCTTTCGTGAACCAGGCAGCTCCAGATATCAGGAGGAAGTTAAGAAGATAGAAGGGCTGGGGGAACTGTCAATACAGGATCTGGTGAGGGCAGCTGAGAAAGTGTTTAATAACAGAGAGACCCCTGAGGAGAGGGAGGAATGGATTAGACGGGAAGAAAGAGAATATGAGGAATGGATTAGACAGGAGGAAAGGGAATATAGGGCTGAAGAAAACTGGAGAAATCAAAAAGAGCTGGCTCAGATCCTTTTTGCAGGGAAGAGAAAGGGGCCCAAAGCCCTGAGAACTAAAGTCACTTGGTCGGGAGGAAAGGAAAAACCAGCTAGACCAGCCCTAAAGAGAGACCAATGCATTTACTGCAAACAGCAGGGACACTGGAAAAATGAGTGCCCTAAAAGAGATCTGAACAGAAAGACTGTAAGAAAGGAGGAATCTTCCCAAGGGACCCACATCTTATACGCAGGGGAAGATATTGATTAGGGGGGTCAGGGCCCGGCACCTCTCCCCGAGTCCTGGGTAACTATTAATGTGGAGGGGAAACTGGTGGGCTTCATGTTGGATACGGGAGCCCAATCAAAAATTTGGGCCAATGTCCAAAAAGACTAGCTTGGTCCAGGGAGCCACCGGGACAAAGAGATATTACTGGACTATTAAACGAAAAGTGGACTTGGGAGCCCAACGGGTGTCCCACTCATTTCTGGTGATCCCGGAATGTCCGGTCTCTTTATTAGGAAGAGACCTATTGGCCAAAGTCAATGAGCAAATTCACTTTGACTCTGGGGGGATATCAGTCACAGACGGGCTTGGACAACCAATTCATGTTTTATCCCTGGCACTGAGAGATGAATACAGACTATATTCACCGAAGCCCCCTGCAGCTGTGGATCCTGCTATGAAACAGTGTATTCAGAAATACCCTCTGGCCTGGGCAGGGATAGTGGGAGTAGGACTGGCTAAAAAAAGACCTCTCATTGTTGTTGAATTAAAAGCAAATGCTACTCCTGTGAGGGTGAAACAGTATCCCATGAGCCAGGAGGCCCAGCAAGGAATTATGCCACACATCCAGCGCCTCCTAAAGGCAGGAATTCTCAAAAAGTGCCGGTCCCCATGGAATACTCCCCTATTACCTGTGAAAAAGCCCGGGGGAACAGACTTTAGATCAGTCCAAGACCTTCGTGAAGTCAACAAACTGGTGAGTGACATTCATCCCACTGTCCCTAACCCATACACGCTCCTGAGCAGCTTGCCACCAGACTATGTCTGGTATACAATTTTAGACTTGAAAGATGCCTTTTTCAGCTTGCCTTTGGCCCCCCAGAGCCAGGAAATCTTCGCATTTGAATGGGCTGACGAGGACGGCCAAACTGTGGGGCAGCTGACCTGGCCTCGCCTCACACAGGGCTTCAAAAAGTCACCAACGTTGTTCAATGAGGCTCTGGGTGAAGATCTCTGGAGTAGGGAAGGGAGTCCTGACGCAGCAATGGGGACCTTGGAGATGGCCTGTGGCATATCTCTCTAAAAGACTGGATCCAGTATGGCCACCCTGTCTCTGTATCATCACGGCCACTGCTCTCCTTGTTCATGATGCTGACAAGCTGACTTATGGACAGCGTCTCCTGGTCTACACTCCTCATGCCATAGAGGGAATCCTCAAACAGCCACCGGGTAAGTGGATTTCTAATGCTCGCTTAACACATTACCAGGCCCTGCTGCTGGATGCTCCCCAGATACACTTTCAAACACCTTGTTTTCTGAACCCTGCCACTTTGCTACCCATACCGGAGGAGGACAGACCCCTCCATGACTGTGTTGAAGTGTTAGCTGAGGT
Source organism: Ovis canadensis (assembly GCF_042477335.2). NCBI lineage: Eukaryota > Metazoa > Chordata > Mammalia > Artiodactyla > Bovidae > Ovis > Ovis canadensis. The sequence goes on along the minus strand of NC_091261.1, from coordinate 36,209,078 downwards.
AACCGCCATACGAAAAGACCTCAGCGACTTGCCATTAGAAAACAGTGAGCTGGTATGGTTCACGGATGGGAGCAGTTATATAAAGGATGGACAGAGAAAAGCGGGGGCAGCCATAGTAGATGACACTGGAAGGATCATCTGGGCTGAGGCCTTGCTCCCTGGAACATCTGACCAAAAAGCAGAACTGATAGCTATGATACAAGCACTAGAGAGGGCAAAAGGAAAAAAAATCACTTTTTACACTGACAGCCGATATGCATTCGGCACTGTGCACATTCAAGGCCCCATATATAAAGAGCGGGGGCTCTTGATGGCAGAGGGAAAAGAGGTTAAGAACGTGCCTGAGATTCACAGACTCTTGGCAGTGGTCCACTTGCCCCAGGCAGTGTCCATAGTGCATGTCCTGGGGCCTCCAGAAAGGAGAGGATGCCAGAGCCCGAGGCAACAGTGCTGCCGATGCAGCAGCCCGTGAGGCAGCCGCTGGAGACCACGAAGCCCATGTACTGACTGTGGGATTGCCACCGCCAGGGATGGGAACACTTCCCCCAAGCCCCATATACACCCCCTCTGATTTGAGCTGGGTGCAAGATAATACCACCCGTCCTGCTGGCAAAAATGGATGGTATCGGGACCAAGATGACAACCTGTTGCTTCCTGCTGACCTGGGCAGACATCTCTGTACCCATTTACATCAAACCACCTGTTTGGGAGAGAAAAAGACTTTGACTCTCCTACAAACAGCGCAGTTGTGGTTTCCCCAACAGAAGAAAACCATACAGGATATAATCCGCACCTGCAAGGCCTGTCAGATGATGCGACCAGGAAAAGGACAGCACACAGGTGTAAGATATCGGAGGGAAAGGCCAGGACATCATTGGGAGATAGATTTTACAGAGGTAAGGCCAGGCAAGTATGGGTACCGTTACCTATTAGTTTTGGTTGATACGTTTTCTGGGTGGGTAGAAGCTTACCCCACTAAAAAGGAGACAGCGATAGTAGTAGCTAAGAAGCTCCTAGAAGAGATTATACCTAGGTTTGGGCTGCCAGCATCTATCGGCTCTGATAATGGACCTGCATTTGTGAGTAAAATTGTTCCGGGACTGGCCTCAGCCCTGGGGACCAAATGGAAGTTACATTGCGAATACAGTCCCCAGAGCTCAGGACAGGTAGAAAGAATGAATTGGACCCTAAAAGAAACTTAAAACTGGCAATAGAGACTGGTGGGGACTGGGTGATCCTCCTTCCCTTCACACTTTTTCGGGCACGAAACACCCCCTATAAACTGGGTCTGACTCCCTTTGAAATTGTATATGGAAGTCTGCCCCCCTTTTGTCCAGCGTTTGAGGGAACAACCAAACCACCTCTCTCACTAAGCACTTTCCAACAGGATGTGCTAGCTTTGAGTAAGGTGCATAAACATATCTGGTCATTGGTACAGGAAATTCATGAGGGCCAAAATGAAGGAACGATCCCGTCTCATAATATAGGCCCGGGAGATTGGGTCTGGGTTAAAAGACACCAGTCAAGGACTTTAGAACCAAGATGGAAGGGCCCTTATATTGTTCTTCTTACCACCCCTACTGCCCTCAAGGTAGACGGAATTGGACCCTGGGTACATTGCAACCACGTGTGATAGGCCACTCCAGAAGAACAAGAGAGGACTCAAAGAGGATGGAAGTCAACACTGCATCCCTTCAATCCCTTAAAATTGAAGCTCGTCTGACAGCAGATCTTGGATGGGTCACTCTGACTCTCCTGATGATGGCTGGCCTCCTCGACCCCGGAACTGCCAGCACTGACCCACATCAACCTGTCAAGATCACCTGGAGACTTCAAAAAGGGCTGATGCGAGAGGTACTCAATACGACGACCGAGACACATCCTCCTAACACCTGGTGACCTGACTTATACTTTAACCTCAAGGACTTGGTGGACACCCCTTGGTCAGTGCCTCTGATCCGATATAGAGGTTTTGGGGCATGTCCTGGTCATAAAAGTGACAGGGAAACTTGTGGGGGTATACAACATTATTTCTGTAGGTCATGGAGGTGTGTGACTTCAAATGATGGGGTAAGGAAATGGAAAACTAGCAACTGAGATTTAGTCAACTTCTCCTTCACTCAGCCTTTGCCAAGAGATGAAACCGAATTCTATGATCAGGAAGATGAGATATCTAAAGATGAGATTGCTCAGGTAAAATTAACGTTTAACCAGAAGTTGGCTATGCAGGAAAAGTCTTGAGTGTCTGGATTATCTTCGGGTTTCCAGCTACAGGCCAATTGGTTCAGTGTAAAACCTGGGGGAATCCTGATTATGAGTCAGATCATAGAACCTATCCAAACCCAAAGTGTGGGCCCCAATCAGGTCGAAAATCCGGGCCCACAAAGAGTGTTTAAGGCAGATCCGACTCAGAGGGCTACAATTCTGAGCCCTACACCCTCCGTTTCCCGACCAGGAGGCCAGCCTAATATAGCAGAGGCCCTCGACCTCTTGTCCCCCACCTCCAACCTAGAAACGTCAGACCCGTTATGGGATCTAGCTAAAGCAGCCTTTAAAGCCCTAAACAATTCTAACCCCAGAGCAACTCAATCCTGTTGGCTCTGCTACACTCTTCACCCTCCCTTTTATGAAGCGATAGGCTTAGATGTTTCTTGCAACCTGTCCACCAGCTCAGGTCCACCTCAATGTCACTGGAGAAAACATAGGGTCGGTCTCACTATGAGAGAAGTTTGGGGAAGAGGACTTTGCTTAGGTAAAGTTCCACTTGAAAAGACTCCCTTGTGCACCCGAACAGTCAATCTCACAGAACTGGACCAAATAAAGTGGATTGTGCCCAAGGCAGGGGGATGGTGGGTCTGCTCACATACCGGGCTGACTCCGTGTCTATGTGCGTCGGTCTTTAATCCGAATAGAGAGTTTTGTGTATTAGTGACTGTAATGCCCAAAATCTTATATCACCCAGAAGAAGCTATGTATGACTATTGGGCCAAGGAGACTATAGATCAGTTAGGGAAAAACAGAGTTGAGAGAGCCTATCACAACCATCATGCTAGCAAACATGTTCAGTCTCGGGATTGCCGGGGCAGGGACAAGAATAACATCCCTGACTGTGCAAAATCAGGGATTCACGTCCCTACAAGCAGCAATAGATAAAGACATTACCCATATAGAACAGTCAATAGGCTACCTTGAAGAATCCCTAACTTCACTGTCAGAAATGGTTTTGCAAAACAGAAGGGGCCTAGACTTGATCGCCCTACACCAAGGCAGATTATGTGCGGCCTTGGGAGAAGAATGTTGCTTTTTACGCAGACCACACTGGGGTGGAGAGAGAGAGTCCATGGCAAAATGAGAAAAAGATTAGCACAGCAGAAGAGAGAGTAGGAAGCCCAGCAGGGGTGGTTTGAGTCCTGGTTCCATCAATCTCCTTGGCTAACAACACTAATTTCTACCCTACTCGGACCGCTCATTATAATCCTACTCATTCTAACTTTTGGCCCATGTATTCTAAATAAATTAATAACTTTTGTAAAAGAACAAATCAGTACCATTCAGGTAATGGTACTGAGGCAACAATATCAGGCAGTGTCTCAGAATGGAGAGGAAGATTCCTCTCAAGGATCAAAAGACAGGGGGGAATTTTAGGACCAGACAGGCGCCATGACAGGCTTCAGGGGGACCAAGGTAGGCCTAAGTCTCTTTTACAGAGGGGCTGAATTATTGCCAAGGAGGAGCTGAGATCATCCTCCGCTGGCGCCAGGACTCGACCAATCAGTATACTCCCTGTAGCCTGGTTCAAGCTTATCAGGATGAGAATGAAAACCCCCTGAGAAAGCCTGAGTGCGTGAAAATCTAGCCAATTAGTAGATGCTAGGGAACCCTTGCAACCAATCCTCCCCTGCCAACTCCCTGTCTTTGTCTTAAACCTATAAATACTGCTGTAATTCAGGGCTTGGGGCCCTTGCTCCACTCCACTGCGCTGGATGTGACTTGGGCCCTGGCTCAAGCTAACAATAAATTCCCTTTTTGCATTTGCATTGCCGTGGATGTCTTGTTTTCTCAGCTGTGGGGACTTGGATTGCGGGCATAACAATGTATAAGCCAGAAGGACACCCCCATAACCCAAGATGTGAAAATTTCTTCCTTAAGTTCTTATGAAATCATGTGGTGATTCTCATATTTAAAAGAATGTATGATAGTTTAATAGATGGAGAGATAAAGTAAAGCTATTCCTTTACTATTAAATTAGTTAAGAATAAATAAATAAACAGAGTTGTGGCCAACTCTTTGTGACCCCATGGACTACACAGTTCATGGAAGTCTCCAGGCCAGAATACTGGAGTGGGTAGCCTTTCCCTTCTGTAGGGGAATCTTCCTAATCCAGGAATCGAACCCAGGTCTTCCACATTGCAGGTGGATTCTTTACCAGCCAAGCCACAAAGGAAGCCCAGGAATACTGGAGTGGATAGCCTATCTCTATCTTCCCAACCTGGGAATCCAGCCAGGGTCTCACACATTGCAGGTGAATTCTTTACCAACTGAATTATCAGGGAAGTCCATAAATAAAGTCTGCCAATCGACATTAAATAATTTACTAGGAATAATTTAAAGTTTAGTAATTAACATTAAATACTTTATTTTATTTATTTTATTTTGAATTTTCTTTCTTACTCGCAATTTTTAAAAATTTGGCTTTTTGTAACAGAGCATATACACTGAGATTCCAAAATGTATGAAGAATTTCTTACTTTGAAGAACCTGAGGTTTGGTAAAGAGAATGGCATGCGACTCAGAGGTGTTATCCCTGGAACTGCTTATAGTACCACCTGGATGAGATTTTAGATTTTTCACTTGTTGTGAAGCACATAAGTGAGCCTCATATAGATGTAGGTATGTTAAATTGTTTTATTTGAAAGGGAGAATGTAAATCATTGGCTTATTGGCCAAAGGTTCTAAAGTAGGATCATTGTTGCACCCCATGGACTATAGCCCACCAGGCTCCTCCGTCCATGGGATTCTCCAGGCAAGAATACTGGAGTGGGTTGCCATTTTCTTCTCCAGGGGATTTTCCTGACCCAGAACTCTAGTACCCTGTTAATTGCTCTCCATCAACATGGAGAATGCTCTCCATTCTTTCAACACTGCTCACAGGTATGACATTGTTTAAGCTGTGTTCCATATCAGGTCAATCTCGTCAAGTATATCAGGGGAGCCCCTTGCCTTTAGGGCCTGTCTTCCCCATCAGGTAGAATCTGTGCACTACGGACAGCCCAGGGCTTCTCCCAGAGTAATACCCATGGGTGACCAGCTAGTGCTGGGCCAGGAGGTAGCTCCTGGTATTCTCAGCCTGCCCCTCATGGTATGGACACTCTGCTCTGTGAATGGGTGGGGGCTAGGACAGGGGCAGGAGCAGTTGCTGCCTCGTACTTCAGTTTGCTGCTCCTGAGACAGATCTGCTTCTCTGGGTGTGCAGTTCTGGGTAGGGGAAGGGAGATGGGTTCTTTCAGCTGTACCTGCATAGAATACAGCATCTCTAACACAGGACCTTGTTTCTGATGAGAAAACTTCTACCTGCTCTCACTGAAGTGAAACTGTATCCTTAGACTGGGCTTCAAGGTGGAGGGAAAGGAAATCCTTGTCTTCTTGATCATAGCCACCTAGAGTAGAACACAGGAGTGATTTCTGAAACATGGAACAAGCTGTGTGGAGGAACACAGCATTTAATATTTCCCTCATGGCTCAGATGGTAAAGAATCTGTCTGCAGTGCAGGAGCCCCAGGTTTGAACCATGGATATGGAAGACTCCCCTGGAGAAGGGAATAGCAACCCACTCCAGTATTCTTGCCTGGAGAATTCCATGGACAGAGGAGGCTGGTGGGCTACAATCCATGGGGTTGCAAAGAGTCTGACACAACTGAGCAATTATCACTTTCACTTTTTGCACTTATACAGGGATTGAGAAACACTAGATTTAAATTTCGATGACCTGAATCTCTGATCTCACTGTAATCAAGACACCTCATTTAATCTCCCTAGGCTTCAATTTTCGATTAGAAAAAAGAAAATTAGATATTAATTTTTGATGTCACAGATATAACCACAACTTCTATTATTTTTGGTTACTAATTAAATATCATTCATAATTTTAAAAAATAGCTCTGTTCTATTTCAGATTTATCCATTAATTTATTCATTCATTTAGAAACAGATTTTGATTGAGTATCTGCTCTGGTCATAGTACAGGCTACAAACACATCTCAATAACCATTATAGGAAATTACCTTTGGTTTCTGGATAATAATTTTAGATGTGTACACTTAAGCCATAATTATATTACTTAATTTGGCCAAAGTTTTTTTGAAATAATGAACAATAACAGGATCATTTGAAATTGTGGTGGAGGAAGAATCAAGCAGTTTGAATACTAGGAGTTACAGACATTTCACTCTAACCCTGAAAACTAAACATGTTAATTTATCAATTATTTATTCATTTCATTGAACTGTTGAATTATATTAGACTATATTTTGCATATTTAAAGTTTTTTTCACAGCAAGAAATACTTGGGGATTAAGAATCCATTATTATTCATAAATGCACATTGAGATTTCAATCACACTGAAACTGTTTGACCCCAAATTCAAAGTCTTCTAATGATTTACAAATTGAATACTAAAGTCACTTTAAAAGTTGTGTCTGACTCTTTGAGATCCCACAGACTGTAGTCTGCCAGGCTCCTTTGTCTATGGGATTCTCTAGGCAAGAATACTAAAGTGGATTGCAATTTCCTTCTCCAGGAGATCTTTCCAATCCAGGCATCAACCCCATGTCTCTTATGTCTCCTGCACTGGCAGATGGGTTCCTTACCACTGGCGCCACCTGGGAAATGGGTCCCCATTTAAATTCAATAGTTTTTGTTATCTGAGTTTGAATATACAGCCTCAGACACTTTGTATGTTTATTCTACTTCCCGTTGTATTTTGTTGCTGAATACTAAAGCTACTGCAGTAAATACTAAAGCCCCTTTAGTTATGGGCAGACCTTAAATACTTGCTGTTGTTTTGACAAGTTCAAAAGAATATCTTTTAAGATTAATTCATATTTAGCATTTTATTTTCATAAAGCATTTCATACTTTAAATATCTTATTTGCCTATGGTTAGATGAGGAAATGGCCCATGATTAAAGGATAAATAAGCTAAAAATTATAAACTTCTACATTAGATTCAATTAAAATGTATGCTAGACACTGTAGACATTAAGATACTGTCTACTTCCATAGATGCTTTAAATATACAAGACTGCAATATAAACAAAAATACATAAGTGCCTAGTTGGAAATTTAGATTTTAAAATGTTTGAAAAAAAATAATTCTGGCTGGTCATTAGTTATTTATTCATTTGATTCAATAGATAGATATTGAGAGCCCAGATATTCACTGACCCAGTAGTTGAAGATAATCTTAAAATCACCATTTCTTTGTGAAATAGAAAGACATATTAAACTATATTAAGGAGAAATGTTTGATGGTTCAGTGGTGTAGAATGTGCTCATGCAACTTAGAAGATATAGCATGTGAACTCTATTTTAAAGGCTGACTTGGAAGATTCATCAACAGTAGACAACTGAAATGTGTATTCAAAGCAAAAGGAACAGTGCTAACATCAGCAAAGGGTTGTATAAGCTATCTGGATGCTATTAAAAGAAAATTTGGCTTTATTCTGTAAAAATTATGAATCATTGTCAGTAATTATCAGATGAATCATTTAAATTGGATAATGAAAAGTTCAGATGAGCTGTTTTCTTTTTATTTAAATAGCAGCAAAAAAGGGCTTTAAATTTATTTTAATCATCAACATAGCAATCAGTTGTATGCAATTTGCTTTGGTTTACTTGGCAAAATCAACATACAATGTCACTTTAATAGCTTTTCAGAATAATGAGAATGATGTTTTATTACCAATTTATTAATATAATAAAAAAATGTTATAATCTCAAGTAATGTGCAAAAAATGACAAAATTCAACTCCCTTTCATGGTCAAAATACATTCAATAAACTAGAAATAGAAAAAATAACTTCAATATAATAAAGCCCAAATATTTAAAAACCACACTTATTCAGTGGTGGAAGACTAAATGTTTTTCACTAAGATCAGGAATAAGACAAGTATTTTTACTTTCACCACTTCTCTTTAACATAGCACTGGAAGTCCTAACCAGAGCAATTAGGTAAACAAACACACAGACGAAAAAAAAAAACCCCACCAAAATTGGAAAGGAGGCTGTGTCTCTTCACAGGATAACACAGTCATATTTAGAAAGCCTAAAAGAATCCAAACAAGTGCATGCGTGCACACACACACACCTGTTAGAACTAATAAAGAAATAAAAAACTAATAAAGAACTAGTAAAGAAATTTCAGTTCAGTTCAGTTCAGTCACTCAGTTGTGGTCTGACTCTTTGCAATCCCATGAACCACAGCTTGACAGGCCTACCTGTCCATCACCAACTCCTGGAGTTCACCCAAACTCATGTTCATTGAGTTGGTTATGCCAACCAACCATCTCATCCTCTGTCATCCCCTTCTCATCCTGGCCTCAATCTTTCCCAGCATCAAGGTCTTTTCAAATGAGTCAGCTCTTCGCATCAGGTGGTCAAAGTATTGGAGTCTCAGCTTCAACATCAGTCTTTCCAATGAACACCCAGGACTGATCTGCTTTAGGATGGACTGGTTGGATCTCCTTGCAGTCCAAAGGACTATCAAGGGTCTTTTCCAACACTGCAGTTCAAAAGCATCAATTCTTTGGTGCTCAACTTTCTTTAGAGTCCAAATCTCACATCCATACATGACTACTGCTACTGGAAAAACCATAGCCTTGACTAGATGGACCTTTGTTGACAAAGTAATGTCTGTGCTTTTTAATATACCATCTAGGGTGGTCATAACTTTCCTTCCAAGGAGTAAGAGTCTTTTAATTTCATGGCTGCAATCACCATCTGCAGTGATTTTGGAGACCCCCAAAATAAAGTCAGCCAGTGTTTCCACTGTTCCCCCATCTATTTGCCATGAAGTGATGGAACTGGATACAATGACTTTAATTGTCTGAATGTTGACCTTTAAGCCAACTTTTTCACTCTCCTCTTTCACTTTCATCAAGAGGCTCTTTAGTTACTCTTCACTTTCTGTCATGAAGGTGGTGGAATATGTGAGGTTATTGATATTTCTCCTGGCAATCTTGATTCCAGCTTGTGCTTCTTCCAGCCAGCATTTCTCATGATGTACACTGCATATAAGTTAAATAAGCAGGGTGACAGTATATAGCCTTGATGTACTCCTTTTCCTATTTGGAACCAGTCTGTTGTTCCATGTCCAGTTCTAACTGTTGCTTCCTGACCTGCATATAGGTTTCTCAAGAGGCAGATCAGGTGGTCTGGTATTCCCATCTCTTTCAAATTTTCCACAGTTGATTGTGATCCACACAGTCAAAGGCTCTGGCATAGTCAATAAAGCAGAAATAGATGTTTTCCTGTAACTCTCTTGCTTTTTTGATGATCCATCAGATGTTGGCAATTTGATCTCTGGCTCTTCTGCTTTTTCTAAAACCACCTTGAACATCTGGAAGTTCACGGTTCACATATTGCTGAAGCCTGGCTTGGAAAATTTTGAACATTACTTTATTAGCATGTGAGATGAGTGCAACTGTGTGGTAGTTTAAGTATTCTTTGGCATAGCCTTTCTTTGGGATTGGAATGAAAATTGACCTTTTCCAGTCCTGTGGCCACTGTAGAGTTTTCCTTATTTGCTTAATTTCAGGGTACAAAATTAACATTCAAAAATAATTTATGTTTCCATACACTAATGTGGAATGATACAAAAAGAAAATTAAACAATCTCACAATAGCATGAAGTATAAGATAAAATACTTAAGAATGTGTATATATATATACACACACAAGTGCAATATAAAATACTTATTATATTGTATATAATTATATTATATCATATATTATTATATATAATATTTAACATATAATTAATATTGTATCATATCATATTATATAAATGTAATTATATATAATATAATCTATATTATATATTATACTTTAATATAAATTATAATATATAGCATGAAAATATAAATATTTAATATATTATATTATTAAATATATATAAATATATAACATAAAATAAATTATCATATGCTATAATTTTAATATAAATATATGTAATTAATATTATAATATTAAATAAGATAAAATATAAAATTATATATTATAGATTGCACATGCATTGTGTATGTATATATGTATTGTATGTGTATATATAGTATATATATGTATAGGTGTATTGTATGTGTATTGTATATATAGTATTATGTATTATTATTATTATATATTTATCATATATATAAATACTTATATAATATATACTTATGTATATTATATATATATATATATACACACACACACAAGTTTAAGATAAAATACTTAAGAATACATATATATACATATGCACACACACACACACATATGCATGGACTTCCCTGGGGGCTCAGTGGTAAAGACACTGCCTGTCAGTATAGGAGGTGTCGGTTTGACCCTTGGGTCAGGAAGATCCTTTGGAGAAGGAAATGGCAAGCCACTCCAGTAAATTCCATGGACAGAGGAACCTGGTGTGCTATAGTCCATGGAGTCACAAAACAGTTGGAAACAACTGTGCAACTAAACAACAACAATTATATATCTATCTATACATAGATAGATAGAGAGAGAGAATATAGAGCCAAGGAATAAACTTTCTCATATGTGGTCAAATGATTTTTACATGGGTGCCAATAGGAAAAGAATAATAATTTCAATAAATTATGTTGTTAAACTGGACATCCAGATGAAAAGCAATGAAGTAGGATTTTACAGTATAACATACAAAAAATAACTCAAGATGGATCAAAGACCAAAGCCTAAGAACTAAATCTATAAAACTTTAGAAAAAATATTACAGGGAGACTTTATTGCATTATATTTGGCAATGGTTTCTTGAGTCTGACACCAAAAACACAGGCAACAGAAGAAAAAAATAGTAGTTAGATTATGTAAAAAATTTTAAACTTTTATGCTTCAAAGGACACTATGAATAGTTAAAAGGCAATGCTTGGAGTTTGAGAAAATCCTTCTAAATCATATACCTTCTAAGAGATTACGATCCAGAATATATAAAGAGCTTATACAATTTAAAAGCAAGAACAATACAACCTGATTTTTAAATGGATAAAGAACTTCAATAAACATTTTTCAAAAAGTGGTATACAAATGGCCAGTAACTGCATGAATGACGTTCAACACTAGCAATCACTAAAGATGAGAATCTAAACTATAGTGACAAGCCATTTAATACCCATTAGGATTATTCTTGTAAGATAAAAGAAACAAAGCAAAGCAAACAAAGAAAAGGTATTTTTGGAAAAAATCATAAAGCAAGCAAAAACAAACAAACAAAGCAAAATGAAAAACCCAGAAAATAATTGTTGCTGAGAATGTAAAGAAATTGGAACCCTTCTGCCTTGTGCATTGCTAAGAATATAAAATGATGCAGTTGCTATAGAAAACATAATGGCATTTCCTCAAAAATTAGCTATAGAATTGCCATATGACTGAGCATTTCCACTTCTGGGAATATAGCCAAAAGAATTAAGAGCAGAGACTCAACCAGATATTTGTTCATTCATGTTCACAGCAACATTATTCACAATAACCCTAAGAGGGAAAGAGCCTGAGTGTCAACGGATGGAGAGCTGAATAAGCAAAATGTGTCAAGTACATAAAATGGAATATTATTCAGTCTTATAAAGACAGAAATTCTGACACATACTATAACTGGTATGAAACTTGAAGGCATTATGCTAAGTGAACTAAGCCAGTCACAAAAGGACAAATCTTATGCAATTCCACTTATATGGGGAATCTAGAAAAGTCAAACTCTTAGGGTTAAATACTAGAATGGTGATTGTCACCATTCTTATATTTGTATGGAAGGTATGGGGAATGAAGTATTTAATGTGAATAATTTCAATTTGGGAAGAAGAAAAAGTTCTGGAGATGGATGGTGGTGATGTTTGCCAGACGATGTGAGTATAATGAATGCCGCAGTCCATGTGTGTGCACGCTAAGTTGCTTCAGTCATGTCTGACTCTTTGCAACTCTCTGGACCATAGCTGTATCTTCCAGGCCCGTCTGTCCATGGGGAATCTCCAGGCAAGAATACTGGAGCAGGTTGCCAGGCCCTCCTCCAGGGGATCTTCCCGGCCCAGGGATTGAACTGGTGTCTCTAACATCTCCTGCATTAGGTGGTGGGTACTTTACCACTAGCAACACCTGGAAATTAAAAGTATCAATATGGCAACTTTTGCATAATCTTTCATGTAGATTATTACTACATATTAAAAACTTAACCATTAATCTGTATACTTCTCTATGTGTTCCAACAGATATATACCTCTAGTTTACCATCGAATCATCATGGACTATATTAATTCTAAAGGGTCACACTTTATGGTACTCATTCTCCAAGTAATAAGGAGCTCTTGTTTAATTGAATTTGTAGCAAACTGACAAAAATAGAACATATTTTGTTCAAGATTCTAACATCTTTTAGAGGTGGTATAATATCACCTCTAGGTTAGAATTTGACTAATTATGATATTCATCTTTATGCAAATAGTACCTGGGAGCAAATCACATAGGGCAGAAAAGTAACTATTTATATTTAGTCCCTCTTTCCCAATACAAAAACACCATGTAGTGAAACTGAAAGGATCCTAAATATTTGGGGGTTATATAAAAATTCCCAATACCTGTGTTCTAAGTGGTCCTAAATATTTGGGGATTATATAAAAATTCCCAATACCTGTGTTCTAAGTGTTCCTAAATATGTTGGGGTTATATAAAAATTCCCATTACCTGTATTCTAAGTGGAGATACAATATCCTATGCTTTGCATTAAGGAGTTCAGTTCAGTTCAGTTCAGTCTCTCAGTCATGTCCAACTCTTTGCAAACCAATGGACTGCAGCACACCAGGCTTCCCTATCCATCACCAACTCCTGGAGTTTACTCAAACTCATATCCATTGAGTTGGTGATGCTATCCAATCATCTCATCCTCCTTCGTCCCCTTCTCCTCCTGCCCTCAATCTTTCCCAGCATCAGGGTCTTTTCAAATGAGTCAGCTCTTCACATCAGGTGGCCAAAGTATTGGAGTTTCAGCTTCAACATCAGTCCTTCCAATAAACACCCAGGACTGATCTGCTTTAGGATGGACTGGCTGGATCTCCTTGCAGTCCAAGGGACTCTCAAGAGTCTTCTCCAACACTACAGTTCTAAAGCATCAATTCTTCTGTGCTCAGGTTTCTATATAGTCCAACTCTCACATCCATACATGACCACTGGGAAAACCATAGCTTTGACTAGATGGACCTTTGTTGCCACAGGGGCAGGGGGTCTGGGTGCAGCAGACCTGGGTATGGCATAAGCCCTCTTGGATAAACTTGAGATTAACCCCACCATAGAGCCATCAGAGCTTACACAGGACTGGGGAAATAGACTCTTGGAGGGCACAAACAAAACATTGTGTGCACCAGGACCCAGGAGAAAGGAGCAGTGACCCCACAAGAGACTGACCCAGACATGCCCATGAGTGTCCAAGAGTCTCCAGAAGAGGCATGGGTCAGTGGTGGCTTGCTCCAGAGTCGGGGGCACTGAATGCAGCAGTGTGTGCATGGGACCTTTTGAAGGAGGTCACCATTATCTTCATTACCTCCACCATAGTTTCACCTCAGGAAAAGCAACAAGGAGTTCATTTAGGTACGATTTAATAAAACTAATAAAGTGTGGCTGTTCTTTCATCACTCAAATATGGAACACATTGTGCTGAAAAATATCCCAAAGGAATAATTATCATATGATAACCATATCCTCTCTTCTTATTGTTAATTAAATTAATTAATTAATGGTCTTTCCCCACGTGGACTTGATTTAATGTGCTGCATATAATTAGCAGTTCAGGAAATAGAGATGAGATGATTTTGTTCATGGTTACACAAAGCCATGATACAATGAACTTTGTAATAATGCAACTGGAGAGAAAGAGATATTGATTTTTTTAGAGAAGTGTTCTTTGTTGAAGAGAAAGATAACACAGGAAGAGAATATTATTGGCTGAAGTCTACTAAATAGATATAATTAATATTAAAGCTGTTTGAAACAACAGAAGCTGTTTGGGAAATAAAGTGGAATCCATATATTAATATTCATGAATTTATTTTACCCATTGATGGGTAACATAACCTGATGGTTGAGTGCACCAACTCTGGGACCACAACACACCTCCTCAATTTCAGCTCTGCCATGTAATGGTTGGATGATCTTTGGAAATACACATTGCTTACATAACAGTAAGTTTCTGCAAATATGGATAATAATAATGCCTGCATAATGGGGCTAATGTGAAAGGTTCAAAGAGTAAAGTGTGTAAAACAGTAAAACCATGTACCTGGAATAGTATAACGATTAATGATTTTTATATCATTATATCATCCTATTTTTACCATTCTACTTATTTACTGAATTCTATATATACATGTAGAAAATAAGTTATGGGCACATACATCAAACTCTTGACAAATAACTAGATAGGTGCATATCAGGGAAAACAGCAGGGAAAAAAAAAGTCACCAGAAGAGATCTTTTTTTTTTTTTAGAGAAAAATAAACAGTATTTATCTAGTTTCTATTAGATATCTTAAAATTGTTTCTCTTTTTAAATGGTCAGCATATGCATAAAAGAAAATGTGATTTTTTCCTTATGCCTGTTAAGTAAATTTGAATATATGCATACGAAACAAGAACAAATCAATATGGTAAATAAAATAAAACTAATATTGATGTTGTTCTCTAATAAACTCTTTTAACATTATAACATAACAATCAGTTTTAGAAGACACTTAAAGATAATTTGGATTAAACGTTTCAATTCATATTTCTCTCTTTGCTGGGGGAGCCGTGAAGAGATATCCCAAGTCCAAGGTAAGAGAAACCCAAGTAAGAGGGTAGGTGTTGCAAGAGGCATCAGGGGGCAGACACACAAACCATAATCACAGAAAACTAGTTAATCTAATCACACAGACCACAGCCCTGTCTAACTCAATGAAACTAAGCCATGCCTTGTGAGGCCACCCAAGATGGGCGGGTCATGGTGGAGAGGTCTGACAGAATGTGGTCCACAGGAGAAGGGAATGGTAAACCACTTCAGTATTCTTGCCTTGAAAGCTGCATGAACAGTATGAAAAGGCAAAATGATAGGATACTGAAAGAGGAACTCCCCAGGTCAGTAGGTGCCCAATATGCTACTGGAGATCAGTGGAGAAATAACTCCAGAAAGAATGAAGGGATGGAGCCAAAGCAAAAACAATACCCAGCTGTGGATGTGACCAGTGATAGAAGCAAGGTCCGATGCTGTAAAGAGCAATATTGCATAGGAACCTGGAATTTTAGGTCCATGAATCAAGGCAAATTCAGTTCAGTTCAGTACAGTCACTCTGTCGTGTCCAACTCTTTGCAACCCCATGAATTGCAGCACGCCAGGCCTCCCTATCCATCACCAACTCCTGGAATTCACTCAGACTAACATCCACCGAGGCAGTGATGCCATCCAGCCATCTCATCCTCTGTCGTCCCCTTCTCCTCCTGCCCCCAATCCCTCCCAGCATCAGTCTTTTTCAAGGAGTCAACTCTTCGCATGAGGTGGCCAAAGTACTGGAGTTTCAGCTTTAGCATCATTCCTTCCAAAGAAATCCTAGGGCTGATCTCCTTCAGAATAGACTGGTTGGATTACCTTGCAGTCCAAGGGACTCTCAAGAGTCTTCTCCAACACCACATTTCAAAAACATCAATTCTTCTGCGCTCAGCCTTCTTTGTAGTCTAACTCTCAAACCCATACATGATCACAGGAAAAACCATAGCCTTGACTAGACAGACATTAGTCAGCAAAGTAATGTCTCTGCTTTTGAATATACTGTCTAGGTTGGTCATAACTTTTCTTCCAAGGAGTAAGTGTCTTTTAATTTCATGGCTGCAATCACCACATGCAGTGATTTTGGAGCCCCCAAAAATAGTCTGACACTATTTCCACTGTTTCCCCATCTATTTCCCATGACTGGATGCCACGATCTTCATTTTCTGAATGTTGAGCTTTAAGCCAACTTTTTCACTCTCCTCTTTCACTTTCATCAAGAGGCTTTTTAGTTCCTCTTCACTTTCTGCCATAAGGGTGGTGTCATCTGCATATCTGAGGTTATTGATATTCTTCCCGGCAATCTTGATTCCAGCTTGTGTTTCTTCCAGTCCAGCATTTCTCAAGATGTACTCTGCATATAATTTAAATAAGGAGGGTGACAATATACAGCCTTGATGTATTCCTTTTCCTATTTGGAACCAGTCTGTTGTTCCATGTCCAGTTTTGACTGTTGCTTCCTGACCTGCATATAGGTTTCTCAAGAGGCAGGTAAGGTGGTCTGGTATTCTCATCTCTTTTAGAATTTTCCACAGCTTATTGTGATACACACAGTCAAAGGCTTTGGCATAGTCAATAAAACAGAAATTGATGTTTTTCTGGAACTCTCTTGCTTTTTCCATGATCCAGCAAATGTTGGCAATTTGATTTCTGGTTCCTCTGCCTTTTCTAAAACCAGCTTGAACATCAGGAAGTTCACGGTTCATGAATTGCTGAAGCCTGGCTTGGAGAATTTTGAGCATTACTTTACTAGCATATGAGATGAGTGCAATTGTGCGGTAGTTTGAGCATTCTTTGGCATTGCCTGTCTTTGGAATTGGAATGAAAACTGACCTTTTCCAGCCCCGTGGCCACTGCTGAGTTTCCCAAATTTGCTGGCACATTGAGTGCAGCACTTTCATGGCATCATCTTTCAAGATTTGAAATAGCTCCACTGGAATTTCATCACCTCCACTAGCTTTGTTCTTAGTGATGCTTCCTAAGGCCCACTTGACATCACATTCCAGGATGTCTGGCTCTAGGTGAGTAACACACCATCATGATTACCAGGGTCGTGAAGATCTTTTTTGTACATTCCTCTGTGTATTAATGCCACCTCTTCTTAATATCTTCTGCTTCTGTTAGGTCCATACCATTTCTGTCCTTTATCGAGCCCATCTTTGCATGAGATGTTCCCTTGGTATCTCTAATTTTCTTGAAGAGATCTTAGTCTTTCCCATTCTGTTGTTTTCCTCTATCTTTGCATTGATCGCTGAAGAAGGCTTTCTTATCTCTTCTTTCTATTCTCTGGAACTCTGCATTCAGATGCTTTTATCTTTCCTTTTCTCCTTTGCTTTTCACTTCTTTTCTTTTCACAGCTACTTGTAAGTCCTCCCCAGACAGCCATTTTGCTTTTGTGCATTTCTTTTCCATGGGGATGGTCTTCATCCCTGTCTCCTGTACAATGTTACAAACCTCATTCCATAGTTCATCAGGCACTCTATCTATCAGATCTAGGCCCTTAAATCTATTTCTCACTTCCACTGTATAATCATAAGGGATTTGATTTAGATCATGCCTAGTAGTTAAACAGGAGAAGGCAAGAGTGAACATCAACATTCTAGGAATGAGTGAACTAAAATGGACTGGAATGGGTGATTTTAACTCAGATGACCATTATATCTACTATTGTGGGCAGGAATCCCTTAGAAAAAATGGAGAAGCCACCATGGTTAACAAGAGTCCAAAATGCAGTACTGGATGCAATCTCAAAAATGACAGAATGATCTCTGTTCGTTTCCAAGGCAAACCATTCAAGATCACAGTAATCCATGTCTACGCCCCAACCAGTAACACTGAAGAAGCTGAAGTTGGAAGGTTCTATGAAGACCTCCAAGACCTTTTAGAACTAACACCCAAAAATGATTACCTTTTCATTATAGGGGACTGGAATGCAAAAGTAGGAAGTCAAGAAACACCTGGGGCAACAGGTAAATTTGGCTTTGGAATAAGGAATGAAGCAGGGCAAAGTCTAATAGAGTTTCACCAAGAGAATGTGCTGGTCATAGCAGACACCCTCTTCCAACAACACAAAAGAAGACTCTACACATGGACATCACCAGATGGCCAACACCGAAATCAGATTGATTATATTCTCTGCAGCCAAATATGAAGAAGCTTTATACAGTCAGCAAAAACAAGACTGGGAGCTGACTGTGGCTCAGATCATGAACTCCTTATTAACAAATTCAGACTCAAATTGAAGAAAGTCGGGAAAACTGCTAGGCCATTCAGGTATGACCTAAATCAAATTCCTTATGATTATACAGTGGAAGTGAAAAATAGATATAAGGAACTAGATCTGATAGACAGAGTTCCTGATGAACTATGGATGGAGGTTTGTGAAATTGTACAGGAGACAGGGATGAAGACCATCCCCATGGAAAAGAAATGCACAAAAGCAAAATGGCTGTCTGAGGAGGCCTTACAAGTAGCTGTGAAAAGAAGAGAAGTGAAAAGCAAAGGAGAAAAGGAAAGATAAAAGCATCTGAATGCAGAGTTCCAAAGAATAGCAAGAAGAGAAAAGAAAGCCTTCTTCAGTGATCAATGCAAAGAAATAGAGGAAAACAGCAGAATGGGAAAGACTAGAGATCTCTACAAGAAAATTAGAGATACTAAGGGAAAATTTCATGCAAAGATGGGCTCGATAAAGGACAGAAACGGTATGGACCTAACAGAAGCAGAAGATATTAAGAGTAAGTGGCAAGAAGACACAGAAGAACTGTGCAAAAAAAGATTATCACGACCCAGATAATCACGATGGTGTGATAACTTACCTAAAGCCAGACATCCTGGAATGTGAAGTCAAGTGGGCCTTGGAAAGCATCACTATGATCAAAGCTAGGGGAGGTGATGAAATTCCAGTGGAGCTATTTCAAATCCTGAAAGATGATGCCATGAAAGTGCCACACTCAATATGCCAGCAAATTTGGAAAACTCAGCAGTGGCCACAGGACTGGAAAAGGTCCGTTTTCATTCCAATCCCAAAGAAAGGCAATGCCAAAGAATGCTCAAACTACTGCACAATTGCACTCATCTCATATGCCAGTAAAGTAATGCTCAAAATTCTCCAAGTCAGCCTTCAGCAATACATGAACCGTGAACTTCCTGATGTTTAAGCTGGTTTTAGAAAAGGCAGAATGAGAGATCAAATTGCCGACTTCTGCTGGATCATGGAAAAAGCAAGAGAGTTCCAGAAAAACATCAATTTCTGTTTTATTGACTATGCCAAAGCCTTTGACTGTGTGTATCACAATAAACTGTGGAAAATTCTGAGAGAAATGGGAATACCAGACCAGCTGACCTGCCTCTTGAGAAACCTATATGCAGGTCAGGAAGCAACAATTAGAAGTGAACATCGAACAACAGACAGGTTCCAAATACGAAAAGGAGTGTGTCAAGGCTGTATATTGTCACCCTGCTTATTTAAGTTATATGCAGATTACATCATGAGAAACACTTGGCTGGAAGAAGCACAAGCTGGAATCAAGATTGCCGGGAGAAATATCAATAACCTCAGATATGCAGATGACACCACCCTTATGGCAGAAATTGAAGAGAAACTAAAACGCCTCTTAATGAAAGTGAAAGAGGAGAGTGAAAAAGTTGGCTTAAAGCTCAACATTCAGAAAACAAAGATCATGGCATCTGGTCCCATCACTTCATGGGAAATAGATGGGGAAACAGTGAAAACAGTGTCAGACTTTATTTTTGGGGGGGCTCCAAAATCACTGCATGTGGTGATTGCAGCCATGAAATTAAAAGACACTTACTCCTTGGAAGAAAAGTTATGACCAACCTAGATAGCATATTCAAAAGCAGAGACATTACTTTGTCAACAAAAGTCCATCTAGTCAAGGCTATGCTTTTTCCAGTGGTCATGTATGGATGTGAAAGTTGGATTGTGAAAAAAGCTGAGTGCCCAAGAATTGATGCTTTTGAACTGTTGTGTTGGAGAAGACTCTTGAGAGTCCCTTGGACTGTAAGGAGATCCAACTGGTCCATCCTAAAAGAGACCATCCTGGGTGTTCATTGGAAGGATTGATGCTGAGGCTGAAACTCCAATACTTTGGCTACCTCGTGCAAAGAGTTGACTCATTGGAAAAGACCCTGATGTTGGGAGGAACTGGGGACAGGTGGAAAAGGAGATGACAGAGGATGAGATGGCTGAATGGCATCACTGATTCGATGCACATGAGTTTGGGTGAACTCTGGGAGATGATGATGGACAGGGAGGCCTGGCATGCTGCAATTTATGGGGTCACAAAGAGTCGGACACGACTGAGCAGTTGAACTGAACTGAACTTTGCACATAGATGAGTATGTGTGCATGCTAAGTCACTTCTGTCATGTGTGACTCTTAGCAACCCTATGAACTGTAGCCCTCCAGGCTCCTCTGTCCATGGGATTCTTCAAGCAAGAATACTTGAGTGGGTTGCCATAACCTCTTCCAAGGGATCATCCTCCTTCAAGGGATTGAACCCTCATCTCTTAAGTCTCCTGCATTGGCAAATGGATTATTTTCCATGGATGGGTATACTTAACATTGATATATATACTAATTTCAACATATTCTCAAATGCTATTTCTGCCTTTTGCAACTTTGGACTTTCCTCTTAGTATTTTTTTAAATTTTTTAAAATATAAATTTATTTATTTTAGTTGGAGGTTAATTACTTTATAATATTGTGTTGGTTTTGCCATACATCAACATGAATCCACCACAGGTATACACATGTTCCCCATCTTGAGCCCCCCTCCCTCCTCCCTCCCTGTACCATCCCTCTGGGTCTTCTCAGTGCACCAGCCCCAAGCATCCAGTATCATGCATCAAACCTGGACTGGCGATTCATTTCATATATGATATTAGATATGCTTCAATGTCATCCCACCTTCTCCCTTTCCCACAGAGTCCAAAAGACTGTTCTAACATCTGTGTCTCTTTTGGTGTCTTGCATACAGGGTCATCATTACCATCTTTCTAAATTCCATATATATGTGTTAGTATGCTGTACTGGTGTTTTTCTTTCTGGCTTACTTCACTCTGTATAATAAGCTACAGTTTCATCCACCTCATTAGAACTGATTCAAATGTATTCTTTTTAATGGCTGAGTAATACTCCATTGTGTATATGTACCACAGCTTTCTTATCCATTCATCTGTTGATGGACATCTATGTTGCTTCCATGTCCTGGCTATTATAAACAGTGCTGCAGTGAGCACTGGGGTACACGTGTCTTTTTCGTCTTAGTATTTTACATGAAGTTGTTCACTAATTTCTTCTTACAGATTTCATTTTACCTGTACTTTCCCTCTGTATTCCTAACATCAGTACACTCCACCACCTCCATTTCTTATCTGATCACCTTCACGTATGTTGCTTTGTCATTCTCGTTTCTTCACTTTTTCTGACTCTGCTTCCAGGTTGCAGAAATTCTATCTGCTAGTCATCCTATTATCACATCTTTATCCATTCTCTTCTATTCGAATGCTATCCTTGCTTCAGATTTCTAGAAATTTTATTTTTTACTGCATTGCCTATTGCATTATATTTTGTATTTATGAATTTTTATCTTTTCCCTCTAGTTTATTTTTTTCTTCAATGGCCCAAATTTATTTTTAACCTTATTTTAAGGGTTTTTTTTTAACCTTCTATATGTTTAAATGTGTTACTTCCCTAAATGATACTTAATGCATGAACAGGTGGAAAGTTTGGTAAGGTGTAAAAAGATGAGGCTAACATCTATTTCCAGCATCTAATCCAAACATAATTCTTGTTCATACTGGTGTATGTAAATGCATGCATGTATATATTATATACCAATGTTATAAATATATAAAACACACAGTAACATTATATATATATATATATAGTTAGTGTTAGTCATGCTGACTCTTTGTGACCCCATGGACTGCAGCCCACCAGGCCCCTCTGTCCATGAGATTTTCCAGGCAAGGATACTGGAATGGGTTGCCATTTCCTTCTCCAGGGGATCTTCCCAACCCAGGGATCAAACCTGGGTCTCCTGCACTGCAGGCAGTTTCTTTACCGACTGAGCTACAAGGGATGTCAGGGTTTCTCTGTGTTTTGTATGTATACAATATTTCTATTCAAATTACTCTCCTTTCAAATATTCATAATGGTAAAATCTTCTTAAAACTTTGCTTGACTTTCTTCCTTTCAGTCACTACCTTGGCTAAAAGATTTTGGTACTAGTAGATGTTATGATCAAGGAAGAGAGGCTGGGAATTTTAAAAGGTGTGAAGGGGTGTATGGTCTCAACCCCAAGCACCTTCTATTTCTCTTTGCATTGAGTGACCAGATTGTGTGTTTATAATTTTTGTGTGAACAAGCAAGACTGTTTGGCCTGCAGTTTTATATTTTACCAAGCCAAAACCTATTTAATGTAAAATTATTTCATTTTCCTGAGTCTGCTTCTACATTATTTTTATTCCCTTCACCCAGTAAAACATGTCCACTTACAGTGTATATGTAAAAAGATATCATATTGTTGATGTAGTCTTAAAGCTACTTTTTAATCTATAATTACGATTACAATACATGTTCACACAGTATACAGATATACAGTAATGATATATCATTTACGTTACTATTCAACCCTCTTCTAGTACAAGTGCACTGTGGAAATTGGTCTGAAAGTCTTTCTGACCCCACTTTTAACTCTTCACACCATCCCAAAATAGAGTATATGTTATCTTCATGTATCCCCAAAATCGCTTTGTCAAGAAGTGGTTCTGAGTCATTATTGTATCCCATATCTGCTACTCTGAACTATATGACAAAGTTTATGATAACAAAGGACAGTGTTCTCTAATCCTCCACAACTAATGCCACATTCACCTTACTTTATATATCTTCCTGATGTGGAGAACTGGTTAGATGATGTCTTCATAGCAAAATCCTCAGAAGTTCTGGTTCCCTCACATGTCATTCATGTCCAACTCTTTGCGAACCCATGGGCTCTAGCCTACCTGGATCTTCTGTCCATGGAATCCTCCAGGCAAGAATACTGGAGTGGGTAGCCATTCCCTTCTCCAGGGAGATCTTCCCAACCCAGAGACTGAACTCCTGCATTGCAGGCAGATTCTTCAAAATTTGAGCCATAAAAATTTGCAGTTTTATGAAACAGTTGACATGAAGCAGCATTATTGATGATTTTCCTGTAAGA
Source organism: Ovis canadensis (assembly GCF_042477335.2). Classification (NCBI taxonomy): domain Eukaryota; kingdom Metazoa; phylum Chordata; class Mammalia; order Artiodactyla; family Bovidae; genus Ovis; species Ovis canadensis. Next base: position 36,185,785 of record NC_091261.1, on the reverse strand, counting down.
GTTTGAAGTCTTATTTTGTACCATTTGACATAACATTTAGGATTATTAATTTTACTTTTGAAGTATTTTTTCTGTTTAAAGACCAGAATTACATCAATGGGCAGATGACATATTTTCTGCACTCATGTTACTGATGGGAAACTTCTTTCTTGGAGCATTTTAAATAAATCTGTTTTTAATTCATGTCTGTGCTGTTTGTGTTACATGGCTGGACTGCTCACCCAGATTTATTTCTGGTATTATACTATTTTATCTAAATGATCATCAGTGCCTTTTGCAATTCTGATTACCCAGGGGATTACTTGTCTGACAACCAAACCACCTGCCCAGAAGTAAATAATGCTGCAGCTGCACCAATTGTCAGGATTTATTTTCTTAGAGTCTTACTATGGTAATATGTGTCCTTTATAATCTCAGCCATTATATTAGTAAGATATATGTGGAAGGATTGAAATATACATTTATATAAGATCTTAATTCCTGCAACACATCCTTATGTCAGCTCTATATTAAATCCTATAAGCAGATACTCAATCTAGGCATACATTTCTGCTAGAACCTAAATCTGTGCATATCTTAAGTAGTGAAACAAAATAGTATAGTTAAAATCCTTAATAAAATGAAGAATTTTAACAAAATTATGGCCAATATACCATGCCAACTAGGTAATAGTTATCTTCAAGAAATTGCAGCAAATATGTTCTTTCTGATTGTCAAAAAGGCAAGTGTCAGTAGAGACTTTTTTTTTCCCTACTTAACAACATAAAAACGCTAACAAAAACTTTGAAACCACTAACATCAAATTTCATACTTTATAGGAATTTTCCAGGCCAGAATACTGGAGTGGGTAGCCTTTCATTTCTCCAGGACATCTTACCAACCCAGGGATTGAACCCAGGTCTCCTGAATTGCGGGTCGATTCTTTACTGGCTGGGCCACAAGAGAGCCCAATAATACAGGAGTGGGTAGCCTACTCATTCTCCAGCAGATCCTTCCTCCAGGAATCCAACTGGGGTCTCCTGCATTGCAGGTGGATTCTTTACCAACTGAGCTATCAGGGAAGCCAGGTAAAACACTATATTAATAGAATTTAAAATATTTTTATGACATTTGATAAAAATGCTTTCCTTTTTTTCCCCTAATATTCATTTATTTGGTTCATTTTAAGGAATATCAATCTATCTATGGGCTTCTGAGGTGGCACAGTGGTTAAGAAACCACCTGTCAACTCAGGAGACACTGGTTCCATCCCTGGGTTCCAGAAGATCCCCTGGAGTAAGAAGTGGCAACCCACTCCAGGATTCTTGCCTGGAAAATTCCACCAATAGAGGAGCCTAGTGGGCTAGAGTCCATGGTGTCTCAAAGAGTTGAACATGACTGAGCACCAGAGTGTGCACACACACACTCATTTTTTCTTAGTGAATATAATGAAATATATGTATATATTAATTATTGATATTATATATAACAAACATATTAAGTATATTTATATTGGCATATTCCATAAGGAAATATAAATTTATTTATTATTATTCTTACAATACCTTGTGTGTGTGTGCTGTGCTCAGTCATGTCCAATTCTTTGCAACCCTACAAACTGTAGCCCACCATATGTTCATGGGATTCTCCAGGCAAGAATACTGGAGTAGGTTGTCATTTCCTGCTCCAGGGGATCTTCCCAATCCAGGGATCAAAACAATATCTCTTGTGTCTCCTGGATTGACAGGTGGATTCTTTACTGCTGAGCCACCTAAAAGGGAGCATGATAAAACATTAACTCTCTATATTACTTTACACCTTTTAAAGAGATTAACATGTAGCAACTGGCTAATACTAACAGAAAAGTATGATAAACATATGCAGAAGCTGGAAGTGAAAAGAGACCTAATTATTAGAACTATAAATACAAATAAAATTATATCTCCCACACCATGTGAACTTTGAAATAAGTACAGAGGTTTAATGATGTCACCAGGAAGCCAGGCTCTTTTGATCTGTTTGCCTTACTTTCTTTGGGATATGCCTATTACCCTCACTGTCCTGGTCAAGCAAAAGAATCTGGAAATGGGAGCTAAACTCTGAAGCCTGCAGCATGTGTACATCTTCTCTGGCAGCTTATCTTTCTTCATTTAACTATTAGCTTAAAATTTCCAGTAAGTACTCATAGACCAGTCTGAGTCTTCAAATGGCTGCAAAAGCCTATTCTGATGTGAAAGGACATTATTTAACATTTTTCTATTATCCATTATTCATAGTTTCTCATCCTTAGCTAGTACAAATGATTAATGATTACACCTGAACTTCTGTTTTTCTGCATATATATAAAGATATCTGTGGGGATTTTTCTTGAAATCTATGTTGTTTTGAAAAATAATGTGCACATTTGAAAATGTTGATAAACATTTAAATTGTCACTCATGGTCTTTAAAAGTTGACATTTCTACCAATGCTAAAGTGTCAAATTACCAACCCGAGTATATTCTACTTATAACACGTTTTTTTATTTTTACCAGTCTGATAAATGACAGTGTGTACTGTGTATGGCTTTGTCATTTGCCCCAGAAATAGATTCCTGTCTTTTGCTGAAAAAAGCCTGAGTACCTGGATCTAGGGTTCCTTATGAGTTCTCATTAACTACTGAAGCTTCCCCTTAATCATTCAGTTTTATCTCTGTGACGGTTCTGTTGCCAGATGCTCAACTTCTACAACCTAGTGTCTTGATGACTTGATGACTTTGCCTTGACAACTCATCTCACTGCTGTGGGTCAGTCTGAATCTTTACAGCAGGTCACTGCTAACTTTTTGTCAGCATAATTTTTTTTTTCATTGAAACTTTTTTTTTCAATTCTTAAAACTCAGTATATCATTTAGCAATTAAAACAAATCTCTAAAGCTGGGCTGGATGTAAATGAAATGTCAAATCAGACAAAATAATCTTATCAACTCCACCTGCAAGTGCATATGGTGCTGCCCTCGTAATCTGCTGTGTAATGTCCATCATTGAGAGTCCTTTCTCCCCACCATTACTTTCATAACAAACTCATCCACTATGAAACACACTTGCCCGCAATATGAGGGCAACTTGATACCATTTGTGAACTACTTTTTAGAATTTGGGCAACTGGTATTTCCCCTCTTTCAGACATGCCAATTTTTAAGAATCTCATTCTTGACAGTCTGGTGCAAAACTTCCAACATTCAGTCAAATTATCATACATAATTCATACAAATAATCATTTTATGGAAGTATCCATAAAATGGATTTTTGTATTTTATCTGTTTATTAACTGTACTTGCTTAAATTTTCATTTTGCCCTTGGTCAAATAATCAGCCAATGCCACTTTTTCTGCCTCCTTAATTTCACATTTAATACAACATCCATTTTCTATTATTTTTGAGATGCTGTCATTTGAATGAGGAAAGAAGCTAATAAGTATCAGGGAGTAGTGCTAAGTGTAAGGATACTACCATAACTGCTTTAAGCTAAACCGTGCATTGCTCTGAAACCACTAGCCCAAGTTGATTTCTCACAGTATGACAAGAGCACAACTCTATGGCAAAAGGCAAAATGGTTAATTGATTCAAAATAAGCCTCAAGTTGCTACTTGCTCTGAAATGGAAGCCTGAATCACAACAGAAAACCAGCCTAGTGGCACCTTTCTTTGATCCAAATGATTTCTGGAAGCAAACAGATATAGGAAGACATCTTTTACAGCATCATACCAGGAAGGTTAACTACTTTTTATGCTTCAAAGTCACTCTCACTGTCTAGAGAACATCATGACTAAATTGGAAAGGGCACAGCTTTTTTGCTTTAGCTGTTGTTGTCTGATTAATAGAGGAAGTCAAGCTTGTTGTTTTTACTTTTAACCATCGATGGTTTAGCATCATACATTGTATATCTTCAGAGAAGCAACTACATCCACTTGGTTCATACAGGTCCTATAAATGAAAGTCAGGATATAAACTATTAGACTTTATAACACAGTAGACATTCATTTGAAGTATTACATGTAAAAAGAATCTACATGCTTTATTATTCCACCTTTATGGAAAGAGGGGAGAGATAGATTGACAGCCTTTTAATTTGCATTATGTAACAGTCAAGGAAAAAAATGAGATACTTATTGGTATTAATAGATAGGGTTCCTTATGTGGGTGGTTGGAAGATGAGGTCCTTTTGTTCCTATAGTGTTCTTTGCACTCAAACCTTTCCCACCTTCCACCCCAGGATATCCAACCCTCTTCTTTGGACTGAATGGAACTGGGAGCTAGTAGGTAGGTCTATTGAAGGTACCGCTGGTAGCCTCTTCAGTGAGGCTGCTGCTGGCATTATCAGATGAGCTTATAAAAGGAGATGTTCTGCTTCATTCAAGGCATAGCCCTCAAATCCTGGATATTTGCACTCATTTTGTATTAATTTTCTCGTGCCAGTATTCAGCCAAGATGCTGATGGCTTTGTAACATAGTCTTTTTTTGTGATGATCAAAGAAAGAAACAAATATTTCCGATGGTTACCTCACATTAGAAATTATCCAAGTCTTAGATGTCCATGGAGAAATATTCCATGATCTTCAATAGGTCCTGGATGCATTTATAGAATTTGCTATTGCATCATAAAATTGACTGCAAGTTGCATCTTAAAACACTATCCATTTATTATCTTACAGTTCTGTAAGTCTGAAGTCTGAGTGATTTTAACTGGGATCTCCTCTTATGATCACACATGACCTAAGTCAAACCATCAGCCAGTACTGGCTGTTACCTAGAAGCTCTGAGAAAGAAGCTCCTCCAAGCTCATTCAGGTTGTTGGTCAAATTCAGTCCCTTAAGGTTGTGAACTGAGATCCCAAGTCTCTGTTAGTTGTCAGCCCACAGTTCACTTTAGCTTCTAAAGACTGCACACATTTTTTGACGCATGGCTTGTTCTAACTTCAGAACCAGCGATGGCATCTCAAGTACTTCCAAACTTGTGCTTTGAATCTGACCTCTTCTTAACCTCTCTAATACCAGAATATGTTATAGTCACCTCAATTCTTTTCTTTTATGTCAAGAATTTCTAGAAATGGAGTATGTTTTATACTAAACTGAAGAGCAAATGCAGCTCAATTAATCTCCCCATGACATTTAAAACATGACAACTTTCACTGCCCACTTGTTATATAGAAACTATCATAAGAATGGTCTTCCTAAATGCACCTTCCAGAACCTAATGAGCCTCCGAAGATTCTGAGAGACCCTTGAGGTTCTAAGTATTCTGCAATATTCTGGGTGAATCTTGTCTCTGATTTCCACAGAGATCTTCCTGGGCTGTTATAGCTTTACAGTAATTAAAGACCTAGAGATTAAAAAAGAAGGTAAGCAGATTTTTCATGTACCCTCTTAGGAACAAATACCTCTGGGATAGGAGTGCAAATATTTGTGGTTTTCCCAAATATTCAGTAGTAGTGACATTTTGAGGGCCATTGTCCCAGATACTATAAATCTATACTATGACCTTTATTAAGGAGAAAGTCTCTATGATTCTAATTTAAAGATAATTATTGGGGTTGTTACTTCATATCACAGGTTTGGCTAAAATATATATTACCCTTTTGTACTGAAAAAATGTGTCATATTTTTAAAATGATGCTGTTAAAAACGTATAGAAAAAAAGGCAAAACACACATTTTTGACAAATTGTACATCATAGCAAATCATCTTATAATCTTAGCATTAATTTTTAATGTACATACATTATATAAATACATTCTTTAAAATCCTAGTTTACTTTTGGCTGTTTATATTAACGTGATTTTCTTTCCGTGATGAAGTATTTGATCTCACTTATCCTTCTATTTTTGATAATAAAAATACAAAAGCACAAGTCAAAAGTCAAAAGTCAAGGTGACTTTTTTTCAACTATTCACAAAATTATTTGAAACCCACACTTTCGTTTCTCATCCAGTTTTAGTCAATGTAAAACTGTTAATTTAACATTGTGTGGGTCAACATTTCCCTCAGTAATATTAGAGAAATGGATGTCTGACTCACCACATCCTAACAGGAGGATAGACAACTTCATTTCAGGAGCTTCATGCGTATCATAACTCTCTTGGTGAGCTGTTTATTACCCTGTAGAGTCGTAAGTTATTTTTATATTATATAAAATGCAGCATTCATCAAAGCTGACAGATGTCTTTTGCAGGCTTTATTATAGTTCACCTAACAAATTGTAACGACAGTCAAGTCAAAATGAGATTTCAGAATGCAAAATAGCATTCACACTAGTGGCTGCTTTCCTGTTATAGTCTTATCCTGTCCTGTTGTGGGAATGCCTCTTTTAAGAGACGTATGAAATGTATCACTCGGTTTTTCTCTTTAAGTACCACCTGTACATTTGTAATTCTGTAATCTCATTTTAAGTATCTCTTACAAATTGAATCAGGTTCTATGAGGACAGATACTGTCATCAGCAAAAAAAAAAAAAAACATAGCTAACCACAAGCTATATTCCTCACATAAGGGTAAGTATATTTTCTAATACATTCAGGTGAAAATAGATGTTTCTTCTCTATGAGTCTTCATTTTTTATGTATTTTAGGCATATAGTCAAGAGTAAAACTACTTCTTTCTTACCTTAGCAAGGGGACAGATTAAATTTAAAATGGTGGTTTCATGCAAACACTTAAATGTGCCCATATATTTAAAGTGACAGCCTTAAAGAAAAATTTTCTTGTTATTTGAAAACAAATATGTGGTTACCAAAGGGGAAACATGTGGGAGAGGGATAAATTAAGAGCTCAAGATTAACATACACACACTACTATGTATAAAATACATATTCAACAAGGAACAGCTGTATAAAGTAGGAAACTCCACTCAATATTCTGTAAAAACTTATATGGGTAAAGAATCTGAAAAAGAATGAATATATGTATATGTATAACTGAATCATGTTGCTGTACACCTGAAACTAACACAATATTGTAAATCAACTACCGTGCTGTGCTTAGTGTCTCAGTCGTGTCCAGCTCTTTGAGACTCCGTAGACTGTAGCTCAGCAGGCTCCTCTATCCATGTGAATTCTCCAGGCAAGAATAGTGGGATGGGTTGCCATGTCTTCCTCCAGGGGATGTTCCCAAACCAGGGATCAAACCCAGGTCTCCCACATTGCAGGCGGATTCTTTACCATCTGAGCCACCAGGAAAGCTTTCCAATAGTTTTTTTTTTTTTTTTAAAGCATGCTATTATGCACATTTGAACAATTCAGTTTGTTTACTCAAAATAACATATATCATATTATTCATATATAACGTTTAACTTATATATGGACATGAATCTGAGCAAATCTGGGGAGATAGTAGATGATAGAGGAGCCTGGCATGCTGCAGTCTGTGGGGTTGCAATGGGTTGGACACGATTTAGTAACTGAACAATAACAAAGTTATGTTTATTATATATTATTTATATCTATAGTATATATATAATATACTATTATTATATATATATATAATCAGCAAGTAACAGGATGATAACCTATACTGGTGAAATTACAAAGTAAATAAAGAGTGAGAGAAAATAGTTCTCATTCTTATGAAATTCATATCTGAAGGACAAAGCAAATACATATTGCATTTAAATCAAGAAAACTGAAATGACTGTACCACCCAAAAAATGAACATTTTAATCAGCTATTTACTTAAGGAGTAAATTCAGGAACTGAAGAATGTAAACATAACTATAGAAGGATTTTTATCCAGTGAATTCTGAACTGCTTAGAACTGAAATGTATTCAAATCAGTTAATGTCAAAAAACAAGAAGTAAAATTAATTTTTCCGAGAAATGGAATACAATCATACACAACCACTGTCTGAGTAACCGTTTTCCTCAGGATCAATGTGATTCATTCCCCAATATCCAGCTCCATCTATTGAGCATACTCACTAGGTTCTCTAATATCAAGGCATTAAGTCCCCAGTGCATTTTTCTGGACTCAATGTTTTCCATATTCATAACAAAACTTACAAGAGAAATGATGTCTTTGGTACCTGGCTAATTTTTTGGTGTCATGACTCACTTCTGAAGCAATGATTTATGGTTAGAAAGAATGTGATAACCCACAGAAATCATATTCTACTTTGTTAACTCCTTCAACAGTTAGTGAAGGTAATTGCTCACAAAAGTGGCTATGAATAAGAAAGCAGTGTGACTGTGTTACTACAGATGGAAGAAAAATTGGAATGAGCTTATTTTTTGTGAGTCTTGGGGTGAACATAGTGGAGAGATTACTTTCTTGGTTGGGAAAATGTCCATTGTTTGATGATTTATAAGTTGGTATACTTTAAAATGGTCCAGTGGTTTTCCCAACTTTCTTCAATTTAAGTGGTCACTCACCTCGAGCCAGACATCATGGAATGCAAAGTCAACTGAGCCTTAGGAAGCATCACTATGAAAAAAAAGCAAGTGAAGGTGATGGAATTTCATCTGAGCTATTTCAAATCCTAAAAGATGCTGCTGCTAAAGTGCTGCACTCAATATGCCAGCAAATTTGGAAAACAGCAGTGGCCACAGGACTGGAAAAAGTCAGTTTTCATTCCAATCCCAAAGAAAGGCAATGCCAAAGAAAGTTCAAACTACTGCACAATTGCATTCATCTCACACATTAACAAAGTAGTGCTCAAAATTCTCAAAGCTAGGCTTCAACAGTACATGAACCAAGAACTTCCAGATGTTCAAGCTGGATTTAGAAAAGGCAGAGGAACCAGAGAACAAATTGCCAACACCTGTTGGATCATAGAAAAAGCAAGAGAGTTAAAAAAAAAATCTACTTCTTCCTAACTGTGCTAAGGTTTTGATTGTGTAGACCCCAACAAACTGTGGAAAATTCTTGTAGAGATGGGAATACCAGAGACCACCTTACCTGCCTCCTGAGAAATCTATATGTAGGTCAAGAAGCAACAGTTAGAACAGGACATGGAGTAATGGACTGGTTCCAAATTGGGAAAGGAATTCATCAAGTCTGTATATTGTCACCCTGCTTATTTAATTTCTATGCAGAGTTCATCATCAGAAATAGTGGGCTGAATGAAGAACAAGCTGTAATCAATATCAATTCAATTCAATATTAGTTCAATACTGAATTCAATACAATCCAAATCAATATTGCTGGGAGAAATATCAATAACCTCAGATACGCAGATTACATCACTCTCATGGCAGAAAGAAAAGAGGAACTAAAGATCCTCTTTATGAAGGTGAAAGAGGAGAGTGAAAAAGCTGGCTTAAAATTCAACATTCAAAAAACGAAGATCATAGCATCTGTTCCCCTCACTTCATAGTAAATAGATGGGGAAACAATGGAAGCAGTGACAGACTTTATTTCCCTGGGCTCCCAAATCACTACAGATAGTGACTGCAGTCATGAAATTAAAAGGTGCTTGCTCCTTGAAAGTAAAGCTATGACCAACCTAGACAGCATATTAAAAAGCAGAGATGTTACTTTGCCAACAAAGGTCCCTCTAGTCAAAGCTATGGTTTTTCCAGTAGTCATGTATGAATGTGAGAGTTGGATGGTAAAGAAAGCTGAGCACTGAAGAACCAATGCTTTTGAACTGTGGTATTGGAGAAGACTTGAGAATCCCTTGGACTGCAAGGAGATCCAATTAGTCAATCCTAAAGGAAATCAGTCCTGAATATTCATTGGAAGAACTGAAGCTTCAATACTTTGACCACCTGATATGAAGAACTGACTCATTGGAAAAGACCCTGATACTGGGAAAGATTGAAGGCAGGAGGAGAAGGGGATGACAGAGAATGAGATGGTTGGATGGCATCACCAACTCAATGGACATGAGTTTGAGCAAGCTCTGAGAGATGGTGATGGACAGGGAAGCCTGGCATGCTGTAGTCCATGGGGTCACAAACATGACTGAGTGACTGAACTGAACTGAGCTGATACTTTAAAATAGGCTTCCCAGGTGGCTTAGTGGCTAAAGAATCCACCTGCCTCGCAGGAGACACAGAAGATGCAGGTTTGATCCCTTGGTAGGGAAGACCCTCTGGAGGAGGTGATGGCAACCCTCTCCAGTATTCTTGCCTGCAGAATCCCATGGAGAGAGGAGCTTTGTGGGCTCTAGTCCATAGAGTCCAAACCCAGACACCAGACACCACTGAGCACTCACAAACACATTCTTTAAAATGCATGTGTGTGATACTGAATTGGTTAAACAAACTGAATTCATAAGAAGAAAATATGGAACTTCCCAGGTAGCGCAGTGGTTAAGAATTTGCCTGCCAGGTGGCTCAGTGGTAAAGAATCCACCTGGCAATGCAGCAGACATGGATTTGATCCCTGCTCTGGGAAGATCCCACAGTTCACAGAGCAGCTGAGCCTGTGTGCCATCCTTGTTAAGCCTGTGCTGTAGAGTCCAGGAACCTCAACTACTGAAGCCTACATGCCATATAGCCTGTGCTCCACAGTAAGAGAAGCCACTGCAATGAGAAGTCTCTGCACTGCACCTAGAGAGTAGCCCCTGCTCACCGCAACTAGAGGAAAGCCAGCACAGAAATGGACTCAGAACACCCAGAAAAAAGAAAATAAAGTTATAAATTAAAAAAAAAAAAAGGAATCTACCTGCCAGTGCAGCAGACATGGGTTCAATCCCTCATCTGGGAAGATTCCATATGTTGTGGCGCATCTAGGCTCCTGCTGCACAACTACTGAAGCCTGCGTTCTATTGCCTGTGCTTTGCGACAAGAGAAGCTCCCACTCACCACAACTAGAGAAAGCCCACAGAGCATCAAAGACCCAGTGCACCCAAAAATGAATAAATATGTAAAATTATTTTTTTTAAAAAGGAATTAAATATGGTGCTGTGAAATTAAAAAAATGGAAGTGTCTTGTGAGTAAAATTTCTGTATCTCAGGAACTAGAGTTAAATTGGGGCTTGGAAGCCAATTATTATTTTTTAAAAAAAAGAACATATAAATAATACATTGTAAGTTTTTATTTTTGTTTAATTTTCCTGGCAAGAATATTGGAGTTAGGTGCCATTTCCTACTCCGGGGGATCTTCCTGACCCAGTGATTGAACCCCAGTCTCTTGTGTCTCCCTCACTGGCAGGCAGGTTCTTTACCGCTAGTGCCACCTGGGAAGCCCTAGATAATGCACTGCTGCAGAGTGGGTTTTGATTTTTGTTTTGCTTTAGATTTTTTTTGTGGGATGATTTCAGAAGAAGATAAAAGAGAAGGGACCAAAAATAAAAGATAATTTCCAAAAAGTAATTTGGGGCAAGGTAACTATATCTTATGACATTTCTCCATTTATAGAACAGTTTCACATTTTTGTACCTGGGTCATCTAATTATTTTAGAAGAATTCCAGTTGTATATATAAAATAACACCAAGCATGCTTTTATATCTCATTATAAAGCTTAAGTAACATGGTTGGACCACTCCAAGCATCAGCTCTAAAATATGATAGTTACTTCTAAGAAGACTATGTCACAGAATAACTATCCTCACCTGTCAACAACCTCCTGCCCTCATCCATCAGTTTATTTCTGTAATAGACATTTGTCACAACCCGAAGTACTCTGCATTCACAGAAGGCAAACAGAGCAGAATCTCAAAGAACTTCATGTCAATTGGTTGTAATCACCAAAATGAACCCTTGACAGCTACATGTCTGTTCAAATGCACTCTTACCCTTACACCTTTGCTAATATCTTGCAGATCAAAAGGAGCTTTGATTTATCAGAGGTCTGTGACTAATTCACTGTGTATGGAAGGGCAGGAGAACATCAAACTTGGCTTTAATACAACACTTCGGATAAGTGTGTCCAGAGTTCATTCTCATCCCTCATCCTTGACAAGATCCATGTAATAAAATGTGACAATTTTGATAATATATTTTTAAATTTCATACTCCCAAAGCTTCACATACTATGAACGATAGGTGTTTTAATATCTAGGGAGGAAAAAATGAAAGTGAGAACTGAGGACTAGGCAGGACAGTGGAAGGAAAATTAAAAACAAAACTAGAAATATTTCAGAGCTGTGTCCTGGGCTCCTTTTAGGCTTTGATAATGTCACTTTGAAGAGAGACACAAGTAAAGGGGTGATAATTTTGCCCACTCTTGAAATATGTAATAGTAACCTCTAAAAGAATTAGCAACATATGCATGATTCAGACTTTTAAACCTTACAACTCAAGTTCCAATGAAAAATATATAAATGGGAAAACTCTTTTCAATACAAAAATCTAATAATTATACCAGCCCATCTGTAGTCATAACCATGGGGTCAATTTTCAAATTGTAAACAACACCAAAGTACTCAGCCACCTCAAATTAAATACAACTTGAGTTAAGTGTTCAATATGGTATTCCATTTGAACTAGAGTACCATCGGCTGCCTCTTCACCCACAGAGGACAGAAAGCCAGATTGTATAACTTTCCACTAATACATAGATGCGTTTATTTATAATAGCAGCCTATGAAACTCGTAAAAGTCCTCTATATCCTTTACCCATCTAGGGAAAAGGTGTTAGTGCATATTGGAGTGAGTTTAACTTCTGAGTTTATCTTAAATTTAGAATAAGAAACAAGCAGATAAAGTAGGAAAATATCTAAATTCCTAAACTCAACAAATTATAGTTGAACGCTTGCTAGAACTTGAGAATTTGACTACTGGCTTAAATTAAGAATAGAAAAATCACAATTTTTACCTCGGCCTTTTGACCATAACGGAAGATAAATCTAGTTCCAGGTCTAAAAGCATAGACAGTGGTGGGGGTCAGTCCTGAGGAGCATCAGCAGTGCCATGCAAGGCAACAATTTCAGGAGAGTCCTTTACAAGTTTCTCAGGCAAAAGACTAAACTCCCCAGGCATGTATGACAGAGCAAAGAATAGTTGTCAGAATTTAGGGGACGGATGCCTCCAGCTTCATCAGGATCACCCCATATATTATTAGTCCAATTGTCAGGATCCTATTTCTTCCCAATCATGCCCTCAGAAATTTCTGTTGTGTTTCAGCCACTCACAGAATGAAACTCTGTGTTTGGTTTTCAGAAATATTGGCTTGAAGCTACAGGACATAAAGGCTGTCAGGGTGAATAAAGAAAGCTTCAGGTAGTGTATACAGAGTTTGAGATTAAAATTTGGAGACTTGAGGTCATTCTTTCCTTTCCCCACTTTGTCATTGTAGCAAGAAGCAGCCAAATTAAAGTTTTTTTGACTAAAATATTCTGCAAAAATATATGGTGACTCAAAATCTTTCTGTCTATAGATATTCAATTAGGATTATCCAATGGCAATATTTTGTGCTTTTCATTTAACATAACACGCCATGAATTATATGTTTCCTTTTTACTACTGGAAATGGACTGTGTTATGGAAATGCTTGTCCAAACTAACTAAAATAAGTTTCCTTACTTCAAATTAACTTCCTTAAAATAGTTGATTATGGACTTTAATCACATGTAGAAAATATCTTCACAGCAACACCTAGATTTGAAATATCAACCAAGTAGAAAAAATAGAAAATAATGTCAAGTTTTAGTTATATTGTATTTTACTCTGATAATATATATATATATATTATTTACATATATATATATGTAAAATATATTGAGGTATTTTGGGGGTAAGCATCTTAACTTCAATATGATTTGGGTTAAAAATCTTTACCTCTTTGATTCCTGGTTTGTATTTACCTTCATTATCTAGATCCATGAACTGAACTGTCTCACCGCTTTGTTGCCTCCTTTGTTTAATAACCAATAGGCCCATGGTAACTTGTCATTATCATATTCATTGTTGAGTTTGCACTTTTTTGTGTTGCTGCTCTTTTTTGGTATAACTTTCTTTCTCTTACCTATGCATTACCCATATCAGTTTCAGAGTGTTCTGTGTTCTCCAATGCCTCTGAAATGTATTAATTTCTCTCATTGGAGTAAATCTTGATTTACAGGTTAATATTTTCTTATATTCTAAGCATCGATACTTCCTATAAATAATTCTCATTCATTGAAAAATTTTGTTTTCCTTTTCCAGATCTAATAAGAGTACTTCAAAATATTATTCAGTCTTGTGCTAGACATAGCACAATGCCTAAGTCTAAAGCAATATCAGGTTCTAGTGAAGGCAAATTAAACAAAACCATATTACTGTCATAAAACTAGTGCATCTACCTTCTAACTTCTGATAATTGCTAACTGAAATTTTTCTCCCCTAGAGGTTTTGCCCACTTATGTTAGACTATACGTACCACCTCCATGAGGTTGAAAATTCATCTATATGCTAAATTTGTCTTTTAGATAATTTTCAAAAAGACTGGTTTAACTATTCACAGAGTTGAGGAATTATAAATGATTAACACTGTGTGATATTAAAATGTGCTAATTTAAAATGAAATTTCTTTTCTACCATTGAATTTGCTTAATATTTTTGTCACTCAGTTTTTCTTTTATGAATAGAAGTAACAGAAGTTTTATATTAGAAATTATCTTCTAAGCACATGTGGCTGCGAATCGCACACTAAGCGCCAGTGACAGGAGCTACCCTGCGACCGAGGTCAGGGGCGGCAGCCAGGAGGAGCCACCCCACACCCAAGGAATGGTGGCTGCATGGGTACAGGAGGGCCTAGAGGAGCTATCCCACATTGAAGGTCAGGAAGGGTGGCGGTGAGGAGATACCCTTCATCCAAGGTAAGGAGCAGCGGCTGTGCTTTATTTTGCAGCCGTGAAGGGTTACCCCACGCCCAGCGTAAGAGAAACCCAAGTAAGATGGTAGGTGTTGCAAGAGGGCATCAGAGGGCAGACACACTGAAACCATACTCACAGAAAACTAGTCAATCGAATCACACTAGGACCACAGCCGTGTCTAACTCAATGAAACTAAGCCATGCCCGCGGGGCAACCAAAGACAGGCGGGTCATGGTGGAGAAGTCTGAGAGAATGTGGTCCACTGGAGAAGGGAATTGCAAACCACTTCAGTATCCTTGCCTTGAGAACCCCATGAACACTAGGAAAAGGCAAAATGATAGGATACTGAAAGAGGAACTCCCCAGGTCGGTAGGTGCCCAATATGCTACTGGAGATCAGTGGAGAAATAACTTCAGAAAGAATAAAGGGAAGGAGTCAAAGCAAAAACAATACCCAGCTGTGGATGTGACTGGTGATAGAAGCAAGGTCCAATGCTGTAAAGAGCAATATTGCATAGGAACCTGGAATGTCAAGTCCATGAATCAAGGCAAATTGGAAATGGTCAAACAAGAGATGGCAAGAATGAACATTGACATTCTAGGAATCAGTGAACTAAAATGGACTGGAATGGGTGAATTTAACTCAGATGACCATTATATCTACTACTGTGGGCAGGAATCCCTCAGAAGAAATGGAGTAGCCATCATGGTCAACAAAAGAGTCCAAAATGCAGTACTTGGATGCAATCTCAAAAACGACAGAATGATCTCTGTTTGTCTCCAAGGCAAACCATCAAGCTCAAAGTAATCCAAGTCTATGCCCCAACCAATAACACTGAAGAAGCTGAAGCTGAACGGTTCTATGAAGACCTTCAAGACCTTTTAGAACTAACACCCCCAAAAGATGCCCTTTTCATTATAGGGGTCTGGAATGCAAAAGTAGGAAGTCAAGAAACACCTGGAGAAACAGGCAAATTTGGCCTTGGAATGTGGAATGAAGCAGGACAAAGTCTAATAGAGTTTTGCCAAGAGAATTCACAGGTCATAGCAGACACCCTCTTCCAACAACACAAGAGAAGACTCTACACATGGACATCACCATATAGTCAACACCGAAATCAGATTGATTATATTCTTTGCAGCCAAAGATGGAGAAGCTCTATACAGTCAACAAAACAAGACCAGGAGATGACTTTGGCTCAGATCATGAACTCCTTATTACCAAATTCAGACTTAAATTGAAGAAAGTAGGGAAAACCACTAGACCATTCAGGTATGACCTCAATCAAATCCCTTATGATTACACAGTGGAAGTGAGAAATAGATTTAAGGGCCTAGATCTGATAGATAGAGTGCCTGACGAACTATGGAATGAGGTTTGTGACATTGTACAGAAGACAGGGATGAAGACCATCTTCATGGAAAAGAAATGCACAAAAGCAAAATGGCTGTCTGGGGAGGTCTTCAAGTAGCTGTGAAAAGAAGAGAAGCTAAAAACAAAGGAGAAAAGGACAGATATAAGCATCTGAATGCAGAGTTCCAAAGAATAGCAAGAAGAGATAATGCCTTCTTTAGCTATCAATGCAAAGAAATAGAGGAAAA
Organism: Ovis canadensis; assembly: GCF_042477335.2. NCBI lineage: Eukaryota > Metazoa > Chordata > Mammalia > Artiodactyla > Bovidae > Ovis > Ovis canadensis. Next base: position 36,169,495 of record NC_091261.1, on the reverse strand, counting down.
CAACAGAATGAGAAATCTCTTCAATAAATCAGAGATACCAAGGGAACATTTCATGCAAAGATGGGCTCAATAAAGGACAGAAATGGTATGGACCTAACAGAAGCAGAAGATATTAAGAAGACGTGGCAAGAACACATGGAAGAACTGTACATAAAAGATCTTCATGACCCAGATAATCATGATGATGTGATCACTCATCTAGAGCCAGACATCCTGGAATGTGAAGTCAAGTGGGCCTTAGAAAGCATCACTACGAGTAAAGCTAGTGGAGGTGATGAAATTCCAGTAGAGCTATTTCAAATCCTGAAAAATGATGCCGTGAAAGTGCTGCACTCAATATGCCAGCAAATTTGGAAAACTCAGCAGTGGCCACAGGACTGGAAAAGGTCAGTTTTCATTCCAATCCCAAAGAAAGGCAATGCCAAAGAATGCTCAAACTACTGCACAATTGCACTCATCTCACATGCTAGTAAAGTAATGCTCAAAATTCTCCAAGCCAGGCTTCAGCAATACGTGAACCATGAATTTCCTGATGGTTTTAGAAAAGGCAGAGGAACCAGAGATCAAATTGCCAACATCCGCTGGATCATGGAAAAAGCAAGAGAGTTCCAGAAAAACATCTATTTCTGCTTTCTTGACTATGCCAAAGCCTTTGACTGTGTGGATCACAATAAACTGTGGAAAATTCTGAAAGAGATGGGAATACCAGACCACCTAACCTGCCTCTTGAGAAATCTCTATGCAGGTCAGGAAGCAACAGTTAGAACTGGACGTGGAACAACAGACTAATTTCAAATAGGAAAAGGAGTATTTCAAAGCTGTATATTCTCACCCTGCTCATTTAACTTATATGCAGAGTACATCATGAGAAACGCTGGTTGGAAGAAGCACAAGCTGGAATCAAGATTGCCAGGAGAAATATCAATAACCTCAAATATGCAGATGACACTACCCTTATGGCAGAAAGTGAAGAGGAGCTAAAAAGCCTCTTGATGAAAGTGAAAGAGGAGAGTGAAAAAGTTGGCTTAAAGCTCAACATTCAGAAAACAAAGATCATGGCATCTGGTTCCATCACTTGGTGGGAAATAGATGGGGAAACAGTGGAAACAGTGTCAGACTTTATTGTTTTGGGCTCCAAAATCACTGCAGATGGCGACTGCAGCCATGAAATTAAAAGACACTTACTCCTTGGAAGAAAAGTTATGACCAACCTAGATAGTATATTCAAAAGCAGAAACATTACTTTGCCAACAAAGGTCCATCTAGTCAAGGCTATGGTTTTTCCAGTAGTCATGTATGAAAGTGAGAGTAGGACTGTGAAGAAGGCTGAGCACTGAAGAATTGATGCTTTTGAATTATGCTGTTGGAGAAGACTCTTGAGAGTCCCTTGGACTGCAAAGAGATCCAACCAGTCCATTTTGAAGGAGATCAGCCCTGGTTTCTTTGGAAGGACTGATGCTAAAGCTGAAACTCCAGTACTTTGGCCACTTCATGAGAGGAGTTGACTCATTGGAAAAGACTCTGATGCTGGGAGGGATTGGGGGCAGGAGGAGAAGGGGATGACAGAGGATGAGATTGCTGGATGGCATCACTGACTAGATGGATGTCTGAGTGAACTCTGGGATTTGGTGATAGACAGGGAGGCCTGGCATGCTGTGATTCATGGGGTTGCAAAGAGTCGGACATGACTGAGCGACTGAATTGAACTGAACTGAACTGAATCCAATGATTTAAAAATTTTGGAATAATTGTTTCTATTGTATATACCAGTGTTTCTTTTATGAAAATGTTGTATAGATGAGAATGAATATTCCAACAGAATTTTAGTTATATTTTATCAAGAGTGAGGGTACATTCTCCTCTTTTATTTTATTTCTCCACTAATCAATCTATTTTACAATAAAGACTTAAGGAAATTTTTTTTAAAAAACAGAAATTAATCCTAATTATCATGATCTAGCTGATTTCTTTCTGCCAACATTTTTTACCCTTCACTTCTTTAATAAAACTCTTTGGGTAAAAGCAGAATTAATCTGCAAATATTAAATAGCTGTTTTTAATATTTTCAAGCTTTTTCAGCCTTTGAAAGTGAAAGTTTTAGTTGCTCAATCATGTCCAATAGTTTGTGACTCCATGGGCTGTAGCCCACCAGGTTCCTCTGTCCATGGAATTCTTCAGGCAAGAATACTTGAATGGGTTGCCATTCCCTTCTCCAGGGGATCTTCCCAACTGGGTCTTCCTGCATTGCAAGAAGCTTCTTTACTGTCTGAACCACCAGGGAAGCCCTTTTCAAGGCTTCCTTTAATGTGCTTTTTAATTATATTGTCTTGTTCTTAATATATGTGATGCACATCTGTATTAAGGATACTTGCGCAAATTTAGTATCAATAGTATTGATACTATCAAGTTACATAAAGACAAATGCTAGGTAAGGTTACAATATTTTTTTTAATTCATCTGAGAAATTGGCACAAATCCTGAGAGTGCTAAGGATCTTAATACAAGTGATTTTAAGTTTAATATATCAATTCTGTCAAAGTAAGTTCTTGCATTTTCATCAGTAGTTATTAAAGACAAAAATACAGAATTAAGCATTTGATCTAGCTTTCACTGATGTTATAAATTTAATAAAAAGAAAAGAAAACAGAATTAAACCCTCTGAAACAAATATCTGAATTCAAATGAGTAATGAATAAAAAGCTATTTAACAAGTCCCTAAATCTTTTAAAGTGAAGTGTCTAGTTGAATACCAACTCATCAACATTTAGAATCACAGAAAAATTAAAGTAAAATAAATCTCCTTTTTACAGTATTTATTCTGTAATTTTTATTAACTATTTTAGATTCCCAAGTAATTATTTTTTAATTAATTTACTTTTTAATTGAACGATAATTGCTTTACAGAATTTTGTTGTTTTCTGTCAAACCTCAATATGAATCAACCACAGGTATACATATATCTCCTCCCTTTTGAACCTCCTTCCCATCTCCATCCCCATCCTACCCCCTCTATGTTGATACAGAGCCCCTGTTTAAGTTTCCTGAGCCATACAGCATATTCCCATTAGCTATCTATTTTACATATGATAAGTTAAGTTTCCATGTCACTTTTTCCATACATCTCACCCTCTCCTGCCCTCTCCCCATGTCCATAAGTCTATTCTCTTTGTCTGTTTCACCATTGCTGCCCTACAAATAAATTCTTCAGTACCATTTTTCTAGATTCTGTATATATGCATTAGAATGCAATATTTCTCTTTCTCTTTCTGACATACTTCACTCTGTTTAATAGGTTCTAGGCTCATCCACCTCATTAGAACTGACTCAAATGCATTCCTTTTTATGGCTGAGTAATATTCCATTGTATATATGTAGCAAAATTTCTGTATCTACTCATCTGTCAATGGACATCTAGGTTGCTTTCATGTTCTAGCTATTATAAATAGTGCTGCAGTGAACAATAGGATACATGTATCTTTTTCAATTTTTGTTTCCTCAGGGTATATGCCTAGGAGTGGATTACTGGGTCATATGGTGCTTTTATTCCTAGTTTTTTAAAGAAGCTCCATACTGTCTTCCATAGTGGCTGTATCAATTTATATTACCACTGACAGTGCAAGAGCATTCCCTTTTTTCCACACCCTTTCCAGCATTTACTGTTTGTAGACTTTTTGATGAGGGCCATTCTGACCAGTGTGAGGTGATATCTCATTGTGGTTTTGATATGCATTTCTCTAATAATGAGCAATGTTGAGCATCTTTTCATGTGTTTGTTAGCCGTCTATATGTCTTCTTTGGGGAAATGTTTGTTTATGTCTTTTTCCCACCTTTTGATTGGGTTGTTTGTTTTTCTGGTATTGAGTTGTATGAACTGCTTGTATATTTTGGAAATTGATCCTTTGAAAGTTGTTTCTTTTGCTATTATTTTCTCCCATTCTGAGGGTGGTCTTTTCATCTTGCTTATAGTTTCCTTTGCTGTGTAAAAGCTTTTAAGTTTAATCAGGTCCCACTTGCTTACTTTTGTTTTTATTTCTGTTACTCTAGGAGGTGGATCATAGAGGACCTTGCATCGAGTGTTCTGCCTGTTTTCCTCTAAGAGTTTTATAGTTTCTGGTCCTACATTTAGATCTTTAATCCATTTTGATTTTGTCTTTGTGTATGGTGTTAGGAAGTGTTTAGTTTTGTAAGTTTAACATTATCAACTACATTTGCAAATAATATCTTGCTGCCTTCACTCTCTCTAAATATATATGTATATATATATATATATATATATATATGTATATAGTATGTAAGCACATCAGTTCAGTTCAGTTCAGTCGCTCAGTCATGTCTGACTCTTTGCGACCCCATGAATTGCAGCATGCCAGGCCTCCCTGTCCATCACCATCTCCTGGAGTTCAGTCAGACTCACATCCATCGAGTCCGTGATGCCATCCAGCCATCTCATCCTGGCTCGTCCCCTTCTCCTCCTGCCCCCAATCCCTCCCAGCATCAGAGTCTTCCAATGAGTCAACTCTTTGCATGAGGTGGCCAAAGTACTGGAGTTTCAGCTTTAGCATCATTCCTTCCAAAGAAATCCCAGGGTTGATCTCCTTCAGAATGGACTGGTTGGATCTCCTTGCAGTCCAAGGGACTCTCAAGAGTCTTCTCCAACACCACAGTTCAAAAGCATCAATTCTTTGGTGCTCAGCCTTCTTCACAGTCCTACTCTCACCTCCATACATGACCACAGGAAAAACCATAGCCTTGACTAGACGGACGTTAGTCAGCAAAGTAATGTCTCTGCTTTTGAATATACTATCTAGGTTGGTTATAACTTTTCTTCCAAGGAGTAAGCATCTTTTAATTTTATGACTGCAGTCACCATCTGTAGTGATTTTGGAGCCCAAAACAATAAAGTCTGACACTGTTTCTACTGTTTCCCCATATATTTCCCACGAAGTGATGGGACTGGATGCCATGATCTTCATTTTCTGAATGTTGAGCTTTACATATATGTATATATTTATAATATAAATATACATGTGTATATATACACACATATTTTCTATAGAACCTTTACCCACAGGCATTAGCAAACCCCAATCTACTGTATTGATAAGGATATGAAAAAATTCCCAATTTAATAATTATTATTATTTTAAGACTTCCAATATAGCTCATTTAATTAATTTGATGATGATGATAAGAGGCATAAGGGAGGTTCTGATGTGTTTGGTGCTATTTATTTTCTTAAAATGAATAATGGTTACAGTAGTAACCATAAATGCACACTAAAGAATTGAGCTGCAACTTGATCTTTGGATATGATTGATAAGTTCCAGTTTAGTAAATGAATGCATTCTCATCTGTAAATTGTATAATTTAACATATTATTTAGTAACTACCCCTTACATGCATCCTGCCCCAAGGGGCGGGGTGGGGGGGTGGGGGGTGGAGAATGTTTTCTTTTACAAAGCCACAGCTAGCTCCTTCCAGGTTTCCAGTTATTACCCTCTTCCAGAGGTAGTTAATCCTCTTCCATCTTATAGCCATTGTCATATTTGAAAATAACTTATATCTATATATATATATATATATACACCTATATATATATATATATATATATATATATATATCTGAGTCTCTTCTTAAAATGAAAATTTGTGGTGTCTCTCATTAATTGCTGCATATAAAATGCTTAATTTTCTTGCAGTCTGGTCACTCTGTTCTAAGCATATTTTTGTCCTTTTCCCATACATTTATGTTAAATTATGTTGTCAAATTTTGAAGCCAAATTTGAAGCCAACTTCCAAGTTTTGAAACCTATGCACTTAAGTGTATGTTTAAGATGACTAGAAAAGAAAAATGACTGATCAGTTCTATATTACAAGCTATCAACAATACGATGTATTAGAACCTTTTGTTCATGTTTTTAAGTACTCTATTTATTTACTTAGTAACAGTGAATACAATTTGTGTTTTGTGTGTATGAAATATTCTGTTTCTAAGCTGCATCTACCTAATATGTAAAGTTTGTTCTTTAAATCATGATAAATGACATTGTTTTGCATGTTAAAATTAGGAATTGTGCCCAGCTATTGGACAAATACATGGGATGAACTTCCTTAAGTAAATTCGGAGCATATTTTCTCTTTCAGATAGGTAAATTCAGAGTTTGGATGGAGATCTGGTGGCAACAGACACACAGTGGTATCCAGGTTTAGGGCTGCATTTTTCTGCTGCAGCTTCTTTAACATGTTTCAGAGGCTCCATTCTCAAGTGTGCCTCTTGGTAAAAAGATAACTGCCTTGTAAGTGCCTGGTAAAGGACAAGGAAGGCTGGCGTGCTGCAGTTCACGGGGTTGCAAAGATTAGGACACGACTTAGCAACTAAACAACAGCAGCAACAACAAAAAGAGGTAACTGCAGAAGCTACTGTGAAAACGTGTGTGCGTGTGGTGCTAAGTTGCTTCAGTCGTGTCTGATGCTGTGTGACCCTATGTACTATAGCCACCCAGGCTCTTCTATTCATGGATTCTCCATGTAAGAACATTGGAGTTGGTTGCCATGCCCTCCTCCAGGGGATCTTCCTGACTCAGGACAGAGCCCATGTCTTCTACGTGTCCTGCATTGGCAGGCAGGTTCTTTACCATTAGTGCCACCTGGGAAGCACCCTTGTCCTAAATGGCAAGCTACCAGCGGTATTTTTCACAAATAATTTCACAATTTGTATGGAAATGCAAAAAAACCTTGAATAACCAAAGCAATCTTGAGAAAGAAGAATGGAACTGGAGGAATCAACCTGCCTGATTTCAGGCTCTACTACAAAGCAACAGTCATCAAGACAGTATGGCACAAAGACAGAAATATAAATCAATGGAACAAAATAGAAAGCCCAGATGTAAATCCATTCACCTGTGGACATCTTATCTTTGACAAAGGAGGCAAGAATATGCAATGGAGAAAAGACAATCTCTTTAAAGAGTGGTGCTGGGAAGACTGGTCAACCACTTGTAAAAGAATGAAACCAGAACGCTTTCTAACACCATATACAAAAATAAACTCAAAATGGATTAAAGATCTAAACGTAAGACAAGAAACTATAAAACTCTTAGAGGAGAACACAGGCAAAAACACTCTCCAACATAAATCACAGCAGGATCCTCTATGACCCACCTCCTAGAATATTGAAAATAAAAGCAAAAATTAAAAAATGGGACATAATTAAAATTAAAAGCATCTGCACAACAAAGGAAAATATAAGCAAGGTGAAAAGACAGCTTTCGGAATGGGAGAAAATAATAGCAAATGAAGCAACTGACAAAGAACTAATCTCAAAAATATACAAGCAGCTCCTACAGCTCAATTCCAGAAAAATAAACAAAAAATGGGCCAAAAAACTAAACAGACATTTCTCCAAAGACATACGGATGGCTAACAAACACATGAAAAGATGCTCAACATCACTCATTATCAGAGAAATGCAAATCAAAACCACAATGAGGTACCATCTCACACCAGTCAGAATGGCTGCGATCCAAAAGTTTACAAGCAATAAATGCTGGAGAGGGTGTGGAAAAAAGGGGATCCTCTTACACTGTTGGTGGGAATGCAAACTAGTACAGACACTATGGAGAACAGTGTGGAGATTCCTTAAAAAACTGGAAATAGAACTGCCTTATGACCCAGAAATCCTACTGCTGGGCATACACACCAAGGAAGCCAGAATTGAAAGAGACACATGTACCCCAATGTTCATCGCAGCACTGTTTATAATAGCCAGGACATGGAAACAACCTAGATGTCCATCAGCAGATGAATGGATAAGAAAGCTGAGGTACATATACACAATGGAGTATTACTCAGCCATTAAAAAGAATACATTTGAATCCGTTCTAATGAGGTGGATGAAACTGGAGCCTATTATACAGAGTGAGGTAAGCCAGAAAGAAAAACACCAGTACAGTATACTAATGCATATATATGGAATTTAGAAAGATGGTAACGATAATCCTGTATGTGAGACAGCAAGAGACACAGATGTATAGAACAGACTTTTGGACTCTGTGGGAGAGCGAGAGGGTGGGATGATTTGGGGGAATGGCATGGAAACATGTATAATATCATATAAGAAATGAATCACCAGTCCAGGTTCAATACAGGATCCTTGGGGCTGGTGCACTGGGATGACCCGGAGGGACAGTACGAGGAGGGAGGTGGAAGGGGGGTTCAGGATGGGGAACATGTGTACACCTGTGGTCGATTAATGTTGATCTTTGGCACAACCAATAGTTTCCCAGACTTTCTTTAGCTAACTCTGCTTAACTGTTTCACACATGTGTTCCCTTACAAGTAAGGACACTTCTGATTAGTGTAGCTTGTAGTCTCTGACTCTGCAGACTTTGATAAATGATTGCATTCGATATTCTCCACAGCTGATGAAATTCCTTAACTCTGTTCAGATTATATCAAAGGTGCCCCACATAAGAAAAAAAAATCCTCATTTATGATTACAGTGCTCAATAATACACATCTTCACTGATATTTAATAGATAACTTACTTAACATCATGGGAGCCTATCTCTTTCATGCAACCGATGTTGAGTTTACACAAAACAGAAATAAAACCAGGACTCTATACTTAGAATACCCATCTAGTGTTAAAGATTTCCAGTGGCAGATGGCACTCCACACAGTCCTGTAAGATAGAAAAAAAAATGATTGCCTTAAAATACTGTAAATTAACAGATTGAACACATGAATTAATACATTTGAATCTGTTTTTATAAAATTAGAAAATTCCCACACATGGTTATATGATAATTATTAAGCATATCATTCTAATCCTTAAATTGAAACACCAATACAAATTCACATGTGTCACTAAACATGGATTTATATCCTTGGATTTGGTTGAAATTAATTAACAATAAACCTGGGGAGATGTTTATTATTTTTCAATATGCCAATTTTGCAGCTGATCCTGATACAAACATGTATGGTGTCACACTGTAAATTTATTTTATTGCAATACAGAAGAAATCTAGAAAAAAGTATTTTGATCACAGAATTATACTCAATTTATAAAAAACAGTTACTCAAACATTTTTGTGGCAGTTTTGAGTAAGAGATGTGCAGAACTCTGAAGTCAATGCTCTTTGTTATATTACACAGCTCATTTTCCCATTAGAAAATGATTTGCTTTTAGTATGAGAAAATATAGAACTTCCTTTCCTTTCATTTTCACCATCAAAGTGGTTCAGTCTGTTATTTTTCAACAGTCTAATGTATATGCTTAAGTATTTCCTTAAGTTATCAAGACCATATTGTAAAAACATACTTCTAAATAGGAAAATTAGGCAATTAGATTTTTAAAAATTTATACTCTTCAAAATAAAATCTTCTTCCCCTAATTTGCAATAGCAAGGATATCATCATTACTAAAATTTGTTTCATGTAAACTTATATATTATTTAACCAAGTCTCAACACATAAGGGCTGAGTTTATCTAACAGATACTATTAAGCAATGGCTTTTTTTATACTCACTCGCAATAACTTTAACACAAAGCATTTAACACCTCCTTATCATTCTTAATTTCATTAATGAGGACTTAGAGTCATTCCAGTATATTACTGTGTTATCTTCCCAATAATTTCAGGTTATCTCACAAAGTGATTGTACTATAAATAATATCACTTTATGTAATATAAATTATGTTTCTGAATTGATTGTTATATTAAATTCATTTTGCATTATGAATATCCATACTGCTTTCACGAAGAATAATGGTATTTACTTTGATCCAAAGTGACAAGACAAATGTTAGGTGGATTTAAAAGTAGAGGAAGGCGCTAACAAAGCCACAGAGTTGACATATAGCTGAGAAATCTGAGTGAAATGGGTGTAATTGATCTGTACTTGATTCCCTTTTTGGGTTTAACTGGTATCTTGAAAAAGCATTATCAAAGAGCATAATCAATGCCATTCTCCCAAATCATCCCATCCTCTCCCTCTCCCACAGAGTCCAAAAGACCACTGAAACATGTATAATATCATATATGAAACGAATTGCCAGTCCAGGTTCGATGCATGATACTGGATGCTTGGGGCTGGTGCACTGGGACAACCCAGAGGGATGGTACCAGGAGGGAGGGGTGTTCAGGATGGGGAACACGTGTATACCTGTGACGGATTCATGTTGATGTATGACAATACCAATACAATATGGTAAAGTAATTAACTTCCAATTAAAATAAATAAATTTATATTTTAAAAAAGCATAATCAAAGCACAGCTTAAGTTTCTCTCTTCTCTTCTCTTTATGCTTAATCAATGGAATGCTTTCCTCTAGCCAAGATGAAGGATGGAGCAATTTTAGGACTTTTTACATTACACTCATTTAATAAACTACCATAGTTTCTTCAAGTCTCACACATAGACTTAATAAATTGACAGCTTTTAATGGGAGAAAGTTTCATGCTAATTCTCACTTGCTTATAACATTTGCAAATATACTTCCTAAACCACCTCTACAAGAATACAGAGACTGGAAGAAAAAAAAAAAGAAAAGGAGAGGAAAGGAAATAAAGAAAGTCTAATTTTAACTACTAATCAAAGCAGATAATAGCCCACTTTTCCTGTCCTCTCAACTTGGGGGTTTAGTTTTACTAACAAACCCACTCACTCCCCAGTGCAGACAGACTTAATGCATACAGACAAAAATATCATGGACACCTTCACCCCTAGACTTAGGGTCAAGTCATGGGTCTTCACAATAGGCCAAGAGCTCTCACCTGAGAATTGTCTTTATTGGCTGTCTTTCCATTTCCTTTCTCAACTTTTCATAATTTTTATTCTTATCAAATTAGGTTTGAGCCCCAAACACTGTGAAATCAATTATAGTACCTATTCTGAAATTTATATTTTGCTTTGCCATCTCTCTTTATTCTATCTTAATGCATTGGAGATCACTCAAATTGGTGTTTATACAGTTTCCATTATCTAATTTTTTTCTTTTCACTAATTACTAACCATTCATTTCAGAATCTTAGATTCATGTTTAGATCCTGAATACATATTCCTCATCTTCTTTATCCTTTCATCTGTTGATAGGCATCTAGGTTGCTTCTATATATTGGATATTGTAAATAACACTCTGTGACCATTGGGGTGCATATGTCATTTTAAAAAAATGTTTTTTATTTTCTTCAGATATATACCCAACAGTGGGATTTATGGATGATATTGTAGTTCTATTTTCATTGTGAAGAACCCCCACAGTGTTTTCCATCTAGGGTTTCCTTTTCTTCAAATCACCAGCACTTGTTATGGTGGTCTTTTAGATGACAGTCTTAAAGGTGTGAGGTGATATTGTTGTTTTGATGTGCATTTCTCTGATTATTAGTGATATTTAGGATGTTTTCATGTACCTGTTGACCTCTATATGTCTTTGCAAAAAGATCTAATCAGGTCTTCTGCCCATTTTTTAATTGAGTTCTTGAACTTTTTGTTATTGAATGATATGAACTGTTTATACATTTTGGATATTAACCCCTTATCAGTCATTTCAGAATTATAAATCTGAAAATTGTAAATCTGTATCATTTGTAAATATTTTCTCCCATTTAGTAGATTGTGTTTCCTTTTTGTCAGTAGTTTCTTTTGCTTTGCAAAAAGCTTTTAAGTTTAATTAAGTCTCATTTGTTTATTTTCTGATTTTATTTTTTTTGTCTTAGGAAACAGATCCAAAAAGTATTGCTACAATTTATGTCAAAGGGTGTTCTGCCTACTTAGAAGACAGTTTGGTGGTTTCTTGCAAAAGTAAACAAAATCTTACCATATGATTCTGCAGTTGTTTTTCTTGGTAATTACCCAAAGGAGCTGAAACTTTTGTCTACTTGAAAACTTGCACATGGATGTTTATAGCAGCATTGTACATAATTACCAAAACTTGAGAGCAACCAAGATATCCCTCATTAGGTGAATGAGTAATTAAGCTGTGATATATTCATACAATGTACTTCAAAAGTAAATTAGCTGTCAAACCATGAAAAGACATGGAGGGAAACTTTAAATGCATATTATTAAATAAAAGAAGCTAATCTGAAAAGGCTGCCTATGGTATAATTCCAACTATATAGCATACTTATAAAGGCAAAACTGTGGAGACAGGAAGAAAATCAGTGGTTTCTGCCAGGCAGTGGGCACCAGGAGGAGAAATAAATAGGAGGAGCATAGAGAATTTTAATGAAGTGAGAGTTCAGTTCATTTCAGTTTAGTCGCTTAGTCATGGCCAACTCTTTGCAACCCCATGAACTGCAGCACCCCAGGCCTCCCTGTCCATCACCAACTCCTGGAGTTCACTCAAACTCATGTGCATCAAGTCGGTGATGCCATCAAGCCATCTCATCCTTTGTCGTCCCCTTCTCCTCCTGCCCCCAATCCCTCCCAGCATGAGTCTTTTCCAATGAGTCAACTCTTCACATCAGGTGGCCAAAGTACTGGAGTTTCAGTTTCAGCATCATTCCTTCCAAAGAACATCCATGACTGATCTCCTTTAGAATGGACTGGTTGGATCTCCTTGCAGTCCAAGGGACTCTCAAGAGTCTTCTCCAACACCACAGTTCAAAAGCATCAATTCTTTGGTGCTCAGCTTTCTTCACAGTCCAACTCTCACATCCATACATGACTACTAGAAAAACCATAGCCTTGACTAGACGGACCTTTGTTGGCAAAGTAATGTCTCTGCTTTTGAATACGCTATCTAGGTTGGTCATAACTTTCCTTCTAAGAAGTGAGAATACTGTATATGATATCATAATGTTGAAAGTATTGCATAGATATTTGTCTAAATCCATACAGTGTACATCAGGAACTACTCATAATGTGAACTATGAACTTTAGATTATTATTATGTGTTAATGTAGGTTCATCAATTATCAAAAATTTACCTCTGATAAAGGATTTAATAAAGAAGGAGTCTCTGTGCTTGTGGAGACATGGTGTGTATGGGTTATATCCGTACCTTCCACTTGCTTTTGTTCTGAACCCAAAACTTTGCAAAAAGATGTATATAAAATTTTTTTAAGGTACAAAAGCTTTTTCTTGACAGTTATTATCTGTAAACTGTACCTAAATCACTACCAAAGAAAAGGGACGTCTGTAATTGAGATGCTGTGTAGTGAAAAATATCAATAATTAAGCAACAGAAAGTTTAATCACTTTTGTTCTTATATGAAAAGCCATTTCTCTCACTTTCTTAGTTCGACCCAACAAAAGATTGTATTTGAAAAACAAACAATACAAATATCTATTTTTCTTTTGTCATGTGTTTTCCTTAATGGATAAATAAAGCAAAATAAAAACCATTCCTAGTGGATTCAATGGTAAATAATCAGCCTGCAATGCAGGAGGTGCAAGAGACATGGGTTTGATTCCAGAGTCGGGAAAATCACCTGGAGAGGGGAATGATAACCCACTGCGGTATTCTTGCCTGGGATATCTCATAAACAGAGAAACCAGGCAGGCTACAGTCCATAGGGTCATAAAGAGTCAGATACAACTGAATGATGTTCACTTACAGTAGAGTATAAGTATTTTCCAATGATGCCTATATTTATTATATGTTACAGAAAATTAACCAAGTATCCTTGCTCCTTTAGATTCCTTTAAAGGATGAACAACCATCTGATGCTTTATATCAGCCTAGGTAATATGAGATGCCCACATGGCATGAAGATTTTGTCAGAGAAAATTAGATTATGTGAAAATTCAAAGGGCTCACACAGTAGTTCCATTTTTCTCCTCCAAATACAATATTTTTTGAGACTTGTAACTAGAAATAGGTATTTGTCTCAGCTTCTAGTTCACAGTTATGTAATATCAATCCAAGTTAACTTCATTTATTTTATTTGCCTAGAGCTATACCCAAAGACATTCCTGTAAATGATGTGGAATCAGGTAAATGATTAAATGGCTTCAATCCATTTAATGTGGAGTAGTTCAGACCCCAGGATACAAATTTACCAAAAGAGAAGGTGCTTATGCAGTCTTTCTAAGGTGTTTGAATAAATTTTGCCTTAATAAATTAGAAAACGATAAGGCAGGCTCAATATATATCAAATGGAAAAATAAATTGCCAGTAATTGGCTTTTTTATCATATTTATTTTTCTGGCAATAAACTTTAACTCAGCCTATTCAGATTGATTATGAGAAGTGGGAAAACAGAAACTTAAAATTGAAGCTTGGTGAGCAGAGCAGTCACATGGCACACATTCTGAAGCAGGCTCGCTGAAGGGAGCTTCAGTGAAGGACATTCACACAGGCACTGACAAGAAGTAAAGAGCATCTTAGGAAAATGTGGTTTGACAACAACAGAAATATTAAGTTGAGTAGCTTACAAATTGGCTTGGTTCATTTCAATCACATAGCTTTAAATTCCTTCCTTTCCACCATGTCCATGTATTTACCACCAATTCAAGTGAAATGTGACAAATAGAAAAACTTCAAATTTGTCTGAATATTTCACATACCAAATTCTAATCTAAAATATAATTTTCATCTATGATGAAACAAATTGTCCACCCACTGCCTTTTTAATTTTTTTCAGGACATGGCAACATTTCTAATGGAAAATCAACCTATTAGCATCTTTTACAGCTTAGATTAAAATAAAGAAAGTAGGAAAGTACAGCCCTATTTGCATATTTTTCTAATCTAGAAGGAAAAACATTAAAGACTGAAGTCTGTACTGCTACAACTAGGTAAATTAACAAAGATTAGGAATAACAATTCTCCCACTTGATACTGCTGGTGTCAGGAGAAGTCCCCTGGAGAAGGCTTTCCTGGCCCCTCTCAATCAAAGATAGATGGCATACTGACTAAAAACTGAATTGATCGTATGAGATGATATAGCTGTTGGGACCTGACAAGTGCTCTTTTCCATGCAGACATTGAAAGTATTATTCCAGAACACTCCACCAGCTGTGAGTTGTCTGGACAATTTATTCAAATTTGGAAAAATAATATTTTGTAGTTAAAATGAAAAAAATATTTACCTCCTTAGTAAGTTCTCAATAATGAGCACATTATTATTTTAACTTACTACCAGTAATAATATTAAATAATAAAATATTTCAAAATAAAATCTGCTATTATTATTTAATTTTAAGAGTAAACAATTTGAGCAGCATACTTATATTTTTCAATGCATAGAATTCCAAGCATAGTTGTTATGCCATGAGACCCTTGATTTAATAAATATATTAGTTGAATCCAGGTTTTCAAGTAAAAAGAAAGCTAGCCTGCATTTTCTAACCTTGTAAAGACACAAAACAGAGAGAACAGCAATGTCAGAAGATCTTACAAACCCCTTTAGGTGAATAACTGTTAATTCCTTTAGAATTTGGAGCAAACTTCTTCTGTCTTCTGTAGGTAAGTATTTCCTTTTGAGTAAAAGTTTATGGATTGGTCTAGGTTCCTAGGAGAGGCTGAATTATTTTCCACAAACACAAAGTGTTGTTAGTGCCTAACCTTGTCTCTCAGTATTTCATTTAAGGGGTTTGAAGCAAAGAGTGAGTCAGCTGGAAAAGACATGAACAAGACCCAAAGATGGATAAAGTGACAAACCTTTGGGAAGGGAAGGTTAGCCTGTTTGGATGCATGAGGGATAATTATATTAGGGAAAAGCATTATATTAATAATTTCTCATATCAAAGTTAAATACATTTAAAAGAAATGTCTAGAATGGGCTTCCCTTGTAGCTAAGCTGGTAAAGAATCTGCTTGCAATGCAGGAGACCTGGGCTTGATCCCTGGGTTGGGAAGATCCCCTTGAGAAGGGTCAGGCTACCCACTCTAGTATTTTGGCCTGGAGAATTCCATGGACTGTATAGTCCATGGAGTCAGAAAGAGTTGGACATGACTGAGCCACTTACTTTCAGAATGCCACTTACTTTCAGAAATATAGTTAAAATATTGTGAGTGAGGAATAAGATTCATAAAGATATAGGAAAATATAAAGTTGACTAAGAATATACTGTGCTCTGCCTCTTTGGTTAAGCTGACAACTACACTTCATAGATCACCTTGCCCTGTCTTTTCTTAAGCAGTGTTGGGGAAAATAGAGATGTATGCAAAATTTGGAGGTCATTAATCAGACAAGTGGGTTTCCCAGGTGGCCCAGTGAACCTGCCTGCCAATGCAGGAAAGGTGGTTAGATCCCTGGATTGGGAAGATCCCTTGGAGGAGGCATAGCAACCCACTTCAGTATTCTTGCCTGGGAACTCCCATGGACAGAGGAGCCAGGTGGGCTACAATCCATGGAAACCCAAACAGTCAGACATGATAGTGACTAACCAACAACAACAGACTAATGTGGTGACAGAAAGAACAGTGCCTAGTTAGTTCAGGCTTCTACTTCTATACTTGTCCAAATCTTCCAGGAAACTGAAACTGCAGCAACCAGAAGGGGTCTGAGGCTCACCAACATGGAACCAGAATGGCAGGAGTGAAACCATTCTCCATTAGCCCCTCCACAGTTCAGTTCAGTTCAGTCGCTCAGTCGTGTCTGACTCTTTGCGACCCCATGAATCGCAGCACGCCACACCCTCCTCTCCATCACCAACTCCCGGAGTTCACTCAGACTCATGTCCATCGAGTCCGTGATGCCATCCAGCCATCTCATCCTCTGTCGTCCCCTTCTCCTTCTGCCCCCAATCCCTCCCAGCCTCAGAGTCTTTTCCAATGAGTCAACTCTTTGCATGAGGTGGCCAAAGTGCTGGAGTTTCAGCTTCAGCATCAGTCCTTCCAAAAGAACACCCAGGGCTGATCTCCTTTAGAATGGACTGGTTGGATCTCTTTGCAGTCCAAGGGACTCTCAAGAGTCTTCTCCAACACCACAGTTCAAAAACATCAATTCTTCAGCGCTCAGCTTTCTTCACAGTCCAACTCTCACATCCATACATGACCACTGGAAAAACCATAGCCTTGACTAGATGGAACTTTGTTGGCAAAGGAATGTCTCTGCTTTTCAATATGCTATCCAGGTTGGTCATAACTTTTCTTCCATGGAGTAAGCATCTTTTAATTTCATAGCTGCAGTCACCATCTGCAGTGATTTTGGAACCCAAAACAATAAAGTCTGACATTGTTTCCACTGTTTCCCCATCTATTTCCCATCAAGTGATGGGACCAGATGCCATGATCTTCGTTTTCTGAATGTTGAGCTTTAAGCTAACTTTTTCACTCTCCTCTTTCACTTTCATCAAGAGGCTTTTTAGTTCCTCTTCACTTTCTTCCATAAGGGTGGTGTCATTTGCATATCTGAGGTTATTGATATTTCTCCCAGCAATCTTGATTCCAGCTTATGGTTCTTCCAGCCCCTCCACAAGCTTTGCACAAATAATCTTACCTCCTCCTCCTCATTCTCTTTCTTCTCCTTCTAACTTTTTCTTTCTGTATTTATAAGGGATTATGATATTTAATTAAGCTGGAGAGCTCCTTAGCATTATTCAGTTGAGTGCTACTGCTCTCAAGGGTGAATCTTAGGCATTCTAGAAAAAGACAGCACTAAAAAATGCAGAAAGAACTTTTAAAGACTATGATATCAAGGGAGGTTCGAGGCTGAAACCTGTCCAAAGGACCTGGCACCACTATATGTTATAGATTTAAAGTGACAAGGTTTAGCTTCTCTCTATGTTCAAATAATTCTGGAGAATCATTTAAGGGAGTGAGAGGAAGATTTTATAAATTAAAGGAAAAAAGAGAGAGAAATTCCTAGGGATGTAAAGTCTCTCCAGAACTACTGAATATATATATATATAGTGATTTAAACTTGGAGTGCAGAATCAAGGCTTGAGGAAAGATAAGCCTAGATTAGAGGGTAGATTTTAACTCGTTATTTCCCCACTTCAGTACTTTTCACCTATCATAGTGTGCTACAATAACCTCAGGCTGTCATTTTGGATGTGATGCTACCTGTCAGCAAGGTGTCAGAGTGTGCTGATGTGATGCAAACAGATGAAGGATGATCTGCCATTCTCTGGCATTCTCGTCTCCAAGTGTTCTCTCTCCAAAACCAGAGGGATTTGCAAGTAAGATGGCTGCCTCCTCCCAGTGCATTGTTTCTTAGGAATTTAAAGGAAAAACCCAAATCAGAGTTGATTTTCGGTTCAGGGACAGCAAAATGGAGAAGATGGGACTGTCTAACTTCAACATTTTCTGTTGCTTTTGAAACCCTGTGCAAGCCCTTATGTTCATTGTCTTTCAAAATAGAATGCTGACTCAGGAGTTAATGATCCAAAAACGTGAAAGGGCAGGAACAAAGAATAACTGTTGGCCTGGGGAACTGGTAACAATTGAGACTGTAATTCTGCCACACAGCAGAATCACCAAACTCCCAGTTGCCTGAAAGGTTTGAATAAAGGCCTACCACACATTCCTAAGTTGTTTTTACAGGAAGCAGACACCTCCAGATAAAAACCACTGACCACAAGAGCATTGATCCTAGGCTGATTGAAACCAGAAGGTTGACGATGTTTGAAACTTCACCTGGAGGCCAGCCAATCCCAGAACTGTCCACAGGTGGATCACACCCTGCTCCGTGAACACTATAGAGCTCCTCACTATCCCCTCTATGGTGGGTCACACAGTCTCGAGGGCATTGGCCCCCTTTGCCTGGCAAAGCAGTAACAGTTACTCTTTTATATTTCACCCAAAAGTCTGTCTCCATGTTTTATTTGGAACAGAGGCTAAATTTTGTCCACACTTTCTCAAAATGTATCTGGATATATAAAACTAAGGAAAGGTTCATATTAATCAGGCTCCATGGAATATTTCAAGCCGTCTGAATGAACCAAACCTGTCCAGAAAACTGAACAATACATAATAACTAAAATGAATGAGTTAAAAACAAGCATGATGCATATGAGGGGTCCAGCTGCTTAAAATAAAAACAAACAAAAAACTAGATGTGACATTTTGTGCCCAGTCAGAGAAATTACATAGACTTTAAATAACTGGCTGGCCTCAGTAGGGCAAATCTGTCCCCTCCCCATTCCAGGCTTGGGGTGCAATCAGTGCTTTGCAGGCTCAGAAGGGAGCTGCAGTCAAGGACTCAGGCCCCTCTGTGTAGTCCTGCTATTATACACCTTTGCATTCCCAGGCAGTCTCCAGCCATGGCCTTCTTCTGTGCCTCTGTAAGACCCTCTTTTTGTATATATGTTTGAGAAGGCAGGGACAAAGGGGAAACTTGAGGATACTTTCTCTGGACTTTGGCAGCCTGTCCCTTTCCTTCACCACAGCGTGAATATCTATGTGGAATGTAACTACAAAACACACAATGAAAATGCAAAAACAAACAAAAAAACATTTTGTCAAGATATCAAGTATTCAACAGAACAAGAAGCACAAAATAGCAAGATGTTGAGTCTATCAGACAGGGATATCAATTAGCTACAATTAATATGATACTATGTCTAGTAGCAAAGGTGAACATATATGGTGGGCATTTCCAGCAGAGATATGGAGGATATACAGAAAGGCAAGCAGAATGTTTAAAATATATAAATGTATGATACCAAAGAGGAAAAATTTTCTCAAACTATTCAACGGATAAAACCACAGAACATGAATCAATGACCTTGGATATAATTCAATACAAATGTTCTATGTTGAAATAAGGAATTTTAAAAAAGGAAATGTAAAAGATAATAGCATTGAAGAGCTATTTTAAAAGTCAAATAGCCTAATGTATGTATTTGAAGTCACAGAAAAGAAGAGAATAAGTCTAAACTTATATTTGAATATATATTGGATGAAATTAAAAAAAAAATAATGAGAAACAACAAACAACTGATCCCAAAAGGCATAAAACTTTAAACACCCTCAATGGATGCAAAAAAAATTGATAAACTTTATTTACTCATGGTAAACAAAATATAAAACTTTCAGCAAACTCAGAATAGATGGAATCTCCCTGAAATGAGAAAAAGCATCTATAAAAACCTATATCCAATATTATACTTAACAGTGGTCTGCTCTCGTCAGTTCTATTCAATACGATATGGACATCCTAGTCATTGCAGCAAGACAAAAACAAGAAATAAGGGATATACAGTTTTGAAAGGGAGAATTAAATGCCTTTCTGTGATGTGATTGTGTATCCTAGAGAATCTACCAAAAAAAATAAACTTAGAAAATCTGGAAATAAGCTACTAAAACTAAGGAATGACTTAGGTAAGTCTGCAACATACAAATTAAAATACTAAAATTAAATTTATTTCTTACTTGTTAATTTTATTAATGAATTATGTGATATGTTATGATCACATAATTAGAAATTGAAAGTGAATGAAAAATAGCACTTACAATGTCATTTAAACTGCAAAATACTTAAGGGTAAATCTAGCCAAAAAATGTGCAAGATTTGTTTGTGGAATACTATAAAACATTGCTGAAATAAATCAAAGAAACATATACAAATGGAGAGACACCTTGTGCGCATGGATCAGAAGGTGATACCTTTAAGATGTCAATGCTGTCTGGATTAATTTATTGCAATTTTCATCAAAAGCATATTGGCTTCACTTTTGTCAGTGAAGTTTATAGTTACCTCTTTTTTTCTTATCTTCTTTGATCTAATTCAATTCATTCTCTAAACTTCACCTTAAGCAATATCTTTTGTAAGCATCAAATCCATTAGAGTAACTCCATATAAAACACTTCAGCAGTTTCTCCTTGTCCTTATGTTGGAGACAAAATTTCAAAGATGTATTGGACATGTGCCCAAATCATGCAACATTACCGCATTCACTTCTTTTGCTTCTTAAATGCATAATTTTCTCTTATGCCACAGAGATATCTGTCTATTTAATCCTTACAATATATTTACTTTTCCAATTAATATAAATAATTTTTAAAAAATACATTTACTTTATATTTGCTCACATAAATAACAATGTTGAAATTATATAAAATATATGTATAGTTTACATGTGTAATTTATATACATACAAATATATTAGCATTTAAAGTGCTATTTGACAAATAAAAGTTTCTTTAAATTTGAGGACTTAATAGGGTGCTTTATATGATTATAATGGCAGAACATAAAGAAAGAGAGAGGTAAGTCTTGTGTATATACTGCCTACCATGTGCTTTTATAGACAGAATATGTGTATCCCTGGAACATTCACATGTTGAAACCCTAATCCCAATATGATGGTACATGGAAGTGGAGCCATTGGAAGGGAATTAGGCCATGAAGGTGGAGTTCTCCTGAATAGTAATGGTGACCTTCAGAGAGTTCAGGGTTAGCTAGTTCTTTTTCTCCACACAGTAAGAATATGGTCATCTGTAAACTGAGAAAAGAGCCCTCACCAAGAGCTGAACCATATAATCATCCCCATCTAGACTTTCAGCCTCCAGAACTGTAAGAAATAAGTGTTTATATTTAAGTCATGCAGCCTACAATAATTAGTTACAAAAGCTTGTGTAAGACATGTGCAAGTAGTTTGATTTTCAGTTCAGTTCAATTGCTCTGTCATGTCTGACTCTTTGCCACCCCATGGACTGCAGCACGCCAGGCTACCCTGTCTATCACCAATTCCCAGAGCTTACTCAAACTCATGTCCATTGATTCAGTGATGTCATCCAACCATCTCATTCTCTGTCTCCCTTTTCTCCTTCCACCTTCAAACTTTTCATCATACACATAAAAGTACTGAACTTTAAATATAAATTGAATATAAGTAGGATCTTAAATGGTCTTCATTATATAGAGAGTGGGTTTGTATGTATGTATGTATGCCTTTGTGTATATATAGATTATATATATATATATATGGTGTTTATTCATTATAGTAACTCCTCCTTTCTGAGATCAAGTCTTACCAACTTCTTCATCATGCAACTTTTTTCTATAGCACTTAATTACTACTAATTATTGAGTTGTAATTTTACATTGATAATGTGATCATTTGAAGATTTGTCTTACTACGCTGTAAATTCCGTAATGTCAATCAATATTTGTACTTGCCAGTGCAGCCTCAATGCCGGACAAGTTATAAATAGTCAATATTTGGATGGATAAATGATTGAATACCCAATGAATGATGTATCTTTCAGTAAATTAAAGAATATACATTTGTTAAATGACAGGCAACAACTGATTTCTGCAGTTGGAGTATAGAGAAAAATTATCATCAGAGATTTATTATCAATGTACTCTAATCAATGAAGCTTTTATACAACACCATTTTTTCTACTATTAAATGTGTAATATTATATTAAATATATCTCCTAATTAATTGCACAATAGACAGTTTTTACTTTAGTGCTTATTTTATATTCTTCTTTCTTTTTAGATATTTCCTATATATTGTTACTATAAAAGGGTATATTATGTTAGCAATACAAATACCACCACACAAATAAGAGAATATTGTCAAGACTATTCATGTTAAATTTATTTCAAGATCTCATAATGACATTTGAATATAAAGAAATGCATACAAATCTGATCAAATTAACTTTATTTCATATTTGAAATGTTATTTGCAACTCCTTTTACTGAAAAGAAAAGTTATTTGTATAATTAATCATTAGGATGTTCCCCAAAGATTTATTTTTTAGAAAGAAAACTTTTGTGGTTTGCAAGTAATGAAATCGTTTCATCAAGGCTCTGTAGTGATTGATTATCTCAGTTGAGGAGATTTTCTTTATTCCTTGTCTAAACAATTCATTGATTTCTTTCACTTACTTTTGTAATATCTCAAGAACAGCTTTTCATTATTTATTGTGACATGTTTCCTCTACAGCATACTATTGTTTTTATATTATTAAAATATATATTTATGCACACAAATATCAGCCTTTAACATTTTACTCTCAGACTTTAAAGAGTAAACATATAAGGCAATTACATGTTAAAAAAAATTAGCTAAGTAGTTCTTTCACAGTGATTTCAGAATGTTGAAAGTTACCCTTTATGTTTATAAGGGCAGAACATACAGAGAGGTATATATTTAATATGTTTAATAAATATTTTGCATTGTGCCAAGATTATATTGCTTTCATCATTTCCTAACATGATATTCAAGGGTCAATTATAGGGAAAATGAATATTCTTTAATATCAAGAAAATCCAGCTGCTATACATATCTAGCTTTTCCCAAGAAAGAAAGAAATTTAAAAATTATAACATAAGAAAGTATTACTAGGAAGAAATTTGCAGTTCTTACTTGATACATACATATATACATAAGCATTTCAATAATTAGTATATATAATAATAGGTAGCCAAGTACATCATAAACTCTGAAAAGATATTCCTGATGAAATTAGGAAAAACATTATCATTCTAATAATATTACATATTTGTTTAGGAAATGTTCATAATATTACAGAAGGAAAGAAAACAATCCTATCCCCTACCTAAGTTATCTAAAATTTCAAATTAGTTAAAAACTAGGAAAATACTGATCAGGTAACTATTTTTTATAGATCATTTATGTGGCAACATTAGTCATATGTGGAGAAGGCAATGGCAACCCACTCCAGTACTCTTGCCTGGAAAATCCCATGGGCAGAGGAGCCTGGTAGGCTGCAGTCCATGGGGTCGCGAAGAGTCAGACATGACTGAGCGACTTCATTGCACTTTTCACTTTCATGCATTGGAGAAGGAAATGGCAACCCACTCCAGCGTTCTCGCCTGGAGAATTCCAGGGACAGCATAACCTGGTGCGCTGCTCTCTATGGGGTCGCACAGGGTTGGACACAACTGAAGCGCCCTAGCAGCAGCAGCAGCAGCATTAGTCATATGACATGTGCCACTAAAATTGAATGGAACAATATTGTTGGCTGTCTTGTTTACTGCTGCATCAGGGTTAAACTGTACCATGACTCATAAATACTCAGTAAGTATTCCTTAAATGGAGAAGTAATTGAGGCATAAACATGTGATTGTCATTCTTTACTCTGATGTTCAACAACCCAAGCGGGAAATTGCATAGATGTTAGTTATCATGGTGAGAGTCCCTATGAATCTAGCAACACAAAATAATTCTTAGATTCTGTGATTTTTAGGTCCTAGATTTGATGATAAGTGGTTCCTACCATGGGCTTCCCTGATGGCTCAGCTGTAAAGAATCTGTCTGCAATGCAAGAGACATGGGTTTGATCCCTGGGTAGCGCAGATTCCCCTAAAGAAGGAAATGGCAACCCACTCTAATATTCTTGCCTGAAACATCCCATGGACAGAAGAGCCTGCCAGGCTACAGTCCATGGGGTTGCGAAGGGTTTGACATGACTGAGTGACCAAATATTTATTACTTATTTAATATCCATCTTAAATTAAAGCTCAGAGAGATTTAAAGATTTTTATGCCTATGACAATGACAACATTTCACTTAGATTTACTAAAAATAATAACCCAGTGTCCAAAATATAATACTAGCCATGAGTTCACTGCTAGTCTAAAGTCCTATCTAACTTCTTCCATCCCACTTTAGTTAGAAGTGGGTATTTCTTTTCATACTCCTAAAGGCTGAAACTCAACCAGGCTCCCTGCTCCTAGTAGGAATGGTGTTAACATATATCAAGAGAGCAGTTGAATGGCAGCTTTTTCATAGGTGATCATTTAGAAGGAGGTGAGGGTGTTCATACATTCAAATGCATTTCATCCCTGGAAGCTCTTTCCGTTCTGCTATCGGGCCCTTATCACACTGAGGACACCACTAGTACCCTTCTTCATTCAAGTCCCTGTTCCCAGTCCTCTCTTCCTTTCCCTTTACTTTTCTTCCTTCTCCCAGCACAATCCTTATCTATTTAAAAATATGATAATGTTTTCTTTCTAAAAGTTTAAGAATTTCTGTTCCAGAGCAGCTTCTTTTCTTCTATATATGTATATATATATGTCATGGATTCAAAATTAATATACTGAGGTAGAGAGAGTATTCAAATAAAAATGAGTCTTTGATGACATCATTAAGCCACTGAACCAACCCTGAGGTCACTAACTCCAGGCTTCTATTAAGTAATTATTAAAAGTTATTTTTATGTATAACAGAGGGTAAAATTAACTGAACCATGTACTAAATGTCTCTTTTTCTGACTTTCAAGATAGAAAGCTGATTGCTTGTGATACCTTTTGATACCACCCAAAAAAAAATCTCTATCTGAAATTTTTCTGTCATTTTTGCAGGAACTGAAACTTTAGTAATTGCAACTTTAGTCTATGGATGATATAAGAAAGGATATAAAAAATACCCATTTCAGGACTAATTTTGAGGTTTTGTATCTGTGTTGCAATGCAGGGAGACATAGGTTTAAGTAATTCCTAGTCCTTGACAGAATGGATGAATAGCAGTAGGTGGACCCTAGAAGTGAGAAATGTTTCCTTTTGGAAAAAGCAATGATTGGGAAATAACTGACCACTCAACAGCTGACATGCCTTGAAAGAGAAATGCAGTGCATTTTTATGCAAGGTGAGGAATTAGAGGTTGCAGTGGCTCGGACGGTAAAGCATCTGTCTACAATGTGGGAGACCTGGGTTCGATCCCTGGGTTGGGAAGATCCCCTGGGGAAGTAAATGGCAATCCACTCCAGTACTATTGCCTGGAAAATCCCATGGACAGAGGAGCCTGGTAAGCTACAGTCCATGGGGTCACAAAGAGTTGGACACAACTGAGTGACTTCACTTTCACTATGGCCTCAACTCTTAGTCTGTAGAAAATCTAGGGCAGTCATTCACATGTAGCATAAATGTCACCATAAGCTACAGAAGTGGATAGTACCAAAATGAATGCTAGAGTTTCAGGGACAAATTCAGATATGCTCTCTGCTGGTGATGAACTACCACTGGAATGAAGGAGATTCATGGATGTTTGAGGGGAAAAGTCTAATACAAATAAGGCAATTAGAACAAGGGGAGACAGGGTAAGATCAAGGTTTCTGTGCCGGCCATAGGGGAACAGATGAGAAAGGTGGTGCATACTATCGTGACTAATGGATTTGCAGTGGTATTGAGACCCATTCTTGGATTTTTTTTTTTTTTGATTACAGGTGGAAATGACCTCATAAACCATAGACCTAGCAAGAATGTCTCAACCAGTGCCTTCTGATACAGACTTAACTACAAACCAGAGTGGATAGAAAACAGTGGTGAGCAGTCTCTTTCTGAGTTGGCTTAGCAACCTTCTATGTATAACTGTGTATTGTCTATAACTGGATACTTCTATACACAACTGGCAAGATAGATGCAGAATATATCAACCACTTTCCTAACTCAACTTCACAAGTACTCTCATACTGTTTTTTTCTCAGAGCACCCCTTCCTAAGGAAATACATTCTTTCATAACATGATCACTATCTCTGTTAGGTGATTTGGTGTTCTGTTATTAAAGCATGCATTTAAAACAGGGCAAAATAAACAATTAAAATTTTCAATCACAGACCACTAGGACTAGTTAGAAAAACTGGACATAAAAGGAAAAGATGTAAATTATAATCTAAGTGAATCCCAAAATAGACCAGAGTGTATTTATACTGTATACCTATTGTTGAGAAAAAAATATACTTGTGTGATTTTTCTTCTAGTTCAAATAGACTTCCATTTGAAATTTCAAAATTCTTTTGTATTTCTGTATTGAATGGTAAATGCTTTGTATAAGATAGTTCTTTTATTCAGAAAGTATGGTATTATTTGATATTTCTGAGATTTCCCTCATGCTTTTAGGCAGATACCAGACATACTAAAACATTTGAGTTTTAAAATAACTGGTATTACAAGGCATAGGCACAAATAGTATCTAAAATGTTTCATCATTATTTTTGCTGTGAATAGAATCAGCTTTATAAACTCAGAGCCAGTTTCTTTTGGGCAATTATCATGAATACACATGAATTGTATTCATTTTCCATTTATGCTGCAAATGGTCGATACTAGAACTACAGTATAACAACTTAATCAACACACCTTAATGCTCTTCATTCTCCCTGTCTAGATTTTCCAAGGCCAAAATGATTTACATGCTTTATATTAAAATTAAATGTGCAATAATATGAAACTCTTTCTGATGTTTTCTTTTATTGTAAGTACAAAACTAAATATTGGAATCCTCTAACTTACAAACAGGTCATGTTCCACACAGTCATTCTGAAGTCAGGTGGGAGGGAATAAGAATGCATTTTCTTACAAAAATAGCAGTTAAGCATCATAGTTGATTTGAGGAGAATAAAGAAAGTGCAATTTCTAGCACACCAGGATTTATGATCAGAAATGTATACTGTCTCAGTAAAAAAAGGTTTCCTCTGTCCACCGTTCTCATATTTTCTCCTATTCAGCAATGCACTTCTGCTTCTTCTAATCTTCAAGATGTTTGAACACAGTCAGGAGGTGGGGTGATATGCAGGCTCTCTCCTTCAAGTAGATTCAGGACATAGATTCTTTCAGCTAATTAGGTTGAACTGGACAATGGGTCCATTCGTTAATAGGTACAATTAGTTCTCATAGAGATCAAATTCTACTTAACTGAGATAGACAATAAATAAAAATATAATAAATTAGCAGATCATGATAGAAATATAGCAGAGTGTTAGGGCATAGAGCTCTTAGGTGAGTTCTTCAAATTGTGTAGTGAGGAAAGACCTTCCCAGGGAATGACATTTAACCTTGATCCGGGGCGACACGGACTTGACTGAGTAGAGATGAAATATATGTTATCTTAAAGACTGGTGGCTTAAACCAATGACATGTGGTGAAGTGGTGATATCAGGAAGAAGCACATTCTGAATAAATTTGCAAGCCAGGCTGTAGGGTTTGGATTTTTACCCTAAGTGCCCTAGGAAGCAAGTGAAGATTTTAAGGTAAATAATGTTACATTAACATTTGAAAAGATCACTGGCTTTAGCCCAGTAAAGCCTATTCCCTTTCTATTTTTTTCCTTTGTGCTTTCTTTCATTTATCCTTCTTTTCTGTGTTTCTCTTTTCTTTATATTTCTAAACACAGCAGACTTTAGAATTAAATTTGTTAATGTGACATATGAACAAGCTGTATAATTGGATTTCTCAAGCTTAAAATATTCCCTAACACATGTAACCATTCATTTATTTAACAATATATATTGTGTGTGTTCTTTATGTGAAGACTAACCTTTATGTGAAGATACCAGGTATAGAGCAGCTCTCAGAAGGAAATAGATGATAAATATGTATATGAAAAACATAATTAACTAAAATACATAGTGAATAAAGGAGCTATAAATATGAGGAAGGAAAATGAAGCACAGAAGAGAGATTTGAAATGTTG
This sequence comes from Ovis canadensis, assembly GCF_042477335.2. NCBI lineage: Eukaryota > Metazoa > Chordata > Mammalia > Artiodactyla > Bovidae > Ovis > Ovis canadensis. The sequence continues at coordinate 36,141,200 of NC_091261.1, read as the reverse complement.
GGGGTGGGAGGAAGTTTTCAATTTTTTACAACATTCTCAAAAATGCTTTACTAAGAAGATGACGTTTAAGTAAGAACTAAAAGATAAGCAAGTGTACCTTGTTTAAACTTGGAATGAGAAACGTTCAGGTAGACAAAAGTACACATGCTCTGAGCTATAAACATGATTTCTGGGTTTAAGAAGACCAAGAAGGCAACACACATACATGATACAAGATCCTGTGAAGTCTTGAAAAGCCTTGCAAGAATTTTGCTTTCACATTGAGAAAATGAAAAACTTCAACAGTTCACTCAGTTTTTTGGGTCTGTCTTAAATTCAACAAGATCACCCTAACTGCTTTGTGAAAATAAATTTAAGAGAAGGGCAAAAGTTACATCAAAGAGATCAGCTTCACCAAAAAATAAAATAAGATTATAATCAACATCACTTAAGAGATATTAAATAATAAAAGCGAGAGATAAAGGTTGGTTAGACACAGCAACAGCTTAAAACAAAGAAGTAGCAGATCCTAGATGTATTTTGGAGGAAAAGAATTTGCACAGGAAGTGGATGTGAGACAAAGAAAACAATAATTCCAATTTTCAGTCTAAGCAATAGAAGGAAAGAGTTGGCTTTGAGGAAGAGAAGGAACCTGACAGAGGCAGCTTTATTTATTCAGAGTAAGGTTTGGAGGTAGACTAGAAACTGATTTGAAACATGTTAAATTTGAATATTAGATATCTAAGTAGAGATGAAATTTGGGCAATTAGATGAGTGAGTGAAAGAGAAGTAGTTATGTAGATGGTATTTGGAGTCATGATGGAAGTTGAAGTCAGTAAGAAAGTAAAGAGATTTCTCTACAGTGAAAAAGATTCAGGAGGAGATCCTTCAGACTCTTCAATTTCAAGATCTAGAGACAAGCAGTAAGTTTTGCAATTGAAACAGAAAATGATCCAAAGAAAATAGCAAGAATATTGTATTTAAGAACAAAAGGCAGGAGAACATAATTAACTGTGTCATTTATTACAATTTAAACTAATAATTGAAAGTTGGAGTTTGTGACACAGAAAAGGACATATTAAGGGAATATGAGAATTAAAAGAATGCTTGGAGATGATTCAACAGCAAATCAGAAGATAACTGATTATATATACTATATATAACATTGATTGATTATATATATTGACTGTATATATGTTATTATGGTGATATAGTGATATAGTGAAGTTGCTCAGTCATGTCCAACTCTTTGCGACCCCATGGACTGTAGCCTACCAGGCTCCTCTGTCTATGGGATTTTCCAGGCAATAGTCCTGGAGTGGATTGTTATTTCCTTCTCCAGGGGATCTTCCCAACCCAGGGATCGAACCTGGGTCTCCCGCATTGTAAACAGACGCTTTACCATCTGAGCCTCCAGGGAACTCTATATATATTATTACTATTATTCAACTGTCGTGTATATATATATATATATATATATATATATGTACACAATAGACTGATTATATATAACATCAACTATATACCCCTCTTGAGGTATCTTTGCTCTCCCTAAAAGAAAGGAAAATAAGCTGTGAGGGATGAATAAACTTTAAGAGACAGCTTTTTTTAGTCTTTAGTGAAAAATAGAAATATTTGTGTAATCATGGGAACAATCTGTGAGGTAAAGCATGGAGTAACAGAGGAGATAAGCTAAAATAATGTCCATAATCTCGTAAGGAAGGATGAAAACTTTTGTATACAGGAGCACAGACACTCTCCCAGAGGAACAGGAGAGAATGAAGAATCAGGTGAGTAGGGAAGTGTGATGGTGAGAAGCTGTGGGAATTCTCTTCACTGATTGAATTTTTTTTTCTCAGTTAAATATGAAACAAGGCCATTCACCTGAGACTGAGGAGGGTGAGGAGAACTGCAGAAAGAGCAGAGGCATGGAATTATTATCTAGGAGAGTGGGGAGGGGTAACTAGAATAGGAAAATACACAATGACCGCTGAGGGCTACTTTAAGTCAACGATTGTTAATTTTAAAGTGTGCTTTTCTCAGTCATTTTCACCTTATAAATGAAGCTTTGATAGTTTCGTATTGAGCGTTTTCTATTCTTCCACTAACCAAGAAGATGTATTTTCTTTGCTGTATCTGGACTTTCTCTAATACAACGTGTATTTAGTATTTTGTTCAACACTTGTTTCTTAACTTTTAAACATGACTACACCTCATCAGTTGCTCATTGAAAAAAATACTGTTACACCATGTTTTTAGTCAGAGTGACTATAATTGGGCTTATCATATTTAAGCAAAAATAAAGCCCACCTGAAAAAAGCCCTCATAAACTCAGCTTAAAGATCAATAAACAATATTTTAAGATTAATGACTTTTTTGGGCTTCCCTCGTGGTTCAGATGGTAAAGAATCTGCCTGCAGTGCAGGAGACCTGGGTTTGATCCCCGGGTTGGGAAGATCCCCTGGAGAAGGAAACATCTACCCACTCCAGTATTCTTGCCTGGAGGATGCCATGGACAGAGGAGCCTGGCAGGCTATAGTCCATGGGGCTGCAAAGAGTCAGACATGACTGAGTGACTAACACTTTAAATTTCAATGACATTTTAATTGCAAAATAATTGCTAAATGAACATATATTTAAAATTTGTAGAGTTATCATGAGTATGTATTTAGTGAAATTTAATATTTTCAAAATATTGTACAATGGTTATTACCTTGTCTAGCATATAATCTGAAGAAGGCAATGGCACCCCACTCCAGTACTCTTGCCTGGAAGATCCCATGGATGGAGGAGCCTGGTAGGCTGCAGTCCATGGGGTCACTAAGAGTAGGGCACGACTGAGCGACTTCCCTTTCACTTTTCACTTTCATGCACTGGAGAAGGAAATGGCAACCCACTCCAGTGTTCTTGCCTGGAGAATCCCAGGGATGGGGGAGCCTGGTGGGCTGCTGTCTATGGAGTCGCACAGAGTCGAACACGACTGAAGCGACTTAGCAGCATCAGCAGCATATAATCACAAAGCAGTGCTAGCTTATATTATTAGCAGCACTGTTGTTATTACTTTTATTATTAATAACATATTCATCCTGAAATCTATTTATTTACATATGATTTCAACTGTACCAACTTGGTTGGGTATTATCTTTGTCAACTCCTCCATTTCCTCACTAAAATTTCATTACATTAATTACCTCCTTTTTACTCTATTTTCAGAATGTTGATTTTTGGACCTGCAACTAAAATATAGTATTTTCATTATTATGACCATCTTAGTTTCAACTTCTTCAATTATGCTAGCACTGATTGATCAAAGTTCTATTAATAAACCATAAATCTATATGATATTTACTTATTGAATGTTTTGGGGTGACTGCCTATAAACTCCAGAATGTCCTATAGTGTCCTGTGTGTCTATTTGCTATAAACTCTCAAAATAATCTCATTTGTATCCCATAGTTAGCAATATCAAATGATCAAAAGATGCTGTAATTTATTTCTGGGGCTTCCCTGGTGGGGGCTCAGCAGTTATGAACCTGCCTGCAATGCAGAACACTTGCAAGAGAGTTAGATTTCATCCCTGGGTCAGTAAACTGTCCTGGAGCAGGAAATGGCAACCCGCCCAGTATTCTTTCCCGGGAAATCTCATGGACAGAGGAGCTTGGCAGTCTATACTCCAGGGGGTCACAAAAAGTCGGACAAGACAGAGTGACTAAACAATACCACAATAACTCTAAATTCAGATCAAGAATTACCTCCTTAAGGCAATCTTCCTTAATCACAGGCGGTTAGTGCTCCTTTACAATCACAACATAACTCATGTTTACCTTTATTTAACAATTAGCTGATTCTGAGCTCTTTGAGAGAAGAAATCATATGGTGTTTATTTCTGATTCTCTGTACTAAAATCAACACTGGCAATATTGAAGAGGTACAATAAACAACTGTGAAATGAATAAATTAATTAATGAACTTGTTAATCGGCAGTGGAATCTTCCTCTAAATAGTAAAATAAACAAATACAGAAGCAAAGAAAAGAAAGACTGCTCTCAAAAAATAATCCAAAAAGTTATTTTTTAAAAAGGTTAAAGAAGATTTAAAATCAAATCTGTAAATAGCTTAATTATATTCAATTTTTGGATAACACTTTAATTTTATTAATGGGGAAACTTTCTGTTAAAGAAGTAGAAACAATAGAGCAGCACATTTTTATAGACATGTTAATTAGGATACTGCACACAATTAGCAAGTTGAAAAACTAGCTGACATAGCTAATGACTTTGGCAGCATTTAATTCAACATGTGAATAAGGTAAATAGTCCCCGAAGTATAAATATGATGGATTATAAAATGGCCTGATTAGGCTTAGCAAATACTCTAATCTCGACCTACCACTGAACTTCCAGAGCTAGTCAACAGATCCTTAATTATCAGTTTAAATGCTTCTAAAATTATGCAGAGTTAATTGCTATTTTAATAAGTATTTTCAGACTAACAGGTCATTGCACCCATTTGGATTGATTCGTTTAGGAAATAACACCTTTGAGAATAACAACATAGTGATTTTGGAAATGAATAAATGCAAAAGTTACTTAGAATCATGAGGAGAAATAGATTCTTATAATATTTGATTTTTCTTAGATTAATTTTAAAGAGAAGATATATGAGAAGACTCTACTGCCCTTTAATGGTTTGCTTTTGTTGATTTCTCAGAATCAGGCTTCTAGTTTTATATATATATATATATATATATATATATATATATATATATATATATATATATTTTAATCACAATTGAGTGCAGCTTAGTCTCTTGCTTCTTTGCCCAGGGCACCATTTTTAGAAAGTCTTCCAAATAGTTTTTCAAGAAGAAAATGTCTTTTTCTCCTGCCTCTTCGATGTTGTCTCTTTTCATTTCTTATCTCTTCATTTCTATCAGTAACTTTCACTCAACTCCTTAAGAAGAAATAGACTTCACTAAGTACGATGGATTTTTTTCTTCTCCCCGCTCTTTCTCTCCAAAAGGGAAAATATGATTTACTTGGTTTTAAATGCTTTTACATTTCTATTGTTTTGTAGTTTATTCAAATTCATGGAAGTATCTCTTGTAAGTGCATTTATTTGAGAAAATAAAGATGTACAATTAATTTTAATTAGATGTTACTAGTTTTTTTTATTTTCTATGTTTTCTCATTTTACAAAAATTGTATGTGTATGTCCTGTATTTAGCTCCCTAGTACTGCTCTAACAAAGTACCACACACTCAGGTGGCTAAAAAAACAGCATTTATTTTCTCACGGTTCTGGAGGTTAGAAGTACCAAAGGCTACCCATGAAACTACGTCTCATCTGGAACTGCAAGGGAGAGGTTTCCTTTATTCCACCTAACTGCTGGTGCCTACGTGTGTGCTTAGTCGCTCAGTCATGTCCGACTCTTTGCGACCCCATAGACTGTAGCCCACCAGGCTCCTCTGTCCATGGAATTTTCCAAGCAACAATACTGGAGTGGGTTGCCATTTCCTACTCCAGGGTATCTTCCTGACCCAGAGATGAAGCCCACATCCCCTGCACTGGCAAGCGGAATCTTTTCCACTGTGCCACCTGGTGGTAATCGTTAATCCTTGACATTTGTTGGTTTGCACTTCAGCATTTCATTCAGTCTCTGGGTAACCCTGGTAGCTCCACTGGTAAAAAATCCAACCGCAATGCAGCAAACTCTGGTTGGATCCCTAGGTGGGAAAGATCCGCTGGAGAAGATATAGGTTACCCACTCAGTATTCATGCGCTTTCCTGGTAAAGAATCTGCCTGTAATGTGGGAGACCTGGTTCGATCCTTGGGTTGGGAAGATACCCTGGAAAAAGGAACAGTTACCCACTCCAGTATTGTGGCTTGGAGAATTCCATGAACTGTATAGTCCATGGGATCACAAAGAGTTGGACACGACTGAGCAACTTTCACTTTCACTTCAGTCTCTGCCCTTGTCATCACATGGTGGAACCTCTCGTGTTTCTGGGTCTTCAGGTCACTTTACTGCTGTAAGGACACCAGACATATTGGGTTAAGGGCCATGTTATCTCAGTATGACCTCCTCATAATTATTTATACTTTAATGATCCTATTTCCAAATACGGTCACATTTCAGAGGTTAGGGGGCTTCCCTGGTGGCTTAGATGGTAAAGAATCAGCTGCAGTGTGGGAGACATGGGTTCAGTCCCTCGGTTGGGAAGACACCTTGCAGGAGGCCATGACAACCCACTCCAGTATTCTTGCCTGGAGAATCCCCATGGACAGAGGAGCCTGGTACATCTATTCAGGGAACAACACATCTGAACCCGTAATAAGCACCGTGAGCTTCCTTTGTGGTTACTGCGCTTTTTGCATTGTGCAATTGCATTTGTAAAGAACTCCTTGTTTTGGATGGGCTCCCCAGGTGATGCAGTGGTAAAGAATCCACCTGCCAATGCAGGAGAGGCAAGAGACCGTGGGTTTGATCAGCAGGTTGGGAAGATACCCTGAAGTAGGAAATGCTGCCCACTCCAGTATTCTTGCCTGTCCCATGGACAGAGGAGCCTGGATGACTTCAGTCCATGGGGTCACAAAGACTTGGACATGACTGAGCATGCACACATTTCCTTGTTTTAGGGATAAACAAGATTTATAAACTTTGAGCTTTTTTATTTGTGTTTTAGTTTTAGCTTTCAACTTTGGTCTTAAGCACACTTTAGACAAAACTACAAGTTTCATGTGGCTTGAAAGGATTTGTCTTCCCTTTATTTTCAACAGCATTCAAAATGATGTGGTGGCTGAAAACAAGCCCATTCAAGGTTAGTGCTTTATGATTACACTGCTTCCTGCCTCTCCCCGCTTCTCATCTAATAGTTGGCCTTTGCTAAGAGCTTGGGTGCCTGATAATAAAATAGCAACTAAACCCCTGCCTCTTCAGCCTGTTGAATATGATCTCTACAATAAATTCTTAGTTTATTCCTTCTGGATATCATCATTCTAATCAAACGATCATTTGGAATGGCTTTTTAGTATTTTAAAAATCTATGTTTAGAAAAATCTCTGCTCTCAGATTTTGAAGAAGCAGATGCCAAATTTTATCAACTATTTTTACTTCATCCTACATTTCACAGTATCTGACAATCATGCCTCAGAGTTTGCCAGGATTGGTGATATCATTTTCTCTATTTTTTTGGAGATTGACTTTTGAGTGAGTGGATTAAATATGTTCTTTACTTGGGTGTTTGTATTGAGTTCTTTATAGATTTGATTAATTAAAGATGTTTTATCTGAAATGGATCTGCTTTGAAAATAATGTCAAAAAACAACACCATTCATGATTTATGTAGTCACTGTAAAATAGAACAGTTAGTGATATATTTTTGGGTGTTGTTAGTGACAAGTAGACATTACTTAGAAGTCACATTTGATTAATGCAAATGCTATTAATGGTAATATGGAATGGTAACATGGAATTAGTAAAAAATGTGAGACATGATATTTCTCAAAAAATAAAAATATACTAGTTGCATATTATTGAAGTATGACTGTATTATAATTGATCATGAAAACAACTTACATAATGAGCATATTTGCCTAAGAGAACAGTGTACCTAAGTATTTAAACTGCTTCTTAAATTTTATGATAATCACTCTTACTATAAATATAATGACATGTATTCACAGAGTATATACACAACTTCATTTTGGCATTTTGTAAAACAGCAAGAAATTTTAATAAAGTTAAATATCCATCAGGAAATTTTAATACATCAATATAATTTTTAAAACTATGTAACAGTAAATTTTATTAGAATATTTAATAGCATAGAAATTTTAAAATTGCTTAGTAAGTATAAAAATCAAGTGAAATCAAAATGCTAATAGTGATTCTTTTCTGGGAGTTAGAGACTATGGGTAACTTTTACTTTTTGATTTATGCTTTTGTGTATTTCTAGTTGTCAGCAATAAACATGTATAGCTTGTAAAATTAGGAATAAATCAATAATTGTTATTAACAATTAAAAAGCAATTAAAAATGTTATAACTGATATTCCCTAAATTTAAAATTTACAAACCTTGATAAATCTTTTCTATAAGCTTTATTTGTAAAGATTATTAAAATTTTTATTTAAAGTTTATTTGAATAAATTAAATTTTTTATTTAAAGGTTATTAAAATAATCTTTCTACTGTTTTATTTTTTAGATCAGCTGTAGGTTCAGAGAAGAATTGAATGGAAAACAGAGATTTCCCATTTACTCATGTCTCCAGTATTGAATCTTTTCCATTATCAACATCTCCCACCAGAGTGACATATTTGTTACAATTGAGGAACTGACATTAACACACTCAGATTTGGTGATTTTTGTTCTTTTTTACAGTGTAACAGAAATGCTATTAGCTGGCTTTTTTACTTAATTTGAGGACTATGTTTGGGCTACATGCTGTATAAGTTAGATAGCCTATTTTGTGCTCTGATTACCAATTAAATCTTAAAGCTCATTGACCCAATGCAGGAAAAATGTACTTATCACTCATTCCATATATTCCATTCTGCTGGATGGGTGGATGCAGGAGGGGCCACTCTACTTCACGTGACTCTCTCAGAGATTCAGGGTGCTGTATAAGTCCTCTGAGAATTTAAATGATGATCTGTGGTCACTGGTGCAGAGATGAGAGATCTGTAGGAAGCACGTCTGTTGTTCAAGTGTGATTTTATTCCATTTGCTAGATTAGTCACATGGAATGCTAGAAAATGTCACCCTGCTCTATACCCAAGAAGAGGAAAACATGGTGAATACACAGTATTATCTGTGTGACACATAGACTATTTGAAATTTATCTCACTGATGGATTCAGAGAGACAGAAGATATGTTTAATGAAGTAACAGTCCAAAGTATGATATTCTTTTGTGACTGCTGACCTCATGAGGCAGGTTATATATTTTGAGATAACATTAAAAGAAACAAATAAGTTAATAATATTATCACTATATTTCAAAGTATATTAACCATTGCTTTTAATTGTAGCCTTTTAGTTTTTTATCAACTTGCTTCTTAATGAACATTATTTATTCATTAGTTACTAAACTAATGGTTCAGTAATGATAGAAATTCATTTAACCTTTGCTAGCTGGATTTTTAAATTTCTCATGTGTGTTTTTTCTTCCTTTGTGTCCCTATTTCTCTAATGTTGTCATGTATCTATACATTTAAGATAAAAAATGGAGACACTAAAGTAGTCAAAAAAGAATCTTGATGCTTTTCTGTAACTTTACAAATAAAATACAAATTCATTGTATTATTTGTAATTCAGAGAAAAATCAATAAAAGTATATTTTAGATGTGACTATTTTATATCATATCAGTTATAATTATACATATATCCCCTCCCTCTTTGACTACCGCCTCTCCCAATTCTACCCATCTAGGTTATCACAGAGACCAGGCTTAGCTCCCCATGCTATACAGCAGGTTCCCACTGGCTATTTGTTTTACACAATTCATTTTAATACCTGTGTCTTTGAATACATCACCAATGTGAATTTCATATACACTAAGTGTGGTGAAGACAAAAAGGATACCCCCAGACATTTCCTCTTCCTTCCCCTGACTTCCATGTGACTGATCTGGCAAATGGGAAAATTTGTAAAGTGAAGTGTGTTGTTTTTAACCTGAAGAAATGTCGAGGTATTTTAGGAATCAAGACAATATTCTTAAAATTTGGTTTTAAAACTTGGAGAAAAATATAAATGAATTGCATTATATAAGTCTCTAGCCTACAAATATGAAGATATTTGGCCTCATAAAAGAGGCATAACAAAGTAAACAAAATATCTTTCTTAAAACAGGCATTATATGGACGTAAACTGGATTTTTTTTTTAAACTGGAAGTTAATGTGACAGAATTATCAATGATATGAGTTCTGCTACTTAAAATTGTTATGAATATTATCTGATTTTATTTTGTTTAACTTATATGTAGAGTACATCATGAGAAACGCTGGGCTGGAAGAAGCACAAGCTGGAATCAAGATTGCCGGGAGAAATATCAATAACCTCAGATATGCAGATGACACCACCCTTATGGCAGAAAGTGAAGAGGAACTAAAAAGCCTCTTGATGAAAGTGAAAGTGGAGAGTGAAAAAGTTGGCTTAAAGCTCAACATTCAGAAAACGAAGATCACGGCATCTGGTCCCATCACTTCATGGGGAAGAGGTGGGGAAACAGTGGAAACAGTGTCAGACTTTATTTTTGGGGGCTCCAAAATCACTGCAGATGGTGATTGCAGTGATGAAATTAAAAGACACTTACTCCTTGGAAGGAAAGTTATGACCTAGATAGCATATTCAAAAGTAGAGACATTACTTTGCCAACAAGGTCCATTTAGTCAAGGCTATTGGAGAAGGAAATGGCAACCCACTCCAGTATTCTTGCCTGGAGAATACCATGGCTAGAGGAGCCTGGTGGACTGCAGTTCATGGGGTCGCAAAGAGTTGGACATGACTGAGCGACTTCACTATGGTTTTTCCAGTGGTCATGTATGGATGTGAGAGTTGGACTGTGAAGAAAGCTGAGTGCAGAAGAATTGATGCTTTTGAACTGTGGTGTTGGAGAAGATTCTTGAGAGTCCCTTGGACTGCAAGGAGATCCAACCAGTCCATCCTAAAGAAGATCAGTCCTGGGTGTTCATTGGAAGGACTGATGCTGAAGCTGAAACTCCAGTACTTTGGCCACCTCATGCAAAAGAGCTGACTCATTTGAAAAGACTCTGATGCTGGGAGGGATTGGGGGCAGGAGGAGAAGCGGACGACAGAGGATGAGATGGCAGGAAGGCATCACCGACTCGATGGACATGAGTTTGGGTAAACTCCGAGAGCTGGTGATGGACAGGGAGTCCTGGCATGCTGCATTTCATGGGGTTGCAAAGAGGTAGACATGACTGAGCGACTGAACTGAACTGAACTGATTTCGTTTTTATGAATTGAATTTAATCCACTTGTGATGTATTAGTTATTAAGCAGAGCTATGAATGATTCTTTTGACCTTTATTTGAATAGCAGAGAAGCAAGGGAAAAAATATAAAGACATTTAAAGCATAAAAATTAATAAGAAGAGCAAAACTCACCTTCTAATACTTAATTTATTTTGTTGCCAAAGAAGTAAAAAAAAAAAAAAAGTTTTCAAACGTAAGTATAGTGCATTTTATTCTCATATATTCTTTTAAGATATCTAGAGAGTATTAGAATACCTTTGAGCCCATTAAAGCTAGTTGTGAAGAAAACTAAGTTTACATTTAAAATACAAGTAGGAAAATAATTTTTTATTTGATCAAAAATTTTAACTCCTGACAAACTTTAGCCATCATTTGAAGTAATTCACACACACTCACAGTTTTGATTTTTTTTTGTAATTCAGTAAGACCTACTGTTATTTGTGCCGTATATAATGATTGTGCTAAAGTTCTTATAAGAAAATTGGCATTAATACATTGAGAAATTTATTCTATCATTGCCTAGTCTCCTTTTCAAATTTAGCATCTAATACCTGGGAAATTTTAGCCTTCTAATAAATGAAGTATAATATATATCAATCACATAGTATAAAATAACTAACGTTTCAGATTCTAGGACCAAAAGTTTTATAAGTGACTCTTCTCCTCAAAAGGAAGACTGAATTGAGAGTGGTGAGTTTTGCATAGAACAGGGAGTGGAGCGCAGAAAAGGGCTGTCAGGTAACCAAGAGAAAAATAGAATACTTAATGCCCGAGAATCTACACAGACTGGAATTTTGACACCTGCGGGGAAAAATCGTCTAATTTTATGACCTATCAGTCTTGCTATTTTGACTTTTAACTTTAAAGTATCTACTAAATATTCTCAAAACTAAAATAATTCAATCTTAGCTATACTCTGGCTATTTAACTCTCAGCCACAATATTTGCATAGCTTTATACATTTTTAAAAAGTCATGATCTTTCAAAAGTGACTATTTTTATCCATGGCAGAAATTTAGAAACTTGGGTTTTTTATAAATTTAGAAGTTATCTAAGTGAAATCTACTGAGAAATGTATAGAAGAGTTGCCATTGTCTTCTCTGACATTAGAAATAGTGATCATTAAAGAAAAAAACTAATCAAAAATTACTCATCACTATGTTATTTTTACAGCTACTTTAGAAAATACTTGAATTCCTTATATAAACAATATGTGCCATTTAGTAAAAGACTAAAAACTTTTTAAAGAATATAATCTTAAAGCCAAACAATATTTTACAGACTCAAGAATTATTCTATATGTGAACATTTAAATCTTCTTGCTGTGACAAAAATAACCAAAACGTTTCAACACACACACAGACTTCTCTCATCAAAAGCATATGAAAACAAAGTCCAATGAAAAACTCTTATTCTAGAAAAGAGAATGGCAGTAATCTTCTAGTAGATAATACCCCTCCCTTTTCCACTTTTGTTCTAATACCTTTTTGAGGGCAGACTCAGTTATATCTTACTGTGCTAAGCCACTCAGCCTAATGGAAAAAAAAATGCAAGTCTCCTAAAGCACAACTGAAAAATTCAGTAAATCTGTAATGTGTCATTCTCTTTCCAATGTCATTTTAAAGAAATATTAAAGCCAATGTGGGAAGCACCTGATTTCTCCTACAGTGTCATTTCCCACCCCCCCTCAACCCCCCACCCCCGGTGAAATCCCTAACCACCAAGTGACAATTTTGGTCTTATACCTAGAAAAACACTCCAACCCTAGTTTCATATCTCTTTGAAAAATCATTTAAATTAATCTCATTTGGAAATGATTTTTTAAATTTGATTTATGCAAAACAAATCCCAGTGCCCAGAAGAACCTGCATTTGTGGTCGTTATGCCACAGCTAGAAGTGAAATTACTGATCAGTGAGCTGTTTCAGAATGGCGACGTGAACTGCAGCCTGGATTAAGCAATCTGATGAAGCATAACCTACCATGAAAGAAATAAAAACATTTTATAGGACTCACGGGCATTATTGACAGGTTTCTACTGTTTTTTCAATAGGATTCTCTTTAGCAGGAGATCTCATTTATCCAGAACCTTTTTGTTTAAACATAATAAAATGTCCCATTACAGCATGGGAAACATGAAATATTTTCTTCTTAATATAGTTTTGTGTAGAGAACTGTCATTATAAAATCTTTTGAAATACTATTTGAAACATTTTCTGGCTTGTTACATTAAATGTTAAATAAAGAAACAAGACAGATATGTTTTACACTAAGTAGAGTTTATTTATATTTGAAAGTCAAGTAAGCATTTGCACCGACTGAGCAACTTCACGTTCACTTTTCACTTTCATGCATTGGAGAAGGAAATGGCTGTTCTTGCCTGGAGAATCCCAGGAATGGGGGAGCCTGGTGGGCTGCCGTCTATGGGGTCGCACAGAGTCAGACACGACTGAAGCGACTTAGCAGCAGTAGCAGTTTTAGGATGACACATTTCTTCAATTAAAAAAGTAATACTTCTTGTGTTAAATCAATATCACTGTAGCAAAGCTGCTATTTCAATAAATAAATACTGTCTAAAGTATCCAGTTCTTAAATTCTCCATTCATTTAAAATAAAGGTTTACTATATGATCTTGTAATGGCAACATGGCCCAGCCACACCCATTTTCCAAAATGATTTATGTCTATTTATAAATGAGGAAAATTACATAAGGAAAATTCACTTGATTTCAAGAGTGAATTTGAAAGAAAATACTTTCTTTTAAGAGTTAATGTATGTCACTTTTCTTTGTCTCTGGTTTTCTATCTCCCCCACACATCAAGATCATCCAAAGAGATAGTGGACACCAACAGAAAAGTTCTTAGATCCCATATGCATGATTCTGTTTCTGGTTATTAGGGGTGGAGCTCGGATATTGGTTCATTTAAAGAGCATCCCAAGGGATTCCAATGCAACTGAGTGTTGATGCAACTGCTCTATACAAAGAGAAAACAAACAAACGACAACAAAAACAAAAACAAATGAATGTGAACAGGGATCCTGTGTATGATTATAATTCTATAATTATACTCTTTAAAACCAGAATTTTTTTTCAGGTGAAGTTAAAATTTTGCTAAGGGTCTAGGGATAAACTGTCTTGATATTAGCAAGTTTCTTTTAACAATCACAACTGATGTTGAAACTGAAACTCCAATACTTCGGCCACCTGATGCAAAGAGCTGACTCATTGGAAAAGACTCTGATGTTGGGAAAGATTGAGGGCAGGAGAAGAAGGGGACGACATAGGATGGTATGGTTGGATGGCATCACTGACTCAATGGACATGGGTTTGGGTGGACTCTGGAAGTTGGTGATGGACAGGGAGGCCTGGCGTGCTGCAGTTCATGGGGTAGCAAAGAGTCAGACATGACTGAGTGACTGAACTGAATGCAAAAATTGTCAGATGAAATCATAATTTTAACATCAATGATAAGTTTGGGAGATATTTTTAACTCTTTACTAATATGTGAGGGTCAACTTTTAAAAGGCATTTTCAGTTAATACAAGAGATGATGTTTCTACTACAAAGTGACAAAAGAATCACTTGTGCAAGCTGACTTGATAATTACTTTAGTTGCTCTCTTACTAAAATGTTCTAAACACCTGTATCTTTCAGTCACCGTGCTGATACATTTCACAGCTGCTATATGAAGAAGCAGTTCACAAGACCCAAAGTCTAGAGTAGCAAATGAATACATGAGAGTTTGCATCCAGTATATTTTATACAAAATGTTGCTATAGAATTCTAAATATAACAAATTTCTTTCTAAAATGCAATATCCAATTTTAAAAACTATCAAGTTAATGCAAGATGGTAAGTAGTTAAGGTTTATGTCTAGGCCTTTGCACTGCATGCTCTTGTTTTACAGTATATACAGCCAGAGTCATTGCAGCTTACATTCAGCCAAATATTGACATTGAAAATAATGCTCTATGTCATCATCCCCTTCCACACTTGTTTCCTCCAATTTGTCATCATTGTCATTTTATGCCATGCCTTTTTTTCATGTGGTAGAATATGACTCATGAAACTAGATTTTCATTTAAAAATACTCCAATAGCTAATTAACAACTATTTGAACCCTTGAAAGAAATACATATTGGCATTTTATCCTCTGGAGTTACTGGAACACAAAAGGAGTTTGCAAGAGCATTCTACTTGCTCTTTTTATAGCTTAATGATTTTCATAGTGCCACTCTATCTTTACTATCAATATACTTGCCTCCCCACCATGACATCTATTATTTCTAGCCCTTGGGAAAAGTAGGTATTTGATCTAACTTGGCCTCATTTTCAAAGTTTTTATTAACATCTCATTTGGGAAATAACAAATTAAAAAAGAAATTATATTGCAAAACACATAAGCTTGACAACATTTGAGAAGTTGGATATCTTTCAAGAGTTTGGGAATAGGCATTCATATTTGAATAGGATTATTCAAATATTCCAAGTCACATATTTGAGCATATTAACATTCTTAAAATAGTCAATAAACAATAAGAAACACATTCTGGGTAGCCTTTTTCTTCACAAGTTTTATTTTCCTCAACCTTGCATTTCCTCAGAAATTACCTTCCAACCTCTTTTTTTTTAACATTCATATTTTCTAGACTAATAAATTGAATTGATCACATAATATCTCTTTCCAAAAAGAGCTGGACAAAGCCCAGTGTTCTCTATTAAGATTAAATTTTTTAGACTGTTCGACTTTTACCTATACAATTTCTACTTGAAGGTTATTAGGGCAATTATTTATCATTTATTGACTTCCAGTAAGTGCCCAGTGTAGCTTAAAGATGCTCCTTTGTAAAAAGAGTTTCAAAAAAAAATGAAGAATTGTCTCCCTTTCAACAGTTGCTTCTTTCTCAACTTCCCCCAGAACAAATCAGCCTCCTCATTTCCTGCAGCATTTTCCATCTGTGTTGCTGGCATAGTCCACATGCTTCTTGGTCTAGAGGTTTGTTTGTATTTGTAGCACCATGATTATCTTCCTCTTTCTCTTTGAAGCCAAACTAAAATGGCATCCTGTAATTATGGGTCTGTGAGTAGTTTGGGAACAAGATGTATCTATCTGTCTGCATTGTTTTGTAATTGTTTTGTAAGTAGATTTATGTTTGTACCAGGATTTGGATGTGCCTGGGGGTTGGGCAGGGAATTTTAAGATTAAAGCTGCCTGTGTAGCTAAAATGCACCTATGCACAGCCCATTATGAGCACTCTATCTCCTGCTGACTCTGAGCTTCCTCAGGGTGAGGTGCTTTGTCCTAATGCTGATGGTGTCTAAAGACTTAGAGACAAAGGCAGAGTGGTAACACAAAGATCATTCCTGAACTCTCAGGTTCCCTTGCAATGCATATCCTTACTCCATTGTGCTTTGATTGTAATAACTCTATTCCAGGTGTAAAATCTGGTGAAGTTCCAGAGTCTATTTAGCATTTGATTATTTAATTTGATCCAAGTTTAATTAACAATGAATGCACTTTCTCATAGAAGACTATTTGTACACTAACCCAAATAATTTTCCTCTGAAACTGTCAGTGTAACACCATAATTTCTCTTTATTAGGACTTTGCACAGATAAAATTTGCAAATTTTAATTTTTACTGTTGATTTTTCCTACTGCATGGATTCCATCCAAGAGATAAGAGCCATCTCTTTTAAACATGACAGAGAGCTTAAAAGCTATGTGTTGACTGGCTCAAGAATCATGGGTTGAAACAGAATCTTAAAGATGTAAGGAAAACTGAATGTATTTAGGTCATTGTGAAGTAACCCAGTAAAGAAGAGTAAGTGAAAGTCGATCAGTGGTGTCCTACTCTTTGTGACCCCAGGGACTGTGTCCATGGAATTCTCCAGGCCAGAATACTGGAGTGGATAGCCTTTCCCTTCTCCAGGGGATCTTCCCAACCCAGGGATTGAACCCAGGTCTCCTGCATTGCAGGCAGATTCTTTACCAGCTGAGCCACAATGGAAGCCCAAAGAAGAGTAAAGTTATGACTGAATATCGTTAAACTACAGACTATAGTTGTATATTCTGGAATATATGGAAGAAATGTTATAATATTGGGATAATGGAAGAAATGTTTTCAATAGTACAAAAAAGGCAAACTTTTACTCATGGAAGACAACTCTAATAAGAGAAAAGGAAAGGAAAATAGTTTAGAAGATATAGCATCAGGACTCATTTATAACAAATTTATCTTCTTTCTGAAGTCAGAAGAGAGATTTTCTTACTGAGTGAGGAAGGAGGTATTAAAGTTTGAAGCTGGAAGTTGCTAGAGAAAATCTGAAGCAAAAGCCATAAAGAATAGGAACTGAGACAAGTAAATGGCACCATTTACTAATGTTGCCTAGGCCTTTGCAGGAGGAATTGTTATAGGAAGTGCGGTAGTTATGACACAGAACAGAACTCTGTGGGGCTTCTGGGCAGAAAAGGCTTTCTGTGTCCTCCATTTCTTGATTAGAGGAAATAGCCTTCATTAAGCCTCCATAACCTTCCCAGACCTCCAAGGTGCAGGTTCAAATAGATGTTAATTAGGGAAGGGAGGAGATAGGGTGATAAGGGAGGAATAGTCAAGAAACTGGAGAAGGAAATGGCAACCCACTCCAGTATTCTTGTCTAGAGAATCCCGTGGACAGAGGATCCCAGTGGGCTGCTGTCCATGGGGTCACACAGAATCCGACACGACTGAAGTGACTTAGCATGCATTGTAGGCATTGGAGAAGAAAATGGCAACCCGCTCCAGTATTCTTGCCTGAAGAATCCCAGGAATGGAGGAGCCTGGTAGGCTGCCGTCTATGGGGTCGCACAGAGTCTGACACAACTGAAGCAACTTAGCAGCAGCAGCAGTCAAGAAACAATTGAGCAGCCTTGGGATGGAGTCATAATTTCCCTTCAAGGGATATACATAGAAATATATTTGAGCTATTTTGCATTTAATGAAACTCCCACGTGGTGAAAGAAATTAATGGTATGCTGTTCATAAGCATGGAGACCCTGAACAGATTAGAACCAGAAGACCATCGGTTCTGATGATGATATCATAAACTGACGCTACTGACTCCAACTTACCTCACGACCAGCCAACCAGAGGAATATTCATGAGCTGATCACGCCCTCTTTGAACCATGGCTTTGCTTTACTCTATTTCACTCCTAACAACCCCCTCCAGGTCAGAACACATAGCATGGAAGATATTAGTCTGCTGTGGCCCCCTTTGCCTGGTGTGCATGCTAAGTCGCTTCAGTCATGTCCAACTCTTTGCTACCCTGTGGACTGTAGTCCTCCAAGCTCTTCCATCCATGGATTCTCCAGGCAAGAATACTGAAGTGGCTTGCCATTTCCTTTTCCAAGGGATCTTCCTGACCCAAGGATTGAACCAGCACATCTTATGTCTCCTGAGTTAGCAAGTATGTTCTTTACCACTAACATCACCTGGGAAGCCCTTGGCAAGGCGATAAAGTTAGTCTTTTCTACTTCATCCAAAACTGTCTCCAAAATTTGATTTGGTATTCAGGTACAGAGGCCAAATTCAGCTTCACTTAGAGTAATAAGGTTGTTGCATTGTGTTTAACAAAATTAGAAAGGACTTGTTGCAAACTGCAGTTTTCATCATATTAATAAAAGGAAGTACATTGTGAATTTCCAATAGACAAATGTTACATCCAACATTTGCTATGTTTACTTAAGACCATATTTACTAAAATTTATGTGCATGTAAACATTTTTAGTTAAAATTGTTAGGTAACTAGAATAGGAAAGTGAAAGTGAAAGTGAAGTCACTCAGTCATGTCTGACTCTTTGCAATCCTATAGACTGTAGCCTAGCAAGCTCCTCTGTCCATGGGATTTTCCAGGCAATAGTACTGGAGTGGATTGCCATTTCCTTCTCCAGGGGATCTTCCCAACCCAGGGCTTGAACCCAGGTGTCCCTCATGGTAGACAGATGCCTTACTGTCTGAGCCACCAGGGAAGTCCTAGAATAGGAAAAAGGAGTCCAAAATGGCGGTGGCTGAAAGACAAAGGGGAAAGTCCATGAATAAAACAAAGAAAGGTCTGAGGACTGGAGTAAGAACCTCAGATAAAACAAGCAGCCCTCCTGGCTAGCCCAATTTACATAAGACAGACTCAGGGGGAGGAAACAAAAGCATAAAAAGAGGAGCCAAAATTGAGCCAGGGGCTTCTCTTCAGACTTTTGGGTCAGCCTGCCCTCACGCCTTGAGGATGTATGTTCCTTTGCTTCCCCAATAAAACTGAGCTGTAACACGGACCTGTAACACTGGTACATCCATCGCTCCAAATTTTTGCTGCAGTGAGCCAGAGCCAAGGAAATTACACACTCCCCCAACAAAATGAAAAGAAAACAGAGAAATCCATTAAAACAATAAAGCCTTATTTTAAAAAGTAAAAAGAAGATAAGCGAATGATGAATATTGCATTTAGAAAAATGTTAACTTCATTGAGAGGAAGCCAGGTGGATGGAATGAGAGCAGCGATATGTTTACATAAGTTATTATCAAGGTCTCAGATTGATTTGTGTGGTAGGTTTGTGGGTGCTTTTTGCACTTAGATAAGTGAGTTTAAAAAAAAAAACTGACTAAAAAAAAAACAGATAAAGAAAACCAGTACACTAAAACAAACAAACAAACAAAAAACAGGCATGGATCAATGACTACACTGTCATGAAAGAAAGATTAAGAATTACTCAAATATATGTACATAAAGTAAAATTAATAAAGAAAAAAATTTGTTTCCAGAGTTATGTGCATGTGCACTATGATCAAATCATCTTAAGTGAATTTAAAGTGAAAGTGTTAGTCATTCAGTCATGTCTGACTCTCTGTCACCCTATGAGCTAGAGCCCGCCAGGCTCCTCTGTCCATGGAATTCTCTAGGCAAGAATACTGGAATGGGTAGCCATTTCCTTCACCAGGGGATCTTCCTGACGCAGAAAGCAAATCCTGGTCTCCTGCATTGCAGGCAGATTCTTTACCATCTGAGCCACCAGGGAAGCCCTTAAGGATTTTGTCAAATGTCATTTATTTCTTCCAGCAATTCTAAATTCTAGCTTACTCATTGATGTATTTGCCATATGTCTTCTACCTATGGAGGAACCTCTTTATATGTGTCTTCATTATTATTTTTGTTTATATTTCATTGATGGTTAGTATTGGCAGTTGGTCTACATTATGCGCTACATGCCTGGTAATTAACAGAGGGCAAAATTTTGACTACGGTTGATCATTGATTAAGCAGCACTGAAGCTAAATGTTCCCTTGCTAATGGACCACAATGAAAGCTTCCTGTTTCCTGGTACCTTACACTCTCCTTTCCTCAGGCTTTTGTAAACTTGTATCAATCCTTTAGCTCTGTCTCAACATTAGAAGCAAAAGAAAGGCAAGAAGTCTCCCAGAGGTCTGATATCAATTTTACAAATGGAAGTTTTTAGATTTCTGTTTCTCAAACTCTTCCTGGAGTCAGCATTCTAAGACTCTGATGCTTTCTGGTGCTGGTCTCCCAGCTCTTGCATATCGCTCAGGGAAGAAAAGTTCTAATAACTCTCTCCACTAAAGCTCATCAAGAGTTTTATTTCAACCCAACTGCTCTCTAATCCCAAAGCTGCAAAGGTAGATAGATGATTTGCTGAATGATGAGTGTATCACTCATGAACTACTCTACTTATATGTCCTGCCTCAGAGAGCGTAGGAGACTGACAGCTCCAGATATTGCCCTTCCGAATCTACCACTACTTTACTATAGGCCACAGTTCCCTTTTCAACCCCAATCTCCAGTCTGCTCCTACCAATGAATTGGCACAGCTGAGGGAACTAGTGTGGGCTCACTGCTTCAGTAACAGGTCTTCTCTAATGAGCAAATTATGTATACACAGAGGTTCTTCCTATGTATTCTCAAGTATCAGACCTACCTTGTGGTGTGAAGGGTCTCCTGCTTACTCTTGCACCTACCATTTTTATTCTTCACAAAGCATTTCATTCAATAAGTCTTGTGCAAATTTAAGCCTGTCTTGGCAACCACTTCTCAATTGTCTCAAACTAAGACAATGCAGATGCAAGATGTACTGCTGCTAAGTCACTTCAGTCGTGTCTGACTCTGTGCAACCCCATAGATGGCAGCCCACCAGGCTCCCCCGTCCCTGGGATTCTCCAGGCAAGAATACCGGAGTGGGTTACCATTTCCTTCTCTAATGAATGAAAGTGAAGAGTGAAAGTGAAGTCGCTCAGTCGTGCCCGACTCTTCACGACCCCATGGACCAGAGCCTACCAGGCTTCTCCATCCGTGGGATTTTCCAGGCAAGAGTACTGGAGTGGGGTGCCATCGCCTTCTCCATGCAATACCATTTTCTCAGAATCTTTGCCTCTGCTATAATATTATAATGTATCAAAATATATGATAACAAACTAGGGTTTACTCCAAGAATGCAAGAAATTAAATGAGCTATGGTATGCTCACATGAATAGATACTGAAATGCATTTGATAAAATTTCAAAACCAATTCTAATAAAAGCACAGAATGAAAAGAGGTTACATAAATATATAATCTATTTCCTGAAAGACAAGAGCAGATATTATTCTAAACAGCAAAGCATGGAAATGAATCCAATTAAAAATATAAATTTGCATTGAATGCTTATTATAACTATTAACATTTATGGGTGACTCAGAAGTGACTGACAGAAATGTTTACAGGAATAGTTGAATGCACAATGTATACTAGGGACTTTAGTTATGCCATAGCAGTTCTGTAGATTATTATCTTTCTCCTCTTCTAGAAATTATGTAAATCTTTCTAATTAAAAAATTACATTCTCCATGTTTTACAGAAACTTGGAGTCAGATGTGATTTACAGATTCAAGAGTGCAAAGGTTGAGTCTGTGCAAATGTCATGCAAAAATAAGTGTGAAGTTTATTTTATTGGCCCAGAGGAGGCAGATTCCAGGATGCACCATAAAAAATATACTTCCCACAGATAAAGGAATTATCCTGATAGGGAAACAGTGTATCATTTTTCTAATAACCAGGTAAGTAACTTTAATACATTAGGACCAGGTTTAACATGTTCCCAGAAAGAGAGGGAGAAAGCAAGAGAGTGGAAAATATCAAAAGACCTCAGCAGAAAATGATTTTCAGCATCAGAAAAGTGCATGTCCTAAATTTTACATGTTTACCAGGAGTTAGAGTTATTTTATTTTGCAGTTGCTTTTGATAAAGCCAAGACGTTTAGGGTTGGCAGCAAAAGTCCTCTAGATTCAACTTTGTACAAAGAAACACTGGAGATGAATTTACAAAGAGCACATAAAGAAGGTTTATTTGTAAGAAGCTATCTGTCTCTAGGTGAGAAGAATAAGTAAAAGCTTTGACCTCTTCATCCCAAACAAGAAATTTCTGGAAACAAATAGTCTAAAAATAATGATTATGTTCAGTAATGAGTAATAACATGAAAAATGTGTTAGTACATTGTTATACTATTGTTATTAGAATACTCTGGAGATGAGAAGCAAAATTTTCATAATGCTAAATAATTATATAGATAGAACAGACTTTTCAGAGCTGGTGGTAAGTAAATATTCAGTCACAAATTAATGAACAGACACACACACATACATTTAAGTTTGCAACTAGTCTTATGAAGGGCAATCACAGAGTTGAAGTATAAAAAGTTAGGGAAGATATAAGAGAACATATGATACATGAGTTTGCAGAATCTGCATAACAATTGAAGGAAAATATAAAACTATAAGATAAAGGGAGATGAAATTCAAAGTGATACCAGGGAGAATCCATCAAAGAAAATACAGAAGTGACTTGGAGAATAGAAATGAGAAAACTGACACAAACATAGTCAAAAGCAACTTGCAAAAAATTTGTTGATGGAGATTCATTTTTAAGAGATTTGGGGGAAAGCACATTCTATATTGTACTTGATAGGAATACAGATTACTACACCACCTATGGAGAGCAATATCATATACAGTCAATCTTTGAATAATTTGGATTTGAACCATGCTATCTACTTATATGTGGATTTTTTTTTTTTAAGTAGAAATATTGCAGTATCACTCAGTCCGTGGTTGGTTGAATCCACGGACTGGAACTCCAAAGACACAGGAACCCATGATGTACTCTGGATGGTTGACTCTAAGTTGGAAGCAGATTTTCAACAGCATGGAAGGTGGGTGCCTCTAATCCCAACTAAGTTAAGGGCCACCATATATGTAATCTCTAAGCTGCAAAAGAATATAACCTTTAACCAAAACAATTTTCTTCAAAGAATTTTTCGTATAGATATACTTGTATGAATGCTATTCATTACCCCCTTGTTTGTATTACCAGTTTTAAACAATTAAATGAATGAATGAATTAAATTTTAATTAATTAATTAAAATTTTATACATCCAAACAGTAGAAAATGTTATAGGAAAGGGTGGATTAATGTCTCTATGTCCTGAAATAGCAATGCTTTTGACATAGTTTGGAAGGGAAAGGAAAAGTAAGGCAGTGAACTGCATATAAAATTATTTGTCAGAAAATTGGTAAGGAATCTGGAGGAGGGCATGGCAACCCACTCCAGTATTCTTGCCCAGAGAAACTCATAGACAGAGGAGCCTGCCATGCTACAGTCTATAGGGTGGCAAAGAGTTGGATACAACTGAGCTACTGAGCAGAGCACAGCACAACACAGGGAAAAGTATCAGCATCTCTACCATTGTTTACCTGAAAATACATAAAGCAACTTTGGACAGATTGATAATCCAGGAGGGCATGGGGACAGGCAACTGGGGAGAAAAGTGGTAAGAATCAATATTGATTATTTAGCATTTTAACATTTAATTTTGACTTACATGATTGCAGTATGCATATTAAAAGAAGCTAACAAAATACTCTGCTAGGGAAGCCAGAGCTGGGGGGAGCCCCGTGGCCAAGCACAGACCTGACCTTGCACTTGCGCATCTGTTGGCGACCCAGACCCCCATGCTCAAGGGGAGCTTCCTTCCCAACCCTTCCCAGTTAGGAGTTAATTTGAGATGGGCATCTCTACTTTTTGAGACAGAGGCCAGGTCTGACCTCAAGCACCACACTCTGGAAGTTGGAGGAGGATGTCAAAGGGCTACCTGAGCCAGTTCAGGGAGTTATAGCGAAGACAAAGAGATTATGCTCTGGACCACAAACATCACATGGAGAAGAACCAGCATCTCTGAGAGAGGGTAAGTGCGCCTAGAGGAGCTATCCCACGTTCAAGGTCAGGAAGGGTGGTGGTGAGGAGATACCCCTCATCCAAGGTAAGAGAAACCCAAGTAAGATGGTAGGTGTTGCAAGCGGGCATCAGAGGGCAGACACACTGAAACCATAATCACAGAAAACTAGTCAATCTAATCACACTAAGACAACAGCCTTGTCTAACTGAACAAACCTAAGCCATGCCCATAGGGCAATCCAAGACAGGAGGGTCATGGTGGAGAGGTCTGACAGAATGTGGTCCACTGGAGAAGGGAATGGCAAAGCACTTCAGTATTCTTACCTTGAGAATCCCATGAACAGTATTAAAAGGCAAAATGATAGGATACTGAAAGAGGAACTCCCCAGGTCAGTAGGTGCCCAATATGCTACTGGAGATCAGTGGAGAAATAACTCCAGAAAGAATGAAGGGATGGAGCCAAAGCAAAAACAATACCCAGCTGTGGATGTGACTAGTGTTAGAAGCAAGGTCCGATGCTGTAAAGAGCAATATTGCATAGGAACCTGGAATGTCAGGTCCATGAATCAAGGCAAATTGGAAGTGGTCAGACAAGAGATGGCAAGAGTGAACGCCAACATTTTAGGATCAGCGAACTAAAATGTACTGGAATGGGTGAATTTGACTCAGATGACCGTTATATCTACTACTGTGGGCAAGAATCCCTCAGAAGAAATGGAGTAGCCATCATGGTCAACAGAAGAGTCTGAAATGCAGTACTTGGATGCAATCTCAAAAATGACAGAATGATCTCTGTTCATTTCCAAGGCAAACCATTCAATATCACAGTTATCCAAATCTATGTCCCAACCAGTAACATTGAAGAAGCTGAAGTTGAACAGGGATTGGGGGCAGGAGGAGATGGGGACGACCAAGGATGAGATGGCTGGATGGCATCACTGACTCGATGGACGTGAGTCTGAGTGAACTCTGGAGTTGGTGATGGACAGGGAGGCCTGGCGTGCTGCGATTCATGGAGTCGCAAAGAGTCGGACACGACTGAGTGACTGAAATGAACTGAACTGAAATGAACTGAACAATACAAGGGTTTCCCATGGCACAGTAGTAAAAAGTTCATCTACCAAAGCAGGAGATGCAAGAGACATGGTTTCGATCCCTTGGTCATGAAGATCCCCTGGAGAAGGAAATGGCAACCCTTACTCTAGTATTCTAACCTGGAAAATCTCATGGACAGAGCAGCTTGGCAGGCTACAGTCCGCAGGGTCACAAAGAGTTGGACACAACTGAGTACACACTCACATACACACACACAGATAAAACAAAATATACAGCTAATAAAATGCAATATATTATGTTGTGGTTTAAGCAGTACTGTAACATAATCTGTACTTTGAATACAAATGGAGTTTAGAGAGACAATAAATCTAAAAGAAAGTGGATGAATTTAACATAAATCTTGAGGAAAAAGCTCTAGAAGTTCTGGATTTAGTCTTTTAACAAATATTTATTGAGTACTTGATATATGTCAAGCCTGTTTAAAGGCACTGGTCATTAGATGTTAGCAGTGTTGTGAAAAGGGAAAAATCAAGGGTGACATAAAGGGCATTAGAGTAAACTCTGAAAACAATGGAAGTGCCATATACTGAAGAGAAGTGTTGGTACAGGAAGAAACTTGAAGACAGTGTTTCTCCTCAATCAAATCCAATTTGAAGATTTACATTAGAGACGTCCTTTTGACATTTAGGTGGAGATGTTAAAGAAAGTATATTAGTACATGGTTTTTTTCATGTTTTGAAAATCTGATTTCTCAGATAATTGTTTACAAAAATATGGTGAGGCATACTATGTTTCTGTATAGGAAAACTCAATGTTTTTAAAATGATAGCTCTACTCTCAATTGAACTATACATAATTCTAGAGGGTTAAAATTCTAGAGGGGTTTTTTAAAGGAACTTTAAATGTTTATTCTAAGCTGAATCTGGGCTTCCCTGATGTCTCAGCGGTAAAGAATCTGCCTGCGAAGCAGGAGACATGGCTTTGATCCCTGGGTCAGGAAGATTCCATGGAAAAGGAAAAAGGCAACCCACTCCAGTATTCTTACCTGAAAAATCCCACGGAAAGAGGAGCCTGGTGGGCTACAGTATGTAATATAGCAAAGAGTCAGATATGGCTAAAGTGACCGAGCACTCACACACAAGCTTAATCTAGAAAGAAAAATGTGTAAAAATGGTCCATTCTTTTAAAAAATGGAATTTTTATCACAACAGATATCAAATGTTACAAAATTGCATTTTTTGCAGCACCTTGCCTGTGGTACAGAAATGATCAAAAAGTGATTTTATTGGTAATGTTATTTCACAGTCTTTAGTCAAACAGTGTGAATTTTGAGGAAATTGGGTAGGCGGTGAGTAGTGTAAGCAATTAATCTTTTCTCTGAAATAGTCTTTTTTTTTCCTCTTTGTTAAAACTGCCTTTGCTGGGAAAATCCTCAAAATATCCCTCTTTCTGGCAGTGTACAGTCTCATGTTGGCTGATGCTACTCGCCACATTAAGGGTATAACTCTAACATCATGTCAGGTTTCTCTTTGCTGTCGCTCCTGGCATTGGACATGAATGGTGTAATCCCCTGGTGCTGCTCCTTCCAAATTCCCCAGGACCCACACAGACGAAATAGATTCCAAATGACCTGTGACTATCTGCTTCATGTTTCACCTTTTGCCTCCAGATTCTATCTTCTAGCTTGGAGGATATTGATAATCTTGCCACTTTGTCTTGCCACTTTCATCCTGTCTGCTACTTTCAGCAATTCATTTTTTCATAAATTCCTGAAGAGTTTTGTGGTATGTATATGAAATTCTTAAGCAAACTAAACAGATTGAAGCATACGCTATTTTTAGTAGTAATAGCTGGTTTTAAAATTTTTTGAGAAGGCAATGACATCTCTTTTAAAGCTACCATGTCAGTGATATTTTCCCCTTACACCTTTATCAGTAAAAAGCCTAAAATGATATAAATGATATAAAACAAAAAGCCCACATACACAAATATTATTTCCCTGACTTTTATTATGCTACTTCAATTTCTTTGAAATAAGATATAAAATCTAAATAGATAAATTGATAAATTATCATTGATACAGTGTTTTTATAAATAATGGGCCTTTATGGCACTTAAAAAATAAAACGTTTATTTTATTAAGAATTATAATACATAAGCTAGTGAAGGTTTTCTCTACAGATGTACTCTCAGCTTTCAAGGCCTAGGGATGTTTCTCATCACTGTTTCCTTGCTCAGGCTTGGTTAAAGAGCTATGTACACTCAGTGAAGACTGTGTTTGCCTCCATAGTAAAGAAATATACAGAAATATAAGGCACATATTAATAATTATTATAAACTAGACATACATTTCACAATTTGCAGTCTAGAAATGGTGTTGACAAAACTCCAGGATCCCGTTCTTTCCATGTCATAATTCCCTTACATTTTTCTGGGTTTTATTATAATCATTTTCTGCACATATTATAATTATACCAACTCCCCCATATATCTTTAATTATAACTTTTTTACCAATATATAAATTTTATATTAATGGGAGTGCACATTACATTTCTTGAATGTGGATCTGCTGAAGATAAATCCTCTCAATTCTTGCTTACATGTATAGCATATTTAATTCATCTTTATTTTTGAGGGATATTCTCCCATGTTACACTAGTCCACATTTGTTAATCCTTTATCTTTTTGAAGGTGTGCTTCCACTGACACTAGCTTCTACTGTTTCAGATCCAATATCAGCAATTATTATTTTTTTTTATTGTTGTTCTCTGAATTTGATATGCCCTCCTCACATCTGTTTTCAAGATTCTCCTTTTGTCTTTGATTTTCAAAGGTTTTCTTTGATATGCCTAGGTCTGATTTTCTTTGTTTTTATCTTACTTAAGGTGTGTTGAACTCCTTGGAACTGAGAATAGACGTCCATCAGTTTAGAACAGTCTCTGTCATTATTTCCTCAAGTATTTCTTCTGCCCCATTTTACTGTCCTTCTTGAAGTTAAGATATTTGATATTATCTCACAGATCTTGGTCAATTTTAATTTAATTTTTTTTCTCTTTGTGTTTTTGGATGATAACTATTATTCTGTTTTCATGATCACTTATTCTTTCTCCAGGTATAGCCAGATCATCAAATGACCTCTTCATTTCCAACAACATACCTTATAATTTATATTTGATTTCTATGTGACTCTTGCTTGGAGTTTCCAGATTTCTGCTAAAATTCTCCATCTATTGATAAGTCAGTTTTCTCTGTTCCACTAAATTATTTTTTAGCTTATTTATTAGCTTATATAAGTTAGCTTATTTGTTCATTTCAACATATGATCATCAATATATATTCCTCTATTAGCTGCTTTTATCTTAATTATGGTTCATAGATTTCTACTTCTTTCTAATTATATTTTTATTATATGGCAGATCATTTAAACAAAAGAACATATAACAGAAATTGAAATTAATATTTAACCCAAACACTTATATGGCCCTATATTTGTTATGCCATTAGGGTGACAGTGTACTGAGTTAATCTACTCTCGAGTTGAGCTGGTTTTGATCTCTGTTTCAGTTTTAGGTAGGTTCAGCTTACTACTTATTTCAAAACTTTTAAAGTCAAGATAACAGCCTCTTCATCAGACTAAGCATAGCGCTGCCCAGTAATGATATGCTACTGAGTTATTTCTTTCAGGGCTTACCCTGTTTTCTTTTCCTAATGATGTCTCTTACCACCAGGGATGTTTCTTTCTTTCACCACTGATTCATCCGCCTTGGTGAAATAGCTTTTGCACATTCACTGAATGCATTTGCCTCCATGTTATCTCTCTCCCCTTAGTCCTCCATACCTGTCCAAAACTTTCAGCACACTGATATTATATTCTTAAACAAGACACATAGGAAAGAAATGGCAGAGGGGTACAGACTTACTCTATAACTGAGGGCCCTGAGTTATCAAATGCATCATATCACCCACATGTAGTCATCAAAATCTGTTTTAAGTTTAGGTGCTTTCTCCCTCACCTCAGCTAGGGATAGCTCTTTTGTTTTTATGCCATATATGAAACCTCTAAAGTCTCTGTTTGTGAAATCAGTTGATTTGCCTGCATCCCTCTGCATCAAGAGTTGGCTCTATGGAATTGCGTGAATTTGGAGTCCCTTTGTTTTTGAACTGTGGTGTTGGAGGAGACTCTTGAGAGTCCCTTGGACTGCAAAGAGATCCAACCAGTCCATTCTGAAGGAGATCAGACCTGGGATTTCTTTGGAAGGAATGATACTCAAGCTGAAACTCCAGTACTTTGGCCACCTCATGAGAAGACTTGACTCACTGGAAAAAACTCTGATGCTGGGAGGGATTGGGGGCAGGAGGAGAAGGGGACAACAGAGGATAAGATGGCTGGATGGCATCACTGACTCGATGGACATGAGTCTGAGTGAACTCCGGAGTTGGTGATGGACAGGGAGGTCTGGCGTGCTGCAATTCATGGAGTCGCAAAGAGTCAGACATGACTGAGCGATTGAACTGAACTGAACTGAGTCACTCAGCTCTCACAGAATTCTTTCATGACAACCTACCTAAAGTGGACTCTTCTCTCATCTTCCTCCCTATCACATTGAGGTCAAAATCTCAGCCTCTGTGGACTGGTGCCAAATCAAATCTGAGGGACTGAGTTTTGGGTAAAGTATAAGGTTTCCCTGGTGGCTGAGATGATAAAGAATTCATCTGCAATACAGGAGACCCAGGCTCAAGCCCTGGGTCAGGAAGATCCCTGGAGGGAATGGCAACCCACTCCAGGCTTCTTGCCTGAAGAATTCCATGAACAGAGGAGCCTGGGGTAGCCCGTCAGGGGTCATGAATTAGCAAAGAGTCTGACAGGACTGAACGATTAACACTTTTTTCAGAAAAGAATAGGATGCTTATTGCTTTGCTAGGCAAAGTGGAACACAGTGAGCTCCTTCCCTGGAAAACTGTGTCCCCACCTGGGAGGATTTGATGAGGGGTTTGACTTCCCTGTTGGCTCAGATGGTAAACCATCTGTCTACGATGAGGGAGACTGGGGTTCAATCCCTGGGAAGAGACCCTGGAGAAGGAAATGGCTACCCACTCCAGTACTATCGCCTGGAAAATCCCATGGATGGAGGCGCCTGGTAGGCTACAGTCCATTGGGTCACAAAGAGTCGGACACGACTGAGTGACTCCACTTTCTTTTCTTTTATAGCAATAGTTCAAGGATGGGCTTGCTGACAAGATTAGGGTATATGCAGCATTCTTAGTGGTCTAATCTTGATGAGTTTCTCTGGTTCCTTTAATACAGCCTCAGGTGATTTCTTGGCTGCTCCTTCCTTGATTAGCAATTATTCACATCTGCCCATCAGAATTCAGGGAAGGTCATCAAAGCTAGATTCTTGCCTAGCAGAATTTGAGGAAAAAAAGACCTCTGTGCCTGGGAGCCTCACAGAGCTCAGTCAGTTTCAACATGAACTTGTAATAGTATAGTATTTATCCCTGCTTTCCAAATTTCTTTTGAGTTATGAAAACTCCTGCTGCAGGAAAGTATAAAATCTTTTTTCAAAAGGAATGATCTCATTATCAAGAATGTTATCTGCATGTATATATGTATACACTTTATATCTAATACAAATATATAAAATATATGCAATGAAGAGTTTAGAATAAATGCATAAGAAAATATTATATAGGAAAGAACTGGTTAACTTAAGAATGAGAAATGATAGAGAGAAATTTTAAATCAACTTTTGCAAAAAATAAAATTGAAGAAACTATCAGCTTTAAATTAAACATTGGTTCAAAAGGCAAGATAAGAAGAATTAAGATTCAATCAAAGAAATACAGGGTTTTTTAGAAAAGAGATTTATATATTATGGTATTAAAGAACCTAAGCCACCCCATTTTGTTAAAAAAGACTCCATTTTAGAGTTCTGAGGAAAGAGTCTTTGGAAAACCCCCTGACCTCACCCCACCACCTGTGAGCCAATCAGATCCCAGATCAGGATCTCCTGACTTTATATTCAGGACTTATGACCTGCCCGGGAAATTCGAATTAAGCCTGGGAAATGGGAATCAATCAGAACCCATGGCCAGCCTGGGAAATGAAAACCAATCAGAAACCAGTACCTGACCCTTCCACAGAAGTTAACCAATTAGACGTCTCCCAACCCAGAAACTCCCGTTTTTCGAATTTTTCACGTGAGAATACCCTATATACGCAATGTAACCCAGAGTTCAGGGTTCCTCTCCTTAGCTGCTGTGTCAGTAACGGTGGGAGCCCCAGCTCGAGCTTGGTAATAAAAACTCTCTTGCTTTTGCATCGGATAATGGCTCCCTGGTGGTCATTGGGAGATTTCGTGACTTGGGCATAACACAGAATAATGGCTTTACAGAAAAGTCCACATTCCTATACCCAGAATTTGTGAATAGGTTACCTTATATGGCAGAAGAGAGGGCTTCCCTGGTGGCTCAGATGGTAAAGAATCTGCCTGAAATGCAGGAGACCTGAGTTTGATCCCTGGGGTGGGATATCTTCTGGAGGAGGAAATGGCAACCCATCCAGGGTTCTTGCCTGGAGAATCCCATGGACAGAGGACCCTGGTGGGATACAGGCTCTATGAGGTCGCAATGAGTCAGACAGGACTTAGGAACTAATAAACACACACACACATACACACACACACACATGAGCGTGGCAAAAGAGATTTTGTGAAAATGACTAAATTAATCATTTTAAAATACAGAGATTATGCTTGATTTTCTCTGCATCCTCAATGTAATCATGAGGATCATAAGAGGAAGAAATGACAGAAAGGGAACATAACCATTGTTTCAACACAATGATTGAAACAACCATCACAGTGATTTGATAACTGATGAAGGGTGTTGTGCAGTGAAGGATTAACACAGCAGACCTGAGTAGAACAACCTGTCTTCAGGATTGCCTATTGGATGACTTCTTGGAAATGAGGTCTAAGCCCTTGAATATTGTGCTTGATGTGATTGGACTCAGATGCCTGAAGCTTTAGGCCAAGAGATAGCAATTTGATCTGAGAGTTAATGTGATTTAGAGTGAACACCTATTTTACTTTGGACTGTTGGAGTATGAGAAGCCAATAAATATCCTGGAGCTTAGGTGAGCTTTTTGGTTGACAGTACTCCACACTTGTCATACATCATTGTTAGCAGAAGTAAATTCTTTCATGTGACTCTACTGAGATTAGACACTTATCTCTACTGAGATAAGGTGTTTGTTCCTTGTTTTTCTTGAATTTACATCGTTCACCTTTCACTTTGGAGACTTAAGTCTGTATCTTCTCATTGTAATTAACTATAACCATTAATGTAAGTTTTAAAGAAACTTTTTGCAAATCTTAGTAACTATGAATGGTCATGAGATCTTTCAACTCAATGTAAATTTTGTTCCTGTGTTATTTACTAAACTATATAATTCTAATGTATATAAGACTACCAAGGCTGTTTTCAAAATCAGTTATTACTAAATAGGTAATTTCCATAAATTAAAAGTATAACAAAAAATAGCTAGCATCTGAGTGAATTCTGTTTTCTAAGCACCATAAGAGCTTTAGATGATAAAGGGCTCTTATTCTATAAGGTTAAAATCCATAATGTGATGGTTCTATTTTATAAGTTGAGAAAATTTAATCAATCCCTGAAAAAAAAAAAAAGTATTATTTGGCAAAACCGACTACCCATTCTTTACTTTCAGTAATTATTCTATAATGTATTTAGTATAATGTAACTCAGATATTGATTATAATGAGGTCAATGAATTTAAACTGTGAAATATACTTTTCAATGAGAGCTAGCATTTACTTCTGTCATATGAATACCTAACTATCAAATTTTAATTTTGTTCATGTACTTTATAGCTAATATGTATGTATTATAGATCATTTGGTGGCCATGCCTTCAGCCATGATTTGGAAAGAGTAATGTAGCAGTAATAGCTAGGATACTATGAGTGAACACAGAAAATAACAAGTAGTGGCCTATTTTTAAGTAAATTTATTAATGGAATTCATATTTTATCATAAACTGGCATAGATATACTTCCACACAGTTAAATGATTGCAATCTGATTTATGTACATTTTAAACTAAATCTTGTATTTATTTATGCAATACTAAACACTTGTTTAATATTTATTCATTAGAATAACCATTTTTTATACCTTCATAGCAGAAAGTTAGAAAGAGACTTTTAAGCCCCAAACAGTTACTTCCTTGCCCCCGAAATACTATGACTCAGATAAGCTTTACAAAAAATATAAGTGCTAGTTCAGGTTTTCTTTGGTAATTCCTTCCTTTTTTTTTCTTTTTTTTCCAAAAGGTGATTCAGACCATTTCTAAAAGGAATTTTAGAAGAGAGTTTTTTGAGGCAATAGAATGCTTAGAAAATCATGCTTCAAATAAGAGGAGCATGTTTTTTGTTTTTTGTTTGTATATTTGCATGCTGGAAAGCACACTCTCAAAATCTCTAAAGCCAAAATAACTTTAAAAAATAATGATTTTGATTTCATTATATTATACATTGATCTCCTTCTGTGTTGGGTAAAACTGATAGTTGAATTTTCATAATATCTTTAACAAGCAAAAGTGAAACTGGTGGCCGTTCAGCTTCTCTTGATACTAAATAGAATTATTTTTAAAAAGCAGAGATGAGACTAAGGTTATTTTCTTTCCCTGTGCTTGAAGCTCTACTGCTACTACTTAATTTTCAATTTCCTACTCCCAGTAAGTTGCCAAAAAACAAAATTACCCTGCACAAAAAGCTGTCACCATGTTAATTAAAAATTATTAGCAAAAAATTACCTGTTCAATTGCCTATGTTCAAGCTATCGCAAATCTGTTACTAAATATTTTAAGTTATCATTATACTATTATACAATACTAAACAAATAAAACATGTCTCATCATTCTTTTTTTTAAATGTAAAAAAGTTCTCAAAGATATATAGCCCATCTAATGGTATTATTTAAAATCCTCACCACTACAATTTAATGTTTTCTATAATGTATTAGTACAAACAATAAGATACTGAAAAATTTTAAATCTAGAGAATGTTTCCAGCATAAATATAAGAAGTAATTAGAATTTACTAAATATTATTTATTCTAATTAATTTAATAAAAATTCAAACAGTGCACTAAAATGACACTGAACCAGTATGTATTAAAATTTGGGGAAGAAAAATCTAATATTGTGATTATCTAATCATTCAGTTCAGTTCAGTTCAGTTCATTCACTCAGTCATGTCTGACTCTTTGCGACCCCATGAATCACAGCATGCCAGGCCTCCCTGTCCATCACCAACTCCCGGAGTTCACTCAGACTCGTGTCCATCGAGTCCGTGATGCCATCCAGCCATCTCATCCTCTGTCATCCCCTTCTCCTGCCCTCAATCCCTCCCCGCATCAGAGTCTTTTCCAATGAGTCAACTCTTTGCATGAGGTGGCCAAAGTACTGGAGTTACAGCTTCAGCATCATTCCCTCCAAAGAAACCCCAGGGCTGATTTCCTTCAGAATGGACTGGCTGGATCTCCTTGCAGTCCAAGGGACTCTCAAGAGTCTTCTCCAACACCACAGTTCAAAAGCATCAATTCTTCAGCGCTCAGCTTTCTTCACAGTCCAACTCTCATATCCATACATGACCACTGGAAAAACCATAGCCTTGATTACTACAGCACAAATTTAAATAAGCAAATTAGATATAAATTTAAAAATATAAAGAAAGAATACAGCCAATTTTAAAGCATTTTTCACAACTGAAAAAGTTTAGTGACATTGATAATTTTTATAATCACCTGTCAGGTCAGTTTTTTTCCCCCCTCTGTTCTTGTCATAGCAAAAAGTTGAAATGATAGGCGAGGAGAGCTCAAGCAGGCAGGATTATTAAGCAAGCAGCATATAGCCTACAGTACACAAAGATGTGACAGCAAATCAACCCACATGGAAATGTTCCCTCCACGTTTTAGGTTTCCTTTTTTTTTTTAATTTTTTAATATAAATCTATTTATTTTAATTGGTAGTTAATTACTTTACAATATTGTATTGGTTTTGCCATACATCAACATGAATCCACCACAGGTATACACATGTTCCCCATCCTGAACCTCCCTCCTTCCTCCCTCCCCATACCATCCCTTTGGGTCGTCCCAATTCACCAGACCCAAGCATCCAGTATCATGCATCAAACCTGGACTGGAGATTCATTTCATATAGGATATTATACATGTTTCAATGCCATTCTCCCAAATCATACCACCCTCTCCCTTCTCCACAGAGTCCAAAAGACTGTTCTATACATCTGTGTCTCTTCCGCTGTCTCGCATACACGGTTACTATTACCATCTTTCTAAATTCCACATATATGCATTAGTATACTGTAGCGGTGTTTTTCTTTCTGGCTTACTTCACTCTGTATAATAGGCTCCAGTTTCATCCACCTCATTAGAACGGATTCAAATGTATTCTTTTTAATGGCTGAGTAATACTCCATTTTGTATATATACCTTAGCTTTCTTATCTATTCATCTGCTGATGGACATCTAGGTTGTTTCCATGTCCTGGCTATTATAAACAGTGCTGCGATGAACATTGGGGTACACACGTCTCTTTCTATTCTGGTTTCCTCGGTGTGTATGTCCAGCAGTGGGATTGCTGGGTCATAAGGCAGTTCTATTTCCAGTTTTTTAAGTAATCTCCACACTGTTCTCCATAATGGCTGTACTAGTTTGCATTCCCACCAAGAGTGTAAGAGGGTTCCCTTTTATCCACACCATCTCCAGCATTTATTGCTTGTAGACTTTTGGATAGCAGCCATTCTGACTGGCTTGAAATGGTACCTCATTATGGTTTTGATTTGCATTTCTCTGATAATGAGTGATGTTGAGCATCTTTTCATGTGATTGTTAGCCATCTATTTGTCTTCTTTGGAGAAATATCTGTTTAGCTTTTTGGCCCACTTTTTGATTGGGTAGTTTATTTTTCTGGAATTGAGCTACAGGAGTTGCTTGTATATTTTTTAGATTAGTCGTTTGTCAGTTGCTTCATTTGCTATTATTTTCTCCCATTCTGAAGGCTGTCTTTTCACCTTGTTTATAGTTTCCTTTGTTGTGCAGAAGCTTTTAAATTTAATTAGGTTCTATTTGTTTATTTTTGCTTTTATTTCCAATATTCTGGGAGGTGGATCATAGAAGATCCTGCTGTGATTTATGTCGAAGCGTGTTTTGCCTATGTCTCCTCTAGGAGTTTTATAGTTTCTGGTCTTACATTTAGATCTTTAATCCATTTTGAGTTTATTTTTGTGTATGGTGTTAGAAAGTGTTCTAGTTTCATTCTTTTACAAGTGGTTGGCCAGTTTTCCCAGCACCACTTGTTAAAGAGATTGTCTTTACTCCATTGTATATTCTTGCCTCCTTTGTCAAAGATAAGGTATCCATAGGTGTGTGGATTTATCTCTGGGCTTTCTATTTTGTTCCATTGATCTATGTGTCTGTCTTTGTGCCAGTACCATACTGTCTTGATGACTGTGGCTTTGTAGTAGAGCCTGAAGTCAGGCAAGTTGATTCCTCCAGTTCCATTCTTCTTTCTCAAGATTGCTTTGGCTATTCAAGGTTTTTTGTATTTCCATACAAAATTGTGAAATTATTTGTTCTAGTCTGTGAAAAATACCTCTGGTAGCTTGATAAGGATTGCATTGAATCTATAAGTTGCTTTGGGTAGTATACTCATTTTCACTATATTGATTCTTCTGATCCATGAACATGGTATATTTCTCCATCTATTAGTGTCCTCTTTGATTTTTTTCACCAGTGTTTTATAGTTTTCTATATATAGGTCTTTACTTTCTTTAGGTAGATATATTCCTAAATATTTTATTCTTTTCGTTGCAATGATGAATGGAATTGTTTCCTTAATTTCTCTTTCTGTTTTCTCATTGTTAGTGTATAGGAATGCAAGGGATTTCTGTGTGTTGATTTTGTATCCTGCAACTTTACTATAGTCATTGATTAGCTCTAGTAATTTTCTGGTGGAGTCTTTAGGGTTTTCTGTGTAGAGGATCATGTCATTTGCAAACAGTGAGAGTTTTACTTCTTCCTTTCCAATCTGGATTCCTTTTATTTCTTTTTCTGCTCTGATTGCTGTGGCCAAAACTTCTAAAACTATGTTGAATAATAATGATAAGAGTGGACACCCTTGTCTTGTTCCTGACTTTAGGAGAAATGCTTTCAATTTTTCACCATTGAGGATAATGTTTGCTGTGGGTTTGTCATATATAGCTTGAGGTACGTTCCTTCTATTCCTGACTTCTGGAGAGTTTTTATCATAAATGAATGTTGAATTTTGTCAAAGGCTTTCTGCATCTATTGAGATAATCGTATGGCTTTTATTTTTCAATTTGTTAATGTGTATATTACATTGATTTATTTGTGGATATTGAAGAATCCTTGCATCCCTGGGATAAAGCCCACTTGGTCATGATGTATGATCTTTTAAACATGTTGTTGGATTCTGTTTGCCAGAATTTTGTTAAGGATTTTGGCATCTATGTTCATCAATGATATTGGCCTGTAGTTTTCTTTTTTTGTGGCATCTTTGCCAGGTTTTGGTATTAGGGTGATGGTGTCCTCATAGAATGAATTTTAAAGTTTACCTTCCTCTGAAATTTTCTGGAAGAATTTGAGTAGGATGGGTGTTAGTTCTTCTCTAAATTTTTGGTAGAATTCAGCTGTGAAGCCGTCTGGACATGGGGTTTTGCTTGCTGGAAGATTTCTGATTACAGTTTCAATTTCCATGCTTGTGATAGGTCTCTTAAGATTTTCCATTTCTTCCTGGTTCAGTTTTGGGAAGGTTTCCCTTTTTATGCTCTTTGTTCCCTTCCTTAAGTGGTCCCTGGAGCCTAATTGGCTAGTCCCCATGCAAATTAGGGCTTGTACGGAGAGCTATCAGAGGAGGGGCATGTTAGGCACGTTTTCCTGCCAAAGATTCTCACTCCGGCTCCCCCTTTCATGGACTTTTTCCTTTCTTTGTTTGCCCTGCCCATGGTCCTTTCAGTCACTACATCCTCTGATTGCTATCTTGGACCCATTTTTCCTATTCTAACTACCTAATACATCTTTCCATTTAATAACTGTATATTAAAGCCTATGTAAAATATACTGGTGGCCCCAAAGATGTCCATGAATTCTCTATGGACAAAGGGTCTTTACCTGCAAATTGATTAAAATAGACTAGAATACTTCTTCTCAAATGTTAATGTGAAAACATTTAACCCATGCAGCAACCTGGATGGGAGGAGATCTGGGGAAAGAATGGATACATATATATGTATGTATGTATGGCTGAGTCCCTTTGCTGTTAACCTGAAACTATCAGAACATTGCTAATCCGCTATACCTTAAAACAAAATCAAATTTTTGATAAAAGAAAACATACAACTCAATTGTCTTATTAAAATACATTTTCTGATTTAGTGGGTCTGGAATGGAGTTTGAGAAACTGCATTTCCAGCAGAACTCCAGGTAATATCAATGGTCCTAGTGTGAAGCCCATAGTTTGAATAGCAAGAGTTAGACGACCCTGCTGTTTATTTACTCTTTGACTCTTCAGATCTAGTTACAGATCAGCAGGAAAGAATGAAATAATAAAGCTACTATATGACAGAATATTATTTTAATAGCAGATGTAAAAATAACTTGGTTTCTTGTCTAAGAAGAGATCTGAATTGATTTTGAATGTGGGTATGGGAAAGTTCAGCATAGAAAAAAATTAAAGTTGTTGTTAGTATTGAAAGATGGGCAAGACTTAAGGATGCAGAGAATGGAAAGAAAAGATTTGTTTGAAGAGGAAACAAGAATCAGAGTGAGCAAGGAACTATGAAAAATTTGGGGGACTGTCGTATGGTCAAGTGAGCTTAGAATGGCTGGTAGAGTATAAGAAAAATAAAGATATGAAGTTCTTCATGCCATGTTTTGTCAGTCTTGTAGGTCAATCTAGAAATTGAAAATAGTGATCTGGTGCATTTTGTGTAGTAACTGTTTATATGCTTATTTATGTATTTTTAAAATCAGAGGACAGAAAATTCAATGTAGTAGCGTTTATTTGCTCTTTATAATATTTCCTAGAGCTTGTGCTAGTTCCATATTGCATGAAAACAACTTCTGGATCATTCCTCAATCTTTTCAGGCCCCCTGTTTCCTCTTTACAATAAATACATTTAGAATTCCTTTCGTTACACTGAAATGAGATGCATAGATCACCTAAGAACATTCAAGTATTTGAAATCAATAGGATGCACTAATTTGGATGTAAAAGAAAAATAAATAAGAGATGAATTATATTTCAATGTATGAATGCCTGCAATAAACTACATAAATAATATAATAAAGTAGTCAGGTGCTTGTACCTATATGTGGATTAACTCTAAACGTGAAAGCTACAAATGCAGCCAAATAAAAGCGTCTTTGGGCATCTCAGGTGACACTAGTGATGAAGAACACGCCTGCCAATGCAGGAGACATAAGAGACATGAGTTCAGTCCCTGGGTTGGGAAGATCGTCTGGAGGAGGGCATGGCAATCCATTCCAGTCTTCTTGCTTAGAGAATCCCATGGACAGAGGAGCCTGGCAGGCTATAGTCCATAGGATTGCAAAGAGTAGGACATGACTGAAGCAACTTAGCAAGCACACACACAAAGATATTTTCCTGGTAATTCAAACACCACAAACAGTATGATCTGGGATTATCTGTTAAATAATGAATAATCTTGGTAACACTGCCAACAAAATTAAGAATAATCTTCCTTAAATTTATATAGGACTTAATTCCTGGATAATTTTATTTACATTAAAGCATGCACAAAATACTTTCTGTATTATTTTGTATTTATATACAAATCAGATGAAGATAATTTATAGCTGATTTTTTTTTAATTTCTGTGACTGTTTTTCTTTGTTGTTGTTGTTGTTTCTTTTTTTTTTTTTATTGTTTTTTTGAGAATCTAACCTCTACTCAAGATTTTTAATCTTTGCTTTTTGGTATTGTTATCAACTTTGTCCCTTTAAGAACCTAATCTTCAGTACCCATTTTTACTTGGGAGCAAGATCGCTGGCCTGATTGCTCTCTCCCCCTTTTGACTCTCCTTTTTATCCACCAGATCTCCTCTATCTCCTCCCTCCCCCTTTTCTTCTCTACCCAACTAGGTGAATCTCTTTGTGTGTTCTGGGCTGTGGAGAACACTTAGGGAACTGATTACTGGTTGGATCGGTCTCTCTCCTTTTGATTCCCCCTTTTATCCTCCTGGCCCCTGGAGAAAGAAATGGCAACCCACTCCAGTATTCTTGCCTGGAGAATCCCATGGATGGAGGAGCTTGGTGGGCTACAGTCCAAGGGTCACAAAGAGTTGGACATGACAGAGCGACTTCACTTCACTTCACTTCACTTCACTTTATCCTCCTGGCCACCTCTGTCTCCCTCCTCCCTCTTCTCTTCTCTGTGTAACTCTGAGAACATCTATGAGGGATCCAGACTGTGGAGAGCACATAGGGAAGTGATTACTGGGTAGCTTGCTCTCTCCCCTTTTGATTCCCCCTCTTCTCCTCCTGGTCACCTCTATCTCCCTCCTCCTTCTTCTGTTCTCCATGTACCTCTGTGTACCTCTCTGGGTGTCCCTCACTGGGGAGAAACTTTTCATCATTAACCTAGATGTTTTATCATTGGTGCTGTATAGATGGAGAAGTCTTAAGGCTACTATTAAGAATAAGACTGAAAACCAGAGGCAGGAGGCTTAAGTCCAAATCCTGAGAACACCAGAGAACTCCTGAATCCAGGGAACATTAATCGATAGGAGCTCATCAAATGCCTCCATACCTACACTGAAACCAAACACTACCCAAGGGCCAACAAGCTCCAGAGCAAGACATACCATGCAAATTCTCCAGCAACACAGAAACATTACCCTGAGCCTCAATATACAGGCTGAACAAAGTCACACCAAATCCACTGACATCTCAAAACATATTACTGGACACTTCATTGCACTCAAGAAAGAAGAAATCCAGCCCCACCCACCAGAACACTACACAAGCTTTCCTAACCAGAATACCTTGACAAACCACCTGTCCAACCCCACTGACAGTGAGGAAACTCCACAATAAAGAGGAACCACCAACTGCCAGAATACAAAAAGGTCACCCTAAACACAGCAATATAAACAAGATGAAAAGGCAGAGAAATA
This sequence comes from Ovis canadensis, assembly GCF_042477335.2. NCBI lineage: Eukaryota > Metazoa > Chordata > Mammalia > Artiodactyla > Bovidae > Ovis > Ovis canadensis. The sequence continues at coordinate 36,099,653 of NC_091261.1, read as the reverse complement.
CCCAGCAGGTAAAGGAACAGAATAAATGCCCACCAAATCAAACAAAAGAGGAAGAGATAGGGAATCTATGTGATAAAGAATTCCAAATAATGATAGTGAAAATTATCCAAATCTTGAAAACAAATTGGAGTTACAGATGAATAGTCTGGAGACAAGTATTAGGAAGATGCAAGAAAGATTTAACAAGGACCTAGAAAAATAAAAAAGAGTAAATATATAATGAATAATGTAATAAATGAGATCAAAAGCACTCTGGAGGGAGTGCAACAGTAGAATAACGGAGGCAGAAGATACGATAAGTGAGGTAGAAGATAGAATGGTAGAAATAAATGAATCAGAGAGGAAAAAAAGAAAAAAGAATTAAAAGAAATGAGGACACCTTCAGAGACCTCTAGGACAATGTCAAACACCCCAACATTTGAATCAGAGGAGTCCCAAAAGAAGAAGACAAAAAGAAAGACCATGAGAAAATACTTGAGGAGATAACAATTGAAAACTTCCCTAAAATGGGGTAGGAAATAATCACCCAAGTCCAAGAAACCCACAGAGTCCCAAACAAGATAAACCCAAGGTGAAACACCCCAAGACACATATTAATCAAATTCACAAAGATCAAATGCAAAGAACAAATATTAAAGGCAGCAAGAGAAAAATGCCAAATAATACAAAAGGGGATTCCCATAAGGATAACAGCTGATCTTTCAATAGAAACTCTTCAGGCCAAAAGGGAATGACAGGACATACTTAAAGTAATGAAAGAAAATAACCTACAGCCCAGATTACTGTACTGAGCAAGGATCTCATTCAGATATGAAGGAGAAATCAAAAGCTTTACAGACAGCAAAAACTGAGAAAATTCACCACCACCAAACCAACTCTGCAACAAATTTTAAAGAATCTTCTCTAGACAGGAAACACAGAAAGGGTGTATAAATTTGAACCCCAAACAATAAAGTAAATGACAACGAGATCATACTTATCAATAATTACCTTAAATGTAAATAGGTTGAATGCCCCAACCAAAAGACAAAGACTGGCTGAATGGATACAAAAACAAGACCCCTACATATGTTGTCTACAAGAGACCCATCTCGAAACAAGGGACACATACAGACTGAAAGTGAAGGGCTGGAAAAACATATTCCATGCAAATAGAGACCAAAAGAAGGCAGGAGTAGCAATACTCACACCAGATAAAATAGACTTTAAAACAAAGGCTGTGAAAAGAGACAAAGAAGGACACTACATAATGATCAAAGGATCAATTCAAGAGGAAGATATAACAATCATAAACATATATGCACCCAACATAACAGCACCACAATATGTAAGACAAATGCTAACAAGTATGAAAGGGGAAATTAACAACAACACAATAATAGTGGGAGACTTTAATACCCTACTCACACCTATAGATAGGTCAACTAAACAGAAAATTAACAAGGAAACACAAACTTTAAATGATACAATAGACCAGTTAGACTAATTGATATCTATAGGACATTTCACCCCCAAACAATGAATTTCATCTTTTTCTCAAGTGCACATGGAACCTTCTCCAGGATAGATCACATCCTGGGCCATAAATCTAGCCTTGGTAAACTCAAAAATATTGAAATCATTCCAAGCATCTTTTCTGACCACAATGCAGTAAGATTAGATGTCAATTACATACTCTCACAGGTTCTTAGGAAATTTTGTGAAAAGTTTGAGTTACTGAAATTCATTTATGGAATATTTTCGTGGAGAGGGAAATGGCAACCCACTCCAGTGTTCTTGCCTGGAGAATCCCAGGGATAGGGGAGCCTGGTGGGCTGCCATCTATGGGGTCACACAGAGTCGGACACGACTGAAGTGACTTAGCTTAGCTTACAGGAGAAAAACTACTAAAAATACCAACATATGGAGGCTGAACAACACACTGCTGAATAACCACCAAATCACAGAAGAAATCAAAAAAGAAATAAAAATATGCATAGAAAGAATGAAAATGAAAACACAACAACCAAAACCTATGGGACACTGTAAAAGCAGTACTAAGGGAAAGATTCATAGCAATACAGGCTTACCTTAAGAAAAAAGAAAATTCAAATAAATAACCTAACTCAACACCTAAAGGAACTTGGAAAGGAAGAAATTGTGAACCCCAAGATTAGTAGACGGAAAGAAATCTTAAAAATTAAGGCAGAAATAAATGCAAAAGAAACAAAAGAGACCATAGCAAAAATCAACAAAGCCAAAAGCTGGTTCTTTGAAAGGATAAATAAAATTGACAGACCATTAGCCAGACTCACCAAGAAACAAAGGGAGAAAAATCAAATCAACAAAATTAGAAATGAAAATGAAGAGATCACAACAGACAACACAGAAATACAAAGGATCACGAGAGACTATTATCAGCAATTATATACCAATAAAATGGACAACATGGAAGAAATGGACAAATTCTTAGAAAAGTAAAACTTTCCAAAATGGAACCAGGAACAAATAGAAAATCTTAACAGGCCCATCACAAGCATGGAAATTGAAACTGTAATCAGAAATCTTCCAGCAAACAAAAGCCCAGGACCAGACGGCTTCACAGCTGAATTCTACCAAAAATTTAGAGAAGAACTAATACCCATCCTACTCAAACTCTTCCAAAAAATTTCAGAGGAAGGTAAACTTTAAAATTCATTCTATGAGGACACCATCACCCTAATACCAAAACCTGGCAAAGATGCCACAAAAAAAGAAAACTACAGGCCAATATCATTAATGAACATAGATGCCAAAATCCTTAATAAAATTCTGGCAAACAGAATCCAACAACATATTAAAAAGATCATACACCATGACCAAGTGGGCTTTATCCCAGAGATGCAAGGATTCTTCAATATCCACAAATCAATCAATGTAATCACAACATTAACAAATTGAAAAATAAAAGCCATATGATTATCTCAATAGATTCAGAGAAAGCCTTTGACAAAATTCAACATCTATTTATGATTAAAAAAAAAAAAACCCTTCAGAAAGCAGGAATAGAAGGAACATACCTCAACATAATAAAAGCTATATATGACAAATCCACAGCAAACATTATCCTCAATGGTGAAAAATTGAAAGCATTTCCTCTAAAGTCAGGAACAACACAAGGGTGTCCACTCTTATCATTACTATTCAACATAATTTCGGAAAATTTGGCCACAGCAATCAGAGCAGAAAAAGAAATAAAAGGAATCCAGATTGGAAAAGAAGAAGTAAAACTCTCACTGTTTGCAGATGACATGATCCTCTACCTAGAAAACCCTAAAGACTCCACCAGAAAATTACTAGAGCTAATCAATGAATATAGTAAAGTTGCAGGATATAAAATTAACAGACAGAAATCCCATGCATTCCTATACACTAACAATGAGGAAACAGAAAGAGAAATTAAGGAAACAATTCCATTCACCATTGCAACGAAAAGAATAAAATACTTAGGAATATATCTACCTAAAGAAACAAAAGACCTATATATAGAAAACTATAAAACACTAGTGAAAGAAGTCAAGTGAAAGGAAAGTGAAAGTGAAGTTGCTCAGGCGTGTCCGACTCTTTGCGACCCCATGAACTGTAGCCCATCAGACTCCTCCGTCTATGGGATTTTCCAGGCAAGATACTGGTGTGGGCTACCATTTCCTTCTCCAGGAGAACTTCCGGACCCAGGAATTGAACCCAGGTCTCCCACATTGTAGGCAGACGCTTTACCCTCTGAGCCATAGATAGAGAAATATACCATGTTCATGGATCAGAAGAATCAATATAGTGAAAAGGAGTATATTACCAAAAGCAATCTATAGATTCAATGCAATCCCTCTCAAGCTACCAATGGTATTTTTCAGAGAACTAGAACAAATAATTTCAAGATTTGCATGGAAATACAAAAAACCTAGAATAGCCAAAGCAATCTTAAGAAAGAAAATGGAACTGGAGGAATCAATGTGCCTGACTTCAGTCTCTGCTACAAAGCCACAGTCATCAAGACAGTATGGGATTGGCACAAAGACAGAAATATAGATCAATGGAACAAAATAGAAAGCCCAAAGATAAATCCACACACGTAAAGACACCTTATCTTTGACAAAGGAGGCAAGAATATACAATGGAGAAATGACAATCACTTTAAAAAGTGGTACTGGGAAAACTGGCCAACCACTTGTAAAAGAATGAAACTAGAACACTTTCTAACACCATACACAAAAATAAACTCAAAATGGATTAAAGATCTAAATGTAAGACCAGAAACTATAAAACTCCTAGAGGAAAACAGGAAAAACACTCTCTGACATAAATTATAGCAGGATCCTCTATGACCCACCTCCCAGAATATTGGAAATAAAAGAAAAAATAAACAAATAGAACCTAATTAAATTTAAAAGCTTCTGCACAACAAAGGAAACTATAAACAAGGTGAAAAGACAGCCTTCAGAATGGGAGAAAATAATAGCAAATGAAGCAACTGACAAACAACTAATCTAAAAAATATACAAGCAACTCCTGTAGCTCAATTCCAGAAAAATAAACGACCCAATCAAAAAGTGGGCAAAAAACTAAACAGACATTTCTCCAAAGAAGACATACAGATGGCTAACAATCACATAAAAAGATGCTCAACATCACTCATTATCAGAGAAATGCAAATCAAAACCACATATGAGGTACTATCTCATGCCAGTCAGAATGGCTGCTATCCAAAATTCTACAAGCAATAAATGCAGGAGATGGTGTGGAGAAAAAGAAACCCTCTTACACTGTTGGTGGGAATGCAAACTAGTACAGCCACTATGGAGAACAGTGTGGAGATTCCTTTAAAAATTGGAAATAGAACTGCCATATGACCCAGTAATCCCACTGCTGGGCATACACACTGAGGAAACCAGAATTGAAAGAGACATATGTTCCCCAATGTTCATCGCAGCACTGTTTATAATAGCCCAGACATGGAAGCAACCTAGATGTCCATCAGCAGAAGCATGGATTAAAAAGTTGCGGTACATATACAAATGGAATATTACTCAGCCATTAAAAAGATACATTTGAATCCTCTAATGAGGTGGATGAAACTGGAGCCTATTATACAGAGTGAAGTAAGCCAGAAAGAATAATCCCATATAGTATACTAATGCATATATATGGAATTTAGAAAGAAGGTAACGATAACCCTGTATGTGAGACAGCAGAAGAGACATAGATGTATTGAACAGTCTTTTGGACTCTGTGTGAGAGGGCGAGGGTGGGATAATAGGAGAGAATGTCATTGAAACATGTAAAATATCATGTGAAACGAATCGCCAGTCCAAGTTTGACGCATGATACAGGGTGCTCAGGGCTGGTGCACTGGGATGACCCAGATGGATAGAATGGGGAGGGATGTGGGAAGGGGTTCAGGATGGGGAACACATTTACACTCATGGCAGATTCAAGTCAATGTATGGCAAAACCAATACAATACTGTAAAGTAAAATTAATTAATTTTTAAAAAGAGCTTTTAAACTGTAATTATTCTCCTGGATATCTATTTGGAGATTTCTAATAGTATATATGCAATCCATTATTATCTGTTATAAAACATCACTTATAAAAGGAGAACTTTAATATGTCTTAACTTTATATTTTATTTAATATCCTTTAGATACTTTTGTCAAGTTATATAATTAAGTAAAAAATCTCAATATAAACTTAATGACATTAATATTCATTAATGGTGCTTATTAGTAACATTGTGCATCATTAATGGATTAGCATAGTAGAATAATCCTGTAGGAGCTCATTTTGAACTAAAAACTCAGTTTCTCCTGTGAATGTAAAAAGAAAGCATTGAAATACTTTCGTAAGGTATTTCAATGTATTAGTAAGTGTTTCTGATTTAATGACTATGCCGAAGACTTTGACTGTGTGGATCACAATAAACTGGAAAATTCTGAAGGAGATGGGAATATCAGACCACCTGACCTGCCTCTTGAGAGAAACCTATATGCAAGTCAGGAAGCAACAATTAGAACAGGACATAGAACAACAGACTGGTTCCAAATAGGAAAAGGAGTACATCAAGGCTGTATATTATCACCCTGTTTATTTAACTTATATACAGAGTACATCATGAGAAATGCTAGGCTGGAAGAAGCACAAGCTGGAATCAAGATTGCTGGGAGAAATATCAATAACCTCAGATATGCAGATGACACCACCCTTATGGAAGAAAATGAAGAGGAACTAAAAAGCCTCTTGATGAAAGTGAAAGTGGAGAGTGAAAAAGTTGGCTTAAAGTTCAACATTCAAAAAACGAAGATCATGGCATCTGGTCCCATCACTTCATGTGAAATAGATGGGGAAACAGTGGAAACAATGTCAAACTTTATTTTTTTTGGCTCTAAAATCACTGCAGATGGTGATTGCAGCCATGAAATTAAAAGACACTTACTCCTTGGAAGAAAAGTTATGACCAACCTAGATAGCATATTGAAAAGCAGAGATACTATTTTGCCAACAAAGTTCTGTCTAGTCAAGGCTATGGTTTTTCCAGTGGTCATGTATGGATATGAGAGTTGGACTATAAAGAAAGCTGAGCACTGAAGAATTGATGCTTTTGAACTGTGGTGTTGGAGAAGACTCTTGAGAGTCCCTTGGACTGCAAGGAGATCCAACCAGTCCACTCTAAAGGAGATAAGCCCTGGGATTTCTTTGGAAGGAATGATGCTAAAGCTGAAACTCCAGTACCTGGGCCACCTCATGCAAAGAGTTGACTCATTGGAAAAGACTCTGATGTTGGGAGGGATTGAGGGCAAGAGGACACGGAGACAACAGAGGATGAGATGGCTGGATGGCATCACCAACTTGATGGACGTGAATTTGAGTGAACTCCGGGAGATGGTGATGGACAGGGAGGCCTAGCATGCTGCAATTCATGGGGTCTCAGAGAGCTGGGCACGACTGAGCAACTGAACTGAACTGAAGGTAGTTCTATTTTTATAATTTTTAAAGAAACCTCCATATTGTTTTCCACTGTGAGAATTTCTCCGCATCCTTTCCGGTACTTGTTCTCTTGACTTCTTCGTGATAGCCATTTTAACAGGCATGAGGCAAAATCTCATTGTTGAATATGAGTGTGTTAGTTGTTCAGTCGTGTCTGACTCTTTGTGACCCCACGTACTGTAGCCTGCCAGTCTTCTCTGTCCATGAGATTCTCTAGCAAGAATACTGGAGTGGGTTGCTGCTTCATCCTCCAGAAGATCTTCCCAACCCAGGGATCAAACCTGGGTCTCCTTTACTACAGGCAGATTATTTACCATCTGAACCACCAAGGAAGCCCACTGTGGAATGAATATATATACATATATATAAATATTCATGAATTTTAGTCATAAAAAAGAAGGGAATTTGCAACAACATGGGCAGAATATAAGATCTAATTAACTCTGGATACTGTTCTAGTTTATTAGAAAATTCTGCTCAAAAATCTTAATATTCTCATTCTCTAGAGTCATAAAATAACCTTAATTTTCTGACTTATTGTTGCCTTTCACCTCAGTAATCCATCTACCACAGACAGACTGATTTTCCTTACTGGTTTTGTCACTGGAGTTAAAATGTGTCTTTTGAAAACCTTTCACATAAAATGAGCAGAGAAATAAGATGATAGCTGCATGGTGTTATGAGGTTGAGGACAGAAGAAGACTAATGCTTCAGACTTAAGAAGGACAATGATAGAATACAGACATAAGTTTCATTGCAATGGGAATTTTATAGTAGAAATTTGAGGATATTTTATATGATAATTTGAACTTTCTTCATGATAATGGTTTACTTGGTGGCCTTATGACTTCAGCTCTCTGCTGGATTCAAGAAAATACATACTTAGATATTTTATCTTTTTTTTTTCATTGTTAGATTGAGATCAGAAGTCTTTGTAGATTGCTATATCCTAAGTAGAAAGAGGTCCTCTCTATTACTCTGGATAATTTAACGGTTAAATTAGAACTTTCATTTCACTAGGCTAACGAACTGAGTGCTGAGGGGTTTCGAGATCTCTATTTAAATTTAGCCAAACCTGCAGTGTGCAGAGCAGTAGGTGATTTCTCTGTGTTTTTTAGAAAACTTGCTAGAGCTTGGGTCACTGGAGTAGGTTCTGCTATCTAGTGCCTCCACCTATTCACTATCTTTTTCAGCCTTCAGAATCCTTTGGACTTCAGAGGACAGGAGTCTGTGAACTTCTAGAATGCTTTCTCTTGGCACTTCTGCTTCAATCTCCAATTTCTTTTCTTTTTCCCAAATGAAAGCCTGGAATTTCTCTCTTCTATTTTTCTCAGCTCTCTTGCTTTTCCTGGTTGGATTCTGAGAACAGTTACCTTGCTTGTGATGGATAGATTATCTATAACACAGGGAGACACTCAACGCCCATTCTATGCTGCAACTTTTGGCATATTCCACTGAACAGTTAGCAAACACCTGTGTAAGAGGTAGCTGGTGGGTGTAGATTCACTTGGTGCCTGGACTCTGGGATTATAATTTTTCTGGCCTGCCCCAGAGCAGATACCCAAAGTCTCTTGAGTTCTGCTGCTTTCACAGAATTTTATCAGCGTGGCCTTGGGTTATCTACTCACTGTTGTGCAATTACAAACAAAGCTCTCATATGACAAGTTTCTTTTAGAATTTATTTTAGTTAGGTTTCTTTGAGTCTTCAACTTTTCTCATTTTTTTTTTAAATTTTTGTTTTTACTTTATTTTACTTTACAATACTGTATTGGTTTTGCCATACATTGACATGAATCCACCATGGGTGTACATGAGTTACCAAACATGAACCCTCCTCCCACCTCCTACCCCATATCATCTTTCTAGATCATCCCCTTGCACCAGCCCCAAGCATCCTGTATCCTGCATAAAACATAGACTGGTGATTCGTTTCTTACATGATAGTATTCATGTTTCAATGCCATTCTCCCAAATCATTTCACCCTCTCCCTCTCCCTCAGAGTCCAAAAGTCCACTCTACACATCTGTGTCTCTTTTGCTGCCTCACATACAGGGTCATCATTACCATCTTTCTAAATTCCATATATATGTGATAGTATATTGTATTGGTGTTTTTCTTTCTGGCTTACTTCATTCTGTATAATCGGCTCCAGTTTCATCCATCTCGTTAGAACTGATTCAAATGTATTCTTTTTAATGGCTGAGTAATACTCCATTGTGTATATGTACCACAGCTTTCTTATGCATTCATCTGCTGATGGACATCTAGGTTGTTTCCATGTCCTGGCTATTATAAACAGTGCTGCAATGAACATTGGGGTACACACGTCTCTTTCAATTCTGGTTTCCTCAGTGTGTATGCCCAGCAGTGGGATTGCTGGGTCATAAGGCAGTTCTAGTTGCAGTTTTTTAAAGAATCTCCACACTGTTCTCCATAGTGGCTGTACTAGTTTGCATTCCCACTAACAGTGTAAGAGGGTTCCCTTTTCTCCACACCCTCTCCAACATTTATTGCTTGTAGGCTTTTGGATCACAGCCATTCTGACTGGTGCGGAGTGGTACCTCATTGTGGTTTTGATTTGCATTTCTCTGATAATGAGTGATGTTGAGCACCTTTTCATGTGTTTGTTAGCCATCCGTATGTCTTCTTTAGAGAAATGTCTATTTAGTTCTTTGGCCCATTTTTTGATTGGGTCGCTTATTTTTCTGGAATTGAGCTGCATAAGTTGCTTGTATATTTTTGAGATTAGTCGTTTGTCAGTTGCTTCATTTGCTATTATTTTCTCTTACTTAGATTGTCATGTTTTTGTAAGTGTGAACACTTCATCTTGCAGATTTTTGTATTTAAACTGGAAGCAGAATATATTCTCAATTATTTTAAATTTAATTTTTTGATGTTATGTTTGAATCTGTAAATTTTGTTTTAATTCACTAGACAAAGTTAACTGTAAGTGAGCTACACATATTCACAATATTTTTCAATGCTAGTGTCTAAGTAAAGTGAAGTCTCTCAGTCATGTCCGACTCTGTGTGGCCCCATGGACTGTAGCCTACCAGGCTCCTTTGTCCATGGGATTTTCCAGGCAAGAATACTGGAGTGGGCTGCTATTTCCTTCTCCAAGAGATCTTCCCAACCCAGGGATTGAACCTGGGTCTCTCACATTGTAGGCAGACACTTTACCGTCTGAGCCACCAAGGAACTGAAATGCTACTTCAAACACTGACTTCTTAGGGGATTTGCTTTTTGCAAAACATATTAGCAAAGAAAGGAGCAGGGGAAATGATGCTCTTATCAAAATGGCAGTGAGTTGTCTTCAGTATCAAACAGTTTCATCACGTCAGTCTTTTCCAATCATACCCATCAATTCAGTTCAGTTGCTGAGTCATGTCCGACTCTGCGATCCCATGGACTGCAGCACGCCAGGCTTTCCTGTCCATCACTAACTCCCGGAGCTTGCTCAAACTAATGTCCATCAAATTGGTGATGCCATCCAACTATCTCATTGTCTGTCATCCCCTTTTGCTTCTGCTTTTAATCTTTTGCAGCATCAGGGTCTTTTACAGTACATCAGTTCTTCACATCAGGTGGCCAAAGTTTTGGAGTTTCAGCTTCAGCATCAGTCCTTTCAATGAATATTCAGGACTGATTTCCTTTAGAGTTGACTGGTTGGATCTCCTTGCAGTCCAAGGGACTCTCAAGAGCCTTCTCCAACACCACTGTTCAAAACCATCGATTCTTTGGTGCTCAGATATTTTTTATGGTCCAACTCTCAAATCCATACATGGCTACTGGAAAAACCATGGCTTTGACTAGACAGATCTTTGTTGGTAAAGTAATGTCTTTGCTTTTTAATATTCTGTCTAGGTTGGTCATACTTTTTCTTCCAAGGAGCCGGCATCTTTTTATTTCAAATTTGCCTTCAGCATCTGCAGTGATTTTGGAGCCCAAGAAAATAAAGTCTCTCACTGTTTCCTTTGTTTCCCCATCTATTTGCCATGAAGTGATGGGACCAGATGCCATGATCTTAGTTTTTTTAAAAGATATTTAGGAAGAGAGAAATTCTCTCTCCAGATTGAGTCCTAAGGAAACATTCACTTTCTTATTCAGAGATCAATCAAAAGAAGCAGTAGTTACATACTAAAACTGCCTCTACAGGCTATTTTTAGGTCACTTAATCTTTTATTATTTCACCTTAATCTCTTATTCTCCACACCTGCACTATGTTATTAACCCCTAAGCTGGCCTCTCTTGTTCTAGTGTGTGTTCAATTGGATATCCTTCAACAACCATAGTGAACAACCAAAAATACAACTCTCATCATATTAATCTTCTTTTAAAAAAGTCAATGTCCACATGTCATAGGGATGCCAAAGCAAGAGTGGAAATATGGAGGCATTTTAAATAATTAAATGTGCATTTTATATTAGAAAATATTGCAATACTCAGACTATATTAGTCTATAATCAATAATATTGTTGATTGCTCATTTCATGCTAGGTACAATTCTAAGTTCATTATGATAGATTGACTCAATTAATTTCTACAAAAACTGTATGATATAAGTAATATTATTACTATCACCTCTATTTTACACATAAGGAAAGAGTACAAACAGATTGAAGAAGTTGCCCACGGTACCAAGTCAGTTATTTTCCTTCCCTAGAACCTAAAATTATAACCAATATATTATTACCTCAGTTGATAAAATCATTTAGAAATATTAATAGAATGTAAACTATATGTCTAATATAATAATTTGAAGCAAGTGGTAAAATAACATTTGCTTCATTATAAAATCATAATTTAAAAAAAATTTAGGTTAATTTTGGTTTGTTAGTTTAATTGGGGACTTGAATTGTACTTTCTGGGAACACTTATCTTTAGAAGATCAATGAGCAAGATCAATTCAGTATTATGATTTATAGGCTGATGGAAACCTGGTCCATTATTAAAAGCAACTGGAACAAATATATCATTATTCTACCTGGAAAGTGGTTTGGGAGCAGAGGGGTAGGGGTAACTTTAGTAGACAAAGGTACTCAGTAAGTCAAAGCAGTGAGGGGGAAAAATGGTGTTCCTAACAAAATTTAGCTCAATAAGCATTCATTCAATTCCTGGCTTAGGAAGTTTTCATAACAACAATAATAATTAACAAGTAAGCTATACTTCTTAAGTGTTAGTGGTTACCCTAATAGGTCATACTTTTTGAAAGACATTTTTCTATCTAAACTTCTTTTCTATCCAAACTTAGAAAGGATGAAATCTATAAATAATAAGTATTCTGAAAATCACTACCAGCTAGTAAATACATAGGCTTATGCTATAATAGAAAAACAAATACATGATTTGACATCCCCAAATATTTGGATCTGTGAAGACAACATGCAAGGGTAACTTACTGAATACGAGGACTCTTCCTCAGAGGAGGACAAGACAGATTTGGAAAACTGGGCTTTATCCATCTTAACTGGGCATCGCAGGTGGGGTAGTGGTAAAAAAAAAAAAAAAAAATCCTCCTGTCAATGCAGGAGAAGCAGGGGATATGGGTTTAATCCCCAGGTTGGAAATATTCCCTGGAGGAGGGCATGGCAACCCACTCTAGCATTCTTGCCTGGAGAATCCCATGGATAGAGGAGCCTGGATGACTACAGTCCATGAGGCCACAAAAAGTTGGACACCACTTAGTGACTGAGCATGCATGCACACCCATCTGGAACTGCATGACCCTTCCTCCAATCACTACTGATAGATTCTCATAATAAGCACAATACCCTATATCTAATAGCCATTCAATCTAAATATATTGAATTGTTAAATAAAATTAGTTCTAGGACACATGGTAAACCTTAACTGTGAATACCATAATGAAAACTACAGTATTTTAGCTACTTTTTTAAGCTAAAAGGGGTAGTTTTATAGTTTGAAGTTATAAGTTTGGTATATTAGCCCTGGTCCTGTAACAAACTCTCAAATTAAACTTGCGTAAGTAATTAACCTCTGTGCGACCAGGTTCTATCATCTATAAAGCAGATTCAATAATTATTATCGTCTACCCTGTGGGCATAGTGTGAAGATTTATGAAGTACTTTCTAAAAGCTAGTTGCTTGAACAGAATTTTATAACATCTTACTTCTGAGGAGGCCTTACAAATAGCTGTGAAAAGAAGAGAAGTGAAAAGCAAAGGAGAAAAGGAAAGATATAAGCATCTGAATGCAGAGTTCCAAAGAATAGCAAGGAGAGATATGAAAGCCTTCCTCAGGGATCAATGCAAAGAAATAGAGGAAAACAACAGAATGGGAAAGACTAGAGATCTCTTCAAGAAAATTAGAGATACCAAGGGGACATTTCATGCAAAGATGGGCTCGATAAAGGACGGAAATGGTCTGGACCTAACAGAAGCAGAAGATATTAAGAAGAGGTGGCAAGAATACACAGAACTGTACAAAAAAGATCTTAACAACCCAGATTATCATGATGGTGGGATCACTCACCTAGAGCCAGACATCCTGGAATGTGAAGTCAAGTGGGCCTTAGAAAGCATTACTATGAACAAAGCTAGTGGAGGTGATGGAATTCCTATTGAGCTATTTCAAATCCTGAATGATGCTGTGAAAGTGCTGCACTCAATATGCCAGCAAATTTGGAAAACTCAGCAGTCGCCACAGGACTGGAAAAGGTCAGTTTTCATTCCAATCCCAAAGAAAGGCAATGCCAAAGAATGCTCAAACTACCACACAATTGCACTCATCCCACATGCTAGTAAGGTAATGCTCAAAATTCCCCAAGTCAGGCTTCAGTAATACGTGAATCATTAACTTCCATACGTTCAAGCTGGTTTTAGAAAAGGCGGAAGAACCAGAGGTCAAATTGCCAACATCTGCTGAATCATGGAAAAAGCAAGAGAGTTCCAGAAAAACATCTATTTCTGCTTTATTGACTATGCCAAAGCCTTGGACTGTGTGGATCACAATAAAGTGTGGATATTTCTGAAAGAGATGGGAATACCAGACCACTTGACCTACCTCTTGAGAAACTTATATGCAGGTCAGGAAGCAACACTTAGAACTCGACATAGAGCAACAGACTGGTTCCAAAAGAAGTATAAGCAAAAGAAGTATATCAAGACTGTATATTGTCACCCTGCTTATTTAACTTCTATGCAGAGTACATCATGAGAAACGCTGGGCTGGAAGAAGCACAAGCTGGAATCAAGATTGCTGGGAGAAATATCAATAACCTCAGATATGCAAATGACACCACCCTTATGGAAGAAAGTGAAGAGGAACTAAAACACCTCTTGATGAAAATGAAAGAGGTGAGTGAAAAAATTGACTTAAAGCTCAAAAAACTAATATCATGGCATCTGGTCCCATCACTTGATGGGAAATAGATGGAGAAACAGTAGAAACAGTGTCAGACTTTATTTTTGGGGGCTCCAAAATGACTGCAGATGGTGATTGCAGCCATGAAATTAAAAGACACTTACTCCTTGGAAGGAAAGTTATGATCAAACTATATAGCATATTCAAAAGCAGAGACATTACTTTGCCAACAAAGGTCTGTCTTGTCAAGGCTATGGTTTTTCCAGTAGTCATGTATGGATGTGAGAGTGGACTATGAAGAAAGCTGAGTGCTAAAGAATTGATGCTTTTGAACTGTGGTGTTGGAGAAGACTCTTGAGAGTCCCTTGGACTGCAAGGAGATGCAACCAGTCCATCCTAAAGGAGATCAGTCCTGGGTGTTCATTGGAGGGACTGATGCTAAAGCTGAAAATCCAGTACTTTGGCCACCTCATGTGAAGATTTGACTCATTTTAAAAGACCCTGATGCTGGGAGGGATTGGGGGCAGAAGGAGAAGGGGATGATAGAGAATGAGATAGCTGGATGGCATCACCAAGTCGATGGACGTGAATTTGAGTGAACTCCAGGGGATAATGATGGACAGGGAGGCCTGGCAAGCTGCAATTCATGGGGTCGCAGAGTCGGACACTAATGAGTGACTGAACCTAACTAAAATGCCCCAGGCTATTTGTCTTATTTTTATCATGTACATCCAAAGTCCAAATGTTTCACAAAGTAATATTTTTTCTTTTAAATTTAAGTTGACCAGTTATGACTAACAGAGACCTGATAGTTCAATGAGAGTTAAAATGTAGTAATAACTGAATCTTATTTATTTTAATTTATATATTTATTTATCTATTTTTATTTAAAAAATTTTTATTTTACTTTATTTTACTTTACAATACTGTATTGGTTTTGCCATACATTGACATGAATCCACCACGGGTGTACATGAGTTCCCAATCATGAACCCCCCTCCCACCTCCCACCCCATATCATCTCTCTGGATCATCCCTGTGCATCAGCCCCAAGCATCCTGTATCCTGTATCGAACATAGACTGGCAATTCGTTTCTTACATGATAGTATACATGTTTCAATGCCATTCTCCCAAATCATCCCACCCTCTCCCTTTCCCTCTCCCTCAGAGTCCAAAAGTCCACTCTACACATCTGTGTCTCTTTTGCTTCTCACATACAGGGTCATCATTACAATCTTTCTAAATTCCATATAAATGTGTTAGTATACTGTATTGGTGTTTTTCTTTCTGGCTTACTTCACTCTGTATAATCGGCTCCAGTTTCATCCATCTCATTAGAACGGATTCAAATGCATTCTTTTTAATGGCTGAGTAATACTCCATTGTGTATATGTACCACAGCTTTCTTATGCATTCATCTGCTGATGGACATCTAGGTTGTTTCCATGTCCTGGCTATTATAAACAGTGCTGCGATGAACATTGGGGTACACACGTCTCTTTCAATTCTGGTTTCCTCGGTGTGTATGCCCAGCAGTGGGATTGCTGGGTCATAAGGCAGTTCTAGTTGCAATTTTTTAAGGAATCTCCACACTGTTCTCCATAGTGGCTGTACTAGTTTGCATTCCCACTAACAGTGTAAGAGGGTTCCCTCTTCTCCACACCCTCTCCAGCATTTATTGCTTATAGACTTTTGGATCACAGCCATTCTGACTGGTGTGAAATAGTACCTCACTGTGGTTTTGGTTTGCATTTCTCTGATAATGAGTGATGTTGAGCACCTTTTCATGTGTTTGTTAGCCATCTGTATGTCTTCTTTGGAGAAATGTCTATTTAGTTCTTTGGCCCATTTTTTGATTGGGTAGTTTATTTTTCTGGAATTGAGCTGCATAAGTTGCTTGCATATTTTTGAGATTAGTTGTTTGCCAGTTGCTTCATTTGCTGTTATTTTCTCCCATTCCAAAGGCTGTCTTTTTACCTTGCTTATAGTTTCCTTTGTTGTGCAGAAGCTTTTAATTTTGATTAGATCCCTTTTGTTTATTTTTGCTTTTATTTCCAGTATTCTGGGAGGTGGATCATAGAGGATCCTGCTGTGATTTATGTCGGAGAGTGTTTTGCATATGTTCTCTCTAGGAGTTTAATATTTCTGTAGTTTTTCTTTAATTGGCTATAACTTTGTGTTGAATAATATATTCTTGTTGTTTCTTTTTTTTTTTTTCTCGCCACACTGCACAGTATGCAGGATATTAATTCTCCCACCAGGTATTGAACCTGAGCCCCCTGCAGTGAAGTGCAGAGTCCTAACCACTGGACCTTCAGGGAATTCCCTTTGAAGTGTTTTGTGTGTGTATTTTAGTTTATTTATTTTCAGAATTTTTGGCCACACCCCATGGGATGTGGGATCTTAGTTCCTCAACTAAGGATCAAACCTGCACCGCTGCATTGGAAGGCAGAGTGATAATCACTGGACCAACAGGAACCCCTGTATATCTATTTTAAGTTGAACATTCTTTGGGGTGAGTGATCTTGTTTTCTAAAAGTTCAAAATTTTCTTGCTACTTTTTAATCCAATAGTTAAATACCAAAAGTTGCTGTGATCTATCTAGAAGGTAGATTGAGAAGGGTTCCTCCACTTCAGCACTCCTGGAATAGTGAATCTATACTCACTTGTTTTGGGGGGACTGTCTTGTGCATTGTAGCCTTGGACTTCACTCACTAGATGTCATAATAAACCCCCATTGCTGACATTCAGAAATGTCTAGTTTTGACATTAGCAGTTGTCCCCTGCAGGGAAAAATTACATTCACTTGATAACTATCATCCTAAGGGAATTAAATAGGGTTAATGGCTTGTCCAGAGTGTGGTACAATCAATTTAAACAATGTTGACACTGGGGGAATGCGCACGCAGAGACACATAAATGCACACACACTTCTAAGAGGACCATACAGCTTAGTTTGCTTGGTATAGTTCTGATTTACTCTTGATACCTTAGCACCCCATGATGATTTGTACTAGGTTTTCTATTTTGTAATGGAGTTTCATTATTAATCCATGTAACAAAATAAACACATGAGGATCTCACTGACCTACCATCTGTACTTCCAGTTTCTTCCTTTTTATTTATTTTATTCATTTATTTTGTCTTACTGAGTACAGGATCAGAGTGCAGTGAAGATAATTTTCACTTTAAGACTTCACTAATATGAAAAATGCACTCATATCTTGTTTATTCTGTCCTTTCCTAAGACAATGAAACTAAAGCTTCCTTCTAGAGACAGTACACTGAGCAGTATGGAGAGGAGGAGCTCCATCTGCTAGGTAGCCTCCCCTTCAGAAAGGACACAGAAGTGGGATCATGCTCTCTGCCCTTGCCAATAGCTGGATGTCTCAATTACTCTTGTCTTGGCTGGTGCATGGAGCCTCAAGGTGGTGAGTCAGTGGAGATCAGTGGGAAAGGCAGGAACTTATAGACCAACTGTTCACAAAATCTATACAGAAAGTAAAAACTAAGAAAGCCCACTTCAGAATATACATCCTTGCTGTGGTTGTTTTCAGATGAATTATGTGATGGAAATTTATAAATATGTATGTCGAGGGAGTTTGTAATTTCCTCAGTTCTGTCTTGCTGCAGCAAGAATTTGAAGTGATGGACAGATCAATGTTACAGCTCAGTTTTACTTAGCAAGCAAAGGAAAATACATCCTGGAGACATGAGGGTGGGCCTACCCAAAAGACTGAAGAGAAGAGAAGCCCCTGGCTCAATTTTGACTCCTCTTTTTATGTTTTTTCTCCTCCTCCTGAGCCTGCCCTATGTAAACTGGGTTAGCCAGGAGGATTTTTTTGTTTTACCCGAGGTCCTCCCTCCAGTCTTTGGACCTTCCTTTGTTCTATTTTCGCGAGCTTTTCCCTTCTTTGTCTTTCAGCCACCACCATTTTGGACTCCTTTTTCTTATTCTAACTACCTAAAATTCATACCTGAAAATGTCTACTGAAAATATAACTGCTACTCTTAAAATATTATAAATCATTTCCAAAATACACATGTGTTCTAAAGAATGTACTATTGTGCCCAGTGAAATTGTTTTGTATAGGTCTCAGACTAGATAGTGATGCTACCAGACAGAGATGCAGGGGAGAGGGAATTCCTCAGGACTCATACTACTTGTGGTAAATCCCCAAAGGACCTCCACCCCGCCCCCACACAGCCATCCACAAGAGGCCATGTTGCTGCTGAACTGGTTCTTATTGTGACTGCAATATGTGCCTTATCAACCACTATTGGGGAACTTTGAAAAATAAGCTTTATTGCTCATAGGTCATGAACTTGCAAGCCCCAAGGGAGGTCTTGGGTAAAGAGTGAGAGAGAAAGCCTGGACCCTGAGTTCTGCCTTTCTTAGGGTCGAAGTTGGGGTGCCTGAGGTTTCCAGGGTTCACTGTTTACTGGTAAATTTAAAACATAAGAGAAGAAATTAACACGCAGAAAGGGAAATACCAAGTTATCTAGGTCAACCATAGGCTTCTATAAGGGTAACTTCATGGGTCGGGCAGCCTGACTCTTTATCTAGTTGAGCTGGCAATGTGTTTATTCAAGGTGGATGTCTCTGAAGCCTGTGCCTAGGCAAACAAAAGCTTAAGGTTGGGCACCTGCATTACAATAAAACTGCTAATTGCCAGGCACTTTACATTAAAGATATTTTCAAAAAAAATATTTTATCTAGATTGCAAGTGCTTTAAAACACTGAAAACCTCATTTTGTATGGTATTTTATTCTTTTCATCAAAGTGACACATGTTTCATTTTCACATTTCTAATGACCAATAAACAGATGAATCAGTTTTAGTTGTAGGTTTTCTCATTGTCTTTGTTCAGGCTGCTATAACAAAGTACCATAGACCAGAGAGCTTAAGACAACAGAAATTTCTTTCTCACACTTCTGGAGACTGTAAGGCCAAGATCAAGATGCTGGCATGGTCTGGCTCTGCTGAGAGCCTTTTTCTGGGTAGCAGACTGCATTCTTTTTAGTGTCTCTTCCTGTGGCAGAAAGACAGTGAGAGATCTCTCTGAGGCCCCTTTTATCAGGGAAGTAATCCTTCTTCATGAGGACTCCACCATGTCACAATCTGGGTTAGAACTTCAACATATTGTATTCTTTACCATCTGAGCTAACACGGAAGCCATTAGTCGCTCAGTCATGTCCAACTCTTGCAACCCCAGGGACTGAAACCCACCAGGCTCCTCTTTCCATGGGATTTTCCAGGCCAGAACACTGAAGTAGGTTGCCATTCCCTTCTTCAGGGGATCTCCCCAACTCAGGGGTCAAACCTGCACTGCAAGCCAATTCTTTACTGTCTGAGCCCCCAGGGAAGCCCAATAAGTTGGACAGGGACATATAAATATTTTGTCCATATCCCTTATGTTCTGCTATATTTTCAAACTGAACACATTAGGCCTTTAAAATTTTTTCACTTTAAATTATTTGAGAGAAAAATTTGTGAACAAAAATTGTAGGCTATGCAATCATTTTCATGTTTAAATAGCTTGCTCTGCAGATGTGGTATGCAAAGCTGACCTTTTAGGTAGTATATTTTTCAAAGTGGTTGTGTGTTACTATAATAGCAATTTTACATGTAACAACTGCTGTGAAGTAATCCTTTTCTGCATTTTAATTTGGAAATTTTAATCTGTAGTATTATATATTTATTTTCCTCCAAAGTTGAGATAATGCAAAGGTACTCTGATATAAAAGTTGGCAATACTAAGATTACATTTTAGTTGGATATTAGAAAACTGAGAAAAGTGGTAGAGAATAATAATTGATTTACCAGGCAAAAATCTTCTTAATTTGTATATCAGCTAAGGATAAGTGTAAAGAAAATTCTAATGCAAGACTGCTGCTGCTGCTGCTGCTGCTGTAGCTTCAGTCATGTCTGACTCTGTGTGACTCCATAGATGGCAGCCCACCAGGCTCCTGCATCCCTGGGATTCTCCAGGCAAGAACACTGGAGTGGGTTGCCATTTCCTTCTCCACCAATGCAAGGCTAAGGATGTATAAATACCTCTTGCTGAGTGATGCATGTCAGGTAAAAGAAATTGGAGCAATTAGAGCAAAAAGGAAAATTAATGTGACATGATTTCAAGAGAGGAAAGAAAGGAAGCAGTGTTATGGAATTTTGTCTTTTTTTTTTCTTAAGACCATTGTGTAGCAGTTGCAGCATTTTAAACCTGGAGATTGGTGTATTTATGTAATGTGAACATTCAAGTGTGACATAAACAGATTTCAGCCTTATAAACAGCACACTGATTTCAGTGTGGAGAATGAAATTTGAGTGAGGGAAGAATGAATCTCTGTGTATCAATTAGGCTTTTATGGGTCACAGCTATGAACTGTTACAAGATGGTAATTTGGTTTAGGGTTGTGATAACTGAAATGGAGAAGAGAGGAACTGAAAAAACATTTAGAGGATTAGGATGGCAGGATGTCATGATGAAGAATTGAATATGTGGATGAAGAGAGGTAATGGAGCAGAGAACCTCTGCTAGAATTCTGATTTAAATGACTCAGTTGGAATAGAGTAGAAGAAGACCAAATTTGAAGATGTCTATGAGATTTTTTAGATCCCGAAATACTTAGGAAGATTTTTCTTATAAGAAGTTGGATATAGGAATGTAGAGCTTGGAGATGTCTGTAGTGAGGATAACTGACCCATGATTCATGTATATAGATGGTCATAAGAGTTATGGACACAAATAACACCACGTACAAGGGGAAGACAGAATGATAAGAGGACTGCTATTAAACCTTTAGGGATATAAACATTTATCTGATACAAGAAATAAGGCTATAAAGGAACTGAGAAGGAGGATGAATCAGCAAGAAGGTAGGGGGGAAAATCAGGTGAATGCAAAGTAATAGAAAACACAGAAGGAAAATAGTTCACTAAATAAAAGAATGGCTACAAGTGTCAATATTGAGAGGTATAATAGGAATCAATCAAACACAGTCTCCTGGGGTTTTTCAATTTGAACACAATTGTGAACTTCAGAAGGCTGTTTTGTGAGCAATATTGAGGTTAAATTCAGATTGCCATGGGCATAATCACAAGGAAGAGGTTAAATATGAAGAGGAAGAGACTGGAGAGGATGGAGAGTAATAGCATCATTAAGAAAATATTTTTTTCATGAACCACCCAAAGCATTAGTCTATTAAAATTATCTTATAAAGTTCAGTTTCATCTTTATCCTATTAGGAAATATTGCAGTGGTCTCAGGTCAGTGAAACTATTTTCATTTGATGTCATTATAACTTGATATTAAAATGTGCTATATTTGAAACCAGATATACCACTGCATACTTATTAGAAAATTTACAGAGTTCTATGAACTTTCTCCAGAATAATGCATAATTTTATTATGATACTATATATAACATTCTTTTTCACCCTCATCAATTGGGACATGAGCTTGAGCAAACTCTGGGAGATAGTGAAGGACAGAGAAGCCTGGCATGCTGCAGTTCATGAGGCTGCAAAGAGTTAGAGACCAGTGAGTGACTGAACAACAATATAACATTAATAACTCAGTCTTAGACTACATATGATATATTTATCTTATATACAGTATATGTTAAATGTTGGGTGAGATCATACATGTTTACATGTAATGTAACAAAATATTGATTAAATATGACATAAACACTTTTCATTTTGAATTTAAAAAGTACTTTTATTGAGTTCTAGAAGAATAAATATATTTATTATGCACTTAAGCTCTTTAAAATGAATTCACCAATGAATTTGATGCTTATTAGTTTATGATACATTGCAAACTGAAATGAAAGGTGATTATTATTTAGCTTCATTTTGATATTTGCAAATACTCAAGAGCACTAACTGTAG
The DNA here is from genome assembly GCF_042477335.2 of Ovis canadensis. Taxonomy (NCBI): domain Eukaryota; kingdom Metazoa; phylum Chordata; class Mammalia; order Artiodactyla; family Bovidae; genus Ovis; species Ovis canadensis. Next base: position 36,077,433 of record NC_091261.1, on the reverse strand, counting down.
AAAGCCAGTAACCAGCATAACATTGTGGCCTAGGTATTTAGTTGCTTTATGTTTCCCTTACCCAAATGCATAGAGCTTTTATTACCAGAGTTGTCCTTAGAAAAAAATTACATAGGTGTATTTTTTTAGAAGGCCAAAAAGATAGAATGAGAATAGGATTTGCACAGAAAGATAGGAAAATTTAGGACATTTTTTTAAAAATTAAATTATCAATGGGAAATACATTTCTTCTGATAAAATTAGTTGGAATATCTATTAATACTTTCTAATGCTTTATTCAATTGTCAGCCAAAACTTAGGGTTGAGTGGCCTTGTTGGAAAGGAGAATTGGATGGTGTATCTCTGGATGGGAATGCAAGGAGCCAGTTTAGTCCCTAAATTCAACAGGCTCCCAATAAATATCAGTGCCTCAGGCTTGCAGATCTTTAGATTCTGGCAGAATAAAATATCTGGATTAAGACAATGGATAACTGCTTATTGCTAGTGGCAATAGACTTGCTTCAATACCTCAGTTTCCTGCGTCTATTTGAATCTAGTAAAATGGATGCTTAAATATGATATCTTATAAAGTAAACAAAGAAAAATCTGACTATTAGATGATTGCAGTCAGGTGGCCTCAATTCCTCTTCATCCTTCTGTTTTCTTTTTTACCGAAGCAGTATAGCCCGCCTTTTGATCATTTGATTTGTCAGAAGCTTATATCACTTTACTCATTGTAATGACTGATGTCTCACTGTTTGATTATGGATAGTAGGAATAGCGATGCCATAACAGTGTCCATTTTCCAAAGTCAAAACTGGTAACTTCTGAGTCATTAAGCCCCTCATAGTAAAAAACAGAATTGAAACAAACACAAAACAAAATATAAAAGAACTCTCTCCTTCCCTTTATGTTCCAGTTCTGTCTAGAAACACTATGCTGTGAAAATGTCTACTATATCAGATTCTGCTTTAAGTCACTGTGAAATCTCCAAAAGTAGTTAGTTGTATTTGGATAATAATTTGTCACACTTTCATTCATATCCCGAGCACTTTAAAATAGAAAGCTGAATATAAAAACTTCCCAAGAAAGTGGATGAGACATATCGGCATCCTCAGATACCTATAGTTGCAGACACAAATTTTTACATAACTTCAAGATGATTTAGTTAAGTTATTTTTAGCTTAGAGATGTAGATTACTTAGAGCAAGAATGAAGAGAAAACCTTTCATAAGCTTCTGTAGCTGTGAAATCCTTGAGGGACTCTCAATATCTGTAACCCTGATAACTGGGTATAGGAAATTCCAGAAAGCAGAAATGTATGTGTGCACGGAAGCTGTGGCAGTGACTACTAGCTGCCTAAGAAATATCCACTCCTTCTTTAAAAATGTACATCCATGGCAGATTCATGTTGATGTATGGCAAAACCAATACAGTATTGTAAAGTAAAATAAAGTAAAAAAATATATAGAATTATGAATACAGGGATAGTTTGTTTAATTAAAAATAAAAATAAATAAAAATGGAACTCTAGGCTTCCCATGTGGCTCAATTGGTAAAGAATCCACCTGCAATGCAGGAAACCTGGGTTCAATCCCTGGGTTGGGAAGATCCCTTGGAGAAGGGAAGGGCTACCCACTCCAGTATTCTGGACTGGAGAATTCCAAGAACTCTGTAGTCCATGGGGTTGCAAAGAGTCGGACACGACTGAGTGACTTTGGGCTTCCCTGATAGCTCAGTTGGTAAAGAATCCCCCTGCAATGCAGGAGACCCCAGTTTAATTCCTGGGTTGGGAAGACCCACTGGAGAAGGGATAGGCTACGACTCCAGTATTCTTGGGCTTCCCTTGGTGCTCAGCTGGTAAAGAATCTGCCCATGATGAGGGAGACCTGGGTTTGATCCCTGGCTTGGGAAGATCCCCTGGAGAAGAGAAAGGCTATCCACTCCAGTATTCTGGCCTGAAGAATTCCATGGACTGTATGGTCCATGGGACTGCAAAGAGTCACACACAACTGAGCGACTTTCACTTTCCAACTTTATACCAGGAAGCCAAGTGGCAAAATTAAGGGTTTTACCTTGCAGCCTCCATTGCAACTAGGATGAGTGTTATTGTAACGTCATTTACATGTGATCTGACTCAGCTGAAAGGACATTATTTTCATGACCTCTTTATTTTTCTGCCAAGTCTGTGGACAAGTCTGAGGCAATCTTGATTTGAGTCTCATGACTTTCAAGGTAGTGTACAATTAAAAGACTTGGTTTCTCCTGTGCATAGAGCTTCCACACTGACCTTGCATTCCTCTCTCTGATTTGTGTGTGTGAGAAAAAAAGCAAACTTGGTTTAAATGTTCTTTCTATTATTTCTCACTTGTATACAGCCAAGTCAAGCCTAATTGATTCAATTTCTGTTTGGATGTGTGCAGATGGAAGTAAAGTCAGTCCAACAAGAAAAAACGCATAGTCCAGCAATAGCATACAGGGTACAAAAAGCAGGAAAAAGGATGGACTGTGTTTCTCATTGGCAGCTACTGACCTGTGTTATTAAAACCAGTATAACAACTTAAAAAAAAGACATTTTATGCATTCAGGTGGAACATATACTCTCTAGTCACCTTCGCAACCTCTAACACTTATTTTGCTCACCAGATGGCAATTGAAGCCATGAAATTAAAAGATGCTTACTCCTTGGAAGGAAAGTTATGATCAACCTAGATAGCATATTGAAAAGCAGAGACATCACTTTGCCAACAAAGGTCCATCTAGTCAAGGCTATGGTTTTTCCAGTAGTCATGTATGGATGTGAGAGTTGGACTGTGAAGAAAGCTGAGTGCCGAAGAATTGATACTTTTGAACTGCGGTGTTGGAGAAGACTCTTGAGAGTCCCTTGGACTTCAAGGAGATCCAATCAGTCCATTCTAAAGGAGATAAGTCCTGGGTGTTCTTTGGAAGTTTTAGCTAAAGCTGAAACTCCAATACTTTGGCCACCTCATGTGAAGAGTTGACTCATTGGAAGAGACTCTGATGCTGGGAGGGATTGGGGGCAGAAGGAGAAGGGGACGACAGAGGATGAGATCGCTGGATGGCATCACCGTCTCTATGGATGTGAGTTTGAGTGAACTCCGGGAGTTGATGATAGACAGGGAGGCCTGGCATGCTGTGGTTCGTGGGGTCGCAAAGAGTTAGACACGACTGAGAGACTGAACTGAACTGAAGCTCTGAAGGCATTTTAGTATCACATTTAAGAGCATAGTAAGTAGTCAATTGAATCCGAATAAAGTGCATAAGGGAAAAATATCAAATACTTTCAACAGAGTAACAGTGGAATATAGACTCTTTAATGGTAGATCATCTCCATCCCACCATATGAAGACTTACAGACCCAATTGTGACAGACAAAATTAAACAGGTTCTCTTGTGAGATGAGGATTGGGTGTTTCTCATGTTTGGAGTGAAGATGGGACCATATTTAATAGCTCTCAGTAAGAAATAAAATGAAAAATTGTAGGCTGTGGAAAGAGACTGAAATTCTCAAGTTTAAGCTTTTAGAAGTGATAAGAATGAGTAACGCACATGCACATGAAAGTTTGAGAAACAGCTATTTACAGAATGAGTAGCAAGCTCTGGTGTGGCTGGTTCCTAACAGTGAATGACTCCTGGGAGCCATGGCCACTCTTGCCAAAGTGATTTCTAAATAGATGGTCACAGATTTACTGGGTAGACTGCCATTGGAAAACAAAGAAATCATGTGTTAAAGGTATTAAAGTGTGATATGCCTATTAATGATGATGGTAAAGAACAAGATGTTCCCAATGGAAAGTCTACTTCTGGTTCTACAGGAAATAGGAAAAATACAATTCTCACTGTCTGTGGATAAATTTACCTCTTTCATTCTAAATATCAAAATATATTTTTTATGGTCAACATATTATTATTACAAATAAAATGAAAATTCATGTTAGAACATTCACCAAAGACATTTTTCAAACTGATTGTCCAAAGTAACTAAAAAATACAAAACTGGTCAAGGATTCTATTTCATTCTTAAAATCAAAACCTGTATCTCACTCAAATGTAATTTACTGAATCCTCTTTCTATGAGATTCAGAGACTTCATTCTTGCATTCTCCCATTAGGTTAAGTTTATCATATTAAATGAATTTCAAATGAAATCAAAGCATATTCTAAGTGTATTAAAACAAAGACATGATTTTCTAATTTTCAAGGATAGCTAGTATATTTTATTTATGAGGATTTAAAGATGCATCTATTAATTAAAATACTTAATTCATAAAACACAGAATGTATTTTACAATTTTAGTTATATTACCTTGAAAACAAAATTTTACCTTCATTTTCCATTAAGTATTCAATCTCTGTTTTTCTACAAATATAAGCTGTTACTTTCTAACACTATTTGTTTCCTTGTTAATTCTATAAACTATTTCAGGTACATTTTAATGCTTGAAATTACACTTGAATGAAAATTTTCCATTTTAGTTACTTGTAGTGCAGGAAACTTAAAATTACTAACAATGTCTGTGGAGATAATTGAATGTTAGGGGAATGAAAGATGTGCATTAATGTGAAGTATATTATTTTATTAAGTTAGTAAAATGATGTTCTTACAAAATATAGTTTATAAAATATTTACATATGAATTTTACTCAAGTAAACTAATGCTGAAATACACTTACTACCATGACTAGATCTAATATTAATAGGTAAGGTTAATAATTACTTCTAAGTACAATAAATAATGGTAGGTTGTAATAAATATTGATGATAAAAATTACTTTAAATACCATCAAGATTTTGGAAAGTTACATAAAGAGAAATGAGCTATTTTTCTTGGATACACATTGCAACTTTTTCAGATACAACCTATGCATTTTCTGAATGTTGCTTCTATACTTTAAAGTGACAAAAATGAAAAAGCTTTAAAGAGACTTCTTTAAATGTAGATTAGATAAATTATGTGGCCTCATGAGAATTGTTATAGGTCTGCTATACTCTAACTATTAGCGTCAAATCATTTGTGATGTGCTACAGTGCAAGGGAACAATTTTTCAGCAGTTATTAGCACTTTTTTCAACCAGGAAGGGAAGTCTCTAACTTACATTTTCTGCACGTTTGCTGTTTAGGCCTCCAACTCAGGAATGTGTCTGTAATAGGCTCTTCTTACTTAGGAAGAGATCCAAGTTCATAGGTTCTTTACAACCACAACTGATTCATATTAAAATTGTCAACCCCTGTTATCTGTGTACTCTCATTAAAACCAACAAAACTGAAGAAGAACAATTTATCTATGAGGGAGAGAGAGCAAAATAAAAGGTAAACATATGAAACAGGAAGAAAAGTTGTTTGTCATATATCACATATGAAATTACATATAACTCTACAATTGAAAACACTATGTAGTATTTATGCCAGTTAAGCAAACTGCAACAGAAGGGGGAGAAATAAAAGAAAGAGGCTAAAATAGACTGAAGAATAGATGAAAATCCCATTTATAAGAGAGGAGAGAGTGATCAGCTTTGGGGAGACAGTGAACACTTCTGGGGAAAGGGATGTGAACATGTAGTAAATACTACTGATGTTCTCTGTAGATTTCCAGATGTCTACATATTGTGCCTAGACAGGACATTGAGTGTGACTGAATGGAGCTGGAAGCACTCTGCTGTAGTAGAAAACCCCCACTAACTTCTCCCCATAAGCTTCACACTGAAAGCTTTTTTTTTTTTCCTAATAGTAACTGAAAATGTCCCAGTATCAAAGAGATTTCTTGAGTGTTAGGCAATCTGAGCTTTGTGATCCCATTCTACCAATAGCTAGGTGATCTCCATTTAAGTCTGAATTTTTCAATAAGGAGTTCATGATCTGAGCCATGTTAGCTCTTGTTTTTGCTGATTGTATAGCACTTCTCCATCTTTGACTGCAAGGAATATAATCAATCTGATTTCAGTACTGACAATCTGGTGATGTCCATGTGTAGAGTCCTCTCTTCCATTGCTGGAAGAGGGTGTTTGCTATGATGAGTGCATTCTCTTGGCAATACTCTGTTAGGCTTTGCCCTGCTTCATTCTGTACTCCAAGGCCAAATTTGCCTATTACTCCAGATATCTCTTGACTTTCTACTTTTGCATTCCAGTCCCCTATAATGAAAAGGACATCTTTTTGGGGTGGAAAGGACCTAGTAGGCCCTGTAGGTCTTCACAGAACCGTTCAACTTCAGCCTCTTCAGCATTACTGCTTGGGCCCTAGACTTGGATTACTGTAATTTTGAATGATATTGCCTTGGAAATGAACAGAGATAATTCTGTCATTTTTGAAACTGCACCCAAGTACCGCATTTTGGACTCTTTTGTTGACTATGATGGCCACTCCAATTCTCCTAACGGATTCTTGCCCACAGTAGTAGATATAATGGTCACCTGAGTTAAATTCACCCATTCCAGTCCTAAATGATTCCTAAAATGGCAATGTTCACTCTTGCCATCTCCTGTTTGACCACTTCCAATTTGCCTTGATTCATAGACCTAACATTCCAGGTTCCTATGCAATGTTGCTCTTTACAACATCGGAGTTTACTTCCATCACCAGTCACATCCACAACTGGGCGCTGTTTTTGTGTTGGCCCTGCCTCTTCTTTCTTTCTAGAGTTATTTCCCCACACTTCTCCAGTAGCATATTGGGCATCTACCAAACTCGGGAGTTCATATTTCACTGTCATATCTTGAAGAAAGTCAGGAAAACCACTAGACGATTCAGGTATGACCTAAATAAAATCCCTTATGATTAAACAGTGGAAGGGACAAATAGATTCAAAGGACTAGATCTGATAGAGTGCTTGAAGAACTATGGACGGAGGTTCGTGACATTGTACAGGAGGCAGTGATCAAGACCATACCCAAGAAAAAGAAATGCAAAATGGCAAAATGGTTGTCTGAGAAGGCGTTACAAATAGCTATGAAAAGAAGAGAAGCTAAACACAAAGGAGAAAAGGAAAGATACACCCATTTGAGTGGAGAGTTCCAAAGAATAGTAAGGAGAGATAAGAAAGCCTTCCTCAGCGATCATTGAAAAGAAATAGAATAAAACAATAGAATTGGAAAAATAGAGATCTCTTCAAGTAAATTAGAGATACCAAGGGAACATTTCATGAAAAGATGGGCACAATAAAGGACAGAAATGGTAGGGACCTAACAGAAGCAGAAGATTTTAAGAAGAGGTGGCAATAATGCATAAGAGAACTACACAAAAAAGATCTTCATAATCGAGACAATCACGATGGTGTGGTCACTCACCTAGAGCCAAGACATCCTGGAATGTGAAGTCAAGTGGGTCTTAGGAAGCATCATTATGAACAAAGCTAGTAGAGGTGATTGAATTCCAGTTGAGTAATTTCAAATCCTTAAATATGATGCTGCGAAAGTGCTCTACTCAATATGCCAAAAAAAATTAGAAAACAGCAGTGGCCACAGAACTGGAAAAGGTCCATTTTCATTCCAATCCCAAAGAAAGGCAATGCCAAAGAATGCTCAAAATACGACACAATTGCACTCATCTCACAGCTAGCAAAGTAATGCTCAAAATTCCATAAGCCAGGCTTCAACAGTACATGACTCATGAACTTCCAGATGTTCAAGCTGGTTTTAGAAAAGGCAGAGGAACCAGAGATCAAATTGCTAACATCCGTTGGATCATCAAAAAGCAAGAGAGTTCCAGAAAAACATCTATTTCTGCTTTATTGACTATGCCAAAGCCTTTGACTGTGTGTATCACAAGAGCCTGTGGAAAATTCTGAAAAAGATGGGAATACCAGACCATCTTATCTTCCTCTAGAGAAACCTGTATGCAGGTCAAGTAGAAACAGTTAGAACTGGACATGGAAGAGCAGACTTGTTCCAAATTGGGAAAGGAGTACAATAAGGATGTATGGTATCACTCTGCTTATTTAACTTATATGCAGCGTGCATCATGCGAAATGCTGGGTTTGATGAAGCACAAGCTAGATCAAGTTTGCTGGGAGAAATATCAATAATTCAGATATACAGAGGACAGTAACCTTATGGCAGAAAGTGAAGAGGAACTAAAGAGTATCCTGATGAAAGTGAAAGAAGAGAGTGAAAAAGTTGGCTTAAAACTCAACATTCAGAAAACTAAGATTATGGTATCCAGTCTCATCACTTCATGGCAAATAGATGGGGAAGCAATGGAAACAGTGGCAGACTCACTTTGGGGGGCTCCAAAATCACTGCAGATGATGACTGCAGCCATGAAATTAAAAGATAACTGCTCCTTGGAAGAAAAGCTATGAGCAACCTGTTCTGCATATTGAAAAGCAGAGACATTCAGTTCAGTTCAGTCACTCAGTCGTGTCCAATTCTTTCTGACCCCATGAATTGTAACACGCCAGGCCTCCCTGTCCATCATCAACTCCCAGAGCTTACTCAAACTCACGTCCATTGAGTCAGTGGTGTCATCCAGCCATCTCATCCTCTGTCGTATCCTTTTCCTCTTGTCCCCATTCCCTCCCAGCATCAGAGTCTTTCCAAATGAGTCAAATATTCGCATGAAGTGGCCAAAGTACTGGATATTCAGCTTTAGCATCAGTCCTTCCAAAGAACACCCAGGATTGATCTCCTTTAGAATGGACTGATTGGATCTCCTTGCAGTCCACGGGACTCTCAAGAGTCTCCTCCAACACCACAGTTCAAAAGCATCAATTCTTCGGCGCTCAGCTTTCTTCACAGTCCAACTCTCACATCCATACATGACCACAGGAAAAACCATAGCCTTGACTAGACGGACCTTTGTTGGCAAAGTGATGTCTCTGCTTTTCAATATGCTATCTAGGTTGGTCATAACTTTCCTTCCAAAGAGTAAGCGTCTTTTAATTTCATGGCTACAATCACCATCTGCAGTGATTTTGGAGCCCCCAAAATAATGTTTGACGCTGTTTCCACTCTTTCCCCGTCTATATTCCATGAAGCAATGGGACTAGATGCCATGATCTTAGTTTTCTGAATGTTCAGCTTTAAGCCAACTCTTTCACTCTCCTCTTTCATTTTCATCAAGAGGCTTTTTGTTCTTCTTCACTTTCTGCCATAAGGGTTGTGTCATCTGAAAATTTGAGGTTATTGGTAGTTCTGGCAATCTTGATTCCAGTTTGTGCTTCTTCCAGCCCAGTGTTTCTCATGATATACTCTGCATGTAAGTTAAATAAGCAGGGTGACAATATACAGCCTTGACATACTCCTTTTGCCATTTGGAGCCAGTCTGTTATTCCATGTCCAGTTCTAACTGTTGCTTCCTGACCTGCATACAGATTTCTCAAGAGGCAGGTCAGGTGGTCTGGTATTCCCATCTTTTTCAGAATTTTCCAGTTTATTGTGATCCACACAGTCAAAGGCTTTGATGTAGTTAATGAAGCAGAAGTACATGTTTTTGTGGAACTATCTCGCTTTTTTGATGATCCAGCAGATGTTGGCAATATGATCTCTGCTTCCTCTGCCTTTTCTAAAACCAGCTTGAGCATATGGAAGTTCACGGTTCATGTATTGCTGAAGTCTGTCTTGAGAATTTTGAGCATTACTTTACTAGCATGTGAGATGAGTGCAATTGTGTGGTACTTTGAGCATTCTTTGGCATTGCCTTTCTTTGGGATTGGAATGAAAACTAATTTTTCCAGTCCTGTGACCACTGCTGAGTTTTCCAAATTTGCTGGCATATTGAGTGCAGCATTTTCACAGCATCATCTTTCAGGATTTGAAATAGCTCAACTGGAATTCTAACACCTCCACTAGCTTTGTTCATAGTGATGCTTTCTAAGGCACACTTGACTTCACTTTCCAGGATGTCTGGCTCTAGGTGAGTGATCACACCATCATGATTATCTGGATCATGAAGATCTTTTTTGTACAGTTCTTCTGTGTATTCTTGCCACCTCTTCTTAATATCTTCTGCTTCTGTTAGGTCCATACCATTGCTGTCCTTTATCGATCCCATCTTTGCATGAAATGTCCCATTGGTATCTCTAATTTTCTTGAAGAGATCTCTAGTCTTTCCTATTCTGTTGTTTTCCTTTATTTCTTTGCATTGATCACTGAGGAAGGCTTTCTTATCTCTTCTTGCTATTCTTTGGAACTCTGCATTCAGATGCTTATATTTTTCCTTTCCTCCTTTGCTTTTCACTTCTCTTATTTTCACAGCTATTTGTAAGGCCTCCCCAGACAGCCATTTTGCTTTTTTGCATTTCTTTTCCATGGGGATGGTCTTGATCCCTGTCTCCTGTACAATGTCATGAACCTCATTCCATAGTTCATCAGGCACTCTATCTATCAGATCTAGGCCCTTAAATCTATCTCTCACTTCCACTGTATAATCATAAGGGATTTGATTGAGATCATACCTGACTGGTCTCATGGTTTTCCCTACTTTCTTCAATTTCAGTCTGAATTTGGTAATGAGTTCATGATCTGAGCCACAGTCAGCTCCCAGTCTTGTTTTTGCTAACTGTATAGATCTTCTCCATCTTTGGCTGCAAAGAATATAATCAATCTGATTTTGGTGTTGACCATCTGGTGATGCTCATGTGTAGAGTCTTCTCTTGTGTTGTTGGAAGAGGGTGTCTGCTATGACCTGTGAGTTCTCTTGGCAAAACTCTATTGGTCTTTGCCCTGCTTCATTCCGTATTCTAAGGCCAAATTTGCCTGTTACTCCAGGTGTTTCTTGACTTCCTACTTTTGCATTCCAGTCCCCTATAATGAAAAGGACATCTTTTGGGGGGCTTAGTTCTGAAAGGTCTTGTAGGTCTTCATAGAACCATTCAAATTCAGCTTCTTCGGTATTACTGGTGGGGGCTTAGACTTGGATTACTGTGATCTTGAATGGTTTGCCTTGGAAATGAACAGAAATCATTCTGTCATTTTTGAGATTGCATCCAAGTACTGCATTTTGGACTCTTTTGTTGACCATGATGGTACTCCATTTCTTCTGAGGGATTCCTGCCTGCAGTAGTAGATATAATGGTCATCTGAGTTAAATTCACCCATTCCAGTCCATTTTAGTTCGCTGATTCCTAGAATGTCAGTGTTCACTCATGCCATCTCCTGTTTGACCACTTCCAATTTGCCTTGAATCATGGACCTGATATTCCAAGTTCCTATGCAATATTGCTTTTTACAGCATCAGACCTTGCTTCTATCACCAGTCACATCCACAGCTGGGTATTGTTTTTGCTTTGGCTCCATTCCTTTATTCTTTCTGGAGTTATTTCTCCACTGACCTCCAGGAGCCTTTTGGGCATCTACCGACCCGGGGAGTTCCTCTTTCAGTATCCTATTATTTTGTCTTTTCATAGTGTTCATAGGGTTCTCAAGGCAACAATACTGAAGTGGTTTAGCATTCCCTTCTCCAGTGGACCACATTCTGTCAGACCTCTCCACCATTTCCTGCCCATCTTGGGCGGTCCCACAGGCATGGCTTAGTTTCATTGAGTTAAACAAGGCTGTGGTCCGTGTGTTCAGACTAACTAGTTTTCTGTGAGTATGGTTTCAGTGTGTCTGCCCTCTGATGCCCTTTCACAACACCTACCGTCTAAGTTGGGTTTCTCTTACCTTGGACGTGGGGTGTCTCTTCACGGCTGCTCCAGCAAAGCGCAGCTGCTGCTCCTTACCTTGGATGAGGGGTATCTCCTCACCACCACCCCTCCTGACCTCGGATGTGGGGTAGTTCCTCTTGGCCGCTCCTGCGGTATTCCAGAGACATTATTTGTTGACAAAATTCCATCTAGTCAAAGCTATGGTTTTTCTAGTAGTTATGCACAGATGTGACATTGTACTATAAAGAAAGCTCAGCACTGCAGATTTGATGCTTTTGTTTTTTTTTTTTTAATTTTTATTTATTTTTAGTTTTTTATTTTTTAAATTTTAAAATCTTTAATTCTTACATGTGTTCCCAAACATGAACCCCCCTCCCACCTCCCTCCCTACAACATCTCTCTGGGTCATCCCCATGCACCAGCCCCAAGCATGCTGCACCCTGCATCAGACATAGACTGGCGATTCAATTCTTACATGATAGTATACATGTTAGAATTCCCATTCTCCCAAATCATCCCACCCTCCCCCTCTCCCTCTGAGTCCAAAAGTCCGTTATACACATACCATGTTCATGGATCGGAAGAATCAATATAGTGAAAATGAGTATACTACCCAAAGCAATTTACAAATTCAATGCAATCCCTATCAAGCTACCAGCCACATTTTTCACAGAACTAGAACAAATAATTTCAAGATTTGTATGGAAATACAAAAAACCTCGAATAGCCAAAGCAATCTTGAGAAAGAAGAATGGAACTGGAGGAATCAACTTGCCTGACTTCAGGCTCTACTACAAAGCCACAGTCATCAAGACAGTATGGTACTGGCACAAAGACAGACATATAGATCAATGGAACAAAATAGAAAGCCCAGAGATAAATCCACACGCATATGGACACCTTATCTTTGACAAAGGAGGCAAGAATATACAATGGAGTAAAGACAATCTCTTTAACAAGTGGTGCTGGGAAAACTGGTCAACCACTTGTAAAAGAATGAAACTAGATCACTTTCTAACACCGCACACAAAAATAAACTCAAAATGGATTAAAGATCTAAATGTAAGACCAGAAACTATAAAACTCCTAGAGGAGAACATAGGCAAAACACTCTCAGACATAAATCACAGCAGGATCCTCTATGATCCACCTCCCAGAATTCTGGAAATAAAAGCAAAAATAAACAAATCGGATCTAATTAAAGTTAAAAGCTTCTGCACAACAAAAGATTTGATGCTTTTGAACTGTAGTGGTGGAGAAGACTTTTGAGAATCCCTTGCACTGCAAGGAGATCCAACCTGTCAATCCTAGAGGAAATCAGTCCTGAATATTCAGTGGAAGGACTGATGCTGAAGCTGAAACTTCAATACTTTGGCTAACTGATGCGAAGAACTGACTCACTGGAAAAGACCCTGACACTGGGAAAAATTGTAGGCATGAGGAGAAGGGAACGACAGAGGATGAGATGGTTGGATGGCATCACCATTTCGATGGACATGAGTTTGTCCATCCAGACAACTCCAGCAGTTGGTGCCGGAGAGGGAAACCTGATTTGCTGCAGTCCGTGAGGTTGCAAAGAGTGAGACTCGACTGACTGACTGAACTGAACTTTACTGAGGTGATCTCAATTGCTGCAAATGTATCTGTGGAGAGTCCCAGCGCCCTCTGCAGGTGGAGGAGCCTTTAGACAGGTTCTAAATTGAGTTCTGATTCTGCAGCTGGGCTGAAGGAGCGGAAGGTAGAGTCTCCCATTTCCAACCAGCTCTTTACTAGGTAATTCGAGATATGCTACCCTCATGTTGTTCTGGAGATAATGCTTATGGTCATAATCAGAAAGAAAGAGGGGCAAAGAGCAGAAACTGGAAGAAGAAATTGAAAATGCATGTAATAAATGTCAGTATTAATATGTGGAAAAACAATAGATTAAGAAAATAGAGTAGAAATAGGTTTAAAATATTTGGAAATCATGAAGCTATATTAGCAATCTTGGTGCAAAAATTGAAACTATTAGGTCAACACTAATTAAAAGCCTTATAACATGCATTAGACAGGGAACAAACTGTGGTAAATTGCTAACAATTACATAAATTGTAATTACCTTCAGAGGAGATTACTGTTATCTCATAAAACAGAAGATATACATATCTTATGACTTAAAAATTTGTACATATGCATGAAAGGACATAAATGAGAATGTTCATAGAAGCTTTGATTGTATTAACCAAGAAACTAGAAATAATTAAAATGTACATCAAAAAGTAAAATGGAGAAATATTCAGTTTTCTATATTAACATAAAGGAATTAACTGTGGCAAGATAGACCAGAAACTTAGGAACTCGACACTGAGAATAAAAGAAGGCATAGAATATTATTATATTAAAATAAATGAATAATGTAAAAAACTAAGCAGTATATTGTTAGGGATAGAAGTTTGTGTACAAACATAAGGAAGTTCATTGAAATAGTAACCATACAATCACAAAAATTGTTGTCTCTGCAGTACAGGAGGCTAGTGTAATGTGGTCAGACACCTCCAGTTTTAAAAGACTGTAATACATTAAAATACAACTAATTTGTATTATTTCATGAATAATGAAATATATTGATGTTTTCAATAGAATTTTGTTTCCTTCATTATCATTTAAACAGACCTTCAGAAATATTTGTGCCTGCCTTGTGGATATATAAGAATATAAATTACACTGTATTGTTAAACTAAAATATACATTTTAGATGTAATACAAAAAATGTAACAAAATTCTACTGCATCAGAATTTGGAAAAAAAAAATGTAGCTAAATGATGTTTCCTTTTTTATTTTTAATAATTGACCGTTTAGTAATTCTGCCTACACTATAAGAACTGTCAAAATAAATTATTTATAAGCCTTTTTTATATATACTTCCTGGTTATTTTAGACAGACTAGAAATGAAAAAGTATTATGAAGATGACTGTGAAAATCTGACATCTGGTGGAAGTAACCTGGAACTACAATTACAAAATTATATATATATATATATATATATTTTCCCTTCTGGATATTTCTATATCAGTCCCAAAACAAGTGGGAAATGGAAAAAAAAAAAGGGTGTTTGCTTGTTCGTTTATGTCACAAACACGTAAAAATTATTTTGGACAAGTTATAAAATCTCTTAAGTAGATAATGTGAATAATATAGAACATTTTTTAAGAAAGTACAATCAATATACTGCTATGAAGATATTTAATGTGGTGCTGTGCATTTTATGAGAAAAATACTCTACGATAACAGAGAAAAATAGATGTTCTGTTTGTATTATTATTATTTTCACTAAAAATAGACTCTAATAGTCTTAATATAAGACAAATGTAATGACGAAACAATCATAATTGGAATTGCAGCTATCACTTAGTTAACTTAGTTATCAAGTACAGAAAAAGAAAGAAGCATTTTCTACCAGACTATTGTACTATAATAATATCCCATATGTTATGATATCTGTCTTCAGTTCAGTTCAGTCGTTCAGTTGTGTATGACTCTTTGCGACCCCATGGACTGCAGCACGCCAAGGCTCCCTGTCCATCACCAACTTCTGGAGTTTACTCAAACTCATATCCATTGAGTCGGTGATGCCATCCAACCCTCTCATCCTCTGTCATCCTCTTCTCCTCTGCTCTCAATCTTTCCCAGCATCAGGGTCTTTTCCAATGAGTCAACTCTTCGCATCAGGTGGCCAAAGTAATGGAGTTTGGGATATCTGTCTTAGCCGTCATAGTTTAAGAAAGTTTTATTTGCACTGTTAAAAGAACATCCAGGCAGCTGATTTAGCTGTGCTATATCTCAACTTTTCATAATACTGAATATCAGTATTTCCACACTTTTGGTCATTTATATTCTGTTCCTCTTATTTAGTTCAATAATGGAAAAAGTTATTACAATTCTTAAACTAAAATATATATTTATTCATTGCATAGTGCTATACAGATAGAAAAAAGCATCAACAATTACATTCAACCTTCTTGCCTATATGGAGGAAACAGCTGAAGTAATAGTGGTTTAGTGCCTATCACAATAATTCAATTCCTTTTGTAAGATTAACTATATAAACTCATATGTAAAATAAAGAGGAATGTTCTATATATTTTAAAATCAAAATAAAATTTTACAGCTCTTAAAATACACTGTTCTTTGATTTTCATGTTGGTGTGTATGTCTTGGGCTTCCCAGGTGGCCTAGTGGTAAAGAATCTGCTTTCCAATGCAGGAGACGCAAAAGATGTGGGTTTGATCCCTGGATCGAGAAAATCCCCTAGAGAAGGAAATGGCAACCCACTCCAGTGTTCTTGCCTGGAAATTTCCATGGACAGGGGAGATTAGTGGGCTATGATCCATAGGGTAGCAAAGACTGAAACTACTTAGCATGCATATGGGTGTCTTGGATCTAGAAAAACTCACTAATCTGAAGTAATGCTGTATTTACTTAAAGATACATAGTATTCCTAAATCAAGAGAACTGAGATATATAACTTAAGAGTAGAGAAAAAGAGGAGATAACATTTTATAACAAAAGCATATATGAAAAGGGGGTATGGATCCATATTCAAGAATACCTGGGAAGTCTAATCTCCGTTTCAACTACATCTTTGATTTGAATTGTGGAGCACTTGGCTGAAGAGAATTCTCCTAAGATCATGGACTAATCTATAAGGGAGAAAGGGTTTAAAGACATTAAAACCAACTTCTGGACAGAATAAAAATAATAATACATGATAATGAATAATGAAAAATGACAGATTAAGATAAAAAGATAAGATAAATGACAGAGATGTTGTCCCATTAATAAATTTGGTTAGGAGAGATTGGGATTTATTTTTTAATGTAACAGGCAAAATAAGAGATAAGGGATTTAGGCTTTGAATCATCAGTTGATGGACTTATCAAACAGTAATGTTAAGATAGCTGCACCAAAAAAACTTATAAATAGACAAGAAATCAGAAATAAGACTGGAACATTTTCTTTGGATGTGAGTAGATGTCCTGCATCTATGTCCTGCAACTTCAGAGAAAAAGTCAACTGTAGTTTTTTTTGTTTGTTTGTTTTTTAAAGACAGCTAGAAAAGTTAGAGCACTTGCTATTAGAAGTAATATCAGTAATATCTTTAAGTAGAAAATGAATCTTTGAACCAAAACCTCAGTATGAAACACTAGATGTTACTGTAAGTTTACCAACCAGTATTTATGTCATGGTGATGCCATTAACCTATTCAAAGTTGTACAGAAAAAGAGAAAAATTACCAGCTATTCAAGTCTAGACAATCAGAATTGCATGCTGCTGCAGCTGTGTGCGATACTCCTTCTGGTTGTCCACCAACACACGCTCACAAAACCCATTCCTGATGACATATTAATTTGTTGCTACAGATGTAGAAATTTCTCATTGATCCACACTTATTGAGCTTACTACCTGCAGTAAGTTTATTTGGTTAAATTAAACTCTCTTTATGAATTTCTGATTTGAACAAAACCTAATATTTTCTACTCTTTATGATATCACACTGTCGTTTTATATTTTAATAATTTAACTGAATACAAACCTGTACTAACTTCTAAATTTGATTTTCTTCAAAATTCAAATGAGCTTTAAGTCTTTTAGATAGATTTGTGTGTATTTATTTGTGCAAACGTCTTTGTTTTTGGAAAGTAGAAAGAGGAAAGTACTTTTCCATGTTAAAATGACATCACCTAACATGGAAATTGATGACTCTCCTGATTCATTGATCTCAAAGTTCTATGGTTTCCTAAATACAGGAGAACTTCATTCAAATCATACTTTTTCATCTTTCTTGACAGCTATGTCACAGATATCATCATCTCCTAAAACTGCTCCAATAAGCAAGATTTTAATATTAGAGCATGTGATCTTTCCAACTCTCCCACATCTTTATACTCAGTGATTACTCTCCACCTCCTCATTGTAAAATTCAGATCTTCACCAATGCACCATTTTCAAAGACTGCTAACATTACATCAGAAATTCTTAACATGTCAAAAATGGATTCCTATTAATTCATTTGAACAATGCCTATGAAAATACAGTAAGTCCCCTACATACAAATCTTCACATTGCAAACTTTCAAAGATTCAAATGCGTGCCTGTAAACCAGCTGTTATATTGTATTACTGTACTTTTCAAGGTATTGTACTATAAGATTAAAAATGTTTTCTTTGCTTTTGGGGTTTGTTTTTTATGTATTACTTGTGTGCAAAGTGTTATAAACCAATTATTGTACTGTACTATTATATATAGCCAACTGTGTTAGTTGGGTACCTAGGCTAACATTGTTGAACTTAAAACAAGTTGGATTTACGAATGTGCTTTCAGAATGGAACTTGTTTGTATATAGGAGACTTACTGTAATAGAACATTTTCATACCTTCTTTACCTCTGTATCTATTAAGTCAATCTTCAGAGTGGCCCATGAAGACAGTTTTTTAAATTGTCACAACTCTTCATGTTTCAGACATGAACTGTGAGTTGGCAACTACTTAATAAGGCATTTAACTCTACAATGTTCTTTTGCTCAGGAGTCTCACAAGTGAAATTAATGTGCAGAGAAAGTTATTTTCATCAAGCTTACATTGCTTCCTAAGTGAACAAACATATTAACTCTGCTTCATCACTATTTCTTTTATATTCCCTTTTCCCCAGATCCACCAATCTTGCTCCATGTATTTCAACTCACCATTAGTCAGCAGTTTCTTTATCCTATGCCCCATAATTTATAGGATTACTTTATTATTATTTTAAAATCAATGTTAATTATACTATGAACAATAATCAGACCAGAGTGTATTTGTATAATGTTTCTACTAAAGGAACTCTTCAATTATTAGTTAGGCCTGGGGTCTTTGGAACTTTTCTCTAATTTGGTGAAGAAATAAACCTCTCTGGCTCTCTTAGCTCAGTAAATTTATTTGAAACCTCTATCCCCTGAAAGTATCATCATACCAACGCTCTGCTTAATTACAAACATGAATCAAACTCTGGAATCTTTTGTACCATCTACACTTTCTTAATCTATGTAATACATTAAAACTTTAAAATGTGTATTGTAAATTATACCTTTGCTATTATGTGTTATTCAGCTTGGCTTTTTTATATAATTCTGATTTCCCTATTCAATTTTTCTTCCAGTTTTATTGAGATATAATTGGCATAAAGAACTATATAAATTTAAGGTGTATGGCATAACGATTTGACTTACATACATCATGAAATGATTATCACAAAAAGTTTAGTGAACATCCATCATCTAATATAAATACAGAAAATAAAGATTAAAAATAATCTTTCCTTGAGCTGAGAATTCTTAAGATTTACTCTCTTAAGAATTTTCATATATAATATATAGCAGTATTAATATTTATCATGTTGTGCACTATATCCCTAGTAGTTATGTATCTTATAACTGGAAGCTTCTATCTTTTGACTACCTTCATCGAATGCCCTCTCACCTCACTCTCTGGCTGTGGTAACCACAAATCTGATTTTTTTCCCCTATGATTTTATTTTTGAAATATAAGTGACCTACAACACTGTTAGTTCCTGTTACATGACATAATGATTCTATATTTCTAAACATTTCAAAATGATCACCAGAATAAGTCCAACTACAATATGTCACCATGCAAATATTGACTCCATTCCCAATATGGTATATTTCATACCTATGACTCATTTATTTTGAAACTGCAAATCTGTGCCTCTTAATCTCCCTAGCCTACTTCTCTGCTCCTCACCCTTTATCCCCTATGGAAATCACCTATTTGTCCTGGGTTGTTTTTGTTTCTTTTATCTTGGTTCTTAGGGGTCACAGTGGTAAAGAATCTGCCTGCCAATGCAGGAGACACAGGAGATGTGTGTTCCATACTTGAGTCAGGAAGATCCCTGGAGTAGGAACGAGCAACTCATTCCAGTATTCTTGTTTGGAAAATTCCATGGACAGAGGAGCCTGGTGGGCTACAGTCCATGGGGTTGCAAAGAGTCTGGTATGACTGAGCATGCATATACACAACAACGTGGATAATTATGAGCTATTTATTGATTAAAAGTTGTACTTAAATTTTCTTAACCAGTTAGATCTTCCTCCTTCACCACTGGAAATGTATATGGCTTGGAGGTTACTATGAAAGTTCAAGAAGCTGTGATTTTTTTTTTTTTTTCAGACAAGGACTAGTATCTTGTATTTTTCCTCTCTAATCACTATTGAGATAACATGGCCTTAGACATTCCTTGAGTTTCTAGATTGCCAAGGATGAGTATGGTTTTATTTATAAGGCTTCATACGAAATGACTTTATAGAAATTGCCACTGGGTTAAAGTAGCTTATTACTTAATCAGTAGTTGCTCTGAGATTGTGTTTAAGCCCCCATATAGGCAATACTTCTGCCTTGTATCGACGTGTCTGTGTATAACTTGTTGAATGGTTTATTTTCAAATTGACAGTAACTATAACGATCACATTAACCATTCTCTCCTGCTTTTGAAAAGTTAGACTTTTCAAAACAAATTAAAAAAAATCAGAATATTATTCACTTAAATTGAGCAACTATAGCTAATGTTATATGGAAGAAGACTTTACTGGAAAGACATATGGATTGAAACTTACTTCTCTTTTGTATGGTTTCTTGAATCTTTAATCAAAATGTATTCTTTACTGTTTTACTAAGTATCTTCCCTTAGCATAAATACATTAATATTATAATTGTTCACAAATAATATTGTCTTTGCCTGTTTTCAGTTCCTAGGGCTGTTCTTATAAAGTACCACAAACTAGGTGGCTTAAAGCATAGAATTGTATTATTTCACAGCCCTGGAAGCTTTAAGTCCAAAATTAAGGTATCAACAGGGCCATTCTTCCTCTGAGGTTCCTTCATCTCCCTAATTTCCAACCAGCACCTTGTTATTCCTTGGGTCATATCTGCATAGCTCTAATCGCTGTCTCTGTGATCACAGGGTTTTTCCCATGTGTCTCTGTATTCACATGCAATTTCCTTCTTCTTATAAGGACATCAGTCATATTGGACTAGATCCCACTGTACTCCAGTGTAACTTTATCTTAACTAATTACATTTGCAATGATTCCATTCCCAAATAAAATTATCTTCAGAGGTACTGGGAGTTATTTTCTTAGGTACACAATTGGTCCTATAATATTGTTTTTGCACAAAATTCTAGCAGTGTTGCTAATGAACCCTTCCTTTCCCTTTGTGAGACTTTCCCCAACCCTTCTTTAATAGGACAGAAAAAGGGAAAACTTAAAAGAAACTTGTGCCCAAACTTAGCCCTCATTTGAGTCTTTCTTACCAAAGCTAAAAAATTAGAAATCCTGATTTACTCTATATATTCAATTAAAGATATTGAAATGTTGGGGGAGAGAAGACCATGTGGCTTCTTTAGAGTCAGAATAGTCATAAACTGAGTTAGGACTCTGATTTAGGAATTTTCAAGTTTAAATCATTATTCATAATGAACTGATGAACTCAAGGTTTCATCTGTATTTGCTTTGGCATCCAAGAATCAGGGACATGGATGAGAGACGTCAGGAATAATTTTAGCTATGGACCTCCATTAAAAGTATCACTTTGATTTGAAAGGAGCCAGCATCATAAATCTTCATCATAAACTCATGCATGGGCCTGGTCATGTGCTGAATGCAATTACAATAAAGTTAAATTGCATGTTGAAGTTTACATCAGAATTATAGAAATAAAGAAACCTAGAATAAAAACCAGATTAAGGCAGAATGACCTCCATTTAAATTAGGAAGTACAAGCAAGGTTATTGGCAAAATCTATACTCAAGACTTCTATAAACCTATTTCTTTGCAGCTGTCGGTGTATCTGCAGGAGACACTGGACTCTATTCCATGTGAGAACAACTAGCAGAGATAAGCACTATTAGGTAAAATTGTCCATCTTTTTAGATTTCTAAAACTTCATCACTGGTTTCTGATGGCTAAGATCCTCTCTCTAGGCAGAAGTTCCTGAATCCATAATCAAGGGGTGTTCCTTAACTCCTGTTTCCATCAATATTTAACATCTTAAAAAGTTCAAACTATATACCCTATGTTAGATAAGCATCCTTAGGAACAGATCTGGAGCCATTTAACTTTAAGAAGCAGAGATTTTAGTCCCAAGCCCAGACCAAGAGGTTTAGAGACCCACAAAGCAACACAGGAACTGTCAGAAGAGATTTTCCACCTGACTACATTTCTGAAGCCTTGTTATTTCTTGGTTTATAGTCTGATGCATGGCTTTTTCCTACAGTGTCATATTTTAACCTTCTTTTTCCAGTTTAACATAATGCCCTTTGGTATTGACAAATGGCATGACTTGGCTTTGGGGAGTAACTTTCCTCTTGACCCTCACATAGTCCCGGTCACATAAACCACTCTTCTAATTGTTGACTACAACCTGCCACTGCAGTAATGCCTTTTTTTTTTTTGCAGACTTTCTAAGGGGTACCAGCTGCTCTGTTACTCTCTGCTTCCCTCCTCCGGCAATAACTAGTCATTGCAGCTAACCTCAAATTCTTTTTGAGTGTTTACATATCAGTCCTAGTTCCTGACTCAGTTTATTCATTCATTCATTTATTCAAGGTAAGAAATTTATAGATTAACAATCTATAAATTTGTAGATTAACAATCAATTGACAGATATAGACAGGTTGTGAGGATGAAAATTAGTATAAAGTCATATTTTTTCTTAGCCTTTATTGATTTTACAGTAAGGTGGGGAAGATAATCATTAATCAAATAATGACCTGTTTATCACTGACATTGTCTTTCTCGATCCCAGTTATTTGTGTTTCCTCAATTTCTAGGATTGTTTCTTTTGGATCTCATAATATTAGAATGATTACTTTTTAGTATATTGTCTTATTTACTTATTTATTCTTTTACTTGCTCATTCAACATGAACCTATTAAACTGCTATGCATCAGACTCAAAACACTGGTGATGCAACATGAACATGAAGCTTAATTCAACTTGCCTGAAATATCACCATTTGAGCACGTACTCAGTACAAAGTGTGGATGAATCTAGCATGGATTCTAGCATAGAATCTAGCATAAAGATAGCTACTAAGATAAATAATTAAAACAAACTTATCTAGAAGAAATGCAGAGTGCAGGAGAAGGAACACTTGAAGTATGTAAGAAGTATTTATTTTCAAATATATATTTTCCACATAATGAGAAAATTTTGCCAAATTTTCCTCTAGTGTGTACATAAGATCATATTGTCATCTTTGCATGTTTGTGTGTGTATGCTTTTTTGGGGGAGTCCTGTACACTGCATACTTTGTATAATCTTAGTAAATTTACATATTTTTACAGAAAAGGAAAATGATAAAAAAATTTATGGGATTTTCTTAAGACTAAATGGCAGAGGTAACCTTTCAATTCAGAGTTTTTCTGCTGTGATAGTGCTCTTCCCAGTATACCAGAAAAATTCTGATAATGGTCATATTCATTTAAAGCACCATCAGGCTTATGCCTACAAATAATTCTTTAAATCATGTTTAAAATTATTCAAACTTTTAATAATATAATATCTGTCTTCTTTCCCATTGTTATTTTCATTTTATAGAGACTAAACTGGAAAAGGCACTGGCACCCCACTCCAGCACTCTCGCCTGGAAAAATCGCATAGGCGGAGGAGCCTGGAAGGCTGCAGTCCATGAAGTCGCTAAGAGTCGGACACTACTGAGCGACTTCACTTTCACTTTTCACTTTCATGCATTGGAGAAGGAAATGGCAACCCACTCCAGTGTTCTTGCCTGGAGAATCCCAGGGATGGGGGAGCCTGGTGGGCTGCCCTCTATGGCGTCACACAGAGTCGGACACGACTGAAGCGACTTAGCAGCATCAGCATAGAGACTAAACATTTAGTCCATCGTTGATTTGTATTGGATTCTATGATATGCCACTGAGCTCTGCCTTCCATGAAAGGTTTGCTCATCTTGCCACCTGGAGTTTTGATGGTAAAAGTTAGTGTGTTAATTGCCTAGTTGTCCCCAACTCTTTGCAACCCCATGGGCTGTAGTCTGCCAGGCTCCTCTGACTATGGAATTCGCCAGGCAAAAATACTGGAGTAGGTTGCAATTCCCTTCTCCAGGGGATCTTCCTGACCCAGGGATCAAACAGGTTTTCTGCACCGCAGGCAGATTCCTTACTGTATGAGCAACCAAGGAAGTGAACTCCCACTGGTGGCAAAAAGTCTTTAGCTTCTTTGCAGAGATTGTCTCAGTTGAAAAGAGTAATTTCTTTTAGCATCATGCTCTTTCCCAGGGCACCCTACACTCAAACATTGATCATTTCCAGGCAATTTCAATTCAAATGAACAGTTTGAAGGACCATGGT
This sequence comes from Ovis canadensis, assembly GCF_042477335.2. Lineage (NCBI taxonomy): Eukaryota > Metazoa > Chordata > Mammalia > Artiodactyla > Bovidae > Ovis > Ovis canadensis. Next base: position 36,053,445 of record NC_091261.1, on the reverse strand, counting down.
AATTCCATAACTTTTGTGGGTTTGATGGTGCAGCCATTGGTCCTGCACTGCAGTGTGACATCTCCCTTTGATCAACCTATTTATTTTCTCTCTCTTCTATGAGCATTGATTCCAAGAAAGGGAAATATCTAGTACACTAAATTTCATCTCAATTTAATAAACATCTAGTACACTTATTAAATATCTAGTACACTAACCTTCATCTTCATTTAGTCTTTTCTGTAGGGAATAACCCAAGTGATAGTTGCATCACATGTTGGTTAAGAAAGTAGACCTAGTATATTTCAACTTATTGCTCTGAGAAAATATATGAGGTAACATGAAATGCTGCCAACTTTGAGTGCAAACCAGAACAGAAAAGGGCATGAAGCATATCCAGACTGTGGTCATAGATAATTCTGTCTCATAAACGTTATGAATTAGCAGACTCTTTAATATTAGAGGAATCAGTGATTGAAAGAGATATCTTGTAGAAATTGGCACCATCTAATGGTAGAATCACAACATAAACCCTTAGCATTCTGAGTATGGTCATGACATCTGATCAGCAGAAAATCATATCTCTAAATACAGTTCCTGGAATTCTACTGGGACATAGTGGAGACAGAGAATCTAACCATAGGCACCAAATAACCATGTGGCCACAGTTGTCTGTCATAAACTGACATATCCATCAGGTTATAAGTACACGTGACCCAAACAATAATGCATCATTATTAAGAAGTGATTCATCCTGAATCAAGTACACACGGGGTCAGCAAAAACACTGTGAAAGCTGGCTCCCTTGTGATCCATCATTATCGTACCAGATCCCCTTCCTCAACTCACACTTGTGAAAGAATGCAGGAACTTTTATGACTATGTGTTAGAGGAAGGATAAAAGCAAACTGTGTGTGTGGATATAAGCCAACAATAAATGGAATTCTCTACAGGATCGCCCAGTGGCGACCTTTAAATACAACAGCAAGGGAAATTTCTCTTAACAAGCAGAGTTGCTGATCGTTCATTTCATGTGGAGAGACATATGGCCCAAGGTTAGATTTTAGACTTACTCGTGAACACTAGAGAAATGGTAGGGGGAAGAAAAGGAGATAATGGACAAGAAGGTGTGGATTAGAGTAAAAAGTATGTTTAATAGTGGGCATAAAGTCTGAAGATTTTCACATCACATGTTAATGTCAATCAGAGGCCTTCTACCATGAAACAGGCAATAAACAAGTAGACAAAGAGACTCAATCAATTAACACCAGCCAACCTCTCTCACTGGCCAACACAGTGCTGGCATACATGGAAGCCATGCATGAACCCAGAAGAATGGGCTTCTACTTACCAAGGCTGATATAGCTCCTGCTGCTGTCAAAAATGCCCAGCCTGGCAGCAAGAAAAACCAACAGTCAGTCCCCATTGAGGCACCATTCCTTAATCATACTAATTGGCTACTTAGAGAAAGCTTTACTACATGGATCTTCTACCATGGGTCTGGGAACCAAAGAGGTGAAGTAAGAGTGGCCCCACTCACCTTCATGCCTATAACTCACTCAGGACAGTTTTGCTTCCTATGACTTGAAGTTTAAGTTTTGTAGATTTAGAGGTCTTGGTTCGCTGATGAAAACTTCCATCAGACCCAGGAAACTCATAAAGAGTCCCATATAATATGAGGTAAAGGCCATCACTTTTCATTACAAGATGCTTGTGCCAATGAGCATCAGCAAGAAGAGATAGGATAAGTGAAGAGATAATTGGCCTTGATCATCAAGAGGAGTTAGGATTACTGTGACATCTGGGCTCAAGGAGGAATCAATTATTTTTAATAAGTTTTTGTAATGATAATTATACTTTCTCTAATATCTATGTAACTTGTTAATCCTCTCCTGAGAGAGAGAACCTACTACAGACACAATTTTTTCATATTTTATCTGAATATATGTAAGTCAAGGAAATTAATTTTTGTATTTAATTTCAATTTTTTATAAATACAAGAAAATAAACTATGTATTGATATATGCACCAAGTAAACTATGCTGTGCTTTGTTGCTCAGTTGTGTCTGACTCTTTGAGACCCTATGGACTTCAGCCTACCAGGCTCCTCTGTCCATGGGGATTCTTCAGGCAAGATTACCTGAGTGGGTTACTATCCTTCCTCCGGAAGATCTTCCCGACCCAGGAACTGAATCCAGGTCTTCCCCATTGCACGTGGATTCTGAATGAGCTGAGCTACCAGGGAAGCCCACCAAGTAGACTAATCTATTATTAATATTTTACTAATGTTTTGCTACTTTTCACATACACTCAGTCCTCACTTTGCATAGTCAGATGGAAGCAGAAATTTCATCTCAATTACCACCAAAACTTTGAAATCATGGACTCCATTATGAGTTCCATGTCTCAATGTGGTACTGTGCAAAACAAAGCTTGCCTCTGTGTGTGTATGTATGTACTTGTGTGTGTGTGTGTGTGTGTGTTTATACGTACTAATGGAAAGCAAATTGTGAACATCATAACTCTTCACTCTTAGCTTCATCAGTTCAAATCTTCTAAGAAATACAACAACCACATAACTACAACACAATCATAACCCTTAATATCTAACAAAAAATATGAATTATATTTTTGTAAATGATCTCATGGAATAATGAGTCTGTATTTTAATTTCCCCACTAATTTCTCTTCTCTCAGTCCAGATCCAATCCAACTTTATACACTGTATTTGGTAGTAATTTAACTTTTGTCTTTTTAAGTATACATGGTAGATATAAATATAGTTATATAGATATAGATTGAGAGGGATAGAGAGAGAAATAACAGTCTTTCATGACCTTTCCTTGAAGCATCCAGGCCAGTAATCTTTGATGATCTGACATCTGAATTTTGCCTTTCAAATGATTTTTGCCCTTTAAAACAATTTTAGTGTTAGATGCACACAATTATTTCCACTTCTATTGTCATTAATAAAAGATGCCATGCATTCAACTCAGTTTTTTCATTGGAGCCATTCAGAGTTCTCCCTCCCACTTGCTTTGACACACATGGCACTTTTTCTGACAGCAATCTATTTCTGTGTACTACATAAAAAAGCCCTTTTATTGAGTAGGAACAGAAATTAATTTTTCAGCTGTTCCCCTAGCAAATGGGAACCCAAGTATTATTAAGATTTTTTGTTCCCAAGGGTAGAGATCAGCATAGGTATTTTTTTCCTCCCATTTAAACACTGCTCTCTTTCCTATCATTCTGTTATCTCAAAGAAGAAAGAAAAAATATAGGACAGTATTAGCAATTCAGTCAGGCCCCAGAATATTATTTGGGGGCATACTATGTCCAAAGAATTTTTTCTTCTTCTGAATATCTCTAATGTGCTCTCATATTTCCTGATATTTCTGATGTAACATCACACACATGCAGTCAGCACCTAGATATGCAGGACAGTGACAGTGTGAGGGGATGGTTATAACCACTCTCATCTGCCTGTGCTACAGTGCACGTGTCCTTGGTCATGTGCATCATCTCAGTGACTTTTTTAGCATATATGTAGGGTCAGTATATGCCATATGAATGTACAGAGTATAGATAGGTAGAGGTTTTCCCACATTGGTAAATGTACAATATCCAGAGGTATGCAAATAATATGTAGATAACTCTTATTACCAAATTCAGACTTAAATTGAAGAAAGCAGGGAAAGCTGCTAGACATTCAGGTATGACCTAAATCAAATCCCTTATGATTATACAGTGGAAGTGAGAAATAGATTTAAGGGCCTAGATCTGATAGATAGAGTACCTGATGAACTATGGAATGAGGTTCGTGACATTGTACAGGAGACAGAGATCAAGACCATCGCCATGGAAAAGAAATGCACAAAAGCAAAATGGCTGTCTAGGGAGGCCTTACAAATAGCTGTGAAAAGAAGAGAAGTGAAAAGCCAAGGAGAAAAGGGAAGATATAAGCATCTGAATGCAGAGTTCCAAAGAATAGCAAGAAGAGATAAGAAAGACTTTTTCAGTGATCAATGCAAAGAAATAGAGGAAAACAACAGAATGGGAAAGACTAGAGATCGCTGCAAGAAAATTAGAGATATCAAGGAAACATTTTATGCAAAGATGGGCTCGAGAAAGGACAAAAATGGTATGGACCTAACAGAAGCAGAAGATAATAAGAAGAGGTGGCAAAAATACACAGAAGAACTGTACAAAAAGGAGCTTCACGACCTGGATAATCACGATGGTGTGATCACTCATCTAGAGCTAGACATCCTGGAATGCGAAGTCAAGTGGGCCTTAGAAAGCATCACTACGAACAAAGCTAGTGGAGGTGATGGAATTCCTACTGAGCTATTTCAAATCCTGAAAGACGATGCTGTGAAAGTGCTGCACTCAATATGCCAGCAAATTTGGAAAACTCAGCAGTGGCCATAGGACTGGAAAAGGTCAGTTTTCATTCCAATCCAAAAGACAGGCAATGCCAAAGAATGTTCAAACTAGCACACAATTGCACTCATCTCACATGCTAGTAAAGTAATGCTCAAAATTCTCCAAGCCAGGTTTCAGCAATACATGATCCGTGAACTTCCTGATGTTCAAGCTGGTTTTAGAAAAGGCAGAGGAATCAGAGATCAAATTGCCAACATCTGCTGGATCATGGAAAAAGCAAGAGAGTTCCAGAAAAACATCTATTTCTGCTTTGTTGGCTATGTGAAAGTCTTTGACTGTGTGGATCACAATAAACTGTGGAAAATTCTGAAAGAGGTGGGAATACCAAACCACCTAACCTGCCTCTTGAGAAATCTGTATGCAGGCCAAGAAGCAACAGTTAGAACTGGACATGGAACAACAGACTAGTTCCAAATAGCAAAAGGAGCATGTCAAGGCTGTATATTGTCACCCTGCTTATTTAACATATATGCACAGTACATCATGAGAAACGCTGGACTGGAAGAAACACAAGCTGGAATCAAGATTGCCGGGAGAAATATCAATAACCTCAGATATGCAGATGACACCACCCTTATGGCAGAAAGTGAAGAGAAACTAAAAAGCCTCTTGATGAAAGTGAAGGTGGAGAGTGAAAAATTTGGCTTAAAGCTCAACATTCAGAAAATGAAGATCATGGCACCCGGTCCCATCACTCCATGGGAAATAGATGTAGAAATAGTGGAAACAGTGTCAGACTTTATTGTTTTGGGCTCCAAAATCACTGCAGATGGTGATTGCAGCCATGAAATTAAAAGACACTTACTCCTTGGAAGAAAAGTTATGTCCAACCTAGATAGCATATTCAAAAACAGAGACATTACTTTGCAGACTAAGGTCTGTCTAGTCAAGGCTATGGTTTTTCCAGTAGTCATGTATGGATGTGAGAGTTGGACTGCAAAGAAGGCTGAGCGCCGAAGAATTGATGCTTTTGAACTGTGGTGTTGGAGAAGACTCTTGAGAGTCCCTTGGACTACAAGGAGATCCAACCAATCCATTCTGAAGGAGATTAGCCCTGGGATTTCTTTGGAAGGAATGATGCTAAAGCTGAAACTCCAGTACTTTGGCCACCTCATGCAAAGAGTTGACTCATTGGAAAAGACTTTGATGCTGGGAGGCATTGGGGGCAGGAGAAGAAGGGGACGACCGAGGATGAGATGGCTGGATGGCATCACTGACTCGATGGACGTGAGTCTGAGTGAACTCTGGGATTTGGTGATGGACAGGGAGGCCTGGCGTGCTGTGATTCATGGGGTTGCAAAGAGTTGGACACGAATGATCAACTGAACTGAACTCAACTGAAGTTTATAGAATGGTTCAGTGGAGAATCCTCCTGCCAATGCAGGAGCTGTAGGCTCAGTCTTTGGGTGGAGAAGATCCCCTATGGCAACACATTCCAGTATTCTTGCCCAGGAAATCCCATGAGCCTGGCAGGCTACAGGCCATGGGGTTGCTTACGAGTTGGACACAACTTAGCGACTGAACAACAACAATTTCATACACTCTTGACAGAAATTTGTGTCTTTTACTATATAACTGTTGACATTTTTCCCCTATGATAAGTTTCTGTTTGGTAAACTTCATAGATCTGGATTCAACATTTCATGATTCATAGCATCCAACTAGCAAACTTTATAGGGCACAAACCAAAGCACAGGCAGGGGAACACCCTGGGGGTTTGGAGCACCTATCCATGGTAGTTTCTATAAATTAATTGATATCCAATAAACCTTTGTAGTTTCTGTACTTTGTGACAATCATATAAGCATGTCTAAGCCTGGTTCCAGCTATTTTTGTCTTCCGCATGTGGAATATTTAGTCTAAATTTGTAGTAAATGTATCTTCTATGTCTATATGGAAAGATTTTCTTTTTCTATATGCTTTCCTGTTCAATTCTCCTGTCTAACCATGTAGAAACTGCTGTTTAAAGAAATCGTGTCACAAGGCAAGTTTAATGAAATTATAAATACAAAAAGAACATAAATATGACTAAATAAATCAGACATGACTGAGCGACTGAACTGAAATAAATCTATACCTCATTGCTTTTCCAGGAGTACATATTTATTTAGCTCTTCATTGCATCATCTAACTGAAAAGAAAATTATAACATATAAATCATATTTTTGCCTTTGTCTTGATATAACTGAATGAGACACTTTAAACCATCATGAGAGTCTGTCCTTCTAAATTTGATAAGGAAAGGGATCCACTTAATAGAGATGTTTTCCTTCATATACTAATGTGAGCAGAACCTAGAAAGTTGCTATAATTTTCAATTCACATACTCTCTACAGTGCACACAGTGTTATTAAAATATGGCTTAAATATAAGCAAAGAAAGAGGAAAGTGCTGTGTATTTTTATAGTCACAACAATGTTTTGGGGTTGGGAGTAATTAATTGTTTGCCTTTACAAAACAGCAGGAGTTCACTTAGACAAATAACCAGCATTTACAAGTACTTGTTAAAAAAAAAAAAAGTAAGATAAACTTACCAGCAACTACTCATCTGAGAACAAAGACCACAATAGTAGCTGTAAACAGTCTTTATGTTCAGACATGCTGTCACTAAAACGTTTATTTCTCTACACACAAAAGTAAAGCAGCTATTGGTTAAAAGTTAACTTCTGTGAAAACTGGCATAAAAAGTACTTTACGATAACAAAGGTGCTTTACTATATTTCTCAATATGCAATATTAAAAGTTCAAAAATACTATTTCTCTGACTAATATATCACTACAATGTAATATACTATAATATACTATAAATATCTACATTTGAGTAAATCTTTCTGCACACAGAAGCATTTCTATGTTTCTGTATTAAATTGGCAAGTAGATCACTAATATGTTAGGATTTGGTTTTACAACCTCTCAACCAATACATTTCAATATAATTTAAATATATTTATACAATATGCCAGGACTTAAATAGAACATCAGTTGAGAAGTAATTTAGAAAACTTATTCATATTCTGGCCTGTTCCAATTTAAAAATGTATATATACTTTCAGGAGCCACTCAAATCAGCTCACATTTATCCACTGGCAATGCCATCAAAACAAAATATTTGGATTTAACTTAGTTTCCATTTTTTTCAAGGTAATGTTCATTTACAATTTTATGTTCTTGATAATAACCCAAATATATGTCATTCTTCAGTGATATCTTAAGCAATTAGGGATGTACTTTAACTTTTTGATCTAACAATGTACAATGATATTTCCCTGGTATTTCAGTTCCTAAGAAGAATTTTCTGTTCCTGAAAATTTGTACCTAAAAGTTTTATTCTAAGGCATACATAAAGTGTCATGTGGACTAAATACTAGAAACTACCATGGATAAGTGGTCCAAGTAGCAGTTATATGATAAAAATTTTCACTGTAGATTGTTGGTAGAAAAGATTCTGGGAATCTTATCCATGCTTAGTTGGGCTCTTATAAATTTTACAAAATGTGACAAGGTTGGCTCCTATCATTGGAAGAATCTAGAAACAGGACAGGTCCTGGTGAAGGGGATTACTGTGATATCTTCCATTCTGGAACCCTGAAGAAACCACAGGAATTCACAGTTAGTTCCTCCACAGTGCCCTCCTTGGCCCTGATTATGTAATGGGATTTTAAACTACTGAAATAATAGCTTAAGGAACTTGTGACCCAGCCTTGGCAATAACAACTTAAAGCTAGATCCCATGTCCTATAGCACACAAGGAGTCAGCTGCCTTGTAGTTAAACTGCAAGCATATTACTATGTTCCCAGGATCTAAAAGCTCCTACATATAGAAAGTTTATATTTTCTATAATCAAAATATTTCTTAGCTATACATGCTGGGAAAATATGAAGACCTCACTGTCCAAATATGTATATCAGTTCACGAGTTCAGTCACTCAGTCGTGTCCAACTCTTTGTGACTCCATGGACTGCAGCACACCAGGCTTCTCTGTCCATCACCACCTCCCAGAGCTTACTCAAACTCAGGTTCATCAAGTCGGTGATGCCATCCCCCCTTCTCATTCTCTGTTGTCCCCTTCTCCTCCCACCTTCAGCCTCTCCCAGCATCAGGGTCTTTCCCGATGAATCAATTCTTCGCATCAGGTGGCCAAAATATTGGAGCTTCACCTTTAGCAAAAGTCCTTCCAATGAATATTAAATATAGTTAAACTCATGATTCAACAACCAGAACACCCTGATTCATCTGTTTCTGCTAAACTCTTACACTTTTGCTGAGGGACAGGTGACTGAAAACTGTAGACAGTGTCTGGCAAGATAACTCCGATAGGAAATTTTCAAAGATCCAGTCTCTCCTGAGCGTCAAATGTTACTACGCTTGACAATCTTTTTTGACCCCTAAAACTACTACTAAAATTGAAGAAAGTACAGAAAACCAATAGACCATTCAGGTATGACCTAAATCAAATCCCTTACGAGTATACAGTGGAAGTGACAAATAGATTCAAGGGATTAGATTTGATAGCCAGAGTGCCTGAACTCTATGGATGGAGGGTTCATGACATTGTACATGAGGTAGGGATCAAGACCACCCCCAAGAAAAGAAATGCAAAAAAGCAAAATGGTTGTCTGAGGAGGCCTGACAAATAGCTCTGAAACGAAGAGAACCAAAAGGTAAAAGAGAAAAGGAAAGATATACCCATTTGAATGCAGAGTTCCACAGAATAGCTAGGGGAGATAAGAAGGCCTTCTTCAGTGAGCAACGTAAGAAATAGAGGAAAAAATAGAATGGGAAAGACTAGAGATCTCTTCAAGAAAATTAGAGATACAAAGGGAGTAGTTCATACAAAGATGGGCTTGATAAAGGACAGAAATGGTATGGACCTAATAAAAGCAGAAGATATTAAGATGTGGTAAGAATAAACAGAAGAACTATGCAAAAAATATCTTCATGACCCAGATAATCACGATGGTATGATCACTCACCTAGAGCCAGACATCCTGGAATGTGAAGTCAAGTGGGCCTTAGAAAGCATCACTACGAACAAAGCTAGTGGAGGTGATGGAATTCCAGTTGAGCTATTTCAAATCTTAAAAGATGATGCTGTGAAAGTGCTGCATTCAATATGCCAGCAAATTTGGAAAACTCAGCAGTGGCCGCAGGACTGGAAAAGATTAGTTTTCATTCCAATCCCAAAGAAAGGCAATGCCAAAGAATGCTCAAACTACTGCACAATTGCATTCATCTCACACACTAGTAAAGTAATGCTCAAAATTCTCCAAGCCAGGCTTCAACAGTACATGAACTATGAATTTCCAGATGTTCAAGCTAGATTTAGAAAAGGCAGAGGAACCAGAGATCAAATTGCCAACGTCCATTGGATCATCAAAAAAGCAAGAGAGTTCCAGGAAAACATTTACTTTTGCTTTATCGACTATGTCAAAGCCTTTGACTGTGGATCACAACAAACTATGGAAAATTCTTCAAGAGATGGGATTACCAGACCACCTGATCTACCTCTTCAGAAATCTGTATGCAGATCAGGAAGCAATCGTTAGAACTAGACATGGAATAACAGACTGGTTCCAAATAGGAAAAGGAGTATGTCAAGGCTGTATATTGTCATTCTGCTTATTTACCTTATATGCAGAGAACATCATATGAAACGCTGGGCTGGAAGAAGCACAAGCTGGAATCAAGATTGCCAGGAGAACTACCAATAGCTTCAAATATGCAGATGACACCACCCTTATGGCAGAAAGTAAAGATGAATTTAAGAGCCTCTTGATGAAAGTGAAAGAGAAGAGTGAAAAAGTTGGCTTAAAACTCAACAGTCAGAAAACTAAGATTATGGCATCTGGTCCCATCATTTCATTGCAAACAGATGGGGAAACAGTGGAAACAGTGACAGACTTTATTTTTGGGGGCTCCAAAATCACTCCAGATGGTGATTACAGCCATGAAATTAAAAGACACTTATTCTTTGGAAGGAAAGTTATGACCAAACTAGACAGCATATTAAAAAGCAGAGACATTACTTTGCCGACAATGGCCCATCTAATCAAGGCTATGGTTTTTTCAGTAGTCATGTATGATGTGAGATTTGGACTATAAAGAAAGCTGAGCACCAAAGAACTGATGCTTTTGAACTGTGATGTTGGAGAAGACTCTTGAGAGTCCCTTGGACAGCAAGGAGATCCAACCATTCTATCCTAAAAAAATTAGCCCTGAATATTCATTGAAAGGACTGAAGCTTGAAGCTCCAATACTTTGGCCACCTGATGTGAAGAACTGACTCATTTGAAAAGACCCTGATGCTGGGAAAGATTGAAGGCAGGAGAAGAAGTGGATCGAGAGAGGATGAGATGGTTGGATAGCATCACCGACTCAATGGACATGAGTTTGAGTATACTCCAGGAGTTGGTGATGGACAGTGAGTCCTGGCGTGCTGCAGTCCATGGGGTTGCAAAGAGTCAGACATGACTAAGCAACTAACCTGAACTGAACTAACACTGCTACATCCTATCTACCCTTGTTTTGGCTCTTCACAGCTCCTGGGTCATTTACCTGTAGGCACTGTAGTCTTCCCTCTCTAGCAGAAGCTTTTCAAATGAGAGCAAGGCCACAAGGGATGTAATCACCCTCTCGACTGTGCTGATTCCACAGCCATTGGCAATGTACTACACATCTGTAGAATTACAGTTCTTCAAACGTTAGAAGAACTGTACCCAACCTCCCTGGCAAAAACATCTTGCCACACATAGAATTCCAAACCTAAAAGCCACATGGTCGAGATTCACTCAAAGCTTCTCCATGCACCTAATGTGCTTTCTGAAAATCCACTCTTATATCTAAATATGTTGTTTATTGTTGTCTAGTTGCTCAGTGATATTTGACTCGTTTATGACCCCATGAACTGTAGCCCACCAGACTCCTCTGTCCATGGGATTTCTCAGTCAAGAATACTAGAGTGGGTTGTCATTTTCTTCTCCAAGGGATCTTCCCAACCCAGGGACTGGACCAGCGTCTCTTGCGTCTCCTGCATTTCAGGCAGATTCTTTACCACTGAGCTACCTGGGAAGTCCAAATATGTCAACAAAATGTATTAAATATTGGGGTCTCTGAGGGCCCTCAAAGCTAGCATACTTCTTTTCTGCCTAAATTCTACTAAAAAAAATTAGGAATTAAAACTGACATATGGAAGTCAAACTGTCATTTTTATTGCTGATACAGGCTAAACCAAATAGATAACAGTTTCTTGGCAAGGCAGATTTATCCATTTAGAGATGACACTAAACTTGGGTAGACCTCCACTTGGTAGGACTTGTCCACAGGTGACCAGTGACATGGATTTGGCAAGAACTTCTTTTCTATGTACACATACTGGGTTCTAAGAAAGGAAAAATAGAAGGCTTTGGCTAAATAAGCCCAGTGTGATTTTCCAGATTCATCAGTTAAATGGGTTGCCTCATTTCCCCAGGTAGCTGTCATTATTTTTATTATTGTCATTATTATTATCTTTCTCATGACCATATTTAACACTCGTGCAAAAAGGAAAAGTGATTTAAAAAAATAGCTTCCCATGTAATTTCTAATATAGTAAAATTGTGTGAGTTTCTTATGAGAACTCCTATATCTTTTAGCCAACAATGATAAATTCTCAACTTTCATGAATGGCTAGCCACATAAGAGGTTTTGGAATTAACTCAAACTCCACATGGTACTGGCCTTTAGCAATCCAGTGATCACACACAGGAGCAGAGGTCACCTGTAGCAGAGTCCTAGGAATGCATTGACTGTGTGACATTCACCAAGTGGAGGAGTCAAGGAACATCCTAATTTGAGCCAGACTCAGTTAACATTTCTCTGATTTTATAGATCTCAACTGTATTGTAAAAACTCTTCCCAATTCCACCTTCCTCCTAATACTATGACAGCATAAGGCGCTGGAGTTTTCCATGGTTTATTTTTCCTGGTGCTTCATCTCTTTGGTATCCCTGTCTATCTCATCCATACATTGTCATAATTTACTATCAGGTAGTGGAAAAACACACACAAGTATTCCTACCTTTCTCATTCTCTACTCTTGACTCCAAATATTCCTCCAGATTGCACCTGAAAAATTCCAAAATCATTCACTGTGAATAAAAGGACTAAAAAGAGAACCTTTACTCAAATATATTGACTATATTGCATACATCATATATCATTCAAATATATTCTTTTTTGAAGAGTAAATATCTGAGAGTTTTCAAGAAATGTGAGATGAGTTAAACCAAATATTTTTGTTCTGTTTTCTTTGAAAATAGATCACTATACTATAAATAATAGGTTTCCATTGTGTTAGGCATTTTCAGTCTTAATTTGTGCTAATATCCCTTAGAATATGGTAGTGCTTTTTAGCTCATATTTAATGAAAATTGTGATAACATGAACAACATATTTCTACTAAACAAATCTGTGTGGTCTATTAATCATACCAATTACTAATAAAAACATCAACTCAAGCTCATAATTCTGAGTAAATTATATCCAAGTTAAAATCAAGCTAAGGATGAATTAGAACCCTCATTTTCCAAGGTGTGTTTTGAATAACAGGTGATTACATCTAGCTGTCTGCTTCCTGGCTGGAAGTTTTCAGGGCTGTCTAGATTTACATAACAGTTCCCTTTGCTCATTATTCCCTCCTGGCTAATTGCTTCCTTTCCTTCATTTGTACTAATTAGGCTACATTTTGTTTGGCACATTAGCTTGAATTGTGTCACCAAGGTAAAGCAGCTTTAATAAAGCCTTATATGCAACATTGCTACTAAAATTACTATTGATTACAAATATATCCTCAAAAATGAAATTAAATGAAAAATAATTAAATTATGTAGAAAGACTTATATTTCAATTTTTTATAAATGAATTTTATTTTGATATCTTTCTTTTACCCCTTTAAAATATTTTCTATGAATTTTGTAATGAAATAGGCAATCTACATTTATCAGATGTGTAAAACTTCTGTGCTTTTAAAAACAATCAAATTGATTTGTTCACTCTTCCTTATATTTATTAGGTACTGTTGCTTCCAAAGTCATCAAAAATTATAATAGAATTGGATAAGATTGCTGCCATGTTGGCTGCCAGATTGCTTCAAAAATTATAAAAAACTACTGTCCCAGTAAGTTCACCTATTGCACAATTTTGCAAGCTGATCTCATGCTGAAGGATTTGTGCCCATATATGGAGGCTGTACTGGATAAGCAAAGAGGGAGTTTTGCCTCTAGCAAAGAAGTTGAAACTTACTAACTGTGCTACATCTGCCTGAAAGTCATTTTAGTAATTCTAGAGGGTAAGGGGAGATTCCAATTCCATTATCTGTTGCTAGCAAGATGCCAACTGTGTCCTGAGAGGCTGCCATCAAACTCTTCTTTGGAAGTGGCCATTCAGTAAGAACAGATAGTAACAACTGAACCAAGAGTATATGGGCAACTTCCACGTTTCAGATAAAAAGAATCATGAGTTTAGCATTAAAAAGAACTTAAGGAAACATTCTACAAGGGAGGTAAAGTGTACTCAATAGATCCATGAACAAAGACAAGACCATAAAACATGGCCCAGTTATGGGTTTATTGTTATCTCCTAACAGGTAAGCTTTCAGGGTTAAGCAGGTTCTATGAGAAAAACTCAATGACAAGTTTTAAAATTGGAAGCATGTGAAGTGACTTTGTGGATTAAAAAAAAAAAAAAAAGAGTAAATTAAGAAAATCACAGCAGCACTACTACAGTGGAAGAATTATTTAAAAAGTGAACAATTTAATAATATTGACGAGTAGTGCTTTATTAAATGAAAATATGTTAATCCACAACTCATTTTTAAATGAAAAACAAGCAAGCACGTTGTAAAGAAGTTACAAAAAGGAAGAAATCCAAGAAAATGTGCTTTAAAATAGCAAGATATACAGAATTTAGATATCTAAGAATCTGGTTTCTACCAATTTATAAAGTCACTTCAGATTATATGATAAAATTGAAGATTTCACACTCTAAATGTCACCAATCTTAAGAGAAGTGGGTGATTCTTTTATGTTTGTTTAAAATTATTAATATAGAAAGTTAACATGTATCAGTGATTGAAATAAATCACAAATGTAGGACTTTTACACACTATCATGACAATTTAATAGAAAGATGTCCTGGTAGCTTCAGTCTCACAAGCAGATACATCAGATAACTCAAGAAACTTGAAAGCTAATAGGTCATGCCTCACTGTTGCTCTCTGGATACCATGTCAAATGGCATGGATTCTGTAATTTTCTATTCTTTCTTTCAAAATATATGTAGGCATTTAACAAATCTTGACTCTTAGACTGTCTTATAACACCATTTATGCAGCCTGCAATAAAGTCAATTATATTATTTGTAGTTTCCTTTCTTTGTCTTTGTCATTTCCTGTTGCAGCACAGTAATAGAAAAGTCTTGTGGTTAAACTCATCCTTCAGTGGATTGCTGGGCTTCCCAGATAGCTCAGTTGGTAAAGAATCTGCCTGCAATGCAGGGGACCCTGGTTCAATTCCTGGGTTGAGAAGATCTGCTGGAGAAGGGAAAGGCTACCCACTCCAGTATTCTGGCCTGGAGAATTCCACGGACTGTAGAGTCCATGGAGTCACTAAGAGTTGGATACGACTGAACCACTTTCACTTTCAGTGGATTGCTGGTCATGACTTCTCAGCTCTTTTTCACTTAGCTCTTTCCTCCAGCACTCACATACAGGCCTCAGAATTTCTTGTCATTTCTGTTTCCACAATATATCCCAATATATCATCATTCATTTTTCTGCATCTTCATTGCTGTCACCCTATCTCAATCACTTTCTTCTCCCAGTCTAGCAACTTGTTATTTGATGTTTTTGGCTCTCTGTGATCCATTCTGTGCAAAGCAATGTACTCTAACTTATAATTCAATTCATGGTAAGCCGCAGGTTGAAATTCCTTAACTTTCTGATTCACTTGAAAAAAACTTAAATTCCAAAATTCTTTACAAGGGGCTGTATAGTGCATTCTTCTGACCCTGTCTCATAACAGACTCATTAACTAAGTCCCATTCACAAAGGTTCTGATTTTTTTTTCATGAATATACTATGCTAAATTTAATTTCAGGTCTTGGTACCATTTGCTTGTCCATTAGTAACTCTGCTGGTAACTGTACTTGGCTGGCATCCTTCAAGCCCTCAAATTTCATCCCTTCGAGATATCTTCACGAAAATGTGATTAAAATTATTTACATTCTCCAAAATAAAGACAGATCCTTGCTGTTTTATGCACATCTTCCTCTTTATGCAACTAAAGCAGTATTTGAAATTATTTTATTTTTATAAATATTTCCCTTTTATTTCTTCCCCAACTATAATATTACCTCAATAAGAAGAGAGTCTTTGACTTTTTTACTTACTCTTGTCTACACTGGGATTGGAACAGCACATACTGAGCAAGTTCCTAATAAATAACTGTCGAATGAATGAAAAGAACTATATTTTCACAAAACATCTGTATGCTGAGTTATGTAGTGAATGAATCATAATTTCACTATCAGAATTATAATATATTCCAAAGTTCATTTAGTCAACAAATAAAGCATAATATGATTTTTAAAAAATATCCTGGCCAGTGGACCTGTAACCAATTTTAAATTGAATGACAGGAAGTTCTTAGCACCTCAATCACACTTCTTTTACAAAGACAATTTTGGAGAGGTATTAAGTATGTTTGTTATGCTAGTTCCTTCCCTCAGAATTCAATAACTGTAGCTAACAACTGTGGCCCAGTTATATGATGGCAACACTGCTATAACTTTGAAAATTGTACTGATCATGGTTCTAAGTTTTTTTAAAATTCTAGAACCCATCTTTATTAATACTATATTAATTACTTAATATCTAATAGCTAATCTTCCTTCCTTCCTTCATTCCTTCTTTTTCTTCTTCATTTTTTTTTATTATGGACTAGCATACAGATTGAAGTTTCTAAATGACTTTTCTGTCTAGTTAAATTTCATCTCATATGGCCCATTATGTCACCCCAGTATACCAAAATCATTTGGGGATTCTAATTCACTCATCTCTAATCTCTATTATTCCATGTCTCTTTCTCTATCCCCCAAATTGGAGCCAGTATCATCCAAGGTACTGACTGCATTTGTAAGCAGAATTATAGAGGTGAAAGAGCTAAATATTATGATAAATTTCTCTCTAGTTTGAAATCAATACATAATTTCATACATATTTTCAGGAACACATTATGTATGACATGAGAATTATGCAAATAGATATAACACATTAGGTTCCAATTGCATAAAATAAAATATAGCAAACATTTACTGAACTCATTCAGACTCAGTTCGCTCCGTTAGTGATGAAAACCTTTACCCTTGCATCTAATAGCTTTTGATAAAAGCCAACAATCAGCAGCAACTCCTACAGTCATCCAACTGTTACTCAGGCATCACAGAATGTACATCTATGTAACTGAGCTTCTCTTGGGCTCAAAGCCGCTTTTCTGCTACACAGAAAATCCAAGGCACATGTTCAGGCAGTTCCCAACTCTAACCTCTGCTTTGAGGGGCTAAGTGCTTGAGATGAAGCTATAAAGTATAACTGTCTCCTCCACAATGCCATCTTGAGTTCAGCCGAAATGGTCCTTGGCCAAAGGTCCCAAACCTGTAATTGATGTTTGTGAGGTGCTAATCTTCTTCACAGCCTGCTACCTTGATTCACCCTATGACAGTCCACTCTTCTGCTTCATGCAGGAATGAACAAGAGGAAAACTGATAGCAAGGAGAAAGAGAGAAGAGGAGCAGAGGATTTTTTTTTATAAAACAGAAATTGCATGTGACAGAAATAAAATTGTAAGCCTGGCTGGCAAGAAGATACCAAAAGATATTTAGAGGGCTATGTCACACACATACTTAATATTAATCTGTGATCATATTTTACCTCCTCTAATAGTCTTCAGTTTCTAAAATGGTGAAGAATAACTAAACTTTATGGCAGGAGTTGGACATGGCAGTGATTGATATATGTCTTTTCTTGGGCACCATTTTTATCATAGTCTCATGCTAACAGATTTTGATGTCAAAGGTCTATAAGAACATCAGTTTAAACTCCCAGATTTCATATAGTTTCATCGAACTCTTTGCACTCACCATTACATATAAAGACTGCTCATTTATTATGTTCTTAGGAAATTAAGGCAATTGAACAAAAGCAGAGATCCAGATTCTTCTGTCTCTTACCATTCAAATCCTCTGCAGTACCCAATGCACTTATTTTAACAATAAGTAACTAAGAGATAAAGATATGGTCTCAAGTATGTAATGCACAAATAACAGCTTGAAAAGCACTCTATATTCAGAAGGGTATGTATAAAGAACTACAGAAGTAGGTTGATGAGGTAGTTTATGAAATCTCATACATGGGGCGGAGAAGGAGATAGCACCCAACTCCAGTACTCTTATCTGGAAAATCCCATGGGCGGAGGAGCCTGGTGGGCTGCAGTCCATGAGGTCGCTAAGAGTCGGACACGACTGAGTGACTTCACTTTCACTCTTCACTTTCACACATTGGAGAAAGAAATGGCAACCCACTCCAGTGTTCTTGCCTGGAGAATCCCAGGGATGGGGGACCCTGCTGGGCCGCCTACTATGGGGTCGCACACAGAGTCAGACACGACTGAAGCGACTTAGCAGCCTCAACGGCAGTTCATGGGGAGGAGGGAAACTGCACATCTCTTTCAGCTGTTAGCTAGAATATATCTTAAAATTTGATTAGGACAAGGATAGCTTTTGGAGGCCTAGGCAATTCTTATATAATTCACATCCTTTTTTAATATTCTATCCTTACATGGTCCAACCAGCTCTTTACTATAGCTGTTTTCTATAAATAAGTGATCTGTAAGAATTTTGAAAGCATTTTTTAGAGTTTTAAGGATCACTTGTTATGCAAACTGAATATTTTTTATTGGAAAATAAATTGAGGCAAATTAAATTTGTACTCTGGAAACATTAATCCATAAAAGAATGAGGTGAGTTCCAAGGAATCATCTGCTTTTATTTCCATTTTGTGAAACTCCCTCCTTCCACTTCTGCTCTTAGAAGAGAGGAATTTGGCTGGATATGGCAAGCAGAATTTTAACCATATCCCCTCAAATTTCTGTCTCTTGATCTAGGTGCTACTAAAAAGGAACTTGGTTGTAATTGGTATTACTCAGTGGACTTCAAAATTGAGAAATTATTTTGGGTTGTCTGTGTAAGTACAATACAGTTACGTAAGCCCATAAAAACAGAAGAGAAAAGCAGGAGAAATGATTCAGAAAGACAAAAGTATTTTAAAGACAAGTATTTTATTTTTATTAGATATTAAACAATTATGCAAAAGACAATGCTTTCATGAGTTAGTGTCCCTCATCTATTACTAATTATATTTATATTAAAATTAAAAATACATGGTCCATATCTTCTTTAATAGTCCTTATTTCCTAAACAATAGTATCTCCTATTTAACAGCACGTTTTAAGTTTGAATGAATAACTTTAGTTCAGTCTAGTAAAGATTGTGAACTACTAGATTTCCCTTATTTTAGAACACATCAATTTATTATCATATATTTTTCTAGATCTTAATCTTGACAAAAATCTTTAAAAATCTAGATTCATTTTACCTCAGGAGCAAATTTTTTTTTTCTTGCCAATGATAGTAAAATGGGATTCAGTTTTAAAGCCATTAGTTGCTAGCATCTTAGTTAAGTGCCTTCTTCATTTAATCTTGATAAGTTGAAATGTTACAACTTTAGGAAAGTAATAATAAGGATTGTGGATGGAGACAAAGTTATGCATTTCAGATACAGACAGAAGCCGAGCTCCAGGTAGGAAGAATACATGAGAGCCCTCAGTTTCACTAAGGATGTATTTGTATAGTTTTTGGCAGAGTCAGCTTTGGGGACCTGGTAGACAAAGCTCAGGCCACAAAAACAAATATGGGAATTCTTATGTTTTAAATTTGTAAGCACAAAACCACCTTGAAGGCTCTTTTTTTCACCTAACCAAAGTAATCTTAAAAATGGCTTTAAACTAAAAACATATTCAGAATTTTTTCAAAAAAGATCACTGTCTGAAAAAAAAATCACTGCTTATTAAATTCATCTTAAAGCATTATTATAAGATTTGCACCATGCTGTTTTAAAGGAAGCTTTAGAAATTTAATAAACAGAATGTGAAACAACAAAAACAAATTATCATTTATTGACGGTACTATACTTCTAAGCTGGACAACAAACTGCAGCCTTACTGATAGTTTTGGAATTTAATAATTGCTGTAAGAAACAACATAAAAGAAATTCATCATTCATCATTGTCCATCCTTGGAGTTTACAAGAACATAAAATCACGAGCAACTGTTGCTGTCTTGATAAAATGCAGAAAAAAAAATGCTTATGAATAATTTTTGGTATGGTCAGTTTTCAAAGGTCAGAATAATCAATCATTTCAAGTTATTAAATTCAAATTATAACTCTTTTAAAATTGTCTGTAGGTTTAAAAATTGTAGTGCAATACCGATAATTCACACTAAAGCAGATTACTAAAATTAAACATTTTGAATGGAAGAACATAGACTGCATGAATTAAAGGATTTATACCAAATAGCACAACCTTCAAAAGCATCCAGAAATCCTGGAAAAACTGGCACCTATTAAAAACAATACAGCTACAGAGTATTGGAATACATTTTTGTAATACCAAAACGCTTAAAAGGGTTAAAACCAATTTTAACTATTCTCAAGATAACTCAGAGTTATGTTAGGGAATTCAAAGAAATATTTTACTATCTCAAACAGAAAAGGTATCACTTGCTGTCACTAAATCATTTCTGACACTTTGTGGCCCTGTAGACTGTAGCCCCCCAGGCTCCTCTGTCCATGGGATTTCCCAGGCAAACATACTGCAGTGGGTTGCCCCTTCCTTCTCCCAGGGGATATTTCGGACCCAGGTCTCCTGCATTGGCAGGCAGAGTTTTTACCACTGTGCCACCTGGGATTCCCACTATAGAAAGTTACTTAACAATAAAGTCTACATAGACAAAATTTCATGTCATCCTACTATTTGCTATTATGGCCAAAAAAATCAGAGCTTATTAATCAAGGCATTTACTTTTTGTATCACCTTGTTTAGATAGAAAGCTAGTAACAGATTTCTATCTATAGACATAAGTAGAGAAAATCTATCTATCTATCTATCTATCTATCTATCTATCTATCTATCTATATAAACTAAACTATCTACATCCTTTTGTATCATCACATTTTTGTTGTCTCAATGAGTCAAAATAGTAAAATTTTACCAATTATTATAGTAACAACTTTCACTCAATAGTTAGATGCATATAATGCAACTTTCCTTCCAGTTCATTTAAAATAATCGTGTCAAATTTGTATATAAACGTGTTCTCTTCAAATCTTACCCAAGGCCACTCATATTTAATTGTGTAAATGATGCAAAAGCTAAACTAAATCATTTGAGGTAACTCACTATTAGGTCACTAGATAATTTAGAATAAATTTCTAAATTTTATAGTAAAGCTTATCATATGCATTCTCCCATCTAAAACTACACTACTTTATTTAAACTGTATACATGTAGTAATATAGTGTTATAATCTAGATCAAAACTAATGATCAGAGTAGTCTATAGTTTTTGGTTAATTTAGTATAGATAATGTCATTTTCAGAGAAGGCAATGGCAACCCACTCCAGTACTCTTGCCTGAAGAGTCCCATGGACAGATGAGCCTGGTAGGCTACAGTTCATGGGGTCGCTAAGAGTTGGACACAACGGAGCGACTTCACTTTCAGTCTTCACTTTCATGCATTGGAGAAGGAAATGGCAACCCACTCCAGTATTCTTGCCTGGAGAATCCTGGGGACAGAGGAGCCTGGTGGGCTGCTATCTGTGGGGTCGCACAGAGTGGGACACGACTGACGCGACTTAGCAGCAGCAGCAGCAATGTCATTTTAATGGCTTTTAATAGCAGTCATCCACCTCCAACAAGAACATATTTGTGTATGTATGAATGTGCATATGTGTGTGTATATGCATGCATCGTAGTTTAGGAAGCACAACTCAAATGAGAAAGAGAGTTATAGTAAAAATTCTTATTAAAATTCAAATAACATGAACACAGATGTGGCATATGAATATCTATTGAGGAAAAGAGGAAACTTTTTGTCTCCTTGAGTTTTTAAATATTTTTGGAGTACTCATATGAAATATAAAATTAAATAATTCACAAAGGTGCCTGAAAACTGAAATACATTTTTTTCTTTAATTGAAATTATAAACTAAAAATATGAGTGTATAATTTATTCCTGTGTTTTTATTTCATAAGCTGTTTAAGGAAATGAAACAGTACTTTTACAAAATTGATAATATTCTCAGTTAAAAAAAAAAAAAGAGTGCCCAATAATTTGAGTTTCTTTATCCCAAGCCTGTTTCCCAGTTTCCCCACTGCTGATCCACCTTATTTTGCCCTAGTTATTGTAATTCTATATTTTTATGATTTGTTTTCCTTTGTGCAGAAGCTGTTTGGTCAGCACTGTTGTCAACAGCATTCTCTGAGATACACAAAGAATCAAATTGTGTAATTAAAAAAAAAAAGTTGGTTAGAAAAGAGAAAAAGGAAGAAAAATGTATCTACTTACTTTCTCCAAAAGCTCTCTCATAAATTTCAATTCTATACTGTTTCATTACAGCTGGAAATGAGAGGGCCACAGTTTTGTTGTTTAGTTGCTCAGTTCCGATTCTTATACCCCCCTGGACTGTAGCCCACAAGGTTCCCCTGTCCATGGGATTTCCCAGGCAAGAACTGGAGTGGGTTGCCATTTTCATCTCCAGGGGATTTTCCTGACCCAGAGATCAAACCAGAGTCTCCTGCATTGCAGGTGGTCTCTTTACCTCTGAGCCATCTGAGAAGCCCAGGGCCACAGTTTAACTTCATTCCATAATGTTTGTAAAAATTCCAATAGTCATAAAAAAACTACCTACGGACAAAAGTTGATTATATTTTTAAATTAAATATGCATTAATTGCAAAGAAAGTACATTATTGCTTCCAATTACTGTTAATTAAAAATGAAAATGTGAGCACAAACAAATCACTTATATGTACAAATCTATTTGAATTAGTTAACAAAAATTACCAAAGAGCAAAATAAATAATTACAGCCACAGTACTTCTTAAAAATTTTGAGTAATTTCTAACATACTCAGTTTTTTGAGCTATAATTCAAAAAGCTCTAAGCAGGTGTGGTGCTGGATAGGGAAAAGTGTGATACAGAATGTAGTGAATAAAGAAGAATTTATAAATAGAAAAATACATTCTTCTGATCAACATAGAAATGCAAATTGAAAAAATTAACCATAATTTTTTTTGTTCTTGTTGTACTAGGTTGATGCAAAAGAGGTAGTAGGTTTGGACCATGAATTTTAAATCATTATAACTAGGTTCAAACACATCTTTATTAATCAAAATAGGACCCTTTATAATCAACACTTTTTAATTTTTTTTTGCCAATGAGAAATAAGTTTGTTTACTCCTGTAGCATAAAAACTCATGCTCCAGGATTTGATGAACTTTTGGAAAGCATTTTTTTCTGTTTCCTACTTGGAAGCATTTTCCTTGCAAATAGAAGTGGTAGTCAGTTGACTAAAGAAAATGAAAGTGAAGTCATTCAGTCGTGTCTGACTCTTTGCGACCCCATGTACTGTAGCCCGCCAGGCTCCTATGTCCATGGGGATTCTCCAGTTAAGAATACTGGAGTGGGGTGCCATTTCCTTCTCCAGGGGATCTTCCCAACTCAGGGATCGAGTTTGGGTCTCCTGTACTGCAAGCAGACTCTTAACTGTCAGAGCCACCATGGAAGCCCCCATTGATAGTGAAAGTCATGTCCAAATCTTTGTGACTGTATAGTCCATGGAATCTCCAGGCCATAATTCTGGAGTGGGTAGCTGTTTCCTTCTCCAGGGGAGCTTCCCAATGCAGTAATCAAATCCAGGTCTCCCACATTGCTGGCAGATTCTTTACCAGCTGATCCACCAGGGAAGCCCAAGTTGGCTAAAGGTCAGGTCAATATTTCAGATGAGGCAAAACTTAGTAGCCCAATTCATTCCACTTTTGAAGTGTTGGTTGTGCAATGAGTAGTCAGGCATTGTTGCAGAGAATTGTATACTTTCTGTTTACAATACTGGCTGCAGGCATTGCAATTTTCAGTACACATAGCCACAAAAGTACCAATGTAAATTTAAAATCACTTTAGTGTAATGACATTAACAATCTATTCAATAACTATAAGAACTGTGTAAAATCAAGATGTGTAGGTTGTACCTTTTTTTAAGAAAATAATACATTTTCTGTAAAGTAAAAATTCAATAAATTAAAACAACAACAACAACAACAAAAAAAACCCTGTAAGGTGGGAGAAAACTTATAATATGTCTGAAGTTGGATTATTTTGCCATTAAAGTTATATACTAACATATAGGATAGCACAGAATTTAAAAGTATAGATGCTAGGATTGACTGCATAAATTTATATGATGGTTCAATTTGTTTTGTTATATATACAAGTTATCTAGCCTGTCAGGTTTCTCATTTGAGGATGAGGATAATAATTCATATATACATACCTTATAGCTTTGTTTGAAATTGCATATCATCATTATGCATGACAGATGGTAAATGTTTAACAGTTGTTAATTTTATTACTTATGTGTCAACATTTGGAGTCCTTACAAATATCATTAAGAAAGAAATTTTAGAAAAGTGAGTAGAGAGCAGATAAGAAAGCAAGTAAGAGATAAGGAAACATAGAAACAAGAAAATTATTTTTGACTAGATTGACAACATTAAAGACTGTAACGTCTATAAGCTTTTTGTAATTTGAAAGTTTTCTACTCAATTTCATGCGTGCTATAGGCTTTGACCAGGTAATCATGCTTTTGAGAATCTATTTAGAATTAAATATGTCTCCATAAGACATATATTGAAGGATTTTTACTGCAGTCTCTATTGGTGAAAAGAAAAAAAAGACAAAATAGAGAGAGAAGGTGGGGGAACAAAACTCAAAAATAACTTGAATGGATGATAATAATGATTAGAATAATTATCCTTTATTCATGTGTGTCCCATTGTTGGGCTTGACCATGTGCGACTTGGCTGAGTGTCTTTTGAGTTTGCTCTTTGCTCACATATGAGGACAGTGTAGCTCAGGGACTCAATCTTCAGACTGGGTCACAGAATAAGAACACGCATTGAGTACTAAATGCCAACTGACCTACAGCCTGGAGCAAAACTTCAGTTCTGTTTTCATAGAAAGTGAGTCAGAAATAAGATTTTGTTGTTGTAAGACACAGAGATTTGGTGGTTATTTGCTTTTGTCCTGAAGACTAACAATCCTACAAGGGCATTTTACAAGCCTATTGAAATAATGAGATATATAGTAACATTTGACAGATATATGTGTTCCCATGTGTGTGTATTTATCATGCGCAATTTATACAGTACTTTCTAAATTCCCACCTTTCTTTAAAAAATATTTGTGTGTATATGTTTTGAATGTGTGTGATAAGTTGCTTCAGTCATATCCAACTCTCTATATCCCTGTGGACTGTAGCCTACCAAACTCCTCTGTTCAGGGGGATTCTGCAAGCAAGAATACTAGACTGGGCTGTCATGCCCTCCTCCAGGGGATCTTTCCAACCCAGGGATTGAACCCATGTTTCTTATGTCTCCTGCATTGGCAGGCAGGTTCTTTATCACTAGTACCACCCGGGAGTATGAATAATAAGAATTATAGGTTTAAAAAACCAAACAAATTTTGGTTGATATTAAAAAGGAAATAGTGGTTAAGGTTGGTCAGAAGAACTGTATTGAAGATAAGATTATTAATTTTTACATAACATTTATTTATCTGGATAAAACTAACCTTCATTGCTTGTATAATTATGAACAATAATAAAAATAATAATAACATAGAAAGTGCAATGAAATTTTGGTATAAGATATTTTATACCATTTTATTTCTTTAAAAATTATTGCAAATATTCTTACAAGAAATTTTTAAAACCTTAGAAATACTAACTTCAATTAAAAAGTGAAATGGCCCCCACTAACAGATTATTTTTCTAAATCTTAAAAAATTTGGACCAAATCTTAAATGACAACTGAGATATGATGCAAACTTTATCAAAATTTGATTTTCAGGTGAATGATCTAGGGAACAGGAATAAAATAAAGAAAAAAAAGAAAGAAACTGTTCTCATAGAGAAGCAAAATAGTGCGCAGCAAAACTGCAAGAGTGAATCTGAAAGACCAAACAATTTTATTGTCTAAGAGTACACTCTGAGTATACTGACATTTCTCTATCTGAAGGAAATATAAAAGGAAGAGGAAGCACTGACCACAACACAATATTGAGGATTCAGATAGAAGGTTTTCTTCTGTGAACTATAATGGTCTACTGAAAGAGGAGAAAATGAGGGAAGTTGGTCCATCTGGAGGGGCTTCCCAGGGGGCTCAGTAGTAAAGCATCTGACTGCCAGTGCAGAAGCAGCAGGAGAAAGAAGTTCAATCCTTGGGTCAGGAAGATCCCCTGGAGTAGGAAATGGCATCTCACTCCATTATCCTTGCTTGGGAAATTCCATGAACAGGTCAGTCTGGTGGGCTGCAGTCAGTAGGGTCGCAAAGCATCAGATACGACTGTGCGACTGAGCAATCATGCATGGTCTGTCTGGAATGGAGGATGTAATGGCGGGGTCCCTAGTTGGTAGGGCAGAAAATTAAAACTGGTGAAGTTTACTTTCTGATCTCCTCTACCCACTACACGTTAATTACTTTCTTTGATGGAAGCTTTAGTACTTAACTTATAAACAACAAAGAAACACCTACTGTATTTCCTGAATTCTGATGTAAAAGGAAGAATCCCAGAGATATTTGTTATTAAATAGATATAAAACATATTCACAGTATATTCAAGTTCATAAAAGTGTTGCACAAATCTACAAAAACTTTGAGGGAGAATATGACACATGACTTTGGTGTTTAGTCAAACTGTCATCCAAATAAAAGCTCATGAGAGTAACTGATTGAAATATTAAATCATGTAAGATTTTAGGAAATATGTCAGTCTTGAGTCAATCTTAACTTTAATTAAAAAAGGATGTTGACAAAATCCAGCAAAGAAAGAATTGTAACAAAAAATATGGAAATGGGGGACCTTATAAAGTTGATTGATATTGGCACTTAAGACATTTAAGCAAACACTAACTATAGAAGACAACTAGGTATACAATATAATTGTTCTGATGATACAAATAACAAAATTATGAGCTAAGAGGTGCAAAATAGATACAAGCATTCTTTCTGTACTTACTAAGCAGCAAAATTGTTATAATAACAATAACAGTCACATATGATAACCAAACTCCCCAAAACCTAACCTTCTGAATGCTTTCATAATCTATTTTTTATATTTGGGACACACTAATACTATCAAAATATTACTGGTCATTGCTCACTGGAACTTAAAATTTAAGTAGGCATCCTAACTGTACTTGGCAATCATTTAGGGGAGGTGTATTTGCTGGAGTTTTAAACATAACAATATAAAATATGATATAGAGTTGCATCCAACTTGGGACAAAAATAGCTGTTAAGAATAATTTTAGGACAATGGGGAAATATGAATATGGATTAGGTTTTGGAAAATGACAATGTGTTGATGTGAAAAAAAGTGATTGTTAACTAAAAAATGCCAGGTGATAATATGTAAAGTATGATATCAGTTATGTAAAATAGATATCTGTTTTTATATAAATACAGAAAAAGATATTTAAAAATGAAGTTTTAACAGTAGTTTTCTTTGAGTGCTAGAGAAATGTGGTTAATCAATTTATTTTTGTGCTTTCCTATACTTTGTTTCTGTTATAAATAAATACTTTTGTTACATTATTTTCTGTTCTTTATTTAAAATATTACATCATAAAATAATTTGGAGATATATGCCTAGTCTGCTTTTTCTACTAAATTTTTGTTGTGAATCTTAAATTGTTCTAAAAAAATAGTCTATTAAAAATAACAAACTACTATAATTTATGATTTTATATCTTCACCATAACTGATTTTAAAAATATATGAATAAATTTTATTCAAGTTAGAAATTTTATTTTTTTAGAAACTCACCTTTATTTATTTTATATTTTACTATTATTATTTTTTACTTTAATTTTAGATTATTCATTTTTATCCATGAACTCCTAATTACATTCTTCTGACCTGCAGTATTTAATATAGATCATATATTTTTTGCTAGTCATTTTCTGATCACTGTATCACACTACTTTATTAAAAACTAGGTAAATTGAAATTTAATATATTTAAATTTTTCCTTGGACTATAAATGGTTGGGAAGATCCTCTGGAGAAAAGGAAGGCTACCTACTCTAGTATTCTGGCCTGGAGAATTCCATGGACTGTATAGTCCATGGGATCGCAAACAGTTGAACATGACTGAGCAACTTTCACACACACATAAACTTCAAAGTATAAAACATCCTCAGAATTTAATTTTCATGGCACTTACCTGGTGGTCCAATGGTTAAGACTTCACCTTCCAGTGCAGGGGGTTCAAGTTTGATCCCTGGCTAGGGAGTTAAGATCTCACATACTTCAGGGCCAAAAAACCAAAACATATAACAGAAGCAACACTGTATCAAATCTAAATAGACATTTCTCCAAAGAAGACATACAGATGGTTAACAAACACATGAAAAGATGTTCAACATCACTCATTATCAGAGAAATGCAAATCAAAACCACAATGAGGTACCATTTCACATCAGTCAGAATGGCTGTGATCCAAAAGTCTATAAGCAATAAATGCTGGAGAGGGTGTGGAGAAAAGGGAACCCTCTTACACTGTTGGTAGGAATGCAAACTAGTACAGCCACTATGGAGAACAGTGTGGAGATTCCTTAAAAAAACTGGAAATAGAACTGTCTTATGACCCAGCAATCCCACTGCTGGGCATACACACCAAGGAAACCAGAATTGAAAGAGACATGTGTACCCCAACGTTCATCGCAGCACTGTTTATAATAGCCAGGACATGGAAGCAACCTGGATGTCCATAAGCAGATGAATAGATAAGAAAGCTGTGGTACATATACACAATGAAGTATTACTCAGCCATTAAAAAGAATTCATTTAAATCAGTTCTGATGAGATGGATGAAACTGGAGCCGATTATACAGAGTGAAGTAAGCCAGAAAGAAAAACACCAATACAGTATACTAACACATATATATGGAATTTAGAAAGATGGTAATGATAACCCTGTAAGTAAGATAGCAAAAGAGACACAAATGGATACAACAGTCTTTTGGACTCTGTGGGAGAGGGAGAGGGTGGGATGATTTGGGAGAATGGCATTGAAACATGTATAATATCATATAAGAAACGGATCACCAGTCTAAAAAAAAAAAAAAGAAGACTTAAAAAAAACAATTGAATCATCATTGTGGACATTACTGTTAAAACATAATAGAAATGTAACTATATTACAGGCTGATTAAACTAATAAACCATAGATAAAATTATATGAAAAATATATCAGTGAATGGGCTTGATGGGACTGCTTTCTTTCAATTATATAATGTATCCATGAAGAAATTTTACTTGGTACTAGGATGACATTGGTTCACAAAAATTCAGGCACAAGGGAACAAAAAGTATGGAGTTTCTAGTAAAATGTAGGTCATATGGAAAGTAAAGGTTCCTATTTGGTGTATAAGTTAACCACAGAAGAACATGCTCTGTTAAGGTTATCCAGTAAATAACAAGTGAAAAGAGACAGTTGGTGAGTGAAACCCATTATCATATTTCTCACAGTCACACACTATTGATACTTGAGAATTCCCTTTAGGAGCCATTGGAATCTTTTGTAGTATTGGAGATTGGGAAAGACAAGATCACTACATGAAACTTATCATAAAACAGTTCCTGCCCCCTTACTCCACCATGTGTGTATACTCAAAATATCCAAAATGTTTCTCTTTTAACAGCTCAGTATAGAACACAGGAAATGAACAATACAGGCCTCACAGTAGTTTATGTTGGCTTTCAAGAGTTGGCTTCTTGAATATTGATATTTAAAACTGTCTCTTTTTTTGATGGTTTCAGTATCAGTATCAGTTCAGTCGCTCAGTCATGTATGACTCTGTGATCCATGGACTGCAGTGCACCAGACTTCCCCGTTCACCACCAACTCTGGAGCTTACTCAAACTCATGTACATTGAGTTGGTGATGCCATCTAACCATTCCATCCTCTGTCATCCCCTTCTCCTCCTGCCTTCAATCATTCCCAACATCAGGGTCTTTTCAAATTAGTCAGTTATTTGCATCAGGTGGCCAAAGTACTGGAATTTTAGCTTCTGCATCAGTCCTTCCAATTAATATTCAGAGCTAATTTCTCTTCAGATGGACTGATTGGATCTCCTTGCTGTCCAAAGGACTTTCAGGAGTCTTCTCCAACACCACAGTTCAAAAGCATCAATTCTTCAGTATTCAGCTTTCTTTATACCAGCTGTCACATCCATACATGACTACTGGAAAAACCAAAGTTTTGACTAGATGGTTTACCTCTGAAAATGGTTTACCTCTTGAGAAGCGTATCAAATTAAATCTCAAGAAGAGTGAGAGGTAAAGATTTATTTAGTAAGGTGGAGATAGCATTACTCCTGAGGGCTTGCACAAGCAAAGTGATTTTAGGAAAGAGTAAATTGAAATAGAAGTTGAAGATTTTAAAAATTGATTTCCTAGAAGCTCTTCATGCTGGGATAAACTCCTTGGAAGGTCTTTTTTACCCCAGGGGTTCTTCCTAACTCAGTTGGAAGAACATTTACAAAGAATGAAAAAAGTTCAATTGAAAATGTTGTAACTGAAATCTAAATCTAGTACAGGATAGACCACTACTAGGCGGAAGAGAATAAAAGAACATGAAAGCATCAAGGATAGAGAAATTTTTTGAAGAATATTGGCTATGAATAGAGGATAGAGAGATATATCAGTAGCAGGAAGAATAGTACAAGAAGATACTGAGACCACCATTCAGTAACTGACATAGAAAATCACAAATCTAAGTTTATTGTTTTTACAGTAATTGAGCTATGCTCGTAAATCACAGTCTCTGAGCAGCAAAGGTTTCTGAGTCTATTAATTGGTTATTGGTGATCTGGGTGGCTTTTTCTGAAACCACCTGAGTAGGTATCATCTGGATGAATTTCAGATGAGACTTCTTGACTGGTTGTCACATACAACCAAGTTTATTGGTGAGATATAGTTTTGATTGGAGGACATTCAGAAGCAATGGGATATCACAGGTTGAATGACTTGCAAGCTACTCTCCACCTAGACAATGTATCCTAGTCACTTAAATTGATATAAAATAAATTCTGGCGGATACTTGCTATCATGGCCATAGAGACACTCTCTATTCTAGTAAGTGCCATCCAATTTCTTTGCCTCTTTCCAGCAAAATCTCTCAAAACGAGTTGCCTATATCTACTGTCTCAAATTCCTCTCTTCCAATTTTGTTTTAAAATTTACTCCATTCATGATTTTCCTATCCCCCAACATAAAAGCCTTCATCAAGGTTATGAGACCTCTGTACTGTTTAAATTAAATGGTGGTGAGTCCTTATCAGACTAATGAATTAATGGAATTTGCACAGTCACTCTGCCCTTTCTAAATAATTTCCTTCACTTTGCTTCCAGACCACCACAGGCTTTAAATTTTCTTCCTAACTCAACATTCCCTACTTCTCAGTCTTCTTTTACACTTTTTCATTTTATCCTTGGAGTTACCTATTGCTCATTGCTTGAAACATTTTATTAAGGCAACCCACTCCAGTACTCTTGCCTAGAAAATCCCATGGACTGAAAACCCTGGTAGGCTACAGTCCATAGGGTTGCAAAGAGTTGTGCATGACTGAGCGACTTCACTTTCACTTTCTTTTCACTCACTCCTTTAGTAATCTAATTCAATCTAATTGCTTTACATTAGATAGAATAGAATACAATTAAGAATAGTTAACAATTCTCAATTTATATTTCCCCTGAACATGATACATGTATCATATATTCATGTATTCCAGTTACTTAATGAAAATTTCCTCTTGGTGACTAATTAATATCTCAAGATATCCAAAAGTGAACTAACTCAGTTTTATTCCTCACATATTTTTCTGTAACCATCTGTACAACATTTTACAACTCTGTATTGAAAATGCTTAGACTTTAAAATTTAAAGTTAACTTTTTCTCACACATTTCATCAGCAGTTACTTTTCACTGGTGATTCATCAATCAATTATTATTATTATTTTGGCCACCCCATGCATTATGTGGAATCTTAGTTCCCTGACCAGGGATTGAAACTTGTGTCCCCTGTAGAACATAGTCTTAACCACTGGACCACCAGGGAAGTAGCATTAGCCAATTATTTTGATACATCTACAAAATCTAAACTCCAGTTACTTGCCACTCTCTATCTTTGGTCTCTCTTTTTCACCTTTTGACTGTATTATTATTCAACCCTCATAATTGTTCATATGATTTTCAACACTATAAATTTTGTTCTCTACACAGAAGCCTAAGTGACCTTTTAAAACATATGCAGACTGTTCTATTCCTTTGCTCAAAAAGTCCATTTATTCCCGATTTCACTCACAGGAAATCCTATCCCCCATTGCTTCTCTGACTTCATTTCTTACATCTCTCTCTTGCCCACTCTTTGCTGCTACACTGATCTCTTTTTTATTGTTTTCAAAGATGCTGTTTCTCAAGATCTTTGTAACTTGCTAATCCATCCTCTTCCCAAGATATCATCTTGTTTCATTCCCTCACCTTTTAAAGTCTTCTCTCATTATTTTATTAGTGATACATCCTCAATGGTCTCATATAAAAATTACAATCTTCTTCCAGCTTTCTCATTCTCTACTATCATTCATAGCTCATTTTTTCACAATATAACTCACTACCTTCTAAACTATTACCCAATTAATTTCTTTTTTGCTTCTCTTTTCCAGGAAAGCAGAGATTGTTATTTACTGTGTCAACTGCTGTATATCTCTGATGTATATTATTCTCTGGCAAATAATAACTACCAATAGGCATTATTGGTAGTAAATGAGTATGTGGTCAAGATTTTTGTTGATGTTAATAATTACATTCTTAAAATAATGAGCAAAATGTTATTAAAATGTGACCACTAGACTGGAAGAGGATGAAAATAAAGAAAGGATATGCTAAGATGTCTAGGAATATGAAAAATTATTACTTGCAGAGGACAGGTAGAGAGATAACATCAGAAAGAAGAACAATGTTCCCATTTTAATAAGATGATGGAAAAGGGGGTGTTTGTGGACCGTTGTGGCTTAGTCCCTAAGTCATGTCTGACTCTTGCAATTCTATGGACTGAAGCTTCCACGCTCCTCTGTCCATAGGATTCCCCAGGCAAGAATACTAGAGTGGGTTGCTGTTTCCTTCTCCACATTTATGGATATATGTAGTTTATAGTTTTAGGACTTCCCAGGTGGCTCAAAGGTAAAGAATCTACCTTCTAATGCAGGAGATTCAGGTTGGATCCTGGGGTCCAGAAGATCCTCTGGAGGAGGAGATGACATCCCACTCCAGTATTCTTGCCTGTAAAATCACATGAACAGAGGAACCTAGTGTGATACAATACATGGGGTCTCAAAGAGTTTAACACAACTAAGTGATTGAGCACAAGCATAAGTTTATAGATTTAGCAGCTAGACTTTGCAGAAATTTATCATTTGAAAGTTTCTTTTGCTTTCTGTTTACAATAAAGAGATAGCCTTAGAATTAGCTGGGAATTGGAAAATTGAACTTTTAAGTAAAGGGTAAGATAACCGAAACAGCTTTAGAAAATTGAAAAGAGCTAAATAGGCAAAAGCAGATTTATTGAAAAGTATACAGTGGTTTACACTATATGTAGTAGACTGGTATGCATTATGATGAAATCAGTTTACAGTTTACTCCTTTGATTGATCCTCTGCAGAAGGGTCAAGTAGTCTGGAATCCTAGCTTATTTATAGTAGGATTTTGTTCAGAATATAAGACTACAATGAGAATCCTAGTGAAATAATAAACATCTTAGTCAATGAGAGTTAACAGATTGACCAGGGACTTTGAAATGCAGAGAATGGAACATCAGGCGGAAATGGGGGTGATAGGTGGAAAAAAAATGTAGTTTTACCAGAGACTGCTGGTCTAGAAATTATTGAAACTTTCTTCTTTAACTTATATGCAGAGTACATTATGTGAAATGCCGGGGTGGAGAAGCACAAGCTGAAATCAAGATTGACCAGAGAAATATCAATAACCTCAGATATGCAGATGACATCACCCTTATGGCAGAAAGTGAAGAGGAACTAAAGAGCCTCTTGATGAAAGTGAAAGATGAGACTAAAAAAGTGGGCTTAAAACTCAACATTCAGAAAACTAAGATCATGCCATCACTTCATGGCAAATAGATGGGGGAAACAATGGAAACATTGAGAAACTTTATTTTGGGAGGTTCCAAAATCACTGCAGATGGTGACTGCAGCCATGAAATTAAAAGATGATTGCACCTTGGAGGAAAAAGTATGACCAACCTAAATAGCATATTAAAAAAGCAGAGACATTACTTTGCCAACAAAAGTCCATCTAGTCAAAACTCTGGTTTTTCCAGTAATCATGTATGGATGTGAGAGTTGGATTATAAAGAAAGCTGATGCTTTTGAACTGTGGTGTTGGAGAAGACTCTTGCAAAACCCTTGGACTGCAAGATCAAACCAGTTAATCCCAAAGGAAATCAGTCCTCAATATTCATCGAAAGAACTGATGCTGAAGCTGAAGCTTCAATAGTTTGGCCACCTGAGGCAAAGAGCTGACTCATATGAAAAACGCTGATGCTGGGAAAAACTGAAAGCAGGAGGAGAAGTGGATGACAGAGGATGAGATGATTGGATGGCATCACTGACTCAGTGGACATGAGTTAGAGCAATCTCTGGGAGTTGGTGATGGACTGGGATGCCTGGTGTGCTGCAGTCCATGGGAGTGCAAAGAGTCAGAGATGACTGAGCCTCTGAACTAAATGGAACTTAAAGGTTTAGCAGTTTGAAGTGATGACTGGGAATTGTAGTATACATAGAGTGAAAGAAATAAGCAGATTTAGGAAATGATAATCCTAATTCAGGGATTGGTACCTTATACAAATCAGGTCTATAGTTCATGGGTGGAGAAAGAGACAGACACTGTGAGTCAGATATCAAGATCTTTAATTAATGTCGGTAGATTTAAAGATGTTGTTATTAGTAGATAACACAATTTCATTTTTTTAAGTAGAGAATAGTAAACTAAATGCCACAGCCCAACAGGATAATTTTGCTTGGTTACTATTTTATTTAGTTTTTAAAGAAAATAGTAATTAAATTCCCAGCCCGGGGTCATGGGGCAAGGGGAAATGTCTCTGAATAACAAAGAACTCACCATAACCTGAGATCCATTTGTGTGGTAAACTTGACCAGTTGTTGGTGTGGCCAAAGG
Organism: Ovis canadensis; assembly: GCF_042477335.2. Classification (NCBI taxonomy): domain Eukaryota; kingdom Metazoa; phylum Chordata; class Mammalia; order Artiodactyla; family Bovidae; genus Ovis; species Ovis canadensis. The sequence goes on along the minus strand of NC_091261.1, from coordinate 36,018,336 downwards.
GCAGCCTCTTTTTGTGGAAACAAAGTTCTTAGTGAAAAGCTAGACTTCATTTCAAACAAGGAAAGTTTAGAAAAATAAGTGAGCTTATGCTTTACTAATAAGAATCTTAAGAAGGCATGCTGGAGAGAAAAAGAGACTAAGGATTTTGGCCAGAGAAAAAGGAAAAATAAAGTAATTGGAGATCACAGAGGAGAGGATAAGATGATGAGATTGGAGAGTGAGAGCTTGAAATTTGTGTTGATACTAAGGAAGTAAGCAAGAAAGTCTTGATGTATTTAGCTCTTTGTCAGGCTAACACAAATCAGCGAGCTCTAGATGGTATAAACAGGTTACTCTGAATTCAGCTGGAGCTAGGATCTCATTTTCCTTCAGTCTTCAGGGATGGAAACCAATAGGCTGTGAAGAGTGACTTTGGTGGCTGTGCAGCCAGTCAGGCCTGACAGGGGCTGGGATTTTGCTCTGACCTTGCTGTTTTGGTGAAGTGTTTTCAAAACTACATAAAGAGTCTTATTTAAGAGTTTTGGACAAATTAAAATTTATATCGTTCCCAAAGTGTTGGGTGGGAATAAAGTCCCATTTTCTTTGTGGCTAATAAAATGGATTGAAACTCAGGACTTCCCTGGTAGGCCAGTGGATGTGACTCTGGGTTTCCACCTGGTGGGTCATGGTGTTGGGGGAGTATGTAATTTCCTCAGTTCTGTTTCGCCACAGCAAAAATTTGAAGGAAAATGCTTTTCCTTTTCTAACTACCTAACATTTTTCCCTCAAGAGATGGAAGGCCCAATTCTTTGGGAACAGGGTTATCGAGGTCCCTCTGGCTATTTCCTGCTGAGCTGGGGTGGCGAGGAGCGTTGGGCCTCCCTTTCTTACTAGTCTCAAGCCTCAGAGTCCTTATAGCTGTGTCCATCTAAGGGTGAGTGCCATTTTCCATAGTCAGCTATAGTTTCATATATCCTTGTTGAACTGGCATGTTGTAGCTTGTTGACCTGGGCAGAGACAAAATGGGTTAGACAATCAATAATACATGGAGCAGCCATAAGCATCATCAATGTGGTGATAACAAGGGTTAGTAGGGGCATTAGCCACCTCCAAATTTTCCCTCACCAGGAGAAGGATCCCCAAAGAGAGATTGTAGCCACCCTAAGAATCCTCCAGCTCTTTCTTTGAGATCCAGTAGGATCTGAATGTTTTAAGGCTTTCTTTAACTTAGTTGGAGGTATTTACCATGAAACAACACATCCCATTCAGGATGGCTCAAGTCCCTCCTTATTCAGGGATCAGAAGATCTATCTCCTGTCCATTTTGGAGTACAACCACTGCCAAGCTGTGTTGGCTCTTCAGAGCTATCCCGAGAAATCTTATCCCCAGAAAATTAATAGAATGACACTCATTTGCAGTCCTGAATAGGTATCTGAGATCTCCTACAGGCTCACAGGTGTATTGAGTGTCCTCTTCTGTTTTCTTCCATGGCTTGACTCATGAGTAGTGAATCCAGGAGTCGTATCCTAGAAACTTGACTGCCATGGGGGTAGAAAGTATTACAGGGTAGAGGCCCTTCCATGTGGGCTGGAGTCGAGCTTTTAGGGACCCAACTTTCCAGACTTTAATTAGGATGTGAGTCCCTGGAGCACATAGTAGTGGCTCTTTAGAGTCTTTTGGTCCTGGCTGACACCCCACAAGCATATATCCTATTGGAATTACCCAATGGCCATGGCATAAGACTGGAGGGTCTGAGCCTCTGGATCTAGGAAGAGGTCATTGACATAAACAAAAGGTCTCATGGATAGCATCTCATAAGACTGAGACCAACCTGTTCCTTAGGGGCAATGTGGTATGGAGGAGAGCTATTGGTAAATTCTCCTTCCATCCCAAGAAGGTCTCCTGGGTTATATTTTTATCACTGATTTTAAGAATTGATTGGCTCTTTCTACTTTTCCCGAAGACTGAGGCCTCCAGGCACAATGGAGGTAATAAGTAATGCCCAATGCTTTAGAGACCCCTTAGGTGACCTTAGAAGTAAACGATGTCCCATTGTCACTTTGTAATGACCTGGGCAGACCAAATCTCAGAATGATTTCATGGAGCAGTTTTTTTTTTGTTGTTTTTTGTTTTTTTTTTTTTAACCACCTCCTCAGCTTTCTCAGTCCAGATGGGAAAGCCCTTAATCCATCCCATGAATGTATCTGTCATGACTAATAGGTATTTATACCCTTGAGAAACTGGCATCTGAGTGAAGTCCAACTGCCAGCCCTCTCCTGGGTAGGTTCCATGTCATTGGATGGGCTGTGCTAGCTGGGGTCTTTGAGCTCCTTGGGGGTTGTTTTTTTGGCAAGTGAGATAAGAGGAGACCATTTGCTTTATAGTTGTTTGGAGGCCTGTTCCTCTGAAGGACCTTTCTAGTAATCTTTGGAGGGCCTTTTCACCTAAATGAGTGGTCGCATGAAAGGAGTTAACCAACTTCCATTGGGGGTTCCCAGGTAGAAAAAGGAATCCCTCCTTTTGGAACCATGCTATATGATCTTTTTGAAAGCCCTCACTCTTAGCATTAAGAGTCTCACCTTCAGTATATGAAGGAATTTCTGGCAAATTAGTCTGTGGAACTAAGGTGGCAACCCCTATTAGGTCACTGTTTTGTAATGCTACAATCTTACCTGCCTGATCAGCTGATTGGTTCCCTGATGTCACTTCCGTGCTCCTTTTTGGTGTCCTTTACAGTGGAAGACTGAAACCTCAGTGGGCAGATGGACTTCCCCCAAGAGCCCAAGGATTTGGTCACCATATTTGATTGGGGACCCTCGGGTGGTCAAGTAGCCTCTTTCTTTCCAAATAGCAGCATATGCATGCAGCACCAGAAAGGCATAGTTGGAGTCAGTACAAATGGCTACTCATTTTTCTTTTCCTGGCTCTAAAGCTCGAGTCAGGGCTATGAGTTCAGCTAATTGGGCTGAAGTACCTGGTGGCACACGTTTAGCCTCTATGGTCTCAAAATTGGAGACTACTGCATATCCTTTTTCCATTCAAGACAAAGCTGCTTCCATCAATGTACCAGACTTCCTCAGGATTGGTCAGAGGATCTTCTAACAATCCCTCTCAGAGTTTTGTCCAGTGGTCCAAGTTTTCTAGGCAAGAGTGAAAGGGCAGAGAGCCCTCCAGAGTAAGCAGGAGGGTGGCTGGGTTAAGAACCTCACAAAGGGATATAGTCAGTCCTGGATTTTCCATCAGCACTACTTGATATCTGAGGATTCTCTGATAAGACATCCATAAATGGCCTCTCTCTTTCAGGAGTTGGTGGCTAGTAAAAATAGTTTGCTCCCAAACGAGAGTTTTAAAGCACCTTCTATCAGGACTGCAATAGCTTCAAGATTTCAAAGGCAGGGAAAGCTCTCTTCCCAATAAGGGAGTAGGACACTCAAGGACCACCAGAAACTGGTGGGAAAATATTTATCCACCCAGCAAAGAAGTGCTCAGGTGAATATTTTTGTAACTGTTTATCCCGCAGCACCCAAAATAGTACAGGTTTGGAAGGAGAAGTCTATGGAATAGTCTCAGAAGACTTCTTGTGTCAACCAAGACATTCTCAGACCTACCTGCCACATCAGTTGCACCTTTGGCTCCAGCCCCGTGAGGGTTATCTGTGACAGATGGGCTGGCTGGAGTAACCACTCCAGTCCAGTTGAACTATCATGAGGGAAGGCTTGGCATTTGACCTTGAGGTTCTAGGTCAATTGATCACATTCATAAAAAGCCATTTTAGGAGACTTGTCACGGTTTGGACACTCTTTGGCCTAATGTCCCACCTGTCTACAGATTAGGCCTTTGCATCATGCTTTGTTCTTCAAGGACTCGGGGTTTGCTGTAGGACTTCCCTGGAGGGCAGCCAGCATATGGGCATGCCTCTTTCCTTTTCTCCCTCTCCTGGGCCTTGGCCTCCCTCTCCTGTTCTCTGATATAAAAGCTATTGGTGGCTGTCTGGACCATCTCATCTAAAAAGGGAGCAGGGTCCTGCTGCTGTAGCTGTTGTAACTATTCTGATGTCTGATGCACACTGGGACACGAATTTGTCCTTTAAAATCACCTGTCCCTCCTAAGAGTCTAAGTCAAGATTGGTAAATTTTGGAGGGCCTCTTTTAGCCTTTCCAGAAAGGCAATGGGGGTTCTCACTGGGCTCCTGAGTTATTGGTGAGATCAGGCACAGTCCCATAACTAATAGGCTTCCTTTTATTTTTATGGGTGGACTTCCTTAGGGGTGAGTCTTTCTGAAGCTCATTCTACCCAGTACTGTTGCAATCTAAGAGCCAGGCTGCAGGGTCAGGGTGCAGATCCCCAGGCAGGCTGCGACAGTCTCCTGGAGATTGAATCCCTGGCCAGGTCAAGGCAGGTTGGCCTCCCGACAATTGGGTCCCTGCGCAGGTCGAGGTATGTCGACCTCCTGGAACCCCTGGACTGCCAGATCCCTGGGCAGGTTGAGGCTCAACCTCTCAGGGACCAGATCCCTAGGCAGATCGAGGCAGGTTGATCTCCTAGGATCCTAGGCTGGTGGATCCCCGAGCAAGCTGAGGCATAACAACATCCTAAGGACCAGATCCCTAGGCAGGTCGAGGCAGGTCAACCTTCTGGGACTCTCAGGCTGGAGTTGGGCATCCCCAAGGTCTCCAGCATGATCAGTGCTAGGTAGGATTAAGGTATTTTAATCTTAACTCATTGCTAGTTTATCCACTGCAAATGGGAATAGACAAAAGGATGTAAAGCAATCCAAGTCTGTACCCTGAGACTTGGAGCCTGGTGAAACAGCCATAGGGAATGTAAGTCACTGATTTCCTCCCTTAGTCCTCCATAAGAACAACTTAGGGTGTTTCCTGTGGTAAACAGTTCATTGTCATAGACCCACTTTGGGTAATAACACAAGTAATGACAAAGGAACAGGTTATCTGGTCCTGTTAGGGGCGTTAAGAGTATTTTAATAATGTGCGGTTTACTTCATTGTGGTTTTGATTTGCATTTCTCTGATAATGAGTGATGTTGAGCATCTTTTCATGTGTTTGTTAGCCAACTGTATGTCTTCTTTGGAGAAACGTCTGTTTAGTTCTTTGGCCTATTTTTTGATTGGGTCATTTATTTTTCTGAAATTGAGTTGCAGAAGTTGTTTGTATATTTTTGAGATTAATTATCTGTCAGTTGCTTCATTTGGTTTTATTTTCTCCCATTCTGCAGGCTGTTTTTTCACCTTGCTTATAGTTTCCTTCATTGTACAAAAGCTTTAAGTTTAATTAGGTCCCATTTGTTTATTTTTGCTTTTATTTCCATTACTCTGGGAGGTGGGTCATAGAGGATCCTGCTGTGATTTTTATCAGAGAGTGTTTTGCCTATGTTTTCCTCTAGGAGTTTTATAGTTTCTGGTCTTACATTTAGATCTTTAATCCATTTTGAGATTATTTTTGTGTATGGTGTTAGAAAGTGTTCTAGTTTCATTCTTTTACAAGTGGTTGGCCAGTTTTCCCAGCACCACTTGTTAAAGAAATTGTCTTTTCTCCATTGTATATTCTTGCCTCCTCTGTCAAAGAAAAGGTGTCCACGGGTGTGTGGGTTTATTTCTGGGCTTTTTATTTTGCTCCATTGATCTATATTTCTGTGTTTGGGCCAGTACCATACTCTCTTGATGACTGTAGCTTTGTTGTATAGCCTGAAGTCAGGTAGGTTGATTCCTCCAGTTCCATTTTTCTTTCTCAAGGTTGCTTTGGCTATTCGAGGTTTTTTGTATTTCCATACAAATTGTGAAATTATTTGTTCTAGTTCTGTGAAAAATAACATTGGTAGCTTGGTATGGATTGCATTGAATCTATAGATTGCTTTGGGTAGTATACTCATTTTCACTATATTGATTCTTCCAATCCATGAACATGGTATATTTCTCCATCTATTTGTGTCATCTTTGATTTCTTTCATTGATGTTTTAGTTTTATAGTTTTCTATATATAGGCCTTTTGTTTCTTTAGGTAGATTTATTCCTAAGTATTTTATTCTTTTCATTGCAATGGTGAATGTAATTGTTTCCTTAATTTCTCTTTCTGTTTTCTCATTGTTAGTGTATAGGAATGCAAGGGATTTCTGTGTGTTAATTTTATTTCCTGCAACTTTACTATATTAATTGATTAGCTCTAGTAATTTTCTGGTGGAGTCTTTAGGGTTTTCTATGTAGAGGATCATGTCATCTGCAAACAGTGAGAATTTTACTTCACGCCTGTCAGAATGGCTGCTATCCAAAAATCTACAAACAATAAATGCTGGAGAGGTATGGAGAAAAGGGAACCCTCTTACACTGTTAGTGGGAATGCAAACTAGTACAGCCACTATGGAGAACAGTGTGGAGATTCCTTAAAAAGTTGGAAATGGAACTGCCATATGATGCAGCAATCCCACTGCTGGGCATACACACTGAGGAAACCAGAACTGAAAGAGACATGTGTACCCCAATGTTCATCGCAGCACTGTTTACAATAGCCAGGACATGGAAGCAACCTAGATGTCCATAGGCATATGAATGGATAAGAAAGCTGTGGTACATATACACAATGGAATGTTACTCAGCCATTAAAAAGAATACATTTGAATCAGTTCTAATGAGGTGGATGAAACTGGAGCCTATTATACAGAGTGAAGTAAGTCAGAAAGAAAAACACCAATACAATATACTAACACATATATATGGAATTTAAAAAGATGATAATGATGACCCTATATGTGAGACAGCAAAAGAGACACAGATGTATAGAACAGTCTTTTGGACTCTGTGGGAGAAGGCGAGGGTGGGGTGACTTGAGAGAATAGCATTGAAACATGTATATTATCATATGTGAAACAGATCGCCAGTCCAGGTTCAATGCATGAGACAGGGTAGTCAGGGATGGTGCACTGAGATGGCCCTGAGGGATGGGGAACACATGTACACCCATGGCTGATTCATGTCAATGTATGGCAAAACCCACTGCAATATTGTAAAGTAATTAACCTCCAATTAAAATAAATAAATTTAAAACAAATAATAAGTAAGGTAGAGTGATGTTGCCTACAAGGGGGCAGGGTGCTGGTTGTTGGAGTTAGTAAGTGGCTTAAGAACAAATTGATAAGAGGCAACAAACCAGATGTTCCATGAAAGTGGAGTGAAGATTTGATCCAGGGGTAGGTTTGTAATTTTAGGAGAAGAGTGACAAGGATTTGGGCCAAAACATTCTGCAGGTCTAACTGCCAAAGTGGCAAACATTATCCCCAGAAGTCCAATCGTCTTTGAAGGGATTGCACCAACAGATGGACTTCTAGCAGGCACTGTGTGCCTGTCTCCCACCTTAGCGGGTTCACTGAGAGATGCCATTGTTGCACATGTTGTAGGAAACATGGAAGATGCAGGCCTGAATATCTAGAGGGACTGGATATTATGCAGTATTTCTCTCCCAAGGGCCAACTATTTTCTGAGTTGTCCCTCCAGAATATTGTAGAGGCAACATCGTGGGCCCAGACGGGGCTCAGAAAAAGAGCATAAAACAGGAGGGAAGGGGGCAGGGCACAACTTTTGAAAAAATTGACATAGCCCAAGGGCATAACATAAACCGATTAAAGATTAAAATCAGATGGGTCCAAGATGACAAATCAAATTCAACTAAATCTTGATCCTCAATCTGCAAGCTAAATGACACACCCAGAAGCACTAGGACAGTTCCAAGGCACTGTTAAAAGACCCAGGAGTGAGTGGTTCCCTAATTGTTGGAATGATCCTCCCACTCATTAGCATATGAAATCACCCAGCTTGCCAATACTAACCATACCACATTCTATGTCCACTGCACTTGCCCTATGTGATGGCTCACACTCTTGGAGTGTGTTTCTCTCTGAATCTGAACAAATCTACCTCCTACCTATCGCTATGTCTCTCACTGAATTTTTTTCAATGAGACATCAAGAACCTGAGCTTCATTAGGTCCTGAAATCAGGCACTGTGAGTTTTGGCTGGGCTCAAGTCCCAGTCAGATACGACTGAATGATTAAGCATAGCACAGAGTTCCTGCAACATGGATTTGAGTCCCAATCGTAGGTAAACAGTTTCAAGCACAACTTTCAGAAACAGAAAGATGATGACCTGCCCAATACTTCATAAATAGTGGCATAGACGGAGAGAAGAGCTGAAGGATGAGAGGAAAAAGCAGTGGGAAAAAAGTGCCAAGGAATCCCCTTCATAACCTGCCAGAAAATCTGTTAAATACCTGACCTGTGCTCACAGTTTTCATTGGACAGATCCTTGACACAAAGAAGATTAAGGACAGAAGAACCCCTACCAACTTGGGCAACAGCCACTAGAACACAGAGGATAGTGGAGCCTTCAGGACACACTGGGGAGTAGCCTCTTTCAGTTCAGTTCAGTTCAGTTCAGTCACCCGGTTGTGTCCAACTCTTTGCGACCCCTTGAATCACAGCACGCCAGGCCTCCCTCTCCATCACCAGCTCCCAGAGTTCACTCAGATTCATGTCCATCGAGCCAGTGATGCCATCCAGCCATCTCATCCTCTGTCGTCCCCTTCTCTTCCTGCCCCCAATCCCTGCCAGAATCAAAGTCTTTTCCAAGAGTCAACTCTTCGCATGAGGTGGCCAAAGTACTGGAGTTTCAGCTTTAGAATCCCTCAGTTCCACCCACTACTGCTTGCTTGTTCACAGGGGGTTCAAGGACACAAGAAACAAGAGATTGTAAAGGGATTAAGATAGTGTTAGCCATCTGTCCTTCCAGCCATAAGGGTGAGGACTTCCTACCCCAACTGGAGTTCTTCTGGATTCTAAGACAGCCCTGTCAGCTTTCTGCCGAGTTTGTTTTTGCTGTCCAGTTTCCAGCAAGCTGGGCTTCTTGTCACTTCCCCTGCACTGGGTTTTTTTGACATTCAGTTTCCACCATGGGAGCTTTCATCGAGTTGGGCTTCTGCTGTGCTTGGCCTCTGCCTTGTGGGGGCCAAACTGAGGTTGTTCCAGGCAGGTTAAATCAGAGTCATGGCACCATATATGTTGAGGGAGTGTGTAATTTCCTCAGTTCTGTCTTGCTGCAGCAAAAATTTGAAACAACAGATGGGCCAGTGTTATAGCTCAGTTTTATTTAGAAAGCAAAGTAAAATACATCCTTGAAGGGTGAGGGTGGGCCTACCCAAAAGACAGGAAGAGAAGAGAAGCCAGAAGCTCAATTTTGGCGCTTCTTTTTATGTTGTATTCCTCCTCCCCCTGAGCCTGCCATATGTAAACTGGGCTAGCCAGAAGGGTTCTTTGCTTTGCCCGATGTCCTCACTCAGGTGCTTGGACTTTCCTTTGTTCTATTTTCATGGGCTTTTCCATTCTTTGTCTTTTAGCTAGGAGAAGGCAATGGCACCCCACTCCAGTACTCTCGCCTGGAAAATCCCATGGATGGAGGAGCCTGGTAGGCTGCAGTCCATGGGGAGTTCGGGCACGACTGAGCAACTTCACTTTCACTTTTCACTTTCATGCATTGGAGAAGGAAATGGCAACCCACTCCTGTGTTCTCGCCTGGAGACTCCCAGGGATGGTGGAGCCTGGTGGGCTGCTGTCTATGGGGTCGCACAGAGGCTGACAAGACTGAAGCGACTTAGGAGCAGCAGCAGCAGCAGCAGCAGCAGTCTTTTAGCTACCGCCATTCTGGACTCCTTCTTCCTATTCTAACTACCTAACAATGGGAACTAAGATTTTACATGCTGCATGGCCAAATAACAAACAAACAAACAAAAATACACCAAATGCAATTCCACAGTAAACAAAAGATTTTTTTTTAATTTTTTAAAAAAGGGATTTTCACTCACAGAATTTACAGATAATCTACATACAAAAAAGCACTAAACAACAAACTTAAAAGCATGACAACTGTCTACCTTATTACTTTATTTTAAAGGGACTACATTACAGGAAAACGTTGGGGGAAGATGGTAGTAAATAAATATACTAGGTCTTTTCAATCCCAGAACATTTGTTAATCTATAGAAAATTTTATTTGAAAAAAATCAATGTTTTTATCATCATGGTCTCAAAACATACCTCCTCCCATATATTGGTGTTTAAAATATTGCAAAGTATAAAATGGTTTAAAATGTAAGTGTAATATATATATATATACACATATATATACATAAATGTAATATTTTATATATATATGTATATATATATGTATATATATATATATATGGCTGAGCTCAAAAGAATTGATGCTTTTGAATTGTGGTGCCAGGGAAGACTCTTGAGAGTCCTTGGATAGCAAGGAGATCAAACCAGTCAATCCTAAAGAAAATCAGTCCTGAATATTCATTGGAAGGACTGATGCTTGAAGCTGAAGCTCCAATATTCTAGCCACTAGGGGCAAAGAGCTGACTCATTAGAAAAGACCCTGATGCTGGGAAAGACTGAGGGCTGGAAGAGAAGGGGATGACAGAGAATGAGATGGTTGGATGGCATCATTGACTCAATGGACATGAGCTTGAGCAAACTCTGGGAGATAGTGAAGGACATCAAAGCCTAGCATGCTGCAGTTCATGGAGTTGCGAAGAGTCAGTCATGACTAAGCAACTGAACAACATAAAAGTAAGAAATGTATACAATTAATATATTAGATATCATTTAATTCTCTATATTTAAATAAATATTAATTGTACTTTAATATACTTTTTAATATTCTGTGTTGTTTTCCAGAAGAGTTTTTCTTAAACAACTGAAATCTTTTGGTTTCTTAAAAAAAATCTAAATTGATATTATTCCTAGAAAATTTTGAGTGTGGCTGATTTTTTTAATAAATAAACGGTAACTGTGTTTAGTAGATAACTTTAAAGTTTGGGATTTTATTTCTTTTCTTTAAAATGACTAGTGTCCTTTTTTTGTTTTTGTTCTTTTGCAACAGTGTTAATTAATTTTCAAAAACTTTCTTGTTATTTATTTTAATTTTTAATTTAGTACCCTTGTATATATACATTCACCCATGTCTGGGACTTTAGAATAATTATGAAATACTTTATGTTACCAATGTGTTTTGTCTATGTTCTGAGTATTAGAATTACATGCTGTGGAATGAATCATTAGAGTCTAGAAGAAGGATTCAATGGATGAAACAAAAATAAAAGGAAAATTTCCTAGGTTCTCTTTTTCTTTCTATTCCTAAAATAATTGTTTGATATTTGACCTCTGACCAGGAAATAGCCACTCCACTCTGTTCAGAGATGCCTAATAAATCTTTCAGTTCAGTTCAGTCCCTCAGTCATGTCCTACTCTTTGCGACTCCGTGGACTGCAGCATGCCAGGCTTCCCTGTCCATCACCAACTCCTGGAGCTTGCTCAAACTTAGGTCCATTGAGTTGGTGATGCCATTCAACCATCTCATCCTGTTGTCCCCTTTTCTTCCTGTCTTCAATCTTTTCCAGCATCAGGGTCTTTTCTAAGTCAGTTCTTTGCATCAGGTGGCCAAAGTATTGGAGTTTCAGCTTCAGCATCAGTCCTTCCAAATATTCAGGACTGATTTTCTTTAGGATGGACTGGTTGGATCTCCTTCCAGTCCCAGGGACTCTCAAGAATCTTCTCCAACACCATAGTTCAAAGCATCAATTCTTCAGCGCTCAGCTTTCTTTATGGTCCAACTCTCACATCCATACATGAGTACTGGAAAAACCATAGCTTTGACTAAATAGACCTTTGTCAGCAAAGTAATGTCTCTGCTTTTTAATATGCTGTCTAGGTTGGTCATAGCTTTTCTTCCAAGGAGCAAGCATCTTTTAATTTCATGGCTGCAGTGATTTTGGAGCCCCCCCAAATAAAGTCTGTCACTGTTTCCATTGTTTACCCATCTATTTGCCATGAAGTGATGGGACCAGATGCCATGATCTTAGTTTTCTGAATATTGAGTTTTCAGACAGCTTTTTCACTCTCCTCTTTCACTTTCATCAAGAGACCCTTTAGTTCCTCTTCACTTTCTGCCATAAGAGTAGTGTCATCTGCATATCTGAGGCTATTGACATTTCTCCCAGCAATCTTGGTTCCAGCTTGTGCCTTAGCCAGCCTGGCATTTTGCATGTTGTACTCCGCATATAAATTAAATAAGCAGGGTGACAATATACAGCTTTGACATACTCCTTTCCCAATTTGGAACCAGTCTGTTGTTCCATGTCTGGCTTTAACTGTTGTTTCTTGACCTGCATACAGATTTCTCAGGAGACAGATAAGGTGGTCTGGTCTTCCCATCTCTTGAAGAATTTTCCACAGTTTGTTGTGATCCACACAGTCAAAGGCTTTAGCGTAGTCTATGAAGCACAAATTATTCTGAAATTATCTTGCTTTTTCTATGATCCAGTAAGTGTGCTCTTTGTTTAAGACCTACTTGATGTCCAGAAAGCTTGTAGAGTCTTTCATTATGTTTTCCCAGAAAAGACATGACATTTTTCATGAAAAAGAGAAATCCCAGTCTTCAAAGATTTAACCTGGGTTTCAGACATGGCACTCACATTGTTTTGGTGAGCTCAAATCTTATTCATGTAGTTTCCTGATGAGAATAATGCTTTTTTATGCTTTTTCTGTTTCTTAAGTCACCATGTCAGTAACTCTAAAGTCAAAACATTAAAGACGATTTAAAAGTATGAAAAATTAAATACAATAATAATTTTATAGGGTCTTACAATGAAAGAATTCTCAAGAGTGATTAGGAAGCTGCATCTATAGAATTTTATTGAAAAATTTTTAATGTATTACATTCAAGTTCTTGATCATTTCTGCTCCTGCAATATAATAAAAGTTTAAGTAATTGAAATCTAGACAGCTTAAATTATAAATTAATCTTAAAATTTGGTTATGCTATTCATTCTGTTCTCATTTATGCAGAGGCAAGCTTATAATTAGTTTAGCAAATTTCCCCTTTATATCAGTCTACTTATTAATTACCTCATAATGTTTCTCCTTTGGAACAACTCACTTTATAATTCCTCAGCAGTAAGAGTCAGAAATATACCAACAATTATTATTATATAAATGTCTATCTTAATTATGATAGTAATAAGGGTATTAATTTCTATATTTGGCATATACTATTTGCTAGGTCTTGAGCTAGATTTGTTAACTCTATTAAGTTATTTGATCCTTACCAAAATCCTATGAATGGACTACTGCTATTATTTTCCTTTTACAGTTGTAAAATCTGCGTGTTAGAAAGTTTAAATTGATCATTCTTAATTTTATGGGACAATATTAGAATTGAAACATAAATTCTGGCATGTTCACTTCAGATAACAAATTCATAAATATTATTCTATCATCTTCAATAGGCCAATAATGTGACATACAAAAGTGATTTATTCAGTAATGTCTTCACTATATCAGGATATATTATTTGACTCCTTGTTTCTCTTTATTGTATGATACACTGGTGAGTTACATATATCTTGGGCTAAATGGTGTGATAGAAAACATTCAGTTCAGAAATCAGTCTTTCCTGATATTCCTTCATCTTTCCAAGATTTATTCTTTTTTGCATCTTTGGAAAATAATATGGATCCTTCAACTATTGGAGAGGATGACATGAGACAATATTATCTATGCATTGTATGTACATACTGATTACATTAAGTAGCTAATCTATATGACATAAAGTCCAAGTTATCTGGAATAAAGAACAGGAAAATGGGAAACATTATATATATTAATAAAATCTTACAATTTGTTTTCTGACTCATCTCTACTTTCCATGTTTCTTCAGCCTTATTCTATAAACTTCCATTAAGAACTCAAATCATTATTATTGATAGTAAATTGCCAGTATTTTGCCTCTTCTCCCTGAACAAATGAGTGGATGCTTTCCTTATCCTGCTGGGGCTCTGATACTCTACTTGGGGCAACAACATTTTCCTTCATCACTACTAGACATAAGCCAGCCTCATGTTGTCCCAAATCTAGTGATCTTAGGACTTTTTTGCTCACAGGAGAATGGAAAGGAAAAGAAGATAAAAGAGAGTATCTTTCTAAATACAATTGAATAAATAAATACATAGTAGTAGTGCCAGGCATTCAGTTGTGCCTGACTTTGCAATCCCATGGTCTGTAGCCTGCCAGACTCCTCTATCCATGGAATTCTCCAGGCAAGAATACTGGGTAACAATTCCCTTATCCAGGGGGTCGATCTTCCCAACCGAGGGACTGCACCTGGGTCTCCTGCATTGCAGACAGATTCTTGACCTTCTGAGCCACCAGGGAAGCCCATATAGCTAAATAGATTCTGGTACATAAACAGAAAGTGATATGTTTGTTTGCATTAAAGCATGCTTGACTAATAACTCAATACCTTCCTGAACTACCTGCATTTCATCAGAGAAGAAAAACTTTTCTTAAAAAGAAATGAATATCTAACAATGAAGTCCATTAATTAGAAAACTGACAGAACTTTTTTCCAATGAATATATATTCTTTGAAAGGAATTTGTTAGATGTTTGGTATATGGGAACTTCAGGTTTCCTGTACATTAAATCCTTAAGGCAGCCATCTGTTTTCTTACATAAAATATGATTCTCACTAAAAACCCTATAACAAGACTTAGGAGTCTGGTGAAATAAGAATTACGTACATAAAAGAAGTAAAATACAGGAGTATTTCAAGGTACAATAGTCTATAGGGTTTCAGATAACTATCCTGATATCTAGGCATTGTTCTAAACAATTTACACATACTAATTTAATTTGCATCACAATATTAGTAAATAGGTTACTTTCTCATGATACAAGTGAAGAAACTGAAACACAGATATTATTAAAACTGCTCAAGAATTAAATCGCCAGTCTATGTCTGACGCAGGATACAGCATGCTTGGGGCTGGTGAATGGGGATGACCCAGAGAGATGTTATGGGGAGGGAGGTGGGAGGGGGGTTCATGTTTGGGAATGCATGTAAGAATTAAAGATTTTAAAATTTAAAAAATAAAAAACTTAAAAAAAAATAATAAAATAAAATAAAACTGCTCTCAAGTTGTATACAGCTGGCAGAGCCTAGGCACCCATCATTGGTAACCACTACACAACACTGCTTTTTGATAAGTCAGCAGACAATGCTTATTGTTATGTGCAGGATCAGAAACTTCTCTGATATCCCAGTGTCTTTTAATATTAGCAAAGCATGTGAAAGAAACCTACAGGAATTATCATAAATGGCAGTTTTGTTATCAAACTTTAGAGTTTTCACCCTTGAATCATCAGAAGTGCACTTATCTGTGAACAGGGAAAATAGACCTTTACTTTTATCTGTCCTTTTAAGGCAATAAGTGTGATAACATTTTTTTTTTTTCCACTAGGGCAGCTTGCTTATTTCTGACTTTCCTTATTTTTTATAAAATAAGTTAAAACTTAGCAGATGTTTTTCCACTGACAACATAGCTAATTTTATCACTTTTCAGCAGAAAGGTGTGTGAATAGCAATGGGTCAACCTAGATAAACTCTGAATAAACAATCCCTTTCTAGACAAAGCTCCTTGTTTAAATTACTTCTGAATCTTTTTATTCTCCAAACCTTTTGATTTTTGAGTTAATCAAATTTTCTGAACTGATTCAGAAAATATTTTTCATTAAAAATATAAAGAAGAAACATAATATTTTCACTTATATGTCTTTTTCCCTTTAATGCTCTCAACAATCACAAGTCTATATTAAATAATATTTTAGTAGACAATGTAACATAAGGAACCAGAGTGTATTTTTAATAAATATCATTATAATATAATGAATAAAACTATTATGATATAATTATTATACAAGTTTTCCACCTTGTAGTATTCTTGAGAATTTTTTTAACATCTCTATCTATTTTTATTGCATTTAAAGCCTTTCATCAGCATCAAAATGCATTATAAACCTCATTTCTACATAGTAGTAAGCTGTGAAGTTTCAGTGTTTAAGAAAATGTGATAACGTCTCTTAAAAAGATAATATTGCTCTTTCTATACTGCATCTCATCAGAGTGTCTCAAGGCAATTAACTATAAATGGGAAGACACTGTTCTCAGGGAAAGTTTTTTTCACAGTTAGAAACAGGAACATCCATTTCACAGTTGGAAGTATTGGCAGAATGAGATTAGATAAGTTCCTAGAAGTCTATGTTTTGCTAAGAATAGTCTTTGCATTTTATAGATTTATTCAAGTTCTAATCACTAAATAATTCTTCCTCCTTTTCTGTATAATTCAGTCCACAAACTGATGTTTCTATGCACCATTTTACAGTGCAATACAAAATTTAAGAATATCAGTGCAGTGTAATGCATTCAGCTGAACCTTGGACAAAGATTTAAGAAAAAGAATTTCTAGTGTTTTCTCAACAATTTTTAAATAATGTAACTAAGTATTTTGCATTTTAAAATCTTGATTTGAAACACCAAGTTATTGATTTGATTTCCTTGCCATGGTGAAAGGGTTTTTAGGAAAACAAGCAGAATAAAAGAATACTAATTGAAACCACAATTATTACATATACAACATGATGATGAATATGATGAATATAACAATGATGATAAATGAAGCAATATATTTGATAATAACTGACAAATTCCCTTCAATACATAACCATTAAAATGTTATTTATAATTTATAGCTATTGTGTTAAAAGCCCAAAGAATCACTGCATTTTGCTTTCTTTAAATTATATGATGATTCATTTTATATGCAATTTTAGTAAAAACATGGCACCTTTAATTATTTTTGAAACATAAAAAATATTGTAGCATGAACTAAATCCTCTTAATAATTATAAGAATGATTTTTTGATGAAGATATACAAATGTGTTATGTGTAGACCCATAACATTTCATAATTTTATCATCAATTTCACATTATTTCCCCAAATAGGTTCAGAGTTATTTGGAGTAGAACCATCCATATAAACGTGGTACATGGCTGCCAATAACACCAGCATCATGACTTTTAAGATCTCTGTATGGTTACCATGAGTCCAGTTTTCACAGTTTAACCAAGGAAAACCCGTCTCTATCCCAAAACCAGTTTAAAAATAAGTGAGCTAAGTTAAAAACAGAGACATTACTTTGCCAACAAAGGTCCATATAGTCAAAGCTATGGTCCTTTCAGTAGTCATGTATGGATGTGAGAGTTGGACTATACAGAAAGCTGAGCACCAAAGAATTGATACTTTTGAACGGTGGTGTTGGAAAAGACTCTTGAGAGTCCCTTGGGCCATAAGGAGATCAAACCAGTCAATTCTAAAGGAAATCAGTCCTGAATATTCATTGGAAGTACTAATGCTGAAGCTGAAGCTCCAATACTTTGGCCACCAGATGTGAAGAAAAGACTTGTTAGAAAAGACCCTGATGCTGGGAAAGATTGAGTGCAGGAGGAGAAGGAGATGATGACAGAAGATGAGTTGGTAGGATGGCATTACCTACTTGATGAACATGAGTTTGAGCAAGTTCCAGGAGTTGGTGACACACAGGGAAGCCTGGTGTGCTGCAGTCCATGGGGTCACAAAGAGTTGGACACAACTGAGCGACTGAACTGACTGACTGACTGAAGTTGAATGGAAAAGAAGACAGGGAAGCTTTTTCTTCTCTGCTACATTTTCACTTCTTTTAGCTTAAATATAAAAAATATTAAACTGAACTTATAAATGAATCTCAAGTTCATTCATTCCTCTGTTTTTCTACTGCCTTTTGATCATTCGCTGTCATGTCCAACTGCGACTCCATGGACTGCAGCATAATAGCCTTCCCTGTCCTTCACTATCTCCCAGAGTTTGCTCAGATTCATGTTCATTGAATCATGGTGCTATCCAACCATCTCGTCCTCTGCTGTCCCCCTCTCCTTTTGCCTTCAGTCTTTCCCACCATCAGAGTCTTTTCTACTGTCTATACACTAATAATTTAAGATTGTCTTGTATCAAGACAGTTGCTAAGTTTATACTTTCTCTCTTGCCATCTCTAATCCTTAGCCCAGCTTAATCATAAGCTTCATTATGATGAAATTTCTTAAATAACAAAAATGACAAAATCTCAACAAATATTTGTATATAGGACAAATATTCTCTGAGAATGTCACTCTTCTCTCAAATTTCTCTAAATTATAAAGTGCTTTTATTTCATAGCACATTTTGTATGCTAAATACCTCTCCATCCAAATATTTGCCATTGCACTCCTATTCATTCTGCAAATCTTTACTGAATAGTCAGTTTTTGGACTTCTCTAAACCTTTGCTGACAATTGCATGCCAAACAGAACCTCTCTAATTTATTTCAAAGCAATATTTCTTTCCCTATAGCTGCTACCACATTAATTTGTGAAGCTATTATTTAATATTTTTCTTATTTATTAGATTATAAGAGTTTTTTTTAGAATAGGTCTGGTGAATATATCATGTTCCAGAATATGCTAGTTTTTTTGGTGATATGTGAAATTCAGTTGGAGACTGAGGAAGAGACATGCAAATTATTTCAAAAAGGGGTTTGAGTGGAACAATAGTGACTCCATGCCATGAACTTAGTAGTATAATTTACAAAAATCTCTGCTTTTCTGTTCCAATTCTATAAATCATTTTTTCAGATCTCAACAATGCCTAAAATAAAATTTTTATATCTACAATTTATGGCATATTAGCATGACCAGAAAGTTGAAAATATAATACTGTAATAATAATTGTAAATAATCTTTTTAATACAAAACTATATTTTCTCTTTAGTCAACATATTAGACATTTTCCTATGATTCCTCTTTTCTACAGAAAGGCTGTCAACTGTAATGCAGATCAGTACTGAAGGTAGAGAAAACCATGATTTTCCTTTATTTTAGTAGGACTAAAAAGTCTTGTCACAAACTCCTTTTATGCAAATACTAATGACATACAACATATAGTAGATGAGAAAAAGTAGATATTAAAAACATTTAAAACCAAAAATAAAAGTGTTCATCCACTGTCCTTTATAAAAAAAAAAAGGTATTTCAGTTTGCTTACATTTCTTGGAATTAAAAAATATATAAATACTAATAACTTATAAGACAAATATAATAATTTTATCTTAAATAACTGGTCTAAGATCTATTAATAAAATGTTATCTATATAAAGATTAGTTCTATAGATTTAACTTGAAGCTGTAAATGGCTTTTAATTTATGCTGTTTGCAACATAAAAATCTACTTACAGTGCTGAAGAGTAAAGCTAATTAAGCTATAAGTTAAAGCAGTTCAAGTAAAAGGTAGCCTAAGACACAGTTTTATATGAAACACTGAACTTTGTTGCTGAATATACGAGCAGGTTCAGAAAAGTAAGTCTGTATGAAATTATGATAATATATTTTGATTTCTTGATTTCTTTTGTAAGATCATATGTGCATAAAAGTACTGATTTGGAAAGTAACAGTAAACAAAAAATTTCTCTATATTGTAAAAAAAGTCCTTGATTTTTTTTTTCTGTATCTAATTCTGGATCAAGTTGAGAAAAGGACAGAAATTTTGCTTACACAAACAGACATATTAAACACTTTTTCATTTTAATTTGATATGCAAATATCTCTGTATCCTTTTATCTGGTAACTCTACACCTCCTTTGAATGATTAGCCTACAGCTAATAAAGTTCTTTTCTCCATCAAGTTCTTAAGATGAGAAAAAATTCATAGGAGGGGTCCATCTTCCAGATATACCCTTGTGTTAAAGAGGGGAAAATGCAGTGATTTGGATAACTTGAGTCTTTGCCAGTATCATTTCTTACTTTTAAGCCAAAGCAGCAGTGAAAATATTTTAGTTTTCTGTAGCCCATGTGGTTTTCCAAAGGCTTATTTATGTTTTAAATCAGAGCATTCTGTCACTAGATGTCAAAAACATATTCTCCAGGGTGTTGTAAGTTAAGTAACTCATATATGATTATAGAAAGTCTATTAAAGCAGGCAGGTTTCCGTAATCATTATTCATCTTCAAATATTCAGTTGAAATTGGCTTATCATTACTCAAAAGTTATCCTGGAATTGTCCTTGAAGCACAAAATCCTGGTTGAAAACTCTTCTAAGTTACTAGGTGGGCTTTCCTGGTGGCATCCCTGGTAAAGAATCTGCCTGCTAGGCAGGAGACCCAGGTTCAATCCCTGGGTCAAGAAAATCCCCTGAAGGGAATGGCTACCCACTCCAGCATTCTTGTATGGAGAAATCCATGGACAGAGGAGCCTGGCAGGGGAGCTAGAGTCTGTGGGGTTGCAGAGTTGAACATGACTGACCTACTAATGAACGCACACAGGTGGCTCAGTGTCAAGAATTTGCTTGCCAATGAAGGAGACACAGAGGATGCAGGAGATGCAGGTTTGATCCCTGGGTGGAGAAGATTCCCTTATGGGGTAAATTGCAACCCACTCCAGTATTTCTTGCCTGGAAAATTCCAGGGACAGAAGGGCCTGGTGGGCTGCAGTCCATGGCATCACAAAGAGTCAGATACAACTGAGCTACTGAGCATGAGCATGAACATGAGTGACTAACATTTTCACTTATTTATCACAGATTTCCAAGCTTTTTTTTCAGGTTTACTCTCATTTTAAAAAAAAAAAAAGGCAAAAAGAAGCATTCTTGTGGTTTGTGTAATGAAATTATCCACAGTATCATCCAGAAATTTATATAAATAGACATACAGATACATATATATTTCCAAGAATGCTGACACCAATTCTCTGTGAAAAAAGCAATTTATTAGTTTATATTAATGGAGGAACTTTCTTTTTTCCCTCCCTGTCTCCTTTCCTTTCTTTTTCCTCCATTCCTCTCTTTCTTTTGTAGCATAATCTAGCCTTAAGTGAGCCACTGCTGACACAACATAATTACAGATTCTGACCTATTTTCTCTATGATATTTCCTTCTTTTTTGATTCCTGATATGAAGAAAACAATTTAAATAAACCTCATAGTGTTAGTTTTGGACAACTTGCTGCCCTAGGAAAAGTTTTCTATATTTCTTAATATTTATAAATCATACAAATGCTACATTGTAATATTTATTGATGAAATCTCTTGACTCATCAACCTAAATAAGGGAGCTATTGTTTACTTTATTACTCAAAACTTCTTCAGAATAATGAGACATGTTATTGACACAAACATTTATCATGCTGTTTGAGAGTAGAAACTTTTCATCTTGTCCTCAACTTTTGTTTGCTATAATTTTATATTCTTTATTGTTAGATTCTCACCAACTGTGTGATTTATCTTTTTCTGTGTAATAAGTTTTGCCAATAAATGTATTTCCTGAGATGCTTCACTGAATGTGATATTTTTCAACAATGAAGTTATATTTTTTTGATATTATAAAAATAAAATAAAAAATTTTATTTAAAAATAATCAGTACATTTGCTTCTCAAATGACTGAGATTTTAGATAAGTGTATTTTCACTTTTGCAAAATAGAAAATGATAGCTTAGATTTTGAGCATGCATAAAATTCACAAATCATTAGCTTTCATTGTAAAGATCCATTTCTATATGTTTCCCTTTTTGCTCTACAGCAAACTCAGAAGACTAGTTTTTCACCACTAATCGCATCAGAATTTTCTGTAGACTTAAGCTTACAGATAATTAGAACCTTACAAACTTCCTCTTCTAAAATGAATCTCATCTTCAAACATTGCAACATTGAACCATCAGATGCACTTTCAAAACACAAAAGTAATCAAATACAAAGTAGAAGGGCATTAACATTACATAAAATTAAGTGAGAAAACCACATACATGTAAGAGTTTTAACCTATAGTACATGCCTAACCTCTGCAAGTCACACTTTCCAACATTTATTAACAGCAGAGCACTATGGGGGAACTGAATTGAGGAATATAAAAAGAGTTACCTTTTACAATGAAACTATATCTTCAATTTTCTATGACCCCAGTAGAGTTTGTTTGCTCTTGTGAGTTAGTTGATGGCAAATAAAAGAGGTCAGGGGAGGTAAATCAGAAGGAAGGGCATGACACCATCAGCCAATTTGTTTTCCCCTCTGTTCAAGAGAAACTTTTTTCTAAAAATCAGCTTCCATCTCTTTCTCAGGTCAAATTCTGAGAACTGACTCAACAAATGAACATGGTCCATATTTACTGTGCACTGCCAAAGGAAACTGAAAGACTTCGATCAAAATTGTTTACAAGCCTACTTAGTCAAAGTCCACTAGGACAAACTCTAGCACTTAGCAGTATGTAAAACTAAAAAAATGAAGATCATGGCATCAGATCCCATCACTTCATGGGAAATAGATGGGGAAACAGTGGAAACAGGATCAAACTTTATTTTGGGGGGCTCCAAAATCACTACAGATGGTGCCTGCAACCATGAAATTAAAAGACACTTGCTCCTTGGAAGGAAAGTTATGACCAACCTAGATAGCATATTCAAAAGCTGAGAGATTACTTTGCCGACTAAGGTCCATCTAGTCAAGGCTATGGTTTTTCCTGTGGTCATGTATGGATGTGAGTGTTGGACTGTGAAGAAGCCTGAGCACCTAAAAATTGATGCTTTTGAACTGTGGTGTTGGCGAAGACTCTTTAGGGTCCCTTGGACTGCAAGGAGATCCAACCAGTCCATTCTGAAGGAGATCAGCCCTGGGATTTCTTTGGAAGGAATGATGCTAAAGCTGAAACTCCAGTACTTTGGCCACCTCATGCAAAGAGTTGACTCATTGGAAAAGACTTTGATGCTGGGAGGGACTGGGGGCAGGAAGAGAAGGGGACGACAGAGGATGAGATGGCTGGATGGCATCACTGACTCGATGGACATGAATCTCAGTGAACTCCAGGAGTTGGTGATGGACAGGGAGGCCTGGCGTGCTGCGATTCATGGGGTCGCAGAGTCAGACACGACTGAGCAACTGAACTGAACTGAACTGAAAACTAGAAAAATATATTTTTTTTCAGTCATTATCTATCAGAATCTCTAGCTAAAACTCATGTGATTTGTGCAATATCCTCATGAGAAATCCTACTGTAAATAACAGTGTTTAAAAGAGACTGAATATATTCAGTGAGCAGAAATCTTTCTAATACTCTAAACTGTCTTTGTAGGCATCTCCCATATCCACGTGTAGGAAGGAGAGGTCAGACTCACTGAATATCTGAACTTGAATGTGTTTCTCTAGGTCACACTATTCACAGGCCAATTGCTCATTAATCCTAAGATTATGATATTTGTAATTAAGCCCTTTAATTCTCAATTTACCAAAGAATCTATCTACAAAATTATTTCTCATTCCTTTGGCATCATTTTTCTTTCTTTCTCAAGACATTATTTCTAATAATATACAAACATATTTTATTTATCTAAGCTCTAATGAGGATTTCCTTTGTAGTTCAGCTGGTAAAGAATCCACCTGTAATGCAGGAGACCCCAGTTTGATTCCTAGGTTGAAAAGATCCCCTGGAAAAGGGATAGGCTACCCACTCCAGTATTCTTGGGCTTTCCTGGTGGTTCAGACAGTAAAGAATCCACTTTCAATTAGGGAGACCTGGGTTCAATCCCTGGGTTGGGGAGATCCCCCTGGAGGAGGGCATGGCAACCCACTCCAGTATTCTTGCCTGGAGAATCCCCATGGACAGAGGAGCCTGGCAGGCTACAGCCCATGGGGTCACAGAGTCGGGCAGGACTGAGCAACTAAGCATACCACACAAGCTCTAATAAATAATAACAACAATCTCTCTGACCCTATATGCAACTATAGCTACTTTCCAGTTTTCTCCTAAAAAAAAAAAAGAATCAAACATTTCATACTTTATGACTATGCTTCCTCAAGATTAATTTCAAATTCCAATGCTATATGGCTTATATCTTGATTCTGTCACTGAAAATTGTTTTTGTATTACTAATTATTTCCCTTTTGCTCAAAACAATGCATACTTCTCTGTCCATGTCTTAACTCCCAGTAGTGTTAGAAATGACTGTCTACTCCTTCACCAAGAAATACATATTTTCTTTTGTATTTTGTGGAATCAATCAAAATATTGCATTCTTCCCAATTCATTGGCTATTTATTTTAAACAAATTTCCTGGCTACTCTTAGTCTATTCTATCTCAAGATTCATTCTTTGGTGCTCTTCTGTACACTTTCCATTGTTCTCTCTCTTGCTAGAAATCTCTCATTCTCATGGCCTGAATACTACCTAAAAAATCAGATGTTTATATTATGTGTTGGATTTTTTTTTTAAATAGCCAACTCAATAATATTACTATTCTTTCCTTTGGGTTCAAATACTATTTCCCAGAATACTTTTCTCTGTATGGTTTTGTATTAGTTAGCTGATGAGGAAAATTTCTGCAAGTTTTAGAATGTGGAAGTGAAGTAGAGGACATCAGCATTTTCAGAGTGGCTGGAGTCCCTTGCATGGGTTGCAGGCTCATGTGAACCATGACATTGCCAACAAAGGCTGCTAAGATCTCAAAGATTTCTGGTAACTTCAGAAGGTTCTAGAGAAACCTTGAAAACCAGTCTTTTCAGGGCTTCAAGTTGAGATCTTTAGTGTCAACTCCTTTGACCATCAGATGCAATTTTAAAATTCTATGAGAATTATAAGCATAATAGAGCCAATGCCATATTCTTTATAAAGAGTAACTCCTTTCCTTTGTAAAGTCATTCTGCTTCATCATGAATTTTGGCCTTTCCATCACATTTCATAATGTATATTTCTACAAGTATTATTGCTTCTAACTCTAAAGTTGATCTTCACTCAGTGCAACTGCCTCCATCTTTCCTGCAACCACCTTAGTTGAAGATAACTCTGCTACTGCTAAGTCACGTCAGTCATGTCCGACTCTGTGCGACCCCAGAGACGGCAGCCCACCAGGCTCCCCCGTCCCTGGGATTCTCCAGGCAAGAACGCTGGAGTGGGTTGCCATTTCCTTCCCCAATGCATGAAAGTGGAATGTGAAAGGGAAGTCGCTCAGTCGTGTCCGACTCCTAGCGACCCCATGGACTGCAGCCTACCAGGCTCTTCCATCCATAGGATTTTCCAGGCAAGAGTACTGGAGTGGGGTGCCATTGCCTTCTCTGGAAGATAACTCTAGGTAAACTAAATTCCTCATTTCCGCTTTTGTGTGTGTGTTTAAAACTTCAAAAAATTTTTCTACTAGAGTTGTTTTACAATGTTATCTTAGTTTCTACTGTATAACAAAGTGAATGAGCTATACTTATACACACATACATGTCCTCTTTATTGGATTTCCTTCCCATTTAGGTCACCACATAGCATTGAGTAGATTCCTTGAATTCATTAGGGCGTCCCTTATAGCTCAGCTAGTAAAGAATCCACCTGCAAAGTGGGAGACCAGCGTTTGATCCCTGGGTTAAGAAGACCCCCTGGAGAAGGGAAAGGCTACCCATTCCAGTATTCTGGCCCAGAGAATTCCATGGACTGTACAGTCCTTGGAGTTGCAAAGAGTTGGTAAGCATATGATTTTACTTCATAAATATCTTGTCTCCAATTATTAATTTCTCATCTATTTTATCAATAATTTTGTATACAAACATGTATTATTCTTGATTACATTGTAGTATAAGTAAATTTTCCATTCATTTCATTTTGACACCTTTATTTAAAAACTAGCTTTAACATCATATTTTTTCTTGAAAAAAGGTCATCTGCCTTAACTGCCTCCAATTGTACTTCATATTCTTTTCTCTGGTTTCTAAGCAGGTGATACTTTTCATAATTCCACTAAAAATTCTCATATTAACCTCATAAATGCCAATGACTCATTTTGAACTTACATCTAACTCAGCCTTTAGTAACCTTGGCATAGTTGAATCTCTAGCTTCATTATTTTTTATGCTACATTTTCTCCCTAGGATAGCTCATTTTTTACATGAATTAATATATAAGCTTCATACATATTAACTCCAGAATCTCCTTTTAACACTGATATTGACTATAGTACCTTAATTATAAGCTCATATGAAATCTCCTTTTGGATACCTAAAAGGCATCTCAAAATTAACATGATATGAATAGAGTTTCTATCCAATTTTTCCTCTTATTACTAAATGTTGGATTCATCTAATCCAGTTACCCAGACTTAGATACCATCCTTGTCATTCCCCCAAATAAATCATATCAAAAGATCTTGTCCCACCAATTAAATATATTCCAACCGAATAAAATAATATATGAAGACTAGATGAAAAAACACTTTCAATGTCACTTCCGAAGTTTGATAGTTATGTATTTTACAAATCTTTAAATTTTGTCACTATTCTTACTTCAATTAAACTATACAAGTGTATAGGGAACATATTCAACAGTGAAGTGAATTAGTTTAGTCTGATATTGTGTTGATAAGAATAATGTTAAGCACAAATAAATGTAAAAGATACCTTTCAAGACTATCCAGTTGAAACTTCAACCAATGTGACCAGTAATTTTTAGCCACTATGGCTTAGTGAGCTTAGTGTTAGAGAGCCTTCTAACATTTCATAATGTGCTTAATAAACAGTGGAAAGTAAGTACAAGACTGTCCTTCCACAAATATTTTTCAATTTGTAACAAGGCAGATTATACTTCTACTTTTTAAGAGTACTCTGGAAAAATGGAAATATCCAAAACACTGTTATATTTTTAGTCACACTACCTAGCAGGGCCATCATGAGAAGAAAGAAAAATCAGGAACAAAGTAATGGGCTTGAAAAGAGTTGGAAAAGCCTTTGAGTGTGGCGATGTGGAAGCAAATCTATGGAACAGTCCAAATAGAGAAAAATACAGGAAATGAGATAGGTGCACAAGGCCACCGAAATGAACTTCCTAACTTCTCAAATGTGTAAAGAACCTGCCTTGTTTCTCAGTTTATGTTGGTGATTAAATTCACTTCTCTTGTGCCTAGCTGGCATTGCTAAATCTGATATGCCTTTCTAGGACTGATATTTCTTGGAAGAAAACTCAGTGAACTGGTTTTAACCCAAGGTAAGTAACATAATATTAAATAGTAGGAGGCATGCAAAGTTTCCAGGGGTACAGCCCCACTAGAAAGTGTGCCTGTGGATCAGCCCCACCTCCACTGTGCATGGTTGAGGCTGTTACCTCCCCAGCCCCTAACCCTGCCCTTTGGTTGGCAGACAATGAATACATTAACACAGTCTACTTTTATTAATTTATATTTATTTTTGCATCCTGAAAACTTACCTTTAAAGCATATATGTATATTTTTTTAAATTTTTTTCTTGCTCATTCCTTACCATTCCAACACCTATAGATTCAAACTGCAGATCAAATCACCTGTCAACAGAAACTGAGTGTCCACTAAGTTATTATGAGGAAAGCAGACATCCCTTATATTTTCTTGTTCTTTTACCCAAGAAGTCTTAAAGAAAACAGAAATTTGTTTATGAAATCAACTGTGAGGTAAACTCTTGATTAAATGACCAGATTTCTCAGTTCATCTTTCTTATCCTATGCTTCAGGTTTCGTGTAATTTTGGGATAGCTATTGGTTTATAGTATTGTTAGTCTCTAGTCTCAGAAAATTAAAACCATTTCCTGTTTTTAAAGTAAAAACATCTTATTAAAACACAAGTTGTTTTACTTGATGCTATAGTGACTAAGAATAAATTTTTGAATTGTCTTATAAACAGTCATTTTTTTTAGCTTTTACTATTGCTAAACAGCATACTATTTGATCAATGTAAAGCAGAGAAATTCATCACTAATTGCAATGACACTGAGAAAAAGATTTATTTGTTATATGCCGGGGTCCAGCCCCAGTGGATCCAGGGTGATTTGAAGGTGGGGACGGAGTCGGTGTCCTTGGAAATAACTTATTTAATTACAGATAGAGAGGAATTAGAAAATTAGCAGAGAAAAAGAGGTTGAATAACTTGGTTTACATGGAATACCAATCACCACCTATGTAGGCCGCAGGCATCTTCCCGTTCTCTCGAAGGAGAGGAGGCACTGAGCCCCACCCCTGTCTGATCTTAGAAGCCCAGGCAAAATTAGCAGGCTTGGTGGGTACCCATGCACCAGATGGGAATCCGGCCAGAAAATAGTAGGAGAGAAAAAGAGGCTGAATAACTTGGTTTACGTGGAATACTAATAAAATTCCAAGACAAGGAATTTGCACCGTCTACGTTGGGCCACTGGTGCCACTTGAATATCGGAAGGTGCCCCTCCTTGGGCTCCTTCTCGCATGGGCTTGAAAGCTGGGACAAGTAAGTAGACATGGTGGGCACCCACACTCCGGATGAGAATTCAGCCAGAAAAACAGAGCAAGAAAGAACGACATGGGGGAATCAGTCTTTCTGGGAACTGATCCGATTTCTTTATTTTGGGGTTTGCTTATATACCTTTTGTTACCCATAGGGATGAATACAGAGTCATGCGGGGGTCAGCAGTCCTGACCTTTATCAAAATCAGGTGCTTTACATAAAAAAAGATCTTAGGGGTTTTACATCATCTTCTGGCCATGAGGCATGCTGACATTTTACGACCCTTTCTTTCTGATAACCAAAAAACTTATTTTTTCTATGGGTGCTTTTTCTTAAACCAGGCACCACCCTCCAAATAAAGCTGCATTCCTATAGGGTGAGGGTGTAGTGAGTTACAATCAAAAAAGGAATTTATTTAACCCAAGGTTAACATGATTAATCTTAAAGGTTAATACTTATTTCTCCTATATGTTAGTTATATTCATTATAAGGGCAGGGAATATGGAGATTTAGCAGCAAACATCAGCCCAACAAATGAAAATCCTTTCACCAATGTTCCCCTTAAGATCTATTTAGTCTTAAGATAGTGATAAAGTTACATTTTTACATAGCAAGGACACAGTGATTTATAACAAAGTACAGTGATCTATTACAAAAGAGAAAATTCATTAACTCAAAAATTCTAGTACTGTTAACCTTAAAATCTACTATATTTCCTTTTCTATATTCCAAATATATTGATTAATATATTCCCAGGTGCCTAAGGATATGGAGGCCTGGAGACAATCATTGACTCAACAGTGAGAAAAGCCCTATGCTAATTAAGACTTTCAAAATACTCCAAGCTCTCTGTGCTGTTTATGGTTGAGAAGTAGTAAACAATCATGTGCATAGTGGCAGAAGTAAGGATAATCCCGTCACACAAACTAGTTTGCCAGCAGAGAGGTTTGACCTGAGACACCCTTGTCCCACCCAGGGCAGGGAATTAGCAGCAATTATTGGCACAACAAATGAAAAACCCTTCACCAATATAATTCCTAACCAACCCACTATACTGACAATTTCCAACTTCCCAAAGGAATTTGCCTTTAGTAAGTCTAAAACATCTCTGTGCCTCTCAGGTTGGGAGGCTGTGAACAGACGAACCTATACAGGTGGGCTAGATAACCTTCAGAGGAGTTCGTAAGCTGAAACACTCTTGTCATGCCCAGGAATTTTTATTGACTTGGAGCTGCACGTTTACTCCTTCTCCAAGAGAACCGGTGGGGAACAGCCCTGCATAAAGTCAGAAGTGTAGGCGAGAGCATGAAACAGTAAAGTAGATAGACTCTGGTTTGGGGGGTAAATGCTTGGGAACGGGGTTTCCTGAGGCTTGATCACGCCTTTGCGTATGCCAAGCCTCCTTCCTCATGACCTTTGCCATGGGCAGAGTTCCTCACGCTGGCTCCCGGCAGTTATATACATAGGAATTTACATACAGATGTATGTATATTTATGCATATGCATGTGTTGCTATAGCTACATCTATCCATCTATCTGTACTTATGTGTGCGTGCTCATACAGTTTTGTCCAACTCTTGCAACCCCAAGGACTATAGCCCACCAGGCTTCTCTGTCCACGGGATTTTCCAAGCAAGAATACAGGAGTGAGTTGCCATTTCCTACTCCAGGGGATCTTCCTGACCCAGGGATCAAACCTGTGTCTCTTGCATCTTCTGCAAGATTCTTTACCACTGAGTCACCTGGGAAGCTCCCATCTATATTTTATTTATATCTACCCATCTACATCTAACTATATCTATATCATAACCTCTGGGCCACCAGGGAAGCCCTATCTATATCTAACTATATCTATATCTAATCAAATACCTAAATTTATATATCTATGTCTATTGGTGTCCTCATGGTTCCTGAGTTAGTACAAGGATGACAAGAGGCACACATGCACACACACACACACACACACACAGAAGAAAAACAAAACAAAAAGTAAGCATAGTGCATGCATGCGTACTCATTCACTTCAGTCATGTCTGGTTCTTTGCGATCCCATGGACCATAGCCCACCAGGCTCCTCTGTCCATGGGATTTTCCTGGCAAGAATACTTGAGTGGGTTGCCATTCTCTCCTGCAAAGGATCTTCCCAACTCAAGGATCAAACCAGCATTTCCTGCATCTTCTGCAATGAAGGCAGATTCTTTACCCCTGAGCCACTGGGGAAGCCCCCAAGACATATTAGATAGCACAAACAAAACTGGAAGGTTAATTTTAAGGTACAGCTAATATCTTCATTTCAATATAATAATCTATTTAAAGTATATGTCAATATCTATAGATTAAAGAATGTTAACAATTTGAAGGACAGAGAAAACATTTCTATAAATGTAAGTAGTATTTCATTTTTTTGAGGGAAGTATGATTTTCTAAGGTATGTATGTTCTAGCTCAAGACAGAAAAATAAAGAAAAAATCATTTTCTAATTCAAAAAATGGCACATTCTGTTGTACATAATCATAAAAAGTATTCACATTATACCTTTTTTTGGACTGTATTTTCTGAGCTACATTATAACTGTTAATATACAGGGTATTACAGGGTATTACATAATTTTAGTTAGCTGTAAATATTTTTCTCTCCTGATCTTTTTTTTAATAATAGAAAGTACATTAAATTCAGTGAATCTGATGTCTTTGCATAGGATCAATTTAACTACCTGGTAGTTTTTAAACATATCTTCATTATTCATGATCCAAAGTAGAAATATAAGACAACAAGTATTCCAGGAGCAAGTTATGGCACTGAGATGTGCTTCTGTGACAATTTCTTAGTGTTTTCAAAAAAAGCCAATATATTAGCATATTGATGAAAAATTTTGAGTTAATACATTGAAGTTTCTGAAGCAATTTTCATGATATCCAGCTAGTTGATAGAGTCTCAGTATAAAACACTGAGGAAATCTTAAATTCAGATTTTAATGATCTATGTTATTGTTTAGTTGCTAAGTTGTGTCTGACTCCTTAGTAATCACATGGACTGTAGCCCACCAGGCTGCTCTTTCCATAGGATTTCCTAGGCAAGAATACTAGAGTGTGTTGCCATTTCCTTCTCCAGGGGATCTTCCCAACCCAGGAATCAAACTCACATCTCTTGTACTGCAAAGGGAATATTTATTGCTGACCCACCAGGGAAATCCTTAATGATCTCTGTATCTGTGCTTGCTAAGTTGCTTCAGTTTTGTCCACCAGGCTCCTCTGTCCATGAGATTCTCCAGGCAAGAATATTGGAGTGGGTTGCCATGCCCTCTTCCAGGGGATCTTCCCAACCCAGGGATTGAAATTGAGTCTATTATGTCTTGGCAGGCAGATTTTTTTTTTATCAATAGAGCCACCTGGGAAGTCCTTAATTATCTATATTTCAGTGTAAAAATTGCTGTATACATGCTTCCCAGTCTCTGTAAACATCTATGTTCCCTAAGTAAGTTACTGGCATTTGATCTTGTGCGTCAAAAGCTCACCCAGTTTAGTAAAATATTTCATTCCTTAATAACACTCTTTGATTAACATTTGACATCTACATATCATAGGCACAAAACCCTGGATTTAAAATTTTTTAAATAAAAGATGAAATAGATCATACAATGATAAACATACTTCCCTATGTTTATATTTTCCTACATTTTTAAGAAATCCACATTTTAATATAAGGGACAATTCAAGATGCAAGTAATTTTAGTGATGTGCAAGTGCTATTGAATGTTCAAAGTGGTAAGGGAGCATAAAGACAGAGAATCCAATGTTTTTAAAGACTTGAAAATATTATAATGTTGAACGAAAGGTTTCCTAGGCAGCATCCATTCTTCCTCTTTTTCTATTCCTAATTTTCCCAGATCATCTTTAGCAAAGTACTCATTAACTGGGGCTTCCCTAGTGGCTCAGATGGTAAAGAATGTGCCTGCAATGCAAGTGTCCTGGGTTTGATCCCTATGTCAGGAAGATCCCCTGGAGGAGGGAATGACAACCCATTCTAGTATTCCTGCCTGGAGAATTCCTTGGGCAGAGGAGTCTGATGGGCTACAGCCCAGGTTGCAAAAAACTGGACATGACTGAGTGACTAACACACACACACAAATTAGTACATAACATTTATAAATTTTCTAAGGTATAGATCCATATCCAGTAATGAAGCCTGACAAGTGAAAGTTAACTGGCAAGATTTCATCTATCAGTCAAAGCAATTTGTCCAGAATTTTCCAATCAGAACTTCTGTCTAATCATTGAATTAAAATGTTACCTACCTCTGGAATATAGGACTTGACAGTTAAATGTAAGCTATCACATATATATTATATAAATGTAAATTTATATATATTAATAGAACACAATTTTATACAACATAAAGTATATATTATACTATCATATATATTACTGTTTTAATTATGCCTGAGGTGTCTTAATTTCCCTCTTCATCTAGATTTTTTTTATGCTTTTTTTCTAATCCCATTCATCATTCACTGACAGATTCCCTCTTGTCCTGCCTATATCAGCTGTTCCTCAAAATAACCCAGTCTCTTTAGCCTTTTCTTTGCGATTGTCCAAAATGCAAATTTACAGTTTTACATAAAATAGTGTGTTTATTTGATTAGTGGCACCCAGTCACAAAGACAATCATGTCTCAGTCCAGGAATGATATTATTTAAAGATTTCTTTACTGTATACCTGTTATGTAACCCAGAATCATATAGTAGGTGATATGTAAATAACTATGAATATTCAGCCTATCTAATTTCCTATAGATAGTATATACATATGCTTTTCTGCTGCTCTCATGTCACTGTCTTCAATTAGGCAGATATATTTTTCCAGATTTTAAATCTGTTACAGGTCAAAGCATTCTTGAGTCTCTTCTCAGTTTGTAAAGACTGGGACAGTAACGACAAACATCTATTTTCCAAACCAAGGCTACAATCTGTGGTATTCCAAATTCTTCACTCATATTTTCTAATGAGAGAACTTCAATTCTTCCTGGGGAAAAAATCTTCACTATGCAAGAATATATGCATAAGTAGAATTAACTTTGAAACTGCATATTTTATAAACATAGTTGCTCATTTGAAAACCTTAATGTGTTCATACAAAGCAATCTCTCTGGATTGCCTCTCCAAGGAAGAATGAGGATGACAAAAATATGGAACCACAGCTTAAAGACCTTGATTATATTGTATTATGGCTATCTTTTTCACTATCTAAATGGCAAGGTTGTTTTCACCTAAAGAATTTTTGAATATTATAAAAAAAACCCTTGAAGAGTTCCTAAAATGTATTCTACAGTTCTACAGGTTTTCCAAACTTGGTGCCAACAGTTAATGAAAAAATACCACTTTGAAAATATAACTAAGAAAAGAAAGGTTTTTAAAAGAAAACTCTTTGGAAATTTATTCAAATAAATTATTGAAAAGAAAAGCATAATGGAATGAATTCTCACCATGACTCTATGTTTAGGAAGTAACTCTTAATATGCAATATTTTTGGAGAAGGTATTTA
This sequence comes from Ovis canadensis, assembly GCF_042477335.2. Classification (NCBI taxonomy): domain Eukaryota; kingdom Metazoa; phylum Chordata; class Mammalia; order Artiodactyla; family Bovidae; genus Ovis; species Ovis canadensis. The sequence continues at coordinate 35,984,616 of NC_091261.1, read as the reverse complement.
CTATATTTGACACTTTATGGTCACATGTATGTGAGTTTGGATTGTGTATGCCAATAGCAACAAAATTGTGTTGTTGTTTAGTCACCAAGTCATGTCCCACAGTTGTGTCCAACTCTTTTGCTACCTAGCAAACTGATTACACCACCAGGGTCCTCTGTTCATAGGATTCCTCAGGCAAGCATACTGGAGTGGGTTGTCACTTTTCTTCTCCAAGGGATCTTCCCAACTCAGAGATTGAACTTGCATCTCCTGCATTGGCAGATGGATTCTTTATCCACTGAACCACCAGGGAAGGCCAACAAGAAAATTACAGAGTTCAGCTGTCTTATTTAAACCAGTAATAGCACTGCTAGCTGATGTTTCTCCTTCTGAATTTTAGCTGGGCATGTGGTCATCAAGCTATCATTACACTTTCCAGGTTTCGCTGCAATTTAAATCCTACCCAATAGGAGGTAAAATTCTGAAATGATGTGTGCCACTTTAAGGTAATGAATGCAAAGGCCGATGGATGTTCATTTCTGTTGTTTTACTGCTTGAATGACAACCACTGTAGGCTTCCTGGAGTCAGATAGAAGCTGACTCTGTCAGTCCTTTACTTGCGTTTTTAGACTCTGTGAGACAGAGAAAGATAAACTTTTCTGTTTTTAAGTCATTATATTCTGGTGTTTTACTTTCTAATAACAGGTTAGTCAATACTCTAGTAAAGTCTAAATCCTCATATTATTTCATACTTAGTAGCATAAAACTGATAATAATCAGAAATACTCTTATTTTTATTTTATAGTGACAGTGAGTGATTTTTGAAAAAAATTTACTTTTATTATCATATGATACTTTAATATATGTTTATAATTTTAAATATAATAACAGTCTTTATGCTTATGTTTTACAGTTACTCTCATTTTACACCAAAGTATGTTGCTTTTTCCTTCATGATGGTGATGTAAAATATTCATAATTAGACTTTCTTGGAGTAAAAAGTGGGTCAACCTAAATAACAATATTGAATAAATAACTGTATAGATGATACATGAAAAATAGCAAAAATCTTCAAGATGGCAAGCAAATGACACCACAAAAAGCACTTTTAAAATGTTAATGATTTCTAACAAGAAGTAGTTTGAAAGAATAAGATCTTTAGTCTCTGCCAAGGCTGTGTGATTCTGCACAATTTACTTAGACTACTTTTCTTGGTTTCATTCTGTGGGTAATAGTCTCAGATTATTATGCAAGGGGTAGGCATTATAATCATTCCAATCCAATAAGAGTGTAATGTGGATAACAATTAGATTTGTTCTAAAATTTAAAAAGGGCTTCCAGGTCGCAAAAAGTCTGACAAGACTGAGTGACTTCACTTTCACTTTCACTTTTCCAGGTAGTTAAGTAGTAAAGAATCTGTCTGCCTACCAGGAGATGCGAGTTTGACTCCCAGGTCGGGAAGATCCCCTGGAAAAGAGAATGGCAACCCATTCTAGTATTCTTGCTTGGAATATGCCATACACAGACGAGTCTTTAGGGCTGAAGTCCATGGGGTTGCAAAAGGGTCGGATAGGATTTGGCAATTAAACAACAACAAAATTTCACAAAATAGTTTCTGAATAATGAGTATTCACATAGCATGGTGTAGAATAATGTGTTCTGATTACCAAATTTCCACATAAATTCCAATTCTATTATTTGTGTAATGAAATCACCTCCAAGAAGAACATCTCTGATGCTATAAAGCCCTAAAACTATGGTATCATCTTTCATTTGTACACCAGTTATCACTAATTAATCTGTATTACAGACCTTCACAATTATATTTGCTCAGGAAATCAAGGGCAATTTCAATAGAATTTGAAAATATATATATATATAACAATGTAATCGTGATTTGCTCTTTACTACCACTAGCGGCTTCCCTAGTGGCTCAGACTGTAAAGAATCTGCGTGCAGTGCAGGAAACTCAGGTTCAATCCCTGGGTCTGGAAGATCCCCTCTGGAGAAGGAAATGGTTTCCTCACTCCAGTATTTTGCATGGAAAATTCCATGGGCAGAGGAGCCTGGTGGGCTACAGCATATGGGGTCATAAAGAACTGGACATGACTAGGTAACTAGCATACACACACACACACACCCTACTCCTAAAGAGCATAAAATTATAGCAAAAAAATATAAACTGTCCCTAAAATTTAATTAAGAAAGGTTAAAAAAGAAATTCAATAGAAATTACAAAACCAATTTTATTAGAGAATCAAGATCATTCTGAAGCTGAATGCTGCCACTTGAATATAGATGTTAAAGCAATGAGAATCAAACTGCTAAAAGAGGTTTCTATTAGTTTTTAGTTTAGACACTGTTGGTCTGTTGAAAAAGACAGACTTGTTATAGGTTCCTTACTATTTAATCTTTGATGAATTAGATTCTGTGACTTTATGAACACTTATCTTTTGCTTTAGCATTTCAGACAAAGTCAATAAAGTTCTGAATTTTGGAGTTTTCTGAGCAGTCTACAGCCACCATCCTTCAGACTTAGGGCTCTAGTTACACGGCAACACCAGCTATTTGATGGAAACTTGTTTGGACAAGTATTGGTTAAATCAGGCAGCATTGCACATATAATGTAATTTTACCTTCAACAAAAAGTTAATATTTTTACATTTCTAAATTGCTTTATCTCATTTACTGAGTTTCCCCATTCTGCCTACTGTTTTATTTAACAACTTAATAAAACTTCTGAGGTTTTTCCTTTGGATAGGCTTTAGGGAATAATTTCTTTGTTGCACTTCCTAAGGAAGAGTTTTATGATACAATAAGAATTATTGCTAACCTGTATTCATTCTTCAGGGAAAGAGCATACGGCCTGGTTTAATATGAAATTTAATTATTGCTAGCATTAATATGTGATGACCACTAAGAGAATAAGTCATTGAAGGAAAAAAAAAAACAAAACATACTTCATCTACCTTAAAATAATATGTATACTGAAAGCAGTTGCTCAGGTAAAGTTACTGTATCTATATTGTTTTCTTTTTCTAAAACTTTATCCCCTTTGGGTGATGCTGATCTTTTTCTACCTATCCTCTCTTGCTCTAGCTTTATCCTATTATTTCCGAGACCACTTTTGCCATTCCTTTTCTTATACCTTGAAAATATGCCTTTGAGGATTCAAACTCTAGTTTGATAGAGCATTTAGGTCACTATTCTAAGTTATATTGAATTTAATCATGGGGTCACTGGAACCAAGTAACTTTGCTGTTTCTAATCTACTAACCGCACATTTTCTCTGAGATTGGAAAGAACCAATCCTATTAGGATTTCTGACACAGAAGGTCAATAATTCTTTATTTCATCCATAATTTTATATTTTATTGTCCTACACCTCTCAAAAGTTTCACAGTTTTTGTGGAGAAAATGAAATATCCTATTACTAAACTAGATTGCCATTTTTTGTCTTCTTTATGCTATCGTGAGACTTATTTTTTTCCTCCTCAATTTCATTTTCCACTTGGTAACCTGTCTTTTATCTTTTTGTCCCTAATACTTTATATATAATATTGCACATATAATGCACATTTATTTCCAAAGTTGTATTTATTCATTAAAAAAATCTGATTTAATTAAGTGAACTCAATTTTTTTTTAATGGTAAGTTTTTAAACTACTTATCTAACATGCCTTTTTATGTCTTTTTCATGTTTTGAAAGTAATGAGCAATGCTATTTTGTATTATGTTTTCAGTAATTCTATGAAAATGTAAGTAAATTTAAGTAAAATTAATCCATTATCAATTTTTTAAAGTTACATATTGGGAAATTGAAAGAATTCAATTCCTAAAATGTACTTTGAAACAAATGCAAAGGTGTTTCCTGTTTTTAATTAGGAAAGTAGTTTTTATAGAAAAAGCTAGTAAGACATAGCCTGATGTTCTGGCCAGACTGAGATGCTATTTTCTGTGACATTGGGCAAATTGTCAGGCTTAATAATTAATAATATATGCAAGGAATTTTATAGTTTAGAAAGTCTTTCAAGCAATGTACTAGAGCGTCACAAAACACTAATTAAGAAAGAACAAATTGATATTTAGAATGTTAAATAATATGTATAAACATTATAAAATATTTTCTTAGCAAAATAGTCAATAGAACTCAAGTCTGGCTTCTTATCCCATGTATTTTCAATTATGGAATTCTGTCTTATTTAAATCAAGTCAATGACTCTGTTTCCAAGTATATTAAAATTATATGCCATTCACAAAAATGAACAGCTACTTCATAGTGTTATTATGGGGAAAATATAAAAGAAAAAAATGCAAAGTTTATTTTAAAATTATAGAACACTACCTCTTCATATTTTATTTTTATTGTTCCTCTTGTCTTTTTAAAAACAAATGGTCAAAATATATCAATTAAAAACAGATATTGTGAAGATTATACAATATGAACCAACTATATTTGCTATCCACAGGCAATTTGCTTCAAACACAGTATGATGATATAGGCAAGTTGAAAGTAAAGGGATGAATGAATCATATAAACAGTGATCAAATAGGAAAATGAGTAGAAATATTAATATCAGATCAAGTAGAAACAAAGTAAATATCAGGCAGAAATAGATAACATATCATGATAGAAGGAGTAGGCAGTGGCACCCCAATCCAGTACTCTTGCCTGGAAAATCCCATGGACAGAGGAGCCTGGTGGGCTGCAGTCCATAGGGTCGCTAAAAATCGGACACGACTGAGCAACTTCACTTTCACTTTTCATTTTCATGCATTGGAGAAGGAAATGGCAACCCACTCCAGTGTTCTTGCCTGGAGAATCTCAGGGATGGTGGGAGCCTGGTGGGCTGCCGTTTATGGGGTCGCACAGAGTCGGACACGACTGAAGCGACTTAGCAACAGCAGCAATGATAGAAGGGTATAGCCATAAAAAAGACATGGAAATTCTAAATGAATATTCACCAAAAAACAGAGCTGCAAAATATATGAAACAAATGCCGACTGACCTAAAAGAAAGGGACAAATATATAATTATATGGAAGACATCAATACTCTTCTCTGAACATTTGCTAGAACAGCTAGACAGAAAATCAGCAAGGATGTGTAAGAACAACACCACCATCAAAAAAGAGGACCCAATTGATATGTACAAAATACTTATTTATAAGTATAGAAAATTCCGGTGAAGAGGAGAACACACACATTCATTTCATTAGCCTATGAAACTTCCCTGGTGGTTCAGATGGTAAAGAATCTGCCTGCAATGCAGAAGACCTGGTTTCAATTCCTGGGTCAGAAAGATCCCTGAAGAAGGGAAAGACAACCCACTTCAGTATTCTTGCCTGGAAAATTCCATGGACAGAGGAATCTGGCAGGCAACAGTCCATGGGATCACAAAGAGTTGTACAACAATGAGCAATTAAACATGTATGAAACATGTACCAAGATAGACCATATTCTCAACCATAGAGCAAATCTTGACAAATGTAAAAACAAAATAAAATCATGCAAAGTATGTTGTTCAATTACCATGGAAACAAAGAAATCTGTCATTATAGATAACACAAAAATATCCAAACACATGGGATCTAAATAATACATATCTACTTGACCTATAGGTCAAAGAAAAAGTCTCAGGAATATCAAATAATCCATTGAATGGAATAAAAATGAAAATACAACAGAACAAATTTGTGAGCATAGCTCAACCAATGCTGATAACAAATGCCAATGTTGGGGAAAAAAATCAAATAATTGAATAAATAATTGAAGCTCTCACCTCAAGAATCTAAAAAAAGAGGAACAAAATAAGTCCAAGCAGAAGGAAAGAAAAAAATAAACGTAAGAGCAGAAATCACTGAAATTGATAACAGAAACACAATAGATAAAAATCTATATAAAAAAGGATCATAATTTTTAAAAGTTTAATAAATTTGAGAAACCCCTAACAAGACTAACAAAGAAAGCAAGAGAGATGACAAACTCCCACTATCAGGAAGGAAACAAGGGTATCACCACATACCCTGCATATTTGACAAGAATATGGGAATACAACAAAAAATGCTACATAGGGGAGAACAAGATGGTGGAGGAGTAAGTGGACATGGAGTAGTACATCTCTCTCCACGCATACATCAGGAATACACCTTCAGACACAGAAGTGCATGCAGATTACTAGCTGAGAGCAGACAGGAGTATCTGACCAGCAGAAAATAATATATAGAACCATGCAAAACTTGCTAGGATGCTAGTAAGACTGGAAAACAGGAATGCTAGTAAGACTGGACCTGCCCTTGGCGGGTAGGGGAACTGAAGCAGGGGTCTGATCCCCACAAAAGGGCAATTGTCTGAGTCAGAGGAGAAACACTGAAAGCTGAAAATGAAACAGCTGATTTGTGGCAGCCTAAAGAAATGTAGTACTTGCTGCAGCCTACATACGCTGGACAGAGCTGCAGGTCCCCTGGAAGGCTCAGGAGCTGGGAGCTGGAGTTTGGAGATTGTGGAGCAATCCCAGAGTGAGAGCTGCTATTGACTGCAGAGAGACAGATCGAGGTGATGTGAGGGAGGAGATTGTGGTGGGAAATGCTCATAGAGGAAAGCCAAGCAGCCAGGGAAGCAAGGCTATACTGCTGAGTCACGTACAGGAGGTGGAGCCATCACCATAGCCTCTCTCTCCCCATGTGCCAGCACTGGCAGCTGAACAATAGGGAGGCCGGCCCAACAAAGGCCTCACACACTGAACCATAGAGTAGGAACCCCACCCAGGGTGCTACTTTAAGTGACTGATGCAACGATCTACAGAATAGGACCCCAGCCAGGGGCCCCTCTATGTACCTGATGCACTGAACAACAGAGAAGGACCCCAGGCAACGGAACCCTCTAAGTCCCTGAATGGGTGGAGTTACGGAGAAAGACTGGCCAAAGAGGCCTTCTGATGGCCAGTTACAGAAGGCTCAAAAAAAGACTTTGATAGGGCCATAACTCCTGTAGTGGAGGCAGTCTATGTCCCTGCACACTTGGAGCCACCAGAGTCCCTGCAAGCCAAGCAGCTGCACCACCTTCACGCTTATTCTCACTGGGGCAGAGCTACCACAAGCAAAAAAGTCTTGTGTCTATGTGCACAGGGTCACTTTCGTCGTGTCTCTTTGTGACCTGGTAGACTGTGGCCTGCCAGCCTTCTCTGTCAAGGGGGTGCTCCAGAGTGTACTGGCCAATACTGGTTGCCATACCCTTCTAGAGCAATATATTTCCTATTGCCCAAGCCATCAACTCCCCTGAGTACCTGGTGCTGCCAGAACCACTGCAACCCAAGCAGCTGAACCACCTCCACACCTGGCCTTCAGGGGCAAACCAAATCTTCCAAGGCAGCCTCAAGAGCAAAACCCAGAGGTAGAAATAAAACCACAACTGAAACCTGGGGGCAGTGTGACTAAGGAAGAAGACCAAAACCTTCCCACCAGGTGTACAAACAGCAGATTAAATCCACAGTATCAACTAGGCAAACTCTGGGTTTATGGAATAAAATAAAAGGACATTGAGAGCTCTCAAAAGAAAACACACAGTTCTGATAGCTGTGGACATTGGAGGCAAGAACACACAGGAGTAGGACCAGATTAGAATCTGAGCTGCCCCCACAGCAGGTCCAGAGAGCAGCACAGTGTTGGAGGGCATCCTAGGGAGGTGAGGTGGACTGTGACTCCCAGTGAGGGAAAGGATTCTGACAGCAGTGATGCAAGAAAGACATTTATTATTCTTCTGTTTTGAATTGTTCTGTAGATTCTTTTGGATTTTTTTTGTCCTCCCCCCTCCCACCCTGCTTTGTTGTAGTTGTTAATTTGATTGACACTATGAAATCTAATAAAGTTTTTGACCTTTTTTTTTTCTCAGTCATATGTTTTATTGTTATAAACTTCTGCCTCTATGTTGGGCTTTTGCAGTTCTGTAGCATTTTCCTTTTTTTTTTTTTTTAATTTTCCTTTTCTCTTTTTTTAATTTTAATTTTTAACTTTTTAAACCTATTATTATTTTTTCTACATTTACTCCTTTGTTTGCTTCTCCTACTGTTCTTTTCCCCATGCATTTATTCTTTAATTCATATAAATCTTCTTTATCTTCTATTTAACTTTGCATATCTATTATTTTTTTCTTTTCTTTCTTTCCTTTCCTTGTCACATTATTTGTTAGTTTTATTTTCATTGCTTTATTCACCACACGAAAGTTTGCTTTAGTTTTGTTTTCCAGTTTATGCTCTAGTTAGTTTTGTTGTTAACTAGTAGATATAATTTTTGGTTTCCTTTGTTCACCAGGTCAACTTACTGTACTTTATTTGTTGTTGTGGGACTGCTTTGATTTTGCTTATGGGTGTATATGTATATGTGTATATTCAGTCACACTTTTGATTATTGTTTTAAACCTCTACCTTTATATTGGGCTTTTGCAGTACTATGGAGTTTTCCTTTTTTTTTTTTTAACCTTTTTTCTTTCTTCTTCCTTTTTCCTTTTTTTCTTTTCTCTTTTTTAATTTTAATTTTTAGTTTTTTAAACCGATTATATTTTTTCTACATTTATTCCTTTGCTTGCCTTTCCTACTGTTCATTTCCCCTTGCAGTTAATCTTTAATATATATAAATCTTCTTCATGTATTTCTATTTAACTTTGCATATCTATTCTATCTTCCTTTCCTTTCCTCTCAACATATGTCTTAGTTTTATTTTCTTTGCTTTATTCCCCACTTGACACCTTGCTTTAGTTTTGTTTTCTAGCTTATGCTTTAGTTAGTTTTGTTCTTAAGTGGTAAATATAATTTTGAATTCCTTTGTTTGCCAAGTCAATCTACTGTACTTTACTCTTGTTGGACCATTTCAAATTTGCTTAGGGATGTATATGTATATGTGTATATGCCATTATTTTAATTATTATTTGCTGATTTTGTAACTTCCATTTGTCTGGTGTTCCTCTTTGGTTTCTTGTTTTGGGGTATTTTTTAAATCTCACTTAATACCACAACAAACCACTTGTGGAATCTTGGTTCCTCACCAGAGATCAAGCTCTAAGTGTGTGGAATAGGAGCACTGACTCCAACACTCTAGACTATCAGAAAACTAACCTTAGGGAGTATCAAATAGTGAGAACTCACACAAAGGAAACCACTTGAATATAAGATGTGGCATCACCCAACCACCAGTAGCACCCTGTGCAGGACACCTCATCTAAACAACAAATAAAAAACAAATACATACCCAATCATCAGCAGACAAGATTACCACTTCACTCAGCCTTGCCCCTCAGAGAAAAAACAAACAAGAAAAAACTCAGCACAAATCTCAGCCTATATGAAGCTTAAACAGATCACTGGACCAAACTGAGGGGGGCAGAAACCAAAAGGAAGAAAGAATTCAATCTTGAAGCTTGGGGAAAAGAGACCTCAAATACATTAAATTTAAAAAAAAAATAATGAAAAGGCAGATAAGTACTATAGAAATGAAGGAACAAGCTAGAAACACAGAAGTCTAAATAATTGAAGAAGAAATATGCAAACTACTTAAAAAAGAATTCAAAATAATGATAGTAAAAACTATCAAAAACCTTGAAAACCAAATGGAGAAAATGCAAGAATCAATTAACAAAGACCTAGAAGAATTAAAGAATGAACATACAGAGACAACACAGTTACTGAAACTAACAATACTCTAGAAGGAATTAATAGCAGAATATCTGAAGCAGAAGAACAAATCAGTGAGCTGGAAGATAAAATGGTGGAAACAAATTCTAAAGAGCAGAATAAAGTAAAATGAAAGAAAAGAACTGAGGATAATTTCAGAGACCTCTGGGAAAATATCAAATTCACCAACACTCGAATTATAGGGGTCTCAGAAGAAGAAGAGAACAAAAAAAGGTATGAGAAAATTTTTGAAGAGATTATAATTGAACCCACTTCAAACCTAAAAACACATATAGACTGAAAGTGAGAGGATAGAAAAATATATTTCATCCATGCAAATGGGAAGCAAAAAAAGCTGCAGTAGCAATCCTCATATCAGACAAATAGACCTTAAAATAAAGAAGATTACAAGAGATAAGGAAGGACACTACATAATGATCAAGGGATCAATCCAAGAGGAAGACATAACAATTGTAAATATCTATGCACCCAACACAGGAGCACCTCAACACATAAGACAAACACTAACAGACATAAAAGGAGAAATTGACAGTAACATAATAATAGTAGGAGACTTTAACACCCCACTCACACCAACGGACAGATCATCAAAACAGAAAATTAATAAGGGAACACAAGTCTTAAATAATACATTAGCTGAAAAGGATCTCATTGATATTGTCAGGACATTCCAAATGCATAAGAATACACCTTCTTCTCAAGTGCACATGGGACGTTCTCCAGAATAGATCACATCTCGGGTCACAAATCAAACCTCAGTAAAATTTAAGAAAATTGAAATTGTATCAGGCGTTCTCTGATCACAACACTATGAGATTAGATATCAATTACAAGAAAAAAAATAACTGTAAGAAACACAAACACATGGAGACTAAACAACACACTTCTAAATAACCAATAGATTACTGGAGAAATCAAAAGGGAAATCAAAACACTTCTGGAAACAAATTACAATGAAAACATGACAACTCAAAACCTATGGCATGCAGCAAAAGCAGTTCTAAGAGGGAAGTTTACAGCAATATAATCCTACATCAAAAAACAAGAAAAATATCAAATAGACAGCCTAACTTTGCACCTAAAACAACTGGAAAAAGAAGAACAACAATAACAAAAAAAAACCCAAAAGTAGTAGAAGAAATCATAAAGTTCAGAGCAAAATAAATTTAAAAAGAAATAGAAATTATGGCAAAGATTAATAAAAATAAAATCTGATCCTTTGGGAAGATAAATAAAATTGACAAAACTTTAGACAGAATCATCAAGTAAAAAAGAGAGGAGAATCAAATAAACAAAATTAGAAATGACAAAGGAGAGGTTACAACAGATAATGCAAAAACATAAAGGATTACAAGAGACTATTTTGAACAAATTTATGGCAATGAAATGGATAATCTGGAAAAAATGGACAGATTTTTAGAAAAGTTCAATCTTTCAAGACTGAATCAGGAAGAAATAGAAATGATGACCAACCTAATTACAAGCACTGAATTGAAGCTATGATAAAAAATCTCCTAAAAAACAAAAGCCCAGGACCAGATGGCTTCACAGGAGAATTCTATCAAACGTTTAGAGAAGAGCTAATGCCTATACTTCGAAAATCCTTTCAAAAAATTGCAGAGGAAGGAATACTTTCAGACTCATTCTATAAGGCCACTGCCACCCTGATACAAAAACCAGGCAAAGACAACACAAAAGGAAAACTACAGACCTAAATCACTGATGAATATAGATGTAAAACTCCTCAACAAAATTACAGCAAACAGAATTCTGCAATGCATCAAAAAGCTCATACACCATAAATAAGTCGAGTTTATTCCAGAGAGGAAAGGATTCTACAATATATGGAAATCAATCATATGACACACCATATTAACAAATTGAAAGATAAAAAACCATATGATCATCTCAATAGATGCAGAAAAAGCCTTTGACAAAATTCAGCACTCATTTATGTTTAAAATTCTTCAAAAAATGGACATAAAAGCAACCTACCTCAAGATAGTAAAGACCTTACATGATAAACCTACAGCAAACATTATTCTCAGTGGTGATAAGCTGAAAGAATTCCCTCTAAGATTAGGAACAAGACAAGGGCATCCACTTTCACCACCATTATTCAACATATTTCTGGAAGTCCTAGCTACAGCAATTAGACAAGAAAAATAAATAAAAGGAAGACAGATCGGAAAAGAAGTAAAGCTCTCACTGTCTGCAGATGACATGATAGTGTATATAGAAAAGCCTAAAGATAGCATCAGAAAATTGCTAGAGCTATTCAGTGAATTTAGCAAGGCAATGGCACCCCAATCCAGTACTCTGGCCTGGAAAATCCCATGGATGGAGGAGCCTGGTAGGCTACAGTCCATGAGGTCGCTAAGAGTCGGACACAACTGAGCGACTTCACTTTCACTTTTCACTTTCATGCATTGGAGAAGGAAATGGCAACCCACTCCAGTATTCATACCTGGAGAATCCCAGGGATGGGGGAACCTGGCGGGCTGCTGTCTATGGGGTCACACAGAGTCGGACACAACTGAAGTGACTTAGCAGCAGCAGCAGCAGCAGCAGCAGCAGCAGCAGCAAAGTTGCAGGATACAAAATCAATACACACAAATCACTTGCATTTCTAAATACTAAAAATGAAAAATCAGAGAGAGCAATTAAGGAATCAATGCCATTCACCATTACAACAAAAAGAATTAAATATGCAGGAATAAACTAACCTAAGAAGACAAAAGAATTCTACACAGATTTTTATAAGATATTAATGGTTTTGTCAACCTGCTTATTTAACTTATATGCAGAGTATATCATGAGAAACACTGGCCTGGAAGAAGCACAAGCTGGAATCAAGATTGCTGGGAGAAATATCAATAACCTCATATGCAGATGACACCACCCTTATGGCAGAAAGTGAAGAGGAACTAAAAAGCCTCTTGATCAAAGTGAAAGAGTGAAAAAGTTGGCTTAAAGCTCAACATCCAGAAAACCAATATCATGGCATCTGGTCCCATTACTTCATGGGAAATAGGTGGCAAAACAGTGGAAACAGTGTCAGACTTTAACTTTTTTGGCTCCAAAATCACTGCAGATGGTGATTGCAGCCATGAAATTAAAACACACTTGCTTCATGGAAGGAAAGTTATGACCAACCTAGATAGCATATTCAAAAGCAGAGACATTACTTTGCCAACAAAAGTCCATCTAGTCAAGGCTATGGTTTTTCCAGTGGTCATGTATGGATGTGAGAGTTGGATTGTGAAGAAAGCTGAGTGCTGAAGAACTGATGCTTTTGTACTGTGGTGTTGGAGAAGACTCTTGAGAGTCCCTAGGCTTGCAAGGAGATCCAAGCAGTCCATTCTAAAGGAAATCAGTCCTGGATGTTCATTGGAAGGACTGATGCCAAAGCTGAAACTCCAATACCTTGGCTACCTCATGCGAAGATCTGACACATTGGAAATGACCCTATGCTGGGAGGGACTGGGGGAAGGAGGAGAAGAGGACGACAGAGGATGAGATGGCTGGATTGCATCACCGACTCGATCGATGTGAGTTTGAGTGAACTCTGGGAGTTGGTGATGGACATGGAGGCCTGGCATGCTGCGATTCACGGGGTCACAAAGAGTCGGACATGACTGAGTGACAGAACTGAACTGAACTGATTCTTCCTACCCAGGCACATAGACTATCTCTCCATTTGTTTATGTCATCTTTGATTACTTTCATTTCAGTTCAGTTCAGTTCAGTCGCTCAGTTGTGTACAACTCTTTGTGACCCCATGATTTGCAGCACTCCAGACCTCCCTGTGCATCATCAACTCCCTGAGTTTACACAAACTCATGTCCATCAAGTCAGTGATACCATCCAGCCATCTCATCCTCTGTCATCCCCTTCTCCTTCTGCCCCCAGTCCCTCCCAGCATCAGAGTCTTTTCCAATGAGTCAACTCTTTACATTAGGTGGCCAAATACTGGAGTTTCAGCTTTAGCTGAAACTTCCAAAGAATACCCAGGACTGATCTCCTTTAGAATGGACTGGTTGGATCTCCTTGCAGTTCAAAGGACTCTCAAGAGTCTTCTCCAACACCACAGTTCAAAAGCATCAATTCTTCAGTGCTCAGGTTTCCTCACAGTCCAACTCTCACATCCATACATGACCACTGGAAAAACCATAGCCTAGACTAGATGGACCTTTGTTGGCAAATTAATGTCTCTGCTTTTCAATATGCTATCAAGGTTGGTCATAACTTTCCTTCCAAGGAGTAAACGTCTTTTAATTTCATGGCTGTAGTCACCATCTGCAATGATTTTAGAGCCCCCCAAAAATAAAGTCTGACACTGTTTCCACTGTTTCCCCATCTTTTCCCATGAAGTGATGGGACCAGATACCATGATCTTGGTTTTCTTAATATTGAGCTTTAAGCCAACTTTTTCACTCTCCTCTTTCACTTTCCTCAAGAGGCTTTTTAGTTGTTCTTCACTTTCTGCCATAAGGGTGGTATCATCTGCATATCTGAGGTTACTGATATTTCTCCCGGCAATCTTGATTCTAGCTTATGCTTCTTCCAGCCCAGCATTTCTCATGATGTACTCTACATATAAGTTAAATAAGCAAGGTGAAATATACATCCTTCATGTACTTCTTTTCCCATTTGGAACCAGTCTGTTTTTGCATGTCCAGTCTAACTGTTGCTTCCTGACCTGCATATAGGTTTCTCAAGAGGCAGGTCAGATGGTCTGGTATTCCCATCTCTTTCAGAATTTTCCACAGTTTGTTGTGATCTACACAGTCAAAGGCTTTGGCATAGTCAATAAAGCAGAAATAGATGTTTTTCTGGAACTCTCTTGCTTTTTCCATGATCCAGCTGATATTGGCAATTTGATCTCTGGTTCCTCTGCCTTTTCTAAAACCAGCTTGAACATATGGAAGTTCATGGTTCACATACTGCTGAAATCTAGCTTGGAGAATTTTGAGCATTACTTTACTGGTGTGTGAGATGAGTGCAATTGTGCGGCAGTTTGAGCATTCTTTGGCATTGCTTTCTTATCTCTTCTTACTATTCTTTGGAACTCTGCATTAAGATGCTTATATCTTTCATTTTCTCCTTTGCTTTTTGCTTCTCTTCTTTTCACAGCTATTTGTAAGGCCTCCCCAGACAGCCATTTTGCTTTTTTGCATTTCTTTTCCATGGGGATGGTCTTGATCCCTGTCTCCTGTACAATGGCATGAACCGCCGTCCATAGCAGTTCTTCTGCGCTCAGCTTTCTTTATAGTCCAACTCTCACATCCATACATGACTACCAGAAAAACCACAGCTTTGACTAGACAGAACTTTGCGAGCAAAATAATGTCTTTGCTTTTCAATATGCTGTCTAGGTTGGTCATAGCTTTTCTTCCAAGGAGCAAGTGTCTTTTATTTCATGGCTACAGTCACTACCAGCAGCGATTTTGGAGCCCCCATAACTAAAGTCTGTCAGTGTTTCCATTGTTTCCCCATCTATTTGCCATGAAGTTGATGGGACCAAAGGCCATGATCTTAGTTTTCTGAATGTTGAGTTTTAAGCCAACTTTTTCACTCTCTTCTTACTTTCATCAAGAGGCACTTTTGTTCTTCTCTGCTTTCTACCATAAGGGTGGTGTCATCTGTGTATCTGAGATTACTGATATTTCTCCCAGCAATCTTGATTCTAGCTTGCACTTCATCCAGCTCAGCATTTCACATGATGTATTCTGCATATAAGTTAAATAAGCAGGGTGACAATATACAGCCTTGATGTATTTCTTTCCCTATTTGGAAGCAGTCTGTTGTTCCAAGTCCAATTTTAACTGTTCCCTTTTGATCCGCATACAGATTTCTCCAGAGGGAGGTAAGGTGGTCTGGTATTTCCATGTCTTTAAGAATTTTCCAGAGTCTGTTGGGATCCACACAAGGATTTGGTGTAATCAATAAAGCAGAAGTAGATGTTTTTCTGGAATTCTCTTGCTTTTTCAATGATCCAACGGATGTTGGCAATTTGATCTCTGGTTTCTCTGCTTTTTCTAAATCCAGCTTGAATATCTGGAAGTTCACAGTTCACATACGGTTGAAGATTGGCTTGGAGAATTTTGAGCATTACTTTGCTAGCATGTGAGATGAGTGCAATTATGCAGTAGTTTTAACATTCTTTGGCATGGCTTTTCTTTGGGAGTGGAATGGAAACTGATCTTTTCCAGTCCTGTGGCCACTGCTGAGTTTTCCAAATTTGCTGGTGTATTGAGTGCAACACTTTCACAGCATTGAAAGGTTGTTGTTGAATCATGCAAAGACACCGGGATTCTTGGCCGCCAGAGGAGAAGAATTCAATCCGGAGCCAGAGACGAGGCTTGACCGCTCAGAGCTTTTGTGTAATACAATTTTATTGAAGTATAAATAAGATAGAGAAAGCTTCCAACATAGGCATCAGAAGGGGGCAGAAAGAGTACCCCCCTGCTAGTCTTCAGCTGGGTATTATATAGTTACTAGCAGTCTGTTAATGAAAGAAAGAAATGTCTTAAGACTCAGAATGGCACCAGGCCCCTCACCCATAAGATGCATTTTGGGATAATCTTGGCACCAAATGGTTCATCCTGGCCATAAAATGATTAATTTAAATCTTGAAGAAGGACAGATCACCATACAAATAGTTTCGTTTACATAGATTAGGGGAATAATATGTGAGTATAATATACTGGTTTGTCAAGTAGGTTCTGAGCCAAGAGGCGGAACCAACTTAAAGACATAGTTTGGGGTAAATACATAGTACATTAGCATAACTTAAGATAAACATTTCCATAAGAGAAATGCATTGGTTATCTCTAGGTTTGAGAATAGCTAACTTCAGGTGAAACCAGGTGTCATTATGGCAACACAGTATTTTAAGAGAAACCTCCTTTTAAATTTGTATAGAGAAGGAAAAAATATCGTTAGTTTGTTTCCTCCTGCTCTTAAGAGAGATAAAAATGTCTGACACTTGCAGGCTATGTGCTCCATTTGGAGACCTTTGGCCTTCCTGCCTGTTACCCTCTCAGCATCATCTTTTAGGATTTGAAATAGCTCAACTGGAATTCCATCATGTCCACCAGCATCTCGTAATGATGCTTCCTAAGGGCCACTTGACTTTGAATTCCAGGATGTCTGGCAGCACTATTTACAGCAGCTAGAACATGGAAGCAACCTAGATGTCCATCAACATATGAATGGATAAAGAAGTTATAGTACATATACACAATGGAATATTACTCAGCCATAAACTGAATTCATTTGAGTCACTTCTAACGAGGTAAATGAATATAAAATCCATTATACAGAGTGAAGTAAATTAGAAAGAGTAGGATAAATATTGTATTCTAATGCATATATACTGAATCTAGAAAAATGGTACTGAAGAATTTATTTACAGGGGAGCAATGGAGAAATAGACATAGAGAATAGAATTTAGACATGGGGAGAGGGCAAGAGAGGGTGAGGTGTATGGAATAGTAACATGGAAACTTACATTACTATATGTAAAATAGATAGCCAATTGGAATTTACTGTATGTCTCAGGAAACTCAAACAGGGGCTCTGTATCAACCTAGAGGGGTTGGATGGGGAGGGAGATGGGAGAGATGTTCAGAAGGTCGGGGCTATATGTATACCTATGGCTGATTCATGTTGAGGTTTGACAGAAAATAGAAAAATTCTGTAAAGCAATTATCCTTCAATAGATAAATAAATAAATAAAAATTTAAAAATGCTACATACATGAATTTGATAAATCAGACAAAATGGGGCAACTCTTTGAATACAAACTAGCACAATGCACTCAATAAGAAATTGATACAATGAGTAGTCCTACAGCTTTTAATTAAATTGAGTCTTTAATTAAAACAATCCCAATGTCATTTTTAATTAAAAGCACAAAGCCCAAATGGTTTTGCAAAAAACTATGAACAAACGTTTAAAGAATTAGCGTAAATTATACACAATCCCTTTCAGAAAACTGGTGATGAGGAAATATTTCCCATTTTATATTATGATGCTAGCATTATCCTGATATCAAAATCAGACAAAACCACTACAAAATCAAACAAAGTCCCCTGCATTTTAATATTAAAATAAAGTAAAAAACGAGCAAATACTTTTAAATATTAAAATATTTGGAAGTTTAAAAATATAATTCTAAAATCATCTCTAACGTCTCTTTTTGATGTTGATGCAGAAAATTCTAAGAAATACTTTAAAATTTACTGTGATTGTATTAAAAATAATAAGTACATTTTATAATTATACAAGACATGTGGTCATTACATAAAAGCCTAATGTAATCCATAACCCCAAGTAAATAATTTTATAATCAAATAAAAACATTTATAACAGAATCATAAATTATAACATTCATATGAATAAATTTAATGATATATGAACAAGCCCTCTCCACTGTAAACTAGAAGTTTCCAATAGAATACAACCTACATTTACACTCTGATTTAATTATTTCAATCCTAGGTATTTATCTGAACAAACAAAAACCACAACCATCACTATCACAAAAACAAAACAAAAAGACAGTCTCGGATACATAAAAACCCAAGTTCATGCCAGCAGCCATATGACTGCCTACAAATTCTACTGGGAGAAGTAAACCAGAAACAAGAAATTAATTAAAGTAAAATTTTGTGATAAGAAAATTATAGAGGAACTGACATGTAAAGGCCACTGAATCAGTTTAACACATAATTAAGAGAGCAGAACTAGATATTCCAGGCACAAAATATCATCTGAGTTTTAAAATATTTAAAAACAAAATTTACTCTTTAAAAGATTAACAGCTTAGTTAATTCTATTTAAATTTTAAGTGAATATTTTATAAGATATATATTATAAAAAATGGACATTTTTGAAGGAAATAATCCCAATCTCTTTTCCAACTCTTTACTTTCCATTATATGTTTTTCTCCAGGGTTTACTTTACACATTTAATTTATTGCAATCTTCTTCAGATTTCATTACAGTGAGATATACTAATTTGATTACCGTGAGATACACTAACTTGATTACAGTGAGATATAGAAGTGTTACTCCTTTATAACCCTGTTTCCTGTTCTTCCTATCAAGACAATTTGTGTATATAATCACATATATAATTATGTTACATATAAAATAACATATGCAATTTATCTATGTACCTATAGCTGGGTATATATGTGTGTATGCTAAGTTGCTTCAGTATTGTCCTACTCTTTGAGATCCTATGGACTATAGCTCACCAGGCTCCCCTGTCCATGGGATTTTCCAAGCCTGAATACAGGAGTGGGTTGCCATCTATATAAGGATATATGCAACATATTTATATAGTGTATACATTACATCTACATGTTACAATATATTGCTAAAGTTTTTTGTTTGTATATTTTATATCTGTTTAATCAATTAGAAAAAGAAAGGGAACTAAGCATATATTTATAAATTTTTGTATTTACCTTATATAATTTCTTATTTTATTTATTTGTTCTTGTGGATTCAAAATACCATTCAGTATTTATCAGTAGATAGATTATAGTATCCAATTATAATTCTGCTCCCATTAACTTCTTTGTGAGTTTAAGTAAATAAGTGTTAGTCACTCAGTCGTGCCCTACTCTTTGCGACCCCATGGACTGCAGCCCACCAGCCTCCTCTGTCTGTGAGATTTTTCAGGTAAGGATACTGGAGCGGTACCGGGGTCCAGCCCCAGTCGATCCAGGGTGATTCGAAGGTGGGGACGGAGTCAGCCTCCTTGGAAATAACTTATTTAATTACAGATAGAGAGGAATTAGAAAATTAGCAGAGAAAAAGAGGCTGAATAACTTGGTTTGCATGGAATACCAATCACCACCTACATAGGCCACAGGCGTCTTCCCATTCTCTCGAAGGAGAGGAGGCACTGAGGCCCCCCCTGGTCCAATCTTAGAAGCCCAGGCAAAATTAGTAGGCTTGGTGGGTACCCATGTACCAGATGGGAAACTGGCCAGAAAATAGTAGGAGAGAAAAAGAGGCTGAATAACTTGGTTTACATGGAATACCAATAAAATTCCAAGACAAGGAATTTGCACCATCTACGTTGGGCCACCGGTGCCACTTGAATATCGGAAGGTGCCCCTTCTTGGGCTCCTTCTCGTGTGGGCTTGAAAACCAGGACAGGCAAGTAGACATGGTGGGCACCCACGCTCCAGATGGGAATTCAGCCAGAAAAACAGGGAGCAAGAAAGAAGCGACATGGGGGAATCAGTCTTTCTAGAAACTGATCCCATTTCTTTATTTTTGGGTTTGCTTATATACCTTTTGTTACACATAGGGATGAATACAGAGTCACAAGGGGGTCAGCAGTCCTGACCTTTATCAAAATCAGGTGCTTCACATAAATGTATAAAACAAGGTCTTAGGGGTTTTACATCATCTTCTGGCCGTGAGACCTGCTGACATTTTACGACCCTTTCTTTCTGATAACCAAAAAACTTATTTTTTCCAAGGGTGCTTTTTCTTAAACCAGGCACCACCCTCCAAATAAAGTTGCATTCCTATAAGGTGAGGGTGTAGTGAGTTACAATCAAAAAAGGAATTTATTTAACCCAAGGTTAACATGATTAATCTTAAAGGTTAATACTTATTTTTCTTATGTTAGTTATATTCATTATAAGGGCAGGGAATATGGAGATTTAGCAGCAAACATCAGCCCAACAAATGAAAATCCCTTCACCAATGTTCCCCTTAAGATCTATTTAGTCTTAAGGTAGTGATAAAGTTACATTTTTACATAGCAAGGACACAGTGATTTATAACAAAGTACAGTGATCTATTACAAAAGAGAAAATTCATTAACTCAAAAAGTCTAGTATTGCTAACCTTAAAAACTACTATATTTCCTTTTCTATATTCCAAATATATTGATTAATATATTCCCAGGTGCCTAAGGATATGGAGGCCTGGAGACAATCATTGACTTAACAATGAGAAAAAGCCCTATGCTAATGAAGACTCTCAAAATACTCCAAACTCTCTGTGCTGTTTATGGTTGAGAGGTAGTAAACAATTATGTGTGTAGTGGCAGGAGTATGGATAATCCTGTCACAGAAGCTAGTCTGTCAGTAGAGAAGTTTGACCTGAGACACCCAGGGCAGGGAATTAGCAGCAATTATTGGCACAACAAATGAAAAACCCTTCACCAATATAATTCCTAACCAACACACTATACTGACAATTTCCCAAAAGAATTTGCCTTTAGTAAGTCTAAAACATCTTGTGCCTCTCAAGTTGGGAGGCTGTAAATAATCACATGTGGCTGGATGAACCTATACAGGCGGGCTAGATAACCTTCAGAGGAGTCTGTAAGTTGAAACACTCTTGTCATGCCCAGGAATTTTTATTGACTTGGAGCTGCACATTTACTCCTTCTCCAAGAGAACCGGTGGGGAACAGCCCCCCATAAAGTCAGAGGTGTAGGCAAGAGCATGAAACAGTAAAGCAGATAGACTCTGGTTTTGGGGGTAGATGCTCGGGAACAGGAGGTTTCCTGAGGCTTGATCACGCCTTTGCGTATGCCAAGCCTCCTTCCTCATGACCTTTGCCATGGGTGGAGTTCCTCACGCTGGCCCCCGGCAGAGTGGGTTGCCATTTCCTTCTCCAGGGGATCTTCCCAACCCAGGGATAGAACCCGGGTCTCCTGTACCACAGGCAGATTCTTTACCAACTGAGCTACAAGAGAAGCCCTCTTTGTGAGCTTACTGTCAAATATTATGTTTCCTTTTGTTATAGAACCAATAATATAGTTCTGCACATATGTTTATCCAATTCTGGTTTATCTAAGATAAGAAAAGGGAGAACAAAAATGCACTTATACTGTGTTTTGTTATGATTATGATTCCCTTTATAAGAATACTTTGATTTTTATGTAGATCTGAATTATACCTCGACATACTTGCTAATGGCCTAGGAAACTTCCTTTAGTGCTTCTTGGAAAGCAGGAATGATAGCACCAAATTCTCTCAGTTTTGTTTATCTGTGAATGTATCTATTTTGTGTTAATTTTTGAAAAGTGTTTTGCAGTATATAAGAATTTTGGTTGACATTTGTTCTTTCTTTCAACATTTTATGTCATCCCACTGCCTTCTGGCCTCTATAGTTTCTGATGAAAAGACAGGTTTTAATCTTACTGAGTTTGCCTCATACACAATAAGCTGTTTTCTTCTTGCTCTTTTTTTCTAATTTTCTTTTGATTTGGCTTATAGAAATTTTATATAACATGTCTGAGTGTGAATCATTTTGCCTTTATCCTGCTTGGAGTTCACTGAGCTTATTGGATGGGTAAATTAATGTTTTTTTTTTTTTATCAGCCATTATTTTTTCTAATAGTTGTTTTTGATATATATTTTCTCCTCTCCTTCTGGTACTCTACTTATGTGTACATTGATACACTTAAAATTTCCCACATTTCTTTGAGGCTCTGTTTCTATTTCTTCATTCCATTTCTTTCTCTGTATTTCCAGACTTCATATTTCTATTCATCTATCTCCCAACTCACATATTCTTTCTTCTGGCAGTTCATGTCCACTGTTAGTCCCTCTAATGAATTTTGGAGTCAATTGCTATACTTTTTTACTCCAGAATTTCCATTTGGGTATATTCCAGTTACTCCAATATGAACATATCTATAATATCAAACTTGAAATTTTGTTTCTGACATCTGGACCCTCTTATTGGCAGTTTCTTTTCCCTTGTTTTTCCCCTGTATTTTCTTGTTGTTGTTCATTTTTCCTATAATGGATCAGATTGATATTTCATTGCATGTCTCATATATTATTGCTGTCTTTGTCACTGAAAACATGTTAAGTAATACACTATAGGACTCTTCATACTGATTTCCCTGCGTCATTCTCTGGGGTCTGTTTTTGTTATTGTTTATTTGTTTTGTGACTTAATTAACCTGTTTTACTTTAGTCTATTTCCCCTATAGTCTGAATACTTTGATGTGACATCTTAGAGAAAGCAGTCTTGGATATGCTATGAACAAATTGAGATGACAGTGATTTTAACAGGGCAACTTTTATTTTCTCTTTTTCCAATCTCTCTGGTAAACTGCCTATTTTATTTGACATTACACACCTGCTTTTTAGGCTCTACTAATTACTGCTTTTTTTTTTTAATTGACAACAGCTTAGGACATAAAAAATGCTCAGTAGACTGATCAAATAATACATGACATGAGTAGTCCTTGAGGTTTTAACTCAGAAGAGCTCTTCTCTGTGGTCTCTTCCCCTGGTTTTTGGTGATGAATTCAACGGCCTATGGTTCAGTGTGTTGCTCTTAATTAATAGGAACTCTCATTTTAAGAGTCTTAGGCTATACTTTTCACACTCAATTTCAAATAAACTGAGTCCCCTGGGGAGAGCTTCATTGCTCTCTCATTTTATACATGACTTTTTGTCCAGGCAAACTATCTGAGACTCTACTCTGGGTTCTGGGCTGGGGGTAGCCTGTGTTCCTCTTGTCTTTCTTCTCCCTGTCTCTCCAGGTGGAAAGCCTCTACCTTGTGAAGGAGCTGGGAAGAGAGCATTTGAGGCCCCAGTATTCTTGGTCTAGGGCTTCCCAGGTGGCTTGGTGGTTAAGAATCCACCTGCCAATGCAAGAGACACAGGTTCAGTCCCTGGTTGGGAAGATCCCCTGGAGAAGGAAATGGCAACTCACTCCAGTATTCTTGCCTGGAGAATCCCATGGACAGAGGAGGCTGGTGGGCTACAGTCCATGTGGTCATGAAGAGTTGGACATGACTGACCAACTGAGCATGTACACACATATTCTTGGTGTTGTATCTGGAGAAGAAACTTTGCCCCAAGAGTAAGAAAGGGGCTAATGGCAGAGATGAGCCCCTGACCACTGCTGCACTCACTAACAATTCAGCCTCTTTGACTCTGAGTTGGAAGGGATGAGAAATGCTGGGGATATCCCTCTCAGAGGGACACAGTAAGTCTTGTTCGGTGCATGAAATGAGAACAGAGCTGTCATCATCTTCTTAGGTATTGTCACCCTAAGTGAAACTTCCACCCACTGAGCAATGGCTAGGTAGAAAGGAGCAGGAAAAAAAGTGGCTAGTGGCTCAGATGTCAGAATCTCACTGATCTTATTGAGTTTTAGTACATTATCCTAGAGAAACACTTCATTTATTGTGTCCCTAGGGCAATCTCCAGATATTTAGAATAGGTGAGATTGTTTCCCTTTAGCTTTAATAGTTTTTTTTTGCTTGTTTGTTTTTCCCATGTTATTTTGTTTTACTGGAGAATGAGTCTGCTGAGCTGCTCTGTCATCCTGGAAATGGAACTCAGCTTACAAAACTTTTATAATTCTCAAATACATGACAAAATCAAAACTCAGAAAAACAGTCGCAGTCTTCATCAATTGCAAAATGATTTTGTTGAGAGCCATACCTTTTCAAAGGCTACAAACTCATGTTCAGTAGGAGTATCATTGACATGGTTGGTGTTTGCTGCCTCAATAAAATAGGCTTGCTTCCTACACTGACTGTATCCTGTTTCTGTATTGATTAAATAACATTTCTGCATATTTTAATATGTAAACACTCCTTTAAGCCTAGTTTTATAAAACACTTTGTCTACTGTTCACAACTCTGTGTGTGTGTGTGTGTGTGCGCACTCAGTCATGTCAGACTCTTTGTGACCCCATAGACTATAGCTGCCAGGAGCCTCTGACCGTAGGTTTTGCCTAATTGAATCCTAATCTATAAACAAATTTCCATTTGGACTCTACACATTCTACATTGAAATCACTGTCACACAGATATAAATTCTTTGACTTTCATTTCAGTTCAGTTCTGTCGCTCAGTTGTGTGTGACTCTGCGACCCCATGAACTGCAGCACGCCAGGCCACCCTGTCCATCACCAACTCCCGGAGTTCATTCAAATTTACATCCATCGAGTCGGTGATGCCATCCAGCCATCTCATCCTCTGTCGTCCCCTTCTCCTCCTGTCCCCAGTCCCTCCCAGCATCAGAGTCTTTTCCAGTGAGTCAACTTTTTGCATGAGGTGGCCAAAGTATTGGAGTTTCAGCTTTAGCATCATTCCTTCCAAAGAACACCCAGGACTGATCTTCTTTAGAATGGACTGGTTGGATCTCCTTGCAGTCCAAGGGACCCTCAAGAGTCTTCTCCAACACCACAGTTCAAAAACAACAATTCTTTGGTGCTCAGCTTTTTTCACAGTCCAATTCTCACATCCATACATGACTACTGGAAAAACCATAGGTTTGACTAGACGGACCTTTGTTGGCAAAGTAACATCTCTGCTTTTCAATATGCTATCTAGATTGGTTATAACTTTCCTTCCAAGGGGTGAGCTTCTTTTAATTTCATGGCTGCAATCACCATCTGCAGTGGGAAAAGAGAAAGTTATCCACTGTGAACATTGGGATGCCTTTACCTTTACAAATTAGTGGTTTGTAAAGTCAAAGTTGCTTATAAAGAAGAAAAGATATAAGCATCTTTGACTTTAGAAACCACCAATTTGAAAAGTTAAAGGCACCCCAATATTCACAGTGGATATCTTTCTCTTTTTCTCCACTTTTAAAGCCAGTAGTCTTACTGAATTGGGGCCCCACTCTTATGAATTTTTGAATGTCAGTTCAGTTCAGTTTAGTCACTCAGTCGTGTCCGACTCTTTGCGACTTCATGAATCGAAGCACGCCAGGTCTCCCTGTCCATCACTAACTCCCAGAGTTCACTCAGACTCATGTCCATCGAGTCAGTGATGCCATCCAGCCATCTCATCCTCTGTCGTCCCCTTCTCCTCCTGCCCCCAATCCCTCCCAGTATCAGAGTCCTTTCCAATGAGTCAACTCTTCGCATGAGGTGGACAAAGTACTGGAGCTTCAGCTTTAGCATCATTCCTTCCAAAGAAATCCCAGGGCTGATCTCCTTCAGAATGGACTGGTTGGATTTCCTTGCAGTCCAAGGGACTCTCAAGAGTCTTCTCCAACACCACCGACGCATCAATTCTTCGGCGCTCAGCCTTCTTCACAGTCCAACTCTCACATCCATACATGACCACAGGAAAAACCATAGCCTTGACTAGACGGGCCTTAGTCGGCAAAGTAATGTCTCTGCTTTTGAATATGCTATCTAGGTTGGTCATAACTTTCCTTCCAAGGAGTAAGTGTCTTTTAATTTCATGGCTGCAGTCATCATCTGCAGTGATTTTGGAGCCCAAAAAGGTAAAGCCTGACACTGTTTCCACTGTTTCCCCATCTATTTCCCATGAAGTGATGGGACCGGATGCCATGATCTTCGTTTTCTGAATGTTGAGCTTTAAGCCAACTTTTTCACTCTCTTTCACTTTAATCAAGAGGCTTTTTAGTTCCTCTTCACTTTCTGCCATAAGGGTGGTGTCATCTGCATATCTGAGGTTATTGATATTTCTCCCAGCAATCTTGATTCCAGCTTGTGCTTCTTCCAGCCTAGCATTTCTAATGATGTACTCTGCAAATAAGTTAAATAAGCAGGGTGACAATATACAGCCTTGATGTACTCCTTTTCCTATTTGGAACCAGCTTGTTGTTCTATGTCCAGTTCTAACTGTTGCTTCCTGACCTGCACAGAGATTTCTCAAGAGGCAGGTCAGGTGGTCTGGTATTCCCATCTTTTTCAAAATTTTCCAGTTTATTGTGATCCACACAGTCAAATGCTTGGCATGTCAACTACTTCTTAAAACCTACTTCCAAACAGAGTCACACTGAGAGTTAAGGCTTCGACATGTGAATTTTAGGAGAACACAGTTCAATCCATGAAATTCTTCTAATATTTCTGACAAGTTAAGTCTATAGAGTGAAGAGGGGAAGCTAGTGAAGAAGAAAGCATTTCACAGTGTGATGATGAAGTCGCAGTGTTTTGATGAGACTCTGCCTTCCCCACCTCATAATTTCTTAGTCCCATTCCCTCCTTGCAGGTGGGACAGGAAGGCTAGAGTTGGTTGGAGTTGGGTACTTGCTTTCTCCCAAGTAAGTTAAACTTTCACAGAACCACAATAGTTTAGGCTCTGGTAAAATAGCTATCTTTCACTAGCAAGTCTTGGTAAGAGAACAGAATGTTCTGGTGTATTTCAAAACAGTTCCTTTTTTCCTCTCCCTCTGCTCTGGAAACTTGCTCTAATAGTCACTGTGGGAATCAGATTGGGTTTCTAGAGGTAAAACTCACACAGTATGGGAGGCCCCCTATGATTGGTCCTTTCTGACGTTTTTAATCCTTAGAAATTTAACTTCACTGAGTCTTCAGCATTGCTCAGTTACAGTCCAGCTTTCTCTAACCCAGCAGTTTCCTGCAGAAGTTTCTGCTCAGGATTTTGGATTCTCTGTATTCATTTGTCTGCCTTTCTGGATTGCCCTGTAAGGTCACTTACCTAAAGGATCTAGAAAAGTTGTTGGTCTTCTAGTTTGTTCAGTCTTTCACTTTTTGATATGACAGAGTGATGGCTTTGAAGCTCTTTATTTTCCAGACTGGAAACAGAAAATCTGGATATGATTTTAATTAGTGCCAATGGCACATTACTCTTAGTAGGGAGATAATTATATAATAATAATCGAAAGCATAGTTGTAGTGCTTAATATTTGAAAAGGTTGTTCTAAGCACCTTGCATTTCCCAGTAACCCTATAAGGCACTGATGGAAATACTGGGCACATAACACAGAAGAATATGAGGAAAAATAAAAACTTTTCTCTAAAAACGCAGGGTACAAGGAAGACAGTATTTAACTTTGAGGGAAGAACCAAAGTTGGAGATGATATTTTAAGTATCTTGAAGGTATTTCATTTAACTGTGACTAGTAGGAGACTAATATTTATTATTGGGGAATTTTATTTTTGAAAAATAATTTGTCTGACATTAGTATCTAAGGTATAATATTCACTCTGTCTCTTATGTTCAGTGCTGCCTATATGATTCAAATACAGACAACAGAGAGAAGAATAAGAATTACTCTACCATGTTACTACCACTACTAATTACTGTTCCATATATACTATTACTATTACAATTACTATAAGTTCTATTACTTTTAATAATAAACATTAGTAAGAAAATGCTTCTTATATGCAGCCATTGTCTTAGGACTATAGATGTGCTAAGTTATTTTATTCTGCAATGATGTTATTTTATTCTGCAATGACATTTGAAGCAACATATATACAATAGACAATATATAACTTGCCCAAAGTCACTCAAGAGATAAGTAATGGAGCTGAAATAAAGCAGAAATTGTAATGCATAATTACTTTATGAAAGGAAACTGTCCCTCAGCTGAGTTGAACCTCAGTGAGATGAGGAAAGTTCGTATTTGACCACAAGATCCATAGCAGCAGTGTCTGTAAATTATCCTGTATTCAGTACATACCAAAAATAAACAGTGAATAAAAGAATAAACTGTATATCACATATGCTTATGTCTAACTTTATCGTTTTTAATTATTTTCTCAAAATAAGCACCTAAGAAAAAATTAAGGAATTTTCTGTGTTACTATTGATATATTAGAGTGTAGAACAAATTTACACCGCCATTAGAAAAAAAAAAAAACACTTAATGATTTAAAAACTTAAACATGAAACCATAAAACTCCTAGAGGAGGACATAGGCAAAACATTATCTGACATAAAAATGTACTAATATTTAGGTCACTCTCCCAAGGCAATAGAAATAAAAACAACAATGAACAAATGGGGTACTTCCATAATCATCCAGTGGTTAAGACTCCATGTTTCCACTGCAGAGGGAATGGGTTCGATTTCTGGTCAGGGAACTAGGATCACACAAGCTGCACTATGTGGCCAAAAAATTAAATAAATAAATGGGACCTAATCAAACTTACAAGCTTTTGTATAGCAAAGCAAATCATAAACAAAATGAAAAGACAACCTACAGACTGGGAGAAAATATTTACAAACAATGTGACTGACAAGGGCTGTATGCAAACAGTTTATACAACTCAACAACAAAAAACAATCCAATTGAAAAACAGGCAGAAAATCTAAATAGCCATTTTTCCAAGAAGACATACAGATGGCAAATAGGGACATGAAAAGGTACTCAACATGGCTAATTATGAGAGAGATGCAAATCAAAACTTCAATGAGGCACTACCTTGTTGGCTATCATTTTTAAAAAGTCTACAAATAATAAGTGATGGAGAGAATGTGAAGAAACTGTTGGTGGGAATGTAAATTGTTGCAGCCACTATGGAGAACACTATGGAGGGTCCTTAAAAAAAGTAAAAATGCAGTTGCCATATGATCCAACAATCCCACTCCTGGGCATATGTCAGGACAAAACTATAACTCAAAAAGATATATGTGCACCCTAAATATTCATAGCAGCACTATTCACAGTAACCAAGACATGGAAACAAATTAAACGTCCATCGAAGGAGGAATGGCTAAAGAATATGTGGTATATGTATGCAGTGAAATGCCACTCAGCCATTAAAAAAATGAAATAATGCAATTTAGAGCAACATAGATAGAACCAGAGATTAATTGGAGTAAGCTAGAGAGAGAAAGACAAATATCATATGATATTACTTCTGTGTGTGTATGCTCAGTCACTCAGTCCTGTCTGGCTCTTTTGACTCCACTGACTGTAACCCACCAGTCTCTGTACATGGAATTTTCCAGATAAGAACACTGGAGTGAGTTGCCATTTGCTACTCCAGGGTGTCTTCTCAACCCAGGGGTTGAGCTTTTGTCTCTTGCATCTCCTGTATTGGCAGGCAGATTCTTTACCACTGCTCCATCTGGGAAGCCTCAATATCACTTAAATGTGAAATCTAAAGTAGGACACGAACGAACTTACCTATGAAACAGACTCCCAATCATAGTAGAGAATAAACATGTAGTTGCCCAGCAGGCGGCAGGGGGTAGAGGGATGGAGTGGAAGACTGGATTAACAGATGCAAATTATTAAATACGAAATGGATAAACAGGGTCCTACTGTATAGCACAGTGAGCTGGATCTTGTGTTTTCACTGGAAAAGACCCTGATGCTGGGAAAGATCAAAGAAAAAAAGGAGAAGGGGATGTCAGAGGATAAGATGGTTAGATAGCATCACCAACTCAATAGGCATGATTTTGAGCAAACTTTGTGAGATAGTGAAGGACAGAAGAGTCTGGCATGCTGCAGTCCATAGGGTCACAAAGAGTCAGACAAGATGTAGCAACTGAGCAAAAATGTAGCACAGGGAACTATATTCAATATCCTGTGATAAAAGAATATATATATGTAACTGAATTACTGTGCTGTATAAAATTAACACAACAGAAGTTATCACAATATTGTAAGTATTTAAGAGTATCTCTTTGCCTATATAAGTCACAGTGGTTCTTATGCATTTATCAGATTTTGCAGTTTTGAAAAGTAGGCTATCTAATTCAATATGTAGTACTAAATACTTTATTAGTAGTGAAGGTTTTTCATTGATTTAAACATTGCTATTGGCCAAGTGCA
Source organism: Ovis canadensis (assembly GCF_042477335.2). Taxonomy (NCBI): domain Eukaryota; kingdom Metazoa; phylum Chordata; class Mammalia; order Artiodactyla; family Bovidae; genus Ovis; species Ovis canadensis. Next base: position 35,954,418 of record NC_091261.1, on the reverse strand, counting down.
TTTATTTCTCTGTGAAATGCCTGCTTACTTACTTTTCATTTTATAAAGTTTATATAATTAAAGAAATTAATCCCATATTCTTAAAGTACTTGTGATTTGCCATTTCCTTCTTGGCTATACCAATAGTAATTTTAGTCACATATATAAGTTCAAACCAGTCTTATAAAAATCAGCTTTTAAAAATTCTAATAATTGTTTTTAAAAAGCTAGTGTGCTATGCACATTTTGTAAAAATCATTATTGGTTTTCTTCTGGCCTACATAAGTGGGAAAATTTCTAAGTAGTAATTAGATATAATCATAACGAACCCAGTGAAGCATGTTACAGTATGAAGGAACTCTGAAATGATAAAAAAAAAATCAAAATTCACTTTAATCCATATAAAGAAAAAGCTTTGATACAACTAAACAAACAACAAATAAATCAAGATTCACAGCACTGAGGAAAAGATAGACTAGGATTTTCTAACATAGAGTTTCACTATTATTGCCATTATTAGTCTTTTTCCAACACAGAAATTTTGAATAAAATGCCTTAACTGGGTATCTCTGCCAATAAAATTGATAAGATAGTTACAGAGAAGCTTTCAAATCCATGGCAAAAGCAATTTATATTCAGTTTTCACTCATGTACAGTTAAAAAATAACATTGGGACTTGGCTTCTTCTAAGTAGTCTTAGAATTAATTTCACCAACATTGATTTAGTCAGTAGAGTGAAAGTATACACTCTTTATGATTTTTTCAAGTGTAGTACATGCTTTATACTATAGTAGGAAAGAAAAAAAAAACACATACCCCTTCTCTTTGGTATTATGTGTGAATTAAAAATAAATGGATTCCAACTAATATGATACCATTAACCCACTAATTTTAATATACATTATTGATATTTATAAACCACATAATTTACACTTAGGACAACAGGAATGCAGGTTCTTTCACGTCTCCTTTTTTGACTATTTCCATTTTATTGGAAAAAATCCTAAAGAATTCCCTCCATGTGTTTCTGCAGTTTCATTTCTGAAATATGCAAATAATGTCTTCTTTCATTGGTGTTCACACCACCTTGGAGAATGAGATCAAAGTTGTACTTGGGAGGTAAGAAGTGCTTATTAATTCACTCTTTACTTTTAACAGGAAATTGTGTATCGATCCATCTCAACTAGAAGTTAACTGAACTAATAAAACATCCTGGGGATGGGGGAAATGAAAGTTGATGGAAGACTTAAATGCAGCAAGTATGTGTACTCGGTTGCTTAGTTGTGTCTGACTTTTTTTGTGACACCATGGACTACAGCCCACCAGACTCCTCTGTCCATGGGATTTTCTAGGCAAGAATACTGGAGTGGGTTGCCATTTTCTCCTCTGGGGTATTTCCTGACCCAAGGATCAAACCTGTGTCTCCTGAATCTCCTGCATTGGCAGGCAGATTCTTTACCACTGTGCCACCTGGGAAGCCCCTTGAATGCAGGTCACCTGTTTATAGAGAAGTAAAATCCATATCCTAGTTTAGTCTGTGATATGTAAAAAGAATTTAGATAACAAAGATGACTGAAATGCATACAGCAGTAATATACAAATACAAGCATAAAGCATATATTTATATTCAAAATATATATATTTACAACTTCTGTATCCATCAAGATTCTCTAGAAAAATAAAACCAATATGATATGTGTACATATTTTGAATTATGTATCATTTAAGGAATTGGTTCACTTGATTTTCGGGGCTGGCAATTCTGAAATTCATAGGACAAATCAGTAAGATGGAAAGCCAGACAAGAGTTGCTATTGTATTCCTGAGTCTGCAATCTGTAGAATGGGGAGGGAGGTTGGAAATTCAGACAAGAATTCTATAGTACAATTGAAAGGCAGAAATCCTTCTTCCCAGAGAAATCCGTTTTTGTGCTTAAGGTCTTCCTTCAACTGATTGAATGAGGTTCACCTATATTACCAAGGATAATCTCCTTTACCTAAAGCAAACTGGTCATAGATATTCATTCCATCTACAAAATACTACCACAACAACCTCTAGTGTTTGATGAAACACAACTAAGCACAATAACCTAGCCACACTGATACATAACATTTAACCATCACAACTGTGGTATGTGATAACACACATGGAGCTTTGTATAAAGCAGTAATATGTATTAAACGTGATTACTCATTCAGTCATATATAAATGTCATATATTTTAGGTATGGTTGGATATTGAAAGCATTCACATAATGCAAATAAGAACAGGAAGGATTTTAACTATTCAATAATTGGAAAATAGTGAATTAAATGGAGATAGAATTTCAATAGATTAAAAGCTCAGAGTAGAAGCATAAAGAATATTTTAGATTGTTGTTTTTTCAGATTATAAAATGGCTTTTACTTGGAAAGTCATTTAATAGTTTAAAGAAAAATATGTCAATAAAGAAGACTTAATAAAAGCTTAAGAGGTATATAATTAATAAAACTGAAAGGAACCTCTAAAGTGGAAAAAAAAAACCTTTCCTATGGAGAATATGTTTAGAATCCAAATAAACAATGTACCAAGCATTAGTATTTTGTTTTGGAAATTAAATATTCACTAACCTGAGCAATCACTCTAATAGCAGAAAGTGAGGAGGAACTACAAGCTTATTGATGAGGGTGAAGGAGGAGAGTGAAAAAGCCGGTTTAAAACTAAATAATAAAAACAGATTTCAACAGTACATGAGCTGTGAAATTCCAGTTGTTCCAGCTGGATTTAGAAAAAGCAGAAGAACCAGAGGTCAAACTGCCAACATCCATTGGATCAAAGAAAAAGCAACAGAATTCCAGAAAAACATCTACTTTTGCTTTATTGATTATGTGAAAGCCTTTGACTGTGTAGATCACAACAAGCAGTGGAAAATTCTTCAAGAGATGGGAATACCAGACCACCTTATCTGCCTTCTAAGAAAGCTGTATGCAGGTTAAGAAGCAACAGTTAGAACCGGACATAGAACAACAGACTGGTTTCAAATTGGGAAAGGAGTACGTCAAGGCTCTATATTGTTACCCTGCTTATTTAACGTGTATGCAGAGTACATCATGCAAAATGCAGGACTGGATGAAGCACAAGCTGGAATCACAATTTCTGGGGGAAATATCAATAATCTCAGATACACAGATGACACCACCCTCATGGCAGAAAGTGAAGAGGAACCAAAGAGCCTATTGATGGAAGTGAAAGAGGAGAAGGAAAAAGCTGGCTTAAAACTCAACATTCAGAAAATGAAGATCATGATATCTGGTCCCATCTCTTCATGGCAAATAGATGGGGAAACAATGGAAAGAGTGAGAGAATTTATTTTCTTGGGCTCCAAAATCACAGCAGATGCTGACTGAGGACATGAAATGAAAAGATACTTGCTCCTTGGAAGAAAAGCTATGACCAACACAGAGAGCTATTGAAAAGCAGAGACATTACTTTTCCAACAAAGGTCCGTCTAGTCAAGGCAATGGTTTTTCCAGTGGTCATGTATGGATGTGAAAGTTGGACTGTGAAGAAAACTGAGCACCAAAGATTTGTTGGTTTTGAACTGTGGTGTTGGAGAAGACTCTTGAGAGTCCCTTGGACTGCAAGGAGATGCAACCAGTCCATTCTAAAGGAGATCAGTCCTGGGTGTTCTTTGGAAGGAATGATGCTAAAGCTGAAACTCCAGTATTCTGGCCACCTCATGCAAAGAGCTGACTCACTGAAAAAGACTCTGATACTGGGAGGGATTGGGGGCAGGAGGAAAAGGTGACAACAGAGGATGAGATGGCTGGATGGCATCACCGACTCGATGGACATGAGTTTGAGTGAACTCTGGGAGATGGTGATGGACAGGGAGGCCTGGCATGCTGTGATTCATGGGAGAGTCGGACATGACTGAGAGACTGAACTGAATTGAACTGCATTGGAAATAGACATTACTTTGCTAACAAAGGTCCATCTAGTCAAGGCTATGGTTTTTCCAGTAGTTATGTATGGATATGAGAGTTGGACTATAAAGAAAGCTGAGTGCTGAAGAACTTGATGCTTTTGAATTGTGGTGTTGGAGAAGACTCTTGACAGTCGCTTGGACTGCAAAGAGATCAAACCTATCAATCATAAAGGAAATCAGTCCTGAATATTAATTGGAAGGACTGATGCTGAAGCTGAAGCACCAATATTCTGGTCACCTGATGTGAAGAACTGACTCACTGGAAAGACCCTGATGCCAGGAAAGATTGAAGGCAAGAGGAGAAGGGGATGACAGGATCAGATGGTTGAATGGTATCACCAACTCGATGGAGATGAATTTGAGCAAGCTCCAGGAGTTGGTGATGGACATGGAAGCCTGGTGTGCTGTAGTCCATCAGGTCACAAAGTGTTGGACACAACTGAGTGATTGAACTAACAACTGAAGATAATGGTATCCAGCCCCATTACTTCATACCAAAAAGAAGGGGAAATGTGAAAGTAGTAACAGATTTCCTTTTTGTGAGCTCTAAAATCACTGTGGATGGTGCTTGCAGTCATGAAATCAGAAGATGATTGCTTCTTGGTAGCAAATCTATGACAAACCTTGACAGTTTGTTTAAAAGCAGAGACATTACTCTGCCAACAAAAGTTCGTATAGGTAAGGCTATGGTCTAACCAATGGTCATGTACAGTTGTGAAACCTGGACCAGAAAGAAGTCAGAGAACCAAAGAATTGCTTCCTTCAAACTGTGGTGCTGAAGAAGACTCCTGAGACTCACTTGGACAGCAAGAGATCAAAGCAGTCAATCTTAAGAGAAATCAACCCTGAATATTCTTTGGAAGGTGCTGAATCTGTAGTATTCTGGTCACCTGATATGAACAGTCAACTCATTGGAAAAGTCCTTGATGCTGAGAAAGAATAAGGGCAGAAGAAGAGCTTGTCAGAGGATGAGATGGCTAGATGGCATCACTGATGCAATGGACATGAACTTGGGCAAACTTCAGGAGATGGTGAGGGACAGGGAGGCCTGGTGTGCTCCAGTCCATGGGGTTGCAAAGAGTTGGACATGACTGAGCGACTGAACAGCAACTACCCAAGTTTACAAAATAAAGGAAGCATAAAAAGGGAGAACCACTTATTGAAAAGAAAGTGAAAACAATATTTATTTTTAGTTTGAACAAACAGATTGACTAACGTAACTACCACTGGTTCAGTGGTAAAATTTCCACCTGCAATATGGGAGATTCAGGCTTGATCCCTGGGTTGGGAGGATCCCCTGGAGAAGCAAATGGAAACCCACTCCAGTATTCTTGCTTGGGAAAATCCCATGGATGAAGGAGCCCTGGGGGAGCTACAGTCCATGGGGTCTCAAAACAGTTGGACACAACTTAGGGACTAAAATGACAACAATAAAAAAAATAATAATTAAGTTCATTCTATTATGGGCTTCCCTGGAGGCTCAGATGGTAAAGTATCTTCCTGCAATACTGGAGATTCAGGTTCAATCCCTGAGTCGGGAAGATCCCCTGGAGAAGAGAATGGTTACTCACAGTAGTATTCCTGCCTGAGAATTTCATGGACAGAGCAGCCTGGCAGACTATAGTCCATGGGGTAGCAAAGAGCTGGATATGACTAAGTAACTAACACTTTCAAGTTATTCTATTTTATACATTTTAAAAAATTATTATAACTTACATTTCCATGCTAAATTCTCAGGTGACCTGTTTTTGCTTTAAAACTTTTCAAAAGGTTGTCAAACTCAACCACTCTTTAAATGAGATTGATTAAGAGCCTACTACAATATTTTACATAATTCAAGGGGCATCTTGTACACTGTTCTGTGGAAAATCTGTATTATGGAAAAACAGTAATGATTTCAATAGGAACATCAGATTCCAGCTTCTTTTTTAACAGACTGCATTTATAAGTCAATTAAAAACCTGACACATTTGAGCTATTAAATACCTACTATGAGGTAGTGTTTATAATTGATTTTGTATTGGGAAAAAAACACCTCTTTTTTTTTCTCTGCTGCATCTTCACCCAACCAGTAACACACAATATATTTCTCTTTTTCTATTGTTGGTCAGGAACAGTTAGACTGATACTGAGATGACTTAAGGGATGGGAAGGCATTTCAAGTGGCATTAAAACTTATTATCTTTCAAAAGAACTTAAAAGTATGCTTTGTGAATGATGTAAATGTGATTTCAGTTTTAAATCAGATGTTATGATTGCTATAATATTTTTATGAGTGAACACAAAAATCACATCAAAATAAATTAAAACTAGATAAACAGAAAATACCCCACGTTTAGAAGCAAACCCTTGGGCTTTTTGTTTTTATTGTTGCTGCTGTTGTTTTTGTACTGTCAACTTTGTGCTGAACTTCAGTGTAAATGAAAATCACAATAAATATACCTTTTACCCTTCACTTTGGTGTCAAGATTTTATGTATGTTACTTTTCTCATGATAATTCTAAACTTGCTCCAAAAGAAAGGAGATGGCTGTAATAATGTGTATGCTCTTAAAATGTGTCTTGATTTAACAAGATCAAACATGCTATAAAGAAAAGAGGCAGTAGCTATTTTGCACATTCAACTATATTTTTAAAAATGTACTATTGACTAGTTTATGTAATGACTATGTATTTTGAGTTTACTCTATTTTAAATATGCAATGAATAATATTCTTACTTGCATAAATGGCTTACATGCATTTATTTGATTTTAATAATGAAACAATGATATGTGTATTGACTTATAAATTGACCTTTTTATCCAGAAAAACTTCTACTATTATTGATGTATCTTGACTACTTAAAGCATCATTTGAATTCAACAGCAAACAGCCTTATATTTTCTACTTCAATTCTTTTTGGGGAAAAAAAAAAAACTACTCCCAGAAAGCATTAAACATTAAATTAATATGTAAATTTGTTTTTAAAACAATTTTTGTTATAATATGAATCACACCCCATTTTGAATTACTAAGAGCATAGCACAGTTACATTAAATGGAATTAAAAACGACACTTCTAGTGAATCCATTCTGTTTTGCTTTCACACTTTCATTCTTTATCTCAACTTATTCAGGGATCAATATAGCAACATGAAGGGATTTTCAAATCATGATACACATTCCTTGAGGCCAGGGGAATTTCAAAAGAGTACACTGGCACAGAGTTTTGTGGGGTTAACTTTCCAGCTCCTTAACTCTCATGTATAGTGATAGTGAAGTCGCTCAGTCGTGTCCAACTCTTTGGGACCCCATGGACACCAGGTTCCTCCGTCCATGGGATTTTCTAGGCAAGAGCACTGGAGTGGGTTGCCTTTTCCTTGTCCAGGGAACTTTCCAACCCAGGGATCGAACCCAGGTCTTCCACGTTGTAGACAGACGCTTTACCGTCTGAGCCACTAGGGAAGTCAAACTCTCATGTATACTTTACCTAAAACTGACTTCCTTGAAACTGAAATAGGAATCTGAGTTCTTATTCATGGAGCTGAAGAATGAACATGAAAACACTCACAGTAACAAGTAGATAGGATTTATTTTAAAGAGAAAGAAAAGTGCAAACACTCAGCATAGACAATGAGAAGGGCTGAAGAGTCCCCAGAAAGGCAGGACTTATAGCAGTTTATATCCTTATGAGTACTGAAACATTTTAGGTTAGCTCCTGGCCTTAAAAATAAATAATTTCTAACCAATGTTTAAAGATCACAATGTCTAACTTAACATCTCTATGGCTTCTCTTGATCCTTGGATAAAGTTGTCATCCTCTTTCATGGCTCCTGGCTGTTTTAAAATGGACCAGAGAATGGGCTAAAGATTAATGATCACCAGTTGTTTTTCCCTCAGGCATATGGAACAGAAGTTAATTACTGCTTTTTCCTGGATTTGAGTGCTGAAGACCATTCAGGGATGACCTAAATCAAATCCCTTATGACTATACAGTAGAAGTAAGAAATAGATTTAAGGGACTAGATCTGATAGACAGAGTGAAGGAGGTTCGTGACATTGTACAGGAGACAGGGATCAAGACCATCCCCATGGAAAAGAAATGAAAAAAAAAGCAAAATGGCTGTCTGGGGAGGCCTTACAAATAGCTGTGAAAAGAAGAGAAGTGAAAAGCAAGGAGAAAAGGAAAGATATAAGCATCTGAGTGTAGAGTTCCAAAGAAAAGGAAGGAGAGATAAGAAAGCCTTCCTCAGCGATCAGTGCAAAGAAATAGAGGAAAAGAACAGAATGGGAAAGAGTAGAGATCTCTTCAAGAAAATTAGAGATACCAAGGGAAGATTTCATGCAAAGATGGGCTCAATAAAGGACAGAAATGGTATGGACCTAACAGAAGCAGAAGATATTAAGAAGAAGTGGCAAGAATACACAGAAGAACTGTACAAAAAAGATCTTCACGACCCTGGTAATCATGATGGTGTGATCAGTCAACCAAAGCCAGACATCCTGGAATGGGATGTCAAGTGGGCCTTAGAAAGCATCATTATGAACAAACGTAGTGGAGGTGATGGAATTCCAGTTGGGCCATTTCAAATCCAGAAAGATAATGCTGTAAAAGTGCTGCATCAATATGCCAGTAAATTTGGAAAACTCAGCAGTGGCCACAGAACTGGAAAAGGTCAGTTTTCATTCCAATCCCAAAGAAAGGCAATGCCAAAGAATGCTCAAACTACTGAACAATTGCACTCATCTCACACACCAGTAAAGTAATGCTCAATATTCTCCAAGCCAGGCTTCAGCAATACATGAACCATGAACTTCTAGATGTTCAAGCTGGTTTTAGAAGAGGCAGAGGCCAGAGATCAAATTGCCGACATCTGCTGGATCATCAAAAAAGGAAGAGAGTTCCAGAAAAACATCTATTTCTGCTTTATTGACTATGCCAAAGCCTTTGATGGTGTGGACCACAACAAACTGTGGAAAATTCTAAAAGAGATGTGAATACCAGACCACCTGACCTGCCTCTTGAGAAACTTATATGTAGGTCAGAAGGAACAATTAGAACTGGACATGGAACAACAGACTGGTTCCAAATAGGAAAAGGAGTACATCAAGGCTATATACTGTCACCTTGCTTATTTAACTTACATGCAGAGGACATCATGAGAAACGCTGGGCTGGAAGAAGCACAAGCTGGAATCAAGATTGCCAGGAGAAATATCAATAACCTCACATATGCAGATGACACCACCTTCATGAGAGAAAGTGAAGAAGAACTAAAGAATCTCTGATGAAAGTGCAAGAGGAGAGTGAAAAAGTTGGCTTAAAGCTCAACATTCAGATAATTAAAGTCATTGCATCCAGTTCCATCACTTCATGGGAAATAGATGGGGAAACAGTGGAAACACTGGCTGACTTTATTTTGGGGGTCTCCAAAATCACTGCAGATGGTGATTGCAGCCATGAAATTAAAAGATGCTCACTCCTTGGAAAGAAAGTTATGACCAACCTAGACGGCATATTAAAAAGCGGAGACATTACTTTGCCAACAAAGGTCCGTCTAGTCAAGCCTATGGTTTTTCCAGTGGTCATGTATGGATGTGAGAGTTGGACTGTGAAGAAAGCTGAGTGCTTAAGAATTGATGCTTTTGAACTGTGGTGTTGGAGAAGACTCTTGAGAATCCCTTGGGCTGCAAGGAGATCCAACCAGTCCATCCTAAAGGAGAAGAGTCCTGGGTATTCGTTGGAAAGACTGATGTTAAAGCTGAAACTCCAATACTTTGGCCACCTCATGTGAAGAGTTGACTCATTGGAAAAGACCCTGACACTGGGAGGGATTGGGGGCAGGAGGAGAAGGGGACGACAGAGAATGAGATTGCTTGGTGGCATCACCAACTTGATGGACATGAGTTTGCTTTAAGTCTGGGAGTTGGTAATGGACAGGGAGGCCTGGAGTGCTGCAATTCATGGAGTTGCAAAGAGTCGGACATGACTGAGTGACTGAACTGAATTGAACTGAATTTATCAAACCAGGGACACATTCCAAGAATTGGGGACAAAGGGTACAGTTTTAGATTGATGGAGTGAGATTTTATTGAAAACCAGACCAAGGTCTCAGAGTTCAACACTGATTGCCTAGCAATTTCTATTTGAAAACTGGACTTGTACTGAGGTTTATCAGGTATCTCCCGCCATTCCTCCTATTCTGAGAGCTTCTTCCCTGTTACACTTGCCAACTCTAAAAGAAAGACATATCTCTTGTCTGGAATGTTTCTGTGGTGCTGCATGCCATGTAAAAATGCTGGGGTGTCAAACAAAGAATCATTTACAATATTTATAGTCATGGAGTGATTATACTCCAAAGCTAGTGAAGGTGATAGGAGTCCAGTGAGCTATTTCTAATTCTAAAACATGAGGTTGTTAAAGTTTTTCACTCTATATGTTGGCAAATTTGGAAAACTCAGCAGTGCCTACAGGACTGGAAAAGGTCAGTTTTCATTCCAGTCCAAAAGAAAGGCAATGTCAAAGAATGCTCAAACTATGGCCCAATTGCAGTCATCTCACATGCTAGTAAAGTAATGCTCAAAATTTTTCAATACAGGCTTCAGCAATACGTGAACTCTGAACTTCCAGATGTTCACTCACCTAGAGCCAGACATCCTGGGATGTGACGTCAAGTAGGCCTTAGGAAGCATCACTACGAACAAAGCTAGTGGAGGTGATGGAAATCCAGTTGAGCTCTTTCAAATCCTAAATGATGATGCTGTTAAAGTGCCGCACTGAATATGTCACAAGTTTGGAAAACTCAGCAGTGGCCATGGGACAGGAAAAGGTCAGTTTTCATTCCAATCCCAAAGAAAGGTAATGCCAAAGAATGCTCAAACTACTGAACAATTGCAGTCACCTCACACACTCGTAAAGTAATGCTTAAAATTCTTCAAGACAAGCTTCAGTAATACGTGAACTGTGAACTTCCAGATATTCAAGTTGGTTTTAGAAAAGGCAGAGGAACCAGAGATCAAATTGCCCAACATCTGCTGGATCATCAAAAAAGGAAGAGAGTTCCAGAAAAAAACCCCATCAATTTCTGCTTTATTGACTATGCCAAAGCCTTTGATGGTGTGGACCATAAGAAACTGTGGAATATTCTGAAGGAGATAGGAATACGAGACCACTGACCTGCCTCTTAAGAAAATTATATGCAGGTCAGGAAGCAACAATTAGGACTGGACATGGAACAACAGACTGGTTCCAAATAGGAAAAGGAGTACATCAAGGCTATATATTGTCACCCTGCTTATTTAACTTCTATGCAGAGTACATCATGAGAAACTCTGGGATGGAAGAACCACAAGCTGGAATCAAGATTACCAGGAGAAATATTAATAACCACACATATGCAGATGACACCACCCTCATGAGAGAAAGTGAAGAAGAACTAAAGAATCTCTTGATGAAAGTGAAAGAGGAGAGTGAAAAAGTCGGCTTAAAGCTCAACATTCAGAAAATTAAGATCATGGCATCCGGTTCCATCACGGCAAATAGATGTGAAAACAGAGGAAATATTGGGTGACTTTATGTTTTGGGTGTCTAAAATCACTGCAGATGGTGATTGCAGCCATGAAATTAAAAGATGCTCACTACTTGGAAGGAAAGTTATGACCAACCTCAGTTCAATTCGGTTCAATCACTCAGTCGTGTCTGACTCTTTGCGACCCCATGAATCACAGTACACCAGATCTCCCTGTCCATCACCAACTCCCGGAGTTCACTCAAACTCACGTCCATCAAGTCATTGATGCCATGCAGCCATCTCATCCTCGGTCATCCCCTTCTCCTCCTGTCCCCAGTCCCTCCCAGCATCAGAGTCTTTTCCAATGAGTCAACTCTTCGCATGAGGTGGCCTAAGTATTGGAGTTTCAGCTTTAGCATCATTCCTTAAAAAGAAATCCCAGGGCTGACCTCCTTAGAATGGACTGGTTGGATCTCCTTGCAGTCCAAGGGACTCTCAAGAGTCTTCTCCAACACCACAGTTCAAAAGCATCAATTCTTTGGTGCTGAACTTTCTTCACAGTCCAACCCTCACATCCATACATGACTACTGTGAAAACCATAGCCTTGACTAGATGGACATTTGTTGGCAAAGTAATATCTCTGCTTTTGAATATGCTATCTAGGTTGGTCATAACTTTTCTTCCAAGGAGTAAGCGTCTTTTAATTTCATGGCTGCAATCACCATCTGCAGTGATTTTGGAGCTCCCAAAAATAAAGTCTGACACTGTTCCTGCTGTTTCCCCATCTATTTCCCATGAAGTGATGGGACCGGATGCCATGATCTTCGTTTTCTGAATGTTGAGCTTTAAGCCAACTTTTTCACTCTCCTCTTTCACTTTCATCAAGAGGCTTTTTAGTTCTTCACTTTCTGCCATAAGGGTGGTGTCATCTGCATAACTGAGGTTATTGATATTTGTCCCTGGTTATCTTAATTCTAGCTTGTGCTTCTTCCAGCTCAGGGTTTCTTATGATGTACTCTGCATAGAAGTTAAATAAGCAGGGTGACAATATACAGCCTTGACACTAGACAACATGTTAAAAAACAGAGACATTACTTTGCCAACAAAGGTCCATCTAGTCGAGGCTATGGTTTTTCCAGTATTCATGTATGCATGTGAAAGTTGGACTCTAAAGAAAGCTGAGCACCAAAGAATTGATGCTTTTGCACTGTGGTGTTGGAGAAGACTATTGAGAATCACTTGGACTGCAAGGAGATCCAACCAGTCCATGCTAATGGAGATTGGTCCTGGGTGTTCATTGGAAGGACTGATGTTGAAGCTGAAACTCCAATGCTTTGGCCACCTGATGCAAAGTGCTGATTCATTTGAAAAGACCCTGATGCTGGGAAAGATTGAGGGCAGGAGGAGAAGGGGACGACATAGGATGAGATTGCCGGAGTCCAGCTCCAGCAACCAGGGTGTCAGCAGGCGATGATATAGTCCCTGACTCATAGTACGGAACTACATCCTCGTCCTCCAATATAGTTCCATAATATAAGTCAAAGACTACATCATTGCCCACCGACACTGCTCACCCCTTCAGGGTGATTCCCTGGCTGCTAGAGCTGGACTCTGGCACGTGGCACCCAAACAGGGACATCTGAAATGTAAGTTACTTTGTGACTGCAAGGTGGAGTGGTTAGGATTGTACCTGTGGGTGGCCGGCACCCCTCTGCAGTTTAGGCAGGTGAGGAGGGTACAGAAGGAATAAGAATATTCTCTAGGAAAATGGGTCTCTCCGCATCCAAGAATAGACAAATGTTTATTCAAATACTACTTCACATGTTAGTCCATAGAGGTGTTAAAGTAAGCATAGGAAGACTGTCTAAATTTCTAATTTTTGTCCAAGAGCAATGCCCATGGTTTCTTGAGGAGGGTACTGTAAATCTAGAAACTTGGACTAAGGTTGGAGATCAGTTACGTTTGTTTTATACTTTGCATGGGCCAGAAAAGGTTCCTGTAGATGCTTTTGCTCTGTGGAATATGATTAGGGATGTCCTGGACCCTTGGCATGAGGCTGTTAGACAGCCTATGGGAGAGGCTACAGTGGTGGATAGTGGGTCTCCGCCTTCTGTGCAGATCATGTTTTCTGCCATTGACAAAAAAAAAAAAAAAAGAGGGAGACTGTGCTCTACATCCGGAGGAGAGGGAGGACTTGCAGGATGCTGTGGCTGGGCACCCTTGTGAGGGCCCTCCTCCTCTATGCAAACCTTTAAAAATTTATCCATTACTTTCTGATTTAAGGCAATCACTGCTGCCTCCGTTTGTGCCTCCCAGTTCCCAGGAGTTCTCCACTTTGCCCCCAAAGCCTCCCAGAGCATTGCCTGAAGCTGAGGAAGATAAAGAGTTTTCCCGAAACAAAGGAGCTTTTGAAGCAGATGCGTGCACAATATACAGGGCCCCCTCAGGGGGGCCTCAACCAGGCTTAAAAAAAAAAAAAAAGATTAACCCTAATGGAAATGATTCTACAAATAAAAAGTGTTTCTCTTGTGGCCAAATGGGGCATTTTTGCCTGCAATGTCCTACCAAGGAGGGACAACAAGCCATGCCAATACAGGCTAACACCAACCCTCCAAAGACACTTGCCCCCGATGGCAGCAAGGGGAATCATTTGGCAAAAGACCATAGATCTAAGTTCCATAAGGATGGGACTACGCTCACCGCCCCACCCCCCCCCCCCCCCCCCCACCGCCACCGCCAAGTTACAAGGAAGTAATTTTTCCCAGTTTCAGGGCAACGGGCAGCAGGGGCAGTGCTGGCCCCAGACAACAATAGGGGCAATCACGTTGAATCCCTTTATTCCCTTTGTTCCATCTCAGAACTCCTCAGAACAACCCCAGGTAGTGCAGGACTGGACCTCAGTTCTGCCACCGCAATAATATTAACCCTTGAGTACCGGTTACTCGGGTTCCAACAGGAGTGGCTGGCCCCCTGCCTGAAGGCATTGTAGGGCTTGTGCTAGGGCATAGCTTGGTCTCTCTTCAAGGAATTTCAGTAGTGCCTGGTGTAGTAAATTCTGATTATACGGGGGAAATTAAAGTTTTGACCTCACCTCCTGCCAAAACTGTGCAAATTAATAAAGGTCAAAGAATAAATAGCACAGCTTTTGCTTTTACCTTATTATCAGACAGGAAGAACCTTGACTTCTCAAGCTAGGGCCCCAGAGGATTTGGATCTAGTGATCTAGCCTTTTGGGTGCAGGAAATTACAGTTTTCAGGCCTTTGAAAAATCTTTTAATTCAAGGAAATAAAATGTCAGGGCTGTTGAATACTGGAGCAGATGTCTCTTGCATTGCTGGAAAAGATGGGCCCTTGTCCTGGCCGACACATTTGACCAATGCCAGCTTGGTAGGAATAAGGTCAGTGCCCTCGGTTGCTAAGAGCTCACAAATTTTGACATGGTCAGATGAGAATGGGGCACAAGGCACCTTTTGTCCATATGTGATTCCTTCACTACTTTTTCTTTATGGGGGAGAGATATATTATCTCAGATGGGAATGCTTTTATACAACCCAGATGAAAAGGTTACTAACCAAATGCTGCAAATGAGGTATAATCCTGACAAGGTGCTTGGTAAAGATCAGCAGGGAATTGTTTCTCCATTTGAAACGATTCCTAACTAGAATGGAGAAGGTTTAGGATATTCAGATTTATCCTAGAGGCTGTTGCTCTTGCTGCTGACCCTATTACCTGGAAATCTGATGATCTGGTATGGGTGGAGCAATGGCCCTTAACAGCTGAAAAGCTGCAGGCGACTGAGGATTTAGTTATGGTACAACTGGCAGCCTTTTAATATATATTTATATTTAATATATAGAGCCTTTTAATAGCCCCTGGAATACTCCTATTTTTGTCATTAAGAAGAAATCAGGAAAATGGAGATTGTTACAAGATTTAAGAGCTATAAATGCAACTATGGAAGACATGGGGACCCTTCAGCTGGGTCTCCCTTCCCCAGTACCTGTGCTCTTTCAATATAATGTGATAGTTATAGATCTACAGGATCGTTTCTTTACCATCCCCCCTGGCTGTTCAGGATTGTAAAAGGTTTGCTTTCAGTCTCCCTTCAGCTAATTTTAAACAGCCCTATAGAAGGTTTCAATTGAAGTTTTTGCCTCGGGGAATGAAAAATAGCCCCACCTTGTGTCAAAAGTTTGGGGATCAAGCTGTGCAGAATGTTAAAGTATAAAGATCTATATTTGACACATTATATGGATGATATTTTGGCTGCCCATAAGGATAGAGCCTTGTTGCAACAAATCTTATCTGAATTGATTGAGGCCTTGGAAAACTGGGGTTTAAAGATAGCTCAAGATAAGATACAAGTAAATCCTCCTTTCTCTTATTTAGGGAGGGTGTTAAATACCCATACTGTGAGTCATGCCCCTTTGCAGCTGCAGAGAGATCATTTACTAACTTTAAATGATTTCTAGAAATTATTAGAGGATATTATTTGGATACGCCCACATTTAAGACTGACTACTGCAGATTTAAAGCCTTTGTTTGATTGCTTAAAGGGTGATCCAGATCCCAGTTCTAAGAGAAAATTGACTAGTGAGGCGGAGTCGGCTCTTGTTAAAATGGATGAGGCTTTGAATGATCAGTTAATTAGGATTAATATTACCAGAGGATGGGATTTAATTATTCTCACTATGGAATATTCTCACTACAGGGTGCTTGTGGCAAGAAGGCCCTTTGGAATGGCTCCATCTACCAGTGACCCCATGAAAAATAGTTTTGTCTTATCCCAGCTTGGTGGCACAATTAATTATAAAAGGTAGAAAAAGAAGTGTGGAACTTTTTGGAAAGGAAGTAGCAAATATAGTGATTCAATTTAATAATGATCAACTGCAATTTCTTTTACAAAATAGTGATGATCGGCAAGTTGCCCTGATAGATTTCAGGGGTCAAATTTTGTTTCATTTGCCCTCAAGCCCCCTTTTGCATTTTTTGAAAACACATTCTGTGATTTTTCCAAGGAAATTTTCTATTCAACCTTTGGAAGGGGCAATTTTAGTTTTCACAGATGGTTCCTCTAATGGTAAAGCAGTCACAATTATTAATGGAAAATGCCATGTTCAGGTAACTGAAGAGACATGTGCCCAGAGAGCTGAGTTGAGAGCAGTTATTTGGGCTTTTCAACATTTGAGAGAAGGTACCTTCAATCTTTTGACTGACTTCAGATATATTGTAGGGTTGATTCCTCATATTGAGACTGCTAATATTCCGTAAAATAAGACTACCATCTTCTCCTTGTTATTCAATTTACAGAAGGAGATTAAGCATAGAGATAAGAAATATTTTGTGGGACATATTAGAGCCCATTCCGGCTTGCCCAGCCCTTTACATGAAGGAAATGCTTTGGCAGATGCATTAACTAAAGTAATTGCTTTAAACTTACATGAAAAGATTGACAAGGCCAAAAATTCTCACAAAATTCACCATCAAAATGCAGCTGGTTTAAGGTATGAATTTCATATCTCTAGAGAGGCAGCTAGACAAATAGTTAAGTTATGTCCAAATTGCCCAACATCTAATCCATCTCCACCATTAGGAGTAAATCCCTGAGGCCTTAGGCCTAATGCTCTCTGGCAAATGGACATAACTCATACCCCGGCCTTTGGAAAACTTTCCTTTGTGCAGGTTACCGTGGATACATTTTCTCGTGTTATTATAGCCTCTGCTAGATCCGGTGAAGCAGCAAAAGATGTAATTCAGCACTTGTTTCAGTGCTTTTCCCAAATAGGATTCCCTGAACAGATAAAAACAGATAATGCCCCAGCTTATACTTCTGCTGCTTTTAGGAGATTTTGTCAACAATTTTCTATAGTGCATTCAACAGGATACCTTATAATGCCCAAGGCCAAGCCATAGTAGAAAAGGCGCACCAGACTAAAAAATCAGATAGCTAAATTAAGGCAGGGAGAATTTAAGTATTCCTCTCCACATCATGTTCTACACCATGCTTTGTTTGTAATTAACCACTTGGCCCATGGTCAAGTGGAAGGACCTCCTTACCGGAGAGTGGAAAGGGCCAGATGTGCTGTTAACTTGCAGGAGAGGGTATGCTTGCGTGTTTCCACAGGATTCCACTTCTTCTGTTTGGATTCCTGACATACTGGTTCGACATGTCCAGTCCCATGAGATCTCCAAGATCACGAAGACCCCTGAGGTCACTGAGATTCCTGGGGCCCTGGAGTCTGGGACCGAGGGAAGATGGGGACATCAGAAGCTCGTTGAGTCTGGACCTGAGGGAAGCAAGGAGAAGCCGAAGGGTGAATGACCCTTCACCTGAGGCTTCAACACTAGTACATCACTTCAGGTACCTGGCACTTTCAGGAAAGACATGCTGATAGAGTCCAACCATATTCTGCTCCATCTCATCACTGTCGTCGTATTCAAGTAACTACCTCCAGCATGGTGCCAACTTGGGGCCAGCTGAAACGTCTCGCTCAGCAGGCTGAAGAATTACTAGAAAGGGGGAGACATGAGGGCACTCCTATGGTAATGTTTGTGGCTATGCTTGCTGTGTTGGCTTGTCAGCCAAGGCCTTCCAGTGCAGAAAAGGTTCATTGGGCCTATTTGCCTAATCCACCTTCTTGTCAGCCTGTTGATTGGATGAATGAGCCCATTCCTGTTTTTGTTAATGATACTCATCTTTTGGGCGGGGCTTCCATCTATCCTAATAATGCTAAATCAGTGGTCAGCACTCCCTTCAATTTTTCAGGTGTGTTGGTTTATCCACCTATTTGTTTTGCCATACCTTCCTCCTTACAAGGATCAGTTCAGGTTTTGAACGGATGTGTTAGCACTTCCTTGAAAGTCATGCTTACTGATTCTCTGTGAAGCAACAGCAAGAGAGACTTTTGGTCCTTACAGCTACTGATGCTGAGGGTGCAAGATGTCATAAAACAAGCAGCCCCTCATTAAAGGACTTTCTGAGCTGTGCACTACCCCCTCCGGATTCTGATGAACAAGGACTACAGGCCTGGGAAAGCATAAGCAGAGTTTCTGGCTTTCCTCGTTGGAAAGAATGCATGTACGTCATAAAGTTATCTATTTCCACTGTTGCCACCAGACATTTTCTGACTGAATGGGGGTGTCCCTATTTTTCGAATCAACTATTGAACTTGATTTTTCGAGAACCTTATAGATCCATATGGAATGAATCATTCATCCCTTATCCTTTAGCAATTACTAGGTGGCATGTTAATGGATGGGTTCCTCCTTTAGTGAGTTTTGATGGAACAGGTCCCATGCAGCCTGAATTATGGAGAGCATTGGCTGCTATGGCACCTGTGATTTTACATAGATCTTTAAATGAACAAAGACATATTGCACGGGCCTGCCTGCATTCTCCCTATGCCTTTTTGTTGGCCAGAAGTCAGAATGATTTGGGAGTTCTTGAAGGAGAAACTGTTTATAATGTCGAATGTGTGAATTGTTTTATATCAAATTGTGTTGATGAGAATGAGTATAATAATTACAAGGCTGTGATGATTATAAAGCAACCACCATATTTGATGGTTCCTGCAAAATTAGAGGGACAATGGCTTGATGATTATGCATTGAAAGTTTGTATGAATTTAATGGCTTAATTTCTTGACCTAAGAGATTCATTTCATCTCTGATTGTGGGAATAGCTGCCTTGATTGCCATAATTGCTTCAGTTATGGTTTCTGCTGTTGCCCTGTCAAAAGAAATGCATACTGCCTTGTTTGTTGATCAGCTGTCCAGAAATGTCTCCGTAGCATTGATCAGCTGTCCAGAAATGTCTCTGTAGCTCTTACTACACAGGACATTATAGATAGGAATATAGAAAATAAGGTCAATGCTTTAGAAGAAGCAGTCCTGCTTATAGGGCAAGAAATTACAAATTTAAAAATTAAGTTGTCTTTAAGGTGCCATGCTGAATTTAAATGGATATGTGTTACTCCTCTACAAGTGAATGATTCTGTAAATTCTTGGGAATGCTTTAGGAATCATATTTTAGGCATCTGGAATCATTCAGATTTTAGTATTGATATTTCTAAGTTACATCAGGATATTCAGAGTATGAAACAGGTGGAGTCTGACTTTTCCTCTCAATGGCTTTCTAATTTCCTTTTTTAAAATCTGGAAGGGTATCTTTCCCATGGATCCTTTTTTACAATAATGATTAATGCAGCCATGTGCTTATGCCTGTTTGTTCTGATTTGTGTAATAGCCCCATGCCTTTTCAGAATACTCAACCGAAGTGTCTCTGCTTTATCTATTGAATTCCATACTTATGCTCTAAAAAATAAGAAAGGGGGAGATGTTGGGAGCCATGTTAGGCATTACTGACAAAATGGAGGCACGGCCCCAACCCCCTTTCCTCATCCCGCAGGCACGGCCCCGGGATGAAGGAGTCAGGCCCTGTGATTCTGACTTGTTCTTTCCTTTCTTCAGTTAAGTTGGCTGTAAAGAATGTTAAGGTGCTTGAGAGAAGCATGAGAAAGCACAAAGCCTTCTACAGTTGTGCCCAGAAAATAATCTATAAAATAACCATTGACATTTGTTCAAGGATCTTTACAAAGAATGTTCCAGGATGAGCACATAGGCCGCAGCTTTAGGCCATGGGAAGGATTGTTTTCTGAGACCTATTTGTGAGGGAAATATTTATGGCAAAAGATGATTGCTGAGTTTAGGGTTTAGGAATAATTAAGAATAGCTAGAATCCTTTTTAGGAGATAGTGATCTCAAGATGCTAGGGGCAAACGAGATTTAGAAAGATAAGAAACAAACTGAGGAATGTAGCATGAGTTACAATGTAATCACAAGTTAAATACAGTAAATCTGGGTGGGGGAAACTAAAAAACGTCAAACCTCTGACCTATGCTTTTGTCGAAGTATAAAAGAGAACCTGAAGCTTGAAATAAACATGTAGTTCAGTACTATGAGTCAGAGGCTACATCATCCCCCACAGACACTGCTCACCCCTTCAGGCTGATTCCCTGGCTGCTGGAGCTGGACTCCGGCATGAGATGGTTGGATGGCATCACCGACTCAACGGACATGAGTTTGAGCAAACTCTGGGAGTTGGTGATGGACAGGGAGGCCTGGCCTGTCTGTGGTTCATGGTGTCGCAAGAACTTGGACATGACCAAGTGACTGAACTGAACTGAACTGAAGGAGTGTTCAAACTACCATACAATTGTGATCATTTCTCATGCTCGCAAGGAAATGCTCAAAATTCTTCAAACTAGGCTTCAACATTACATGAACAGAGAACTTCCAGATGTACAATCTAGATTTAGAAAAGGCAGAGGAACCATAGATCAAATTGCCAACATCCAATTGGATCATAGAAAAATGCAAAGGGATTTCAAAAATACCATCTACTTCTGTTTTGTTGACTATGCTAAAACTTTTCACTCTGTGGATGACAAGAAACTACGGAAAATTCTTAAACAGATGGGATTAACAGACCACCTTACCTGTCTCCTGAGAAATCTGTATGCAGGTCAAGAAGCAACAGTTAGAACTGTACATGGAACAACAGACTGGTTCCAAATTGGGAAAGAAGTTATGTCAAGGCTGTATATAGTCACCCTGCTTCTTTAACTTATATGCAGAGTATATCATATGAAATGCCAGGCCAAATGAAGCACAAGCTGGAATCAAGATGACTGGGAGAAATATCAATAACCTCAGATATGCAGATGACACCATCCTTATGGCAGAAAGTGAAGAGGAACTAAAAAGCCTCCTGATGATGGTGAAAGAGAAGAGTGAAAAAGCTGGCTTAAACTCAGCATTGAAAAAATGAAGATCATGGCACACAGTCCCATCATTTCATGGCAAATAGGTGGGGAAATAATGAGAACAGTGACAGACCTTATTTTCTTGGGCTCCAAAATCACTGCAGATGGTGACTGAAACCATGAAATTAAAGACACTTGCTCCTTGGAAGAAAAACTGACAAACCTACACAGTATATTAAAAAGCATAGACTTTACTTTGCTGACAAAGGTCCATCTAGTCAAAGCTATAGTTTTTCCATTAGTCATGTATGGATGTGAGAGTTGGACTATAAAGAAAGCTGAGCACCGAAGAATTGATGCTTTTGAACTGTGTATTGTTAAAGATTCTTGAGTATCCCTTGGACAGCAAGGAGATCAAACCAGTCAACCCTAAAGGAAATCAGTCCTGAATATTCATTGGAAGGACTGATGCTGAAGCTGAAGCCACCTTATGTGAAGAATTGACACCTTGGAAAAGATCTTGATGCTGGTAAAGGTTGAAAGGAGAAGGAGAAGGGGACAACAGAGGATGAGATGGTTGGATGGTATCACCAACTTGATGGATATGAGTTTGAGCAGGCTCTGGGAGTCGGTAGGGAAGCCTGGCATGCTTTAATCCATGGGGTCACAAAGAGTCAGACACAACTTATCAACTGAACTTAACTATCTTTTGAATTGATATCCTGGAACAGTCCAACTCCTATATGGTAGGGAGAGTTGAAGAGCACCCTTCCTTGTGTGCCTTGGTTCTTTTCAAGGACACAAAGAAAAGTCTGAGGTCTTAACTATGGCAAAAACAAGTTAATTGAAGAAAGAAGAAAATGCACACCTCAAGGGAGAGTTCAGCTAAGCCAGGAGAGACACTGGAGCTGGAATATTGAAGTGAAGGTGTTTTCAAGGCAAGGCTTTTGCGTATTCATTTAGGTAGGCATGGCCTGACAGTTTTGATTGACAGTTGCAAGTTACATAACAATAGGCTCTATTGTGCATGTCTTTCCCATAATTCAGTCTGTTATAATCAGGAAGGCTGAACGCCAAAGAATTGATGCTTTTGAACTGTGGTGTTGGAGAAGACTCTTGAGGGTCCCTTGGACTGCAAGGAGATCCAACCAGTCCATTCTGAAGGAGATCAACCCTGGGATTTCTTTGGAAGGAATGATGCTAAAGCTGAAGCTCCAGTACTTTGGCCACCTCATGCGAAGAGTTGACTCATTGGAAAAGACTCTGATGCTGAGAGGGATTGGGGGAAGGAGGAGAAGGGGATGACAGAGGATGAGATGGCTGGATGGCATCACGGACTCGATGGACGTGAGTCTGAGTGAACTCCGGGAGATGGTGATGGACAGGGAGGCCTCGCGTGCTGCAATTCATGGGGTCACAAAGAGTCGGACACGACTGAGCGACTGAACTGAACTGAACTGATGTATGTATAAAATTTTTAATGAACACTTAATGTAATCTTGACTGCCTAAGGTCACTTGAGGACACAGCTGTTCATCAAGGGTGCATGTGCCAGAGTTGGAGAAGTCCCTATGGTTAGTTTATAGCAAAGCTGTGAGCTTTACTGGGACACATCTGGGGTAGGGTTTAGAGATTAGCTTGAATCTTTTATGATTAGGCTACTCCTTGTTGATCATGCCTAACTTCCTACATAACACAACCAGCTACCTAGTGTAATGACACTTGTGTGTTTATAGCCCTGAGGTATGACCATAACAGTATAAAGATTTTAAGACCAAAATATTGTCCTGGATATCACAGTAAATTAAAATCCAATAATACAAATTTCATGTTGAATTTATAAGAAATTGTTTACAACATCATTTCTATAATACCACTTATCATTATAATATTTAACAGCTAAATTAAAAATTAAATAACAGTATATGACTGTATTCTAAAAACATCTTTTGGGACTTCCCTGGCAGACCAGTGGTAAGACTTACCTTGCACTGCAGGAGGTGTGGGTTTAATCTCTGGTTGGGGAGCTAAGATCACACATGCCTCATGGCCAAAAAATCAGAACATATAGAAACAACGGAAGAAATACTGTAACAAATTCAGTAATGACCAAAAAAATGGTCCGCATCAAAAAAGATCTTAAAAATATCTTTTGTTTATAGATCTTCCTGGTGATAAGAGTCATCACAACTGCATTTTCTTTATGAAATAAAATATATATACAAAAGCCCCAGTTTGTCAAAAATTTAAAGTAATATATGAAAGGTAGGAAAAAATACAATAAAGTCGTGATACTCTGTAAAAACCTCTACAACTTAAAAAACTCTATTTATAAGTAATGTTTACATATAATTTCTCATTTTATATTTCAAGTTGAGTCAGTACTAATATTATCCTCATTTTACAAGAACTCTAATTTTATTAGCAAGGTATGTTTATCCACTCACAAAATCTGCTCACTCCATCATATCCCAAACTGCTTCATATTTTGAGTAGTACTTCTACTAATCTAATTTTATGTATATTTATTCCAGAATCATGTAAACATATTAATCTCGTTCATGTGAGAGATGGTTTGTAGCTATATTGTTTTCCTGAAAAGCCGTGTGTCTACAATATGATGAGAGCAAATCATAAACTTGTCCTCAGTATTGCAGGTCAACCAAATGAGGCATGGACAGAGCCTAGACTCCTCATTAAATAAAGTCAGGCTTTCATCCTCTTGGATCTGTGTGGCCCTACCCCTGCCCCACATCTGGACATTGAGTCCTGATAGGAAGCAGCAGCAGTAGTAGTTAGGAATGTGTGACGATGCTATCACAGGGCCTGGATATTCATCCTGTCATTTTACTTACTAGCTGTATGACCTTGAGCATAGCATTAAGCATTCTAAGCTCCAGTCTCCCTGCTGGTATTGCAATAGTATTGTTTTGAGAAGTTAAGTGAGGTCTTCCATTGAAAGCAGTTAGCTTAGTGATTGGAATAAAATAAGCACAGCCAAAATGCAATCTATTGACTAAGATTCATTTTCCTTGTTGATTTCAATTTGGGGGAAATTTTATTATTAATTAGCATTGTGCTTCAAATAAAGAAATTACAGGTCATTCTATTCAGTTATTTTTTAGCAAAAAGAAAAGCTCTCTTAATGGTGACAGTTGAAATATTCGACTTGTTTTGGACATTTTCTATGACATTTTTAGTGGTGTGACCTCTATTGTCAATTATCATGATAGGCTAGCTAAGAAATACCTGAATTAACAATTTTAGCAAATCATTCTTTTTCAAAAAATTAGTGCATAAGATGAAATATAGAAATGTAAAACCTGAAAATATTTTTTTAACTCTGACTAGAAAGGCACATAGATCATGGCTGCTATTTATCAAGTCAGATGTCACACCAGTCTACCTCACATTTTAAACTTCAAGTTTTATAGAATGATGCTTGCTATAATTGCAACTATCTCTCATCATAAAGCTTTTCAGTTAATATTTTATGTTTTTTCAAAAGCTACATTATATGCTACATGGTTCATTTGACAAGAGTTACATTTAGTGTTCTTAGAACAATAATCCAGGATACACAGAAAAAATTATTTTTGGAGAAAAAAGTGCATTTACTTATTTTATATTTTGTTGTGTGAATTTTACAGTATTTTTCCATAGAAATCAGAAGTATTCCATACTCAACACTGCTCAACACTGAACTTGGAATATTTACTTTTCAAGACACATGCTTGATTGGTCAATAAAAAGTTCCACTTCAATAAAGTCATTGAAAATACTGTATAAATATTTGTTTTTACTTAATGGTATAGTACTCATTAACCAATGAAAACATAATAATCCTTTCATTACCACTCTCTATGCTAAGTTGCTCAGTCGTCTCTAACTCTTTGCAACCCCATGGACTGAGGCCTGCCAGGCTCCTCCGCCATGGGAATTCTTCAGGCAAGAATACTGGAGTGGGTTGCCATGTCCTTCTTCGGGGATCTTCCCAACCCAGGGATTGAACCCAGGTCTCCCTCATTGCAGACAGATTCTTTACCATCTGAGCCACGAGGGAGCAAGCTTCATTACCAATAAATTAACATATATATGAGAGTTCACTGTGATATTTCCTTCGGGTTACCATGCAAGCATAACGTACATGCTATTCATCTGCTGACACTATAAATCCCCTCACAGATTATCTTTATAATTACACTCTAAATAAATTTAATAAACACAGTTTTTGATAAAAAATAATTTATTGAAAAAACACAAATCAAAGAATATCTATTTCTTATTGAGATGATTCAATATTCTATTTCACTTATATTCTTATTTTTTAATCTATGCTACTGCTGCTAAGTCACTTTAGTTGTGTACAACTCTTTGCAACCCCTTGGACTTTAACCCACCAGGCTCTTCTATCCATGGAATTCTCCAGGCAAGAATACTGGAATGTGTTGCCATTCCCTTCTCCAGGAAATCTTTCTGACCAAGGGATCAAACCTGGGTCTCTGGCATGCAGGCAGATTCTTTACAGTCTGAGCCATCAGGTTCATGGGATTCTTCAGCTAAGAATGCTGGAGTGAGCTTCCTTTTCCTCCTCCAGGGGATCTCCCCAACCCAGGGATCAATCCCACCTCTCTTACATCTCCTGCACTGCAGGTGGGGTTTTTGTCACTACTAGAGAAAATGCTTATGATGTCTGTTCTGATCATTCAACTGAGATGAGGAGTTTAAATTAAACTAATCTTCAACTTATAATAATCACCCACTTCAGAGAAATTATTTATGTTCATATTATTTGGCCTTTCTTTCAAATTAGCCATTTTTCTTTTTCTTTTTTTTCCCCCCATAGTCTCCCTACCCACAGAATCTGGCTTGTTCTTATTCTTTTTTCATGATATAGATGATATTAGAATAAAGTTTGTGGTTTGTTCAAAATACAGTTCAGTTGCTCAGTCGTGTCCGACTCTTTGTGACCCCATGAATCGCAGCACACCAGGCCTCCCTGTCCATCACCAACTCCCGAAGTTGACTTAGACTCACGTCCATCGAGTCAGTGATGCCATCCAGGCATCTCATCCTCTGTTGTCCCCTTCTCCTCCTGCCCCCAGTCCCTCCCAGCATCAGAGTCTTTTCCACTGAGTCAACTCTTCGCATGAGGTGGCCAAAGTACTGGAGTTTCAGCTTTAGCATCATTCCTTCCAAGAAATCCCAGGACTGATCTCCTTTAGAATGGACTGGTTGGATCTCCTTGCAGTCCAAGGGACTCTCAAGAGTCTTCTCCAACACCACAGTTCAAAAGCATCAATTCTTCAGCACTCAGCTTTCTTCACAGTCCAACTCTCATATCCATACATGACCACTGGAAAAACCATAGCCTTGACTAGATGGACCTTTATTGGCAAAGTAATGTCTATGCTTTTGAATATGCTATCTAGGTTGGTCATAACTTTCCTTCCAATTAGGTTGCCTATAAATCATCAAATATATACTTTGGATATATATGAAATGCTCTTTGAGGTAAATTATGTAACTTTATCCCAGAATACTCTTTCAATTGAAACCTCTGTCTGAAAAGCAAACACATGAAGAGAAAGATGTGCAAGTTTATGTTAAATAATCTGGTCTAAGAGGACATTCGTCCTAAAATATAATCTTCTTTATAGTTAATTAGGTTCGGCAAATTACTTGACTTTTATAAACCTCTATTTCCTTAACTCTAGAAAGGCAAATTTAAGAAAATTAGGATTATAAAGCTGCTAACCGATTACTTGATTTAAAACTATATCTCATATATACAAAATATTCTTTGTATTCCACTGATGTTTTATAGATAGATAGGAATGTTACCTATCTACAAAGTTCCAAGAGAATTTCAGAAAAACATCTACTTCTGCTTTTTTGACTACGCTAAAGCTTTGACTGTGTGGATGACAACAAAGTGTGGAAAATTCTTAAGTAGATGCGAATATCAGGCCACCTGACCTGTCTCCTAAGAAATCCTTGGGCAGGTTAAAAAGCAACAGTTAAAACTGGACATGGAACAATGGGCTGGTTGCAAATTGGGAAAGGAGTATGTCAAGGCTGCATATTGTCATCTTGCTTATTTAACTTACACACAGAGTACATAATGTGAAATGCTGGGCTGGATGAAGCACAAGCTGGAATCGAAACTGCAGGGAAAAAATATCAATAACCTCAGGTATGCAGATGACATCACCCTTTTGACAGAAAGTGAAGAAAAACTAAAGAGCCTCTTGATGAAAGTGAAAGAGGAGAGGGAAAAAGCTGGCTTAAAACTCAACATTCAAAAAACTAAGATCATGGTATCCAGTCTCATTTCTTCATGGCAAATAGATGGGGAAACAATAGAAACAGTGACAGACTATTTTCTTGGGCTCCAAAGTCACTGTGGATGGTGTCTGCAGCCATGAAATGAAAAGATGCTTGCTTCTTTCACAAACCTAGTGAAAGTCGTTCAGTCGTGTCCCACTCTTTGCAACCCCATGGCCTATACAGTCCATGGAATTCTCCAGGCCAGAATACTGGATTGGGTAGCCTATCCCTTCTCCAGTGGATCTTCCCAATGCAGAAATTAAACTGGGGTCTCCTGCATCGCAGGCGGATTCTTTGCCAACTGAGCTATGAAGGAAGCCTAGAAAAACTTGGACAGCATATTAAAAAGCAGACATTATTTGCCAACAGAGGTCCACCTCGTCAAAACTATGGTTTTTCCAGTAGTTATATATGGATGTGAGACTTGGACCATAAAGTTGAGCACTGAAGAATTAATGCTTTTGAACTGTGGTTTTGGAGAAGACTCTTGAGAGCCCCTTGGACTGCAAGGAGATTAAACCTGTCAATCCTAAAAGAAGTCAGTCTTGAATATACACTGGAAGGACTGATGTTGAAGCTGAAACTCCAATATTTTGGCCACCTGATGTGAAGAACTGACTCATTAGAAAAGACCCTGATGCTAGGAAAGATTGAAGGCAGGAGGAGAAGGGGACGACAGAGGGTGGGATGGTTGGATGGCATCACCAACTCAATGAACATGAGTTTGGGCAAACTCCAGGAGTTTGTGCTAGACAGGAAAGCCTGGCGTGCTGCAGTCCATGGGGTCAAAAAGAGTTAGACACAAGTGAGCAACTGAACTGAACTGAGGAATGTTATTTTATCCTGAATGAAACATTATAAATTTGACAAATCTAGATTGTGAAAATAATAAATCCAAAAGGCATTCATTCATGTTCATTGGGATCTTCTTTAATTCAAGTTCATTTAAAAAAGAAATCCTGCTAGGCTACATGGCAGTAGTTCTTTTCTAATACAAGTCTTGCTATTCAGGAAAAAAAGTAGTAGATTGCTCTGATCTTAGAAATTATGTTTCCTTAGGAAAATACTGGTTTCCAATACTTCATAATTTTTTATCTAAATTAATAAATCTTTCCCATTTCTTCCTCTGCCTTACATATGTAATATATTTCTCCCTGTTATTAATATATATGCATGCATATATATATATAGTATAAAATATTACTATATATGTAAATTCAGTGCATTTAAAACCCTTCCTGTTAATCTATAATTCTTTCACAAGTTTGGTTTGCCTTCTATCTTCAAGCAGAGTTAATAATGCTTATGTTTTGTCTGTTTGATAAATAAATTTTTAAAGCCACCTTTAAATTACTTAAATGTGTTTTCTCAACATATTGTCTTTCCATATTATTTTCTGTTGTTGTCTTTTTCAGCTTCCACTTTCTTATAATTTTTCTCTAATATTTCTGAAACTTAGTATTGTATTCAGTTTTGGTTATTCTATGAATTTTACATGTTATCTCTTTTACAACTCTCATTTACCCTTGACTACTTTTTCCATCTTCTCCTCCAACAAACTGAAACAGCATTTTTATTGCATAAGTCTTTGGCAATGTTTTGCTAAAGTTTATTTAATATGATACCATGGACTGATTTCTTCACTTTTAATTAATAAATAAAATATTCTGAGTAATTAGTATATAATAAAATGGTATAAATATAAAATATTAAAATATCAGAAATCACTATGGAATATGACTTTTTATTTTGAAAATTTTTTATTCTGGATTTTTGTTTTTATAAAATTATGAATCAAGCTAAACATTAACATGCTTCTATTTACAGACTTTTCTAATTGACCATATATTTTTTCCACTTTCTTTAATTAAATAAGTGACAAAGAGCTAAGAATATTTTTATACATTTATTATAAAGATAAATGTATTCTTTTCTTATTTCAATTTATTTGCAACCTATATTCTATTCCACAACATAAAGTCTATAAAACTTGCACATATAAATTACAAAACTTATAAAATATATGAATATAATTTAAAAGCCCAACAATTTTATATGGATTTGTTTACCCAATGCACTCTGATCCCTTTTAATCATACTTTCTAGTAGAAGAGTAGCGCATACAAGGTAAAACTCCACCTCCTGGACCTTTTTCTAGTTAAGATCCTAGGTGTGACATTGATTCAGTCATTGGATTTTGAGGAAGGATTAAGCTCCATGTCGTGTCTGGGAGAAGGCAACGGCACCGCGCTCCAGTACTCTTGCCTGGAATATCCCATGGATGGAGGAGCCTGGTAGGCTGCAGTCCATGGGGATGGAGAGTCGAGTCGGACACAACTGAGAGGCTTCACTTTCACTTTTCACTTTCATGCACTGGAGAAGGAAATGTTAACCCACTCCAGTGTTCTTGCCTGGAGAATCCCAGGGACAGGGGAGCCTGGTGGGCTGCGGTCTATGGGGTCGCACAGAGTCGGATACGACTGAAGCGACTTAGCAGCAGCAGCGGCAGCAGTAAAAGGTGTCTACTTCGAAGCAGATCCTGGAAGAGAACGTGTGCCTTTGGATCCTGTGCTGATGCACTGATCTTAGAGACTGTTTCAAATTTGGCAGCTTCCTCTTCTTGGCAGAGGAGAATTGTGTCTATAAACGGCACTTCATAGTTGTCCAACTTCTGGCTGTGAGCCAGCAGATAATACCCTTGGTAGTCCCGTTTTGCAGTGTGGATTCATAGATGTTTCTAGACGGTTCACTTTCATAGTGATTTCATAAGGTAGCTACAGCTCCAAATAACTAAGGTGGTACTGTTGCTAACGGCACAAGGCATTAACTACTTCAGTAATTTTTTCAGTAACAGCCACTGACCACACACAAGAATATGGGAAGTTGGAATTTACTAGTTAAGTTTGAAGGCAATAAAGTGAGGAAAAGTTAATCCATTAAAATGTCACATTTAGTCACTTGGATTATCACTGATGAGCACCTATAATTAAGTAATAAGAAGTCACTAAAGGCAGGACTTCCCAGGTGGTGCTAGTGGTAAATAATCCACCTGCCAGTGCAGGAGATGCAAAGACATGAGGGTTCGATCCCTGGGTCGGGAAGATCAGCTGAAGTAGGAAATGTCAACCTTCTCCAGTACTCTTGCCTAGAAAATTCCATGGACAGGAATCTGCCAGGCTATATAGTTTATGGGGCAGCAAAGAGTAAGACATGACAGCACAAAGGCAAGTCTTGGGTGGTCAAATCTTTGCTGCAAAAATCATTAAGGGTTTTGCAAGTAATGAAAAGACTATGGGGAGTCTGGGTGCTTTAATCCACCAGGAAAAACTCTTTTAAAAAGTGTAAAATGAAGGGCACCACCTTTTACTTTCTTATAGCCAAGTCAGAAGATCTGAGGGTTTCCATGACAAACTGAAAATAATTATTTTATCTCTTATAACAATAGGGTTACTGTATCTGAAAATGAGATTTCAAGTCTCTTTCTGTGGGTTGGTGAATTATAGTGTTAGGTTCAATTTGCCAGATAACTTTAGTGAAAGTTAGACAATTCATGGAAATAGGTGGATCCCAAAAGTGCACTAATGGCATTTAGGAAGTGTGCATGACTCAGAATACTTTAAACTACCCAACCTACACAAAGGTTCTCCCCCTGGGACAAGCCAAGCTTTTTCTCTGACTGATGAATCACCCAAGATATTCCTTTCTAAAAAAGCCAGGCAGGTCTTCCCAAGGCACCCTTCATTAGTTTCAGATTTAAATTAGAGGCTAGAAATCAACATAGCACAGAGAGCTAATTATTAAGTTGTAACTTGAATGAAAGGCACACCCACTAGAAGAGAGAGATGACTTTATCATCTTGAAGAACACCCCAATAACCAGGTGAACAATGTGATTTCTCCATAGAACTCATATTTCCTCAGCCAGTCATTTCAATGCTTTATCAGATGGCTTATGTAATCTGCTGTAGTGAACGGAATAGAGATTATGTACAAGACCAACAATATGAATTTTTTCTGTCGTTGGTGATCAGTCTACAGGTACTGCTAAGTGTCTAATCTGCTAACTCAGAGACAAATGATAAACTCCTCCAAATGATGTCATATCTTAAGACCAGACAGTTATCCAGTGCCAGAGCAAGTGTATTGGCCCCTTGTATCAAAGAGGGCATACTAAAAAGCAGAGACGTTAAAGCATTAAAGAAGCATATTAAAAGCAGAGACCTTTGCCAACAAAGGTCCGTCTAGTCAAAGCTATGGTTTTTCCAGTAGTCATGTATGGATGTGAGAGTTGGACTATAAAGAAAGCTGAGTGCTGAATAATCGATGCTTTTGAACTGTGGTGTTGGAGAAGACTCTTGAGAGTCCCTTGGATTGCAAGAAGATCCAGCCAGTCCGTTCTAAAGGAAATCAGTCCTGAATGTTCACTGGAAGTACTGATGCTGAAGCTGAAGCTCCAATACCTTGGCCACCTGATGCAAAAAACTGACTTATTTGAAAAGACCCTGATGCTGGTAAAGATTGAAGGTGGGAGGAGAAGGGGACGACAGAGAATGAGATGGTTGGATGGTATCACTGACTTGATGGAAATGGGTTTGAGTAAACTCTGGGAGTTGGTGATGGACAGGGAAGCCTGGCATGCTGCTATCCATGGAGTCGCAAAGAGTCAGGCAGGACTGAGCAACTGAACTGATCAAAGAGGATATAATTTTCTCTTTTTCTTTATCTTTACCTTCTTTCTCACCAATGCAATTTTTTGGTGATAAAAGCTGTGAATCTTCTAAATACTTAACACATTATCATGATATTCCACACAATAATATCTCAAAGAATGCCTCCTAGTTATGTAAAAAATAAGCTTACATTCAGGATTCACTGGTGAAGGTGATACACTGACTTACTTGACTTCTGGGGGCCTGTTTGTATGTATAGATGCTGTAACTGCATTGTTTATTATACTTGTTAATTTTTATTGTTGTTATCAGGAAGCTTAAAGGAAAAAGGAACATATATGAAAACTGACTAAACAAAGCATTTGACTATAGAGAGATCAAGTATCGGCTCATTGATGCTGATTCCATGGTAGTTTCTGGTGGTTTAGTTGCTCAGTGGTATCTGACTCTTACAACTTCATGGACTGCAGCCCACCAGGCTTCTCTGTCCATGGGATTTCCCAGGCAAGAATACTGGAGTGGGTTGCCATTTCCTTTTCCAGATCTTCCCAACCCAGTGACTGAACCTCAGTCTCCTGCATTACAGACAGATTCTTGACCAACTGAGCCACCTGATTCCATAGCCCTTGCAGAATTCCTTCAGAGAATGAAACATCCTTGCAGAAGCATTTTCCCTTAGTTCCTATAGCTAGGTTTCAGATGTTATTTGTCCTCTTTCAGTTATTTTCAAAATTTACTTCATGTTAACTATCCATGGAAAAGAGGGAGAAAGGAATAATCTCTGATGGCAAGGATCATTTTCAGGCCTAATGTTCTTATCTTGATGCTGCTGAAGCTGTAGGAACATTTCTGGTATTCTAGCCTCCTGACAATGGTACAGACTCAGTTACATAGTGTAGCCTGGAAGTTTTTATTTCTATAATTCTAAAATTACAAATTTATTTGGACAATAAACTGCTGTCTGTCTCTGTAATTAAGAATGGAATACTCACATTTCAATTGCTTTCAAAATTTCACGAACAATTCCTTGTTAAAACTGAAGGAGCCTAATAAAACTATCATAGGTATCAAATTCCAGAAATAAAAATCATTTATCATAGCCTAAAGGCAACTCCACTGATATAATTAGAAGCATTAGACCGGCTCTCATGGGAAAGCATTCCTGTCTTCTTTTGTGAAGTATGTAAAGGATTGTGCTAGTGCTAGGGAAACTTGGAAATAAATAGGACCTGAAATATTATGGGCAGTAATCAAATAAATTACATGAACTTCAGACTCATAAGTTATTTCAAAACTGAAAGCCACAAAATAATACATGGCATTAATGTATTGTGGATTTCCCTTAAATATTTATTTATGCAGGTAGTAATGAAATAACTACACTTTCAGGTAGTTCAGTCACTAAGTCACATTCAACTCTTGTGACCCCCTGGACTTAGCCTGCCAAGCTCCTCTCTCCATGGGATATTGCATGCGAGAATACTGGAGTGGGTTGCTATTTCCTTCTCCAATACTTTCAGAACTGTATTTAACATAAAAACCACAGTTTCTTTATTAGAAAGTATAAATGGTTTTCTGCATTATTAGATTATGAAGTGTTTTCAAACAACACTCCAAATTGTTCTAACAAGCCTCACTTGGTTGCTAAGGGATTTCCTAAAGTGGGTGGCCAGTGGCGTTTCATGTAGGTCCTAATATGTTACAGCAATGCTGCCTGGAATATAATTTCCACCTCACCCTTCAGACCACTTCATGCAACTCCTACCTTCCCTTCAAACCTCTATGCATTTAGCCACCTCAAAAAAGATTTCTGTTCAGTTCCTGAGGGAAATTTTGAGCTAGTGCACCATCTGAGCTGGTATTTCTGGAGCACCCTAGATGTACACGTTTGGTACATTTTATACACTTACTATCATGAACAATAATTATTGGTTGACTGGCTTTTACCACTAAACTATCATGTCCAATGAACATTATGCTGCTGCTGCTGCTAAGTCACTTCAGTCATGTCCGACTCTGTGTGATCCCATAGACAGCAGCCCACCAGGCTCCCCCGTCCCTGGGATTCTCCAGGCAAGAACACTGGAGTGGGTTGCCATTTCCTTCTCCAATGCATGAAAGTGAAAAGGGAAAGGGAAGTCGCTCAGTCGTGTCCAACTCTTTGCGACTCCATGGACCGCAGCCTACTAGGCTCCTCTGTCCATGGGATTTTCCAGGTAAGAGTACTGGAATGGGGTTGAATAAGCTCTTTATCTCATTATCTAGTATAGTCTCCAGCACAGGACAGGATATATTGCTTCAGTCAAAATAATAGTATGAAAATCTTGATTATGGTGGTTTTCCTTTTTCATAAAGGTATAATTCATGGATAACAAGACCATGAATGGATGAAACATAATTAAATAACAATAAATATCTGCGCTTAGATCATTGATTATAATAGAACCCCCCTGCCTCTATCAATCACTTTTCCCATTCTTCACAGAAAGGAACTCAAAGTCTTTGAAATAATAGAAAAATAATTTTATTTCTAGTTTCCAAAAACTTGGTTTACCACAGATTCTCTTGGGAACCTGACTCAGATACATTTCTAAAATAAGATTCATTGAAATTGAATAAAATTGTTGTTCAGTCGCTAAATTGTGTCTGACTCTTTGCAACCCCATGGAATGCAGCAAACCAGGCCGCCCTGTCCTTCACTATCTCCTGGAGTTTGCTCAAACTCACTTCCATTGAGTTGGTGATGCCATCCTACCATCTCATCCTCTGTCACCCCCTTCTCCTCCTGCCCTCAATTTTCCCCAGAATCAAGGTCTTTTCCAATGAGTCAGTTCTTCACATCAGATGGCCAAAGAATTGGAGCTTTAGCTTTAGCATCACTCCTTCCAATGAATATTCAGAACTGATTTCCTTTAGGATGGATTGATTTGATCTCCTTGCAGTCCAGGGACTCTCAAGAGTCTTCTCCAGCACCACAATTCAAAAGCACAAATTCTTCAGCACTCAGGTTTATTTTGCTGAATGGATATATAATGTGCCATAGCAAACTTGAAGATGAGTAGAAAATGAGGTACCAGTCAATCATATCAAGTATCAAGACCTATTTAATCAAAAGCTATTTAAAAGGTTTATTTTCATCTGAAAATAGCCAAACTATACTAGTATATTTCTTGGCATTGTGATAAACAGACAAACTTATTGGGTTAAAAAGATAAATATTTACTATCAGTCATCAGTCTGTGGGTCAAGTGGAAGGTTTTATTGAACAGTGTGTGTAGACTCAGCCCATCAGTGTTGGGATCACTCATACATTTGATAAGTCAGCTAGGTACGTTTATTCTAGGATGGTTTCCTTCATATGTGTAGTGGTTGGCTGTCGCTGGCTAGTATTAGCTGGTATACATGGAGGTAACAACATTGCTAATAATCCAACAGGCAAATATTGACTTGTTTAAATTTAGCTGCAGGCTTCTGAGAGTAAGTGAAAATACAAAAGACCTTTGGATTATACTTTTAAAATTGGCACACAAACCATTCTCTTCTATTCTATTTTCCAAAGTAACTCACAAGGGAAGCCTAAGCTTAAGGGGTAGGAAATGGGTCCCACCCTGTTAATAGCTGCAGCTGCAACCTGATACTTCATAGGTCATGGGTATAGACCACTGATGAACTGAGGCCACTTTTTGTGACCAATTTAATCATAAAGATTAAGGGGAAAATACATAACCTGGAAATAAAACCAATTCTATCAAAGGTATTAAACTATAATAAAAGATATAACAAATTAGCAATGGAAAAGTTAAAGAGGAATTGTTCTGGTATTAACTTAAAATTTATAAAAATTAATTTTGTACATGTGTAGTATAATATATCATGCATACAAATATATTTATTTTTTCATCTCATAATAATATGAGTCATGATCATTTAAATGTTAAGGTGTCATATTTTTCCTCATCAGTATTTATTTAAAAGAAATGAAAGACCTATGCTCTCTTCAAACAACACGGAGAAGAAGAAAACTCAAGCTTAAGTCAGTTTGAACCTCAGGAAATTCACTTATCTCACAGTGCAGATATACTAACAATACTTCCAAAGCTTGAGAATAAGATCACAACAGGCACAGAACAGTGAATTCAGTCATAATTACAAATTTAACTTTCAATTATTGTTGAAAGAGGAAGCCAGTGTCTCAGATTGATATTTCAGACAGATATTTTGCTTTGATGTCAGAGAGCTCTTCATAATATAGTTTGAGCATATCATCAGCATATCTGTTTCACTTTAGAAAATTTACACTTTTACTGTATTTTCATATTACTCTTCATAAAAATTTATTTTATTTTGAAAATCATAACCAAAATATTGACTATTCAAAGAATATTACTTTATATAACAGAATTAAGGTAGTTAGAAAAGGTTCAAGAATCTTGAGTAAAACTTCTGCAATGGGAATCAGAATATAAAAGAACTGTGATGAACATATTTTCCATCATTCACAGAATATTAAGATATGATGCAATTTAGTTGAGCCTGAGTTGAATAATGACTTTGTGCCAGTATTAGATGATCACATCTAATTCTTATAAAAACACTTTGAAGTAGTGCCATTTTTAATGTCTTTATGTTTTAGAGTGGTTTTATGTTCAAAGCAAAACTGAGATTTCAAGATTTCCTATATACCACCTGCCCCCACACATGCATAACCTCACTCTCTGTATTGTATATCCTGAGAGTCTCGACAAACGTATGAAGAGATATATCCACCATATAGTAATAAAGGGGCTTTCCAGGTGGTGCTAGTAGTAAAGAACCTGCCTGCTAATGGAGGAGACATAAGAAATGCGAGTTTAATCCCTGGGTCAGGAAGATCCCCTGAAGGAGGGAGGGCATGGTGACTCACTCCAGTATTCTTGCCTGAAAAATCCCATGGACAGAGGAGGCTGGCAAGCTACAGTCCACAGGGTCACAGAGTCAGACATGAGTGAAACTACTTAGCACACACATATAGTAATAGATAGACTAATTTCACCCCTCTACAAATCCTCTGTGCTTGGACTATTCATCTCTTCCTACCCCAAACCCTGGAAATCAGTGACCTTTTTACTGTTTCTTTAGTTTTGCCTCTTCCAGAATGTCATGGAGTCAGAATGACAGTATGTAACCCTTACAGGTTGACTTCTTTCACGTGTTGTTTAGTTGCTAAGTCATGTCCGACTCTTTTGTGACCCTATAGACTATAGTCCACCAGGCTCCTCTGTCCATGGGATTTCCCAGGCAAAAATACCAGAGTGAGTTGCCCTTTTCTTCTCCAGGGGATCTTCTTGACCCAGGGATCAAACCCACATCTCCTGTATTGGCAGGCAGAGTCTTTACCACTGAGCCATGGGGAAAGCCCCACTTTCACCTAGTAATGTGCATTTAAGATTCCTCCATGTCTTTTCATGGCTTGATAGAGCATTTCTTTTTAGTGCTTAATAATATTCTGTTGTTTGGATGTACCACATTAATTATTCCATTCACCTACTAAAGGATATCTTGGTTGCTTCCAAGTTTTGGCAATTATGAAGAAATATAATATTAACAGCCATGTACAGTTTTTTTAAATTGGACATAAGTTTTCAATTCATTTAGATAAATACCAAGCAGCAAGAATGCTTAATCCTACAATAGAATATGTTTAGTTTTGTAAGAAGTAGCCAAACTGTCTTCCAGAGTGGCTGCACCATTCTGCCTTTCCAACAGGAATGAATGTTGCTCCACATCTTCACAGGTACTTGTTTTTTATTAGAGGTTTGGATTTGGCCATTCAATTAGGTGTGCAGTGGTATCTTATTATTATTTTAATTTGCATTTCACTGATGACATTAGACATGGGTATCTTTTCATATGTTAGCTTGTCATCTCTATACAATCTTTTATTATTTTTATCAATTTGAAAATAAAGAATATGAGAGTCAAAGAGTTTAAGTAACTGTCAAGGTTACATAGTTGAGAAGAGTGAAGACTTAAATCCTAGATGAATCATCTGATTTCAAAGCTCAAGTTATTTCTACCATAGTATAGTGTCCTTTGGTTCACCCCAACTACAATATTCCACTATTTAGAAATGTCATATATTTGAAAGCCCTTTGCTAGTTACATTAAAGGAATGAAATGGCTCCTTTTCAGTAATTTCTCAAAGAATACCATATGAAGTATATTTTCTTATTTGCCTGACTGTTCATAGGCACAAATATTAATGGCAATCTTTAGATTCCTTCTAATATATGACTCATCTGAAAACCTTTTACTGCCCCCTTACTACAGAGAAAATTCCATGAACAACAATAAACACTTTGAGATTAATAATCCAAGGCCAAGAGAAGTATCACACATTCAACCATCATTCTGTTATTTAGTAAGTATTAATTAGGCACTTAGTGCTCAAACTTCATTAATATACAGAGGAGGGAATGAGATCAAATACTATAGTTTAAATTGTGAAAAAAAATGAGTAGTGCTAAAAATAAATGCTAACTGCCTTCAGGAAAAATAGAGACTACCATGAACTGACATTTTCCTGCTATGCAAATAACAGGTGAAATCTCAAATATGGTTCAAATCCAAAAGAAGTAAAATTTGCACAAAGATAGAACAAAAGTAGAATGGACGAATTAGTATTGTTAGTGTTGCTTGTTTGCTTTTATAATGCAGAGGCTGAGGCAATAATAAAATAAGAAATTGAAGCAAGAAACAAAAATTTGTATGGAAATATGGAAACTTCATTATTATGTCCAATTGTGGGAAGAAAGTAAGATGTAGGATGAGGTCAGCATATTCTCTTGTGCTGTGATGAGCTTTAGTAGATTTTATTACAGAAAACAAAGCTATATAGCTATGTGTACTGAGGTAGAAGACTAAGAATAACCTTTAGATGCATATAGGCATATCTTACACTCAAATAAGTAGGTTAATGAAAGATTTATCTATGTGGGAGAGTCAACACTCATATTCAAGATCCTGCCTAAGCTGAAAAATCAGTGTCAGTATAATGGCATTCCTTAGTGTTACATCTCATCTCAGGCTTTGTCTCAAAAACAACAACAACAACAACAACAACAACAAACTAAAATTTATCAGCATTTCTGAGGAGAAGAGAAAAGTGAAGTCTTACTCAGTCATGTCTGACTCTTTGCAATCCCATGTATTGTAGTCTACCAGGCTTCTCTGTCCATGGGATTTTCCAGGCAAGAATACTGGAGTGGGTTGCCATTTCCTTCTCCAGGGGACCTTCCTGACCCAGGGATCGAACCCAGGTCTCCTGCATTGCAGGCAGATACTTTACCTTCTAAATGATAAAATTAGATAAATGTAGGAATTGAAACTATCTCTGCTTGGCTGAGTTCTTTGTGTTCTACCAGGGACCAGCCCTGGTTGGATCCAGGGTATCCGAGGTATGATGGCGTTGGCGACTGAGATTTATTTAGCTAGAGATATAGAAGGAGATAAGGATTTATTTAGAGATATAGAGAGAGATAAAGAACGAATGTTGCAGTTAAGAAAATAGAGGAGAGAGAGGCCGATATTCCTTGGTTTATGCAGAAAGCCAATAAAGCTCCAGACAAGGGACTTACACTGTTCACGTAGGCCACAGGTGCCCACTTGAATAGCAGAGGATGCCCCGCCTTGGGCTCTCTCTCACATGGATCTTAGAAGCCCGGGTAGAAAAGTGAATGCAGCAAGCTCCTGCGCTCCAGGGGATCAGCCTGAAAAAGAGAGTAAGAGAGAGAGAAAGAATTGACACGAGGGAACCAGGCTTTCATGGAACTGGTCCATCTCTTTATTTTTCAGGGAAGCTTTTATACTTTGGGTTGTACCTAGAGATAAATGTAAGAAACAGAGTCATGTAGGGTCAGCAGCTCTGACTCTTATCAAGACCAGGCTTTCTCTCTGCATACCTATCTGTATACACAGGTCTTAGGTGATTTACATCATCTTCTGGCTAGGAGGCCTATTAGCATTTTATGACCCTTTTCTGGTAAGGGTCCGTCAACCAGAAAACTTATTTGCCCTAAAAGTGTTGTTCTTTGCAAAGCATGGTGCCACTCTCAGAAAGCACTAAATAAAGTTACATTCTTACATAGCAAGAATACAATGATTTATAACAAAGAAAGAGGAGTACAGTTATTTATAACAAATAGAAAATTCATTAACTCAAAAGTCTAGTATTGCTAACATCAAAACTACTATATTCCTTTTTCTACATCCCGATTACATTGATTAATATCCTCCCAGGTGCCTAACGATATGGAAGTCTGGCGGCAATCATTAACTCAACAATGAAACCTTCACCAGTATAATTCTTAGCTCTTTAAAAGGCTCTATATCTTTAAGATGTTTTAAGCTTCCCATGCCTCTCGCAGTTGGGAGGCTGTGAACAATCACATGCGTAGCTGTAAGTCTGGGTAAACCTGTCAGGCAAGTTAGAGAGCCATCAGAGGGGTTTGAGCTGAGACACTCCTTTTATATGCAGGAGACTATTAACTGGAGCTCTAAGTTAACTTTTTCCATAGAAAGGTGGTCGGGGATAGCTAGCTCCCTGTTAATGTAACAGGAGTTGGTGAAAGTCATAAAATAGTAAGACAGACAGATTCTGGTTTGGGGGGAGATGCTCGAGCAGGTCCAGGGCGTCCCTCAAGTCCTGACTCGCCTTTGCCTGTCAGTCCTCTTCCTCATGACCTTTGTCATGGGTGGGATCTCCCGTGCTGACTCCCGGCAGTTTTCTTCTTTGGGACTACTTGCTTTCAAAAAAGATATATTCTTTTCTGTTATTTTATCTCATAAGTTTAAATCCTGGTAAAATCTTTATTCTATAATAATAAGCCTACAGTTATCCCACCAACTTTCAATAAGGTGAGACTGCTTACTTCTGAGGGAACCCTTTACTGCCACACATTTCAGTTATAACCTTGCCTTTGTCATTTAAAAAGAAAAACAGAGTATTTTGATTGCTATCTGGCAGAAACCTATGTCTCTTATCTAACACTGTAGAATTTAGAGAGACAGGATGGGTGCTATTTATTGGGTCCCTTCCAAATTTACAGGCATCAAACATGTCAGTTATTCACTATTGACTATGTGTTGTCAGACATGGAGATTTGTACATAAGTGGGATATTAGGAAGAGTCTAGAGAAAATCCCTATGAAGGAAGTGAAGGAAGCAGGAGTAGCTAGATGAAGAAGTTGAACTATAACTCAGTACAGCATAGGCCTCTTGATAATTATGGATTATCTTGGATAATTATGAAGGGAGGGTGACCCTTACTTCCTTTCCCCCTTATTCTTTCTCCTCCTTTCCCTCCTCCCTTCCTTCTTTCTACCCTCTCTCTTCTTTCCTTTTCAATATATATAAATCTTGAAATTTTGCAATTATCTGTTCCTATCTTAACAAATTCTTTCAAGCTTTTCTCATAATGGTGACTTTAAATGCTCTATGATCTATTTATTAAAAGCAGTATGTATGTGGCTAGTAAGCAATTCTATATTGTTAGAAAATTAAAAAGTCACTCCTTACTATTCAAACAGGAGAAGCATATATGAATAACCTTTGTATAGGAAATTAATTGAAATCTGTTACCCTGATAAACAGTCATTTTTAAGATTTCATATTCCTTGCTCCATGGGAAGAGGGCTGAAGCCTCAACTGTAATTGAAAGCAGATGGCTAGAACCACTCAATTTTCCCTAATTATGAATATGAGACGATTTGGTAGTTTGGGGTGGGTTGATGGTTTGACTAGTCATTTGGTTGTTTAGCTGGTTGTTTTCTTGCTACGATGCACTAGAAGAAGGGAGAAAAGGGAAGTGAAGATTGAGAGAGCAAGAAAGAGCAACGTGGTGAGAGGGTAAAGTGTGATTTGAGCAAAACACTGAGCAAATTTTTAAGAACAGGTGTGACTAATATTCAACTTTAAAAGCAGTAGTAAAACTCTAGATGTCATCTAGATGTCTATGTAACCACTACAGGTATCTCAGAGGTGTGTTTCTTACAAACATTATTTATTTCAACAGGTAAAGTGCTTGTGCTATTATCTGTGCTATTAAACATTCATTCTATTTTCTGACTATTGCCATTTTTAAAAAAAGCACTGTTCTCCATCTGGCCAATATAGAATATAAAAGTAACAATGCATGTGAATAATGAGAACATCCCAAAATTAAATTAATTAAACAGAAGTAAAAGGTCCCTTCTAGATAAGACTCATAGCATTGTCTCTTAGGAATTTTTAGAAATGTCTGGGAAGGCATGCGGCTTTTAGTAATGTATGAGTAGAAATTAAGTTACCTTTATATATATGTTAAAGAGCAGAGTGGCCTGGGCTTATACATGAATTATACTGTTTAAGACTCTTCCTATTTGTTCATTTATTAATTTGTGTGACCAATTATTGTTGAGCACAAATTATTGTCCAGGTAATATAGAAGCCACTGGGCATGCAATAATGGATGAGGCAGACTCAGTTTTGGTCTTCAGGAAGCTTATGCAGGCACCCCTCATTTTATTGTGCTTTACTGTTACTGCAGTTTTCAAACTGAAAGTCTGTGGCAATCCTGCATGGAGCAAGTCTATTTGCACTATTTTTCCAATACCATTTGCTCATTTTGCGTCTCTGTGTCACATTATATTAGGCAGAGCACTATCCTATGCATAAAACTATGGCTTGAAATTCACAATATCAAGAAAAGAACCACCAGTAAATATAGGTCAAACCTTTCTTAGAGTTCATAAGGTTGGGAAGAGTTTCCATTCCCACCAGCCAAATCGGGAAGTTTCGCAAAGACAAGGCACTGGGTAGTGTTTGCCAAAGGGTCATACCTTAGACTGAGGCTGTGCTTGCTAAGTCACTTCAGTCATATCCAACTCTTTGCGACCCTATGGGGGCTGCAGCCCTCCAGGCCCTTCTGTTCACAAGATTTTCCAGGCAAGCATACTGGAGTGGGTTACCATGCCCTCCTCAGGCTGGGGCTAAATTAGTCCTAAATTAGAAACTATTCTGAGCTTCCCAGGTGGTGCTAGAGGTAAAGAACCCACCTGCCAATCACAGGTTTGATATCTGGGTCAGGAAGATCCCCTGGAGAAGGAAATAGCAGCCCACGCCAGTATTCTTGCCTGGAAAATCCCATGGACAGAGAAGCCTGGCAGGCTACTGTTCATAAAGGTTGCATAGCTGAACACAACTGAAGTGACTTAGCATGCATGCATGCAAAAAGTACTCTAGACACACATAAATATGCAAAAAATTGCTTAAAGGCAAATCTCTAAAAGACAAAACTGATCTTCTCTAATTTATGTGTATTAACAAAGTCCTATTCTCTTTGAATATAGCACTCAAAACTCAAAATCCCATGATGTACAGCATCCAAACAAAAATAACTGGTAGTTATGAAGCAGGAAAATATAATGCATAAATA
This sequence comes from Ovis canadensis, assembly GCF_042477335.2. Lineage (NCBI taxonomy): Eukaryota > Metazoa > Chordata > Mammalia > Artiodactyla > Bovidae > Ovis > Ovis canadensis. The sequence goes on along the minus strand of NC_091261.1, from coordinate 35,910,766 downwards.
GAAAAAATAATAACAATTATAGAGAAGATGAAATAGGAGGAAGACCTTACAATATCTATTGTTAAATATTATTACTAAAAAACTTGAACATAATGAAGAGAGAAATGAAAAATTAAAAATATCATGAATGAAACCTCTATATATGAACACAAAATATTTTATTTTAAAAATAAATAAGATAATAAATAACAGAAAAATTGACACTTCAGAAAAAGACATCATTGAGTCTAAAGACATACCAATAGACAAACCCAATATAAAAAAAGCAAGGCTGAGAAAAACAAAATGAATAGACCTAGAGTAATCTGTGATATATGTGTGTGTGTGTGTGTGTGTGTGTGTGCGTGTATTATAATTCAGATTGCAGAATGAAGGTGAAAATATTTAAAGAAATAATAACTAAAATTTTAAAATAAAATAAAACACTAAAAACTCAGATACAGGAAAGTGAAATAACTTTAAGTAGAATAAACATAAAATAAACCACACCAAGCACAAATGGCTGCAAACATATAGAAAATCTATTAGAGCAGTCAGAAAACAAAGACAAACATTATGTATGGGAGGAAAAGATAAGAATTACATATTCAGAATTTTATGCTGAGTAAAAATGTCTTTCAAAAATAAAGGTAAATCACAGATGCTTTAGAAAAATGAAAACTGGAAGAATTCTTCATTAATTGACCTGTACTCCCAGGATGTTAACAAAGTTCTTTTTCTTTTTGATTGTTTCTTTTTTAAAATATAAATTTATTTATTTTAGTTGGAGGCTAATTACTTTACAATATTGTATTGGTTTTGCCATATATCAACATGAATCTGCTACGGGTATACACATGTTCCCCATCCTGAACCCCCCTCCACCTCCCTCCCTATACCACCCCTCTTTAAGAAAAATAATACCGAATAGAAATTTTTGTTTATACACAATTGGATGAAGAGTATAAGTGAGTGAAGTCGCTCAGTCGTGTCCAACTCTTCACGACCCCATGGACTGCAGCCTACCAGGCTCTTCTGCCCATGGGGTTTTCCAAGCAAGAGTACTGGAGTGGGGTGCCATCGCCTTCTCCAGGATGAAGAGTATATTAAGGTGCAAATATGTGGGTGCATATCAGACACAAGACTTCTCTGGTGACTCAGTAGTAAAGAACCCACCTGCCAGTGCAGGGGACATGGGATTAACCCCTGGGTCAGGAAGACCCCCTGGAGAAGGAAATGGCAACCCACCCCAGCATTCTTGCCTGGGAAATCCCATGGACACTGGAGCCTGGCAGGCTATAGTCCATGATGTCGCAAAAGAGTAGGACATGACTTAGCGACTAAACAACAACAAATATAAGACACAATGTCCCTGATTTTTAATATCTCTGAATGATAATTGATTCTTTATTGTGGATTTTATATTATATGTTTAAATATAATGAAGCCAAAAAAGCACAAAAGATGAGAAGAGGAAAATCAAAATATAAACATTGTTATAAGCATTTTCAACCATTCATAAAGTATAATAACAATCTAACAGAAGGAAGAAAAAGATAGAATTAGGAAGAAAAAAGAAGTGCACATAAATAGAACAGACACACAAGATGGTAGATTTAAACCCATTTGCCTTAATGTAAGTGGTCTGAATCAAAACTATTCAATATAAATACAATTGGAGCCACTAACATAAATACTCCTGTCTTCCAAGTTAGGAAATAAAAGGTTAACTTAGTACATTTAAACAAATAATTTAAAAATATTATTATTTCAATATGTAATCAATATGTCATCAATGAGACAGTCTACATTTTATTCTACATCATTAAAATCTGGAGTATATTTTATACTTCAGCACATATCTCAGACATAAACTCAGCAACATTTCAGAGCTTACCAGCCACATGTTATTAGTGGCTATCACATTGAAGAATACATGTTTAAACAGATAAATTAAAAGACAAACATTGCCAGAAGGAAAAAAAAAAAAAGACCAAACTCTGTGACATTCCAAGAAAGTGATTTTTAAATGCGCATACATGAAAAAAAAATTAAACTAAAAGATGGGAAACAATATACCAGGCAAATAACAACCAAGAATAATAGAGTAGACATACTAATATTAGATAAACTAGATGTCAGAACAAGACCGATTATTAGGAATAAAGTGGGACACTTCATCATGATAAAGGCCTCAATTCATCCAGAATATCTGATGAACTTATTTGTTTAAGTAATCAGTAACAGAGCCCCAAAAAGATGATGAAGCAGAAACCAGTGGAAACTTCTGTAGTTACTGTGCACTTATACAATACTGAAAAATGTGTGTGTGTGTTTGGAGGAACAGAAGGGAGGTAGAGACTGAGGGAGGGTGAGAGAGAGAGGAGGTTTATTTTATAAATTCTTAATTATAATATAAATACATAGTTGATAGGGCAAGACTGTTTTTTTTTTTTTTTGCCATGTAATTCATCTTGAATACCACATAGTCTATGCCTTAAAGTTAACAGTGAAGTTACACTTGATGACTTTAATGATGCATACTTTTAAAACTTTTCTGAGTTCAAACTTTCTTCATCCTGCATACCAAGATGCTCTAGTAAAACAGGGTGTCTATATTCTCATGCATAAGTTTCCCTTGTTTTTATCCTACTTTTTAAATGAACTATTTCTCTTTTTTTAACTATTTCATAGATAAATGCAACAACTGTTATTGATATACATAGATTTTAATGAAGAGACCTATAGCATCAAGTAGCCCTTATATTGGGCTTCCCAGGTGGCTTAGTGGTGAAAGAATCCGCAGGACATGCAGAAGACCAAGGTTCCATCCTTGAGTTGCAAAGATCCCCTGGAGGAGTAAATGGCAACTGACTCCAGTTGTCTTATCTAGGAAATCCTATGGACAGAGAAGAGTGGCAGGCTACAGTCCATGAGGTTGCAAAGAGTCTGACACCACTGAGCATACATGCAACAATTATATTAACATTTCAATTTTTTCCTCATGGGAGTTGTTTCAATCAACATGTTATTTTACTGGAAATGGATGGGAGAATGAAAGAAAGTATAATCCAAGCATACATATCATAAACTCCAAACAATTAATGATATGAAAATAAATTGTATCCTCAGGAATTTGTAAAAATTCACTCCATAAATACTAAAGAGTAATAAAGAAACCCAAAATTAAAACAAGGAGAAATAAGGAAAAAATGATAAAAATTGAAAATATTTAAGATTTACTGAAGACAATGAAGTTATGATTCTGAGTTTATATGATGAGTACAGATATGAATACAAGTACAGAAACTGACACATGCTTTATATGTAGGGATTGATCACCTTTTATTGTCTAAGATATTGCAAGCATGATTCATTTTGACAATGGAATAAGAATCTTCTCAAACGGCTTCTTAGTTACATGTCAGGTGACCATAGCCTCTCATCAACAGCTTAAATGAAAATAATCAGTACTTGATAACTTATAAGTAAGGAACTGCATAAATATATGAGTGCACATCTGTTGCACTCCCTTTTCCCAAATAGGACAAGAATTTGTATCAATTATATTCAATAGTTTGTTTTTAATTTGTCAACCTCTAACAATAGAATGGGAAAGACTGCTGCTGCTGCTGCTAAGTCGCTTCAGTTGTGTACGACTTTGTGTGACCCCATGGACTACAGCCTACCAGGTTCCTCCATCCATGGGATTTTCCAGGCAAGAGTACTGGAATGGGGTGCTATCGCCTTCTCTGGGAAGGACTAGAGATCTCTTAAAGAAACTTAGAGATACCAAGGGAATATTTCATGCAAAGATGGGCTTGATAAAGGACAGAAATGGTATGGACCTAACAGAAGCAGAAGATATTCAGAAGAGGTGGCAAGAATACACAGAAGAACTGAACAAAAAAAAGATCTTCATGACCTAGTTAGTCATGATGGTGTGATCACTCACCCAGAGCCAGACATCCTGGAATGAGAAGTCAAGTGGGCTTTAGGAAGCATTACTATGAACAAAGCTAGTGGAGTTGATGGAATCCCAGTTGAGCTATTTCAAATCCTAAAAGATGATGCTGTGAAAGTGCTGCACTCAATATGCCAGCAAATTTGGAAAACTCAGCAGTGGCCACAGGACTGGAAATGGTCAGTTTTCATTCCAATTCCAAAGAAAGGCAATGCCAAAGAATGATCAAATTACCACACAATTGCACTCATCTCACACACTAGTAAAGTAATGCTCAAAATTCTGTAAGCCAGGCTTCAGCCATACGTGAACCGTGAACTTCCGGATTTTCAAGCTGGTTTTAGAAAACACAGAAGAACCAGAGGTCAAATTGCCAACATCCACTGGATTATCGAAAAAGCAAGAGTTCCAGAGAAACATCTATTTCTGCTTTATTGACTATGCCAAAGCCTTTGACTGTGTGGATCACAATAAACTGTGGAAAATTCTGAAAGAGATGGGAATACCAGACCACCTGACCTGCCTCTTGAAAAATGTGTATGCAGGTCAGGAAGCAACAGTTCAAACTGGACATGGAACCACAGACTGGTTCCAAATAGGAAAAGGAGTACATCAAGGCTGTACATTGTCACCCTGTTTATTTAACTTACATGAAGAGTACATCATGAGGAACGCTGGGCTGGATGAAGCACAAGCTGGAATCAAGATTGCTGGGAGAAATATCAATAACCTCATATATGCAGATGACACCATCCATATGGAAGAATGTGAAGAACTAAAGAATCTCTTGATGGAAGTGAAAGAGGAGAGTGAAAAATTTGGCTTAAAGCTCAACATTCAGAAAATGAAGATCATGGCATCTGGTCCCATCACTTCATGGCAAATAGATGGGGAAACAGTGGCTGACTTTATTTTGGGGGCCTCCAAAATCACTACAGATGTTGACTGCAACCATGAAATTAAAAGATGCTTACTCCTTGGAAGGAAAGTTATGACCAACCTAGAAATCATATTAAGAAGCAGAGACTTGACTTTACCAACAAAGGTCCATCTAGTCAAGACTATGGTTTTTCCAGTGGTCATGTATGGCTGTGAGGGTTGGGATATAAAGAAAGATGAGTGCCGAAGGATTGATCCTTTTGAACTGTGGTGTTGGAGAAGACTCTTGAGAGTCCCTTGGACAGCAAGGAGATCCAACCAGTTTATCCTAAAGGAGATCAGTCCTGGGTGTTTGTTGGAAGGACTGATGTTGAAGCTGAAACTCCAATACTTTGGCCACCTAATGCTAACAGCTGACTCATTTGAAAAGACCCTGATGCTTGAGGTCAGGAGAAGGGATGACAGAAGATTAGATGGTTGGATGGCATTACCGACTCAATGGACATGAGTCTGGATAGGATCTGGGAGTTGGTGATGGACAGGGAGCCCTGGCGTGCTGTAGTTCGTGTGATCACCAAGAGTCAGACATGACTGAGCGACAGAACTGAACTGAACTTACTACTTTATGGGCTTCCCTGGTGGCTCAGCTGGTAAAGAACCAGCCCACCATGCAGGAGACCTGGGTTGATCCCTCAGTTGGGAAGATGCCCTGGAGAAGGGAAGGCTACCTGCTCCAGTATTCTGGACTGGAGAACCCCATGGATTGTATACTCCATGGGGCCCCAAAGAATCGGACACGACTTAGTGACTTTCACTTCACTTCTTTATATTATACAGAAGTGAAGCAACAATTTTGCTGATAATCTTCATTTTGTAAACTGATCATTTTAATTGTTGAGTAAGTTTGTTTAAGTATAAATTACATGTACTTTGAACATTGCAATGTAAAATAGATATAAAATATCAATTACAACTAAGATCCACTGAAATATTTAATATCTGAATTGAAGACCTAAAATAGCCAGTATATTTTAATGAAATACAGGCATAAATTACTTGGTAGAAAATTATATTAGAGGCTAGAAATACTCTGTGCCAACCCCTAGGCTCAGTGCTGTAATAAATTATCTCATTACAGTCCTCACAATGAATTCTTGAAAAATATATCAGTGCTTATTTTACATATGAGAACACTGATGCTGAGAGGGTTTTGGTAGCTTGCACAAAATTGCATTTTTTAAAAGTATAATTTTCATGTTTCAACTTTACTCTGCTATCTGCAGTCAGAGAAAAGAAAGGAAGCTTATGTAGTGTCATTTTCTCTGACATTTTTGTAGATATGCTTAACAACAAACTGAGATATTAAGGAAAGAGCAGGTTAGGCTGGGTGAGACTTAAAACTGCATGCTTTGTAGGCCACTGGAGTGTCTATGACAGAAACCCCTCCAAAAGTTTGGCTTTCCTGAGTAACAGTGATAAAGGAATGGTAGAGTTCTCTTTCCTCTTATTCCAGAAAAATGGTTTATACACTATGAGTTAATGTATAATTTTTCAATGACTCTTGGGTATCTATTAATTTTATTCATATACTGTTTGTTCATATCTGATAAGCACAATAAATATAAATCTGTATCAAGAAATCAAGATTTCTGATGTTTTCTGGGAAAACTACACAAAACAGCCTTTGCCTAGTATACATTTCCACATTGTTCTATCCTGTGTTACCATTTTGGCTTGGAGAGCACACAGCAGTTTTGTCACAGAGCTGAGGGAACTTCAGTGCCTCCCAGTACAACCTTAAGAAATCTCTAAGACTTCTGAATGACTGAGGTAAGTATATCTCAGAAATTTGGTGAAAATGAATTCTATTGACAAGTATAAAATCTCTGCATTGAACAAAGATTAGAATTATGTATCCTGCTATTCCTTCCTGCTAAGAATAGTTCTAATTTGTTTTGCAATGAGACGCTCTAACAGGGTAAAGAAAGAAAGGATTTGAGCCTGAATGGTCATGTTTTGAGCCAGTGGTCTTCTATAAAATATGAGCTCTCTAGCATACTCACTCATATATAAAAGGGAAAACTATTATATTTAATTTACTGGGTTCTCTGAAAATTGAACATAATATGTAAAAATCTTGGGTCCTCAGAAGAAATAAATTTTTGAGCCCCACTAATTAAATATATTACAGGTTACTCTAAACAAAATATATGTCCCTTGAAGTCATAAAACTTAAGAAAAAAAAAAAGAAAGCAACAAAAAAACACTAATTCCTACTTGACAATAAACCAGACAGAAATGGACGTGTAATTAACACAAAATTTTGAATGAACTAAAACTAAAATGATATAGTAAAGACCTGTGAAATATTAGCAAGTGATATAGTTCTTTCTATTGACACCCATTTCTGTTTTCAGGCTAGGTTATGTGCATCTTTTTCTAAAAGATCCATCTAAAGATGAAAAATATCCTACAAAAAATTTATTGACTTCTCTAAGTGAAACACATGGTTATTGATTTATATATCATTCTGTTTCAGTTATGAAATACATACACACTGTGTTAAATATTACCAAACTATAAGAATATTAGGGGATTTTGAATAACAAATTTCTATTTTACTTAAAGTAGCATTTAGTTGTAACACATGAACTTAAATACAGGTAACAGTTGACTTTGATCCTGAAACATTTAACTTATCTGTGCTAAGATGGTTTCTCCCTGTTAATATGAGTTGTTTATTTTTTTTGCCAATATCATACCTAAAGCAAGGTCAAGTTCAGTTGTGTGAATGGCATACCTTGAACTGCCAGAGCCTAATCTTTGATTCCTCAGACAAATGTCTTAGTCCCTAGCATCTAAGTGTTTAGTTCATGCTTGGTTCAAAAAACAAATAACTAATAAAGTAGGTTGAATGACAATAATATTTATATGGAATAAGTGAAATTCATTAATAAAATAAATAATAAATAATCATCAATATTTCATAGCTTTTAGTATTACATTTTGAAGACATGCTATTCGTGGCATCTGGTATCATTATTTGAAGAAAATTATCACTTACAGTTTCTTTTTAAGGAGCTAATCCAAGATTGAATTTCACAGTATAGGTGTAAGGTATATCGACTATCTTCTTTTAATTCCACAAGTCCAATTCATTCCAAATAATGGGTTCTACTGATGAAAACTCATTTTCTTATTTCATACAGGTGAAATGTAATAACACCTGAAGCCAAGTTCTGGCATACATAAATCAATATTTTCAACTATAAATGTCGCTTTCCCCACAGGTTTTGCTACTTTTGATTTAAGAATCATCATGGTTCAAAGTACAGATTGATTTCTTAGAGAAGTGGGTTATTAGCAACAAAATAATCACCCAGATATGAGTCACTGAACACTGCCCTTTTAGGTTAGCTGTATGTTAAATAGAGATCTATGCAACAGTCCCATAAAGGAGTGCTTATTTACTAGGGGCATAACTAAGGTCATTAAAGTGAACTAACAGTGAATTTAATTTTAGACTTCAAAGGAGCAGAATAGTTGACAAAAGGCTAGAATGTTAATATAATGACTATGGTATGCTATGGAAAGAAGAGTTAATCTTGCATTTCCTAGAATATGAAGCATGATATGTGCTTTCCTTGAATGCTCATTGACATTTTTAATGGTTTTGGCTCCCCTCTATCCCTTTATGATAAGATGTTACATGAAAATAGAAGCAGCAACAATTTTAAAATGGATTAGGTGGTTATTTATTTCATCATCTTAGTAAACAAATTGTACTAACCTTATTAAAATGTTAAACCATTTGATTAGACCATATGGAGACCATTTGATAATAAAGCAAGCTGATCATTGCTCTGGAGAGGAACATTCTATTTCAATTTCCAGTGCACTAATCACATTATTACATGTTTGCCTGAGTCTTGGTGGGCATTTGTCTGTACTACCTAGTTTTGTACTGTGGAAGAAACATGAGATTGGGTGGAAAAGCACATAACTGCACTACTCTTTTTACCTGCCTTCAGAATAGTCCAGTTAATAGTGAACAACCATTCTGGTTTTGCTCAGGACTGAGGGAGAGTCTGGGACATGAAACTTTCTGGTGTTAAAGCAGGGAAAGTCTCAAACAAACTGGGATGAGTTGGTTATCGCAATTTCCCTGATCTTGCTTTTTTTTTTTTAATAAAATATTTAAAAACCAAAGTGCCAAATGAACCAGACAGGTAATGCAAGCCTGAGGTAGTTCACTTTCCTGTTCTTCCCATGATTAACAAAACAGACCCACAAATAGTCAACTTGATAGTTGTTGATGAAGTTGTCTATTTTCTCTAGGAATCAGAGACTTCTGTACCTAAGTCTTTACTGTTATGCATGTCAAGACAGGCCTGTGTTTTCACCTTACCCTCCCAGATACCAAGTCTCCAGGTAAATATTAAACAATGCATTTCCTTAGGAGCATGGGCCATTGGCTTTAGATAAACTAATTATTATTTAAGAATACTGATAAAAAATTTTAGATACAGATTCATTTCTACCTTTCCAAAGTTGCTAAATCCTAGAGGAATGGACTTTTTTTTTGCATTACTAATTTAATTGCCTTACTAATTAAAAAATGGTGAGGTTATCAGATAACCTCTCCCCTGTAGTTAATTTAAAATCACTTACAGTTCTTTGTTGTTGTTTTTGCTGTTCTATGCATATGTAGTTATGCAAGTGGATCAACTCTTTACCCTTCTACAAGGCAACTGACTCTAATAAGACATTTTCCTAGTTTCAGGCATCACATTTCACCTTCATGATTATTGCTGTATTTATTAATAACCAGTTGTAGTGATAGCTCAGTAATATTCATCTCTACATTAGCTGTCCTTTTTGTACTTAGAGTATTTATACAGGAATTAAAGCCAAAGCCAAACATAGTGGGCTCACTACTGTGTGCATCCCCCTTTGCATCAAATTCAAGTCATTTGGTCTGGCTTTTTACCCTTGTGATTCCTATGCAAGGTGGGCTGTACCCAGTTTCATGTTAGAGAGGAATGTCTCTAGTGTTCTAATTCTCTTCATTTTTGCTGAGGTTTGCTTCCCTGGGCAAACAGTGTCTTCAGTATTCTCATCAATATGAGCTCTCGGTATACCTTTTTACTATTGAAATTACAGAACAGACACTTAAACATCTCTACTAAATTGTGCGTATTTAGATAAGTTACTTGAGAGACAGTGTACAGCCCTCCTCAGGATCCATGCATGGGGTTGCAGGACTACCCCCCTACTCCTGCAGGATATCAAAATCTGTGAATTCTCAAGTTCCTTGTACAAAATGGTTCAGTATTTGCAAATAATCTATGCACATCCTCCCAAATACTTTAAATAATTTCTATATTACTTATAATACCAGATGAAATTTAAATGCTATGTAAATACTTGCTAGTGCATGGAAAATTCAAGTTTTGGTTTTTGAAGCTTCCTGAATTTTTTTCCAAATATTTTGGATCACAATTGGTTGAATCCAGAAATGGGGAACCTGGCAATACAAAGAACAGATGTATTCTTAATTGATAGTGACAAATAACCTAGTGTCTTAATTGGCATGAGGCTATTTAAGGGTTGGCAAACTCCATTTTCTTTTGGTAGCTCTTTATTTACCTGAGGCCTTTCTTGTGTCTGTGTGTGTCTGTGTGTTTGTGTGTGTGTGTTAGTTGCTCAGTCATGTCTGATTCTTTGCTATAGGTCTATAGTCATTCTGCTATATGTTTGCTATAGTCATGTCTGATTTTTTGCAATAGGTAACGGTTGAACCCATGGACTGTAGCTCACTAGTCTCCTATATCCATGGGATTTCTTAGACAAGAATACTGATGTAGGTTATAATTTCCAAATCCAGGGGATCTTCCTGACACAGGGATCGAATGTCTATCTCCTCTTGGTGGATTCCTTACCACTGAGCCACAAGGGAAGCCCTAGGATTTTCTTAAGAATATACAAATTAATTCCATCAAAGCATCACCCACTTAAATCACTTGTTACACCTGGATAAAACATCTAGCCATAGGCAAATTAATCTTCTGAAAAGAGAAGACTGCTGGGAATTTTCTGTCAGACCTCAAAGGAGTATGTTTACAGATGTGTGCACTTCAGATTGATTTGCAAATTGCCAACCTCCTCTGGATCATGGAAAAAGCAAGAGAGTTCCAAAAAATATCTATTTCTGCTTTATTGACTATGCCAAAGCCTTTGACTGTGTGGATCACAATAAACTGTGGAAAATTCTGAAAGAAATGGGAATACCAGACCACCTAACCTGCCTCTTGAGAAATCTGTATGCAGGTCAGGAAGCAACAGTTAGAACTGGATATGGAACAACAGACTGGTTCCAAATAGGAAAAGGAGTACGCCAAGGTTGTATATTGTCACCCTACTTATTTAACTTCTATGCAGAGTACATCATGAGAAACGCTGGGCTGGAAGAAGCACAAGCTGGAATCAAGATTGCTGGGAGAAATATCAATAACCTCAGATATGCAGATGACACCACCCTTATGGCAGAAAGTGAAGAGAAACTAAAAAGCCTCTTGATGAAACTGAAAGTGGAGAGTGAAAAAGTTGGCATAAAGCTCAACACTCAGAAAACGAAGATCATGGCATCCGGTCCCATCACTTCATGGGAAATAGATGGGGAAACAGTGGAAACAGTGTCAGACTTTATTTTTGGGGGCTCCAAAATCAGGCAGATGGTGACTGCAGCCATGAAATTAAAAGACGCTTACTCCTTGGAAGAAAAGTTATGACCAACCTAGACAGTAGATTCAAAAGCAGAGACATTACTTTGCCGACTAAGGTCCGTCTAGTCAAGGCTATGGTTTTTCCTGTGGTCATGTATGGATGTGAGAGTTGGACTGTGAAAAAGGCTGAGTGCCAAAGTATTGATGCTTTTGAACTGTGGTATTGGAGAAGACTCTTGAGAGTCCCTTGGACTGCAAGGAGATCCAACCAGTCCATTCTGAAGGAGATCAGCCCTGGGATTTCTTTGGAAGGAATGATGCTAAAGCTGAAACTCCAGTACTTTGGCCACCTCACGTGAAGAGTTGACTTATTGGAAAAGACTCTGATCCTGGGAGGGATTGGGGGCAGGAGGAGAAGGGGACGACAGAGGATGAGATGGCTGGATGGCATCACTGACTCAATGGACGTGAGTCTGAGTGAACTCCAGGAGTTGGTGATGGACAGGGAGGCCTGGCATGCTGCGATTCATGGGGTCACAAAGAGTCGGACACGACTGAGCGACTGAACTGAACTGAACTGAGGCTGTTTTAAAAATCCTGTAGGGTAAAGTTACAGTATACTTAAAGCAATAGAAATTTTTCCTGCCTACATAAGGCAAATGATTCCTGTATATAGATAAGAATTTTTTCCTCTAAAGAATATAAAACCCTGTTTATGTAAATGGAATACTGGTATATGGATTTTGTATTGGTATTCCTTTCCTCAACATATTTTGAGATTCTTTCATGCTGTAGAGTATATTAGTAGTTTATTATTATTAATTTACTGTGAAAAAAATTCAACATTGCATGGCTATACTGCCATTTCTTCATTCACTAGTTAACAAGTGCAGACTTTCCAGTTAAGGGCTATTATGAATAAAGCTGCTCTGAAAATAAAGTATATAAATATAAACTCTCTAAGCCAAATTGTCATGAGTACTAGTTTTAACTGATTCTTTTCACTATTCTGAGCCATTGTAATTCTATATGAATATTAAGATCAGCTTATCCATTTCTGGAAAAAAAAAAGCCATCTGGGATTTTGATAGTGACTACATTGCATCTGGACACTAATTTGGGGATTCTTGCCATCTTAATATTAATCATTCCAATCCATAAGCATGGGGCAATCTTCCATTTATTATGCCTTTGAAGTTTTTTGTCTGTGAAGTGTAACATCTGGTCCTCTTCACTAAGCAGTGTTTAGAAGTTTTCAGTTTCCCTGTATATGGATCACACTTTCCTGTTTCTTTGTATGTCTCATAATTTTTGCTTGAAAACTGAACCTTTTAGAAAACACATTTAACAGCTCTGCATCTTAATCCTCTAGGCTCCTTCCTCCCTAGGGTTTGATGTTGATGTTGCCATTTTCCTGGTCATTTATTTGTTTAGTGACTTGGCTGAAATAACTCTGAAATCTATTTCCCCCACAATGTGAAGTCTCAGATGTACTTCCTCAGATTTTTTTTTTTGTCTTTATATTTTAGCTCTGAAACAGCATAAGCCATTTATTGGTCAAAGATTGTTGTGCTTAACAAATTAGATTTTTACCCACTTCCACTGAATGTGATACCTTGGAGGCTGCTATCACAGATCAAGTTTACATTTTTTTTTCTCTCTATTTTCAATTAGGGACTAGTAGACTGCATTCTCCCTCCCTGATTACTCTGAAAGGGCTCAATTTTGGTCATGCACACAGGCTTCTAGATGACAAGGATGTGTGTAATTTTAAAGTCAGTCTTCCTAAGAGCTGCCTTTATGTCAGATTATCACATTGTTCAGCCCGTGTTCGGTCAAGGTTGTGCTTAAGCCCCTAATGGCAGTGAGTCTTCCACTCCTTGTGGAAAAAAAAGCCTCCTTAAGTGAACAATGCAGGGGAATATAGGAAAACAATAGAATGGGAAAGACTAGAGATCTCTTTAAGATAATTGGAGATATGAAGGGAACATTTCATGAAAGGATGGCATGAAAAGGGCAGAAATGGTAAGGACCTAACAGAAACAGAAGAGATTAAGAAGAGGTGGCAAGGATACCCAGAAGAACTATAAAAAGAAAGTCTTAGTGACTCAGATAACTACAATGGTGTGGTCACTCACGCCCTAGAGCTAGGATATCCTGGAGTGTGAAGTCAAGTGGGCCTTAGGAAGCACTAGCAAGGAATCTATGACAAACCTAGACAGTATATTACAAAGTAGAGACATCGCTTTGCCAACAAAGGTCCATATGGTCAAAGCTGTGATTTTTCCAGTAGACATGTATGGATGTTAGAGTTGGACCATAAAGAAGGCTGAGTGCCAAAGAATTGATGCTTTCATACTGTAGTGCTGGAGAATTCTTGAGAGACCCCTGGATTGCAAGGAGATCCAGTCAGTCAATCCTAAAGGAAACCAATCTTGACTATTTATTGAAAGGGCTAATGCTGAAGCTGAAGCTCCAATACTTTGGCTACTTGAGGCAAAGAGCTGACTCACTTGGAAAGACCCTGATGCCAGGAAAGATTAAAGACAGGAGGAGAAAGGGGCAACAGAGGATGAGATGGTTAGATGGCATCACCCATTCAATGGATATGAGTTTGAGCAAACTCTGGGAGATGGTGAAGGACAGGGAAACCTGGCATGCTGCAGTCTATGGGGTTGAAGAGTCGGACACTACTTAGTGACTGAAAAACAGCAAAGAACATACATACTTTAGTTCTTACTAATTTGGTGAAATTATTTGTATAATCTTGATTTATCTGATTATTAGTGATTAAAGGACATACTCTGTCTTGGTATACCTGGGCACTTAGTAAATTACAATCCAAGTCACCATAGTGTATGCTGCCTAATACATGAATCTGTGCTTACTAGAATGGACAGGTTGGATCTCCTTGCAGTCCAAGGGACTCTCAAGAGTCTTCTCCAATACCTCAGTTCAAGAGCATCAATTCTTCGGCGCTCAGCCTTCTTCACAGTCCAACTCTCACATCCATACATGACCACAGGAAAAACCATAGCCTTGACTAGACAGACCTTAGTCGGCAAAGTAATGGCTCTGCTTTTGAATCTACTATCTAGGTTGGTCGTAACTTTTCTTCCAAGGAGTAAGCGTCTTTTAATTTCAGGGCTGCAGTCACCATCTGCCTTGATTTTGGAGCCCCAAAAAATAAAGTCTGACACTGTTTCCACTGTTTCCCCATCTATTTCCCATGAAGTGATGGGACCAGATGCCATGATCTTTGTTTTCTGAGTGTTGAGCTTTATGCCAACTTTTTCACTCTCCACTTTCAGTTTCATCAAGAGGCTTTTTACTTCCTCTTCACTTTCTGCCACAAGGGTGGAGTCATCTGCATATCTGAGGTTATTGATATTTCTCCCAGTAATCTTGATTCCAGCTTGTGCTTCTTCCAGTCCAGCGTTTCTCATGATGTACTCTGCATAGAAGTTAAATAAGCAGGGTAACAATATACAGCCTTGACGTACTCCTTTTCCTATTTGGAACCAGTCTGTTGTTCCATGTCCAGTTCTAACTGTTGCTTCCTGACCTGCATACAGATTTCTCAAGAGGCAGGTTAGGTGGTCTGGTATTTCCATCTCTTTCAGAATTTTCCACAGTTTATTGTGATCCACACAGTCAAAGGCTTTGGCATAGTCAATAAAGCAGAAATAGATGTTTTTCTGGAACTCTCTTCCTTTTTTGATGATTCAGCAGATGTTGGGCAATTTGATCTCTGGTTCCTCTGCCTTTTCTAAAACCAACTTGAACATCTGGAAGTTCACAGTTCACGTATTGCTGAAGCTTATCTTGAAGAATTTTAAGCATTACTTTACGAGCATATCAGACGAGTGCAATTGTGCGGTAGTTTGAGCATTCTTTGACATTGCCTTTCTTTGGGATTGGAATGAAAACTGACCTTTTCCAGTCCTGTGGCCACTGATGAGTTTTCCAAATTTGCTGGCATATTGAGTGCAGCATTTTCACATCATCATCTTTCAGGATTTGAAACAGCTTCACTGGAATTCCATCACCTCCACTATCTTTGTTTGTAGTAATACTTTCTAAGGCCATTTGACTTCACATTCCAAGATGTCTGGCTCTAGATTAGTGATCACATCATCACGATTATCTGGGTCGTGAAGATCTTTTTTGTACAGTTCTTCTGTGTATTATTGCCACCTCTTCTTAATATCTTCTGCTTCTGTTAGGTCCACACCATTTCTGTCCTTTATCAAGCCCATCTTTGAATGAAATGTTCCCTTGGTATCTCTAATTTTCTCAAAGAGATCTCTAGTCTTTCCCATTCTGTTGTTTTCCTCTGTTTCTTTGCATTGGGAAAGACTCTGATGCTGGGAGGGATTGGGGGCAGGAGAAGAAGGGGATGACCGAGGATGAGATGGCTGGATGGCATCACGGACTCTATGGACATGAGTCTGAGTGAACTCCGGGAGATGGTGATGGACAGGGAGGCCTGGCGTGCTGCGATTCATGGGGTCACAGAGAGTCGGACACGACTGAGCGACTGAAATGAACTGAACTGAACTGAACTGTGCTTACTAGTTGTTCTGTGCGTTTATTTCTCATTATATATATATGTAGTATTTTATTAAAAATATTTTAATGATGAAATTACTGAAACTGTAAATATTGCATAATAAAGACAGTTAATACTAGCTGAGTTATATTAATAATATACTTTTTTTTTAATTGGGAAATACTAGTAAAGTAAAAGTAAAGTCACTCAGTCGTGTCCAACTCTTTGTGACATCATGGACTGACTGTACAGTCCATGGAATTCTCCAGGCCAGAATACTGGAGTGGGTATCTTTCCCTTCTCCAAGGGATCTTCCCAACCCAAGGACTGAACTCAGGTCTTCTGCATTGCAGGCTGATTCTTTATCAGCTGAGCCACAAGAGAAACCCAAGAATAATAGAGTGTGTATCCTATCCCTTCTCCAGGGGATCTTCCCCATCCAGGAATTGAACTGGGGTCTCCTACATTGCAGACAGATGCTTTACCAATTGAGCTATCCAGGAAGCCCTAATACTAGTAAAATACATGCCTACTGGCAGGAAGATAATCACAGAATATTCTCTGTCAATGACAAAGTCAATATAGTTAGATGACTAATGGATTGCCTAGAGCAAGTTTTCTTATTTTTAAAGTTATCTCCCCCATGAAATAAAAATAAAATCCTAAGGATTTAATCATGACTTAAGATCATTTGTTTCAAAAAAATAATATTTTCTAACTTATATGCAACCTGATTTATTCTTAATCATTTTATCCAGCTCTTGATATTTGTTTTTTGCAAATGACAGTTTTTTATTCTGAATAATTCTAGAGAATTAACTTGTCTTAAAACTTAAAGATAAATTTGAAAAATGGAAATTAGTTATACAATTACATATTTTCAAGTCTGTAAAACTTAAAAAACATTTTACAGAAGACACATTTGCCTGTCACTTACTTGTTTAGTGTCTTTATAAGAAATTTTAGTCATAAGCATGTATAAAAAAGTAATAGTTAACTTGAATAATGAATATTCTAGAGTTTTGCTTAGTGTTTTTTTCAAATTTTACAAGCATATAAAAATTGAAAAATGAAATGCTAAGTTCTACCATATGAATAATTATGATAATTTGAACCAAAATTAGGAATAATTTAATACAGGGAATAGGTATATAGCTTGAATTTTATATCATAAGCATTATCTTAATTCTTAATAGTCGCAATTTTAGATGACTTTGTTGAACCTATTTCCAATGCATGTTTTATGTTATGAACAATTAATTTTCAGAATTTGCATAATTATTTCTATCACTGATGCATCATACTAAAGGATGTGTATAAGTGAGTCAAGCTGAAGTAACACAAGTAACATCACAGTTTTAGCAAAAGTGACAGATTGTATGTACTTGGTGATAGGTGGTCAAAGGTTCACAGACTTCCTGTATGCAAAGGTAAAAAGGGAGATGACAGGAATATTCTGAGAACTTGGGTTACTGATTCTATACTTTTTAGGAATACCCGCATATTGGTCAGTAATTAAAAACAGTATAAAAATACCCAAATCTCTTGGCTTGACTCAGGGAATTTTTGAGATTTACTGAATGTATGCAAAATTACCTTTTTGGTTGAAAACAATAAATATCCTAGTGAAGAGTACTTCTCCAAAATTCTTAAGATCCTTTAAATATAAATATCATCTTTTGGTCATGAGTCAAGCTTGATCATAAAAATACATGAGAAGTTTTGTGGCCAAAGTCATGCTTGAAATTATTCTTAAAGTTTGTTCTTTAGATTTTCAATTCTCCTTCCTGTCCTTTTTTTATTTTTATTTTTTAGCTTTTCTGATAAATAAGTTCCTGTATGCTTCTGTGCATGCAGACCAAATTGTGTGAAATCTATTTTCTTAAAAAAATCACTCAAAAAGATAAATTATAAGCCATATATTTCCTTTCTCAGTCCCCTGACAGACAAGTTTTAAAATATTACCAATGTATTTTTTGTACATTTATAGAGGTGTTCCTGGAATGAACATTAGAATGTAAGACTTCTAACAGCAATGCATATTTTTGAAGGGCTCAGAAGAGTGATATCTGTTTGACTATTTGCATGATAGCAATGAACAAATACTTTTATTCTATAATGTTTCAAAAGATATCCAGTGTCTATATATATGTGTATATATATCTGTCAATGTAAGTGTTGGACTAATAGTTTTAATTAAGTAGTAATTCAGATATTAGACTCTATAGATAACAACAGAAAAATAAAAAGTGTAGACCCTCAAGATTGGCTATTCTTACAAAGCACCACAGATTATTTATAGCAATTGTTTACTTACAATACTTTCACCCTTTTAAACCAAATTCTATGGCACTCTCTTCTAGCACAAAGGTATGTGACTTTCCCCACAGTAAGAATTGTGTGATGAAAATTCTACCTCTACAAAAAGAGAGTAATATATTTGCGGTGAAAGAATGCCTTTATCATCTTATTCTGATAAGTCGCCCAACAAATTAATACATTGCTGTTAAAATGAGCTTTCTTTTGAGGTGATTGATTTATTTTTTTAATTTTTATTTTATATTGGAGTACAGTTGATTTACAACATTGTGTTAGTTTCGGTATATAGCAAAGTGATTCAGTTATACATATACATATATCTATTCTTTTTCAAATTCTCCTCCCATTTAGGTTATTACAGAATATTGAGCAGAGTTCTCTGTTTTATACAGTATGTCCCTGTTGGTTGTCTATTTTAAATATAGTGGTGTGTATGTGTTGGGAAGATCCCCTGGAGGAGGGCATGGCAACCCACTCCAGTATTCTTGCCTGGAGAATCCCCATCCATGGGGTCGCAAAGAGTTGGGCATGACTGAGCGACCAAGCACAGCACAACACAGTGTGCATGGGAGTGAGCTTAAACATAACACATAAAATGAGCTTCTAAAACTCTTTAATATTTTTCAGCTATGCCATGCTCAAGTATTAGTTGTGACAGCTCCTATGAGTCATCACATAAATAATGAACTCACGTCAGTGGCAAAAAAGATTGTTAACAATATGTCTGTTATGGAATCTACCGTGGCTTAGAATTGCACTTTGTTAACAAGTCTAGGAAGGAGAAGGCAATGGTACCCCATTCCAGCACTCTTGCCTGGAAAATCCCATGGACGGAGTAGCCTGATAGGCTGCAGTCCGGGGTCGCTAAGAGTTGGACACGACTGAGCGACTTCACTTTCAGGAAATGGCACCCCGCTTCAGGGACGGGGTCGGGGTCGGGGTGGGGTGCGGGGAGGGGGAGTCGGGGACGGGGGTGGTGGGCTGCTGTCTATGGGGTTGCACAGAGTCACACAACTGAAGCAATTTAGCAGCAGCAGCAGCAGCAACAAGCCTAGAAAGATAAAGAAATATCCATAGATCCTAACTTATGAACATCTCTCTCTCAGGCAAATTAGAAACATTCGAGGATGATATAAATACTTGCGACATCATTTCTTTTATAAAAAGGGAATAACTAATATTTAGTTTCATGGTTATCATAGTTCATTTTATCACTAATAAGGAAAATAGAAGTAGAGAATTTTGAAATCTTCCATTGTGGTAATCACAGATTTCAACACATGATAGTGTGTGAAAACATGAATATGTGTCATGCTGACTAGGAGTATGGTAAAGTGATTAAGCATATGAGCTCTGGATCTCTGGTTTTGAATCCTGGCTGTGTCATATAACATCTTTGTGGTCTGGTTAAATTATCATTCTGTAACTAAGTAGGGATTATATCAGCACCTATCCTATACAATGATTTGAAGAATTAATTAAGCAATTAAATCAATGTCTAGTGCATTCAAATTGTTTATAGAGTTAAGATAAGATCATCAGCCAAAAATAAAATAAAATGTTTTGTCTTGAGCATTATATATATGTGAATATCTATCACACTACAATGCAAAAAATTTCCTTAATTCTGTAAGCAAAAATAAGAATTTTATCTGAGTTGTACTATATTAGAAGTACTAATCCTTCATCCTACCAGATCCCTCTGTTGCTGAATCCTCTTATAATAAAAAGTAAAGTTAGAATTCATTTTATAAACCCATGAAGTATAGAAGCTGTAAAACTTATTCAATGACAGTTAGAAATTTTTAAGTGTATTCTCTCATTTCACCTCATTAATATCTTTGTCTTCAGAATAAATTAATTTTGTGCATTTTTCCTTTTCATTATAATGCTTGTCACAGGAGAGCACAATCAGAATTATAATAATACAAAAAGGAATTGAACATTATGGCAGTATGCTCCATAACTTTTATATATTATATCCTAAGCTTGCTCTTGATTTTACTGCAATTTTAACATTAACAAAGCTGTAAATATGAACACAAGATATCATGGAAGAGACATGTCTTCTCTATAGTCTTATCAAGTAACATAAATTAAGTTTCAACAAGGATTATGTAAGTTTTAATTATAGCATATATGTATTATGTATGTGAAAAAGAGGCAATTTTATGTATTAATATGTGGATGAATGTCAAGATGAAGCTTGTATTTAAAATCTGAAGTAAGGAGAAATATTATAACCTAAGGAGACTCTTCTATCCTACAGTGTAAACAAATATTAGTGACTATTTTGTAAATTCCTAAGCACAGCAGGAAAATAAGCAGATTTTTCACACAATAGATTTTATAGGAAATTATGAATTGCAGAAAATTTTTAATTTTTAATGTAGTTAAGGAATTTTCAATTTAACACAGTTCAGGAGCTGTAGAAATACCAGATATATATCACATTTGGTTCAACATTTTCCAGTAGACCCTCATAACAAAATATATTATGTGCATCTAAATCCAGATGACTTGTGTAGTCCATAAGGTAAAAAGGCAGGATAATGAAATTTATTCATTTTATTAATGCTTAGATTCATATAGTTTAACATCTTAACAAATTTCAACAATCTAGTTAGTCCATGCCTCCAATAAAGGAAATTAAATCCAATTAAAAGAAGGAATCATTGGCATACACGACCATCTCAAGTATAGTTGTCTCTCTGTGTTCATGGGAGTTTGATTCCCCCAGATACCAGCAGATACCAAAATCTGCAGATGCTCATGTGACATGGTATAGTCTATCCTCAATATCTGTGGGTTCTGCAGCTTCTGACTCAACCAACTCCATGTCCTGATTCAACTAACATAATTGGCAGTTGGTAAATCAGCTGATGGAAAACCCATGGATCCTGAGCACTTACTGTACTGCAAAACTTCAAAATTATACAAAGAGGATACATGAATGTGGTTTATTACCATGATTAGATGCATTTTCAATAATGTTTCCCCAATGAGAAAATCTATCAGTGATAAATTCCATATCTCAAGATGCACTTCAAGGTCATCAATTTCCTGAGCAACTCTAGCATAGGT
This sequence comes from Ovis canadensis, assembly GCF_042477335.2. Taxonomy (NCBI): domain Eukaryota; kingdom Metazoa; phylum Chordata; class Mammalia; order Artiodactyla; family Bovidae; genus Ovis; species Ovis canadensis. Next base: position 35,889,264 of record NC_091261.1, on the reverse strand, counting down.
TGTATACTAATACAGCTTCCTATAGAATGAGAGGAAATACTTGCACACGCTGTGAGCAACAAGGGATTAATCTCCAAAATATATAAACAGCTCATATAGCTCAATATCAAAAAATAAAACAACACAATAAAAAAATGGGCAGAAGACCTAAACAGACACTTCTCCAAAGCCAGACAAATGGCCAAAAGGTAAGTGAAAACATGCTCAACATTGATAATTACTCAGTTCAGTTCAGTTCCTTTCAGTCACTCAGTTGTGTCCAACTCTTTGCGACCCCATGAATCGCAGCACACCAGGCCTCCCTGTCCATCACCAACTCCCAGAGGTCACCCAAACATACATCCATCGAGTCCATGATGCCATCCCACCATCTCATCCTCTGTTGTCCCCTTCTCCTCCTGCCCCCAATCCCTCCCAGGATCAGAGTCTTTTCCAATGAGTCAACTCTTCACATGAGGGGGGCAAAGTACTGGAGTTTCAGCTTTAGCATCATTCCTTCCAAAGAAATCCCAGGGCTGATCTCCTTCAGAATGGACTGGTTGGATCTCCTTGCAGTCCAAGGGACTCTCAAGAGTCTTCTCCAACACCACAGTTTAAAACCAACAATTCTTCAGTGCTCAGATTTCTTCACAGTCCAACTCTCATATCCATACATGACCACTGAAAAAACCACAGCCTTGACTAGCATTACTTTACTAGCGTGTGAGATGAGTGCAATTGTCTGGTAGTTTGAGCATTCTTTTGCATTGCCTTTCTTTGGGATTGGAATGAAAACTGACCTTTTCCAGTCCTGTGGCCACTGCTGAGTTTTCCAAATTTGCTGGCATATTGAGTGCAGCACTTTCACAGCATCATCTGTCAGGATTTGAAATAGCTCAACTGGAATTCCACCACCTCCACTAGCTTTGTTTGTAGTGATTCTTTCTAAGGCCCACTTGACTTCACATTCCAGGATCTCTGGCTCTAGGTGAGTGATCATACCATCAAGATTATCTTGGTAGTGAAGATCATTTTTGTATAGTTCTCCTGTGTATTCTTGCCACCTCTTCTTAATATCTTCTGCTTCTGTTAGGTCCATACCATTTCTGTCCTTTATCGAGCTCATCTTTGCATGAAATGTTCCCTTGGTATCTCTAATTTTCTTGAAGAGATCTCTAGTCTTTCCCATCAAAACTACAATGAAGTATCACCTCAGACCAATCAGAATGGCCATCTTCAAATGTCTACAGATAATAAATGCTGGAGAGCATGTGGAGAAAAGGAAACCCTGTTATACTCTTTAGGGAAATGTAAATTGGTGCAGCCACTATGGAGCATGGTGTTGCTATTCTTCAAAAAACTAAAAGCAAATTGTTTTTTTTACCACTAGTGCCACCTGGGAAGCATATATATACATACATATATATATATATATATATATATAGAGAGAGAGAGAGAGAGAGAGACATCTATTTATCTATATATACCTGAGTCACTTTACTGTACACCTGTAACTAACACAACATTGTAAATTAATTGTACTTCAACAAAAATAAAATAAAATAACACCTTTAACATGCAAAAATTTAAAAAAAACAATAAAATACTATCCTTTGCTAACGTATTTGGTAAAACTAAGAAAGATTGGTGATATACAGTGTAGGCAAGGATCTGGAGGAATAAGACTGCAAATTGGTATGACTTTCTTATAATTAGCAATCTCTAGTAAAGCTTTTTAAATGCCTAAAAAATAAGTGTCTTATGTTTTGAACAGCAAAGGTATCAAATAGTAATATATTGTCAAGGAGTAGATAATTCTCTTAATTAACAATAAATGGAATAATATGATTAAGTTTTCTACCAATTGATATATCACTTTCAGAGCAAAGGCAAAAGCAAAGTTTCAAAATAACTCTTAGAAGATTAAAATACTATATAATATCTCTGACAGCTACAGTCTATTTTGGGGAAAATAATGAACATTTTAGAATCCCAAGGGGGAAACAGCGATTATGTCAATGGTAAAGAATCCGCCTACAAAGCAGAAGATACAGGGCACCCTGGGTCAGGAAGATCCCCTGGAGGAGGGCATGGCAAGCCACTCAGTATTCTTGCCTGGAGAATCCCGTGGACAGAGGAGCCTGGTGGGTACAGTCCATGGGATCACAAAGAGTCAGACACAACTAAAGTGACTGAACATGTACATATTTTATGAGCCTGGTCACGTTGTTTTGTATGTGGCTCCAACACATTCTTTTCCATTTACTTTTTAATTTAAACACAATGTACATATTATATTTTCAAGTTACCTTATTTCTATATTAATATCTCAGAACTTAGCGAAAAGGTATTTGTTTTTTCTTTTAAATTCATGATTATATAGTTCCTCCTATGTATTTCTTCTTGGACTTTTTAGAACATGACTTCTCCTACACATAGCAGCTATATAGGGATTAAAACTTTTGTTATCCTTTTTCTTTCAACATATAACAAGTATTTACTGAACATCCAGTCTGTACCAGTATACTGTATTTTTATACTCTATACACTGAATACTGTACCAGTATACTCTGTACTTGATATTGAAATTACTTCATTTAGGAATGTTATTCAGATGTTTAAAATCTAGTTTCTACTAAATAAAATGTCTTAATAACTTCAATCTAGTTCTAATAGATAAAATTTTTAAATAACTTTTTCACATTTCGTATTTAAAGACATTGGAATTAAAGAGAAAGAGATAGATGGCAGAAACAAAGAAATAGATGAAGGGAAGAAAAGAAGAAAAGAAAGGAAGGAAAGAAGGAAGAGATAAAGAAAGTGATAGATAATAAAAAGATAGTGATATAGAAAGATGTAGCTACACATGTAGATAGATACATGTATATATAAAATCATCTTTAATTCTAATACTTTTACTTATTTACTTATTTTTAGAGTGAATTAAATGACTAGTAGTTTATAGCTTACTGCTTGAATTTGTGTTGTAAAATGTTTACCAGTCCTATTTTGACTTAATATCATGTTCTACATACTCATGTTTATATTTGTAACCACAAAAATATTTTCTAAATATATACATTTTGTGCCTGTACACTCAAGACAGCAAATATATTACATATAAGAGTGTAAAATAAAATAATATATGGGCTCTATCAGAAACGTACACAAATGAAAATATTAATTAAAATATTTATTAAAGTATAATATAGATACAAGCACTGATCATAATAATACACCCTGTTCAATTTTTACAGATTGAATATGCCTGTGTAAACAGGAACCGGAACCCCATAAACCACCAGAAGCATGGTCTCCAATACCCCTCACCCCATGCCTACTCCCTGTCCTTAGCCTGCCCACTCACTGAAAAATTTCATCCTGACTCTTAAAACCACAGGCAAGTTTTGCTTGTTTTATGATTTATGTAGATGATTCATACAGAACATAACCTTTTATGCCTGACTTCTTTTGCTGAATATAACGTTTGGCAGATTCATTTATGATGCTCATTTTCATTGCTGTAGTAAATAGCATCAAATAGCTTGAAAATGTAATTATCCCATAACATGTGAATCCAGTTGCTCCCCCAAACTTTCCCAATCTTGGTATTTTCTTCGTTTTAGTCATTTGGTCAGGTGTGTACTAATATCTAATCATGAACCTAATGTTAATTTCCTGGGTGCCTAATAGTATGGACTAATGATATTTTTGTTTATTGGCTGCTTGCATTTGTTTCTTTTTATAATATCTTTCCAAGAGTTTTTCCATATTTTCCTTGTTCTTTTTCTTGCTCTTTTACCCACAGATTTGTAAAAGTTCTTTATATTTTCTGCATTTTTCTTCATTGGATATACAGAATAGAAATGCATTTTTTCTCATTACATTCAAAATTTCTACTCTCTTAATAGTGTATTGTGAGGTACAGAAGTTTTGATTGTCTTCTGGCCCAAGTTTGCACCTTCATTTAACTGGTCCCATTTATTAAACAGACCTTCATTTTTCTGCAGCACATCATGGTCAACCTTGACATACATCAGGTGACTGCATTTGAGTGCATCCCCTTCTGGATTCTCCATTGTGTTCTATTGACTTACTTCTCTTTTTGTAAGTTTCCCAGGTGGTGCTAGTGGTAAAGAATCTGCCTGCCAATGCAGGAGGCTCAAGAGACTCAAGTGACCCAATCCCTGGGTCAGGAAGATCCCCTGAGAAGGAAATGGCAACCCACTCCAGTATTATTGCCTGGTAAATCCCATGGACAGAGGAGCCTGTTGGGCTATAGTCCACGGGATTGCAAAGAAGTCAGACACAACTTAGCAACTAAAAACAACAACCTTCTGGATTCTCCATTATGTTCTATTGCCTACTTCTCTTTTCTTGAGCTCCTACTATACTATCTTAATTACTGCAGCATTTTAAGTGCTGTTTGTTTATCTGGAGTGCATGCCCTCCAACTTTATTCTTTTACTTCAGTTCCCTTGCTGACTCTTGGCCCATTGCATTTCCATGAAATTTTAGAATCAGCTTGTCAATTTTCACATTAAAATATTTTTCTGATATTCAACTGGCTTTGCAATGAATATAGAGATAACATGAGTAAACCTTTTTTTTTTACAAATATCTTCCAATATATGGACATGTTCTTCTCCTTCATTTACTTGAATCATCTATAAATTATCTCAAGAACAATCTTTTGTTGTTGTTGTTGTTAATGAGTACAGAAATTTGGAACAGCTCTCATTAGATATATTCATAGATATTTGATATATCTTGGTATTAACGTAAATTGTGCATTTAATCTTCAATTTGTTGGTGTATATATATATAAACATATAATTAGTATTCCTATATTAATTTTGTATCAGCAACCTTGATAAATTCACATATTAATTGTTGCTCTTTATATTATTTATATATTTTCATATAAGATATGTATGAATCACAACAAACTGGAAAATTCATCAAAAGATGGGAATACCAGACCACCTGACCTGTCTCCTGAGAAATCTGTATACAGGTCAGGAAGCAACAGTTAGAACTGGACATGAAACAACAGACTGGTTCCAAACCGGGAAAGGAGTATCTCAAGGCTTTATATTGTCACCCTGCTTATTTAACTTGTATGCAGAGTACATTATCAGAAATACTAGACTGGATGAAGTACAAGCTGGAAACAAGACTGCTGGGAGAAATATCAATAACCTCAGATACGGAGATGACACCACCCTTATGGCGGAAAGCAAAGAGCTAAAGAGCTTCTTGATGAAAATGAAAGAAGAGAGTGAAAAAGTTGGCTTAAAACTCAACATTCAGAATACTAAGAACATGGGATCTGGTCCCATCACTTCGTGGGAAATAGATGGGGAAACAGTGACAGACTTTAGATTTTGGGCTCCAAGATCACTGCAGATGGTGATTGCAGCCATGAAATTAAAAGACACTTACTCCTTGGAAGGCAAGTTATGACCAACCTAGATCAGTTCAGTTCAGTTGCTCAGTCATGTCCAACTCTTTGTGACCCCATGAATCGCAGCATGCCAGGCCTCTCTGTCCATCACCAACTCCCAGAGTTCACTCAGACTCACGTCCATTGAGTCTGTGATGCCATCCAGCCATCTCATCCTCTGTCGTCCCCTTCTCCTCCTGCCCCCAGTCCCTCCCAGCATCAAAGTCTTTTCCAATGAGTCAACTCTTCGCATGAGGTGTCCAAAGTACTGGAGCTTCAGCTTTAACATCATTCCTTCCAAAGAAATCCCAGGGCTGATCTCCTTCAGAATGGGCTGGTTGGATCTCCTTGCAGTCCAAGGGACTCTCAAGAGCGTTCTCCAACACCACAGTTCAAAAGCATCAATTCTTTGGTGCTCAGCCTTCTTCACAGTCCAACTCTCACATCCATACATGACCACAGGAAAAACCATAGCCTTGACTAGACGGACCTTAGTTGGCAAAGTAATGTCTCTGCTTTTGAATATACTATCTAGCTTGGTCGTAACTTTTCTTCCAAGGAGTAAGTGTCTTTTAATTTCATGGCTGCAGTCACCATCTGCAGTGATTTTGGAGCCCCCCAAAATAAAGTCTGACACGGTTTCCACTGTTTCCCCATCTATTTCCCATGAAGTGATCAGACTGGATGCCATGATCTTCGTTTTCTGAATGTTGAGCTTTAAGCCAACTTTTTCACTCTCCTCTTTCACTTTCATCAAGAGGCTTTTTAGCTCCTCTTCATTTTCTGCCATAAGGGTGGTGTCATCTGCAAATCTGTGGTTATTGATATTTCTCCCGGCAATCTTGATTCCAGCTTGTCTTTCTTCCAGTCCAGCGTTTCTCATGATGTACTCTGCATAGAAGTTAAATAAGCAGGGTGACAATATACAGCCTTGACGTACTCCTTTCCCTATTTGGAACCAGTCTGTGGTTCCAAGTCCAATTCTAACTGTTGCTTTCTGACCTGCATACAGATTTCTCAAGAGGCAGGTTAGGTGGTCTGGTATTCCCATCTCTTTCAGAATTTTCCACAGTTTATTGTGATCCACACAGTCAAAGGCTTTGGCATAGTCAATAAAGCAGAAATAGATGTTTTTCTGGAACTCTCTTGCTTTTTCCATGATCCAGTGGATGTTGGCAATTTGATCTCTGGTTCCTCTGCCTTTTCTAAAGCCAGCTTGAACATCAGGGAGTTCAAGGTTTACATATTGCTGAAGTCTGGCTTGGAGAATTTTGAGCACTACTTTACTAGCATGTGAGATGAGTACAATTGTGTGGTAGTTTGAGCATTCTTTGGCATTGCATTTCTTTGGAATTGGAATGAAAACTGACCTTTTCCAGTCCTGTGGCCACTCCCGAGTTTTCCCAATTTGCTGGCATATTGAGTGCAGCACTTTCACAGTGTCATCTTTCAGGATTTGAAACAGCTCAACTGGAATTCCATCTCCTCCCCTAGCTTTGTTCATAGCGATGCTCTCTAAGGCCCACTTGACTTCACATTCCAGGATGCCTGGCTCTAGATTAGTGATCACATCATCATGATTATCTGGGTCGTGAAGATAGCATATTCAAAAGTAGAGACATTACTTTGCCAACACAGGTCCTTCTAGTCAAAGCTATGGTTTTTCCAGTGGTCATGTATGGATGTGAGAGTTGGACTATAAAGAAAGCTGAACGCTGAAGAATTATTGTTTTGAATTGTGGTATTGGAGAAGACTCTTGAGAGTCTCTTGGATAGCAAGAAGATCCAACCAGTCTATCCCAAAGGAAATCAGGCCTGAATATTCGTTGGAAGGACTGATGCTGAAACTGAAACTGCAATACTTTGGCCATCTGATGTGAAGAACTGACTCATTAGAAAAGACCGTGATGCTGGGAAAGATTGAAGGCAGAAGGAGAAGGGGATAACAGAGAATGAGATGGTTGAATGGCATCCCAACTCAATGGACATGAGTTTGAGTAAACTCTGGGAGTTGGTGATGGACAAGGAGGCCTGGCACAGTGCAGAACACGTGGTCGCAAAGAGTTGGACATGGCTGAGCAACTCAACTGAACTGATACAAGATAATATTCTAAAAAAATAATACTTTTACTTATTTTTTGAATATGAATGTCTCTTAATCTACTTGTCTTAAGTGCTAGTATTTATGTATAATGTCCTTTATCAAAGTAATAATATATCCTCCTTAGTAGTTTTCCAAGAACTTATTTTACATAAGTGTGGACAGAGTAACTAATTGATAGAAAGATGTAATAAAATGTAATTATTCAGAAAAAGGAAATAAAGGATAAGGGACTATTAAAAGGCTGAATAAAGAGAGAGATGATAGGTGTAAAATCAGATATATTTTTATTATATTAAAGGTCAATGAATTTGATACTCCATAAAAAACTAGAATTGTGAGCTAGAAAAAAAAAAGAGAAAAATCCAACAATATTATGCTTGCAAAGACATGCCTTAAGATCACAGAAATTTTAAAAAGGATGAAAAATAATTTAATCAATAGGTTATAGGAAATGTGAATAATATGTTAGTAATTAGACCTACTTGACATAAGTAGAACTCTATATTAAAAATCTTCCATATACACTTTTCTAAGTCCATATATAATGGATCCAAAATTGACTAACTGAAGAGATAAAAGGCACATCCCAACAAACTTTACAGATATATTAAAATCATTCAGAATATGTTGTCTGACCACAGTGGAATAAAGGTAGAAGCAATTAAAATAAACAGAATAGTTCTCAAATACTTAAAAATTATGCAATTCTCAAAACATCTATATCAAAGAGAAGTAATGGGAAGAACAATGATGGGAATGAAAAGCTATACTGAAATTAATGACAAACAAAATTCAATATAACAAATTATGTCTTCCTATTAATGATAGAACCTTAGAACATGTTAACTCTACATATATGATTCTCATTTTTCACCTTTTATTCTTGACTTTTATGTTAATGATTGTATAGTTACTAACCACATATATTTACCACATTTATTTTCTCTTTTGTTCTGCATACTTTTCTAACTTTCAATGTGACAGTATTTTCCAGCAGTTAAAAAAGATCTGAATAAATAATTCCCATATATCTTGCCTCCATATTCCTCACAGGGTAACATATGATCATATTGAATTTAGTCTCTGTCTTCTTTCATTTCCCAAGACAATCTTAAACTAACTCATAGGCATGGAAGTTTCTTACCACTTAGCATTTCAGTATATTTTTCTTTCAAAAAGGGGGGCAGGGATTATTTTTATGTAGCCAAGATTTTGCCAATTGTCCTAATAATGTTATTTGGAGCTAAAGAAAATTGAGCATTTTTTGTCCCATTTAATTTAGAGTGGTTCTTCAGATCTTGTTTTTTTACAGTATTTATCTTTTTGTATACTACTGACTGGTAATGTTGTAGATTGACCCTTAATATATTTTCTTCTGATGTTTCTTCATTTTTAAAGTTAGGTCAGGCAAATGTGTTGCAGGAATATGGAAATGCTGTATCTCTGTTTATCACATGCTCTACATACCAGAATCTCTTTCTCTCTCTATATATATAGAGAGAGAAATGTGCACATATGTATACAATGTACATGTCTAAAAATTTTTATAGTAGCAATATTGGTATTATCCAAGAATTGGAAAACATTAGAATATGAGCAGTATAATAAATACAGAGCTGTACACTAAAGTATTGATCATTATATTATAATAAAATTAAAAGGCTACAGCAATGTTTTTTCTGCAATGACATGAATTTCTAAAACATACTCCTGAGCTATGGAAGCAAAAGACACATGTACACAATCAAATGTATTCCCTTGTTTATATTTTTGTAAACAGCAAAATTAAACTTTATGGATTTGTGTATAGGTGAAAAAACAAAGCAGCACAATGAAACTAGTATATTGGGCATCAGGACAAAGTTAACCACAATGAGAATAGGAGAGAGTTGTGGGAATATCTGTTTACTACCAAAAGTATATTTATTTTTCAGGGAAATGGTTACACGGATTCTTGATGTATATGTATTTGTTTAGCTGCACATTTCTGTTTTATGTGGGCTTCCCAGGAGGCACTAGTGGTAAAGAATCTGCCTGCCAATGCAGGAGACTTTTAAGAGAGGCAGAGTTGATCCCTGAGTTGGGAAGCTCCCCTGAAGGAGGGCATGGCAACCCACTCCAGTATTCTTGCCTGGGAAATCAAGGACAGAGGAGCATGATGGGCTACAGTCCATAGGGTTGCAAAGAGTCAGACATGACTAAAGTGACTTAGCATGCATGCATACATTCTCTGCACATCTGTAATTGTGCATTCTATTTCATAATAAACAGTAAAAGTTTTAAACGTAAATTTGAATAATTTTAAGTGCCTATGAAATCCTGAAAGTGTGCAAACATATAATTATTTTAACAGTTACAAAGGAAATTTGGCTTAAATAAAGTAGTGAGAGAGGAACTAATTCTCATATTAGGTACAGAATTTAAGTAGCTCTACCTTAATATTTCTGTTTCTAAAGCAAAGTAATAATGACAACATCCATTATTTTATCTTTTTTAATAAAAATGTAACGATAATGACAACTGATTAGTAGTATCCAAATTATGGTGCTAAATATAAGTATCTATGTTGATCTTCACTTTATACAGTTATTTCATGTTTTTGTCATATAATTCTCAATTTACCTCAAGTAAAACTAGCATCTTGAAAAATATGGAGAATGGAATGATCAAATGATGATACATGCCTCAATTTCAATTAAAAGATTACTTTCGAGAGATAATAGCACATATGATAGAAGCAAAATGCAACATTTATCTGATTTTATACCCTTGGTTATAGTTTACAATAAACCCTAATCAATCTCTAATTATCATTTAAGTCAGTGATGTGACTCAAGGCTCTGACTCGACTCACATTTTAATCCTTCATACAGCTAAACACTTTCAACAGAAAGACATCATATCCTGCTTTTAGTAAGTATATCACAAAAAAATACTTTTTACTACAATTATGAAACCATTAAATACATTTATCATAGTCTTTTTCACTTGAGGTAAAGATATTACAGTTACCCCTGAACAATGTTGGGGTTAGGAATGCTGACTCCCTAAGCAGTCAAAAATCTAAGCATAACTTTACAATTGTCCCTTTGTATTCATTCCACATCCATGGATTAAACCAATCATGACTGGACTGTGTAGTTCTGTAGCATTTACTACTGTTAAAAATAAAAACAAAAAAACACTCAGTATAGGGGACCTGTGAAGTTCAAGTCAATGTTGTTCATAGGTTAACTCTATTTCTAAATATCTGACACTGATTCAAAAACAAAGATGCAAAGTTATCCTTATTTGTAATAGATAGCTGACATTTAGTAAACAGATAGTTTGTAATAAAATATTCTTAGATTAATTACTAATCATTTAGAAAAATTAGAGCATTTATTGAATTTTCCTAGAACTTATCTGCTAGATCTAAATTCTACTCCAAGCTATTTATGTGGAAACTTCCATTGTAATTAGTGACAGTTACAGATGAGTACATAATGGGAGAATTTAGCCTCTGATTTCTCCAAACACTGCACTTACAAAGAAAGCTTCTAACAGTTCAAACAAAGCTCATTAACTAATTAAAGTACAGAAATTGAACAAAGCCCCTGACCCCATTTGGTTGAACTTATAATTGTTTTTCTTCCTAAGACTGCTTCATCAGTGGAAGTTATAATCTCAAATGGAACATCAATAAATCTTTTGTGGTAGATGAAAATGTAAGACTTAGGAAAAATTCCACCCTATTAAGAGCGTGGCTTCATTATACTTTATTTTTTACAATCAAGGCTTCTCTCAAAGCATTTATTCTAGGTCCCATTTTTACTTTTCACATGTAAAAACAATAATGTATCTTCCAGTTCAGCATACCTGATGACTTTACAAAGAATCATGAATAAAAAGCACTGCTGGAGGAGATAAAATTTATATAAACACTGTCATATCATTATCATTACATCCATAGCTTGACAGTTTTGAGGACACTGCTGTTGTTTAGTCGCTAAGTTGTGTCTGACTCTGTTGTGACCCCACGGACGGTAGCCTACCAGGTCCTCAGTCCATGGGATTTCCCTAGCCAAAATACTGGAGTGGGCTACCACTTCCTTCTCCAGGGGATCTTCTCAACCCAAGGATCTAGTGTGCTTCTCCTGCATTGGCAGATGGATTCCTTAGCACTGAGCCACCTGGGAATCCCTTGAGCACATACATAATTTCCTCTTCATTACACAGTCTGAAGAGTTAGATTCTCAGAAACTAAACACTAGTCTCTGAATCCCCGTTTTCTCTCCTTTTAGGTAAAAAGGAGTCTAACACCATAACTCTAAACAGAATATGTGTTTTTTAATTTGTGACTTAATTAGACTATTAATAGTTTCTAGTGTATATCAAAGATCAATATGAGAATGTTCAACGACTGTCATGTGTATCCAATAGGTTAAAATAGCAGTCATATTTATCATTATTAAAATAGATTACTTTTATTTTAAAACCATTTTGGATCAGATATTACGCTACAATCTTCTAGCTGCCAAGAATACATAATTAAACATGCTTTAAGATTCAAATGTTTGTCAAAATTCTTGGCCTAAATCTAGCACTTCTTGAATCATTCTACTTATAATATTACTGAAGCTCAATTGGGAGAGTGAAAATAATTCAGAAGATAGAAATTTGATTCAAATATTGTTAAAATTTTGTTTTCAACTCAAGTGCCTCTGTAGTTAGAATTAAGGGAAACTGAAAGAGATAGTTTATACCTTCATCTACTCTTATTATTTCTAACTAGAATAGACAGATGTCTACCTCAACTGAAAGTATTAGCTTTAATAAAAATGAATATAGATATTTTGTAATACAGATGGTTAAGATAAAGGAGATTGACAAGTTTAAGTATCTACTACACTTCTCATTATATGGGGGAGAAATGACACAATGCTTCAAGTCAGTTAATCTTCCAAATGATAAACAAAATTTACAAGCTTTGAATATATACAGACACAATATAAAAGTATAAAAAGATACATCTTATATCCCATGCATTTCTAATCTGTAGCTCTATCTACAGATATCAAACACATTCACTTTTTAATTTTAAGTACCTAAGAATATAAAAGATTTTATATTCTCAACATTATATCAACCTGAAATATTTTGATAAAAGAAATTACTTTTCAAAATATAAAAGTTGACTTTTGAGAGATAATTGTTTTTTTCTTTCACTATTATAACATAAGCATGAATTAATAGTGTTTTAAATATGTACCAAACTGGAAAACAGAATGATAACAATAAAGAAGTAAAACAAAGCACAGTCCTCCAATTGAGTGATTCCACTCTTAAAAGCCAAGGAAATAATTGAAAAGACAAACAAAAGAATCTATTGATAAATTCAGATAACAAAATTAGACATCAGATTAAATCTTTACCCGTGATATAAATAAAATATTATACACCATTTTATGCAGTACTGTGTAACATTTTAAAATTACAATTGTGAAACCAATAAAAAAAGCAATTCTAAATATACATAAATTAAGTTCAATATGTATGTAATTAATATAGTTAGAAACATAAAGCCATTTATATTAATTTCAGTTAGGGAGGGTTATCCTTTGGTTTTGATTAAGTAACCTTGAGGAATTTATAGGTTTAGTTTAGGCTTGCTTACATACCCCCAATGACTTTAGAGTCATCTTAGTCTAAAAACCTCTTTAATTAACATATACAAAGAAGTTTTAAAATTGCTAAAATTAATTGCTTTGAGAAAGAAATAGCATACATTTGAATACAGTGTTTGTACTTTATAATTCTTACTAGTAGCCCAAGTGAGCCAGTGCTTGCGTCTTCCTGACTTTCCCTATTGTATGGATCGGTTGGTTAGCCTGTGATTAAAACACATTTCTGAGTTTAAAAGAACATGAACAGCTTTTGTTTGGCTGGATTTTTTATTACTAGTTTATTTGCTTCAGTTTGGGATTGAAACTCTTTTCAACTCACTACTTTCTAAGTAGTAGCTGAAGTTTGGAAGTTTATGAATATATTATTAATAAATTCCTGTACTATTTACCTCAGATTTCCTTAAGTATCTCTAAAATAAGAATTCTGACTAATAAAGTCCTTTGAAAAAGATGTTTTTAAATTGTAGAACGTGAAATTTGTATTGACATGAAAAACGATACGAGAGTAATAGTTTTGAAATTTATAACAGCCAGATAGTTACCTGATAATAGGATGAGTAGGAAAACTGAAAAGATATATATGGAGAAAAGTAATTAAGTGGTATAAGTTAGGCTTAAATGTGCATTGAAACTTGTAGTATCAAGTTAGGCTACAATTTAGGGATTTGGCTAATATTAAGGGGTCATTTAAATTAAACTGGCAAGTGCTTACAAAAAATCAGGTTCGCAACTCTGAAGTTAATCACAAGGAAATGCCCTTGAATGGATCACAAAATGTATAAATTTCTCTAACTCACGTTACAGTAATTCTTCATTACAGTAGTTCTAGCTTAATTACAATAGTAATTCACAGAGCAACTCTGATTGATACTATTCTAATTTCACAAACAAGTAAAGCACAGTTAACTGGCCTGCAACCATCTTTGTATAACTTGTGCCCTGCACCAGCTAATTCTGAAGAATATATTTTGGCTATATCATAAATGTTTTTTTATTTCTTTTGATTCATTACATTAAGCAATATGATAAATCTGTATAAAGGATATTGAGAAATACTGCAGGTCAAAACAGAATCTGGAAAAATTATGACTTATCTTATATTTAAAGATTCCACTAAAATCTTCTGCTACAATAACTGATTTTAAAATTTTAAATAAAATGCAATTGCTAAGAAAAATAACTGAAAAATGACTCCAAAGTCTTTCTATCTATGACTGCTTATGGTTATATTAGTATATACTCCATAATCTTTTGTGAGGTATTATTGTGTCTAAGTTTTCTTTATCAGTTTTATTGAGATATAATTGACATACTGCTCTGCACAAGTTTAAGGTATATTGTATAATAACTTGGCTTCCCTGGCAGCTCAGCTGGTAAAGAATCCACCTGCAATGCAGGAGACCCCGGTTCAATTCTTAGGTCAGGAAGACCCCTAGAGAAGGGGTAGGCTACCCACTCCCATATTCTTGGGCTTCCCTGATGGCTCAGCTGGTAAAGAATCTGCCTGCAATGCAGGAGACCTGAGTTTGATCCCTGGGTTTGGAAGATCCCCTGGAGAAGGGAACAGCTACCCACTCCAGTATTCTGGCCTGGATAATTCCATGGTCTGTATAGAGTTAATAAATTATATACATATGCTGACACACTGACGTACATATATTGGGAAATGATTACCACAGTAAATTTAGTGAACATCCATATCCTCATATAGTTACATTTTTTTTCCTTTTTGATATGAAATTTTAGGATCTACTCTTTTAGCAACTTTCAAATATACTGTATAGCAGTTACCATATCATCAAATTTAAGAGAATGAAAAGGAAACATGAACTGTTAGACTTTACGTGTGCTCTTGCACACGCACATATATTCATGAAAGGGTGGATATATATTACAGACAAAAAGTTGTAGATAACTATTTAATAGACTATATAATGATTATAAGAATAAATTTTTGGCTTAATATGAAGATTTAAGCTATCTATGGTACTCTGTGTCAATCACTTCAACCAAACCTTTTTCTATCTCGGAATAACTGTGCCTTTGGAATCATGATGCCACCACAAAGTGAGAATCAATATTTACCACTGTGAATTGTGGCTTATAATAACAATGAGTATTATGAGCTAGTCTATTAATAACATAGGACTTTCATAACAAGAATATTAAGCAAATAATATGTTAAAATTCAGAACATATTTCATTGCAAGGAAAATCAAGACCAGGGATGACCGAGATCTAGGTATAGGAAAATCCTCTGAAACAGAAAAGCCTACTATGGATGTTTGAGTTTAAACCAAGAGAAAAAAGTTCAGGTATATTAACAGTGTGTGACAAGGAAAATCGTAAGCTATACTCCATTTACTGGAACTGTCAGTTGAATTGTAATATTAGAGGCAGAGGGAGAGAAAGGTGTATATACATTGGCTAGAATTTGAAAGACAGCACCCCGGTGGGAATCTAGACTCAGATATTACCATATATATTGCAAAAGGAGAAACTTGGCCACAAACATGTTGTTAGTGGGTTTGGAGTGTAATTTTGCAGCATAAACTGTATTAAGGATGGGTTATAGCAGAATAGATACAAGTCAATCATATTGGTAGTAGTAACTCCATTTATACCAAGTATGGGAGTTGGGGTCTACAGTTAGAACATAGACATTGGTATAGATGAACTGTGTTCCCTTGAAAATTTACATGGTGAAGCCCTAACCTCTAATATGGAGGTAGGGCCATTGGAAAGTAATTCAAATTAGATGAGGTCATGAGATGGAGCCCTCAAGATAGGATAAGTGGGATTATAAAAAGAGGAGGGGAGAGAGACCACTGTCTCCCTGCCACCTGAGGATACAGAGACAAGGTATGTCACATACAGGCCAGGAAGAGGGCTCTCACCAGAACAGATTTAGCCAGCACTCTGTAGACTTCCCAGCCTTCCTATTGTGAGAAATAAAAGTCTATTGTTTAAGTCATATAGTTTATGCCATTTTGTTACACAGCTCAAACAAAGACAGTCATAAATATAGTTTAAGAACTCTACTAACATAATTTGACTATTTAAATTCTAGATTTAAAATACAACAACCATAGTCAATAACAGAGGAAATAACCACACGTTCATGTGTGCACTCCGTCGTGTCTGACTTTTTGCAACCCCATGGACTGTAGCCCACTAGACATGTCCAAATGGTTTCAGTGGATCTAACAGATTGGGATAGACTTATTTTTCTCTTCTATATTTCCTTTTTAAAGAAAGGAGAGTTGTGGGTGGGGGAGGGGGAAAGGATAGAACTTTAAACTATCCAAGGCACTCTTCCCCAATATTTTTTCAGTCTATTTTCTTATACCTAGAAGTTAGTACTCTCAGAAGGCACTTACAGCTCTTGGATTTTTTTTTTTTTCTGTTCTTGCTCACTTCATAAGCTGATGAAAACAATTTTTGATTCTTTTTGAAATCATGATGAAATGTTATAATTATCTTTTCTCATTCATTTTTAAAAATCTCCTAACATATACTGAGCATCTTCTCCCATTAGACCCTGAAGTTATGTGCTGTGAGGTAGGATGGAGCCCAAATAGATATTATTCTAGCCATCTTCATACTGGAATTCTACTATACTCATGAGACATCTATAACTGTGATTAAAAGCTAGCTTTTGGGGAAATATTATGTATTAGTAATGATGACTGGGTTTACAACTGAAGCTAACATGTGATCTTACTTCTATTATTCTTTTTACAAATTTGTGGTGCATATATTAAAAAACTAGTATTTTGTCTGTACAATATAGTCTTAAAGTATTTATTTTCACCATTTAAACATAATTAAAATAGAAATTTGTGAGCAGTAAAAAAATGACAGATAATCTCTCAGTCATCTAAATTATGGTATTAAACTATGGTAGAATAAAATTTTATAAATACATTGAAAAATCAAAATTTTAGAAAATTTTACCTCTTTTAGTGTACAGCTTTTCTTCTTTGTATTTTTCCACTTATTAAGGGTTTCTGGACCTATTGAATAATTATGGTCATCAGTGATTGTCCTCCTGTGCAAAAGCTGCTTTCAGGAAATGTTTATTATTTAGTACTTTTGAATATCTTACAGAAGTTGTACATGGTATTGCATCTGAAAAGAGAAATTCTACTACCTTACTTATATTATACTTAATTTTTGACAATTTTTTTCTTGAATGTTTCATTGTCTCTCTGTGCAGACAAAGCTAAAAGGGATTATATCTGGCAAATCATTATTTTATCACAAATCCTTATTTTTCTTAGATTTGGGTTATATTTTTACTACTTGGATTAAAAAATAAAATACTTAGATTCAAAGAAGGCAGAGCCATCTCAGCTTTCTATTTCTCTTGCTTCCCCAAAACCAACATTTTGTTTATTGAACTTTTGTGTAAACTCTAATAACGTATCAATGGCATAGGATGACGGGTAGACCCACACCAGATTGACACAGAGCACTGTTATTAAAAATGAACTTTTATAACTAGATGGACTGGTGGCCCTTGCATGGTGTGTTTTCTTTCCATGAGGTATCAACATTGACGTACGAATGATTCCGCTGAAACTTCTTTAGTAACTGAATGTGATGCCTGACAAGGGAGGCCTGTGTTTCAGGCAACTGGAACAGTGTACCTTAAAAAGGCTGATATTTTATTTATGCTGCACTCTCTTAGCTTCTCTAGAGGGAATATTTCTCAGTTCCAATTATTCCATTGATTTTGGCAGGGCTAACACATTCAGTCTAAAAATAGATCATAACTATTACTTAATTTTTTTAAGATCTTTACACCAACCAGGAGTTGAGAACTTTTATTTATTGAACACAAAATGGAGTGATATTTCAGAAGTATGCTGTGCAGTCTAGTGCTATTTAAACTTCGTGTCTATAGAGTCACCCATGGGGCTTATTAAAACAGGCCCCACCTCCAGAGATTGGGATTCAGATTGTTGCGGTAAGGGTGAGGAATACACATTTTATTCCTCTGTGTGCTCTGTAGAAAGCTAGCACAATTGAAGTAAGCATGATGATGTTGGGTTAGTTAAACCCAGATTTAATCTTAGCTGGAGAATTATCTACTATTGTAGAACTATTGTGAGTATTAATTACCCAAGGAACATGTTTGAAATAACCTAGATTGCTTACACTCCTTTCATTAAAATTAAATGAATCTGTGAATTCTATTTGCTGAAAGTCTTTTGTGATATACTTGAAATAATACAGAGTTTTAAAAGAAAATAGGTTTTGCTTAATGTTCCTCAGATAACACACATTATATTTACATTGATACTTTGAGCTCCTTATTTTGTGCCAATTTGCTGAATTTTTATTTTAAATATTCTCATCCTACAGATTTAGTTTACATGGGATTTAACCATTTTAATTTTCTTGTCATTCTTGAAGCAATGTGTCAAATGATTCTCAAAATTTAGAATAAACACACACAGAGCAGGTGCAACCTCATCTTATGACTGGAATACATTTGACTTGCTCTAAAGGACAAACTAAACCATCCTTCCAACAGCTCAATTTATGAGAAGATACTAGTAACACTTCAATTTCTACCAGCAAGCATAAATGATATGGTCACAATAGTAGGGAAAAATAATCAGATGAGAGAAGATGATATAATGCCTAAAGTCTTCTGAAAAACCTTCATCAGTTTGAAGGTTTTAAAACCTCCTAATTATATTGTGATTAATGCTACTTGTCTGATGTGCAGAATTATCAACCTAACCACATAACCACAAAGTTTAAATTCCTTGTAGAGGAAAAATGTGTAAATATCATTCTAAAAAAAGGATTTACACACCCTTCCCTGGTGGCTCAGATAGTAAAGCGTCTGTCTATAATGTGGGAGACCTGGGCTCAATCCCTGGGTTGGGAAGTTCCCTGGAGAAGGAAATGGCAATCCACTCCAGTAGTATTGCCTAGAAAATCACATGGAGGGAGGAGCCTGGTGTCCATGGGGTCGCAAAGAGTTGGACACGACTGAGTGACTTCACTAAGATAAAACAACTGTGAAGAATAAAATAAGAAAAGTTTCAGAACACAATTGCACATTTTTTTAATGAAATGACAACAAAGTTGTTTCCATTCTAGAACAGCACTTTTGACAAAATTCCATATCTGAGGTTAATGACAAGGTCTTAAAAGGGCACAGTGTTTTGAAGGAGAATAGAGGTGGTTTAGAAAATTGAAGAAAAAAGGAAGGGAAAATACATGGATAAGATTATATAGTTCAGGGCAGCAAAAAAGAATAAAAGTGAAAATAGGTAATCAGGAACATGAGTTACATTAAAACTCAAGAGGCATAACAACATCAAAATGAGTTGTAAAACCTAAGTATATGATAAATTTTCTCAGATTATGTCCAAATAAACATTTAAATAATGATAAAAAGAAGTGTCAAAACTTCTCCATGCTGAGCAATAGTAAATCAGTTTGCTTGTACCTGAAAACTATTATTTATGGGTTCCTTAAGAAATCACTGTTAGAATTAAGCACAACATATGAGGGATGAAAGTGATTTGTATACTCCAAATATATAAATGAGCAGCAATTGTGGGAGCAGGCACTTCTCATTTATTTTGTTAATAATTCTACACACCCCATCTATACAAGGAAACTGTGTTTAACTCTAGTCAGTTGACAAATTGATATTCTCATAATACACCTTATGATTAATCATGATCAAATTAACAATGAAGTGTGGACCCAACTCAACAAAGAGAAAAGTTCTTGTAAAGTTAGAAGTCAGTACAACAATCTGTCAATTGTATGCTGCAGCCATACAAGTAAGCATTTGAGGTCTCTCAAATGGCACAGAAAAAAGAGATTTGCTTAAGTTACTAACATGGTTTAAAAACAAAAATGTAGGTCTTCCCTGGCAGTACAATGGTTAAGACTCTGCACTTCCACTGCAGGGAGCATGGGTTCAATCCCTGGTTAGGGAACTAAGATATCACATGCCAAGATGCTGCTAGAAAAAAAAAAAGAAAGAAAGAAAGAAAGAAAGCATTCTCACAATTTGATGAATATTTACAAACTATCATATGAGAAATATGACCTAACAATATTTTGACATAAGAGTCGTAAGAAAATAGAGACAATGCAGTAGGCAAGAATCATTCTTAAAAGTGAAATGTTGATTTTGGTGTTGAGCTAATAGATGTATATCTATGCAAAGAGATAGAAATTGTAGAATGAAGACACTGAGTATGAAATCAAGCAAATTCTCCAGTTTTCTAAAGAGATTGCATATTTGGAAGTAGTTAGATGAATGGTGTTAAAAAACAAAACAAGGAGATTTTTGAGTAAAATTACTATGCAATGATGTATTGTTTAAAGTAGATAATTTGTCATTTGTGGGAGGAACTGGAAGGATCAGAGATGAAAAAAAAACAGAGGACTTACTGAAGGGACATCCAAATATGCAAGATACAGTAAAGGTTATAATCCATCCACGAGCTCACTTTCATGCACTCAGTAACCTGTCTTTCCAGCTCACTTCTTGTATCTTGACTCCACTGATTCGACAACTTCACCAGGACCTCCAATGCTTTTGTGCTGATCAGCTTTTCAGTGTTATTTACCACTTTGATATTTTTGCTTTCCAGCTCTCAACTCTGAACCTGTACCAATGCAGTAAAATGAAACTAGAGAAAAACATACTACCCCAACAATGGGCATGACTTCAATTAAAGGTAAACATCAAGAGAGTCAAAATACTACTCTGCAACCACGCTCTACTTCATTAGTCTACTGACTCTCCTATCTTCAACGTTCTCCTTTCACGTTTTCTTTTCCTTAACCTCCAGTAAATCCTTCTAATCCTCATATTTTTCCAATAACCTTGTTTTTGAATTCTCTGAGCAAACTGATGCAATCAGAGGAATGTTCTACAATCTGACAATCTAATGATATATTTGGGCATCTTGATCCATATATAAAGTTATCTGCATACTAGATTTCACACCCTTTCTCTTTATCAAAGATATCATTCCAGTAAGATTCCACTGGTCCTTGGCCTCTGTTTTCATTTTTTCATACTCTACTGTATACTTCCTTCAGCATAAAAAGCAATTTCTTCTGTCTTAACTGAACTTTCCTTTTTGCACAATTTCCCCAATAGCTATGCACCATTTATTTGCTTTAAATTGCACTGACATTCATCAAAAAGATGTATATAATTTCTTTCTCCTCTTCCTTTCCACTTATTATTTTTTTAATCAAGATATAGTTAATATAAAAAACTTCACGCATTTAAAGTTTACAAATAACTGAGTTTTAATAGATGTAGAAAGCACAGTTAAGATTGTGTGTATACCTGATGCAACATGACACTAGGGAAGCCCTCTCTCTCTCCTCCACATTCTATCTCCCCATTCTCCACTGCCGCATACTTAGGCAACCAAGCCTCTTGTTTTTGTTACTATAAACTAGTTTGGCTTTTCTGGAATTTTATATAAATAGAATCATAATATACAAAATATTTTGCCTTTCACTCAGCATAATTGTTGTGAAATTCACTCATATTATGACATTGTAAAACATTCATTCATTTTTATTGTTGAGTAGTATTCCAGTGTATGAAACTATCACTATTTATCTATTCAAGTCATTTCAAGTTTTTGCTTATTACCAATAAACCTGTTATTCTCATTTGTGTATAATTTTTTTGTATAGGAATGTGTTTTTGGTAAATATGTCAGAGTGGAATGGGTGGACCATAACACAGGTGTTAGACATTCAAAAAATGCTAAACAATTTTTAAGTGGGATGTAATATTTTATATTTTGAGGAGCAATTTTTAATTGATAGCTTTTCATGTATGACTTTTATGTTTTCTCCCATTCTAATTTGTTCAATGTTTTCTTACTCAAAAAAGAGTGCTTTTTCTGCATCAACTGAGATGATCACAGGGGTATATTTCCTCAGTTCTGTTAATATGTTGCATAGCATCAATTGATTTTTGTCTATTGAACCATGTTTACATTCCAGAAACAAATCCCACTTGGTCATGGTATATAATCCTTTTAATGTACTGTTGAAATATGTTCCTAGTATATTGTGTATGACTTTCACTTATCTATTTATCAGGGATAACAGCCTGTAATTTATTTTTCTTGTGGTGTCCTTGTCCAGCTTTGGCATTAGATTAACCCTGGCCTCACACTGTTCAGTTTGGATGTGCTCCATCCTGTTCAATTCTTTTTTTTTTTTTTGGAGGGGTGGTAAAATTGTTGAGAACTAGATATTTGAGAACTAGACAGAACATTAACAAGATGTTAATTCTTGCTGAAATGTTTCATAGAATTATTCAATGAAGTCGTCTCGTCCTGGGCTTTATTTGTTGGGAGGTTTTTGATCACTGATCCAATCACATTATTGGGTATAAATTGTTCAAAATTTTAAATTTCTTCAGATTCCATCTTGATAAGTTCTATTTTTTCCAAAAATGCATCCATTTTATTGATGCATAAGTCTACAGAGTAATTTCTTTTTTTGGTGGCATCAGTTGTAATGTCTCCTCTTTCATTTCTGATTTTAGTTGACTGTTTTCACTTTTTTACCTAGTGAGTTAAGATTTGTCAACTTTTTTTTTCTAGAAAACCAACTGCTAATTTCATTAATTTTCTACTGTTTTTTATTCTTTATCATATTTATTACTAGCTTTAATCTTTTAGTATTTACTCTACTCAGCTAATTTGGGGTTCAGATTACTTTTCTTTGCCTAGTGTTTTGAAGTTGTAAGTTTACATTGTTGATTTGAGGTCATTCTCCTTTGTTAATCTAAGTGGTTATCACTAAAAACTTCTCTTTTTGTATTGCTTTTCCTGCATCCCATATGTTTTAGTGTGTTGTATTTTTGTTTTTATTTCTACAAATATTTTCTAATTTCCCTTTTGATTTATTCTTTGATCCATTCATTGTTTAACACTGTACTGTTTAATTCTCACATATTTATAAATTTTCCAGTTTTCTTTCTGCTATTTCTGTTTGTTCTTATTCAGTTGAGTAACTCTCTGAGACCTCATGAACTGCAGCATGCCAGGCTTCCTTGTCCTTGACTATCTCCTCAGTTCCGTTCAGTCACTCAGTCATGTCTGACTTTTTGCGACCCCATGAATTGCAGCATGCCAGGCCTCCCTGTCCATCACCATCTCCCAGAGTTCACTCAGACTCATGTCTATTGAGTCGGTGATGCCATCCAGCCATCTCATCCTCTGTCGTCTCCTTCTCCTCTTGCCCCTAATCTCTTCCAGCATCAGAGTCTTTTCCAGTGAGTCAACTCTTTGCATGAGGTGGCCAGAGTACTGGAGTTTCAGCTTGAGCATCATTCCCTCCAAAGAACACCCAGGGCTGATCTCCTTCAGAATGGACTGGTTGGATCTCCTTGCAGTCCAAGGGACTCTCAAGAGTCTTCTCCAACACCACAGTTCAAAAGCATCAATTCTTCGGCACTCAGCCTTCTTCACAGTCCAACTCTCACATTTATACATGACCACTGGAAAAACCAAAAGCCTTGACTAGATGGATCGGATGCCATGATCTTCGTTTTCTGAATGTTGAGCTTTAAGCCAACTTTTTCACTCTCTTCTTTTACTTAAATGGTCAGAACCTGAACTTCAACAAACCGAGTCAACTTTGATCACACTCATTTCAGTAGTAAGTGAATTGGTAGCAAATAGTGCTGGAACACTTATTAACATTAAACATTGAGACGCCCTCAGGATTTAACTGGGTTTCCTTGGTGCCTTAGTGGTAAAGATTCTGCCTGCCAGTACAGGAGATCCCTGTGTTGGGAAGCTCCCCTGGAGAAGTAAATGGCACCCCACTCTAGTATACTTGCCTGGAAATTCCCATGGACAGAGGAGCATATCAGGCCATAGTCCATTGGGTCACAAAAGAGTTGGATACAACTTAGTGACTAAATAACTTCAACAGCAACAAAAGGATTTAATTTAAATCAAAACTAATACTTTTTTTCCCACAATGATTTTATGGACAAAATTCAAAATATAGCAATATTTTCATTTGCCCAAATACCAAAAACATAATTTGTGATTTCTAAAGTATCACAGCTATCTTCCATGACCTACTACTATATACCTGCTAAAGAAGTCATTTACTATAAACTGCATATTATTTTAAGTGTCTACATGTCAACTAAGGAAAACTTGTGTATTTACATACTGAAGGCTAATTTAAAAGGTAAAGGCTAATTTAAAATTTTTGAAACATTTGTTATGTGTCTATGCCAGAGGTACTGCTGGCATATCTATAGGCAGCAATTCATTTATTTCTTAAAAAAAAAAAAAAGCCTTGACTTGTCATGCTAGTTTGGGTTGAATATTCCCTGCCTCGGCCTCCTCCTCTTTCTTTCTGCTTTATATTTCAAGGACAAGGACATCATTATGCCTTACAAAATACTAAATGAACCATTGAGTTATTGTCTAAATAATTTCTTCTCTTTAAAAATAACTTATTCATAAATGTCAAACTGAAAATGTGCCTTTTATAAAATTATTTGATTATATTTAAAAGGACAAAAATTAATTCTTCATCTTCTAGACTAAAATTATGACTAAAATATTAAGAAACTTTTTATTAACTTCCATTAATTTAGCAGTTTTCTTTTAGATAATGAGTAAAATGCTATCTTTGAAGTGTTTAAAATATGTAAGTGAGAAAGTATATATATGCATATGTAATTATACATAAAAATTAGACTTCTGAATAATGGTATTACTTTGAGATACTATTGGAAGAATAAACGGAATCTGCTTTCTATTTGCAAGGGCTGAGTAAACTGGGCATTCATCAAGACACAGTCACTAATTTTAGAGCTAAATTGAACAATCTTTTCAAATTACCATGAACTTTAAAAATCTATGGAAGTAATTCTTCTGTATTTAATCAGGCTAAAAAAAGCACAAGATTCCTTGAGACACAGTATGAGAAGCCATGATTCAATTAATAGCTATGGGAAAGTGTGTGATATCTTAATACAAATACTTTATTAAAACCCTTATAAATTAAAAAATACACAAATATCACAAATACATAAATCTGATACAAAAAATGTTTGTGTTTTCCCTGGCAACTTCCTCTCATTTATATTTAATGCTAAATGCCTTTTTATACTTCATAGCTGAAATATCCTATAAGCTAAATTGTTGTGAATTTCAAACAATCCATTAAAGATTTGTAAAGCTTACAATGACATATGATAGGATTATAAGGCTTTCTATGTATGCATGCATGTGTACTAAGTCACTTCAATAGTGTCCGGGTCTTTACAATCCCATGGACTGTAGCCCACCAGGCTCCTCTGTCCATAGGATTTTCCAGGCAACAATACCAGAGTGGGTTGCCATGCCCTCCTCCAAGGGACCTTCCTAACCCATGGATAGAATCTGTGTCTCTTAGTCTCCTGCATTGGCAGGTGGGTTCTTTATTATTAATGCCACCGGGGAAGTTTTCTTTCAATGTATGCAAATCTATATGTAGTTGGTTACACAGTACTTAATCCCTTGAAATAACATTCTTTCTACAATTGATACAGAAAGCAGGAACATTTGGTTTATACAATTTTGCTAATCAGTTGTCCCTAAGTACTAGTGGTTTGCTTATTTTATCCCTTGCTTTAGTCATGAATAAACTATTTACTTTTATGTTTATCAAACAGGAAGTGGGGCTGTAAAATTTATTGCCTAAGCTCACACTTTTGTAATTGAAGGGAGTTGCAAATGTCTAATTTGTTAAATTTATAATCTTTTTAAAACAATTAAAAGAGCTGTAGCCAATCACAGTTAAAGATAATTTTAAAAATAAGAGAATTCTTATAAAGATTAAAAATAAGATATGCAGAATAGTTATTCATGATATACATTACATATGTTTATGGTGAAAATATAATTTCTCATGTCAATTAGGGATGATTCTGAGAGTGCAACAGGATACTAATGATTACACCAAGTACTATTCACTATGGCACTGCCCTGAACAATAAGGATGTGTGCCAATTCACAAATTTCAAGTTTTCGTTCATATTTACCTTTAATACTTCATCCGTGGTGTTTTTTAGAAAAATGCTTGTTAAAAATTTGATCTATTTTGCTATTTTTTGGTAAAATTAGCCAATTTTTTCTTATATATTTTATAGTGAATACATTTGGAATTTTTGATCTCTTTATTTGACAATTTCCTATAAACATAGCATTTTAAAATGAGAAATACTGGCTCTACAGATGCTGAGGGTATTGTTAAACTCAGCTGTAACCCTGTTTAATTGGTTAGTCCCAATTTTATTTTCCCTATTAAAATGTAAAAATTTTAAGGTGAAATATTTTTGTAAGTAGTTTTGGTTTCCATCTATTTTACTTCTACAAATACAAAACACTAAATATTTTATTTCCTTTTTTGTATTCTTTTGAGTGTTTCCCCAAACTGAGATTTGATACACTTACAGGCTTTCCTGTTTTCATTTTATTTCAAAAAAAAAAGGTAAGTACATCCTATTTAAACAGGAATGAAATCCAACAATTTTTAACTCAATTTGAGATATTCCAAATCACAATTCTAGAATTTCAATTGAATCCATATACAATCTCTTCTCTGATTTAATTATTTAGTAATTAAATTGTGTTTTGAATTGTGATTTGAAATATCTCAAATTGAGTCAGAAATTTTTGGATTTCATTCTTATTTAAATGGGATTATGGCTCAGCTGGTAAAGAATCTGTTTTCAATGTAGGAGACCTGGGTTCAATCCTTGGGTTGGGAAGATCCCCTGGCGAAGGGAAGTCTATCCACTCCAGTATTCCAGCTTGGAGAATTCCATGGACTGTATAGTCCACAGGGTCCCAAAGAGTCGGACACGACTGAGTGACTTTCACTTTCACTTAGTTACTAAACTGAGTAAACTAAACTTTACTTCCTACCTTGCTTTTGTTGGGATAAATGTTTTTGTCCTTTAATATACAAGCTTTATTTTAAATCAATTTATTTTGACAAGCTGAAATTTTTGAAGCCCCATTTATTAAATAATTTAATAAAGTATTTCTGAGGCCTGATTTTATCAACGTATAATGAAATTTAGAAAACTCACTAACCAAAAAAAAGTGTAATCATGTTGTAGAAAAGTTGATTTACCAACCTTTAAACTTTTACCTTTACTTACTAATCCTTTAAGTGCACAAATATTTCTAAACTCAAATTGATATAGGATAGCAAAGATAGAAATTGTTAAATTAAAAAAAAACACAAATATCAGTATTTTAAAAATGTTAGCTTGATACTTAACTGTGAGCACAAAAATAATTGTGAATTTACTAAGCACAACTTGTATTTCAATCAGTATAATATTGCCACTTTTTTTTTAGTTGCAATAATACATTATGTATAAAACTCAACTAATTTGAAGATCATTTATTTGTTACAAGTTTCTTAATGTGGTAGGAGAATTGCTTTTATTTTATTGGCATGGACTACCAAAATTGATTTGCTATTTTAAGCACCTAATAATAATTTAATGTGAGGTTTTCCTTACTAGCGGAGCCTATACACTGTTAAATATTACTATAGATTTTGTGAAAAGTGAAAAGTGAAAGTGAAGTCGCCCAGTCGTGTCCGACTCTTGGTGACCTTATGGACTGTAACTTGCCAGGTTTCTCCATCCATGGGATTTTCCAGGTAAGAATATTAGAGTGGGTTGCCATTTCCTTCTCCAGGAAGGATTTTGAACAAAAATACTGGTAAACAAAAAAGACCAAGGTTAATTTAGGAGAGCAATCCTTTGATTAAATTATTGTTATCCTTCTGCTTTTACCTCCAAATGACAGATCAGAAAACAAGTCCATATAATTAAAACATCCAACTCAATTTTGACATTTAAAGCTCTAAAACTGCAGTTTTTCCTAAGAAAATATTTTCTCAGCAACTTTTATCTTTATTATTTTCCGTCATTTGGCTCTTGCACCATTAGATCAGATAGTTTCCTTGCATCTTCATATTATCATTTCTATCAAGACCACTAACAACTCCTGGATATGACTGATGCAGAAACTGACGAACAGCAACTTTCCTAAAGCCCTCTGATGTGGGCAGGGGAGCCTTTTCTGTCAGTTTCTGGATAAATACAAACATGTAATTGTCTAGGTCCACAAAGTCAGCTGCCTTTCATTCTGATAAGTTGGGAGATTTAGCTCTATCATGTCTTGAGACACCAAAATGGCAGCAGGAATTTAGGCAGGGGTTTGAGAATGGGACAATAGACTGTGGCCAGCTCTCAATAGCCACATAGTATCTTTAAAGAAGAATTTGTGGGCTGACATGTTGGGATTCTTTATGCTGAAGAAGCTATTGTGTGCATGTGTGCTGAGTCATGTCCGACTCTTAGCAACCCCATGTACTGTAGTCCGCCAGGTTCTGTACATGGAATTTTCCAGGCAAGAATGCTGGAGTGGGTTGCCATTTCCTATTTCAGGGGATACTCCCAACTCAGGGATTGAACCGAGCCTGTGTCTCCTGCATTGACCAATGGATTCTTTACCATTGCACTGTCTAGGAAGCCTGAAGAAGCTGTTAAGATCAATTAATTCTGAGTGGAATTCCATCAAGACTTAAGACTCTATTAAGATCCTGGAGACAATCATTATTATTCATCTTATTTATTCTTTGTGTTTCTTGTTTGTTTCAATAATACACCAAGTTTAAAGTAATCTTTAGTTGGAGCGGTCACTTGACTGATCCTTAAATATAGGTCAGTGTCTTATATGAATCCTCCAGGATTTACTATGGGGTCATGTCCTAATAAACTCATTGTAAATTGAAAATAAGTCAGTAGTACATGTAATGTACCTAACCTGTCTTAAATGTGCTTAGAGCCCTTACATTAGTTTGTATCCCTAGCCGCTCAGTCATGTCTGATTCTTTGCAACACTTCCGACCATAGCCTGCCAGGCTGCTCTGTCCATGGGATATTTTTAGGCAAGAATACTGGATGGCTTGCCATTTCCTTCTCCGTAGGCTCTTTCTGACCCAGGGGATTGAGCCTGCATAGGCTGTGTCTCACGCATTGTAGGCAGATTATATTCCTGCTGAGCCACAATGTAAGCCCCTACATTAGCTTACAGCTAGACAAAAATCATCTCAAACAAAGCCTATTTTATAACAATAGGCTGAATATCTCATGTGTCAATAATCTACTCAGTACTGTGCTGAAAGTGAAAACAGAATTGTTGTAAGTGTTTTGGCGGTTTACCCTCGAGATCCCTTGGCTAGCTTGTTGACACTGCCCCACATGACAAGAGTAGCAGTTGGCTCCAAAAGATCAACATTCAAAGGCTGAAGTATGGTTTCTACTGAATGCTGACTGCTTTCACACCATCATAGAGTCAAAAGACCTTTTTAGGTTGAAACATTGTAGATTATAAATCTATATGTTTGGCTCTTTTGACTATGATTTGAAGGTTTTAAACCCAGAAGAGAGGCATTATTGAGTTAGACTTGTCTTTAGTGGCAGAAATGTCTATTTCTGCTACTGCAGAATAGTTAACATATACACAGGAGCAATTTTTGTTATAAATCCCTATAGTTCTATTAACTGTATGCTTAGGTAAATCTCCCCTGATTGTCTTCCTCACTAAGGGTTTAATTTTCTCCTTCTCAGTTATAACTAATAACTTTAGATCCTTCTGAAATAAAGTTTCAGATAATACATAGATACATATAGTACATCCATAAATCATAAGTGGATAGATACACAGATCAATGAATTTAACAAAATGTAAGAAGCATCCAGATTGCAAATAGAAATTATTAGTGTTGTTAAAGTCCCCTTTTCTTCATCTCCCAGATATGTGTACCCTAAATGCTATCAATCACTCTTCTGACTTTTAACAGAAGAATATTCTGTCTGATTATGAACTTTCTGTAAATAGATGCATGTATACTCTTTCCTGTTCATGGTGTTAATGAAGCAGCTTCTGCCCAGGAATACAGTTACTATATCCAGAAAAGGAAAGAAAAAAATGTTTGTAAATATAAAACAGCCCATAAACCTGCAAGCACTGAAAAAGCATTATAACTGATATAATGAAATGAAAGAGATTTGTCCATGAAATGAGAGGATATTTGGATATTTGAGCTTATTTAGTAACTCAAATGAGAAAAAAGGAGGTGGAAATTCACATAAGCTAATTTATTGGATAATCTTACATAAGTGAGGCTTATCAGCAGTTTATTTTTTCTTTTAAATAAACCATTCATTATTAGAGTTACACTTATTAACATTTTCCAAATAAATTCTAGAACTTAGGAACTGTACAACTGTATATTACATATAGTTTTTCAAAAGACCTTTATAAGTCTTTTAGTTATTTAAAAAAAATTAAAGAATCAGTTCTACAAAGTCTTACTTTGGAAATTATAAAGCAAAAATCAAAGTATTGACATTGTAAATAACTTTTAAAAGGCAGAAAACTTAATATCCCTCTTAGATAGAGTCTACAGTTCACTTTACAAAACATCAAGGAAAGGATCAAGTTAACCTTGGTTCTCAAGGTCTCTTTCTGTTTGTTTTTATTTTTCCCTTCTGATTTCATGTTATATTTGAGTCCAAACAATAAGTTTCATAGAGTAACATGATAGGGTACATATCCTCAATTTAATACATTTAGAAGTCATTACTAATAGTTTTCTTCCTTGCTCTGAAAATGTTGAAATAACCCAAAAACCTTGAGGTTATAAAGATCATTTATTTTTCTATGTCTCAATTTGTCTGATTATAAAGTGAGAGCAATGTGTTCCATCTACTTTGGGTTTTGGAATTTTAGGACTTAATGAGTGCAAAAACTTTCTAAGGACTTTATAAGAAAGCAGGCATATAAATAGTATTAATGACATGTCTGCTAGATAGCAAAGATAAAGTGTATGAAACATTATTTCCAAATATCAAAGAAGTCAAAACATACAATTTTATCAGCTCTTAGCACTACCTCTAAGAAGATCAAAGACCTTTCTCTTTTGTATAATAATCTTTGAAAGCTATTTAGTTCAAATTTTTAAAGAAAATTTTTCCAAATACCTGTAAATGGTTTGCAGCATTAAATATAAAAGCATAATGTAGACCTATAGAAGTAATGTCAGATAATATGGTAAATAATGCTTAAAAAATCCCTACCAAACTCTTTTCAAAACAAGATAAAAATGGAATAGATGTCTCTGTCATTTATAAAAACTGTTGTCATTTTAAAAGTAGAGAAAGTAGCTGGATAAGTATACAGATGGTCTTTTGTTCTACCTTCTTTAAAAAGTAGTGTCATCTTCAAAATGGAAAGAACAAAAGAAAATATACAGAGCATATTCCAGGTCAAAAAATCATGCTGCCCTGAATGAATTCAGATGAATTCAAATCCATAGGCCCGAGGGAGTAAGAGGAGCCATTGGTATTTACCTGCAAACCAGTATTGAGAGTCTTTAAGCAATAACAGGAAAAGAAAGACCTTTTTGAAAACTCTAAATGGCAAATGCTCCAAATTATAAAGAAGAATACTCTGATTTTGTTTCAGATAGAAGGCCAAGAGGGTGATTTTTAATTTCTTGAAAGAGAATTAAACTCTTAGAAGTTGCAGGCCTTTATGGAATAGAATATATACTAGAGTCCACCTGTCTCAACATAATTATTTTATGGATTATAAAATCAAAGTGGAGAACTTTTAGTGATATTTCTAAAGCTTTTGCCCAATGATACTATGCTATTTCATTGGAAAATTGAGCAAGCCATGTAACTTTCCCATGCCTTAGTTTCTTCATAAACAAAATGAGATTAAACACAATTGATGCTAAAAATAAACAGGGCTGATGTTTAAAATGTCCATCCCCAACTTCAAAATGTATGCGTTCTAGTAAAAAGTTTTAGATCCTCTTTACACCTGAAAAAACTAAGGTGGTGTCTATATGACTTACGTATCATTTATCTGTTTATTATATCATTTTTCAGTTTTATATATGCACATTAGAAAAACAATATAGAGAGTATGGATTTTATTCTGTAGACCACATGCTTTTTTTTTTTTTTAACACAAATCTTTCCATGCTTCTTGTGCCTGGAACAATAACCTCAAGGCCCTTTTGTTTTCCATTCCATACTTCTTTTGCTTAAGTTTTCTCTTCCTCTAAAATATGCCGAGTCCCTTCCCAATTCTCTTTGCTTGAACTTTTATTTCCTGTTTTACACCTTTGATTGGCTTGACCACATTCTTTTAAATATTCTGCTAAAGAAGTTGCAAGTAGTTGTCATTAAAAAGTGGAAGTGTTAGTCACTCAGTCATGTTTGACTCTTTGTGACCTCCTGGACTGTAGCCCACCAGGCTCCTTGGTCCACGAAATTCTCCAGGCAAGAGCACAGGGGTGGATAACCATTCCCTTCTCCAGGGGATCTTCCCCACCCAGGGATCAAATCTGGATCTTCTGCCTTGCAGGCAGATTCTTTACCCTCTGAGCCACCACATTTACTTAAACAGAACGCAACAATGACAGCAATGCTAGCTGATTTCTCACTGGATTCCTGAAAACACCTGGGATCAACTACTAAACAATCTTACATCTCATAAGAATACAAAGTGTTGTAGCAATTGATGGATGGGGCAGGGGGTGGGCTGGGAGTAGGGGTAAGAAAGTTGGGACATAGGAAGACACTAGAGCAGTGAATTTTTAACCCTAGAATCACTAGCTGATCTTTCATAAAATAAGTGACCAAGGCACTCCCCATATCAATTAAATCAGAATATCTACAGGTGGGGCCCTAGCCTGTATATCTTTTAAGAGTTCCAGCAGAAGATTCCAATATGTAGTCAAGGTCAAAAACTACTATTTAGAGCTAATATCCTTTGAGATTTTTAGCTCATTCAAGGCAGGAAGGGTTAGAAATTGTCTCTCCAGGACTTGGTTAGAAGTCACTGTTGCAAAAGATGAAACATAAGGTCAAATAAAAGGAAAATAGCTCTATTTGTTAAAGTCTAAAATAGCTCAGGTCATATACAAGCAATATTAACAGCTGATTTACAAAGCACTGGATTGAAAAGGGAGAAATTTTTTGCAGCAAGCAAACCAAAAGGAATGATCTTCTTACTTCTAACATCTTAACTCACCTGAAGTTAGGCAGGAAATCTCAAAAATAAATCTTAAGTGAAAATAAAAGCCAAACTGATGAGGTATAGCATACTTCCTGAACAACATGGCTAGTCTTTAAGAATTGTGAAAAGACAATGTACTTTCTGTGAGTAAATTATTATACTGTAAAATAAAAACATTAGAGTGGCTTTTTATGTAGTTGCTTCCCCAATTAAATTACCATTTTCCATTTCTAAATAAATATCTCTTCTCCATCATTTCAGAGAGTTCTAGTGGATAGAACCACTCTGGATAGTAACAATTACTACAAGTATCCTCAGTGGCTCACCAAAGTGGATATTAATTCTGTCATACAATTTATATTATAAGCCCAATAGCTGAAACATGACAAGTGAAAATCTACCCATGGATTTTACACGTGTGATGATTTTACAAACCAACAGGCAAAGTTAACTTTTTAAAAATAGATTCTTTTGGGAAAGCTTGTTGTGTAACTACTTAATTGCTCACCATTTCTGACTGATTTTCTCAGCCCTTTTTAGAAAATCTCCAATAAATGCATTTATTCAAATATAATAAGAAAATTGCATCCTCTCCTCTGAAAAGATGGGTTACTAAACTGAAATGGACATATACACAGATCCCATTTGATGAACTTTTCATTTAATTAAATTCAGAACATCCATGCTCACAAAACTCTTTTAAGTACAAGTTGTCAGCTGGAGTACAGAAAGAGTTTTACTTAACAAAACCATATATTTTGAGATATTTGTTAAAATATGTTTCTCTGAGATGGAAACATCTTTGAGAACAGGTGTCTATGTTGAGCTGTAAACCTTTGTTGCTTCCTACAAATCTATCTTTTATTCCATTGTAGTCTCTGTGGAAGTTTAAAGAATTCAAGATTATCAATCATCTACATCTTGAAACAGATAATGTGATGTTATTCAGTGATCTCATCTGTATTGCTTTACATTATCACCTATTTTCATCCTCATCTAAATTTAAGCAGCTGGAAGTTTTTAAACCACTTCTTTTACTAAGTATTTTTGAAATATACATAAAGCATTAGATAGAGCTCAGTATAAAATATTGCTGTCTAGAAACAAGAGGGCAAGATTTGTGAGAAAATAAACTTTTAAATCACTTCATTTTTAGTTATACAATGTGGGAGACTGGAGCAAATGAGTAATAAAAGGCAAAACAATTGAGTCTCCTAGGGTGCTAAATTAAGAATTTATAGTCTGAATGATGTCTCAGTAACCCCATTCAATTTTCTATTATTGCAGATCTTAAACAGTTATGAACGAAGATGACATAGCAACTTTCACTTATAAATCTGCAAGAGTGATAAATATAACATGCAAAATTCATGTTGATAGTAATGTTAATTGGTCTAATGTTCTCAAAACAAAGAAAAATAATGATATTTAAAGAAAGCAATGTTTTCAGCAAACAAAACAGGTTAGAAGAGCTAATAAGATATATTTTTATTTTAAAACAGATGGGACATTTACTAGTTTAAAACAGTGACTGCAAACAGCATTCACATAAGTAAACATTAAAAAAGCTCTGAGAACTAGATGATGCTTCTGGAGTAAAAGTATAAATAACTTTAAAACAAAAGGGATTAGAATTTAATATTTTTGCAATTGTTGGGGGAGTGTGTAATTTCCTCAGTTCTGTCTCATCACAACAAAAATTCGAAGTGACAGACCAGTGTTACATTTGACCAGCGTTATAGCTCTCAGACGGGCCAGCGCTACAGCTCTTGGACAGACCAATGTCACAGCTCTATGTTACAGCTCAGTTTTGTTTAGAAAATAAAGGAAAATACATCCTAGAGGCATGAGAGCATGCTGACCCAAAAGACGTGAAGAGAAGAGAGAGAGAGTGAAAGCGAAACAGAGAGAGAGGGATAGCGAGAGAGAGAGGGACCCCTGGCCTTTTGGCTCCTCTTTTTAAGTTTTTTTCTTCTCCCCCTGGGCCTGCCCTAAGAAATTGGGCTAGCCAGGAGGGCTGTTTGTTCTACCTGGGGTCCTCACTCTGGCCCTTGGACCTTCCTTTGTTCTATTTTCCTGGGCTTTTCCCTTCCTTGTCTTTTAGCCACCACAATTTTGGACTCCTTTTTCCTATACTAACTACCTAACACAATAATACATAATAAAAACTGCTTCATTAAAAATATTAGCTACATGGCTGATCCAAGATTTTTTCTAGCAAAAGAACTTTAGTGTTGCTATGCTTTTTAAAGAATCAGCCTTGAAATCTATATAAAATTATATCAGAATAATGGACTGGAGTATCTAAGTTACATAGGACAACAATGATTACCAAGTAGATTTTCTGTTCTACGCAGTGTGCTCTTTATTATCCTACCAATAAATAACATCAGCTTCAACTAGTATAATACATCAGTTTATTGGCTGAAGGAATTAAAGAAATTCGGGGAAAATAATCGGTTCCTTGAAATAGATTAACCTACTAGTCTTTAGTTGCTTTGTTAAGTTTTAATTAAATCCAGAAGTAAGATGTCTTTTGCTTTTTAAATGGAACCTCTATTTGAGCAAAACCCAAGCACTAGTTGTGTTAAAATGTTTTATTCTCTAATACAGTAAGTTATACTCTTCATATGGAAAATCATAATAAAAGAAAATGTATTACTACTGCATTAGTATATTCTACTAAGAAATAAACACAGGTTAAAAGGTGATAAAGTTATGGATATCTTAGTGTATTTTTATGGTATTCCTTTGGTGAATAATTATGACTTAATATGACGTAAATATTGTTTCCCCAATATTTGATATGCTTGGCTTGTACTTATTTCTGAGGTTATCAATAGAATAAAAAGCAAGATCTTAAAAGAAATGAAATAGGTAAAATCAAAGGAATCATATTTTGTTGTTCAAGTTGAAACTGGATTGGAATAAGTAGAATATTTTTATATAAGTTGGCACTATTTAAAACTAAAATTTAGCTCATTTTTCCAATTTCAAGAATGGAGATTAGATTAAAATGCAGAATGTGTACTATTAAACACACTCCTCTACCACTGAAATGTAATTTACAAAATTAATAATTTAGGGACACCAAATATTTTAAGGGTGGTTAGTACATACACAAAATCAGATATCTTAATTTCTTGACTTAGTAAATAATTTATTATTGTACACAAATAGGTAATCAATAAGGCTAGTGACATTGATGAGCTTGTTTTTTTGAATCACACTATGTAGCAAATATTATGGCCATTTTATAAAATATAGCATATAAAAAGCTATGTTAAATATGTTCCTTTTATTACAAAAGCTATTAATCATTAAATATCTTTAAAACAGAGGCAAAAATATTGGCAAATTTAGTTGTTTTCTACAAAATATGCCTCATCTTTTTAGTATCTAATTCAGTTCAGACATAGGCCATTACTCTGCCTAAAGAGACAAAAAGAAAAAGTCTTTCTACATTAGCCTGTGAGTTGCTATTAGGAAATATAGGCTGTGAACTTTCTCCAGGAGAAATGAGCTTAGTCTGGGACCTTTACCTTTTACAAACATGTTATTAAATTTTAGTTCACAGAACAGAACAGAATCCTCCAAACTTATTTTAAAAGCCTGTGAAGAAAGATAAGCAAGGTCGACTCTATAACTCTTTAGTCTTAATATATCTAAAGTATTTTCTCTAAATATTTTAAACTTAACTTAGATATTGAATGTTTTCCTTTCTCAAGATGAAATCCAAGGTATGTTTGTAGAGACAGAAAATGGGCTAAAATGTTTTACTTAATTTATATTATTTTTCTGTATATGTATATATATATATATATAAACACATTCCAATGACACACTTTAAAATTCAATAATTCAAAACTATATCTTAAATTGAGTACAAATCAAAATTTTAGAGTAAAAGGGATTTTTTAGATTTAAATAAGTGTAGAATATACATCCTCTGGAGGAGAAAATGGCAACTCACTCCAGTACTCTTGCCTCGAGAATCCCATGGACAGAGGAGCCTGGCGGGCTACAGTCTGTGGGGTCCCAAAGAGCTGGACATGACTGAGCATCCATGAAAGCACAGGATGTAATTAGGAAGATAATATCTTAATTACAAGTTTTTCATAATATTTTTGAAAGTGCTTTTTAGGTCTTTATATTTCATGTCAATAAAGATGAGTCAATTCTTCATTAGGATGTACAGTCTTAAAGCAAATTATCTGTAGGGTTTTCTGTTTTATTTTCTCCACAAGAGAGTATGATTCTCTTCATGTATTGGGGACACAGCTGATCTAACCTGTTCAGATATACACATACAAATATATCCACATGTAAGTATTGTTCATATATACAAATACATGGAGATGTAGTCATGTATGTGTATACATGTGGCATTTAAGACTCAAAGTGAAGTATATAAATATACTGTGTATTAGATTATCAGGTTAGCTATGACAAGTATAAGTGTGAGTTGGACCACAAAGAAGGCTGAGCATGGAAGAATTGATGCTTTTGAATTGTGATGCAGGAGAAGACTCTTGAGATCACACCAGTCAATCCTAAAGAAAATCAAGCCTGAATATTCATTGGAAGGACTGATGCTGAAGCTGAAGCTCCAATACTTTGGCCACCTAATGTGAAGAACTGACTCATTAGGAAAGACCCAGATGCTAGAAAAGACTCTGATGCTGAAAAAGACTGATGGCAGGAGAAGAAGGGGGCAACAGAAGATGTGATGGTTGGATGGCATCACTGACTCAATGGACATGAGTTTGAGCAAACTCTGGGAGATAGTGAAGGACAGGAAGCCTGGTGTGCTGCAGTCCATGGGGTGGCAGAGTAGGACACAACTTTGTGACTAAACAACAAGAACATGGCAAATATCATTTTACTGTTGTGTCTTTACAATGATCTAGGAATAATCCGTTCCATTCCTGATATCCAAAACAAACACCCCATTTAGTTGATTAAACTTGCTTTCTGTGTAGCTCTGTTTTCTAGGTACATTTTATATTTACTTTTGAATATTTAGCAAGCTGCTATGGCATTGCTAAATCTGTGTGCTTGACTGAGAATCATTCAAGTCCATTCAAAGAGAAAGGGGATTTATAATGCTGAACTTATCATTCAAAACTTCAGTGTTGACAGAAAAAATTAAAAAATGATACAATCCTGACTCAACTAGAATACTGACTCTAAGAATTTCTCTTTATAAATTTGTCCACTGGTGATATGCTCTGAAATTCTTTCTTCCTGATCATGTTTACTTTATTCTTCAAAATAGCCTATATATTTTTGAATGAAAAAATACCTATACATTTCACAATTAAAATCCTAAAGAGGAACATCTTTTTTAAAGATACGAAATTGTTGTCTTCAAGCTTCTACTTAACTATATGGTTACAGTAGGCTAGCTAAATAATTGGAGAAGGCAGTGGATCCCCACTCCAGTACTCTTGCCTGGTTGGGGTCGCTAAGAGTCAGGCACGACTGAGCGACTTCACTTTCACTTTTCACTTTCATGCACTGGAGAAGGAAATGGCAACCCACTCCAGTGTTCTTGCCTGGAGAATCCCAGGGACAGGGGAGCCTGATGGGCTGCCATCTATGGGGTTGCACAGAGTCAGACACGACTGAAGTGACTTAGCAACAGCTGCAGCAGCTATAGTACTAGTAATCATAGTAGTAGTATCTTGTTATTCTTGAATGAAAATTCAGTATTGTCCATCAGATTTGTCAGATTATCATAAAAAATATTTTATTAATTTAGACTTTCAAAAATGTCCCTTTCACATTTCTTTGAAGAATTCTACTGAACACTTTTTTTATGAACAAACAGCAAGTTTTAGATTCTTAAATTTCTTAGGTAATTATAATATCACTAAAATGGAAGACTTATCAAACTTGAATCCACAGCGATTTTCAAAGAACCATAAATAATATTATATGAAGTAATTTTGAGATTGAGGCAGGTTGATATTTTTGGTAAATATAATGTGTCTGAAACAAAAGAGTCTTTCAATATACAATTTGTTTCTTTAATTTCTTAGAAACATAGGGATAGGGATATTTTTTTTTTCCTCTTAACAGTATGGTAGAGAAATAACTATTGACACTTAGGATCTGAGAGTCAATAGGGAGTATTAAGAACTTTGATGATTACAAGATGAATGACAAGAGTAACCATACATCTCCCATTTCTCTGAGGCAGTTTTGGCTTTTGCCTGCTCATGAAGCATGCAGCTTAATGGCAGGGTCTTTCATTCTCCACCCCAAA
Organism: Ovis canadensis; assembly: GCF_042477335.2. Taxonomy (NCBI): domain Eukaryota; kingdom Metazoa; phylum Chordata; class Mammalia; order Artiodactyla; family Bovidae; genus Ovis; species Ovis canadensis. The sequence goes on along the minus strand of NC_091261.1, from coordinate 35,849,636 downwards.
CTTTTTATCCTATCACTCTGGGTGTTGATTCATATGGTGATTCAGATCTGACATATCTAAAGTCTTCCATTCACACCATATGAACCTGGTATTGCCAGATTTCTTATTTTTGAAAAGCATAAGTTTGGATTTGTATGCTCTCAACTGATTTTAAAACACTGAATTTTTTTCAAATATCCTAAAATATAAGTAAGCCTCTATTATGCCAACCAACAAAACTAAATATGTATTATCTGGATATACTATTGAAAGACATTCATCTACTCCGAGTAAGAATACAAGAAGGGTTTATCACTGATTTTTAAAAAGAAAATCGGCATGTTTGCTCTTGTCTTTCTTATCAAATGATGATCATAAGAGTCATCATAAAACTTGAAAAATATTCTCAAATAATAATGTAAAATAGTCTGTACTCAACTCCTATTTGTCTGTTGACCAAAATAGAGATTTTTAATTGTATGTTCCTAAAATGATTTTACTAAAGTGCAAATTTATTAACAGTGGTCTCTTCTAGGTTATCTCTTCTCATTTCACTTATTCAAATATGCATTATGTATATATATATACATATATATTATATATATATATACACATGCCACTTTGTTCTTTTCTAAATAATAATGACTGACAATCGTATTTATGTTAAGATGGTATTAAAGGATAAACTTCAGATAAAAATGAGAAAAGCAGAAGAAAGTGGTTGACATATGCATATGGAATTGGAGAAAACTGGGTTCACAAGCCACCTTTGCCTCTCTATTCAATGGGAACCCACTCTAGTATTCTTGCCTGGAGAATTCCATGGACAGAGGAGCCTGACAGGATACAGTTCATAGCGTCGCACAAAGTCAGATATCACTAAGCAACTAACACTTTCACTTTCTCCGAACAAGCTAGTTTATCCCAACTTTGAAAGTGTTTAGTGAAACAAAACATATGTCATCTTTAAAATATCTTACCACAGTAATATAATCAGGCTTTGAAGTCAGAAATAGCTGGCTTCAAAATTTTGTTTGGTTCTTCATCTACCATGTAGCATGTCTATGGTATCTGATGATTTAGATAAAGTTTCTAATTTTCAGTTTCTTCATAAATAATTCAGTTCAGTTAAGTTGCTCAGTCGTGTCTGACTCTTTGCGACCCCATGAATTGCAGCACGCCAGGCCTGCCTGTTCATCACCATCTCCCGGAGTTTGCTCAAACTCATGTCCGTCGAGTCTGTGATGCCATCCAGCCATCTCATCCTCTGTCGTCCCCTTCTCCTCCTGCCCCCAATCCCTCCCAGCATCAGAGTCTTTTTCAGTGAGTCAACTCTTCACATGAGGTGGACAAAGTACGGAGTTTCAGTTTTAGCATCATTCCTTCCAAAGAACACCCAGGGCTGATCTCCTTCAGAATGGACTGGTTGGATCTCCTTGCAGTCCAAGGGACTCTCAAGAGCCTTCTCCAACACCACAGTTCAAAAGCATCAGTTCTTTGCTGCTCAGCTTTCTTCACAGACCAACTCTCATATCCATACATGACCACTGGAAAAACCATAGCCTTGACTAGATAGACCTTAGTCGGCAAAGTAATGTCTCTGCTTTTGAATATGCTATCTAGGTTGGTCATAACTTTCCTTCCAAGGAGTAAGCGCCTTTTAATTTCATGGCTGCAGTCACCATCTGCAGTGATTTTGGAGCCCAGAAAAAAATAAATCTGACACTGTTTCCACTGTTTTCCCATCTATCTGCCATGAAGTGATGAGACCAGATGCCATGATCTTCGTTTTCTGAATGTTGAGCTTTAAGCCAACTTTTTCACTCTCCTCTTTCACTTTCATCAAGAGGCTTTTTAGTTTCTCTTCACTTTCTGCCATAAGGGTGGTGTCATCTGCGTATCTGAGGTTATTGATATTTCTCCTGGCAATCTTGATTCCACTTTGTGCTTCTTCCAGCCCAGTGTTTCTCATGATGTACTCTGCATAGAAGTTAACTAAGCAGGATGACAATATACAGCCTTGATGTACTCCTTTTCCTATTTGGAACCAGTCTGTTGTTCCATGTCCAGTTCTAACTGTTGCTTCCTGACCTGCATATAGGTTTCTCAAGAGGCAGGTCAGGTGGTCTGGTATTCCCATCTCTTTCAGAATTTTCCAGTTTATTGTGATCCACACATAGTTAATTTAGTCAATTGTAGACAAACTATTATCAAAGTCAATAAGACACATCAGTTAAGTTCAGTTCAGTCGCTCAGTTGTATACTCTTTGTGACCCCCATGGACTGCAGCACGCCAGGCTTCCCTGTCCATCACCAACTCCCAGAGCCTACTCAAAGTCATGCCCATCATGTCAGTGATGCTATCCCACAATCTCATCTTCTGTCAACCCCTTCTCCTCCACATCAGAGGTGATGATATTTACATCATCTGAAATAACAGTTGCCTTTGTGGAATTATTTCAATTGAATATAAAGTATTCAGAGTAAGATTCTCCTAATTTATGAGCTCACCGGGCCAAATAAACAAATATCAGGACAGAAAGTTGTTGGACTGAAACAAAATGAATGCCAAGTGCAATGTAACTTGAGAATTTTTGTTATACCATCAGTTCTCGTACTGGTTATATGGGAAATTATACCCTGTTGGATGTAACCTATTTCCAGAATTTTACCAGAATTTTTAATATTTCCTAAAGTGCTCTAGTTTTTTCAGAGAATAGACTAAATGCAAGGCAGATTTTAGATAAAAGTTACTTCCTAGTGTAAAAATTGTCATTTCCTTCTAATAAAATTTACCAACAGCCCAATGATGAATAAATAATGTTTGAAAATGAATGACATCATTATTTTTTGAGAGTGGCAGATTGAAATCATATTATAAACTAATAAGACAGTTTATAAAACCCAGCAATGAATAGTCTACCATATTCAATTTTCCTTTATCTAGTGAAAACAAACAACTAAAAAATGAATCAAAGAGAAAGTTTTGGTGTTAATGAAGTTATTAGTGAATAACAAAAACCTGATGTATATGTTTAAATGGTGACATTTCAAGGTCTAAAGTAATCTCTGCAGCCACATTTACTATGATCCATATGACAAGCATGATATTACTTCATTCTATTATTTAAAACAAAACCTCACAAACAGTAATTGATATTTTAGGTCATTTTCATTGTATAAGGAAGAGCACTGTATTCCACAAGCTTCTGAGATGAATCAATATGTAATGTTTATATATTAGAGATGTTCAATATGCATAGTATATTTTTATTAGCTTTCCAAATTCACTTTAGTGTTTTGGTGTTTCAGAGTACAGAGTATATTGTTTCTTGCCACTGAGTATCTTCACTCATTTAAAAAAAACTCCTTGTTAAAAACATTTTAACTTTCTATTTTCAAGCACATGACACTATAATTCAATGAACTTAAATCACCAGCCTGGCCCATGAAGGCAATAGAGGTTCAGTGACGCCTACAATAGACATTCATATAGTTTCTGTGTATGACTGCTACTGCTAAGTCACTTCAGTCGTGTCTGACTCTGTGCGACCCCATGGACAGCAGCCCACCAGGCTCCCCCATCCCTGGGATTCTCCAGGCAAGAACACTGGAGTGGGTTGCCATTTCCTTCTCCAGTGCAGGAAAGTGAAAAGTGAAAGTGAAGTCGCTCAGTCGTGTCCAGCCCTCAGCGACTCCACGGACTGCAGCCTTCCAGGCTATTCCGTCCATGGGATTTTCCAGGCAAGAGTACTGGAGTGGATTGCCATTGCCTTCTCTGTCTGTGTATGACAAAAGATGTTAAATTATTTTTTCTATAGACCCACAATTTCAGGTAAAATACAAATGTTTGGAACAATAGTTGATAAAGAGGGTGTAGATTAACTTCCACAAACCACCTAAAGGGCTTTAAAAAGAGCAGTCAAGTTTTTTCTCTCTTATAGTAGCACACACATTTATTTGAAGTAGTAGAATATATCAGATTTGGAAGTCATTGCTCTTGGGAAAAAGAACAGAATGTAGTGAGGGAACACTTAGGAGAGCTTGACATATGTCTCTGGAATTTGAGACAATCCCATGGATGGAGGAGCCTGGTAGGCTGCAGTCCATGGGGTCACTAACAGTTGGACACGACTGAGCGACTTCACTTTCACTTTTTACTTTCATGCATTGGAGAAGGAAATGGCAACCCACTCCAGTGTTCTTGCCTGGAGAATCCCAGGGACGGGGGAGCCTGGTGGGCTGCCGTCTATGGGGTCGCACAGAGTCGGACATGACTGAATCGACTTAGTAGTAGTAGTAGCAGTATAAACACACAGTTTGATGACTTCAATACAGCTGCACTGCAACTCTGTGTAAGGAAATGTGGACAGAACTATTAACTATTGCCAAGGACAGGATGAGGGGAAAGTGATGCCAGAACCCGCATATTTTGTCATAGCAAGAGTTTTTCACTTCCGTGTAGGTCCGGCAATCTTTCCAACTCCAGAAATTTTTTAACTTTCAGAACAGTAACCCAAGAGGATAAATCTCTACAGGAGCCAGTGCAGGGATGGGAAAGCCAGAACTGTAATCAACAAATTTTCAGAGGCTTGATACGGACAACTCTGAGAATTAAAATCTCCAAGGGGTAGAAGTCATCAATAAGCTCCCACATTTTGTGAGTTTTACTTTCAGGGGCCCTTCCAGGTTCTCAAAATGAACACCGAAGAAAAATCCCCTTATAATCCCAGTAGGAAGAAGGAATAGGAAACAGTATGGAATATACCAGAGCATTCTGTGCTTAAAAAGGCAGGTCCTCAGGAAAAACTATTTTGGCAGAGTTTACCTGATGGGGTTTTAGCAGAGCCAAACCTACGAAAAGAAGGGAATTATCCAACTCTGGCCCTTTCTGTGTCACATGGGTGGGAGGAGGGGAGCACTGGTGAAGTTCGTGGTGCAGGAGCCTAGACTCACCAAAGATAATGACAAACTATATAAAAAAATTTATGTGACCACCATATTACTGAAAGTCTATTTATCAAAGTTTCTTTACCTGGCACATTATGAATTATGACTGCCTACAACAACAAAATATTACAAGCAGAAAATTTTAAATATTTTGAACTAAATTAAAATAAATATACAGCTTATCAAAATCTGTAGTATACACTGAAATGCTTAGAGGAAAATTAATGCATAGAGGGAAGTTAACAGCACTGAATTCATACATTAGGAAGGAAAAACAAACCAAGAATTGGTCATCTAAATTTCCAGACTGACAAAAGAAAATTGAATTGAATTAAAATAAAGAGAAGAGAAAATTAAAATTATATATGTTAATAAAGCAGAAAGCAATAAATTTTAAAAAGTACAAATCTGACTTTTTGAAATTAACAGTAAAATTAACAAGCCTCTATCCAAGATGACTAAGAGCAAAAGACAGAAGATCCAAATAACCAATATCAGGAATGAAAGAGGAGACAAAATTACAGATATTAAAGACATTTAAAGGATAATAAAGAAACATGATGAAAAATTCTATGCCCACAAATTTGACACGAACAATTCCTTAAAAGACCAATCTGCCAAAATTTAAACAAACAAAAAAAAAATAGCTAACCTGAATAGTCTTATTATCTATTAAAGAAACACAATCAATGGTTAATAATCTTCCAAATCAAAAAATACCAAGTTCAGAGAACAAGATGGCAGAGGTATAGGAGGATGTGGAGTATATCTCTCTCCATGGATACATCAGGAATACACCTTCAGACCCAGAAGGGCGGGCAAAACACCAGCTGAGAGCAGACAGGAGGTCCTGACCAATGGAAAAGAATATGTAGAATCCCGCAAAACTCAGCAGGAAGAAGGAACTAGGGAGAAAAACAGGAGTGTTAGTAGGACTGGACCTGTTCTCGGCAGGTAGGGGAACTGAAGCAGGGGTCCGATCCAATCCCCACAGCAGGGCAATTGTCTGAGTCAGAGGAGAAACATTTAAGGCTGAGAGTGAAACAGCTGATCTCTGGCAGCCTAAATGGAATGAGAATCAGGCGGTCCTTGCTTCAGTCATACATATACTGGACAGGAATGCAGGTCTCCTGGAAAAGGCTGGGAGCTGGAGTTTAGGGATTGTGGAGCGATGCCAGGGAAAAGGCTGCTGTTGACTGCGGAGAGACGGATCGAGGGGATGTGAGGGAGATTATGGTGGGAAATGACTGTGGAGGAAAGCCAAGCAGCCATGGAAGCAAGGTGATACTGCTGAGTCATGTGTAGGGGGTGAATCCATCACCATAGCCTCTCTCTCTCCACGTGCCACCATCTGCAGCTGAACAATAGGGAGGGTGGCCTGTCAAACGCCTGATGCACTGAACTACAGAATAGGACCCCACCTAGGATGCCCCTTCAAGTGACTGATACACAGATCTACAGAGTAGGACCCCAGCCAGAGGGGCCCCTCTATGTGCCTGAACAGGAGGAGCTACAAAGACTGGCCAAAGAGACCTTCTGATCGCCAGCTACAAGAGGCTCGAAAAAAGACTCTGATAGGGCCATAACTACTGCGGCAGAGGCAGTCTGTGTCCCTGAACATTTGGTGCCACCAGGGTCCCCACAAACCAAGCAGCTGCACCACCTTCACGCTCAACTCTCACTGGGGCAGAGCTGCCACAGGCAAAAAAAAAAAAAAAAAAAAAGTATTGTCTATGTGCGCAGGGTCCTTTGGTCCTCTCCAACTCTTTGTGACCCTGTAGACTGTGGCCTGCCAGGCTTCTCTGCCAGAGAGGGGCATTCTCCAGGCAAGAATACTGGAGCATGCGGGCCAATATTTGTTCCCATACCCTTCTAGAGCACTATATTTCCTGCTGCCCTAGCTGCCAACTCCCCTGAGTACCTAGTGTTGCCAGAACCCCTGCAACCCAAGCAGCTGCACCACCTCCACACCTGGCCCTCACAGGGGCAAACCCAAGCCCTCTAGGGCAGCCTCTGGAGCTAAACCCCAGGGGACAATCCACATGTAGAGGTGGAAATAAAACCACAGTTGAAACCCAGGGGCAGTGTGGCTAAGGAAGAAGACCCAAAAGCTTCCCACCAGCTATACAAGCTGCAGATTGAATCCACACAATTAAGCAGACCCTGTGTCTATGGAATATATAAAATGCCATTGAGAGCTCCCACAAAAGAAAATGCACTAACTCTGATAGCTGTGGACACTGGAGGCAAGAAAACACAGGAGCTGGACCAGATTAGAATCTGCACTGCCCCCACAGCAGGTCCAGAGATCAGTTCAGTGTTGGAGGGCATCCTAGGGAGGTGAGGTGGACTGTGATTTCCAGCATGGGAAAGGACTCTGACAGCAGTGACACAAGAAAAACTTTTATTATTTAATCTTATTTTTTGACTTGTTCTGTAGATTCTTTTGAACTTTTTTCCTCTCCCCTCCCCTGCCCCATTGTAGTTGTTAATTTTATTGGCACTAAGAAATCCAATTAAGCTTTAAACTTTTTTTTTCTTTTTCCTCGGTCACGTTTTTTATTGTTGTCATAAACCTCTGCCTCTACATTGGGCTTTTGCAGTTCTCTGGTTGTTCCTCTTTTCTCTCTCTCGCTCTTTTTTTTTCATTTTAATTTTCAATTTTCTTAACCTATTATTTTTTCTACATTATTTCTTTGTTTGCTTTTCCTATTGTTCTTTTCCCCTTGCAGTTAACCTTTAATTTATATAAATCTTCTTTATCTACCTCTACTTAACTTTGCATATCTATTCTTTGTTTCTTTTCTTTTCTTTCTCTCCTTTCCTCTCAACATATTTGCTAGTTTTATTTTCATTGCTTTATTCCCCAATTGGCACCTTGCTTTAGTTTTGTTTTCCAGTTTGTGCTTTAATTAGTTTTGTTCTGGTAGACATAATTTTTGGTTTCCTTTGTTTGCCAGGTCGATATACTGTAGTTAATTTTTGTTGGACTGTTTTGATTTTAATTGTGGGTGTATATGTATATGTGTATATTCAGTCATACTTTCTTTGTTGTTATAAACCTCTGCCTCTACACTGGGCTTTTGCAGTTCTGTGGAGTTATCCTTTGCCCCACCCCGCCCCCTTTTTTCTTTCTTCTGTTTTTTCTCTTTTATAATTTTAATTTTTTTGAGCCCACTATATTTCTTCTACATTTATTCCTTCATTTGTCTTTCCTACTGTGCTTTTCCCCTTGCAGTTAATCTTCAATGTATATAAATCTTCTTCATCTACCTCTATTTAACTTTGCATATCTATTTTTTCTTTCTTTTCTTTCCTTTCCTCTCACCGTATTTGTTAGTTTTGTTTTCATTGCTTTATTCTCTACTTGGCACCTCGCTTTAGCTTTGTTTTCCATTTTGTGCTTAAGTTAGTTTTGTTCTTAACTGGTAAATATAATGTTTTATTTCCTTTGTTCACCAGATCTATCTACTGTACTTTATTTTATTTGGACTATTTTCACTTTGCTCATGGGTGTATATGTGTATATGTATATTATATTATCTTAATTATTATTTGCCTGATTTTGTAATTGCCATTTGTCTGGGGTTCATCTTTGGTTTCTTGTTTTTGGATATTTGTTTTACTCTCCTTTAATGCCATAACAAACCATCTGTGGAATGTTTGTTCCCAACCAGAGATCAAAACCTGAACCTTTGGAGTGGGAGCACTGACTCTAAAACCCTAGACTACCAGAGAATTAACCCTAGGGAGCATCAACTAGTGAGAGCTCACACAAAGGAAACCATTTGAATACAAGACCCGGCATCACTCAACCACCAGTAGCACCCTGTGCAGGATGCCTCATCTAAACAACAAACTAAACAAAAATACAAACCCAGTCATCATCAGACAGGATTACCACCTCACTCAGCCTTGCCCATCAGAGGAAAAACAAACAAACAAACAAAAATATCACCCTATATGAAGCTCACACAAACCACTGGACCAAACTTAGGAGGGCAGAAACCAAAAGGAAGAAAGAATTCAACCTTCTTCAAGGAAAGAATTGAACTTGCTTTAAAGCCTGGGAAAAGGAAACCTCAAACACAATAACTTAAAAAAAAATTGAAAAGGCAGAGAAATACAGCACAAACAAAGAAACAAACTAGAAATACAAAAAATCCAAATAAATGAAAAGAAAATAGGAAAATTACCTGAAAATGAGTTTGGAATGATGATAGTAAAGGTGGTCAAAAGCCTTGAAAACAAAATGGAGAAAATGCAAGAAACAATTAACGAAGAGCTAGAAGAATTAAAGAATATGCATACAGAGACAAACAACACAATTACTGAAATTAAAAATACTCTAGAAAGAATCAATAGTAAAATATCTGAAGCAGAAGGATGAATCAGTGAGCTGGAAGATAAAATGGTGAAATAACTTCTGAAGAACAGAATAACGTAAAAAGAATGAAAAGAGCTGAGGACAGGCTGACAGACCTCTGGGATTATACCAAAAGCAACAATATTCAAATTATAAGGACCCCAGAAGAAGAGAAAAAGAAAGGGTTGGAGAAAATTTTTGAAGATATTATAGTTGAAAATCTCCCCAACATGGAAAAGGAAATAGCCAATCAAGTCCAAGAGACACAAAGAGTCCCATACAGGATAAACTCAAGGAGAAACATGCCAAGACAAATACTAATCAAACTAACAAAGACTAAACACCAAGAAAGAATATTAAAAGCAGTAGGGGAGAAGCAACAAGTAACACACAAAGCTAACTCCATATCCTTAACATCTGATCTTTCAGCAGAAACTCTGCAGGTCAGAAAGGAATGGCAGGATATACTTAGAGTACTGAAAGGGAAAAATCTACAACCAAGATTACTGTACCCAGCAAGGATCTCATTCAAAATTGATGGAGAAATAAAAAGCTTTTCAGACAAGTAAAAGTTAAGAGAATTCAGTACCACAAAACCAGCTTTACAACAAATGTTAAATGGGCTTATATAGTTAAGAAATACAACAGAAGAAAAAAGATCTACAAAGTCAACCCCAGATGATTAGAAAATGGCTATAGGAACATATATATCAATAATTACTTTAAATGTAAATGGACTAAATGCTCCAACCAAAAGACACAGACTGGCTGAATGGATACAAATACAAGACCCATGTACATGCTAGCTACAAGAAACCCACTTCAGACCTCAAGACACATATAGACTGAAGGTGAGAGGATGGAAAAATATATTCCATGCAAATGGGAAGCAAAAGAAACCTGGAGTAGCAATCCTCATATCAGACAAAATAGATCATAAAATAAAGAAGATTACAAGAGATAAGGAAAGACACCACATAATGATCAAAGGATCAATCCAAGAGGAAGACATAGCAATTGTAAACATCTATGCACCCAACATAGGAGCACCTCAATAATGCATGTACATAAGACAAACACTAACAGACCTAAAAGGAGAAATCAACGGTAACACAATAATACTAGGAGACTTTAACACTCCACTCAGACCAATGGACAGATCATCAAAACAGAAAATTAATAAGGAAGCACAAGTCTTAAAGGATACATTAGATGAGATGGATCTCATTGATATCTTCAGGACATTCCATCCAAATGCAGAAGAATACACCTTCTTAACTGCACATGGAACATTCTCCAGGACAAAATCAAACTTCAGTAAATTTAAGAAAATTGAAATTGTATCAAGCATCTTCTCCAACCACAATGCTATGAGACTAGATATCAATTACAAGAAAAAAATCTGTATAAAACAGAAACACATGGAGATTAAACTATACATTTCTAAATAACCAATAGGTTACTGAAGAAATCAAAAGGGGAATCCAAAAATTTCTAGAAACAAAGACAATGAAAACATGACAACTCAAAACCTATGGGATGCAGCAAAAGCAGTTCCAAGAGGGAAGTTTATAGCAATACAATCCTACATCAAGAAATAAGAAAAACAGCAAATGGATAACCTAACTTTACACCAAAGCAACTGGAAAAAGAAGAAGGAAAAAAAATTAGTAGAAGGAAAGTAATCGTAAAGATCCTAGAAGAAATAAATGACAAAGAAATGAAAGATCAATAGTAAAGATTAATACAACTAAAAGCTTGTTCTTTGAGAGGATTAAAAAAAAAAAAAAGACAAATCCTTAGCCAGACTCACCAAGAAAAAAAGAGAGAAGACTCAAATCAAAAAAAAATTAGAAATGAAAAAAGAGAGGTTACAACAGATAGTGCAGAAATACAAAGGATTATAAGAGACTACTATGATAAGAAAGCTGTGGTACACATACACAATGGAGTATTACTTAGCCATTAAAAAGAATACATTTGAACCAATTCTAATGAGGTGAATGAAACTGGAGCCTATTATACAGAGTGAAGTAAGCCAGAAAGAAAAACATCAATACTGTATAATAACACATAGATATGGAATTTAGAAAGATGGCAATGATAACCCTGTATGAGAGATAGCAAAAGAAACACAGATGTATAGAACAGTCTTTTAGACTCTGGGAGAGGGCAAGGATGGGATGATTTGGAGGAATGGCGTTGAAACTTGTATATTATCATATATGAAATGAATTGCTGATCCAGGTTCGATGCATGATACAGGATGCTTGGGGCTGGTGCACTGGGATGACCCAGAGGGATGGTATGGGGAGGGAGGTGGGAGGGAGGTTCAGGATGGGAAACACATGTACACCCATGGCAGATTCATGTCAATGTATGGCAAAACCAATACAATATTGTAAAGTAAATAGCCTCCAATTAAAATAAATAAATTTATATTAAAAATAAAAATAAAAATCCACATGCATTATAACATAGAAAAAGAAAAAAAGAAAGAGACTACTATGAATGACTATAAGGCAATGAAATAGATAACCTGGAAGAAATGTTAGAAAAGTTCAGTCTTTTAAGACTGAATCAGGAAGAAATAGAAATTATGAACAACCCAATTACAAGAACTGAAATTGAAGCTGTGATCAAAAATCTCCCAAAAACAAAAGCCCAGGACAAGATGACTTCACAGGGGAATTCTATCAAATATCAAATATTTAGACATGAGATAATGCCTATCCTTCTAAAACTCTTTCAAAAAATTGCAGAGAAAGGAAGATTTCCAAACTCATTCTATGTGGCCAACATCACCCAGATACCAAAATGAGACAAAGACAACACAAAAAAAGAAAACTACAGGCCAATATCACTGATGAACATAGACGCAAAAATTCTCAACAAAATTTTAGCAAACAGAATTCAGCAACACATCAAAAAGCTCATACACCATGATCAAGTTGGGTTTATTCCAGGGATGCAAGGATTTTTCAATATATGGAAATCAATCAATATGATACACCATATTAATAAATTGAAAGATAAAAAACATATGATCATCTCAATAGATGCAGAGAAAGTCTTTGACAAAATTCAGCACCTATTTATGATTAAAACTCTTCAAGAAATGGGCATAGAAGGAACGTTCCTCAACATAGTAAAGGCCATATATGACATGGAGAAGGCAATGGCACCCAACTCCAGTACTCTTGCCTGGAAAATCTCATGGATGGAGTAGCCTGATAGGCTGCAGTCCATGGGGTCGCTAAGAGTCAGACATGACTGAGTAACTTCACTTTGACTTTTCACTTTCATGCATTGGAGAAGGAAATAGCAACCCACTCCAGTATTCTTGCCTAGAGAATCCCAGAGATTGGTGAGCCTGATGGGCTGCTGTCTATGGGGTCGCATGACTACAGCAAACATTATTCTCAATGGTGAAAAACTTAAAGCATTCCCCCTAAGATCAGGAATAAGGCAAGGGTGTCCACTTTAACCATTATTATTCAACATAGTTCTGGAAGTCCAGAATCAGGGAAGAAAAATAAATAAAAGGAAACCAGATCAGAAAAGAAGAAGTAAAGCTCTCACTGTTTGCAGATGATGTGATACTGTACAGAGAAAACCTTAAAGATAGTATCAGAAAATTACTAGAGCTTATCACTGAATTTAGCAGAACTGCAGGATACAAAATCAATACACACAAATCACTTGCATTTGTATATACTAACAATGAAAAATTAGAAAGAGAAATTAAGGAATCAATCCCATTCACCAATGCAACAGAAAAAAATTAAATATCTAGGAATAAACTTACCTAAGGCAACAAAAGAACTATACAGAGAAAATCATAAGACACTAAGGAAAGAAATCAAAGATGACATAAAAAGATGGAGAGATATTCCATGTTCCTGGGTAGGAAGAATCAATATTGTGAAAATGACTATACTACCAAATACAGTTTACAAATGTAATGCAATCCCTATCAAATTACAAACGGCTTTTTTTAAGAGCTAGAACAAAAAATTTCCCAATTCACATGGAAACACAAAAGACCCCAAATAGCCAAAGCAATCTTGAGAAAGAAGAATGGAGCTGGACGAATCAACCTTCCTGACTTCAGTTATACTACAAAGCTACAGTCATCAAGACAGTATAGAACTGGCACAAAAATAGAAATATACACAAATGGAGCAAGATAGAAAGCCCAGAAATAAACCCATGTACCTAAGGCTACCTTATTTTTGTCAGAGGAGGCAAGAATATATTACGGAGCAGACAGCCTCTTCAATAAGTAGTGCTGAGAAAACTGGACAGTTCAGTTAGTTCAGTTGCTCAGTCATGTCCAACTCTTTGTGACCGCATGAATCGCAGCATGCCAGGCTTCCCTGTCCACCACCAACACCCAGGTTTCACTCAAACTAATGTCCATTGAGTCAGTGATGCCATCCAGCCATCTCATCCTCTGTCCTCCCTTTCTCCTCCTGCCCCCAGTACCTCCCAGCATCAGAGTCTTTTCCAATGAGTCAACACTTAGCATGAGGTGGCCAAAGTACTGGAGTTTCAGCTTTAGCATCATTCCTTCCAATGAACACCCAGGGCTGATCTCCTTCAGAATGGACTGGTTGGATCTCCTTGCAGTCCAAGGGACTCTCAGGAGTCTTCTCCAACACCACAGTTCAAAAGCATCAATTCTTCGGTGCTCAGCCTTCTTCACAGTCCAACTCTCACATCCATACATGACCACAGGAAAAATCATAGCCTTGACTAGAAGGACCTTAGTCAGCAAAGTAATGTCTCTGCTTGAATATACTGTCTAGGTTGGTCATAACTTTTCTTCCAAGGAGTAAGCGTCTTTTAATTTCATGGCTGCAGTCACCATCTGCAGTGATTTTGGAGCCCCCAAAAATAAAGTCTGCCACTGTTTCCACTGTTTCCCCATCCATTTCCCATGAAGTGATGGGACCAGATGCCATGATCTTCGTTTTCTGAATGTTGAAGTTCAAGCCAACTTTTTCACTTTCCACTTTCACTTTCATCAAGAAGGTTTTTAGTTTCTCTTCACTTTCTGCCATAAGGGTGGTGTCATCTGCATATCTGAGGTTATTGATATTTCTCCCGTCAATCTTGATTCCAGCTTACGTTTCTTCCAATCCAGCATTTCTCATGATGTACTCTGCAGATAAGTTAAATAAGCAGGGTGACAATATACAGCCTTGATGTACTCCTTTTCCTATTTGGAACCAGTCTCTTGTTCCATGTCCAGTTCTAACTTTTGCTTCCTGACCTGCATACAGGTTTCTCAAGAGGTAAATCAGGTGGTCTGGTATTCCCATCTCTTTCAGAATTTTCCACAGTGTATTGTGATCCACACAGTCAAAGGCTTTGGCATAGTCAATAAAGCAGAAATAGATGTTTTTCTGGAACTTTCTTGCTTTTCCCATGATCCAGCAGATGTTGGCAATTTGATCTCTGGTTCCTCTGCCTTTTCTAAAACCAGCTTGAACATCAGGAAGTTCATGGTTCATGTATTGCTGAAGCCTGGCTTGGAGAATATTGAGCATTACTTTCCTAGCATGTGAGATGAGTGCAATTGTGCGGTAGTCTGAGCATTCATTGGCATTGCCTTTCTTTGGGATTGGAATGAAAACTGACCTTTTTGAGTCCTGTTGCCACTGCTGAGTTTTCCAAATTTGGAGCATATTGAGTGCAGCACTTTCACAGCATCATCCTCCAGGATTTGAAACAGCTCCACTGGAATTCCATCATCTCCACTAGCTTTGTTTGTAGTGATCCTTTCTAAGGCCCGCTTGACTTCACATTCCAGGATGTCTGGCTCTAGATGAGTGATCACACCATCATGATTATCTGGGTCATGAAGATCTTTTTTGTACAGTTCTGTGTATTCTTGCCACCTCTTCTTAATATCTTCTGCTTCTGTTAGGTCCATACCCTTTCTGTCCTTTATTGAGTCCATCTTGGCATGAAATGTTCCCTTGGTATCTCTAATTTTCTTGAAGAGATCTCTAGTCTTTCCCATTGTGTTCTTTTCCTCTATTTTTTTGCATTGATTGCTGAAGAAGGCTTTCTTATCTCTTCTTGCTATTCTTTGGAACTCTGCATTCAGATGCTTATATCTTTCCTTTTCTCCTTTGTTTTTTGCCTCTCTTCTTTTCACAGCTATTTGTAAGGCCTCCCCAGACAGCCATTTTGCTTTCTTGCATTTCTTTTCCATGGGGATGGTCTTGATCCCTGTCTCCTGTACAATGTCACTAAACTCATTCCGTAGTTCATCAGGCACTCTATCAGATCTAGTAGCTGAAGTTGAATGGTTCTATGAAGACCTATAAGACCTTTTAGAACTAATAACCAAAAAAGATGTCCTTTTCATTATAGGGGACTGGAATGCAAAAGTAGGAAGTCAAGAAACACCTGGAGTAACAAGCAAATTTGGCCTTGGAATGCAGAATGAGCAGGGCAAAGACTAATAGAGTTTTTCCAAGAAAATGCACTGGTCATAGCAAACACCCTCTTCCAACAACACAAGAGAAGACTCTACACATGGACATCACCAGATGGTCAACAACAATATCAGATTGATTATATTCTTTGCAGCCAAAGATGGAGAAGCTCTATACAGTCAACAAAAACAAGACCAGGAGCTGACCGTGGCTCAGATCACGAACTCCTTATTACCAAATTCAGGCTTAAATTGAAGAAAGTAGGGAAAACTGATAAACCATTCATGTATGACCTAAATCAAATCCCTTATGATTATACAGCGGAAATGAGAAATAGATTTAAGGGCCTAGATCTGATAGATAGAGTGCCTGATGAACTATGGAATACTGGACAGCTACATGTAAAAGAATGAAATTATGACACTTCTTAACACCACACACAAAATGGATTAAAGACCTATATGTAAGACCAGAAACTATAAAACTCTTAGAGGAAAACGTAAGTGGAATACTTGATGACATAAATCAAAGCAAAATCCTCTATGACTCACCCTCTAGAGTAATAGAAATAAAAACAAAAGTAAACAAGTGGGACTTGATTAAACAAGTGGGACTGGTTTAGCTTTTGCACAGCAAAGGAAACTATAAGCAAGGTGAAAAGACAGCCCTCAGAATGGGAGAAAATAATAGCAAATGAAACAACTGACAAAGATTACTTTCCAATGCGGGGGGCACTCCGAAGAAAGAGAGAGGCAGTGGAACTTCCCTCAGCAAAGCCGAGGGGTCCCGAGGAGAGGTGAGCCTGCTGTCCGCCAACCCAGCCCCTCGGCGAGCGAGAGACAATCAGATGTTACAGGGGTTCCATCTAAGCAGTTCCGCTTTATTGCCACAAACTCTTGGTTTATATAGGCAAGCAAGGGGGTTTCTCGAGGGTTGCAACAATCACGTTAAAGGTCAAACTGTAATATGCCATAGTTGCACCAATCATGTTAAAGGTCAAATCTTAATATACCATAGTTGCACCGATCACGTTAAAGGTCAAGTCGTCATGTGCTTCATTGTAACAAGAGTCTATGGTGATCACGCGCTGTCCAGGTGCACAGAAATCAAGAGAGCCAATCAAAAGTTTTAACAAACAACTTAGGCCACATCCTCGTCTCTCCCGCCAGGTGCCATCTTAGCTCTAAACCGCAAAGCTAGCCTTTCTTTTTTCAAGGTTTCCCATTTAGGGCCCCACATTCCAAAATATACAAGCAGCTCATACAACTCAATATCAGAAAAACGAACAACCCAATCAAAGAGTGGGAAAAAGACCTAAACAGACATTTCTCCCAAGAAGACATACAGATGGCTAATAAAAACATGAAAAGATGCTCAGCATTGCTCATTATTAGTAAAATGCAAATCAAAACTACAATGAGATATCACCTTACACCGGTCAGAATGGCCCTCATCAAAAAGTCTGCAAACAATAAATGGTGGAAAGGGTGTGGAGAAAAGGGAACACTCTTGCACAGTTGGTGGGAATGTAAATTGATACAGCCACTATGGAAGATTTTATAGAGATTCCTTAAAAAACTAGGAATAAAAACACCATATGACCCAGCAATCCCACTCCTAGGCATATACCCCGAGGAAACCAAAATTGAAACAGACACATGTATCCCATTGTTCATTGTAACACTATTTACAATAGCTAGAACATGGAAACAACCTAGATGTCCATCGACAGATGAATGGATATAGAAGTTGCAGGATATATGCACAATGAAATATTACTCAGCCATAAAAAGAAACACATTTGAGTCAGTTCTAATGAGGTGGATGAACCCAGAACCTATTATCTAGAGTGAAGTAAGTAAGAAAGAGAAAGATAAATACCATATTTTAACACATATATATGGAATCTAGAAAAATGGTACTGAAGAATTTATTTACAGGGCAACAGTGGGGAAACAGACATAGAGAATAGACTTATGGACATGGGGACGGGGAGAGGAGGGTGAGATGTATGGAAAGAGTAACATGGAAACTTTCATCACCATATATAAAATAGATAGCCAATGGGAATTTTCTGTATGGCTCTGGGAACTCAAACAGGGGCTCTGTATCAAGCTAGAGGAGTGGGATGGGGAGGGAGATGGGAGGGAGATTCAAAAGGGAGGGGATATATATATACCTATGGCTGATTCACACTGAGGTTTGACAGAAAGCAGTAAAAATCTGTAAAGCAATTATCCTTCAATAAAAATAAATTAATTAAAAAAATATCAAGTCCAGATGGATTCACTGAACTCTACAAAACATTTAAGAATAAATTACCAATTATCTACAATCTTTTTCAAAGGTAAAAGCAAAGGAGATAGTTTCTAACTCATACTATAAGATCAGAATTATCCTAATACCAAAATCAGATGAAGACATCATAAAAAAGAATAAAATCACAAATATAAATTATGAACATAAATACAAAAATCCCAAACAAAATTTAGCTAATAGAATCTAACAATATATAAAAAGAATTGTACATCATGAATAAAGCATATTCACCCCAGTAATGCAAGGCTGGCTCAACATTCAGAAATCAGTTTACAGAACCCATCACATCAAGAGGTTAAAAGGGATAAATGACAAGATCATATCAATAGGTACAGAAAAAGAATTTGCAAAGTCCAACACCAATTCATGATAAAAATTCTCAGTAAACTAGGGATAAAGGGCAATTTCCTGAACTTGATGAACACCTACAAAACATGTACAGCAAATATCATACTTAATGGTGAATAACTTGAAGTTTTCCCACTAACATCAGGAATAAGGAAAAGATGTTCCTTGTTACACTGTTATTCAAGACCATTTTGAAAGTGTTAACTAATGCAATAGGACAAAAAAATGGAAACAAAAAAAAATACACAGATCGAGAAGGAAGAAACTAAAATCTTTTTTTATAGATGATGTGATTTTCTATATAGAACATCCAAAAGAAAAAAAAAAACTCCTGGAATTAATAACTAATGATATACAAGGTTGCAGGACTCAGGTTAACATATAAACGTCAAATATTCACCTATATACTAGTAATGTCTAATGGAATTTGATATTAAAGCACAATACTGTACATATTAGCACACCAAATAGGAAAAAGTTAGGTAGAAATTTAACAATGAATCTACAAGGTCTATATGAGGCAAAGTACCAAGTTCTGATGAGAGATATAAAAGAAAAACTAAATCACATCAATTGTATAATGGATATTGACAAACTGATTCTAAAGTTTATATGGGAAGCAAAAAACACAAAATAACCAACTCATTATTGAAGAAGAACAATGTCAGAAGACAGATACTACCCATCTTTGAGATTTAACTATAAAGTTGCATTCATCAAGACAATGATGTGGAATCTTTAATTTTTGGCCTTTTTTACACAGTGATTCTGCTTTTCAAATCACTCATTTTGCTTCTTTGTAAACTTACCTTTTAATCTCTAATGGAAGTCAGCTCTTTTCATTAATAGTAATTTCCTGGGATTTGGCTAACAGCTTAGACCTTAGCTTATGATTTTATATATGAGTTTGGGAGCTGATGGGCAGAGAGTGACTATTACTGCAGTTTGGGCTTTCATCTTTCTTTCTGTCACTTTTTTCCAGGAGTCCTTGATTAAAAAGCCCACTGCTTTATCTTATGGCCATTCATTCTCCATTGAAACTGCAGAGCACACAGCAGAGCCTGCCAAGCAGCTTGAATATTTTTACACTATTTCACATAACAATCATGCTTCAAAACCATTCCGGAACTGGCTCCGAAAAGCTATAAGGCTTATGCAGTATTTTGTATCTCACCGGTATATATACATGCTTATCCAGATCCTGGAAAGCACCTCATTTCTTGGTTCAGTCCTGTAATTCTTTCAGACTTTAGTTTTTATGTCATATTAACAAAGAAATCTTCCTTGTGAAGTGTGAAAGTGTTAGTCATGTTTGACTCTGTGACCCTGCTAGGTTCCTCTGTTCCACGGGATTCTCTGGGCAAGAAGACTGGAGTGGGTGGGCAGTCCCTTCTCTAGGGGATCTTTCCAACCCAAAGATTGAACCTCAGTCTCCTGTATTGCAGGCAGATTCTTTACCATCTCAGCCCTTAGGGCAGCCCTATAATTCTTTCAGACTTTAGGTTTCATGTTACATTTGAAAGCTTCCTTGACACTATTCTTCCTTAAATCAATTAGGATCCCTCTGTACTTCCTATGGAGAAGGCGATGGCATCTCACTCCAGTACTCTTGCCTGGAAAATCCCATGAATGAAGGAGCCTGATAGGCTGCGGTTCATGGGGTCGCGAAGAGTCTGACACGACTGAGCGACTTCACTTTCACTTTTCACTTTCACGAATTGGAGAAGGAAATGGCAGCCCACTCCAGTGTTCTTGCTTGGTGAATCCCAGGGACGGGAGAGCCTGGTCGGCGCCGTCTATGGGGTCGCACAGATTCAGACACGACTGAAGCGACTTAGCAGCAGCAGCAGCAGTAGCAGCTGTACTTCCTAAGGTTAAATTACCCCAACTCAACCCAGTATTTTCTATGCCATACAAAGTAACTAATCACTGGAATTGATAGCTAGTTTATTTGCTCCAGTAGACAATAAGCTTTATAAGGGCATATAAATCCTGTTTTCAATTTCATTTCCAAACTACCAACCTATCTTTTATAATACTAAAAAATAAAGAGAAAGGTAAAAAGTGTTTAGTCCGTTAGGATTGATGAGATCCATCCAGTGGAATAAAAATTAAAATATCATCACTAATATACACATATTTCCTTCTCAGAACTCATTATTTCACTGCTTGTTGTGAATAACAAAACGAAATGAGGAAACAAAATTATTTTCTTACTTCATGCATGCGTGCTTAGTTGCTTCAGTCATGTTTGACTCTGTGTGACCCCAAGGACTATAGCCCGCCAGGCTCCTCTGACCATGTGATTCTCCAGACAAGAATACTGGAGTGGGCTGCCATGCCCTTCTCTAGGGAACCTCCCTGACCCAGGGATTGAACCTGCATCTCTTACATCTCCTGCATTGGCAGGTGGGTTCTTTACCACTAGCACCACATGGGAAGCCTGTTTCATACTCCACAAACTTCAAACTATGTAATTCAACTGCCACCATCTGTAAACAGGAGGATCCCACTTAAGTCTCTCCACATATACAGCTAGACACATAGATGGTGGAGATTAAAAAAAGAAAAAAACACATTGTTTTAAAATAGCAGATAAACAGATTAATGGGATTTGGTTTGATAGAAATACAAGGGAAACAAAAGAAGATCGATTGTTGGAAATTTCACCTTAGAAATGCTGAGGCTTTAGAAAGGGATGAGAGAGAGATTTGCAAAAGATTATGTGGACATCAAATAATCTAAACTTGCAGACTGATTCAAACATTTTGGCTGCATACAGACTTATTGTTTCAACTCTGCCAAGGACTTGAAATCTCACATCAACTAAAAAGTCAGTGATTACAAGCACAAGTTGGATTAGACTGGATCTACGTGAAAAATACTAGATTGTCTCATTTTGAGTGAGTGACTTTGGGCAAGTGAATTAAAGTTTGGAAGACTTAATTTGCCAACTATATAAAGAGATTTGCCATATTTTTCTACAAAATATTCTTATTCATATTCATTATCATGAATCATAATATGAATAATAAGAAATCCATATTTGGTAAACAAGTAAGAACAGACAGAAAACTGTTAACATCATGAATCAAAACTCCAACAATATGGCATGTTACCAATAAAAATACATCCAACCAATAGTGCAGTACTGAGAGCACTGTAAAGTTTCAGAGGAAAGAATCACCATATTGCAGTACACACTGGTTAGGTTGCTTTTGCAAAAGAGTCTTGCAAGATTCATGGTCTTAGAATAAACATAAATAAAGGCAAAGGACTTTTAAGCAAATGGACAGGACTATTCAAGGAATGGTGTTGAGAATGATTCCAAATTTGTCAGTCCGCTTTGAGCTAAGTAATATGCTTATTAAATGGAAATTGTTAAAGACAAATAAGAGATAATGAGAGCTTACATGTAGAAGGGACAAGATTTTAGAGAATTTGTTTTTTACTTTATCCAAGAGAAAGAGTCAAAGTTACTGAACAAATGATCAAAGAATAGTTTTAAAGTACACATTTAGAAAAGACAAACAAATAAATTTATCACAATTTAACAATCACATTTCCATTTTTAATAAAGTAATAACATAATTTATAATAATATTTTGGTTCCACAAATGAAACTACTATGTTACCTCAAGCTTTTAATAACAAAAATTAATATCTGCCTATATTAAAATAAGACTGTCATTCTTCTTTTTTGCAGTAATTCTTATTCATCTTTTTTGTTTGTTTGTTATGGTTGTTATAACATACAAAATCTGGCCTTTATTACTACAAGGCTATAAATTCAAAATCTAGGCTATTTGTCTGTAAGGTATATAAAGTCAACATTCTGCTGAAACTGTTGAAACCAGACTGAGTTAGACTTTTTTTTTTCCAAAAATGTAGGACCTAAAATACATAATTTGAAAGAGACAGCACAAGTTGCACTTTACACTAAATAAGCAGTTTCGGTATGCTTATCATATAAATATTCTGCTAAACATATACTTGTGAGTCTGGTTAAGGTGAGGAAAAGATCTATATCAACTAAATGAATCTGCTTCTGCTGATGTACTCAAAAAGAGTTTAAATTATAAATGTTACTCCTACATAGAATTGGAATTTTTAACATAAGCTGCAATTCAAAAAATTTCATTTTAAATAGATTTTCATGATACCCTCCTTTACTATCCAGATTTTAAAGAATTTATTTGCTTGGTATTTTATGCCAACAATTAGTACTTATTACAAAGGCTCCAGTTAAACTCTTTGGTAAACAATTTATGAGTGCTTATTGTTTTCTTCATTAATCAACATTTTCACCAATATACATTATTTAATTTTCCATAGACACTACAAGTGGACTTCCCTGGTGACTCAGTGGTAAAGAATCTGCCTGGAATGCAGGAGACATGGGTTCATTTCCTGGGTTGGAAAGATCTGCTGGAGAAGGAAATAGCAATGCACTCCAGTATTCTTGCCTGGGAAATCCCAAGGACAGAGGACTCAATGGGCTACAGTCCATGGGGTCTCAAAAGAGTCTAAAACAACTTACTGACTAAACAACAGCAATGACAAAAAACTCTAAAGGTTGGATACAGATATTAACAGTAATATACATGTATATGAAGATATTAACAGATATCATAGCTATAGGTATATTATCATTTTTCTTACACTGACTTTTATGTATAGCCTCATTACAGAAGAGATAAAAGAAAACAAGTTTATAAATGAGTCCTCATTAGTGGAGCATATTTAAGGTTGGATATTTAAAAAATAGAACACCTTCACTTGAAAGTCATAACATGTTCAACCACAGACATATTTGAGGAATGAAACCGGTTTTAATCAGATTATATTGGACAATGACACTAAGATTAAGCATATCGACTTTAATCTATTTGCTGTGTTTTAATATCTGAGCATCAATTTTCTCAACTGTACAGTGAAAATAGAATTACTCTAAATAATGGAGGGGTATTTAATATCCAAGAGAAATAAATAAGGCAATTGGAATAAAAAGCTACATAATTAAAGTATGTTTTTAAATCTATAATATGTTTTGACTTCAAACAGTATTTCAAATGTAATTAGCAAAATATCTAGTAATATTTAAAATAACCTTGATACAAGTTCTAAAAGCATCTGTTCTATAAATAATATATTCTAACCAGGATAAAGTTAAAATAAGCAACTAAGAACAAAACTTCAAAACATAATTTTTACCTTTCCAATAATGCTCTTTTTTTAAATCTACTCTGCCACATTAGAAGGAAAAGACTAACATTTCATACAATGATGAAAAATATGTGACAAAGATAAATTTCCTGAACTAAAACAATAAAGCTATAAATAAAATTAGAGAAATCAGAAAAAGTATAATTATAATTATTTCTTTATCTTGTCTCAAAAAGTAAATACTGCCTAAAGTTTACAAAGCAAGTTGTGAAGGTAATTCAATATCAAGAAAATATAATGTAAAGAAAATATTACTTATTTGGCAATAAAATGTACTTATGAAAGGAAGGGAAAAAAGTATAAAGTTTTTTTTTTTAATTTTATTTTTTTACTTTACAATACTGTATTGGTTTTGCCATACATTGACATGAATCCACCACAGGTGTACATGAGTGCCCAACTCTGAACCCCCTTCCCACCACCCTCCCCATATCATATCTCTGGGTCATCCCAGTGTACCAGCCCCAAGCATCCTGTATCCTGTATCAAACCTAGACTAGCACTTCATTTCTTACATGATAGTATACATGTTTCAATGCCATTGAAACATGCAAACATTTAAAATTATAAAGTGGGAAGAAGTCATCAGAAGATGATAAAAGAAAAAGAGCAGAATTGCAAATGGGTATATACCTATATTCTATTCAAGTATTTTCCAGTACCCAAACCAAAAAAGTATTTTCTAGGACATTTTGTTTTTTAAAACACTATCTCAAATAGGGAATTCTCTGATGATCTAGTGGTTAGGACTCCACAGTCTCACTGCTAGGGGCCCAGGTTTGATCCCTGGTCAGGAAGTAAGATCCCACATCACAGTATGGCCAAAACAAACAAACAAACAAACAAACACATACACACACACACACAAAACAGAAAACAAAACAAAAACCCTCAAATAGACAGATATTCTACAGTGATAAGGAAAAGAAGTGAAAAAGACTGCAATGACCTAAAACCTTCAACTAAAAGAATATTTCAAGGAACTTTTATAAGGGAATTTCTATTAACTGAATTTATGTGCCCCCCCCCGATAAATTTAAATCTAACTCAAGGTGATGGTATTTGGAGGTGGTGCAGGTTGGAGAAGAAAATGGCAACTCACTCCAGTATTATTGCCTGGAGAATCTCATGGAAAAAGGAGACTGGTGGGCTACAGTCCATGGGGTCACAAAGAGTCAGACACAGCTGAGGTGACTTAGCATGCATGTACACTATGAAAGGCGATTAAGTTATGAAAGCAGTGTTTTGGGGAATGGAATCAGTGCCCTTGTTAAGAAGACCACACCCTTACTTCATTCTCCTCTATTTTAGGACACAGGTGCCTCTCTACGAACCAGACACTTGATCTTAAACTTCCTAGCCTTCTAGTTATTCCTAGCCCCCAGAACTGTGAAAAATAGATTTGCTTATTAAAAGTCACCCACTCTATGGTTCCTTATATAAGTCCAAATAGATTAAGAACAGGAATTCTTTCAAAACATAAAGGAATACATTATTTTTGTGTTCTTCAAATTTGTCAAGAAAATATAGTTTGAAGGGAAAATTCAAATATTTTTCTTCTGCCCCCAAAAAACACCCTGACACTAAAATCTGAAGGAAAACACACACACATATAACAGGCACTCACAAAATGCAATGATAAAAACCCTAAAAAAAATGGGTCCCTGCAACAAAAGACTGGGTAGAGTTCCACAACTCTACAGCATTCACTGCAACAAAGACAGGAAAATGTTCCTTGAGGTTTCTCCCCATCTCCTCTGAGGTTTCTCCCCATCTCCTCCATGTAATGAAATTCTTAATGTATTAGAAGGAAAAAAAATAGATATTGTTTCCTATCGGGAATTCATCATAAGCCACTTTAGATATAGGACGAAAGCAGAGTACAACCTGTTGAAATAAAGTGTGTGTGGAAGACTCATTCTGAGATGCAGTTTAAAAAAAAAAAAGTGAAAAAATGCTGATGTTGTAAGAGAAACTGAGAAACCTGTCTATGTCAGATGCAGAGCAACTGACTCCTACACACTGCTTGTGAGAATACAGAATGGTACAGCCCTTGAGAAAAAAGATTTGCTTGTTTTTTATAAACATATACTTATGCCATTAACAGAAGAATGACACCTCCCTGCCTCCCCTCAAAAAGATGCCCACTCCCTAAGCCCTGGAATATGTTACATGGAAAGGAGGAATTTAAGTGATGGATGGAATTGCTTGCTAATCAGTTGACCTTAAAGTAAGATTATTCTGGTTTATATGGTGACCCAGTATAATCACAGACTTCCTATAAGAGAGATAGAGGCAGAAGAGGAGGTCAGGGTAAGAGAAAAACTTGAAGATGTTGGTTTTGAAGGAGAAAGCCAATAGAATAAGGAAGGCAGACGGAAAAAAGAGAATTTTCCCCTAGTGCCCCAGAAAGAATGCAGCCCTGCTGACATCGTGATTTTAGCGGAGGGAACCTTATTTTGAATTCTGACCTCCAGAAATAAAAAATAATCTTTTTTTCTGCTTTACTAAATGTATAGTAATTTGTTATTAGAGCAATAGAAAACTAATTCATCACATGGCCCAGGAATCTGCACTCCTAGGTATTAAATATTTAGCCAAGATAAATAAAAGAATGTTCACACACAAAAATAAACTGTATATGATTCTTTATAGCAATGTTATGAATAATCATCAGAACTGAAAATAAACCAAAAGTTCTTCAGTCAAAGGATGGATAAAAATTTGGTGATGTATCTGTACAATGAAATATTATTCAGGTTAAAAAAAGGAACATACCAAAATCTTGACTGAATGCCAAATACATTTTAATAATTACATGAAAAGAAAAAAATATTGTATAACTCCATGTTTATAACATGCTGAAAAAGGCTAAACTACATAGGTAGGGAGTAGACCAGGAACTGTAATTAGATTAAAAAAAAGGAGGTAAAAAACTGATCAACAGGAAGAAAATAATTTTTGTGCATTTTCAAAAAAAAATAATAAACTCTTTACAATAGTAAAATGATATGCCTCCATTTTATTACTTACAAAACTTATTTTTTAAATTTGAATTATATATATAACACACCATATATGTGTCAGTTCAGTTCACTTCAGTCGCTCAGTCGTGTCCGACTCTTTGCGACCCCATGAATCGCAGCACGCCATGCCTCCCTGATATAGATGGGCTTGCCTGGTGGTTCAGACAGTAAAAAATTTACCTGCAAGTAGGAGACCCAGATTCAATCCCTGGGTGGGGAAGATCCCCTTGAGAAGGAAATGGGAACTCCAGTATTCTTGCCTGGAGATTTCCATGGACAGAGGAGCCTGGTGTCTACAGTCCAAGGGGTTGCAAAGAGTCAGTCTAACACTCACTTTATTTATTGTTTATATATAAATACACACACACACAATAAATTTAAAGTTATATCTGGTCATTGCTCTCTGTTTCTGGCTCATGGCTTCAAAACCCCTTGGAATTTCCTGATAGGTGTATCTCCTTTATGCTAATGAAGTGACTGTATGTCCCTAGATAGCTTTATTTTGGAAGTGGTCACTAGAGAGATCAACTACAGGATTAGAAGGTTGGAACTCTGGGCCCAACCAATATCTTAGGAGGGGAGGAGGTCTGATGATTGAGTTCAGTCACTTGACCACTGAATAAATCAATCATGCCTATGTAATGAGATCCCAATACAAGTTATGGACATCAGTGCTCTGTGGAGTTTCCTGGTTTTTGTCATTGATTTTCTGTGAAGATGATGTGCCCAGATTCCACGGGAGAGGGGATGGAAACTCCAAGCTCAGTACCTCCCCAGACATTGCTAAATTGCATCCATTCTACCTGGCTGTTTTTGGGTTGCATCCTTGAGAACAGCATTTTTAATGATTTCTGTGTCATTTTTTGAATATGAAGAAAATATAGGAAGCAGAAGGTCAGAGGCTTGAGGAAACCCCAAATTTGCCGCTGGCATCTGAAATGGGGGCAATATGTGAAGGATTCTGTTCTAAAGTTGTGGGATCTTCACTAATTCTGGGTAGTTAGTATCAAAAAATTGGTGGTAGTACAGTGAACATAACATGATTTTATTCATAAGTTTTAAACT
Organism: Ovis canadensis; assembly: GCF_042477335.2. NCBI lineage: Eukaryota > Metazoa > Chordata > Mammalia > Artiodactyla > Bovidae > Ovis > Ovis canadensis. The sequence continues at coordinate 35,821,905 of NC_091261.1, read as the reverse complement.
GGGATTACTAGACCTAGTGCATTCTGCAACATACCATAAAATTAAGCTTTTGAATAGTAAAATGAAAACAGATACATTAGTTGATTTTTTTTACATGTTTTAAAACTAGACCACAATTTGTGAATTTAAAGCATAATAAATGGTATTTAAAATTACTGGCAGAAAAACCCACTAATAGTCATTTTTAGACTGTGTGGATCACAATAAACTATGGAAAATTCTGAAAGAGATGGGAACACCAGACCACCTAACCTGCCTCTTGAGAAACCTGTATGCAGGTCAGGAAGCAACAGTTAGAACTGAACATGCAACAACAGACTGGTTCCAAATAGGCAAAGAAGTACGTCAAGGATATATATTGTCACCCTGCTAATTTAGCTTATATACAGAGTACATCATGAGAAACACTAGAGTGGAAGAAACACAAGCTGGAATCAAGATTGACGGGAGAAATATCAATAATCTCAGATATACAGATGACACCACCCTTATGGCAGAAAGTGAAGAGGAACTAAAAAGCCTCTTGATGAAAGTGAAAGAGGAGAGTGAACAAGTTGGCTTAAAGCTCAACATTCAGAAAACGAAGATCATGGCTTCCGGTCCCATCATTTCATGGAAAATAGATGGGGAAACAGTAGAAACAGTGTCAGATTTTATTTTGGGGGGCTCCAAAATCACTGCAGATGATAATTGCAGCCATGAAATTAAGAGACACTTAATCCTTGGAAGAAAAGTTATGACCAACCTAGATAGCATATTCAAAAGCAGGGACATTACTTTGCCGACTAAGGTCCATCTAGTCAAGGCTGTGCTTTTTCTAGTAGTCATGTATGGATGTGAGAGTTGGACTGTGAAGAAGGCTGAGCACCGAAGAATTGATGCTTTTGAACTGTGGTATTGGAGAAGACTCTTCATAGTCCCTTGGACTGCAAGGAGATCTAACCAGCTCATTCTGAAGGAGATCAACCTTGGGATTTCTTTGGAAGGAATGATGCTAAAGCTGAAACTCCAGTACTTTGGCCACCTCATGCAGAGTTGACTCATTGGAAAAGACTCTGATGCTGGGAGGGATTGGGGGCAGGAGGGGAAGGGGTCGACCGAGGATGAGATGGCTGGATGGCATCACTGACTCGATGGACATGAGTCTGAGTGAACTTCGGGAGTTGGTGATGGACAGGGAGGCCTGGTGTGCTGCGACTCATGGGTTCGCAAAGAGTTGGACACGACTGAGCGACTGAACTGAACTAAACTGAACTGACAGGAAGTTGGATCCTGAAAACAAACCTTGCAGGAAAATAAATTGTGATGGCTTAATTTTGAAAGTCAAAATAAAATTATAAATTATTAGGAGCATAAGTCTGAACTCTTTCATAATATCAGTGATGGAAATCTTCTTTCTAAAGAGGATATAAATATCAAGAGTCAGAAATTAAAGAATTAAATTTACTCCATAAAAATTTAAAATTTCTGCTTAACAAAAATTGTTATAAATGTGGGAAAATGATAAAATTAGTTTAAGATACTTTTAAAGTAGATCACAAAAAGCTGATTAATTAAAATGGAAATATTTTACTTATTAATAATAAACAAAGGATAAATAACCAAAGTATATGGACAGTTAATCACATAAAAGAAATAAAATTATCCACAGAATCCATGCTATTAGGTCCATAGTTCAAGATAACTAACTAAAACCAACCAAATAACAAAGGGAATTTCTTTTTCCTCCAAATAAGGGTAGAGGTTAAAATATTTGATAATGCTTAGCATTTGCAAATTCATAGACTAAGGTAGGATCTCTTCTTCAACTTTTTAGAGCTATGATCACCAATAGGGCAGTCATTAGACAAATGTGACTATTAAAAATTAATTAAAATTAAATAAAATTTAAAAGCCAGTTCTTCAGTCATTACTAGTCATATCTTAAACCATATGTGGATAGAGTTTATATTACCAAGCAATACAGATTCATAGGACATTTTCACTGGCATAGAGTGATCTTTTGGAAATTGCTATTTTAGAGAACAATTTAATTGTATTAAAATTAGAGGCACACACATAGAGGGCTTCCCCAGTGACTCAGCAGGTAAGGAATCCACCTGCAGTGCAGGAGACACAGGAGATGTGGTTCAAGCCCTGGGTTAGGAAGTCACACAGGCTTCCCTGGTGGCTTACAGGTAAAGAATCCTTCTGCCAATGCAGGAGACATGGATTTGATTCCTGGTCAGGAAGATCTCCTGGAGAAGGAAACCCACCCCAGTATTCTTGCCTGGGAAATGCCATGGACAGAGGAACCCACAGGGTCACAAAGAGTCAGACATGACTGACCACGCAAGCACAGCAGACACGCAAAGAACAAACAAATGTACACACAGCATCTTCACCATTGACTATTCACTATTAGTGATAATAGTGAATATTATGGTGATAATATTCACTAATAGTGAAGCAAATTCACTATTGACTATTTCTGATATAGCTACAGTCTCAAAATTACATTAAGTTCTATGAAGATGGTCTTTAATATTACTATCACAATATTATTTGTGGTAGTAAAACATAGAAAACAATTCAAAGAACATCTAAGGGAGTAATTAAATACAGTATGGCATCCCAAAACAAATAGATTATTTTTCAATTGTTAAAAAGAATGTACTTGTGATAACTGGAAAATAGTACTACATTTCTGGAGAGGGCTTTTGGTTGAGAAGACTTCTTTTATTTCATTTTGTACCTTTCTGCCCAACTGGAGTTATTTACTTTATGTGTGTGCCCCTTTCACGGAAATAAATAGATAAGAAATATAAATACATGACTCTGGAAATAAATTAACAAACAAAAACCATATCGATTCAGCCAAAGGGATTATTGAAACTGATGAAGCAAACTTTATATTAAGCCAAAAATCATGTGACTATGAATTGTAAGACAATTATTCATACCATTGATCATAAAGTATCCTTCTGCTTATTGGTAGAATGTATGTCTTGTTGGATATTGGTTTTGAGATCCCCACCAAATTTACATGTATACTTGAGAACTCAAACATTTCAGTCCTCATTGAAAACTTGAGCTAAACTTTTCATCAAACCCACTGATTACTTTAAAGATATTCTTGAAAACTACAAAACCAGAATTACAGCAGAACTACCATAGCCAGCCTCTGAGAGGTAAGTTCATGGAAGTTAGAGCCCATGATAATACCATCCTGGGCTTCCCTGGTGGCTCAGACAGAAAAGAATTCCCCTACAATGCAGGAGACCTGGGTTCCATCCCTGGGTCAGGAAGAGCCCCTAGAGAAGGGAATGGCAACCCACTCCAGTATTCTTGTCTGGAAAATTCCATGGACAGAGGAGCCTGGCAGGCTACAGTTCATGGAGTCAAAAAGAGACAAGACTCAACTGAGTGAATAACCATATAACACCACTCTAGCAGGGAAAAGGGAGAAGGATCCTATAGCAGAAACCTTGAGTACATGTCCTCAGTAAACTTTAACAATGTAATTTTCTTCCCTCAAAGATTGTTATAAATGTATATTTATAGATGGCTGGCTTGACTGGTTTTGGTTATAAAGGATTTACTTGTTTTATTTGAGCAGCTGCTTTGGTTCTTTGATCTTTAGGGTAAAAGAAGCAGGGTAATACACTGGGGACTGTTGATCAATATACCTATTACTTTATGCTGAAAGAAAGAAAATTGACAATTAGATTTGAAAAGAAACCTATTTCAGCAATACAATTTTATACATTCCCAGATTTAACTAAATTTTTCACTGCTCTTCTGTCACCCAACAACATTTTAAATCCAGAAATAATTTTATGGATATGTTTGAATCATGATATATGAGATACAATATTGAGGTAAATGTATTACTCTAAAGCTCTGCATGCCTGGTAAAGGCAATTTTATTTCATTTCATTCTGACTGTCCAAAAGTATTTTTTCAGTGAAACTGACATTTAATGTTGTAATTTTATATCTGATCAATGAAGCTTTTATTTATATCAAGGGCTTTCATGATGAGAAAATAAAAGTTACAAGTTACATCTCCTTCTCTCTTATCAGGGCATATTTTCCGGGAATGACTTTCCACATCAATTCAATTTAAAACTTTATTGGAATCAGTGAATGAGTGAGTGAATGAATGAATGAATATACAATGCCTCAGTAGAGAACTTCAGATTTCTTAGGCTGACTGCTAAGTTAAAATGTCAGAATCAACCCCTATCACTTCAACAATGCCATTCTTGCTCAATATTTCTTCTCATTATATCCATTAAAGCAACCTTAATTCTCAGTTTACTTAATCATTCCAACAGCATCACATAAGTGACATTTTTCTTAAGCCTTGAAATTTATTATTTCTTGGTCTTATGATCTTAACCAGTCATCTATATGTTCCTTCACAATCACTTTTTTTAGACTGTCTTTGTAATAACTGACATGTGAATACCTGTTGAAAAAGGTTAATTCCAAGACTGTCTTTATTACCTATGCTCCCACTCACATTCTTCTTCAAGCTGATCTTATCCACTCTTTTAACAGTAAATGTCATCATTATCCTGATAATTCACTTCACTATATATCCACTTCCAAATCCTTAAGTCCAAAATCATAGATTCAAGGTTTAGTGACTTTGCAATTATACTGAGATTTCTCACCATCATCTTTAATCATGCATCTTCAAAAATGAAAGTTTACTTTTCTTCATTCAACATTTTTCCTCCGCTATTAATACTCATTTCTTTAAATTGTACATCCATATCTTCATGTGCTCAAGACAAAAAAAAAAAAAGATATCATCATAGAAATCTATTCTTAAGATCATACACACATTTTCTTTATTCCATGCCTCTAATATGTCCATGTTTTATCATCTTTATGATACACAACCTTACACAAACACATTATCTTTTACCTAAATTTCAAGCTCTCTTTTTGGTAATGGTTTTGCTGCTATTCAGGTTTTCTTTATGGGTCCAATTACAAGCAAGGATCAATTAGCTTTTTTAACCATTATAACTCAATATTCTAAACTTAAGAGTTCGGTTCCATCACTCAGTCATGTCCGAATCTTTGGGACCCCATTAACTGCACCACACCAGGCCTCCCTGGCCATCACCAACACCCGGAGTTTACTCAAACTCATGTCCATTGTGTCGACGATGCCATCCAACCATCTCACCCTCTGTCACCCCTTTCTCCTCCTGCCTTCAAACTTTCCTTAACATTAAGGTGTTGTCAAATGAGTCAGCTCTTCGCATCAGGTGGCCAAAATATTGGAGTTTCAGCTTCAACATCAGTCTTTCCAATGAACACCCTAGATTGATTTCCTTTAGGATGGACTGGTTGGATCTCCTTGCAGTCCAAGGGACTCTCAAGAGTCTTCTCCAAAACCACAATTCAAAAGCATCAATTCTTCAGCACTCAGCTTTCTTTATAGCCAAACTCTCACATCCATACATGACTAACTAACCTTGACTAGACAGATCTTTGTTGAAAAGTAGTGTCTCTGCTTTTGAACATGCTGTCTGGGTTGGTCATAACTTTTCTTCCAAGGAGTAAGCATCTTTAATTTTTGGCTGCAATCACCATCTGCAGTGATTTTGGAGCCAAAAAATAAAAATAAAATAAAGTCAGCCACTGTTTCCCCATCTATTTCCCATGAAGTGATGGGGCCGGAGGCCATGACTGTAGTATTCTGAATGTTGAGCTTTAAGCCAAATTTTTCACTCTCCTCTTTCACTTTCATCAAGAGGTTCTTTAGTTCTTCTTCACTTTCTGCCATAAGGGTTGTGTAATCTGCATATCTGAGGTTATTGATATTTCTCCTGGCAATCTTGATTCCAGCTTGTGCTTCATCCAGCCCAGCATTCCTCATGATGTACTCTGAATATAAGTTAAATAAGCAGGGTGACAATATACAGCCTTGACGTACTCCTTTTCCTATTTGGAACCAGTCTCTTGTTCCATGTCCAGTTCTAACTGTTGCTTCCTGACCTGCATACAGGTTTCCCAAGAGGCAGGTCAGGTGGTCTGGTAGTCCCATCTCTTTCAGAATTTTCCACAGTTTATTGTGATCCTCACAGTCAAAGGCTTTGGCATAGTCCATAAAGCAGAAATAGATGTTTTCTGGAACTCTCTTGCTTTTTCGATGATCCAGCGGATGTTGGCAATTTGATCTCTGGTTGCTCTGCCTTTTCTAAAACCAGCTAATAATCTGGAAGTTCAGTTCAGTTCAGTTCAGTTCAGTCACTCAGTCGTGTCCGATTCTTTGCAACCCCATGAATCACAGCACGCCAGGCCTCCCTGTCCATCACCATCTCCTGGAGTTCACTTAGACTCACGTCCATCGATTCGGTGATGCCATCCAGCCATCTCATCCTCGGTCATCCCTTTCTCCTCCTGCCCCCAATCCCTCCCAGCATCAGAGTATTTTCCAGTGAGTCAACTCTCCGCATGAGGTGTTCAAAGTACTGGAGCTTCAGCTTTAGCATCATTCCTTCCAAAGGAATCCCAGGGTTGATCTCCTTCAGAATGGGCTGGTTGGATCCCTTGTAGTCCAAGGGACTCTCAAGAGTCCTCTCTAACACCACAGTCCAAAAGCATTAATTATTTGGTGCTCAGCCTTCTTCACAGTCCAACTCTCACATCCATACATGACCACAGGAAAAACCACAGCCTTGACTAGATGGACCTTAGTCGGCAAAGTAAATTCTCTGCTTTTGAATATACTATCTAGGTTGGTCATAACTTTTCTTCCAAGGAGTAAGCGTCTTTTAATTTGATGGCTGCAGTTACCATCTGCAGTGATTTTGGAGCCTAAAAAAATAAAGTCTGACATGTTTCCACTGCTTCTCCATCTATTTCCCATGAAGTGATGGGATCGGATGCCATGATCTTCATTTTCTGAATGTTGAGCATCAAGTCAAGTTTTTGCTCTCCTCTTTCACTTTCATCAAGAGGCTTTTTAGCTCCTCTTCACTTTCTGCCATAAGGGTGGTATCATCTGCATGTCTGAGGTTATTGATATTTCTCCCAGCAATCTTGATTCCAGCTTGTGTTTCTTCCAGTCCAGCATTTCTCATGATGTACTCTGCGTATAAGTTAAATAAGCAGGGTGACAATATACAGCCTTGATGTACTCCTTTTCCTATTTGGAACCAGTCTGTTGTTTCATGTCCAGTTCTAACTGTTGTTTCCTGACCTGCATACAGATTTCTCAAGAGGCAGGTTAGGTGGTCTGGTATTCCCATCTCTTTCAGAATTTTCCACAGTTTATTGTGATCCACACAGTCAAAGGCTTTGGCATAGTCCATAAAGAAGAAATAGATGTTTTCCTGGAACTCTCTTGCTTTTTTCATGATCCAGTGGATGTTGGCAATTTGATCTCTGGTTCCTCTGCCTTTTCTAAAACTAGCTTGAACATCAGGAAGTTCGCGGTTCACGTATTGCTGAAGCCTGGCTTGGAGAATTTTGAGCATTACTTTACTAGCATGTGAGATGAGTGCAATTCTGCGCTAGTTTGAGCATTCTTTTGCATTGCCTTTCTTTGGGATTAGAATGAAAACTGACCTTTTCTAGTCCTGTGGCTGCTGCCGAGTTTTCCAAATTTGCTGGCATATTGAGTGCAGCACTTTCACAGCATCATCTTTCAGGATTTGAAAGAGCTGAACTGGAGTTCCATCACCTCCACTAGCTTTGTTCATAGTGAAACTTTCTAAGGCCCACTTGACTTCACATTCCAGGATGTCTGGCTCTAGATTAGTGATCACGTCATCATGATTATCTGGGTCGTGAAGATCTTTTTTGTACAGTTCTTCCGTGTATTCTTGCCACCTCTTCTTAAGATCTTCTGCTTCTGTTAGGTCACAGTTCACGTATTGCTAAAGCCTGGTTTGGAGAATTTTGAGCATTACTTTAGTAGCGTATGAGATGAGTGCAATTGTGTGGTAGTTTGAGCATTCTTTGGCCAACTTGAGGGTAAGCACACTTTAAATATTTTTTATGGATGAATAAACACATCTAATTTAAACATTGCTTAAAATTCCTTTACATGAAAGTTTGTTTGAGACACAAGTGTTGTGAAAAGTGAACGTGTTATTCATTCAGTCGTATTTGAGTCTTTGCAACCCTATGATGCACTCATCTCATATGCTAGTAAACTAATGCTCAAAATTCTCCAAGCCAGGCTGGTTCCAAATAGGAAAAGGAGTACGTCAAGGCTGTATATTGTCACCCTGTTTATTTAACTTATACACAGAGTACATCATGAGAACCACTGGGCTGGAAGAAGCACAAACTGGAATCAAGATTGATGGGAGAAATATCAATAACCTCAGATATGCAGATGACACCACCCTTATGGCAGAAAGTGAAGAGGAACTAAAAAGCCTCTTGATGAAAGTGAAAAGAGGAGTGAAAAATTTGGCTTAAAGCTCAGCATTCAGAAAATGAAGATCATGGCATCTGGTCCCATCACTTCATGGGAAATAGATGGGGAAACAGTGGAAACAGTGTCAGATTTTATTTTGGGGGGACACCAAAATCACTGCAGATGGTGATTGCAGCCATGAAACTAAAAGACACTTACTCCTTGGAAGGAAAGTTATGACCAACCTAGATAGCATATTCAAAAGCAGAGAGTTTACTTTGCCAAAAAAGGTCTGTCTAGTCTAGGCTATGGTTTTTCCAGTGGTCATGTATGGATATGAGAGCTGAACTGTGAAGAAAGCTGAGCAGCAAAGAATGGATGCTTTTGAACTGTGGTGCTGGAGAAGACTCTTGAGAGTCCCTTGGACTGCAAGGAGATCCAACCAGTCCATTCTGAAGGAGATCAGTCCTGGGTGTTCTTTGGAAGGAATAATGCTAAAGCTGAAATTCCAGTACTTTGGCCACCTCATGTGAAGAGTTGACTCATTGCAAAAGACTTTGATGCTGGGAGGGATTGAAGCCAGGAGGAGAACGGGTCGACAGAGGATGTGATGGCTGGATGGCATCACTGACTCGATGGACATAAGTTTGAGTGAACTCAGGGAGTTGGTGATGGACAGGGAGGCCTGGCGTGCTGCAATTCATGGGGTCACAAAGTGTCGGACATGACTGAGTGAATGAACTGAACTGAACTGAACTGAACCCTATGAACTGTAGCTTGCCAGGCTCCTCTGTCCATAGAATTCTCCAGGCCGGAAGACTGGAGTGGGTTGCTGTTCCCTTCTCCAGGGCATCTTTCTGCCCCAGTGATTGAACCAAGGACTCCTGAATTTCACACAGCTGCTTACCATCTAAACAGAAAACATAGGACTCCAAAAGGAAAGGATTCTTCAGAAAAAAAGATATTTTTTCTTTATTTTTAAATTTAATTCCTGGCTCTGAATATGATAACTAAGGCTCTATATAGGAAGGATGGAGTGTGGATATGATACAGAATTAATAGAAGACTTAGACAGGAGTTTTATTATGGTAAAAAAGGAAAGCAGGAAAAACAGCTAAGTGAAACTTAGCTTTAAATGTGAGAAAACAAATTCTTCCCTGGTTGTCCAGTGGTTAGGAATCTGCATTTTCAATGAAGGGGGTATGGGTGACATCCCTGATGAGAGAACTAAGATCCCACATGCCTGCAGCACAGCCAAAATTTATATATATATAAGAGCACACTGTTGGCATATTTGCGTCTATTGGAAAGATTTCATCCACTGATATTTTCTGAAATTTGTATTATTTAAAATTCTATTAAAATATTGAATATATTTGACAATATATTTTCCCTTTCTCCCTTAGAGATTCTGATTTTGTAGCATCACAGTTTCTAACTCCAGACTGAAAACAGCTGATACTAAGAGCTTCTCTCTTACCATGTGCAGAAGAGACAAAAAAAGGGGGGAGAGAGAGAGGAGAGAGGAGGAAGACAGAGAGGGAAGGAGGGAGGACTTTTGAATCAAGAAGCAGGGATAACATTTCTATTAACTTTAAGACTACATTTCCTTGTACTTCTCTGGCATCCATAAACTATTCAAATCTAATTTGTATAGCTGAAATTAGTCAAAATTTCTTGCAAATTTCAGCAATAAATTTCCTGTTAGATGTAGTCCTTATTGAAACTTCCCTATATCTCAGATGGTAAGGAATCTGCCTGCAGTGCAGGAGACCCAGGTTTGATTCTTGGATCGGGAAGATCCCCTGGAGAAGGTAATGGCAACCCACTCCAGTATTCTTGCCTGGAGAATTCCACAGACAGAGGAGCCTAGTGAGCTACACTCCATAAAAGAAGGTTTTTTGTTGTTGTTGTTGTTGTTGTTTTCTGTTTCATGTACCTAAAAGAGACAGTAGAAATTATTTCAGTAAATATTAGAAATACACCATTTCTAATATACTACTTTTAGGCTTTCCAGTGCGGTGCTGGAGAAACTCTTGAGAGTCCCTTGGACTGCAAGGAGATCAAACCAGTCAGTCTTAAAGAAAATAAATCTGGAAGGACTGATGCTGAATCTCCAATACTTTGGCCACCTGATGGAAAACACCCTGATGCTGGGAACAACTAAAGGCAAGAGAAGGGGATGACAGAGGATGAGATGATTGCATAGCATCACTGACCCAATGGACACGAGCTTGAGCAAACTCCAGGAGATGGTGATGGACAAGGAAGCCTGGCGTGCTGCATTCCATGGGGTTGCAAAGAGTTGGACACGACTGAGCAACTGAACAACAACATTTAGGACAAAAATATTTTAAAAGAACTTTAAGAGAATATTTATAATTTAGAATCTTGCACCAAAATCTAATTTAGAGGGAAGTATAACCAATTTCCTCAAATTTTTATATTTATATATTTAAGCACTGTTATCGACGGAATTTTGTATTCCATTCCCCTTTATTATTTATTGAAATCCTTACCACAGTGCCTTGAAAGAAAGTGAAAGTGAAGTCACTCAGTCGTGTTCGACCCTTTGCGACTCCTTGGACTGTAGCCTACCAGGCTTCTCTGTCCATGGGATACTCCAGGCAGAGTACTGGAGTGCGTTGCCATTTCCTTCTCCAGGGGATCTTCCAGACCCAGGGATTGAACTCAGGTTTCCCACATTGTAGGCAGATGCTGTACCCTCTGAGCCACCAAGGGAAGCCCCCAATGTCTTAGAATGTGACTATATTTAGAGATAAGTCCTTTAAAGAAGTAATAAAGTGAAAATCAAGCCTTCAGGATGGGGTTTAATCCAATCTATCCATACAGAGGGCTATCTGGGATATAGTGTGTGTGCTGGATTGTGTCCGACTCTTTGGGACCTTATGGACTAGGCTTCTTTATCCATGAATTTTTCCAGGCAAGAATACTGGAGTGGACTGCTGTGCCCCACTCTAGAGGATCTTCCCGACCCAGAGACTGAACCCGTGTCTCCTGCACTGGCAGGCAGATTTTTGCCACTAGCGCCACCTGAGATGTAGCACACAGAGCGAAGGGACTATGTGAGGACACAGCAAGAAGGACAGAGGCCTCAGGAGAAACCAAACATGAAAGCATGGACCTCTATCCTGCAGAACTAGGGGGAAGTAAACTTCTTTTACATCACAAAATCTGTGACATTTTGTTATGACAGGTCTAGTTAACTAATACAAGTATTATTCAGCAAATAAAATATCAGAAATCTACATAAAACTTCATTTTCCATTTGGTGCTTAAATTTTGACTTCAGATTGCAGCAAAATGCTGGCTATGTGCAATATTTTATGATTGTTAATTATACAAAATAAAAACAAGAGAATGAAAAGTCTTATCTGTGAATGTGTATGATATAGAGGATTTATACATAGAATATATTTGCCATACATAACTCAGGGAAGAATAATTTAAGGTAGGTGATTGTTCAGATAAACTATTTTGATTTTTTTCTAATTAACCAATTCAATGGAAATAACTTTGAGCAAGCTCTGGGAGATTGTGAAGGACAGGGAAGCCTGGCGTTCTGCAGTCCATGAAGTCAAAGGGAGTCAGACACGACTGAGTGACTGAACAACAACAGGTTAAAATGAAACCATGTCTTCTTTTTGCAGCGGTATTTACCACTTGCCTCTTATTTGCTATGGTTATTGTGAAACATGAGATATAGAGGACCATATTATTGATAAAGTTAGCTGACGAGAGTCCTAAAAAGGGGAGGCTTCAGTGTTCAGGTCTCATTGGTATTTCTAGTTACAATCATCTTATTTTATCACAATATTAACTCATGCATTCATTCATTCATTTATTCTTAATTGAATATTTTTCACAGATAGCAAGAAAAAATATCATGAATAAGACATGGTCACTTATTTCAAGGGAACTCAAAGTCACCTTGAGTATGATAGGACATATGAAGGAACAATAGCAAATGAGTTTTATAGTTGCTGAGTTATTCAGAATATTCAGAATAAAGGTACTAAGGACTGAAAGGTCAATTCTGGAAGAATCGGGCAGTAGATGATGATAGTTTGACTTGAAAATTAGCTAGGACATCTAAAAATTCACTTCTTCTGTGTTTGGAACAAGACAACTTGAATCAAGAATGAATACTTAAATATAGCCCCAGAAATGGAACTAGCTATTAGTTGAATACTGACAATGGTTTGAACAGTGCAATTCAGATCTGGAAATTTTTTTCTACAGACAAATCTGTTTCAGCAGATGTTTTGGGAGGATGGGATTTGTTTCTTGATCAATGGTGGAAAACATGTACAGTTGCCACAGTCATCCTAGGATATATAAGAAAATAATCATGTCATGTAACAATGTAAAATTTTGCTAAGTCTTACAAAATTCTATGAGTTTATAAACTAATAGAAATGTTAATTTTGTAAATGAATATAGAACAGAAAGTTAGAATTAGAGGAAGACCAATGTAATTTTTAAAAAATATACTTGGCTTTCACTCTTAGGATTAAGTACAGAATATTTCAACAAATATTTTCTTAAATATTCAGAAGAGATATAGAGGCAAATATCTATGTGGTGATTTAGTGGAAAAATATAGTCAATTAATAGGAATTTTGTTATTATATATTATTTATTCTTAATGTGATAATTTCCTCTACTAAGAGAGATACAACAAGTAATACAAAATAGCACATATATTACTTCTGATAATTTGTTTTTAACTAATTTCCCACATAATCTTAGACCAGTGAAATTTTCATAAGGCTAGCCACAAGTTTTTAGTTCAATTGACATTATAAAGAATAAAATACTATTAAATGCTATTCAAGTTCTCAGGTTTTTTTTTAATTCCTCTCCTCAAAGGTGTAAAAAAAAATAAAATGCAATCCCCAGTTTCAACTCTATATACAACAAAAAATATATAATAATTACAATAAGCAGCAAAATCGAATGACTGGCACAAAATAAAGGCTAGGCTTATTAAAGTTTTACACTGAAGAAATGGAATTTGATCTACAGTTGTCTCTCACTAGCCACACTTGAACATACCCAGCTAAACACACACACACACACACACACACACACACACACACACTTTCTTCAAAGCCCCATTTTACACACAAAAACATAGAAACACATGCCAGTGCCCACAAAATAGAATCTACAACTCAGATGACTTCATAATAGCTATCAGTGAGGTTTCCAATTCATATCAGGACACACAAATGCTTATATTTTAATTGGAAGGTAACAATTCCAAGATTGATTGATGTAAAAGGGAACACTAGATTTCAGTGTACAAGCTAGATTTACGAAAGGCAGAAATTAAAATATGCTTGCTCCTTGGAAGAAAAGCTATGACAAAACTAGATAGCGTTTTAAAAGGCAGAGACATCACTTTGCCAACAAAGGCCTGTATAGTCAAAGCTATGGTTTTTCCAGTAGTCATGTATAGATGTGAGAGTTGGACCATAAGGAAAGATGAGCACCAAAGAATTGATGCTTTTGAACTGTGGTGTTGGAGAAGACTCTTGAGAGTCAGGTGGCCAGCAAGGAGATCAAATCAGTCAATCCTAAAGGAAATCAACCCTGAATATTCATTAAAAGGACTGGTGCTGGAGTTGAAGCTCCAATACTTTGGCCACCTGATGTGAAGATCTAACTCATTGAAAAAGACCCTCATGCTGGGAAAGACTGAGGGTGGGAGAAGTGGAAGACAGAGGGTGAGATTTTTGGATGGCATCATCAACTCAGTGGACATGATTTTCAGCAAACTCCAGGTGACAGTGAAGGACAGGAAAACCTGGTGTACTACAGCCATGGGGTTGCAAAGAGTCTGACATGACTGTGCTGCTGCTGCTGCTAAGTCACTTCAGTGGTGTCCGACTCTGTGCAACCCCATACATGGCAGCCCACCAGGCTCCCCCATCCCTGGGATTCTCCAGGCAAGAGCACTGGAGTGGGTTGCCATTTCCTTCTCCAGTGCATGAAAGTGAAAAGTGAAAGTGAAGTTGCTCAGTCATGTCTGACTCTTCGTGACCCCGTGGACTGCAGCCCGCCAGGCTCCTCCATCCATGGGATTTTCCAGGTTGCAATTGCCTTCTCCGATGACTGTGCTACTGAACAACAACTAAGAAGAACCAGAGATCAAATTGCCAACACAGGTTGAATCATAGAAAAAGCAAGGAATTCTAAAATAACATCTACTTCTGCTTCATTGACCTGCTAAAATTTTTGACTGTGTGGATCACAACAAACTGGAAAATTCTTAAAGAGATGAGAATACCTCATCCTGAGAGGTTTTGAGAAACCTGAGAAACCTGTATGTGGGACAAAAAGCAACAGTTAGAACTGGACATGGAACAATGGACTGGTTCAAAACTGTGAAACGAGTATGTCAAAGTTGTATATTGTCACTCTGCTTATTTAACTTATATGCAGAGCACATCATATGAAATGCTAGGCTGGATGACTCACAAGCTGGATTCGAGATTGCTGGGAGAAATAGCAACAACCTCAGATATGCAGATAATACCACTTTAATTACTGAAGTGAAGAAGAACTAAAGAGCCAGTTGATGAGGATGTAGGAGGAAAGTGAAAAAGCTGATTTAAAATCAACATTCAGGAAAAAAAAAAAAAAAGATCATAGCATCCAGTCCTATCACTTCATGGCAAATAGATGGGGGGAAAAAATGGAAACAGTGTCAGATTTCATTTTCTGGGGCTCCAGAATCACTGTAGACATTGACTGCAGCCATGAAATTAAAAGACACTTGCTCCTTGGAAGAAAAGCTATGACACACCTAGCCAGGGCATTAAAAAAGCAAAGACATCACTTTGCCAACAAAGGTCCATATAGTCAAAGCTATGTTTTTCCAACAGTCATGTACAGGTATGCGAGCTGAACCATAAAGAAGTTGGAGCACTGAAGAATTGAGGCTTTTGAACTTTGGTGTTGGAGTCCTGTAGACTGCAAGGAGATCAAACCAGTCATTCCTAAAGGAAATCAACACTGAATATTCATTATAAGGACTGGTGCTGAAGCAGTACTCTAATAATTTAGCCACTTTATGTGAAGAGCTGACTCACTGGAAAAGACCATGATGCTAGGAAAGATAGGGGGCAAGAGAAGAAGGGGGTGATAGAGGATGAGATGGTTGGATGCCATCACTGACTCAATGGACATGAGTTTGAGCAAACTCAGGGAGATAGTGAAAGATAGGGAAGCCTGGTGTGGCTACAGTTCATGGGGTTGCAAAGAGTTGGACTTGACTTAGCAGCAGACACAACTTAGTGACTGAACAGCAACAGCAACATTACAGTTTCAAATTTATCACTGCTCCTTAACTTCACCCACATTTAGTAGACTTTTTTTTTTAGTTTATTTTGTTGTATGATGGTTCTGTGTTTTAAATTTTCTCTCCAGTTGTTATCAGTGAGACCAATCATCGTTTCACATATTTAATTTCCATTTGGATTGTGCAATAGTTATTCAACTCTTTCACTTATTTTTTCACTGGGTTTCCTATGTGTTTTTCCTTATATATATATATATCATTTGGCCACCTATTACTTTGTTGATTATATTTGTAACCTATATCTTCTCTGACTTTCAATGTTAACCTTATTTTGATATTCTTTGATGGACAATGTCATAATCTCATAATATTCAATTTTTATACTTTCTGTGTCATTTTCTTGTTAGTAGGTTATATAGGATTTTGGCACAATGTTGAAAAGCAATGTTTAGAAGCAACATCCTTGCCATGTCCCTGAACTTGAAGGATAGATTCCAATTTCTCAGTGGTAAGTATACTGTTAGTGCTGTTAGATATTAGTTATTAAGTTCAGGAATTTTTTCTCTATTCCTAATTATTAGAAGTTTTATCATGAATGAATGCTTCATTTTGTCAAATATTTTTCTACATTTATTGTTATAATAATGTGATTTTCTTTTCTAGCTTCTTGATGTGATGATTATATTAACTGATTTCTGAATGTTGAACCAGCCTTTCATACATGAGATAAATCCGATTTGATCACAATATACTTATATATAAATATTTTTTAAACTTTGTTTAGCTATTTTAGCCAATATTTTGCTAAGATTTTTTGCATCTATGTTTATGAAAGCTATTGGAATGTAGTTTTATTTTAGTATTTTACTTTGTTTTGGTATTAGAGTAACACAATGTAAGGGGCTTCCCCGGTGGAACAGTGGTAAAGTATCTTCCTGTAATGCAGGAGACTTGGGTTCCATCCCCTGGAGGACAGGGCAACCCACTCCATGATTCTTGCCTGGAAAATACCATGGACAGAGAGCCTGGTGGACTATAGTCCAGAGAGTCCCAAAGAGTCAGACACAACTGATCTACTGAATACACGCAATGCAATAAAATCTACCCTCTGGTGGATTTAAGCACTGAACTTTTCTAGGTTTAGTGCTTTTTATTTTGAAGTGTTACTAATGATTGATTCAACTTCTTTAATAGATATAGGCTTATTCAGATTGCATATTTGTTCTTGTGCTTTCTGGATAGGATTTCTTCTCTTGTCCATTTGTTTTCCGTAATATCTAATTTACCCTTTAGAGCTCACAGCATACGAATCATAGTTCATTTTTTTAATGCTGACTCAATGAACATTTTAAAATTCCTGGTTCAGTAATATCAAAATTCCTGCATTACCTGGGTCTGGTATCCATCCTTGCTCTATTTCTTCATATTTTGCTTTTTTTTCCCTATAGTATGTCTTGCAATCTTTTATTAATAGTTTCATATGATCTACAGAAACTACTATGAATAAGCTTTTTGGAATTTGGTGTTAAGAAGAGACATGTTTAGTTCTACCATTAGGTCTCAGTCTTCTAGTGAGCCTGTGCCTCTGGACTGTGAATGTCACACATATATTTCTCTTTTACCTCCTTCTCCTTCTAGGTGGGGAGATGGCTAACATGGCTGAATTTAGATATTTTCCTTCTTTTACACCTAAAATCTAGATGGGACTGGAGTTCCTCCAGGGAAGTGAGTTCTGATAAAATACTTTTGAAGGCCTGCCTTGGCTTCACTGGTGGCTCAGTGGTAAAGGATCTACCTCCAATGCAAGAAATCTGGGTTTGATCCCTGGATCAGGAAGATCGCTGGAGAAGAGAATGGTACCCACTCCAGTATTCTTGCTCAGAGACTCCCATGGACAGAGAAGCCTAGTGGGCTACAGTCCAAGCAGCTCGAAAGAGTTGGACACAACTGAGTGACTTTCACTTTCACTTCGCTTGCTATGAACAGAAGGTTAGTTATTTCAAAATGGCTGCTCTTCCCTATCCCCTACTGGAATCAAGAGAGGACTTTTCTTCAGTCTTCATAGCAAGAGTCTCGTAGGGCTCCTGAGTGTATTAGTAAAAGTCATAAAGGTGTGGAGATCCACTAAGACTGACCTCTTCTGAAATGATTAATTCTTGAACTTGTTCACATTGAGCCTCCAGAAATTCATCAATTACAGTTAAGGTATTCTTACTTTGTTACTGGATCTTTCAGAGGTTTTAGTTCTTGGATTTCTGCTCAGGTAAATTAAGAGTTTCTGTACTCACCTGGCGGTATCTCTAACTTTGCAATTAGCTGTTTGCCCTGTGACCTGATTTGTTTCTAAAAAGAGTTGCTGCTTTTTCAGTTTGTTAAGGTCTTTACTTGTTATTAGGATGAAGTGATGACTTCCAAGTTTCTTACCAAAAGTCTCCGTTTCTCTTATTTTTGCTTGTTGCTTTAATTGACTGCTCCAACATCTGGCAGCTCAGCTCACTCTCTCCAACTCAGCTGGGTTTCTGACAAATTGGTGCTGTGAGCAGGGTAGCTGATTAAACACAGTGCCATTCGGAAAGAGCTAAAGTCTGAACATCCCTTTGGGATATCACCTTTGGGAGTTGTTAGCAAACTCCATGGAACATGCTAGAGGGGCGCTAGCAAATCATTTGCAAGAATCTGAGCGTTCCAGGGACACTTAATGAATAGGTCTTGAGAAGTGCTAGGAGAGTCTATGGGACACTCCACCAGCCACACCAATGGGTCTTGGGGATATTAGCAGAAGCCATGGGGCATTCTTTGAGGATGCCAGAGGATTGTTTTCATAAGCTTTTCAGTTCTAAGAGTGACCATTGGTCTTCCTCATTAGCCTCTGACTCGCCAGTTGAGTTTGTCCAGGTAGTTCCCATTAGAGATCCTACCTAACGGTTTAGCAAAAACAAGTGAAGTGGTTTCCTAACCACCGCTTGGTGCTCTCCAGCAGTGGGGTCAGAGACAGGCAGAGGGGATCCTACAAGCTGAAACACTCTAAACAGCAGCTGTTGCTGAAGCTGATAAATACCTTGCCGCATAGCAAAGTGTTGAAATATCAGGAGGAAAACAAGAAAGAATGAAGAGCTTTTCTGGTTTACTTTGCTTAGCATCCTGAAGACCTTAGAGATTTAGTTAGATCTCCTCTGGAAATCTGTCTAACCAGTCTTCCCTAAAACTATCCAGTGGGAGTTCCAGCTAAGAAACAGCTGTGCACCCCACAGGGTTGTTCCACTCTGTTATCTAGTCCCTCCTCTGCCTCCCCCAAAACCTATAGCCAAATCCAGTCAGATGATCTTAAATCTGACATGGGTTCTGTTTCCTCATCAGAGGAGTACCAAAGGCCCTTTGCCAAGGTCAGAGTTCAGTGGAAAACTAATGAAAAGAAAATTGCACTTCTGGGGCCTCTTAGATACCAGTCCATGGCTGACTGATTTCCCTGGCACCAAGATGAGGGAAAACCAGGTAATACTCTCTGAATCTGAGGCCACTCTACTGGAACCTTTACGAAGACTCAGTATGGGTGGGCTCTTCTAATTCTCAGGGCCCCTGCAGCTAAATATGTGAGTGGATATATTCTATGTATTATCTACGTACACACACACTAGCCTCTGCCCTGATGTAAATGCTGCAGTCAGGACCATTATAAAGCGGCGTATGAAAGACTGTGAACTTATTTGACTCACTCAGTATAGTCAATAGCCTGCCTTTTATTGGACTAGTGGCAAACATTTGACAGATATATAAAAGAAGCTCTCCTTGCCCCTCTCCATGCAGATGAGAAATTTGAGTAAAAATTAGTTCTTCTCCTTGTAAGATTTTTGTTCTCCATACACACACTCACCAGTGAGACCCCCATGATGACAAGGAAAAATATAACCAGTGAGCAGATCATGCTCACCAAGTAAATGCAGGGACTGACATGTTCACCCCAGAACAAACAGATATGCAAAGAGCTGAATACGGGAGAAGACAGTCCATGGAAATTCAGACACCATCCTAGACTGGGCTGCACACATGGGCTGCCACAGTCATTAGAAGCAGCATGGAATAGCTATCCTGGCTGCCAGATCCTGGCCAAGCCAGACATACTGCCCAGGGATAGATGCCATGTAGATCACAATGAGCCTCCTGTTCTGGCCAAAAGGCTTCACTTGGTCCTGACCACAGTTGAAACCTTCTTTGTGTTTGTCTTAGGCATTCCCAACCATTCCACTGACTCTGGCCATAGTGTTCAAACCCTACAGGATCACTTTTGTTTCCTGCTGGGGTTTCCTAAGTCTACTGTGTTAGTCACTCAGTCGTGTCTGACTCTTTGGAACCCATGGGCTGTAGCTTGCCAGGCTCCTCTGTCCATGAAATTCTCCAGGCAAGAATATTATTGCATCAGGAAAAGAAAAAAAAAGCCCAGACTTCAGTCACTGGATATACCATGGATTCTCCATGATGCACATCACCCCCAAGTCATAAAGATGACTTCAAGTTTTAATGTTCTTTGATCAAAGGACAAAAACAATGGGAGAGATCATTTCTGAGATTAGGTTGCACAAAACTTTCCATTTTGCTCTCCCTCTCTTGCCTTCTCCTGCTTGACCACTTTTAATTTACCTTGATTCATGGACCTAATATTCCAGGTTCCTATGGAATATTGTTCTTAACAGCATCAGACTTTACTTCCATCACCAGTCACTTCCACAACTGGGTGTTGTTTTTGCTTTGACTCTGTCTCTTCATTCTTCCTGGAGTTATTTCTCCATTGATCTCTAACAGCATATTGGCCACCTACTGACCTGGGGAATTCACCTCTTAGTGTTCTATCTTTTTGCTTTTTCATACTGTTCATGGGGTTCTCAAGACAAGAATACTGAAGTGGTTTGCCATTCCCTTCTTCAGTGGACCACATTTTGTCAGAACTCTCCACCATGACCCATCTGTCTTGGGTGGCCCTAAAGGGCTCATAGTTTCATTGAGTTACACAAGGCTGTGGTCCATGCGATCAGTTTGATTAGTTTTCTATGATTGTGGATTTCATTCTGTCTGCCCTTTGATGAATAAGGGTAAGAGGCTTATGGAAGCTTTCTGATGAGATAGACTGACTGAGGGGAAAACTGAGTCTTGTTCTGATAGGCGGGGCAGTGCTCAGTTCAGTTCAGTTCAGTTGCTCAGTCGTGTCTGACTCTTTGGAATTCCCCATGAATTCCAGCATACTAGACCTCCCTGTCCATCACCAACTCCCGGAGTTTACTCAAACTCATGTCCATCGACTCAGTGATGCCATCCAGCCATCTCATCCTCTGTCATTTCCTTCTCCTCCTGCCCCCAATCCCTCCCAGCATCCAGGTCTTTTCCAATGAGTTAACTCTTCACATCAGGCAGCCAAAGTATGGGAGTTTCAGCTTCAGCATCAGTCCTTCCAATGAACACCCAGGACTGATCTCCTTTAGGATGGACTGGTTGGATCTCCTTGAGTCTTATTCTGATGGGTGGGGCCATGCTCAGTAAATCTTTAATCCAATTTTCTGTTGATGGGTGGGGCTGTGTTCCCTCCCTGTTGTTTGAACTGAGGCCAAACCGTGGTGGAGGTAATGAAGATAATGGGGACCTCCTTCAAAAGGTCCCATTCAAGCACTGCCATACTCAGTGCCCACAAACTTGCAACAGGCCACCACCAATGGATGCCTCTGCTGAAGGCTCCTGGACACTCCTGGGCAAGTCTGGGTAGGTCTCTTGTGGGGCCACTGCTTCTTCCTTCTGGGTCCTGGTGAGCACAAAGTTTTGTTTGCGCCCTCCAAGAGTCTGTTTACCCAGTCCTCTGTAAGTTCTGGCGGCTTTATGTTGGGGTTAACGGCGACCTCTTCCAAGAGGGCTTATGCCACACTCAGGTCTGCTGCACCCAAAGCCCTTTCCCCTGTGGCAGGTCACTGCTGACCCATACCTCCACTCAAAGGCAGGTCTGGCTCAGTCTCTGTGGGTTCTCCTGGTGTGTACATGTTTTGTTTGAGCCCTCTGAAGGATCTCTGGTGGGTACGGGGTTTGATTCTAAATGCAATTTCACTACTTCTACCATCCTGTTGGGGCTTATCCTTTGCACTTGGGCATGAGACATCTTTTTTTTTTTTTTTTTTTTTTTTTTAGTGGGGTCCAGCATTCTTGTGTTGACATTTGTTCAGCAGAGAGTTGTAATTTTGGAGTTCTCCCTGGAGAAGATGAGCACACATCCTTCTACTCTGCCATCTTGGATATCTTGCTGGAATGGGTGAATTTAACTCAGATGACCATTATATCTACCACTGTGGGCAAGAATCCCTTAGAAGAAATGGAGTAGCCCTCATGGTCAACAAAAGAGTCTGAAATGCAGTACTTGGAGGCAGTCTCAAAAATGACAGAATGATCTTTGTTCATTTCCAACACAAACCATTCAACATCACAGTAATCCAAGTTTACGCCCCAACCAGTAATGCTGAAGAAGCTGAAGTTGAATGGTTTTATGAAGACCTACAAGAATGGCACCCCACTCCAGTACTTTTGCCTGGAAAATCCCATGGACAGAGGAGCCTGGAAGGCTGAAGTCCTTGGGGTTGCTAAGAGTCGGACACAACTGAGCGACTTGACTTCCACTTTTCACTTTCATGCACTGGAGAAGGAAATGGCAATGCACTCCAGTGTTCTTGCCTGGAGAATCCCAGGGACAGCAGAGCCTGTCATCTATGGAGTCGCACAGAGTCGGACATGACTGAAGTGACTTAGCAGCAACAAGACCTTCTAGAACTAACCCCCCAAAAAAGAAGTTCTTTTCATTATAGGGGACTGGAATGCAAAAGTAGGAAATCAAGAAATACCTGGAGTAACAGGAAAATTTGGCCTTGGAATACAAAATGAAGCAGGAAAAGGCCAATAGAGTTCTGCCAAGAGAATGTACTGGTCATAGCAAATACCCTCTTCCAACAACACAAGAGAGGACTCTACACATGGACATCACCAGATGGTCAATACAGAAATCAGATTGATTATATTCTTTGCATCCAAAGATGGAGAAGCTCTATACAGTCAGTAAAAAACAAGACTAGGAGCTAACTGTGGATTGAGTCATGAACTCCTTATTGCCAAATTAAGACTTAAACTGAAGAAAGTAGGGAAAACCACTTCAGGTACACCCTAAATCAAATTCCTTACAATGATACAGTAGAAGTGACAAACAGATTCAAGGGAAAAGATCTGGTAGAGTGCCTGAGGAACCATCGACAGAGGTCTGTAACATTGTCCAGGAGGCAGTGATCAAGACCATATCCAAGAAAAATAAATGCAAAAAAGCAAAATGGTTGTATGAGGAGGTGTTACAAACAGCTGAGAAAAGAAAAGAAGTGAAAAGCAAAGGAGAAAAGGAAAGATAAACCCATTTGAATACAGAGTTCCAAAGAAAGCAAAGAGAGATAAGAAAGCCTTCCTCAGTGATCAATGAAAAGAACTAGAGGAAAACAATAGAATGGGAAAGACTAGAGATCTCTTCAAGAAAATTAGAGATACCAAGGGAACATTTCATGCAAACACGGGCACAACAAAGGACAGAAATGGTATGGACCTAATGGAAGCAGAAGATATTAAGAAGAGATGGCAACAATACAATACACTGAAGAATTATATAAAAATATTTTCATGACCTAGATAACCATGATGGTGTGCTTACTCACCTAGAGCCAGACATCCTGAAATGTGAAGTCAAGTGGGCCTTAGCAAGTATCACTATGAACAAAGCTAGTGGAGGCAAGGGAATTCCAGTTGAGCTATTTCAAATCCTAAAAGATGATGCTGTGAAAGTGCTGCACTCAGTCAATTTTCCAACAAATTTGGAAAACTCAGCAGTGGCCATGGGACTGGAAATGGTCATCTTTCATTCCAATCCCAAAGAAAGGCACTGCCAAAAAAATGTTCAAACTACTGCACAATTGCACTCATCTCACATGCTAGCAAAGCGATGGTCAAAATTCTCCAAGCCAGGCTTCAACAAAACGTGAACCCATGAACTTCCAGATATACAAGCTGGATTTAGAAAAAGCAGAGGAACCAGAGATCAAATTGCTGACATCCGCTGGATCATCAAAAAAGCAAGAGAGTTCCAGAAAAACATCTACTTCTGCTTTATTGACTATGCCAAAGCCTTTGACTGTGTGGATCATAATAAACTGTGGAGAATTCTTAAAGTTGTGGGAATCCCAGACCATCTGACCTGCCTCCTAAGAAATCTGTATGCAGGTAAGGAGGAAAAATTAGAAATGTACATGGAACAACAAATCGGGAAAGGTTGCTTCCAAGTACATCAAGTACTGTATATTGTCACCCTGCTTATTTAACTTATATTCAGAGTACATCATGTGAAATTCTGAGCTGGATGAAGAATAAGCTGGAATCAAGATTTCCAGGAACAATATCAATAACCTCAGATATGCAGATGATACCACCCTTATGGCAGAAAGTGAAGAAGAACTAAAGAGCCTCTTGATGACAACTGAAGAGGAAAATGAAAAAGTTGGCTTATAACTCAGCATTCAGAAAACTAAGATCGTGGCATCTGGTTCTGTCACTTCATGGCAAATAGATAGGGAAACAATGGAAACAGAGAGAGACTATTTTGGGGGGTTCCA
Organism: Ovis canadensis; assembly: GCF_042477335.2. NCBI lineage: Eukaryota > Metazoa > Chordata > Mammalia > Artiodactyla > Bovidae > Ovis > Ovis canadensis. The sequence continues at coordinate 35,797,536 of NC_091261.1, read as the reverse complement.
AAGTCACTGCAGATGGTGATGGCAGCCATGAAATTGAAAGACGTTTGCTCCTTGGAAGAAAAGTTATGACCAACCTAGACAGCATATTAAAAAGCAGAGACATTAATTTGCCTACAAAAGTCCATCTAGTCAAAGCTACGGTTTTTCTAGTAGTCATGTATGGATGTCAGAGTTGGACCAAACTCCAGAAAAATAAACGACCCAATCAAAAAATGGGCCAAAGAACTAAATAGACATTTCTCCAAAGAAGACATACGGATGGCTAACAAACACAAGAAAAGATGCTCAACATCACTCATTATTAGAGAAATGCAAATCAAAACCACAATGAGGTACCACTTCACACCAGTCAGAATGGCTGCGATCCAAAAATCTGCAAGCAATAAATGCTGGAGAGGGTGTGGAGAAAAGGGAACCCTCCTACACTGTTGGTGGGAATGCAAACTAGTACAGCCACTATGGAGAACAGTGTGGAGATTCCTTAAAAAATTGCAAATAGAACTACCTTATGACCCAGCAATCCCACTTCTGGGCATACACACCGAGGAAACCAGAATAGAAAGAGACACATGTACCCCAATGTTCATCGCAGCACTGTTTATAATAGCCAGGACATGGAAACAACCTAGATGTCCATCAGCAGATGAATGGATAAGAAAGCAGTGGTACATATACACAATGGAGTATTACTCAGCCGTTAAAAAGAATTCATTTGAATCAGTTCTGATGAGATGGATGAAACTGGAGCCGATTATACAGAGTGAAGTAAGCCAGAAAGAAAAACACCAATACAGTATACTAACACATATATATGGAATTTAGGAAGATGGCAATGACGACCCTGTATGCAAGACAGGGAAAGAGACACAGATGTGTATAACGGACTTTTGGACTCAGAGGGAGAGGGAGAGGGTGGGATGATTTGGGAGAATGACATTCTAACATGTATACTATCATTTGAATGGAATCGCCAGTCTATGTCTGACGCAGGATGCAGCATGCTTGGGGCTGGTGCATGGGGATGACCCAGAAAGATGTTATGGGGAGGGAGGTGGGAGGGGGGTTCATGTTTGGGAATGCATGTAAGAATTAAAGATTTTAAAATTTAAAAAATAAATAAATAAATAAATAAAAATTAAAAAAAAAAAAAAAGAAAGCTGAGCACTGAAGAATTGATGCTTTTGAACTGTGGTGTTGGAGAAGACTCTTGAGAGTCCCTTGGACTGCAAGGAGATCCAACCAGTCAATCCTAAAAGAAATCAGACTTGAATATTCATTGGAAGGACTGATGCTGAAGCTGAAACTCCAATACTCTGGCCACCTGATGGAAAGAAATGACTCATTTGAAAAGACCCTGATGCTGGGAAAGACTGAAGCTGGGAGGAGAAGGGGACAACGGAAGATGAAATGGTTGGATGGCATCACTGACTGGATGGACGTGAGTTTTCAGTAAGCTCCGGGAGTTGGTGATGGACAGGGAAGCCTGGCGAATTGCAGTCCTTGGGGTCACAAAGAGCCTGACATGACTGAGCGACTGAACTGAACTCCCTCTCTTGCCCTCTTGCTCAGTTGCTCTGTGGAAAGCAAGCTGCCATATGTGAGGCACGCTATTCAGAAAGGCTAATTTTGCAAAGGATTGAAGGAGTTAATCAACAGTCAATGAACAACTGAGGATCAGTCCAACAGACACTGAGAAACTGAATCTTCCCAACAACCACATGAGTGAATTTGTTAGAGGATTATCCTCGAGTCAAGATCAGATGTGGCTTCCCAGATGGGATTAGTGGTAAAGAACCTGCCTGCAAATGCAGGGGATATAAGAGATGCAGGTTCAATACCTGGGTTGGGAAGATCCCCTAGAGAAGGAGCTGGAAACCCATCCAATATCTTGCCTGGAGAATCCCTTGGATAGAGCAGCCTGAAGGGCTACAGTCCATAGGGTCTCAGAGTCAGACACAACTAAAGTGACTTAGCCCATCTGCACGAAAGCCTCAGATAAAACCTTGTGCAAAAGTCACCCAACTAAACTGCACCCACTTTTCTAAGTCTCAGAAACTATAAGATAATACTGTTTGTTTTAGGTAGCTAAGGTTGGGGGTACTTCACTACATAGCAATAGGTAAAAAAATACAATCATAAAAGTACAAGTAAGAAAATTTCAGGAAATCACAAATGTGCTAAATATAATAGCACATAGATGCAATAGCCCTAAATATAATAGTGAATGATAATGTGTAGAAAAGATACTGCAGCATAATCCCAGTAATTTGTTTTACATTAGAAAACTGAACAATGTAATTTACTATAGAAAATAAATTTTTAAAAAATGATCACTATGACATATTCAGAAGTGTCTAATAAAATTCAACAGCTGCTGCAGATAACACAATAAACTGCTAATAAATACTGTTAAATTAACAGAGGCATTCACAAAAATCTTACAGCAGGGATTAAATTGAATGGTGAGAGTACTTAAGAATTTCAAAGCATTTATCTTGATATCAGAAACAAAATAGGAAGGCCTTCCTGGTGAAGGAAGAATCCACCAGCAAATGCTGGAACACCGGTTTGATCCCTGATCCAGGAAGATCCTACATTTCACAGAGCAATTAATCCTGTGGGCCACAACTATTGAGTCTGTTCTCTGGAGCCTGGGAGCCACAGCTACTGAGCACACTAGCCGAAACTCCTGAAACCCGCTTACCCTGGAGCCTATGCTCAGCAACAAGAGAAGCCACCACAGGGGGAAGCCTGTGTGCCACAGCTAGAGAGTAGCCCTGTTCTCTGCAACTAGAGAAAAAGCCTGCACAGCAATAAAGACCCAGCACAGCCAAAAATAAGTAAATAAAAATATATACAAAAAAGAAAAGGAAAACATATAGGTCAATTAGTTAGTCAACATTTTACTAGAGGATTTAGCCGACAAAGTAAATAAAATTAAAGGTAATAAAACTAGTAAATGATTGTAAAGGGGAAATAAAAGGGTGATTATTTTCCAATTGCAAAAGAAAATATTGTTTTACTTTAAAAATATTACCAGTTAGTGAAAAGCTTGAACTCACAGAATGCTGAAATATGCAAAACACACAATTAGCAAAAAGTATGGATCATATAGAAATTCCAGTCAATCATAAAAAGGAAAATATATATATATTATATATATATTATATTATATATATATAAATAGGCACTTTGCAAAGGAAGACACACAAATGGCACAATGTACAATACCACTTACTTCACTGTTTTTCATGAAATTGTAAATTTAATTCAGAATAATATATCATTTAACACTAACCAGATTTACAAAAATTAAAAGTCAAACAATATTTTGGGTTGTAGGTGATGTGAAGTAATGAGAACGCCAAACTGTGATAGTATGAACTAGAAAAACTAATTTTAACAAATTATATTACTATTAAAGTTGATGAATCAAGACAGCAATTCCATTCCATAGCACTAGGAAACAAACACTAGAATATTCCTCAAAGCATTCTTCTTCATATCAAAGTACAGGAATCAGCCTATATGAGTCCTAACACTAGAATGACTAAAATCATTACATGCACACAGTGGAATAGTCTACCCTAATCAAAAGGAATTCTGTGAGATACATCCACTTGGATGTATATCCAAATCACATAATTGAATACAGATAAATTCCTCCAGTAAAGTATATTTACATAAATGTCAAAATAGGGAAAATTAAGTAGTATATACAAATGGACACAATAGATAAGAAATTATTAGTTAACACAAGAGAATAACACAAATTTCAGGGGTTAAGAAAAAAGTCTGCATTGAGGGGCACACTTGGAGCTTTTAAAATACAGATAATATTTTGTCTGTTAGTCTCATAATCTATAGGGTATACATGTTATTATTATTCTTTAAACTATATGCATATATTTTAGCATATATATTTCCCAATAAAAACTTAACCAACTTTAAAATGAGTTTTTAACTTTATGAAGTCTTAAAAGTATTTACCTCACTTTTATTCAGGCTCCAGAAAAGTATTTTCCAGCAAAAGCACCTACTTCCTAATCATTGCTTTCAAAATGAGTAACATCTTCACCATCTCTGGAAAAAAAAAAAAAAAGGCACCCCAAACTGAGATTTTATTGAAGGCATTCTTCACCTTATGAGATATGTCACATATTATCACTTAAACTATTTTTGAAGTTTTTCTGTGAACTCATTACTTCAAAGAAGATCATTCTCTATTCTTTACAGGATTCAGAGGGATCTAGATTTATGCTTTGTTGAAAAGGAAGATACAGGTATTCACATCATGTTAATATCACAAATGCAAGAAATACAGATTCAGAAAGAGAAGAAAAATGCAATTTCTCCAGGTTTTCAACTTACCTTTCTGAAAGCTGTGATAAAATGTCTGCTACCAGCTAAAATGTGTATGTGTACATAAAGTTGAGCTCTAGAAATTGCTCCAGTGCAATCAAAATGCTAAGGCAGGACTTATGGAAACAATTATTGTAATTATTTAATAAAATTTAAAAACTGACTAAAATAGGTTGCCTAAATTATTAGTAAAAGAGACTACATAAAAACAAGAACACAAGGAATTTTAAATGAGTTTAAATGAGCTTATTGCAAGATGTTCACTCAAAGCAATGTTTAAAATTATTTCTCTCACTTATTCAGCTGAAAATCAGTATTTTGAGATTAGTTATATACAGTTAGAGAGGGCTTCAAATATATACATCAACTATCTTTTTTTAAATCATTCTTCGTGTGGGTGGCATTTATTCAAATATCAAAATTCTATGCAAAATCATAGGTAAATTAAGAAAAGTGGTATGCTAATATGCTTCTGAGTGATACGTAGCTTCTGAATGATACAGAGCAGTTTATTGTTTTGCTAAATTACTTAAGGTATTTGATTCCATTCCAATGCTTTTACAAATTTTAATATAAAGTCCATAAGAAAAAGAAATGTACATCCACATCAAGATTAAGAAAAGTATTTGCATCTCTTCTAAGAAACTAACAATATTTATTATTTTTAAGTGCCTTATCCAGATCTTTACACAGCATGGCTAATTACAAATGTTTTAATCTGACTGCTTTCAATTGTTTGGAGCATTTTGTTAAAAGAGATTCATCATTTTAATTCCATAAAATATCATTTTGTTCTTGCTATTCTTTATTCATATGGTTAAAAAGAAAAAACAAAAGCAGTCAACTGATACATACATAATCAAGAGTACAAATGAACATGTTCTAATGTTTTGGTGTTCCTCAAAACAACTTAAAAAATGTATGAATAATAAGTGGTACCTGAAAATGCACAAAACCATTGTGGGAATGGACTAAAAGATTATAAGATGAAATGTACATAACAAGAATCAATTCTTTTATTGCCAAACAGCTAAAGAAGTTTATAACATTTTCTTTATATATATATAAAAAATGTAAGGCTGAGGTCTGAAGTTGAACATTAATTCTATCCAAAATTCTTAGCTATTTATTTACATAAAAATATGAGGAAATGGCAGACATATTTATTACCATAAACTCAATGTTAGAGTGGAAAATGATACTACCAGTGATGAAATATTCCTAATATACTCATATAAAATTGCCACATATTAAATAACAGATATTTTGTCTCTGAAAATTACAAAACACAGTTAAAGGAAATTTTTTTGAATTTTTAATCACTAATAAAATTTTAAATAGGTTATCTAATTTTCAAAACACTGGAAAAGATAAGAGTAAAGCATATTATGGAGAAGGCAATGGCACCCCACTCCAGTACTCTTGCCTGGAAAATCCCATGAATGGAGGAGCCTGGTGGGCTGCAGTCCATGGGGTCGCTAAGAGTCGGGCACGACTAAGTGACTTCACTTTCACTTTTCACTTTCATGCATTGGAGAAGGAAATGGCAACCCACTCCAGTGTTCTTGCCTGGAGAATCCCAGGGACAGAGGAGCCTAGCGGGCTGCCATCTATGGGGTCGCACAGATTCAGACACAACTGAAGCGAATTAGCAGCAGCAGCAGCAGCAGCAGCAAAGCATATTATAATCCTCACATCAAAGAGTAAAAAGATAAAATGCGTAAAAAGCAAAATTTTAAATATATTTCACTATGTCACTTTAGGACTTTAGGTGAGTCACTTTAGGACTCACTATGAGTTATATTAATGATTATAGTTTAGTTAATCACCCATTTAAAATATTTGCTTAGGAAATTAAGATATCTACAGACAGAACAATTTAAACAAATAAATTGTTAAAAAATAAATGGAAAAGATCAGCAACATATCAAAAATTGTTAAATTCACTACTAATTAAAGAAATGTAAATTATAGTAGCAAGGAGACACTAGTTTCAACTGTCATGTTGGAAAATATTTAAATTGTGTCTAATTATTTGATGTGATGTTTCCTACTTATTACTCTACAGGTAACATTTTCTGTACAGAAAATAACTGTAACCTGTACAAAGAGCAGAGATGTATTCAAGGGTACAAAGAATAAAGATTTAAGCCATTTAGATCACACAATTTGTAGGTGGTAGAATTTGTGTGCTTTTCATTATCTTATTTGCATCCTTTTGATCATTTTCAGGTTTTGTAAAATAAATGTGTTTCTTTTGAATCAAACTAGCTTATTTTATTTTATTTTTTCTTTTTTTAAAATTTTTTATTTTTACTTTATTTTACTTTACAATACTGTATTGGTTTTGCCATACATTGACATGAATCCACCACGGGTGTACATGCGTTCCCAAAAATGAACCCCCCTCCCACCTCCCTCCCCATAACATCTCTCTGGGTCATCCCCGTGCACCAGCCCTAAGCATCCTGTATCCTCCATCAGACATAGACTGGCGATTCGTTTCTTACATGATAGTATACATGTTTCAATGCCATTCTCCCAAAGCATCCCACCCTCTCCTTCTTCCTCTGATTCCAAAAGTCCGCTCTACGTATCTGTGTCTCTTTTGCTGTCTTGCATACAGGGTCATCATTGCCATCTTTCTAAATTCCATATATATGTATTAGTATACTGTATTGGTGTTTTTCTTTCTGGCTTACTTCACTCTGTATAATTGGCTCCAGTTTCATCCATCTCATTAGAACTGATTCAAATGTATTATTTTTAATGGCTGAGTAATACTCCATTGTGTATATGTACCACAACTTTAAGCTAGCTTATTTTAATTATTATAAAAATATGGAGAAAATAACACCTTGAGATGATTATAGTTTTCTAAGAAGCAGATGGCATGGCTAAAAGTAATTTACCTTTAGAACTTCATAACTAGCAAATTTCAGTCTATTATACAGAAGTGCATTTTATTTTTAATCTGTGATTCTCTAGATATACAGAAGAAAAAATTACCTTTATTTTTAAAAACATTAAACAGTATATTGTATTGATTCAATTTTACTATGGTTCCAATTCTAAAGCTTCCATTCTTCTAAAGATTTTTTTTGATTTGGACCATTTAAAAGTTTTCATTGAATTTATTATAATATTGCTTTATAAGAATTGAATCGCCAGTCCATGTCTGATGTAGGGTGCAGCATGCTTGGGGCTGGTGCATGGGGATGACCCAGAGAGATGTTGTGGGGAGGGAGGTGGGAGGGGGGGTCATGTTTGGGAACGCATGTAAGAATTAAAGATTTTAAAATTTAAAAAATAAAAAAAAAAGTTTTCATTGAATTTATTATAATATTGCTTGTGTTTTACATTTTGAGTTATTTGGCCACAAGGCTTATGGGGTCCTAGCCCCCGACCAGAGGTTGAATCCACATACCCCAACTCCCTTACTCTGCCCCCTGCCCCCCATGAAGTCCCAGCCACTGGACTGTCAGGGAAGTCCAAAACACTTCTACTTTGGATGTCTGTTATATGTCCCCTGTCTGTCCTACCGTTTTGAAAAATAACCTGACAACCTCCTTTCTTCTTTAGAATATTATATCATGCTGAAAGCATTACACAAAATAAAATATCATAAATGAACTAAAAAACTATCAATAAATTCAGAACTTAGTAAACAAAAGCTTTAAATTGCAGGCAAATTGAATTCAAAACAAGTGATCTTAAAGGCAAAATAGTGTTTATATAATTAAAACACAGGAGTTTTGGCTGGTTTTACATACAGCAGGGTCCTGCTTAGTTGACGTCACCCACTAACCCACCTATTCCTCTCACATCCTGCAATCTTTTAGCTCTGTTTTGCAATATGTAGGTTTGACCCTCCAACATGTTCCCTGTAGATCCTCCCACCAATATACACATATACACTGGAATTGCATAGCTTCTATACCTCCCAATCAAAGAGAAGAAGAGGCCCTCCTGCCATTAATTTATTCTCCCAAATGGAAATCTGGTGCTTGTCTGGGAATGTGCCCAACGAACCAATCACTGTATGTAATGGTTGGTTTGGGTCAAGAAATGCTGTATAAAGAGTTCTAATCATGTCACTAGCAGTCATACAAGAGTGATACGAAAGAAGAAATGCCAAAATAAAATTATGGCAGTGATAAATATCACCCTCGGGAAAACCAGTTGTTTGTTTGTTTTTTCCTTATTTTCAGTGATCAGTACTCTAAAAGGTCAAACACACACATGTGATTTCATTTTTAAGACTGCTTTTGTCAAGAAACTTTGACTCTCAGACAGGTAAAGATCATTAGACACTTTTCTTCTAGCAGCATATTCAAGGTCCACTAGTAGAGACTGCTGAGATGACTACCTCGTGATTATCCTGGATGCTCCAGACTTTCTCTAACTCATTAAAATATGTACCTCTCCCTTTTCCTTATCTAAAGATGTGAGTTACTAAAAGCAGGGACAAATCATATCTTCTTGAATATATTTTGGTTTGGTGAGAAAAGATCACGTGATAAGTTATGGATGACATCACTTGTAGACCTTGTCTGTTGTCTATCACTAAGCACGAAGTTTCCACACGGTCAGGGGGTAGCCCATGAAATACTGTGCCTAACCACTAGAAAGGCACAGAGTTATAACCAGTCTAGCATATTTTGCTCTGTATATTTCACTTAGTGAATTATAACTTTTGCTGAAGACATTTCTACTTCTTTGAATGAAGAATGGAAATTTACCTAACTCCTCACTATTTAGTCACAACTTCTGTTTAGTATCAAAAAGTCCCAAGTAATCATTACTGTATACATGGTGATGCTTCTTGGTAATAGATTACCATCTAATTATTTTGTTTATCACACCCTTAGAGACTTAGACTGTAAAGGCAGTAATATAATGATTAATTTTTAACACTTACACAGAAAATAATGGTGTATAGTAATCTTATCAGTGCAGATTCACTGATGATTCCCTCTTTCTCTTATGAGAAATACAGCTCCCCTGAAATGGACCAATTTTTATCATTTACTATCCATCATGAAGTCCTAGATTGCAAGGAGAAATATCAATAGCCTCAGATACACAGATGAAACCACCCTTACAGCACAAAGTGAAGAAGAACTAAAGAGCCTTTAGAAAATGAAACCAGAGAGTGAAAAAGTTGGCTTAAACGAGCATTCAGAAAACTAAATCATGGCATCCAGTCCTATCACTTAATGGCAAATAGATGGGGAAACAATGGAAAGAGTGACAGACTTTATTTTGGGGGGCTTCAAAATCACTGCAGATGGTGACTACAGCCATGAAATTAAAAGACGCTTGCTCCTTGGAAGAAAAGTTATGACCAACCTAGACACCACATTAAAAAGTAGAGATATTACTTTGCCAAAAAAAGGTCCATCTAGTCAAAGCTATGGTTTTTCCAGCAGTTATGTATGGATGTGAGAGTTAGACTTTAAAGAAAGCTGAGCACCAAAGAACTGATGCTTTTGAACTGTGGTGTTGCAGAAGACTCTTGAGAGTCCCTTGGACTGCAAGGAGATCAAACCAATCAATCCTAAGTCAGTCCTGAATATTCACTGGAAGGACTGATGTTGAAGCTGAAGCTCCAATACTTTGGCCACCTGATGTGAAGAACTGACATTTGAAAAGACCCTGATGCTGGGAAAGACTGAAGATGGGAAGAGAAGGGGACGCCAGAGGATGAGATGGCTGGATGGCATCACCAACTTGATGGACATGAGTTTGAGCAAGCTCCAGGAGTAGGTGATGGACAAGGTGTGCTGACTGGTGTGCTGCAGTCCATGGTGTCACAAAGAGTCGGACACAACTGAGTGAGTGAACTGAACTGATGAAGTCCTAGAAACATATATATTGGAATAAAAATTTCCTGTCATAATCCTGAATTGGGGAATCTATGTTACTAGTATTTAAGGATTAGGGGATTTAATAAAAACAGAATCTCTGTGGTGATCTTACATGTCTCCCAAAGCTTTTATTTCCACAGTTTTTCAAGTTGAATAGATCACTGAATGAACATAAGTTGATACAGCTCTGGCAAAAGCTATGCAGGAAAATATACACATTGAGATTTCCAGATCTGGAAAAAAGTAAGTGTAAGCAAGAAAACTGGAGCAAGCCAATCTTCTAATTATAAGCAAGTTTACCGTCCTTAACTGGAAAGTCAGTATATTTAAAACACATGCCAGTCTTTTTAATTCTATCACAGTGTATAAAAAATATTTTATGATAAACATCATTAGATAAAGCATATTTTCCTAACATAGAACTCTAAAATATTCTAGTTCATCAGTACAGTTGCTTTGAATGAATGCTTGTGTGCTCAGTCGTGTCTGACTCTTTGCAACCCCATGGACTGTAGCCAGCTAGGCTCCTCTTTATATACCAGTAATTGTTTCTGTTAAGCCACTGACATTTCAGAATCATTGGTTAAACACCCATGGTGCATTAAACAATTATGAGATATACAACTCTGATCCAGATACATTTAATTGCTTTTGGCAAGCCTTACATAAAAATAAATAGACATTTAAGAAAATATACCACCAATAAACTAATAAACATATTCTAGAACTAGAATTAAATGAAAAATAACTGATAACTGAACTTTCAACAGAAACAGGAAAAGGAAAAACCCCTTATCTTGCTGGAATCTTTGTCACTGCCTGTCAAAAACAAAAGTACGAAAGCTCTGATGAGTCCAGTTAGTGCAATGCAGGGATCAAAGTGTCAGACTGATAGGATCAAAGGGAACAAAATGAAGTGGTAATGTTGTGCACCAGATCTGAAACCTCGGCTCTGATGAAGGGTTCTCACAGGATGGAACCGGGAAGCTTTGATTAGTGTACCTTGTTTGTACTGTGAAGGCATCAAAGTGGCAAATGCGGCTGGATCAAATGGGGCAGAATGCGATGGGTAATGGAGCACTCAGAGCTCACTAGAGTTTAAGCAGAGATGTTGATGATGTGGTGGAGGCCAATGCACACACCCAGCTGGCAGCTGGAAAGAAGAAAAGCAAAGCAAAAGGGGGAAAACAGAAATCATTTTCATCACTTGAAAGCTAGCTGGTTATAGCACAACCAAAGGATCAAAGAGCATTTTCAATTATTGCATAATATATGAAAACTAAATCATTGTTAAACTAAATCATTGATTAAACTAAGTCATTGTTTAACCAATATGGTAATATTTTTTCTTTGTTGCTAATTTTGTTTCATGGAGTCCTTATTCATTCTGAACGTTCTAGCATGTTTGTCAATTTCCAAAGAGGGTTACCTTTGAACTTACATACATGTAAATCTTTATTTGCTAGAAATATTTTTGCATATACTTTGGAGAATGTTACATGGGTAAAACTCATTTAACCCTAAAATCTTATATACTGTGTTTGCAGGGATTTTTCATTCTCTGGGATTCAATCCACTTGCAAGTTAAGTCTTAAAGCATCCATATACCTCACTTGATTCAATCTCTTTTTTCCCCTTGTTCAGGAGTTACTGTCCTTGTAACTAACAAATAAACATATTATCAGAATGTTGAAAGATTTAAATAAAATATTCTCTAATATAGCATAATGATGTTTCAGATACAAACATTGAAAGATATTTAATTGTATGAACATTAAAATTAAATTAAATGCTATGTTTATCATTACTATGACTAATAACTAAAGAATTTAACTTTTCTGTTACGAAATGTGTGCTAGTTGGTTTATATTTTTTCTTACTTATCCTAAGAAGAGCTCCATAAGTGAGTATTGCCATAATGGAATAAGGCTTTCTGATGATATGGAGAAGTAGTAAATGTATTTTTCAAACAGATGGAAAATCAGCCATGTGCAAGAAGGCAGAGTTGTATTGCTTACAGTCTTCCTTTCATCCCTCACCTTTGCTATGACTGCTTCTCTGTAGGAGAACATAGCTGCTCCACTGAGTTTGGATGTGGCCCTATGACTTACTTTAGCCAAGGGAATATTATTAGCAGACATGATCAACATAGAGATATTAAGTGTGATCATACTGTTTGGTTTTCACTTTTGCCTTTTTGCCTTTCAATTTGAGGAGTGTGTGCATGCTCACTCAGTCGTGTCCGATTCTTTGAGACCTTATGGACTGTGGCCTGCCAGGCTCCTCTGGCCATGGGATTCTCCAGGCAAGAATACTGGAGTGGGTTGCCATTTCCTTCTCCAGGGGATCTACCTGACCCAGGGATCCAACCCATGTCTCCTGTGGCTCCAGTATGTGCCGGCAGATTCTTTATCACTGATCCACATGGGAAGCCCCTCACTTTGAAAGGAGTGTGCTCCAGATAGCCCCTGCTTCAAGAGAATGAGCAGACAGAACAGATAAGAATAAAATATGAAGCCTTCAGCCAAATTAACAATCTTTAAATTGAGCCCAACAGAGCCATAACCTACCCACTGAATAACAAGCAACACAAAAGACCTACTAAAATTTATGCATTATTTTGAATCCCTAAAACAGCATTCTGCCCATCTATGTTATTGTCCAACTCTTCGAGACCCCATGGACTACAGCATACCATGCCTCCCTGTTCCTTACCATCTCCCAGATGCACACATAAAGATGCCATCGATCAAATATGCACAATTCTTTAACTGAATGCATTAATTTAAGGTGCAATTGTAGTTGCTACCCCAGTATTACTACTCCCTCCATTATTGCTCAGCTCGCCTATCTTCCCCGAAAGGCATCTGCATGGGTTATTAATCTGACAAATCACTGTAGAATGTGTTTAGAGATTGGTTCTCACAAGAGCAACAGGGGGTAGGGAAACCTACCACCTGTACCTCTTGAGTATTGATACTCACAGTGTGATGCTGATTGTACATCTGTTTTCTCAGGTCTTTGGGAAATCTGTCTTTTTTTTTTCATCTTATTTTTTCCGTTATTATTTCACAATGTTTTTGAAGGCAAATTTTTACTTTATAACAAAATCACCAAATAATTGCCTCAATATTACTTATTTTTAATTATATTTTTATCATTGACAATGTAGAGTTCACATATGCACAGAAATGAAAAATGCAGATTTTTTTAAAAATATGCTACTGATGTGCTGCAGGAAGTGAGGAAAATATATTCATTAGGAAGTTTAAGGGTCATAAAATCTGATCTAAATAATGATTGAATCCATTGCAACAAATCTCCTTCTTCAGTGATTAAAACTGATATTTTTGGTATATTAAAAAAAATTGGAAAAACTTTAAAAAATTTCCCTCAACAATGAGCTGACTAGGGGATTTAATTAAAGTTAGAAATCTTAGGTATATAAATGTTGTAGCATAAAATCAAATAGTGGTCAACACTGAAGTGAGAAAAGAACAAATTTTGTTTTTTCTGTTGGACACTGTTTTAACCCTAAGATTATAAATTATAAGATAATGGAATTAATTTTTTAATTTATTAAATTCAAAAGCCTGTCCATATTTGAATGTTATTAAAATTTATTTATTAATAGAGATGATGAAATGTCCTTTAACAAAAAGTGACAATGTAAGTGTAAATAATACTTCAAGTTATGAATATATTAGTGTAAATTATTAACCACCTCCAAATATGTCTACTGATACCCTGACTCATACATATAACTGTGCCAGGAAGTGCTCATAAAATTTAACCACACAATAAAGGCCAGAGATTTGTTAAGATTCTCTGAAGTTGAGGAACTTATAGGCCATAATGTCAGATTATAACATTTATTAATTTAGCCACTCAGCTTTTTACTAATTGTCCTGAAGAACACTGGACATTGCTAGTAAAAAGATGGTTCATTTTGCATAAACTTTGACATACCACAAGTGAAATTATATTCTCCAAATCCAAATGACTGAAGTAACATTTAAGATGATATAACAGGATTATATATCAATTGATATATCAATTGATAACTCCCATTCCAGTTATGTAGGCTGTTGCTGCTGCTGCTAAGCTGCTTCAGTCGTGTTCAACTCTGAAGTGTTTTTCCTTCATAGGTAATTAAAAATCAAATTCAAACCACCTTCAACATTAGGTTAGCACACAATTAAACCTGATGAAATTTATCAGAAAGATTAAAGAAAAAATGTGTTCATGAGAATCCAATACATTAGATATATCTTCAAATGTGAGTGAAGATTTTTTCGTCTTAAAAAAAAGTGGTATCTTCTCATTTACACCAGAGCATCTATACATGTCAGTAAGTACATGTTTTACTTTTAACTTTGTTGCTGTAACTGTAACTTCAAATATATAGGTTTCCAATAAAATATACTTTAAAACACATACACAATAGACAATTAGTAAAATTTGAATGGAATGTGAAATATTTGGGATTATATTCATAATGTTATATGTTCATGTTAGAAAAATATTTAAAAACATTGTTTACTATGATTCTTGATAAGTTAAGGTATGATTTTAGAAAAAAACATTTTTCTTTTACATTGTGTTATTTCTTGGCATACACCACATATGTTTAAGCCACTATATTTAATTTATTTGAGAATGTTAATATTTTCTAATAACATTGAAATAGACATTTTCTTAAAATGCTATTATGGTTGGTTTAGTTAAAACTACAGAAATGAACATTATAATATAATATATAAATTGACAGTATATATTACTTGATGCAAATTATTTCAACAGTAGTCTTAGATATGTAGTTTTTAAACTGATAGAAACATATAAAAATTGAATAATGTACACCCTAGTAAATTTCTACATCCATTCCTTTGCTTATTTATTTCTCTCTCATCAATTTCATATTGAGTACCTATAATGAGATGCACAGTTGTGAAATGAAAAGAGCATCTATAGAAAGACAGATGCTTTCAATTTGAACTTGTTTGATCATCTGTAAACATGTGAAGTGTGAGAGCTGAATGTTTCCTTTAAAGATGATATGAGTTATATCAAAGGATTGTACATCCTACTACTCATGTGGTAGGCATCTGTAGGAATTATGTATCTATTAATCATTATTTGAAGTAGGAAATGGCAACCCACTCCAGGATTCTCACCTGGAAAATCCCATTGACAGAGGAGCCTGGCAAGTTACAGTGAGATCGCAAAGAGTCAGAGATAATCGAACACATGAGCAATCATTTATTTGTGCTAAGTCCCAAGATTTTCTCTGGCCCTGTGGGCTGGCTTTTACAAGTGTACTGTGTGTAGAAACGGAGAAGGCAATGGCACCCCACTCCAGTGCTCTTGCCTGGAAAATCCCATGGATGGAGGAGCCTGGTGGGCTGTAGTCCATGGGGTCGCTAAGAGTCGGACACGACTGAGCGACTTCACTTTCACTTTTCACTTTCATGCATTGGAGAAGGTAATGGCAACCCACTCCAGTATTCTTGCCTGTTGAATCCCAGGGACAGGTGAGCCTGGCGGGCTGCGGTCTATGGGGTCGCACAGAGTCGGACAGGACTGAAGCGACTTAGCAGCAGCAGCAGTGTGTAGAAAATGGCTTAATATTGGTAATAATTCCCAGTTTCCTTTAGGAATTTAATTCAATTCATAGGGATTGGACTTGGCTGAACTAGTCATATGAACACAAATTAAAAAAAGAAAACTATTCAAATATCTTATATTGATGTATACATATGGAATCTAGGGGCTTCCCTGTTGGCTCAGTTGGTAAAGAACCGGCTTGCAATGCAGGAGATCCCAGTTCAATTTCTGAGGTGAAAGTCCACCTAGAGAAGGGATAGGCTACCCATTCCATTATTCTTGGGCTTCCCTGGTGGCTCAGATGATAAGAATCTGCCTAAATGCGGGAGACATGGGTTCAATCCCTGGGTCAAGAAGATCTCCTGGAGGATGGTATGGCAACCCACTCCAGGATTTTTGACTGGAGAATCCCCATGGATAGAGGAGCCTCGCAGGCTACAGTCCATTGGGTCATAAAGAGTCGGACATGACTGAGCAAGAAGCACAGCATGGAATCTAGGTAGGTCCTACTGATGAACCAATTTTGAGGGCTGCAATGGAGATGAAGACATAGAGAACAGACTTGTGGATACAGGTTGGGAAAGGAGAGGGTGGGATGAATGGAGAGAGTAGCATGGAAACATATACACTGCCATATGTAAAATAGCCAGTAGGAATTTGCTGATTGACTCATGGAACACAAACTGGTGCTCTGTGACAACCTGGAGGGATGGGATGAGGTGGGAGTTGGGACGGAGGTTCACGAGGAAGGGAACATATGTATATTTATGGTTGATTCATTTGATATATGGGCTTCAGAGCCTGCCTGCAATGTGGGAGACCTGGGTTCGATCCCTAGGTTGGGAAGATCCCGTGGAGAAGGAAATCCCACACCAGTATTCTTGCCTGGAAAATCCCATGGATAGAGGAACCTGGCAGGCTATGGTCCATTGGGTCACAAAGACCCAGATACCACTGTGAGAACAACAACAACATGTTGATATATAGCAGAAACCAGCACGATATTGTAAAGCAGTCATCCTCCAATTAAAAATAATTAAATTTAAAACAACAACATGAAATTCAGAAAAGCGTATGTTTGCCTTTGAACCTGTCAAAAATCCTTAGATATTTGAGGGCAAGATGTATATTTATATAACTGTTTGGGCTATTTACATAACTGTTGCAATTGATGAGTTTGATGTTTGGAGATTTTGGGCATTCATATCTATCATATTCACTGCCTCAGAGTAACATGTTAAGCTAATACAATGTTATATGTCAGCTACATCTCAGTAAAACTGGAAAAAATTTTTAAAAGAAAAAGAATAATAAAAAGCCAGGTGACATGGGGAATAATAAAGCTTGCTCCATAATTCAGCAAGCTGTCTTTGCTGATGCTTTAACAAATATTTATAACATAGGGAATTATATTTTTGCAGGTAAACTACAGCCTTGCTACTTAAATAGTATTACTGAGAAGCCTGAAATTACCTTTTCCTTCATTTATGTGTGATTACAAGTGTAAACCAGGAAGCCATGGCACGAAAAGCAAAAGAATTAAATCTAACATTCACCTTCCTTGAAACTTACAGTGAACATACTTGGGAGAGCAGAAGGCTTTCTTTTCTTATTACTCTTTCAAAACTAAGCAGTATCTATGTCTATTAAATTATTTTCATTATATTTCGGTTAAAGTATCAATCCTGCACTTTATGCCTATGAGGGTTCAATCACCTGGTCAAGGCGATCATTTTGCTTTATGTCTGTTGTAACTTTTACGTGTGAAAAGGTTCTGGTATTACTTGTTGAGGTGGCCATTTGTTAGAATGAACATCAAATTGTTGCTTTTACAGGATCAATTTTCTTTATAATTGCTACTAGCATTAACAGTCATCTCCGAAACTGCTCCTAGAAAACTGGCTGATGGATTGGTATGCAGAATAATCAAAAGAGCTACTGGAGATAATGACGTTTCTTTACAGGGAATTGCTTGAGGAAAATTTTCCCTTTCAGCAAGATGACTACAACACATATGGTTAGAAAGTTTAGAAAGGGTTTTCCTTCCCTTTTCTGCCTAAGGCAAAACTATAAGCTAAAATAGGCTTGGTCCCTTGTAAGACGTTTGCTTTCTTCAGCACTTCTTAGTTTAATGGGCATAGCAGAACTGGATTCTATTGCGTGAAGCAGCAGATCAGCATTTACTCATGTTCTGATGCTCTCAAAAATAAAATCAGATTTTTTGCACACAACAGTAAAAACATTTTCTTTTACTAGTGCATTAGTTAGTGTTTATAAGCTGATGAGATGTAACAGGTCTAGAATTTTCTCTTTTTTGCACACACTTCCTCAATTTCTTTTCACACATCCATGTGAGAGCAGAATGGCAATAAAACTAAGTCCATGTCCTTTTTACTAAACTGTGTCAACTTAAATGACTTCTGGCTTTGTCTTTTTCTCACGTTATCAGCACTGTTTTAAAGCAATTTGCTTGTTTTGGGGGGGTCTAATTTGATAAAGAAGTATGTCAAGAAAGTACAGAAATTACACAAACAGCTGTGAAATGAAATTCATGTTTTATGGCAAAACAAGAAAAAAAATTAAACAATTTAAAGATAAAAAATTTCCTCTGCCCTTTGGCCTCCTCTTTCCCTACTCTGTGCATTGTGTATCTCCTTTATGCATCATTACGCATCTACCAAACCTGCCCCACTGGCAGGAATACTTGCTCCACCATCAACAGCAACATTCTGTCAGCACCAAGACAACTTCTTACAAGGTAACATTCCTTCTTGATCTCATAAGGGGTCACATGACCCACCACTTAATACTTTCAGATCGGGATTGTGCAAACCATCTACATCATTTAATATACAGCCCCCTCTCTGAAAAATCTGTGTAACTGTGCCTTGACCTCTAATGAGCAGAACAATTCTCACAGCTTTCTGAGAGGCTGTTCCCAAGTTATAATTCTTCATTTGGCTTGAATCTCCCACTTCTTTGTTAGACTGACTGACTAAATTTTTTGTCGACACAGAAAACACTAAAATTTTCCTAAGCTGAATGTTGGTTAGTGTTCCAATTCTTAATGCTTCCAAATGGAAGTTTGCTCCCTTGATCTCTTCCTTCTTATAACTTTACTGGGTTCTCTCCAATATGCTCTTTTAACCTCTTATTTTCCCAGGGCAGAATCATAGTTTTAGATGACGGTAAAACCTGATACTGGTTAGGGAGAAGAGACAACAGCAATCTAATACTGTAGCTCCGTGTTACTGTTAGTTTTCTCTCAATTCCTGTTGAGTTTTTCCTACACAAATACAACACACACTCACACACATACACACTCACGTGGGTGCACATTCATGCAAGACCACAGCTTGCTTTCCAGAATGGTGTTATCCAATAGAATTACAATCCAAGACACAAATGCAAGTTGTATATCTAATTTCAAAATTTCTAGTAGTCACATTAAAAACAATAAAAAGAAACATATTAATTTTTAAAAGATACAGATCTATATAGCCAATAGATCCAAAATATCATTATTTAAGCATGTAACCAATACTAATGTGATACTTTACATTGTTTTCTTTTTCCATCTGAATCTTCAAAATCTAGTTTACTCTACACTTGAATTACTGTGGGGCACACAAGGGAGAAGGGCAGAGTTGGCTGTATTGAGTCAAAGGATATCTGGAGACTTCTCACACTTGGTCCCACTCACTGTCTGAGACAAGGTGCTCAGTACAACCATAAATTCTATGAACTATCTGCTACCTATGCAATAAATTATTTTTTATCTTAAAGGATTTTTTGTTGTTGTTTTTATTTACAGGTGTTTTGCCACCAGGAACCCTGATTGATATGAATTCTTATCTCTTTCAAGGGCTCCTTTTTCTCTGTATACATTTAAACCATCCTTAATAAGCAAAACCATTATTAGTTTGTTCTAAATAAATTACAGTCAGCCATGCTTATCAAATTAACAGCCTAATTAACTAGATATACTGCCACATGTATAATATATGGATTGAGTTAAAATGGAATGTTAAGGCTCTATCTTTAACCTTACTGTTAATTTCCCTCCTAAGCAGATTTCTTTTGATACCACCACATAAGTATTGCTCTCCTCCAGTCTCTTCTCTCTTTTATATTTACTTCGACTTAACTTTTATGGGCATGATAGCAAAAATCACAATTAATCTCACTTCTCCAAGACATTCTTTACATGATATTGGGAATTTATCTGAAAAGTGAAAAGCTGATTCTGTTATGACTTGTCTGCAATTCTTCAAAAAAAAAAAAAATCCTCCTGACCCCTAACCATATTTCTTCAGGCACTCTGTCTATCAGATCCAATCACTTGAATCTGTTTGTCACTTCCACTCTATAATTGTAAGAGATTTGATTTAGGCCTAGAGGTTTTCTGTACTTTCTTCAATTTAAGTCTGAATTTGGCAAGAAGGAGTTTATGCTCTGGGCCATAATCAGCTCCTGGTCTTGTTTTTGCTGACTGTATAGAGCTTCTCCATTTTGGCTGCAATGAATATAATCAATCTGATTTTAGTGTTGACCATCTGGTGATGTCCAAGAGTAGAATCCTTTCGTGTTGTTGGAAGAGGGTGTTTGCTATGACCAATGTCTTTTCTTGGCAAAACTCTGTTACCCTTTGCCCTGCTTCATTTTGTACTGAAAGACCAAATTTGTCTCTTTCCCCAGGTAACTCTTGACTTCCTACTTGTGTATTCCAATTCCCTATAATGAAAAGGACATCTTTTTTGTGTGTTAGTTCTAGAAGGTCTTGTAGGTCTTCATGAAACCGTTCAACTTCAGCTTCTTCAGAAATACTTGTTGGGCATAGACTTGGATTACTGTGATATTGAATGGTTTGCCTTGGAAATGAACAAAGATCATTATGTCGTTTTGAGATTGCATCCAAGTACTGTATTTCAGACTCTTTTGTTGACTATGAGGGCTACTCCATTTCTCCCAAGGGATTCTTGCCCACAGTAGTAGATATAATGGTCATCTGAGTTAAATTCACCCATTCCAGAGAATGTTCAAGAGAGTTCCAGAAAAACATCTACTGCTGCTTCACTGACTACATCAAAGCCTTTGATTGTGTGGATGACAACAAACTGGAAAATTCTGAAAGAGATGGGAATACCAAACCACCAGACCTGCCTCCTGAGAAATCTGTATGCAGAACAAGAAGCAACAATTAGAACTGGACATGGAACAACAGACTGGTTCCTAATTAGGAAAGGAGTATGTCAAGGCTATATATTGTCACCCTGCTTATTTAGCTTATATGCAGAGTACATCAAGTGAAATGCCAGACTTGATGAAGCACAAGCTGGAATCAAGATTTCTGGGAGAAATATCAATAACCTCAGATATGCAGATACACCACCCTTATGGAAGAAAGTGAAGAGCCTCTTGATGAAAGTGAAAGAGAAGAGTGAAAAAGTTGGCTTAAAACTCAACATTCAGAAAACTAAGGTTGTGGCATCTGGTCCTATCACTTCATGGCAAATATATGGGGAAACAGTGGAAACAGTGGCTGACTTTATTTTGGAGGGCTCCAAAATCACTGCAGATGGTGACTGCAGCCATGAAATTAAAAGATGCTTACTCTTTGGAAGAAAAGTTATGACCAACCTAGACAACATATTAAAAAGCACAGATATTACTTTGCTAACAAAGGTCTATCTAGTCAAGGCTATGGTTTTTCCAGTAGTCATGTATGGATGTGAGAGTTGGACTATAAATAAAGCTGAACGCCGAAGAATTGATGGTTTTGAACTGTGGTGTTGAAGAAGACTCTTGAGAGTCCCGTGGACTGCAAGGGGATCCAACCAGTCCATCCTAAAGGAGATCAGTCATAAATATTCATTGGAAGGACTGTTGCTGAAGCTGAAACTTCAATACTTTGGCCATCTGATTCAAAGAACTCACTCACTGGAAAAGAACGTAATGCTGGGAAAGATTGAAGGCAGGAGGAGAAGGGGATGACAGAGGATGAGATGGTTGGATGGCATCACTGACTCGATGGACATGAATTTGAATAAGCTCCAGGAGTTGGTCATGGACAAGGAGGCCTAGCATGCTGCAGTCCATGGAGTCACAAAGAGTTGGACACGATTGAGGGACTGAACTGAAGTGAACTGAATGTTGGCTCAGATGGTAAAGATAAGGCTCAATTTACTCAGTTGTAATAAATTTGGTTTCCTGTCTTTTCAATAATTCTTTCCACTTGGGTATCCAATTTACTAGTTGAAAATATTTCTAGTATATATATACATGTATATGCATATATATATATGTATACACACACACATATATATCTTATATATATATGTGTGTGTGTATACATATATATATTTATATAAATGCATGTTTCTTAGTCTAATGTAAAGGAATTCACTTTTCTGTCTCAGTATCGAATGCTGCTACCTTTAGTTTACTCGAGTTAGTAACATGCTGGAGTGCATCTATGAAGCAGCCATGAGTAAGGAATAAAAACCAATCATCACAAGACCATTGGTCTTAATGGTATTTTCTAGAACAATGAGAATCACAGTCTCTCCTGTATTTTTGTTTGTTTTCATTTAGAATATTAAAAAAAATTTGTGTGAATGTACATTCATTTAGATGCCTCTTTGTGATGGACAGGAGGGCCTAATCATTTATATCTGTTTATAATTTCCAAACAGCTTTAATAGATCTCTCTAAACACTTACTGCCTTTAAAGAATACAGGCAAAAAAAGTGCTGCATAATTTTCTAATAAGATATTTCTCTAGAGGGACAAAGAATTATTTTCCTGAGTGAAGTCTCTTAATTCAATACATTTTCAGCCATTTTAAGCATGTGAATTGAAAGTTGCTCAGCCTTGTCTGACTCTTTGCGAATCCACGAACTGTAGCCTGTGAGGCTCCTTTGTCCATGGAATTCTCCAGGCCAGAATTCTTGAGTGGATAGCCGTTCCTTTCTCCAAGGGATCTTCCCAACCCAGGGATCAAACCTGGGTTTCCCACATTACAGGTGGATTCCATCTGAGCCACCTGGGAAGCCCAAGAATGCTGGAGTGGATAGCCTATCCCTTCTCCCGGGGATCTTCCCAACCCAGGAATCAAACTGAGGTCCCCTGTATTACAGGTCAATTCTTTACCAGCTGAGCTACTGTAGTCTATTATTCAAACATGAGTGATTTTCCAGTATTTTTCTGATAATGAATTTAATATTATGATCACTCTGAATTGTTATCAAATATTATCTTGGAGTCTCCATGACATGTGATCTAGGAAATACTCCTAAGTATGAATATGAGTCCATATTTGATTTTCTTAAAGATATTTTGAAATGTACTACTTCAAAAAGGATAAATTATTCCTTTTATTTTCACTATACAAAATGATACATGGGAAGAGGTTAAACAAGCTTAATTTTTAAAAATAGAGAACATGTTGGTAATTTAATGATAAATTAGATCTGATTTTAAAGAATAAATTCTGTCAAAATATACATTCGTTATTGATATTATTTATATTTCAATATTATCATGTTATATCTCTAGTTCTTATTAAGTTTTATGAAATTCATTCATTTTAATGTCATTTCAAAAACTAGTCCCAATAATGTGACACTACAGGGAAGTAGTGTCATCGAATTAACCATATGCAGTTGCCAGGTATTGACATTTTGACTGAAAGTAGCCCCTTTTATGACAGTATTAATGGGACTCATGAAAACAAGAGCCTAAGTTCATTTAGTTGAGGAATATTTTGCAGTAGGATGAGAGACGAAAAGAAATTCCATTATATTCATGGACTTCTAAACATATTATGACATAAGATAATTGCATTTCTTGAAACAGCCACTTCAATTTTATCCATTACCTATAAAACCTAACTCTATTGCTTTTAGCATTGTGTAATATAGTTAACTTATAGGATTGACCTTGAAATTGCAAAAATAACTATATGTATAAAAATTCAGTCTTTCAGGAATTTTTGAGAACTTGCATTGATGCTATTTTTCTTAATCTTACTTTATTGTGCACTAAAAAAGGACGAGTAACACTATAAGATTCAGAATTATATTTTCAGTCAAAGAAATGTAAAAAGATTATTTCAGTTCAGATAAGTCACTCAGTTGTGTCCAAGTATTTGCACCCCCATGGACTGGAGCACACCAGGCCTCCCTGTCCATCACCGATTCCTGGAGTTTACTCAAACTCATGTCCATTGAGTCGGTGATGCCATCCAACCATCTTATCCTCTCTTGTCCCCTTCTCCTCCTGCCTTCAACTTTTCCCAGCATCAGGGTCTTTTCAAATGAGTCAGCTCTTCGCATCAAGTGGCCAAAGTATTGGGGTTTCAGCTTCAGCATCAGTCCTTGCAATGAATATTTATGACTGATCTCCTTTAGGATGGAGTGGTTGGACCTCCTTGCAGTCCAAGGAACTCTCAAGAGTCTTCTTCAACACCACTGTTCAAAAGCATCAATTCTTTGATGCTCAGCTTTCTTTATGGTCCAATTCTCACATCCATACATGACTAGTGGAAAAACCTTAGCTTTGATAGATGGACTTTGTTGGCAAATTAATGTCTCTGCTTCTTAATATGTTGTTTAGGTTGGTCATAGCTTTTCTTCCAAGGAGCAAGCATCTTTTAATTTTATGGCTGCAATCACCATCTGCAGTGATTTTGGAGCCCCGAAAAATAAAGTCTGACACTGTTTCCACTGTTTCCCCATCTATTTGCCATGAAGTGATGGGACCAGATGCCATGACCTTAGTTTTCTAAATGTTGAGTTTTAAGCCAACTTTTTCACTCTCTTCTTTCACTGTCATCAAGAGGCTCTTTAGTTCTTCACTTTCTTCCATAAGGGTGGTGTGTCTGCATATCTGAGGTTATTGACATTTCTCCCAGAAATCTTGATTACAGCTTGTGCTTCATCAAGTCTGGCATTTTGCTTGATGTACTCTGCATATAAGCTAAATAAGCAGGGTGACAATATATAGCCTTGACATACTCCTTTCCTAATTTGGAACCAGTCTGTTGTTCCATGTCCAGTTCTAACTGTTGCTTCCTGACCTGCATACAGATTTTTCAGGATGCAGGTTAGGTGGTCTGGTATTCTCATCTCTTTCAGAATTTTCCACAGTTTGTTGTGATCCACAAAGTCAGAGGCTTTGGCATAGTCAATAAAGCAGAAATAGATATTTTTCTGGAACTCTCTTGCTTTTTCAATGATCCAGCGGATGTCGGCAATTTGATCTCTGGTTTCTCTTTTTCTAAATCCAGCTTGAACCTCTGGAAGTTCACGGTTCATGTACTGTTGAAGCCTGGCTTGGAGAACTTTGAGCATTACTTTACTAGCATGTGAGATGAGTGAAATTGTGTGGTATTTATTTTTATTTTTAATCCAAAGATTATCTGGGTTAATTAAAAAACAATGATCTATTATCTTTGAGCTTAAAACATATAGGCCTTTAAATCAAATTCCTTAGGCCAATATTTCTTCTATGTTTTCAAATTAAACACAGGTAAAGCCCATTTACTCACTGAGCAAACATTTATTGACCAATCAAAAGTGCTTGGTGCTGGGGAATCCAAGAGCAAGCAAACACAGACACTTTTTGCCCCCAGTAATTATTACTTACAATGCCCCAAATTTGTATCAATAAATAATCACTCAAATAATAGTATATTCAGAAACAGAATTCATACTGGTATATAAATTATGGTTCTATAAACAGAGTAGTATGACCTACGCTCTCCCTGAGAAATAATTCCTATCCTGAAATATAAAAAGTGTATACATACCTAAACAGTGTGTTGAAAAGCAGAGACATTACTCTCCTGACAAAGGTCCATATAGTCAAGACTATGGTCTTCCTAGTGGTCACATGTGGTTGTTAGAGTTGAACTGAAAGAAGTCAGAAGATCAAAGGGGTTATTGATGCCTTCAAACTGTGGTGTTGGAAAAGACACGTGAAATTACCCTGGACAGCAAGGAGATCAAATCAGTAATTTTAAGGGAAATCAACCCGGAATACTAGTTGGAAGGACTAGTGCTGAAGGTGAAACTCCAGTATTTTGGTCATCTGATATGAAGAGCAGAATCACTGGAAAATTTCCTGATGCTGGGAAAGATTGAAGGCAGAAGGAGAAGGGGCATCAGAGGGTGAGATGGCTGGATGGTATCACCAAAGCAATGGGTATGAACTTGGACAAACTTCAGGAGATGGTGAGGGACATGGAGGCCTGGTGTGCTGCAGTCCATGTGGTCACAAAGAGTAAGACATGACTGGTCGACTGAAAAACGACAACAACAACAATACACACTACCCAGGTGAGTGGGGTAAGGAACAAAGCACATGAAAGGAACTGGTGTTTAGAGTGACCAGTTGGGATGGCATACCATTTACAGAGTTGATCTCTCTAAATTTCCACTGTCTTTAAAGAATACAAACAAAAAAGGTGTTGCTATATTTCTCTAATGGGACAAAGAGCTATCGCCCTAACTGAAGTCTCTTAATTAAGTAAATTTTCAGCTATTTTAAGTATGTGAAGTGAAAGTCACTCAGTCGCGTCCAGCTCTTTGCGACCTCATGGACTGTAGCTTGCCAGGCTCCTCTGTCCATGGAATTCTTCTGGCCAGAATACTAGAGTGCATTGCTATGCCCTCCTCCAGGGGATCTTCCTGACCCAGGTATCAAACCCACATCTCTTACATCTCCTGCATTGGCAGGCAGGTTCTTTACCACTAGTGCCATCTGGGAAGCCCATAACTTAACTATATTCTCATAATGACTTTATTTATATACCACTACCATATTCAGGATGTTGGAGGTTACAAATCTGATCAAGATCATTTAGGTGTGTGTGTTTTGAAAATACACATCTTTCTTTATACTCATCAACATTGTTGAGTGATGGAGGTAATCAAGCTATATGATGTCTGAAAAGACATCATTAAAGTTGATGATTGGATGTCTTGGTAAAGCCAATATTCGTAGGATGGTGGGAAGTGGGAGGGCAAGTCATGTACAGAGGGTGGAAGACTAAAAGAAAGGTGAGAAAATAGAAAGTAAATGCTCAGTTTTTATAAGAAAAGCTCATAGCAAGGAAAATTGTAGAGGTTGAGGTCAAAGTAAAAAAACAAGTGTTAGTTGCTCAGTCATGTCTGACTCCTTGTGATCCCATGGACTCTTCTGTCCATGGGATTCTCTAGGCAAGAATACTGGAGTGGGTTGGCATTTCCTTCTCAAGGGTACCTTCCAGACCCAGAGACTGAACTCACATCTCCTGTGTCTCCTGCATTGGCAAGCAGATTCCTTACCACTGAGGAGCCACCTGGGATGCCCAAGGGCAAGGCAAAGGAAACTATTTTATCTTAAAAATTGAGTAATACATTTTAGGAAGAAGGAAAAGAAATAATGGCAAGAAATAAGTTGAAGAATACAGAAGTAGAAGATGTAACAGAAATGGAAGAAATCTGACTGTTTCAGAAGTGAAAGGCTGTGAAGTGATGGATAATGTACAGGTGGGGCAACTTGCCTTAGAAACGAGAATGGGCAGCTTGTCCTTTGATGCAGAAGGGAGCACAGTTTTTGGCTAGCTGAAAACAAACACAAAACCTTCTCCAGGGGATCTTCTTGACACAGGGATCGAGATCGGGTCTCCTGCATTGCAGATAGATTCCTTACCATCTGAGCCACCATGAAAGCACCAAACACAAAAACAAGTAATTGTAAAACCTCTTATTGTCCTTCTGAACAACATAAACACTTCTTATTCTGGAATCCAAGCTCTCCATTAATTGGTACTACATAGTCCTTCCTCCCAGAGAAGGCAATGGCACCCGACTCCAGTACTCTTGCCTGGAAAACCCCATGGACGGAGGAACCTGGTAGGCTGCAGTCCATGGGGTCGCTAAGAGTCAGGCATGATTGACCAACTTCACTTTCGCTTTTCACTTTCATGCATTGGAGAAGGAAACAGCAACCCACTCCAGTGTTCTTGCCTGGAGAATCCCAGAGACAGCAGGCCCCCGTCTATCGAGTTGCACAGAGTCGGACACGACTGAAGCAACTTAGCAGCAGCAGCAGTCCTTCCTCCTCACCACTTCACAAACCAATCCTTTTTACAGGCTAAATCACTATGTTCATTGTCATTGTCACCTAAACACAACTCCTGTTTTTCCACTTCCGTATCTCGTTTAAGTAATTTTCCTAGCACAGATGTCTCCCCTTCCCCATCACAGCCACTCTTATCCACTGTGTCCACTGCAAATCTGCCTCCTCCTTGAAGCCTTCCTTAAAAGCACATTTTAAAATTATCAGTCATTCCTTCTTAGAAAACCTGTGTGTATAAAGTATTAATCATTTATTTGAATACTTTTGGATATTGCTTACATTTATGGAGACATATAGATGATCTAGCTAGCTAGCTAGCTGGCTGTGGTTCACAATTAACACATAATGTATGGTTCCACCTGGAATATTTTATTAGCAAGTTCAAATGACTTGAATTTTTTTATGACATTTTTAAATTTTTCATTTCAAAATTGACTGCACAAATGCTTAGTTTTAGTTTTCAATGTCAATATGTAAAGGCACAGGAAAGCTGAAATTATATTCAGAGTAATTACAAGACTTGATAAATGCTAAAATAAAATCAATATAATTCTACTGACCACTGACTATTAGCACATGGTTTATTTTTTGTATTCTCCAAATAAACATGAAAAACAGTTATATATCATTCAAAATATAGCAGAAAACTCTTCCTTGTGTAGATATTTCAATAGCATCTGCATTAAATATAAAACTATTATTTATGGAATTTGTTAAGTTTCTGTATATTGTCACCCTGCTTATTTAACTTATATGCAGAGTACATCATGAGAACTGCTGGACTAGATGAAGCACAAGCTGGAATCAAGATTTCTGGGAGAAATATCAATAACCTCAGATATGCAGATGACACCACCCTTATGGCAGAAAGCGAAGAAGAACTAAAGAGCCTCTTGATGAAATTGAAAGAGGAGAGTGAAAAAGTTGGCTTAAAGCTCAACACTCAGAAAACTAAGGTCATGGCACCTGGTCCCATCACTTCATGGCAAATAGATGGGGAAACAGTGGAAACACTGGCTGACTTTATTTTGGGGGGCTCCAAAATCACTGCAGATGGTGATTGCAGCCATGAAATTAAAAGACGCTTGCTCCTTGGAAGGAAAGTTATGACCAACCTAGACAGCATAATAAAAAGCAGAGACACTACTTTGCCAACAAAGGTCTGTCTAGTCAAGGCTATGGTTTTTCCAGTAGTCATGTATGGATGTGAGAGTTGGACTATAAAGAAAGCTGAGTGCCAAAGAATTGATGGTTTTGAACTGTGGTGTTGGAGAAGATTCTTGAGAGTCCTTTGGACTGCAAGGAAATCCAACCAGTCCATCCTAAAGGAGCTCAGTCCTGGTGTTCATTGGAAGGTCTGATGTTGAAGCTGAAACCCCAATACTTTGGCCTCCTGATATGAAGAGCTGACTCATTTGAAAATAACCTGATGCTAGGAAAAATTGAGGGCAGGAGGAGAAGGTGACAACAGAGGGTGAGATGGTTGGATGGCCTCATCGACTCAGTAGACATGAGTTTGGGTAAACTCTGGGAGTTGGTGATGGACAGGGAGGCCTGGAGTGCTGCAGCTCATGGAGTCTCAAAGAGTTGGACACAACTGAGTGACTGAACTGAACTGAACTGATAGGGATCAACTGTATTTATATTCAAAGCAAGTAAAAATCTAAACAGGTATATAAATAGTACATTTTGTAAAGCAAAATTTGGCTTTCAAGGAAAAAAAAATATTTAGATATGCAATTGTTCTAATAAATCAATAGAATAGAAACTTGATTCAATTGAGCAAATATTTTAGTGGAAGACATTGTGTGAAGCACTCTACACATAATCATAAACTCAGAAAGATTTCATTCAAGAATTATCTTAGTTGGCATTAAATAGTTTAATGAACACATTAATTTATATTTTCTTTCTCAGACTAAAAATACAAACTCATTTTACATATGAATAAGTAGCATGAGAACATATGTTAATACTCATTATGACAATGATATTTTTGAAAATTTGATATGTGCCATGTACTGGGACAAATACTTTATATCATTTATCATATTTGATCCTCACAAACACATCATAACATTTTAGATACTTTGGATACTTATCCTTCAATTATTAGGAAAGTAAAACTTAGAAAACATAAATCATTTGAATAGTGTCACAAAGCTTGAAAGCAAATTGGAATCCAGACATTCTCAATTAAGAGACCTAGAAAACAAGAATTTTCATGTAAAAAGTCCAAATGAATAAATAATATTTCAATATAAGTCCCGACCTGGAGTTACAGTTACTAGAAAGTTTGTGGATAGTAAAGAATGGTTTTTATCAATAATAAGAATCATCTTTCTCTTCATTACACATGTTTAATGGTTCAGCCTAAACACTAGATAAGACTTTAATACTACAGCATGTAAATTTAAGAATGAATAGATATAATGATATAAAATGGTATATGCAGGAATTTTTTGACAGAATCCTAGTACTACTTCTTTAAGAAACTGAAAAGACTGAAATTCGTATTCTATGAGAAAATGTCTCTATACTGGTCTGCTCTGAATTTTCCTATCATCTTAAGTGCAGTACAAATTTTGTATTTTGTGCTGTTCTTCATTCACAATATAAGAGCTGAAATTTACTACATCCTGTACTCATGTTCCTTTTATTTATTTATTTTTTGCAATAGGCTTTTCAGTCTTTGCATGTATCTGAAATGCTTAAATTTCAATCTTAATCATTCTTCATCTGGGACATTGCTATCATCAAACACTAAAAATACTGTTTGGCTGTTTTACTTATTATCCCACAGTAATTTCCTTCTGATTGCTTTGCCCTGAATCTTTGTTATCTTTGTATATCTGTCAACATCTGTCTTGTTAGATTCCCCAACAGTCAGACTAAGTTCAGGATATTAGCAAAGCCAGAGAGAGAGTATGCCTATATGCACACATGCACACACACACACATACACATAAACACACACACTCTTCTGAACACTCACAGATATATGCATTTTTCAAAGTAAATTATATATAAAGTGCCCACATAATCTGGAACTATAGATAATATTTTAATTATTTACAGTCTGTACTATAATATCCAATGATACTGTGTATAGTTGTTTATATTTTGAGACTTTATGAAATCTCTTTATTCACAAGCATGTACACAGAGATTCTCTCACACACACACACACATACACACACACAGAGAAATACAGATGTTGTTTTGGGATAAATCAGAACATTCTTGAACCTTCCTAAATTTAATAACTTATTTTTAATTATATATGAATATGTGGCATAATATTTTAGCCAAAGAAAATAATTCTATTTCAAATGAAACATGTAAATAAATCCACCTTAGATTAACAAAAATGAGAGCCACACTAGCTTCTACATAGCTTTGTTAGACATATATCCCATTTAAACACTGTGTACCTGACAAAACATTAGACATAGAAGCCCAGGGAGTACAGACCTTTCATACAAAAGGCTATGAAAGTCTTCAGATAAGAGGTGACATTTAAGTTGGATTTTCAAAGTCAGGTAATACATGGACAAGCCTGAAAGAGGAACATTTTAGATAGAATTAATATAGGGAGAAAAGCTCACTGGTGTCAAAACCTAAGGCAGTGGCCTATTTTGCAGTCTATCCTCTGTCCGAACAGTATCTATAAAATATCTTCGCAAAGCTAACTCCTCCTTGTCAGTCTGTTCTCGGCTTAAATATCACCTTACATTCCAACCAGGCAGTATCTCCTCACAGACTGAGAAAGTCTTTATCTCAGCACCCAGTTTTACTCATTTTCTTCCTATATAGACCACTACCAGCTATTTTAGATAAGATGGCAGAAAAATCTCTGTAAAAAAGGTGACATTTAAGCAGAGACCTAAATGAGGTGAGGTGATAAGCCACACAAGGCTATTGGAGATGAATGTTCATCAGAGGAAGCAGAGAAGGCAAACGCACCTATTAGCTTGCTTTGCTCATGAACCAGGAGGATATCAACTTGACTCACGCAGCAGAGTGAATGTGGTAGACAGCGGTAGGACATGAGGTCAGAGGTTGGATAATGAAGAGTTTTATAAAGCATAAAAGTATTTTGGACTATACTCTGAATATGACAAAAAGCCTCATAAGAGGTTTTAATAAAAAGAAAAACATAACTTTCACGTACATCTTAAAAAAATCTAACATGTGAAGAAATATCTCTAAGGTTGGCAATGGAGCTTCAGCTCAGCATATGAAAGAAGAATTACATCTATTATTTAGTCACAAACTGTTGGTAATGATAAAGAGGTTATTGGTAAATTTATTCTCTCAAATATTCTAGTCGTTCATGCTCACCAATCTAATACACTGATGTCTTAGATGCAGCAGGAAACAGAAGACCAAACTGTGGAATATCATAGCAATCAAGGCAAGAGGTCGTGAAATCTTGGTCTTGTCAGCTCAGGGTGAATAAAGAAACTTAGTGGCCCTAAGAAACATATGATGAGAAAATTTTTGAGGGGAATAAATATATCATACCATCAACTGTATTTTCTGTCCTAAAGGCCTACCCTCTTTAAACTTAGTGATGTGGATTTTTTTTTTTTTGAGTATAGCTGCTTTACAATATTGTGTTAGTTTCTACTGTACAACAAAGTGTATCAGCTATATGTATACATATATATCCTTCCTCTTGGACCTCTTTCCCACTGCCCCCCAATACTACTGCTCTAGGTCATGAATTAGATAAATCTTGAGAGCTATATTGTGTCTGCTGTGCTAAGTCACTTCGGTCATATCCAACTCTTTGTGACCCTATGGGCTGTAACATGCCAGGCTCATTTGACCATGGGATTCTCCAGAAAAGAATACTGGAGTGGATTTCCATACCCTCCTCCAGGGGATCTTGCCGCATTGGTAGGTGGGTTCTTTACCACTAGCACCACCTGGGAAGTCTGAGAATCACATTACTCTAGAGAAAACCAGATCTAAACAAAATGAAATTTGCCTGCATGTTTATCTATCACTGAATGTGCATCTGGTCCACTTTAGATTTTTATGGTTATTTCCACCTTATTAAACCAAGGAGATACTATCAGAAAAATCCCTCTATTGGACCAAAAAGTGCCTTCACACTCACATATATAATACATAGAGAATACTACTTAATTTTCATTAGAAGCAACTGGAATCAGCAGATTGTGTCTAATGTGTATCATTCCTAGAAAATCATACCAATACCTTTGTAGTCTTTCCAGAAATAAGTCTAGATGCAACACTAGGATATAAGATGTAATTTTATCATTTTATCATTAAACAACTCTGCTGCTGCTGCTAAGTCTCTTCAGTCCTGTCCAACTCTGTGCAACCCCACAGACAGCAGGCAGCCCACCAGGCTCCGCCGTCCCTGGGATTCTCCAGGCAAGAACACTGGAGTGGGTTGCCATTTCCTTGTCCAATGCATGAAAGTGAAAAGTGAAAGTGAAGTCGCTCAGTCATGTCTGACTCTTTGCGACCCCATGGACTGCACCCCACCAGGCTCCTCCGTCCATGGGATTTTCCAGGCAAGAGTACTGGAGTGGGGTGCCAACTCTATGTGTTTATAAATTTGTTTGGCTTATTTTCTGTGTTGTCACAGAAGAATGCTGATAAACCTCTAATTGGAGTCTCAGTAAATGAAAGAAAGATATAACTGGATGTATTCAAGAGCCCACAGTTTCTTCCACAGAAACATAATAAATGAGATTTCTTCTAGTAAAACATATATCCAGTCATCCCCATTTAGCTTAATGTAAATCAAAGGGAAAATCTTTAGTGCTTTATCCCCATGGCTTCCCGAGTAACTCAGTGGTAAAGAATCTGCCCTCAATGCAGGAGACATGGGTTCTATCCCTAGGTCGGGAAGATCCTCTGGAGGAGGAAATGGCAACTCACTCCAGTTTCCTTGCCTGAAAATTCGACAGAAGAACCTGGTGGGCTACAATCCCTGGGGCTCCGAGAGTCAGATATGACTTAGCGACTAAACTATCACCTCCACCATCCCCACATCAACCTGAAGTCATTTAATACTGCCACTTTTATCAGAGCTCATGAAGTGATGTTGGAAATTTCCGTATACTGTTTAGCACTGAATAAAATGAGAAAGTTAAAAATAAAAAAAAGAACAGTATAAATCTTTGGCATCTAAAATCTCTTGGTACCTAAAACTTCAATCATGTCATTATTTTAAGAAATCAAAATATAATAGCCAGGACATGGAAACAACCTAGACATCCATCAGCAGACGAATGGATAAGAAAGCTGTGGTACATATACACAATGGAGTATTACTCAGCAGTTAAAAAGAATACATTTGAATCCGTTCTGATGAGATGGATGAAACTGGAGCCGATTATACAGAGTGAAGTAAGCCAGAAAGAAAAACACCAATACAGTATACTAACACATATATATGGAATTTAGGAAGATGGCAATGACGACCCTGTATGCAAGACAGGAAAAAAGACACAGATGTGTATAACGGACTTTTGGACTCAGAGGGAGAGGGAGAGGGTGGGATGATTTGGGAGAATGGCATTCTAACATGTATACTATCATGTAAGAATTGAATCGCCAGTCTATGTCTGACGCAGGGTGCAGCATGCTTGGGGCTGGTGCATGGGGATGACCCAGAGAGATGTTGTGGGGAGGGAGGTGGGAGGGGGGTTCATGTTTGGGAACGCATGTAAGAATTAAAGATTTTAAAATTTAAAAAATAAAAAACTATATATAAAAAAAATAAATCTTCTTATAGTATGGCAAAAAAATAAATAAATAAATAATGTCTGGGAGACAGGACTTATGGAACGGTTAGAGCAAGGACCTCTGAAAATTTTGTCTTCCAGGCATGTATCAGAACATGGGTACAAATTGTCAAAATTATTTCTACACTGAAGTGCCAAATACATGGCCCCAAATGACATGGCCCCAAAGATAGCAAAAACTGAAAGAACTAAAAGAAAAAATAAATTTCATTTAAAAAATTTAAAGATTTTAGGACACCTCTCATAGTAACTAATAAAACAAGGGGACATGAACTTCAGCAGAAATATCAAAGATTTCACCTACATATATAACAAGATGGACCTAATCAAAATCTATGTAGAATATGTACTCCCAAACTACAGAACTCAAATTCTTTCCAAATACACACAAAATATTTACCAAGCTGACCATATGCTGGACCATAAAGCAATTCTCAACCTATTGCAAAGGATGAAATAATAGAGTATGATCTGTGATCAGAGGAATGGGGCAGAAAATCAATGATAAGAAGACAGCCAGAAAATCTTGACGAGTTTACAAATAAAACAATACTTTCTAAGAAACTAATGAGCTAAAGAAGAAACCACAATTGGAATCAGAGGATTTGGATTATGGAGATAATCCACCATAAAACTTGTTAATACAGTTCAGTCACTCAGTCATGCCCAACTCTGCAACCCCAAGGACTGCAGCACATCATGCCTCCCTGTCCATCACCAACTCCCAGAGCTTGCTCAAACTCATGTCCATCAAGTCAGTGATACCATCCAACCATCTCATCCTCTGTCGTTCCCTTCTCCTGCCTTCAATCTTTTGCAGCATCAGGGTCTTTTCCAATGAGTCAGTTCCATTCAGGTGGCCGAAGTATTGAAGCTTCAGTTTCAGCATCAGTCCTTCCAGTGAGTACTCACAACTGATTTCCCTTAGGACTTAAGAGCTTCCATAAACCTCTTATCCTTATCCATCAGAGGGCAGACAGAAAGAAAATCGAAATCACAGAAAATGAATCAAACTGCTCATATGGACCACAGCCTTGTCTAACTCAATGAAACTATAAGCCATGCCGTGTAGGGTCACCTAAGATAGACAGATCTTAGTGGAGTGTTCTGGCAAAATGTGGTCCACTGTAAAAGGCAATGGCAAGCCACTTCCGTATTTTTGCCTTGAGAACCCCAGGAACAGTATGAAAAGGCAACACTTGTTAAGATACAGATAGGGGGAAAAAAAGTCACAAATCCAGATCCTGAAAATATTAAAAAAGAAAGTGGTAGATTTAACTGAGTCCTCTTCAAAGTTATTTTAAAGTCTTAATCCCTGGTAACTGTGGCCATGACCTTATTTAGAAGCCATGTCTTTGCAGATGTAGTCAAGTTAAGAGGTCATGCTGGGTTAAGGTGAGCCCTAATGCAGTACGACTTGTGGTCTTATAAGAAGAGACTTGAAGATATAGATGAGAACAAGGAGGAAAACCATGGCAGTGGGAACAGAGGTTGGAGTGATACAGCTATAAGCCAAGAAATTCCAAGGACTCCTAGAAACTGCCAGAAACTAAGAGGCAGAGAAGAGTTGTCATGTGGAGGCATCAATAGAAGACTTGTCCTGCCAACAACGATTTTAGACCTCACATCTTCAGAAAAAGTGAAAGTGTTCATTGCTCAGTTGTGTCCAACACTTTATGACCCCATGGACTGTAGACTGCCAGGCTCCTCTGTCCATGGAATTCTTCAGGCAAGAATACTGGACTGGGTGGCCATTCCCTTCCGACCCAGGGGTTAAACCTGGGTCTCCCTCGTTGCAGGTGGATTCTTTACAATCTGAACAACCAGGGAAGACCTACATGTTCAGAACTGTGAGAGAAAAAAAATTTGTTGTTTTATGCCAAAATAATGGTCAAAATTAGTGTTTTTAAGACCTCTCAGGCTGGCACACAGAATAAAGTCAGAAACAGAAAAACAAATATCGTATATTAACACATACAAGTAGAATCTTAAAAAAAAAAATGGTACAGCTGAACCTATCTACAAAGCAGAAATAGAGACACAGATGTAAAGAACAAATGTGCGGACACCAAGGAGGAAAGGGGGGGTAGAGGTGAGATGAACTGGGAGATTGAGATTAACATATAAAACTATTGATATTATGTATAAAATAGATAACTAATAAGAACCTACTGTGTAGCACAGGGAATTCTACTCAGTGCTTTGTGGTGGCCTAAATGGAAAGGAAATCCAGAAAAGGGGGATACATGTATATTTATAACTGATTCACTTTGCTGTACAGTAGAAACTAGCACAACATTGTAAAAGAATTAAACTCAAAAAAAAAAAAAAAGAATCTCTCAAAATTAACCAAAGACTTTCAGCCATCTAGTGAGCTTTTTTCTTTTTTAATGGCTGAAATCTTTGTAAGAACAGTGGACTCTGTGCATGTTAATTTGCTCTACTACCATCTCCACCTTCTCAGTTCTATGATATCCTCAAATATCTGCTACCTTGCAACCACCTTAACTGTTAAAAACAACAGTGGAGTGGCCAATGAAGTGGGCAGATGGATTTGGTTCTCTCCATAAAGCCCCATTATCAGTGAATTTTCACTATTTAACACCTGTGTCAGCTCCACAGAAACACCTCATTTGCCAGACCTGTCATTATTTGACCTGCCTTTACCTCCTTCAGTTGGAAAAGCTTTAACCCCAGGGCATTTGTCAAAAACAATAAGTAGTGATTGCTCAAATCTCATCTACTTGAGATGCCAAAGTAGGTGTAAAAAAAAGAAGCTGGCAAAAAAACCATAAATGAGGATCTCGTGAATCAGGAGTCCTTAAGAGACTTTCAAAAGCTCCAACGAATTCCTAGAGAACCTAGGAGGCCATTTTATATGCAGAGCTGAGGGCATGACAGGAAAGACCTGAATGCTGAGGTCATTTCAAGAACTAAAAGCTGAGAGTTATAAACTGCTAGTGGGTGGCAGGCAAAAGTCAACACATACACAGAGCTCAGCAGTGAGGACAAAATGGGAGACTATTGACTTAGGACTGAGTAGAGTCCTTTGGACAGCAAGGAGATCAAACTAGTCAATCCTAAAGGAAATCAACCCTCAATATTCACTGGAAGGACTGATGCTGAAGCTGACACTCCAGTAATTGGCCACCTGATGCAAAGAGCCCACTCACTGGAAAAGACA
Source organism: Ovis canadensis (assembly GCF_042477335.2). Lineage (NCBI taxonomy): Eukaryota > Metazoa > Chordata > Mammalia > Artiodactyla > Bovidae > Ovis > Ovis canadensis. The sequence goes on along the minus strand of NC_091261.1, from coordinate 35,759,596 downwards.
ATGATGATGGGAAAGATTGAGGGAAGGAGAAGAAGGGGACAACAGAGGAGATGGTTGGATGGCATCATAGACTCAATGGACCTGAATTTGAGGAAATTCCAGGAGATAATGAAGGACAGGGAAACCTGGAGTGCTGCAGTCTATGGGGTCACAAAGAGTTGGACAGGACTTAACAACTAAACAACAACAAGTGATTAGATGATACCTGAAGGGGAATACACATTAGACAATTAGTCCAGGAAGGTTACTAAACAAACACGCATTGAAAGCAGCAAATTACTGGTGTACAATTCATTTGAGACTAGATGAATTTTCCAAAGGAGTGAGTATATATTTTTTGAGAGAGAGGTCAGGGGTATCCTGTAAGTTAGCTATATGAGGAGAAACCAAAAAAAAAAAAAAAGATGAGATAAGAAGAGGCAGCCCATAAGCTTAGAGTACATCTACATGTGTGCTGTCTTAGAAGCTAACTGAAGAAAGATTAACAAGGAAAAATGAGTTATCAAAGATGGCAATTACAGCTGACAAGTCAAAAATAGGGCAGAAGATGAAGTTTGAAAAGGAAAACTAGTGACCTGGAAATAGTGAACTTCTTAAAATGACTGAAGATTCATAGGAGAACATGACAGTAATGGGAAATCTACACTGTGACGAGCACTAATTAAACTGATATTGGCTTCTTTATAAATAATATATATAATTAAATTCATTTGAATCTCTGCAGAAGAATTTTTCCAGAGTTTCATGCACCATAAAGTAATTTTAATGATAATTCTAATATAGAATATAAAGCTAATTGATTATTAAAGATTATATTTTAAAGTCATCTAGAAGCATATTCATGTACACAGTGTGTCTAGTTAGGATAAAAGAAAAAGTCATATAAGGTATTTCAACATGGAGAAATTTACATAGGAAATTAGCTACATAAGTGTTGGAAAGCTTAAAACACAAAAAATACAAATGAAATTATCACAGAGATAATTATTGGAGAGTGAACAACAACCTTCAGAAGAACTATAAGAATAAAGGCAATATGTTGAAATTACCAAACCCTAGAAGAGACTATATATAGAGTGGTTCTTCAGAACACAGAGTAGGGACTTCGGCAAGTTCAGTTCAGTTCAGTTCAATTCAGCTGGTCAGTCGTATCCCACTGTTTGTGACCCCATGAACCACAGCACGCCAGACCTCCCTGTCCATCACCAACTCCCAGAGATTACCTATAGGACTTTGGCAAGCTGGTCCTGAAATACTAGATGATCAGGATAGTTCTGGTGAGGCAAGAAGAAGGAGGCTACAACTAATGGCTTTTGTGCAAATGAGGGGCAGTATTACCCTCCTGAGAGACAAAGTTTAATAACATATATAATATGCAGGTATGAAGCTTAATAAAATACATATATTTAAAATCATAAAGTCATGTACAGATGTGAGTCAGACCATAAAGAAGGCTGAGTGCTGAAGAATTGATGCTTTCAAACTGTGATGCTGGAGAAGACTCTTGAGAGTCCCTTGGACAGCAAGTAGATCCAACCAGTCAATCCTAAAGAGAATCAACCCTGAATATTCACTGGAAAGACTGATGTTGAAGCTGAAGCTCCAACACTTTGGCCACCTGATGCGAAGAGCCAACTCCCTGGAAAAGACCATGATGCTGGGAAATACTGAAGGCAAGAGCAGAAGGGAACAAGGTTGGATGGCATCACTGACTCAGTTGACAAGAGTCTGACCAACACCTGGGAGATGGTGAAGGACAGAGAAGCCTGGACTGCTGCAGTCCATGGAATTGCAAACAGTTGGAGACGACCTAGTGACTGAACAACAACAAAAATCATAAAGTATTACTAATAAAATGTTATAAAAATCTCTACTGTAAATCCTGTGTTTGGCAGAAGTCTATATTTTGACTCTCAATATATGCATTATCAGGGGAAACTTTATCAAAAGACAGAATTCCAGGTCAGAGATCTTTAATTTTCATTAGGCATGGGTACACAGATAATAAAAGTTGCATTCATAGCAACTATTATAGAAATTAGTACATAAATTTTAGTAAGCACCCATTTATCCAAAAATAATCAGAAAATTGGGTCTCTTGGTTAATTGAACATTCATGTTAATTGACATTTGTCAAATATATCATACATGGATTAACAGTGTTCAAATAATAACTAGAATAAAATAACATGCACTTGACATCAGAATTATAACTCTAAGGCTCTTCCTAGCTATATAATTCTGACTCTCCAAGATACACAATTGTTCATACATTACTTAAAGTGTTGTCACTAATTTGAGTTAATCAACAAATAATTGTGGTTGTATAAATTTAGAAGTAGAAAATAAAACTAATAAAATTGAACTGTTAAAAAAAACAGAACTGATATTGACTCTTGGATACAGTTTTGTTTTATTTTATATTTCTGAAGTAAAATTAAACTAAACTATAAAATTTTATAAGGTAAATTCTATGGGCTTCCTGGTGGCTCAGAAGTTAAAGAATCTGTCTGCAATGAGGGAGAACTGAGTTTGATCCCATGGTTGGGAAGATTCTCTGGAGAAGGGAATGGCTACCCACTTCAGTATTCTGGTCAGAATTCCATGGACAGAGGAGTTTGGAAGGCTACAGTAGTCCATTGGATCACAAAGAGTTGGACACAATGGTACTTAGATTCATTGACTACGCTAAAGCCTTTGACTGTGTGGATCACAAAAACTGTGGGAAATCCTTAAAGAGATGGGAATACCAGATTACATTACCTGCCTTCTGAGAAATCTGTATGCAGGTCAAGAAGCAACTTTTAGAACTGGACACGGAACAATGGACTGGTTCCAAATTAAGAAAGGAGTACATCAAGGTTGTATATTGTCACCTTGCTTATTTAACTTATATGCAGAGTACATCATGCAAAATGCTGGACAGGATGAAGCAGAGCAGGAATCAAGATTGCTGGAACCAATATCAATAACCTCAGATATGTGCATGACACCAGATATGGTAGAAAGTTCCTCTTACTAAAGAGCCTCTTGATGAAAGTAAAAGAGGAGAGTATAAAAGCTGGCTTGAAATTCAATATTCAAAAAACGAAGATCATGGTATCCGGTCCCATCACTTCATGGCAAATAGATGCAGAAACAGTGGAAACAGTGACAGACTTTATTTTGCTGGGCTTCAAAATCATTGCAGATGGTGACTGCAGCCATGAAATTAAAAGACGCTGCTCCTTGGAAGAAAAGCTATGATCAACCTAGACAGCATTTAAAAAGCAGAGACATTGCTTTGCCAACCAAGGTCCATCTAGTCAAAGCTATGGTTTTTCCAGTAGTCATGTATGGATGTGAGAGTCGGACCATAAAGAAGGCTGAGTGCCAAAGAATTGATGCTTTTGAACTGTGGTGTTGGAAAAGACTGTTGAGAGTCCCTTGGACTGCAAGAAGTTCAAATCAGTCAATCCTAAAAGAAATCAGCCCTGAATATTCATTGGAAGGACTGATGCTGAAACTGAAACACCAATACTTTGGCCATCTGATGTGGAGAACTGACTTATTGGAAAAGACCCTGATGCTGGGAAAGATTGAAGGCAGGAGAAGAAGGAGGTTACAGAGGATGAGATGGCTGGATAGCATCACCAACTCGATGGACATAAGTTTGAGAAAACTCTGGGAGTTAGTGATGGACAGAAAGCCTGGCATGCTACAGTCCGTGGGATTGCAAAGAGTCAAACACAACGGAGTGACTGATCTGAACTGAACTGAACAAATTATATATTTTTACTTGTTGGCTTTCTGGATTAATAGATGTATACTCTACCAGGTCTTAATATAATGCTAAACAGCTGTTTCAGCAAGATACATTTTCAAAAAGTAATGTTACTTTTCTCTACATTTACATGCTCTTAGGATTATTATTTTATTTCTCCTTTGAATTTAATTATCTGCTAGTAATCTTGTAGAAAGTAATGGAAATAAACAAGAGTTCCATATTTGTGCTATAAAAATTATTTTTATAGTACGCTGATTAAAGAGAGAACACACCATTCTTTCCATTTTCTACTGATGATCACTAATAACTGACTAGGTTAGAGAGTTTTAAGAATTCTTAATGTATTATGACTGTGATAGAAAAATGCGTTATTAATTTGTATGTTTATGGGGAGGGGAACCCTTCTCTTGTTGGATCTATCAAAAATGATTATATTAACCACTGGATCAACTGGTATAGGTAGCAAGAGAAGACATATTAACAAACAAAAAGTCATTTGCCCTCTGATTTTAGTAAAAATGGTATCCTAAAAACCATTGCTATGTTTGACAGAAGGAAAAAAAAATACCCACAATATCTCATTAGACAAGTACAGACCAGAGAAAATAAAACTTATTATCCATTAAATGGTGTTTGTACTATAATTTTACTGAATGAATTCTGAGACCAATAAAGTTAGAATTAGCATCAATCATGCCCGTTATTTTACTAAAAATCTTTAACAGCTTTATTGAGGCATAGTTGGAATATAGTAGGCAGCATATATTTAAGCTTATAATTTTGTAAGTTTTGACATATGTATATACTTGTGAAAGTACCAACTCAATCAGGATGATGAACACAGAATATTTAATCAAAAATTTCTTTGATGACCCTTGTCAACCTCTTCCTTCCAATTTCCCAGCCCTCTTCTAATCCCTGGCAACTTCTGATATATTTTCTGTCACTATAAATATTTATTAACATTTTCCAGAATTTTATAAATATATATATAATCACATAGTATGTGATTTAAGTCTAGCATCTTTCTCAGAATAATTATTTTCAAATTCATTCATATTTTACCTTTATCAAAAGTTCATTCATTTTTTATTGCTGAGTAGTATTTCACTTGAGAAGGCAATGGCACCCCACTCCAGTATTCTTGCCTGGAAAATCCCATGGACAGAGGAGCCTGGTGGGCTGCAGTCCATGGGGTCTCGAAGAGTTGGACATGACTGAATGACTTCACTTTCACTTTTCACTTTCATGCATTGGAGAAGGAAATGGCAACCCACTCCAGCGTTCTTGCCAGGAGAATCCCAGGGACAGCAGAGACTAGTGGGCTGCCATCTCTGGGATAGCACAGAGTCAGACACGATGGAAGCAACTTAGCAGCAGCAGCAGCAGCAGTATTTTACTGTATATACAGATAACTTGTTTGCTAATTTACTTGTCACAGACATTTAAATTGCTTCCAGTTTTGGGCTACCACATGTAAAATGGCTGGGAACATTCATGTGCAAGATTTTGCATGGAAATTTACTTTTATATCTCTTAGGAGAAGAACGACTGAGACACACATAAACAGATGCCTGATTAACATCTTAAGAAACTGCCAAGTTGTTTTCCAAAGTGGTGGCCCCTTTTCATTCCTAGTACCAGTGCATTAAAGTTCTAACTGCTTCAAGTCCTCATCAACACTTGATAAGATTGAAAAGTGAAAGTGGCTCAGTCTTGTCTGACTCTTTGTGACCCCATCAACTATACAATCCATGGAATCCTCCAGGCTAGAATACTGGAGTGGGTAGCCTTTCCCTTCTCCAGGGGATCTCCCCAACCCAGAGATCAAACCCAGGTCTCCCGCATTGCAGGCAGATTCTTTACCAGCTGAGCCACCAGGGAAGCACAAGACTACGGGAGTGGGTAGCCTATCTCTTCTCCAGGGGATCTTCCTGACCGAGGAATCGAACCAGGGTTTCCTGCATTGCAGGTGGATTCTTCACCAACTGAGCTATCAGGCGATATGATTAAATACTTCCTTAGACATTTTAACAGGGGTGCTGTGAAATTTCATTATGGATTTAATTTTTATTTTTCTTCTGCTGCTGCTGCCCTAAGTCACTTCAGTTGTGTCCAATTCTGTGCAACCCCATAGACGGCAGCCCACCAGGCTCCTCCATCCCTGGGATTATCCAGGGACGAATACTACAGTGGGTTGCCATTTCCTTTTCCATTCATTCCTCTAGTGACTAAAAATGTGTTTTCATTTGTAATTCTTTGTTAAAGTGTCTGTTTAAATTTTTTTGTTTTGTTTTGTTTTTTTTTTAAAATCCTATTTTTTTTCTAATGGTGTTCTTTCTATATGTTAGAATCTAGTTTTTTTTTTAATGTGTAATTTGCAAATATTTTCTCCAAGAAACTTTTCTTTTGATTCTCTTTAATGGTGTCTTTTATAGATCAAAAGTTCTTCATTTTGATAAAATCAAATATATCTGTGATGAAAATTCACTGATGTATGCAAAATACTTACATGCAATTATAGCAGCACATCAAAATATGACATAACATTCCTCTTTTATTTAGTGAATTCTTTTTCTAGATAACCATCATGATCATCTATTTGATTACTATCATCAGTTTAAGCAGGCCTTCAGTCTCACAAAATTATTAGAAATGGGTAAAATGCTCCTATTTTCCAACTGAAGCTAGTCTCCCTTTGTATTACCAGTGTGCATCATATTTTCCAGAACTTCCCTGTTATTTTACAAAAAAAAAAAAAATCTAAACATTTTATATCTGAAAAGAAATGACAACAGTATATGAAAATCTGCCCCTTTCTATACTATTCATGTCTGTGCTGTCCTTAGTCACTCAGTCACATCCAGCTCCTTGTGGCCCCATGGACTGTAGCCTGCCAGGCTCCTCTGTCCATGAGAATTCCCCAGGCAAGAATACTAGAGTGGGTGCCATGCCCTCCTCCAGGGGGTCTTCCCAACTCAGGGATCGAATTCACGTTTCCCACATTGCAGGTGGATTCTTTACCATCTGAGCCACCAGGGAAGTCTATTTAGAATATTTGTGTCTGGAATATTGAATATTTGTGTCTGGAATATTCTAAATACCCTTCTTTTTGGTAGGCTGTATTGTTGTTCTCAATGCCTCACTTTCTACCTGTGTCCAAACTTTTTTGCTGGTGACTTGCTATACTTCCCATTGAAGTGACTGAAAGTATCCTTGACACTATAAGTGTTGGGTGTGGACAGATGACTTACTTTGGCCAATGGAATATTAGTGGATGTGACATGAACAAGGTGCTTACATGTACTCATGGGCTTTGGCTTCCTTCTTCTGTCTCTGTAAGCACAACGAGAAGTGCATGCTCCTTGTAACTGTTGTTCCTTCCATCTGAACCTCAGAATGGATCAGCAGAGTGAACTGGGCATTGAACCAGAAGCTTGAAACTAACCCATTTTTAAGATAGAGATGCTCCTGATGATTCAAGACAGACAGAAAATATGTGTATAGCTTTAAGCCTTGAGTTACATAGCACTGTTGCAGGAATAGTTAACTACTATACTTCTATACACAAAATTGTGGATGATGGAGGGGTCTTTTTCTATGAAGAAGCAACACTCCTCCTTTTTGAAGATATATCATGCTTACAGGGTGGCACACTGAGCATCATTCTTATGAATGGAAAAACAGCTTCATTTCAAAGAAAAAATTAAAATACCAAAAGGAATTCTACAGATAAATGCTTAAGCATATTTTTCAAAGAAAATAGGGAAACATATATTTTAAAGTAATAAGGATAATGATTTCAACTAATTAGCATTTCTTGAACTTTACATTCCTAGGCAGTTGGGGACATATGTTTTAAAGACATTACATATCTTAAGGCTCATTAGCAAACTTGTGTAAAAGGGAGGGATTATTAACAGCACTACATAAAGTAGGATTCCTCAATGCCTGGTCCCCACACCAACAGAATTAACATCATTTGTGTGCCAGTTATAAATGCAAATTATTGGGACCCTCCCCAGACCCACTGAATCACAATTCCTGGGCTTAAGGCGCAGGAATTTGTATTTTAACAGCTTTCTGCTGCTGCTGCTGCTACTGCTAGGTCACTTCAGTCGTATCCCACTCTGTGCGACCCCATAGATGGCAGCCCACCAGGCTCTGCTGTCCCTGGGATTCTTCAGGCAAGAATGCGGGAGTGAGTTGCCATTTCCTTCTCAAATGCATGAAAGTAAAACAACTTTCTAGTTGACTCTAAAGCACAGTCAACTTTGAGAACCACTGAAGAAGGCAGAGGGGTGTGGGAGACACAGAGGTTAAGTAACTTGTATAAATAAGGCAGCTAATTAATGTGTGTTTTAGGGTTTTAACTGGACATTCCTACTTTCATTATGTGTTAGATGCTTTGTACACATAATCTCATTTAATATTCAGTGAACCTACAAATTATATACTGTCATTCCAATTTTTACAGATGAGGAAACAGAGCTCCTGGGTCAATAGTTAATAAGCTGTGAGCTGTTATCTATAACCATATCTGTCCAATTCTAAAGTAAATAACTTATTACTATACCAAAATTTATTCATTAGAAATTGAAAACAAGCAGGGCATCAAGAAGTTTTTCCATGTGTAGAATATAATCTTCCAGAATTACTCCAAGACCACTGCCCAGAAAATAGAAGACTAACTCTGCTGTCACAGCGTCAATGAGCTGTGTCTAACAGAAAATTAAAGAATTGGAAAACCTTCAACTTATGAAACAGAAGCTATTCTCAAGACAGCTTTATTGAAAGTTACTTCAAGATAAACCTGTTAATGAAAAACACAAATAGTTAATGTTACTCACATATTAATTAGATTTTCAACTTAAGGCTTTCAGAAGGTTGTAAAATGGACTATTTTTTTTGGCAAGTAAGAAGTTTTATTTGGCCCACCAAAAGTGAGGTTTTTTGTTTGGGTTTTTTGTTTTGCTTGTTATTTTTTATTTTTGTAAGAGCTTAAATTTAAGCTTAGAAATGAGGAAAAGATATACCAAAAAAAATCTATATATCCAGGGTCTCTTCAAAAATCAGTTCTGGCAACATGAGAACCAAGTTATACATGACATTGACAGGCAGAGCCATCTCTAATGGAAGCACTCTCTCTTCTGTTAGCCATTCCCTATTAACAAATGCTATCTGAGGACCTGTCAAGAGTGCAGGCTGGAGTCAATCATTCTTGGGTTGAATTCTCTCTTTACCATGTACTAGTTGTGTGATCTTGGGCAAGTTCCACAGATTCCACATCTATAAAATAAAGATAACAAAAATAGATACCACAATTATTTCTAAGAGATTATGACAGTGTATGAAAAGTATTCAAGTTATTTCCTGGCATCTATTAAGTAAGTGCTCAATAAAGATTAGTTATTAGTTTATTTGTGTTATTATCTATTAGTTATCTTTTTTTCCAATAGGAAAGAATATTTCACTATATTCATGTTTCTCTCAGAAATAGTGCTGTTACTCAGTAGACAGGGTGTTTCCAGCAGAAAATATACAATATATAGCGTTATGATAATTAAAGGACTGTTTAAACACAAGCAGGGGACAGGGATTCTCTGAGGAATAGTGGAAACTGTCAATCAGCGTTGGCTGAAAAACAAGGGGAGGTGATGGCTATCAGCTTCTGGAAGGAGGGAGATGTTTGTGTGGAGGAAGATGACTTAAAAAGAGCTGTGGTTTTTGGCTGAGGGAAGCAGGCAGTTGGAGAATATCCTGTAGGAGAGAACAGAGCAGGCAGAGTAAATCTTGAGGTCTCCATTCTCTTGTCATTCTTTATGACTGAACTAAACTGAAACCCAGAGGACTAAGCAGTGGAAAATTCTGAAAGAGATGGGAATATCAGATCACCTGACCTGCCTCTTGAGAAACCTATATGCAGGTCAGGAAGCAACAGTTAGAACTGGACATGGAACAACAGACTGGTTCCAAATAGGAAAAGGAGTACATCAAGGATGTGTATTGTCACCCTGCTTATTTAACTTATATGCAGAGTACATCATGAGAAATGCTGGGCTGGAAGAAACACAAGCTGGAATCAAGATTGCTGGGAGAAATATCAATAACCTCAGATATGCAGATGACACCACTCTTATGGCAGCAAGTGAAGAGGAACTAAAAAACCTCTTGTTGAAAGTGAAAGAGGAGAGTGAACAAGTTGGCTTAAAGCTCAACATTCAGAAAATGAAGATCATGGCATCTGGTCCCATCACTTCATGGGAAATAGATGGGGGAAACAGTGGAAACAGCGTCAGACTTTATTTTGGGGGGCTCCAAAATCACTGCAGATGGTAATGATTACAGCCATGAAATTAAAAGATGCTTACTCCTTGGAAGGAAAGTTATGACCAACCTAGATAGCATATTCAAAAGCAGAGACATTACTTTGCCAACAAAGGTCCATCTAGTCAAGGCTATGGTTTTTCCAGCGGTCATGTACGGATGTGAGAGTTGGACTGTGAAGAAAGCTGAGCATTGAAGAATTGATGCTTTTGAGCCGTGGTGTTGGAGAAGACTCTTGAGAGTCCCTTGGACTGCAAGGAGATCCAATCAGTTCATCCTAAAGGAGATCAGTCCTGGGTATTCATTGGAAGGACTGATGCTGAAGCTGAAACTCCAATACTTTGGCCACCTCATGTGAAGAGTTGATTCATTGGAAAAGACTCTGATGCTGAGAGATTGGGGGCAGGAGGAGAAGGGGACGACAGAGGATAAGATGGCTGGATGGCATCACTGACTCGATGGACATGAATTTGAGTAAACCCCGGGAGTTGGTGATGGACAGGGAAGCCTGGCGTGCTGCGATTCATGGGGTTGCAAAGAGTCAGACGCAACTGAGCAACTGAACTGAACTGAACTGAAGAAGCTCAGTAATACATTCTATATAGTTGCCTCAGGATGGAGAGACATCAAGGTGAGGATTAACTTAAGAATTTGAACTATGTACGTCAGACAGCTGACCAGCTTATAGTAACCACACGTGCTTAGTCACTTTAGTCATGTCTGACTCTGTGCGACACTGTGAAATGTATTCCACCAGGCTACCCTGTCCATGTGATTCTCCAATCAAGAATACTGGAGTGGGTTGCCATGCCCCACCACGAGGGGATCTTCCCAACCCAGGGGTATTATAATATAATACTATTACATATACTATTATAATATAATACTATTATATGTACTATTCTATTATTACTGTCACACTTTCTAGAGCTTCACAGCCTCTAGAAAATCATTTTACTATGGTATATTTTTGCTTCTTGCCCTGTACTGTCTAGTTCTCCTTAAGTGTCACTCCTTCAAATTCTTTATTAAGTGAAACTTGGGATTAATTTTTATCCAGATAATATAGATTTCAATTTCTATTACCTTAAAGGCAACAGGAAACCAGCTCATAGCTAATTAACTTTGAAAGTCCCCATATGCTTTGAATTGGTATTTGGGGAATTACATGATATATACAGGATGCTCTCTGATCAAAAGCACTTCAGCAGGGCAATCTGGATAAGGCACGCATTTGTATCTCCCCAGAAGGCACTTTGCTTGATGGAACTACCATCTCTTCAGTGTAGCTATGTGTGGTAGTGCAGGACAATGTACTCTTTTTTTACAGGAGTGTCATTAAAAGACACAGGCACAAGAAAAAAAGGCCTCCAGAAGCTGATAGAGGGCTCCTAGCCTCTAATCAGCTACACACCTTCCTGTGGAACACTTAGCAAGTCAAATCAACACACAGCAGCTTCCAATTAGCAATTTGATTTCTCCCTCTCCAAAATGGAGAGACATCAAAAGATTGCCAGACATCTAAAGAAAATCTAACATGAAAGACAGACTGAAAAATAAAAGGAAAATAATGGACTTTGGATAAAGCAAAAATGTATACAGAAGAAAAGAAAAAGAATTATTTCCCCCCATCCCCCGCTTAAGGAATAGCAGTTGCAAATGAGGGCATGAAGAAATCTTACTAAAGAAAATTAAAAAAAAAAAAAAAAGTAGCATCTGTAAATGTAATAAGTCTGTGAGAATCCACCCCTTGAATCTGTCCTTGAGTTCCGGCTACCCAGTTTATGCCTTTAGGCAGTACTGTACCAAATAAGGATAATATATTGGGTTTTTGCTGTTGGGATAGTAATTTGCAGGAAAAGGTCAAGACTTTGTTTATTTTGAAAACCACAGCTGGAGCAACTGAACAGACCACTCAGGCATTTTTTAGGGTGAAAAATAGATGTGTGCTAGTGTGCATATATGATGGCCATTGCCTATACATTTCCCCCATCCATGTAATTAAATACATATCTATTAATAATAGTGCCAGGTCAAAGGTTAAGCTTTGCTGTAACACTTCAAATATCTTAACATTTTCTCCCAAGTAGAAAGGAACTAGTTTTTAATTGAAAATAATCACTTCTACAGGCTTCCCAGGTGGTGCTAATGGTAAAGAATCCACCTGTCAATGCAGGAGACGCAAGAGATGCCAGCTCCATCCCCGGGTTGGTAAGATCCCCTGGAGTAGGAAATGGCAACCCATTCCAGTATTCTTGCTTGGAAAACTCCATGGGCAGAGGAACCTAAAGGGAACAATCCATGGGGCCCCAGAGAATCGGACACGACTGAGGGACTGAACACACATACACACACGCACAATCACCTGAACAGAAGAATAAAGTGTGAAATATCTTGAAGAGTCAATAAACTGAATATGGTCACTAGGCACCTGTGTTAAGAATTACTAAGAAAAATGAGTTGAGCATCAGGAAATACCTAAGCAAAATCTTCATTTCACTGTTAAGTCTTAGTTATCAATTACATTACTGAAGAAAAGTATGAAGTCATTCTGATTATTATCAAGACTTCACAATTCCAAAACCAAAACACAAAATTTCATAAGTTTTTAGAGCAAAATATGAAGTAAGAAGGCACTGGGCCCTACTCCCAGAAAAGAATTTCATAGACAGTAAATGACTTCCTAGGACCACATATCTTCTAATGACTGAGCCCAAACAAAACCCAAATTCTATGTAATCTTAATTGTGTAGATTTACAAAATCATCAGGATACTTAAATATTACCTTCTATGTGAAAAACTCAAAGGCATTTCATCAGTTGACTTGCACTCAAATTTCTATTCCCATACTGGTAGCTTACAATAAACAGCGTCAGATTCGTGATCTCTGAAGAAGATTTAGCTTCGGGACCAGGGACTAGGCTTGATCAAGAGCTTTTGTATAGCAGAGTTTTATTAAAGTAAGAAAAGGGACAGTGAAAGCCTCTGACATAGACATCAGAAGGAGATGGAGAGTGCCCCACTTGCTAAACTCAAAAGTGAAAATGAAGTCGCTCAGTCCTGTCAGACTCTGCAACCCCACAGGCTGTAGCCTACTCAGTTCAGTTCAGTTCAGTTCACTTCAGTCGCTCAGTTGTGTCCGACTCTTTGCAACCCCATGAATCACAGCACGCCAGGCCTCTCTGTCCATCACCATCTCCCAGAGTTCACTCAGACTCATGTCCATCGAGTCGGTGATGCCATCCAGCCATCTCATCCCCTGTCGTCCCCTTCTCCTCCTGCTCCCAATCCCTCCCATTATCAGAGTCTTTTCCAATGAGTCAATTCTTCACAAGAGGTGGCCAAAGTATTGGAGTTTCAGCTTCGGCATCATTCCTTCCAAAGAAATCCCAGGGCTGATCTCCTTCAGAATGGACTGGTTGGATCTCCTTGCAGTCCAAGGGACTCTCAAGAGTCTTCTCCAAAACCACAGTTCAAAAGCATCAATTCTTCGGCGCTCAGCCTTCTTCACAGTCCAACTCTCACATCCATACATGACCACAGGAAAAACCATAGCCTTGACTAGATGGACCTTAGTCGGCAAAGTAAAGTTTCTGCTTTTGAATATGCTATCTAGGTTGTCATAACTTTTCTTCCAAGGAGTAGGCGTCTTTTAATTTCATGGCTGCAGTCACCATCTGCAGTGATTTTGGAGCCAAAAAAAAATAAAGTCTGACACTGTTTTCACTGTTTCCCCTCTATTTCCCATGAAGTGATGGGACCAGATGCCATGATCTTCGTTTTCTGAATATGGAGCTTTAAGCCAACTTTTTCACTCTCCACTTTCACTTTCATCAAGAGGCTTTTCAGTTTCTCTTCACTTGCTGCCATAAGGGTGGTGTCATCTGCATATCTGAGGTCATTGATATTTTTCCCGTCAATCTTGATTCCAGCTTGTATTTCTTCCAGTCCAGCATTTCTCATGATGTACTCTGCATATAAATCAAATAAGCAGGGTGACAATATAGAGCCTTGATGTACTCCTTTTCCTATTTGGAACCAGTCTGTTGTTCCATGTCCAGTTCTAACTGTTGCTTCCTGACCTGCATACAGATTTCTCAAGAGGCTGGTCAGGTGGTATGGTATTCCCGTCTCTTTCAGAATTTTCCACAGTTTATCGTGATCCACACAGTCAAAGGCCTGGCATAGTCAATGAAGCAGAAATAGATGTTTCTCTGGAACTCTCTTGCTTTTTCCATAATCCAGTGGATGTTGGAAATTTAATCTCTGGTTTCTCTGCCTTTTCTAAAACCAGCTTGAACATCAGGAAGTTCGCGGTTCATGTATTGCTGAAGCCTGGCTTGGAGAATTTTGAGCATTACTTTACTAGCATGTGAGATGAGTGCAACTGTGCAGTAGTTTGAGCATTCTTTGGCATTGCCTTCCTTTGGGATTGGAATGAAAACTGACCTTTTCCAGTCCTGTGGCCACTGCTGAGTTTTCCAAATGTGCTGGCATATTGAGTGCAGCACTTTCACAGCATCATCTTTCAGGATTTGAAACAGCTCAACTGGAATTCCATCACCTCCACTAGCTTTGTTCATAGTGATGATTTCTAAGGCCCACTTGACTTCACATTCCAGGATGTCTGGCTCTAGATGAGTGATCACACCATCGTAATTATCTAGGTCATGAAGCTCTTTTTTGTACAGTTCTTCTGTGTTTTCTTCCCACCTCTTCTTAATATCTTCTGCTTCTGTTAGGTCCATACCATTTCTGTCCTTTCTCGAGCCCATCTTGGCATGAAATGTTCCCTTGGTATCTCTAATTTTCTTGAAATGATCTCTAGTCTTCCCCATTCTGTTGTTTCCCTCTATTTCTTTGCATTTATCGCTGAAGAAGGCTTTCTTATCTCTCCTTGCTATTGTTTGGAACTCTGCATTCAGATGCTTATATCTTTCCTTTTTTCCTTTGCTTTTCACCTCTCTTCTTTTCATAGCTATTTGTAAGGCCTCCCCAGAGAGCCATTTTGTTTTTTTGCATTTCTTTTCCATGGGGATAGTCTTGATCCCTGTCTCCTGTACAATGTCAGGACCTCATTCCATAGTTCATCAGGCACTCTATCTATCAGATCTAGGCCCTTAAATCTATTTCTTACTTCCAATGTATAATCATAATGGATTTGATTTAGGTCATACTTGAATGGTCTAGCAATTTTCCCTACTTTCTTCAATTTAAGTCTGAATTTGGTAATAAGGAGTTCATGATCTGAGCCACAGTCAGCTCCTGGTCTTGTTTTTGTTGACTGTAAAGAGCTTCTCCATCTTTGGCTGCAAAGAATATAATCAACCTGATTTTGGTGTTGACCATCTGGTGATGCCCATCTGTAGAGTCTTCTCTTGTGTTGTTGGAAGAGGGTGTTTGCTATGACCAGTGCATTTTCTTGGCAAAACTATTAGTCTTTGCCCTGCTTCATTCCACATTCCAAGGCCAAATTTGCCTGTTACTCCAGGTGTTTCTTGACTTCCTTCTTTTACATTCCAGTTCCCTATAATGAAAAGGACATCTTTTTTGGGTGTTAGTTCTAAAAGGTCTTGTAGGTCTTCATAAAACCATTCAACTTCAGCTTCTTCAGTGTTACTGGTTGGGGCATAGACTTGGATTACTGTGATATTGAGTGGTTTGCCTTGGAAACGAACAGAGATCATTCTGTCATTTTTGAGACTGCATCCAAGTACTGTATTTTGGACTCTTTTGTTGACCATGATGGCTACTCCATTTCTTCTGAGGGATTGCTGCCCGCAGCAGTAGATATAATGGTTATCTGAGTTAAATTCACCCATTCCAGTCCATTTTAGTTCGCTGATTCCTAGAATGTCGACGTTTACTCTTGCCATCTCCTGTTTGACCACTTCCAATTTGACTTGATTCATGGACCTCACAATCCAGGTTCCTATGCAATATTGCTCTTTACAGCATTGGACCTTGTTTCTATCACCAGTCACATCCACAGCTGGGTACTGTTTTCGCTTTGGCTCCATCCCTTCATTCTTTCTGGAGTTATTCTCCACTGATCTCCAGGAGCATTTTGGGCACCTACTGACCTGGGGAGTTCCTCTTTCAGTATCCTATCATTTTGCCTTTTCATGCTGTTCATGGGGTTCTCAAGGCAAGAATACTGAAGTGGTTTGCCATTCACTTCTCCAGTGGACCACATTCTGTCAGACCTCTCCACCATGACCCGCCTGTCTTGGGTTGCCCTGTGGGCATGGTTTAGTTTCATTGAGTTAGACAAGGCTGTGTGATTAGAGTGACTAGTTTTCTGTGAGTATGGTTTCAGTGTGTCTTCCCTCTGATGTCCTCTTGCAACACCTACCATCTTACTTGGGTTCCTCCATCCATGGGATTTCCGAGGCAAGAGAACTGGAGTGCATTGCCATTTCCTTCTCCAGGGGATCTTCCCAACCTAGGGATCGAACCCGGGTCTCCAGTACTGCAGACAGACATTTTACTGTCTGAGCCACCAGGGAAGCCACTTTTACCAGACCCACTCCCACAACATACATCTTAAATTATCAAGATCAGAATTAACAATAGAAGGTCTTACCAGACCCACTCCCACAATATACAAGTTTTAAGATAACAAGATTAGTCAGAAGGTTCTTGTTAAGGAGAAACATGTCCTTGAGCAAGATAGATTGTTATACTGATTAAGCAATGTAGATAGTAATGTAGAAAAGCAAAGCAAAGTAGGAAAAAAATAAATTTGTCCTTGTCTCCTCCTTGAGAGCCTGGGATCCCTTTCTCCTCCTTGGGGACCCTGGACTTCTTATCAAGCTTCCTAGGAATTGACTCTCTCAATATTCATGTTAGTACTTTGTGGAAAAATATATTAGAGTTTTTCCATATGTAAAATCAAAATCTTGACTTTTACTATATTTTATGTTTTATTTGTTTCTTAGAAAGCAACATGAAAGTTCTATGTTTTTAGTCAAGTGCTATATACATATTTCATTTTGCTTTGTTGTTTCATGATTCATTCACTCATCATGATGAAGGCTTAGGGTTGAACAGTATGAATACAGAACTAATCAAGCATAATCCAAACCCCAGTGAGCTTTCAACCTATTAGAGAGAAACTGACACATAAATTATAAATGCAATATTAAGATTCACGAGCCTCTGCAGAAGTATATAAAAGGCTCAGTTGTACAAAAAAGAAGGACTGGTAAATTCTATCTCTGAGTTCCATAAAAGAACTTCATGGAGAAGGTTATATTAATCTATTCTTGGATAATGATCAGGTTTTAACTGCAAAGTTAAGATGATGTGAAGACTGTGGTGATGAAGTGGAGGTATACAATTGTAGTGGTAAGGAGCACTTCAAACAGATTATTCTTGAAGAGAACAACAACGAATTGCAAGAATTAATATATAGTTGGTGATATCTGGGAAGAACTTCAGTACTACATGTTGCTGGAAAGTCCACAGAAGCAGGACTTAATATCTTCTTAGACAATACTGAGATGACTGACAATACTTTGTTTTCCTTCTATAGCAAACATGTATAACTGATTCAAGTAATGGAATGTTTATATTTTATACATATATAACAATTCTGATCAATGGATTGGATGTCAGGAATTCTTGATTCCAGGAGACCAGTTGAATAATTATTATAATTGTCCAGACCCTAAAGTTAATGCAACCAGTTGTTGTTCAGTCATGTTCGACTCTTTACAAACCCATGGACTGAAGCACGACAGGCTTCACTGTCCTTCACTATCTCCCTGATTTTGCTCAAACTCATGTCCACTGAGTCAGTGATGCCATCCAACCATCCCATCATCTGTCACACCTTTCTCCTCCTGCCATCAATCGAGCATCAAGGTCTTTTCCTAAAAGCTGGCTCTTTGCATCAGTGGCCAAAGAATTGGAGCATCAGCTTCAGCATCAGTCCTTTCAATGAATATTCAGGGTTGATTTCCTTTAGGACTTAGTTTGATATCCGTGCAGTCCAAGCTTGAATTCGACAGCACTCAGCCTTCTTTATGGTCCAACTCTCACAACCGTATATAACTAATAGAAAAACCATAGCTTTGACTATATGGACCTTTGTCGCCAAAGTGATGTCTCTGGTTTTTAATACTCTGTCTAGGTTCATCGTAGCTTTTCTTCCAAGCAATAGGCATCTTTTAATTTCATAGTTATAGTCACCATCTCCAGTGATTTTGGAGCCCAAGAAAATAAAGTCTGTCACTGCTTCCATTTTTTCCCAATTTATTTACCACGAATTGATGGGACCAGATGCCATGATCTTTGTTTTCTGATTGTTGAGTTTTTAGCCAGCTTTTTCCACTCTTCTCTTTCACCTTCATCAAGGGGGTCTTTAGTTCCTTTTCACTTTCTAGCATTACGGTGGTGTCATCTGCATTTCTAGGTTATTGATATCACTCGCAGCAATCTTGATTCTAGCTTGTGATTCATCTAGCCCAGCATTTTGCACAATGTAGTCTGCATATAAGTTATACAAGCAGGGTGACAACATACAGTCTTGTTCTTGAAAACTTATACAGGTTTCTTAGGAGGCAGGTAAGGTGGTCTGGTATTCCCATCTCATTAAGAATTTTCCACAGTTTGTTGTGATCCACACAGTCAAAGGCTTTAGTGTAGTCAATGAAGCAGAAGTAGATATTTTTCTGGAATTACTTGCTTTTTCTATGATCCAACAGATGTTAACAATTTGATCTCTGGTTCCTCCGCCTTTTCTAAATCCAGTTTCAACATCTGGAAATTCTTGGTTTATGTATTGCTGAAGCCTAGCTTGGAGGATTTTGAGCATGACCTTGCAAGCATGTGAAATGAGTGCAATTGTGCCGTAGTTTGAACATTCTTTGGCACTGCCCTTTGGAGTTATCATGAAAACTGACCTTTTCAGTCCTATGGCCACTGCTGAGTTTTCCAAATTTGCTGGCATATTGAGTTCAACACTTTAAAAGCATTGTTTTTAGGATTTGAAATAGCTCAATTGGAATTTCATCACCTCCACTAGCTTTGTCTGTAGTAATGCTTCCTAAGGCCCACTTGACTTTGCGCTTCAGGATGTCTGGCTCTAGGTGAGTGACCACACTATCATGGTTGCCCAGGTCATTAAGACCTTTTTTGTATAGTTCTTCTGTATATTCTTGACATTTCTTCTTAATCTCCTCTTCTTCAGTTAGGTCCACACCATTTCTATCCTTTATTATGCCCATTTTTGCATGAAATGTTTCCTTGGTATTTCTAATTTTCTTGAAGAGATCTCTAGGAAAATCTTCAACATTTTAGGAATCAGTGAATTAAAATGGACTGGAATGGGTGAGTTTAATTCACTTGATCACTAGATTAATTACTGTGGACAAGAATCCCTTGGAAGAAATGGAGTAGCACTAATAGTCAACAAAAGAGTCCGAAATGCAGTACTTTGATATAATCTCAAAAATGACAGAATGATCTTGGTTTGTTTCCAAGGCAAACAATTCAATATCACAGTAATCTAAGTCTATGTCCTAACCACTAATGCTAAAGACACCAAAGTTGAACGGTTCCATGAAGACCTACAAGACCTTCTAGAACTAACACCAAAAAAAGATGTCCTTTTCATCACAGGGAACTAGAACGTGAAAGGAGGACATCAAGAGATACCTGGAGTAACAAGCAAGTTTGGCTTTGGAGTACAAAATGAGGCAGGCAAATGCTATCAGAGTTTTGCCAAGAGAACGCACTGGTCACAGAAAACACCCTCTTCCAATAACACAAGAGATAATTCTACACATGGACATCACCAGATGGTCAATACTAAATTCTGATTGATTTTATTCCTTGCAGGCAAAGCTGGAGAACCTATATAGTCAGCAAAAACAAGACCAGGAGCTGACTGTGGTTCAGGTCATGAACTTACTGCAAAATTCAGACTTACATTGAAGAAACTGGAGAAAAACACTAGGCCATTCACATATGATCTAAATCAAACCCCTTACAATTATACAGTGGAGGTGACAAACAGATTCAAGGGATTAGATCTGATAGACAGAGTGCCTGAAGAACTATGGACAGAGGTTTGTAACACTGTACAGGAGGCAGTGATCAAAACTATCCGCAAGAAAAAGAAATGCAAAAAGGCAAAATGGTTGCCTGAGGAGGCCTTACAAATAGCTGAGAAAAGAAGAGACACAAAAAGCAAAGGAGAAAAGGAAAAATATGCCCATTAGAATTCAGAGTTCCAAAGAACAGCAAGGAGAGATAAGAAAGCCTTCTTAAGTGAAAAATGCAATGAGTTATGGGAATATAAACAGACTGAATAGGCAAACATGCTTTAGTGATGGTAGATTAGAAATAATGGTCACATGTAGGATTTGGGAAGGAGAGAATTATGGTCAATTTTCTAGTTACTGACTTTCATGATCATATAATTTGTGATACCATCCCCTGAATTTGGGAATAATGGAAAATTGGAGAATTTGGCAGGGGGCAAATAGAATGTTCACTTAAGCAAATTCTTAAGGGAAAAATAAAATAGATAGCTGTCTACATGGATGAAACTCAGGAGGAGGAGGAAAACAACAACAACAACAACAACTATAGGAGTCCTTGAAATATTCTCAATAATCATGAAATATTCACTCAAAATTAGAAGATTCTTAGTATAAAAATTATAAAAATGACTGATTATATTACATAACTCTTTCAATAAACATCACTTTGAGTCATTTGTGTTGTTGTTGCTTAGTTGCTAAAAGCTGTCACACTCTCTGTGACTCGATGGACTGTAGCCTGTAGGTTCCACTTTCCAAATGGATTTCCCAGGTAAGAATACTGTAGTGGGTTGACATTTCCTTCTCCAGGGAATCTTCCTGACCCATGGATCCAACCTATGTCTCCTGCACATGCAGGTGGATTCTTTACCATTGAGCCACCAGGGAAGCCCTGACTCATTTGTAGTTTACTCTACTCGATCGAAATTATTCACATGATTCACAAGACTAAAAGAATGAGTAGGCAACAGAACCCCACAACGTGCAGGATTTCTCTAGACTCATGCAAGGGCTTCCTTGCTTGCGTTAGTGGTAAAGAATCTACCTGCATGTGCAGGAGACCTAAAAGACACGCGTTTCAACCCCTGGATTGGAAAGATCCCCTTGAGTAGGATATGGCAAACCACTCCAGTATTCCTGCCTGGAGAATCCCCATGGAGAGAGGAGCCTGATGGGCTACAGTCCATAGGGTTGCAAAGAGTTGGACACGACTAAAGTGACTTAACATGCATGCATGGTCAGTCATTCACTCAGATATTGGATGTTTCTCTGAGAAATAGCCAAGCAGCTGTCTTTAAATGTAACTTTTCCTCCTACTGGTATAAGTCATGTCTATGTATACTTGATATATTGCTCTGCATAATTTCTGTGGAACCATAAAATGCTATTCAATCTGGTATGAATTTTGGTAGATTCACAATAAAGATCGTCACGCCAGATATCTGAATCTACTTATGTTGTCAAACTATGTGTTTGGGTGTTCATTTGTAGGAATTTAAATCAAAATAATCATGATTAGGCCATGTGTGTATGTTAGTCACTCAGTCATGTCTGACTCTTTGCAATCCCATGGACTGAAGCTCACCAGGCTCCTCTGTCTACGGAATTCTCCAGACAAGATTACTGGAGTGGGTAGCCATTCCCTTTTCTAGGAAATCTTGCTGACCCAGGGATTGAACCTGGGTCTCCTGCATTGCAGGCAGATTCTTTGCTATCTGAGCCAGCATGGAAGCCCCGATACAAGGCATAAATCTAGTTTACAAAACCTCTTGGATGAAATTTTTAAGAGTTTTGGAAAACATGATAATTTTTGTGGACATATATGTTTCATAATAAAGAAAAAAATAGTTATCTAAAGCATATCTAAAAGCATAGCATATCTAACAGTATCCAATTAACCTATACTCATAAGTAGTACAAATCTTTTAAAGTAATAAACTGCAAGATTCGTTTATGTTGTATTTTCTAAATGTCACAAGAGAATGAATAATTTGTGATATTAAAGTAATTTCCATATTCAGATATAGACAAATTATTATACTATCATTCTACATAGGACTTTAGTGTTTCAGATGTCTGGGGATTTAAATGTTACCTAAACCTCAATTGTGATTATGATTATTTAATTGGGTAGTTCTAATTTTTATCACTTTTGCATATTAAAAGAATAATTTTCAATTATTTTAACTATAAAAGTTTTTATTTGATATCAGTCTAAGAAACATCATCTTTGATTGTACTTGACATGTGTAATTACTCTGATGAATATATATGCTTGATTTAAGTTTGTGTATTGAATATTTAAAAGGTAAACCTTTTCCTTTTTTTACTCCCTGTCTTAAGATATGTCTTAGGCTGTGCTAACAATATATAATGCACTAATTGACTACACCTATAATGATAGACTAAAAAGATTTTTATCTTAAATGGGTAATTCACAATGACATACCTGAAAAACATACCAAAATATTTCACTTCAGTTTGCATGTGGAAACAAAGGTTTAGACAAATCAAAGACATGCAAATTTCTATTAAGAATGCCCTAATTCCAAATGAGATGGTTGGATGACATCACCAATTCAATGGACATGAACCTGGGCAAACTCTGGGAGATGGTGAGGGACAGGGAAGCATGGTGTGCTGCAGCCCATGGCGTGGCAAAGAGTTGGACATGACTTGGCGACTGAGAAACAACAGTTCCAAATCACTTATGTAGTTTATATTTCTCCACAGTGACAGGGAAAGAAATATAACAATAAACCAAGAGCCATTTCAGCACAATCATTCAATTTTCTTTATAAATCAAAATAATTTCAATTTTATCTCTGTTCAAAATTGTAATTTAATGTAAAGAATCTCTTTTCCTTCCTTGTTGAGTTACAGGGAAATAAGTGCTTTTCTAATCAAGATCTGACATTCACCATTTTAACTGGCAAAAGAAAGGCTTTAAAATTAACTGTCTATAACTGTAAACAGAAATAGAGAGTTTGCAATTGACTATAAGGATATAAATGAAGAATAACAAAGAAACCTCAGCTCCCCTTAGTGATCAGTGAAATTCAACCTACAACAACTTTTTGTCCTGAACTATTCAGAGAACTGCAGCTCTCTAAAGGTGTTACAGATATGCTGGGCAAAGTAATTTTCAGAGCATAATAATTTGAGAACTACCTCACACAAAACTGAGCTCTGCAACCATCTCCTGCATTTCAACTGTGAAACCAACCAATTTAAATCATATCTCATTTTTTGCTGAGTAGATAGTTCCTTCTTGTCTCTAAATGAGCAAAACTCTCTAATCCATAGTTTTTAAATTGTTTAATAAAGGCTTTTAACAAGGCAGTTAAACTGATAGGCCACAGAGTTTGAAGAGGTGACAGTCAGGTGGATACTATCTTCTCAGTTACTCATCTGTGTGCTATATTTTGAGAAAATAATTGGGTAACACTTTTCTTTCCTCCAAAAAGTCTCGATATTTTACAGTGACATACCCAGTGTCAGCAGTGGCTTCATCAACAGCTACATAAAATGTGAAATGCCACTAGGAAGTCCTGCTTCACACTTCAGAAACCTAATGTTAGTGGATGTGTGGGTGTGTGGGTGTGGAAAAATAAGCTGTGTATTGTAGCAAAATTTGTAACAGAATTTTTTTTTTTTTTTAAGTTTCCCAGAATATCACTCTGTAGGCAGGGGGCAACCAAGTGCTTCTGGGAGGAATGAACACTTTTGAGGAAGAAGGTTTGTTTTTGTATCTGTTTCAGGCAAAAATGTCTTCTGTTCCTAAGGTGAAATATATGCAATAGAGAATAAAAATCACCTCACAGGTGGTAGATGATCGAACGACAATTCCAGTCTTTCTGTGCCCCACAGGTAGAGATTTCAGAGATTTTATATAAAGCTACAAACACCATCAATACATAGAACACTATACTAACATTCTTTAAAGAATCTTTAAACTAAAATTCTTTAAAGAATTTTAAGAAAAAGGCAACGGAAATTGTCTAAAGTAAACTAGAGATGAAGTGCTATATTGAATGTTCTGCGCACATGAGACAAACAAGAAAAGGAGAAACAGTAAGCATATAAAATGCATTTTTGATAAAAAACAATAAGCATGACAGTACTGTCTTCATTTCTGCGTGAGCCCCACTACAAGCAAAGTCTTATCTGATGTGAGACTGTCAAGTGAGACACAATCTTAATTATTTTACATGCGTATGTTTTTGGCACAGGATTTTGCCAGTTTGCAGAAAATATCTTCCTAACCTCTTAGCTGGGATATAACTTTATGTTACTCCATCCACACTGCAAAACTGAAGCATTTTCCATAAAATATTTCAGTTGTACTTCAGCAGGATGGCTCCTATCTCCCAAAATATCATATTACTGAATACTAGTTTTCCTATTCAAAGCAATTTCAAGTTTTAATCATAAGTAAAAATTATTACTTAGAACTATTTTTTTTTTTTTTACTGTGCTATAGGAAGAACCACACAGACCAGGAAGATCCCCTAAGCTACTAAATAACTGTGAAACTGAACATTGTTTTCCAGGATTAAAGCTTCCCTGGAAGCTCAGATGGTAAAGAATCTTTCTGCAATTGGGGAGATCAGGTTTGCTCCCTGGGGCGGGTCATGAAGATCCCCTGGAAAAGAGAATGGCTACCCACTCCAGTATTCTTGCCTGGAGAATTCCATAGACAGAGGCTACATACAGTCCCTAGGATCACAAAGAGTCACAAATGACTGATCAAGTAACACTTCCACTTTCCAGGATTAAGACTTTCTAAGCCACCTTGTAAAAAGAATATATCCGTAACTTGCTCCTCAAAATTCCACGGCAGGATAACAGAGAAGAAAGAAATTCACCCTTAAGATATATTTGAGTGGATTTCCTGATGACTCAGTGATAAAGAGTCCGCCTGTCAATGAGGAAGACATGGATTTGATCCCTGGTCCAGGAATATCACACAAGCTGTGGAGCATCTAAAATCTGTGCACCACAACTACCAGCCTGTTCTCTCAAGCTCAGGAGCTGCAACTGCTGAAGCTGGTGTGCCTGGATCCCGTGCTCAGCAACAAGAGAAGCCACAGCAATGAGAAGCCCATGCACCACAAATAAAGAGTAGCCCCTGCTCACCACAACTAGAGAAAAGCCTTCACAGCAACAAAGATCCAGCACGGCCAAAAATAAACAAAATTGTGAGGAAGAGAAAGTAAACTGTAGCTGATTATACAGACTGAAGTAAGCCAGGAAGAAAAACACCAAAACAGTATACTAATGCATATATATGGAATTTAGAAAGATGGTAACAATAGCCCTGTATGCGAGACAGCAAAAGAGACACAGATGTATAGAACAGTCTTTTGGACTCTGAGGGAGAGGGAGAGGGAGGGATGATTTGGGAGAATGGCATTGAAACATGTATAATATCATATAAGAAATGAATCGCCAGTCTAGGTTCGATGCAGGATACAGGATGCTTGGGGCTGGTGCACCGGGATGACCCAAAGGGATGGTATGGGGAGGGAGGTGGGAGGGGGGTTCAGGATTAGGAACACGTGTACACCCGTGGCAGATTCATGTTGATGTGTGGCAAAACCAATATAATATTGTAAAGTAAAAAAAAAAAAAAAAAAAAAAGGAAAGAAAGAAAGAAAGTAAATGGGCCATTAAGTCTAAAATAAATAAAATTATGAGAAAAAAAGGTAAACTTAAGCCATTAAGTCTCAAATAAATAAATGAAATTATGAGGGAAAAGGCAAACTTGAGCCACTAAGTCTATTTTTTAAAAAAAGGAAAGATATATTTGAAATGTTCCAATGTGGCTCCAAAAAACAATGGCAAGATTTCTAGCTTCAGCTCTAGAATAAAGAGCTTTGAAGACTTCATTCTATTCCCTACAAACAAAACAACAAAAACTGAGCAAACTACAAATCAGTACCTTTCTCAAACTCTTCAGAGAATTGAGGCCACAGGATAAGTACTACCATGAGGTCTGGAGAAACAAGTGAACCTGGAGTCATAGCCAAGATCTCCTAACCTTGAGAGGAGCCACTGAAACCATATACTGAGAGGAACAATTAAAAGGTAGTTTTGATGAATTGCTGGAAACCAAGTGTGGATTTAGATGAAACTGATTCACTGTTCAAGGCTGCAATCTTCAGAGGGTCCCCAAACTTTCACGGTATTTATGTTCAAGAACCCCATCAGGTTCTCATGGTGAAGGTGCAATAAGTAATCCTTGTTAATTTTACATTATACCATAAGCATTCCATCTAACAAAGCCCTGCATTTCTGGGAAAGACTCTACCAGAGTCTTGTTCCAGAGCCCTGAAAGAAGGCCATTCTTCCCACTTTAGCCTCTTCCTAACTTTCTGTCTCACATAGGGAGGGGAAAAAAAAAAAAAAAAAAAACTACACAGGAAGAAAATATTATGAAGGTCAGAGGCCAGAGATACAGGCCACTGAAAGACTGAGATAAATTCGCAAGTTATAGAAGCATCCTTAATACCTAATACCACACCATAGTCAGTCGCTTAAGCTGTGTCTGACTCATGGTGACCCCGTGGATGCGGCAGCTTGCCAAGCTCTTGTCCATGGGATTTCCTGACAAGAATACTAGAGTGGGCTGCCAGGCCCTCCTCCAGGGGATCTTCCTGATTCAGAGACAGAACCTGTGTCTCCTTCATCTTGCATCTCCTATGTCTTTTGCACTGCAGGTGGATTCTTTACTGCTGAGCCAACCGGGGAAGCCCAATACCATACCAATAGGACTCAAATATAAAAATTGAGTCATAGCTGGAAAAGCTACAAGACACAGACTCTCCTTGAGGAATAGTACTAAGGATGTTTGATAAGTCACTAGCAATCAAAGATAAAATAACAGATGCTAACATGTTCAGTTAAAAGACACTTGCTCCTTGGAAGAAAAGCTATGACAAACCTAGAAAGCATATTAAAAAGCAGAGACATTACTTTGTCAGCAAAGGTCTGTCTAGTCAAAGCTATGGTTTTTCCAGTGGTCATGTATGGATGTGAGAGTTGGACTATAAAGAAAGCTGAGTGCTGAAAAATTGATGCTTTTGAACTGTGGTGTTGGAGAAGATTCTTGAGAGTCCCTTGGACTGCAAGGAGATCCAACCAGTCCATCCTAAATGAAATCAAGCCTGAATGTTCATTAGCAGGACTGATGCTGAAGCTGAAACTCCAATACTTTGGCCACCTGATGTGAAGAATTGACTTATGAAAAGACCCTGATGCTGGGAAAGATCAAAGGTGGGAGGAGAAGGGAACGACAGAGGATGAGATGGTTGGATGGCGTCACTGACTCAATGGACACGAGTATGAGTAAGCTCCGGGAGTTGGTGATGGACAGGGAGGCCTGGCGTGCTGCAGTCCATGGGGGTCACAAAGAGTCAAACACGACCGAGTGATTGAACTGAACTGAACATGTTCAGAAAGAGTATGTTTCCTGACTGACACACGTTACGAATCTCATGTGGGCTTGTTTGGAAGTTAGCTCATATTTACTTTATTGTTACTGCTATCATGACACTAAGATACACCTGGCTGATGGGTCCTGAAGAAATTCAGACTGGACCACAAGATTAATACCATAGGCAAAATATGGTACAACAAAATGAATAGCAGAGTGAATGTTATAAAGGCCAATATCAAATGTTTTATTTATAAAAAACTATATCAATTAACTGTAATAAAATTTCAAAAACTTTTTTAAAAATTCAAAGAAAAAAAAAAAAACACCTGTGTTCAACTGGTATTATTGCCACCCTAAGTTCCCCAATATACTGCAGGGAGAAGGGTCAGCCAGTGTGAGACACTTGTGCCAGATTTCGAAAATGGAAGAAGAAATCATCTCTGGGATCTTGAAGCAAATCTTGCACATAGGTGAGCTTTGAGAGTCATGCTCTGTTACAGCCAGCAGCTGAAAATGTTAAGTGCAAGGGCTCAGCAAAAAGGCAGAGGTCCACCATTACTATAGAGACAGGTCAGGACAATGGTCTCCTTTCACAGCTGACAATATCCTGATGAGACTGACGAAATTCACTGTGACTTCCATGTGAGTCCTGTGAATCAGTCGCTTTTAGGAGCTTCTCTAATCTTCTTCATCTAACCTTTGCAACCATGGTTAGGCAAGCCTAAAATGGCCTGTATTAAGTCCTTTGTTCTCCAAAATCCTATAATGGCTAATGTTTTCCTGACTGAAATTGGACTTTTCAACTAAATGAAGAATATTAATATACATAATTCAAATGGTTCAAAGTTTTAAAATAATTATTCAAGAATTTGGGAGAAAATTATTCTAAATGATTTGTGGCTTTCTTCTATCTTAGAATCAGAGTGATTAATTTAATATTTCTGGGCCTGCATTTCCTCTCCCAGATGAGGGCAGTGGACAAAACGCTTTCTAGTTCTGTCACTCTACAAGTCCAGAGTGTTAAGATTAATTAGGTTAGAGAGATGACAAAGACTAATATCCACACTGTAAATATTCGTGGTGTGGTGAATTTAACAGAATGGATAATTTGTTTTGACATAATAAATCATTGTTTCCTTCTAAGGCTAACTTTTTTGTAGTAAAACACAATTATAAAATATAATGGACACATTCTTCTTATAACAAATCCTTGTCTTTTTCATGTATATGATGAATTCTGATGATTTCATACCTCTATATGGGTAGCAAATATCTATGATGATAAAAAATGATTAACCAAAGTTCTATTTTAATCTTGTACCTTGATGATGCTAATCACTAGAAAGATATTATATTTGGTTATATTACAGCTCAGCAGGTAATGAATCTGCTTGCAATGCAGGAGACTCAAGAGATGTAGGCTCAATCCCTGGTTCAGGAAGATCCCTTGGAAAAAAAAAAAAAATGGCAACCCACTCCAGTATTCTTGCTTGGAAAACTCCATGAACAGAAGAGTCTGGCGGCCTACAGTTCAAAAGGGTCACAAAGTCAGACATGACTGAGAGACTAAATACACACATATTCCAAACATAAGGTCTTATCCCATTGTCTTTTATGTGAGCTTTGATAAATTACCACAAATCTGAGGGCTTTAAAAAAACAATATATTTATTTTCTGTACAGTTCTGTATGTCATTAAATCTGAAATAGGTTTTACTGGGCCAAAATCAAAGTGTCAGCATGGTTGTACTCATTCTGGAGGTTCTACAGGAAACCTGTTTCCTTGCTGTCTTTAGCTTTTACTGCCAGCAGGGTGGTATCCTACTTCAGTGGTCACACTTTTTCTTTTTTGTATCTGTTGTCAAATTTCCCTCTACCTCCCTCCAATACCCTGGAGAAAGGAAAGGCTACCCACTCCAATATTCTAGCCTAGAGAATTCCAAGGACTGTATATTCCATAGGGTCACAAACATTCGGACAGAACTGAATGACTTTCACTTTTACTTTCTCTTTCCCTCCAACTTCACTTGTGATTACATTTAGGATTCACTGGAATAACACCAGGATAACCTCCCCATCATAAGAGCTTTAACAAGTACACTGACAAGCTCAATTTTGACATATAAGATAATATTAACACACTTCAATGATTCAGAGCTCAATAACTTTGAGCGTATTTTTCATTACACCAGTCTTACACTTATAACATCATACTGCTTATACTTCTATTCTTATAGCTAAACTCCTCATTCTTCCTAGAGAAAATTATATATTAAAATAATAATAATAAACAGAAAGCCAATAAGTAGATAGAGTGACAAAGTTAGAAACTAAATGTGTTCAATTAACATAAGCAATGGCAGAAAGGAAGAAAAAAGAAATACAGAACGGAGGAAACAATTAGAAAAAACATAGAAAAACAGATGAATTTTAAACATAGAAATTAAATGATATTTAAATAAACTATACACCCCAATTAAAAAGAAAAAAGTTGTAAAAATGAAAAAAATAGATAAGACACAACTACATGCTTTCAAGTGATGCATTTTAAATATGAAGATATAGAAAGGTTAAATTAAATGATGAAAAGATATAGCATGCAAAATTTAAACCCAGTAGGCTGATGTGGCCTCATTAGCATCAGACAAGTACTTCAGAACAAGAAGTGTTACCAGAGGTAAAAAAGGTCACTTCATAAAGATAAAATAGTCTGCTGAGTATTCCTAAACATGCATTAAATAAGAAAGCTCCAAAATTCATGAAAGTAAAATTGATAGCACTAAAGTTAAAAAAAGGATAAATCTACAATCATAGTGGAGCATTTAACTTCCATTTCTCAGGAATTTATAAGGCAAGAGGAAAAAATATGATGTAGAAATCTAAATTAATTTAATTAATATTATAGAAGACTAAACAGCCCTAAGAAACTCTAGGCCATAAAGCAAACTAAATAAATTTCAAAGTCTTAAAATCCTACAAGAATATATAATTAAATTAGAAATAAAAAATATACCTCAGTTATTTACCCAAATATTTGGAAATTAAATAATATACTCCTAGATTGCCTATTAATCAAATATTAGGAAAAGAAAAAAATGCATTTACACCTAAATGAGGGTTAAAATAAAATATATCAAAAATATTAGTGGATAAAACTAAATGTACATAGAGGGAAATGTAAAGCTTTGAATGCTTATTTTATAAAGAAAGGAAGGTTTAAAATCTATGAGCTAAGTTTTCAACATAAGAAACTATAAGAGAAAAATCAAAGAAGCTAGA
This sequence comes from Ovis canadensis, assembly GCF_042477335.2. Classification (NCBI taxonomy): domain Eukaryota; kingdom Metazoa; phylum Chordata; class Mammalia; order Artiodactyla; family Bovidae; genus Ovis; species Ovis canadensis. The sequence goes on along the minus strand of NC_091261.1, from coordinate 35,728,730 downwards.
AGACTATATGAAGGAAAATGTAAGTACAAAATAAATTTTTAAAATTTAGAAGAAAAAAAACAAAATAACAAAATCATTGAAATAGAAAACAAAAAAATTACAGAAGTTGGTTCTTTAAAATGATTAAAGGAATCTATACATATATGTCAAGACAGCATATAGCTGACTGAGCAACAAAAAAATTTCAACATCAGACATAAAGGAGGAATCATTACTATTATTCCATAAATATGAAATGTATAACAACAGATATTATGAATAAAATTAAAGCAATACTTGGGAAATTAGAAGAAATACAGTCACCTTAAAAACACAACTTGTAAAAACTATTAGAAGAAAGAAACACTGAAAATGCCTATTGTTTTAAACAAATAAACTTAAAAATCTTTCTACAAAAATGTTCAAATAGTTTTATTTGTAAATTCCTTCAACTATTTAACAAATATTGTTTAACTAAAGAGAATATTATCTATTTCTTCCAGTTTTCAAAATCTTACAAAGACATTACTAAAAAAGAAAAAAGTTAGATCAGTATCTTCCAGGGATTAAGATGTGAAAATTCTCAAGAAATATTTGCAAATCGAATTTGTGATACATAAAAAATTAATACAACACGACTATAAGGACTACATCCAGGAATGAAATGTTGGTGTAACATCTGAAGATCAACAGACAGACATCACCATATTAAACAGCCAAAGGAAAAAATGCATCATCCAAGTAAATAAGAATAAGCACTTGCCCAAATTAAATATGCATTGTGGATAAAATCTCTCAACAAGTCAGAAATAGAGGAGGTCCTTCTCATCATTAACGGTGACATACTGAATGTTTTTACCCTAAAAAGGGTACATCTGTCACTTCAGCATGTTCTTTGCGGACCTTGTCTGTGTAAAATCATAAAAAAGGAAGAGGATGCATGAAGACTGAAAACGAAGAAATGTTACAGTTTATTTGCAGATGACATGATAGCTCACATTGTAAGGAATGAACATTAGCAATAATGAAAAAACTAATAGTAAATGGATACAGCTGGTAACAGAATTCAAGGCCAATAAGAAGGAACTTCAATATAATGGGGAAAACAAAAAATCTTCTAGAATAAAAGCTAGTTGAATATGTTCATAAATCTTGGACCATAAAAATTTCTTAGATGTGACACTAATTAACTTATCTACAAGGGAAAATCACCCTGCCCATAAAGATAACCTATTAAAATGAAAGAAAACCAATAACTACAAACAAATATTTCCAACAATACACATCTCTAACAAAGAACTTTTATAGAAGACACATAAAGAACTCTTGTAAGTAAGTATTAAAGGGCAAACTCTGTAGTTCTAAAATGAGTAAACACTTGAGCAAGTGCTCCACAAAGATGTGTGACTGTTACATAAAGAAATAAAAAGGTATTTAAAGTATTTACTGATCAGGAAAATGCAAACTAAAACCATAAATAGACACTTTGTCACATTAACTAGGACAGCTAAAATAAAGACAACATTAGAACATGTAGCAATTGTAACTCCAATATACTATTAGTGGGTGTGTAAAATGATTCAAGTCTTTTAAAATATTATTTATCAGTTACAAGATAAAAATACACCTACCTACGACTGAGCAATTTCAGCCATCCAAAAGAAGGAAAAATGTAAATATGCAACTGCTGTTAATTTTATCTTTATTCATCTCACAAAAAAACTGGAGGGGAAAACAACATTTCCATTAACATTTGAATGAATAACAGATTGTGATAAATTTATTTTATCAAAAAATTATCAATAATAAGAAATGACTTACTAATTCATAAAACAAATGGATCAACGTCAAAAATATGATGCTGAATAAAAAAGCCAAATACAACAATACATAGTGTGTATTTTCATTTGTTTGATTCTATCATAGCTCGGTTAACCTAATGTACAGAGAACAATCGGAAGAGTGACAATACATATTATTCTAAGTAAATTTTGTTTCTATCAAAAAGAGTTTGAAGAGGAAAAAAGGAACTGGCAAAAAAATGAATACTTACTGTATTGACTCAGTAATCTCATTTTAAAGAGTTTCCCATGTGAGCTGGAAACTTACATTGACATAAAGTCTGTATACAAAAGCTTATATCCACTTTATTTATAATCACTAAAACCAGGAGACAACCCAAATATCTCTCACTGGATAAATGGATAAACAAACTCTCATATAATTGAACGCTACTCAGCAATAAAAGAACACTAAGCTATTGATTCATGCAACAATGTGAATAAATCTTAAATGTATTTTGTTAAGTGAAAGAAGCCAGGTCCCAAAGGCTACATATTATATGGTCTCATATGACTTTCTGGAATAAACAAAATAATCGGGAGAGGAAAAGATCCATGGATGTCAACAGCGGGGCTTAGAGAGAGGTTATCTACAAAGAGGCAGCAAGTAGAAGTATTTGGAGATGATAGAACTCTTTTGTTTAGTATTGCTTGGTGGATAGGGGCTTCCCAGGTGGCACAGTGGTAAAGAATCCACCTGCCAATACAGGAGACACCAGAGACATGGGTTCAATTCCTGGGTCGAGAAGATCTCCTGGAGTAGGAAATGGCAATCCACTCCAGTATTCTTGCCTGAAGATTCCATGAATGAAGAGCCTGGCCGGCTACAGTCCATGGAGTTGAAAAAGAGTTAGGTACAGCTGAGTGACTGAGCACTGTGTGGTGGACACATGATTATGAATTTGTCATAACCCATTGAATTGTACCCACAGAATGAAGTTCCCTACTTTCATGTTTAAAAATAAAAACAGCAATAAGAAAGCATAGTGTCAAGGGGTCCCAGAATGGAATGCAAACTGTATAGGAAGAATTTAATTATAATACACATAAATGGTATAACCACATTGAAGGAGGTGAGCAAAGGAGCTGATGTACCTACTTTGGAAGTGTCTTGACTGGGCACTGCAGAGATAAAGATTCTGTACAAAAACACTGCACACTGGTTAGTAAATTTCTTCCACATAAAGATTTGGATTAGTAATTCTGAAACTATATGTATATTAGGGTTGCATAAATAAGCTCATTATCGATAATAAGAGCAAATTTTCTTACTGTTGAAGAGAAAAGTTTCAAAGAAGGAAAGGAGAATGACAGATTGAACCTTGTGGTGCTGTACTGTAGTGAGACAGCAGTATGAATTCACATTTTGTTTTGGTGTGAATATGTGTTTCTGTGCATTACCAGTTATTCATATGTATGTGACACATATTATGTGGAGATGTGGAGCTCTATGTACACATGAATTAGTACACATAAATATATTTCCTAGCTCTGTCTACTGAGTAGACCCAAAAAGAGACGTCACCTCAATAATAGTGAATATACGTAGCACCAAGATCATAGTTTCTAAGTACCACTTGCCAATAGCAAGAACACAGGATCCTTGAAAAACAGTTAATATTCCTTCCTGGCTGGAGAAGGTAAAATACAAGATGAGCCTGGAACAACCTGTGGGAGATAAGAATAAACAACAACCACAAAAAGATGCAGACAATTTAAAAGGAGCATACAAAATAGTATGAAAGTGTTCCTGGGTGTGAAGCTCAAACAATATGAAGAAAAATATAAAGATAGTACTCGTTTTGAACTAAAGGATAAAATATGTATCTATAAGTTCATACAGTTATAAATAATTGATTGAATAAATAAATACATTTATTCAATTTAGAAATGTGGAATCAATGAGGAGATAAAAAATCCCTATTAGAACACCACAGTGAGATTCACTGATGAATGTTAAAATTAGTAACTAAATGATTCAGGAAAAGCAAAATATTTGTATGGCTTCAGTGCAATGCCTCATAATGTTTATGGATAACCAGTGAGGAGGGGGATTTACAGTGTAGAAACCTGCCAGATATCTCCTCATTCACATGATCAAGCTTAACATCACAAGTAGACAGTCACAATAATATTCTGTTTCCCTCAACATGATACGATGTAAAAGACAATTCACCTCTATAGTATTCTTCCCTAAAATTCGTGGCTTCAGTTGAATGAGAGAATTTTATTTATTTATTTATTTTTCCTCACCTTGTTATTTTATTAGAAGCGTATACATTCTTGTAGTTAACTTTACAGAGAACACTTCACAAAAGTTTAAAGTTTGGAAACTACATAAAAATAACTTCTCCATAAAAGGGAAAATAAGTTAGTTCTATTTACTCTGCTAAAAACTGACTGAAAATGAGAAACCGTTCCATCTGTCCCTTTCAGAGAAAACATTAGCAGAGAACAGAAAGAATACTGCATGGGCTTCCTCAGTGAGGGGCATCATACTGGCTTAACGGTGAGCCTGGGGGACCCAAGCGGACCCCATCCAGAAAGGACGGGGGAACTAGTAGGGCTCAGGCGATGCTGAGCAGAAAGCGGCACCTCCTTGAATGAGATTCCAATGCGAAGGACTTCCTCCTAAACCATGAGACTGGCCTCTCTCCTAATACTCTCTCTCATACCCCGGCTACAGAAGGCAGTGTTGTAAACAAAGCCCAAACCAGCCCTGCCATCGGCCACTGTGAGACCCTTCCGCCCTGCTGCTTCGCCTGTGTCCTGTCGTCACACTGCCGCTAGTTCACTTTTCCCCAGCAAAATAACCAAAGTTGTACGATATTCTAAAAAATTCTACAAAATTATTTAACAGCGAGATTCAATTCCCTAGTCATGAAAGACAAGATTGAGAAACTATCACAGATTGGAAGTATCCAAGGAATTAAGAAAAATGAACAAAATGTAGGCTCTAACTGAATCATGCAACAAGAGAAAATATATGTAAATGGAAAGACTGGTGAAAGCAAGATAAAGTCTGTAGTTTAGTTAATAAAATACCAATGTTAATCTTTTAATTTTGACAAATGTGCCCTGCTTAAACAAAATGTTATTATTAAGAGAGACTGAAAAATGATATACAGAAATTCTCTATACTATCTTTGGTACTCTTCTGTGAATCTAAAATTATTTCCAAATTATTTTACAAAACATCTGAGTCTTTTTACATGTTTCTGAAATATGAAAAGACTATGGAGATTACCAATTCTTCAGAATATTTTGTGACTTGTCTTGCAAGGTAAGCTGAGGATCACACATATGTTAGAGATAAGATTTTAATAAAAAATTCAGCTTTTTATAGAATAAAAATGGATATTAAAGATTGACCCCCTACTAACCTACATTCTCACTTTCCATTCATGGCTAGACTGCTTTAAATGTTTTTACAGCTTTATTGAGATAAAACTGATATATAATAAATGCACATAATTAACAAACTGTTAGTTTTATATATATATATATATATATACAGAATCATTATCATAATCAAGAAAATAAGCACATGCATCATCTCCAAACACCTCTTCTTGTTTCTTAGTTACATTTTTGCTCACGTTCTACCCTCTGCCTACAAGACTCAAATCCTGATTTTGACTGGTGGATCCTAGACCTTGAGGGCTTAGCTTACAGTTCCCTCATTCAAAATGCCTTCCTTAATTATTAATTAGTCTCATACCACAACCTGATTTATGCATCTCTAACTTTCACTTGACTTACTACTTTACATCATGACTTTGTGTCTGTGGCAATTCTCCTCAGAATAAAAGGTGATATTCATGGGTGGAAGAAATTTTGTTTCACCATTGTATCCACAGAACTCAATACAGATAAGGTACTAAACAGAGATTCCTCAAATTATATTATTCCACATTTTTATACACTTTGCAGAAACACATGCCTCTAACTGTTAAAACATTTTATTTCAGACAATATTATTGGACAAATAAAACCACCATGCTTGTTACGATTCAAGAGGTCTATGAAATAACAGGATTGTCTTTTTTAATTAGAAGCCAATGGTGTGTGTATTTAATTATTTTGGTTAATCAAAACATTCTTAAAACGTTCTTAAAAATGTGAGTGTTATGAGTTCAGTGCCTCTACTGTTCCAAAACTCTCATTATTTAATGAAATTACTGACTTCCAAATATAGTTTTTGTGTTCATTTTGTAACCTATGACTGCTTTATTATACAGTTATTATGTTCTTCATCAGTGATTAAGAACTTCACATATGAATTTATATGAGATTCATTATTAAATTTTGGTACAATAGTTCATTATCATAACTATCTTAAATGAACATATCCCAGGCACCCTGCTAGGTACTTTATATATATTATCGAAACAAATTTTTAATAAAAACTTATTAGGCTTTATTACCCCCTTTTATTGATAAGCTGAGACTCAGAAAAGAAAGTTGAGAGGAGCAGCAATGATTAACTGGTAAAAATGCCTTTTAAACTATAATAAATTAAGTCATTTTAATTCCTACACACCTCTTCAACACTTGCACTTAGTACAACATGTACCAGGCACAGGGGCCCAGATTAATTGACTTGTATCATATAACAGAATAATTCTAAAACTATAACTTGCATTTTTGTAGCCCTTTACAATTTTTAATACGCTTTGACAAACTTTACCACTTCACAGACCGGAAGTAGTTAAAGACGGATTTATGTCTCACTGCATAGTTAAGGAAACAAGCTGAGTGCCTTGAAATGATTAGAAAAGGTCACAAAACAACCTATTTCTTCTGACTCTTGGATAGTGGGTATCTTCCCTCTAGCCTTCCTGTTAATAAACAATGTTTATTCTCACCTCATGGCCTTTACACTTACATTTCCCACCTACTAGAAATTCTTTCATTCTGTATATTTTAATGCCACACTTCCCTTCTTCATTGTAAGCAGGGCTTCATACTCCCCTTCTAAAATATCTACTCATACATTTCGCCTCCTCTAGGGTAAAAAATCTTCAATCTTACTTAGGGGTGAATCTTTGTTCTTACTCCTTACAGAACTTTTTTCATACAAGATTTGGCTATAAATTATAATTCATAGAAGTCACATTTGACTGAACCCTAGATCCTAAAACCATATTTAGCCAAATTTATCTGTTTATGAAAAATTGGTAGTAATATTTCTCCAAATTTATTGACTACTAGACTGTGTGGATCACAATAAACTGTGGAAAATTCTGAAAGAGATGGGAATACCAGACCACCTAACCTGCCTCTTGAGAAATCTCTATGCAAGTCAGGAAGCAACAGTTAGAACTGGACATGGAACAACAGACTGGTTTCAAATAGGAAAAGGAGTACATCAAGGCTATATATTGTCACCCTGCTTATTTAACTTATATGCAGAGTACATCATAAGAAACGCTGGACTGGAAGAAACACAAACTGGAATCAAGATTGCTGGGAGAAATATCAACAACCTCAGATATGCAGATGACACCACCCTTATGGCAGAAAGTGAAGAGGAGCTAAAAAGCCTCTTGATGAAAGTGAAAGAGAAGAGTGAAAAAGTTGGCTTAAAGCTCAACATTCAGAAAACGAAGATCATGGCATCTGGTCCCATCACTTCATGGGAAATAGATGGGGAAACAGTAGAAACAGTGTCAGACTTTATTTTGGGGGGCTCCAAAATCACTGCAGATGGTGACTGCGGCCATGAAAGTAAAAGACGCTTACTCCTTGGAAGAAAAGTTATGACCAACCTAGATAGTATATTCAAAAGCAGAGACATTACTTTGCCGACTAAGGTCCGCCTAGTCAAGGCTATGGTTTTTCCTGTGGTCATGTATGGATGTGAGAGTTGGACTGTGACGAAGGCTGAGCACTGAAGAATGGATGCTTTTGAACTGTGGTGTTGGAGAAGATTCTTGAGGGTCCGTTGGACTGCAAGGAGATCCAACCAGTCCATTCTGAAGGAGATCAACCCTGGGATTTCTTTGGAAGGAATGATGCTAAAGCTGAAGCTCCAGTACTTTGGACACTTCATGCGAAGAGTTGACTTACTGGAAAAGACTCTGATGCTGGGAGAGATTGGGGGCAGGAGGAGAAGGGGACGACCCACGATGAGATGGCTGGATGGCATCACGGACTTGATGGACATGAGTCTGAGTGAACTCCGGGAGATGGTGATGAACAGGGAGGCCTGGCGTGCTGCGATTCATGGGGTCGCAAAGAGTCGGACACGAGTGAGCGACTGAACTAAACTGAACTGATATGTAGGTTTAGTTTTTTGTTTTTGTTTTTGTTTTTTAATTTTTATTTTTACTTTATTTTACTTTACAATACTGTATTGGTTTTGCCATACATTGACATGAGTCCACCACGGGTGTACATGAGTTCCCAAACATGAACCCCCTTCCCACCTCCCACCCCATATCATCTCTCTGGATCAACCCCGTGCACAAGCCCCAAGCATCCTGTATACTTCATCGAACATAGACTGGTGATTCGTTTCTTACATGATAGTATACACGTTTCAATGCCATTCTCCCAAATCATCCCATCCTCTCCCTCTCCCTCAGAGTCCAAAAGTCCACTCTACACGTCATTCAGTTTTAATGAAGGAACAGTTTTAATAGGCTGTGAATATTACTGTGGTACACTTTGATTAACCACATCAAGACTTTGTGATTATGGATTAAACTAGTTGCTCATACACTAATTGATTAATGATCTCAGTGTGATGATAAATATAGCTGTTATTTTCATTAATAAATACATTTAATACTGTTTTTTAAACCAAAAAATAAATAGTGCTTATTTTTACTTTATTAAATAGTTAACATATATTAAAATTTACATTTTATAAAACCCTATGTATGTAATTTTTTAAATGTGCTAGAATGTCAATATGTCCATATTAAAAAGTTGAATTATAATACTAATAAAAATATCACCATAATATAGACTAATTTTGCCTATATTAGTTACTTGATGGACTTTGAGCTATACATTCTTTATAGCAGTGACTAAGTGACAGTCAAATATTAGCTATTTCTCTTCAGAACAATGAGCCTCAATAATTCTTTACTAATTCTGATGAGACATTTCTTTAAATATCCTATGTTGTATCATTTTCAGATTAAAGACTTCATTAGAATGTACTTCTGGTATTTCGATCAGAAGTAAATTATACACAGCCTACTGAAAAATCACTACACTGCTCTGCTCTGTCAATTGATTGTGACAAATTAATAACACCGTTCAATCTTATAATGCAAAACGAATTTGGGTCAGGCTGAAAAAATATTTAGAGTTTCATTTGATATACTTTTTAATAATTCTTAATTCTATAACATTTTGTAGTTGTAACAGGCAAATTGAATAGAGCAAAAGAAGTCTGTGGTATAATTTCTAATTAGAAGTAAAAGATTATCTTAATCATTATAATTCTTAGTTCTTTGAAAAAATGTTGCAGGTAATACTTTTGATAACATAATAGACAAAGTCCTTTTATAATTTCCATGCTATAATTATTAATATTTTAACTTATTTACTATATTAGTAAAGTGGCAAAGTTTTAATATGGAAACTAATTCATCTTTTTACAAGTTTCATATCAAAAATCATTGCTTTGGAAGAGAAAGAAGTAATAAATTTTACTTTACACATTTTTTTGTATTTTTAATTGTATTTTATATATATATGTAGCAGAATTTATCATCTTAGCCACTTTTAAATGTATGATTCAATAATGTTAAGTATGTCACACTGTTATAATACATTTACATTTAAATAATGTATTAGTAATGAATATCAATACATTCTGAAAATCATAACTGAACAGAACCTAAGAAAAATTACAAAATAAGCAAATGGTAGTCCTTGGGTCCTAAAGGTAAGACACAACCTACTATTATGATGAAATCCAACATGTCTGGCACTGTGCTGGAAACTGTTCAGGTAATGATAATCTATGTATCAGTACCTGGATCAGATAAATTTGGTTGTAGTCAACAATAAATAAAAGTTTGACCCAGTTTGTTTTGACTCTAAATATATGATATTTTTATCAAATTTTTCTATTAAAGATCTAGGCTAACGAAGACTATAGTTAAAGTCTCTGTAAACAAATTGCTTTTACAGGTGCTACAATTAAAGCCCATAATATGGGCTTTAAAAACAGCCCATATTATGGGCTTCAAAACAGTCCAGCTCTGTTTGAATTCACATTCTTTGTTTGAAAGCAACCTATGTGGACTTAGGTAAGCCCCTAAAACTCTTAGAGTCTCAGTTTCCTCATCTAAATAGTCACTTTTCACTTAGAAATGGAGATACAGAGATAATATTAATGTTCACCCAAAACTTGTTATGGGACTCAATCCACTTTTTATTATTGTAATTCTTTGCAGTTCAAAACAGATCTCTGATATTAGACCAGCTAGGTTCAAAACTGAATTCAAACCCTTTTAAGCTCATTGCTGTTGCTGCTGTTTAGTCACTAAACAGTGCCCAACTCTGTGACCCGTGGACAGCAGCATGCCAAGTCTTCTCTGTCCTCCACTATTTTTCCTGGCATGTGCGGGCTTAGTCGCTCAGTCATGGGCTACTCTTTGCAACACCATGGACTGTAGCCCACCAGGCTCCTCTGTCTATGGAGGTTCTCCAGGCCAGAATACTGGAGTGGGTTGCCATGTCCTCCTCCAGAGGACCGTCCCAACCTAGGGATCGAACCCAGGTCTCCTGCATTGCAGGCGGATTCTTTACTATCTGTGCTCAAATTCATGTCCATTGAGTCAGTGATACTATCTAACCATTTCATCCTCTGCTACTCCCTTCTCATTATGCCTTCAATAGTTCAGAAATTCAGGGCCTTTTTCAATGACTTGGCTCTTTGCATTATGGCCAAGGTATTGGAGTTTCAACTTCAGTCTTTCCAATGAATATCCATGGTTGATTTCCTTTATGATTAGTGACTGATTTGATTTCCTTGCAATCCAAGGGACCCTCAAGAGTTTTCTCCAGCACCACAACCCAAAAGAATGAATTCTTCAGTGCTCAGCCTTCATTATGGTCTAACTGACATCCATACATAACTACTGGAAAAACCATAGCTGTGCCTATATGGACCTTTGTCAGCAAAGTGATGTCTCTGCTTTACAATATGATGTCTAGGTTTGTCACGGCTTTCCTTCCAAGGAGCAAGTGTCTTTTAATTTCATGGCTGCAGCTACTATCCACCTTGATTTTGGAGCCCAGGAAAATAAAATGTGTCACTACTTCCAATTTTCCCCCTTTCTATTTGCCATGAAGTGATGGGACCAGATGCCATGATCTTTGTTTTTTGAATGCTGAGTTTTAAGCCAGCTTTTTCAGTCTCTTCTTTCACCCTCATCAATAGGCTCTTTAGTTCCTCTTTGCTTTCTGCCATAAGGGTGGTGTCATCTGCATATATGAAGTTACTGATAATTTCTCCCAGCAATTCTGATTCTAGCTTTTGATTCATCCATCCTGGCATTTCATATGATGTACTCTGCATGTAAGTTAAATAAGCAGGTTGACAATATACAGACATGTCATACTCCTTTACCCATTTGGAACCATCTGATCATTCCATGTCCAGTTCTACCTGTTGCTTCTTCCTCTTCTTTTTTTAAATAACAGTTATTTATCTATACCAAAGTTCCATTTGAATGTCACTATGAATCCCATTGCCAAAAACTCATTTTATGTTTTTTTTCCTCTTTTGGCTGGTTTTGTGATTCATTTGAGCTTCACCGTGGCTCAGCAAGTAAAGAATCTGCCTGCAATGCAAGAAACACAGGAAACACTGTTTTGATCCCTGGGTCAGGAAAATGGGAGAGAATGGCAACACACTCCAGTATTCTTGCCTGAAAAAATGGTGGACTACAGCCCAATGGGTCACAGTCAGAAATGACTAATAAACTAAGCACAGACTAAGCTCAGTGATCAGTTTAACTAAGCTTGAAGAATTCAGAGTAAGGTCTAATTTACTCACTAAAAGGAATTCTTACTCATTTTTCTTCAATTCTCATATTTTAAATCTTTCTTTCCAGTGCTGTCAAAATATATACAAAATATAAGATTTGTACTTAATAGTTGTGAAGTCAAGATTTGTTAAATATAATTATTGGCACATTTATTTGTGTGTGCATGCATGTACACACATCCATTAAAGTTCTATTAAAGTTTCTGTATTAATGTTTTCCATCATACTACTTCTTGCCTAAACATAGCCAAAATCATGAATGTTATTTTCTCACTGAATCATTATTTCTATAGAAAAAACAAATACACTTCCAACTACAAAATAGTATACACTAGAATATCAGATGTTATTTTTTCTTTTTATGTGTGTAGCCTCTATATTTACTAAAATATAGATGGGAAAAAAAGCTAGACCATTCAAGAGCAATGAAGGTTGCCTAAAGAGATCCAGGGCAAACTGAATTTTTAAAAAATTTTTTTCCATATTAGATTTTTTTGTTTGTTTGTTTCATGAAAGGGAGGAAGACATTTCTCCATCCATTTTTTTTAATTGGAGGCTACTTTACAGTTTGTGGTGGTTTTTGCCATACATTGACATGAATCAGCCAAGGATGTACATTTGTCCTCCTGTCCAAAACCTCTTTCCCACCTCCCTCCCCATCCCATCCCTCTGAGTTGTCCCAGTGCACCGGCTTCGAGTTCCCTGCGTCACAGATTGAACTTGGAATGGTCATCTATTTCACATATGGTAATATACATGTTTCAGTGGTATTCTCTCAAATTATCCCACCCTCGCCTTCTCCCACAGAGTCCAAAAGTCTGTTCTTTATATCTGTGTCTCTTTTGCTGTCTCACATATAGGGTCACTGTTACCATCTTTCTAAATTCGATATGTACACATTAATATACTGTATTGGCGCTTTTCTTTCTGACTTACCTCATTGTATAATAGGCTCCAGTTTCATCCACCTCATAAGAACTGACTCAAATGTGTCTTTTTAATAACTGAGTAATATTCCATTGTGTATATGTACCACAGCTTTCTTATCCATTCATTTGTGGATGGACATCTAGGCTGTTTTCATGTCCTAACTATTGTAAGCAGTGCTGTAATGAATATTAAGGTACATGTGTCTCTTTCAATTCTGGTTTCCTCAGTGTGTATGCACAGCAGTGGGATTGCTGGGTCATATGGAAGTTCTATTTCCAGTTTTTTTAAGGAATCTCCACACTGTTCTCCATAGTGGCTGTACTAGTTTGCATTCCCACCAACAGCGTAAGAGGGTTCCCTTTTCTCTGCACCCTCCCCAGCATTTACTGTTTGTGGACTTTTTGATGGGAGCCACTCTGACTGGCAAGAGGTGGTACCTCCTAGAGGTTTTGATTTGCATTTCTCTGATAATGAGTGATGTTGAACATCTTTTCATGTGTTTGTTAGCCATCTATATGTCTTCTTTGGATAAATACTGTTTAGTTCTTTGGCCCATTTTTTGATTGGGTCATTTTTTTTCTGCTTTTGAGCTGCATGAGCAGCTTATATATTTTGAGATTAATTCTTTGTCAGTTGCTTCATTTGCTATTATTTTCCCCATTCTCAAGGCTGCCTTGCTTATAGTTTCCTTTGTTGTGCAAAAGTTTTTTAAGTTTAATTAGGTCCTATTTGTTTATTTTTGCTTTTATTTCCATCATTCTAGGAGGTGAGTCATAGAGGACCTTGCTGTGATTTATGTCAGATGTTCTGCCTGTGTTTTCCTCTAGGAGTTTTGTGTTTTCCTCTAGGAGTTTTATAGTTTTTGGTCTTACATTTAGATCTTTATCCATTTTTTGTCTATGGTGTTAGAAAGTGTTCTGGTTTCACTCCCTTACAAGTGGTAGACCAGTTTTCCCAGCACCACTTGTTAAAGAGATTGTCTTTTCTCCATTGTATATATTTGCCTCCTATATCAAGGATAAGGTGTTCATAGGTGCATGGATTTATCTCTGGGCTTTATATTTTGTTCCACTGATCTATATTTCTGTCTTTGAGCCAGCACCATACTGTCTTGATGACTGTAGCTTTATAGTATAGTCTGAAGTCAGCCAGATTAATTCTTCCAGTTCCATTCTTCTTTCTCAAGATTGCTTTGGCTATTCACGGTTTCTTGTGTTCCCATACAAATTGTGTAATTATTTGTTCTAGTTCTGTGAAAAATACTGTTGGCAGCTTGATAGGGATTGCATTGAATCTATAGATTGTTTTGGGTAGTATACTCATTTTCACTATATTGATTCTTCTGATCCATGAACATGGTATATTTCTCCATTTATTTGTGTCATCTTTGATTTCTTTCATCAGTGTTTTATAATTATATATATAAATATATATGTCTTTTGTTTCCTTAGGAAATCTTTGATTTCTTTCATCAGTGTTTTATAATTATATATATAAATATGTATACATATGTCTTTTGTTTCCTTAGGTAAATTTATTCCTAAGCATTTTATTCTTTTCATTTCAATGATGAATGGGATTCTTTCCTTAATTTCTCTTTCTGTTTTCTCATTGTTACTGTATAAGATTGAAAGGAATTTCTGTGCACTAATTTTATATCCTGCAACTTTACTATATTCATTGATTAGCTCTAGTAATTTTCTGGTGGTGTCTTTAGGGTTCTCTATGTAAAGGATCATGTCATCTGCAAACAGTGAGAGTTTTACTTCTTTTCCAATCTGGATTCCTTTTATCTTTTTTTCTTCTCTAATTGCTATGGCTAAAACTTCCAAAACTATGTTGAATAGTAGTGGTGAGAGTGGGCACCCTTGTCTTGTTCTTGACTTTAGGGGAAATGCTTTCAATTTTTCTCCATTAAGCATAATGTTTGCTGTGGGTTTATCATGCTGCTAAGTCACTTCAGTCGTGTCTGACTCTGTGTGACCCCATAGTCGGCAGTCCACCAGGCTCCCCCATCTCTGGGATTCTCCAGGCAAGAACACTGGAGTGAGTTACCATTTCCTTCTCCAATGCATGAAAGTGAAAAGTGAAAGGGAAGTCACTCAGTCATGTCTGACTCTTTGTGACCCAATGGACTGCAGCCTACCAAGCTCCTCTGTCCGTGGGATATTCCAGGCAGGAGTACTGGAGTGAGGTGCCATCACCTGACCCACACTTACTGGGAATTCCTCGTTCATGGGGAATAATTGCAATCCCTGATCCCCATCACGAATGGGGTTCAACGGGTTACCCGCGCCTGCTGGCGTAGGGTAGGCACACGGTGAGCCAGTCAGTGTAGCGCGCATGCAGCCCCGGACATCTAAGGGCATCTTAGATTGCTCAAGGGCATCTGTTATTGCTCAATCGTGGGTGGCTGAACGCCACTTGTCCCTCTAAGAAGTTGGGGGATGCCGACCACTTGGGGGTCACATAACTAGTTAGCATGGCAGAATCTCGACTGTTATCGGAATTAACCAGAAAAATCGCTCCACCAACTAATAATGGCCATGCACCACCACCCACAGAACTGAGAAAGAGCTATCAATCTGTCAATCCTGTCCATGTCTGGGCCAGGTGAGGTTTCCCGTGTTGAGTCAAATTAAGCCGCAGGCTCCACACCTTCCATCATTTCCTTCAAGTTTCAGCTTTGCAACCATACTCCCCCCGGAACCCAAAGACTTTGGTTTCCCAGAAGCTGCCTGGCAGGTCATGGGAATAACGCCACTGCATCACCAGTCGGCATCGTTTATGGTCGGCACTACGATGGTATCTGATCGTCTTCGAACCTCCGACTTTCGTTCTTGATTAATGAAAACATTCTTGGCAAATGCTTTCACTCTGGTCCGTCTTGCACTGGTCCAAGAATTTCACCTCTAGTGGTGCAATATGAATGCCCCTGGCCATCCCTCTTAATCATGGCCTCAGTTCCAAAAACCAACAAAATAGAACCACGGTCCTATTCATATATGGCTCTTATTATGTTGAGGTATGTTCCTTGTATGCCGGCTTTCTGGAGAGTTTTTATCATAAATGGGTGTTGAATTTTGTCAAAGACTCTCGCTGTTGCATCTTGAGTGGCATACAGGTTTCTCAGGAGATAAGTAAAGTGGTCTGGTATTATCATTTCTTTACAGAATTTTCCACAGCTTGTTGTGATCCACCCAGCCAAAGGCTTTAGTGTAGTCAATGAAGCAGATGTTTTTCTGGAACTCCCTTACTTTCATCATGATCCAACAAACATTGGCAATTTGATCTCTGGTTCTTCTGCCTCTTCAAAACCCAGCTTGTACACTGGAAATTCTCAGTTCACATACTGCTGAAGCCTAGTTTGCAGGAGTTTGAATGTAACCTTGTGAAACCTAGCATGTGAAATGAGTGCAGTTAACCTCATTAACTCTAGCACAATGCTCCACTTAGTGCTTTAGGGTCTTCACGTGTAAAAATAGAAATAATTTCACTACCTATGTTATATGGTTATTGTAAGAATTAACTAAATTATGTATAAAGTATTTTGAACAATGGTGGCACATAATTAGTGCTCAAATGCATTAGATATTTTTCTGATAACTTTCATTTTTTGAGTTACAGTAAAGTTAGCTGCAATTAAACAGATTCACAGTGTTCAGCAATTCTTATCCCCAGTTCAGTAAGCATTTTATGACCATTATTTTGAACTCTTTATCAGGTAAATTACTTATCTCCATTTCATTAAGGTTGTTTCCTGGGGCATTATCATGTTCTTCATTTGGAATATATTTCTCTTTTTTCATTTTGCTTGATTTTCTATGTTGCTTTATATACAGTAGATGAAAGAACCATCTCTCCCAATCTTGAAAAGAATGACCTCATGTGTCCTTCAGCCTTGCCACAGCTCTTGGTCAACTCTTAAAACTGTCCAACCAGCCTAATATATTTCTATCTCCTAGCAGTTAAGGACAGTTAACACTGCTGCTGCTAAGTCACTTCACTCATGTCTGACTCTGTGCGACCCCATAGATGGCAGCCCACCAGGATTCCCCCATCCCTGAGATTCTCCAGGCAAGAACACTGGAGTGGGTTGCCATTTCCTTCTCCAATGCATGAAAGTGAAAAGTGAAGTCGCTCAATCGTGTCCAACACGCAGCGACCCCATGGACTGCAGTCTTCCAGGCTCCTCCATCCATGGGATTTTCCAGGCAAGAGTATGCCAATACCAGATAGTGTTGAAAGGTGAGAGTCTCAGCAACAAGACTGAGGATAATGAGAAGCCAGACCCTCAGGAAGCAGTTTTTTAAAATATGCAAAAATTTGCAATCCTGAGGGCCCAAGAGTAAGCCTCACTGGCCCCCCAGAGCCAGGAGTTCAGGAGGCAATCACAAAAATCAGGCCTCCAGATAATTGCACAAGCTCCTTTTTGGGAGATATCAGTGAGCTAAGGTAGGCAGACAGGGAGAACCAAGATGGTGACTATAACATATGATTCTTATGACAAACTCCACAGACCACCAATTGTATGCCAGACCTGAACCCTGTTCCTAAGGTTGAAATTCCAGGGCAAGCAAAGAGCCCTCCTTTACAGAAAGCCTAGGGCTACAAAACAGCTGCTGTCTGTGCAGCTCCCCAAGGGCTGTAGCTTACAAGAACTGTCTTTCCAACTATCATAATCCCATGGAACTGTCTCTCCAACTATCATAATCCCAGAAAGCATGGCCGTCTGGCCACTAGAGCCAGGTGACAAAGGGGTGTCCTTTGGGTGTCAGCCCTCCAAAACAGGCACCAGACCATTTAAAGTTCTCCTCCAGGAGAGAACTGGCTCTCTGGAGTGTGGTATGTATTAATAGGAGAATAGCACCTTTCTTCCAAGGTCTCTAGGTAGGAACAATCAGCCCCTAGATACATGTTTAACTAGAAATCTGAGGACTTGCCTAGTGGCCCAGTGGTTAGGACTCCTTCACAGTAAAGGAGGCCTGCTCCTTGAACATATTGACCAAGCTCCTATGTCAATTGCATCCTTCTTTGCCCTAAGGATGACAGCTGCTTAAGAGCTTTTTTTCCGTTGATAGTACTCCTGGGAGACCCATGAGCATAAGCCACACCTGTCACCAGAGTCAGGTGACATAAGTGTCCCCTGGTAGTAGTAATAAAATTCAGGGACCAGACGGGGGTCTGAGTTCCTATGTGACTTAAATTAGTTATATGAAGAAATTTCAGAAAATTCAAAAATATATGCTGATTAAACTACATGCCACTGAACAACCAAAAGAATGAATTGAAAGAGAAATTTTTAAAAATACCTAGAGATAAATGAAATGAATATGTAACACATCAAAATTCATAGGATGCAGCAAAAGTAGTTCTAGCAGGGGAACTGTTAGAAATAAATACCTGTACCTCAAGAGACCAGAAAAGTCAAGCAACCTAACTTTACACTCCAAAGAGAAAAAAAGAGAGGAGAAACAAAGCCCAAAGTTATTGAAAGGAAGGTATTAACAAAGATTAGAGCAGAAATAAATGAAATAGAAACTGAAAAGACAATACAGAAAATTAATGAAACTAATAGCTAGTTCTTTGAGAAGTCTATTAACCTTTAGTTAGACTACCAAGAAAAAAGAAATAGGACTTAAAATCAAATGAAAGAAGACAGACTACAACTGATACCACAGAAATAAAAAAGGACCATAAAAAACTACATGAACAATTATACAACTACAAAACTAGGCAACCCGGAAGGAATGGATAAATTCCTAGAAAGGTACAACCTGCAAAGACTGAATCATGACTAAGTAGAAAATCTGAACATATGACTAAAAAGGAAATTGAGTCAGTAATCAAAAACCTCTCAAAGCGCTTCCCTGGTGGCTCAGTGGCAAAGAATCCACCTGCCAATGCAAGGAGACACGTGTTCAATCTCTGATCTGGGAAGATCCCATGTGCCATGGAGCAATTAAGCCTGTGCACCACAACTAGTGAGCCTGTGCTCTACAGTCAGGGAGCTGCAGCTACTGAAGCCCACTCGCCCTACAGCCTGTGCTCCACAACAAGAAAAACCACTGCATATCAGAAGTCAGCCACTGCAACTGGAGAATAGCACCCACTCACTGCAAATAGGGAAAAGTCCATGCAGCAGTGAAAACCCAGCACAACCAAAAATGAATAAATAAATTATATACATATAAAGCCTCTCAACAAACAAAAATTCAGGAACAGACGGCTTCATTGGTGACTTTTACCAGACATTTGAAAAAGAATTAATATTAATTCTCAAACTCTTCCAAAAAAATAAATAAATAAAATAGAGGGAGGAACTTTTCCAAACACATTTAATAAGGCCAGCATTAATCTGACACCAAAACGAAAAAAGATGCCATATAAAAGAAAATTACGGTAAAAATTGCATTTACAGATTTTCTCCGTAAGAGAGAAAAAAATGCTATTTAGGTTTTATTTTACAAAAGACTCATATATATATATATTTTTTTTCTTATTAATTAGCAAGCTACTTGTCAAGACTTCCAAAGGGTAATGGAAGCACAGAAAGATTAAATGATGCTCCAAAGTCATAATAAAAAGCAGTGCATAGCCTAGAACCAACCATCTTAACACCCGTCTAAAGTCTCATCTTCACCAGGTTCCACAAAGCCTAAAGACTCCTTAATTCTATTCTAATGGTAAGGAAAAAATTGAAGAGTAGAGAAGTACTTTCCTAAAAATCTGATTCTGTATGTATGTGTGTGTGTGTGAGAGAGAGAGAGTAGGTGTGTAATGTGCAGTCAAATACTAGCATTTTGTGTAGATGGAGCAGATATTTGATGGAATTTCACACAAAAAGAGAAGACAACTTGCAAGTTATACATATTTGTATTCAAAAGCTTTTGAAATGCTTTTTCTGTAAAGGCCTTTACTAGAATCTATACAGTGGTAAAGAATCTGCTTGCAATGCAGGAAACCCAGGTTCAATCCCCGGGTCAAGAAAATTCCCTGTAAAAGGATATGGCAACCCACCCCAGTATTCTTACCTGGAGAATTCCATGAACAGAGGAGCCTGGAGGGCTACAGTCCATGGGGTAGCAAAGAGTCAGACACCACTGAGCTACTAACACTTTGTACAATCTCATACTTGCTTTGGGCCCCAAGTCCAGTTTCTGTATCACAGAATAAACAAGAAACACATAAGAAGGCAAGATAGTGTATTGAGAACTATAGGCGATAGCTAATTCAGGACACTAAGAGGATACAATTTCTTTTACATCAGGAGAAATAACTGAACTGGGCATCTCCAGCACTTAAAAAAAAAGAGTTGTAGCATATAGTCAATAATCAATAAATATTTTTTAAACAAAGAAAGGGCAAAGCTTTTAAGAATAAACAGGTTAAGTATGTGTTGCCAAAAACTGAAATGGAAAATAAAGAGTAGTAAATGAATCTTAATAGATTCCTTGTTCCCATATGAGATTTATATAATCCATTTCCTGGAACATTTTATTTTGTTTGGTTTCTTTCTACCTTCATAGATTAAGCAGCATTGTATTGAGATAATCAAGTGCTTTTTAAAATTCTTCATTAGTCATGGGATGTGCTACTCAATTTTATTTAAAAACAAAATTCTATGCTATCTAAACAGACCACCTTAGCATTTGTGAATTATGTGCTATTATTTCACTTATAATAATGAATAAAACTTTTTCAATGATTTAGTAGAGACAGTATTTTCCAAGGAAAAAAAGGACACTAGAGTGGACCATCATCACCATCACTCACAAATGCACATGTTAAGAGCCTATTTGCACATGACGCTTTGCCAAGTGCTTCTTCAGACACCTTAATCAGTGAATAAATCAGCAGCTAGATGACAGCAGTCTTCCCGAAAACAATCAAACTTAAAAACAATATTGAAATATACCATTATGCAAGAAAAGTTGCTTGCCTTAAAAATTCAGGACATTATGGGAAGTCAATGTAGATATTCAAGATTAAGTTCCGCATGAAAGCAAGCACTATTTTTTGAGTGTGATACTTATCGGCGAACTCTTCCTCTCCTAAAATCCTTTTGCATTTACTAGAAACAAATTTGAGCAGAAAAGTAACCTTTTTCATAAAAAATACTCTGTTCACTGAACTCTTATTTATACAAAGCTTTGAATTTGGCAACAGTTCAAGGCAAATCTTTCAAGTAGCATGTCCTTTTGTAAAGCACGAGGACTTACTTCTAATTTTTCCTCAAACAAGTCCCTTCCTTTGCTATCTCAGTTTTCTATTTTGGTATGTCAAATAGCAAATCTCAAAAATAGAAAGGAAATAGCATGGCTTTTTCATGCCACTAAATACCAGCCCCAGTTCTATTTTCCCTAATCTTAAGGGGGAAAACAGCATCTGGATAGACAGTATTTCTCCCCTTCTTAGAGTATAATATTTTTGTCTGGTCAGCCATAAATCACTTCCAGACTTAAACAGACCCTTTAAATATTTTCTTATCCTGGTTCTATTATTATTCATATTTTGTAGCTTCATTATTTTTTTCCTGAGAATTGCACAAAACTAAAGATTATACAATTGAAAAACAAGCCTTATCAATTGTCTTTATGATTGATAAAAATTTTCACTTCACATATATCAGTTGTTCAAAATTATGACACAGATTTTCTACATAGGTGTCCAACTGACATGATTTGTCACCAAGGTAATCAAATGTTATAATCTTCTACATCAAGGAGACTTTCTTTTCTTTGTGATATTCCAGTTATTCACTGACTATTAAAGTTTGAAAGCTGACATTCCTGCATCTCTAATTTTCATAAGGCAAACAGGGTGTCCCTCATTCCATCCTTATTTACACAAAGATTAAAAGAAATGTCCTTCCTTATTATAAGCATGGTGCGTGTGACAGACACTGTTTGTTTCTTATCAGCAAAATCTGTTTCTCCTCTTTCTTCCTTACCAAGAGATCACTCCTTAGCCTTTCTCCAGCCGGAGTTCGGTACAGACAGATGGAACAGGAAGTGGAATGATCTTTCTGACAATAAAAGAGAGGTGTGAGAAGACCTTCATCACTGTTTGCTGTGAGTGTTCATTCAGCAAAGAGAAACATAATGGTTGGAGTTGCTGCACCATCTTCTGACCACTTGGGATGTGAAGACAGCTAAAATTTGCAATATACATATAAAGCACACACAAAACACAACCTAAAATACACTTTCATAAGCTAATGAGTTTTCAAATAAAATATTAAGATAATTAAGGCAAATGCTAAATTTTGTGTTTTTTCCCCTAGAATTAGTTACATGTAAACTCTGCGTAAAGTATTATTTCCACAAATCCAGTTAAGAGAACTGTTTGAATTAAATTATAACATAGTGCTAAGACTCCATCTTCCTTTGTATTATATAGATTTAAATGTAAATCTTGCTTTCCACAACTAAAATAATGTTACTCTATAAATTTTTTGAGTTTTTCCTTTTGTCCTCTATTATAAACATATCTATATACCTAGAATAAAACTATCTCAAAAGACTGTGCACTGCTAGAATTCTTTTAACAATAACTATATACATTTTGTGATAAGAAATGAATTAAGGTTTGTCTACAACTGTTTCATTAACTACACTCACTTTGTATCACAGTGTTAATTTCATATCAGTTTCTAAAATACTCCCTTGCTTACTATGTATTTCTGACTACATTCTAATAAACAATTAGACAATTTCAGGTGCAGATAACTTATTCTCTGCTACCACCATGCATGCCTTCTGAAAGCTCAGAATCTAAAACAAATCTAAAAAATATTGAAACATTTTAAGATATAATTTAAATTAGCCAAAATGAATAGATTGAATACCTGCCAAAAATCTTTAAATAGCAAATTTGTGGTTTTACAATTATTTATATTAAACAGTTATTTCCTACCGTTTTTCATTAGTTCAGTTCACTTCAGTCGCTCAGTCGTGTCTAACTCTTTGTGACCCCATGAACTGCAGCATGCCAGGCCTCCCTGTCCATCACCAACTTCTGGAGTTTACCCAAACTCATGTCCATGGAGTTAGTGATGCCATCCAGTCATCTCATCCTCTGTCATCCCCTTCTCCTCCTGCCTTCAATCTTTCCCAGAATCAGGGTCTTTTCAAATGAGTCAGCTCTTCACATCAGGTGGCCAAAGTATTGGAATTTCAGCTTCAGCATCAGTCCTTCCGGTGAACACCCAGGACTGATCTCCTTTAGGATGAACTGGTTGGATCTCCTTGCAGTCCAAGGGACTCTCAAGAGTCTTCTCCAACACCACAGTTCAAAAGCATCAATTCTTTGGCGTTCAGCCTTCTTCACAGTCCAACTCTCACATCCATACATGACCACTGGAAAAACCATAGCCTTGACTAGATGGACCTTAGTCGGCAAAGCAATGTCTCTGCTTTTGAACATGCTATCTAGGTTGGTCATAACTTTCCTTCCAAGGAGTAAGTGTCTTTTAATTTCATGGCTGCAATCACCATCTGCAGTGATTTTGGAGCCCAGAAAAAAATAAAGTCAGCCACTGTTTCCACTGTTTCCCCATCTATCTCCCATGAAGTGATGGGACTAGATGACTAGATGCCATGATCTTAGTTTTCTGAATGTTGAGCTTTAAGCCAACTTTTTCACTCTCCTCTTACACTTATTAGTTAAGAATATTGAAAAGGAGAAACTCACCCACCAAATTTATTATTACTATTGTAGGAATAGTTACAGTGCAAACATTTAACATGCTCCTCTCTGTTCATTTTCAAATTACGGCAAAGTTGCTATCAGACTAAGATTAGCTTGTTTAAATATACTAAGCTATATAACATGAGTTTTAAAAGGAGTTTTAAAATAAAAGTTTTTTTATTCCACTGTGTTGAGAGGTCAGTCTGATCTCTGATCTCACCTAGACATTTGGATAGATGATTATAGCTGTTCAGTCAATGCATGAGTTGCATCACTGCCAAGACTTCCTCCCTCCAGTCATGGATTAGTGACCTTTGGGCAGTTGCCTACGCAAGAATGAAAAGATGCATGTGTCTCTGTCTGAAATCCTCTCTAGTCATTCTAATTGACTGCAGTAATATCAACTGGTGACAGGAGAGGAAGCTGACAGCTGTGGGTCCTGTTGTTGCAGCCAAAAAGCCACTCTTGTGGAGATCTTATATGAGTATATTGAGTCCTTTTACTAGCTCAGCTGGTGAAGTTATTTTAGCTCACTTGGCATGAGCACTGGCCTGAGAATAGTAAATCAGCTCTTAAAAGTATCTCCTTGTCATCTGAATTGTAAATGTTCAGTGAGCTAATACTAATCCTTTTTTTATAAATAGAACTGACCCTTTAGGGCTATCGTGTCATCAAGAGACTTTTTTTCGCATTTTACTAACTTTTCCTTTCCTTTGCTTAACCCCATCTACCCTTCTACACATGGTAAGCAGAAATCTCAGAATAGGTATCATAAAAGAGGACCACAGGTGAACAATCCAATACATTAGTGAGCTGGGCTTCCAAAAGCAAAATACAGGCAGAAGTTAAACTTTAAATTGCTTGTAGACAGGAGTAGAGAAAAGAATATCCACTGTCAGAAATCCTAGAGCAAATGAAACGTTCTGTTACGTAACCCACAAAGTGCTACTTTTTAAAAGTAACATATCCTGTCAAACTTTGCCTCAAATTATTTGAAGCTGTTCATGAAGCTCCAGCTCCGATGGCTTAAGGAAATAATAGAAGTTCATCACTTTCTTTTTTTTTTTTATTTTATTTTATTTTTTAATTTTAAAATCTTTAATTCTTACATGCGTTCCCAAACATGACCCCCCCTCCCACCTCCCTCCCCACAACATCTCTCTGGGTCATCCCCATGTACCAGCAATATACTATAATTCATCACTAGGACTAAACTGTTCCACTAAACTACAGTGATCTTTTCTTGATTTAGGCTTGACTAAATCTATGATTTTTCTCTTTTTTTTTCTTTTTTAAATTATGAAAGTATGATAACACATTTACAGGACATTTGGAAAATATAGAACAAAGTGACATGGTTTCACTCTATGTATAACATTACGATTATTTTTTAAGTAGATAAATTAAGATTTTTAGTCAGAGTTTCAATATCAAACTCTGAAAATGTAACAGAATAAACAGAAAAGTACAATGATATAGCAGACCTGAAAAGCACTATGAATCAATTCAACATAATTAAGATTTGTACAATTTTTGACAGGATCTATGATTATGGATTTCCTTTATCTCATAATATATAAAATATTCCTCCATACCCAATCACAAACATCGACAAAAAAATCTGAGGACTCTTAAATTCTGCTTTTAACACAGATAAATAATTTCTAGAGGCACAAAACAAATTTTCCAGCAAAGAAAGGATACAATTAACAGAGAAGCTAATTGAGTATTTTCTTATTTGAAATATTTGACAGAATGGATTGTGTTTTATTGCTTTTTACAAACTCGGTGCTTTGAACATAGGACAGCAGAAATAGTAGATGTTTAATAACTCATTGCTAGATTTAAAGAAAATGAATAAATGACATTTATAAGCTGCAACACATTCTTTCCATTTCGGAACTAAATTGGAAAGTAAAATTGGCAAAATCAAATTAAGATGGTACAGTGAAAGCTACAAAACATAATTTATCTATCTTCCCTAGAATGCCCCTATAAATGAATTTAATTGCTATTTTATCTAATTAGAAAACCTCTAAATATTCCAGATTATTAAGTTTCCCTCATTCATCACATTTTAATATTATCAAAGTGTTATAAATTACATGGTTTAAGCATTTTACCAACATGGTTCTGATTAGGATAAGTAATATTTTCTCATTAAAACCTTCTTTGTAATTTTTCCTCAGAACTAGGAATCCCATTTTTCAGATGGAGACCTTGTTATCTGGCTTAATTTAAAATTAATATTTGTATAATACTTTCTCATAGGAAAAGCAGATCAAGTCATTTTCTACACTGATACAGGCTTACAAAAGGATAAATCTAATCCCTTAAAGTATATGATCATATACAGTATCACCCTAAAGAACAAACTGATCTGTAAATCAATTTTTAACTTTATGTTCCCAAAACCAGTACCACAAAGGTCTCCAGTATTGCTCTCTTTTAAATAAGCTCCTTTAAAATATTTTAAATATCACTCACTTTAAAATGCTCATTCAATTTTCCAAGCTTGAGTGCCCTCAGGAAACTTCCCCTGATGACGCTGAAGATCATGAATGGTATGACTAGGGTAAAAATAAGAAACAATGGCTGCAAAACAAAGAGGGCTGCTTGGTCTACTCTTAGAAGCACAAATTCCCTCACATACCCACCATTCCATCTTTATGTCTGAGGCCATTCATGATGGAAAGAACAAGAAATGTCTATTGATCATAATGACTCATGTCTAAAAACTATTTGGTGGGGGCTCCAGATCTGCTAAATTGCTTAATTACTCAAATTTAACTCTCCTGAGTCATTTCATATTATATTGGCATATAATGACAGTAAAATAGAAATTAAAATGCAAAAAGCATCTAGGCAGTAAAATAATAAAACTCAAAGGAATAATATGCATATGCACAACTCATGCACTTTTAGAGTCCTGACTACGGCTGGATTTCATCTATTCCATTATTTGCTTATTGTTATAATAGCAAGAGAAGTTCAAAATTAAAAGTTAATGTGAGAATTGTATTAGTTCTACAGTTTCTGCCAATTAGGTATTCATTTTCTAATACCACAATTATTTGCAGTTAATCCAAACAGATGCATTATTTTTCTTAAAGGTGACACAGTGTGTATTTGTTTATAATTTCAATTTTCTCATCAGAAAGACCCAGCTTGAATCTAGGGTTCTCTTAGTTACTTTGTTCAATTGCTAAATCCTCTAAATCTGTTACCCACCTAGAGATACAGATAATATCTTTAACAGAGCATCTGTGTAACACCTTTAACTCAACATTTGTATACAATTTTATGTTAGTTATAGATGCATTAAATTAACAACAACAATAATGGTAGTTGTGTTAACTTAATGAAAAGATTTGTTTGGGATTTGATAAAGAAAAATCAATGCTAGGGCTTCCTTGATGGTTCAGTGGTTGAGTCCACTTTGCAATGCAAGGGACACCAGTTCAATCCCAGGTTCTGGAAAATCCCATATGCCACAGAGTAACTAAGCCTGTGAGCTGCAACTACTGAGCCCATATGGTGTAACTACTGAAGCCCGTATACCTAGAACTCATGCTCCACAACAAGAGAAGCCACCACAATGAGAAGCCCGTGCATCACCACAAAGAGTGATTCCTGCTTGCTGCAACTGGAGAAAGCACAACAGCAGCAACAAAGACCCAGTACAGTCAAAAATAAATAAAAGAAAAAAGGTCAATGCTAATGTTGAGGTCTATAGACTATTTCATCAATCTTTCATTTTATCATTTAGGAAAATTATAATCAAA
Source organism: Ovis canadensis (assembly GCF_042477335.2). Taxonomy (NCBI): domain Eukaryota; kingdom Metazoa; phylum Chordata; class Mammalia; order Artiodactyla; family Bovidae; genus Ovis; species Ovis canadensis. Next base: position 35,701,485 of record NC_091261.1, on the reverse strand, counting down.
AATGTCATTTAAAATTATATTGTCAAATTTGCAAAACCTAAGAAACTCTTCCTTCCACCAATCCACAATAACATACAGAGCTCTGGAGTACAAGCTGTTTGCAACTATAAATTTTTCAACATGGATCACCAAGGAGGTGTGTCACACCATTCTTTTGGAAAAGTTTTTGTCACTACTTGCCTTTTTATGCTGGAGGTGGGAAGTATGGGTTTCATGATTAACCAAGAATAAACTATGGTGGTCACTTAAAAATTTTTACTATGAATTTACTAATAGAAGGGTTTAAAAAAGTCTTGCAATAAAACATATTTGATCTCTGAGTGATACATCACAGAAATGCTGCTTTATAGACAAGGAAGAAGCAAAAACACAAGATTAAGAAAAACATTGGAAACAAAGGCTCTTATGGAATTAACTGATATCTGAAGAAATGATGTGTTTTAAGAAAAATATGTGAGCCCACCTGATCAAGTTCCACCTTTCATAGATATATTAGAATGATTATTTTCACTCAAATGGATAAAAATCAGAGTAATCATATTAATGACCATATTGAATGGATCTTAATGACATAATGAAGCACAACTTCAAATTATGAAGACCCAAAATCATAAAAATCTAAATAAGGAATTTTGAATACATTATCCCATATGTGATAAATCCAGTTTCAAAAAGCTCTGCAAATTGGCAGCTGCAATCAAAGTACTGTTTATTGCAGTCCTTATATTTGATATTACATATAGTGATTTCATCTGTCAAATTAGATGAGAAAATATTACAAAGTGAGATTATGGTTATCTTTGAAAATGAAAAACAATTAATTAGAAAGACAGGAAATCAGGAAGGGAAGAATCGCAGCCTGAGAAGATAAGAAAGAATAGTAAGATGACTAAGAAGCAGGTAAGCTTTCCACAATGTTATAGTGCTAAAACTTTAGGGATTCAACAAAGTAGTTCATCCCCCACAGCATAAGCAGTAGGCTTATCAGTGTGGAAATGCAGGTTTTCCCCCAGTCAGAGTCCCAAGGAGACAAGATGGGCCCATTTGGAGACTCTACACAAAGTGTATTTGCTACAGTAGAGAAGCTTAGGTTCAAGGGTTCAGAACTTTCTGTCACAAGCAGCATACAAGCCAGTCTTCTACCCTAGGGAGTAAGGAGTTGACTAACAGTCACATGTGGTTTTCTTGACCTACTGTGGCTTTCTTGATGTGACTAGCTACTGAAACTGCATGCTATCAAGATATATTTGAATGCTGCTATTTGATATATTCACTAAGATGTTAAAGGCCATTCCTAAATGAAATCAACACTGAATATATTGGAAGGACTGATGCTGAAGCTCCACTATTTTGGCCACCTGATGTGAAGAACTGACTCATTGGAAAAGACCCTGATGCTGGGAAAGATTGAAGGCAGGAGGAGAAGAGGGCAACAGAGGATGAAATGGTTGGATAGCATCACTGACTCAATGGACATGAGTTTGAGCAAACTCTGGAAGATACTGAAGGACAGGGAAGCCTGGCATGCTACAGTCCATGGGGTTGCAAAGAGCTGGACACGACTGAGTGATTGAACAACAATAAGGCCACTCAGGTATCATAGCACACCATTCTCGACAAAAGCAAACAATGTCTGAATCAAACTTAATACAAAGAAATCTGTCTCTACAACATATCTGTAACAAAAACAAAAAAACTAGTTAGTGTGAAATAATCATGTGAGATTAAAGGTTAACTAAATATTTTTAACTTTGTTTCACCTGTTAAAGTAGCATACTCTTAATTTATTTGTCAATTTTTGGATTTTAGGGAAATGATCCTCCTGTTTAGATATAACCTGATTTGTGGACTAAACAATAAAATATAAATATTTTTCATCATAATACTTTAATATTTACATAACTCAATGCATCACTATAAGAATTCAGTAAAAGGAAGTTCTCTCTGGACCTCGACTCAGATAACATTAGCTAAAAGATGGGGTTGCATGCATGTGTTCTGTTGTATCCAACTCTTTGCAACCCTCCATGGAATATAGCCCACTGGGCTCCTCTGTCCATGAGACTTTCCAGATAAGAATACTGGAGTGAGTTGTCATTTACTTCTCCAGGGGATCTTCCCAATCCATGGATTGAACCGGTGTCTCCTGCAACACCTGCACTGGCAGGCAGATTCTTTACCACTGTGCCATCTGGGAAGCTGAAAGTTGGTTTATGGCCCAATTATCTCCCAGATGGGGTGTGTGTGTGTGTGTGTGTGTGTGTGTGTGTGTGTGTGGACTCAGTCAAGTCCAACTCTTTAAGACCCCATGGACTAAAGTCCACAAGGCTCCTCTGACCACAGGATTTCCCAGGCAAGAATACTGGAGTGGGTTGCCATTTCCTATGCCAAGTTACAAAAATCAAAGCATTTTAAATGTCATACTATAAAAAGGTCTGATAATATAAAAATATTAACAGTGATACCAAAAATAAAATTAAACAATCTTTGTGAATATTTATATACAGAAAAGACAAACAGCATTTGAGAGTTTTTATTCCATTATGTCATGAATGTCCCTTTAATATTCATAGTCTGGCATGGAACAGATACATCTGCATGTTACTTGCAATAAAATGCAAATATTTTATGTGTATGCCCAAAGTGCTGAGACCACAGTGGAGATCACTAACACAACAACCGGTGGTTGTTGTTATACGGACAGCCTTGAAACCATCCCTGGGAATGGTGATATATCGGCACCATGTAGAAGGAAGTAGGCAGAGTAAGCAAAGAAAAGGACAGTTCTAATGGAAAGTGCTCTGAGAAACAATGTTGCACTAGCCAAAATGTACCATGGAAGAGTGGGAAAGTTGCAAACTTGGCTGGATTACTAAATCAGATGCATGTCTAAAAAGGCCCAGAAGGTCCTTATGTTCTGGCTTAAAGACTTTTTGCACCAAGTCATGTGAACCAGAGAAAATAATACTAAGTTGAGGAATGATGTCCCATAATACATTTTTTGAAATAAGAATTTTATTCAGTGGGGAAAAAAGATTTAAGGAACACCTTAAATCAGTCAATTTAGAAGAGAAATGTGTAAATTACTCAAATGATAAAAGATATGATGGCTAAAATTAGGAGCTAGCAATCAGATGGAAAATCGTAGTGGACACTTGAAAACAGGGCTTCATGAAATTCTCAGTGGTCAGTTAATTTTGTTTGGTGAAAAATAAACAGAATTTCAGAAGGATTAACGTTAACATATCATGGTCAAAAATATGATCAATAAGATGTGCAATTTGGGGAGAGAATAGGGTTAAAATCATTATGGTAGATTGAATTAATACTCCTGGTTGGTCATTCTTTCTTTCTGTAATAGGGTCATGGATTTCCACTCATTGTTATATCACCTGACCTGGAATAGGAATATAAGACCAATTTCTTTGACTTTGAGCTTAGTCACATGGTAAGTGTTGGTCAAAAAAATGTGAGTGGACATGATTTTATCATGATCCCATCCAAGCAAGTTTGAGATGTCACTGTGAAATATGGCTTGAGGTCCTGCATTCCTGCCATCTGCAATGACAACACCCAGAGAGTGGTCCAAGAGACTCCAGTCAAGCTCAGCACAGACACAATTAATGTTTGCCTTTCATGTAATGGAAACAAGAAATGTTAGTTTTCACAATTCAATGTGACAATGGGGTAGTTTGTTACCACAAAATCAAACCAAGAAACAAACATGTTTGGTTCAGTTTAACATGTCAGGTTTGAGTTATTTACTGAGAAATTCAAAGAAAATATCTAATAGGAAGTCACTTGGGTACAGAAAGTACAGAAATACCAAGAGGTAAAGGCTGAAAATAAAGAAAAACATACCTCTCAAACTGTTCTGTCAACAGCAAAGTGAAAATGAAAGTGTTAGTAACCCAGTTGAATCCAACTCTCTGGAACCCCATGGATGGTAGCCCTCCAGGCTCCTCTGTCAACAGTAATGAGAATGATTAAATAGTTGCCTTTTTCTTGACAATAAGAAGATAACAAGTCATCTGCGACACCTCTCTCTAAAGAAGAGAACGTTAGGAAAGGGTCTAAATTTCAGTAAAAAAAAGTAAAAAAAATTTGGCTCCAAGAAAAGCAAATGGCAAAAAAGCATATAATTGAGATGATGAGTAGACAAGTGCTCAGTGAATAAATATTATACAATGACTTTTGGAAACCCATTTTACTTAAAACTTACAATTTCCCTAGAAATTAGCATCTGGAGAGTTTACTTTTCACTTTGAAGAGTAATATAACAGTGCCATCAGCAAAGTAGTTGACTCAGTTCAATTAACTAATACAGTGTAAAGATGCTTGGTTCTAAGACATTCTTTGATTTGACTTCAATCTACTGCAGTCTTAAGCATGAGGTAGACAATAGCAGCCCTCTGAAAATTTTGTGTGAATTCACAACAGTAAAGTGTCCCAGTGTCTTATGATTAAGCAAATTAAGCCCTTATTTTATCAGTAATGTGGATTAATTTTATCTTTTACCACTCCTCTGACCTTCTAGAATTAACTTAACTGTAAGAAAATGAACTATTTATGGAATGATAACCTTGCAAGAAGTACAGTTCATCTCAGTTCCTGGGTTAATTATGCAAATTATATCCTTCTATTGTAAATATTCAAGTTAACAGGCAATTTCTAGAGGGTACATGGCCTCTTTTTATAAAAGTCACAAGTATGTCTGAACACATGTTATTTACACCCAAACAATTAAGGAATCAAAAAATGAAGATAAAAAGGCTTTAAGAGTATGTTATTCATTAATACATACAGGAAAGAACAATGTCTTCTTTATTTCTGTATCTTCAATGTCTAGCCAGTACATGGCACATAATAATAAGCATTAAAAAAAAAAAAAAGATCAAAGAATGCCTTTTTCAGTCAAGGCAATACAATAATGTATTGTTTAGTCCCTAAGTCATTTCTGACTCTTTTGTGACCCCATGAACATGGAGTCTGCCAGGCTCCTCTGTCCATGGCATTTCTTGGGCAAGATTACTGGAGTGGGTTGCCATTTCCTTCTCCAGGGAATCAATACAACCCAGGGATCAAACCCAGATCTCCTGCATTAGTGGGTGGATTCTTTACCACTGAGACATCAGGGAAATAATGTATAAAAGGAGGTATACATGACATATGTGCTGTGCTGTGCTTAGTCACTGAGTCGTGTCTGACTTTTTGGAACCCCTTGGACTGTAGCCCACCAGGCTCCTATGTCCATGAGGATTCTCCAGGCAAGAATACTGAAGTGGGTTGCCATGCCCTCCTCCAGGGTATCTTCCCAAATCAGGGATCCAATGGAGGTCTCCTGCACTGCAGGTGGATTCTTTACCAGTTGAGCTACCTGGGAAACCCATAAATGCCATATAAGAAGTGCTTAAAGATACATGACAAAGATTAGGCACTATTAACAAGCTGATTAATAAAATTAAGTCTGATATGTAGACATATAATTTGAGATATAGACAATTTTTGAGTCTCACATCAGGTACCCAACCAGGGATTTTTGCAAGGGTGTTTTCAGGCTTCACAAGCTGTGCAGAAAACCAAGTTATTCTTGAAAGATGAGGCAGGATAGTTCTTACATAATATGAGCTGGAGGTCAGGTCTCAGAAATCCCAGATAGAAACTAAATCACCTAGAAAAGGTTATCACTGTTTGACATGGGTCTGATTTTGATATTTGATTTAAGTATATGCTAATTCCATTTTGTGTCAATTGCATGTGCCAGCGTGCTCAGTCTTTTTCGAATCTTTGTGACGCTATAGACTGTAGCCTGCCAGATTTTTCTGTCCATGGGAATTCTCCAGGCAAAACCAGTGGACTGGGTTGCCATTTCCTTCTCCAGGGGATCTTCCTGACCCAGGTATAGAACCTTGTCTCCTGAGTCTTCTGTATTGCAGGTGGAGTCTTTACCTTGATGGCTTGGGCCATCTGGGAAGCCCTGTTTTTTAGTACACAGGTAAGAAATAATTAGATAAGAAGGATCAAAAGAATAGGATATTGCATTTGTGGTAGTGGTTTTTCTATATAAACTGTCAAATATGTCTGTCTCCCAGAACAAGGTATGTTTCAGTATATGTCAGTGATAACGGAAGAGGAACACATTTTCTGGAGAGATTTCGATAGTCTTCTACTTGGATCTTAGGGGGGAAATATCTCTGCAGTTTATTTTCTCTTGTGATTATCTCTAATTCCTTGTAAGAATATGAATATTTGTGGATAGATGTTTTATCTACTAAATAGGCCAATTTTTTTTTAAGTTTTTTATTTTTTAAATTTTAAAATCTTTAATTCTTACATGCGTTCCCAAACATGAACCCCCTCCCACCTCCCTCCCCACAACATCTCTCTGGGTCATCACCGTGCACCAGCCCCAAGCATGCTGCACCCTGCGTCAGACATAGACTGGTGATTCAATTCTTACATGATAGTATACACGTTAGAATGCCATTCTCCCAAATCATCCCACCCTCTCCCTCTCCCTCTGAGTCCAAAAGTCCGTTATACACATCTGTGTCTTTTTTCCTGTCTTGCATACAGGGTCGTCATTGCCATCTTTCTAAATTCCATATATATGTGTTAGTATACTGTATTGGTGTTTTTCTTTCTGGCTTACTTCACTCTGTATAATCGGCTCCAGTTTCATCCATCTCATCAGAACTGATTCAAATGAATTCTTTTTAATGGCTGAGTAATACTCCATTGTGTATATGTACCACTGCTTTCTTATCCATTCATCTGCTGATGGACATCTAGGTTGTTTCCATGTCCTGGCTATTATAAACAGTGCTGTGATGAACATTGGGGTACATGTGTCTCTTTCAATTCTGGTTTCCTCGGTGTGTATGCCCAGCTGTGGGATTGCTGGGTCATACGGTAGTTCTATTTGCAATTTTTTAAGGAATCTCCACACTGTTCTCCATAGTGGCTGTACTAGTTTGCATTCCCACCAACAGTGTAGGAGGGTTCCCTTTTCTCCACACCCTCTCCAGCATTTATTGCTTGCAGATTTTTGGATCGCAGCCATTCTGACTGGTGTGAAGTGGTACCTCATTGTGGTTTTGATTTGCATTTCTCTAATAATGAGTGATGTTGAGCATCTTTTCATGTGTTTGTTAGCCATCCGTATGTCTTCTTTGGAGAAATGTCTATTTAGTTCTTTGGCCCATTTTTTGATTGGGTCGTTTATTTTTCTGGAATTGAGCTGCAGAAGTTGCTTGTATATTTTTGAGATTAGTTGTTTGTCAGTTGCTTCATTTGCTATTATTTTCTCCCATTCAGAAGGCTGTCTTTTCACCTTGCTTATATTTTCCTTTGTTGTGCAGAACCTTTTAATTTTAATTAGATCCCATTTGTTTATTTTTGCTTTTATTTCCAGAATTCTGGGAGGTGGATCATAGAGGATCCTGCTGTGATTTATGTCTGAGAGTGTTTTGCCTATGTTCTCCTCTAGGAGTTTTATAGTTTCCGATCTTACATTTAGATCTTTAATCCATTTTGAGTTTATTTTTGTGTGCGGTGTTAGGAAGTGATCTAGTTTCATTCTTTTACAAGTGGTTGACCAGTTTTCCCAGCACCACTTGTTAAAGAGATTGTCTTTACTCCATTGTATATTCTTGCCTCCTTTGTCAAAGATAAGGTGTCCATATGTGTGTGGATTTATCTCTGGGCTTTCTATTTTGTTCCATTGATCTATATGTCTGTCTTTGTGCCAGTACCATACTGTCTTGATGACTGTGGCTTTGTAGTAGAGCCTGAAGTCAGGCAAGTTGATTCCTCCAGTTCCATTCTTCTTTCTCAAGATTGCTTTGGCTATTCGAGGTTTTTTGTATTTCCATACAAATCTTGAAATTATTTGTTCTAGTTCTGTGAAAAATGTGGCTGGTAGCTTGATAGGGATTGCATTGAATTTGTAAATTGCTTTGGGTAGTATACTCATTTTCACTATATTGATTCTTCCAATCCATGAACATGGTATATTTCTCCATCTATTAGTGTCCTCTTTGATTTCTTTCATCAGTGTTTTATAGTTTTCTATATATTGGTCTTTAGTTTCTTTAGGTAGATATATTCCTAAGTATTTTATTCTTTTCGTTGCAATGGTGAATGGAATTGTTTCCTTAATTTCTTTTTCTACTTTCTCATTATTCGTGTATAGGAATGCAAGGGATTTCTGTGTGTTGATTTTATATCCTGCAACTTTACTATATTCATTGATTAGCTCTAGTAATTTTCTGGTGGAGTCTTTAGGGTTTTCCATGTAGAGGATCATGTCATCTGCAAACAGCGAGAGTTTTACTTCTTCTTTTCCAATTTGGATTCCTTTTATTTCTTTTTCTGTTCTGATTGCTATGGCCAAAACTTCCAGAACTATGTTGAATAGTAGCGGTGAAAGTGTAGGCCAATTTTTAAAATGAATTTTAGTCTTTAAATACAATTAAACACTAAGCTTTAGACCTAATTAGCCGTTTTATGGAAATGGATATTAAAATAAATAAAAATTTACAATCTGCATACATGTAAATGTAGTCCCATTTTACCACCAAAGGTTCCATAGTTTGTCTTTACCTTGAAGATGATAAATATTAATAACACAATTTTCAGAGATTAAACAAAGAATGTAGTAGAAAAGAAAAATACTCAGTTTAGGGAAAGGATAGACTTCAGAATCTACAGATTTTTATATGGCCTGGGATGCTAAAAACTATGACTATGGATAAAAGAGGAAGAAAGTTTAGTTAATATACTGTTAATTATGTCATATGTGCTATTTTATTTAAAGACCATAACAATTATTTTAAAAAGAAACTATTATTTTTGAATTTCAGATAGTTTAACTGACGTTCAGAATACTCATGGAAATTATACAAAATCATAGAGCTACCAAACAAGAGTCTTGATATAAACCTACCTCTGTCTTATTTTATTCATGTAGTAAGTAGTTTTTCATAATCTTAGGTGGGCTAGGAATTGTTCTAGGTAAATAAAAATCCAATAAACTTTGAAATTTCCTGTTTTCTTAGGAAAATCATTTGAACTTTTTATTGTAAATTTCTCCACCCATAAAATGCAGATAATTCTATCTGAATACAAAGTTAAAATAATACACCTGAAATTGTTTTACAAGTTACAAGGTGCTGTTCAAATATTAGTTTAAAGTAAATAATTGGTTTCATGTTTTTATATTAGCATAGGCAAATATTTATACCCATAATGACTAAGATAAAGAACAGAATTTAGAAAAAGCATTAAACAATTGTATTTGGTTGTCTGTGTCTATCCAGGCTACATTAGCAAAATACCACAGATTGGGTGGGTTATAAACAACAAAAATAGATTTCTCACAGTTCTGGGGGCTGGGAGGGCCAGGATCAAAATGCTGGCAGGTTCAGTACCTGATGAGAGATAGCTTTCATGTTCACAGTTGGCACGGTTTTGCTGTGTCCCCACATGATGAAGGGAAGTAGAACATCTCTGTCAGGTCTCTTGTAAGGGCACTAACCTCAATCATGGAGGCTCCACCCTCATGACCCAATCACTTTCCAAAGGCTCTATTTCCTATCATCACTTTGGGCAATGGGCTTTCAACATATGAACTTAGGAGGACATAAACATTCAAAATAGTGCCAATAATAATATAAAGCACAACCTCTATGAGAACAGGGCTTGGATAGAGGAAAAAAGAATAAAATTATTTGGAATATACATTTTGAATCCAAGGTAGGCAACTTTTCAAAGTTAGGGTAAGAAGTACATAATTTTTAGTGGAGATATGAGTAAGCTTGTATGTAACATTAAATTATTTAAAAGTTAATACTTTTTAATAATTTAATATTACCTTGAAGTGTTGCTGGTCTTTATTTTGCAGTTATTTGTAAAGGTGAAAATGAATCTTGGCACTTTAGAGAAAAGAATCTGAAGTGGGCAAGGCATGAGGTAACAAGTGATGATACTAAATAATGCAACAGAGAAAGAGAAAAAATGATGGAGAAATGGAAGAAGGAAGGAGTAGGGACAAACAGAAGAGAAAATGAGATACTAAAATACACAGCTGGTGGAGATCTTAGCGTCATATACACTATCCTGACTTGCTTTATAGGAAATTTCTTTAAATATGAATATTATATTCTTTGGACAATATACTAAAAAATAGCAATACAGAGCCACCATAAATATTATCAATACTGTATACAACTTAACTGAGTTTAATATAAAGATCAATGATTAAGATCACCCAAATTAATATGTAGACTACTAAGTAGTCTTTTTATTAAGTGAAGTCACTCAGTTGTATACAACTCTTTGCAACCCCGTGGACTGCAGTCTGTTAGGCTCCTCCATCCATGGGATTTTCCAGGCAAGAATACTAGAGTGGATTGCCATTTCCTTCTCCAGGGGATCTTCCCGACCCAGGGATCAAACCCAGGTCTCCCACATTGCAGGCAGACTCTATACGTTCTGAGCCACCAGGCAATTCCTTTTTATTAAAGTTCAAATAATGTCTTAAAATTTTCCATATTCTTGTGATTTTATTAGACAATACTTAAATTTTCCCACTAACAAAATAAAAATTCAATTTTATTATCAAAAGTCAACAAACTATAATGATTTTCATGTTTATACTTCAGACATAAAGCTAAGGAGTTATTGCACTATTTGAGTTCTGTATCACAGAGCCAAAATTATAAGGTATTCTTCCAGAATAAGAAAAATCCATAATTGTTTTTATAGGTAAGATGGTTAAAGATGAGGGAAAGAAACATTTATACTGAATGAACCCAAACATTAATAATTTAGGCTGCCTTGTACAGAACTGGTATTTGTTTTCTATTTATGTATACTTGGATTCCTAAAGTATTTATTGTGTACTATAAACAATTATTTATATATTAATGACTAGTTGCAAAACATGAAAGCACCATAAATTGTAGGGAATTAGATGGGACATTAAAATTATATATTCCAGTGGTATTAAAAATTTTATAGCATCAACACTATTTATTCAGATGCTATCTGATATGAAAACCTGATTATGACAAACATAAAATGCTAGGTAAAATAATTTAACATGCTTTCAGATATATATGCCTGAAGCAAATTAATAGAGGCCAGGGAACATAATGGAATGTGGTTCTAGCAACATAAGGAATAAAGTTGCCAGATGCCATCACAGAAGAGACAAAAACAAAAACAAAAACAAGGTATTATCCCTTTTACATAAAAATATCAGGAGTGTATGAAAGCTAAAGATATGGATTGGAGAAAACCACACACAAAGCTAATTTTAGGATGAAATAAATGCCTGAGAAAAGAAACAAAACTACACCAAAGAAAAGCAGATTATAAACAAAGTTCTAACTCTGCTTTATTACATAGTGATGTTTAAAAAAAAAATCCCTTCTGAGATATAATTGGCACTTTAACATCGTTTAGTAACAGTGTGAGTCCAAATTTATAGTTCTAACTCCAGATCTTAAAATTTAAGAGGAATCTGGCTTGCAGTGCTCCCAGGAACCTGATAAGATCAAGCAAAATTTCTTCTGGAAGAGCCATGCAATCCATCCTCAAGAATTACCACTGGTAGAGTGACAAACTCACAATCCAAAATGACAAAATACATAAAAAGGCCTCCTTGAGCAAGAGTCATCTGCAGTAACTAACAACAGAACCAATCCCACAGGTACCCCCAAACTCAAAAATGATTTTAAAAAATGCAACACCATTATGTTTCAATGTTTAAAGAAATAAAGTAAGGAAAGTAAAGTAAAAAATGAGAACCTTAAAGTATTATAAATGGTTAGGCAAACTTGATAGTAAAATGGAGATTTTAGAAACAATACACAAACACATATACTCACAAAATTTTAAGTAATGGTGATGTAAAACATCAGATTAGATGGAGCTAAAATAGGAATTAATAAAATTGAAACTAGAACAAAGAAACTACACATAATGGAGCACAGAGAAACAACTATATGAACAATACATAATATAGAGTGAGATAAATTGAGAAAAAAATAGAAGATTCAAGGTCTTGTCACAGAGTTTCTAGGCACGGATAAAAAGATGAGTAGAGTCAGTTAATGAACATCACCATTCTTCAAATTCAGAAAGTCTAAAAAACCTGAAGCAGAATAAATACAAATAAATGCATGCCTAGGCAGTTAAACAGTGTAGGTAAAGAGTCATATAGCAACCATCGAGAAAAAAAGGTTTTCTACAAGTGGAAGAAGAATTAAATGATAACTGATTTCTTCAGAACAACAATGGAAGTCAAAAGAAAATGTAATAAAAATGCTGAGAGGAAACTACTTTAAAACCATAGAAATGTAACTGCACTGAGTTTACAAAGATCTTCACATATTGACTTTAGATCCCATCATATATTTTCCAGCCATTTTTCCTTTTATGCACTTGAATGGTCAGCCAGACCATTAGTTACTATCCATAAACATTCTTACCTTGAACCAGTATGTATTTCATCTTAAGTGGAAGACCAGGTGGCTCAGTGGTAAAGAATCTGCCTGCCAATGCAGGAGCCCCAGAGGCGTGGGTTTGAGCCATGGGTCAGGAAGACCCCTTGGAGAAGGAAATGGCAACCCACTCCAGTATTCTTGCCTGGGAAATCCCATGGACAGAGGAGCCTGGCGAGATACAGTCCATGGCGTTGCAAAAGAGTCATTCATGACTAAACAAACAAACAAACACACAAAAATCAAAAACCTAATAATATAGCATCAGTATATATAAGAGAAAATAAAATTAAATGGAGAAGTCATATTCACAATCATATTTGAAGATGATAACAGTTCACATTCAGTAACTGATAGATCCAAGTAGCGGAAAAAATTAGGGAGATTATGGAAGATTTGAACAAATCTGAATCAACTGAAAGCAATATGTATATTGTTGTTGTTATTTAGTTGCTAAGTCATGTCGGACTCTTTTGCGACCCTATGGACTATAGCCTGCCAGGCTGCTCTTTCCATGGGATTTCCCAGGCAAGAGTTTTGGAGCAGGTTGCTACTTCCTTCTCCAGGGGAAAAACACTATTTCCAACAACTTCACAAAACATACTGTGCTCAAGTACACGTGAAACCATCACCAACATAGACAGTACTGACTCATGAAGCAATTTTCAGTAAAATTCAAAACCTTTGGCCTGGATGATACAATCGATTAACTTTGTGCGTAAGCATCTAAAGCACTGCTCTTAGTGATTAACCATTTAAATTACATATCAAAAAAGAAATCAGGTTAAAATCAATGATAAGAACTCCTACTTCTAAAACACAGACCAAAAAAGCAAATTAATCTCACAAATATTAGAAGGAACAAAATTATAAATATAAGGGAAGTAGTCAATAGAATAACATTTAAAACAGATAAATCAGTAATTCAAAAGTTTACTTTTTTAAAAAAGCAATAAAAGTGTAACTCCCTAGCAATACTGATCAAGAACATAAAGTAGCATGAAACAATTTGCCAATTAGTAAAAAAGATTTAAAATGATATTATGAACATCACTATACCAAGGTTTTTGACAATTTAAATAAAAAAAATGTCCAAAAAAAGACAATGAAATACACAAAAAAAGACAGTTTGAGTAATTCAATATACATTTAAATCTAAAGGAACATGGACATTATGTCACTTGAAAAATTACAACATAGTATAGTTAGATTAAGACTGTATGGTGGTCACGTCAGTAAACTGAGAGCACAGAAGTAGACCCTCTCTACCATGGCCATCGGATAAAGGCTCAAAACAATTCAATGGGGGAAAGAACATACTCTCAATAAATGGTGCTACAGCAACTGGAAATCCATAATGAAGTTCATTTACCTGACACTTATCTCACCACATTCTAAGGTTTATTCAAGATGAATCATAAACTTAAATATAAAGTTAAACTTCAGATTCCAGAAGGAAATATTTGAGAATATATTCAAGACATTCTGTAAGGCAAAGATGTCTTAAGTAGAACAGGAAAAGTAAAACTGGTAAAAAATGAAAAATAGGAGGAAATATAAATGAAGCACAAAGAAAACAGAATGAATATAAGAAGGCTCCTTAATGGGATAGAAATGAAGAATAAATATAAATAGTTTTAAATAAGATAGTATTTAAAAAATAGATTCAGCAGTAAAAAGTTGAATCATATATGTAACAAAATTAACTTGAAAATTTCTGACGAAATCAATGAAGAATCTAGAGAACATGGGAATACACAATGTTATAAATTAGAATACAAATAGAGCCACAGATGCTGTAGATATTAAAGGTGGGGAAAAACTGAAAAAAACCTTTGTTGAAATTTAAAACAGAAAAAAAAAAGAAAAAATTATGTTAAAATAACTTGCCAAAGCAATTCAAGTAAAAATAAAACCCTGAACCATATTAAACAAACAAACAAAAATTTTCAATAATTTTAACTATTTTTACATACACACAGAAAAAGCCTAGATGGGTTTTTACAAGTGAGTAAATTCAAGCAATTGGTCCTTTCTACAAAGTATAATGGGCTTTTCCAAATCAGGAAAGGAGTATGTCAAGGCTGTATATTGTCACCCTGCTTATTTAACTTATATGCAAAGTACATCATGAGAAATGATGCACTGACTAGATGAAGCACAAGCTGGAAACAAGATTGCTGGGAGAAATATCAATAACTTCAGATATGCAGATGACACCACCCTTATAGCAGAAAAGGAAGAAGAACTAAAGAGCCTCTTGATGAAAGTGAAAGAGGAGAGTGAAAAAGTCAGCTTAAAAGCCAACATTCAGAAAACTAAGATCATGGCACCTGGTCCCATCACTTCATGGCAAATAGATGGGGAAACAAAGGAAATTGTGACAGACCTTATTTTGAGGGGCTCCAAAATCACTGCAGATGGTGACTGCAGCCATGAAATTAAAAGACGCTTACTCCTTGGAAGAAAAGTTATGACAAACCTAGACAGCATATTAAAAAGCAGGGACATTACTTTGCCAACAAAGGTCCATCTAGTCAAAGCTATGGTTTTTCCAGTAGTCATGTATGGATGTGAGAGTTGGACTGTGAAGAAAGCTGAGTGCCGAAGAATTGATGCTTTTGAACTGTGGTGTTGGAGAAGACTCTTGAGAGTCCCTTGGACTGCACGGAGATCCAATCAGTCCATTCTGAAGGAGATCAGCCCTGGGATTTCTTTGGAAGGAATGATGCTCAAGCTGAAACTCCAATACTTTGGCCACCAGATTCGAAGAACTGACTCATTGGAAACCCTGATGATGGGAAAGAGTGAAAGTGGGAGGAAAAGGAGATGACAGAGGATGAGACGGTGGGATGGCATCACCGACTCAACGGACATGAGTTGGAGTAAACTCTGGGAATTGGTGATGGACAAGGAGGCCTGGGGTGCTGCAGTCACAGGGTCACAAAGAGGACCTGAACTGAAGGACTGAGCCACTGAACTGAACTGATAATGGGCTTATCAGGTGACTCAATGCTAAAGAATTTACCTGACCTGTGTAGATGATATGAGAAGTGAGTTGGATCCCTGGGTCAGAAAGATCGCCTGGAGGAGGAAATGGCAACCCACTCCAATATTCTTACCTGGAATATCCCATGGTCAGAGGAGCCTGACGGAGTAAAATCTGTGGGGCCACAGAGTCAGACATGACTGAGTGATTGGGCACACATGTACCAAGTATAACATTTATATTTCTTTTTTTTTTTTTTTTACTTTATTTTACTCTACAATACTGTATTGGTTTTGCCATACATTGACATGAATCCACCACGGGTCTGATTGAATCTGAAGCTTGAGGTTCTGAAACCTAACTAGTTTCTATTGTCTGCTCCCCTCTGGGTTACACCCAGAACCTCGTCCTAGGTTGCCAATGGCATCCATGTGCATTTACACAACACACAACCACCTGCAGTGTCCCTGACGTTGGAGGGATTAAAAGACCATAGTCTGAAAAATACGAATTAATTCTAACCTTTTTGTTTTATATGAAAGGATACTGAAAAGTGCTTTTAGGGTTAATAAGTCAGACAGAATTGGGTTGTAAATATCTATGAGGTCAAATGATTCTAAATACAGTGCCTTTTCAAAATATTGCACCAAAAGTCTTGACAATTATGATATCTCGCCCATATTCAGTTTTAGACTATTTTTCTTGAGGAAAAAACAGAACATTTTTTCTCCAACAGAGAAAAAGTTTATGTGTTGATTAAAGAACTCCAGATCCACTCTAAACACCCAGCACAGAAGAGAGTCATCTCCATTTTACAGAAAACAAATTGTGAAATTGGACTCTAAAATGCCACTTAGAAATTTCACACATCAGGAAAAAATGCATTTTTAAAGGAAAAAAGCTACCAATATTTACTACTATAAAAATAGTGTAAAATGCTTTTCAAAGTTAAGTAAATAAATATTTAATGCAGTATCTTATTCTTTCAAAACATAAGTAGAAACTTTTAGTTAACTCACATAACAGAAGACATGTGACAAGACTTATGTGGCAAGACTTAAAATGGCAGAAAATAAAAGTAAATAGAATTATGCATGTTCATATCTAAAGTAAGAACATATATAAAAATAATTTTAATAAGAATCTTTTCATTCTCCAATGTAATATAACTATAGCTTAGAATCAATTATAGAGATTTCTAACATGTTAAAAATGTTTTATTTAATTATGCTGTTTATACTACAAAAAATCCAAGAAATAAACATTATGTGACTTTTACAGCACTGCTTCAAGCTATAAGAAGGATTTTCATTTATCAGTATTTAAATATTCATTAATATTGCCTGTAGAATGAGTAGAAGGGAAAACAAATTACAATTATTATTAAAATTTTATTGTGCATTGTTATTGATGCCTAATGTTATAGAAATAATTTTTACATAAAAGTGAAACATTAAAGCATTTAATAAGGACAAATAACTTTATTTAAAATATTTGACATGTTAAAGATGCTTAACAATTTGTATAAGAACTAAATGCATATTTTCTTATTTCAAGTAGTTAAAAGGCATCTATACTTGTCTTCTAACTATAATTTGATATTGATAATTTCAATTTAAAAACTACTTATTGAAATATATAAAAAGAAGTGTTTTAAAGTGGTTAATGCATTGACTTTTTAAAAAGTGTCATTTTATACTGTATTTAAGTTATGATCTGCTATTAAATTTATATATATATATAAATATAAATGTCTACATAAACTTGCTATTGAAAGAGTATTCACACTTTTAGCTTTCCTATCATTTCAAAGTTTGCTATTCTATTATAATAATAATCAGTACCACAACAGAAACAGCAGCATTTAATGGCACTATTAACTCAAGAACCTAAAACAGCAACTACATTAATTATATTCATTATACTTAATTGAGCATAATCATCTAACATAACAATTCCTTGTACACCAATTAAAAAAGCAGCATGTCTTCTGGATCAGATATATATAAAAATAGTTTTTATTCTGGAGTAGATCATTTTTGGTAAAAATGTGTGAAGTACAATATATTGTACACAGAAGATACTGAATTATATTTAATTTTAATGTACCTTAATATCATATCCTTATTGATAATGACTTAAGAATATAGTGTAAGAATATAAATGAATATTTTGAATACATATATTCAATATATAGTGTCAGAATATAAATGACTATATAAAAGAATATAAATGTAAACCAATATTTCCCACTAGTACTTTAGTTTTACTGCTCTTGTAAGCATGTGATTTTGGAGAAGTTGTCACCCTCAGTCATTCCATGTCATCTCTTTTATCATATAACCTACCCAAGCCCTTTTACCCCCATCGGAATTTTGTATCCTACCTAAAGAAATATTTATCTCAACTTTGTCTCTACAAATAAGCTAAACTAAATATGCTCATATTATTATATTTTCACACCTCTCTGAATGGAAAAACGTCCCTCCTCTTCCAAGGTTTCTATACTGAGTGAAACAACTCTTCGCAAGGTATGTGTGTGTGTGTGCGTGCGTGTATGTGTGTGTGCGTGTGTATGTGTGTGCGTGGGTGCGCACTCAGTCACTCAGCCCTGTTTGACTCTTTGCAATCTCATGGACTGTAGCCCACCGGGATCCTCTGTCCATGAAATTTTCCAGGCAAGAATACTGGAGTGGGTTGTCATTTCCTTCTCCAGAGGATTTTCCCAACCCAGGGATCAAAACCTTGCTTGGCAAGTGGATTCCTTATCACTAGCGCCACCTGGGAAGCCCTGACAAGGTCAATAATGGCACTAATACCATTATAGTCTGCAGATGCTTTTCTAGCCCATTCTTACCTTCTCTGCCACAACTGACTACAGTTTACTTCTCAAGTTTCCTCCTCTTATTTCCCCTCCTTTCTTTTCCAACTTCTCATTCACAAGATTCTCTTTCTGTTCAGCATCAGCTTTACCACCACCATTCATGTGCCCCTTTGGACATCTTCCTTCCATCATATACTCTCCCACTTATATATTTTTTATGCTATATCTCATTCAAATCCATAGACTTTTAAAAAATAAAACTATAAGCCAATATTGCCCCAAGTGATACTTGCCATTTTTCTCCCACTGTATAGATTACATATGATAATGATCATGACAAAAAAAAAATTGAGGGTAAACACAATATAGTTCACAATTCTCAAATCAATTGAATGTTTTGGTATTAATAATTTGCTTTAGTAAATAAAATGTTCATGATCAGATAATTTAATTTGCTTAAGTTTTCATGCTTGTAAACTATATGATTGAAATCTTAATCTGATTACAAATTTGTGTTTTTCTACCACGGCAGGTCACTTCTTTATATCCAAATGACCAAGGGATGTCTTAAATCTCCAATTTAAACCACCCCAATTCCAAAAGTAATCCTATCATCTCTATTTCTCTATCTTCTCAAATACAAACTTCCTCCTCATGTTTTCTCTGTCACAGGGGAAAGGTTCTGCCCTTCGCCCAATCATTCAAACCAAAACTCAGGGAATCATCTGGACTCTTTCATATACAATCTGTCTGAATTCTATTTGTTCAATATTTTTTCAAACTTAATCTTTTTCTTCTACTGAGAAGAAAAGCATTGACACTGCTTCATTTTAAGCTCTTATCAGCTCTAGCCAGAAGCAGACCAAACACTAGTATCTCTGGTTCCAAACTTTTTTCCCTACACTCTGTCTTCCACACAAAAGTAAGTGATTTTTTTTTCATCATAAATTAGATATGGGTATTTGTCTGCCTGAAACAATCCACTGTAATTGGAATCAAAACTAAATTTCTTAAGACAGTCTACAGAGGATTCAATGAAGTGATCCTTGAACACCTCTCAACTTGTACTCTCTCCCCACCTCACTCATTCTAGCTCTTTGGCTCTCTGTCTAATCCTCTAGAACAGCTTAAGGGCTTTCTACTTTCTCTAAGATAGTTACTTCACCAGCTCTTCTTTGCCATTTAGCTCACAAATTACTTAATTCAACCATTATAATTTAGACTTTTCCTCTATTCATTTTCTATTAAAATGCCCTGATTAATTTTCTACAAAGCATTTTTTAATACATTAATCCTTCCTTTTACTTAGTTTCACTTTCTTATGATCGTTCATGGTTTGAAAACAGTAAACAAAAAATTTTAGAAATAATTTATAATTTCTAAATTGAGTATTGTTCTTAGTAGCAGGATGAAATCTCACTCTGTCCTGCTCCATCCACCCATGTCAAAAATCATCTCTTTGTCCGGCATCTCCCATCCTGTAATCACTTAGTACCCAACTCTGTTATCAAATAGACTGTCCCTGTACTGCAGTGCTTGTGTGCAAGAACCTTTATTTTACTTAGTAATGGCTCCAAAGCACAAGCGTGGTAATGCTGGCAATTTAGATATGCCAAGAGAAGTTGTCAAGTGTTTTCTCAAAGTGAAAAGGTGAAAGTCCTTAACTTCATAAGGAAAGGGAAAAGATGCAGGGGAAAAAAAAAAAAACACTATTTAAAAAGACTATAAAAACCTAAGGTTGCTGAGATCTATAGTAAGAATGAATCTTCTTAAAATTGTGACAGAGGAAAAGTTTTGGTGTTGCCCCTCAGATTAAAATAGTTAGGGCCACAGCAAATGATAAGTACTTAGTTAATATGGAAAAGACATTAAATTTGCACAAGATATTTTGAGGCAGAGACAGACACACTCACATAAATTTTATTATGGTATATTGCTGTAATTGTTCTGTTTTATTATTAGTTATTATTGCTCATCTTTTACTATGCTTAATTTATAAATTAAACCTCATCATACATTTGTACGTATAAGAAAAATATAGTATATATACTGTTTGCTACAATCCTAGGGTTTCAGGCATCCACTGGTGATCTCAGAATGTATCCCTGTAAATAAGGAGGGACAACTGTCCCTAAAAATAACAGCTAACATATTTATTTACTTGTTTATAACCTCCTCAAAACAAAATGTAATGTTTAGGGGATCAGATATCTTATTCATCACCCATTCTGAATTTCTAAAGCAGCATGTAAAGCAATACATTTATTGAGTATATGAAAAGATGTTAGTGTCATTCCAATTCTTAAATTTAAAAAGTAGGCTCATTTATGATTAAATCATTTAAGGTACTAATTATTTTAAATTTCCACAAACCATTCTACTGAAATAAGCCTTTGACTTCGAAGTTACTATTCCCTCTGCCATTGCCTACTTCCTCATCTATGTAACTCACTGTTTACATTCCAGAGTTCACACATTACTCAATATAGGGAGTCTTACCTGGCTTAACCTAATCTGACATACCTATTTTATAAAATGTAGAGTTTTCAAAGCACTGTTGTTACTTTGGGAATATAAAAGTTAAAACATACACAGGAACTTCCATTTCCAGGAATACGGCTGAGAAGTAGCTTTGTTTATGGTCAATGGACCATAACTGGCTAGGATTAGGACTCCTTCTTTCATTGAAAATCACTAAAAATGAATTTAAGAGATGATAGAACAGATTTCTTTTGGCTCAGATCCAAGTAAAAGCAAAATCCTAAGAACTGATTATTCCTGAAGTTGCATTTGCCATGACAGCATTTCCTAACCCTGGGACACTGAACTCCAGAGTTGTCTCTTTAGGCAGCACGAAAAGAAACTAAATGCGGGCTATGTCCCACATGGGCTGTGGAAGGGAGATCTATTCACCATAAATGTGAAATTCTAAAGGCATCCTTTAATATAATGATATACCAAATCAATCTGCTTCACCACTCATTGCCAGAAACCTGCCAGGAACTGTGTTAACTTCAGCAAATCTGTAGGTGTAAGAAGCTCCACTGAGGTTGTAATCAACAGACCTAAACTGCTTATGTTTCATCATTTTAGCATATTAATTCGATATTTGCAATAAACTAGTAACTAAGGTTCATTGAGCTATTATGGTTATCCCTCATTTTGCAAATGGGAAATGCAGAGCAAGGGAGGATAGTTTTTTGCTCAATGTCACAAAGCTACCAAATGGCAGAGCTGAAACTATCCAAGGCAACAATCTTTCTAAACTATTAAACTGCCTCCCTGTTTCATGTTGCTGCCACAAATATCACTTGAAAATTCTGATTGCCAAAGTCATAACTCAAAAGGTTGTATTCCTACACTCCGGATTTTATGGAATTAAAATGTCATGGCAAGGGTATATGTGAGCATTGAGTTTCTTTCAGATTTCTATGGTGATTTTCTGCTGCTAAATCCAAATATTTATGCATTTTACAGTTACCATTCATAAATATAATGTTTTACATAAAGTAACTGAATAAAGAAAAGTTAAAATAGTGAACATATTCTTTGTGTATTTTCCATTTTATAAATTATAGATAGATGGTATATAATAATATGTTATAGGTGTATATATATATATACATATGAGATTTTCTGAGTTTAATGATCTCATTCTTTTTATTTTTTTC
The DNA here is from genome assembly GCF_042477335.2 of Ovis canadensis. Classification (NCBI taxonomy): domain Eukaryota; kingdom Metazoa; phylum Chordata; class Mammalia; order Artiodactyla; family Bovidae; genus Ovis; species Ovis canadensis. Next base: position 35,679,492 of record NC_091261.1, on the reverse strand, counting down.
CATGATTTTTAAATCTTAAATCTATTTTAAAAGAATCTATGGTATCATGGAAACATTCCAATATGCACATGTTCATAAAAAAGGGAAATAAGATATTCTCTTACATGAAAAGACTAAACAATGATATCACTTTTATTAACTAAAAGGTCTATCTAAAATGGAAGTCAAGTTAGGAGAGTCTGAAGCATAATGGAATTAACAGTGAAAATGAAACATGTTAAGAGAAATGTTCACTGTTGATAAATTTAAATAATTCTAGTCTAAAATTATGAATTAGCCAAGTCCAATAGGAAATAAGACACAGAAATAACAGAATCCCTAATTCTTAATTTATAACCCAACATTGATTTCAAGGGTTTCCCAGGTGGCACAATGGCAAAGAATCCACCTGCTAATGCAGGACATGCAAAAGATATGGGTTTAATCCCTAGGTCAGGAAGATGCCCTGGAATAGGAAATGGCAATCAACTCCAGTATTCTTGCCTGGAAAATCCCACGGACAGAGGAGCCTGGTGGGCTACAGTCCATGGTGTGGCAAAGAGTCAGATACAACTGAGCAACAGTGTGTGTGTGTGTATGCGCACACACTCACACACACACACACACACACACACTGTTTCCAAAACTAAAGCAACTCCTCCACCCTCAACATGTGTTTTATTTGACCTGTCAGTAATCTTTTGACCACATATGTAAGTTAATCAAAACTTAAGGCATTGTCTCATAGTCTGAAATACCTTACTTCTTCTACAATAGACATTTAAGAGCAGGGTACTCTAACCAGAACACATGAATATCTGAAATGGATTGGCAAATCTCTCTCTCATACAATGACCTCTATCATGCAGCAGTTCTATTCCCTTTACTCTGACATCTCCATGAAACAACCATGTGGCAGCAATTCAATAATTCTAAAAACATTCTTTCTTTAACTTCTCATACATATAAGTGTTTTCTTTTAGGACCATGTGTATTCTTTTGTCCTGAGTTTGCCTGCTAAGAAAGGTGCATGTACTTAATTTATGTTTCTGTGTGGCTGAAAGCCACCTGCAGTGTTCACAGACTGACTGATAATATATTCTAGTATCAAATACAACCTATCAAAAGAGAACTTTAAAACTTAAATTCAATTATTTAACAAAAGTATACTGTTCATTCACTATGTCCCAAGCACTGAGCTAGCTGCCTTGGATAAAACTGCAAAAAGAAAAAACAAGGTTTCTTGGGCAATTCATGGTCAAGTAAAGAATACAGACATTAAGCCTGACAGAACATCCCTAGTGGTCCAGTGGTTAAGCACAGATTCAACCCAGGGTCAGGGAACTAAAATCCTGCATGCCACATGGCATGGTCAACAACAACAACAAAAGTCTGTGACAGATGCTTTGAGGGGAAGTGCAGGGTGCTATGAGAGCAAATAATACGGATTCTTCACCAGTCCAAGACTCCGTGAAATGATTCCTAAAAGGTAATATATTACCTTTTGAAGAATGTACATTTTGAAGAATGAGTAACAATTAGGTTCTGCAGAGGGACTGGAAACATAGAAACTACTTATGGAAAAGAAAATCTCTAAGTGAAATATCAGCAGGTTTCTGCAAGGAAATACAGGTGAAGCTAGGTATGTGTAGAGCACAGAATAAGAGTAGAAGAAATCAAACTGGACAGGGAATCTTGGCTTCTGAAGGCTATGTTACCATTTCAAAGTTTAATGTTAAACATAATGAAAAGTCTTCAAATCATTCTGATTCCAGAAGGATATGATCAGTTTGCATTTTTCATAGATCACTTGAGTTTGATGTCATAAATTAATTGGAAAGGAGATATACTGGAGACTGATGACTGGCTTTGAAGCTATCATAACAGTCAAGGTAACATATGAGTGTTGGCACTAGAGATAGATAAAACTGGAATGGTTGCTGGACTACTCTGAAGCAAGAATAAATCAGATTTGATGTCCAACTGGAGGTATGGTTGAGAGGGGCATGAGGAGCTAACCCAGACTGCAAATGAAGGGATTAGCTTTGGATAAGAAGTGATTACTCTTCCATTCTAAGTCAAAGATGATAAAGATGGGATGGGTGGAAATTTAGGTCTGTTGGCAAAAGCTTAATGAATCTGTTAGATAGTTTCTATTTTTCAGAGGAGTAGAGGGAGAGAAGTGTAGTAGTTAAGAGGACTAAAGTGTAAGGATAATGATGAAAGTTTATTTACTATAGCAAACCAGGAAAAGTGTTGTTGACATAAACAATATTAGATTCTTAGGTAGCATTAAAGGGAAAACTAGGTACTTATGGTGAGGCTGATCTAACCAGCTGAGAGGTTTTCTCTACTAGTTATCGTTTTATCAGACTGGTAATGATAGTTAAAACAGGGGCAATCGAAGTAACATGATCAACTGCCCTGATTTTGCTGGGACTATCCAGGTTTTAGCACTGCATGTCCTGAGTCCACAGAAATCCCTCAGTCCAGAGTAAACTGTTATGGTTGGTCACCCTCAGTGTTAGAGAAATATGGAACAGAGTACAGAAAGCTAGATGAAATTAGAGAAAGGAGATGGACTTGAAAAGCCAATGTAGGGGAGGGAAAAAATTAGGGGTGTAAACAAGTTGTTAAGAAAATAAATTTTGTTTGAAAAGGGATGTACAAATTTATTAGTTCTAACATCCTAGTAGTTGCACTACTAAATTCTAGAGTTTAAGTAACTAGGAGTTATAGGAGATAGACTGTTAGAAATAAGAAAGACAAGGAACTGAGGGGTCAGATTAATAGAATGATGAGCAAAATCAATACTTACTAATATGATAATCCATAGGACAATCTTTTTAATAAAAGGAAGGTACTATCAGTGCATAGGGCTTCCCCCCATGGCTCTAGTGGTAAAGAATCTACCTGTCAATGCAGGAGATTTAAGAGATGCAGTTTCAAGCCCTGGGTTGGGAAGATCCCCTGGAGAAGGAAATGGCAGCCCACTTCAGTATTCTCACCTGGAGAACCCCATGGGCGATGGTCCATGGGTTCACAAAGAGTTGGACACGACTGAAGCTACTAAGCACATGAAACACACACATTGTTGCAGAGGGGAAAAGACATTTTACCCTAAGAACACGTGGCTTCCCACGTGGCTCCCCACGTGGCTCAGTAGTAAAGAATGCACCTACCAATGCCCAGGTTTGATTCCTGGGTTGGGGAGATCCCTGGAAAAAGAAATGGCAACCCATTACAGTATTTTTACCAGGATAGAGGAGTCTGGCAGCTACAGCCCATGGGGTCGCAAAAAGTGGGACATGACTGAGCACTTGAGAACACCTAATGACATGGGTCTTATATGGGCAAGAATTTTCAAAAATTAGATCAGCTACTGAGGAACTGAAAAGAGTATATACTATAGTTTGGACAGTGATGTACCTAGAATATGAAAGAAGGAACTAACTTCACCAGAAAGAAACACACAGACGCATCCTCAGCAGACTGTTAGGTTTTTGCTAAAATATGAAATATGAGAAAGGTTAGTTGAAGAGGTAAGAGCCTTCATTAATCTTGAAAAGTTAAGTTCTAGAGGCAAATAAAAATGCTATCCAACTTTGTCAGCAGATCATGCATTTTTCTAAACATTTTTACCACAATTACAGATGGACACTAAATTTTAACAGGAAGAATATAACCCCCCAGACCTCACTCTTAGTTGGCTCGTTTTTCTTAGTGCTTACCCCAGTGAAAACCTTGACCAAGTATATAGAATTATCTCTAGGTGATGTATAAGTCATGAAATTAGACCCATAAATATAACCTATTCTCAGAATGTGAATATTTATTTTAATGAAAATAAACTCTGTACTTTTTTTAAACAAAAATCAAATTCCTTGTTAACCATATTAGTTAATGTGTGAGAGTGTTGGTTTCTATGGTAAAGTACCATAAACTATAAAATGTATGCTTATCACAAGTCTGATGGTGGTGTAATTGACAGAACAATGCTAATACACACAGATGAGTCTCTTAACTCTTAGCTCTGTAAACCACAAACCAAGCAGCCTTCTGGACAGAGGTACAAGCTTTCTTGGAGTTCAAATCTTTACAAATTCAGTCAACTGTTGAAAATAATTGTGATTCTCCTGGTGTGTTACTTAACTTCAGCACATTCCTAGCCATTTGTTGTAAGGTTGAGTGTATCAAAGCTCAAATTTTTCTATGCCACCCAAGATTCAGGCAGGCCTGCCTGAGGTAACTTCCTAAGTGTATGTAACATGCTATAGTAAAATAAGTGATAGCTATGAAATTCTGAAAGAGATGGGAATACCAGACCACCTTACCTGCCTCTTGAGAAATGTGTATGCAGGTCAGGAAACAACAGTTAGAACTGGACATGGAATAACAGACTGGTTCCAAATAGGGAAAGGAGTATGTCAAGGCTGTATATTGTCACCCTGCTTATTTAACTTATATGTAGTGTACATCATGCAGAGAAGGCAATGGCAACCCACTCCAGTACTCTTGCCTGGGAAATCTCATGGACAGAGGAGCCTGATAGGCTGCAGTCCATGGGGTTGCGAAGAGTTGGACACGAATAAGCAACTTCACTTTCACGAGTTGGAGAAGGAAATGGCAACCCACTCCAGTGTTCTTGCCTGGAGAATCCCAAGGATGGTGGAGCCTAATGGGCTACCGTCTATGGGGTCACACAGAGTTGGACACAACTGAAGCGACAGCAGCAGCAGCAGCAAAGTACATCATGAGAAATGCTGGGCCCGATGAAGCATAAGCTGGAATCAAGATTGCTGGGAAAAATATCAATAATCTCAGATACGCAGATGCCTCTAGCTGCTAAGTCACTTCAGTCGTGTCCGACTCTGTGCGACCCCATAGACGGCAGCCCACCAGGCTCCCCCATCCCTGGGATTCTCCAGGCAAGAACACGGGAGTGGGTTGCCATTTCCTTCTCCAATGCATGAAAGTGAAAAGTGAAAGTGAAGTCGCTCAGTCGTATCTGACTCTTAGCGACCCCATGGACTGCAGCCTATCAGGCTCCTCTGCCCATGGGATTTTCCAGGCAAGAGTACTGGAGTGGGGTGCCATTGCCTTTTCTGAGATACATAGATGACACCACCCTTATGGCAGAAAGTGAAGAAGAACTAAAGAGCCTCTTGATGAAAGTGAAAGAAGAGAGTAAAAAAGTTGGCCTAAAGGTCAACATTCAGAAAACTAAGATCATGGCATCCAGTCCCATCACTTCATGGCAAATAGATGGAGAAACAGTGGAAACAGTGGCAGACTTTATTTTGGCGGGCTCCAAAATCACTGCAGATGGTGATTGCAGCCAATTAAAAGGTGCTTGCTCCTTGGAAGAAAAGCTGTGACCAACCTAGACAGCATATTAAAAAGCAGACATTACTTTGCCAACAAAGGTCCATCTAGTGAAGGCTATGATTTTTCCAGTAGTCATGTATGGATGTGAGAGTTGGACTGTAAAGAAAGCTGAGCACCAAAGATTGATACTTTTGAACTGTGGTGTTGCAGAAGACTCTTGAGAGTCCCTTGGACTGCAAGGAGATCCAACTAGTCCATCCTAAAGGAGATCAGTCCTGAGTGTTCATTGGAAGGACTGATGTTGAAGCTGAATACTTTGGCCACCTGATGCAAAGAGCTGACTCATTTGAAAAGACCCTGATGATGGAAAAGATTGAAGGCAGGAGGAAAAGGGGACGACAGAAGATGAGATGGTTGGATAGCATCACCGACTAAATGGACATGAGTTTGGGTAAACTCCAGGAGTTGGTGATGGACAGGGAGGCCCAATGTGCTACAGTCCATGGCATTGCAAAGAGTTGGACAGGACTGAGCAACTGTTTCAGATGAATTCAACTGATGAAATGTGATATACCTCACTTTAGTTAAATTACAAGAAATATTAGAGTTTTGATTTTAGAATTGAGCGTGAGAATAAGATTCAAAGATAAATTGTGATCATGACATTCCAATTTAATTAAAGTTCAGCTTTCCACTAACAGTTTGTTTCTAAAACTTTATATATAAAATGTTGAACTTGACAAAATCTAACTTTCAATCAGAGACAATTACAGATGTTTGCTTATCAAGGAGGAGTTCATGATCTGATCTATGTTTTGTTAAAAAATAACAACTAGTAGAAATATGAACCACAATTGTTTGGGGAGATACTGAAGTTCAGAGGCAATGTAATAGTATGCGAGGAATCATGGATGGCTGGACTTGTGGCTGGGAAAGGTATATGAGTAAAACTGAAAAGAAAAATAAAATTCAAGAAAAATGGAACCTGGATAAAATTAAATATGAAGCTAAGAAAGGTGAATGATTCAATGATGGCACCATGATCTCTAACATGTATAATTCAACCAATGCTACTACTGTATTATTAAAACCAAGGGGGAGAAGGTGATCACTTTATTGATTTAATCAAACTTACAAGAAAGTTTAAAATTTAATTTTCCATAATATTCTCTGTCATTTGCTTTGTGTCTGTTGTTTAAGTAAGTTTCGGTAGGAGACTGCATCCCATTTTAGATAGAGTCTAGGTTCTTGGGGTCCCACCACGTCACCCTCATAGGACTCAGCTACTCACCAGTGGACTTTCCAGATGAATTAATAGTGAAAACCCTTTGTCAAAGGAGGCTCATCTTATGATGGACTATATGCATATCTTAGAATTGTTTGAAAGAATAAGTAACATTTCTGAGGTGTCTAGTGTGGAATGCCTGAAACAGAGTAGAATCTCAATAACTGGATCTTCCCTAATTAATAGAAAAAAACAAATACACAAACAAAAACAAACTAAATCTTAAGGACTATGTACTTAAAGAAATAACATTAAAAATTTTTAAGTGACATTTTAAATATTATGTACTGTTTGTATCCTATAAGATTTTTAAAAATAATTCTGTATTATTACTAAATTGTATATAACCTAACAGTCTAATCAATTTTATGTCCATACTAAGTTAAATAGGAGCTATTGCTCACACTTAAAATCTAAAACCCAAACATATTATACGACTAATATAGCTACTACTGAGCCAAAAAATGAACATAATTGTATACAATTCCATAGATATTATATCTAGTATTGTAGCTCAGAAGTAAAGAATCTGCCCTCAGAGCAGGAGATATACAATGATACCTGGACAGGTGAAAGTGAAAGGTGCTCAGGCCTGTCCAGCTCTTTCCGACTCCATGGATTATACAGTCTATGGAATTCTCTAGGCCAGAATACTAAAGTGGGTAGCCTTTCACTTCTCCACGGGATCTTCCCAACCAAGGGATCGAATTCAGGTCTCCCACATTGCAGGCAGATTCTTTACCAGCTGAGTCACAAGGGAAGCAGTGCAGGAGACCAGGGTTCAATTCCTGGGCTGGGAAGATCTCCTGGAAAAGGGAATCACTACCCACTCCAGTATTCTTGCCTGGAGAATTCCACAGACCGAGGAGCCTTGCAGGCTACAGTCTATAGGATTGCAAAGAGTCAGACACAACTGAGCTACTAACACTTTCACTTTCATAGCGACTATTAAGCCAAAAAATTAAACATAATCGTATAAAAGTCTGTAAAGATATTGCATCCAATATTCCATTCTATAAATTATATGTATTGATGTTATTTATGCTTACAATGTTCTTTGATTATCAGTCTAGAACTGTGCTGTCCAACAGAATGCAACATGAGCAAAAAGCATAATTTTATATTCTGTATCAGCTACATTTAAAAATTGCAAAATAGTTAAAGTTAAACTTAATATGTTTCATTTATCCAGTATAGCACACATATCACAACATGAAATCAAAATAAAAATGATGATATTTTACATTTCTTTTTTCAAACTAAGTCTTCCAAATCCACTGTAAATTTTATACTTAAAGCATATCTCAAATCAGAAATGCTACACTTCAAATGCTCAAGTGTACATGGCACCATTCTACAAAATACTGTTGCTCATCATATAAAAATGTTGACATATTAATATAATTTCAACAACAATCAAAACAATCCTCCTACATTATCAAAATTTTAACCTCTACTTTACCACAATATCCAAATCAAGAAGAATTATTTTACCAATTTCACCTTCTGGACAGTTTTACTAAAATTATAAAGATTCAAGAAACTACTCATAACTAGATTCTTCAGGGAAAGTAATCACAGGAAAAGAAGTTAAGTTAGCTATTCAAGAGTATTAGATATATAAATTAATTAGATATATAAATAAATGTGCTCCCAATATGTCATTTCTAAGCAAGGTGGAGCCCCATATGATGAGAACACAGTTTGTTATGTTTTGCTGTAAATTATCTTTTTCTCTAAAAAGCTCAGCTCCCTGCATGTGGGGAGTAAATGATGAACGAGGACACTGTGAGAGTTCAAACATCCCTGTCTGTCATCTATTAGCTTTGTGGACTTAAAGTACTTGCCTTATTGTTATGTAGTCACACTGAGATGATTTTATGTTTATTAAATCTCAGTATAAAAACTTGGACTACTTGAATGCTTTTCCCTAAAAATACTTTTTTAAATGGTATTATATATGTGAAACAGAAATGATCTCAATAATAGTACTTCACTTGACTGTGTATCAGATGAAGAATGATGCTTCAGAGTCTCATGGAAGAACTCCAACACGGAAATTAAAGAATAACAGTACTTTCTCCACTCTCCCTTATGTGAAAGGCAATACAGAATAATATTTAATTCACTGGACTTAGAAGAATGCCGAATTCAACTGTCTAATTCCCCATAGCTCTATCTTCTATAGTTAAATCTAAAGAAAATTAGGCTGTGTAGATCCCTGCTGTGAATTATAGGTAAAGTGGAGAAAGAAAAATGGGTAGCTTATCCATTCAACATTTTTCCAGTAACAACCACTCAGAGACTGTAGAAAGGTGTGATCCAGTAAAATCCTTATTACCATGAAACAGGAAGAGACTTGACTGGAACAACTATAGATGTTATGAAGGGAGAAGGGCAGTCAATGGGGAATGCTAAGTTTAAGAATTCAAAAGATGTTACTAATTATACATATGTATTCATATATACATATACATATAAGTATATATATCCTTTTATACAATTAAGCCCTGAAAAGCATAGGATGATTCTAGAACAAGACTATTTGTTGTTGATCAGTTGCTCAGTCATGTCCAACTCTTTGCGACCCTATGGACTGCAGCATGCCAGGCTTCCCTGTCCTTCACAAGATCTTTTAGTAGCAGTAATTTTAAATTGAGGTCAGAATATAAAGGGTGTATCTATTGTGATATGTTAAATAACAAATGGGTACGGCACTGCATGTATGTATGGGAAAGTCGCTCAGTCGTGTCCGACTCTTTGTGACCCCGTGAACTGTAACCAACCAGGCTCCTCTGTCCATGGAATTCTCCAGGCCAGGATACTGGAGTAGGTAGCCATTCCCTCCTCCAGAGGATCTTCCCAAGCCAGTAATTGAACCCAGGTCTCCAGCACTGCAGGCAGATTCTTTACCATCTGAGCCACCAGGGCAGCCCAGTGGCTCAGATGGTAAAGAACTATTTTGTGATGTGTGTGACATTACAAAATAGTGAACTAAATGCACAGTTCAAGTAAGAAGTCATTTGAGAAAGAGGTAAGGTAGTTGGCCAGGTGAAAAAATCTTTAACTTAAATATAAAAACATGGCCCCTATTTCCATCTCTGACATTAAGTTGCTCTAGACACCCATTAAGTTTGCATATCTTTAGGGTTTTAGTGTGTTGTTTCTAACATAAGCAAGAGGATGAGAGTGAATTATCTCATATAACATTTCCAAAGGAACTGAAAAATATTGTCACTGATAAGGCACAGCACAGAGAAGCCCTTCATAACTACCATTTCATTTATTTAATGTAGATAGCTGATCTGATCATATTTGATCCACCAAAATTAAAAATTTTGATGATGTTTATATGCAAAGCACATTCTGCATTTGAGGCTGCATGATAAAAGAGTTCTATGTTATTTTAGGATCACAAAACTAGTCTTAAAGTTTTCTCCAAGTAAAATTACATGTTTAAACAGTGAAACTGTTGAAAGATTTTTATTATCCTGGTTTAGATTTGGGTTTTCAGCACATTACAAAATAAGCTTTTTTATATATTACATAACCACCCTATGGATAACACAATTAAATTACATAGTACTTTAATTTAAAAGTATAAATTGGAAATAGCTTTACTTCTATATCTTCTTAAACTATAGAATTTAACAGTACATAATTGACTCATGACTATAACAGGCATCAACTCATCTTAAAGAAAATACTGAAGCAATCAGACACCTCAAAATTAATTTGCACCTTTACTGTCAGGGAATTGAAGATTCCCTGGTATATATATAGTTGAACTAACATTTATACAACTGAAAGAATTAAGCTTAAATTAGAAATTAATTGAAGTAAACAGCATGCTATCCTTTAAAAACAAATATGTGATCTCAAGGGATTGGTGAATATGTTAACTGCTTTAGCAACTTCTGGTTTAACAAAGATGTTAACATTAATGTTCAGGAAAAAAATCTTTTTGAGTTTTCATTTATAAAGCTCTAAACTTGAGAAAAGTATTTTGCAACTTTATCAAAGAGATCAGCTACATAGAATGCAGAATAACATGACCAATCAGTCATAGCACATCATATTTTTATATCTATTGGGTACATTTGTTCAACACAAAGAGATCAAGCAGAGAAAATAAATAACAAATACTTCTTCAGACATCATTTGACCCAGCAAGTGTTAGACTCCCCTGGCAAATCACAGTGTCTGTACATAATAGAGTTAATTGCAAGCCTTCTTCTGTTTCAAAAACTAAAGTTGTGATATCAAGAGGAAAAAAAAGTTCAACAGTGATATTACATTAATAAGCAATTCCAATATTTTCCATCATTATTGCTGTTTGTCAAAACTAAGCATGCTGCTCCAAAAGGAAGAAAACTAAGCCTTTACTTTTGAACTCAGGGCCACAGGTATCAATCTAAAGGAATATATTTAGTATATAGTGATTGGATTCTCAAACCCCCTGGTTTGCAATATGGGCTGTATAGCAGTTAATTTTAAAGTCTCAATCCCCAGGTTCCATCCACATCTAATGATATGAGAATCTTTGGAGGTAAATCCTTGGCTTCAGTTTTGTTTTTGTTTTTGTGTTTTCAAAAATGTAACACATTGTAAATCAACTATACTTCAATAAATATGTGTGTTTTTCTGTGTGTGCACACACTCAGTCACTTCAGTTGTGTCCAACTCTTTACAACCCTATTGTTACAACCTCACCAGAGCCATGACAGGCTCAGAGAGGTGCACTAGGCCAAAAATAATCCCTGAGTCATGCTTCCAGGGCTTCCGGGGATGGTAACTCTGGCCAATCAGAGAGCTGATAACTCTGGCCAATCAGAGGGATGATGACTGGCCAATCAGTAAATACCAAGAAACCCCTGCAGCCAATCAACCCTTGCCAACTCCCTGTCTTTGTTCTAAACTTATAAATACTGCTGTAAATCTGGGCTCGGGGCTCTCGTCAAGACTCCACTGGCTCGAGCTGGCAATAAAACCCCTTTATGTTTTTGCACTGCTGTGGACGTCTTATTCTCTCAGTTTTGGGGACTCGGACTCTGGGCATAACATTTGGGGGCTTGTCCGGGATCCCTTTAACTGGGAAGAATAACATTCTCCCGGTAGAAGGGGTTTCCTCACTAGGAGGAGAGATATCTGAACACCGGTGTTAGTTTTGGATTGAGTTCAGCGTAAGGCCAAGGCCCAGTATCATGCCGGGGAGGCGGCTGGCTCTGGTTACTGGATTAAGTCCGGCCTAAGGCCAAGGCCCAGTATCATGCCGGGGAGGCGGCTGGCTCTGTGAACACCCTGCAGGTAAGACTGAGTGCATTGTCGGTGGCCACCTTGCATTTGTTATCTGTTTGTCTATTTGTGGTGTCTGCATTGCTCTTTGTGTGCTCTGTTGGTTCCCAGTGTACTTTTCTGTGATCATGGGACAAACAACTTCTACTCCTTTATCTCTTATGATTAACCACTTCTCTGATTTTAAGTCTAGAGCACAGAATCTATCATTGATGGTAAAAAAAAGCAAGTTAGTAACTTTTTGTTCTGCCGAGTGGCCTGCTTTTGATGTTGGCTGGCCACAAGAAGGCACCTTCAGCCTGCCTACTATTCGAGTGGTCAGAGAGAAGGTGCTCGCCCCCTACCCTTCAGGGCACCCAGACCAAACTCCATACATTTTGGTCTGGCAGGACCTGGTGGAAAACCCCCCGGCCTGGCTAAAACCTTTTGTTTTTCAGCCCCTCACTTCCCTTCCCTCTTCCCCGTCCTCGGCTTCATTACGTCCACAGGTACTAGTCGTAAAAGTATCCAAAGAAAAATGGCGCCATTCTCTGAAAAACCTCAGGGCCTCACTGACCTTTTAGAATCTATCCTTTTCACCCATAACCCCACCTGGGATGACTGTCAACAGTTGTTACAAGTGCTCTTTACTACAGAGGAACGTGAATGGATCTTGTCAGAAGCATGAAAAAAAAAATGTGCCAGGGGTAGATGGGAGACCCACTACGCAGCCTAACCTGATTGATGAGGGATTTCCCCTGACGCGGCCCTGCTGGGACTTCAAGTGTGCTAAAGGTAGGGAGCGTCTCCGAGTGTACAGCCAGACTCTCATGGCCGGCCTCCGAACAGCCGCCAGGAGGCCAACAAATTTGGCTAAAGTAAATCTGGTTAGACAAGAGCCAAATGAGAGGCCGGCACCTTTCCTTGAGAGATTAATAGACGCTTTTAGACAGTACACCCCTATGGACCACAAGCTGATGAGTCGCACGCAGCCATCATGCTAGCATTGAATCAGGCAGCCCCCGATATCAAGAAAAAACTACAAAAAATAGAGAGGTTGGGAGAGCAATCCCTGCAAGACCTGGTGAGGGCAGCAGAGAGGGTTTTTAATCATAGAGAGACTCCAGAGGAAAGGGAGGAACGTGTTAGGCGAGAGGAAAAAAAATTCAGGGCCTGACACCCCTCCCCGAGTCCTAGATAACTATACATGTGGAGGGGAAACCGGTTGGCTTCATGGTAGACACGAGAGCTCAATACTCGGTCCTTAATCAAAAAGACAGACCAATGTCTAAGAAGACCAGCTGGGTACAAGGGGCCACCGGGATTAAACAATATAGATGGACTACTAAACGTCAAGCGAACTTGGGGGCCCAGCAGGTGACCCACTCTTTTCTTGTGATACCAGAATGCCCAGCACCCTTGTTGAAAAGAGACTTACTATTTAAAGTCAATGCCCAAATTCACTTTGACCACAGAAAGATATCAGTTCTAGATGGGACCGGACATCCCATAGAAGTTTTGTCTCTGGCATTGAGGGACGAATACAGACTGTATCAGCCAAAGCCGCTCATGGCCATTGACCCTAATGTACAACCTTGGGTCCAAAAATACCCTCTAGCCTGGGCAAAAACTGCAGGGGTAAGACTAGCCAAGCAGAGGCCTACCAACAGTCGGTATACATTCGGCACCGTACACATCCAGGGCCCAATATATAAAAAGCGGAGGTTTTTGGACAGCCAAGGAAAAAGTTAAAAACCTGCCTAAAATCTGCAGACTTTTAACAGCCGTCCAACAGCCTCGAACAATGTCAATAGTACATGTCCCTGGACATCAAAAGGGAAGAGACATTAAGGCTCAAGGCAAGCGAGCTGCTGATATGGCAGCTCATGAGGCAGCTAACAGAGACTGCACAACCCCTATACTAACTGTGGGGCTGCCACCCCCAGGTATGGGAACCTTGCCCCCAACCCCCCAGTATTCCTCTTCTGATCTCAATTGGATTCAAAAAAATGCCAGCCCTCAGGAGGGCAAAGACGGATGGTATCGAGACCAAGATGACAACTTGATACTTCCCACCAACTTGGGTCAACACCTCTGTACACACCTACATCTGACCACCCATCTAGGAGAAAAAAAGACTCTAACCCTCTTACAGACAGCACGTTTGCGGTTTCCCCGACAACAGGTGACTGTACGAGATATGGTCCAGGCCTGCAAAGCGTGCCAGATGATGAAGCCGGGAAAAGGACAGCATACGGGAATGAGGTGCCGGGGAGAGAGGCCAGGGCAACACTGGGAGATAGATTTTACAGAGGTAAGACCAGGCAAGTATGGGTACCGTTATCTGTTAGTTTTGGTAGATACTTTTTCGGGGTGGGTGAAAGCATTCCCTACTAAGAGACAAACAGCAATGATAGTAGCTAAAAAGATCCTAAAATAAACAGTACCTAGGTTTGGGCTGCCAGTGACTCTGATAACGGGCCTGCCTTTGCGAGTCAGATTGTACAGGGACTGGCCCTAGCTCTGGGGACCAAATAGAAGCTACATTGTAAATACAATCCCCAGAGCTCAGGACAGGTTGAGAGGATAAATCGGACTCTAAAAAAACTTTGGCAAAATTGGCAGTAGAGACTGGCGGGGACTGGGTGACTCTCCTTCCCTTCACCCTCTTCCATGCACGTAATACCCCCTACAAGCTGGACTTAACCCCTTTCAAAGTTATGCATGAGAGGCCCCCTCCCATATGCCCTATCTTTAAAACTAAAAAGCCCTACTATGTGCCCAGGTGGCCAATATTACAAGACAAAATACAACAAATTAGATTGTGTCTGAGACAAAAGATGGTGGGTTTGTTCACACATCGGGCTAACTCCATGTTTACATGCATCAGCTTTTCTGTATAATAGTGACTGTAATGCCCAAAATCCTGTACCACCCTGAAAAGATAATGTACGACTACTGGGCCCAAAAACAAACACCCGGCTCATTACGTTTATAGAAGAGCATATTAATACAGTTCAACTATTTGTGCTTAGACAGCAATATCAAACTGTACCCCAAAACAAAGAGGAAGATTCCTCTAAAGACAGGGGGGAATGTTACAACCTCACCAGAGCCCTGACAGGCTCAGAGAGGTGCACTAGGCCAAAAATAGCCCTGAGTCATGCTTCCAGGGCTTCCGGGGATGGTAACTCTGGCCAATCAGAGAGATGATAACTCTGGCCAATCAGTAAATACCAAGAAACCCCTGCAGCCAATCAACCCTTGCCAACTCCCTGTCTTTGTTCTAAACTTATAAATACTGCTGTAAATCTGGGCTCAGGGCTCTTGTCAAAACTCCACTGCGCTGGATGAGATGGGAGCCCTGGCTTGAGCTGGCAATAAAACCCGTTTGTGCTTTTGCATTGCTGTGGATGTCTTATTCTCTCAGTTTTGGGGACTCGAACTCTGGGCATAACACCTATGAGCTGTAGCTGCCAGGATCCTCTGTCCATGAGATTCTTCAGGCAAGAATACTAGGATGGGTTGCCATTTCCTTCTCCAGGGGAATCTTCCCTACATAAGAATCAAACCCACATCTCCTGTTACTCCTGCACTGGCAGGCAGGTTCTTTACCACTGAGCCACCTGGGAAGCCCATATGTAATATATAAATGAATATATATATATATATATATATATATATATATATATATTACACTTAAAATTTAATGTAAAATTCATTAAACTGTATATTTAAAGTGGGTGAATTTTATGGCATGTGTTATATCACAATAAAGCCGTTTTATAGATATATCAAAAAAATGACAACCTAGAGGTATGTGATGGGGAGGGAGAAGGGGGGGAAGTTCAAAAGGGATATATGTATACCTACGACTGATTCATGTTGAGGTTTGATAGAAATCAACAAAATTCTGTAAAGCAATTATCCTTCAATAAAAAATAAATCAATTAAAAAAGAATCAGACAAAAGATTAAAAGAAAAAAACTGAGAAATAAAAAATAATAACAAATTTTAAAAACCCCTAAATACCTCCAGACAATTCTAATATGTATCCCGGTTGACAACCAATGGTCTATAAGGCTCTCATCTTTCTTAAAACAGTCTAGTAGAGATCCTTGAGACTGTGTAAAATGTTATCGATATTTTCTTTATTATAAAGCACTCAGCTAGATCTATTCTTTATCTAAGATTTTTTTGACATGGACCATTTTTTACAACTTTATTGAATTTGTCACAATATTGCTTCTGTTTTATGTTTTGATTTCTGGCTGTAAGACATGTGGGATCTTAGCGCCCCCCAACCAGTGATGGAACCCTCACCCGCTATATTAGAAGATGAAGTCTTAACCACTGGATCACCAGGTAAGTCCCCTAGATCTGTTCTTAATCAAAAGTGCCACTCGTCAGCTAGAGATGCATGCTGACTGCATAGAAAACCAAGAATTCTATGGAAGTTAAGAGCTGCCAACAGGCAGAGGTTTATTATTTCAAATTACCCTGATTCCTGAAGCTTATCTTTCAAAGTATGAAAATAACAATGTGCTATCTTCCATACAGTTTGCAGCAGTATTAAAATTATTTTATTACATGAGTGATCACAAAAATTATCCTTCTCAAAAGATAACAGAAAACATTGAAACTTTTTTTTTAAACCAACCAGCAGTGATTTTAAAAAAGAGAGCTCCTCTCCTAACCACTGTATTGGTTGTTAATAAGTGCTGATGGTAGACAAAAGCCCACCTACAAAAGTCTGAATCACTAGCTCGAACTTCTGTTGTTTCCCTCATTTGAGGGACTTTTCTGATGAGCAGACCTTGCAAAACCAATAGCAAACAAACATGACATCTATGCAGAAAAGAGAGTTGATAGAAGAAGTATCTAACTAAGGAGAATAAAGACATGGAAAATGGAAACTCACAAACCTTACAAAGAGAAATTAACATCCTAAATCCAAATGGCGTATAGTACTGCTAAGAATAAGACGTCTGATAAAATAACACAAGAATTAAGCAAAAAGCCATTTCCAGTCTAGGTTGTAATGATATGCTAACATATTTAAGACATGTTTTGCCTTTCCTCCTGTGTATTCTGAATCCATCCTCGTAAGAGTTAAAAATGAACCATTTTGCAATTTCAGTCTCTCTAGTAAGCAAAAAACACCAGAAGGAATAGGGCTTATATTTTGATAGCTGAATATTTTAATTTCTACTTGAAGTAGAAAATATCAAAATTCTGTCATATTTCCAAAAATCAGATGTAGATTTTTTTTAAGTAAGGTTACTGTGTATATGAAGAGAGAAATGGCTGAATTGGAAAATGGATTTTGTTGTTCATGTAGCGATTTCCAGTGTTAGTTCTGACATGTCCTAAATGAAGATTGCTGTATTGCAGCATTTACTTCTAATGATCCAAAGCAATTCTCTGGAAATCTTTGTAAATAAACCAAGATGTAATTTTTTTCAGATGTTTATAGCAGCTTTATTTCATAATTGCCAAAACATGGAAGCAAACAAGATATCCCTCAGTCAGTAAATGGATAAACTGTGGTCCATATGATATAAATTTGATAGTATATTTTGTGAATTATTACAGAAAAACCTTAACAACACTAGTAAATGCTTATATGTATAGACAATGTTCACAGTGTTCAAATCACTTTACATATTAATCCAACTCTTATAAAAACCAAAAATTAATATAGTTTCTAACCTCAAAATGACACAGAATGATTGAGTAACTTGCCCAAATAATCAAAACTAAGTAATATTCCAAATTAAAACTCAGGCTTCTCAAATCATGATTACTATAGACTAAGTATGTAAATACTATAAACCTCAAAATCCCTTTTCTGTTTTGTTTTTGTTGATGTAAAAATCGAATTCAGTAAAGACAAACTCTTTTTGACATTGTTAAACCCAGTTCTATATTCAGAGATTTGATAAGGCAGAGGAAGAGAACACTGTCATTTTGCTAGCTAGCTTGCCTCTACTAACTCCCAAACCTGATTGTTAGATATGTAGTCACTTTGCTTTAGACAGATCTCTAATTATCACAAGGAGTTTCACAGAATTCTAAAATAATTGTAACTTGAATTTTAAACACTTAAAATACATATGTGTCATATAGCTTTGGGGGACAGAAAGGGGTTTTATGCTACCAACTCAAAAGTTGGAGGTTCCAGCCCATCCAAAATGCCAGAAATAATCATTACAGAATTTCAGGCTGAAATTAACCAAGAGCAACATATCTTCTTATTGATTTGATAGAACACTTTGAGAGAATCGAATCCAGGTTTCCATTTAGTGCATAAATCGCTTTTAAAAAATTTAATACAAGAAGTGTGTATAACTAAATCAAAGTCCCTTGACAAGAAGCTTAAATGGAGTGCACTGTTTAGTCAGTGTTCATTCACTGTGATGGATCTTTATTTGATATGTATTTAGCCAACCACTTTAAAACTGCAAATATCAAAATGGTGAATTTACCATGCATGACAATAGTCAACCAAAGAATGTTTATTACTCTCTGCTAATAGCAACATCGCTTGAAAGGATAGAAACAAACTTCATTCAAACTTTTTCAAGATAAAATGCTGTGTTAATCCAATACTAAGTTTCTTACACTTAGAGTATATTACACAGGCTGTGTACAGATTCAAAATATTTAGATTTACAGTGATCTTTTAGCCTTCTCTTTTTCTTGAATTATACATCTGTATACCATCATAAAGAATATACTTGTAGATTGAAATATATTTGTATATTGAAATATGTCAAAGTAAATTAAAGACTGAAATAATCACATCACAGGACTTCTGGCTTCAGTGGTGACATGTAAACAACTTGGAAGCTGTTACCCTTGCTCTCACAACAACAACAACAATGATGGAGAAACTGAAAAACTATCACTTTTCTTGGACACCTCAACTGAAAAATCTGGAGAGAGAGATGGATGCAGAGAGTCACAGCTGGGTTCTGTTCCCCTAGACTAGAAATTGCTGAAGACATAAACTGGTAGGGATCTAACAATGAAGCAACGTGCTGGAAGCTGACTTATGATTAGCTTGACAATGAGAAAAACCTGGGGTAAAAAATCTTAGAGAATGCCACATATTTTTGTGGGTTTCATCTCCAGAAACACCCATCCTCAAGTTCTCACCAGCAGCAGAGAGCAGAGAAATACACTCTCAAGTCTCTAGGAAGGGGAGCAGGCGTGCTAATTGCTTCAAGTGTGTCCAACTCTATGTGACCCCATGGACTAACCCGCCAGGCTTCTCTGTCCATGGGATTCTCCAGGTAAGAATACTGGACTGAGTTGCCATATCCTTCTCCTGGGGATCTTCCCAACCCAGGGATGAAACTCGCCTCTTCTATGTCTCCTGCTTTGGCAGGCAGGTTCTTTACAGCCAGCCCATCTGGAAAGCCCAGCAAAGGGAGGGGAAAGGTAAACATTCTGGAATAATCCAAGTGTGTTCTCCATAACAAAGGTCTATACTCCAGATACTAGAGCTGTATCCTAAATAGGGGAAAGGCATTTCCCCAGTTCCAGACTCCTCTCAGCTTCCTACCTCACCTATGGAGGTGACATGGAAATAAACACAGAAATAAGTGAATTAGAGAACATTCCCCTCCCTCATCTTTCACTCCAGCACTAACAGGGCTTCAGTGTAATGACTGCAGATCAAAGCTAAAAGAGCTGCAGAACACAAACTCTCTGGAAGTAACAATTAGTAAGAAAGGACAACAGAAGACAAAAACAAGGACAGTGGGGGAATTTGAAGCCCCCAGAATCTGCAACTACAGAAAAAAGTTAAAAAGAGCCCAACTTCTAGCCAGATTAACATAAATGCTCACCATGTCCAGACGTTTTTCACAATGAATACAACTAACAATTCAAAGATGAATGTTGCCACTGCTAAAAAATCTCTTCTGGAACAGGGGAAGGAAGACTCCCAACTATTCTCATGAGAATTAAAATTACCATACTACAAAAATCAGTTAAATATATTACAAGAAAGAAAAACTACAGACTGATAGCTCACATGAACATAAGTGTTATATATGTATGATGAAATATTAAGATTGTTTATCCAACATTGTGCAAAAAGAATTATATACCACAAAGAAGTACGAATTATTTCTGCCAAGTAAAGCTGTTTCACCTTTCAAAAATAAATCAGTATAAACTCTCACATCTACAAGCTAAGGAAGAAAAATTATATATTAATCAATACACTAAAAGGATTTAACCAAATCTAATATTCATTTAAGATAAAATCTCTCCTTATGACCTCATTTATACATGGAATCTAAAAAATAAAACAAAGAAGTAAATTAGGAATTATTTTTAATTGAATGGAAATAAAAATATAGTATATCGGAATGCAGAGAATGCCACTAAAGAAGTTAAGAGAAAATTTAAACTTAAATGCCTGTCAGAAAAGAAAAGAGTTTCCAAATGTCCTCAGCTTCTATCTTAAGAAATTACAAATACAAGAGGAAATTAAGTCCTCTTAAGTAAGAGAAGAAATAATAAAGATCAAGAAATGAATGAAGAAGAAAACAACAACAAAAGAAACAGTAGAAAAAGTCAATGTAACTCAACTCTAGTTCTTTAATAAGATGAATAAAATCAATTAATTTCTAGCCAAACTTATCAGGGAAAATGAAAGAAGACAAAAATGCTTATTGTCAGAATTAGAAGAGATAACATCCTTATAGATTCTACACAGATTAAAAGAAAATATTAGCAACAAACGTGTGACATTTAATTCAACAATTTAGATTAAGTGAAAAAATTCCTAGAAAGGTATATAACACCAAAGCTCATTCAAAAGGAAATAAATAGATGAACAGATATGTATTTATTAAACAAATTGAATTTGTAGTTTAAAATCTTCCCATACAGAAAAGCTCAGGACGAGGTGGCTTTAATGGGAAATTTTACCAAATATTTAAGAAGAAGTAAAACCAACATAATATGGTACTCTTAAATCAGTTACAAAAATAGACCAATGGAATAGAATAGAGAGACCATAAATAGACCTGCATATATGGTCAACTGATTTTTTTTTAATTGCAAAGACAATTCAAGAAAAAAAATTTAGTATTTTCACCACATTTTACTAGAAAAATTTCATACCTAGTATCATACAAAAAATGAAATTAAAATAAACCTTATAGGTAAATATAAAACCTAAAACTCAAACTTCTAGAAGAAAATTTTGGAGAAAATATTTATGAATCTGAGTTAGGACAATATTTCTTTAATATGATATCAAAATATCACAATTTGTACTTTATGAAAATTAAAAACTTCTGTTCTTCATACAATACTGGTAAGAGAATGAAAAGACAAACTACAATATGGAAAAAACCCTACTTGCAACTACTTTGAAAAGTTTGGCAGTTTCTCCAAGACAAAGGAAAGCATATGTCTGTACAAAAATTTGTACATGCATATTCATATCATGTATGTGACAGCCCCTATCAGGAAATGGTCCCAATGTACATCAACAGATGGACAAAAAACTGAATTGTCATATATCCACAAAATGATATACTACTCAGGAATAAATACTGAATGAACCTATGACATACACAAACAAGAACTTTCAAGATAATTATGTGAAATGAAACAATCCAGATAAACAATATAAATATCCTGCATGCTTCCATGTAAATAAAACTTTAGAATATGAAAAATAATTATTACTGACAGAAAGCAGGTAAGCAGTTGCCTTAAGTTGTATCAAAGAGTTGGAAAGGGAAGGAGGAAGGTACATAAAAGGAAGAACAGGAAATTTGAGGGCTGTGATCCCATGGACCACAGTCCACCAAGTTCCTCTGTCCATGAGACTTCCCAGGCAAGAATACTGGAGCGGGTTACCATGGCCCCCTCCAGGGGATCTTGCCAACTCAGGGATCAAACTCACCTCTCTTGCATCTCCTGAACTGCAGGTGGATTCTTTACCACTTGAGCCATCAGGAAAGCCCCCAATCACGATTATAAGTATAATTAATAAGAGCGCTCCCTTGAGGGTTTTGTATATATTAAATTAAATGATCAAAACAAAACTCCCAAAAGAGAGCCTGTAAAATTGCATGGCCAGTACATTTTAAATATTATTATATGCTTTAATATATTTTAAAGGGAAGTTGCAGGCAATCAGTTCTTGCATACATTTCTGAGAATTAAATAAACAAAACTTGGTTCTGTCTCAACAGAATAGACTTTCAAAGATAATATTTAGCTTAAAAATTCGAACACAGTAAACCCAGTTTAGAAAATTACCACTCCATGTTATGACAGCATGCTTGCCTAACATCCATTTGATTGTTTTAAGCTCTACTTGCAAGCATTTTCACTCTCCAAATACATTTTCAATAATACTTAGATCAAGGGCATGATTTCTTTTACACTGCTTATAGTTTTATAACTATATATTTAAATTTTTATATCACACTATTTGTATCTAATAATTTCATTAGATCCTAGTTTTACTGGAATTCCTACAATGATTTAAGAGCACTATCATGTAATAATAAACACATAAATAATACAAAATAATACAGTCATAAAGAAATATGTAAAGTCCTATCACTAATTGCATAATTACTAAACTATCCATAAACATTTGCAGCCATTATTCACACTGTTCTGATGAATCAGACAAGTGTAAAAAACAAAATATGGTTCTCATTTTCCTTTTCACTGCAAAGTAATAGGACTATATTTCCTTAGCCTTAGGAATGGAAGCTGTGAGAAATTCAAGTGCCAAAGGACTCTAAAAATATAAAAATCTTTAGTATGGAAAAAACTACAACATAGTAGTTTAATATAAATAATATATTCGATTAGAAAACTACTGAAGGTGAAGAGTATGATGACCAAAAAAATGGTTTTTAATATCTCTATTTTCCAACAACAAAAACGTTCCATTTCATAGGCTAACAAAGCATCTCATTAAATACACAGTCATAGAAAGCTTAGTTAATACGATAATGTTATATAGTTTCAGCATTTGTGATTCAAATAATACATTAAAAAAACCACAAAGTCATCATTCAAAATATACCTATAAGAAAATTTTAACTCATTATATTCATATATAAATACCAATTTAATTTTTATTTATTGAAATCAACATGACCTATAAGTACAATAAATTAGTATTATGGTAGATTAAAACGCCCACATATTTTTGGCCTCATTTTCCAGAAAGAGATGGAGTCATTTCTCTTCTCCTTGATTCTGGGCTGGATCCACAACTTTTCTTGACCACTAGAACACAACAGATGTAACCTTATGAGGTTGGATCTTAAGAGAGCTGCAGTTCTTGCTTTCATATGTTTAGAAAATCTCCTCTTGGAAGTCACCCACTAGAGAGAATTCCAATGGAGGCAAGGAGGCAATGTGAAGGGTGGTCAGTGTATTCCCACTGGCAATCTCAGGTAGATGTCCACTTAACAGCCAGCACCCACTACCAGCCATGTTGAATGAGTTACAGATGTTCTAGTCTGGTTTGGTCTCAGCTGGCTCCATGTGAAGCAGAAGATCTGCCCAAATGAGTCCATTGTCTTAGTATGCCCAGGCTGCTACAGCGAAGTATCAGAGACTAGGTGGCTTAAAAACAACAGAATTTCTCACAGTTACGGAGGCCAGGAAGTCTATGACCTAAACACCTCCCAAAATCCCAACTTCCTAATACCATCACCTTGGGATTAGGTTTCAACATATAAATTTGGGGGAAACATGACTATTTAGTCTACAGCACCAGTCAATTCATAATATTAAAAGAAACAATAAATCATACTGCTTTTAGAAACACTAAATTAAGGGATGGTTTGCTACGCTCATGAAGAGACTGAAATAGAGGGTAAAAGTTCAACTGTGATTTAAAACGAACAGTGACTCTGGAGTCAGACTTCCTGCTTTTGCTCCTTGGTCTGACAGTAGTATGACCTTGGTCAACTCACAATTCATTCCATTTCTGAGTCTCAGTTGCAACAGAAATTACTTTATGGATTTTGTTGAGAGGCAGGAAGAGAAGAGTTCATATAAAGCACTTACACAGAGACTAGAACTTGGCAAAATATCAACACAGGTTGGGTGTTGCTGTGTTGCTGAAATTAATGTTGAAGTTAACCTGGTCTGTATGAAATATTATATATGAGCTTTCTCTCTGTTGACAGCTTGTGGTATTGGGAATGGAGACATTAAGAAAGCATAAAATCAAAATTACCTTATGTTTGATATACTATTTTAAAAGATACATAATTTTAATAAGCTATTATTTTAAATAACAGCATTGTTGGACAGCAAGGTAATTTTCACATCAAGTAAATAAAGCTATAATTTATTTTTCCTAAATTGTTCCAAAGTACATTAACCTTTGCCATTTTTTCAAGTATATTCAAATTGAGGCTTTTATTATGAAACTTAAATACCCAAACTTAGTTGACTACCTATAGTTTTACACAATGATAGAATTGATGCCATTGCTTATCTAATAAAATATTTGATTTGACTATTTAATATAAAACTGAAGTTATCCCAGAAATGTGCCATAATATGTCTCAATCTTATTTCATTACATGCTTCATTTGTTCTTTATTTATCTCATTAAATTTCAGTTTCTGACAAGTACTATCATTTACGCTGGGCATTCAGAAAATCCTTCTCCTCTTTATTTATATTTTTGAAATTTCCCAGTGGTATTCTTTAATTAGCTCTAAGTTTTGACTTCACATTTAGAATGGCTTCTATTTCTCCTTAAGAGAAAATTAACATCGGATTGATACTAATAACTAGTATCTATTTGTGTTACCCAAACAACAAATATTTTTGTCTTTATGTTTGACCAACTGCACATTGTAAACCACTAATTTCACTTGCAAGGAGTCAAACTCTTAATTTCCTCTTCGTTTAGCCTTTTGAGCTCAGCAGGACATGTTTCTTCTCTCAAGCCTCCATTACAGACAATTTATCCAATAGAGAAAGGCAGTCATTCTGATACATAGCTATGAAAAGCTGCCACTGCTTCCTACTAATCTGTCTACCAAATCTCATGGCACCTCCCTTAAATTTACCCTTTAGAGTTTTCTTATGCTTGAATAGTTTCTATATGTTCAAGATATTAACATAAATCCAGAATGGTTCCAACAAATCTTAAGGGAAATGCAAAAGGGAAACAAAGGAGAAATTGTATTTCTCAACAAAATAAAATTTTAGTTAAAGAATTGACCAACAAGAAAATATACGTATTTAAAAACCATCAAACAGTTCCTAAAGCCTCCATTTAGTGTAGATTTAAGGAAGCCAAGTCCACCCAGTTTGTTCATTTTGTTCTCCTACACAGAGTTGTCTTCCTCAGAAATGTCTTGATCAGTATGAAAGCCGTGTTCAAAACTATTTCTCTAATTATCTTAGTCAACAGGAAAAAATGATAGTAAAAAATAACAGAATATTTTTCTATGATTAAACAGAAAATTCTGATAGAGCCAGAAATATAAGAACACTTACTTTAATGATAAAGTTACAGGGATGTTAACCGACCAACATCAGTTAGCAGATAAATAACAAATGACTAACAAAAAATCAGGCTTTAGATTTTTTAACTAAAGTTTTGTTTTAGTCTTTTAAAAATCTTATTGACATAATATGGGTTATATTATTCAGAAAGTATTACTATTGTTTAGTTGTTGTGTCTGACTCTTCCTGTAGGCCACTAGGCTCCTCTGTCCATGTAATTTCCCAGGCAAGAATACTGGAGTGGGTTACCATTTCCTTCTCCAAGGTATCTTCGCAACCCAGGGATTGAACCTACATCTCTTGCATTGGCAGGCGAATTCCTTACCCCTGAGCCACCTGGGAAGGCCCTCAGAAAGTATTAGGAGGATCCTAAAGCAAGAGCAGCTTCTTTAGTCATCCAGGCTGTGATGGAAGCAGACCTCACTCTTAGTCCTTACTACCTATTGGTAACTCTCAGTGGATATCTGTATCTAAATACAAAACTGTATATGCAAGAAAGAATGATGATAAACACAACTGAGTTGTCAGATCAAAGCAACATCCCTATAACAAATCATTATTTAATTGTCAGTTATTGAGTTCCTTGTTCCATAGAGATGCAACCAAGGGTTATATGACCAAAGCTATCCATCATCTTATAGGTGTCATCAGATTCACCTTCTATACAGATAAGCATGTCCAGCAATACTCCAACACCAAGTGAAGTAGTACAATATAGATTAGAACCCAGGTAGGTTCTCTAGGCTCAGCTAAGCTGAATGAGGAACCCAGCTTAGAGATGGTACCACATTTTGGTATAATTCAGATGTAAAACTGCCATAACAGTTCCACCACACTCAGGTGGCTCTAAAAGACAATGAAGGAAAATCCTCTCTGTAGGCAGAACTGTAAGCAATTCACTTGGCTGGTATTTCTCCCGAAAGAGAGATGGCCAGAGATAAGACCTAAGGAGAGCAGGCATTCCTCCTCCCCTGTCCTAGGTAAACAGAGAACGGCGTGTTGGCCCATGACTGATCACTCAGATTCTCCTGGCTTGAGTTCTGAAATATGAAATCTGAGAAATTTACACAAAGACACAGTGTCAAATCGAAGAGCATGTCAACTGGTGGAGTTATGCGTC
Organism: Ovis canadensis; assembly: GCF_042477335.2. Lineage (NCBI taxonomy): Eukaryota > Metazoa > Chordata > Mammalia > Artiodactyla > Bovidae > Ovis > Ovis canadensis. Next base: position 35,652,970 of record NC_091261.1, on the reverse strand, counting down.
CAGGGACAGCAGCAGCAGTAACAATAAGAGTCAAATGAAAATAGAACAAGTGTGACATTCTGACCAGACATCCTGGGTTATTGTGCTGACCCAGATACTTGTCCAAACCTAGTTCTACAGCATTCCTTGAAATTCCATGATTTAGCAGATACTTTTCTAAAAATTTTACTGTTTTATTCAGGGTAACCAGAGTTACGTATTTTTGAAATGAAAAAATCTAACGAATATGTCATCTACATCTCTGATTCAAAAATCTTTATTCACTGAGAAATATGTCTTGAGTTTAATGCTGGGTGTATTTAAGAAAGAAAAATACCTTCACTTCCAACATGTGAACATTTATCTATAGAGATTTATATTTAAGAGCAAGACTGACATTCTGGGATTATGTTTTATAGATATGACAGTCAGAGTTAATAATAAATCTCTATAAATTGCAATGCATTGAAATATTATTTGAATGATTTTTCTAACCTAATGTGGGAAATATCTGATTTGCAAATAGAAAATTCCTAAAATGCTGAAGTTTTATAAACTAATTAATATTTGGTAGCTGTGATTAATGTTCTATTTTAAAGGGAAATATGAAGATTTTTCAGAACCTTAGTTCAGCTGAAATAGAACAGAAATTAAACTTTAATACATACATTTTAATTGGTTTTAGTATGAGAACTAACATAAGTATATTAATGCGGCAGGACTGTAAAGTAATCAGCAGGTAAGAAAATAAGTTTTAAAATGCAAAATTGGAAAGCAAGAATAAATACTGTTTACTTTGTTTTGAATAATCTATGAACTATAATTACTGCTTCTATTTATTCAAGTCTGGCTCAAAATATAAATCAACTTAAGGCCAAGTAAGATGCTGTTTTCTTCTTTTGATCTTTTGTTTTTTGAAAAAAATATTTGCAGGGAGCAGGATTTCTATTTTACCCTTAAGTTGGAGGAAGATCCTACTGAATTCATAAATAGAAAACTCAATTTAAAACTTAATATCATCTATTACATAAATTATAATTAAGCATGTGAAGTGGGCCAGGGCTCCAATGTCTGTGTTCATAATACCTGAATATGAATCCTGAAAATATTGTTTCTCATTGAGTCAAGAAAGAAAGAATCATGAAAGGAAGCAAGTGACTGAAAGGAACAGTGGTCACTACGAATGTCAGTGAAGCCAGAAATAGTCCTTTAAAAGTCAGCTATGCTGCCCATGAATGCAGAAAGGGCAATGCTTATAACTCATTAATATAATCAAAGTAAAAGCTGAATGGGCTACTAATCAATTAATAATACAAACTAGACTATTCCAGCATTTAAATTCATTTGGACATTTTCAATTTAAAAGATCATGTTCCATATATAAAGAGATACAACATTTATATTACAAAAAATGTTTCCTTTCCTACATTTTTTTAAAGAGAAAAATGCTCTAGAGCCACGGTCTGAATCTCACTCTCAACTTAAACATGAGGGAAAAACAATTAGAAATAATAAAGAACATTCTTCTTTTACAATCTTCAGGTACACATTTAATCGAAATAATGTAACTGATGGATGTCCTCCACAGAAATATGTAGAGGTGATGGACCATGCCCAAGTTGTTCATAAGGCACTTAATAAATGAGAGCGACACAGGGACAGAGACAGAATAATCAAGCGTTTTCAGAAGGAGAAGCTATAGGTTTTTCCAGGTAGAGAGTCATAAAAGTGTCAAGAATTATTTTAAACTGCTTGATACATAAATATGTAATAATGTCTTGGTATCTCAAGAGATAATGCAACTTGCAAATATTCTTAGGTCAGAATTTATGTACTAATTTTGTCTCATTCAGAATCTAAATTAAAACAAGCCTTGACTCTGATTACACACTGATGCAAATTAGCTTGCTGGGGCCATGATAAAATATATACTTTGATAAAGTTAATTCCTAGATCAGGATACACAAGATGGAGTTGACCCCAGTGGCCAAGCCCAGGTCACAAATCTTAACCAAGGTCAGTATGCACTCTTGGGAAGTACCAGTAAGGAAATCCAACAAAGAGCAATCACAGTCCTCCAATTCAGCTTTAGCTAGCTTAACTTACTCAAGAAAATAGGACCTGTCAGCCTTGTAAGTGGGCTTCTCAGGTGGCTCAGTGGATAAAGAACCAGCTTGCATCACAGGAGACACCGGCTCTACTCTTAAGTCGGGACGATCCTCTGGAGGAGGGCATGGCAACCCACTCCAGTATTCTTGCTTGGAGAATCCCATGGACAGAGAAGCCTAGTGGGCTAGTCCATAAGGTCACAAAGAGTAGGACACAACTGAAGCTATTTAATGCAGGCGCGCGCACACGCACACACACGCACACACACACACACACACACACACACACACCAGTCTTATCAGGAAATATCTGACCTCCTAGCCACCCGTGCTCTGTTTTCCTGTTGCTGCTTCTAAGTAAACTTTCTCTTGCTCTAAATTGCTTGTGAGGCACTGTACTGCCCCAATCTATGAATTGTTTTTCCTTGAATAAATGAAATCAAACTCATATTAAACTGTTTTATCATTTGATATTTTTGATACCCATCAATAGGAACACACTAATGTCACCTGACATGTTCTTTCAATGAGTGAAATATTCAATTCATAATTAAAGTGACAATAGGGAAACAGTTTTTGACAGGTTTTCCCAAACACCCACTAGAATATCTATGAAAGAAAAAAAAACAGACACAAAGATTTATTTTTTTTTTAATAAGACTATTGTTGCTATGGTAGTTCCCCTTCATTAAAATGTCTAAGAATTTTATTTTAAAAACCTAATCCCTTTCTCACATCCAAAATGAATCAGCTTCTTAAAACACAAAATAAAATAGAAAGATACCTAACCATTTCCTCACTGCCTGCCTACCAGACTGAAATCCTTAAACTGTAGCAACCATACTCTAAAATCTGGCAGTGTCCCATTACTGTAAATGGTCAGATTTGAGGAAGATACATTGTCATACTTACAAATGACCTTTAATTTTCTATCTCAAGATACATAACTGCTCTGAAATTTCCAATATTTTAAGTAAAAACAGAATTTTCAGGTGGCAGTATGTTATTTTCTTATTGCTGCTATAACTACCATGATAATGTCTTAAAAGAGCACACATTTAGTATCTTACACTTCTGGAGGTCAGAAGTCTGATATGGGTCTCACTAGACTGAAGTCAAGGTGTTAACAGCACTGTGTTCGTTTATGGAGGCTCTAAAGGGAGAATTCACTTCTGGCCTTGTCCAACTTCTACAGGTTGCCTATATTCCTTGGTTCATGGCCTTCTTCTACATGTAAAGTCCTGCTTCTACTCTTACACGCTTGATCCTTTTTCTAAAACACTGTGAAAGAGTACATCTTTGCGTCTTGATTTTTGGGTCTTCTAATGAAATTCTTCTTCAATATCTGACAAATGCCCTTGTTGTTGTTCTTTAGTGGATAAGTTGTGTCTGACTCTTTGCAACCCCATGGACTGCACCACACAGGCTTTCCCATCCTTTACTATCTCTTACAGTTGGCTCAAACTCATGTTCGCTGAGTGAGTGATGCTATACAGCCATCTCAGTTCCTGCCACCCCTTTCTCCTCTTGCCCTCAATCTTTCCAAGCCATGAGGGTCTTTTCCAATGTATCGGCTCTTCACATCAGGTGGCCAAAGGACTGGAGCGTCAGCTTCAGTCCTTCCAATGAATATTCAGGGTCGATTTCCTTTAAGATGGACTTGTTTTGCTCTCCTATCTGTCCAAGGGATTCTCAAGAGTCTTCTGCAACACCACAGTTCAAAAGCATCAATTCTTTGGCATAGCTTTCTTTACGGTCCAACTCTCACATCTATACATGACTACTGGAAAAACCACAGCTTTGACTATATGGACCTTTGTCTGCAAAGTGATGTCTCTGCTTTTTAATAGGCTGTCTAAGTTTGTCATAGCTTTCTTGCCAAGGAGCAAGCATATACCCTACTTAGTCTCTACCTCGGCACTTGTTGGCTTCTGTTTTCCAAAGAAGTTACGTAATTTATAATTATTTAAGTTCTCTGTCTCTGTTTTACCCTGTTTTTCTTTGTTTCCTTTTCTCTCTCTCCTTCATCTCCTCTTCCCCACTCCCTACCTCCATCTCCCCTCCCAGGATTCAATTATACCAATTCCCTGCTGTAATCTTTAGAAGAACAGGAATATGACTGTATTACTTATTTCTCTAAATTCAGTGCTTGGCACACCTTAGCAACAAATAACTTTATGTATTTATGAAGTGACCTCTTTTACATGTTTACCATGCCTGCCAGGAACAATTCCTAGTATCTTACAAATAAAAAAAATAAAGATACATTCAGTGGTCCTTCATGACAACCTAGTGAGGTGGTATCATTTTTAGCCCCATTTTAAAGCTGAGGAAAGTGAAGCACACAGAAGTAATTTGATTCGGGTCACTGGTGGGAGGGACAGGATGATAAACCCCAGGCATATGACTATATGGAACCTGCTGTTAACCACTATGCTATTGCTGAGTAAATTAATGAAATGTTGTTTTCATTTTCCTGCAAATGGGTTTAACTTCCTAGAACTACTTTGACAGAATCTTTCATTTCAGAAGTGGCCTGTTTTACATTTGTTTAAAGACTCACAGTTTAAAGATTCTCCTCTTTATGAAAGAAAGAAAGAGAGAGAAAGACTGTCCTTTATGGTGCTTTCACATTATAGTACAACCTTTCAAGAAAATATTTGCTAATTTAAAATATAAACATATAAAGGCAGCCATCTTCTTGATTTGAGTGTAATACAGCTGCTAAATTTAACTATATCCAAAGGAAGCTTCAATTAATAAGAACTTTACTGATTCTCATTAAATTTTCTGACTATAACAATACATCTTGAAAAATTCCACTAGCCAGTGAAATATTTTTCATTCAGAGTAGTCAAGTGATCTGTCTTTGGAATAACAGTAAATACAGCTCCCATTTTTTTAAGAATGTCAGGAAGCCATCCAGTTGACAATATTAATAGAGCAAAAAATCTATGTTCACAGAAGCTCTCATGTCAAATATGAAAACTTGCTAAATTGCTTATCAGTGCTGACCTGCACCCAAGCTTAGATGAACTGTTAGGCAAGTTAACAGTGAGTATGCTGCTGCTGCTGCTAAGTCACTTCAGTCATGTCCGACTCTGTGTGACCCCATAGACAGCAGCTCGTCAGGATCCCCGTCCCTAGGATTCTCCTGGCAAGAACTCTGGAGTGGGTTGCCATTAAAGGTAAATAAATCTCAGAATTTCAATGATATCAATACTAATCACTGTACAAATCTTGGATTGAGTAGACCAAAAAAAAAAAAAAAAACGGAAAACTTACCTACTTCTTGCACCCATCTGAGAATGAAAAGTATATTTTTACCAAATTCAGAGAAAGGGGACTTTTATCACATATTTATGTAGCCATCAAACAAATGTGATGGGATTTATTCTGATTTATCATCATATGAAAAGAATTGTTAATAAGGATGTCAAATAAATGTGTATGGCAAAATAAAATGATAAAGATGGTATTTACAAGTAAGAATATTAACTTTTCTAAATTCAAATTTTAATTTCTGAAATCTAAGACTAGAAAGTAAGGAATATTTCTATGACCTAATTTATCATCCAAATGTATTATAATCATTCAGCATATTTCTGGATGAAAGACAAAAGTAGTTCTTAAAATTTGAATAATATTTCATGCACTGTATATGGATATATTCTGAGGACAGATGTTAGAAGTTAATTTATTATTATGGTTAACATTTAATGAATACTTACAATGTGCTAGGCACTCATCATCCTATATAAATTATTCACTTATTAATCAAAATCAAACTATGACAGGGTCCCATTTCTAGCTCATTTTTTCAGATGTGAAAACTGGGGATCAGAAAATGTAAGAATTTTCTCACTGGAAAATGTAGAGGCAAGATTAAAACACAGAAATTAGACCCCACCTTCTTAAGCATGAACACAAGAAAGACTTTTACATTAAAGATTTTACAGTATTGGATTTTTGTGTTGGACAAAATTACCCAAACACATTTCCAGTCTGAAAATCCATCAGTTGTCTACAGCAGTTTTATAATAAATTGTACAATAAATTATAATTCATGAATCATGCTATCTAAAATATTTATAAAAAATTCAGTGCAATTCTCCTTTCATTATATAATAAAGACTAATTTTTATGCAGGAAGAGATCTTATGTTGTACATGTTAATATACCTCAAAAAGTTGAGCAAGATCTGTCAAAACATACTTTGAGTTTATCATTGAACACAGCCCACAGTGACCATGGAATAAACCACACAAAAACAAAGAAGTCAGAAAAAATCTTAAAATTACTGGGACATTCAGATTTCTACCCATCATTTCCTGTGAGGTACGTTCCTGAGACATTTGAGAATCATTCTGCCCCCACCTATTTTCTGCTACAAGTTATTTTATTAAGTACATTAAGCAAGAACATTCTAGATTTCCTCTTGGTTCAAACAGAATTTATTGGCAGCAGAAGGAAGTGGTATTTCTTAGTTGCATGTAGCTGTGCTACAAGACCCTCACAATCTATAGTCAGAGGAAAACAAAAAAGGAAAGTAAATAGCTACCATTTAGTGAGCAACAGGCATGCTCAGTCACTCAGTCATGTTCAACTCTTTGCAACCCTATAGACTATAGCCTCAGAGAAGGCAATGGCACCCCACTCCAGTACTCTTGCCTGGATAATCCCATGGGCAGAGGAGCCTGGTAGGCTGCAGTCCATGGGGTCACGAAGAGTCGGACACGACTGAGCGACTTCACTTTCACTTTTCACTTTCATGCATTGGAGAAGGAAATGGCAACCCACTCCAGTGTTCTTGCCTGGAGAATCCCAGAGACAGTGGAGCCAGGTGGGCTGCCATTTATGGGGTTGCACAGAGTCGGACACGACTGAAGCGATGCAGCAGCAGCAGCAGACTATAGCCTGCCAGCCTCCCCTGTCCTTGGAGATTTCCTGGCAAGAATACTGGAGTGGGTTGGCATGTCCTCCTCCAGAGGATTTTCCCAACCTAGGGGTGAAACCTGCATTTCTTGCATTGGCAGGTGGATTCTCTACTGCTGAGCCACTGAGGAAGTCATCATGTTTTATATTCCACATATAAGTGATATTGTATGGTATTTGTCTTTCTCTGACTTCACTTACCTACTTCTGATAATCTTAGTCTGATCATCTCTGTTATCATAGATAATATAATATCAGAGTGATCTATGTTGCTACAAATGGTATTATTTCACTCTTTTTTGCAGCTGAGTAATGGTCCACCTTACAATATATACTACATCTTTATCCATTGATCTATTGATAGACATTTAGGTTGATTCCATGTCTTGGCTATTGTAAATAATGCTGCTATGAAAACTGAGGTGCACATATCTTTTTAAATGATAATTTTCTCCAGATATACGCCCAGGAATGGAATTGCCAGATCATATGGCAACACTATATTTAGTTTTTTAAGGAACTTCCATCCTATTCCTCATAGTGGCTATACCAATTTACATTCCCACTGACAGATTAGGAGAGTTCTCCTTTCTCCACACCCTCTCCAGAATTTATTATTTGTAGACGTATCAATGATAGCCATTCTGACTGGTGTGAGGTGATACCTAATTATAGCTTTGATTTGCATTTGTCTAATAATTGCCAATGTTGAGCATCTATTCATGTGCCTATTGGCCATCTGTGGACTTTTAAGGTGGCACAATGGTAAAGAACCTGCCTTCAAGGCAGGAGATGCAGGGGACATGGATTCAATCCCTAGGTCAGGGAAGATCCTCTGGAGGAGGAAATGGCAACCCACTCCAGTATTCTTGCCTAGGGAATCCCATCGATAGAAGAACCTGGCCAGCTATAGTTCACAGTATCACAAAGAGTTGGACATGACTGAGCAACTGAGCACACATTCGCTGGCCATCTGTAAGTCTTCTTTGGAGAAATATGCATTCAGGTCATCTGTCATTTTTTGATTGCACTGTTTGTTTGTTTTTGATGTTGAGCTGCATGAGCTGTTTGTACATTTTAGAAATTAAGCTCTTGTTGGTCACAATATTGGCAAATATTTTCTCCCGCTCTGAAGGTTGTCTTTCTGTTTTGTGTGTGGTCTCCTTTGCCATGCAAAAGATTACAAGCCTGATTAGATCTCATTTGCTTAGTTTTGCTTTTTTCTATTGCCTTGGGAGACTGACTGAAGAAAACACTGGTATAATTTATGTCAGAGAATGCCTTATCTATGTTCTCTTCTAGGAGTTTAAAAGTATCCTATCTTATATACAAGTCTTTAACCATTTTAAATTTATTTTTGTGTATGGTGTGAGAATGTGTTCTAACTTCACTGATTTATGTGGGACTGTCCAACGTTCCCAACATCATTGCTTAAGAAATGGCCTTTTCTGCATTGTATATTCTTGCCCCCTTTGCCAAAGATTAATTGACTGTTGATGCATGGGTTTATTTCTGGGCTCTTATTCTGTTCCATTGATCCATATGTCTATTTCTATGCCAATATCATGCCAAAGATCCACTCTGCTTTACTGGAGTGCTGTAGTATCATCTTAAGTATCAGAGAGTTATGCCTCCAGCTTTGTTCTTTCTCCTCAGTATTGTTTTGGCAATTCTCTGTCTTTATGGTTGCATATGAATTTTAGGATTATTTTTTCTAGTTCTGTAAAAAGTGTAAAAAGGGTAATTTGTTAGACAGCACATTAAATATGTGTAGACTGCTTTGGGCAATATGGTCATTTTAACAGTATTAAGTCTTCCAATACAATAGCATGGGACATTATTCCATTTCTTTGAATCATCTTCTATTTCCCCTAATTATATTTTTAGAATGCCTTAAACATTTACAAAAATTCAACTCTATGCTGGTCATTATTTTTTATTCTAAAAGCTATGATACAGATGTTCACACAGGTGCCCACAACATCATGAGTTGCATGTGCATACGTGCATGTGTTGGGGAGTGAGGTGCAATGATAAAACCTAATAAATAAAATAACCATGCTTAATACATATATGGCTAGGTAATATATTGTTAGATTAATCAGTGATATCTTTCCCTTACTTCAGATTTTGTGTTTTTTACTGATTATCCTTCGAGAAAGCAGAAAGATCCACACTTCAGGTATTCAACAGACTGGTTCCAAATAGGAAAAGGAGTACATCAAGGCTGTATATTGTCACCCTGCTTATTTAACTTATATGCAGAGTACATCATGAGAAACGCTGGACTGGGAGAAACACAAGCTGGAATCAAGATTGACGGGAGAAATATCAATAACCTAAGATATGCAGATGACACCACCCTTATGGCAGAAAGTGAAGAGGAACTCAAAAGCCTCTTGATGAAAGTGAAAGAGGAGAGTGAAAAAGTTGGCTTAAGGCTCAACATTCAGAAGACGAAGATCATGGCATCCGGTCCCATCACTCCCTGGGAAATAGAAGTGGAAACAGTGTCAGACTTTATTTTTTTGGCTCCAAAATCACTGCAGATGGTGACTGCAGCCATGAAATTAAAAGAGGCTTACTCCTTGGAAGAAAAGTTGTGACCAACCTAGATAGTATATTCAAAAGCAGAGACATTACTTTGCCGACTAAGGTCTGTCTAGTCAGGGCTATGGTTTTTCCTGTGGTCATATATGGATGTGAGAGTTGGACTGTGAAGAACACTGAGCACCGAAGAATTGATGCTTTTGAACTGTGGTGTTGCAGAAGACTCTTGAGAGTCCCTTGGCCTGCAAGGAGATCCAACCAGTCCATTCTGAAGGAGATCAACCCTGGGATTTCTTTGGAAGGAATGGTGTTGAGGCTGAAACTCCAGTACTTTGGCCACCTCATGCGAAGAGTTGACTCACTGGAAAAGACCCTGATGCTGGGAGGGATTATGGGGAGGAGGAGAAGGGGACGACCCAGGATGATATGGGTGGATGGCATCACGGACTCAATGGACGTAAGTCTGAGTGAACTCCGGGAGATGGTGATGGTCAGGGAGGCCTGGCATGCTGTGATTCATGGGGCCGCAAAGAGTCAGACATGACTGAGCGACTGAACTGAATTAAACTGAATGAAACCAGAAGAAAAGAAAACAGCTTGCCAGAATTTTTAACATTTGATTTGTAGATCCTCGACCCAGTGTGCATCATAGCGTTAATTGCAAAGCAAAAAGGGTCTTGGAAAAGCAAGAGGCAAGTTGGGGTTAAACTTGAATTACAGTTTTTCTCAAGTTGGTGGGTACCCAAAACTATGGGCACTAACAGTGATGGAACAGTGACCCAAGGCTTCCACGAGGGGTGGCCATGAGCAATGCAAGAACAAGTGACCTTGGCCACTGGTCACCAGCCTCAGCAGAGATTTTGTGACTGCAAGTATAGAATAGTGATGGTTTAGTCACTAAGTCATGTCCAGCTCTTGTGACCCCACAGACTGTAGACCACCATGTTCCTCTGTCCATGAAATTTCCCAGGCAGGAAAATACTGGAGTGGGTTGCCACTTCTTTCTCCAGGGGATCTTCCTGACTCAGGAATCAAACCTGTATCTCCTGGTCGGCAGGCAGATTCTTTACCATTGCACTACCAGGCTTCCCACAAATATGGTATGGGAACAGTTAAAAAGTGGCGAACAAGTAGGTCACCACTGTTAAACACATATATATGGAATTTAGGAAGATGGCAATGACGACCCTGTATGCAAGACAGGAAAAAAGACACAGATGTGTATAACGGACTTTTGGACTCAGAGGGAGAGGGAGAGGGTGGGATGATTTGGGAGAATTGGAATTCTAACATGTATACTATCATGTAAGAATTGAATCGCCAGTCCATGTCTGACGCAGGATGCAGCATGCTTGGGGCGGGTGCATGGGGATGACCCAGAGAGATGTTGTGGGGAGGGAGGTGGGAGGGGGGGTCATGTTTGGGAACGTATGTAAGAATTAAAGATTTTAAAATTAAAAAAATAAATAAATTCAAAACAAAAAAATAAATAAATAAATAAATGTGGGTGATGGGAATATCAGCAGAGACAGTCATAGTCACCAGAAGCATTCATTCATTCCCTGGGCACCAAGTAGGCCTCTCAGACTCTGGAGGGACACTAGGTTGGAAAGGAGAACCTACCAGACAGAAGACAGGATTTCCTGTAAAGTTAGAAAGCTAAAGGGTGATGGCAAAATAAGTTCTAAAAAGAAATTAAGTTTTCACTTTCACTTATACTTGACACATCTTGGCTTAAAGACTGTAATTAATACCTGCCTGGTTGTAAAATAATAAAAGTATGTGTGAAGTACATAACATGAAAGACAAAGGTGTGATTAATATGTCACAGAAAAAGTGACATTTGAGAAACCTGAAAGATGACCAAAGGCTTCCTTAGCAGTGGGAAGAGCACATGCAAACTTAGAGATAGCAGTAATATCACGCTTTGACCTTGGTACCATCAGCAATCCATTAGTGTACAAATGGAATATAAAAACTTACAAGCAACTAATTTTAGGAGATGTGGAGTAGAGAGATCAACATAAAATTCACCCAATGAGTAGGATAATATTCTTCAATCACACTGGTTCTTCAAGTGTGGTTAAAGGAATCCGAGTGACTCCAGAAAACAATTTTTCAGGGGGTCTACAAGGTCAAATATATTTTTCTAATAATATAAGGCATCATTTGCCTTTTTCATACTCTTCCTCTCACAGGAATGCAGCGGCAGTTTCCAGGGGCTACAAAACAGATGAGATCATAGAAGACTGAATGTAAAAACTGAGATGAGGACCTATCTTCTATGAAAGCAGACATTAAAATTTGCAAGAATGTAAAGCAATGCCACCCCTCACCTTTTTGTTTTAAAATTATTATTTTTCATAATAATATCATATTTATATTAACATGCAATTAAATAAACTTTAAAAGAGTTTGAAGATACATCTTCATTTCAAACATGGTATAAATACTGTTACATAAGAGCCCTCCAAAAAAAAGCTTTTTGTTGTTTGCCCCAATAATTTTCAATACTATGAAAATGTTTGAGACTAAAAGCTGTGAGGATCTGTTTTGAAACCTTACATGGGCTCAGTGTATAGGCTTCATACTTCTCAATACTGAGATACCTATTATGATAAAATGGAAAATGTGAATAATCAACATAGTCATTAACCACAACTTCAGAGTTAGTATATGGAAAGGATGCCAAAGCATTAATAGTGAAGATGGGTATAGAAGTGGTTGCTATAGGTTTAAAATGGAACTGAAGGGTAGTATAAATAGATTATTTTTTCAAAAAAGGAAAGTAATCATGTGGTAAGCAGATATGCCTTTTATTAAAAGAAGCTTCACTATCATTATTTTTGCTAAGAAGAAGGAAAGAAAAATTTACACAACTAAACATCTGCAGATTAACTAGTACTTTATGCACAAATAGGCTGAGTGTCTTAAAAACAAAAAGGGAAGAACACTTTGTTTTTAGTGTCCAAAATGACTATCTTCTGGGATAAATTAAAATGGTCAAAAATTTTAGACTCAGTGAGAAAAGAAGGTGGGATGATTTCAGAGAATAGCACTGAAACATACATATGAACATATGTAAAACAGATAGCCACTGGGAGTCTGACACATGATGCAGGGCAACCAAAGCCAGTGCCCTGTGACAACCTAGAAGGACGGGATGTGGAGGGAGGTGGGAGGTGGGTCCAGAATGAGGAAATGGGATGATTAGGTATCTACATGGAATAAATAAAACTGGACTGTATCATCACACTAGGCAGAAAAATAAAATAACACCAGGTGGATTACAGACTTACATGTTAAGACAAAACAAAACAACAAAAACCCTACAAAGCCGGCAGAAGATAACCTAGGAGATATAATCTTAGAAAATACCTAAAATAAAATAGAAAAGCACTAACTACAAAGCAAAAACAAAGCAAAAATACAAAAAAAAAAAAATCCACCTAAAACAGTCATCAAGGACAGCACGAAGAAAGTAAATAGACATCACAGAACAGAAAAGGGGTTTCAACATGTGAAACTGACAAAGGATTTATACTGAGGATCAATAAGAAAACACAGACAACACAATGAAGGAAGAAAACTGGGGAAAACACCTAAACAGACACTTCACAGCAAGAAATATCCAAATGGCCTATAAACATAAAAACAACCCAAAGGCCCAAAGTCAAATGGGTTTCAATATTAATATACTGTAACATAATGCACATAATGAGAACAATACACAGAAATGAAAGGTAAAAATTAAATCTACATGCAATGATCTGGACAAATTTCATAAACATGGTTTTTAGTCATACTAACACCATGCAAAATAATTCATACTGAAAAATTCTGCCATGTGAATTTCAAAAACAGACAAACCAGACCATACATATGGTTTAGAGTTGAAAACACAGATTTCAAAATTCTGAAAGTCGGAAACTTCTTCCCATTTTATGGGTGAATTTCAAGAACCAGAGACCAAGTAAAGGCAAAGAACTCTCTGGTATTAAAAAAGAAAAACAAAAAACACAAATAGCAAACAATGTACCGGCATCAATGCCTCTATGTTCATAGCCACTTAATAACGTACCCAGGATTATCTATGAGGGCAATAACTATTGTAATTAATTTTTTTCTAGTTTCTACCATATTTTTACCATGTGCTGCAACCAAAAAATACTGATATTTCCTGAAACGGGTACCAAAATATATATGGATACATGCTGTCTTTTTCCTCAAACTCACACAAAAATTACCACAAAGCTTCCTACACTCATTTTTCACAAGCAAATAAAAATGACAACTGGTATTTGAAAAGAATTAACATGATGAGGTACTTTATAGGTACAGTTACTATCATTCTAAAACTTTTTTCCTACCAGTGATGTAGAGTAAATGGCTTTGTTAAAGCTGAAAAAAGATTCTCTATGACTTTCAAGCAATATCATATAGAGATGAACAGAAAAGAGCAACCACAAAAGAATAATGTCTGTTGGTAACCTCAAAGAGATCCAAGGTCCTGGATGGCCTAATATTTAAAGTGTTTAAACCATTCCCTTTATTGACAGTATAGGCAAAGGTCAGGGCTACCTGAAACTCTTTCTTCTATTTATCAAACATCTTAATTTGAGCATCACTAAAACACAGTGTTGTGTATACATTAGGACATTTACTACCATTATTATGATCTGTTATGTCTATACTCATTATATTAACTACTCAAGTCTCTCCTTGGAGAAATAAAACCTGTGGTTTGTTGCTGTTAAGACAGCAACTTGATGAAAACATTACCATTTAGTAACACTTGTTCTGTGATGGTAATGAGATGGATTACATCAAGAGAGCCCTTGCTTTCTCTTGCCTTCTCCATAAATCTTGGGGCTACAAAAGTATCAGTAGACAGGTGAGCAGGGCAAGGTGTGTGATGCTGACAGTAGTAAAACACTGGTCTTTCCTTCTAACACCCATCACCCCAAGCCAGGGCCCACAAGCTTAGTTTTGGAATCTTCATATGAATTCTTCCTTAGGTTATGCTCACATTCATCACTCAATGTCTATAACGCTAACAATGTGTCTCCTGTACCATTTGAAATGTTATATTTATGACACATCAACTAGATGTTGATTCTGAATCTCAGAAAATTTACTACTTAAAAAGTAAAAAAAAAAATTACCTTGGAAATAACCTGTAAATGCATTACAAATCTTTCTTTAGTTGAAAGAAATGAACTGTATTTTTCCTTCCTTGTCTAATATTAGTCAGATCATATATAGAATAAATACAGCAAAGAAAGAGAATTACTAAAAGTGATGCCTTTTTTTTTGGTCAGCTAAGAAAATCAACTGTCTTGGGGTTTCTCGCCTCTCTCTCCTTGGTTGCTTCTGTCAAATTTTATATAAAATGTATCACTAAAGTGATATATATATATATATATACACATATTCTGTAAGAAAAGAAATATCTAAACTTTATGTGGTACTCTGAGATTTAGCTTGTATAATTTATTTGACATTTAAGGAAAATAAATACATTGAAATCTTACTCTGAGATGAGATGATTCATAATTGCACATATTTTGACTTAATTCAATTTCAGAATTTGTTCAAGGGAATTTAGTAATGAAAAGGATTCCACCAACCACAAGGAATGAAGGCTTTAAGCCGAAGAATTTTAGGCTAAAGAGGCTGTTTTGAACAATTTTCTCTTCAATATTTTTAATTATCTATTTGAACTCTTTCATTTTCCTATATTTTCATATAATTTATTTTCCGTTTAAGAACATTTTTGTTTCATCTTTGCCTTCATTTCACATAGTGTGCATTTAGAAAAGAATCTGAAAAACCATGGATTAGGGATCAAAAAAAGCTCATAATTTTTTACTTAAAAAAAAGAACGTGGTACTTTAAAGCATGACATTGATATACAATTGATTTTTTTGTCCTTATATAATCTATGCTAGCTTATAAACTTCCCTGAATGAGAGTTCATCTGAAAACTGACCTTTAATTTCAGAATTCTGTTACTAAGCCCATGCTTAAAAAAAATGAACATTTGCCTGTTGGCTCAACTGTATGTATTTTAATACTCTGTTTAGTCATATTTTTCTTTGAGAGATTAAGAGTGTACTCAGGCCTGCCGAGAGAGTGTCATTAGCCTAAGAATGGCAAAGACGATTCATGATACAAAATTTGGGAAACTCCAAACACATTTCACCTGTGGGTAAAATCACTGCAGAATATTTTTCATGATAGACACATGCTGTCGTTAATTAAAGACTATTTTAAACTGACAGTATATAATCATTCACGTATGTACATTTTCCCCAAAAAACATTTGAAGAGTGATGTATTACACTGTTCAGTTCAGTAGCTCAGTCGTGTCCGACTCTTGGCAACCCCATGAATCGCAGCACGCCAGGCCTCCCTGTCCATTACCAACTCCCGGAGTTCATTCAGACTCACGTCCATCAAGTCAGTGATGCCATCCAGCCATCTCATCCTGGGTTGTCCCCTTCTCCTCCTGCCCCCAGTCTCTCCTAGCATCAGAGTCTTTACCAATGAGTCAACTCTTCGCATGAGGTGGCCAAAGTACTGGAGTTTCAGCTTTAGCATCGTTCCTTCCAAAGAAATCCCAGGGTTGATCTCCTTCAGAATAGACTGGTTGGATCTCCTTGCAGTCCAAGGGACTCTCAAGAGTCTTCTCCAACATCACAGTTCAAAAGCATCAATTCTTCAGCGCTCAGCCTTCTTCACAGTCCAACTCTCACATCCATACATGACCACAGGAAAAACCATAGCCCTGACTAGACGGACCTTAGTCGGCAAAGTAATGTCTCTGCTGTTGAATATACTATCTAGGTTGGTCATAACTTTTCTTTCAAGGAGTAAGTGTCTTTTAATTTCATGGCTGCAGTCACCATCTGCAGTGATTCTGGAGCCAAAAAAATAAAGTCTGACACTGTTTCCACTGTTTCCCCATCTATTTCCCAGGAGGTGATGGGACCAGATGCCATGATCTTCGTTTTCTGAATGTTGAGCTTTAAGCCAACTTTTTCACTCTTCTCTTTTACTTTCATCAAGAGGCTTTTGAGTTCCTCTTCACTTTCTGCCATAAGGGTGGTGTCATCTGCATATCTGAGGTTATTGATATTTCTCCTGGCAATCTTGATTCCAGCTTGTGTTTCTTCCAGTCCAGCGTTTCTCATGATGTACTCTGCATAGAAGTTAAATAAGCAGGGTGACAATATACAACCTTGACGTACTCCTTCTCCTATTTGGAACCAGTCTGTTGTTCCATGTCCAGTTCTAACTGTTGCTTCCTGACCTGCACACAGATTTCTCAAGAGGCAGGAAAGGTGGTCTGGTATTCCTATCTCTTTCAGAATTTTCCACAGTTTATCATGATCCACACAGTCAAAGGCCTTGGCATAGTCAATAAAGCAGAAATAGATGTTTTTCTGGAACTCTCTTGCTTTTTCCATGATCCAGTGGATGTTGGAAATTTGATCTCTGGTTCCTCTGCCTTTTCTAAAACTACCTTGAACATCAGGAAGTTCACGGTTCACGTATTGCTGAAGCCTGGCTTGGAGAATTTTGAGCATTACTTTACTAGCATGTGAGATGAGTGCAATTGTGCAGTAGTTTGAGCATTCTTTGGCATTGCCTTTCTTTGGAATTGGAATGAAAACTGACCTTTTCCAGTCCTGTGGTCACTGCTGAGTGTTCCAAATTTGCTGGCATGTTGAGTGCAGCACTTTCACAGCATCATCTTTCAGGATTTGAAAGAGCTCAACTGGAATTCCATCACCTCCACTAGCTTTGTTCGTAGCAATGCTTCCCAAGGTCCACTTGACTTCACATCCCAGGATATCTGGCTCTAGATGAGTGATCACATCATCATGATTATCTGGGTCATGAAGATCTTTTTTGTACAGTTTTGTACAGATCTTTTTTGTACAGTTCCACCTGGGAAGCCCTTTGAGTGAGTGAGTGAAGTCACTCAGTCATGGACTGTAGCCCACCAGGCTCCTCCATCCATGGGATTCTCCAGGCAAGAATACTGGAGTGGGTTGCCATTTCCTTCTCCAGGGGATCTTCCTGATCCAGGGATTGAACCCAGGTCTCCTGCGTTGCGGGCAGATGCTTTAACCTCTGAGCCACCAGGCAAGTTGTGTATTACACTGTATCTTCAACAGTAATAAATAGCCCATGAGATGTTCAATTTGCTTTAGAACAATTACAATTAAGGCATAAAGACTAAACTAATCAGACCAGGTACAATTCACATCCAAAAGGGACCTAACCAGAATTTGGAACCACAGAATGCATTTTAAAGGCTTTGGCAGATTGTTTTCTACATTTTTAAAAAGAATTATTATATTCATTTAAGATAAGTAACTATGAACATACTGAAAAGAAATAATTATCTGGTATATTGAAAAGGCATCTGTAAATGAAAGCTTTATTGATATAACAAGAAAATAATTTCCTGTCCAAAAATTATACACTGAAACATATTTTTATACACATATACTTTTAGAAATATACAATATTACATATAAATTATATATTTTATATTTTATAAAAATCAGATTCATAAATATATAAATATATTATATATTCTATAATATAATATAGTATATTATAAATATACAAATTTATTTTATACAAATAGCTGGAGTTTGGGTATTCAAAGTCACCGTTTTCAAAATTATTAAATAAAGATACACTGTAAGCATTTACTATACATTGACAATATAGTAATAAGCATAATAAAATTTTACTACTAAGCTATTAACTTTGAAGAATGTGCCATGGACCTGCATTCCATAAAGGAGCAAAGTCTTAGCCCTTCTCTACCACAGATGAGTTTAAAGACTTCTAGTTCTTTAAAGATGTTCTAAAAACTGTATTATTATGCCACCTTCTATGAAAATTTTTAGAGCAATTCCTCAGGATTTCATTGGGAGAATAAAGCTATAATTCAGCTAAAATCCACCACTTTATGCTATTTAGGACTGTACACAAGGAAATCTGGGCGTTCTGTGAATACACTCTGAACACAAAAGCAGCATAAGGAATTAATTACAAAGAGATGTGCATATATACAATCTCTGCAGATGCACATATAAATATATGTAAGTATCGTGTTCATAATACTAAAAATGTTTTCAGTATTGGGGCTCACATTATATTTATAGATGGAAATTGTTGCAAATATGTTACTGAATGATCAGGTAGACTCTGCAGGGTAAAGAGAAAAACAAACGGTCCATCTGGAACATCATTATCAACACACTTCTGAAGAAAGTCGAGCTGAAGTGTGTATGTGTATTTGTGTGTGCATGTGTGTGTGTATATATATGTATGTATGTATGGTGGCTCAGATGGTAAAGCGTCTGCCTGCAATGCAGGAGACCCAGGTTCGATCCCTGGGTTGGGAAGATCTCCTGGAGAAAGAAACGGCAACCCACTCATATATATATATATATGTATGTGCATATACACTATGCAAATAAATTCTTAAAAAGGTTCCAGCGTGCGTGAGTGTGTAGTCACACAATCATGTCCTACTCTTTGCAACTCCATGGACTGTAGCCTATCAGGCTCCTTTGTCCATGGAACTTTCCAAGCAAGAATACTGGAGTGGGCTGCTATATCCTTCTCCAGGTATCTAATCTCCTACATTGGCAGGCAGATTCTTTATCACTGTGCCACCTTGGAAGCCCCTCAAAGGTTTCAGAGGTCCTCCTAATTTGAATTTCATTACTCAGAAACTCTCATCTAAATAGGACAACTATAGGAGCCAAGAAACCAAGGTTCTGATTGCCATTTTACCATTATTTCACTTTGTCACTTGAAACAAATCAATTAAACCTGTCTGAATCTCAGCTACCTCCTTCTTAAAATTAGGAACTAGATTAGATGATTTCTATGGTTGCCTCATGCTCTAACAGTCTGTGATGCTGATTACATTCTGGCCTGAGACCAAAAATCTTTAGTGCAAGATAAGAGATACCGCTTAATGACGCTGTGACCTTTATAAATGATATTCTCACAAATGTAAGAGGGGCAAAAGCTTGAAGGCATAGGATGAAAGGCTTATACTTCTCCAGGGAGCTATATAGTTCATCTCCTCACTTTATTCAGGGCTCTGTTGAAATATCCCCTCATCATAAAGGCCTTTTTTTGTCCCCTGAACATCCCATGTAACCAGTCACCTACTGTTTTCTGCACAGTACAATTTTTTATTCTTCTTTCTAGCATCCCTGGCCACAAAGTATTTTACATTTTTAATATTTTGGATGTTTATAATCTTGTCACCAATGTTAACTCCGTGAAAGCTGTTTTGTTTTGTCTTGGTTTAATTCATAGCACTTCAAATAGAATAGTGCCAAAGGTGCTCAAAGTTTGCTGACTGAATGATTGATGCTTTCAACCATAAGTTCATAGACATAAGTGGATCACAGAGGTGTGCTGACACTGAGTAGAAGAAAATGATGCTGGAAAAGTAACTTGCAACATGGATATAGAAGGGTTGGTATAACATTCAAAAGCAGATCTAACAGAACTTTTTATGATGATGGAAATACTCTAGATTGGTGATGTCATGCCCTATTCAGTAATCACTATCAATTCAGTAGCATGTCAAAGTGAAGTGAAGTGAAGTTGCTCAGTCATGTCCGACTCTTTGCGACCCCATGGACTGTAGCCTACCAGGCTCTTCCCTCCATGGGATTCTCCAGGCAAGAGTACTGGAGTGGGTTTGCCATTTTCTTCTCTAGGGGATCTTCCTGACTCAGGAATCAAACCTGGGTCTCCCGCATTCCAGGCAGATGCTTTAACCTCTGAGCCACCAGGGAAGCCCGTAGCATGTCATCTGAGTGCTTAAAATGAGGCTGTGATTGAGGAACTCAATTTCTTTTATTACCTTTTAAATTAATTTTAAGCTTAAATATAAACAGCCACATGGAACTAGTGGCTACTGTGTTGGCTTATGTAGTTTCTTAGGAATTTGAAACTTAAGACAACCGGAATCTATACAAGATCTTCTAGAAGAAAAAATAATGGGATAAGAACTATATTTTTGAAAAATGATAGTGAAAGTAGCATTTAAAATGAATTGGAGTAGATAAAAAATGGAAAGAAAAATGGCCACATAAAAACTTTAAAAAATTTGAATGTTAGGAACTGAGATCAGTTGAACAGAAGGAAAAGAGATGACTGGGAAATATCAAACAAGCAGAATCAATAGGACTTCAATGTTTTTAACTATGACCTCATGTTTGTTGCTATAGGTGATTAGATGGCTAACAATATAACCAACAAAAGAATCCAGATAGTGGAGAAAAACCATACTGGAGAAAAACCATACTTGTGCTAAGCGACATTTACTTTGGAAAAAAAAGTCAGGTCATTTTGAATATTTTTTAAATCCAGATACCTACATCTCAATTATGGCCCAGAAAATACTTGTAAATTTAAAAAAGAAAAATATTTGCTTGCTTTCCTAGTTTATCAAAAACAGAAAACAAGTCCAAGAAAGTTTGTATCCAATTTAACATTGACATTAAGTTAACACTGTTTCTACTGAAACTCCAATACTTTGGCCACCTCATGCGAAGAGGTGACTAACTGGAAAAGACCCTGATGCCGGGAGGGATTGGGGGCAGGAGGAGAAGGGGATGACAGAGGATGAGATGGCTGGATGGCATCACTGACTTGATGCACATGAGTCTGAGTGAACTCCGGGAGTTGGTGATGGACCTGGAGACCTGGTGTACTGCGATTCATGGGGTCGCAAAGAGTCGGACACGACTGAGTGACTGAACTGAACTGAACTGAACATTGAATGTATATGTATGTGTGTTTGCATGTATGTGCATATACATATATACATGCACACACACACATATTCAAGTTTTGTAAGTACATACATTTCGAAAAGTAATTTAAGATCTAAGATGTCATCAAATAATCCATTTTGTTCATCTTTCTTGTAAAAAGCCACCTGGGACAAGCAGCCATGTTTTTTGTTCTTTGTCTTTTTAATGGAGGAATATATTTTTATTTTAGGCTCACATCTCAACAGTGAAACCCTTTCTATCACAACACAAGAAAAATTTCTCCCATATTGGCAACTATTTTTATATGGTTGGCAGGTTTCAATGAGTCTGAGCATGAATAAAACCCAACGACTCCACCGGATGAAAAGCTCATGAACTTCCGCTTTTCAAGATGAAGTAGAAAACAACTGTCAGATGTAAGAAAACCAAAGAATGATTTAATATTTCAGCAACAAAGAATGCTTGACCCTTATGTGCACTATTAAAATCTTCATATAACAAACTCATATAATGGGCCAGTCAGAATTTAGAAGCAAATACAGTTTCTTGGCAGACTGAGGATTTTTGCCATCTGTATCTCAGAGCAGAAGGAAACATACCCTGTGTTCAGGCTCTGTAATAAGCATATGAAAGTCAAAGGTGCGTCTGTATATCCCAAGTGAAGTAAAAATGAAAAGAAATGCCTGCAGGGCTCATGTTCTGAATAAAACTATCTATATTTTGAGAAATTCCACTCTCTATGGACTTCTAATGATTACAACAGCAGGAGATGGAGCCAAAGAGACTCAAAGCAAATTGAAAAGCATGATTTTAAGAGAAACCCCCCAACACCCAGTAGAATGATAATATAGATTTACCCAGATTTCAATCTATATCCACTAGTAAGACATATATTGGGACAATAGCAGCATGATAGAATATAATTCACCAGAGAGACTGATACATAATGGCCACCTTTTCTATTTTTCTTCTTCTGAAAGAGATGTGATTATAATTACAAAGCACAAAAATTATTTTAAAGAAGCATATGTACACTAGGATTGTAAATCTGAAAGCTACTAAAAATCTTCAAACTGAGATATAATGCTAAGATATGACCATAGGTAGGAGAATGTGCAGAAGAGAGTTTACCACTTACTAGGTTAATACAGGTCTGACAGATTCAATCTTATTTTGAGTAACTAAATTTTCATTAAAATTCTGTTTTATATGGATATTAGAGTTCATAAGAATTAATTAAGCCATAAATTGTTCATAGCCTTAGCTAGAAGGGAAATGGAAATTAGAAAATCTCACAACTGTGAGCATATTTATCTGAAGGTACTCTATTAGTACAGATCTTGTATTTTCTTCAGAATTTATCAGTTCATTACTATATTTCATCTTTTTGTGATAAAAATATATCTTTGGTCAAAAGATCTATATTCTCACTTTCTTAACACTTCCCTTTCCCATCCCATAAGCTGAGAGATAAAGCTTTCCTCATTGGCTTGGGTTGGGTACGAAAGTTTGGAATCTGAGACTGTTTTTAAATAATTATAAATGCAATAAAACTATGAAACTATTTTCAATATTGTTGGTAATTCAGGATATTTAAGTGAATACTATCATGGAATATACACACATACCTGTGGAATTATCAGATAACTAAAATTTTATCTAGCACTATGAGCTATTAAATATGTGCAAGCAATGTGAACTCAACATGAACTGCTGATGAGAGCTATATTGCTACAATGGCTTTGAAAAACTGTCATTATCTAATAAGCATATATCTCACATAAACCTGCAGCTATACTAGAATATATAAAAATTACTAAGAGCATTTATGATAGTCAAAAATATATATATAACACACATATGCAACAAAAGTAAAATGAATAGCTTAAGTTGTAAAGAAAATTAACTATAACCAGTCAGTGATATATATGATTCTTGTTGCTGTTGTTTAGTCACTAAGTCATATTCAGCTCTTTTAAGACCCCAGGGACAGTAGCCCACTAGGCTCCTCTGTCCATGCCATTTCCCAGGCAAGACTGGGGTGGGCTGCCAGTTTCCTCTCCAAGGGATCTTCCAGACCCAGGGATTGAACCCATGTCTCCTGCATTGACAGGCAGATTCTTCACCACTGAACCACTCTGCCTACCAATGTGTATGATTCTTATAGGTATGATGTTAATTAAAGGAAGCATAACACAAAATAAGATACATAATTGTTTCATTTACATACAATTCACAAACATATACAACTGTATTATTTTACTACATGAGTAAAATTTTAAAGGAAAGTGAGTAAGTGATTCTCATAAAGTTCAGATAATCTTAGGGATGGGGAGATGATTACTAAAGAAAACAGTGCATTTTCAGAGTGCTGAAAATGTTCTATGTCTCCATACCAGGGGTGGCTACTCAGCTTATCACTTTATTATTATTAATTATAGCATATATCATGTATCACATATTTCTCAATACTTTTGTTATATTTTACAATTTTAAAATGTTTTTTAAAATTCAGCCTTGATCACTGTCATTGGTTAAACAGTGGTCCCCCAAAACATGTCCACCCAGAACCCCATAATGTGATCTTATTTGGAAGATGGGATTTTGTAAATGTAACTAAGATAAGGATCTTGACAGAATATCACCGTGGATTAGTGTGGTTCCTAAGACCAATGAGAAATGTCTTTATAAGAAACAAAAAAAGGAAAAGAGACACAAACACAGGGAAGAAGGCCATGCAAAGGTGGAGTTGGCAACTCAAGTTCTGTTGGCAAAAGCCAAGGAAAACTGTGAGCCACTAGAAGCTAGAAAAGGTCAGAAGGATTCTTCCCTGGAGCCTTCAGGAGGAGTCAACATCTTGACTTTGGACTTATGGCCTTCACAACTGTGAGAAAACAAATTTTTGTTATTTTAAGCTACTAAATTTGTTGTCATTTGTTACAGGAGCCCTAGGAAATGAATGCAGGCATTCTGCAGACAGCATTATAGAGTGAGTCCTTTAGATCTTAGGCTGCGGAATTGGCCTTGGTTACAATTCTGAATCAAGCATTTACAAACCTTGGACAATTCATAGTACCTTTTACTTCTAGTTTTCCCATGTATAGAACGAGAATAACATTATCGACTGGAAAATGTTGCAGGAAAGGGAAAATTAAGTAGTTTAAAAACCTTGATACACTGCTACATATGAAGGGCCCTGATAATTACACACACTTATACCCTCTCCTCACAATGAGCCACAAATAATGAACTGTTCTTGAGGTAAGACCGTCGTATGAGATGAATGTGTTAGATAACTGTTATGATACTATAAATTTAAATTAAATTAACTTGCCTTGGACTCATTTCAGGAACACCAAGCAATTAGTCCCAGCAGAGGCTTAATTCCATGAAGTAAAGGTGCTTCTCTAGTCTAGTTTACGCCTCTGGTCTCTGTTACTTATTTATATTTGGACTTATTCTGCTAGTATACATCAGGTTTCCCTGGTGGCTCAGTGGTAAAGAAACTGCCTGCCAATGCAGAAGACCCAGGTTTGATCCCTGGTCCAGGAAGATCCCCTGGAGAAGGAAATGGCAACCCACTCCAGTATTCTTGCCTGGAGAATCCCAAGGACAGAGGAGTCTGGCAGGCTATAGTCCATAATGTCACAAAAGTGTCGGACATGATTTAGTGACTAAAAAACAAGCACAAAATATACATCAGTCTTTCACTATTAGTCAGTGAGAAATGATACCAGAGAAACAGAAATAATCTCAATACATTCAAAGAATCAGACTTTTAAGGTAAACTTTAGACCATGAAAAATCCACTTAAATGAAGATTTTAGGGAGAAACAAACTGTTGGTCCTTGTTGGGACCTAACAAATGCCATGATAGGCTTCAGGGACTAAGGTAGGACTCACAGGAAAGGCTGAGTCATTGCCCAGTGAGGTCATCCCCGCGGATGCCAGGACTTGTCTAATCAGCATACTCCCTGTAACCTGGTTTGAGTTTATCAGGACGTAAAAGACATCCCCTGCAGCCAATAGCCAATTAGTAAATACCAGGAAAACCCTGCAGCCAATAAAGATTAGCCAATTAGTAAATACTAGGAAATTCCTGCAGTCAATCAGCCCTTGCCAACTCTCTATAAATACTGCTGTAAATCTGGGCTCGGGGCTCCTTGCTCCACTCCACTGCACTGGATGTGGCGGGAGCCCTAGCTCGAGCTAGAAATAAAACCCCTTCATGCTTTTGCATTGCTGCAGACGTCTTATTCTCTCAGTTTTGGGGACTCGGACTCTGGGCATAACAGTCCTTCCCTAAGAAAGAAGAAACCATCCTTTTTTTGTTTTTTTCTTCTAATATTCTGTATACTTATTTGAACATCTAGTGTAATAGCACGGTTCTAACGAATAAAACCATCTGACAATATAGTCACCAACTACACAGACATCTACGGCACCTTCTTCGTATAGACAAAATCAACTGTAATAAAACATTACCATAGGGTTTCCCTGGTGGTTCAGATGGTAAAGAATCTGCCTACAATGAGGGAGACCTGGGTTCGATCCCTGGGTTGGGAAGATCCCCTGGAGGAGAGCATAGCAACCCACTCCAGTATCCCTGCCTGGAGAATCCCCATAGACAGAGGAGCCTGGAGGGCTACAGTCCATGGGGTCACAGAGTTGGACACAACTGAGTGACTAAGCACACACAGACAAAACATTACCATAGTCATTATAAGTGAACTTTTATTTAACATTTTAAATGATTGTGCAACAAATAAAGCTAAATATATTGAAATGTAAAGCCCTCCCCTTTTAAGCAGCGTTTAAAAAGTTTTTCTCCACTGAAACCTTACAAATATACTGTCCTTTCTGACTAAAACCATCTATTAACCTTCATTGAGCTCCTTAACTTCATTTTTTAAAGAGAAAGTAGTAAATTGGGTGGCAGTTCAAAGTTGAGATGCTTCATAAATAAGAAGACAGTAAAGTGGGTTGGGCTTATAAGTTTATATAGAGGCTTAGAGTAAAATTCTCAGCCTTGGTGTTTAGCAACTCTGTATCTCAGTTTTTTAATCTTCCAGGCCTAAGTTTATTCACTTAAAAAATTAAGATGGTAATAATACCTACAGC
Organism: Ovis canadensis; assembly: GCF_042477335.2. Lineage (NCBI taxonomy): Eukaryota > Metazoa > Chordata > Mammalia > Artiodactyla > Bovidae > Ovis > Ovis canadensis. The sequence goes on along the minus strand of NC_091261.1, from coordinate 35,626,440 downwards.
AAATAGCTAGTGCATATAAAAGCATTCAGTTCAGTATCAATAGCATCACTTAATAAATATTAATTGGTCATCAGTCTTACCTTTTTTTTTAACTCACCTCTTTCTGAATTCACTTTAGTGTCCTCTCCCACAAAACCTAAATTTCTAGACTACTGTCCCTACCACTCTTACCTTTCAGGCAAGCTTCTTGAAGGATTTGTCTCTCTTTTTAGAGCCTCATCTGCCATTCATTGCTCAATTGCACAAAAATCTGACTTAAAAATAAGCTTTTTAATATACATACTGGGATTCACACATATCCATATTTGCAAATGTAATCTATACGCCAGTGACTTAATTTAGGACTGTTAGATGCATACTCCATCCTCAATTCCCTCACTTTTATTTAAATTTAGTAAGTTATTTTTAGCCTGCCATGATACCACACAGAATAAAGGACCACAAATATGATCAAATTGTGGTAAAAGAGATGAAAAGGAATGGGTTGGAGGTTGACAAGGTCTTTTTCTAAGGGAGGAGCTATACTATCCTCCTCTCTTCCTTTGTTTTACTACCAGAGACACCACAGTGATTAAGTGTCTACATCAGAAATTTTGGACCCTGTAGAGGAATGCCACACCCTGGGATGGCAGAATAGAGATGCAGATGAAGCCTCCATGACATTTTAGAACTCATTTCAGGCAATGTTGCTTTCCACCATGCTCTTCCACAAGATTGAAATAAATTTATATAAGCACATGTGATAAGGGAATATTATTGTTCTGTGTAGTTGGGTGAATCCAATCAATTCTATATATTTAAACCAGAAAGTGAAAGAGGAGAGTGAAAAAGTTGGCTTAAAGCTCAACATTCAGAAAACTAAGATCATGGCATCGGGTCCCATCACTTCATGGAAAATAGATGGGGAAACAGTGAAAACAGTGGCAGACTTTATTTTGGGGGGCTCCAAAATCACTGAAGATGGTGAGTGCAGCCATGAAATTAAAAGACACTTACTCCTTGGAAGAAAAGTTATAACCAACCTAGATAGCATATTCAAAAGCAGAGACATTACTTTGCCAACAAAGGTCCATCTAGTCAAGGCTATGGTTTTTCCAGGAGTCATGTATGGATGTGAGAGTTGGACTGTGAAGAAGGCTGAACGCCAAAGAATTGATGCTTTTGAACTGTGGTGTTGGAGAAGACTCTTGAGAGTCTTTTTCACTCTCCTCTTTCACTTTCATCAAGAGGCTTTTTAGTTCCTCTTCACTTTCTGCCATAAAGGTGGTTTCTAGACACTGATATTTAAGAATCCCCAATTAAATGATTCTCCCTAACATTAGGGATGTGCTGCATTCTCATGCTGACCTTGCACACACAACATCCAATCAACCCTTTTATTTTGAGCATTAAATCAACATTTTATTCTGCATTTAAAACTGACTGGATAAGTACCACACATAAATGATTCTCAAAATGAAAAAGAGCGAATAAAATCAATAAAGAGAAAAGCAAAGGGAACTGGGGGATGATGCGATGAAGATGAAAGGAAGCTCTCCATTGATAGCCACTGCAGAATGGCATAAGATGCTAAAGTTGGAAATAAAGAAGAAAGCAAGAAAGAAACTAGATTATCTGATTTACATGATGTATTTGTAATGAGAAAACTTTATGGCACTTCTGAGAATTTGGAGTGATAAGGATATACAAACTAAACACATAATAAAGCAAGTGATTAACTCCAGATAAAGCGTCACACAAGAAAGCAATTATATTCATAATATATAGTATTTAGCTCAGATAGAAACACTTACAAACACATATTAATGTAACGACTGAATAACGTTTTAACCAAAAGTTATGATAAACCTCTAGTGAAACAATGGAGGTAGAGAAAATGTGTTTTCATATGTATGAACAGACTGCTAAAAAAAGCTTCTACTCTGGGACATGAATGGATACATAGAATGTAAAACTGAGAAATCCATAAATAGAAATAGAAACAAGCCATTTAGATATATAGATGCAAACACCAAAAGAAAAATCCTCTAAAGTTCAAATACTTGGCCCTGATGATTGGGTATCTTGAATGAAGAGAATAGGAGCAGAACTCAAATTTTTGCACAGTGTACTATTTGGTTAAGATGTATAGGTGGCTCAGACAGTAAAGAATCAGCCTGCCATGCAGGTGACCCAGGTTTGATCCTTGGGTTGGGAAGGGAATGGCAATCCGCTCCAGCATTCCTGCCTGGAGAATTCCATAGAAAGAGGAGCCTGGGGGGCTACAGTCCATGAGGCCGCAAAGAGTTGGACACAGCTGAGTCACTAACACATACACACACACACACGCTAATTCATTATAACTGAAAAAATTTAAAAATAGTTGTTTTTAAGAAACTATAATAACTTGAAATATGTTATCTAAAACAGACAACTATTTATTAGGAAGATAAATGCTATAATTAATAAGTGAGTTGAAACTGTCATAATGCTTTGAACATTTTCAACTATTAAAACTTTGAAAACTGCTTGATCTTGAAGTATTTATACTTTTCCTCTCTAATTGTTTATACTATTTATTTGTTTAGCATGCTTTTTTTCCACTGTGCCAAAATAGTTCAATGTTAGATTCACATCTTCAGAAATTCTAAATTAATCAAATGTGAATTACTACATAATACATGCTAAAGATCAAAATTCCAAATGCTGGCATAAATTCTGCCTTTGAACCAATCTCAACTGTAAAGGAGCAAAACTGAAAATAATCTCCATGAAAGTCCAATATTTTATGACAAAAACAAAAAATAATTCACTATAAGACCAAAAATATCTTCACTATCCATCTCCGCTGAGGTAAGAAACGCAAAACACGTTAACAAAATGTTCCCTCACTCTATCACTTATGCATTATCAAGAGATTTCAATTTTGCAATTTATATCCCTCCTGTCATGTGTTAATTTTAAAAACAGTTACTCTGCTTTTTTACTAGAGTGAAAGGGAAATGAAAACCTTTTCGCAACTGGCCTAGTATTTGCAAAGGTGAAATCTTAAACAGAAATGGAATGGGGCACAGGAAATCAAGAGTTTAAGGATGTAACTATAACCAGGGAATAAAAGGTCATTCATTTTTACAAAAACTCAAAGCAGTCTCTGACGCACCTAATTAATGAATAAAATTCTTATTTCTTTTACAATAGACCTTTAAACTATTTCCACCCAGCAGTCTCAAAATGATTTCACTAGGAGGTTACTGGAGTTATTGAGCTGAAATGGCAGCTGCTGTTTTTCTCGGTTTCCTTTATTCGTAAAAGGACTGGTAACTTTACATTTGGTTCCCACACACTTCTCCACTGGCAACTCCCCTCTGTTTTGTCTCTCCCCAAAATGTTTAATCTAATTTAGAGTATTCAAAGGGGGAAAGAATTAACTTCTTTTCTAAAAGTAATTAAAAGCATGATGCCTTTTATTCACTTGCTTCTAAATTAGGACTGCCCTTTCAAAGAAATATTAAGCTGAAATAGATAAAGTTCACCTTAGTGAATACTACAATTATCTAGGGAAGCAAGGATCTATATGTGAGACAAGCTCTATACCTGTAGTTTAGCAATATCCACATGAAAAGAAGATTAAGCAGCTCTCAAATTGCATTTGAACTGTTCAGTAGATGTCAGCATATTAAATTCCTTACTCTTAAAGATCAACGAGACATATTTTCATATTTGAATACCTTCTTATCATAAAAATACATCCGGTGCCTTCCTGGTAACAAAATAGGATTGATATTGATCCTAGATTTGACCACAGATTTACAGGCTTCAACAAAATATTACTTAGGAGAAAATATATACTCTGGAATTTTTTTTTAGTGAGTCATTGTGGAGAATATAACAAAATCAAATAAAGTGGAGAGACATGAAAAAAGTGAAAAATGCTCTGATTCAATTAACTAAGGGCAAGCTCCCTTAGACTTTTCACAACCAAAGATTCTTCTGAGGATACAACTATGCTAATTAAATAGGTACCTTTGTGCTTCTTAATTACTTTCATCTCTCCCAGAAAGGTATTACATGAAATTTCACAACCATTCTACAGAAGCTAAAATATAATACTGAAAAAAACTAAAACACAGTTTCAACTCTATGGGATGAAATTAAGTTAGAAACTAGACATTCACAGGTAAGTATGTATAAGATAGTTCTACATATGATGTAATAAAATAGAACCCATTGTGTGTAGGTGGAAGAGTGATTTATACATCAATATTTGAATGTTTAGAAGGATTAGAAATGCATCCACTAATTGCACTGCAAATCTATAAAGTGTAAGAAATTCTTTACAGAAAGAAAACAGGTTGTTGCAGGAAACCAGTAAGACAGAAATAGTACAACTAAAAAAATAGAGTGAATAACATATATAATGGTATAACTGATCCATCCATGTTTAAAAATAAAATCATCCCTACAAAGTAATTTACAAACGAACTTTAAAAATTTCACAAACTACTTAAATATATCAATATGAACAATTGTTATGAATAATGCAATTTGTTATTAACTCCACATAAAGGACTACTGTGCTGAAATAATTCTGAAATGTATTAAAATATCTGTCTTATTAAGAGGAATATAGGCAACAACATGTAACATTTTCTCTGTCATCATTATGGCTATCACATATGTAGCACCTAACTGAATTAATCCAGTTTGTGTCTCTGCTTCCAAACCTAGTGAGACTTCTATGTATGTCTTCACAATCATCCATTTCCCCTTTCCTATATACAGCTGTTATCCAGAAAGAACTAGTCATTCTCAAATTAGGTATTGAGACTAATCATATCACAATTCCACTTTTCATATAAAAACATTTTTATCCAGGACTTTGTAAGTATTTAGCACAATGTCCCAAACATAAAGGAGTTCATTTCATATTAATATTTTTTAATATGTGAGTAAATGAATGTATGTAGTTATTAAGCAAATAAATAAGCAAGCGTGGGAGACAGGCATATTGATAAAATCAAACAATGAAATTTTAGCAAGAAAAAAACCATCCAGAGCACTACAAGCATTTTATACTTACAGATTTTGTATGGACAAAGGACATAACTTGTTCTAAGACCACTGCTTGTCTAGTTAGATACCTGAATGAATTGAGAGAAACCTTATGAAGCGTGTAGAGGCAACACACCCTATACTATTGGCAGACAGTACATTCTAGAAGAGTCTATCATATTGACATTTAGCGTGTTGATGCATTTTTCATTACAACTTGAAGGCAAATCATATTTTTGTAAAGGTCAATGGAGGTAGGCACTTAAAGCACTCAAATTTGACAAAGTTATTCATCATCAGTTTTTCTAGGAAACGTACTTGCTCAAATGACAGTCACTAGACATTGCTTTGCTTTTAATTTCCTTTGTTATCATTGTTTAACTATTCCCCATGGAAGATAAAGGTTTTGTTGAGGCAACCAAGAAATTCTAAAGTCTCCTGCTGGGGACTTAATATCCTAAACCCAATTTTCCCCTCCACCAACACATCTTTAAATACTCCCTTTTGTTTCTGATGGGGGGAAAAAAAAGCAACTATCAAAAAATTGAAACCTACTCTACATCCCATGTAGACATCCCTTTACTTTTAAAACCTCCTCGTCATTAAATGACAGAGTTGTTTCAGTGGTTCTCCCCCTAATTTAGTGTTAGGGGCAAATTGCCTAGTGGGAAAACATTCAATTTAGTGGATAATGAGAAATCTACTTTAAAGCAACTCCTAAAGGAAACCTTAAAAAAGAACATCTCAAGTTCTGTTTGTTTTCTCTTGCCATGGCAAAACAACCATAGCCAGTTACTAAGAACCCAATCTACTTCATGTCTGAGTTCTATTATCCTCACAAATCTGAGAAGGAAAAAATTGATCTCCTTAATTTTAAATTAAGAGATCCTCTTGACCTGTTCTTTTCCTATTCTCCATGGCACTTTTCACTTTCCAACACACAAGTTTATTTATTTATTACACACACACACCAAAAAAAAAAAAAAACAGCAGTTGAGAACATCTGTTTATTTTATTCATAATGTATTCCAAACACTCTAGTACATCACGGCGGTGGTGAGTTGCCAAGCAGTGTCTGACTCTTTGCGACCCCATGGACTGTAGCCACCAGGCTCCTCTGTCCGTGGGGATTTTCAGCCAAGAATACTGGAGTGGGTTTCTATTTCCTTCCCCAGGGGATCTTACTGGACCAGGGATCAAAACCGCATCTGCTGCACTGGCAGGCAGAGAAGCCCCGAGTACACGGTAGGTGCTCCATATGTATTTCCTGAATGAATAAATGAATTAATCAACCAACCAAAATGTCTTGCCATTTTTCATTTCAAATTACAGTCATATGGCACATTACATGTTATTAACTTTGGAAGGACACTATAGTTGATAAATTTGAGTTCACAAAAGAAAAAGATCTAAATCTAGATTATAATACAGCTCTATGTAAGCACTATGTAAACACAACCTAAAGAAATGATCTTTTTGTTTTCTCTTAGGCTCTAGCTAAACATGCAAAATAAGTCAGCTGTACTTATATTGCAATATCCACATCTTAAAGATGTTTATTTATTTTTTCTTAAATCTAGGCATCAATAGTGGGAAGGATTGAGATCTCAACCAAAACTTTCTTAGGGAGACATATCCAGTGGGACTAGGTTAGCACTAAGCATATCTGTTTCAAGTGAAAAGATACTCATACTTAACTTGCTATTTCACTCAGAAGCTATCCAGGAAAGTAAATTGTTCAAAAATAGGGAAGACAAAACCTGGGGCCCATTTCATTTCTCCAACCCAAAAAGGAGACTATGGGTTAGCCTCCTATTTTAGCAGATGTTCATGTCTTCATTTTATTTTAAAAATGAACTTAATACATTTAGCCAACATCTCCTTGGGTTGCTAGAGGTTTGTTTCTATTTCAAACTCCAAATGCCTAAGAGCACTCATACTTCAGAATGCTGGAGAACTTACACCTCATCAAAAAACAATAAATTTCATTGGGAAGTACTTTGAAAATACTCAAGTTTAGAGAATTTATCTTACTGACCTTGGAAAAGGGCAGTGAAAAAAAAATCTGAAGAAATGGTTTCTGAATTTCTTTGTCTGCTTATTTCATTTTGGAATTCATCATGCTTATATATCAGCTTGAGAGAACCAAATGATCCTCAAACAACTGGCCAGCAGTAAAGTGAGCATTTGCAAGGAAGCACATCTTCTTGAAAATTATAAGCTAGATATGGGCCAATAAGTGCAGAGTAATTGAGTGCATTAAGATAAATAAACAAATTATGGTGGCAAAGAGGACAAAGCCAACAAACAAATAGGAAATACTGCAGAAAACATAAATTCAAAGTTAGGATTGCTTATTTCTCCATGCAGTAGTGTGTAATGTCAGCCCTACACTGATAATTACTATCTTGATCCTGGGTAACTGTCCCATCTACTCAGCTCTCAATGTTCTTCTCCATACATGAACAATTTGAATTAGATAAAAAGATTTTAGTTTAAAAGGGAAAGGGGTGTGGTATTTCACAAACTTCAGTAAGTAAATTAAACAACAGGAAAACTGCAAGACACCAGGTCAGACCTGCTTACCTCTTAGGCTCTCACTTCCAGTATCCCTGCCCTTCCCCTGCCACTCCTACCCCATTTGTCTGTGGGTAACTTTCAGGAAACCCCAGACGTACTTTGTGAAAATCTCTGGAAGAAATGGACTGCTAACTTTCTTATTCTCCATGAGGTGCCACAGTATGGCTATAGATCATCAATTTAAGCTTATTCTGTTTTGCTACATCATTCATAATTGTATTATTGTTCTCATGAATATAATGCATTTAGAGTGGATAGCAGGCATAAAGAATAACAATTCTGTACTTAACATGCTCAAAGATAGCTATCCCACCTCAGGACAGTAAATCAAGAAAGTATTGCATTTTTACAACTTAGCATTCAAATCGTATTTGCCTATAACTTTTATAACAGAAAATGTAAAGAGACAATAAAAATTTCTCTGTCTTTGGTTTGATATATAATTCTAAAAAATCCTTTCAGCATTAAAATTCTGATTTTAATATTAAATCAACTGCTAGGTGAATATTATACTCTTTCTAGTGTATCTTTATTTGAGAACATTAAAAATAAACTTCTTAAAAATGTTTCAGAATAAACCTGATACTTAAAACACTTTTTTTTAATCTAATGGAGTTTATTTCATGCTCTTATAGTGACACAAAAAAAAAAGGAAGGAGGGGTTTAAAATGGGGCTAAAGAGACAAAAAGCTAAAAAATAAAATTGTTAACCAACTGAAATATCTTCTATATACCTGCAATAAAACATGGAATTTAGCTGTGTATACTGCCACCTATAATTCACCAAACTATAACACATTTCTCTCAAATAAAAGAAGGAAATGCACAATGCTCTTGAACACAATAAAAATTCTGCAGTGACTGTGTGACCATCAGCAATTTAAGACAGCACCATATTAAAATCATGTCCTTAAATGGCATAGCCTTTTTTTCTCTATCCATTTTATTCTTAATTATTACAGTTGAAATAAAACTCTAACTAATAACATTTCTGCCTTTACATCTAAAACTCATCTTCATATGTGGGTAAAATTTAAGAGCATAGAAATAAAAAGAGGAATTTCTATTACAATTTCCATCTATGAATCAGATCTCATGTTTCCATGCATGTATATCCTCATTTTAAACACCAAAACATTACATAGATATGAGACTGCCAGCTAAATCCAAACTAGTCACTTAAGGAGGAAGAAGAGCAGGTTTTTAGAGGGGCCTTTATTTTTAAATTGTAATTAAAATTTCCCATCGCAACAGAACTTATTTCATAAGTATTATTAAAAAGAATCATGATAAAGAACAATAGATCTTTAAAATAAATAAATCATATAAATCATATGTTCTAGGATGATATCTACTCATTCCTGCCTTTCTGAGATAAACACAGTCTTAAATTATTTCAGTTCTATCGACAGAAGAAATATAGTTAATCTGACAAGGAATAATACACTAAAATACAAATAAATGAAGAAACAGAAACTTTTAGAAAAATTCAAATGTGAATTCTGTAAGAAATAACCATACAACCTAGTTTTTTCTGAATTGTCAAAACTATCTATGTATGTTAGAAGCATTCTCAGCATTCCAAAAGGACTCTCCACTAGGAATCTGAAAAACAGGTCATTATTTAAGGATTCTCCAACTGAGAGAGGGCTTCCCAGGTGGCCTAGTGGTAAAGTATCTGCCTGCCAATGCAGAAGACACAAGAGACACCAGTTAGATCCCTGGATTTCTGGACTGGGAGATCCCTTGGAGAAGGAAATGGCAACCCACTCCAGTATTCCTGTCTGGAGAATCCCATGGACAGAGGAGCCTCGTGGGCTACAGTCCATGTTGTCACAGAGTAGAACACGATTGAGCACACAGCTGAAAGAAGCCTCTTCCTAGAGTTTCTAGAACCTCAGTATCAAAGACTGGGATTTTTTCTTTTTTTTTTTTTTTAAATCCAGCTAGTGGAGAAGGAAATGGCAACCCACTCCAGTGTTCTTGACTGGAGAATCCCAGGGACAGCGGAGCCTGGTGGGCTGCCGTCTATGGGGTCGCACAGAGTCGGACACGACTGAAGCGACTTAGCAGCAGCAGCGGTTAAGAATATATATAAAGGTTAACAATCCTAATTTCTTCTCTTTCCAATGTCAAAAGGGACTCACCATGCTGTTAACAGACATGTCTGACTTGTGAATCCTGGAGTTCCCTTCCAGAATCTGCCTCTGTTGTCACGACCAGCAGTTTCGGTGGAGACAGGCTACTGAGCAGCAGCTTCCAGAAGAGGATAACAGCTCTGCTCTAGAAGCGCTTCCTGTTGCTGTCCCTTAGATATTTGCGGCTTTTTTTTTTTTTCTCTCCTGCTTTCTGGAGTAAATCTGAACAGGACATTAAACACTTTTAAGAAACAACTGGAGGGATGTAAATCCTCCATATGTGAACGGTGGTTTTCAATTCTAAACGAAAAAGCGCTATGAAAAGGATAACCTCACCAACTTCCCTCAGGAAAACAAAACTTGGGTACTGCGAGTTTTGTAAATACCTGATTTACATAAGACGGAAACTGACCAATGAACAGCTGCCATCAATCCTGCTCAAGCCAATGAACTTACTCCTTGGACTCCGGCTACGCTCCCACGGCGGACCCTCTACAGACTTGAGCCTAGGTCGCTGCAGTTGGCATTTCCGAATTGTAATTCTTCTGCTGTTCTGGAATGAACTCAATTTCTGATAATTCAAGCTTGACTCAGTTTACTTCACTATTCAGGCTGATAGATACTGCTGTAGATCTAGTTATTCCATGGTTTTATATTTGAATTAATGCTCAAATCCACCCGGAGTTCATTTTTGTAAATTGTGTAAGATGAAAAAGTAAATCTTTCCTTTCATCACAGACATGGAACTTTTCCATTGTAAATCAAGCAAACATATAGTATACTCCAACTCTGATCCATCCTGTTTCACTGATACATTTTAATGTTTTCTTATATGGAAAAATACGGTTGTATCTACTGTGCCCTTTTTCTTTCTTATATGTGTGTACTGTATATTTACACTTAAACCCTTTCATTCTGGTCAGCTAATCCTGGTTCTATTAGCCTGTGAAAAACCTCTCAGATTATTCTTAATCCTTCATGTATAAAATAATTATGACCTAATTACAGAATTGTTTCTAAGGTCCATCATATCTAAACCACAAACAATACAGGTCGGTCAGTTATGAAAAAGGAAGCTGGGGAATAAGAAAAGAAAAAAAATACACATACTATGGTAATCAATAGTTCTTTTTGGAACTGGCATCCCTTCATTTCAGGAGACTGAAGAACAGAAGCTAAAAGCAAGACAGTGTCCCCTCTGACTTAAAATTCAGGACATTCATTGCTTTGAATCTATCAAGTCAATCAACCTTTCTTTTAAACTTAACCCCAAAACACTTATAAATTATAATATCTCCTGATTCTACCTATGGCAGCAAATGTCCTCCTATCTCAGCCATATTTACTTTTGACGTCTTAACATGCTAATTGTGGGGGACTGCTTCTTAGCTTGCCATTCTGACCTTTTATAAAAACAATAAAACAATTCAGAATACTAGCCATTGTACTTATTCTAGTCATAGTTATACAGTCAACATAGTATATACAAAATAAGATGAAAACTAGAAAACAGAACATTATAAGTTGATAACATCACTTTTGAGTAGTAGCAGTTCTGAGACAGAAGGAATGCATTTCATGAGTTTTAAATGAGAGATCAAGTGTTTTGAACACACTTGTCCAGTGGATTTTCCATTTTAATTTGGGTTTCTTCTGAAATAACCCACTTCAAAGACCTTTCTCAAATACAGATTATTAAAAATATAGCCTGTGGAATTGAGTATAACATCTTAGATATATTTTAAAGATGAATAAAGTGGAAAGTTAAAAGGTCAAGCATTCATTCATTTAGTCAGCACATCTTTATTAAGCATTGGTAATGCAGCCAACAACTCTATCAAAATTGGGACCATTCAGCTGAATGTTTGTTAGGTTCCTTGGGCTTATGCAATACATGTCTCCCTTATTCGCCTAGCAGAATGAAACTACATTTTTGTTAAATTAGATACTTGTTTAGGTAGTCTAACCAGACAAGATTTTTAAAGTATTTTGAGAAAACCAGCCATCATCACGTCACTATTAAATTAGAAGCAGCAGCCAGGATTCTCAAATATATATGCTAATGAATAAGCAATAATATTAGGTTTTATTATAATTCTAAGGCTGGGCACTGGTCATTTGCCCAATCCATACCAAAAGCATTACTCAGGTGTGAAAGCTAAATGAGGCTCTCACCCAACTCTGCTGACCTTAAATTTGGCCAAATTCTTGTGGGTGGGGATAAAGAGGAATAAATCCAATGAATCAAAATTAAAGCTGCCTTGGCATCATAGATATAAGTAACTGGGTCCAAAGTCAGGATGTTGGCCTGTAATTAAAAAGCTCAATTTGCTGTTTTTATGATCTCCGTACAAAAGCTTTTTGCTATCACTATTTTCACTTCTTTACTGCACAAGTCCTTCTCACCTTCTTTAGATATGTTTTTTTCTGCTAATCTGTATAGTACTGTTGCCTTTAAAATCATAATACAAACTGCCCTTTTCTAGAAATCTTTGCTTAATTGTTTTTATTCTAGTCTTTTCTATATTTCCCATGCACTCAGCATTCATAGTCATTAGATGTTTAAATGTATTTTTATGCCATTTAATGAATTTGTCTAAATATTTTATATGCATTCTTTATTTATCAAATTGTGATGAATCCTGGAGAAATATATCTATGATTTACATTTTTTTTCTATTCTTTAGGTATTCGTATGGCTCTGCTCCTATCACACCAGCACCAATGCGTTTTTGTTTTCTGAAAGTATAATGAGTTACTAAGAATACTAACAATAGCAATGCTAGACACAGAAATAGCAAAAGAGGAGAATGATAAAGAGAAAGGCTTGAGGCTCAAAATTGGTCATTCTAATAAATTCATTCTATCTTAAGTGATTTTTACCAATTTGTTTTTAATCTGGAGAATTTTTGTACCCATTGACATGAATATCAGTTCAGTTCAGTCTAGTTGCTCACAAGAATATAATAGTATGTATTAAGGAATTAGAGGTAAAATAGTGACTATATCATATAAGTGTTTTTTAATCCTAAAATGTGGACTTTCTGGTGGCTCAGACAGTAAAGAACCTGCCTGCAATGCAGGAGACATGGGTTGGATCCCTCAGTCTGGAGGATTCCCTGCAGAAGGGTATAGCAACCCACTCCAGTATTCTTGCCTGGAAAATCCCACGGACAAAGGAGCCTGGCAGGCTGCAGTCCATGGGGTCACAAAGAGTCAGACATGACTGAGTAACAAACACTTTCACACAATCCTAAAATGTTGATAATTATAGAAATAAAACAACACTATTTTATAATGAAACACCATGTTTTCATTTAAATGATTTTCTGAATCTACACATATGTTTTATCATATAAACTAAAACATATAGAAAATTTAAACTTATCTAGAAGAAAATTAAAGTGTTAAAACAACATGATTATGAAGAGAAGTTCACTGATTTTTATGTTTTGATGTTTAATTAACATTTAGCTAGTTTGATCGTCTTCATTTATGATTTGCATTCTCTTTAAAATTATAATATCCTGCAAAACAAGGACAATGCAAAATTGTCCTCAAAGTAAATACTTTAGTATGGATTTCATGAAGGAGAAAAACATCAAGAAAATCAATACTAATTATTCTCAATAAATATTTAAGGACTATCTCATTCAAAACATCTTGCTATAATATTAGTTAAAATTTATTAAAAGTCTACTATGGGCTAAGAGTTTTACATATATCATTTCAATTTAAGTCTCACAATGACTCAACAAGGTCAATTTTTGTCATATTTTAACAGATGTGTAGGATGTTTAACACACTTTGATAATATTTCAAAGGAGTTAAGTAATTTGACCCAGCTCAGATATTTGCAGAAGCAGGGATTTGAGCCCAATTTGGTGTAATTCTTCATCATTTACTGTATCATCACCCACCACAGTTAGATGCCTTCAGAAATAAGTAACATATAGAACCTTCCTTAGAGGGCCTACATTACACATACTCTGAGTTATTGGGCATACTTCTAAAAGAAATACAGTATTTTTCTTCTATCAGTACTTATTACCAAAATAATACATATTTTATACTTACAGTAAGTAAATAAAATTCCATCATCTTCTTCCTTTGGTGATTTCTTCCTATATTTAAAATTGTTTTTAAGTCATTTCCTTTCATTTCCTGTAGGAACAAGATTATCAAATAAATTTCATTGTTTGATTTTCAGAAATTTCGAATTTAAACAATCTTTTTGGAGTAACATTGAAGAAATTAGTATAAAAATGATGGTTGAAATTTTGCTTAACAAAACACTCTTTCCCTTTTAAAGATCAGTTCAGAAATACATACAAAAAAAAAAAAAGAATATTTGCGCTGTGTAAAATGGGTACATGTCTTAGTTCTTCCTAGCTTTTAACAATCTCTAATAAACTAAGTGAACAAGCCAGTACTTCTTGGACCATTGATCAACTTAGTATATGTTTCAGGAATGGATGAAGTAGAAGTGCCTTCCTTTTGGACATGGTTGTATTATCCGTTTCTATTTTCAGTCACTAAAATCCATGATTCCCATGCGACACACTTCAAATGTGATAAAGAGATGGATGCTTCATAACCTCACTTGTAAGAAAGTTTTAGTCTCCTAATAAACCTCAAAAAATTTTTTAAAAAAAGCCTCCTCAAATATGTTTATGAACTCCTTGGCTCAACTCAATGAGTTACTAGCCATTTTGACTGGTCTAAAATCAGTACTTTTGTTTTACAAAATCTGGATTAAAGATGAACTTTAAAGATTGAACTCCATTTTTAATCTGTAAGTTAATTCATTTTTTGTTTTACCTCCAAAGTAAATCCAATCCGATAGACCAGAGGAACATCACAGTGGAGCCTCAACCTAAGAGCATCAGAAGGCCTGGATTTGAATTTTGTACTAGTTTGCTGAGTTACTTAAATGCTGAACATCCTGAGTATCATTTATCTATAATGTTGGGATGATATTACCTGTAGACATGGGCGAAAATACTACAACTTATCTAAGAATGCTTGACATATACTGGCTATTTAAAAACCACTTTGACCTAAAAAAAAAAACAAACAAGAAATTGCAATCAAATAAAGCATTTTACAGTATCGCATAGATAAGCCTATTTAAATAAGACATCATGGAAATCAGGTTTCTAATAGAAAGAATTATAGTAACCAGCCAAACTGAGAAAGATATTTTTCTTAAATGGACATATCTGTTCTACTATTTGGTCTGTTTACTATTATAATTCTAATTACCAATGTAATTCTCACTCTACATGTGATAGTGTCTCTGTGGTGCCTGTCTCCAATAACATTTTCAAATCCTTTAGAAAAGAATGCTATGACTTGTAACCCTAATCCCAATTTGAGTAATCTCATTCTGTATTCATAAAAATCAAGGGGCTTCCCCTTGATGAAAACAATGTATACTTGCCAGGCAAACACTAGCATTTTGCTGACTGTATCAGTGTCAAAAAAGAAGCAAACTCACTGGGGAAGAAAACAAAATTCTAGACATCTTTTCTGCTACTCATATAAACTTAATCAGGGCTTGCAATTAAATTTTTGAAATTGTTCTATATCATCCTTAATGTTTAAAGTTGCATTTCTACCTCTGGGCCCCATCAGTAAGTAAAACCCACATATCATCCCTGTTAGCTGGCTTTTTAAAATGTGATGTCTTATAGTTTTATTTACAATCCTAATCACATCATTGATTTCAGTAATCTTCAGTAAGAGTAATTATTAATGCTGTCAAAAGCAGAGGTTGGAATTCAATTTTTTTATTTTCCTTTAAAAAAAAACCTGGATAATTAATATTAAGCTTAATAATGTGACTCTAGAGGAAACTCAAGTTTCCTATTATTGACTATGTAATACAGCAAAGATAATGTCTTCACTTAAACTTCTACACATACCCCAAAATACTTATATGAGCCACAAATGGTTAAAAAAATGCTAGGAGTAGTCACTCATAACACAGAAGTAACTAATTTTCTTTTTCATATAGGCACCCCACCAAATTCTATCTGATTGAGTATTTTTCTGTAATTTAAGACAACAATGAAACTATCTTGTCTACTAATGCCCCCCAAACTAAGGCACATGAAACTTTTACTAACTGAGGTGTGTCTTAAGGACACTAAGAAAAATTTTAAAATAAAAAACAGGATAAACCAATATAAAGAGATGAGACATTTTGAAGAAATCAGATTTTTAAATATCCAAAGCAATTTTTATGGAAGGATAAGATTTAGGTAATGCATTTTGATTTTCAGAAAAAGAGGTCATGATGTAATAAAGACTGTCATTCCATATCAGATCTCTTTATTTACATTCTGAAAGAAGGTGCAGAACAAAGCATAAGTTTCCAAAGGATTATCTATTTTTCACTATAAGACACAATATGTGAAGAAGCTGACAAGAATGTGAGTGTACTCAATGTTGATCACCCACCCCATACTCAGGAAATACATTTGGAAACAGTATCAAACACTATTGCCTGATTTTAAAATACTCCTGGACTTCTTACTGATCAATACCTCTTAGAGAAAGGATGAGTATAGCATCTGAACTGAAATAGTATTATTAGAAAATGATATTTTGAGCATTAGGATATATAATTCATGTTGCTTTCATTTGCTCAGACTATTGTAAAAAATCCATAAATCATTTTCTTGTTCATGTATTGCTTAAGTGCAATTTGTCATTCTGCATTAAAGGGCTGCTTCAGCTCATCAGTGCTTTTAATTCACTGTTTAGAGTTTAACAAAATGCTGGGCCTGTCTGATAACTGAAAGACCCTGAAATGTGAAGCCACATCAATATTAACAAGGTTAAACAAAATGGAGAAAACGTTTCTACATTGACTATCAAGTAACACTTAATAGCTAGTATTCTCAGTCCCCCAAACAGGTTGGTTTGGTCCCCATTGGCTTCAAAGCATTAGAACACAGCAACTAAAGAGTTACCTGAATGCTTATAACATATAGCATGTATATGCTATAAATTTTTTCCAGCAACTCTCATCAACACTCACTCTCCTGGAGATGAACCAAAACAAACAGTATGGCATTGGTTCGAAAGCCTTGCCTTCCCACCTCTGAAGTTAGGTTACACTGCAACAAATAAACCGATTTCACGGTTACCCATAAGAGCTGCCATATAGTCCAGGTCCTTTGCCTTTGCTCTCTGCACTGTGCTTGCTGGGAATAATAAGTGCAGTGAACCACCCAGCTCAACCCTGGCAGGGGTTTGGCATTTGAAAGACTCCTTATTGACAATTTAATTTTTTTTTTCTTCTATTTCTTTAAAAAAAATTCTCTCAAAGCTCTGGGCACACTGCAATAATAAGAGGATTTAGAAACAAATTGCTTTCAAGTCAAGTTAAATCACTGCAAACACTCATTCATCCAAATGCTAGTTAACAAACTTGTTTCCCTTCCGCCTTTCCCTGAAAAGGGCAGGGAGGAAAGCAGCCGCGTTAGTTAGTTTCAAAGTTTGTAACTGCTGTGTACAGAAAACGTGACTGTGAGATTCTTAGCGCCCACCCTCGCCTGCTGCCCTTAGAGGACAATGAAATTAACGAGGTTTATCACTCACACACCAACAAGGACTTCTAAGAAGACTGATTTTGACAACCAACCCTCCAAATAATAGTAATAGCTGCTTTCCCCCATGTTTTAGGATACAGTTTGCGTTGGCCCAGAGAGTTGGCGCTCCTGGAGGGGGCGTGGGGGAGGGAGGAGGGTTATGTTAAGGATTGCTTCTCCCCGCTGGTTTCAGTTATGAGCGGGGAGGGGGTGAAGGACGCTGCATATAAGATATTCTGTACTTCAAAGAGGTCGTCAGCCCCACCACCCGGGCTGTTATTTATGTAATCACGGCCACACTAAATTCTGGGGTCCGCCGAGTGAAAAAGCAAAGGGGGGAATGTGCTCCATTGACACAGCAAGGAAGAAAGTACACGGGTTTTATTTAAGACGCATTTTTTAAAGATAGAGTTAAAGTGTTGTTTTGTTCCTTGGGTGACGGGGTGGGGCTGTTTAATGATTCCAGGGTAAGGAGGCAGAGAAGGTTGCTAACGCCAATGTCTGAATCGTGGCCCGGGACAACATGCTGTTGCAATTACCCTTGGCTGGAGCGACGTAGAGGGAGGCCGACCGAGGGCTCGTGCTTGGTTCTTACAAGAGGAAGACCCCGTCGTCACCCCGCCGATTCCAGGGCGCCTTGGAGTCTAGAAGTCAGAGAGGCGAGACCTCTAGAGGACCCCGGCCGGCTTCGCCGGCGCGGATCCTAGCCTCTGCGACCCAAGAAATCCTGCAGAGCCCCCAACAGGCCGGCCCAGCCGAACCAGAGCCCCAAAGCAAAATTCTCTGGCTTGTTCTGTGCCACTTTCGCCGCTAGGAGACGCCTGTAACCCACGTTTGTGGAGAGAGTTTCCCTTTCAAACACAACTGCTATCAAAAAAAAAAAAAATGCAGCTCAAGTATTAACAGTGGATGCAGTGATTATTTACAGGCAAATCTGGCCATCTCTCCACGTTCTCATCTCCACCTCTGGAAGCTCTCTGGCTCTAAGCGAACGTCCAAAGTCTGCTCAAACTTCATCTATGTTTTGAGAACACAGCCCCCCTCCCGCAAACAGTTTCTGGATCTGCATTGTCATTCAGCCGCATGCTTCTCACACGCAAACACGCGCGCGCACACAAGTGTTTCCATACGTACAAATGAAATATTAGAAAATTACCGTCATTTTAAAAATGCTCCAGGATTATTCCGATGAGTCAGCTTGAAGACCTCAAAACATTTCATTTCAATCCTGCAGATCTAACGAAAAATCAGGAAAGAGGAGGGGGAGAAAATACAGATGCAATGCCATTATTAATATTCAGATACACTATAATCTCCTTTTCATTGATCCACAGGTCCTTTTAGAAACTGACGCTCCATTCTCAGCTGCAGACGTGACGCTAAAATCATTTTAACTGCGGCGGTTTTCGCTTGGCTTTGGCCAATCGTCAGTTTACTGCAGCTGGAAAAGGATTAGCCATTTTTGCTGGCATCCTTTCCTTCCAACCGTTCAAAGGCTGGACCTATCTCCATGAAAGAGCCAATGGGGGCGGGGGGTGGGGGGAGCGGCTAGAGCAGCAGACAGGCACTCTCGGGACTCGAGGAGGCAAGCCTCAGTCTATATTCCCGGCCATGGCCACTCGCCCTTCTTAATTCCCTGCCAGGAGGGAATGACAACATACCTCAGGATCGGATAAACGACTCTCCTTTTCCCGCAGGTTGTGGCGGTGTTACTCCCGGATCATTCATTACCAGGAAGCCCCAAGGGATCTTTCTATCTTGTAGCATAAGAAGGCAACTGAACAAGGGCTGCATTGGTTGAATAAACAATCCCCTACAGCCCATTAATTAATACACATTACGCTTTAAAAAATCTTTTTGGAGAATTAACATTCAATCCACTCTAGCATTGAAGAGTTTGCGCTATATTTTAACTTCACAAGAACTGGGTGCGTTCACGCGCCGCTTTGCCCCGGCGCTTCGCCGAGAGTGAGCACTCGGAGCTCCTCAAGCGCATCCTTCGGGGCCCCGGAGGTGTTGTGGGGACGCTCCGTTGGGGCTTATACAGAGCGGTGAGCGGAACCAGGCGGGATGAATGCGAGTGCCGTGGATGGGTGTGCAAGCGCGTTCGCAGATACTCGCAGCCTCACACACACTGGGGCCCCGCGCGTGCACGGCCCCCAGCCCATGCACCTACCCTCACCCCCGCCCGCACACGCGTTCACAGCCGCCCCGCTGCCCTCATCCTGCGGTCTCGCTCCAGGCTGGGCAAGAATCGGTGCTCGGGTCTAGTGTAGGGAGGAGGGGGAGATCGCCAATTGTCAGAAAAAGCAGAAAAAAGCCTGTGCGCGCCGCCGCCGCGTCGCACTTGGCAGGGGGAGGCGCAGGGATATTCGAGGCGCCTTGCAGCGAACGCGAGAGCTCCGTGCCCGAGGCCAGAGAGTCAGCGCTAGGCTGGCGGGCTGGAAAGCAGAGCTCGAATGAAACTCCTCAGTCGTCGATCAAAAGGCTCTCACCTCAAACCAGGTCCCTAAGCGAATTAATCTTTTGGTAAGATACTGTGGATGTACGTTTAGGAAGGGAAGAGGCGAGTATAAAGCGTCTGCACGTCTATAGGAGCCGTCAGGGTTCATCCCTGGGCTTGCATCCCCTGGCTGTTTGAGACCCACCTCCGCTCCACACTCCAGCTGTCTAACCCCCTTTCCCCGCAGCCCCTTCAGACCTTCACACTTAGTTTGACACAGCCTACGCCATATCTGTTTTTAAATGTCCTGCTAATCTCCGCCAGAGTCCTTTAAATTGGTAACCCCAGCCAATTAGTGGCCCCTCTGCTACTTTTTCCTGTTTTTCTCGGTGACTTATTTTCACGATCAGCAGCAAGGAAAACACCTTAAAGGAAAAAGAATATTAGCGTCATTGGAAACCCCGCTCCTGGGAGAGGATACCGCTGCTGCTATTATGTTTTCGCATTTGCTGATGCAAACAGGGAAACCTCTCTATTCCCTCTCGGTTACCTGCGGCTGGGGACTGGGAACTTTCCGTGGCAGAGTCCCCAGCTAGCACCTCGGGACCTGCCGGGCTGTTCTCGCTCTCACACTCACACTCACCCAGGCAGCCCAGGCGCGGGTTCCATCCCGCCCGGCCCGGTTACTGCGTGACGCGCCTTCCTGACGGCCGGTTTGTCCAATTAGCTCTGACTCGGTGGGTGGTGCTCCTCGGCGATTGGTTGGCAGAATGAGGGCGCTGCGCAAAAACAGAGAAGCGGAGCGCTCGGAGCTCAGAAACTGCCAGCCGAGATCGCAGGCTTAGGGCTGAGGCAGGAGGAGGAGGGAAGAACTGAAAAGCAGAGAGACAGGTTAGAGGAAAGAAGAGGCTTGGGAAGGAAACAGCAAAAAAGAAACTGCTCCTCACAGTTACTGAGAGGCAAAAGACGGTGGAGATGAGGACAGAGAGAGGCAAGACTCTGACAGCCAAAACAGACAAGTAGAGCGAAAGAGGAAAAAATGGCAAGAACATCCATCCGGAGAAATGAAGAGAATGAAAGTTTTATGCTGCAGAGCCATTCTATGCTTTTCCGGCACAAAATTCCCTCGCTGTTTTTAAGCCCTTTTGCATTTGCCAGTCGTTGACAGTAAGAGGCATGTTCAGCGGTGCCAACAGCATCTCCTCTTCCTTCTCCTCTTCCTCTTCATCTTCCTCCTCCTCCTTCTCCTTTTCCTCCTCCTTCTTCTCCTCCCATCAGCGAGAAGACAAACCGAGGACAGTCTTGAAATACCGAAATTTCCTCCTTGGGATTTGCCAGCGCCGCGTTGCGCCAAGACTGTCGGAATAAAGGACGCTGACTATTGTATTGTTATTTTATTAATTGGTCAGTAGGAAGATTACAGATGAGGAAAGGGGACGCCTGTCACCCTTCCTGCTCTAAGATTAAATAATGAGGTTGAATTGGGGGAAACCCTAAAATGAAGCAAAAGAAATAAGATTTGTAAGGACAGAAAGCCACAGGAGCCCCCCCACATAGCGCACTTTTATTTGTATTTTTTGAGATTTTTTTTTTTTTTTTCGTGGTGGTGGGGGAGGTGATTGGGTGGCTGACTGGCTGCGGGAAGCTGCTTCCTTTCCCTTTGGAGATGATTGTGCTATTATTCTTTGCCTTGCTCTGGATGGTGGAAGGAGTCTTTTCCCAGCTTCACTACACGGTGCAAGAAGAGCAGGAACATGGCACTTTCGTGGGGAATATCGCTGAAGATCTGGGCTTGGACATTACAAAACTTTCGGCTCGCGGCTTTCAAACGGCGCCCAACTCTCGGACCCCTTACTTGGACCTCAACCTGGAGACCGGGGTGTTGTACGTGAATGAGAAGATTGACCGCGAGCAAATCTGCAAGCAGAGCCCATCCTGCGTCCTGCACCTGGAGGTCTTCTTGGAGAACCCCTTGGAGCTGTTCCGGGTGGAGATCGAGGTGCTGGACATCAACGACAATCCCCCCTCCTTCCCGGAGCCGGACTTGACCGTAGAGATCTCTGAGAGCGCCACGCCGGGCACCCGCTTCCCCTTGGAGAGCGCATTCGACCCAGACGTGGGTACCAACTCCTTGCGCGACTACGAGATCACCCCCAACAGCTACTTCTCCCTGGACGTGCAGACCCAGGGGGATGGCAACCGATTCGCCGAGCTGGTGCTGGAGAAGCCTCTGGACCGAGAGCAGCAAGCGGTGCACCGCTACGTGCTGACCGCGGTGGACGGGGGAGGAGGGGGAGGCGGAGAAGGAGGAGGAGGCGGCGGCGGGGGAGGGGGCCTGCTCCCCCAGCAGCAGCGCACCGGCACGGCCCTACTCACCATCCGAGTGCTGGACTCCAACGACAATGTGCCCGCCTTCGACCAACCCGTCTACACTGTGTCCCTGCCAGAGAACTCGCCGCCTGGTACGCTCGTGATCCAGCTTAACGCCACAGACCCAGATGAGGGCCAGAATGGAGAGGTCGTGTACTCCTTCAGCAGCCACATTTCGCCCCGGGCACGCGAGCTGTTCGGACTCTCCCCTCGCACCGGCCGGCTGGAGGTGAGCGGCGAGCTGGACTACGAAGAGAGCCCGGTGTACCAAGTGTACGTTCAAGCCAAGGACCTGGGCCCCAACGCCGTGCCTGCGCACTGCAAGGTGATAGTGAGGGTGCTTGATGCCAATGACAACGCGCCGGAGATCAGCTTCAGCACCGTGAAGGAGGCGGTGAGCGAGGGCGCGGCGCCCGGCACGGTGGTGGCCTTGTTCAGCGTAACCGACCGCGACTCAGAGGAGAATGGGCAGGTGCAGTGCGAGCTGCTGGGGGATGTGCCGTTCCGCCTCAAGTCTTCCTTCAAGAACTACTATACCATCGTGACCGAGGCCCCTCTGGACCGAGAGGCGGGGGACTCCTACACCCTGACCGTGGTGGCTCGCGACCGGGGCGAGCCTGCACTCTCCACCAGTAAGTCCATCCAGGTGCAAGTGTCAGATGTGAACGACAACGCACCGCGCTTCAGCCAGCCGGTCTACGACGTGTATGTGACCGAAAACAACGTGCCAGGCGCCTACATCTACGCGGTGAGCGCCACAGACCGTGATGAGGGCGCCAACGCCCAGCTAGCCTACTCTATCCTGGAGTGCCAGATCCAGGGCATGAGCGTCTTCACTTACGTGTCCATCAACTCCGAGAACGGCTACCTGTACGCCCTGCGCTCCTTTGACTATGAACAGCTCAAGGACTTCAGCTTCCAAGTGGAAGCGCGGGACGCCGGTAGCCCCCAGGCGCTGGCTGGCAACGCCACGGTCAACATCCTCATCGTGGATCAGAACGACAACGCTCCTGCCATCGTAGCCCCCCTTCCGGGGCGCAACGGGACTCCGGCGCGCGAGGTGCTGCCCCGCTCGGCTGAGCCCGGTTACCTGCTGACCCGCGTGGCCGCGGTGGACGCAGATGACGGCGAGAACGCCCGGCTCACCTACAGCATTGTGAGGGGTAACGAAATGAACTTCTTCCGCATGGACTGGCGCACCGGGGAGCTCCGTACAGCGCGCCGGGTGCCAGCCAAGCGCGACCCCCAGCGGCCTTACGAACTGGTGATCGAGGTGCGCGACCACGGGCAACCTCCCCTGTCCTCCACCGCCACCTTGGTGGTGCAGCTGGTGGATGGCGCTGTCGAGCCCCAGGGCGGGGGCGGGGGCGGGGGCGGGGGGTCAGGAGAGCACCAGCGCCCCAGCCGCTCCGGCGGCGGGGAGACGTCGCTGGACCTCACCCTTATCCTCATCATCGCGCTGGGCTCGGTATCCTTCATCTTCCTTCTGGCCATGATCGTGCTTGCCGTGCGTTGCCAGAAAGAGAAAAAGCTGAATATCTACACGTGTCTGGCCAGCGACTGCTGCCTATGCTGCTGCTGTGGCAGCGGGGGGTCGACCTGCTGTGGCCGCCAAGCCCGGGCGCGCAAGAAGAAACTCAGCAAGTCAGACATCATGCTGGTTCAAAGCTCCAACGTACCCAGTAATCCGGCCCAGGTGCCGGTGGAGGAGTCCGGGGGCTTTGGCTCCCATCACCACAACCAGAATTACTGCTACCAGGTCTGCCTGACTCCCGAGTCCGCCAAAACCGACCTGATGTTCCTTAAGCCCTGCAGCCCATCGCGGAGTACGGACACTGAGCACAACCCCTGCGGGGCCATCGTCACCGGTTACACAGACCAGCAGCCCGACATCATCTCCAACGGAAGCATTTTGTCCAACGAGGTAAGGCTGAAGCGAAAGGACCACCATCTCTCATCTCCTCCATCCGAAAGCCTCCTCTAGCCCGGCCCTTGTATCTCTGGTGCACTGTGTATTTATTTTTAGGATATTAGTTTATTTGTATCTTTGTGGGGGCAGGAATGGAAAGCCGCCTCTCCCACCCTTTCCTGTGTAACTTAAACTTCGTGTTGTCCCTAATTTTCTGCGCTCCACCCTTCCACATTTATTTTCATCCCCCTTCTCTGGTGCTTTGCCACCTTGGACCCTTCTTCTTCCCTCTGGCATCTTTCCTTTAAAATCCTAGTCCCCTCACCCCACCCTACCCCACCCCAGTCCTTTCCCTTCTTAGAAAGCTGGAGGTAAAGGAGAAAGTGCCCGAGGGGAGAGGGAAATGCAGGGAGGGACCTTCTGGCACTGGCAAAGGTCTTTTTTTCTCTTTGCATTTGTCCCAAGCATAATAAAGTTAATTGTTTAGCTTTATTTATCGATGCCTTCAGTCGCGTGTAAAAAGTAAGCTATAGATTGTTTAACTTTGCACAGTTGTCTAAACTCGAATGCATGTTTTAGTGAATGAGTTATCAGATCCTTGTTCTCTGAACTCGGGTTGCAAAAAAAAGCCTTCAGTTCTACTCTGGACAACATTTACAGACGTTTTCTTGAAGCCCAACGCCCACACAGTGTGAATTTGAATGAAGTTGCTTTGGCACAAACCCCTGTAAGCGTAAACTGACGGAAAGGCTTCAACAGTTCTTGTCTTACATATTCCTTTTAGCTAATAATCACCTTCTTGCCATCGTTTTTGATGAATCACTGCTGTTGGCTTTCTTTATCAAAGAATTTGGCTTGTCAATTCCGATTTCCTTTTTTAAGATGGAGAAGTGGCAAAGTTGAAAGGAGGGAGGGAGAGGGAGAACAGAGTTGATTTCTGTAAAAGAAAGTTTGGACCGGAAAAGGTGTGTGTGGGGTGGTGGAGGCGGGGAGGAGAATGCAGAGTGTGTTCTAAGGGGGAAAGAATTGGGGCCAGAAGGGAAGCGGGTATTATGAACTCCTTTTTTGGCAGGTTATTTTATTTATTTTGAGTCTTAGATATTATTCATTGACTTTCATGAATACTTGTACAGCTCATTTGTATCTTAAGCACATTTTGAAAATAAACAACAAAATAATTCCATAAAATATCCAACCTTTTGCTTATTGAGCGTGCTGTTTTTCTTGTGTCAACCAGTATGCACCTAAACACTTTTTTAGGCCACTGGAAGAAAGACTGCAGCGTATATCTAGGTTGACTCTATTGGAGACAATAGTTTATGAGGGCCAGCTATGAGGTTATTAGCATTCTCTCCTTAAAACACACAGACACACACATACACACACACTTAAAATTGGCCTTTATTTGTGTATTTTTTTAACCTTTACTGAAAATCTACATATGCAAAATCTGCATATCTTCTTGCCTTCACTAGCACTAGTCTTTATAAAAACTAGTCTGAAGTCTTAGAACAGCTTAGAAATTCCTTAAAAATGTACACAATTACTTAACCTACAAATAGTTCCTAGCCTCAAAATCAGACTGTTAGTTAAACCCATAGCCTTCAAATGCTCTTGATTTATTTATTTTTTTTCTAGACTAAACACCAGCGAGCAGAGCTCAGCTATCTAGTTGACAGACCTCGCCGAGTTAACAGGTATGGACTCCTTTTTTTTTTCCTAGCTTGGTATATAGACAAATTACGACCTACTAAAAGTAGGAATTAGGTATCTTATTCAATATAAAAATAGAAAATGATAAAATATTTCCAATTAGGACAGGACATAAATATTGATTATATTAGGTTTTCTAGACAATAAATTAAAAAATATTGGTGTGTCTCTTTTATATACAACCACTGAGTATATTTGAATATTTTGTCAGTTTACACTCCTACACTGCTTCTGATAATCTTTCTAACTATTCCAGACATATACATATATATCTGTCCTATGAAAATGATATAAGCATATGCTTAGCTCCAATCATAGAATAATGATTGAACTTTACATGCCGTAAGGGCTCAAACTGACTGCTGATGCTCAGTGTTGGAGAGTTAGGCTTCAGGTTTTAAAAACTAGCTTTAAGCAGAAATCAAGAGCTATAAGCATCTGCAGCACCATAGGTGACCATGTGGTGGCAGAAGAATGTTTTCTGTGTTTCTTCAATCTTTTTTATTCTAATATTCACATTTTTGTACTTCTAGTTCTGCATTCCAGGAAGCCGACATAGTAAGCTCTAAGGACAGTGGTCATGGAGACAGTGAACAGGGAGATAGTGATCATGACGCCACCAACCGCGGCCAGTCAGCTGGTAAGTGTGATTAAAGGGCGATGCTGACTTTTATAGTGGATTTTTTAAAAATAAATCCTGAGAGCACGAAGTTTTAGGTAGTTTTTAGTGTTAGTAAACCTACAGAAAACTGGTGTCATCCTATGTTGACAGTTGTATACTCAAAGGGACTTGTAATACAGTCTAGTGTTCCTTTAGAGAATGAAAGTTAGAAATTCATTGTGGAATACATGAGATCACGAAACTTTTCTTTTTTATGTCATGTTCTTTCCGGGAATTATATTGCATACAAAGGACATAGATTTCTTACCTGGTCCAGTCCCCAGTCTTCAGTCAATTAAGCTATTATTACACTTGCTTATGGATGAAATAACAGAAGATGGATGAAATTGGTTGACCTGCACAAGGTCACAAGAGGATAAGTGGATGACTGGGAACCAAAATCCAAATTTTCTCATTTCCAGAGCAATGCATTTTACATATCACTGAATATTGAATGAGAGAAGGAATGGTGATTAAAAGTCATGAATAGATTGAAAGCAGGATTTCCAAAGCTGGATTCTTAGGCTTTGAGACATTAGTAAACATTTGATAATGTACATTTTCTGAAGCATTCCTCATATTTTCAACAGGATCCATGTTCAAAAGTTGATCTCTGGGTGTATTTGCATGTAAAGCTTGAAGGTATTCCCTGATGGGATTTACAATGTGATACATATTTTTTTACTTTGTTTTACTTTATTTTACTTTACTTTTTTCCTGTATACATGTCCCCTTTAAGTTTTATAGATCCTGATAACTCTAGTTACTAATAATTAAAGAAGTCACTGAAAAGAAATAAAATATGTACCTTAAAATAATGAGAACAATTTCACAAGGTTTGGATTTTCTTTCTACTTTGCATTTCAACGATGAAGGATGCTTTTTGAATTTTTTTTTAAACTTTTTCTCTTTCAACTGAGTTTTGTGTTTATCTGACACATATAGCAATGCAAAGGCAAGCTGACTTGTGTCACTTCTAAAAAACGCCCATCTGTTTGGAGGTTCAACTTCATTCACTTGAGCTTTTAAGGTTTGTTTTGGTTAGTGATTAAGCCAAAGGGAGATGAGGTTCTCATTTTCAAGGTAACATTGATCCTCGAGAGCACCCGTCCTTTAACACACTCCATGGACCTCTGCAAGGTGTTGAGGCAGTGTGTCAAAGGGCAGTACCCGCCCCACCGTCGCCTGGCAGCCATGGTGGCTGCAGGCCTCTCTCTTGGCTCATGTGTGGTGTGTCTGAGGCTGCCTTGGCCTTGGGAAACGCAGGCAGGAGGAGGGGGAGAAAAGACTGCTCAAGGGTCTCTTTATATTGCTGCAAGTCATTAATATGCAGGCCTAATGAGACTTGAGAACTGCCAAGAATCCCCGGAGGTCCCTGCCCCTTGCGGGCCTTCACGCTAAGTGAACAGAGCATCTATTTAGTGTCTGGGAACCTGACAACAAACCAGATCTTGCCAGAAGTTTATATTTGAGTACAAAGTCCCTTTCATTTTTGGCCTATATATGACATATGATTTATTGTTATCTTTTAAAAGGTGTACGTTTGGAATTGCTCATTCCTATTCTTTTTTCAGTTTCTTATTTCATAGTCAGCCTTTTAAAGCTTTTGAAACAAAATGTTTAACATTAAAAAAAAAAAAAAAAAAGAAAATTCCCCGCTGCATGTTTCCTTGTGGGTGTATTTTATTCCTTTCCCACTCCCCCTTCCTTCTTTTTTTTTTTTTTTTCTGTAGCACTCCAGTCTCAATGAACATTTCAATTAGTTTAGTTCCTCAGACATAATGAGCCATAATAACTTAACTGAAGAAAGAGAAAGAAATAAACATCTGCAAAAAGTGCTAAATTTGGAAGATGGATGGGAATATGTTCTTATCAATGTGCCTTCCCAGCGGCTCTTTTATTTCCCAAGCACTCAATGTTGCCATTTTGGTAGCATTACTTACAAATTATTTGAGATGTCAAAACATTTGAAAATGTTAAGTGCTAAATTGTGTTTGGAAAACATGTTTAAAAGCAGGGTAGTTTTCATTTTTCTTATTAAAATGGCAAATTCTTTTTTTCTGTCTTTAGGTTTTTAACATGTGAGAATAGTACAGAGTTAACAATCTGTGGATCTATTTCATTAGCATTTATAGGGTTGCCACAACATACTGGGCATAGTGATAGCTGTTTTTGAATTGTATTAACACACTTGTATTAAGAAATAATTACACATTTGTGTGCTGAATTGCAGTCAGATTTAATACATCTAGTTTCATTGTTAAAATGATTCTGCATTGTTTACCTTTTAAAATATAAAACCCTAAATGCAGAGAATTAAGATGCCTTTACTTAATGACTTTTTTCCAGTCCATTCTTTGTTGTGTACTATAAACTTCACACCAAGTAGCTAGAGTTAATTTCCTAAAAGTTAAGCCTATCTCAGGCAAACAGTTACATCTGCTTTATTTCCTTGTACAACCAGCTATTGATGATCTTCCAATTTCGCAATATTTAGAGAATATTCTTCATTACACATCTGTTTCCAGGGTTAGGATATGAAAAACTTTTGAGCTAATAAGCAAATCCCACTCAACTTTAGGTTTTAAAGGAGAAAGTTAGACTATCATGGAAAAACAACACTGAAAAGACACGAATTCTGAATTCTCTAGCTTAAACCTCATTTCATGTTACATAGTATACACTGTTTAGCTTAGTTCTTCACCTGTTTAAGCTTCCCAAGTCTTTATTTATTCCCACTTTCATTTTCCGTGTTAACATTAATTTGTATTTATTTATTTGGATATGGCTTCCGTTTATTCTTCTATGAACAGTTTTCTTTTTTGTTCTTTCTCCCTCTGCCCCACTTGCTTTTCTCCTCTCTAAGCCATTTGCAGTCACCAATTTTGTTCATAGAAGGGCTTTAAACACGGAGGCAGCTGCACAGAGAATCACATAAGCTTTTTCAGTTTTCCACTGCACCTGGCTCCATGTGTGGAATTCTTCGACTTGACCACTGGTCTGTGGCACTTTCTTTCTATAGCCTTGTCAAGGTGCTTTCCGTTTTTTTCAGTGCACTATTGATGTATCGGTTAGGTATGGCAGAAGTCCAAGGAGATGTGGTAAATGCTTGCATAAACCATCACAAGGGGAGAAACTGATTAATCACAGCTTAAATAGCCAAAAAAAAAAAAAAAGAAAAGAAAAAAAGCCAAAGTGAACTTAAAACTAGTATATGTTCAATTTTATAATACCATTAGATTAAAAGATAGATTTTTTTTGTCTGATTTAAATACTGATACAACATTTTTAGCTGTATAGTCTTAAACATTTTAGTATTATTGGAGGTAGATTTAAGGAGATCTGTTTAGCTGTAAGTAGTTGTTTCCCCTCGCCCACTTATTAAGTACTTACAATGTGCACACTAAGATTAAATTTGAATTTCTTTTTAATAATTGACCTTGTTAAAATGTATATTGAAAAAAACCCTCATAAGTTAATGTTACTTGTTATAGTTTACCTGAAAATTTTCAAATTTCTCTTCTAAATTTTTATTTTATTTAAAAGGCATGTTAGCTTCTAAAAGTGTTTATTTCTTAACTAATTATTATGAGACTTGTACATGACACATGGTCAAAACTTGACTATAAATTTAAAAAGTGATTTATATTGTCAGTGTCTTCATACTAGTAGAAAAACATATATCATGAAATAAATTAAGCCATTGTACTACTACTGCAATATCAATAAGAATTTTCGGCCTATCATAAAGTTAAAAGTTTCCCTTTCTCAACTCCAATAAGAATTTAGATATTGGCAGTTAGCTTCTGGCTTTATAAATAAGGTGAATTTATACCATAGTCTGAATAAGCAAAAGCTTTTTGCTCAGGTTTCTGGTGAAAATATGAGCTACAACTAGGTAATGCAGAGACATTTACAATTGAAAAAGATATAAGACAAATATTAACGTAAAATGAAGAAAAATATAAACATATTGAAATATGTTAGATAGAAAATTTTGATGTGCATGTTTTGATTTTTACATAGATGAATTATGTTGTAAAATCTCTGTTCCCGAACCAAACCAAAAACTACAGAAATTTTGGTGATTATTTTTAATATCTCTAATTTCTCCAGTGTTAAATAATTAAAAGAAGATTTACAATTTCATCAAAAATATGTGTGTTGATTTTTTAAACTAATTTATCATATTTGGGGAAAAATACATTTTTTGAAGGCTTGTTACATGAGAAAGGTCCATGTAATTTTATTGTATTGAATTCATCAGGAAACAGAACAAATTGACTATAATTACATTTTTTAAATCACAGTTTGTTCTCAGTGGTAATATCAAGGGATCAAGTTACTTGCTAGTATAAAAATATGTAATTTAAAATTTGTCTAAATATATCTCTATATAACAGGCAGTCTATCACTTCAGCTGTCGTGCCATGTAGAACAGACCATTTCCAAGAAGTGGAAAAAAATAAATTGCAAATAAAATCTGTATGTTGAAATGTTTCTTTAGGAATGACCAAAACTTCATAACTCAGGTGTGGCCTGTAGTTTTCTGCTATACAAGTCTCACAGGTTCTAAAATAAGGACATTTGAATGAGAAAAATAAATGGTGTTGAAGTTATTTTCTCTTGGGCCTTCAACCTGAGATGTTAAAAATTTCCAAAAGCAGTGTGAAAGATAACGCATTTTTAAATGTCCCATGTACTGAAATACTTGGCATTCCGGTCCTTTGTGCAGGCATTGACCACCACAAAACTTAAACATGCCTCTGCTTGTCTGGTCATTAAAATAGTATACTTAATGGGGTCTGCTGCTGCTGCTGCTTCTGCTAAGTCGCTTCAGTGGTGTCCGACTCTGTGCGACCCCATAGACGGGGGCCCACTGTCTCTGGGATTCTCCAGGCAAGACACTGGAGTGGGTTGCCATTTCCTTCTCCAATGCATGAACTAGTGATATATGAAAAAAGATAAAGTCATTTTCATCTTTCAGTGGCTCCCTAAGGTGAGGCCAGGTAATGGGCACAATTTATTTGGTTCTCAAACTATACATTTGAGACGAAAAAAAAAAATTTTTTTTCAATGAATATTTCTAAAACTTATTTGAAATTTACTGATATACATTTTATGTGATTAAAAAAATTGTTTCTACATCTGATATTTTCCTCATGAGAAATTAGTACACTTGTTTTATTGGTAAAACGTGTGAAACATATTCATGCACAAAGTGTGCCATCTTCCATCTCCTTGTAGTTACATAAAGCTGTGTTATCACTATGGGGATCCCACTTTAAAAGGAGTAGCTCATAAATTTATGAGGAACATTATGTACAAGTGTTGTTCCCCTTTCAGGCAGGTAACACTATTTATCCAAGAGAAAACTTTATCATATTTCTCACTTTTCTTGTTATGCACATGATAATTTTTTTGTACAGGTTTCAAGTCAGAGAACTTTATTTCATCATCTAAGGGAATTTTAACTAGCGTCTAATAAGGCAAAGAGGCAGAAAACCATACACTTCAAGAGAAGAAATTTAGCACAATTGAATATCAACTAGCCATGAAAACAAGTTCTAATAAAAGTACCTTCTAACATCTCATAAAAGTACCTTCAAATATCTTAAAGATAATGCAGAGACTAGATCATTAAAACTTTTCTGTGTGATTATCATATTCAGAATTATAAGAATCCTTGGGTACAGTGCTCAAAAAGATGTGAAATACTATTAATGGTCTCATGAGGTGTATTTGAAAGGGTTTTATTAGTTATGTGATGAAAAATTGTATTAATTCCAAATTTTGCATTAGTACGCATCTTTATCAGGATCTGGTAATATAATTCTATCTTAATATTTGAATTTTTCCATCAACTTCAAATTTAATATGATATAAATTTATTTTTAAAATGATTGCCCATAATTGACTTTTAATGGTACCTCTATCTATCAAAAAGACCTTTTCTTCCTTATCAGACTATAAATAGGGAGTGTTTAGAGTACAGTGAATCAAAATACAGATCTCTCTGATTCTATAGCTTCTAGTTACCTGCTGTGTCAGTGTGCATCAGGGATATTCTTCTTCCCTTCCTCTTTTTTTTTTTTTTTCTTCTAATACTTATCTCCTTATAGGAATAAGATAGCTTAACTTCCCTGGTGTCTAGAAAATAGTTGACCTGTTTTACTTGCTGATCTTAGTCTGATTCCTTATCCCAGCTTCAACTCACGTTTATGTTCCTCAATAATGCACTGATCAGTAATTTAGTTCTGGGTTTATGCATGACAATTATCAATATATTATTATAATCGAAGTCAGATTTAGCATTATACATGCTGCCGCTGCTGCTGTTTAGTCGCTAAATCATGTCAGATTCAGTGTGACCTCGTGCACTGTAGCCTGCCAGGCTCCTCTGCCCATAGGATTTCCCAGGCAAGAAAGCTGGAATGAGTTGCCACTTGCTTCTCCAGTAGATCTCAGTGCAAGGATCAAACTCCCCTCTCTTGCATCTCCTGCTTGGCAGGCAGATTCTTTACCAATAAGCCACCTGGAAAGCCCCAGCATTATACACAGTTTAATTTAAAATTTAAAAAGTCATTATAATGTGAGATTAATATATGATAAGAAGTTTGGTGTTATATCTTTAAACAATTTACATAATTAATTGTTTTAAACTCCAGAATACTCGAGGATAATCTGGGGGCTTAGTAATTATGCAAAAATTATTTCTTTGTATTACATAAAGAGCTGTTAACATATGCATATAAAAAAGTAAATTATTGTGTGTCAGGATTTTACAAACTAAAACTTGCTCAAGAGCTCAAATCACTCATAATATTTATAGAAGAAACAATCAAGTGTTTTCATTACACTCTCTTGATTAAAAAAATAATCCATGGTTTTTTCACACCAGGCATTTCATGCATTTGAGAGTTTCTGACGTAC
The DNA here is from genome assembly GCF_042477335.2 of Ovis canadensis. Lineage (NCBI taxonomy): Eukaryota > Metazoa > Chordata > Mammalia > Artiodactyla > Bovidae > Ovis > Ovis canadensis. Next base: position 35,593,061 of record NC_091261.1, on the reverse strand, counting down.
AGAATAATCACTCTTTGGTTATTTCTAATTGATCCTATGTTTAAACATATTTAATAAATGCATTGCTCTGTCTAGAAACACACTAAAATGTGATTTTTGTTTGTGTGCTTATTTTTTTACATAATGCTAGTTATCAAATTGAATAACAGATAGTATTCTGTAGTGCCCCAAAATGATATTTTGCTTAAGAGACTGAGTGAGCTTTCTTGGGTCATAAATATCATGTTTAGTATTCTTGTCAGTCTACAGGAAACAATGAAACTTGAAGATGTCATTTGAAATCTTGGTATTCTAGGATCAGTAAGCAAACATTTCTGTGTTGTCTGGGACAAGTGTTTTCCAATATAGAACAAGTAATAAGGTATTCGTCAATAGCGTCTGCAGCTGACTCACCTTGCACTTGGTTACCTTGGTTTCACTAATTACAGTCATTTGTTCTGGGCTTGTCTAAGTGGTAAATGATAAGCAGTTTGTAGTAATATGGACTACAAGAGTGTCACTGAAAAATAACTTGTAGGAAGTCATTTTCTAAGAATCTAAAAAAGCATGCTCTTGGCCACTCTTATTTTATTCTTATCATTTATTGGTGTATTGATATGTATGCCCTGTTTCTGTTGAATTTCACTTTTTATTTCATGTCTAGATCTTATTATCTAAATATCATCACTCACGCTTCCCATATTTCTTCCATTTTTGTCTCTAAGGAAAAAAATATGACTTATCATCATTAGAAATTACAGGTAATGAAGGCTTTCCACTTGGGTTTTATTTTTTCTGTTACGAATTTCAGAGATTTTCTTTTTTTTAATATTCATTCTCACTATTTTCTAATTATTTAAATAATTTCGAGTCAATATTTTCCCTCAACATCCTGACCAGTTCAGAAACATCTATCTCAAAACCCTGTTTGCCAAGAGTCCTACCCTCTACAAAATAATATAAAGCGATTTGGGGCTCCTGTCAGGTTAACACAAGAAAAATCTGTTAAGATACCTTTACCCGTTACTCTTTACATTGCCTGTAATTTTTCACTTCTAAGCAGGAAGATTCCCTGGAGGAGGGTATGGCAGCCCACTCCAGTATTCTTGCCTGGAGAATCTCACGGACAGAGGAGCCTGGTGGGCTACAATTCATAGGGTCACAAGGAGTCGGACATGACTGAGCGGCTGAGCACAGACACAAGCAGCTGGTCGTGTTGATAAAGTCTCCATTCGTAGCTTCTCTGTTTTCTGCTCACAGGTATGGATCTCTTCTCCAACTGCACCGAGGAATGTAAAGCACTTGGCCACTCAGATCGGTGCTGGATGCCCTCCTTTGTCCCTTCTGATGGACGCCAGGCTGCTGATTATCGTAGCAATCTGCATGTTCCTGGCATGGACTCTGTTCCAGACACTGAAGTGTTTGAAACTCCAGAAGCCCAGCCCGGGGCGGAGAGGTCCTTCTCCACCTTCGGCAAAGAGAAGGCCCTTCACAGCACCCTGGAGAGGAAAGAGCTGGATGGACTGCTGTCTAATACACGAGCGCCTTACAAACCACCATATTTGAGTAAGTATTACATAAAAGGCTGTATCAAAGTCTTCCCTTTCAGGAAATAAAGTTCAACATGCCCTTCTTCTTAGTAAAAATAGAATTCAGGTTGCTTTCAAAAACAAAGATAAAAGTGACTCCAGGATGCAGGCAGCACTTTACAATACAAAAACGAATATACTTAACTGGAAGACAGGTTCCTGGGTTAGTATATTAAATCAAACATAACTTCTGATGTTGTTGAAAACATTTTTCAAATGATCTTCATATTTCCTTTGAGTATTGCTCACCTGTTTACTTGATTTCCATGTGTTTTGAAGGGCTTATGTAAGGTGCAAAAACGTCTCAACACAATTCACAGAGAAATTTTGTTTTCTTGTTGATACCAGCATTATTGCTTAGTCATCCTTTTCCCATAAAGACATTAAACATGTTAGGCTAAGTTCAGAATACACTGCAGCCATCAGTTTGATAATTTTGCGTAGTTTAGTAATATGTTGGCATGGATTCAAGTCACTTATCACAATCAGAGGAACTACATGATGAAAGCATATCAATACAGCAATATTATTCATTTATTTACAACAATAGGTTCTTCTTCTAATATTGAGACTTTGATAATTGTACTCAGCTCTTTCGATTTGGGGACCCTAGTCTCTAAGTGGATTATTTTATACAATCAGCTGAAAAACAAATGCTTTAGGATTACTTATTATATTTTATTTGAGGGTCTTGGTAAGGAAATTATTCCATTTATTCTCTGCTGTAAAGGAATCTTTACTTTTTAGTTAATGGTTAAATACCACTGATGATTCAATATTTTGATCCAACCAATCAACTAATATTTGATAAGAATGGAAATTATAAAAACTTAATCAAAAAATGATTTTTATCTTGTACAGCAAATCCAATGTACATGTCATTTTCGTACTTTCATCTTCCAGTGCAAAAAATAAAAATAATGTTACTATAAATTAGAAACAAAAATGAGCCACTGCAGATATATCATTTCTTTTATGACTTATGAAGTGGGATGAAAAAATACTTATATGAAAGAAAATACCAGAAGAATTTAGCCCTTTTATGTAAATATGAAAGTCATGGATTAAATACAAGGAGGATAAGGATATGACTACAACTCTAGATATTGATAATGAGTTATTATCTTATTATTAAAAATGTGAATCTGCCATTGAATACATGCATTCTGATAGCAACAATGATCAAATTGTGTATTTAGAAGGATTGCATTCAGTTTTTCAAATTACTTAGGAATGACATCGTATATTAGCATTTCAGAATCAAATAATTATACCTCTCTATGAATTATTGATATTTGTTTTGCTTCATTTTATAAAGTTATGAAATATGAGAGCACAAATATTTAAAGAAGGTATTTTGTTGAACTATCTAACAAAATATCTTATAAATGTAATTTGGATGCTAAAGTCCTAATGTTTAACTTACACATCCGCATACACTATGATTTAAAGGAGCTTAAAATCAAATTTTAATAAATAAGGACTATGATTCACTCTTTGCCGCTCAAACTAAATTTTGGATTTAAAATTTTACTTACCAAAGTTTTCCAAATTTAAAACCACATATTCTCACTAGTGTTTATCTTAAAGTAAGAATATACACTATAGAAATATATTACCAGTAATGTCAAGGCAAAAATTCAAAGTGTATATGATTCAGAGTAATTCAAATGTGTGTTTCTAAATAAATATACAATATTTTCTGTTAGCATATATTACCTGGTAATTCTACATTAAATATAGTGAGAAATCACTTCACCCTCTTTAACTCTTAGTGAATACCAACCTTGATGAAGCTTCATTTACATTATAGAACTGAAATTTTGAACATCTATAAAAGTCTTTCTCTACTGACTAGTTCTTCTTTTTATTTTTAAAAATCATGGTAACATTTTTTGTTGATAAAAATTTTAATGCTGCATATATTATAATGCCAATGTCTCTACTTTAGGAGTCTAGTATTTTCACTTAGATCCTTGATTTCAGGGATTATGAAATGTGTTATCAGTTATATGTACTGCTAGAAATCAAAGAATGCATGTATTATTTTACAAAGAAAATTACGATTTTTTTTGCATATTTTCCAGACGTGTTTTATAATCAATTAATTTTGAGTAGCAATTTATGTCTTCTGGTTTAGTCAGCTCAGCTCACATTGCTCAAAATTTAGGATTTGAGGTAAAGTGTGACCAGGATGAAAACGCAGCAGAAAATTAGCTATTTTGCTGTTTTTATTTATACTCTCCTCAGTTCTTCATATAATTTTAGTCATATCTGAACTTTTTTTAACTTCCAGTGTTTAATGTCATCTTAGACACACAGTTATCTTTAAAATTACCTTGTGCCTCTGACTTAATAAGCGTAGTCAATTTTATGCTTAATCTAACTATACAAACTATATCAGAACCATCCATTCTTGAGTATTTTGTCCCCAAATTCACATAGTGGTAGCTGTTAATATGTCTATCATTTATCACCAGAAATGAAAATATTCTCATCTTCTAAATTGAAAAACACGTCCCTTATGTTACTAAAGAAACTAAAAATTAGCACTAAATACCTTTATTAAAATCAGAGTGTTTAAATAATTCTTGAGAAAGCAGTTTTACTTTTGCTAAACATACATTTAGTTTTTAAATGAACATAATGTACATTTTTATGTTAAAAAATGTAGCTGTATATTTAGTTACTTACGTGAAGCCCGAAAAAACACCCTTATGAGGCTAGTACCATCACTTAGAAATGATCCCAGGGAAATGGTGATATGCTTAATAATACAAATGAAGTCATTGTCTGCACCCAAGAACTTTCCATTTCTACACCTCTGATTGCTAGAGTTAAAATTAAAAATTGGAGGAAAACAACTTTTACACAAAAGTGTGTATATACATGTTTTAAAAATATACTTTGTGTTTCTAAATAACTACCTTTATTCAATTTTATTTCTTCCTTTTTCAATGTATAAGAAAAGATCCAAGAAGAGTATATACAATGCACTTAATGAAATATAACTTACTTTTTTTAACCAGGAGTAATTTTGAACTTATCTGTTAATACTTAACATCATTAGTCATGAGCACTTTACGACCATGCCGTCTCTTACTTGTATTATGTTGTAGATTTCTAATACTCTAGTAAGGATCAAAGGAATACACTGAAAGATTGAGAAAATAAATTTAAACATGGTCATACAGTGTTTAGATTTTATTTTAAAATGTTAGTAAATTTTAGCTTAGCTTTACCTTTAATTTTTACTAGAATAATAAAATATAACCAACTTTTAATAAAAGTTAATAATTGTCTCAACACTTGCTAAAATGAAATAAAAATATTCTCTGGAGTTTAAAATTCCTTATATTCTTTCATATGGAATTCAATAATTTCTTTAAAACTATAAATGTTATTTAAAAGTAACATGTGTTCCAAGTGACATGATAAGTTAAACATAAAGCAATCTAGCTAGTCCAAGCAAATAAGGAACATAAAAATAATTTAAGTTCAAGAATATAACTAGTAAAAGTTATATCATTAATGTAGTTTAGAAAATCCCAATATTTAAAATAGTATATTTAATACTGGGGACTTCCCTGGTGGCTCAGGCCGTTGAGTCTGCCTGCAGTGCATGAGACCCAGGTTCGATCCCTGGGTTGGGAAAATCCCCTGGAGAAAGAAATGGCAACCCACTTCAGTATTCTTGACTGGAGAATACCCATGGACAGAGGAGCCTCAGTTCAGTTCAGTTCAGTCGCTTAGTCCTGTCGGACTCTGCAACCCCATGGACTGCAACACTCCAGGCTTCCCTGTCCATCACTAACTCCTGGAGTTTACTCAAACTCATGTTCATTGAGTCGGTGATGCCATCAACCATCTGATCCTCTGTTGTCCACTTCTCCCACTTTCAATCTTTCCCAGCATCAGGGTCTTTTCAAATGAGTCATAGGAGCCTGGCAGGCTACAAAGAGAAGTCGCAAAGAGTCGGACACGACTGAATGACTTCACTTTCATTTAACATTATTTTTGTAATCTTTCTTGCTCATGATTTTGGCTTCACATTTTGAACATTATCTCTTCAGATTTTTTTTTGTCTGGAAGCAAGTATATCTTTCAGTTTAAATCAGCCTAAACAATACAGTACTAAAGATATAAAGATTTGTGTTTTGGAAACCTGTTGATTTCTTGTCAAAAACATAATCGTTCCCTAAGAACTGAAGACAATTATAAGATAAATGACTAATGAAGTTTCATCTAAAATGTATTTGTGAAATATTTCTTTTATTTGTTTAAGGAATCATACAAAATAAATTATATTGAATAGAGTGAAAAAGCCTACATTGATATGATTTTTTAAAAATCCTAAATCCATGAAATTTTCTACAGTTCTAGGACTGTAGGAAACCATCTATTGAAAAGTGTTGCAATTGATTCTGTTTTCATATCAAATAACATTTATAGTGGTCCAGGCGTGTCAATAAATTACTCTAGCTGTCTCCTGACCTAACTTTGTTTTTGCCTACTTTGGAGCCCTTTTGAAATTTCAACCCAAATGATATATAACATTAGTGTTAAGAAAAGATGTCAGAATTTGGAAACATTGCATTTAAAATATTGCTGCCACTTTAACTTAGACTTTTCATTGGTGACCATCATTTTAGGAAAAATTCTTTTTTATATCTATATTATTTCTACCTAGAACTTGTTAAAATTGTAGAGTATATTTTGTTGAGTCCCACCTTTTCCAATCCTTTCATTATTTCAGTCTGCCCTCTAAGTGTTGAAGTCAAGATTGTGTAGGAGCATATATAGAATTCAAAATAAAATGACTTTTCTTAGCACTACAGATTACCCTTATATCCATGTATGGTGTTTTCTTTGGGATTTGTATATTCCTCTAATGTCATAAACATAGCATCACTTTACCAAATATTAAATTCCACAAAAGGTATTTTTATATGTGGCCTTTTTAACATTTTTGTTTTTTAGGTCCATACATTACTAAATGAATGGACATCTTTTTCAATATTTTTTTCCTTTTTTTAAAATGGATGTGTTTTTCTGTTCACTTTTTCTACAAGTTGTACTGCTTTTTTAAAAAAAAATATCCTATTTCTGAGATTTTTGTTCTCTCACTAATCTTCATAAAAATACATCTAGATTTGTGAGCCTAACTAATTTATTACTTTTTTTAGTTTATCTCTTTGTGACAAACCTCTGGTCTTTGAATCACACCGGTCTTTCTATTTTTCCATTAAATTCTTTTATTTTGTAATTATAAATTAATCTCTCAAAGTCAAAACCGTTTACTGACTCAACTCTGTGAGCAGGAAACGTATGACAACTCAAGATCAGAAGAAATCTGACCCTAGTTCATATTCTCTATATATCTACTGTTAGAATTCAATGTTCACTGAATTTTACAGTATTACACTGTTTTGAAAAATGGTAATCTATTCACAATTCATATCATTATTCCAGTTAACTGATGCAGCAGCTGACTGGAACCTTCCTATACTCTAGATAAGTGAGATGTTATAAGATTATGTTGTTTCTTCTCCTTTAGTTGTTGAGTAATGATCTTCTGTAACTAATATGATTTAAAGTGATAGATGCAAAAATCTTCTGAGGTGCAGATATGAAACAGAGCAGTTCATTTTAAATCTATACATCTGGCAATTTCTGTGGACAATTTTCATTTTACTTATTTAGACAGCAGTGCTTCTCTTACAATATGTCATTTAAAAATTTGTGCCTTTGGGTGAAACTAGTTAGTAGCCGATACTTTCTTGGCATATTTAGACTCATTATGCAACTATACATATTATAAGTGCAAAGTAATTATGTGATGGGAAATGAATTAATGGATGAATAAGTGTTATTAAAGTAACCAAATTTTCTTTAATGCTGTCATCGTATTTTAATTTACACACACGTCTACACACAGTTTTGATATCTCTTGGAGAAGGAAATGGCAACCCATTCCAGTAATCTTGCCTGGAAAATCCCATAGACAGAGGAGCCTGGCAGGCTACAGTCCATGAGGACACAACAGAGTCAGACACGACTGAGCAACTAAACAACAGCTACACACAGTTTTGATATCCCTAGGCAAATTATCTGGTAGCTCGGCGGTAAAGAATCTGCCTGCCAATGCACAAGATGGGGGTTAGATCCCTGGGTTGGGAAGATCCCCTGGAGAAGGAAATGGTAACCCACTCCAGTATTCTTGCCTGGGAAATCCCATGGACAGAGAAGCTTGGTGGGTAACAGTTCATGGGGTCACAAAAGATTTGGATACAATTTAGCGACTGAACAACAACAGGCAACTCTCTTTATTCAATTAATAAAACATGTTTTAAATTGCTTATATTTCTCTCTAAATAGTGTCTGTAAGCTTTTATGAGGGAAGACAGAGTTTGAACTCATTCAAAATACTGAAATACACCTAACAAAAGTGTTTTGTGAAATATGATGTTTTTTTAATACCTTAAGATTTTAAATTTCTTTTGATTTATTTGAAGAATTGAATTCATATCCTAAGGAAGAAATATGTTTGTTTTTATTTCTTAACTCTCTTAGAATTTTAATTGCTCCCCATTCTGTCTGTAAAACAATACTTTACGTTTTACTTACTAGCAACTTTCGAACATAAGCTCTCATCTTTCACATTTTTTAAAGCTAGTATATGTTCCTTTCTTTGCTCTGTTACAGTCACTTATTTTTCTTACTTAGTTCCCAGGTAGGAGGTGTTTATTTGTGTGTTATTAATTATATTTTTCAATTCATTGATACATGGTTAAATAAAATATTGATGGTCATACAGAAGAGACAATTAATAAAACTAATTTATATATTTATTCAAAGTTTTACACTGATTAGTGATTCTTTATCTAGATAAAACCGTTCTTTTTGTGCACACTTTGCATTTTATTGAATTAACATTTAGCATATTAATATTATTTATATACCTCATTTTATATTACAGATCATTTTCATTCTTTTTCTTATTTTGTACATTGGAAGTAAATCCATATAAGCATTTGTCCATCACATGAGCCTAACAAAGGAAGATTATCAGTTAAAATATAAATAGAATTATCAATCAAAAGGAATATCTACTTGGGAATTTTTCCTGCCTCATCATTCTGAAGATCATGGGTCAAAATTTAAATGCATTAATTTATAAAGATATTGTATATAAGTCTGGAATTTACAACTTCAATTGCTTATAAATATCATTAAACATTGTTCAATACTCAATGTGCCAGACTTTTTTTGAGTGAGTCTGCGTCTTCTGAAATCCTTTTAATAGGAATTAGATAGCATCGTTTAGACAATGTAGTTTAGAAACTATTTTGGACCATAAGGTTCATTGTTCAAGATTAGATAATACTACTGAGTCAAGACTAAACGCAGCATAATGTGGATCCACTTAATGCTTCCCAAATAACATTAATAATAATAATCTTGGAAGTTTTATATTAAAGTCCAATAAGATTCCCTAATTACTGCACTAATGATTTCTAATAACCTACATCAGTTTAGGTGGGGACAGTATAGAAGATTTGAAAGATTCAACCCCAAAATGTAATCACATACAAAATGACATGAATAAAAACAAGTCGTAAGGTATAAAATTTACAGGAAAAAAATCAGGTCTTTATTTCTTATTCTTTGATACAATACATAACTTTATACATTATATCTAGGCACTTAACTTCTAGGCACTTCTTTCTCCTAGAGATAGATTATTTTTAACTGTAGGGATTAAAAGATTATATGTGAACTTTATTTTAATACAAGTTTTATAACCTTTACTTTAAAGTGCTATCTAAATCATCAAGCATAGCTTTTAAGTCATTGAGTTCAACAAGTGATTATAAATACATCTTCTGTGTCCTATCTTCATGATTCTGTTGTATGGATACAGTTATGCATATACGTATCCCATAAAGAAGCATTATATTTTTAATTTAAGTTTAATTTTTAATTGTATCTATCAGTTTCCAGAGAAAGAATAAACAAGGATTATGCTTAAGATAAGAGTAAATTTATTTAACTAACTGCTACTTCATTACCAGACGCCGTTTAACATGATAGCGTAGTGCTTTTTGAGGAACAGATGAGTGATACAATCAAGTTTGGTTGTTCCTTTATTTTTTTTAAACTACTAGTTGTACTTTGAAGACCAGTTCATATTATATCATGTAGCGAAATTAACCATGACTCTGTAGAGAAAATTGATGTCTATATTATAAGGAAGACATTATTTTTACTGCTTATAAAAATGTTGTAATCAGTAGGGCTTTTTTTCTTTTTTAATGTTGATGTCGACTAGAATCCCACACAAGATTCTAATATCACTTGTGTTGGATGTTTAACTGCATGTTTTACACAAAGTAGAAAATTGACATTAGTTTGTCATCAAATATTCCAAGATTCATATATATGCCAGGAACTATGTTTCAGCTGAAATTTGGATAATTACTGTATTATTCCATAAAAAGAGTATTTGTAAATGTTTTTGTCAGAAATTTCCAAAATAAGTGTTTTGAAAGATAAGAAAAACTTAAGCCTAGAAGTAATACATAAAATAAACTCAATATCAAATGTATATTTCCTGGGTTATATTGTTAATCATCCTGGGTAAAGAAACTTCTCTCATACCTAACAAAACACTGTTGGGCTTTGTCTCAAAGGGCAGCGTATGGTAGGAAGTTTTTGAGTCAAAAATGGCAACAGTAGATAAAGTATACATAACAAGATGTCTTGATGATGTACACTTGATGGTGTATTTAAGATAAAATACTTCTCATGTAGGTTTAATTGAAATGGTGGTAGGTCCTCAGATAAGAATGTTATAGTTTGACAGTTGCTATCCGTTTATTTTTAGAAATATGTAGAAAACCTGAAGATTGACCTATAGAATTATTGTACTTTACATCTTTAATAAAGCTGATGCCAGAACTAGTCCCCTTGCTAGTGACTAGTAACGTGGCTTTAAGTTTTAGTTACCATAGAACTGTTCATCAGACAATTGCACCGGAGATCATGAACCTAGATCTGTCCTGGGGGAATATATATTGGTTCTTGACTTAATTCAGTCATTTTGATAAGAACAATGGTAACAGAGAACAATATTATGTAGAACCCATACACTCTACCAAGTTATGTTTTTAAACGTTTGAATTGATGGATAATTTCAAGCTTATTCAAAAAAGAGACTAGTTTACTAAACTCTCCACATTCTCCAGCTTAAACAATTACCAATTCTCGGCCAAATTTGTTTCATCCAAAAGCTAATATACTTCTCTTCATTCAGATTTTGTAAAACAAATCCAGAAACCCTACTGTTTAATCCATAACTATTTCAGCAGGTTTATTAAAGTTTAGCATAACCACAAGAATACTCTCTCTCCTTAAAAATTTTCTTGCTATTGTTCATTGTCTGGTCATTGTTCAAACTTCTATAATTTTCTCATAACTCTTATTTGCATTTATAATTAATTTTATTCATGATTAAAGTCAAGTTTGTTGATGGAAACCCATCTTTATTTTAAAACTTTAATTAATATTTGATATTTATATTGGACAGACACGGCATGCACATCACACCCATATAGAAAAGTACAAAAATCACAAATGGATAACTCAAGAAGTTTTCAGAAAGGGAGCATACCTGTGTCACCTGGAAGCACATTAACTGAGTACTGACTCTAGTAGCCAGAACATCACTAGCATCTTAAAAAGTCCACCATTCTGTCCCCTTTCAGTCACTACCACTCATGGGGTTACCTAGCCAAAGATTAGTTTTTGTCCCGGGCTCTAGCCAAAGATTAATTTTTCTAGTTATAAAATTTTATATAGTTTAAATAAATAGTGCAGTATACTTAAGTTAACTAGAATATAATAGCTGGTTATTCTCTCTGATAACAGGGAAAGCAAATATAGCTAAAATATATCAGTGTGTAAGCTAAATAGACAATTTACTTAGGGTATATTCTCCTTGGATATTTCTCTTACTATCTTCGGAGTTCTTACCACATCTAATATTTTTAAAGTCCTTGATATATCTCGTTATATCTTCTTATTGAAACATAATCTTTTGTTAACTTCGCAGTGTTTTACAGAAATAAATATTTAAATATGTTGACTTGAATACCAGATTATAATAACAAAGTAGAAAAATTGAAATGTCTCTGTTTCACATTTCTTTGAGTCTCGATTAGAAGATCGTGGCAAATTGGAGACCAAGATGCTTAAAGGAGATTCTGAATAAAGTAAAAAGATTAACATTTTGGAAAATAGCATATCTGAAGAGAGTCTAAAAGGTTTGAAGAACTACAAATTGAGAAGAAAAGGGGATCGGTAACAAAGCAAATGTTAAGTGTTTAAACAAATATGACACAGATAAGATAGCGATCAGTTAACCTGTGTTTATTGAAAGCAGAAGAGAAAAAAAATGGATCTATATTGAAACCTGAGAGATTTAAATGACATGTTATGGTAAATATCCTGACGCTGACATTGGTATTTGCTCCTGAGAGATATGGAAACACATTACCTAGAAAGCTTTACAAACTACAAACGTACGCATATGCCAACTGTGATTTGGTGGAATAGCACTTTCTAGTCCTGTGATGTATTCCCGCAGAATGCTTTTCTAACACTGGGCCTAGTAGAAAGGAGTGAGGGCATGAGGCTCAATTTTACTAGGGGAGAAAAGAAAGGCAGTTGAGAAAGCCTTGTGCTTTTATGTTTCCTTCCTTTCCTGTTTCTACGTAGATGACTTCTTTTCTACTTTGGAATTTTGGAAGCGAAATATTTGGTTTCTTAAATCCTTTTTTTCCCCTCTCACACCTGGAATTGCAATGAATGATTAAATGTCTAGGAACAGAAATTAAGAAATCATAGTTTTAGAAGGAAACTTTGGAAAATAATGCAGAATCTGAGTATGAAGATGTCTAGTATATTTTATGTATGTGCAATAAATACCATTGGGTTTGTCTATTAAATGTATGTATTATGACTTAAAGATTTAAGACTTCATATTATATAATAATATTTTTTAAAAAGAACCCATGGCTATAGATTTCAAATATATGAAGATATTTTAAATCTCTTACTTCATCAAATATTGATCTTTTCTTCACTGAGTTGGCTTGTTTCTCTTATAATAAGAATTTTCTACGTTAGGTTATTATATTTTCCTCTGTTGAGCAATTTTAAGGAAAACCCTTGGTGTTAGTTACTATGAAGTGGCTCACAAATAAAATGAAACAGCCAGCATTAGTGATTCAAGATCAAGTTGCCTACTCTCCTTAAACCTAGTAGTGATATATGCTTTCTTAATTATTTTGGAAGATATAGCACACAGGCTATATATGATCATTATATCTTGGGTTGATTATTTTGGAGAGTAAATTAAAATATAGAATTAGCATGGTAATGTGGGGACATGAATTCATTACACACTTAAGAAAGGAAAAATAAAGGAGAATTGTGTTACCTAAACATTAATGCTAGATTTAATAATAGTAGCAGCTACTACTGAATGCCTGTTTAATATAGGCATGAGAAGATGAAATAAGGTGATAGTTATTCTCATCAGTCAAGGGTGATAAAATAAGCTCTATAAATTTCAGGTTATAGTACATAATTTTAAAATTATTTTAAAATATTTCATGATTATATAAATCCACTCAGTTTTATATAGGTAAAGGGAGTTTAGCATTAGACAATGTAGCAATGACTTTTTTTGGTAAAATGGAGTGAATTTTAACTCCTTTGAACTTGAATTAAGCTGAAGATTTGAGAAATATACATTTTAAAATTATATTATGAAATGATGCAAAGAGAATTATTTCTCCATTATAACAAAATATTGACTATTTAAATGTTACTGGGAAAAGTATACATTTTTAAATGCAGGTTTACTTTAGAATTGGTTTTAGGAAAATACTTGACGTTGAATAATTTCATTTTCATCTCGTACTTAAAACTGAGCCCGAAATCTAGAAACTCCATCCTGGAGAACTTAAATTATTTTGAGTTTGGAGGAATTTTGTAGGAATGTTTGTAGGAATTTTTCATAGAAATTGTGATTTCTAAATGCTCATAAAAAGTGTGCTAAGGTATCTAGTTTTAGGGAATATTGCCTTCACTTTAAACAAAAACATTTAATGTAGTTTACAAAGGGCATATTCTATTGCTTTGAAATTCATTTTAAATCTATGTCTTTTAAAAAATCTTTTAAAGTTTTTCATATTTCAACTACTTTCCAATTCTGAGGGGTAGACATCCATAGGTCCTTTTGTTTGTAATACTGTTCTTTAATGCCACGGCCATTTAAAACTGTAAAAAGGTTTTTAACCAGCTGTTTTACACAGGTCTTCCCAAACAGTGTGACCCACATTCAGGAAAACTTACTGTTGAAGACCTACTGTATTGTGGGCATGGTGGTCTTCAGTTTTGTTTGCCCTAGATCTAGATGATATGAATGTTCTGAAGACTGGCCAAATATGAAGATGATTTTGGCTCGTGAACTCATCAGAGTGATGTGAAAATAGGATCGATATCATAATTTAAAATATGTAGTAACTGAATCAACTGAAGTACTCCTGGAAGATATCCAGGGGAAAATATTATGAGAACTCTGGTTGAAAAATGTGTAAAGGGCATCCGATCAGCTTTATTACTGGTGATCACAGTCTTGGGCATCCTCACTCTGTCAGGACACTATGTCTCATGCACAGATCAAAAAACTGAGTTTGGATCATCTCAGTGACATTTACTCTGGCCGGTGTTAGAAACATGCAACAGCATTTTTAATTATTGATACCCTTCCACTCCGTACCTCATAATACCTCATACAAACCTTCTTTGAATTGAAAAAATGAATGAACCAATCTCAGGCATACTACAATGCCAATGAAAAGTTTTCTTCTTTCTTTATGAAGCTGTTCACTTAGTTGAACTGTGGTGTCCTTGTTGTTGTTGTTTAGTTGCTAAATTGTGGCTGACTCTTTTGTGACTCCATGGACTCTAACCCACCAAACTCCTCTGTCCGTGGGATTTCCCAGGCAAGGATGCTGGAGTGGGTTACTGTTTCTTTCTCCAGGGGATCTTCCCGACCCAGGTATAGAACCTGTGTCTTCTGCATTGGAAGGTGGATTATTTACCCCTGAGCCTCCAGGAAAGCCTGTGGTGTCCTTAGTAAGTACTTTAAAAATACTATAGTCATTATTTTCAGGACAGGGTTTTCTAAGCATCACTAATTTTATTCATTTGACTATGTGATAGTTTGGAATGGTTAATTTCACAAGACATCATTCTCTGATTTTGTTCTCAAAGTATGCATATATTTCCTTTGGACCCTTAGCTTTCTACAAAATTACAAGAGTGGATCTTTATTCTGATCCTCATGTCAAAGAAGTGAGGTGTGCTTAATAGCTCCAGTTAGAGAGCCAGTCTGCCAAGGTTCACATACTGACCCAGTCTGTTACTAGCTGTGTGACCTCTGTAATTTCTTTAACCTTCCTGGAACTCATTTTCCTCATCTGTGACATAGATCCTTAAAAGCTCATTGTGGAGATTAAATTATTTAACATATTAAAGCAGTGAGTGCCCGGCCCAAAGGAAGCACTCATTAAGTGTTCAAGGCAACCATATATTCAGTTAAAATTGGAACAATGACATCAGCCTGAGTATGGAGAAAATTTAAATTCTGGGTTTAAATAGAACTAATTATGCTTTCTTTTACTCCCAGAGAAAAATCAGACTCCAAATGTTCTTTTCATGATATATCACTATTTTACATCTGCAGTATATATTCTTTCACATAATACATATGCTTTAGAAGTACAGTATGACTATTTTTCTTTTTCATCTGTGAAACCAATGAAATGCGTAGAAGGGAACCAAAGGCATAATGCACAGCAAATACTAAAGTTTATTTGTTTCATAATGATGTTAGTCACAAAGCATGGTTATAACTTTTAACAGTTCATATTCTCATTATTTTACTTAACTTCTGCATTTCCAGTGAGTGAAGATATTGATTATGTACAATAAACAGTAAAAATAATCTGACAAAGAATACTCTTTTTTGGAACAACGGATTTGTATTTCATACAGAAAGCAGCAGAATATATTTGATATTGTAGGAAAATAAAGAACATATTTTTCAAGTCAAAAAAATTTAAAAATGATACAAACGGATGGCCATATCCAATTTGACTTTATCTGAATTTTGACAATTGTACTAACCCTTTAGAGTAAATTCTGGCCTTGGGCAGGATATTGTTATTCCAAAGAGTTCTGATAGCTCTGGGTGAGAGACACAAATGCCCTAAAACTATCACACAAAGTAAATATAAAGAGTCTATTAGCATGGAAAATTGTGTCTTTCTGTAAGATATACTAGGTGTCTATGTCTGCCATAAATCAGTCTTTACACACAGAAGCTCAAAGTTTTTCCTACCTCATTTTTCTTCTTTAAAATCCTGTTATCTGGTAAACCTGATTCTCTCAGTCAGCCTTATATTTATGTTTTTATACTTTTGTCTTTCAAAGTTAGAAAGAACTAGAAAATGATGTCATAAGCCCTTTTGACTAATGCCTGAAAAAGCTGCCCAAATTTTACTTTTTGTTTATGGCTTATTCGCTGGACTCTCTCCAGTATAATTCTCATGATTTTATGATTCTCTATGTTTTTTCTCTTCTGCCTTCCACTTCAGTTTTGCATGAAAGTGAAAGTGTTAGTTGCTTGTTGGTGTCTGACTCTTTAAGACCCCATGTTCTGTAGCCCTCCAGGCTCCTCTCTCCAGGCAAGGATACTGGAGTAGGTAGCTATTCCCTTTTCTAGGGGATCTGCCTGACTCAGGATTTGAACCTGGGTCTCCTGCATTGCAGGAAGATTCTTTATCATCTGAACCACCAGGGAGGCCCATTATTTTCCTAGAAAGCAAAAGGCCTAACAACTAAGTTGTTGTTAGGTGCCCAGTTGCATGCACCATATGTGCTTATTTCTTTTTATGTTTGGCTTCTATCAAAATAAAATTTTTTTATTTTTTTATAAAATAGTGAAATTTTCCTGCATTTATAGTGCTGTTTCCCAGCTATGAAAGAAATGACATCTTAAAATAGAGTTAGCTTTTTTTCACCTAATATATTCGTGAATGATATTAAACTATCAACTGTATTAAGCATCGTCTCTCAAAATGCAATGGTTCTCAATGATTCTATGTTCTAAGTTTACTTTGCTAGAATAAAATGGCTTTGGTTATCTTTGGGAAAGATCCCTAAGAGCAGGGGTCCCCAACCTCCAGGATTTAATGGCTGGTGATTTGAGGTGGAGATGTAATAATAATAGAAATAAAGTGCACAATAAATGTAAAACATCCTCCTCCACCCTAGTC
The DNA here is from genome assembly GCF_042477335.2 of Ovis canadensis. Lineage (NCBI taxonomy): Eukaryota > Metazoa > Chordata > Mammalia > Artiodactyla > Bovidae > Ovis > Ovis canadensis. Next base: position 35,576,080 of record NC_091261.1, on the reverse strand, counting down.
CATGGAAAATTTGTCTTCCACAAAACCAATTCTTGATGCCAAAAATGTTGGGGACTGCTATCTTAGAGTGTAATCAAAGAAGAATTTATAGAATTCTCTTTGGGGGCCAATATTGGAGCACTATGTGATTTTTAACTGATAGACAGAAAGTACAGACTTTCATGAAGAAAAGTATGGGATTAGAGAGCAAAAAATTATGAACTGAATATTCTAGGTTTCTAAATCTTTAAATATAATCCAGAATGAATATTGGAAGTTAAATTTGAAAGTCATGTTTTGGATAAATTTAGACATGATTTGAATGATAATACTGATTGTAATAGTAGCTAACAATTGTTAAGAACTTAATATGTCCCTGGCATTATTCTAAGAACTTTTCAGACATTAATGCATTTAAATCCTACAACAGCCAACTAAAATAGGTATGCTTACTGTCCCCATTTTATAGATTATAAAATTAAGAAAAAAGAGATGGTGGGGAGCCAGCCCATGGTGTATGTTGGCATCTGATTCTAGTGTAAACATCTCTAACCAATTCACTGTTAAATCCCTGGCTTAAGAAATTGGACACTAGAACAAAGTCAGCATGGATTTGCTGCATGAGGTTTAATTTTTCGTCTTATACTAACAGAGAGTTATTGCAGTTTCTAACTTTGTGGTAATATGAGCCCAATGGAGAATGAAAATGAAAGGATTAGAGAAATTTGGGGGAAAAAAAAGTATAGCATTAGAATTCTAAATGTAACAATAAAAGGTAAAGGAAGTATTAATAGTTATCAGGGATAGTTCTCAGGGCTTCCCTAGTGGCTCAGACAGTAAAGAAGGTAAAGAATCTGCCTGCAATGTGGGAGACCTGGGTTTCTATCCCTGAATTGGGAAGATCCCCTGGAGGAGGGCATAGCAAGCCACTCCAGTATTCTTGCCTGGAGAATCCCTATGGACAAAGGAGCCTGGTGGGCTACACAGTCCATGGGGTCACAAAGAGTCTGACATGACTGAGTGACTAAGCTAAAGGGTAGGTCTCAAGTCTTGAGACTGGATGATTGGAAGAAGATTGCATCTGCAATCTCACAGTTGTGAGATGGTGTGAAAAACAAATGTGCTTTCTTTTTTAAATTAAGATACTTAGACATGAAAAGTAGACACTATGAAAGATGATAACTGAAAATACTAGTAGGTTGAGATATAACAGAACTTATTTTTGCATAGGAAATATTTGATCTAATGTATGTATCCTTTAAGATGGCTCAGTGGTAAAGAATCTGCCTACCAATGCAGGAGACATGGGTTTGATTCCTGTGTCCAGAACATTCCCTGGAGAAGGAAATGGCAACCCACTCCAGCATTTTTACCTGGGAAATCCCATGGACAGAGGAGTTTGGTGGACTACAGTCCATAGGGTCCCAAAGAGTTGGACACAACTTCCCCAGTAAACAACAGCAGCAACAATGAGAACGTTAACCACTTTAAATGTGTTATTTTAAACGCCATGATTAAAATGGTCCCTGTGTCATCACGATTTCTGTGAGTTGCAGACCAGATGCTTCTAGGGAGTGATTTACTTTACTTGTGAATGTCTCTCTGTGAAAAAAGAAACCCTGAAGCAGTATTTTATTTTAAAAGATATTCACCAAAATCTTTATGTAAATCATATATAAATCTTATATATGATTAATATCAGTCTGTGATCCTTATAAGCCTAGTTTGTCTTTATCAAAATTTGTGAGAAAAAAAAATATCCGATGCTTTTCTAGAGGTTCCTGGTTTTTATTGCTGCTGATAGAACCCGAAGCTTGAGGTTGTTGGGATAGAATGACTTCTTTTAGCAGCTCATAAAACTGCTTTTTTCTGTCACAATTATGCTTAGAATTGAGTTATCAGCCACGAAACATCCAGGCAGTCATTTTGGCTGCAAAACATTTTGTCACTTTTGGAAGATTTAGGGTGATGGAATGCAAACTATTTCCAGATGTGTGAAGTATAAACTCTGGATCCTTGCTTTTTCTCTGTGAGAAGACACAAATATGCTTTCCTTTGCATTCCCTGAACCCAGGCATTTCTTCCTAATTCATCAAAATTAATGAAAACCCCTCTACTTTTCTGTTTTGACTTCTATTGTCAAATAATTAGAGAATATATTTACATCCATAAACATTTGACTGTAATAGTCTCCACTTTAAGAATGTTGAGAGGCTTTTTGTTTTGGCTGCAGCAATTCACATTTTTATTAGCTTTAAGGGCTTTTCTGTTTAAACCCTGCCTGCATTTTTTCTTTCGTGCCATTCAATGATTGCTGGCTCCTTTATACACCACTTTTCCCAGGCCCTTATACTTTGGCATTCCTTTCTCCTTCTGGAATGCTCTCTCATCTACAAATCCACTCCCCACCATGTCTGCTTGGACATCTACTCATCAATCAAGATTCAACTGCTTTACTTAAATGGGAAGTCTTCTCAGACAGCGATATATATATATATGTTCTCCTTGTAACTTCTTATAGGTTTTATATGTAATTGCTGTTTTTAAAATATCCTGTAAAACTAGTTAAGCTATTGGAAGGGTAGATCTCTTAGATAAGAATCCTTGTGTACCTATTTTAAGGTCTCAAAACCCAGAACTTTGTCTGGAGTGAAGTAAATACCCATAAAGGCTTATTAGACTACAACAATGAATCAATAGATGAAACATCCTGAAACCAAAAAAGCAAGTGCATTTTTTTCTCCTTAGTTATTTAGATATCTCTCCAGTTAACATAAATTAATATAATTACAGTAATCTCTGGATGGGAAAACAACTCCTCCCAACATAACCATTTCCGTTCCTAACATAACACTGTCCTGGATTTCATCATCTTTCAACCTTCTATGATTTTCATGTTCTTTTATTCTGTCCTTATGTATTTATTCTTTTCTGATTGGATTAATAACCTCTTAATCCTCATAGTTCAGTATCACCAACTGCTAATGTCACTAGTCTGTATCTTTTTAATTGTCTGTCACATATAATTCACAAACATATATATAAACATTAAGTAAAAATAAGGTAGTCTTATACATGAACATAAAACACAATCCACTACAGAGAAACAAGTATGAGCAAGAAATTGTTAATTCAGGACAACTATGGCTAGAGACAATTTTTCTGGCTTTCCTGTAGGTTTTTGGGGTTTTTGTGTGAATTTTTTAACCTTTGGTATTTTTGCTTTTCATCATTTTCACATAAGTTATTTTCAAATTTTTTCTTTGTAGCATTGGGGCAACTAAAGAATATCTCAGATGCTTTTTTTTAAAACAAAGATGCAAAATTTTTATGAGAACTTTAGTATCAGATATGTAGGTACATTCATACTCTAGTCATATTTTATTAATGATATAGGTATGTTACATATAAATATACATTATTAATACCATTTAACCAGAATCTCTTACTGGCCTTAACAAAGGTTAATTATTTAAAATTTGAACTTGTTCCTAGATTTATTGTGATACTTTCCATAGATGGCAAATATACTACATGACTTTTCCTTTTATTTTTTACTTTTATTGGGTGGTTAAATATTTGCAATAATTAGGATAAACCTTAATCAAACACAAAGTTTATAGTTACGGAATGTAACATAACTGTTTAAGGATTTAAACCTTGTCATTTAATTAGAACATAACTAAAATGATTTTTAATGTTTAACAAGCATGATAATAATCTTATTTTAGCAATTTAGCATTTTTGTGATGTTTTAAAGCTGGGTTTGATTCACTGCTTATCAGTTTTCAAATCTCTAATTATCCTATTCTAGATTAATTTGAAAGGCCAAGAGGGAGGTAGTTTAATGAGTTTCCAGAATAGAACTGAAATGAGAATGTATATTTAGGTTTAAATTTTAGAATAAATAATTAAAAATTATACTTCTTAGGGAAAGAAGAAAGAACATTTAATCAAGTATGCTATAGCTACCTCACAGTACAAGTATTTGACTCAAAATCAGAGTTAAAATTTAATTATAATACAAAAAATTTTAAATGACAAGATTGTATTCATGTATGATCATAGATAACTTATTTTTATATTTTCTTTTTATCTCCTTTTGAATTCTGCCATGTTAACTTTAAAATCATTTTCGATGGAAATATGTACAAAATTTATTATATGACACAGTGCTATGGAATAATTAGAGACTATAGTATAGTATTTTTGTAGGAGACACAGTATATTTTCCTAAGTGATAACTAGTATCATATGTGGGATCTTGTAACTGATACTTTGAGACTAGGGTTGCCAGATTTAGCAAATAAAAATACATGATACCCAAATATTGCATGGGGTGTATTAACAATCATTCATTGTTTTTTCTGAAATTCAAATATAACTAGACCGTCTGTATTTATTTGGCAGCCCCACTCAATAAGTTATTGATACTGATGTCTATATTCTTAGATTCCTAACCTGTTTAGTGTTTTCTTTTTGTTTTTTTTTTCCCTAGATACAGAAAACTAGTGGTTAGCTTTCACTTTTCAGAGTGTTAGCATTTCAATCCTCTTCTGACCACGTAATTCCTGTTATTAATTTGTTGTTTGTTTTGACATAGAAGCAACTGAATGATGTTAGGGGAATTCAAGTATATTAAATCAATAGCCATACTTTTACACACAGTTTCTAAGTCATGTGTGCTGTCTCTATTTTTTTTGATAATAACCCTGTAAAAGTCATGCTATTAGTATAATATTTTATTTACCAGCCCAAAGATTTTCCACTTATTTTCATAGCTTAGCTATCTAAAATGTTAAATTATTTAGAAGTCTTATCCCTGTTTAAGTAGGCTATTAGTGGTTAATAAATTAGATACATGGCTATATATTTCTAAAATTAAGATCTTATGCATTTATTCTTAAAGTTTTCCCATCTTTCATTGCTGGAATTTCTTCTTGGTTTCCACATAAAAGATGAAGTTGTGCATGTCACTAATGGTTGGTTTAATATTGTGATACAGTGATGTTGGTTGTTATCTTAGTACATTGTGATAAAGTTTTCCAGAAATTGTTTCAATGACATTATGAACATGGAAACATTAGAGTTTCATTTCCTAAATATGTGCCTATGTAGCTTCAGAGATTTAAAAAATAATTCTGTCTTCAGACTTAATCGTGAGATACCACTGAAGCAAGAGGGTTTTGTTTGTCAAAGAGATGATGACCAAAGATTTCTGGGTGGGGACATGTCCTATTACTTTTTCCTCCTCAGGGAATATTCATTAAGCTTACAAGGCAAAATTTCTGACATTTCTAGATAAGTTTGTAATACATCCATTGAATCTATAGAATTTTATGCAAGTACATAATTATGATAAAATTTTTAAGCATATATTTTAATATCAAAGTTTAATTCTTTAGTGTTTAAAAAAGATATTTAAAATATTGACAATTTTTGTGTCTAGATGATTACCATGTGTTTTTAAATATCTTGCTTAAATCAGTTCAAATAATGATCAAATATATTGTCTAATTAAAGGAGTTAATTACTATCAAGATTTTTTCTTGTAGATTTAAAAGCACTCTTATTTAATACAATTAATTAGAGACAAAGATTTTTAAACAAAACAAAATTGAGTTACTATAATTACCCCTACCCTGTTAAAAGTATTAATGATAGTTGACCAAGTTGTAGTAACCCATAGAATAGATATTTCTTGATGAATTATCTTACTGCCATAGTAGGCTTCCCAGGTGGTTCAGTGGTAAAAAATCCATCTGTCAAACAGAAGACTCAGGTTTGTTCCCTGGGTCGGGAAGATCCCCTGGAGAAGGAAATGGCAACCCACTCCTATATTCTTGCCTGGGAAATACCGTGGACACAGCTGTCTGGCAGGCTACAGTCCATGGAGTCTCTAAGAGTAGGATGCGACTTAGCGACAGCATCTGCATCACCTTTAATAAGAATATAGTTTTAAAGTATACATACACATACACATCACATATACATCACATACACACAAATACAGACAAGTATGTAGAAACTTCTAGAAGCCTGTGGATCCTCTATCAAGAAGAAATTCATGGTGTTTCTGGAGATTCTCTTCCTCAAAGCTATGTGAAGGTAATGGTATTCTCTCATACTTTTGGACTGTGCTTGTAGACAAATAGAAGCCCGTATTTTCAAGGCTATTAAGTCTTTTAATTAACAACAAAACAGGCTTTAAAAATAAGTTCCAAGCAGTACTAAATTCTGAAATTTTCACAGGTAGTAAATTCAGGACTTTGCATAGTGCATGAACTCTGCTTCATCTCAAGGATAACTTCCAGCTTATGAATTTAATTCCATCTTTGCACAAACCATTCTTAATAAGCAAATGAAGTCCAATTTATTTTTATTTTCTTATCTTAAATTGATATATGGTCTACATCATAACTAAAAAATAAATGTATTGGTAGTTAGATTCTTAGGTAAGATGGTGACTATTTAGGGGTGTCAGAGTTGCTAGACTTAAGTGTCAATGTTTATCTCTTTTTTTAGAAATGATTCATTTTACTCACTTATTGATGTACATTTGTAATCCACAAAACAATACTCACTGATTTCCTATCTCTTAAAATACCCTTGGGTTTATCTTTTAATTTAATAGATATTTAATAACTACAAAGTATATTGTAAGCCTTGCATGCCTATATAGATTAAACTAAAAATAAAACATTTGGTTTTTGAATTGTTTCATAAGAAATATGAATGTTCTGAAGGCTCTTCTGAGTCATTTATTTGTTTCCTTTATAAAAGATTAATCAGGTTTACACGTGGAAATCACCTTCTCCAAATGAACTCTTTCTAGATATATTTTATAATCTCTTAACTCTGTCAAAGTAGAATAAAGAGGTATATTGTTTGATGAAAGGAAAAAAAATAAACTTAACATGAGGGTGGTGTGAACAATATGAAATAAATATAAGAACTCAAGATTATATTGCTCTGAGCTACTGTAGTTAGAAAGACAATCTATATTATACTAACAGAAGGCTTTTGGTCTTTATAATTCATAATAAAGCATAGTATGTAATGGTTTTAATTATATACATATCTAATTTAAAATATTTTTGTAATTTTTGAGAGGGGGAAACATAATATGAACAATATGCAACTATATTGAAAAAGAAAAGCAAATATGGGAAAGTGGGAAGATAAAAAACAAAACAGCAACTTAATTATGCTCATTTCAGAACTTCAGGGTTAAAGAGAAAAAAAAAATTCTTTAGAGACATTTTTGAAGAGAATCTTCAAAAATGGTTTGAGAATGAGACAGAGGAAAGTTAAAAGAACTGATTATTCAGCTGGAAAGATCTCTAATGGGGGCTTGCTTTTAAATGCTCTTTCAGTTTATCATAGGCTTTCACACAGGGAACAGAGAGCAGGTGTTTCAGACTCCTACAAGGGATAGCAGGCTTAAACTCTTGTGTGCTAGTTTGACTTTATACATAAAGAAGTGTCCTGACCGTGAGACTCATGAAACATTTGAATGACCTCCCAAGTCGCTTACTGATCTCAGCTTCTAGAAGTTTTTCACTGTAGTGGAGAGTCTCAATCATGTGGGGTATTTGAAGGCTGTTCTTTCTTTCAGTGGCAGAAATAGATTAGATCACTTCGTAAGCTTTATTTATTGCTTTAGCTTCTGTGATCTACACTGTCATAAAGTATAAAAGGGTATTATGCTTCTTGCTATGCAAGCAGAGGAATGTGACTATCCAGATGATTAAATTGTCATTTTAATATATCATACAAAATTATTTTTCACCAGACTATTATTAAACAATAGTATGCTGAATGAATAGAATACCACTAGTGATTTTTTCAATTATTTTTGCAACATACATATTTACAGTCATTGTTCTTAAGTCATTAGAATTTTTAAGTGTCCAACAGTTTAATTATTTTATAAATTACTAAAGGCAACAACACGATTCTCCAATATAAGAAAAAATTTGCATCATGGAACTTTCATTAAAATTGTACATATATGCTAAAAATATACATATATACATGGTAAATATACACATACATATATGCTAAATTATGAGAAGGTGGGTATTTGAATCTCTTCTACCTTAATAATAATTTTCATGTGTAGTTAAGACTGTAAAATAGCTGTCTTAAATGTAACATTTTTATGACTCATTATGAAGAATAAATGCAGTGAATGAATCGAGGTAAAAAGGAATGGCAATCATCCTTTTCCTATTACTTTTGATTTGACTGAAAGTAAAATATTTCATTCATATCAAGTGATTAAATCCCCACATATGCTAATGAACAGCTAAGGAAAAATGCATTTGTGAAATGAAAAGAAAAAGCAGAAATTCTTCAACTATGCTTTGATAATTCCAAAATATATATAGAATACATCAGAAAGCATAGAGATTCAATGTATTTGACCCATAGTCTCTAGCCTGAAATGTAACAAATGCATTGACATAATAGTTAATACTGTGGAACAACTGTCCTTGGTACAGAGCCTAAAATGTAAAAAGATTGATTTTTCTTTTTCATTGTGTGCTGCTTGTTCAACCTTAATCCATACACCACCTAAAGAATAATCATTATTCAGTATTCAAACTTCTTAAAAGTTTTGAAACAAGATGTATATATAACTGTAACTTTTTCTCTAGCTTGTCTGAAGTGAAGTGAAGTGAAGTCGCTCAGCCGTGTCTGACTCTTTGTGACCCCGTGGGCTGTAGCCTACCAGGCTCTTCCCTCCGTGGGATTCTCCAGGAAAGAGTACTGGAGTGGGTTTGCCATTTCCTTCTCCAGGGGATCTTCCTGACTCAGGAATCAAACCCGGGTCTCCCGCATTTCAGGCAGATGCTTTAACCTCTGAGCCACCAGAGAAGCCCAATGTTTAGGGAATTAACTTTTGAAGTAAAAGAAATCTTCCCTCTCCATTCTAATTTCTTCCGACCATCAACCTCAGTCTTTACACTTGTCTTATTCACATTTGCATTCCTGAATTAACACATATGTGGGAAAAGGTAAATTTAATGAAAGGTGGTTTATATTATTCAGAGCACTGCTGGAATAGGTGCACTTTAAATAAAAGCATCACACATGTAACCCTAAGCAACAATAAAATAAGCCTTTTAAGTTTTTGTTTATATTTCAGATATTAATTATAACTGTGAACTATTTTCATAACACTATTCCTTTTGGTACTCTAAATCAAATAAACATATAATATCTATGCTAATAGCTTTTTTCATAAGTGATCTTTTAACCTACTTAGAAATATTTTACTGAGTTAAATCTATGTTAGGTTCACTAATTTCTGTATTTATACTAAGATGCGTATTTTCAGTATAATTCATTTTTTTCACATAAAGTGTTGGCTTATAGGTTGAAATAGGTTATTCATGACTTTCTTTTGTTTTTGAACTTTGTAGAATGATGGTTCTTATAAATCAATAGTTTCTGATTTATACTGTTTAAGAAAAAACTTCAACCTGTAAGTAATATCTCCAACTTATTTTGAAAACAAAAAATATATTATTTGTAAGATGATGGTATATTCTGGGTTGTTGGAAAAGTGCAAGAGTATGTCTTGTGTAGTTATTAATAGTGCTCTCTTTCACCCACACAGTTGTTCAGTTTAGACAGTAAGTTATTTGATCACAGCAACTATATGTTCTAATTCATTTTATAAGCCCAAGTTTCTATGATGGCTAGATATTTTAATTTCCTGGAGAATTTGAAATCTTTCTTAATATATACAAAATAAAGCATTCATTCGTATTTATCAAGTTTATCATGAAGCTGAGAATTTGAACACAAGGGCATATGGGAAAGTAGGATTTGATTTTTCGAAAAAAGCAAAGTTTCTATTTGCTCTAGAGTACTATGTGTAGCCTTATGACCAGGTGAGTTATAATAGCTACCATGTGGTCACCTGTTACAGCTAACTCATTTTATAATTCATATATTATAAAATACATTTTGACTATTTTCAATGCCAGTTACTACACAGAATAAGTATATGCTTGTTTTCACTTTCATTTCTGTCAGTGGTGGTACCTGATTTTTACAATTTTATTTGATGTCTTTTCTAATAGGGGAACAAATGAAGAAATGCTTGATGATCTGGTCAGGAACTGAATCTTTGAGGAGAAATAAAGAAGATAGTCAACAAAAATAAATTAAGAATAACATATAACTTGAAAATCTACTAGAAATGAGTAGAAATACTGTAAGAAACAGTAAAAACATAACTATTCACTGAATTGAAGCAGTTCAGTTATGTTATTTAGCATAGCTCTTAATTTCTAATGAGATAAACATACATATGTTTTTTAGTCACGATTGAACTATCTTGATTTTCAGCACATTTTTATTATATATCTTATGTGCCAGATACTGAGCTAAAAGACACAGTTTCTCTTCTCATTGTGCTCGAGGTCAAATATTACAAAACTAACGAATAACTGGAAAGAAATAGCCTTTATTTTTTATAAATAAATAAAAACTTAAGTTCATAAATCTACATGATTGAATCTGGATATTCTACTTCAAAACTCAATAGCACATTCAATAATATCTTTTTCTCCCCTCTGCCTCTTCCCACTTTAGGAGAAAACTGATTCCTTTGATGGGTTACATTTACCTTAAAAAATTATAGGCCATAAAAAGATTTGATCTTTATATAATTCTAAAAAATTAAATAAAACAAACCTTAAAAATGTGAATCATGCTTTAATTTTTCACTACATAAACACTTCTTGGTATAGTTTCTCTCATTATATGTAGATTAAGTGTATGAAATATAGAGCTTATTAAATTAAATATATATCTAGTTATTCATAGATATCCTGAAGACTTATTCTGGAAATGTAAGGACTACAAATTTTTCCTCTATTCTGACTGTGCATAGATAGTGAAGTGGGAATTGTTTTGTATATAACCTTAAAAAGTTAATAACATAATGGGGGTTGGTATTTAAAGCTCACATTTCACTTGCAAAACCGATTTGTATAAATGTCAAAATTGTCATTTTCAGAAAGTCAAACAGCAGAATGACTATGACTATTAGAAGCCAAAGGGACACAGAAATATTTTGCCATCACAGGGGACTTTTACAAGGATACAGCTTGTTTCTTTCTGTATTTGTTTCTTTTACAATAATGTACAATTCTAACCACCAAAAGTCAGGCTGTTTTTCTTAGAGTATTTTTCTTTTCTTTTTCACAGCACGGAAAAGGATATGCTAGTCAATTCTACAGGACTTACCTGAAGCAGCATGATTTGCACAAAGTCGACCAACAAAAGCATCAACTTTTCAACTTCATTTATCTTGGCCATCCAGTTAGTTGTGTGTAACTGAGTATTAGATTGCCGGCAGAGTATCATGGCCAATTATAGGACCTAATTGCTCTCAGCAGGCCTGAGAAATGAGTTGAAATGTGCAGAACTGTAGAAACTTTAGGCAACTGATTTTGCCTCTCCGATCAGTGTGTGCCTGTTTACAGCACTATATATCTTTCTCTCTCCAAATGTCACTGAGCCCTTTAGATGTTTATATTCACCACGAGAAGCCAGTCATAAAGATAAAGGAAATTCGTGCATTATAAATGCAATATCACTGTTTTAAACTTGACTGTTTTATATTATTTTTGTGTGATCAAGTGTTCCCCAAACTATTCCAACTTTACAAGAGAGATTGTGATTATGTTCTTTTCACCTGTGGGTTATAAAAAATGTTGTATTCTGAAGACCCACAAAATATCAAAGACATTCTGTAGTTTATACACCGTGTTGCAAAGTGTTTACTGTACTATTTCAAAGCTTCTAAATAAATATAAAATATATATATTATATTATATAATTTTCCTAAAATGTGGTACAACTCAGTTGGTTTTTAAATGGATTCGTACAATCCGCATCATATAATAAAATAAAAGGTAATTCAGGGTCCCAAAGATAAACATACGAAGGAAAAGAAAATCATTAATAGTTTCCTCCCAGTTTTCATATCTTTTTCAACCCTGTTTTTCCTTGTTTAAAAAAAAAAAATGAAGCTCCAAGCTACAAAATTTTGTCAAGAACTTGTACTGAATTTTCAATGCCAAAGATATAGCTGTCGATGTTATCAAAAGAGCGCTGAACATGTACTCTCAAAATATCTAACAATCTAATTTCAATTCTACTTCTATGGCTTTGAATTTAGAATCATTTAAAGCTTTTATAAAGAATCTATACATTTACCTGTATTTGTTGTTAGCAAAAAAAAAAAACAAAACACTGGTGTCTGTACATTTTGTGGTGTAAAATATGTAACTGAAAATTACTATTTTAAATGAAGTCCTCAATCATACAACTCACACAGAATTTTATTTTACATAGTTTTGCATAGCTTCATGACTTCTAATAACACATGCTACACATATAAAATCTATAACTCTATATGAGTATATAGAGATACATAAATATCTAAACTGGTAAAGAATAACTATAAAATATAAAGGATCTCTAAATTTAAAACAAATAAATTTGGGATAGAAACATGGTACATTACTGTTTCAGCATTATCTTATGTGTGAGAATTATAGTTTAAATGTAGTCATTATTTTATTCAAGATAAAATTCTTCATGAGTCAGCCTTGAAAAGTGAAGTTTTCTTTTTATGTTTATGTCAAGTTGATTATTAAATTTAGTAATCTGCATTTTCCTCTTTTACATATATTCCTTTTATTATACTGCTGTTTATTGCTTGTTAAAGTACAAATAAGAAAGGGAAAATCAGATGTGAGATAATCTTCTAAGCAAAAACCAGCTTTGTCACAGTTCCTCTCTAAAAAACTCCTTCAACATTACATCTAAATACTTTCCCAATCCAAATTGCAGACTGATTTTGAAATATTTTCCTTAATTTTAACTGATTGCATGTTTAATGATAGTTTGGGTCTGTTATTAAAGAACAGACTAAACTTGACACATAACAAATGTCTTCCACCTAATTTTATGTCATTTGAATGGGACTATTTTCCTAGATTTAACAATAAAATGCATATAAATATGCATATATATTCCTAGTCATTGCTGTGTATATTTGAGTGATATCTTGGTATCACTTATTTGTCTTATCAAAATAGATATTAGGTATGTCACAATCCCAATCAGTTTATGTAACAAAATAATCTGTGTAATGTTCCAGGCTTTTGGGGACCTTTTAAAAATATCTGAAGCTAATCCATCACATATGACACAAAAAGCACACACACTCACTAGAGGCAGCAGTAAAATTTTCTCAAAACTTTTGCATTACTATATTAATATTTTGGATGATAGACTCTTTTAGTAAGAAACTATATGTTTTAAAATAATTTAACTGGAAAAAAAGTCTGTTCATTGTAATTGCTTTATAAACAACAAAATTATTTTCTTGTTGAATCACTCTGCTTTAATTAAAACATTTCACTCACAATTTTACAAATATGGGGGGAAGCCCACATCCATCAGACTTATTACACGCATTGAAAATATGTTATACTCTAAGAATTATATTAATTCATCTGGCCAAAAATTTATTTAATTATTTAGTCTTTCATATCATTGAATATAATCCCCCTTGGATCAACTTCTCATAGCATATGTTTGTCTATTTTTTTTAATATATTGTAGTAAACACATACTAAATTTTTTGCCTAATCTGTGAAAAACTAGAATGATTTAAACATGAAATATTAAATGATTAGTTATTAATCTATTCATTGCAACCAGCATAAATCAGAAGTTACAACACAGTAAGCATATGACTTTATTAAATTGGCCAAATGTTAGCTACCAGTGAGGGGGATTTAAAGATGGAAAGATTCAACCAACCAATAATGAAGTTTTCCAAATGAACATTTACTAGGTTTGTATGAAAAGAAAAATTAGAATAAGTTTTCTATTTAATCTAGCCATCCTTATATCCAATCTTCCATAATTTTTTACATATCCATGCAAAACAATATCCAAATTATTAGACAACATTCCATCAATGAATTATTTCAGAAAAGAATAATCATGACATTTACTCCTTGTTAACATGGTTAGTTTTAGAGTAGTAAAAAGTTAATATTTTCCTGTGGAAACAGTGTCTTGATGTTTCAAAGGTATGTCAAATGACAATTTTTAGAAATATTTCATCCATATATAAAACTCTAATTTATAACTTGTGAACATAATTTTGTGAAATCATTTTAAATCAGATATTTAAATATTGCATCAGAATTACTTTACAGATATAAGACATATATATCATTACAAGCATATCATCTATCTCAGTAAATACTAAGGAAATATGTATATTTATTTTATGAAGATATTAAATACAATGCCTTTATCAAACATTGCAAATTAAGTGCTACAGTAGATTTAAATATTTTAATTATTTTTTCTCCTGTTTCATTTCTTAATAGTGTTATAATTTTCTGTCATATCTTTTGTAATGTAGAAACTCCCCTGCATCTCCAGTAAGAGGAAGAAAGAAAATCCTTACAGTTTTTGACATAAACTTCAATAGCTGTGCATTAATTGTACCATTTAACTTCCAGAAGTTATTTACTGGAGTAAAGTTCATCTTTAGTATAATTATTCAGTCAGAATGTTGCAAGTGTTCGGCAAGATAAAATAGTTCACGATAATAGCACTGTTATTTGTCATTGCATGTGTTTTTTTTTTTCTCCCCTTTATATTTCTGTGTGTATTTAATATCCAAGGAATTCAAAAATACTGAAAACATTGATATACTTGATAATTTTTCTGAAAATCTTATATTTTTCATATTACAATTTCTTAGGTTATCTTTTTCAACTCAAATTTTGTAGTGGTAAAGGCTTTGCACTTAACATCCTTTTTATGTTCCTTTTTAACAAGGAAAAACAGAAAATTACAAAATTCCATATTTTTTATGCCATGAAGTAGTAAAATTACTTTATATATTGTTAGCATTTCAAGGAATATCCCTCATACAAAACCACAAAACCCTAAGACAGTAATTTGTGAAACTACTGTTACGTATTTTTATTTTCTTCTAAAACTTGGCATAGGTTTTAGATTATAACGTTCTATGAGAATGGGTGGTGGTTGTTGTTTGTTGTTTAGTCACTAAGTTGTGTCCAACTCTTTGCGACCCTAGGGACTGTAGCCTGCTAGGCTCCTCTGTCCCTGGGATTTCCCAGCCAAGACTACTGGGGTGGGTTGCCGTTTCCTTCTCCAGGGGATCTTCCTGACCCAGGGATTGAACCTCAGTCTCCTGCATTTTCAGGCGGGTTCTTTTCCACTGAGCCACCAGGGAAGTCTGTGGGTTGCTGGGTGCCGCCAGAGTATTGCAGGCAATAATATGACTAAAATTCTAATACCTTTAGTGTGCATGCATGTATTTCTAACCACTGCTATTTTTAAGTATTTGTAAAATTAGAAAAATGGCTTTTATTTCTTGAAAACTTGTCACATGCTTAGTTTGAAGTTTTACACTCGAGATGTTTTTGAGTTGCATGAATATAATGCATTAATAATGCAAAAAAATTAAATTTTCACATGAGACTCAAAAATTTCTGAGTGACAGAACTCAGACTTCCAATACATTCATACATGCTTGAGCTGAAAGTAAGCAGGGAATTTCAGCTCAAAACACATTTTTGAGACAGTTATCTGTGAGTGAAAACAGGGTATTATAACAAAAGATGAGTTTAAATCTTAACTATAGTGTTTGTTACTGTGAATGCTATAATAATACATAAGTAAAATGAGTGTAAATGTAATATATTATTTTATACTGCTGTATACATATGAAATAAATAAAACTAGGATACATATTATGCCATTTTTCCATGCATGGGTCTTCCACTTACGCCCGTGGGAGCTTTAAATAAAAATCAGTGGCAAAATGTGGCCCTACGTTTAAAAACAACTAATGCTGATTCAGTAATTTTAGTTTTCATATAACAGGTCTAAGGGGACATCTGTTCAAAACCAAGTCTCATTTGAAGCAACATATGCTAGGTTTAAAGGATTTCACTGTATTTATAGTTTTGAAAGTAGGCATTTAGTTCCATATGAGTCTCATGATAGCCACAATGAATATTTTATACATGTATTTTTCCACCTAATGTTATATTTTCTTAATTGTTTAAGCTGTAGTAATACAAAAGCCCACAAGGATTAAAGTAAAGTTATATGTAGGATATAAGTGCCTTCAAGCAATAAAAGAAAAAAAATTATCTGAAATTTTAGAAGCAAACCCTTTCATATTTAAAGTGAATGGAAACATTTAAAAAAATCATATGGGTATCATTGCCCAAGTTGAAAACATGAATTA
This sequence comes from Ovis canadensis, assembly GCF_042477335.2. Taxonomy (NCBI): domain Eukaryota; kingdom Metazoa; phylum Chordata; class Mammalia; order Artiodactyla; family Bovidae; genus Ovis; species Ovis canadensis. The sequence continues at coordinate 35,559,759 of NC_091261.1, read as the reverse complement.
AGGTAGAGAATTTTCTATAATGTAAAAGAATCTGAATGATTCATATAGAAATTTATGATCTTTAATAGCTAAATGGTAATAGAAAAAATTTGTGCTTCTTAATCCCATGTGTGGTTTGCATAACTTATTTTCTTGAGTTCAAACTACACACATCTGGACAGAGGTTCATGTTATGAAACAAAAAGAAAAGACTAGGTATATGAACATGTAGTAAATCCAATCTGATAATGGAAAAGAACTAAATAAAATATGCGGGAATGATGGTTCTCAGTTAAATGTTAACAGCTACAACTACAAGTAGCTTTGGTTCCCCTGTGCACCTGGATCTCCTATCCTTTACTATTATCTGCCTTGTGAATCATATCATGGACTCTTCTATTTAATCCAGATTATAAATTTTCAGAGGTAAAGTTAAATTTTATTAGATTCTCAACATATATTTTTTTAAGAAAATATGATTTTTTTTAATTTTAAAATCTTTAATTCTTACATGCGTTTCCAAACATGAACCCCCTTCCCACCTCCCTCCCCATAACATCTCTCTGGGTCATCCCCATGCACCAGCCCCAACATATATTAAGGTTTGACAATGAGGGGATATAACATGGTAATATCTGTCTTCAAGAAAATTCTATTAAAAATTTGCTTTGGGAACCAAAGATATAAGAAGAGACTAGTAAATAATAAAATGATCAGATAAGTCAGTGATCACATTTGCGGTCAAAACCCCACATTGAGTTGTGAGAGCAATTCAATATATTAAGGCAGTAGCATAAGATCAAAAATAAGTATTTAGGACCTGAAATACGTCAGTTCAGTTCAGTTGCTCAGTCGTGGTGTCCGACTCTTTGCGACCCCATGGCCTGCAGCACACCAGGCCTCCCTGTCCATCACCAACTCCTGGAATTTATTCAAACCCACGTCCATTGAGTCGGTAATGCCAAACAACCATCTCATCCTCTGTCGACCCCTTCTCCTTTCACCTTCAATCTTTCCCAGTATCAGTGTCTTTTCCAATGAGTCAGTTCTTCACATCAGGTGACCAAAGTATTGGAGCTTCAGCTTCAGCAACACTCCTTCCTTTGGGATTGACTGGTTTGATCTCCTTGCAGTCCAAGGGACTCTCAAGAGTCTTCTCCAACACTATAGTTCAAAAGCATCAATTCTTCAGCACTCAGCTCTCTTTATAGTCCAACTCTCTAATCCACACATGACTACTGGAAAAATCCATAGCTTTGACTAGATGGACATTTGTTGACAAAGTAATGTCTCTGCTTTTTAATATTCTGTCTATGTTGGTCATAGCTTTTCTTCCAAGGAGCAAGCATCTTTTAATTTCATAGCTGCAGTCACCATCTGCAATGATTTTGAAGCCCCCCAAAATAAAATCTTCCACTGTTTCCATTGTTCAGTTCAGTTCAGTCACTCAGTCATGTCCGACTCTTTGCAACCCCATGAATCGCAGCACGCCAGGCCTCCTGTTCATCACCATCCCCCGGAGTTCACTCAGACTCACGTCCATCAAGTCCGTGATGCCATCCAGCCATCTCATCCTGGGTCGTCCCCTTCTCCTCCTGCCCCCAATCCCTCCCAGCATCAGAGTCTTTTCCAATGAGTCAACTCGCCAAAGTACTGGAGTTTCAGCTGTAGCATCATTCCTTCCAAAGAAATCCCAGGGCTGATCTCCTTCAGAATGTACTGGTTGGATCTCCTTGCAGTCCAAGGGACTCTCAAGAGTCTTCTCCAACACCTCAGTTCAAATGCATCAATTCTTCAGCGCTCAGCCTTCTTTACAGTCCAACTCTCACATCCATACATGACCAGAGGGGAAAACATAGCCTTGACTAGACGGAGCTTAGTCGACAAAGTAATGTCTCTGCTTTTGAATATACTATCTAGGTTGGTCATAACTTTTCTTCCAAGGAGTAAGCGTCTTTTAATTTCATGGCTGCAGTCACCATCTGCAGTGATTCTGGAGCCCCCAAAAATAAAGTCTGACACTGTTTTTACTGTTTCCGCATTTATTTCCCACGAAGTGATGGGGCCGGATGCCATGATCTTCGTTTTCTGAATGTTGAGCTTTAAGCCAACTTTTTCACTCTCCTCTTTCACTTTCATCAAGAGGCTTCTTAGCTCCTCTTCACTTTCTGCCATAAGGGTGGTGTCATCTGCATATCTGAGGTTATTGATATTTCTCCCGGCAATCTTGATTCCAGCTTGTCTTTCTTCCAGTCCAGTGTTTCTCATGATGTACTCTGCATAGAAGTTAAATAAGCAGGGTGACAATATACAGCCTTGACGTACTCCTTTTGCTATTTGGAACCAGTCTGTTGTTCCATGTCCAGTTCTAACTGTTGCTTCCTGACCTGCATACAGATTTCTCAAGAGGCAGATTAGGTGGTCTGGTATTCCCATCTCTTTCAGAATTTTCCACAGTTTATTGTGATCCACACAGTCAAAGGCTTTGGCACAGTCAATAAAGCAGAAATAGATGTTTTTCTGGAACTCTCTTGCTTTTTCCATGATCCAGCGGATGTTGTCAATTTGATCTCTGGTTCCTCTGCCTTTTCTAAAACCAGCTTGAACATCGGAAGTTCACGGTTCACATATTGCTGAAGCCTGGCTTGGAGAATTTTGAGCATTACTTTACTAGCATGTGTGAGATGAGTGCAATTGTTATCCCCATCTATTTGCCATAAAGTGATGGGACTGGATACCATGGTCTTAGGTTTTTGAATGTTGAATTTTAAGCTAGCTTTTTCACTCTCCTCTTTCACTTTCATCAAGAGGTTCTTTAGTTCCTCACTTTCTGCCATAAGGGTTCTGCATATATGAGGTTACTAATATTTCTCCCAGGAATCTTGATTCCAGCTTGTGCTTCATCCAACCCGGCATTTCACATGATGTATTTTGCGTATAAGTCAAATGAGCAGGGTGACAATATACAGCCTTGACGTACTCCTTTCCCTATTTGGAACCAGTCCGTTGTTCCATGCCCAGCTCTAACTGGTGCTTCCTGACCTGGATTCCGATTCCTCAAGAGGCAGGTAAGTGATAGGGCCCTCATGGGGTCTCATTGATAAGATGGCTCCTTACACTGACCTCTCAAACAACGCTTAAAACCACAGTGATCTGTGAGACTAACCAAATTGTCCAAATGGCGTGCTGTTATCTCACTGGCACCTATCTTCTCAAAGCTGTGAGAACACTAGATTCCAGACCTCTGGCTACATGACCATCCCTTCAGAGAATTTTTCACTGATGGGATATAAGAAGGACTCCATCAGAAAGGGAGGACGCCTGTTTCCTTAAGAGCCAGTCACCCTCTCTTTTCCCTTTAATAAATTTCCCTTCTCTTGCCTGACTGCCCGGCTTGCTCTCTTTTCCTCTGCACTTGCCTTACATTCTGGTGCTGAAACCTGGGAGGGAAGATCCACCGCAGCTGGGTGGCTCCTCTTACAAGCCCAGCTCCAGTGGTCCCCTCACTTGAACCTTGCTGAGATGCTGAGCGAGCTCTGGGACGCGACTCTCCACTTGCCTTGCAACTGACATCCACACACCGGCCCACATTTCATCCATTGGTTGCAAGGTGAGTGAAATCCCATTCCCTCGGATTCTCTCTCACCTCTTTCCCAAGTCCTAGCGCTAGGCAGAAGGATCCCCATGGCCCTCGGGCCCTCTGCCTTGTGCCCCATCTGACTTTGGAATAGGGGGCGCCCATTTCAAAGCAGACCATTATTACTCTCTGAAAAAGTCCTGAGAACGGGGATGCCTCTTCTCTAGGACTTTTCTCCTCACTTTCCCTCACCTTTGTCTAACGTTCCTATTTGGCCGCAATGGGAAATTCTTAATCCCAGCCCTCAAAATCTAATCCTCTAAAACGCCTTCTCGGAAACCTAAAAGCCTTGGGCTTCCAAGGGGAGATAAGACCAGAAAGACTTATTTACTGTTCTAACACTGTCTGGCCTAAATAGAGACTTGATAACAGGTCCCAGTGGCCAGAAAACAGAACTCTCGATTATAATACTCTACAGAACCTCGATAACTTCAGCCGCTGCTGCAAGGGAAAGTGCTTAGAAATCTCTTATGTTCAGGTTTTCTTCGCTCTCCGCTCTCTCTGTGAATCTTATTTTACTTCTCAAATACTCTTAGCCCACTTTGGGCCATATCTTCCTAAGAAAATGTCTCCCGATCCCTGTTTAGACTTTTCTTCTTCCTTCGACCCTTCGGACCACAGCCCACACCCTATAGCTCCCAATCCCCCTGCAGCAGTTCCAGATCCGCCTTTCGGATTCCACCTTGTTCTGCTGGTTTCAGAAAAGGCAGAGGAACCAGAGATCAAATTGACAACATCTCCTGGATCATGGAAAAAGCAAGAGAGTTCCAGAAAAACATCTATTTCTGCTTTATTGACAGTGCCAAAGCCTTTGACTGTGTGGATCACAATAAAGTGTGGAAAATTCTGAAAGAGATGGGAATACCAGACCACCTAACCTGCCTCTTGAGAAATCTGTATGCAGGTCAGGAAGCAACAGTTAGAACTGGACATGGAACAACAGACTGATTCCAAATAGGAAAAGGAGTACTCAAGGCTGTATATTGTCACCCTGCTTATTTAACTTCTATGCAGAGTACATCATGAGAAACGCTGGACTGGAAGAAACACAAGCGAGAATCAAGATTGCCAGGAGAAATATCAATAACCTCAGATATGCAGATGACACCACCCTTATGGCAGAAAGTGAAGAGGAGCTAAAAGCCTCTTGATGAAAGTGAAAGAGGAGAGTGAAAAAGTTGGCTTAAAGCTCAACATTCAGAAAACGAAGATCATGGCATCTGGTCCCATCACTTCATGGGAAATAGATGGGGAAACAGTAGAAACAGTGTCAGACTTTATTTTTTTGGCTCCAAAATCACTGCAGATGGTGACTGCAGCCATGAAATTAAAAGAGGCTTACTCCTTGGAAGAAAACTTATGACCAACCTAGATAGTATATTCAAAAGCAGAGACATTACTTTGCCTACTAAGGTCCGCCTAGTCAAGGCTATGGTTTTTCCTGTGGGCATGTATGGATGTGAGAGTTGGACTGTGAAGAAGGCTGAGCACCGAAGAATTGATGCTTTTGAACTGTGGTGTTGGAGAAGACTCTTGAGAGTCCCTTGGACTGCAAGGAGATCCAACCAGTCCATTCTGAAGGAGATCAGCCCTGGGTTTTCTTTGGAAGGAATGATGCTAAAGCTGAAGCTCCAGTACTTTGGCCACCTCATGCGAAGAGTTGACTCACTGGAAAAGACTCTGATGCGGGGAGGGATTGGGGGCAGGAGGAGAAGGGGACGACAGAGGATGAGATGGCTGGATGGCATCACGGAGTTGATGGACGTGAGTCTGAGTGAACTCCGGGAGATGGTGATGGACAGGGAGGCCTGGCGTGCTGCGATTCATGGGGTTGCAAAGAGTCGGACATGACTGAGTCACTGAACTGGAATCCTCCGTTTCCACAACCTCCACCTTAAGTCTCTGCCTCCCTCCCTCCTTCTCAGCAGTCCTCCTCTACCAGCTGCAGCTCCCAACACCCCTCCCCAGCCTGTGCCTGCGATAAACTCAGAGACCTCAGCCCCATCCTCTACCCTGAGGGTTCCAAGGCTTTATTTACCATGACCTCCCTAGATCTCTTCCCCATACAACTGAACAACTTTAAATCAGGAAACTTCACCTCAGGATCCCACTCTGTCTCCTGCCCCAGTTCTCCCTTTACATGAAGTAGCTGGAGCAAAAGACATTGTTAGGGTTCCTGTTCCATTCTCCCTCATCGATCTATCTCAGATTGAAAAGCATCTTGGCTCCATCTCCTCAGACCCAGATAATTATCTAAAAGAATTCAAGTATCTTACCCAGTCTTAGGACTTAACCTTGCATGATATTTACATCATACAGATTGATTATATTCTTTGCAGCCAAAGATGGAGAAGCCCTATACAGTCAACAAAAACAAGACCAGGAGCTGACTGTGGCTCAGATCACAAATTCCTTATTACCAAATTCAGACTCAAACTGAAGAAAGTAGGGAAAACCACTAGACCATTCAGGTATGACCTAAATCAAATCCCTTATGATTATCCAGTGGAAGTGAGAAATAGATTTAACGGCCTAGATCTGATAGATAGGGTGCCTGATGAATTATGGAATAAGGTTCGTGACATTGTACAGGAGACAGGGATCAAGACCATCCCCATGGAAAAGAAAGGCAAAAAAGCAAAATGGCTGTCTGGGGAGGCCTTACAAATAGCTGTTAAAAGAAGAGAGGTGAAAAGCAAAGGAGGAACGGAAAGACAAAAGCATCTGAATGCAGAGTTCCAGAGAATAGCAAGAAGAGATAAGAAAGCCTACTTCATCAATCAGTGCAAAGAAATAGAGGAAAAGAACAGAATGGGAAAGTCTAGAGATCTCTTCAAGAAAATTAGAGATACCAAGGGAACATTTCATGCAAAGATGGGCTCGAGAAAGGACAGAAATGGTATGGACCTAACAGAAGCAGAAGATATTAAGAAGAGGTGGCAAGAATACACAGAAGAACTGTACAAAAAAGATCTTCATGATCCAGATAATCATGATGATGTGATCACTCATCTAGAGCCAGACATCCTGGAATGTGAAGTCAGGTGGGCCTTAGAGAGCATCACTATGAACAAAGCTAGTGGAGGTGATGGAATTCCAGTGGAGCTATTTCAAATCCTGAAAGATGATGCTATGAAAGTGCTATACTCACTACCAACAAATTTGGAACACTCAGCAGTGGCCACAGGACTGGAAAAGATCATTTTTCATTCCAATCCCAAAGAAAGGCAATGCCAAAGAATGCTCAAACTATCGCACAATTGCACTCATCTCACATGCTAGTAAAGTAATGCTCGAAATTCTCCAAGCCAGGCTTCAGCAATACATGAACCATGAACTCCCTGATGTTCAAGCTGGTTTTAGAAAAGACAGAGGAACCAAAGATCAAATTGCCAACATCTGCTGGATCATGGAAAAAGCAAGAGAGTTCCAGAAAAACATCTATTTCTGCTTTATTGACTATGCCAAAGCCTTTGACTGTGTGGATCTCAGTAAACTATGGAAAATTCTGAAAAAGATGGGAATACCAGACCACCTGACCTGCCTCTTGAGACACCTATAAGCAGGTCAGGAAGCAACAGTTAGAACTGGACATGGAACAACAGACTGACTCCAAATAGGAAAAGGAGTACGTCAAGGCTGTATATTGTCATCCTGCTTATTTAACTTCTATGCAGAGTACATCATGAGAAATGCTGGACTGGAAGAAACACAGGCTGGAATCAAGATTGCCGGGAGAAATATCAATAACCTCAGATATGCAGATGACACCACCCTTATGGCAGAAAGTGAAGAGGAACTCAAAAGCATCCTGATGAAAGTGAAAGAGGAGAGTGAAAAAGTTGGCTTAAAGCTCAACATTCAGAAAATGAAGATCATGGCATCCGGTCCCATCACTTCATGGGAAATGGATGGGGAAACAGTGGAAACAGTGTCAGACTTTATTTTTGGGGGCTCCAGAATCACTGCAGATGGTGACTGCAGCCATGAAATTAAAAGACACTTACTCCTTGGAAGAAAAGTTATGGCCAAACTAGATAATATATTCAAAAGCAGAGACATTACTTTGCCGACTAAGGTCTGTCTAGTCAAGGCTATGGCTTTTCCTGTGGTCATGTATGGATGTGAGAGTTGGACTGTGAAGAAGGCTGAGCGCTGAAGAATTGATGCTTTTGAACTGAGGTGTTGGAGAAAACTCTTGAGAGTCCCTTGGACTGCAAGGAGATCCAACCAGTCCATTCTGAAGGAGATCAGCCCTGGGATTTCTTTGGAAGGAACGATGCTCAAGCTGGAACTCCAGTACTTTGGCCACCTCATGCGAAGAGTTGACTCATTGGAAAAGACTGATGCTGGGAGGGATTGGGGACAGGAGGAGAAGGGGACGACAGAGGATGAGATGGCTGGATGACATCACGGCCTCAATTTACATGAGTCTGAGTGAACTCCAGGAGTTGATGATGGACAGGGAGGCCTGGTGTGCTGCAGTTCATGGGGTTGCAAAGAGTCGGACATGACTGAGTGACTGAACTGAACTTCCTCCACTCTTCTCCCAGAAGAAAAGGTATGAGTATGGCAAGCCTCTCAGGCACACTTGATGAGATACACACTAAGCCTGTAGGGGCAAAGGCTGTCACCTGAGATGATACCAACTGGGATTATCAGGCAGGGGGACCTGGATGAGCATATGGTTACTTGCCTCATTGTAGGTCTTCAAAAGGAAGGGCTTAAAGCCCATAAAACATCAACTTTGATAAGCTCTGGGAAAATAACTCAAATACTTTATGAAAACCTGGCACAATTTCTAGCCAGGTTAATAGAAGTGCTACAAAAATATATAAGATTAGATCCCACTTCAGCAGAGGGCACCATTGTCCTTAACACCCATTTTATCTCCCAGTCATCCCCAGATGTTCAAAAGAAACTAAAAAAGGCAGAAGAAGGCCCTCAAACCCCTCAACGAGACCTTTTAAATTTAGCCTTTAAGATTTTCAATAACCAGGAGGAACAGGCAAAGCTAGAGAAGGCCCAATGAGATTAGGCCAAATACCACCTTTTAGCCACTGCCCTAAATGACTCCAAGCTGCCATCAACCAATAAAGAAAGGAAGGCACCTGGGCCCTGCTTCAAATGTGGCAAAGAAGCCACTGGGCCCGCTTATGCCTAAAGCCAATGCCCCTTCCAGGTCCATGTCCCAGCTGTGGCATAAAGGGACATTGGAAAGTTGACTGCGCAAATCCCCTCTAGGGATCCGGACATCCCCTCCTGGTCCTGAGCAGGAATCCTCTGACCCAGCCCTGCCTAGCCCCCTTGGACTTGCACTGAAGACTGAAGATGCCCAGGGCCCAAGGCCCCTACTCTCATCACCGCTAAGGAGCCCAGGGTAACTCTTACAGTGGCAGGTAAGCCAGTCTCCTTTCTCATTGACACAGAGGCCACTTACTTTGCTATGCCTGCCTACACCAAAAAAACTAAGGTCTCTAAAGTTTCTGTTTGGGGGTTGATGGTTTAATATCTATGCCATGAATAACTGAGCCTCTACCTTGCACACGTCAAGATATCCCATTTTCCCATTATTTTCTCATACTCCCAAAATGCCCCACTCCTATTCTTCTGAGTCTGAGTGAACTCCGGGAGTTGATGATGGACAGGGAGGCCTGGTGTGCTGCAATTCATGGGGTCGCAAAGAGTCGGACATGACTGAGCGACTGAACTGAGCTGAACTGACTAACTGGAGAGGAACATGCACCCTGGTATATCTGGCCCCAGATATTTCTATTGCTCCTAACAATCAGATCCTTCATATCCCACTCACTCATAACCGACCCAGACAGGCAATTCAATTCAGTCCTCTATTAATCAGTTTAGGAATAGCTGCTGGGATTGGGACAGGACTGCCAGATTCACAACCTCTTTAAACTACTATCAAAGCCTTTCTAAAGACCTCATTGACAGCCTAGAAGAAATAGCTAACACCCTTATCAGTATTCAAAACCAGCTAGATTCCCTGGCAGCCATGGTCCTCCAAAACAGAACAGGATGAGACCTCACAGCAGAAAAAAGGAGGCCTATGCCTATTTTTGGAGGAAGCTTGCTGGTTCTATGCCAATAAATCAGGCACTGTAAAGGAAGCAGCAAGAAATCTGACAAATGGCCTTGAGAATATGCCAACACATCAGCAATACATGGGAAAACTGGTTAAGCAATTGGAATTGGATGCCCTGGGTCCTACCTTTTCTAGTCCTTCTCCTTCTATTTACCCTAATTCTAACTTTCCGCTCATGTTTAATGTGTCTTTTTTTAAAATTTCTTCAGGATTGCTTACAAGCCTTTACCAACCGAACTATCCACGAGCTACTTCTAACTCAATCAGATTATCAAAAACTTCTCAGAGCTGTGAGACCACCAGATTCCAGATCTCCAACTATGTGGAGAACATCTCTTCAGAGGATTTTTCATTGGTGGGGTATAAGAAGGACTGCATCAGAAAGGGAGGACATTGGTTCTCCTTAAGAGCCAATTACCCTCTCTTTTCCCTCTAGTAAATTTCCCTTTTCTTGCCTGACTGCTTGGCTCACTCTTTTTTCTTTTGCACTCACTTTATAGTAAGGTGATCTGGTATTCCCATCTCTTGAAGAATTTTCCAGTTTGTTGTGATCCACACAGTCAAAGGCTTTGGTGTAGTCAATAAAGCAGAAGGTGTCTTTCTGGAATCTCTTGCTTTTTCTATGATCCAATGGTTGTTGACAATTTGATCTCTGGTTTCTCTGCCTTTTCTAAATCCAACTTCAACATCTGGAAGTTCTCAGTTCACATACTATTGAAGGCTTACTTGGAGAATTTTGAGCATTATGTTGCTAGCATGTGAGATGAGTGCAATTGTGTGGTAGTTTGAACATTCTATGGCATTGCCTTTCTTTGGGATTGGAATGAAAACTGACCTTTTCCAGTCCTAGGGCTGCTGCTGAATTTTCCAAATTTGCTGGCATGTTGAGGGCAGCACTTTCATAGCATCATCTTTTAGGATTTGAAATAGCTCAACTGACATTCCATCACCTTCAGTAGCTTTATTGGTTGTGATGCCTCCTAAGGCCCACTTGACTTTGCACTCCAGGATGCCTGGCTCTAGGGGAGTGATCACACCATCGTGGTTATCTAGGTCATGAAGATCTTTTTTGTATAGTTCTTCTGTGTATTCTTGCCACCTTGTCTTAATATCTTCTGCTTCTGCTAGGTCCATACCATTTCTGTCCTTCATTGTACCCATCTTTTCGTGAAATGTTCCCTTGGTATACCTTGGTATACTAGAAATCTCTTCCAAAAAATTAGAGATACCAAAGGAACATTCCATGCAAAGATGGACATAATAAAGGACAAAAATGAAAAATGTAGCATAGAAAAATATCCAAACATCATTTGTGATAAAAGCCAATAGTTCTTTGTGAAATATTTTTTTTCAGATACGTGAGTGAACTAGGTCACAATGTGAAATGTATTTCTTTCTGTGAACATTGCCCTAAATGTTAGAAAAGCACTGCACCATATGATTTATATTTCAAATTTAAACTTATTTAATAGCTGTGAAAAGACAGGCAAGATCTTTTTGAAAAGTTACTTCACATCTGGGTCTTTCCCTTTTAAAATAGGGGGAAGTACACTAACCAAGCTGTAGAAGAGAACTGGGTGAATTGATGTATGCTAACACACAATAAGTGGCATATTTTATTATTAATATTTTTCTATTACTTTATTCTTGGTTACCTAAAGTATGGAATACAGTCTGAGAATGGAAATAATTCCTTTCTTAAAATTCCAGACTGCTTCAGAGTTGTATTTAAGCAATGCTAATTTCAAAACTTCAAGATGAAAATATACCTAAGTTTGGTACCCACTCATCAGCTCAGTCCATGGGTGCCTCTTTATTTCTTGGTGATATGGTGCCCAGGAAATAAAAAATCACAGCCATTGACTTTGAGTCACCTCTCTAATCTCTTTTTGACAATCTCAAGTTACTATCTGTCCATACTAATGAAAAGTGTATAAGTATGATAGCCCTGATCTTGGGTGGCCCCAGCTTGCAGTAGCTTAGAGAAGGGCCCAGGATCCCAGCTGGAGATTGAGGTTGGGTCGCAGTGGTAAAAGCACCAATGCTTAGCCACTAGACCAGCAGACAGTGACAAGGGCCCTGGCTCTTGGGCTTTGCAGAAAAGAATTTCCATAAAGACAGAAAGTAATGAAGAAAGTAAAGTATTTATTAAGAGGAAAAGAGTACAGTAAATGTGGATAGACATGGGGGAGACTCAGAGGGAGAATCCCTGAGCCATACCCTCCTGACAGTTCGAATTATTTCTGTGGGGCATTTCTTCCAGGTTTCCTTTGGTCAATCATTTTGATTTGCCTTGTTCATAGCCCATATTTGGTATATCTTAGTGTCGTCCCAAGAGGTGTGCATATCTCTTAGCCAAGATGGATTTTACTGAAAAGGCCTGTGGGTAGATCATCCCTAGGCATCATTCCCCTTTGGCCTCAAAGAAGGCTTTCTGTGCATGTGTGGTCAGGGAGGTCTCCTGACTTCAAGAATGAGAAATGTATGGTCTAAGCAGGACCAACTTCCTCCCTCAATTGCCCTGCTATTCTCCTCTAGCAGTTTTGATGCACAGGAAATGAATCTCCAATCGCTTTTCTCTGGGGGGCTGGGGAGTCACCTTATCTCCTGCCTCAGCACTAGGCCATATATACTTGATTTTTTGACCTGACCCCAGTGCGCTTTCTGAATATCTTTATTATATTTCCATGCAAATAAATGAGTTAGAATTAACTGCCTGTCTGACAGAATCACATTTTTTGCATATGACTTATGTTATAAAAGTGAATGTGGGCAGTATTCACTATCTGCTCAGTGGAAATTGGATTTCTTCGTAATCATTCTAATTGTAGACTTCTTGAAGTTGTCCTTTCTTAGCTAGACAGACTATGTTCTCCAGAGTTGTCCTTTGGGTCTGCAAAAAGTTTAAACATTTTTCTCACTTTCTCTTTAATCAGTTGGAAGGTTTATGTTCTTGTGAAAAATAGGATTCAAATTTATCAGCTAAAATAAGGCAATTCTTATTCATCTTTGACTAAGTTAATGTTTCTAAGGGAGCATTTATAGTTTAAAGAAAATTTATTAGTCCATGTAAAAATTTCTATTGAGAATATTGTGTAGATTAAGATACTTTTGCCTTATTTCCTCTTAACTTATGCACTTCTGAGAGCAGTTGATAATCATTGGGCAACTCCTCAAGGAATCCACTTAGGAGTAAGGTACATTTAATTAACACTGCCATCAGGTAGTCTGGAGCACAATTCCCATTCTCTCCCATCCCCTAATTAGCGTGAATGACTCCTCTTAATCATGACAAAGGGAAGAATACAACTGTTGACAGGGTGAATTGCATAAACTTGAAATTTTGAATTTTATTCTGAAAGTGTGAGACTTCTGTCACTCTCAGTTATGTTTCCTAATTAACAATGGATTGAATGGTCATTTTCAAAGTTTTCTGGCAATTATTTCTCGCAAAATTGATGTGTGTGTGTGTGTGTGTGTGTGTGTGTGTGTGATGGGTAGAGGTATTAATTGACACCAAAGAAACTCATGTGGATGAATACATGAAAAGACAGAATTTTGAGCCCTTCTCTTAATTAGTGTTTAGAATATTGAAATGCCTGGTTGAAAGATAATAATATTAGATCATCAACAAGCTGGGTTGAGCTTTCCCATCCTTGAGCAACCAATGGTCAATTTTTTTTTTTTTTTTACATTGTGTGAATTTATTACTTGGCTTATGGACCACGATGAAACAACGCAATGGTTACAATAAAGTACACTGAATAAGGTTGAATTGGAGAGAGAAAGTGAAAAATGACACAGACAAAAAGAAAAAGAATACAATAATCTTTCATTCTATGGTAAGTTTAAAGAGACTGAAAAACAGTTTTGATTTCTAAAGTCCATGTTGTCATACACCTATGTAAGTTAAAACAAGGAGAAAGCAATGAAAATAAATGATTGTTGAGTAATTCTAGTTAAAATATTATGAAGAATGAAATAAAGTGATAGAGTATGCCCACCCAGTAAGAAGTAAAAGAGGGAATAAATAAATTCATTTTATTTAAAATATAGTAATACCAAACACTTTCACTAAAATGCCTGAGTAGATGCTTCCTTGGATTCCACTGTTTCTTTGACAAAGATGTATGGATTCACACATCAGTGTTTGCAAGCATTACTCAGACTCAGTTCAAAGGTGTCTCAATGAGCTTAGGATAATGCACTTGAAATTATAAAAACCAGAAAAGGGAAAAACAGATTATATCATTAACAAATCATGTGGTATCACGTGATACTGGTACAACTCATTTCATAAATCTATATGACAAAGTTGTTGCACTGTGATTATCAGTTCAAGATATTGCTGCTGAGGTGGAAAGCAGGTTTTCAACTGCAAATCAGTTACGTGGAGTGAACGAGGTATACTTATTAAATATATTTCAAGTTTAGACCTTAGCACAGAGTTTTAGTTTAAGATGCAACATTTCTTTTAGCACTCTTTGCAGAAGAATCTATTCCAATGTTAGATGCAACAACAGTTAAAAGATGAAAATAAATGCTGAAAGTAACTAAGTATTATCAAGCTTAGATTTAGTAAGACAACTCATAACTGTGGGGGAATAAAAAGAGAGACCCAAGGTTGTGTATCTCCAGCTAGGCAACAAATGAGCACAATTAACTTCAGACTGGCCTAGTAAAAATGGAGGTGTAAGGACAGAGTTGAGAGACATGTCGAATGACAGATTGAACCTCCTCTCAGATTAGATGGTCAGCTGACTGATGAGGGAGAAGGAGAAGTTATCATGGAGCCTATTTGTTTGCCTGAGTGGATCTTTCTGCCTTTAACAAGACAACAGAAAAGAAAGAAAAAGGTTTGTGGGGAAGACAAGCTTATTTGTAGAAGAGTCTGATAACTTTATCATTCAAGCTTTATTAAGCTTGTTATCCAAATGGGACCTGATCAGTCTTATGTATTAAAATTCCCAGAGAATTTTAGACTTTTACTCTTATGTCAAATAAAAGTCTCTCTACTATATTTTATTTTATTCTTTGTGTGAAAATTGATGATTATTATTACTTTTTAAATGATACTTCCTCAGTTAATTTTTTCAGTAATTATGTTTATTTGGAAACCATTCTATAAATATATAATATGTAAATTATGAATATTTTTAAAGTCTACTCTTCTTTTCACATGGAACTTTGGCTAGTGTATTGCCAAAAATGTACTTGATCAATTTAAAAAGGATACAGGTTAAATCAAATCCTCTAGCTCTTCCTTTTTTATTTTTTTGTGACACACACACATGCCATTACCCAATAAAGAGAAAGAAATGTAAATAAAAATAAATAAAAGAAACAATAAGTGTAAAAATCTTATTTTGCAACCTACCTTTGCATCTGCATTCAAATAATGTTTTTAGCAACTATTTTTGAAAAAGTTGGGCTTCCCAGGTGGCTCAGTGGTAAAGAATCTGCCTATCAATGCAGAAGCTGCAGAAGCTGGTTCGATCCCAGGGTTGGTAAGATCCCCTGGAGAAGGGCACGGCAAACCACTCCAATATTTTTGCCTGGAAAATCCCATGGACAGAGGAAATTGGTGGGCTAGAGTCCATGGGGTAGCAAAGAGCTGGACACAACTGAGTGACTGAGCATGCATGTACACATCCTACCTATGAAGATGAGACAAATACAGATCAATTGATGGGTGAACGTAACCACTATCCTAACTCTTCTCACCTCGACCCTTTCTCTTGACTCAGAGTCCTCAGTCTGGGCTAACATATACTTCCAGTCCTTGTGTCTTATTTTAAGTTGAAATCCTAGGAGAAACTATACTTAAAAATACACAAATAAGTTAAAGCATCTAGAAGTTCAATTTATATTTTAAAACTTCAGTACTCTCCCTGCCACATGCTCATCTGTAAGTATGATTCTCATGTATAAGACACCATGAAATTGGAACTAAGAAACTAAAGACAGTTCTGACTGTCCTTTTAGGACTTATATTTAGAATGTTGCTTTAATATATGCATTTCTATTCGCCTTAACAACATGCTAGTTGGCAGTGAGTAAGCAAAACTAGAGTCACACAAATATGAGAACATCTCCCAGAGAAATCATATTCAACAAACTGCTGCTTCACCAAGAATAGGTCTGAATAACCTGATTTTGTAAAATCATCATCATCCCACCTAATAAGTTCACCCAGGGAGCTCAACTTACTTCAACTAATTTAGTCAAATACTGAAATATAAATAAGGTAGAAAAAGGGTAGTTTAATTATCAGCTATCCACCCTATTAAGGAAATCAACCCTGAATATTCCTTGGAAGGACTGAAGCTGAAGCTGAAGCCACAATCCTTTGGCCATGTGATGCGAAGAGCTGACTCATTGGAAAGGAATCCTCATGCTGGGAAAGATTGAGGCAGGTGGGGAAGGGGTCGACAGAGGATGAGATGGTTGGATGGTATCACCAACTGTATGGACAGGAGTTTGAGCAAGCTCCTGGAGATGGTGAAGGACATCATCCTTCACTAACTGCGTGGACTAGAGCATGGGCCATGCTGTCATCTATGGGGTCACAAATAGGCATGACTTGGTAACTGAGTAACAACAATCCACCCTATTGATGAGGGAGAGACTTCCACCCTAGGTTTACAGAATGAAGAACACATGACACCTGAAGTTGGACAGACAGATGAAATTGACAACAATCTATTGACAACAATATATTCTCACAGTTTGGGAGAGAAGGATACCATACAAAACACAGGACTTCAGTATTTTTACACTCAGGGATAGAAGGAACACCAGAAGCTATGAGAAATTGACTTTTTTTTTTTTTAATATTAAAAGGAATGGTTTCTCCTTGGTTCCTACTGGAGGATGTGATTAGCTTATTTGAATTCACTGAGACTGGCAAGGAAATGAAACTTACTGATAAGGAGAACACTTTGCCTAAGGGATCTTGTGTTTGAGTGGAAAATGAGGAAGGTGAGTTTCTGCCATTAATGGCACTCCTGGTTATGCCAGCTGTCAAAGCAGCACATAACACTGGGCCTTAATTTTAGTTCTTATACCATAATTAACTACTTGATGCTTTGCCATCAATTTTTATATTGGTGATTAGCTGAGATTTCCAGGGAGTAGAAGTGCCTCTTTAGGCTGTTAAGTAGCCACTTGAGGAGGAAGAAGACCACATAATGAGGTGATTTTCAAAAACATGAATTTTAGATGTCTTCCTTTTATGAACATTAAGGGAAACTGAGGAACCTCTGTGGCATTGTATGGGGAGTGCTTGTCCCCAGGGGACATGGCTTCAGGCCTGTGGCGATAGCAGGGGCTCCATGTGCTCTCTTTGGTGGGGGTTCAGTTCAGTTCAGTTCAGTTCAGTTCAGTTGCTCTGTCGTGTCCGAATCTTTGCGACCCCATGAATCGCAGCACGCCAGGCCTCCCTGTCCATCACCATCTCCCGGAGTTCACTCAGACCCACGTCCATCAAGTCCGTGATGCCATCCAGCCATCTCATCCTGGGTCGTCCCCTTCTCCTCCTGCCCCCAATCTCTCCCAGCATCACAGTCTTTTCCAATGAGTCAACTCTTCGCATGAGGTGTCCAAAGCACTGGAGCTTCAGCTTTAGCATCATTCCTTCCAAAGAAATCCCAGGGCTGATCTCCTTCAGAATGGTGGGGGTAGAGGGGCATTTTATCTCTCAGTTAAACTGGCTGCCTGGGGTTTAGAGGGGACATGGAAGTGCATTGAATGACTTCATCAAAAACTCAACATCATCTATTTTGAGAAGTGAAAAGAATGCCTTGACCACTATCTATGATCATTGGAATTCTGAAGGCAATAAAGAGTGTTCTGGTGAGGCCTTGAATTGGGGGCTTAGTGCAGATAGTGACATCTTTACCTTTATTTAAAGTTTAGGTCTCTGTGAGGCAAGAGATTTTCAGAGTCCTTTACCTCTCTCTTTTTTTTTTTTCAATTTATTTATTTTTGGTTGTGCTAGATCTTTGTTGCTTCACGCAGAGTGGAGGACAGGCTCAAAAGTCATGGCACACAGACTTAGTTGTTTCACATGGTTATGTGAGACCTTCCCAGACCAGGGATCTAATCGGTGTTCCCTGCATTGGCAGGTGGATTCCTATCCATGGCACCACCTACGAAGTCCCAAAAGGAACAACTCTCATGTAGCACATATGTATGTGCATGCTAAGTTGCTTTAGTCATGTCTGACTCTGTGCAACCCTATGGTCTGTAATCCCCCAGGCTCCTCTGTCCATGGGGATTCTCTAGGCAAGAATACTGGAGTGGGTTGTCATGCACCCCTTCAGGGGAACTTCCTGACCCAGGGACCAAACCCTGATCTCCTGCATTGCAGGCAGATCATTTACTATCTGAGCTACCAGGGAAGCCTGTGGCACATATTAGTTTACTTTTAAAATGTACAGTAAATGGGTATTTACTAGCCTGGGTCTCTGGTCCTAAGCTGACTTCTGGTGTGTAGTCAACTGTGCTGACCCTCAGGTCCCTATCTTATTAAGAATATACTGGATTAGGAATGGGAAGCAGCAACATTCCACTGAGCTCCAGCACATACAATGGTGACAATATGGTACATAAACTGTATAAAGTCCCATTAATGTTTACTCAGTTGCTCCCAAGAGACTCTCCAGGTTGCCAAGGGGGCTGGGAGTACATGGACCTCCTCTAGCACTGTGACATCTGACAAGGGATTGAGGAGAAGTGAAGCTCTTCTTCCTGCAGGGTGATATGTTAGAGGGTCCGAGTTTGACTCCAGGCTGTAGAAAGGAGCCATGGTCACTGTGCAGAGCTGGTACAGTGCTGGCTGCTTCCGTAATGTGAGGAACAAGGGCCAGCTTGGAGTGGGGGCATAGATGTCCAGGGTCTGCGAGAGACTGTTTTCTGAATAGCTTAGCATGTAGCCAACAGTCATCACTCCAAAGGCAAATAGCACAAGGCCAAGGGGGCAGTTTCCAGTATGAGAAGATCATAGGCAACTTGTGGCCTCTGTACATGGTCCAGAGACTCCAGGAGCCATGAACAGAGGTTGCTAAAGTCTCTACAGTGAAGGAATCTCTGAGGACACTAAAGGACACTAAAGGGAGTACCTGCAGGTTTGAAGTTGGACAGATTCTAGGCCTTTTTGTTTTAAGGTTCTCCAATAAAGTTGGGCTGATTTGTAAGCAACTGCATAAGCAGGCTTACGTAAAATTGTAGATAAGTAATAAGTAATATGTGGCCTCCCAAACTCCTGAAGACCTGAAAGATGTTGGATGGTATAAACATGGAAGGTGCTGAAAAGAATCAGTTTTTGTTTTTGTTTTTGTTTTCAGTTGGGATGGGGTAGCCCTCAGTTAGTCAAATAATTTTCAGGAATTTAACAGAAGTTCCAGGGCCTACCACTCTGGAGAGGGCAATGGCACATCCCCTTTTTGTGAGCTCCTTTGTGAGAATTTGTATGTCCTAAACATAAGCTACCCCACATCCAAGGTCAGGGGTAGAATCCGGGAGGACCCCATGCCCCAGGGGCGGCGGCCAAGAGGAGTTACCCCACATCCGAGGTCAGGGGCAGCGGCCGAGAGTGCTAGGCTGCGACGGCGCAGGAACAGCCGAGAGGAGCTATCCCAGTCCGAGATCAGGGGCGGCGGCTGGGAAGAGCTACCCCACGTCAGAGGAGTGGTGATTGAGTGGGCACAGGAGAGCCTAGAGGAGCTATTCCACGTTCAAGGTCAAGAGGGGCAGTGGTGAGGAGATACCCCTTGTCTAAGATAAGGAGCAGCAGCTGCGCTTTGCTGGAGCAGCCGTGCAGAGATACCCAACATCCAAGGTAAGAGAAACCCAAGTAAGATGGTAGGTATTGCAAGAGGGCATCAGAGAGCAAACACATTTAAACCATACTCACAGCAAACTAGTCAATCTAATCACACTAAGACCACAGCCTTGTCTAACTCAATGAAACTAAGCCATGCCCATGAGGTCACCCAAGATGGATGGGTCATGGTGGAGAGGTCTGACAGAATGTGGTCCACTGGAGAAGGGAATGACAAACCACTTCAACATTCTTGCCTTGAGAACCCCATGAACAGTATGAAAAGGCAAAATGATAGGATACTGAAACAGGAACTCCTCAGGTTAGTAGGTGTTCAATATGCTACTGGAGATCAGTGGAGAAATAACTCCAGAAAGAATGAAGGGATGGAGCCAAAGCAAAAACAATACCCAGTTGTGGATGTGACTGGTGATAGAAGCAAGGTCCGATGCTGTAAAGAGCAATATTGCATAGGAACCTGGAATGTCAGGTCCATGAATCAAGGCAAATTGGAAGTGGTCAAACAAGAGATGGCAAGAGTGAACGTCAACATTCTAGGAATCAGCGAACTAAAATGGACTGGAATGGGTGAATTTAACTCAGATGACCGTTATATCTACTACTGTGGGCAGGAATCCCTCAGAAGAAATGGAGTAGCCATCATGGTCAACAAAAGAGTCCAAAATGCAGTACTTGGATGCAATCTCAAAAACGACAGAATAATCTCTGTTCGTTTCCAAGGCAAACCATTTGATATTGCAGTGATCCAAGTCTACACCCCAACCAGTAACACTGAAGAAGCTGAAGTTGAACGGTTCAATGAAGACCTACAAGACCTTTTAGAACTAACACCCAAAAAAGATGTCCTTTTCATTACAGGGGACTGGAATGCAAAAGTAGGAAGTCAAGAAACACCTGGAGTAACAGGCAAATTTGGCCTTGGAATATGGAATGAAACAGGACAAAGACTAATAGACTTTTGCCAAGAAATTGCACTGGTCATAGCAAACACCCTCTTCCAACAACACAAGAGAAGACTCTACACATGGACATCACCAGATGGTCAACACCAAAATCAGATTGATTATATTTTTTGCAGCCAAAGATGGAGAAGCTCTATACAGTCAACAAAAACAAGACCAAGAGCAGACTGTGGTTCAGATCATGAACTCCTTATTGCTAAATTCCCACTGAAATTGAAGAAAGTAGGGAAAACCACTAGACCATTCAGGTATGACCTAATCAAATTCCTTATGATTATACAGTGGAAGTAAAAATATATTTAAGGGCCTAGATCTGATAGATAGAGTGCCTGATGAACTATGGACGGAGGTTTGTGACATTGTACAGGAGACAGAGATCAAGACCATCCCCATGGAAAAGAAATGCAAAAAAGCAAAATGGCTGTCTGGGAAGGCCTTACAAATAGCTGTGAAAAGAAGAGAGGAGAAAAGCAAAGGAGAAAAGGAAAGATATAAGCATCTGAATGCAGAATTCCAAAGAATAGCAAGAAGAGATAAGAAAGCCTTCTTCAGTGATCAATGCAAAGAAATAGAGGAAAACAACAGAATGGGAAAGACTAGAGATCCCTTCAAGAAAATTAGAGATACCAAGGGAACATTTCATGCAAAGATGGGCTCGAGAAAGGACAGAAATGGTATGGACCTAACAGAAGCAGAAGATATTAAGAAGAGGTGGCAAGAATACTCAGAAGAACTGTACAAAAAAGATCTTCACGACCCAGATAATCACGATAGTGTGATCACTCACCTAGAGCCAGATATCCTGGAATGTGAAGTCAAGTGGGCCTTTGAAGCATCACTATGAAGAAAGCCAGTGGAGGTGATGGAATTCCAGTGGAGCTGTTTCAAATCCTGAAAGATCATGCTGTGAAAGTGCTGCACTCAACAAGCCAGCAAATTTGGAAAACTCAGCAGTGGCCACAGGACTGGAAAAGATGTTTTCATTCCAATCCCAAAGAAAGGCAATGCCGAAGAATGCTCAAATTACCACACAATTGCACTCATCTCACATGCTAGTAAAGTAATGCTCGAAATTCTCCAAGCCAGGCTTCAGCAATACGTGAACCGTGAACTTCCTCATGTTCAAGCTGGTTTTAGAAAAGACAGAGGAACCAGAGATCAAATTGCCAACATCCGCTCAATCATGGAAAAAGTAAGAAAGTTCCAGAGAAACATCTATTTCTGCTTTATTGACTATGCCAACGCCTTTGACTGTGTGGATCACAATAAACTGTGGAAAATTCTGAAAGAGATGGGAAATCACCTAACCTGCCTCTTGAGAAATTTGTATGCAGGTCAGGAAGCAACAGTTAGAATTGAATATGGAATAACAGACTGGTTCCAAATAGGAAAAGGAGTACTCAAGGCTGTATATTGTCACCCTGCTTATTTAACTTCTATGCAGAGTACATCATGAGAAACGCTGGACTGGAAGAAACACAAGCGAGAATCAAGATTGCCAGGAGAAATATCAATAACCTCAGATATGCAGATGACACCACCCTTATGGCAGAAAGTGAAGAGGAACTCAAAAGCATCTTGATGAAAGTGAAAGTGGATAGTGAAAAAGTTTGCTCAAAGCTCAACACTCAGAAAACAAAGATCATGGCATCTGGTCCCATCACTTCATGGGAAATAAATGGGGAAACAGTGGAAACAGCGTCAGACTTTATTTTGAGGGGCTCCAAAGTCACTGTAGATGGTGATTGCAACCACAAAATTAAAAGAGGCTTACTCCTTGGAAGAAAAGTTATAACCAACCTACATAGCATATTCAAAAGCAGAGACATTACTTTGCCGACTAAGGTCCGTCTAGTCAAGGCTATGGTTTTTCCTGTGGTCATGTATTGATGTGAGAGTTGGACTGTGAAGAAGGCTGAACGCTGAAGAATTGATGCTTTTGAACTGAGGTGTTGGAGAAGACTCTTGAGAGTCCCTTGGACTGCAAGGAGATCCAACCAGTCCATTCTGAAGGAGATCAGCCCTGGGATTTCTTTGGAAGGAATGATGCTAAAGCTGAAGCTCCAGTACTTTGGCCACCTCATGCGAAGAGTTGACTCATTGGAAAAGACTCTAATGCTGGGAGGGATAGGGGACAGGAGGAGAAGGGGACAACAGAGGATGAGATGGCTGGATGGCATCACTGACTCGATGGACGTGAGTCTGAGTGAACTCCGGGAGTTGGTGATGGACAGGGAGGCCTGGTGTGCTGCAATTCATAGGGCTAAAAGAGTCTGACACTACTGAGTGATTGAACTGAACTGAAACATAAGTGTGGGAGAAGGCAGTGGCACTCCGTTCCAGTACTCTTGCCTGGAAAATCCCATGGATGGAGGAGCCTGGTAGTATACAGTCTATAGGGATGCAAAGAATCAGACATGGCTGAGCGACTTCACTTTCACTTTTCACTTTCATGGATTTGAAAAGGAAATAGCAACCTACTCCAATGTTCTTGCCTGGAGAATCCCAGGGATGGGGAAGCCTTGTGGGCTGCCACCTCTGGGGTCGCACAGAGTCGGACATGACTGAAACGACTTAGCAGCAGCAGCAGCAAACGTATGTTTGAATTGGATGTTGTCATATGTCAACAGCATAATACAATACCTGTGCTCCTGGAGAAGGCTGCATGCAATTCCTTTCTTAGCAGCAAAGACTGTGCGTGATAGCAAGTCTGCTGGGGTCCCATGGGTAGCCTGATAATGGTATGTTACTATGGAGGTGAAGGCAGCATGTGGCTTTGTTGAAATAGGCATTAAATAGACCATAATAGCCAAATCCGTAACTTTTGTCCACAGGGTTGCAAAGAGTCAGACACCATGAGAAACTGAACTGAACTGAATAGCCAAATCTGTAGTAGTAAATAGGTATCCATTGTCGATTGGATTAAACCAATAACTTAAAAAAAAAAAAAAGGTACTGAGGAGTTCCCTGTGGTCAGACGGTAAAGGATCCATCTGCAGTTCAGGGGACCCGTGTTTGATCCCTTGGTAGGGAAGATTCCATGGAGAAGGGAATGGCAAACCACTCCAGTATTTTTGCCTGGAGAATCCCATTAACAGAGGAGTCTGGTGGGCTACAGTCCATGGGTTCACAAAGAGTTGGACATGACTGAGTGACTAAGCACACACACACACACACACACACACACACACACATATTAGGTTTTGAGTATGGGGCTCTTACTGGATTGAACCACAGCATTAAGGTTGTAATAGTCCATGGAGTTGCAGAGTCAGACACGACTGAGCGACTTCACTTCTTCTTCTTCAATCTACCATGAGTTGCTATTTATTTTAAATTGGAGTACGGTTGCTTTACAATGTTGTGTTAGTTTCCACAGAACAACCAAGCAAATCAGCCATATGTACACATATATCCCTTCCCTCTTGGAATTCCCTCCCACCCACTCCCCTGTCCCATTCACAATAGGTCATCACAGAGCTCTGAGTGGAGCTCCCTGCATAGCACAGCGGGTTCTCACTAGCTATCTATTTTCACACGTGGTAGAATATATAAGTCAGTCTCAGTCTTTCCAGTTCATCGCTCCTCCCTTTCCCTCCACTTGTCCATTCTCTATAGCTTCATCTCTGTTCCCGCCCTGCCAATAGATTCATTTGTACCATTTTTATAGACTCCACAGATGAATGGATAAAGATGTGGTAGGTGTACACAATGGGATGCTATTAATTCTTGCCAGGTTTAAGAACAGGCCAAAATTCAGCTTGGGAATGGGGTCCATAGGGTTCCATTTCTTAGGCCAATTTTAATGCCAAAGACTTATTTTAATTACAGTATATTTCTCATTGTGTCATACCATCCATGCCCAGTTTTAGAACTGTGCTAAAATTAGGGCAGCAAGTGCTACAACCATGGGAAGTTTAGGAAAGTTAATGGTTGGATGATTAAAGTGGAGTTCACCAATTTGTCCTCTATTATCTATGCAGTCATTCCTCTAAAATTATAAATGCTATTATATTTAAATTTGGTGGTATTTCCAGTATAACTGCCATGTAAGCCCCAGTTTTGATGCAAGTCATAAAGTTTTGCCATTTGGTACATTTCAACAGATGTTAGTTAATTCAGAACTTACATTATAGACACACAGAGCCAATCAGTGGAGTCCTCATCTTTTTGTTGTATATATTCTTTTAGTAAAATTTTAATTTCCAAGGCCAAATTGTGTACATTTGTTGAATTTTTTTTTTGTTTCTTCCCCTACCCATTCCTTCTTTTCTTCCATACTTCTTTTTTCCTTCCTTCCTTTCCTGTTTGTTTTTTCTTTGTCACTGGATTCATTTTGTTGGTGGTGGAGGTGGAGAGTTCTTTCTATCCTGCTCTTATTTATGTTTTTTTCTTTTACTCCAGAAAGCCTCAAATGACTATCATCAGTATTGTAGCCTCCCCCAAGGCATTATAGAATGCAAGGATCCCCTTAGCTTTGCCATAGAGGTGCTGTGGATGTTTTTCCCCTATCATCCCGAGAATTAGGATCTTTGTTGCCATAGAGAAGGAGAAAACAGAGTGGAACAGAAGAGTTCCAGGCCCCAAATCCAGAGGTCAATTATTTCAAATCCACCTTTGCTATATTCCTATGCGCTTCCTTGTGTTCTGTTTTTCCTTTCCCCTCTGTACAATTTTTTTCAATATATTTTCGATTTATAGACATGTTAAATAGTCATGACTTTCAATGTCTTCCTCTATCTGATCACCCATGCGGCAGACCTTCTGGGCTGTTGAGGGGAAACAGCTTGCAAGCTGCCTACCTGTAGATATTCATCTCCTCCAGAGAGCATCAGGCAATGTCCCCCGGGGTCAGGGACCACTTCCAGTAAGGCCATTTTGTCTACAGTGTTGATTAGGCAAACAAGCCCTGTGATCATATTCCCCCTTTGGCCTACTGGTAAGGAGCAGCACTAAGAAAAGCCTGGGCACATTGCTTAGGGGCTTTTTATCAGTAAAGCACGTGTGTTACTGTCTCCATTGTCTTGGGAAGAGCTGGTAGCCAACACTTCTTCCACTTAATCTCATTATTATTGTTGTTTTTTCATCAGTGCCTGGGCTGTGAGTTACCGCAGATATGAACACTTTGGGCTCAGGAGAATACATGGGACAGCAATAAGGGAAACAGTAGCACAGGTAGCTACCTTACGTCAGTGATTCTTGCCAGATGATTTGAGTGCCAAGCTTAAGTCTCCATAGATGGTGATCTCCCTCCTTTCCACAAAATTCACAATGAATCACACCTAGGTCTCACCTGAGGGTGTACAATCACGAATAGTATCCATAATGGCTGTCCCAAGCAGCTAGTGATGGTTACTAAGTTAGATGCAGCGACCAGCAAGCTCTAGCTTATCCTTGGTAAGGGGGACTCAGGCACCACCTGACCAGTTAAGGTGCTGTGTTGCATTGTTAGCTGTGTGAGAGCCAAAACCAGACTGAATCTGAAAGAGCCCCACGCCAAGCTGCAACGAACAATTCTCCTCTTGAGGATAAGATCATTTTAATGTGGGGAGAGAGGGTAACACAAGAATAAGGCAACACAACACCCAACAGGCCAAAACACAAGTCCACTCTGCCAGCCTTTGGCTGTTGGGTCCCAGAGAGCCTTCCCTGTGTCATAAAACCACTCATCTACCTAACAGCAGTTAGTTCAAGCTGACTGTGTGTCCTTGGTCATGGTTGGACCATTCTGTCAAAAGTTGTCATACTTGCCTCCTGTTATCTTCTTGGCGAGGGAGGGAGTCCCAGGGTAGTGTCAGAAGGATGGAGAAGACCAAAATCTTCAAGAACCCTCAAAGAACTTAGCTTTTGGTTAGGCTTGATTCAAGCCAAATTTGTCAGATGTCACACTTAGATTCCTTGAAAAGTTTTCCATATTGTCTTCCAAAGCAGAATATTTTCATAAATAAACTTTTTATGAATTCATGTGATTTGATGTATAATCGTTCCCAACCACATTGCAGGTACTTAGTAACTCTTTCAGTAGGTACTTAGTAACTCTTTCAGTCTTTAAATGCAAATCTTTCAGTTTGGGGGAATTTTTCTGAATTATTTGTTTCTTCATTTTTTTTTTACCCTATTTTCTTCGTCTTTTTTTGATTCCTTATTTGTAAGTTGAAACTCTTTCACTGACCTGTACATTTTGTTCACTCTTTCTTCCCTATTTGCTATATTTTAAAAATCTACTTTCTGGGAGATTTCCTCACACTTGTCATCCAAGTTTCTATTGAGCTTGTTATTTAATTATTTCATTATTATTTTAAATCTAAGAGATCTTTTTGTTTTCTGAATATTTCTTTTTAAAGCTATTTTGAACTCTTTCATGCAGGCAATGTTTTCTCTTGGTGATCCCACATTAAACTGGTCCTGCTGCCTTCCAACCTAAGAATCTCTATTTTTACCTCCTTAAAGAATAAATCTCCTGTCTTCTAACCAGAGAGGATAATTGATCACCTGCATGTATGGTGTCGATGATGGCAACCAGGAAGTCTAATACTTCTTAATGACAATTTTGATCCTTCTTTTTATTTTTATATTTACTCCCACTTCAGAACTAATTTGTTCTATCAATTCCTGAGCCTTTGGAATTTTCTATGGGATAAATCAGATTTCTTCTTCACACTCTAAAGTTCCAGTTAAAGATTAAATATTTTCAAAACCACTGAGTCAATTATAATTTATTGAACTACTTCTAAACTTCCAAAATGTTGTTGGGATTTCCCTATAGCTCTGATGGAAAGGAATCTGTCTGCAATGCAGGAGATCTGGGTTCCATCCCTGGATCAGGATGATCCCCTGGAGAAGGGAATGGCAACTCACTCCAGTATGCTTCCCTGGAGATTTCCATGCAAAGAGGAGCCTGGTGGGCTACAGTCCATGGGGTCGCAAAGACTTGGACATGACTAAACAACTAACACACACACAAAATGTTGTCACTGTCGTTTTTCTTCCTTATTTGTCTTTTATTTGTTCTTTTAGGTTTTACCTTTAATTTTTTTAGTTTAGTGATGTTTTAGGAAGAGTGAAGGTTAGTGCATGAATTCATCATTTCTCTCTCTTTAAATGGAAGCTTGAAATGAGCTTTGGGTTCATGACTAAAATCTTATGAGTATGACAGAGGATGTCATGAAGATTCACTAGATTAGTGAGACTTTACGGGATTCTTGATGGTATATTTTTTGTTGTTACTAAGTCTGTATGGAGGGCACTGATATGTTTGACATTTGGTCACATTTGGATATTGATAATCTAAATACAAAATATAAGTATTTTATTTCTTTCATTACAAATCAATAAAAATGAGATCACAAAATATACGATCCAATTTTCCCCCAAAGCAACTATTATAATAAATTATTTTTCACTTTGATTAAAAACCATTTTATCCTTATCTTGAGTTGAGTGGAATTTTAGTTCAATAATGATAATATCAAATATGATATGCATTTGTTATATTTGATATAGATTAGAATGGTGATTACTTATACAATTGTCTTTAAGGCTATAATTACATACAAAAATTCAATTTAAAGCCCAATAGAGCTTTTGTCCAGAGAAGGCGATGGCACCCGACTTCAGCACTCTTGCCTGGAAAATCCCATGGACGGAGGAGCCTGGTAGGCTGCAGTCCATGGGGTCGCGAAGACTCGGACTCGACTAAGCGACTTCACTTTCACTTTTCACTTTCATGCATTGGAGAAGGAAATGGCAACCCACTCCAGTGTTCTTGCCTGGAAAATCCCAGGGATGGGGAAGCCTGGTGGGCTTCCATCTCTGGGGTCGCACAGAGTTGGACACGACTGAAGCGACTTAGCAGCAGCAGCAGCAGCAGCAGCAGCAGCAGAGCTTTTCTCTCATTAGTTTGGTTTACTCAGCACATTATTCTAGTTTGAATAGCATCTGAAATTAGTGTCCAAATAGTATCAGGCAACTTGCAAGCTTCAGTACTTGAGGTCAATTTAATTACACTGTGCATGACAGAAACTAGGTCATTTGGGTATTGCCTTTGCCACCAGCAATTGACACCTGAGTGTTAATGAGCTGGTAATTAAGAGCTGGCACATACAGACACATTTTACTGTTTGGGACTAGGATAACCATATGCTACATAACTTCAGTGCTAAGTATTTTGTTAGCTCCAGAATTTACACAATTATGTTTGTGAGGGATTTATTTTTTCATAGTAAAAAAGGACAGCTATTTTAAATATTTAAGGAACTGTACTCACCATTTTCAAGTTGTGAAACTTTTTGTAACTAGCGGGATTATAATTAGCAAATATTCAAAACAAAATAAACTTGCAAAATTTGTGTAATAGCAATTACTTTAGGTTAAAAACCACATTTTCAGGACTTGTATTTTGGAAATTCTTCGGTGATATTAAAAAAAGATACCAAAAGTGACTTAATATGAGTATATCTCAGTGGGGAAGGCATCCTCTAGGATGGCCCATAACAATTTCTACCACCCGGTAATCACACACTTGTGTTTAGAGGTTCACAAGTGTGTGATTATCCCTTCCTTGAAGGCAGATGGGAGGGAGCAATCCACTTTGAAGAGGGCTTCCCAGGTGGTGCTAGTGGTAAAGAACTCATCTGCCAATGCAGGAGACAGAAGAAATAGAATGTGGTAGAGTGAGGGGGTGTCCCTTCTGACATTAGTTATAAGAGGTGATGGTTTCCATCTTGCGGACCTTTCTGTATCCTCTCTCACTCTCTGTTGGATTGCTTGTGGAGATGTCATTGAGGCAGCTCTGTGAGACCCAGATGGCAAGAGACTGAGGCCTAACAGCCACCATGTGAGTGAGCCTGGCAGCGAACTCTCTCCCTTGAGTGAGTTCATCTTCAAAGGACACCATGGCTCCTGCCAAGAGCTTGACTGAGGATCTCAAGAGAGACCATAGTTAGGTGCATCCAACTTAGCCACACCAAGTATTTTTAAACCCCAACAACTGTGGGCTATAGTCCATGGGTTTGCAAAGACCCTGGACACAACTGAGTACATGGTACACACATACAGACACACACATGATTATGAGATAATAATGTGTTTGGGGGTATATGTTTATGCAGCAGTAGATAACTAATACACTATATAAGTGAGAATGCTAATGCCTGCTACACAGTGATAAATATTGATTTTTCTGTTGTGATATGGCCATTTTCAATAAATAATTTGTATAATATATTCATACCACCTCATTGCTTTCCTCCTCAGTTTTCAGGTATCCATTCCCCTTCTCCTCCATACCTCACAAAAAAGACCTCATCAGTTTCTGCATTCATCTTCTAGAGGCCTAAAAAAAAAAAACACATTTCTTATCAGATAAAAAATGTATTAACGTTAGTGAATTTTAGTTGTGGGAATTACTTCTAATTTTCTTCTTTGAAAGAGTTTGCATTTCCATCCAACCCTCTGTAGGACATATAGCCTTTTATATGCAGATTGGCATAATTATGCTTTGAAATAGCTTTGAATTCCCTGTAGCTGAAACTGAGAACATGAAAGGCCAAATGTTATATCGAACTGAAGGATATAAAAGTGCACGTACATCAGTCCAAAATGAGATATAGAAATGAACAGCTCTTTACACAGTGATGTCAGTTTTTGACAGATTATTGAAGGATCTTTATAACTGCCGCGACTGCCTTGGGTAGGATGAAAACTGCGCCTGGGGATAGGCTTATCGGTTTGTATTTTTTATTCTTTCAGTACCAAAAGGTGAGTAGATGTTAAGTGAAACAAGAGAAATACTCTGTGACAAAAGCTTTAGCTCTTTTCTCCGAAGATGACACCTGGCCCCAAATGGTAAAACACAGTGTGATACGATGATGGAATCATCTACCCAATCTGTCACGCTGGAGATGGCAGCCTAGATGAGGAGGTTACATTTTAGGAAGTCGATACAAAACCCACATGGCAATCTTCACCTCCGAAGAGATCCCAGTGACAGACAAGGGCCTCCTCTGCACAGGAGGAGAGTTTATTTGTGTCAGTGGCAGATGCATCCAGAGGATTTAAAGCACCCACATTCTTTCTTATCACCGGCAGGAAGATAAAAGAAACAGTGAATTTTTGTATGTTTAAAACCTTGAAACCAACAACCTGTTTATTAAAAACAGATTCTTAAAAAAACCTGAGTTCATACTGAAAGAGTATGTCTTGTGAACATTTAATATCCTGCCTGCTACAAGTGAAAGTACCTCTTAGAATTTTCTTTTGTATCAACTATGAACAAAGATTTTTTTTTCCTACTTAAAGGGCATATCTTCTCCTGAAATTATAATGTAAACAAAAGAATGGAATATCCACCTAATCTCAGTTTGTAAAGTAGAAACAAATATGTCTTAAAATTGAAGATAAAAATGCTCTAAAATTCTGGTGTTTCTAGAATGTACAGATATTCTAGAATGTACAATTGAAATCATAACAAGAAGGGTTAAAACATTGTTTCACAAAATATATGGTTCAGACAATAAAGAATCTTCCTTCAATGCAGAAGAGCCAGGTTTGACCCCTGGGTCGGGAAGATTCCCTGGAGAAGGGAATGGCTACCCACTCTAGCATTCTTGCCTGGAGAATTCCATGGACAGAGGAGCCTCCTTATGGACTACAGTCCATAAGGTCGCAAAGAGTCAGACACAAATGAGTGACTAACACTTCCGCTTTCACACACTTTGAAATTATACTGATTCCATCAGAACTGAGTAGGTGATGCATTGATACTTGTGTATTCAACCTAGTCCAGGAAATTTTACTGTGTTTGGCACTTTGCAAAGCAAACCACTTACTAATTTGCAAAGTAGTTGTTGAGAAAAACGTAATTGTTAATTAGCTCTGACACTGCAATTAAAATAATCTAAAATGCCTCTTTTCTGAAATAATCAGCATGAATTTGAAAACAATTAAAGGCTTTAAACATATAACTCAATGTAGACATTAGGTTAGTACCACTCTCCGTTAACTTTGATACTGTAGGAAATATTACATACAGACAATGTGTAAAGGACAGTATGCTGTCTCTGAAATTATTTAAAGCTGGGTTTTATTCTAGTTCTACCGCTAAAATGATGTGACCTTGGTAAAGTATTGCAGTTAACTTGGAGACTGAAATCAGTTCTCATATCTAAATTAGGGTCATGAATTGAATTTTAGTTGGAAATGATGTCAGACAAAATAATCTCAATTTTATAGGAAGAATCTTCTATGTTCTGGGAAGGGGGAGCATACTCATCCAATAAATTCACATGCATTTCTCTGTTCAGTGGAAGTTTTGATTAGAAATAAAAACAAACAACACACTCCCCCAACTACATTCTGAACAGTCTACTAAAATGTTTCTAGTTATTAGTGATAGGGAATAGCAACTTCTACATTACACTGGCAGGTGTTACAGGAAAACTTTTCCTGACAAAGATGATAAAAATGCATCTCTACCACGAATTTTTATACAAATCCAAAAGGTAGCACAAACCAAGATAAGCAAAGAGGACTAGCCTTAAAATCAAAAATAAGATAGTTCTAAAGTTGCAGTGGAAGCTAAATGTTTATTGAGTGTTCCACGTGACAAGTATTGTGCCTGTTATTACAACAGTTACATGAAAAAGATGATCGTTATAACCCATTTACCGATGATGAAACTCTGAGAAGCTTATATACTTGACTATTAATTATAAGAGTAGCGAGTGTTGGAGCTGGGAGCTAACTTCTGCCTTAAGGAACCCTGCTGTTAGCTACCTTAAATAGTATGGAATAAGGTAAAATAAAATGAACCAATTAAGCAAATAATATTTCATTAGAAATGTACAAAATAGGTTTATCGCTTACTGAATTTTAAAGAGAAACTATTTTTAGATACATAAATTCCTCTTACATTTAAACCTCAAAGCCTTGTGATTTAAGTAAAGCTTATGCTCCAAGTATCAGAAATGATAAAAAGACTTTAAGATATAAATTGTAGGTTATGTTACTTTTTCTCACATTTTCAAGCTATAATAGTATGTCTCACACTACACTGAGTGTGTGTGTGTGTGTGTGTGTGTGTGTGTGCATGCTCCTGTGTAAAATGAGATTGGGATTGGATGGTCACAATGTTGAAAATAAAATATTATAGACTAGCATATGATGGAGTATACCAGAGTGAAATAGGATTTAGAGATCTCCTTGCCTAAAATTCTTAAATCAACATTCAATGAACCCTTACCTAGATTGAAGGTGGGAGAAAAAGGAGTATAAAAATGTTCATTTTTAACAAATGGATGTTCAGCCTAATATTCCTTACAATTCACAACAAAAATCTTTTTTTCCTACAAAATGAGCATATCAAAAGGAGAGTTTTGAGGTACAAACTTCAGGAAATGTTAATTTATCATTTCACATATTTTGTGGAAGAGGAAAATCAAGCCCTGCAGAGTGTGAATTAAAGTCATATAGCAACCTAGTTGCAGAAATGAACTATCCACAGGCAGTGCATTTTATACATATGTCAAACTTAGGTTATAAATTTAGATGGTCTGGGTTAAAATCCATTTTATAATACTTTAAATCTGTGTGGCTTTTGCAAAATCACTTAAGCAATCTGTTTCGTTTTGTTTTTTTTCTTTGTAATTTGCAACAGTTGATTTAACTTTTTGCACTGGGTTGTTGGCACATTCTATGTTTTAATTCTTATGAAATTTATATTATTGAACATATGTATAATAAGTGTAACATCCATATTACTTTTTATTGTAATATCTATATATGTTTATATTATAGAATTGAGAAGAAACATTACAAGACACTTTTTACTAGAGATTCTATATACCTCTTCTTCCTAAATCTTGCAGACAGAGGTCTAAGATTTAATTTTGTATTATGAGGGATATAGAGACTGTCCTATTGAATTTTTACTTTGAAAAAGCAAAACTTTGGGCACTATCTTAAAAAAATTTCATGTCTGGCACACTAGTAGTAAACTGGCAGTAATTAAAATGGCGACATGGGCTTTGAAATCCATGTATGCGGATTCTAATTTTGGCCAAATGACTCATCGTAATGGACAAACACTGACTGTTGTAGGATTAAAAAGTCCCTCTGTAAACAGCACTTTTTAACAATATTTGAAAAAACATATCTGTTGGTTCTGATTATCATACCTGTAGCAATGATTTTTCTTCTAGAAGTCAAAATGAATCAGACCACTTATCATGGACTTAATAATGTCAGTGGTGTTTGAATTTCTACTGGAAGACTTATTGGAGAAGAATATTGAGAAGGAGATGGATTGTTAAGTCTGCACGAAGATAATAGAAATGGTTTATCAGTTTAAGAATATTTAAGAGTAAGAGAATCCAAAATGACTATAATTATGACAATGGTGAAACATTTTAGAATCTGTTTTTCACAAATTTTACTTTTTCAGAAAAATAGTGCTTATCTTCACCTGACTATGCATTTCCTCAATAGTACAGATTTAATAGGAGTTATGTAATGGATGAATGTTATATTTGAATTTTATCTAACTAGACATTAAATAGGCTTCCCTGCTGGCTCAGACCATAAGGAATCTGCCTGCAGTGCAGGAGACCTGGGTTCGACCTCTGGATAGAGACCTTAAATGGGCTTTCCAGGTGGCACTAGTGGTGAAGAACCCACCTGCTGATGTAGGAAATGTAGGAGATGCGGCTTCAATCCTTTTGTCAGAAGGATCCCCTTGAGGAAGGCATGGCACCCCACTCCAGTATTCTTGCCTGGAGAATCCCGTGGACAGTGGAGACTAGTAGGCTGCAGTCCATAGGGTCACAAAGAACTGGACACGACTGAAGCGACTTAGCACTCACGCACACCCTAAGTATTCATATAGAAGAGCTTTAGCTGAGAGTTTGGTTTGTAACAACGTTGACTTTCATAAACTTAATTTATATTATCAACATACACAATTTCAACCACTTGAAGAATACATTGTTTTTATATGGTGTACAAGGAAACTGGGAATGTATCTGTAAGATTATGTCTATAAAAAAAGTGCCATGTTTTAAAAGTTCACCTTAAATAAAGGAATTATTTGCAAGTTGGGGACTGTTGAACAGCAAAGTTTTTAAAACCATATCTTTTAAATAGTACCAACGAAAATAAAATTAAATGATTTTTATTTCCCTTTCTGCATATGTAGATAAAAAACTTTTTATTGATATGACTTTTAGAAAATTGCTTAGGGGTGTAATGTCTTTTACATAGAAATGCAATGAATACAGGCATGGAATTTATTTTTATTTTCACTTACTGATGTGTTTGAACTCTCATAATTTCTAAAATCAGAAAATTTTTTAAAAACGTTTTTACAAAGTTGTGCATAGAATATATACACCCATATACTATATTTTAGGTGCTGCTGCTGCTGCTGCTGCTGCTGCTGCTGCTGCTAAGTCACTTCATTTGTGTCTGACTCTGTGTGACCCCATAGACGGCAGCCCAGCAGGCCCCCCTGTTCCTGGGATTCTCCAGGCAAGAACACTGAAGTGTGTTGCCATTTCCTTCTCCAAATATTTTAGGTGTATGTGTGTGTAAATACATACACAAACATAAATACAGAGACTCCTGTGTTATATTTATGTATCTTTACACACATATATAATTTATAGATGCTTCACCAAATGATCTAAAAGTATATCTATCACCTTTCAGAAACCATGTGAAAAAACAATGCTCTTTGTTTAAAAACAGATTATTAGTAATCGATTTGCATGTAATCAAAGCCAATAAGGATCTCTTTAAGACACTGATAAATTGTATTCATTATTTATTCTTAATTAAAAAAGGATTGAAAACACACCTTGAGGGAGAGGGGGGAATTAATGTAAACATTTGAAGAAATCATTTTTCCCCTTTCTAATAAGAAGCTTTTCTAACATGATTTACCTGATTAATATTTGATGTGAACAATTATCAGTGATAGCACATCATGTAACTATTTTTTTTTCAGGTTTGAATAGTTCATGCAGAGTAAGAATGCATACATTCCCAATTTATAAAATAAGAAATATGAAAACAAACATAAAACTAGATTTAAGAAATTTGTTCTGAGAAGTATTTTTCACTAAATTTGGTTTGTCTTACATAGTTGTTAAATTCTATCAACTCATTTAACACACAGTGTAAATATTGCTCTGCAATCTCATTGTAGTCTATTTTCAGTTCCTTTCCTTTTCAAACGTTATAACTACTTTTCTCAAACCTGAAATCCAAGCCCACCTCACTCACACCTTTCAGTGGATGATCTTACTTCCAAGTTCAAAGAAATAGTTTATGTATCACAAAAAACCTTCCAACTTCTTCTAAGAGTCTCATAATCTCAACATTATCAGTCCCCATCCTTACATCTTAAAGGAACATTTATTTCATCGTTTGTCTTAATCAGGACTGCTGGGATTACAAGTGACAGAGTGTCAACCCGTGTTGCCTTAACAGAAAAGGACCACTTTGGCTCAGGTAACTGAAAGAGCTATACCTGGGTTCAAAGATTCAGATAAGAAAACAAACTATCTAATTCCAAGGCTGATGCAAACACCAGTGTGTTTAAGGTCATTTCTTCCTTCCTGTCTGCTTTCTTTGAAGTCATTCTCCATCAATCCTCTTTTTAACTTCCTCTCCAATGTTTTTTACCCTCAGTATATATATATATATATGTTCCAACTTTCCTAACTTAAAACTATATCCTTCATATCTAGATTCATTTACATGTGTGTCAACACACTCACTTTGCTTCAAAACACCCCAACTCAAGTACTAGGTGTACCTTTACCTCAAACCTCAAGTTCAATATATCTGCAAACTAATGTCTCTCCTTGGACCCCACAGAACTTGTCCCGGGTGCTATTGACTTACTTCTGCTACAAAAGTGATTAAGGTATTTTTTAAAACCAACACCTGTCATAATTTAATGTCTGAATACCCTTGGCTTCTAACTCCTCAGGCTCACTGTTTAAGAACCTTTCAGGCTTCACTTCTAACTCATACAAGCCAAGGCCTCCTCTTCAGTTCAGTTCAGTTCAGTTCAGTTGCTCAGTCACGTTTGACTCTTTTCGACCCCATGGACCACAGCATGCCAGGCTTCCCTGTCTATCACCAACTCCCTGAGCTTACTAAAACTCACGTCCATTGAGTCAGTGATGTCATACAACCATCACATCCTCTGTTGTCCCCTTCTTCTCCCACCTTCAATCATTCCTAGCATCAAGGTCTTTTCAAATGAGTCAGGTCTTTGCATCAGGTGGCCAAAGTATTGGAGGTTTCAGCTTCAGTATCAGTCCATCCAATGAATATTCAGGACTGATTTCCTTTAGGATTGACTGGTTTGACCTCCTTGCAGTCCAAGGGATGCTCAAGAGTCTTCTCCAACACCTCAGTTCAAAAGCATCAATTCTTCAGTGCTCAACTTTCTTTATAGTCCAACTCTCACATCCATACATGGCTGTTGGAAAAACCAAAGCTTTGACTAGATGGACCTTTGTTGGCAAATTAATGTCTTTGCTTTTTCATATGCTGTCTAGGTTGGTCATAACTTTTCTTCCAAGAAACAAGTGTCTTTTAATTTCATGTCTGCAGTCACCATCTGCAGTGATCTTGGAGCCTCCAAAATAAACTCTGTCACTGTTTCCACTGTTTCCACATCTATTTGCCATGAAGTGATGGCCCAGATGCCATGATCTTAGTTTTCTGACTGTTGAGTTTTAAGCCAACTTTTTCACTCTCCTCTTTCATTTTCATCAAGAGGCTCTTTAGTTCTTCTTCATTTTCTGTCATAAGGGTGGTGTCATCTGCCTATCTGAGGTTATTATTTCTCCCAGAAATCTAGATTACAGCTTGTGCTTAATCCAGTCCAGCATTTCTCATGACGTACTCTGCATTTAAGTTAAATAAGCAGGGTGACAATATACAGACTTGACACACTCCTTTCTCTATCTGAAACCAGTCTGTTGTTCCATGTCCAGTTCTAACTGTTGATTCTTGACCTGCATACAGATTTCTCAGCAGGCAGGTAAGGTGGTCTGGTATTCCTATCTGTTTAAGAATTTTCCACGGTTTGTTGTGATCCACACAGTCAAAGGCTTTGGCATAGTCAACAAAGCAGAAATATATGTTTTTCTGGAACTCTCTCTCTTTTTCAATGATCCAATGAATATTGGGATTTGATCTCTGGTTCCTCTGCCTTTTCTAAATCTTGCTTGAAGATATGGAATTTCACAGTTCACGTACTGCTGGTGCTTGGCTCGGAGATTTTTGAGCATTACTTTGCTAGTTTGTGAGATAAGTGCAATTGTGCAGTAGTTTAAGCATTCTTTGGCATTGCCTCTTTTGGGACTAGAATGAAAACTGGCCTTTTCCAGTCCTGTGGCCACTGTTGAGTTTTCCAAATCTGCTGGGATATTGAGTGCAGCACTTTCTTAGCATCATCTTTCAGGATTTGAAATAGCTCAAATGGAATTCCATCTCCTCCACTAGCTTTGTAGTGATGCTTCCTAAGACCCACTTGACTTCATATTCCAGGATGTCTGGCTCTAGATGAGTGATCACACCATCCTGATTATCTGGGTCATGAAAATTTTTTTGTATAGTTCTTCTGTGTACTCTTTGCCACCTCTTCTTAACATTTTTCTGCATCTGTTAGGTCCATACTGTTTCTGTCCTTTATTGTGCCCATCTTTGCATGAAATGTTCCCTTGATATCTCTAATTTTCTTGAAGAGATCTCTAGACCTTCCCATTCTATTGTCTTGCTCTCTTTGTTTGCATGGATCACTGAGGAAGTCTTTCTTATCTCTCCTTGCTATTCTTTGGAACTCTGCATTCAAATGGGTTTATCTTTCCTTTTCTCCTTTGCCTTTAGCTTCTCTTCTATTCACAGCTATTTGTAAGGACTCAGACAACCAATTTGCTTTTTGCATTTATTTTCTTTGGGGTTGGTCTTGATCACTGCCTCCTGTATAATGTAAAGAACCTCCATCCATAGTTCTTCAGGCACTCTGTCTATCAGATCTAATCCCTTGAATCTATTAGTCACTTCCACTGTATAATCATAAGGGATTTGATTTAGGTCATACCTGAATGATCCAGTGGTTTTTCCTACTTTCTTCAATTTAAGTCTGAATTTGGCAATAAGGAGTTCATGGTTTGAGCCACAGTCAACTCCTGGTCCTGTTTTTGCTGACTGTATAGAACTTCTCCACCTTTGGCTGAAAAGGATATAATCAATCTGACCTCAGTGTTGACCATTAGGTCATGTGCATGTGTAGAGCCTTCTCTTGTGTTGTTGCAAGAGGGTGTTTGTTATGACCAGTGCGTTCTCTTGGTAAAACTGTATTAGCCTCTGCCCTGCTTTGTTCTGTAACCCAAGGCCAAATTTGCCTGTTACTCCAGGTATTTCTTGACTTCCTAGTCCCCTATAATGAAAAGAACATCTGTTTTGGATAAGAGTTCTTGATGGTCTTGTTGATCTTATTGGTCAGGGCATAGACTTGGATTACTGTGGTATTGAATGGTTTGCCTTGGAAATGAACGGAGACTATTCTGTCATTTTTGAGATTTCATCCAAGTACTGTACTTCAGACTCTTTTGTTGACTATGATGCCTAATCTCTTTCTTCTAAGGGATTCTTGCCCAGGGTAGTAGATATAATGGTTATCTGAGTTAAATTCACCCATTCCAGTCCATTTTAGTTTGCTAATTCCTAAAATGTTGATGCTCCCTCTTGCCATCTCCTGTTTGATCACTTCCAATTTGCCTGGATTCATGGACCTAACATTCCTATGCAATATTGCTCTTTACAGTTCAGACTTTGCTTCTATCACCAGTCACATGCACAACTAGGTGTTTTTGCTTTGGCTCTGTCTCTTCATTATTTCTGGAGTTATTTCTCCACTGATTTAAAGTAGCATATTGGGCACCTATTGATCTGGGGAGTTCATCTTTCAATGTCCTATCTTTTTGCCTTTTCTGCTGTTCATGGGTTTCTCAAGGCAAGAATACTGAAGTTGTTTGCCACTCCTTTCTCCAGCGGACTGCATTTTGTCAGAACTCTCCACCATGACCCATCTGTCTCGAGTGGCCCTTTATGGCATGGCTCATGGTTTCATCGAGTCAGACAAAGCTGTGGTCCATGTGATCAGATTGGTTAGTTTTCTGTGATTGTGGTTTTCATTCTGACTGCCCTCTGTTGGAGATGGTTAAGAGGCTTATGGAAGATTCCTGATGGAGATACTGACTGAGCGGCTAATGAGGTCTTGTTTTGATAGAGTGTTGTCTCCTCTCCTCCTCTTACTGAAGGCCATTTGCAAGAACGTGAAGCCATGAACTACCTCAAGATAACATCTTTTCCTTAAACTTGGAGGATAGAGCTGCTTGCATTAAGGAGGCTACTGTGATAGATTAGACAACAAAATCATTGGATGTTTAGGTCACCATTTCAACTACCGGTGTTTCCCATGTATCTGTTTTATATCTAAGGTACTAAACTATATTTTAAATACTTTCACTGTGAAAGAATATTTAAACACCATTGCTTTAACAAAATTTTTCTTTGTTTATTCTTGGCTGTGCTGGTTTTTCATTGCTTCTTGGGTTTCCTCCAGTTGCCGCGAGCAGGGGCTGCTCTCCAGTTGTGGTGCACAGGCTTCTCACTGTGGCGGCTTCTCTTGTTGCAGATCATGGGCTCTAGGAATGTGGGCTTCAGCAGGTGCTGCACGTGGGCTCATAGTTGTGACTTGTGGTCCCTAGGGTGTGGGCTCAGTTGCTCCACTGCTTGCGGAATCTTCCCGGATGAGGAATGGAACCCGTGTCCCCTACATTGTAACGCAGATTCTTATCTACTGCACCATCAGGGTAGCCCTGAATATCATTATTTTACTGGGTAAAATACAAACAACATCAGTTCATACTCTGGCCAATGAATTTAACCTTCCTTTTTATATTTTTCCTTCTATTTTTCAGTCTAGGAACCCTGTATTTCCCA
Organism: Ovis canadensis; assembly: GCF_042477335.2. Classification (NCBI taxonomy): domain Eukaryota; kingdom Metazoa; phylum Chordata; class Mammalia; order Artiodactyla; family Bovidae; genus Ovis; species Ovis canadensis. The sequence goes on along the minus strand of NC_091261.1, from coordinate 35,519,209 downwards.
TTGAACAACCCTCCCTCAACCACTTGCCCCTTACACTTGTTCTTTTTCTGTGGGACATGCTCAGTCACATTTTTGTTTGGCAAACACCTCTTCATCCTTTACTCGTTTATGATGCAAATATTAATTTTTCTGACATCTTTGCCTTCTATAGATAGGTGTCTACACTTCTTTTACTTGATTCCCCTCTACTTCTTCTGGAAGTGACTTGAAAGTGAATCCCAGCATGATTTTTGCCTTCATGGTGTCTATAATCTGGAGATATCTGAGAATCTTAAACAAAATGCTGAAGAATGAGTAGGACAATATATAAGCAGTTTCTAAGATATGCTCATGATGTAAGAGCTTACTGAGTGAAGTCTATGTAAAGTTTATTGGAGACTTTTTTCATAGAGATTAGTTTAAGTAGAGATCAGAGAAGACAAATGAAACTATATTATGCATGAGTTGATTGTCTTTATTATACTGTAATTTGTCAGTAATAATCTGTATGTTCTTTATAAATGTGGTGGTGGAGACCACTTCACTTTATTTTGTTGATGCAATAATGCCTACATATTAAAGCAATATGTTGACAAATGAACAGTTTAATATAACAACCATAGAGGAATTTTAAATTATTTTATAAATGCTCTTTTGTTGTTAAATATGTCAGTTACAGTCTTATCTACATACTGCCATCAAATCAAAGGCTAAACTTTTCAGAATATTGAAATAGAAGGTATTTTGAGTTTCTCCCTCAAGTTCATCTAAATTACTTGGGAAGTATTTTTCTATTTTTAGGATTTAGTTTGATGGTTGTGTTATCAATATTATCAGCTATGAAGAATTCACTTTTTTTTAATCTCAAATTTTTAGCAACATGCCCAGCATTTAGTGTACTTAATTTAATAAATTAGTATACTTAGTATAAATAAATATAAACTGAAAGGCTTTATTAATGAAACTACTTAATTCAGATTGATGTTCTCCATTGATCAGAGAAGTATTATACTTTTTTTTCATGGAATGCAGAGAACAATTGATTTGGGAACAGAATGGTTATCTGGAAAACTTTTCAAGTTAAGTCTTCATAGTGTGACTTAACTGCTTTTAATGAAATGTAAATTATTTAAATAATTTACATATCTTATAGAGAAAATTGCACATGTTTGAAAATGGCTATCAAAAATATTCACTATTTTTTATTTTTCATGGTATATTTTAACATAAAAATATACAAAATAATTGTGGTTGGGTTTTTTGTTTGTTTTTGTGGAATCTGCATTTTTCAGTTTAGATGCATCTTGTTTTCTCTGATATTCCTCCATTTCTTACTACAGTGTTATTTTGTTTTCTAAATATGATTATGTATTTAGTCACAGAGAGAAAATAGGCTTCAAGCAGGAAATTCCTATGGGATGTTTTTTTTCTTTAAAACAGAGGAGAAACTTGAACAGATACAAAAGCTTTAGTTACAGAAGCAGGAGAACAGTAAATTCCCATTGTGCTCAGTTGATTAAAAGGGTAGTTGGGAAAGGCAAATAGTGGCAACACTTCTAGAATGCCATAGTAAAAGCAATAGTTTACACTAAAAGGGCTTTGTTATTCACTCCTTGAGTTTTCTTAAACAAACCTGTGTTTAATGTTTGGCTTTGCCATTTTCAAAGTTTGTGACCATGGATGATGTCTCAGCCTCTGAGTTCCCATGGGTAAATTTGGGTTTGTAGTACTCTTCTCCAAGCCTTGTTATATGGACAAACTGTGAAGTGAGAACAATAAAACAGCAAAATAATAAACTTTATAGTAGAGTTTTTACTGTTTCTAGGATGTTGATGACAAGAATGGTGATTTTTAAGTGAGTCACCATAGCAGGCTCTGAGCTAAGACTTTGGATGCAATGGTTAAAAGGGCAGTTCTGAAGGTTAACCTTACATTCATATGTTCCTATTACACACACACGCACACACACACACACACACACACACACACATACAACTCTTCCATACTTTTGAAAAATACTGTGATGTAAACTAAGACTGAATTGTCTTCATATGGTCTTCTTATATCAGATGGAGCAGAATAATATCTTTGCCTTGGAATCAATACTTAGATGAGTAAGCTTGGAGTACATCTAAAGAGAAGCTGTATTTATCATTCAATCATCAAGTATATTATGTGCTCCAGACTCTGTTTAAAAGCCAGTGATCATGTATATTTTTTTAAGAACACAATCTTTTTTTTCTTGAGATACAACTGTTCAGTTTGGATGATTAGAATGAACTAGCTCTACCATTTACTCCAGTGAATTCCAATGGAGGCAGAGGCTAAATAGGCTCTAGGCTCTTCTGGTCTATTAATATTCAGCTTATCATATCTACAGCCTAGTATTTCTGTAGTAGGATTGACCCAACAAGGCCAGATGTAACAAGTGTTGAATAAGATGGTGATGTGGATAGTTCAACATGTGCCTGCAGTCTAGTCTGCTATCTCCATATACTCTCCAAAATTCTGTATTTGGTCAAAGCTGGGAGTGATATCATGGTGCTGGCCCATCTTAGCTCCATTGCTCTTCTGAATCTACTTTGCTATTTTTGGAGAATAGATTCAGATACTTTAGGAGCTGGTGGAGACCATTCTTTGGGCAGCTTGCTGGGCTAACCAGTACTTATATCTTTTGGTCTTGGGCCTCCCAAAATTCAGGACCGACACAAGCACCCTCACAGTGTCATTTACCAAGTGAGACAAAATTCGTATTTTATGGCAAGACAAGAAAAATATAAACATAAAATTCTTCTCTGCCCTTTAGCCTCCCCTCTCCCCACACTACGCACTGTGTATTTGCATTATGTATTGACCAAACTTCCCCCATGAGCAGGTATAAATGGCAACATTCTCCTAGCACCAACAGGCAACTCCTTAAGAGATAACATTACTTCTTGATATTCTAAGGGGTCATATGACCCACCAGGATGTTTCTTAGAGCTGAATTATATAAACAGTCAACAATACATCATTTGATGTTCAGTCCACTGTCTCAATGGCACCCCACTCCAGTGCTCTTGCCTGGAAAATCCCATGGACAGAGGAGCCTGGTGGGCTGCAGTCCATGGGGTCGCTAGGAGTCGGACACGACTGAGCGACGTCACTTTCACTTTTCACTTTCGTGCATTGGAGAAGGAAATGGCAACCCACTCCAGTGTTCTTGCCTGGAGGATCCCAGGGACGGTGGAGCCTGATGGGCTGCCGTGTATGGGGTTGCACAGAGTTGGACATGACTGAAGCGACTTAGCAGTAGCAGCCACTGTCTCAAAAAATTTTCCACAACTGTGCCTTGATTTCTAACTGGCAGAACTGTTCTCAGAACTTTCTGATATGCTCTTCTTAGGTTATAATCCTCAAATTTGCCTTGAATAGAATTTTCTAATAATTTCTTAGATTGATTGATTAATTTCATGAGCAATTGCCACCTCACACCAATATTCATCCCACTCTGTGATGGCCTCTTTCTGGTAACTTCAATGCATGTGGGGGTGATCACAACACCAGGATTTCTGTGTAAGTGGCAACAACTATTTCAGAATTTATCTCTCATTGAACATTGTTCTTCACCTCCATCTCCAGGTGACTTCTTTTAAGAAATTTCACTGTTATCTCACCTACTTTGGCTTCCCTGGAGGCTGAGCCAGTAAAGAATCTGCCTGCAAGGCATAAGCCCTGGGTTCGAATCCTGTGTTAGGATGATCCCCTGGCAAAGGGAATGGAAACCTACTCCAGTATTCCTGCCTGGAGAATTCCATGGACAGAGGCTACAGTCCATAGGGTCGCAAAGAATCAGAAACGACTGAGTCACTAACACTTTCCCTCTCCCTTGCCTTAGTCTGGATTTTCTCTAAATCTCCTTCTTAGCAATTTCTCCTCTTCAAACAGAATCTTTTCTTTTTAGGAGCTTTTTTTTTTTTTTTTTTTAGGAGCTGCATATATAGCCAGTCCTTGAAGAATAGTCCATCAGAGCTCACAGATTATTTTCACTGAACCCAGATAACCTGGGATTCCAAGTTCCTCCTCCAGTTGCGTGAAGACGAGCTCCGGGTTGTTTCTGGGCTGCTGTTTCCCCGTCCTCCACCAGACTGTGGACCGGTGTTTCTGATGTAGGCTAGGGCTACTGGCTCTCTCTAGGGAAAGCAGCACTTTCCACAGGTGCAAGTAGCAATGCCAGTTCCTCGATTAAGAGAGAGGCTGAAGCGGAACTCTGAACACATAGGCGGGGCAGCCCGATTCAAGCAGCCGCAGGAGGCGCTCCCCACCTCCTGCTCGCAGCCGCTGCTCCGCCCCTGCCAGGCCAGGAAGGCGCTTCCACCGTGTTCTCTGCAGGGAAGATGGACCGCACAGAGGAGTCTGGTAGAGTGTCTGATCTGTAACTGAAGAAGAAAGTCAGAATCTTCCGCAAGGATGAGGTTAGCATCCCCAGATTACAATAAATTGCAACAGATAATAAGGAGAAATTGCAAAAATTGGCCAGGAATTCCTCAAATTCTCAGGCATTTCCTTGCCATTTACTTAGGTCACAAGTGAAGCCTCTATTGGCTTCTGTGGTGGCTCAGAAGATAAAGAATCTGCCTGCAATGTGGGAGACCCTGGCTTCATGTACAGTTGCTTTATAGCTGTTGACTGGGGTGAGGTGGGTGGTGGTGGAAAGCACAACCTGAAAGTTGAGCATTGTGTTTTATTCATGCTTCCCAGATGGCTCCCTGGTAAAACAATCTGCCTGCCAATGCAGGACTGCAGGTCCCATGCCTGGGTTGCCCCTGGAGGAGGAAATGGCAATTCACTCCAGTATTCTTACCTTGGAAATTCCAGGGACAGAGGAGCCTGATGGACGACAGTCCATGGGGGTCGCAAAGAGTTAGACACTGAGCGAACACACGGTTTATTCGTCGGACATTCTTAGGACTTCAGGCCTTGGAGACGCCATCTCAACTCTGAGAGACTGCTCCAAAGAAGAAGGAAGGCAGAATGTATAGGATATTTTTGCAAAAGAACTAGGTAGCCGGAACATCGGAACATCATTAGTGTTAACAAAAGAAAACCAGATACCTCAAGTAAAGCAATTTAGCACTTTTGCTTGTATGGGAAAACAGGAGTTTGGGCTCACTGAAATCATTCTTTTGATATACACCCCAGCTATCTTGGGCCAATATCCTGTGTTTTCTCATTTGGAGTTTCCTCAAGGCTACACCATAAGGAATGGCTTCAGAATGAAGCCTGCTAAAAGATGGGAATTCCTTGTTTCCTTCCTGAGTTACCATCCAGCATCTGTAATATGATAGTTGATGGCTGTGACATCCTTTGTTTACTGATATGGCAGGCAATAATTTAGTTCTTATACTGAATACATATTTGAATTCTCAATAATCGTGATACAAACATTTGTTGAACATTGATTATCTGTCAATCACTGAGTTAAACAGTTTATGTGTCATTCTTACAACACACACTATTGGTCAGATTACCATGAGAAGGAAAAACGTTCCTCTAGCTATGTTAAGCAGAAAGGAATTTATTATATAGATTAAATACCTCACACAATCCTGGGCAGGGTTAAGGAAAGAAAGATCACTGGTTGAGATAACCCCTTTCAAAGCTATACAGTAGTAATGGGTTTCTAAAGGAACTGTTGTCTATGTTCGATACATGCATCAATAGTACACTGCCATAATCAGGAAACTACCTCAATGAGGAAGCCATCGTAACTTTGTGTATGAAAAACTTTAGTAAGCAAATCACTTCTACATAAACAAAACAAACACACTCTTTTGTGCTTAGGAGATACATGTTAGCTAAAGAAGAACTTCTCTGTATAAAGAGGGATTGTGTGCTATTATTTCCTAAAAACTGGGAATATATGTGACTTGAGCAAATTCTCTGCTTTGAGTTTTGCAGTGAGCTCCATAGTATACAAAGCATCCTTTGAGTTTGAAGTCAAATCTAAAATGGAGCATACTATGAGTAGCCTGATGAAATTTATATAGGCAACAAATGTTAACTTTTTTCCCCCACCAAAGTTAAGCATCAGTGGTAATTGATCTACATACTTCAGATCTAAAAGAAACCACTAATAATGATATATTTGTTGATTCCTTTAAAAGTTAACTGGGCTTTTTCAGAGACAGATTTTTTTTTTTTGAGACATTGTGTATTACAAATAATTTGAACCCATCAGTGTTACTTCATCCATACACATGAAACAGTACAACTTGATATCTTTTATTATTTACTCTAAAAATATTTTGGGTCCTCTAATGAGTTGAGGACCAAATAATGTGTTCAACAAGAGAGCCTGCTAAAAATCTCTCATGCAGATCTGCTTCTGATATTATGATTGTCATTTCACATTCACTAAATTTCTTTACGTTTTCAGACATTGTATCAGACTACATGTCCTTGGCAAGTAACATGATGGGATATATATTACAAGGCCAATATTAATGACATCATTTCTAATATGTACAAGAACAACAGAGAAACAGAGCTGCCACACTGATGAATAATGATGTATTCTCAAGTTAATATTCTTTAGTGGACATCATTAGAAATTTACTAAAGATTTTCATAGGAGAAAACAGAGAAGAATGTTTAATAGGATGTAGTGTCCATGCTTTCTTTTGAAAATCTCCTCTAATTATGTCTCTTCTATAAATCTCTACTCTGCCTTCCAGCCTCTGTGTCTTTGTTTGCTCCTTTTCTTCAAAGCCCAGTGTTTTCTGTGTGAGTATCCTTCTCCGGGATAACTTCCATGAGGATGCAGAATTAGTTTGTGATCTGTTTTCAGTTGTAATTAACTCTCTGTAGTAGGTTTCAGGATGGCAAGGGTCTTCTTTTATAGAAACATTATATTGCTTGTTAAAATGGTAAAAAAAAAAAAATTCCAAAGATTTAAGATTTGGTACTTAGAAATAATGAATTATATAACACTTAGCAGTAAAAACTATCCATTTACATTGTGTAAGAAAAAACTGAAATGAGTAGAATCAGCTGGACACACTCTTGCCTCACATCTTACACAAGTCAATTATAGACTGAGTGCATAATTTAGAAGAAAATATCATGCAGTGTCTTTGTGACTTTGGAGTAGATAGGATCTCTTAGACATGCTAGTGATAAATGGAAATAATAATTTCTACTGCATTAAATTATTTGACTTTCCAGATGTTCAAACTGGATTTAGAAAAGGCAGAGGAACCAGAGATCAAATTGCTAACATCTGTTGGATCATCAAAAAGGCAAGAGAGTTCCAGAAAAATGTCTTTTTCTGCTTTACTGACTATGCCAAAGCCTTTGACTGTGTGAATCACAACAAACTGTGGGAAATTTTTCAAGAAATGGGAATACCAGACCACATTACCTGCCTCCTGAGAAATCTATATGCAGAACAAGAAGCAACAGTTAGAGCTGGACATGGGACAATGGACTGATTCCAAATCAGGAAACAAGTATGTCATGGCTGTACAGCGTCACCCTGCTTATTTAACTTCTATGCAGAGTACATCATGAGAAATGCCAGGCTGGATGAAGCACAAGCTGGAATCAAGAAAGCTGGGAGAAATATCAATCACCTCAGACATGCAGATGACATCACCCTTATGGCAGAAAGTGAAGAACTAAAGAGCCTCTTGATGAAAGTGAAAGAGGAGAGTGAAAAGTTGGCTTAAAACTCAACTTTCAGAAAACTAAGATCATGGCATCTGGTCCCATCACTTCATGACAAATAGATGGGGATAACAATGGAAATAGTGAGAGACTTTATTTTTGGGGGCTCCAAAATCACTGCAGATGGTACCTGCAGACATGAAATTAAAAGACACTTACTCCTTGGAAGAAAAGTTATGACTAACAGCATATTAAAAAGCAGAGATATTAATTTGCCAACAAAGGTCCATCTAGTCAAAACTATGGTTTTTCCAGTAGTCATGTACGGATGTGAGAGTTGGACTATAAAGAGAGCTGAGCACTGAAGAGTTGATGCTTTTGAACCGTGGTGTTGAAGAAGACTCTTGAGAGTCTCTTGAACTGCAAGGAGATCCAACCAGTCAATCCTAAAGGAAATCAGTCCTGGATATTCATTGGATGGACTGATGCTGAAGCTGAAACTCCAATACTTTGGCCACCTGGTGCAAAGAGCTGACTCATTGGAAAAGACCCTGATGCTGGGAAAGATTGAAGTCAGGAGGAGAGGGGATGACAGAGGATGAGATGGTTGGATGGCATCACCGACTCAACAGGTATGAATTTGAGCAGGTTCTGGGAGTTGGTGATGGTCAGGGAGGCCTGGTGTGCTGCAGTCCATGGGGTTGCAAAAAGTTAGACATGACTGAGTGATTGAAGTGAACTGCATTAAAAATGGTAATATCCGCCTTCATGAGACACTGAACATAGGGTTACAAAGCACCCTACAGAAGGAAGATGATTTCACAATACATGTATCCAAATAAAATACTTTTACCCAAAATAAATAAAGGCCTCCTAAAAACTAATAGTAAACAGACAGAAATTTGGTGGGTGAAGGTTTCAGCAGACAGTTAGAGGAAAAAAATCCAAATGACCAATAACAGTAAACCTATGAAAAAGTGCTAAGTAAATTGGTCATCAGACATTGTATAATTCTGTTTTGAATAGCATAAGAAAAGAGGCAAATTTGAACTATTGAGTAACAGTTCAGGTTAATGGTTATCACTTGTTCTGTAATACCTGAAAGGGGATCAAGAGGAATTCTAGAGTGCTAGGATAATTCCATTTCTTGATCTGGGTGCTGGTTATTTCAGTTCAGTTCAGTTCAGTTCAGTTCAGTTGCTCAGTCGTGTCTGACTCTTTGCGACCCCATGGACTGCAGCGTGCCAGGCCTCCCTGTCCATCACCAACTCCCAGAGTTTCCTCAAACTCGTGTCCATTGAGTCCGTGAGCTGGTTATTTAGGTGTGCTTAATTTGTGAGCAAATCTGTGATTATGACAGATGCATTTTTCTATATGCAGTTTAAATTATAGCCAAAGGTTAAAGAAACTGAAAGAACACAATTACTCAGTAGATACACACAAATAAGGCTCTTCTCAGAATGCTGGATAATTTTGTTGTGGGGATAAAATGCATCAGATGTGCAAACAGGTAGTAGTCAAGAAAAAAAATGCAAAATACCTGTGATAGAGATGAATAATTTGTGTACAAAATAGCATAAAACATTTACTCTAAATTAGAAATACCTCTTATTAAGTAGTGGAAAATTTATCTCATTTTAAAAGAAAGATGCATGCCACTCCCAGTTGGCTCCCAACTCAATAGCATTTACTATTAGTTGTCATTTTTGATTTTTTTTAAAAATTACTGAAAATGTAAAGAATGGAGGGATTGTTCCTGATGGAGTTATATGACTGACAAGTTGTCTTCTATTTTGTGCTAGGTAGTCATATTCAGTTCTGCTATTGATTGAAGTTCTGTGTTGTAGGTATAACATACTCCAGTACCTGTGTTTGCCAGAAACAGAACATTTTCTGATTTCCTAAATTAAATTGCACTTGACTATACTATCACTTTCACCAGAGTGACTAGACATCCAACTCATGTGGACCCTTCCTCTTTTGCTACTGTTCTTTTGACAAAAGCTGTAAGTTGTGTGTGTATCCTCAGATCAGTAGAAAAACATGTATACTTAACAGAAATTTTTCTGTTGCTCTAAAAGTACATACATCATAATTACTAAATCCAGCATGCCCTTTGATTTTGTTTGTTAACTTGATGCTTTGATGGCATTTAAAATATTTTCTCACAAGATGCTTACTTGTTTTTTTAAATTGTATTCTGAAGAATTATTTTTTTCTGATTTTCTTAGGTCTTTATAATTTATCTAATTTTTAAAAATGCTGTTTTATTCAGTATTGGGATTTCCCAAAGTTCCTTTCTGGATCTTATTTTTATCTTACCTTATATCCTGTGTCTGAAAAGTATCTCTACACTTTCATATTTTTAACTAATACCTATACCTTTGTGTTTTCAAGACTGGAAATTTAACTTATGTCAGGAAGCATTTAACAGGAGGCTTCCTGTGTGCTGTTTTGGATCTGTCATAAATCCTCTGTTCCTTATTAATTCCTGAATATTCAGGAATTAAGTGGAGTGGTAAACCTCTCCCAGGGCTGAGGAATGCATGCATTTCCTTTGTTAGTTTTTCCATACGATGATAAGTAACTATTTACAACCCTCTTCCTTTTTATGAACCATACGGTAAAGGTGATTATTTACAACCGTTTATCTTTGATATGGATTGCCTTATGTTTCCTTGATAATTTGTAAGTCTGGACTTTTGATCTTTATCTTTGCTGAAAATAGCTACCTTGTAAGATAGTATATATACCCACACTATGTTGAATAAAACATGTTTACTCCATCAGAGCTTGGGTCCCCGTGTATCTCTCTCTCTCTCTGCCCGCCCTCCCCCCCCACCCCTGCCCCCGGCTAATTCTCTGGAGCATAGAAACCCATCATGCTCACTCTCCTGCCTGGGCTTCTAAGAACCTCTCGAGAAGACCCACTGTGCCTTCACCCCCTCGAGAGGGCGCCCGGTCCCTTTGTGAGCAATGCAAGCTCTGTGTCAAGAGCTTTATTGGTCTTCTGCACAAACCAAGGAATATCAGCCTCTTTTTCTCTCTCATTTACTTATCATCGACTCCAGACCACCAGGTTCTGGTCCATTGAAGGACCTCAACAATCTTAGTTCTCAATCCAGGATTAACTGCCGCCTCATGATCATTATTACATATGGTACCTTACTTTTCTATAGTCACTTTAATCAAGATGAATAAAATTATTTTCATTGTTAAACCAAAAGTTTTCCTCCTTCTGAAATATGTGTATAAAGTTAACTTTTTCTTATAATTTATCAGTAAAACACATTCTAGACTCACATCGCTTTAATGTCTGTCTCCTACCATCCCAGTCAGTTTGACCTAATTAAAGCTTCCTTCACTGTTTCCAATAATTCACTGCAATATATATATATATATATATATATATATATATATATATATACACTTACTCATTACCAAACCTCATCTCTTTCCCTTTTAATACATCAGCATCAAACTTATGTTTCAAAAGATAACCGTCACATTATTGGTTTTGCTTAATTTTATCAGAGTTTCCCCATGTTATAGCAGGTGAAGGATAAACTTCCTCCAATGTGAAAACACTTCTTTCAGCCTCATCTTGTACTGCTGCTGCTGCTGCTAAGTTGCTTCAGTCGTGACTGACTCTGTGCAACCCCCATAGACAGCAGCCCACCAGGCTCCACCGTCCCTGGGATTCTCCAGGCAAGAATAGTGGAGTGGGTTACCATTACCTTCTCCAATGTATGAAAGTAAAAAGTGAAAGGGAAGTCGCTCAGTTGTGTCTGACTCTTCACAACCCCATGGACTGCAGGCCACCAGACTCCTCTGTCCATGGGACTTTCCAGGCAAGAGTACTGGAGTGGGATGCCATCTCCTTCTCTGTCATCTTGTACTACTTACCACCATATGCTATGCTCTGTCTACTGAGGGAGAGTTGTTTACCATCTTTTGATGTCTCCTTGTCTCATTCCAAATTCATTCTTCTTACCTGGAATACTTTTCTTCTGTATGTATTTTGAAAATTTCTACTCTATCTTTTGTTTTCAGGCAATTATCCCTTGCTCTCTTTTCTCCCTGATAGGTTTAAGTGTACAAAAGTTGTAAGATGTACAAAAAGACAAAATCTCTGCCCTCGTGGAGACAGCATTCTACCTAGAATTGGAGATGAAATAAATAAATGAATAAATAAGAAAATCACATATTAACATACATGCTTGGAAATAAAAAAGGTTTAGGCACTGGAATGTAACTGGTTGGGGACAGAATTTTAAAGAATAAGTCTTATGTTTGAGTGCAGAACTTTAGCAGGGGTTTTGTACTGGTTAGTAGTAACATTTAAATATAGTTTGGTTTTTTTTTTTCATTCTAGAATTCTAAAAGTAGGCTGTTGCTACAGTGGTTTAGCAGTTCAATGATGAAACCATGGCTTAGTTATCCTTAGCTTCTTAGCTTTCTACTTTAAACTTATTGCCTCATGGTCACCTGATGGCTGCTGCATGTCCATTCATCCCACCATTATTCAAAGAAGAGAGAATTACCTCTCACTGAATAGTTACATGTCTGTTTTAGGAGGAGCAGTAGAATTCCCAGAAAGTGTACAACATATTTTTACTAACATTATATTGCCAACAACTGGGAAATATGTATGCACTAATAGTAAAAAGAGTTTAAGCAACTATAGACTTACTGTTACATTTGGCTTGAAATAAGTATGGTCCCATCTTCTATATAAAATTTTGAGCAAGAAAATAGGAAAGATGCGTACTGAGCAGGCAACTATTAGTGAATGCTGTAGACCTTAAGGTTGAGAAACAGTTGGTCATGTCAAGCATCCCAGTTGGAGAGAAACTCCAGGGGAAAGCTTTTGTATATCCGAGGAATAAAGTAAGATTCCTGTGGCCTGATAGAGTGAGAAAGATGGGGTTTGGTAGGTGATGGATTCAGAGATACAAAGTCTAGATAATATCTAATTTCCTTCATGGGATCTTCAATTAATCAAGTTGGAGATCTACTTTTTATGCATTTCTTTATTCTAAGCAACTTGCAGAGTTCTAGGCTAATAGTAAGGCTCCTTTTTTTTTAATGAGTGAATTTTGGGTAACACTTTATATAAATATATCAAAGAACTCTGTGATTTACTTTTTAATAAATAGTTTAAACTGTATTCACAGGAACATATGTAAATTGGTTAAAATCTTATGACGGGTAGTCTTTGTTTTAGCATTGGTTCAGTTCAGTTCAGTTGCTCAGTCATGTCCGACTTGTGACTCCGTGGATTGCAGCATGCCAGGCCACCCTGTCCATCACCAACTCAGGAACCTGCTCAAATTCATGCTCATTGTGTCGGTGATGCCATCCAACCATCTCATCCTCTGTTGTCCCCTTCTCCTCCCACCTTCAATCATTCCCAGAATCAGGATCTTTTCCAATGAGTCAGTTCTTCGCATCAAGTGGCCAAAGTATTCGAGTTTCAGCTTCAACATCAGTCCATCCAATGAATATTCAGGACTGATTTCCTTTAGGATTGACTGGTTTGACCTCCTTGCAGTCCAAGGGACTCTCAAGAGTCTTCTCCAATACTGCAATACAAAAGCATCAATTCTTCAGTGCTCAGCTCTCTTTATAGTCCAACTCTCACATCCATACATGACTACTGGATAAACCATAGTTTTGACTAGATAGACCTTTGCTGGCAAATTAATATCTCTGCTTTTTAATAAGCTCTTTAGGTTGGTCATAGCTTTTCTTCCAAGGAGTAAGCATCTTTTAATTTCATGTCTTCAGTCACCATCTACAGTGATTTTGGAGCCCCAAACAGTAAAGTCTGCCACTGTTTTCACTGTTTCCCCATCTATTTGCCATGAAGTGATGGGACTGTTCTTAGTTTTTTGATTGTTTAGTTTTAAGCCAGATTTTTCACTCTCCTCTTTCACTTTCATCAAAAAGCTCATTAGTTTTTCACTTTCTGCCATAAGGGTGATGTCATCTGCATATCTGAGATTATTGATGTTTCTCCTGGCAATCTTGATTCCAGCTTGTGCTTCATCCAGCCTGACATTTCTCATGATGGATTCTGCATATAAGTTAAATAAGCAGGGTGACACTGTACAGCCTTGGCGTATTCCTTTCCCGATTTGGAACCAGTCAATTGTTCCATGTCCAGTTCTAACTGTTGCTTCCTGACCTGCATACAGGTTTCTCAGGAGGTAGGTCAGGTGGTCTGGTATTCCGATTTCTTGAAGAATTACCCAGCTTTTTTGTGATCCACATAGTCAAAGGCATTGGTGTAGTCAATAAAGCAGTAGTAGGTGTTTTTCTGGAAGTCTCCTGCTTTCTGTGATCCAGCAGATGTTGGCAATTTGATCTCTGGTTCCTGTGCTAGCATAGATTTCTCTAAACTTAATCATATTATTTGAAAACACAAAGGCCTACCTTTAATTGTCAATTGTTCTAATGTTATAATTTCTGCCTACATATGTTATTTTGTTTTGTTTGGCAAAAGAAGTCATATGAAAAATATATCAGTATATTGGTCTCAACTATCAAAAGAATTTCACAAATTCTGTTTAACTGTGGAGCTGTGATCATATTTGATATTTCACAGCTGTGAGAGATTCACAAATATCTTTGTTCAATAATATTTGATTAAAAAATTATAGATTCTGATTGTTAAAATTGGGCACTGAATTTTGAGTAAATGGTCTATTTAACCAAATGTTGTATTAAATGTATGATACATTAACCCTATTTTAGGTGGTGTGCAGTTTTTAATCATATGACCTGAAAAGAAATGATTGGCCCTATTATTTTCAAAAGTAATATGCTAAACTGCAACTAGTTTTACATCACATCAAGAAGGACATATTTTTTTCTTTGTAATTGTTCTGTACAGTTCTTTTTAAATACAAAGTACAAAGTCCAATGAGGAAAATATTAGCAGTAATTTTTCTTATAGTCATAATAAACAGCTATTTGTGGAAAAGTTGATAATATGCCATAGTCTATTTATATTCAGTAACATACTATGTGTTATAACATTCAGAAAGTTTTTGTGATTTATTTATTTTTCAAGATCTATGGAACCACTCAATAGTTTCTATTTTCTGTTTCACTTCATTAGGACCAAAATATGTTAACACACACACACACACACACACACACACACACACACACACACACACATTTCTCTCTCTCTCTCTCTCTCTCTCTCTCTCTATATATATATATATATATATATATACACACACACACACACAATTTTTGGTTTAATTTTTTTTCCCATCCAGCACTAATTGAAGTGTCTGGTAAATTTTGTGTAATTAACAAATTTTTATAAAATGTGGAGTTATTTTCAAGGTTCCCATGTACCTTATACTGAATTATTTTGAAAGTATAATTTTTGTTTCTTGTGTCTCACATCTGGTCTTCTTACATTATCATTCTATGATCTGTTTCCAAAATAATACTGGGAAATGGAGTGTTGATTTCTTCTTTACTAAAATATATTTTCATTATTTTTGAAGTAATGAAAACATTTCTATTTTTGTTGAGTTAGCTGACAACACCTTTTTCCATTATTTTATTTTTAGCTGGCTAAGTTTAAACTTGACTGTGTGCCTTTTAAAATTCAAAGTGAAATAATCAGACCATTTTACTTCCATTTGCCGTCAGCTGAAAGATTAGATACTTCAACTAGAGGACAATATAATCAATAATGACTAAATTTATGCCCAAGATGACCATCCTTGAAGATATCTTTTTCCTTCTTGGAAGCATAGTTAAGTCCATCATAAATCTGGCCAGGAAAAATACCCTTGATTCTTTTTAAATATCTTACTCTCCTAGAGTCGATTTTTATGGAAGGGAGGTAAAATAATAAATCACAAACCATTAGTTATGAAAGGTCAATCATATCTTTTGAAAATATTCTACTCTACCACCAAGATCTATATAGTTTTTATACCTAGCCAAGAAAGCAAACTTTTTCCATTTTCATTCTAATGGAATCACCAAAAAGTACATAATAAAACTTGTAATTTTCAGGATAATTTAGTTTATATTATTTTCCTGGATCAAAAAAATAACTCAGTAGGCCTGTACTTCCTTTTGTTACTCTACTATAGTTTCAGTCTTCATATGGTCCCAGAGTGTATGTCACAGTACCTGGTAAGTATTAAATAATTATTCTAATGCTTATAATAGTTCTAGATTCAAAATCAATTGAAGATAAAAAGCAAGATTTTACTGTGCTCACCACACTCATTCTAGAAACATGAAACTATATCAACAGTTGAAATACAGAGGAAATGTAGAAGTGACACAGTCTTACTCTCTTATTACTGGAAGCCAGACCTGTTTATTCTCTGTAAAAAGCTATAGTCAGGTAGTCTGCAAACAGAATCATGCATATTTATTTTTTCTGACTACAAAACTTCCAAAGTACTTCATTAAGGCTTCATTTTTCTCAATTAAACATTGCCATTCAATTCAGTACCATAATGTATGTTTTTATAACTTCTCCTTATCCCTTCCCTTTTCAAACAAATTCAAGTATGTATTTCTTTTTGTTAGTCACAGACTTGTTCTATCCTCCCAAATTAGAATACAGCATGTACCAGTGAAATATTATTCTGTTCTTACCTTCTTAACACCCCATGGTATGTTCCAGAGGAGATGGTCCATGTAAGAGCCCTTCATATAAGTAAGGACAGCTTGTAGAAGTACATTAAATTATCTTTTCTACAGACTGAAGACCTCTATTTTCTCCATAATCTTCTATTGCTGTGTCAACTTTTCAATCATTCTAACTAACGTTAAAAACTTCCCCAAAGAGCTGCCTCTTAAATTACATTGTTCAAAAGTTTGTGCACTCTCCTAGCAAAATCTTGACCATTGCTCATGATGGCAGAAAAACTGTTGGATTCTTTTCCTTCATTTTGCGTCAGTATATCAAAACATTATATCATAACATAATTTAAATGTTAGCTTTTTAATTTATAATCATGTCATCTGGCATTACTGATTCTCCCCTCCTCAAAATACTCTCCTCTCTTGTATAAATTCTCCTTTCATGACAAAATACTCTCCTTTCATGACACTGCCTCCCATTACTTTCACATATTTATCTCTGTGCTCACTCCTTCTCCTCTGATTGTGTACTTTCTTTTCTTGGGTTCTGCTTCTGGTGTTAGTCTCTGTTTACTCTTGTTGGCTTTTTATAGTCACAGTCATATCGTAAACTATCATCAATATAACTATACTTTTTGGGTTGCATTTCAACCTTTCTCCAAATCCTTCCATCCTACTAGACATCCCCATTTGGAGGGCCTAATCTTTCTTTCATCTTTCCCTCAGCTCAGCACTTCCAGGTGAATGAATGGTGTTATCGGTCTCCAAATGTTGAAGTCTGAAACTTGGAAGCTGCTCTTTATCCAGCATCACTGTCTTAGTTCAGAGAGTGCACCTACCTTATTCAACTGGCTCCCTTATTCTTTTATTTCTGTCTCTAATTTCCTATGATCTTCTCTTGTCCCTACTTACTGACCTTTTCAATTTATCTTTAAATATTGCCACAGTATTTTCTATAATATGCCAATTAGATAGTACACTGTTTCTCTTGCCTGGACTATCCTTTCTGTCTTTGGTTATTACTTTCGTGTAAAATATAACAAGCCAGGATGTCTCTAGAACATCCCACTTCATGTTTCCACCAAACTTTGTATGACTGCCACTTAATTGAGTGTAAAGCGCTGGTTGTTATTCCTGTAATATGACTAGACTCCATCACTGGACAACAAGGTGAGGCATTATCCTCAGATGCCATGCCTTGCTAAGTCGCTTCAGTAGTGTCCAACTCTTTGTGACCCTATGGACTGTAACTTGCCAAGCTCCTCAGTCCATGGGATTCTCCAGGCAAGAATACTAGAGAGAGTTGCCATTTCCTTCTCCAGAGGATCTTTCAGACCCAGGGATCAAACCTGTGTCCCTAAACTCTCCCACACTGGCAGGCAAGTTTTTACCAATAGTGTCACCCGCCTTGAATGTCTGATAAAGTGCTTGTGGCAAGTAAAGACTCAATAAATATTAGTTAGAAATCAATGAATGCATTCATGAACACAAAAAAGAATACATATGTTCTTCACAGCCAGAGACTCTCATGACAAATAGCTATCAAAGACATTTCAGGTGTAGCATTGGGAACTTAAATTTTCTTAGTCATCCCAGAGATTTTTATATTGTAGATAAGAATGAATGCTGTTTCAATTTACATGAAACATTTCAATTTAAGAATTTATTTAAGGAGTTCTTTTTTCAGTATGTGAGGTGCTCAGATTTCCTATTTATAACATCATTCCTCCTTATGTGGAATAACTTGGAAGACACTTAATAAATGATGAACTAATTAGAAAACTACGCGAAGAGTTAAAAATAAGAGATGTAGATTCTTCATTCATTTATTTACTCAGCAAATATTCATTGAGTGCGTACAGTGGGTCAGACACTGTTAGGTTGTAGATGCATGACAGAGATAATATACTCCCTCCAAGTTTCCTTACAGCTGCAGATGTGTCTGGGCTTGTCAGGTGTCTCAGTTGCAAAGAATACACCTGCTTGTATTGGAGCCACAGAAAACGTGGGTTTGATCTCTGGGTTGGGAAAATCCCTTGGAGAAGGCAATGGCAAACTGCCCAGTATTCATGCCAGATAATCCCATGACTAAAGGAACCTGGTGAGCTACAGTCCATGGGGTTGCAAAGAGTCAGATACGACTGAGCAGGTACAGATGGACTATCGAGCTTCATACTCAGAATTCCCACTTAGATGTTCAATATGCAACTAAAACTTTACATGTCTAAAACCAAGGTCTTTAAAACATTTTCCAAAGTCCTATTGCTGTCAAAGTCTTTCTTATCTCAGTTAATGGAACTAATGTCTACAAAGTTTCCCTTGCAGGTATTAAATATTTGTAAGTCATTCTTTATTATTTTTTCTTCATATCTCAAATCCAATGCAACAGTGAATGTATCAACTCTATATTCAAAGTATTTTCTTTTTTGTTGACTTCTTCTAATTCATGCCTAGACTTCTATAGTAGTCCACTAATACCTCCATTTTTGTTCACTAAATATGACTCTTGCACAGAAACTAGAAACTTCTTAGAAATTTAATTTGAACATATTCATTTCAGTTCATTTCAATTGCTCAGTCATGTCTGACTCTTTGCAACACCATGAACTGCAGGATGCCAGGCCTTCCTGTCCATCACCAACTCCCGGAGTCCACCGAAACCCATGTCCATCGAGTCGATGATGCCATCCAAACATCTCATCCTCTGTTGTCCCCTTCTTCTCCTGCCCTCAATCTTTCCCAGCATCAGGGTCTTTTCCAATGAGTCAGTTCTGCACATCAGGTGGCTAAATATTGGAGTTTTGGCCTCAACATCAGTCCTTCCAATGAACACGCAGGACTGATCTCCTTCAGGATGGACTGGTTGGATTTCCTTGCAGTCCAAGGACTCTCAAGAGTCTTCTCCAACACCACAGTTCAAAAGCATCAATTCTTCAACCCTCAGCTTTCTTTATAGTCCGACTCTCACATCCATACATGACCACTGGAAAAACTATAGCCTTGACTAGACGGACCTTTGTTGACAAAGTAATGTCTCTACTTTTTAATATGCTATCTAGGTTGGTCATAACTTTCCTTCCAAGAAGTAAGCGTCTTTTAATTTCATTGCTGCTATCGCTGTCTGCAGTGATTTTGGAACCTGGAAAATAAAGTCAGCCACTGTTCCCATTGTTTCTCCATCTATCTGCCATGAAGTGATGGAACCGGATGTCATGATCTTAGTTTTCTGAATGTTGAGCTTTAAGCCAACTTTTTCACTTTCCTCTTTCACTTTCATCAAGAGACTCTTTAGTTCTTCACTTTCTGCCATAAGGGTTGAACATATTACTACCTTCCAAACCTCCTTTTTTCCAGCCAACTTCCATTGGTTTCTCATTGCATCCAAATTAAAATGTTTGTTAAATAATATAAAGGGTCTACATAATATAACCTCTCTTTCCCCTCTGAATGTATTTTCTAACACTCTCCTCTCATTCTCAGAGCACAAACAACAGTGACTTTTGAGTATTAAGCTTTGTCCTTGCTGCCTGTTCCACTGTTTCCATGAGTCTTTCCTTTACTAGCTTCTTTCTGTCAGTCGAACCTTAGGTAAAAAGTCACTTCTGGGAGGCCATTCTTTAATTCACTAAAATTCTAAGTTACTTTTCATGAGTTGAACTTCCCAGCTGGCTCAGTGGTCAAGAATCTGCCTGCCAAGCCAGAGAAGTGCGTTCCATCTCTGGGTTGTGAAGATCCCCTGGAGAAGGAAATGGCAACCCACTCCAATATTCTTTCCTGGAAAATCCCATAGACAGAAGAGCCTGGCAAGCTACAGTCCATAGGGTCTCGAAAGAGTCGGACATGATTGAGCATGCATGCACACACACAAACACGCACACACACTCACACACACTCACAAGTTCCTTTCTGGACCATTTCTTTAATTTTGTTTCATAATACATTACGATCAGAACTCATTCTTGTTTATTTTATTTATCTGCTTGGTCTCTGTATCCAACCAGTGGTATAGATAAGCACTATGCAAGCAGAAATTCTCAGTTTCATTCATATTTTCAGTGTACAGAAGAATACTCTTGTGAAATTTAAATTTTAGAAAAGATCTCCTAAATCTTAGAGAAGATGCTTTGATGTTCATATTCTAAAATATTTGATCTCCTTTTGAGATTTTTTTTCCACTGCACTGGGACTTCATTGTGGCATGTGGGCTCCAGTGCACCCATGGGTGCCCACTAATTGTGGGGCACTGGCTTAGTTGTGGTGTGTGGGATCCTAGTTACCCACCAAGGACTGAATTTATGCCCCCTGCTTTGGGACTATGGAGCCTTATCCATTGGACCACCCAGAAGCCCCCTTTTTGATATTCTTGATTTCCAGACCTGGAGTGCCTCTCCTATTGAAAGCATTCAGCTCAGGCTGAAAACAATTTTTCCTGCCCATAAAATTAGCTTAGTTGCCGATATAGAATTGCATTTGGTTAGATACATCATATGTATCTGTGTTCATGGGGTTCTCAAGGCAAGAATACTGAAGTGGCTTGCAATTCCCTTCTCCAGTGGACTATGTTTTGTCAGAACTCTCCACCATGAGCCGTCCATCTTGGGTGGCCGTACATGGCATAGCTCATAGTTTCATTGAGTTAGATAAGGCTGTGGTCAATGAACAGTATGAAAAGGCAAAAAGATAGGACACTGAAAGATCAACTCCTCAGGTCAGTAGGTGCCCAGTATGCTACTGGAGATAAATGGAGAAATAACTCCAGAAAGAATGAAGAGATGGAGCCAAAGCAACAACAACACCCAGTTGTGGATGTGACTGGTGACAGAAGTAAAGTCTGATGCTGTCAAGAGCAATATTGCATAGGAACCTGGAATGTTAGGTCCATGAATCAAGGCAAATTGGAAGTGGTCAAACAGGAGATGGCAAGAGGGAACATCAACATTTTAGGAATCAGCAAACTAAAATGGACTGGAATAGGTGAATCAGATAACCATTATATCTACTACTGTGAGCAAGAATCTCTTAGAAGAAACGGATTAGCCATCATGGTCAACAGAAGAGTCTGAAGCGCAGTACTTGCATGCAGTCTCAAAAATGATAGAATGATCTCTGTTCATTTCCAAAGCAAATCATTCAATATCATGGTAATCCAAGCCTATGCTGTGACCAGTAATGCTGAGGAAGCTGAAGTTGAATGCTTCTATGAAGACCTACAAGAACTTCTAGAACTTACACCCCCAAAAGATGTCCTTTTAATTATGGTGGACTGGTATGCAACAGTAGGAAATCAAGAAATACCTGGAGTAACTGGCAAATTTGGCCTTGGAGTACAGAACAAAGCAGGGCAAAGGCTAAAGAGTTTTGCCAAGAGAACACGCTGGTCATAGCAAACACCTCTTCCAACAACACAAGAGAAGACTCTACACATGGACATCACTAGATGGTCAATGATAAAATCAGATTGATTATATTCTCTGCAGCCGAAGATTGAGAAGTTCTATACTGTCAGCGAAAATAAGACTGGAGCTGACTGTGGCACAGACCATGAAATTCTTATTGCCAAATTCAGTCTTAAATTGAAGAAAGTAGGGAAAACCACTAGACCATTTGAGTATGACCTAAATCAAATCCCTTACAATTATACAGTGGAAGTGACAAATGGATTCAAGGGATTAGATCGGATAGAGTGTCTGAACAACTATGAATGGAGGTTCCTGACACTGTACAGGAGGCAGGGATCAAGACCATCCCCAAGAAAAAGAAATGCAAAAAAGCAAAATGGTTGCCTGATGAAGTCTTACAAATAGCTGTGAATAGAAGAGAAGTGAAAGGCAAAGGAGAATATACCCATCTGAATGCAAAGTTCCAAAGAATAGCAAGGAGAGATAAGAAAGCCTTCTTCAGTGATCAATGCAAAGAAATAGAGGAAACAATAGGATGGGAAAAACTAGAGATCTCTTCAAGAAAATTAGAGATACCAAAGGAATATTTCACACAAAGATGGGCACAATAAAGGACAAAAATGGTGTGGACCTAACAGAAGCAGAAGATATTAAGAAGAGGTGGCAAGAATACACGGAAGAACTATACAAAACAAGATCTTCATGAGCCATATAACCATGATGGTGTGATCACTCACTGAGAGCCAGGCATCCTGGAATGCAAAGTCAAGTGGGCCTTAGGAAGCATCTCTATGAACAGAGCTAGTGGAGGTGATGGAATTCCAGTTGAGCTATTTCAAATCCTGAAAGATGATGCTGTGAAAGTGCTGCACTCAATATGCCAGCAAATTTGGAAAACTCAACAGTGGGCACAGGACTGGAAAAGGTCAGTTTTCATTCCAATCCCAAAGAAAGGCAATGCCAAAGAATGCTCAAATTACTGGACAATTGAACTCATCTCACATGCTAATAAAGTAATGCTCAAAATTCTGCAAGCCAGGCTTCAACAGTACATGAACCGTGAACTTCTAGATGTTCAAGCTGGATTTAGAAAAGGCAGAGGAATCAGAGATCAAATTGTTAACATCCGTTGGATTATCAAGAAAGCAAGAGAGTTCCAGAAAAACATCTATTTCTGCTTTATTGACTATGTCAAAGCCTTTGATTGTGTGGACCACAACAAACTCTGGAAAATTCTGAAAGAGATATGAATACTAGACCACATTACCTGCCTCTTGAGAAATCTGTATGCAGATCAGGAAGCAACAGTTAGAGCTGGATGTGGAACAACAGACAAGTTCCAAATAAGGAAAGTAGTACATCAGGTCTGTATATTGTCACCCTGCTTATTTAACTTACATGCAGAGTACATCATGCAAAATGCTGGGCTGGATGAAGCACAAGCTGGAATCAAGATTCTGGGGAGAAATATTAATAAGCTCAGATATGCATATGATACCACCTTTTTGGCAGAAAGTGAAGAACTAAAGAGCCTCTTGATGAAAGTGAAAAAGGAGAGTGAAAAAGTTGGCTTAAAGCTAAACATTCAGAAAACAAAGATTATGGCATCTGGTCCCATCACTTCATGGCAAATAGCGACAGTGACAGACTTTATTTTTTGGGCTCCAAAATCACTGCAGATCGTGACTGCAGCCATGAAATTAAAAGACACTTGGTCTTTAGAAAAAAAGCTATGACCAACCTAGAAAGCATATTAAAAAGCAGAGACATTACTTTGCCAACAAAGGTCCATCTAGTCAAGGCTATGGTTTTTCCAGTGGTCATGTATGGATGTGAGAGTTGGACTATAAAGAGAGCTGAGCACCGAAGAATTGGTGCTTTTGAACTGTGCTGTTGGAGAAGACTCTTCAGAGTCCCTTGGACTGCAAGGAGATCCAACCAGTCTATCCTAAAGGAAATCAGTCCTGGGTGTTCATTGAAAGACTGATATTGAAGCTGAAACTCCAATATTTGGCCATCTAATGCAGAGAACTGACTCATTGGAAAAGACCCTGATGCTGGGGAAGATTGAGGGCAGGAGGAGACGGGGATGACAGAGGATGAGATGGTAGGATGACATCACTGACTCAATGGACTTGAGTTTGAGTAAACTCCCGGAGTTGGCAATAGACAGGGAGGTCTGACGTGCTGCAGCTCATGGGGTCGCAGAGTTGGACATGACTGAGCAACTGAACTGAACTGAACTGTCTGTGTTTATTTGCAGATAGCAGTGATTCTCAAGCATTTGGCCAGCAACTCTGAAATACTCCTGAAAATGACTGAGGACACTGTTGAGCTTTTCTTTATATGTATTTTGTCTTTGATATTTTCTGTATTAATTAAAAGCAAGGGAGTTCCTGGCAGTCTTGTGGTTAAGGTTTGATGCTTTCACTGACATGGGCTGGGTTCTGTCTCTGGTCGGGGAAATAAGATCCTACAAGACATGTGGCATGGCCAAAAAAGGGGAGTGAAAAAGATAAAATTTTAAATATTTCTGTAGTAATTTGCTATGAAAGTAAAAATCATTATGTTTTACCATAAATGATATGTTTTAATAAATAATAACTATATTTCCAAAACTAAAAAATATTGAGTCATCTTATTTCATAACTTTGTAAAGCTTTAATGTCTAGCTATTACCAAATGGATTCTTATAAATGCTCTCACATTCCATCTCTAGCTCTATAATTCTGTGGTTAAAGAACATAAAGTAACTATTTGGAGAAGGCACACAGATGTGTAGCTGGAAAGGGGTGTTTTGAAAGTCTTTTCAGATGTTGTGGATATTTTTCTTTGATACTACACTAAAACTTTATGAATTGTTTCTATGTTAGTGGCAGTGTAGGAGCTGAGTCAAAAGCATTTTTAAACTCATATTATTATAAAAGAGTTTTGACATTGTAGACCCTATGGAAGTGGCTCAGAAACCCCAGACTTCGTGAACCTTATTTTCAGAACCACAGGCATAGAATCATGATATTTGAGAGTTGGCTTTATCATGTACAAGCATGGTATTAGGTGCTCAGAAGAGAACAAAAGGGATGGCTAGTCAGTTTCAAGGCCACCACTACAACCATGAAAATGTTAGTTAGATCAGGAGCTGAAACAATACAGGTTATAGGACACTGGTTTCCACAGGGTGTAGAGTTTTGGATTTCACAAAGAAAAGATCTTTGAGCTCTCAAATTCTAATATTTTAGACAGTGATTTTTTTTTTTTAACTGGAGGTATGGTGGCAGCTTTCAGTTAATAGATCCTTAGTTTTCAAAACTGTTTCTTAAATGTTATTTTTTTCATAGATTTGTAACCATTCTAGTCATACTTTTCTGGAGGAACTCTAATTTGATAACGTTGTTAAAATGTGATACTCAAAAAAAAAAAAAAATCCAAAAGTGAGTGTTTTAGTACAGAGTATATCTTACATACATAAATAGTGTAAAGAAATTGAAATTCCTCATTGATTTGTAATAAATTGTTAATTGCACCCCGGAAAACATTATTTAATCTATGACTAACTCAGTTTTCTCATTAGTAAAATATTTTACCTAGAGATGACCTCTAGGCCCTTTCTGATGTCTTCATGTATTTCTATGACATTATGCTATAGGACCAGTGTCACATATTACTCAATATTAATGATATTTTAATAATTTGTTATATATTACTGAAAAAAACTCATTGATTAATGTTTTACTTAAGTTACAATTAATATCATGTATTGTCAGCAATACATTAAGTAAGCTATTATATTTTGGATATTATTCACATAAAATTGACTCAAAAATTTGTAAATTAAATCAATAGCTAGTTCATTCAATAATTGACATTTTTCTAAAACATTCATTTATTCTATTACTGATCAAGATGATCACTTATTTTAGCTTAGTTTCAATGACCTAAAATAAAAATGGAGAGAGTGCATCTGTTTTTAAAAAATTGTAAAGCATGCAATCATTAATAAAAATCTTTTGGTACATAAAATTCCTCTTTATAGCTTTTGAGACAGTTATCATGACTTTATTTAAATATTCTGAGTGCTACATAGTTTATGAAGCCCTCATTGAATTGTTGTTCTTCATTAGTTATGTTTTTAAAAATCTTTGTCTGAAGTCAAGTTCTGTCCAGTTGTAACTTTGGCTTAATATTCCTAATGTGGCCTTTGGAACTACAGTGGCTCCTCTTCTAACAAAAAGTCCCTTAAGGATTTTTCAAGGACCATTAGGGATCAAAGCTGATCCCCTTCATTGAGAGTGCCCTCTTAACCAGGGAAATTCCAGAATGGCTTCCAAAGTGTCTGTGCTTTTACTAGGCAATGATCTGTTTCTCAATCAAGAGACTAAGTTATGAAGCTAATTTACACACACACATCTTAGGCTTTCTACTATAACATGATGTTAAAATTATTTCATTTTGAAGATCTTCTATTTACTTAGAAATTACTTCTGTGGGAAATTAAGTTTTCAGATAGTGCTTCACTAATACTGGGAGGAAAAATATACTTTCTTTATTGTATCTAACATTTTATGTAATCAACATTTTTATGTCTTATACAAAGGGGGAAAACTTATTTGTTAACACTTTGGTTATTGCTACTATCAATCCAATTTGTTGTGACTGGCACAAATTGTTCATAATTGCCATATACTAACAAAATGCTTTATTTTTATCTTACATGGAGTTAGAGATTTTTAAGGCTTTTCATTTGCAAATTTTAATTTTCTTCGTCTATAACTCCTTTTAGGATGTGACTGACCTTTTCTTACTTATTGTATAGGAAATATTCTCCATTTCTATTTTTGTCATTTCAAGAGTTTTCTACAAATAGATTCCTTTCATATAGTATGTAGCCTTTAAAGGAAGTTAGAAATGTTAATCACTTAGTTGTGTATGACTCTTTGGGACCCCATGGACTGTAATCAGTCAGGCTCCTCTGTCCATGGGATTCTCTAGGCATGAATACTGGAGTGGGTTGCCATTCCCTTCTCCAAGGGGTCTTGCTGACCCAGGGTTTTAAGCTGGGTCTCCCACATTGCAGTTAGATTCTTTACCATCTGAACCACCAGAAAAAAATCCCCATGTAGCTTTTGGGGATTTTTTATTTTTTCATCCAGAATTATTCTCTGGAGATTCATCTATATTGTTGCATGTATCAGTAGTTCATTTCTTGATTATTTTTGAGTGCTATTCCATGGTATGGAAGTACCATGGTTTGTTTAGTCATTCACTCATTGAAGAGCATCTGAGTTGTTTCTATTTTCTGGCAGTATGAATACAGTTAGTATAAACATTTGTGTACAGGTTTTTATGTGAAAACCAATTTTTATTTTTTCTGAGCTAAAATCCCCAGGAGTGTAATTCTTTGGCTGTAAGGTAATTGCATTTTCAGTTTTTTTTAAGAAACTGCAAACTCTTTTTCAGAATGTCTATATGATTTTATATTCTAGGCACCAAAATATGTGACAAGAGTTTCATTGTATCCACGCTGGCATTTGTTATTATCAAATGTTTTAATTTTAGCAGTTCTGATAGATGTCTAGTGATACATCCTTGGGAGGGTGTTAATTCCCATTTTCTTAATGCCTAATGATGTTGACTATTTTTCCATGCACTTATTTGGCATCCATGTCCTCTTCAGTGAAATTTCTCCTTAGGTCTTCTGCCCATTTTCTAACTGATTTTTAAAATATATTTTTTCTGTTGAGTTTCAAGACCCTTTTGTATGTTCTAGACATAAGTGTTTTTTTCAGATATGTGGTTTACAAACTTTTTCTCCCAATCTTTAATAACTCACTTCTACTTTCTTTGAGGTCAAATTTAGCAGTCTTGCTCTTAAGGCTAGTGCTTTCTATGTTAAGCTATAGAAGTCTTTGCTTATAGTCCTCAATCCTTAGAATATATTTACTATATTTATGTGTATATGCATATATACACACATGTATATATATGTGTAAATAATACATTATATATATGTGTGTATACATATACATACATACATATGTGTGTGTGTGTATGTTCTTGGTAATTAGCTAATTCTGATTTTTGGCCAAGAGAACCAAGGAATATTGCTTTATTCTCACAAGAAATTACAAACGTCTTATGTGTGTATATCAGAAGGTGGTGAAACAGATCTAGCTGAAAGTGTTACAACTGGCACTGAAATTCAGAGCAGAAAAACAACACAATAACAGAGATGGGTTTGTGTTGGATGTAGGGCCATAATGACGCTGAAGCGGTACAAGTACTCTGATGAACAATGTTACAGCAAATACACACCAATCCATGTGAGTCAATTGACTGTACTTTCTAACAGAAAGAGGAGGGAGATAGATCCTTCAATTCACAAAGAAATGTGGACTATTTATAGATTTGTTTAATTAAACATAGTACCTGTCTCTTCCTAGCTGCTACATGTAATTTATCCTAGTAGAAGAGATGTGTGTGTGTGTGTGTGTGTGTGTGTGTTAGTCACTCTGTCGTGTCTAACTTTTTGTGGCCCCATGGACCATATAGTGCTTGCCAGGCTCCTCTGTCCATGGAATTCTTCAGGCAAGAATACTGGAGTGGGTTGCCATTCCCTTTTCCAGGGGATCTTTCTGAGCCAGGGATCAGACCCAGGTCTCCTGCACTGTGGGCAGATTCTTTGCCATCTGAGCCACCAGCGAAGCCCAGAAGAAGAGACAGGTGTACAAAATATAGGAAACACTAGAAAGATAGATAATGATAAAACTGGCAAAGTTGCACTGTAAAAATATTGAATCAAAGGTGATGGTGATGTGGATTGCAGGTAAGAACTTCAAGCATGCCTGAGGCTTATTTCTTTTCCAGTTAAATTGCCTTCACTTCCCAGTGAGTGAAGGTAAACACTCATAGACTGTGATGGAGTTTAAGGGTTAGAGAAGGTTACCTAAATGAAACATACTTATCTGTCCTCTGCTCTGCTCTGTATAGCTTCATTTCTAGAGAAAGTTCTTAAAAGTCTTTATATTAAAGTCTAACCTTTAACCTCTAACCTTTCATTGTTTTTGTTGGTTTTCTATAGTCAAATGTTGTCATTCCTATGACAAAATTGCTATCAAGAAATAATCCATTCTAAATAGTGACTGGCATGGCAACGTGACTTCATTAGATTTTATATTCTAGGCACCAAAATATGTGACAAGAGTTTCATTGTATCCAAGCTGGCATTTGTTATTATCAAATGTTTTAATTTTAGCAGTTCTGATAGATGTCTAGTGATACATCCTTGGGAGGGGGTTAATTCCCATTTTCTTAATGCCTAATGATATTGAATATTTTTCCATGCACTTACTTGGCACCCACGTCCATTCTCATCTTCTCATGAGAATGTCATTGGCGTTAAAACCTGAAACAATTCATTCAGTACACAACAATCGAGTGGAAAATTCCAGGGAGACTGAAGCATGAAGAGGAGACAGAAGAGCAGCATGCATGAAGCAACATGTATAAAGTGGAGGAAGCAGGACAGGAGGGAAGAAAGTGACCAGGGCTTTATATGGTGGAATGGTATTCAAATGGCCGGGTAGAAAAAGGGTTGTAGGGGTATCAACAAAGCTCCGTCTAGTCAAGGCTATGGTTTTTCCAGTACTCATGTATGGATGCAAGAGTTGGAGTATAAAGAAAGCTAAGTGCTCAAGAACTGATCCTTTCGAACTGTGGTGTTGGAGAAGACACTTGAGAGTCCCTTGGACTGCAAGAAGATCCAACCAGTCCATCCCAAAGGAGATCAGTCTTGAGTGTTCATTGGAAGGACTGATGCTGAAGCTGAAACTCCAATACTATGGCCACCTGATGCGAAGAGCTGACTCATTTGAAAAGACCCTGATGCTGGGAAAGATTGAAGACAGGAGGAGAAGTGGGCAACAGAGGAAGAGATGGTTGGATGGCATCACTGACTCAATGCAGATGAGTTTGAGTAAATTCTTGGAGTTGTTGATGGACAGGGAGGCCTGGTGTGCTGTGTTTTCCATGGGGTCATGAAGAGTTGGACACGACTGAGCAACTGAACTGAATATGAAAAGGGCCATCAAATAAGTGAGTTTCATGATATCAGAAGAAGTCTGAGCTTAGGGTACCTGAATCATTTACAATGGACAGTAAGCATGTATTCTCTTTGCACCTGAAGTACTCAGATTTAATTATACTGAGCAGCAAACCTACCTGTCATTTGCCTAAGGGAGACATTATCCCTATCTTCTAAGGCTTCACTCAAGACAAAAATACCAACTCTACCTTCCAAGGTTGTTTACTATATAATACCTTTGAAAAGCTGATGAAGAACAATGGACAGACAGAGCCAATGCCTCATCCATCTGAGGGGCAGAAATGTAAGAAACACATGATCTGACTTATTTTCAACCCAGAGAACTTCCATTAACACTTCCCGAAGTTATGGTGGTCTCTGCAATGTATTCTTTCTGTCTGAGATTTTTGTCTTTTTGTTTTTTGTTTTTTTTTTAGCTTACTATTCCCCTCTCTTCTAGCATGACCCTTATATCTGACAAAAAATATACTATCATTCTTATAGTTTTCTCTAGGAAAAATAAAGCTCTTTTGCATTTGATTAATTTGAATACTTGCTTTTTATAACCATTTTTAAGTCATTTGATATTGATGTATCTTGGCATAAGTTTCTTTGTGTTTCATTTCAAAGTGTGTTGGGTTCTTTGGATATGTGGCTTTACAGATTCAGTTTAGTTTGAAAAATCTTGGCCATTAGTTCTTCAAACATTTTTCTCTCCCACCTTTTTCTCCTCCCCATTGGATAACACAATTATATTTTCTCCTCCTCATTGAAGAATGCAATTATATTGCATATTAGGCTGCTTATTGATGATTCACTCATTTCTTTCTTGTTTCCTTTGTTTTTCATTTTTGGTAATTTCTATTTCTGTTGCTCTTCAAGGAGCTGGTAAGAATAGGAATTATTATCAGCCCTGTGTAATACACAGATAGTGTTTCTGTTAATTTTTGATCCCACCTTGGGTATTTTCCTCAAAGGCATGTCTAAAGAGTATTCATCTGTAGACTCAAGAGCTTCTCTCTGCAGATCTAAAGGCTCCTCATTATCTCTTCTCTGATATTCTTTCTTCAATGAACTTCAGCTTCCTTGTTCTTTCTGGATTCTTGACCTCATCTCCTCCCCTTGCAGAGGCTATCAGATTTCACCTGAACACTCTCTTACCAAGGCCTTCAAAATGCAATTGCAAGGGCAGTTGTAGAGCTCATCTTGTTTCCTGTCTCTCAGGGATTAGTGTCATTCACTGTCCAATGTCTTGAACACTGATGCTTCACATATTTTGTCAAATTTTTAGCCATTTCAACTGGGTGAGTCAATCCATTGTCTGTTACTCCATCCTGACTGGAGACCAAGTTCCTGGATCATTCTGATCCCAACTGTTTTTGGTTAGGTTCTTACGAAGTAAAATGTAGACAGGGATTCGAATGAAAGCGACTTTTTGATGGAATATGTATTTGGGGGGAAAAATCAACTTTAAGGGAATAAATGGATTCTCACTTTTTAACAATTGTATGCTAAGATATGAGAAGAGTAGAACCCATTTAACTTTCAGTAGAGAGAAGCAAGGGTATAGTCAGCAGGAATGGGAATTCAAAATTAAGAAACTGAGTAAACATTATAAGATTTCATTTAGATAGTTAACAGACAGTAATAGCAAACATCAACTTAAAAAACCTCATTTCCCCCATTGAATTGGAAGTCTGAGTGCATGTACTGTTTTAAAAGCATAGATTCGATATGTAAAACTTCATTAAAAAATCTTGTTAGATAGCTAACATAATTATAAATGATATTCTCACTATATGTATATATATATATATATATATATATATATATATATATATATATATAAGTTTATTTCATAGCCACGTATCTAATTGTGTGTTGGAAGGAATGAACTTTTACATTTCGTAGGTAAGTGTCTAGATAACTTTCATTTGTTTTTTCCTTATTCCTACAATTCCAGTCACAACTATGAGTTCTCTTTTCAAATCAATAAACATTTATGTATCTGATTTAGTGGATGCTAAAGTTTTCAGCATAAGTAAAAGATATGAAATTAAAGAATATTTGTGAAAACCAGACGTTATTTCTTATTTACTTTCAGATGTTTTCAAGTAATGTTCTAATTTAGTGTCTTTCAAAAACAACTTTATTAGAAATGTAATTTGCATCACAGTCTAGTACCTAAATACATATGTAAAGACATAGAAATAAACATAATCAAAACATAAGTTTCATAAAGTACTTCTTGGCTCCACTACATGGTATTTATAGATCTAGTATTTATTGGTGCATCTTCTGTTTTATAACCTTTTATGCTGAGGAAAAAAGAGATAATGTATGTCAAATCCACAGTTTGGAAACATGAATTTAATAAATGCCAAAAACAAGAATACTGTTAAGAAACTTGGGCTTGTAAATTTTGTTCACACTGTTCTTACCAACTATTATAATTATTCATCCAAAGGGTGGACAAATTACTAATTCTTTGGAAGAAAGATGCTTCTTCATTAAACGTATTGTTTTTTCTCAGTAGAATGGCATTTTGAGCCTCAACTAATAAGTGGGTAATAGGTAACTCTAATATATATTAGTAGACTTTAATGAAATTCATTTTTAAACAATCAACAAAGATTCTACAAAGTTATTTCTTTTTCCCTTCAGAATAACAGCAAAATATCTTTTGCATCAATTTACAGAAAGTAGAAGCAAATTTATACGTCATTAGTTTAAAATACTATTCTTATCTGCAAATAGGAGACCTTTTTATCTATCGTAGGTAACTTATTTAACCTACCACAATTTTAATGCCTTTGATCATGTTAAAATATCCAACTAGACCTCCAAGGAAAAAATTTTGCACAATTTATGTTTAACATTGTGCTTTCCAGTTGGCTCAGTGGTAAAGAATCCACCTGCCAAGCAGGAGACGTGTGTTTGGTCCCTGGTTTGGGAAAGATTTCCTGGGGAAAAAAATGGAAACCCACTTCAGGATTCTTGCCTGAAGAATCTCATGGACAGAGGAGACTGCTGGGTTACAGTCCATGGGGTTGCAAAGAGTTGGACATGACTTTAGCGATTACGCAGCAGCAGCATGTTTAACATTAAGCATAGGCTCCCAAATGAGTTAGAAAAAAATAGTTTTGAAAATGTTTGAATCAGTTTTATCAGCATTAACATAAGTATATTATCTTCCAATGGGTTTATGAGCCATCATAATGACTTAAATATCACACGTTGACATACACCATACTCAATAAACATAAACACACATCATGACACATATTTTTTTTGATTTATAACTTTTCCTTCTTTCCCTAGCAACTAGCTCTGTCGATCTGGCATATACAACTGGCATAGACTACGTACTCAATAAATAGTTTTACTTAATTGAACAGTGCTGTAACAGTTTTATATAATCATATTCTCATAAATTATGACATACATTGAATGTTATATTGACCAAGAGGAAATAGCTTTGCAAAAAAGTAAAAACTTCAAGAAAGAAACAGTGCTATTTTAATGAGTTATTGATGAATTGCTCCAGGATAGCAGAAAAGCATTTATATACTGTAGCTAGTTTAAAGACAGGTGACCTTTTAAGGGATTAGTTAACCTTTCTGAAATTTTGGAGAGTTACTGTTTTGAAAGATAAAGGTCAGAGTAGAACTCAGAATGCAGTTATTGTCTTCTCTGTTTGTTGCTATGCCTCTTAATTTCCGATAAATTAATTCAAAGTGTTGAGTCTTCAGAAGTAGATCCAAATTTAAGATGAAAGAATGGAATTGGTTCAAGTATTTTTCGGGTACTAGAAATAATCAAAACACAAAAGCTCAAAATCCTAATTTACTGGTTTTGTCTTTAATTTCATTTTGTCCTAAATGTTACTAAGACGAAATGTGTTGGATTGAAAGAAAAAAAAGCATGACGCTTGTAGCTATTATTTGTGGCCATGAGGCATGTGGGACCTTCCCCATCGTGGAAGACCACCTGCCGCCGGCATTGGGAGTGCAGAGTCTTAACCATTGGAACTCCAGGGAAGTCCTATTGTTTCTCTTTAAGAAAAATTTATCCCATCTTTCACCCCTAAAATCTTCCCCCCCCACACACTTAGTCATCATAATTCTTTTCCTATAAGCCCCTGAAGTTATAAACCCAGTGTTTGCATATTTCCTTAGATGTGTTAACACCAAAAGGAAAATTGGGTGGAGTGTTTAGAAAACAGTGTATAAAATAGCACTGCTGTGCCAAGCTTTCAAATACTTGAAATACTTCAGGAAATAATGTAAAAATATTTTAACATTTATAAATTTTGGTCAGGTTGTGATAAGCAAAGGATCATTAACCTGACCTACATGCTCTCTTTCTTCTTTGTAGTTTCCTATATCCATATTTTAAAATGCATATAATTTGCTTCTTGACTTACTTATTTCCAAAGAAAGCACCCTCTAGTTTGGAAATGAAGAAAATGTGTTTTTCTGTTATATTTGATGATATTTACAAAGAGGTCAAGCCAGATTTATATTACCTGAACATATAACTTAGTTTCTGATGTTTTATTCATACTCAACTGTGAAACAAATATAGATATTACACTTTCCAACTTAAGAAAGCTTAAAAAAAATCATAGGGTAAAAACACCATAGTGTAACAGTGATAGTCCTACTTGAATGAGCTAGCAGTATTTTGGAGATGGCAATAAACATACTGATAGAACTTTCAGCCATTCAAAAATCTGTCCATATTTTTACAATAAATTTCACTTTCTATGATAATTATTCATTAGTTCTCATTATTTCAACATCAATGTAATCTTAAAAATGAAAGAAACCTTGATTGATGTCTAAATTGTCTGGACATTCATTAAATAAACACAGAGAGGAAAAGAGAAGAAAACTGAACTTAGGTGAAGGATATTTTTAATTAATAAGATTTTTTTTCTAGTGTAATTCATGCAAAAGTCTGTTTGAGTGGTGGAATAGTATTAAAAACATGGGCATAATCCTTATTGGTACACAATTCTGTAAGAAGGCCATATTGAGGGCAACTGCCAAATATATCTCTCATTGTTAAAAAGTCAGGTGGTAACTCCTGGTTTAGTAAAGAGATTCTTCCATCCAACAAATGTGATATCTCTGAATGTGAGCACTTTGTGCTTCTGTGCTGAGATGATCATACTGTATGAAATTACATCATATTCTAGGCAGCTGAATAGAGGGATGGACAAAGACACATTGGTATGTTGGTCCACCATATGTCTTTGACCCTCAGTATACTCTTAACAAGTAGTGTGTTTAATTTTGGTTTTTGCTTCTATTTCTGAACATTTTAAACTATTTGGCATGTTTAATATTTTCTGATTTTCTTTTGAGTCTTCTGAAGATCAGAGAAAAATATATTTAAAATATTTTTAATATTGGAATAAAATTCACTGTATCTTACAATTACTTATATGGGTTTATTGGCTCTTCTTATATGAAATGCATTGTGCTCAATTGTGCAGTCATGTTTAACTCTTTGCCACTCCATGGACTGTAGCCTACCAGACTCCTACATCGATGGAATTTGCCAGGCAAGAGTACTGGAGTGGGTTGCCGTTACCTTCTCTGAAATATGATCAAATTAAGATATTTGTAACCTGGTAGTGATTTAGTTGCTAAGTCATCTTAGACTATTGTGACTCCATGGATTGCAGCCCATCGGGTTCCTTCATCTATAGGATTATCCAGGTGAGAATACTAGAATGGGTTGCCATTTTCTTCTCCAGGGTATCTTCCTGACCCAGAGATTGAATCCAGGTCTCCTGCACTGCAAGCAGATTCTTGGCCAACTGGGCTACCAGGGAGTCCCATTTATTACATATAAACGACATACAATGTTTTGAAAAATTTGCATAAGGAAAAATCAAAATGAAACACCTCATAATTTATATTTATTTCAGATTGGAATGATAATATTTTGGATGTATTAAATCATTTTATTAAAATAGTTTTTTGGGGAGGGATAAATTGGGAGGTTGGGGTTGACATGTACACACTACTGTATATAAAATAGGGGCCTTTCCTGGTGGCTCAGCAGTGAAAAATTTGCCTGCTAATGCAGGAGATGTGGATCTGATACCTGGTTCAAGAAGATCCCCTGGAGAAAGAAATGGCAACCCATTTCAGTATTCTTGCCTGAGAAATCCAGTGGACACAGAGGCCTCTCAGGCTACAGTCCATGGGGTCACAAAGAGCCCGACACAACTTAGTGACTAAACAACAACAGCAGCAAGAACAACAACACATATAAAATAGACATAAAATAAGAACCTACTTTATAGCACAGGGAACTCTATTCAGTCACACTCTGTAATGACTATATGAGAAAGAATCTGAAATACAGTAGAGATATGGACACATATACCTGATACACTTCTCTGTACAGGAGAAACCAACACAAATTAAAAATCAACCATTCTAAAATAAAAATTACTTTATAAAATAGTTTCATCCATTTTATAAAATATTTTCAATGTGACTCAAAGAAATTTTAAAATCAGACATTTGGCTTATATGATTTTATGCAGTTCAGTTCAGTTTAGTTGCTCAGTCGTGTCCGACTCTTTGCAACCCCATGAATCGCAGCACGCCAGGCCTCCCTGTCCATCACCAACTCCCGGAGTTTAATCAGACTAACGTCCATCGAGTCAGTGATGCCATACAGCCATCTCATCCTCTGTCGTCCCCTTCTCCTCCTGCCCTCAATCCCTCCCAGCATTAGAGTCTTTTCCAATGAGTCAACTCTTTGCATGAGGTTGTCAAAGTACTGGAGTTTCAGCTTCAGCATCAGTCCTTCCAAAGAAATCCCAGGGCTGATCTCCTTCAGAATGGACTGGTTGGATCTCCTTGCAGTCCAAGGGACTCTCAAGAGTCTTCTCCAACACCACAGTTCAGAAGCATCAATTCTTCGGTGCTCAGCCTTCTTCACAGTCCAACTCTCACATCCATACATCACTACTGGAAAAACCATAGCCTTGACTAGACGGACCTTAGTCAGCAAAGTAATGTCTCTGCTTTTGAATATACTATCTAGGTTGGTCATAACTTTTCTTCCAAGGAGTAAGCGTCTTTTAATTTTATGGCTTCACTTACCATCTGCAGTGATTTTGGAGCCCCCCAAAATAAGGTCTGACACTGTTTCCACTGTTTCCCCTTCTATTTCCCATGAAGTGATGGGACTGGATGCCATGATCTTCGTTTTCTGAATGTTGAGCTTTAAGCCTACTTTTTCACTCTTCTCTTTCACTTTCATCAAAATGCTGTTTAGTTTCTCTTCACTTTCTGCCATAAGGGTGGTGTCATCTGCATATCTGAGATTATTGATTTCTCTTGATTCCAGCTTGTGTTTCTTCTAGGCTCAAACAATTATAGTGAAATTGACCCTCTAAATGCAATCTCAGACTATGAATTTTCAGACTACAGTGTACTAGTTACATTTTCTCAAACTCAAGAATCAGTTTGTAAAATACGTTTCTTAGTAAATATATATGATATCCTCATCCAGGTAGCCATTCAACAGAAAGAATCTTCTCATATAATACATTTCTAAAAGAACTGCTGCTAAGTCACTTCAGTCGTGTCCGACTCTGTGTGACCCCATAGACGGCAGCCCACCAAGCTCCCCCGTCCCTGGGACTCTCCAGGCAAGAACACTGGAGTGGGTCGCCATTTCCTTCTCCAATGCATGAAAGGGAAAAGTGAAAGGGAAGTTGCTCAGTCGTGTCCGACTCTTTGCGATCCCATGGACTACAGCCTACCAGGCTCCTCCATCTATGGGATTTTCCAGGCAAGAGTACTGGAGTAGGTTGCCATTGCCTTCTCCATCTGAAAGAACTGGACTATCCTTTTTTTTTTTTTTTAAATATGGAAGAATGGCAGTGTCCTTTCAGCCTTTATGATACCTGTGCTCCAAAATATACTTGGTGCAAAAAGGTTTGTTTATTTTTTTAACTTTTAAAAACATTTATTTTATTCATATATAGTTGATTTACAATGTTGCATATTATACTTATTTTTTACTAAAATTCCTAATAAAGAATTTTTTTCATTCTTACTCTACAATATTCATAAAATGATTTTTTAAAAACTCAAAAGGGTCCTTTACAGCCAGGTGGTAACTGGTGATAACTATTTCTGGGTTTACTTTGGGTTAAGAATTTTTTTTCCAGAAGATGTTGCTCAACAATTCATATATTTCACTGTCCAGAACTTTGTCACATCTACTGGTAAAGTAGTTACCAGGAATTGCAGTGTCCATTTAGAATGATTATGTGCTTCACTAAAATACTTAGAGGGTTTTGTTTCTAAAGCAGTAGGAGAGAGTAGATATTGGGTGAATCTCTGCCAAAGTGTCTACTCACATTTTTTTCTCCAATTTTCTTAGAACATTTGACAAAAATGCTTAAGTACTTGCCTATTATATGCATGATTTAAACTGCATCACAATCCAAAATTTTATATTCTTCACTTAGATGGGAAGGAAAAAATGACTTTTTATGAATGTTTGTTATACATTTTCTAAATCTACTCTCAAGAATCCTTGTCCTTTGTTGCTGGAATGAAGGGATTCTTAAAGTTTCTGGTTAAGATATTCTACTCTGTTATTATTTGAAGCAGTGTTTCTCATTTTAACAAGTTTCTTTATAGCTACTTCCTTCTCCTTCTCCCTGTTGTGTTCCAGAAAGCACTTGAGCATAAAAGTTTCTGTAACCCCTGGATGGAGGAAGAGACTTCATAACATAATGCAGAGCTTTTTTCTTTGACCTTGAGTTGGACTCAGCTGCAAGATTGTTGGCTTGAGTGGTCTCCAAATTGCTTGTACTTGTATCTGTCAAGATGACCACTGTTGAAAATTTCCATTCTCTTGTTGGATGAGTGCCCAGTGCATCTCCCTGCCAACCCAGTTTTAATCACACAGAGTTGGCAGACTTTTCTTGAGTTTCAGCCATGTCCTCCACCTGGAGCCTGGGTTAGGGCGTCCATCTATTATTACCCTTTAGGATAAGGTCATCTTGCTCCTTGCATGACACAGCTATGGATCTCAACTCAGCCTTGAGGTGTGCTGGAAATTTGAGGTATATTTTCCTGATGAATAGAACTTGTAAAAACCTCTGGAGTACTACTCTGGTACTCTCTCAGCCTGTCAGGTCATTTTTAGTTTGTTTTAGACTTTCTGGCTTAATTTGGGAATGCCTGCTTGGTGGACACCTCCCAAAATGCGAGAGGTGGTTCAGTTCAGTTCAGTTCAGTTCAGTAGCTCAGTCATGTTTGACTCTCTGAGACCCCATGAATTGGAGCACGCCACACTTCCCTGTCCATCACCATCTCCCGGAGTTCACTCAGACTCACGTCCATCGAGTTGGTGATGCCATCCAGCCATCTCATCCTCGGTCGTCCCCTTCTCCTCCTGCCCCCAATCCCTCCCAGCATCAGAGTCTTTTCCAATGAGTCAACTCTTCACATGAGGTGGCCAAAGTACTGAAGTTTCAGCTTTAACATCATTCCTTCCAAAGATCAGGGTACAATTTCTTGATTTCCTATCCAAATTATGTAACATTTCACTTTCTTAGATTTTGTCATAGGGGATTGGAACAGGAACAAATTTGTTGGATATTATGAATTACCTACAGCTATCCCCCATTCTCTTTCTTTCCTGCTAAGAACAGGTGTGCTGTGTTTTACTTTTCCTTTATATTTGGTGGGAGCATCCTCTATGTCATCAGAGCCTTCTCCTTTCCCGAGTTGAATTCATTTCTCTCATTCCTTGAAATTAAAAAAAAAAATCACTGAACAGATAGATGGTAAAACCTTAGCTAGATAACTAAGATGATTACTTGAGAATATTTTAATGCCACTATAAAATTACCAGTAATTAATGAATAAGATCACAAGCAAGTAAGAAAAAGTAAGTTTTGTGTTTTTTTTTTTTAAATGAGGATCTATAGCTAAGGCAATTGTTAGATTTCTTTGCTATACAAAAAGTTGAAGACACAGTACCTAACCTCGTGTTTCAAGTATATAGCCAAACAGTCATGAAAAGGATAAATATACAACCTTTAGATGGCTCCTATCATGTTAAATGAGTTCCATAGGAGTGCAGAAGTAGAGCCAATGATTTCTGAATGACACAGATAAGGCAGCACAAAATGTTCAATTATATTCAAAGGGGTCCATAAATAAGTTCTGATTTACTTTAATATAGAGTAGAATTTTAGTTTATTTGGATTAGATAATATTGCAATTGATAACTGATATTCATTCTACTAAAGATTATATTAGATATCCACCTTTCATCGGAAGGTACAAGAAAATGGTATACAAGTGATCTCATTTGGTCCTGAAGGTTTTTGAGGATGGGTGCCATTTTGAAATGATTTGGAGGAACACTGATGTAGCAGGAATCTGAAGGAAAGACTGAAATGAGGAGAGGCTTGGAGAAGACTACTGGGTATATCTAGGCAGCAGGTAATAAGAACAAGAATGAATAGTGCAGAGGGCAACAGCAATGAGTTTGAGAAGTATTTGAATGCTGTAGTAGCTGAAGTGTAAAGAATGATGGACAAGAGTGTGAGTCACAGCTGTGACTGAAGCTTACATGCTTCTGAGTTGTGTGGCCCTGGAGAAATTCTTCAACCTGTCCTTCTTCAAAAATGAGAATAAAAGTAACTGACTTATAGGTCCATTGTCATGATTAAAAAACATTTAATGAGAAAATTTAAGCATAATATAACAAGCTGGTTTTAGAAAAGACAGAGGAACTGGAGATCAAATTGCCAACTCATGGAAAAAGCAAGAGAGTTCCAGAAAAACATCTATTTCTGCTTTATTGACTATGCCAAAGCCTTGGACTGTGTGGATCACAATAAACTGTGGAAAATTCTTCAAGAGATGGGAATACCAGACCACTTAACCTGCCTCTTGAGACATCTGTATACAGGTCAGGAAGCAAGAGTTAGAACTGGACATGGAACAATAGACTGGTTCCAAAAAGGAAAAGGAGTACTCAAGGCTGTATATTGTCACCCTGCTTATTTAACTTATATGCAGAGTGCATCATGAGAAACGCTGGGCTGGAAGAAACACAAGCGGGAATCAAGATTGCCAGGAGAAATATCAATAACCTCAGATATGCAGATGACACTACCATTATGGCAGAAAGTGAAGAGGAGCTAAAAAGCCTCTTGATGAAAGTGAAAGAGGAGAGCGAAAAAGTTGGCTTAAAGCTCAACATTCAGAAAACGAAAATCATGGCATCTGGTCCCATTACTTCATGGGAAATAGATGGGGAAACAGTAGAAACAGTGTCAGACTTTATTTTTTGGGGCTCCAAAATCACTGCAGATGGTGACTGCAGCCATGAAATTAAAAGACACTTACTCCTTAGAAGGAAAGTTATGACCAACCTAGATAGCATATTCAAAAGCAGAGACATTACTTTGTCCACAAAGGTCCGTCTAGTCAAGGCTATGGTTTTTCCTGTGGTCATGTATGGATGTGAGAGTTGGACTGTGAAGAAAGCTGAGTGCTGAAGAATTAATGCTTTTGAACTGTGGTGTTGGAGAAGACTCTTGAGAGTCCCTTGGACTGCAAGGAGATCCAACCAGTCCATTCTGGAGATCAGCCCTGGGATTTCTTTGGAAGGAATGATGCTCAAGCTGAAACTCCAGTACTTTGGCTACCTCATGCGAAGAGTTGACTCATTGGAAAAGACTCTGATGGTGGGAGGGATTGGGGGCAGGAGGAGAAGGGGACGACTGAGGAATAGATGGCTGGATGGCATCATGGACTCAATGGACGTGAGTCTGAGTGAACTCCAGGAGATGGTGATGGACAGGGAGGCTTGGCATGCTGTGGTTCATGGGGTCGCAAAGAGTCGGACATGACTGAGCGACTGAACTGAACTTAATTGAACATCTAGAAAATTGTAAAGGCTCAAAATGCTATAAGTATTGATAATAATAAGTGATTCAATGGAAATAAAAAGGGAAATGAATCTTTGGATCTACAGTGAAGGCACTATGAAAATATTGATATTATCATGAGTCATGAGGAATCATGAAGATTAAACAAGTAAACTTTTGAGATGGAAGTGCACAAAATGCCTGCCTGAATAATCATCCCCTACTCTGGGTTAATTCTCAGACCAGAAATATGTTTTTGAGACATTATTCCCAGGTGGCACTTACTGGTAAAGAGTACCCCTGCCAATGCAGGGGACCCAAGAGATACAGCTTTGATCTCTGAGTCTGGAAGATCCCTTGGAGGAGGGCATGGCCACCCACTCCAGAATTCTTGCCTGGGAAATCCCATGGACAGAAGAGCCTGGCTGACTACAGTTCATAGGATCACACAGTCGGACACAGCTGAAGCGACTGAGCACGCAGGCAGGCCTTGACATGCCTGTTTATTTGCTTTCACTCTTCCCCTAGAAGAGGGATGAACATGGCCTTCTGATCTTCGATTGTGTGTAACTCTCCTGTGAATGCCAGAAAGTAAATTTGCCAAAGCATTATAGTTTGCTGTCAGCACAGTACAAAGAGAACAAGAAGGAAGTAGCTTTTATAAAAAAGCTTTAAATGGATGTATTGACTAATTCTAGTTAATTTTAGATCACTTTACAGAGAAATAGCCTTGGTTCTTCCCTTTATATATTGACATTGTTATATACCTGTAGAAAATATCCCTCCAAAAGAGACATCAACTTATCTTTGCCTCCTTCAGTTATTATATAATCCAGAACATCTTGTAAAAGGCTATCTATAGTTTTTTTCTGACAAAACATCACCCTTTGAGTCAGGAAAATTCTCTTAATCATGGAATTTAGATGGGAGATTTTACCTTCGAATCCTCTGCTGTCTTGGATGTAAGTAGAAGCTTGGAAGCTAAAGTAGTCATATTAGTCTCCCTTAAACACAGGTGTTTAGCCCAGGCCTGAACATCTGACTCAGACTGGGCTGATCTGACCTCTTTTCCAGGGTAGTGACCTGTATGTCCTCCTTGGTAGTAGTGATATGAGGAAACAGTTTTTGGTAGTCCCAGTTTGTGCTGTGTCCAAGAAGGTGGCCAGCATCAAAAAGAAGGAAGGTCTAGAAATGACAAAGGAGAGTAGTAGGTGCCAAAAGGCATGGGGAGCTGGGAGAGAGATGCAGGAGAGAAAGAGGAACAGAATTATGGAGGAAGGAGGGAAGAAAGGAAAGGAGAAGGGTGGAGGTGGTTCTGTGAAATTCCCTTTTTGTTTGCTCAAGGATGTATCAGATTAATTTTATCCCATTGGTAGTTGAATAAAAAAAAATTCACAATTATGTTTGTTTTCTGGACTTTATATTCCACAGTGTCCATGATGATTTTTAAATGATGGTTTAGCTAATATCTTTGTCAGAGACTATATACTACTTTTTAAAAATTAAATTCATATTTTTGTCACCAAGAATTACTAGGCTCTGATATGGGTCCGTCTAGTCAAGGCTATGGTTTTTCTAGTAGTCACATATGGATGTGAGAGTTGGACTGTGAAGAAGGCTGAGCACCGAAGAATTGACACTTTTGAAGTGTGGTGTTGGAGAAGACTCTTGAGAGTCCCCTGGACTGCAAGGAAATCCAACCAGTCCATTCTGAAGGAGATCAGCCCTGGGATTTCTTTGGAAGGAATGATGCTAAAGCTGAAGCTCCAGTACTTTGGCCACCTCATGCGAAGAGTTGACTCACTGGAAAAGACTCTGATGCTGGGAGGGATTGGGGGCAGGAGGAGAAGGGGACGACAGAGGATGAGATGGCTGGATGGCATCACCGACTCAATGGGCGTGGGTCTGAGTGAACTCCGGGAGTTGGTGATGGACAGGGAGGCCTGGCATGCTGCGATTCATGGGGTTGCAAAGAGTTGGACACGACTGAAGGACTGAACTGAACTGAACTGATATCAAATACAGACTGAATATTTATCATGTGAATAAAAAATTATTCACCTCAAATCACTGACCTGGGATCTGCTTTTGAAAACAAGTTGAAATAAGTATATTGCAGGAATTTTTCTCTCTCTCCTTATATAATTCACAGCCTTTCTTAATATTTTCTAAGTAACTTTTCCACACTTTGTGTCTTATATTCTGAGTCTAACTTCTGAAATTTCACATTAGCAAGATAATTTAACTTAAGTGTTTATACAGACTATCATCACCTTATCTCTGAGATTTTCAAATTAAACAATGCTCTGTAATAATGAATCATGCAGTAAATTACTAGCCTGCAGATGACTCTCAT
Source organism: Ovis canadensis (assembly GCF_042477335.2). Lineage (NCBI taxonomy): Eukaryota > Metazoa > Chordata > Mammalia > Artiodactyla > Bovidae > Ovis > Ovis canadensis. Next base: position 35,475,173 of record NC_091261.1, on the reverse strand, counting down.
TGAATTAGTAAAAATATTGAACAAATGAGCAAATAAATATGTTTTACTATTTTATCAGCTCTGTTCCATTAAATACCTGATGATAGCACTTAAAGTAACAAAGTTTAAAATGTTAAAATGTTGTGATGTTACTAAGAAAAAGATATCAAATAGCTTCTTTTCTACTATAATTGTAATTGTAATTTTATTACCTGGTATATATATATGTATATTTTTGTTTGTTTGTTTGTTTTAATAAGAACTAACAAAAGGAAAAAAAGTTAAAAAGCTGCCTGTAACTTTCATATATTGAAAAATATTATTGGTGGTCATTCTTAGCTTGTGATTTTGGGAAAGATGAAAATATGTTTCTGTTATTAAAGGTGATACTATTGTTATTAGAAGTGAGTTAATTCTTACAAATGAAGCATAGGTTGATAACTTAGCTAAATACTTCTTATTTGATTAAAATGTGACTTTCTTTTCTCTTTGCTTTGGTTGTTCTTTTTTGATATTTATTTATTTGGCTGATCCAGGCCCCCTCTTCCTCCTTTCTTCACTTCCTGCTTCCCTCTTTTTCCCATTCCTGTTTTACCCCTCACACCTTGTACTGAGTGTTCACTCTGTGCTTAAGACTGCTAGGAGAAGGGAACAAGTGAATAAGAAATCATAGAACAGGACAAGTTATTTTACAGGAGTAGAGACTTGGTCATAAGGTTGCATAAATTCACCTATGAAATGTTCAAAACAGACCTTGGTGGAAGTCAGAAAACATGATCCAAAGAAGGAAAATTTAAACTGATGATTAGCGTATGTCAAAGAAAGGAAGGTGAGTGCGAGGAAAAATATTTCGTGGAAAGAAATTAGCACGCTCAAAGGTAAAGAGGTGAACATCATGAATGTGACACTTTAATGGTACTGAAAATAATTTAGAAATATACTTAGCTTGCTACACTGGTTGTTGACTATAGGCAACTTGTAAATCAAGAAGCTTGAGTTAAATTGCAATAATTAAAGGGATTAAATAAGAGGTTGGTATAATAAGTTTGGTGACCGGGTGAATGATGGATTGAATGGTGGGTTGAACAATTTAAGGTTGTTTCTGTAAGGTAGATGAGATAGGATGGAATAGGACAGCAACAACAGAATCAGAGTATTAAATAACATTTGAAAGAGACACATGTACCCCAATGTTCATCGCAGCACTGTTTATAATAGCCAGGACATGGAAACAACCTAGATGTCCATCAGCAGATGAATGGATAAGCAAGCTGTGGTACATATACACAATGGAGCATTACTCAGCTGTTAAAAAGAATTCATTTGAATCAGTTCTGATGAGATGGATGAACTGGGCCGATTATACAGAGTGAAGTAAGCCAGAAAGAAAAACACCAATACAGTATACTAACACATATATATGGAATTTAGAAAGATAGCAATGACGACCTTGTATGCAAGACAGGAAAAAAGACACAGATGTGTATAACGGACTTTTGGACTCAGAGGGAGAGGGAGAGAGTGGGATGATTTGGGAGAATGGCATTCTAACATGTATACTATCATGTAAGAATTGAATCGCCAGTCTATGTCTGACGCAGGGTGCAGCATGCTTGGGGCTGGTGCATGGGGATGACCCAGAGAGATGTTATGGGGAGGGAGGTGGGAGGGGGGTTCATGTTTGGGAACGCCTGTAAGAATGAAAGATTTTAAAATTAAAAAAATAAATAACTAAAAAAAATAACATTTGGAGAAATTGGGGATGTGAAATTGATAAAAATTAATAACTATATTAAGAATTAAGAGCCTGGAGACAGTGATTCCAAAGTTTATACCTTAAGGAACAGTGACTTTTGCCATTATAAGTTTTGAAGGTAAAATGATCCATACAGGTATATGGGGATGCAAAAGTAGACATTTAATAACATTTAGAAAGAAGATAAATATTTTATAGAGCATAGAGATAAATGAACTGGCTATGTATGTCTGGAGAGGCAGGATATAGAAGACTAAGGGCCAAGGCTAAGGATAGAAGGGTCAGCAGTGTTTGTTTTCACTAAATATTTTGTCACATATTTTGTTTTTCTCTGAAAATGACAAGTTTATGTTACCTATGTTCTAGAGTTAAGTTCAAAGTTTAGTGCTTATTATTAATCTGTATAAATAAGCAAGTGAAATACAAAGCCATATTAAGATATTAGTGGGAAAAAAGACTGTGGTCCTGGGAAAGGTTGAGAGTAGGAGGAGAAGGGGATGACAGAGGAGGAGAACGTTGAATGGTATCACCAACTCAATGGACACGAGTTTGAGCAAACTCTGGGAGATGGTGAAGGACAGGGAAGCCTGGCGTGCTGCAGTCTATGGGGACAGCAAAGAGCTGGACAAGACTGCGTGGCTGAACAACAACAAACAGTATGAGGCACTCGAGTTGAAGTTATGTCACTGAACAAGTGACAGCCACTGGAACTCTTGTCCAAGAACAAGAAAACCAAGGTACAGAACTGAAAATGCTATCAGATATTATTCGAGTTGGAGGAAACCATACAGAGGAATCAGTCAGCCTCTTCTATCCACTCCCAGAACCCCTACAGAATTGTGACAGATAGCTAGCTGGTTTGTATATTATTTATTGAAAACATGATCTCCTATATCCAAGACTTCCTTCTGATTATAAAGTAGGAACTCCAGCTGAAAACAAAGTGAATGTGATTTAGTGAAATTGGTTTTTGATGAGCTCATATTGACTATTGAATCAACTAAGGAAGTACTAAAATTACTTTGAAACAAACAATAGAGAGAATATGAATGCCCCAAACTTAAAATGGACTTTCCTTCAGAATGCAAACATGTTTCCAGTAATGGTTAAGTTGCATAGTGCAATGCTGTATTTCATATTTACTTTTAGCTTTGTCTGTGTAGGATATTGAACATAACTATGTTATATTTAATATGGAATATTGAATATTCTACATTATATAACTCCACATAATAATTTAGAAGTCTGTAACATGCCTAAATCTGTATTAATATATGCACATTTAAATGTATCTGCAAATCAGAAACTTTCAGTAAACTATTTTGACATTTCAAGTAATTTAATATAGAATAATACTATTGGTCAATAGTCAAGAAAATCTGCTTACTAAATTACTAAAAAAATTAATAATAAAATATACCTTCCTAAAAGGAAATCTCTTTGCCTATTAGATTGTATCATGATGAGTCTCCATAAGTATTTTTACTGTTTTTACACTTTTCATGTAAAGTATTTTAAAACAAATGCTTTCAACCTATTTCCTCCTGGCTGTTATATTTCATATACATCTGGCTCTTCAGGGTTGAGGGTATACAAATAAAATATTGAAATCTGCAACTTTATATATTGAGTATTGTTTAATATTTTGGCTATGAACATGAATGAAAGCTTACAATTCTTGTATATTAATATTAAAGTCATAAATTGTATGAAAAGCAAAGTAATTATCACAAGCATATTTTAATTTGTTTATAGTTTGCAATTTAATTAGGTGTGTAGTATAATTTATTGGTCACTGTATACAAAATCATATAAGAAACAAAAAATATAAAATAAATGTTTTTGAAATGTTCACTAGTTTAACATTACCCTTCTTAGTTCACTGACATGAATATTTCAGCTTCACTTCGTATATCTAGATTATACAGAAAATAGAATACACTGGTTGGAAGTAGGGGTGAAAAACAAAGAAATAAATGAGTTTAATCAAGGACTCTAGTACATCATTTAAGAAATGATTATAGGAATGATTAAGAAATTTTGCTTATTCGGTCCTGTAGAATGTTCATATATTTACAAATTTAAACTCAAATATTTTTTCAGTTTTGATAGAGAGCTGTACTTAACGGTCACTATGGTATGAGTGTGGTCATGTCCTTAACTAGCATTTAAAAGCTGTATCAGCTATAATATAATAATTAATTAATGGTATATATAGATTTATTGAATAAGTAAGTTGATTATATTTCTATGTTATGTATACTTCATATTAATTCAATAGAATTAGAGTATTATATCTAATAACAGACTGTCCTGCTTTTATCTTTTATAAGACTGGAATCATGTTAATCGAAAGGTTTTAAGTTTTTCAGTTTTAATAATATTCAGAGTTTACGAATTCTTATTTAACAAATATCTATTTCTTGGCCTAAATAAATCTACCTTATTTAACCTTATAAAATATATTTTATTTTCTTATCCCCATTTTATACATGAAGAAAGTAAAGATCAGGAAGTTTAAGTATTTTGCCCAAGGCCAAAGAACTATAAAATGGAAGGCAAGACTCCCATGCATAGTTCTTTTAAATTCATATCCAGTACTATTTCCATAGTTCTGCTGTCTTGTTAATTAATTTTTGTGAAAGTCATATTAAAGTTAAAATGCTAAATTATTAATTTATTATAAATGATAATATTATCAAATGAAAAAGATTAGTAGTTAATAAACTCTTTCTTCCCCTAGCAAAGACCCACAGGTTTACTTTTAATGATCCTGGAGTATTAGGTTTCAAGAGTTGTTGTCATGAGGCCATTAGTAATTTAAATTTTTGGTTTTGCATGTTATGTCTGACTCTTTCTGACCCCATGGACTGCAACATGCCAGGCTTCCCTGTCCTTTATTGTCTCCTGGAGTCCATTGAGTCGGTGATGCATCCACCATCTCACCCTCTGTCACCCCATTCTCCTCCTGCCCTCAGTCTTTCTGGGCATCAGGGTCTTTTACAGTGAGTCAGCTCTTCATATTAGGTGGCCAAAGTATTGGAGCTTCAGCTTCAGTATCTGTCCTTCCAATGAATATTAAGGGTTGATTTCCCTTAGGATTGACTGGTTTGATCTTCTTGCTGTTCAAGGGACCCACAAGAGTGTTTGTTCTCCAGCACCACAATTTGAAAACATCAATTTTTCATTTTAGATGGCTTGAATTTCTTTTCAAATTGCAGTTTTAAAAGTAATGCTCACATTTTGGTCAAAATTTGTTCTTCTCTAGCCTCTGTGAATTCTTAAACACACAATTTCAGGTTGAGATTATTCTTTAGGTGTGATGGTTAATTTCATGTTAACCTGACTTAGGCTAAGAGAGAGCTCAGGTGTTTCCAGAAGAGACTAGCATTTGAGCTGGTAGCCTGAGTAAACAATAATGCCCTTACCAATACAGGTTATCATCATCCAGTCTTTGGAGGACCTGAATAGAAGAAAAAGCTAGAGTAAGGGTAAGTTTTCTCTCTGGTTGAGCTGGGGCATCCATTTTATCCCAACCTTGAACACTGGCACTCTTGACTTTCAGGCCTCTGATTCAGACTGAATTATAACACTGGCTTTCCTGGATCTACAGTTTACAGGTGGTAAATCATGGATGGTCTCAGCCTCCATAATTGCATGAGTCAATTCCTATAATAAATTCCTCCCTGTCTCTTTCTATATATGTATCCTCTTTTTGTTCTGTTTTTGTGGGGAACCCTGGCTAATATACTAGCTCTTGCAGTTACTCTGTGATTTAAACCTTTTTCATTGTTTCCAGAATTATTTATTGATGTTTGTTAATACTTGATTAGGTTGTTAATCTCTTGTACATTAGAGTTAAAAAAAATAGCCCCTTTACCCATTTCTCCCACCTCCTATTCTATTTTTGGATTTAAGACTTATTTAAAATCATTCAATTGGATAAAAGATCTCTTAGCAGTTTTTTAAATAAAAAAGTTCAAAAAGCTTTAAAAAATATTTTATATCCCACTTGTGGAAAATACAAACTTTTATCATTAATATATGCTAACATAAGACTGAAAGTTGAGGTTCTTTTCTCTAATTGTGCAATGTTTTATAAATTTTAGTGATTTTATCATTTTAATAGTTAAATGTTGCAGAGCAAAAGTGCTTCAAATAAAATGTTTTAAAACAGTCTTTTAATTTCTGACGTGTTAAATATTTTGTATAGTTTCATTATTGGAATCAGTGATTTTTTCAGTTATAAGTTCATGTGGGAATTACACAAAAATCACTATTTCACATATGTGTATTACTTTGACATAATTCTTTGTTTGAGTGTCCCAAATTGATATTATGAGAAATTATGTAAAATTTCTAATTCATCAGAAGTTAAATTCATTACCTTTTTAAAATTCCATCTTGTACTCACTGAAATTTATCTATATCACTTCTTTAGACCAAACACATTCCCTAGAAATCTAGGTAAGAAAAAGATTAAACAAGTAACTGTGAAAAGACTAATTACTGTATTTTACCTTTATCATCAAAAATAAGTAGAGAAGTGATCAAAACCTTTTAATGGCCAGAAGTGGGAGTTTGTGGGCATTATCTTGTACCTAAAATAGCTCTCTTCTGCATTATTTCCGAAGGTCAGTTTTTGGCCTTGTTTGGGATAGATTCAAAAATTTTAGATTTAAAAGAAAATTTTAGAATGATATTTTTAAAACTTTATTTCATGCATACGTTTTTCCTAACGTGAAGTATGTGAAAGAACTTCAAAAGTGGGAAAAATGAATTCTACAAGATTATTGAAAATAATATAAACTTCATTGTAAAATTAGCCATAATTATATTTATATAGTTATTTATTTTGTGTGTGTGCATGCATGCTAAGTCGCTTCAGTCATGTCTAACTCTTTGTGACCCTGTGGACAGCAGCCCACCAGGCTCCTTTGTTCACGGGATTCTCCAGGCAATAATACTGGACTGGGTTGCCATATCCTCCTCCAGGGGATCGTCCTAACCCAGGGATCAGGGGATCGTCCTAACCCAGGGATCGAAACTGCGTCTCCTTTGGCTCCTGCATTGCAGGCGGATTCTTTACTACTGAACCACTGGGGAAGCTGTTGAAGTGTATCCTTGAAATACATAAAGCCTCAAATTAAAATGAAAGAAATTATGAACAAATTCAAACATGGATAGAATTGAAAGACTAGATGATTTAAAATCCAATAATTTATGATATTAATCACTAACGGTTACTGATTATTAAAAAAGTCACTTTCATTTATGTAAATTAATTCTGAAAATTGCCATACTATTAGTACTTCCTACATGTATAAATGAGAAAATAAAGTAAATTAAGGCAAAGTATAGTTATGGTTCAAGATAACTGTCATAGTCAGGATTTAAACATGTTGTTTGTGCTCGTGTAAAAGGTTTTTGATCGCTACATTGTGAGTGGGTACCTCATATTTAACTTGATTTAGAAAAGACAAATACTATACCAGTTACAGAGCATGAATTGATTCATAAATGTAAACAAACAAACAAAAAAAGATTTACTTGCAATTTGTGACTGATTAAATTTGTTTCTTTCCAGGGATAGCTTTGAACACAGCTACATGAATTACTGCTACAATTACATGCATTACTCTTGCACTGATATATGCATATATATGTATATAAATATGTATGTATATACATTTTGTCCATTTATTTTGATCAAGTTTTTGTTCATATGTGTGTACACAGTGGGTCCTTGCTATCTGCAGGTTCTGCATCCTGGTATTCAAATATATTCAGGAAATATTCAGGAAAAAATTTCTAGAAAGTCCCAAAAAGCAAAACTTGAATTTGACTTGCACTAACAATTGTTTGCATTGAATTTACATTGAATTTGCAACTATTTTTTTTTAACAGCATTTATGTTGTATTAGGCATTGTAAGTAACCTAGAGATGATTCAAAGTATATGGGAGGATATGTGTAGATTATATGTGAATAGCTGCCATTTTATATAAGGTACTTAAGCATTTGTGGATTTTGGTATCCTGGATGGTCTTGGAACCAATTCCCCACAGATACCAAGGGACAATTGTATATATATTTATACGTGTGTATGTATATGTAGATTTTAAATGATTTAAGTATTGTTGTTATTATTTGGGATCTGGAGAATGTCTAAAGATATTGTTTGTCAACCAAAAAAAAAAAAAAAACGAAAAATTCTTGGCCAGAAATAATGCAATTAAATTAAATGCACTGCCTACCAGTGAAGGAGGCACAGAAGACAGGGTTCAATCCCTGGGCCGGGAAGATCCCCCAGAGCAGGAAATGGCAACCCAGTCCAGTGATTCTGTCTGGAAAATCCTATGGACAGAGTCTGGCAGGCCACAGTCCACGGGACTGCAAAGAGTCACATACGACTGAATGACTGAGCACCTGCACACACATGCACCACTTAATAAGCAATTACAGGATCAACTCCAGAACTGCTTTCTGAATTGAAAAGACCACTGTGTTCTAGAATAGGAAGTTAGAAGAAAAACAAACAAAAAAATGTGCTTTAAAAAATTTACGACCTAATGGAAGAGAAGAAATAAACACTTGGGAGTATAAGTGATGTTTTTAATAGCTGACAACATGGATAGAAACATTATTATTTTCTTGATCTTAGAATTTAAATCTAGAATTTTTCTAATCTTAACTTGAATGCATTTTGAAATGCAGGATATAGTTTTTAAAAACCTGTATATTCTGGCATTACTCATGTATACTGATTCAGAATTTCTGGGAACTAATTGTTTGCATGTTTCAAAAATTTCTGCTAAGTGGAGAAATTTTAGTTTTGAAATTCTTATTATAAATACATTATCTCCTTTTTTTGGTGAAATATTCTACTCTCATTTTTGATTAATTTATTTGGGCATATAATTCTTGACTGATACCTATATTCATTTAGTTCTTTAAAGGTATTATTTAACTCTTTTATGACTTCCTTCTGATGTTTTGATTTCTTATAGATAACACATTTCAAATTCACCAATTGCTTTTATTGAAAAACCTTTTATTGAAATATATTATTCATTTCATATTTAAGTGTATGATTAATAACTTCAAATATATTAAATAAACAGAAAGATATTATAAGTTTATAGCTTCATGAATTCCACAAATTAAACCACTGCAACCAATTCTCATACATGAGTAAACAAGTCAATACCAACACCCCACAACCCCTGCTCAGGTTCCTCTACAATTATTAACCTCCTTCCTCTAACTGTATGTATTTTTCAGTCTCCTATTAAGCTTTATTAGTTTTTGCTTGCTTTTAGATTACCTAAATGGGATTATGCATTGTACAAACTCTTTTTTTCTCAATATTGTGTTTATGAAATTTATACATATTGATTCATACTGCTATATAGTATTATATTGTGTGACTAATTTAGAATATCTCTCCACTCTGCTTGTGATGACATTTGAGTTCAGAATAGCAGTTACAAATATTCTAACACATTTTATTTTTATTTGGTGAACAACTGTATGTAATTGTTAGGGTTATGCCTAGAAGCTCAATTTACTGGGCTATAGATGAGGCATATTCTGCCTGAGTAGATACCTTAAAAATGTTCTCTAAAAGAATTGCATCAATTTACATTCTCACCAACAGTTTATATGAGTTCTCATTGCTTTGTATGTCACAAATACTTGGTACTTTTCACTATTTTCATTTTAGCCATTTTGGTATAGTGAATTGTGTATAGTTTTTATTTGATTCCCCAGTGACTAATGTGATTATCTCAGTCTTGCTGGCCATTGAGTTATCTTCTGTCACTAAGTGTATCTTAAGGCTTTTGTCCACTTATTTTCATTATGTTTGTGCCTTTTTCTTGTTTTCTGCATATTCTTGATAGAAGCCTTTAAATAGATAAATAAGTAGCAAATTATCAGACAGATTTTTTGGACCTTCTAATTTCCTTCTTTTTTAAATTTATTAATCAAGGAAACTGCCATGTGTCTAGAGAAACACTCCAGTTAGCATCTTAAATTTAGTGGCATAGAACAACTATTTCATGAAGCTTATAGGGATTATGTGGATCAGGAATCCACGGAGGGCACCGCAGGACTAGCTTCTCTGCTCCAAAATGGTTAGGGTCTCAGCAGGGAAGACCTGAACATCTGGGGCCTGGGATCATCAGGGAGTCTCTTCCCTTAAATGTCTGACACCTTGGCTATGGTGATGTTAAGGCTGGGCTGAGTGTGAGCAGTTGAGGGCAGCACCTATGTGTGGCTTCCCCGTGTGGCTTGAGGTGGAGCAGTTCACATCATTGGGCTGATTTCCAAGAGGGAAATTCATGAGAGGAATCTTGCCAAGAGTAAGCATCTGAAAAGAGGAAGCAGCCCCATGACCTTTTCTGACCAAGCTGTTGCAGTCAAATAGTGCCTTGTTCTCCAGGTTTGTCAGTTTACCAACAAATTGCAAGACCATCTCAGATTTAGGAGGAAAGGAATTCAGTTTCTCATCTTAGTGAGAGAGAGAGGTATATTTGCATTATAGGAAAATGTTTGGAACCCAAGACTGAAGCAGTCATCTTTGTAAAAGTAGTCTCCTGTAGTACCTGAGTTTTTTAATGTGTTCTGTTTGGGATACATTGTACTTTCTAAATAAGATGGTTTTTACTATTTTGCTTTTTAAAAAAAATCAATTCTGGGTCATTCTCATATATATATATATATAAATACGTATGTGTGTAATATACATATATATATTAAATACAGGCTGCACATCGTTTTCTCTTTTTCCTTCCCTTTGAAATCTGGTAAGGCAAATTTAGGATCCTCTCATTTTATCATCTGTTATTTTTATCACCTCTTATTTCTGCTTCTCATAAAAATATGCTGCAAATCTGAGTAATTTCTTCACATCTGTATCCAGCAGCATCAATTATCTTGTCATCCAAATCTAGGTGACTGACTTAGCTCTGGATTCTTACTGCTAATATTTGTCAAGTCTAAAAAGCTCATTAGATTCATTATCAAATATATTTGGACCTGTTTGATTATATCTTATTCGTAAATCATGGGCGTCACTCTTCTTTTAATATAAATTTATTTATTTTAATTGGAGGTTAATTAATTTACAATATTGTATTGGTTTTGTCATACATCAACATGAATCCGCCACGAGTGTACACGTGTTCCCCATCCTGAACCCCCCTCCCTCCTCCCTCCCCGTACCATCCCTTTGGTTCGTCCCAGTGCACCAGCCCCAAGCATCCAGTATCATGCATTGAACCTGGATTGGCGATTTGTTTCATATATGATATTATACATGTTTCAGTGCCATTCTCCCAAATCATCCCACCCTCTCCCTCTCCCACAGAGTCCAAAAGACTGTTCTATATATCTGTGTTTCTTTTGCTATCTCGCATACAGGGTTATTGTTACCATCTTTCTAAATTCCATATATATGCGTTAGTATACTGTATTGCTGTTTTTCTTTCTGGCTTAGCTCAGTTCAGTTCAGTTGCTCAGTTGTGTCCAACACTTTGCAACCCCATGAATCGCAGCACGCCAGGCCTCCCTGTCCATCACCAACTCCCAGAGTTCACTCAGACTCACGTCCATTGAGTCAGTGATGCCATCCAGCCACCTCATCCTCGGTCGTCCCCTTCTCCTCCTGCCCCCAATCCCTCCCAGCATCAGAGTCTTTTCCAATGAGTCAACTCTTCGCATGAGGTGGCCAAAGTACTGGAGTTTCAGTTTTACCATCATTCCTTCCAAAGAAATCCCAGGGCTGATCTCCTTCAGAATGGACTGGTTGGATCTCCTTGCAGTCCAAGGGACTCTCAAGAGTTTCTCCAACCCCACAGTTCAGAAGCATCAATTCTTTGGTGCTCAGCCTTATTCACAGTCCAACTCTCACATCCATACATGACTACTGGAAAAACCATAGCCTTGACTAGATGGACCTTAGTTGGCAAAGTAATATCTCTGCTTTTGAATCTACTATCTAAGTTGGTCATAACTTTTCTTCCAAGGAGTAAGCCTCTTTTAATTTCATGGCTGCAGTCACCATCTGCAGTGATTTTGGAGCCCAAAACAATAAAGTCTGACACTGTTTCTACTGTTTCCCCATCTATTTCCCATGAAGTGATGGGACCGGATGCCATGATCTTCGTTTTCTGAATGTCGAGCTTTAAGTCAACTTTTTCACTCTCCTCTTTCACTTTCATCAAGAGGCTTTTTAGTTCCTCTTCACTTTCTGACATAAGGGTGGTGTCATCTTCACTCTAGATAATATTTATATGTACCTATTTGTATTTTATATCTGTTTACCACCTTACTACTTTGAGCAGATTAATTGTGCTATGTGTTGTTTCTACTGATTTTCACGCATAGCTGCTTCCTTGTATGTTTGATGATTTAGGATTATGAACCTTACAAACAGGATGCTATCTGTGGAAATCTTATGAAGCTTGCTTTAAATATTGTGTCTTCAGAGAAAATTTACTTTTTCAGGTGACTTGAGATGACACCATCTCAATGCCATTTTAGATTAATCTCTTAGTTTGGAGTTCCTTGCAATATGCTCATACTTTAAACTCAAACTCTAAAGCTACATGGGAAGTTAAAGCAGTTAGTTTTCAAGTTTTAATGGCTATATATTTTTCCATACAGTGCTAGTACAAACAGAAGAGATACTAGTCATAGACCTTTATAAGTGGGTATATTTTTCTTATTATCCTTATGGCTAACATGTTAATTTTGCATGAGTCTCAGTTTTAACCCCCAATTTTGGTAGACCCATCTCTTGAACAAGCATGTAAACTACAAGGCTCTTGCTTCTGATATCAGAAAATCCTCCCATGATGGCTGTTGTTCAGCTATATTCACCACCATGTTCTTTACTATCCTCTCTAGTTGGGGTCCCAAAGGTGTTAATACTTTTTTAAAAAATTTATGAGTTCAGCTATTTTAAAATTTATTTTTCAATCCAGATATTTTGAGTCAGGGTACTTCTCAAGATGTCAATTTATCTGCATTATCTGTATGAGATATCAAGGCTGCATGACTTTATAAACATTACTCAACTCTCAGTACAGCAAGGTTTTCTTTGAAAATTAATTCTGTATATGACATTTAATCATTAATGTAAGTGTTTTGAGATAAAAAATCTTAAAATATGAGCATGTTTTGAATTTTCTGAGGACTATTTGAATATACTTCTGCATGATTCATTTTGTGTTAATTATGGGTTATTTATTCAAAAGATAGAATTCAACTATAATTATTTTCACGGCTCTTATGTAACTAGTGTGTATAGGTGATTCTGCCTTGTTACCATGTGTGCAGGACCTACATGGGTAGCCTTCAGCAGAATCTATTACGTTATTTCTAGTGATGATAGCTTGTATTGCAATACCCTAGCCTTGACCCTTTCATAAAAGATTTATAAATATTGCCTAATGAGCAGCCGGTAGATTTGGGTTTCTGGGAACCACTAAGGGCATTTTTGATGGTGGAGACCTGCTTCAAGAAATCTTTCACCCTCCCTTTTTAACAAACCCATTGACCTTTAGAACCTGGGGCAGGCAGTACTAATCCTTTTCATCTGACATTTTTTAGCAGGAATTCACTAGAATTTCTTCTTTTCTGGAAAATTTTAGTAGATAAAATTAGCAGAAGTGCTGAAACTGTATTTTGTATGTATATTCAGAAGCCATAGAGGTATAAGTACTTAAAATAAATCTTAACAGTTTGCTTCTCACATGTGAAAGGGTTTGTCCTATTAAAGAGAGTTACATTTTTCTATGTACAGCTAACTGCAGAATTAGGAAAAATAAATGAAAATTATGGGATCTCCTTTTCAACAGAAGCAGAATACTTTTAATAACTAAGACTATTTAAAAATGGAGTAAACACACATGTGAGAGAATAAGATACCTGGCATTCAGTACAGTAAATGTATTTTATAGCAGTTGTTCTTTATAAAAGAGTCTTTGCATTTATCCAGAGATAGACCTAAAAATAGTTCCATTCTAAGTCAGAGCATAACAGCATAATATGCAGTGGATCAGTTATCTATTATTCTGTAACAAATCACCATAATAATTACAGGTTAAAACAATAAGGTTGTATTATTTCACAGAAATGGTTTGCCTGTCTCAGTCCTACAATTCAAAAAGTCAATACTGCTCTGAATTTTAGTTTTATCCTATTTTAAATATTATTTAAATGGAATCATATATCATATACTCTTTCATATGAGTCTTAAACCATCTAAATTATTTTTTTCTGGGGTTTTACGATGTTTTATATGTAACACTAGTTCATTCATTTTAAATTTCTAAGTAGTAGAGAGAGTGGGAACATACTAGAATTTATCAATTCTAGTGCTGATGGACATTTGGATATATATATACACACACATATTTATGCATTTATGCAAAATTTTTGAGTATGTTTGGCTTAATATATACTAACAGTCTTCCAAAGGAGTTTTACAAATTACGCTCCTGTTGGTGATGTGTGGGTTCCTTTTGCTCTCTGACTTCAGCAAAATTTGCAGCCTTTTGTTTTCTTATGTTGCTTTTTTTTATGATGTTTTTATTTTTGTTTTGCTATTCTTGTGTGTGTATACAAGTGTGTGGTTGTATACTCATTGTGGTTTCAACTTTCATTCCTCTGACATAATTTGAACATCTTCTCAAGAGCTTACTGACCATTTAGATTTTTTTCTTTGTGAAGTGCTTGTTTAATTTTTTTGCCTACTTATCTCCTAATTTACACATTTATTTAATATTTATATATTTTCTTATTAATTTGTAGAATTTTTATAAATATTTTGTGGGTGCAAGTTCTTTCTGTTTTTATGTATTAAAATAAATCTTCTTCCATTCTATAGGTTCTCTCTTATGACCTGAATGGTGCCTTTTTTTTGTGCAGAAATTCCTATTATAGCCCAAGTTTTAAGTACTTCATTTTATAGGTAGTGTTTTATGTATCATGGTTAAGGAACATTGTTAAAGCTTGAGTAATGAATATATTAACCCATGCTTTTTTCTAAAAGCTTTACTTTTTTTTAACCGCTGAGTAACACTCCATTAATCAGTTCTGATGAGATGGATGAAACTGGAGCTGATTATACAGAGTGAAGTAAGCCAGAAAGAAAAACACCAATACAGTATACTAACACATATATATATGGAATTTAGAAAGATGGCAATGATGACCCTGTATGCAAGACAGGAAAAAAAGACACAGATGTGTATAGCGGACTTTTGGACTCAGAGGGAGAGGGTGGGATGATTTGGGAGAATGGCATTGAAACATGTATACTATCATGTAAGAATAGAATCGCCAGTCTATGTCCGATGCAGGATACAGCATGCTTGGGGCTGGTGCACGGGGATGACCCAGAGAGATGTTATGGGGAGGCAACTGGGAGGGGGGTTCATGTTTGGGAACGCACATACACCCGTGGTGGATTCATGTCAATGTATGGCAAAACCAATACAGTATTGTAAAGTAAAATAAAGTAAAAATAAAAATTAAAAAAAAATAAAAAGCTTTACTTTTTTAACTTTGAATTTAGATCTGTAAACTACCTATCTGGATTTCACTATATACTTTTCTTTACAGATCAGAGCCATTTTCTTCCCGCCTTCGAAGAGTTGACTCATTGGAAAAGACTCTGATGCTGGGAGGTATTGGGGGCAGGAGGAGAAGGGGACGACAGAGGATGAGATGGCTGGATGGCATCACGGACTCAATGGACGTGAGTCTGAGTGAACTCCAGGAGATGGTGATGGACAGGAGGCCTGGCATGCTGCGATTCATGGGGTCACAAAGAGTCGGACATGACTGAGCGACTGAACTGAACTGAGCTGAACTAAAGTTATCAATCAATTAGTGAAGATAACTTCTGGTTTGACTTTACTCACGGAAGATAATACCTCAGGGGTCTCAAGTGAACACGTGAAGTCTTTACCAGACTATCCTTTTCTAGGAATGGGAGGGAGAGGCTGGTTGGGTGTATTAATATAGTCACATGCAAAAAGTAGCACAGAGTTCTAAAACAGTTAATACTAGACCATGGGTGCTTTCTCAATAACACTGAAATACTACGGAGACACAAATCTGAGCAGTATGAATAAAGACCATGTTCTTAAAATGTTAATTACTGTGCAGACATTATTTCATTTTTTAGCAGTGTATATAACATATATTTTATTACTTAAGTTTAAATGTTTTTACATTTTAATTTTCTATTCTCCACAAAGTTTAACTTTCTTAGCAAATGTGTTAAAGAATATTCTTTGCAATAATCTTAACTAGATGAGTTTTTATACTTATAAACAATGCATGTAAATAGTAGTTAATATTTCAGAGCAAATCATGTTTTGGTCATTTTGCTATAATAAAATTATAAATTAATATTTGTTCATTTTTAACAGAAGTGAAAACTTTCCTGGAGAGATGACATGATTGACAGACTATATTTCTGGTTAGAAATAGGGGTCTGGACCATTGTACCTGACATATGTGCACGATATATTTTCTAATGAAAGCAAAATGACATTTTAGCATGAAACTGTATGTGTGTGTATATATATGCACAGAGAAACATAATTCATCTCTACACATACATTTGGGAAATACATTTTTGGGAATTAATAGGTAAGTATAATGAATTTCTACTATGTTATCAATATTTATTTCTTTTTAATACAATATCACATTTAGGAAAATAACAAAATTTATACAATGATTTTAAATTATTAAGTAAAAATATAAAATAAACTAATGTACATGTACATGAATTTTAAATTAAGGGCTATAGAGCAGATTTATCTCTCTCTCTGTCTCTTTAAAGCCACTCATTTTCCAAATGAGGAAAATTTTAAGTGAGAAATAATAAAAGTCTTATCTCGTATAGAATTTATCATTGGTAGACACACTATCTTATTTCACCTATTTATATAAATATTTGCTTATATGTTGTATGAGTGAGTGAGTGAGTGAAGTTGCTCAGTTGTGTCCGACTCTTTGCGACCCATGGACTGTAGCCTACCAGGCTCCTCTCTCCATGCGATTCTCCAGGCAAGAGTACTGTAGTGGGTTGCCATTTTCTTCTCCAGGGGATCTTTCAGACTCAGGGATCAAACCCGGGTCTCCCACATTCCAGGCAGATGCTTTAACCTCTGGGCCACCAGGGAAACCATACAAAGTCAAAATTTACCCTAACTTTTTTTGGTGGTTCAGTTAGATAATAGATTTCTCTGTAATAAAGTGGGAGGGGGGTGATTTTATTATATATCCCATTGTTACATTGTAAGCTAACAAATCTAAAATGGTCTAGCAAGTAGTAAAACATGTCTAGTTAGCAGTATTATAATCATTGAAATGTATGGAGATATGTCTATAGAAATCAGAATATAGGAAAAATTTACATAAATACAACTATGTGGAAATAGAACAAGAACTTTACTTCAATAATTTCACTTCTTTTCAGCTGCTTAGTCGTGTCCGACTCTTTATGACCCATGGATTGCAGCACGCCAGGCCTCCCTGTCCATCACCAACTCTCAGAGTTTACTCAATCTCATGTCCATTGAGTCGGTGATGCCGTCCAGCCATCTCATCCTCTGTCAGTCTGCCTTCAATCTTTCCCAGCATCAGGGTCTTTTCTAATGAGTCAGTTCTTCACATCAGGTGGCCAAAGAATTGGAGTTTCAGCTTCAGCATCAGTCTTTCCAATGAACACCCAGCACTGATTTCCTTTAGGATGGACTGGTTGGATCTCCTTGCTGTCTGAGGGACTCTAAAGAGTATTCTCCAACACCATAGTTCAAAAGCATCAATTCTTCAGTGCTCAGCTTTCTTTATAGTCCAATACTCTATCCATACATGACTACTGGAAAAAACATAGTTTTGACTAGATGGACCTTTGTTGGCAAAGTACTGTCTCTGCTTTTGAATATGCTGTCTGGGTTGGTCATAACTTTTCTTCCAAAGAGTAAGCGTCTTTTAACTTCATGGATGCGGTCACCATCTGCAGTGATTTTGGAGCCCACAAAAAATAAAGTCTGAAACTATTTCCATTGTTTCCCCATCTACTTGCCATGAAGTGATGGGACTAGATGCCATGATCTTAGTTTTCTGAATGTAGAGTTTTAAGCCAACTTTTTCACTCTCCTCTTTCACTTTCATCCAGAGGCTCTAGTTCTTTTTCGCTTTCTGCCATAAGGGTAGTGTCATCTGTATATCTGAGGTTATTGATATTTCTCCCGGCAATCTTGATTCCAGCTTGTGCTTCACCCAGTCCAGCATTTCTCAGGATGTACTCTGCATAGAAGTTAAATAAGCAGGGTGACAATATACAGCCTTGACGTACTCCTTTTCCTATTTGGAACCAGTCTGCTGTTCCATGTCCAACTCTAACTGTTGCTTCCTGACCTGTATAAAGGTTTCTCAAGAGGCAAGTCAGGTGGTCTGGTATTCCCATCTCTTGAAGAAGTTCCCAGTTTATTGTGATCCACATAGTCAAAGGCTTTGACATAGTCAATAAAGCAGAAATAGATGTTTTTCTGGAACTCTCTTGCTTTTTCGATGATCCAGCGGATGTTGGCAATTTGATCTCTGGTTCTTCTGCCTTTTCTAAAACCAGTGTAAACATTTGTAAGTTCACAGTCCATGTATTGCTGAAGCCTGACTTAGAGAATTTTGAGCATTACTTTGCTAGTGTGTGAGATGAGTGCAATTGTGAGGTAGTTTGAGCATTCTTTTTTATTGCCTTTCTTTGGGATTAGAATGAAAACTGACCTTTTCCAGTCTTGTGGCCACTGCTGAGTTTTCCAAATTTGCTGGCATATTGAGTGCAGCACTTTCACAGCATCACCTTTTAGGATTTGAAATAGCTCAACTGGAATCCCATCACCTCCATTAGCTTTGTTCGTTGTGATGCTTCCTAAGGCCCACCTGACTTCACATTCCAGGATGTCTGACTCTAGGTGAGTGATCACTCCATCCTGATTATCTCAGTCGTGAAAATCTTTTTTGTATAGTTCTCCTGTGTATTCTTGCCACCTCTTCTTAATATCTTCTGCTTCTGTTAGGTCCATACCTTTTCTGTCCTTTATTGTGCTCATCTTTGCATGAATACAGCTCACTTGGTATCTGTAATTTTCTTGAAGAGATCTCTAGATTTTCCCATTCTATAGTTTTCCTCTGTTTCTTTGCACTGATCACTGAGGAAGCCTTTCTTATCTCTCCTTTCTATTCTTTGGAACTCTGCATTCAAATGGGTGTATCTTTCCTTTTCTCCTTTGCTTTTCAGTTCTCTTCTTTGCACAGCTATTTATAAGGCCTCCTCAGACAGCCATTTTGCATTTTTTTTCCCCTTGGGAATGATCTTGATCCCTTTCTCCTGTACAATGTCTCGAACCTCCATCCATAGTTGTTCAGGCACTCTGTCAGTTCTAGTCTCTTAAGCCTCTTTCTCCCTTCCACTGTATAATCATAAGGGATTTGATTTAGGTCATACCTGAATGGTCTAGTGGTTTTCCCTACTTTCTTCAATTTAAGTCTGAATTTGGCAATAAGTAGTTTATGATCTGAGCCACAGTCAGTGGTGATTCCATGTGTAGAGTCTTCTCTTGTGTTGTTGGAAGAGGGTGTTTGCTATGATCAGTGCGTTCTCTTGGCAAGACTCTATTAACCTTTGCCCTGCTTTATTCTGTACTCCAAGGGCAAATTTGCCTGTTACTCCAGGTGTTTCTTGACTTCCTACTTTTGCATTCCAGTCCCCTGTAATGAAAAGGACATCTTTTGGGGGTGTTAGTTCTACAAGGTCTTGTAGGTCTTCATAGAACTGTTCAACTTCAGCTTCTTCAGCATTACTGGTAGGGGCATAAACTTGGATTACCGTGATGTTGAATGGTTTGCCTGGAAATGAACAGAGATCATTCCTGGTTTTTGAGATTTCATCCAAGTACTGCACTTCAGACTCTTTTGTTGACTATGATGGCCACTTCATTCCTTCTAAAGGATTCTTTCCCACAGTAGTAGATATAATGGTCATCTGAGTTAAATTCACCCATTCCAGTCCATTTTTGTTCACTGATTCCTAAAATGTCAATAATTTATGTAATTTTAATTTCTCAGAAGTTATTAGAAACCTCTGAAGACTCTTTCAATTTTTAATTTGTAACTGAAGTACTCATGCTACCCAATATCTATTTCCAAATTGCCAGTCTAATCATTGTTTTAGGAAGGCATGGCTATAAAACTCTTCTGGAAGTACAATGAAATATGCTACAACAACAGAAAATATGTTACAACCCCCAAAATTATGTTTGGCAGACACTAGAGCTGAATCTGGAAATAGAGCTATTTGAAAGATCAAAGGTAACAATCGGTGTATGTTCTATTGCCTGGGTCATATACAAAGATTTTGCATTTAATTTAAGGTTGTATGTACTGATTTCTAAAGGGAAGAATCAGAGCTTAGTTATTTTCTTTCTGAGAGTTTGGCTTTCTTATGTATTCTATTGTATGAGGGGGGAAATATGTTTTAAATGATATTTTAATTTATGCTCATTTCCATTACAGATTCAAAAGTAATATTTTTCATGACCAAGGGTAAGAAAAAAAATCTAAGTTCTGTGATGTATTTTAGTATAACAGTTTATCTGGTGAATATTCTTAATGTTTATAAAGGGTAATTTACCTGTCAATCCAGTACTATACTGGCATACAAATTAGTGCCTGCAGAGAAAATATTTAAGTGTAGAAACAGCAGGAGAACTGAAGAAAAGTAGGCAGTTTCCAGAAATGGTGCTATTGAATTTTGTTACTAAACGGAAACAGTTATTGAGAGTCAAAAGATGCCATATATATAATATTCCTGTTTCTTGTAATATTTGCTAAAATATTTATAAACTATGCATGTTGATATCACTATATGGATTAGAAATATATCCAAATTAAAGCGATAGTCTAAAATAATCATTTTTTACTTCATGAACATGACTGAATTTTCTGTTAATAACTTAGTTTCCCAACAATTTGGCCAAGTTACTATCTCTAAAATATAAGCACCAGTACAGTTTGTCCATTCAGTTCTTGATTTTTTTTTCCCAATTCTTTCACAAGATGATACTCTTTTATATGCTGACACTCTAAACTTATTCCAACTTTATTCTGAAACCAGTGTAAGTGTAGCCTCGCTATCACACAAGTAGAAAATCAGTAATTAGGAGATCATCAGTTTTAGGCCCCTTCTGATAATCAAAAGTATTGTGTTTTCACTCAGCAGTAATTTATAATGACTTTAAAAATACCTGGTAAAGTTTAAGTAAAATTTTATTAATTAAGGGAGAAATTCTAATTTGAATACCTTTGCTTATTTCTTTTGCTATTGTTGAGAATTCAAATAAAGATATTTCAAATTCAAAATATACAGATATTTTTAGGAAGAATTCATTCACAATACTTTATGCCTTTAGTACCTGGAGGTAGGTGCATATTATCTATGTGAAGTAATGTGACGATAAATAAAATACTGACATCTAAATATCTTGTGGCCCAAACATTAAGGCATTGTTTATTTTTGATTTATTACTATTTAGACCAAAATATATTTATGGTATGTGCATGCACTCCTTTAAAACATACCGTCCAAATCACTGAAGACAGATTTTCTTCACTATATAGTTCCTATGAATACTTTATAGCTACCTTTGACTTGTTAGTTTTGTCAACAACATCTGCGTTTTCCCAGGTCAGCATGTAAAAATGCATTGCAACCTTAATGCTTCTAAAGAGACCTCCGTTTCCCATTGGATCATCACTAGCATTTTGGAAGGTTGAGCAGACCTTCATCCAGTGTGCAGTACTAAGCATTTCAGGAATTTACTTGCAGCTGAATCAATTATATGGTACCATGGAGAGATGTGACAATAGAGATAATCAGCCTCTCAAGGCTATAATGCATTCTTTGTATGCATGCTTACAAGTCAGGGCGCCAGAGAAGAACACTAGGGCTAACACACAGGGCACCTGCCATTACAAACACATAAAAGGATGAGGAAATGTTTCAGTATGATCTAGTTAATGGGTGGTACAGCTATTTCATCAAGTTTAAATCTAATTGCTTTAGCCCTTGTCATACTAATGGCAATGCTGTTCCTGTTACTGCTGATTCAGAAACAATGCTGCAGTGTCCATTATGGCCGTCCTTCAATCTAAAATGAAACACTATCTGTGTGCTTTTATAAGATGGGCATGCAAAGTGTAGCCAGTTAGAAACCACATGGGAATCTTTCTCTCATTGTTAGGCAAATTTGAAGCATTAATAAGCTTTGAAACTCAATGAAACACACACAATGTATATTGAATCAGAAAGGTAACAAATATGTCAAAGGAAATGACACCCGTGCATTTGGGAATGCATTCCATTCTTTTGGAAAATATTTATGACTTTATTTTTGTTTGTTAATGAATACAGCTTTTTCTCTCTGTGGTCTATTGTACCCAGCCATAAAAGGCACTTGACAAAAGTTATCAACTTAAGGAAACTAGTCAATAAGTTTATGATTTAATAATAGTCAATTTTGTATCAAAATGAATATAGGATTATAGTTCTTTTCTTAGTGTTTTTATTCACTTAATTAGCAACTGAACTAAGCATGTATGCATTCAGCATGCATGCACTTTTTTGGTATATATTCTATACTAGGCAATGTGATGAGGACTGCGTTTTTAGTCAGGTTTCACACAGGCATCCTTGCTCCTACCTTCATAGGGGTTGTAATTAATTAGAAATGTTTGTCAACTTTTTTTTCTCAAAACATGGAGCTGAGCTTGATATAAAGACATCCTTTCTTTGGCCGGTATGTGTGAAAATGCAGGGTACCATTTTTGTTCTGAAAATAAGATATGTTCCTGGTGACCAGACGTATTAAACACAGATGAATCTCTGTTACTGTTGCTGCTGGGGAGACTGTCCCCCAGGATTGGAATAGTGTGGGAGATATATTCCTAATATTTAAGTATGCTGAGTTATCAAATTTCCCTCCCCCCGAATTCTTATAATTGTACAAATTTGTTCAGGTATAGTTGAAATTTATATAATTAGTATTTCTAGATATCTAGTTAATAATAAAACAGATAATTACTTTTATTAAAAACTAGTAGGACTTCCTTGGTGGCATAGTGGTTAATAATCTGCCTGCCAGTGCAGGGGACGTGGGTTTGGTCCTGGTTTGGGAAGATTCCACATGCGTCAGGGTAATTAAGCCCATGGGCCACAGCTACCGAAGACTGTACACGTAGAGCCTGTGCTCCACAAAAGAAGCCTCCACAATGAGATGCCTGCATACTGCAGTGAAGAGTAGTCTCCACTCACTGCAACCAGAGAAAGCTTGCACACAGCAACAAAGACCCATTGCAGCCAAAAATTAATCAATAAAATCCATAAAATGACCATAAAGAACCATATTGCCATGGATTAAGTTAAAATTTAATTTTTGTTCTGAATTAGAAGGATCTCAGTATCCATAACATATAAATGTATATCTATCTTTATATATAATTACATATTCAATGGTCATAAGATGATATTTTCTGCAATAGGGCATTTTTATATTCGTATTTGAATGTGACATTATAAGGAATAGTATATGAGTCTTCTCCTTGGTTCATTGTCTCTGACTTGGTTTCAGGATAACTGAGGGAATTTTGGGAAGGGGTTAATTTCATAAAGCATTATTTTTCAATTATTAATTTGAAATTTATTTTGAGTCCCTTTTTCATAAAATGCAGAGCACTAATAATCTTGGGATAGTCTAAAGGGGTTCAATCAGAGCTAAATAATAATTTAAAAGGATTCATTTACACTATACCAAATGAGAAAAGACAAAGTGTTAAGTCCTTAACCTCACCAAACTCTAGATATTAAATTATCTTCTTTGAAGTCTCTTGATTTTTGGTCTTGAAACACTAAAATCTAGTTTTTGAGGCATTCTCAGTTAGAAAGAATTATTTAGAAAGAAACTGCTAATGCCATGTTTCTCAAATCAAGGATGTGAAAATGTTATACAATTTAATAGCCCAAAGTTTTAATCTTGATAAACTGACTCTCCATGGATTGTTTCTCTGCAGCATCTCCCTTGCACCTCTGGCTTATGTAAATTCTGGTCTGCTATCTGAACCAGTGTCTTCCTTCACCAGTCAACACATGAGATAAGTTTATTTTAACATTCTTCTAATTCTAGCCCATACTTCCCAGACCGGGGCAGGAGTAGTGTGAACTGTGGCTACACACTTCCCTTTCCAATTTATCCCTTCTCCATCTTTGATTAGAACCTGATACCTCTTACTCAGGCAATTATGACTGCCTTACCTTTGTTTATATCACTCCTGCTTGACTAATATGACCTGTCAATGGTGACTTGAAAAGGAATCCCATCTCTGTCCAAAACTTTGTCCAGCCTCCTTATAGTGCTGATTTTCAGCTGGGTCCTGTTTATATTCAGGATGTACTGTGACTGATCAATTCTGGAACAACTGATGAAACTACATGGAAGGTCTAGGTAATATGATACTGGAGTTCAGAAGGAAGAAAACTGTATTCCAGTTGACAGTTTTATGGAGGAATGGACATGAAGTTGCATTTTGAGAGATAGGATTTGAATCTGTATAACTGGAAACTTTGGCCGCCTAATGGGAATAGCTGACTTATTGGAAAAGGTCCTGATGCAGGAAAAGATCAGCATCATTTAAAGGCAAAAGGAGAAGAGGGGATCAGAGGATGAGATGAATAGATGGCATCGCTGATTCAACGGGCATAAACTTGGGCAAACTCTGAGAGATGGTGAGGGACAGGGAAGCCTGGTATGCTGTAGTCCATGGGATCGTGAATAGTCAGATAAAACTTGGTGACTGAACAACAACTGGAGACTTCTTCTAATATAAAAGCAAACATATCTATATCTATATAGGTAGGTAGAGATAGTACCTATATGTAAACATATAGTAATATCACCTCTCACTGCAAACCACTTTAAATAGAATTTTTAGAAAGCATCTCTGTGGAGCAATGGAAAAGATATTCATGACAAGAAAATGATATAGATTTACTCCATGCACTTGAACATATAGAGCGTCAGCAGATGTGTAGCTATTAAATCTTATTTGTGGGGAATACAGTATGTTTTCTTATAAGGCTCCTTTCTTCCAATTTGCCTAAACCCTTCTGGCTCAAGTACAAAGCAAGTAGGGAAACCTAATTCAGTGGTTTGAAACCCCAGTACACAGAAGGTTTATTTTGGTTCTGATTCTGGCAGTGGTTTCGATGCACATGGCTCATATATCACACCCTACTGGATGTTCTGGACTTTGGTCTTCTGTGATTTCTGTGGAAGCTCAGTTCTTCACTATCCCCAAGTGTTTTTCATTTCTCATTGATGCCTTGCTTTCCCAGGTTCAGGCATTACCACTATGGACTCTGGGGGTTTTCTCTTGGAATCAAAATTATTTATAACATGCATATGTTAATATACATGTTCACCATGTTTACAACCATTCTTCGAAGCACCACACTGTTGGACCACAAGGGACATCAACCTTGTCCTTTCATAGAACTGGAAAATCCTATGTCTCCTGAGATAGTTCCCTGAGTTGCCACTGCCTGAAATCTAACATTTTTCATCTCCTAGTGAATATTTTTTTCAGCGCTGTCTTACTTCTGCATATATATATATATATATATTTTTTTTTCCATTTTACCTAGTGGTTTGTTCTTTATCTGAAAGTAGTGAAGATGAATTGGGTAAATCACTGAAAATGACAATTAAATACTAAAACTACTGTTAACAACCATAGCCACAATTACAAATTTGTCTTAAAAATCTTCTTTTAGGACAGTGAACACCTACTGTGTTTTATTAACTTAATTAAAAAGGTCATTTAAGTGGTTGTAGGACCAAGTAATCTAGACTTAAAAACAAACAAACAAAAAAAAAACCCCTGTACTATATATATTATATGTGTATGTGCGTGTGAGCAAGAGAGAGAGAGAGAGAGAGAGAGAGAGAGAGAGAGCGTTCTTCGTAAATCTTTTCTCATCAGACTCATTTTATTCTGTGAAACATCAACAATAGTAGAGAAAGAATAATAGATCCATCTTCTCTTTTTTCTCATCTCAATATTTGTTTCTTACTGAAATGATGAAAGTGAAAGAGGAGAGTGAAAAAGTTGGCTTAAAGCTCAACATTCAGAAAATGAAGATCGTGGCATCTGGTTCCATCACTTCGTGGGAAATAGATGGGGAAACAGTGGAAACAGTGTCAGACTTTATTTTTTCGGGCTTGAAAATCACTGCAGATGGTGATTGCAGCCATGAAATTAAAAGACACTTACTCTTTGGAAGGAAAGATATGACCAACCTACATAGCATATTCAAAAGCAGAGACATTACTTTGCCAACAAAGGTCCGTCTAGTCAAGGCTATGGTTTTTCCAGTGGTCATGTATAGATGTGAGAGTTGGACTATAAAGAAAGCTGAGTGCCGAAGAATTGATGCTTTTGAACTGTGGTGTTGGAGAAGACTCTTGAGAGTCCCTTGGACTGCAAGGAGATCCAACCAGTCCATTCTGAAGGAGATCAGCCCTGGGTGTTCTTTGGAAGGACTGATGCTAAAGCTGAAACTCCAATACTTTGGCCACCTCATGCGAAGAGTCGACTCATTGGAAAGACTCTGATGCTAGGAGGGATTGAGGGCAGGAGGAGAAGGGGATGGCAGAGGATGACATGGCTAGATGGCGTCACTGACTCAATGGACAAGAGTTTGGGTGAACTCCAGGAGTTGGTGATGGACAGGGAGGCCTGGTGTGCTGCAATTAATGGGGTCGCAAAGAGTCGGACACGACTGAGCAACTGAACTGAACTGAACTGAAAGATCTTTTTGGTATTTATTTTGTATTTTTATGATGATTTTGGAAAACTGTAAGCATTGAAATATAATTCCTAGATTTAGGGTTTTATTTTGTTTTTGATTACTACCAATTTTTCACAAGTAGGAATTATGATAGAGTAAGGATGATAGAAGCAGTTCCTACCAATATTGATAGCGTTTATCTGGAGGAACCGAAAGTCCATATGGCGTAAAAGGGGATTTTCCTAAAACTGCAGTATAGAACTATGCCCCTGAAATGTCTATATTATATAAAATGCAATTTTACAATCATAATATTATCTTATTCTGTGGGAAAAAAGAAAAGTTTTATTCCTGAGTTACTGTGGCTGCTATATTGTAGTTTAGCTTTATAGTTTTTAGTTCAACTGAAAATTTGTGTATGAAATTTCTGAAATATTTTGGGAGCATTGCACTCAAGGGGAAAGCCAAAGGATTATGGAAATTTGGGGGGAAATGTATTGATACTTGTGGTTCTCTTCTCAAGTATAGTTCTTTATATTTCTTGTTCTTTAGTAAGTAAACAAGGGAGTATGTTTCTGAAAAAGCTTTTAAGGCAGTTTCATGACAGTTTCATGATTTTCAATGAATAAAACACCAAGTTTGGCTTTTACATGCTATAAATGATGTGTTCATTTGTGAATGTGTCCCATGGCTACCTTTTACTGAAAGGTAAGTTATTTAAGGAGTCAGAGTTACCATCCTTGGAAAAAAAAATCTAAAGCCCTAGTGCACCGTTTCTCTTAAAGAAAACGCTTTTATTAGTGTCTGAAATAGCATCTTAGGATTTATAAAGAACTTATAAAAAATATATGACTTTTGAACAGCAATTGAATCAGACTCTTCTCTTTTGTCCTTGAGGAGTTTTTCCTACCTTAAGATAGCAGTTGTGATCTTAAAAAATGTGGTAAAAATAAATAGAGTCCTTTCCTTGCTGCAAGTCATATATTCCATTATTTTGACTTTTCATCCCTTTATCACATTCCAGAATGGAAATCTTTCTAGACTGCAAGATTTTTCATTTCTCTGAGAAATGACTACAGCTCAAAGGGAGTAAGGGAAATCTACATTTTCAAAACTAACTTTGGAAGTTTTCAAAATGAAAAAGTGAGCAAATCTTAAAGAAACAATTGTTTTTCATTTTCCTGGGAAGTTAAAAGTTAAACCAAATCAGCGATCATTGGTTTTGAAACATCATCACCACTTTCATACATGATTGGCATGATTAAATACTTTATTGGAGCTGAGGGAAACACCTATATTGTCAGAAATACTTCTAAAAAAGAAAATTGCTGAGAGAAGAGAGTTGTTGGGGTATATCACCTGATCATGTAGCTATAGAACTCTGAAGTATTTCTGACAGAGGGACAGAAAAACCAACATATGGTAGAACTTACTTAATTCCCCATTGAATTTTCTATGAATAAAAACAAAAAATATGTACCCTGCAAGGTCTAACAATAAAACTAATGGTAAATCTGTTGCTAAAATAGGAGAGAAATGGTCATATAGTTCAAAATCTATTGTGGTGAAAACTCTGTTCAGTGGTTACACTTACTATGCTAAATGAAATAGAACAAAACCTGCCAGCCTTAGAAAAGTTGAAAGATTCTTGTAATCTCACACAGTGTTCCAGATCTGTGCATCAAAATTCCTAACTGTTATCCTATTACAGCAATATATTGTTTTTTGAAGTAGACAAAAAATTCTTGGACCATTTGAAGAAGCCATCATTACAATTTGATGGAAGAAGGATTGGGTGAGGGCTTCATAATTAAGCTTTAATGATGGTGAAAAAAAGTGTTTTGGCAACTGACAAGTTACATGTTGTAAATTTTTGTTTATCTCTTATTGTATATAATGAAAACAGGTAATGAGGTGTAGAAGCGGATCTTTTATCATCCAAGATAGGTGAATTTGCTCTGTGACTTGTAGACACAGAAATAAGCTACAAAGTGTGAATCAACTTGTCCATCTCTAAACATTTGCTTGTGTTTGTTTTGTACCTTTATTCTCTCAACTCTCATATGAAAATAGAGCACCCAAGGGAAAATCCATGCCTGTTGTCTGTTAGTAGACAGAGGGTCAGAAAGTTTTTCTCATGGTCCAAAGCAGACAGTCATTATGATGAAGAAACATTTTCTTCCAGCATTGAAGGAGAAGACAAAGCAATATGAAGTACTTGGAAAGGCAGAAACAAAATGGTCATTTACTATACACAGAAACCAAATTATACAAATAGCAATACACTGCGTTGAAAGTGAACCTAGTGAAGGCCGGAGGAGAAGGGCTGTACTTACCTTAAACTGGTACTCATGATATAATCAGAATAACAATGATTCAGGGAAATTATGTTTGTTATGAGGCAGAAAAAAATTGAAATTCTTGAAGAATATAAGTGAAAAAAATTAAAAGTCTAAGTTACAGAAATGATAATAAAGAACTTGTGTATACTGAAGTTAAATAATGAAGCTTCAACAAATCAAATCTAAAAATAATATAAAGAACAGATGAAAGAAACAAATGTCATGTGTCTGGCTCTGTTCTAATAAGTTTACAAAAACTAATTAATCTCACAAAACTATATGAAGTAGCTACTAATATCATTATAGTAACTGTATAAATTGAGGCATTAAAAGACTCCAAAGAGGTTGTTAATGTTAACAGAAATGTTAATAGAATTAGGATATTAACCCAGGTTATAGTATCACTTTCCTTCAAGAACACTTAGTTGTTAAAGATTCATTTTTATATTAAAAAATCTTATAGATGAGCAAAGAATAGGACCATTAAAGCCCCGAAAAGTGTGTTATAAAATCAATGCAGTGTAAAAGTATGAAAATTATCTTATTTAAATTTTCTGAGATTTTAATTTTTCATATATTATTTTTACCCAAGTGCACACACCTATGTATATGTATGTGTACATGTTTGGATATGTGCATATATATGCTTGTGTGTGTGTGTGCATGTGTGCATGAGACAGAGAGAAAGAGAAAAATGATATTTATAGGAGAAATTTAGAAAGAAAAGGCTCCCCTGGTGGCTCAGACAGTAAAGAATCTGCCTGCAATGAAGGAGATTTGGGTTCGATCCATGGGTGGGGAAGATGCCCTGGAGAAGGGCATGGCAACCCACTTCAGTATTCTTGCCTGAAGAATTCCATGGACAGAGGGGCTTGGTGGGCTACAGTCTATAGGGTTGCAAAGAATCAGACACAACTGAGCAACTAACACTTCCACTTTGAAAGAGAAAATTTTCTTATGTATTTCTGTGCATCTTTGACAGGCTTTTATCTTCAACCACAAAATGGAGACTGAATAACAAAAGAAAATTGTGGTGTGAAGGTGAATAGCAGCTATGTTATAAAAGCTAATGAAAAAAATCACTGAGAATATTTATAAAAACTAAATTACTCATCAAACTTATGAGTTACATTTCTGACTATATAGAATTCTTAAATACATGCTTTCTTTTCTGTTAAATGTTTTTGGCTCACTATAAAGTGATTGTTGCTTTAATCATGCTATTGATATTTAAAATTATTTCAGGTATTTGAGAACAAATATATTTACA
Source organism: Ovis canadensis (assembly GCF_042477335.2). Taxonomy (NCBI): domain Eukaryota; kingdom Metazoa; phylum Chordata; class Mammalia; order Artiodactyla; family Bovidae; genus Ovis; species Ovis canadensis. Next base: position 35,444,893 of record NC_091261.1, on the reverse strand, counting down.
CAGGAAAAATTGTAAGTTAATAGAGTTTGTGTATTTCTTTGAATTATTACTGAAGAATAACATTTAACAATAATAATAACTGAAACGGGACACTTATGCTCTGAAATTTCAACAGATGTGGTTTCAAATCTTGACTCTGACATTCTTGGAGTAACTTGGTCACAGTATTTAATATTCTTGAGCCTCAGTTTTCTCTTCTGTAAAGAAGTATGATATTGTATCCCTAGTGTAAAAGTTGTAAAGATTATATATATAAATGTTTACATGTATTAAAGATACTCTTTAATATTGTATCAGGCATAGATGAAACAAATGCTTCTTATATATCAGATTTGAAGTGATTTATATATTAAATGATTGGAAAAGGAAATGACAATCCACTGCAGTATTCTTCCCTGCAGAATCCCATGGACAGAGCAGCCAGATGGGCTACATAGTCCATGGGGTTGCAAAGAATCAGACATGACTGAAATGACTTAACACCACATTTATTAAATGCTTACAATAATCTTATGAAATACTTTCTAGTACTGCCTTTATTTTACAGATCAGAAAACTGAGGGATAGAGAAGCTAAGTAACTTGTCCAAGGTGACTTATTTAGTTAAACTGAAATCTGAATTTATTCTGTTGATCACTTCTTTATACAGCTTTACCAAATTGTTTCTAAAATATGCAGAAAATGAGATGCTGCACAGCTGTGAAGAACAAAGCGGTTACTTCCCTGTTCAGTTCAACCTAACTGATCAAAGACCAGGTGGGAACAGCGGAGGACTAGTGTGCACAAGGAGGAAGATTCATGAACCAATGACCAAGTAAGCTCCCCTCATAGTAGCCCTCTTTCAGATTTGATGAGAACATTAATTTCTAGGATAAATCTTAAGCTGAATTGATTAAATTTAGCATGAATTGATTATAACTGCATATCTGAGTTTTTGAGATTAGTAGTTACCTGGTAACTAGTTGTTATCAGACCATTAGAAAATTTTGTGTTGTTTATTAGGGCATTCAGTGGAGGTGAGAAAATGAATATAGAGAATAATACATTCCTTCTTAACAATTAAAATTTTATTCATTTATTTTTATTGAAGTATAGTTGATTTTCACTATTGTGTTAGTTTTAGGTGTCCAGCAAAGTGATTCAGTTAAATATACATATATGGTTTTCCCTGGTGGCTCAGGTGGTAAAGAATCCACCTGCCAATGCAGGAGACTCAAGAGACACAGGTTCAGTGCCTGGGTTGGGAAGATCCCTGGAGAAGGAAATGGCAACCCACTCCAGTATTCTTGCTTGAAAATCCCATGGACAGAGGAGCCTGGCAGGCTATAGCACATAGCTTCACTGAGTTGGACACAACTGAGCATGCATGCACACAGACATGTGTGTGTATGTTTAAATATACATATATATATATATATATATATACATATATATATGTTTCATTGAGTTAGACAAGGCTGTGGTCCGTGTGATCAGATTGGCTGGTTTTCTGTGATTATGGTTTCAGTGTGTCTGCCCTTTGATGCCCTATCGCAACACCTACCATCTTACTTAGGTTTCCTTTACCTTGGACATGGGGTATCTCTTCAAGGCTGCTCCAGCAAAGCACAGCCGCTGCTCCTTACCGTGGACCAGGGGTATCTCCTCACGGCTGCCCCTCCTGACCTTGAACGTGGAGTAGCTCCCCTTGGCCCTCCTCTTTGGCCGCACAGCTGCAGCTCCTTGGACATGGGGTTGCTTTTCTTGGCTGCCTCCCCTGATCTCAGAGGTTGGGTAGCTCTGCCCTGACCTCAGGTGTGTGGTACCTTGTTTTGGCTGCCACTCCTGACCTCGGAAGTGGGGTAGCTCCTCTCGGCTGCTCCTGTGCCGATGCAGCCTGGCACTCTCAGTCGCTGCCTCTGACCTTGGGCGAAGGGTAGCTCCTACTGCAAGCCAGGCTTCAGCAGTACATGAACCGTGAACTTCCAGATGTTCAAGCTGGTTTTAGAAAAGGCAGAGGAACCGGAGATCAAACTGCCAAAATCCGCTGGATCATTGAAAAAGCAAGAGAGTTCCAGAAAAACATCTATTTCTGCTTTATTGACTATGCCAAAGCCTTTGACTGTGTGGATCACAATAAACTGTGGAAAATTCTGAAAGAGATGGGAATACCAGACCACCTGACCTGCCTTTTGAGAAACCTATAAGCAGGTCAGTAAGCAACAGTTAGAACTGGACATGGAACAGCAGACTGGTTCCAAATAGGAAAAGGAGTACATCAAGGCTGTATATTGTCACCCTGCTTATTTAACTTATATGCAGAGTACATCATGAGAAACGCTGGGCTGGAAGAAGCACAAGCTGGAATCAAGATTGCCGGGAGAAATATCAATAACCTCAGATATGCAGATGACACCACCCTTATGGCAGAAAGTGAAGAGGAACTAAGAAGCCTCTTGATGAAAGTGAAAGAGGAGAGTGAAAATGTTGGCTTAAAGCTCAACATTCAGAAAACGAAGATCATGGCATCTGGTCCCATTACTTCATGGCAGATATGGGGAAACAGTGAAAACAGTTTCAGACTTTATTTTTTGAGGCTCCAAAATCACTGCAGATGGTGATTGCAGGCATGAAATTAAAAGATGCTTACTCCTTGGAAGGAAAGTTATGACCTACCTAGATAGCATATTGGAAAGCAGAGATATTACTTTGCCAACAAAGGTCCATCTAGTCAAGGCCATGGTTTTTCCAGTAGTCTTGTATGGATGTGAGAGTTGGCCTGTGAAGAAAGCTGAGCGCTGAAGAATTGACAGTTTTGACTGTGGTGTTGGAGAAGACTCTTGAGAGTCCCTTGGACTGCAAGGAGATCCAACCAGTCCATCCTAAAGGACATCAGTCCTGGGTGTTCATTGGAGGGACTGATGCTGAAGCTGAAACTCCAATGCTTTGGCCACCTCATGTGAAGAATTGCCTCATTGGAAAAGACCCTGATGCTGGGAGGGATTGTGGGCAGAAGGGGACGACAGAGGATGAGATGGCTGGATGGCATCTCCGACTCGATGGACATGAGTTTGAGTGAACTCCGGAAGTTGGTAATGGACAGGGAGGCCTGGTGTGCTGTGATTCATGGGGTTGCAGAGTCGGACTCTGCTGAGTGACTGAACTGAACTGAACTGGTATATATATGTATATATTTCAGATTATTTTCCATCATAGATTATTACAGGACATTGAGTATAGTTCCTTGCGCTATATAGTAAATCCTTGTTTAGCTATATTATATACAGTGGTTCTTATCTATTAATCCCCTATTACTGGGCTTCCCTGATAGTTCAGTTGGTAAAGAATCTGCCTGCAATGCAGGAGACCCTGGTTTGATTCCTGGGTCAGAAGATCCACTGGAGAAGGGATAGGCTACCCACTCCAGTATTCTTGGGCTTCCCTTGTTGCTCAGTCAATGAAGAATCTGCCTGTAATGTGAGAGACCTCAGTTCAATCCCTGGGTTGGGAAGATCCTCTGGAGAAGGGAAAGGCTACCCACTCCAGTATTCTGGCCTGGACAGTTCCATGGACTGTATAGTCCATGGGGTCACAAAGAGTTGGACAAGACTGAGCAACTTTCAAGAATCCCATACTCTTAATTTATCCCTCTTCACTCCCTTTCCTCTTTGGTAACCATGAGTTTTTTTATGTCAGTACTTTCCTTTTGAAAATACTAAACCTTATTAATATTGCTTTGCCTTAATTCTATATTACAGTATTAAGAATTGGGGTTGTTGTACTTTCTTCAATTTTGTATTTCTTTTTGTAGAAATAAGCACCTTATCTGTGATAAATAAAACTAGCATTCTTTCAGGTTTTCTGGCAAATGGGTTCCATTTTCATAATGTTCCATTCAAGCCATTAATGAATTATTTAGTCATATGATCGTCTGTTTGCCTTGCCATATCACTCTCAGACACTATAAATGTTTCCCTGATGGAGACCATTATACTCTTTGACTATATCCATAATCATTACCTATATTGTTCCATGATATCTTAAAAGGAAATGTTAGAAAATAAGAAGCTTAGAGTTTGGAGAACTAATACTCAAATAGGTGTGGGTGCAGAAGGTGTCAAGTTAAGGCATTCTTTGTATGTCACCACTGGTGTCTAATGTGATACATCTGTTCTCAGTGATAATGCCAGGGCAACTGGTGTATTACTTGTTGTCCAGGCACAAAGGTATTTGTTGCTTTTCAGTGATAAAAATGTTTAACCAAACTATTGTCATTGATAAGGTGGCAATTTATAATCAATATTGACCACCTGGCATTAGTACATTAAGGATTGTTAGCTGCTTATAATAAAATAATGAAGTTACACCTGTCACAAATAAACATGACTTTGACAGATCAATAAAAATAAGGTTTTACAATGCAGATGTTTATAATTTGAAAGAAATGCGACTATTTGACAATGATACTCTTAGCTGATTTACCCCCATCTGGCTACTTCCCTAACTCTATAGCAGCAGCTGTTTTATTAAATATAATGTGAGCCAAATAAGTAATTTATTTTTTATTTTTTGGCTGTGTACAAAGTGTACAGTGGGATGGTACTTCCCTTACCAGGAATTGAACCTGGACCCTCAGCAGTGAAAGCTCAAAGTCCTAACCACTGGACCACCAGGAAATTTCCCAATATTAAAATTTCTTCTTAAAATTAAAGGAAAATTAAAATATGAACTATAGCTTGCCCTCTGTATCTGTGGGTTCCTCACTTGCAGATTCAACCAACCTCAGATTGAAAATAGTCAAAAATTCCAGAAAGTTCTGAAAAGTAAAACTTGAATTTGCTGCATGTTGCTAATTATTTATATAGCATTTACATTGCAATTACAACTATTTACATAGCATTTATATTGTTTTGGTACTATAAAAAATATAGAGATGTGGTTGCCAGTGGAGAGGGGAGTGGGAGAGGGTTGGATTGGGAGTTTGGGATTAGCAGATGTAAAAGGTCCTAGTGTATACAGGGAACAATAGTCATATCATGTGATAAACCATTATGGAAAAGAATATGAAAAAATGTATTTACTTACATATGTATAACTGAGTCACTTTGCTGTAAGCAGTAATTAACATAACATTGTTATTCAACTATCTTTCAATGAAAAATAAATTATAAAAGAAATAAAGAGATAATTCAAAGTGTACAGGAGGATATGTGTAGGTATATGCAAATATGACACCATTTTAAATAAGAGACTTGAGCACCGTCAGAGTTTTGGTATCCAAGGATGGTCCTGGAACCATTCCTCAACAGATACTAGGAGGTGACTGTCTTCACTATTAATATTCGCACAATATTATAAATTTAAGTACAGAGAAAATCTGGATGAAAAGACCGTGTGTATGTGTTTGTGTGTATGTTTTGGTTGTGTATTTATTAGTTTGTATACATTCATATACTTTCAATTACTATTTACTAGGTGCCTGTTTTTGCCAAATACTGCTCTTGGTGCTGAGGATACATCAGTGAATACAAATATCTTTCTTTATGGAGCTCATATTTTAATGGATATAAACTCCACACATTCAGTGAATAAGTAGAGTGCATATTATATTAGGAACTAATAAAAGTTATGGAATATAAAATGGAGTGGAAGAAACAAAATTATGAACACATTGTGTGTTGTGAGGTTGCAATTTTTAAACAGAGCAGAAGAAGGGGACTTCATTAGCTGTTGACATTTGAGGAATTATTTCAAGAAGATAAAAGGAATGAGACTTATGGATAAATGGGAGAATGTTCTCCAAGCAAAGGAGAAGCCAATTTAAAGACAATGAAGTGCTTGATTATTTACTGAATATTTGGAAGAAGGGCCAAAGTGTCAAAAGCAGTTGGGCATTGGAGAGTGTAGTATGAGCTAAGATATATGTGAAAGGCTATAACTTTCCACTTTATGAACATGTTTGAAAGGACGTAAGTATGGGTGCTATGAAGAGCAGGAATTCTCCCTACAGTGTTCAGAGTTTGCTTTAATACTTTTATTAGAGGGCATCCTGTTAGGTTAAGGAGCACTTTTGATTTGTTGGTTATGAAAAATGTCTTTGTCACCAGCCAGAATATCTCCTCATAACTTTTAACACCAGATGTTGTTTTCTAACATCAAAATTACCCATCAGAAAAATACACCTTTTCCTTATACCTGCCCTTCACATAATGATGGCATTTATCATGCTTTTGTTTTCCATAAGTATGGTTCTTAAACCAAATTATTTTTAATTCATGCAAATATTTTTATGTAGGGCTAGTTTTCTGACCTTCACTGGGAGAAATCACCTCCTCCAGAAGGCTTATGTTTTATTTGAATCAGGAATCAAGGACCTGACACCAAAGATTTAAATATTGTAACAGTGGTGGACAATGAAATGTGACTTCTCTTTTTCTGAATATCTCATTTTTATTAGTATTTTTAGCCATCATACTGTACATATTGTATGTGGTGGCTGAGCTCTTATGGACACATATTGCTAATCAGGTAGATTTCTCCAATTGTTATCTATAGTCCCAAATTTTTGCAGCTCAGAGAAGGAATATTTGTTCGTATGAAGTATATTTTTCTATTTACCATATTATAGTAATTTTAGTAGTATTTGTGGGATCAAGTATGTTACTTAGCTATTTAGAATTTTCATCATTAACAAGATTGATATACAGTCTTATATATCTTCAGCCAAGTATTTGATTAAATATTGGGCATAGTCAATGAAAGATATTTGTAACTTATTAAGACAATCTCTCCAGATTAACTTTCATACAGTGATTATCAAACTATAGGGCTATATTTTTCAATCACTAATAAATTAATATTATTTTATTGGTAAAATTAATAACTTTATTTTTTAATATTTTTGAAAATTTAAATTGGATTAATTTTCTCTGTTAGTTCCTAAGAATGAATTTAGTGGGAGGAAGAGTCTCACAAATTCTTATATACCAAATTTATTACAATTTAATTCATATTTCATACAGTTCTACAAAGTATACAAATTGATGGTTAGTATGTTTACAGAATTGTACACCCATCACCACAATGAATCTTGTAACATTTTTATCACCTCAGAAAGAAATCCCACTCAAATTAGTAATTTCTAACTCATTCATCCCTAGTTCCTGAGCCCAAACAAATCCAGTTTCCATCTCTGGGTTTCTTTCACTTAATATTCTATTTTCAAGGTTTATCCATGTTGTAGCACATATAGGTACTTCATTCTTTTTTATTGCTGAGTAATATTCCATTGAGTACATATATCATAGTTTATTCATCAATTAATGGGTATTGGGTTGTTTCCAGTGTTTGGCTACTATGAATAACCTAGCTAGGATCTTTTATGGACAAGTTTTTATTTGGAAATAAGTTCTCATTTCTCTTGTGTATGCACACAAGATTGGAAGGTTTCTGGTGACTGTTTATTGTGTGTGGAATTGTCAAACTCTTTCCCAAAGTGGCTGGATTATTTTACATTTCCATCAGAAGTGGATGACTGTTCCAACTTACCTATATTGTCACCATTACTGTCATTTTGATATTAGCCATCCTGGTGAGTACAAAGTGATATCTCACTGGTTTTGCCTTTCTATGATAGCTAATGATGTTGAACATCTTTTCATATCATTATTGGTCACTTGTGTACCTTTTTGAAGAAAGTCTATTCAGATATTTGCCCAATGTTTGGATCTGTTGTCAGTGGTTCAGTTCTCTTACAGTGACACCTCTCCTGTATGGCTAGAGTGCTTTGTTGGGTGGGGGTATAGCCTCTGGTCTTCACAGCTTGCCTTTTTTCATGTTGAATCTCTGCTCTATGAGCAAACTGGTGTGAGGGCAATAGAGACCCTAGTATTCTCAGCTTACCATATCTGGTGTAGGTACTTTGCCCTCAATGTGGGGTCTTTGTGGAAGAAAGAAGACCTCCACATTTTGGTTACACTTGCTTAAAGTTTAGTCTCAATAACACCGATGTGGGAGCAATGTGAAATGCTGGTCACATGGACTCCCAGGGAGATGCCTGTGGTCCTCATCTGGGAGCAGGAGCAGGAGCCATCTCCTACTTGAAGCAAGATGGGGTGAAGGGAGCAGGTTATGGCTCAAGTGCCACAGATACTTTTGTTACTGAGATGTACTCAATATTCCCAAATAAATGTTTATTCACTTGCTAAATGCCCTGACAGCCTTTTAAAGAAATTAATTTATTGATTTTAATTGGAGGCTAATTACTTTACAATATTGTAGTCATTTATGGCATACATTAACATGCATCAGCCATGAGTGTACATGTATTCCCCATTCTGAACCCCCGTCCTGAACCCCCTCCCACCTCCCTCCCCATCCCATTCCTCAGGGTCATCCCAGTGCACCAGCCCTGAGCACCCTGTCTCATGCATTGAACTTAGACTGGTGATCTACTTCACATATGATAATATACACGTTTCAATGCTGTTCTCTCAAATCACCCCACCCTCACCTTCTCCCACAGAATCCAAAAGTCTGTTCTTTACATCTGTGTCTCTTTTGCTGTCTTGCATACAGGGTTATCGTTACCTTCTTTCTAAATTCCATATATATGTGTTAATATACTATATTGATGTTTTTCTTTCTAACTTACTTCATTCTGTATAGTAGTCTCCAGTTTCATCCACCTCATTAGAACTGATTCAAGCACATTCTTTTTAATAGCTGAGAATATTCCCTTGTGTATATGTACCGTGACTTTCTTATCCATTCCTCTGCTGATGGACATCTAGTTTTCTTCCATGTCCTGGCTATTATAAACAGTGCTGCGATGAACATTGGGGCACACATGTCTCTTTCAGTTCTGGTTTCCTCGGTGTATATGCCCAGCAGTGGGATTGCTGGGTCAGATGGCAGTTCTATTTCGAGTTTTTTAAGGAATCTCCACACTGTTCTCCATAGTGGCTGTACTAGTTTGCATTCCCACCAACAGTGTAAGAGGGTTCCCCTTTCCCCACACCCTCTCCAGCATTTATTGTTTGTAGGCTTTTTGATAGCAGCCATTTTGACCAGCGTGAGATGGTATTTCATTGTGGTTTTGATTTGCATTTCTCTGATAATGACTGAAAACACGTCTTTTCATGTGTTTGTTAGCCATCTGTAAGTCTTCTTTGGAGAGATGCCTGTTTAGTTCTTTGGCCCATTTTTTGACTGGGTAGTTTATTTTTCTGGAATTGAGCTGCATGTGTTGCTTGTATATTTTTGAGATTAATTCTTTGTCAGTTGCTTCATTTGCTATTATTTTCTCCCATTCTGAAGGCTGTCTTTTCATCTTGCTTATAGTTTCCTTCATTGTACAAAAACTTTTAAGTTTAATTAGGTCCAGTTTGTTTGTTATTTCCATTAGTCTGGGAGGGGGGTCATAGAGGATCTTGCTATGATTTATGTCAGAGAGTGCTTTGCCTATGTTTTCCTCTCGGAGTTTTATAGTTTGTGGTCTTACATTTAGATCTTTAATCCATTTTGAGTTTATTTTTGTGCATGGTATTAGAAAGTGTTCTAGTTTCATTCTTTTACAAGTGGTTGACCAGTTTTCCCAGTACCGCTTGTTAAAGAGATTGTCTTTTCTCCATTGTATATTCTTGCCTCCTTTGTCAAAGGTAAGGTGTCCATATGATAGCCTTTTCTGGAGATTTTAAGTGGTTGCTTTTTAAAGTAATTTTTTCACTGTGTGTGTGAGTGTGAGAGTGTGTGTGTGTGTGTGTGTGTGTGTGTGTGTGTGTGTGTGTGTACTGGGGAACATGTCTGCAGAGATCCTCATGCCCACTCTGAAAGTAGATACTTCTACTATATTTTAGCTTGTGGGAGAGGAAAAGAACTCCTCCAAATTCCTTCCTCAAAATGTATGATCAGCTAGAGAATTTTTCAGAGACTGATATTTTAGTAGTTTATTAAGTTCATGCTTTTAAAAAAATTAGAAAGATATTTGGTTGTCTCTGACCAGTGGTATATCTATTTTCCATGTCTTTCTGAAAGTATTGAATGCTTCAGGAAGGATAATTTCAGTGTAAATTGGGGTTTCTTCTTGAAATCATGACAATCTTTGATTAAATTGCAAGTAGTTTTGTTTGTTCACCAGGAACACTGAAAATAGGGTTCTGCAGAAGTTTCACTGTAATATATTCAAGGTAGTCATTTATGCCCTTTCACTTCTGAGTCTCTGTAGCACCTGTAGTAAAAACTGTGGTTGGTTCTATTTGTGTTATAATAGAAAATATTGAGCTTCAAGCTATTATAGCTGTGTTGTTATGTTTTGAGATGCTGTGGAGGATGTATTGGTTTAATAATAGCAGTTATATTTGCACAATAGTTGAAACATTGGACCTTAGCTTGATAATGCACTTGATATGGAAGTCTATCTCACTGGTTTTTGCACCCTAGCACAACTCTCTCTTAAATGAACAGAAATAAATGTACTTGTTCCAGGTTCACACACTCTAAATCATTATATACAATGGATACATCACCCTTCTGTCTCTTGATTTCTTTTAATTTTAGGTTAGAAATGTTGACTTTTTAATGAGATTATCATCTTACTTTAAAAGGTAGGGGATTAATTGAGAATAATTTGGCTTGGATTTTATTTACTGTTTTAAGATTAGACTTTCAAGAAGTTATCTTGAGTACTTTTGTATTTATTGAAATATATTACTTTACAATTTATGTAGAAATAACTGTCCTTCATAATTGTCTTGTCTTTAGGATGAAGTATCAATTTTTCCAAATGGACATGTGGACATGTTTTGTAGTATGTTGATATTTTTATGTTCTCTAAAATAATAGCTGTGTTTAACTGTAAGAAGAACTCACTAGTTACTTTAGAGGAAATTCACAAAATTAATTTGAACAGGTTGAAAGTTCTACTTATGATGGTCTATGTTTTAGGTAAATAGATAGCTAAGCTGTGGCTTTTTTTTTTTTTCCCCCTATTATTCCCATGGACAGTGACAAGTATCAGAAGCTAACGTTTATTCATACGATAATTGTTTTGAAGAAAAGTAACATAGTTCTAAAAATTGAAAGCTTAGAGTCCCTTTCTCCCATTGAGCAGTGATCCCCCAAAATACAATATGGAGTGTTGGACCAAACATTTGTGATTAATGCCAAGCTGATACAGACTTTGTTTTTCATCATAGAAACCTTTAATAACTATCACATGGAGTTGAGAGTCTTAAATATGGTCAAATTTTTTCAATAAATTGCTAAATGCAGTAAGTTGGATTCCTTAATTTGATGAGAATTACAGGAAATATTCTTTTAATTCTCTTTATTCAAGAGGTCATGAAAAGTAATTTATATTACTCACATCTAAGCAAGTTGTCACAAATTTAACTAAGTGAAAACAAAAATGTATATCACACTTAAACATGATTTTTGACATGTGAGAATGTTAAGTTCTCTCTGTGTACTATTTCAGGTCATAAAAATACTAAACAAACTTCAAAAGAGTATATCAGTTGCCTAATTAAGGTAGTTACAGTTTAGATTTGAACCTAGTATTGTTTGGTTTGAAAAGTTTAATTTCTATTATTTTATCTTAATTAAATATGAAGGAAGCTTATATAAGATTCAGATACAAAAGCAAAAACTCTTAAAAAGAAGAAATCAAAATGTGAAGATGTTGGAGGATTAAGGGAGAGTAAACATCCTGTTGGAAGACATGGTCTTTGCTCTTGGAAGACATGGTCTATGGTCACATAGCATGCATTTGGGGCAATTCCAGAATTGTTGAAAGTTAATTTCCTTCTCTACCTAAAGGGGGATTGTAATTGTCCTGGATTGCACACAAAATTCCTGTTTGCAGATCAGTGAGGTAATTTATGTGTTATGTACATGTAAGAAAACATGACTATTGTCACTGAGAAGGCAGGAGTGAAAGGCCAGGCATTTGTCTTCAATAAGATATTGAAATGTGTTTGCCCTTTTTCAGGTGGTAAGAAAATGTCAAATTATTTAACACTCTCCTTCTTTTACTTCTGCCCTTCTTTAGAAATAAATTTTAAAATACAGCATGCTACTAACATCACTGAGATGTCTGTGGATGAGTAAGAAAATAAGATACTGAAATGAAACGTAAATAAGTTCTAAGGAAAGAAAAAAAAGAACACAATAACTATGGGTTTAAAACTTTCTATTTCATTATATGTTAACATGCTATTTAAATGTCAGATATGGTATCATGGAAAAATAGAACAGATATTCTTGGGCTGATCAACAATGATTTGAGGGCAGAGAAAGTCTGTACAGTATAATAAACCAATTATGTAGTAAAAGAAAGCAATATATGAATACTTTCTTGAATAAGGGGTATGCTGGAAATGCATAACGGGAGAGGATGTTTATTAACACCTTGAAAACCTGAAGAGCACTGATTATTGCTTTGAAGTTTAATAATAAAATGGCTCTCTAGGGGATATAGTCAGAGAGCAATTCATCCTTGTAACTGGCAACAGGTATTTCAGATTTGAAAATTATTTAATAATTCTTGCTCCTCATACGAAGAAGGAAACAAAGGGAGGCACAGCTATGTATCTTCATTTTGAGGACAGTAAGGTGATTAGAATTTACCAGACTTAATAAAGGTCACTGATGTTGGAGTGGGGTTGGGGGGTGTATCGCTGAGAAAGCGGCACATGTTTAATAGTCCAAATTATCCTTTCTGTCTGTTCATAGGAAAAGTAAGCAAACTGTCTGCTGCAGTCATAATGCTCTTTAGCTGAGGGCTTTTAATGCGGGCTTCCTTGATAGTTCAATTGGTAAAGAATCCGCCTGCAGTGCAAGAGACTCCGGTTGGATTCCTGGGTCGGGGAGATCCGCTGGAGAAGGGATAGGCTACCCACTCCTGTATTCTTGGGCTTCCCTTGTGGCTCAGTGGTAAAGAAGCCACCCACAATGTTGGAGACCTGGGTCCAATCTCTGGGTTGGAATGATCCCCTGGAGAAGGGAACAGTTACCCACTCCAGTATTCAGGCCTGGATAATTCCAGGGACTTATAGTCCAAGGGGTCTCAGAGAGTCTGACACAATTCAGCGACTTGCACTTTCACTTTACCTTGACTCTGGAGTAGAATTTGCTGGCTAAATACAGGGTCTGGAGTTAGAATAGATTGGAACTCTTCTGTGAGTTACATACTTGGTGATCTCAGCCAAGAATTCCTGTGTGTTTATTTTTCTTCCACTATACCCCCAAAATTATGCATGTAAAATGTTTTGCTAAAAATCAGTGTCAGAACAAGTTATTTCTACTATAGGTTTTATCTACATTTTTCAACATCATTGTAATGATCATTTTCATTAAAGTACATTTGATTCATCCATACTCTTTAATAGGTACTTAAAAATATCTGCTGACATTGCATAACACTGTGTGTGTAAAATTAAAGCTTACGTTTTTTCAAAGCTTTTTATCTCTATTGCAGAATTCCAGAAATGCATGATCTTTTTGCCCAAATCCTTTGCTACATAAAACTCCAAAGAGTTCAGGGATTAGAAAATTTCAAATTATACAGATAGGAGAATATTTTCTATGGGATGATGTTGACTCAACATTTGGCCCTTTATATATTTGTGATAATTAATGTATATTAGTCCTTAAAAAAACAGACTTTTATTATTCAAAGATGTATTATTGTCCATATATTCTACAGCCTTTTTTATGAGCAATAAACAATCTAGTGTGTCATATTAACAGTGTTATTTGGGAGTAGAAAAATCAACACATGTAAGTTCATTAAAACCAGATGCTCTTCTTTCCAAACTAGCCTTTAAGTGAAAGAGATTAATAAAATAAAATAGTTATGGCATGTAATCTTCATATATACATATTTCAGCAGTGAAATGTGACATTATTCACCAACTTCCTCATGGTATTTTATTTTTGCATCTTATAACCTAGACTGATGTTTATTGGATAAATTTAGAAAGCTAATGCCTCATTTTATGCAAGAGAGGTGTAAGATTAAGTAGAGTAGAAATCTTGCTAATTATCACTTCTCTGATCTACACACCTGATACTTTTTGCAAGAAGATTTTAGCAAATCTTAAAAGGAGGTCATATATCAAAGCATTCTTTTTATACTGTCATAGTTAAGTAGAAATTTGAAAAAAAATATGCATTTGCCACTTTTGAAAATAGGCTTGATATATATATTTTATAATGTTACTGATTAAATATAATGTCAAGAAATGAATTGCTAGGAAATATCTTATATGATTTCACTCTGTTCTCTTTACTATTCTTCACAATATTATTTCCATATTTATTTCCAAACTTTTGTAGGAAAGTTTGGTGTTACATATACATCAAAACCTGTGTGGCTCAGAAGGTAAAGAATCCTCCTGCCCATGCAGGAGATGCGGATTCAGTCCTTGGGTTGGGAAGATCCCCTGGAGAAGGGAATGATAACCCACTCCAGTACTCTTGCCTGGAGAATCCCATGCACAGAGGAGCCTGGCAGGCTACAGTCCATGAGATCACAAAGAGTCAAACATGACTGAGCAACTAACACATACGTTACAGATATTAAAAAAAAAAAAAAACACACCAATTTTATAGATATATGGAATATGTAATGTTTAAATGCTCACAAAAGATTCACACAACTAGACAAGAGAAAATGTTGAGTTGGCCAAATTTGTTCAGATTTTTCCATAAGATGTTACAGAAAAACCTAAATGAATATTTTGGCCAAGCCAATATTTTTATATTCCAAAAGGTAGAAATCATTCCAGCTGCATTCTTTACGACAATGCAATAATATTTTGAACTTATCAAAAGAACTGACAAAAATGAATCCATAGCCAGGAAATCATCTGAAATGCTTGTCAAAAAAAAATTTTTTTTAAGCAAGTCAATACTGGTGGCTATCGCTAAACATTTAACCAGAGTGTCTGATGCCACATGGGCTAATACTCCTGCTCCATATTTGGTCAGCTGTGGGTTTGAATCCTATATCTCCTCTTACTACATGTTACTTTGATTAGTTTATTTCACTTTGCATAAGGTAATCAGCATCATCTACATAACCAGTAAATGTACTTAATATAATGTCTGTACAAAGATACCCAGGAAATATGTAATTTATTTGCACATTTATCAGAGGAAGACAGGTACTCTTAAGCACACTAATTAAAAATACGAAAGACAAGAAATAAACATTCAACACAAGTACATTTAAAAAGAAAATGCATTAAAAGGACAGAAGAATGGAATTAATGAAAATAGAAGGAGTCATTACTGAAAAATATGACTAAATAACCCATTGATTTGATCAATAAAATCTAAGTCTCTTTCTTTGGAAAGATCAGTTAACAAACAACAAAGAAACTTTAAAATCTAAAAACGGAATTCATTAACAAAATATTACAGGTGAATGTACAATAAATGTATTGTCTTTCCTATATATCAGTAGCAACACACCAGACAGTATAATGGGTGTTAAAAGAACACATTCACAAAAGCAATGATAACTACAAAAAATACTCAGTACTAACCTTAACAAGTAACTTGCAAAACCACGTAATTGTTGTTTAGTTGCTAAGTCATGTTCTACTCTTTTGTGAACCCATGGACTGTAGCCCTCCAGGCTTCTCTATCTATGGGATTTCCCAGGCAAGAATATTGGAGTGGGTTGCCATTTCCTTCTCCAGAGGATCACCTGACTCAAGGATCTAACCCTTATCTCTTCCATGTCTCCTGCTTTGCAGGAAGATTCTTTACCACTGAGCCACCTGGGAAGCCCTTATATACAAGAATGTAAAACTAAAACCACTGCAGATGGTGACTGCAGCCATGAAATTAAAAGGCACTTACTCCTTGGAAGGAAAGTTACAATCAACCTAGACAGCATTTTAACCACAAAGGTCCATCTAGTCAAGCCTATGGTTTTTCCAGTAGTCATGATGGATGTGAGAGTTGGACTTTAAAGAAAGCTGAGAGCTGAAGAATTGATGCTTTGAACTATGGTGTTGGAGAAGACTCTTGAGAGTCCCTTGGACTGCAAGGAGATCCAATCAGTCCATCCTAAGGGAGATCAGACCTGGGTGTTCATTGGAAGGACTGATGTTGAGGCTGAAACTCTAATACTTTGGCCACCTGATGCAAAGAGCTGATTCATTTGAAAAGACCCTGATGCTGGGAAAGATTGAGGCAGAAGGAGAAGGGGGCAACAGAGGATGAGATGGTTGGATGGCATCACTGACTCAATGGAAATGGGTTTGGGTGGACTCCGGGAGTTGGTGATGGACAGGGAGGCCTGGTGTGCTGTGATTCATGGGGTCGCAAAGAGTCGGACACGACTGAGCGACTGAACTGAACTGAACTGAACTGAAAACTTTGTAATGCATACACACCAAGAACTGGCTGCATAAAGGAGATACACACTAGTGTTCTCTACTCTTCCAAACTAAATTGATTAACTTTAGTCTATTTTCATTTGTTGAAGATATAGGGATTTGCCTAGGAATGTTCTTTTCTGTTAATGATTGTTAATATTTTTGAGGTGTTTAATATTAATCTCTTGCTTGGTCTCTGGTATCTTCTGTGTAGCTGATACTCATGAAACCCTATATGCTTTTTACCAAATGACAGTCTAAATTTATGCTAGATTTCAAGATATTGAAAATATATTTCAGGATCATTAAACAAGAGAGAACAGAGATACACAAAGTTAGTACACCCTCTCTATGACCCTTGTTTTAATAATAGCGATGATAGGAGCAGCTTCAAAATATCGTGACAGTTTATTCAGGGTGACAAAAATTAAATATCCCAAATTTGTAAGTTCTTTAGAAAGGGACAAACAGACAGGGTTTCCTATATTAAGGAAAACAAAGATACTTAAAATGGTGAAGTTTGGCATAAATATCATATTTGGCACACTTAAAAATATCCAATATAACTCATGGACTTTAATAAACTTTAAGTGGCAAGTCAAAGTCAAGATAACAGCAAAAAATTGTGGAACATTTATTCTGCTATCACCAAAGTGCCATCTTTTTTAATACAGGATGGTGGGTGATAATGTAACAGTTGGGTGATATAAATGATCCTCTTGAGTTTCCAGATTGTGATTAAAAAATAATCAGAAGCTCGGGAAACAGACTTAAGTAGACTAAATGAGTCAGGCTCCAGAAATTTGCTTCAGTTTTGTCTGAGAAAGACAGCAGCTGAGTGTGGCGTGCAGTTGTAGGAAATGAGACCTTTATTTTGTTGCTGTTTGCAGGGTTTTTATTTGTTCGTTTTTGGTAGTACTTCTAAGCAATGCTTGTTGAAGAATGTTTGTTCAGCAGGCAGTTTACTAAATGTTCTTGATACTCATTAAAGTAGCAATGGTTGAAAAATCAGTGGAAGAAAAGGTCCATGTTACAGTCATCCCACCACATGCGGATAATAATCGGAGTAGCTAAGGATCTATTATGAGTATGTAGCCACAATATATGTGCTTTCACACATATACCCTGTATCATAAAATCTTTCATCTGTATTACAAGGTAAAAAATTTAAAATGAATGAAAAATAAAGTTCACTTAGATCTAGTTTACTTTCTAAGTGGAATGAAATCTGGCTGTACCACAGTTTTGATGTCAAACTGCTTTTTCTTCCTGTTTACATTTTGCAAGAAGAAGAAGCCTCAGCTGGAAAATTGGCCCATAATCACAACTTATTAAGCTTTTACTGATATTGCAATAGAAGTAATGGGTTTTTAATGAGCTTATCCATTTTAGCACTTATGTAATTTATTAACTCTTTTCTTTTCTACGTTTTGTATATGAACTAACAAGTTGGATTTAATACTTTTCTTTACAAAACTTCTGAATTCTCAGAATTCACTAACAGCACTGTTTCAAGTTTGTTGATTATTTTATTAAGCATAGTGAGTACCTTGGATGTTATTGTAGGGCTAGATGTACTATTTTAATAAAGGAATAGTCAAGTTGAAAATGCTTGTCCCACCTGTGGCATGATACAGATCTGACAGAGGAGAAATATCAACTTTCACAGAAACAAAGGTAGGATTACTGTCTTTAGGAAAGTAAATTTAAAATATTGCATGTTGCATGAATTTTTCTTTGAGTCCACTATTGGCACAATTACTAGATAAATAGTAAGGCTAAGAATCTCCATGCGGATTAACCATGGCACTAGAGAAACTAGAATGAGCTTTGGAGTTGGGGTTCAGCCCAATGGAATATCTGAAGTGGGTGTCTTGAAGATGAATGAAAAGAGGGTGGGAATGGGGAACCATGGCAAAGGTAGACAAACATCATATTTTTATACAATATGTTTTATTCTGGTGGATAATTTACCAAACTGAAAGAAACCATTTAGGAAACTTTTGGTTATTAGTTTTTCCCTGTCATGTGGGAAACAAATTATTGATATTCCAGAAAGTATTTTATGGAGATTATAACTAAATAGTAATGGGCATACTTGTAAATTCAGAGAAGGCAATGGCAACCCACTCCAGTACTCTTGCCTGGACAATTCCGTGGACGGAGGAGCCTGGTAGGCTGTAGTCCATGGGGTCACGAAGAGTTGGACACTTACTGAGTGACTTCACTTTCACTTTTCACTTTCATGCATTGGAGAAGGAAATGGCAACCCACTCCAGTGTTCTAGCCTGGAGAATCCCACGGATGGGGGAGCCTGGTGGGCTGCCGTCTATGGGGTCGCACAGAGTTGGACACGACTGAAGCGACTTAGCAGCAGCATACTTGTAAATTAGTATTCTTAATTGCCTTTATAAATTTCTGTTTTTATTAAAAGAAATACCAGCCATGAGGCTAGTTTTATATGTGTATATAGCCTTTAAAAAAATTGAAATAGTTGATTTACAATGTATTAATTTCTGCTATAGACGAAAGTGATTCAGTTATACATGTTATGTATATATATATATATATTCTTTTTCATTACGGTTTATCACAAGATATTTAATGTAATTTCCTGTGTTACCCACTAGGACCTTGTTTTTTATCCATATTATATATATAGTAGTTTGCATCTGCTAATCTTAAACTCCTGGTCCATCCTTCCTCCATCTCCCTAGGCAACCATAGATCTATTTTCTATATCTGTGAGTCTGTTTCTGTTTTGTGCTGCTGCTGCTGCTGCTAAGCCGCTTCAGTCGTGTCCGACTCTGTATGACCCCATAGATAGCAGCCCACCAGGCTCCCCTGTCCCTGGGATTCTTCAGGCAAGAACACTGGAGTGGGTTGCCATTTCCTTCTCCAATACATGAAAGTGAAGAGTGAAAGTGAAGTCGCTCAGTCGTGTCCGACTCTTAGCCACCCCATGGACTGCAGCCCACCAGGCTCCTGCGTCCATGGGATTTTCCAGGCAAGAGTGCTGGAGTGGGGTGCCATTGCCTTCTCCATTCTGTTCTGTAGATAAGTTCATTTGTGTCATTCTTTTAAAAATTAGTTTTTGAAATTCAGAATTGCTCCTTCATTTTTATTTTGCATTACTGGCTATTACAGAGTATAGAGTTCCTTGTGCTATACAAGAGGTTCTTATTAGTTATCTATTTTGTCTGTCATATTTTAGATTATACATATATATATATATATATACACCTTTTATTTTTACAGTTTTGTTATTTACATGACAACTATATCTGTTGCCTTGTGAACAAAGGTGTCAAATATTGCAATCAGTAAATGGAAAGTGTGTTGAACTTTTTGTTGAAACTAACAAATTAGTCCCTTTTCATAAAAGTTCTTTTCAAAAATTTTTTTTATTTTGAATTGGTACCACACTGATAAGCTCCTTTGATTTTCTCAAAGACCCTGCAAATAAAATTCAATAATTTCATCACGTCTATATACAATAGGGTACCAGATCTTATATGATTATATTATCTACATCTTTAAGATACAGGCATTCCCATCAAAGCTATGATCACACACCGAAAAGTAAAGGACTTCAGAAAGATGTGTATCTTCAATTCTAATGTCATGTCCTTTACCCTCAAGGCACACACATGAACAGGAGCATATATTCATTAAGAGTTCTATTAAAATAGATAGACAATTAAATGTAATGTTTTGGGGTAATTCAGAATTTGCAAAATGCTATTCAAAGAAATTTTAAATCCTTTCTTAAACAAAATAATCTAGCCTACTTTAATGAACTGAATAAAGATTTCTAATAGCTTGTTCATGTTATGGAATAAAAGCATGGATGTTAAATCCCAGAGTGTGAGAATGAACCAATTAATCGGACGTCTGATTTTACATGCCACACTATGATCCAGGTGTTAAAATGCTCTGGAGCAGAACTTGGTCAGGCAGTATAACTTCTATTCATTAGGTCTCTTACACCATTCCTTGGCGGCTGCCCTGCTGCCAGTATGAGTCATTAGCATGAGTCCAAAATTGTGTGAAGAGAGATGCATGCTTTTGTCCTGTGAAAAGTCTTTTCAGTACAATCAAATTTGCTTCGTGGTGTAATTTCACAGCTTGTGCAGTAGTCACTGACAGCTCGCAGCACTGTTGTTACTCAAGGCTAAGCAGATGAGAGAGACATAAATGACTAATAACATGCAGGAAGTTACGTCTTCAAAGTAGCAGACTAATTGTGCATCTTCATTTAGTGAATGGTTCAAAACAAATTAAAATTTCCTGACCACCGGAGGCAAAACGATGCCAGGCAGATCGGTTATATCAAATTCTTGTAGAGTGGAAATTTCCTAAATAAAATGTCTCAGAAGGAAAGAAATAGTGTGAATAATGCAAATAGACTAGAATGTAAAATATACTATCAAACCCAGTAGAAAGCAAATAAATATAAACAAAATAATAAGTTTAGTTTGACTTCGCCTAAAATATGGAAAAAACAAAAGAATCTTAAGATTTCATGTTGGTGAACACATAGAAGTGGGTAATCTCATGTATTATAAATTAAGTGTAAATTTCTCAATATGTACATTTTTACTTTTAAAAATTACAGTGTCTTTTGGTTCACTGGCTACACTTCAATTATCCAAAAAGACTTGGAGAATGAATTTATGGCTGCTGGAGGGGAAGGATGCAGGGAGGGATCGTCAGGGAGTTTGGGATGGACATGTACACACTGTTATATTTAAAACTGAAAACCAACAAGGACTACTATATAGCACATGAAACTCTTTTCAGTGTTATGTGGCAGACTGGATGGGAGGGGAGTTTGAGGAAGAATGGATACCTGTATATGTATTATGGCTGAGTCTATTTGTTGTCCACCTGAAACTATCACAAAATTGTTAACTGGATATACCCTAACACAAAATAAAAACTTTAAAAAAATAAAAAAGGTAAAAATAGGTAATAAAAAAGATGCCCATATATTTTTACCATGATGCAATACTGTTTCTAAAGCAGTAGTAAATATGTTGTGACTTGAATGTTTTAACATTCATAGGAGAGAATTGACTCCTTTCTTTATGGAGTGAAGTTTTGTAAATATTAACATATGCATAACGCCTGTAACCACCAACACAGTCAGGATACAAAATGATTGTATTACCTCAAGAAACTGCCTTATGGTATTCTTTATATTCATTTCCTCCCTTCACCCCAAACCTCTGGCAACTACAGTGTTCTCCATCACCAAAATTTTGTCTTTTAGAATGTCATATAACTGAAGCATTCAGTAAGTGATCTGTTGAGATGTGCTTCTCTCGCTCGGCATAATGCCTATGGAATTTATCCAAGTTATTGTGCATAACAAAAGTTTGTTCTTTCTCTTTTTTACTTCTCAATATTATTAAATTGTTCAGATGTACAGCAGTTTGTTAATATATTCCCTTACTGAAGGCCATTTGTATTGTTTCCAGTTTTGGACAATTACCTAGTTGTCATAAAAAATAAACTGCCATAAACAATTTTATGTGTTTTTGTGTGAACATAAGTTTTCACATCTGTAGAGTAAATACCTTGGACTGGGTTTTCTAGATCTTAAAATTAAGTGCAGGTTTAATTTTGGATATATTGCCAAACAGTTTTCCAAAATAACTGTACCATTTTGAATTCCAACCAGCAGAATATAAGAGAGCCAGCCAGAACACTTGGTATTGTCACTATGATATTTTATTCAGAAAGTCTAATAGGTGTGTAGTGGAGCACATTGTGGTTTGAATTTTTGTTTGCCTGATGGCTAATGATGTTGAATATATGCTCTGTTTCTAAAACAATGCTTTCAGCCCTGAGAAGAAACGATACCCACTATAAACTGTAATCTAAACTGTTGTCCTGGCTATACCAATCATGTAATTATCATGGCAGCCACTAGGGGGAAGAGTGACAAAGTATTGTAGCTGAGATACCCTGAGATGCCTAATTTAGATGAGACTCCAGCACACAATAATTTCTGTCTCAGCATCCTTTTCCTTCAAATTATAAATCATTGACATCCATAAAATAAAACTCTTTTACAGAATGTCTTAAACTGCTTAAGTGAATCTGTTCCCTTCCATCTAAATAATATCGCTGTTTAGAAACTAGATATAGAAAAATATAAACTAGATATAGAAAGTACTCTTGTATCCTTCCAGATTTTCATGTTCTGAAAATTATTATCTATTTGTAGGTTTCAGGCTTCCACCTAACTTTAAATCTAACCCATGGTATTTTAAGTTTCTTAAGTGTTTGTGTAAAGGAAAAGGCAGTACTCAGAGGCTTAAATTAATTGAGAAAAAGAATCAATAAAGTAATAAACATGTATCAGTTCTGTGCATGATGATTTGCATATATAATTTCATTAAAATATTGTAGAGCATATATAATTTCTATGCTTTAGATGAGAAAATATAAGTGCAAAACTCTCCTAAGCTTACACAAGTGTTGTAAATGTCAAGAAATAATGTCTTTTGTTTAAGATTTGCAAATTGGACTAGAATAAGGACCAGCAGAGTTACAAAGTGATAAAATAGATTCTTTTTTTTTTTTTTTAGTAGGAGGCAACTATTTTTATTATGGAAAGATGGTGAAATGAATCCTTTTATAAAATGAACAGATCACTTTTATTAAATAATTCCCCTACAAACTTTGCAGCTTAGGCCCAGTGTCACAGAAATTTTGGAATGGTATTTAAATAGTCCTGCTGTCTCATCTCTTTCTGTTTACTATCTAGACTTTAAAAGCCACCCAACTTAGTAATCTTTAAGGCAACTATAAGGAATCAAGCCTCAACTCAGATGCAGCTTTCTGATGCAGACTATCTGCTGTCTGGGCTTCCCTGCTAGCTCAGTGGTAAAGAACCTGCCTGTAAGTCAGGAGCTGCAGAAGATGCTGGTTCGATCCCTGCAGGAGGGCCTGGCAATCCACTCCAGTATTCTTGCCTGGAGAATCCCATGGACAGAGGAACATGGTGGGCTACAGTCCACAGGGTCGCAAAGAGTCAGATAACGACTGAAGTGAGTAAGCACACACATACGCATCTACTGTCTACCATTTCACTGGTCAGTCTGTCCATAAAAGAAAATTTAAGCTAACTCAAATTAGGGGGAAAAAAACTCAAAAATAGGGAAATAAGATCAACTAGAACATGTCAAACATGCTTCCTAAGAAATTGTTTCACTGTTTAAGTTAAATACGAGAATTTCCACCTCAGTAAATCTCTCATACAAAAATAAACATTTAAAATAAATCTAAGTCATTATTTATATACATTACTTAGCATATAAAAGGCAATACAGAAGTAGAAATTTGATACTTCTTAAATCATTATTTGCCAGAGTATCTATAAAGAAAATCATTACCCCAAATCAGAAATGCTAAGATTTAAAAATTTTGTTATTAATACATAGGTTTTCTCAATACCTCACCAAAATCACCACCAACCCTTTCCCACAAAAAAATATACATATTCAGGTCTGTAAGTTAGAGGCTGAAAAACACTAACATCAAGGAGTTCATTTTAATTATGAATTGATGTTGCATTTCCACAAACACTGGTGATATCTGAATGAAATACCAATATCCAAGAGCAGTATGTAAACCTATAGTGAACCTAGCAAAATGCACCTCTCAAGTAGAAATATTTCTTTTTACAAATGTTCTAAGGAACAATGCTTAAAATCATATAAGGTTTGAATATAATTTTAACAAAGTTTACATAAAAAAAGGAAACACCAAAGTTGGTAATAATGAAAGTCTTTTGGCTTTCTTACAAATGCAATCTCTATAGTTTCCCAACCTTCAGAGTATGAACTATTTTTCCAGGAAAACTAAAACGTAAACTGTGTTTCTTATACAGCGTTATGTGTCAGAGTCACTTCCAGACCCTGGTCTGCTGGTATCTGGTCCGTCACTTTCTTTGTCCCAGTCTTTCATGGATGCTCCCATCATGAAATCATCACGCAAGATCGTCCATCCTGGGCCCTCTTCTGATTTCGCTTCCGTCTGTTTGGCTTTCAAGTTCTTCCCAGCAGAATTCTCACTTGCACTTCCGTCCATCCCTCTCAGAACACTGATGAAGTCCTTCTTGGAAACCGAGGATATCAACTTAGCTCGTTTTCTAACAGAGCCTCCAGCTTCTTTAACCTTTTCATCTACATTCTTCTGATGCTTTTGAACGGCATTAAATAACTGCACCACACCCCTCGTAGCAATTCTCTGAAGATTTCTCTCCGTTTCTTTGTCTTTGACAACATCTGGCTTTACTCTGCACATCATTTCCCATTCCCGCTTCTTATCAAGCTGTTTTCTTTTCTCTAGTCTCTCTTGTTTCAACTTTTCCTTTTCCTTTTCCAGCTCTTTGTTTCTGACCAGGATGCTGGGCTTGCTTTCAGGAATCTTCTTGTTCAGGACTCTGGCCATGGCATCTGCCCAGCCCGCATTAGTCCCCACACTGGCCTCTGCAGCACTGGCATTGTCATCCTCGCGGGGTTCAGCTTCACCTTCGCTGTCAGCTTCTCCTGCTTCATCACCAGAGGAAAAGTGATCTTTTTCCAAGGCACAGCTTCCTAGAGAACCTTCATTATCAGAAGCGTCTTTGTCCTTATCTTCCAGCTCCGATGCTACAGACGGGACTACCATTTTCATCCTCTTCTTCTTCCTTAGTGAATTTTTCAGCTTTTTCCCCGTACTCACACGTGAGTCGCCAACGGCCGCGGCCATGATTCCTAACCGGAAGCCCAAAGTGATAAAATAGATTCTTACAGAAACTCCACTAAGTAGACGTATCCAGTCAAATTGTCAAAGTACATAAATTATCTCTTATGAAAACATCTGGAATATTGTTGAACTTTTTAGATTAATAGAAATCCTTTCTCCAAAGACTATATATTGAGTTTTCCTCTAATACTTAGTATTATATTAGGGGACTCCCTGGTGACTCAAATGGTAAAGAATCCACCTGCTATCCAGAAAACCCAGGTTCAATCCCAGGATCAGGAAGATCCCCTGGAGAAGGAAATATATAAACAAGCACTTTTTAAAAAATATTTAGAGGCTAATTTTAAAATAGTAATTTTTGTCAAGGTGTTTGATAGATAATAAACAGCCATCATAAGGATATAACTGAAAAGATTAACAAATTCCAGAGGTTTTATTTATTTAGTTGTTGATGAAATAACATTTATTAATGAATCACACTAAGAAATCACACTTATTCTCATATAAGCAGGAGGAAAGCACAATAACAAGGAGAAATTCAAAGATGGTTTAGGAGAACACATTATTTATGAAACAAAACTCTGGATGAAGGAGGAATCAGGATAAATTAGAAGGATAATTCACTAACAACTTTTGAGGTCCAGGGTGGTTGAAGTTGTACAATCTCATTATGAAAATACTGACAGGCTTCTCCTTCCCCAGAGTGCTAATTTCAAGTGGGGAAAATCGTAGGTGGGTGCAAATTTTGTCAAGAAATATCTTCCAATTTAGAAGCCTATGAAGAAAGTGGCATTATTTGGTAATAAAATAAGGCATTATTTGGTAATAAAAGTGGTATTAGTATTCATTATTATTGGGTAGATGTTTATTGAGCACATTTCTAGTGTAAACATTGGTGACCTATATACACTCTGCTCTCATGAGTTCCATAAAAGCATGAAAGAATAGAAGGTCAGAAATAGCTAAGACTTGCTTTTTATTCGTTTATTTTAAATTCAGATGTCAGCTGAAGTCACCCTGCTCCCTCTCTAGGATTTAGATTAGCTCAGATACCCTCACTTTGATCATGTGGTTCATCCGGAGCCTTCCCTAAAATGTGTTGTCGCTTCCTAAGGGTTTTCATTCTCCGCAGGTTGAAGTTTCAGTTCATGTTAACTCCCTTTCTCAGACATTTCTTACTCATCCGGTTATGCATCTGGTTGTTATATTTTCTTAGTTCCCTCACTGAGTCAGACCAGAAACCCAGCCTGATCCTTGCTTTTTATTCTCTGAAATACTTACACAGGATACTTGTACCTGTGACAAATTATCTGAGGTTTTAAGAAGCTGGAGAGCATTTACTAGGCAGCAATGCAAGCAATGTAAAAATGAAAATTAAACACACTTTTCCTAAAGAGTCTGTTTAACATCCTGACCAAATTTCCCCTTAGGCTCTGCCTCTTGTCTTGTTGCTACATTTTATCCCTCTCTCCCTCCTTTGCTCCTTTCATCCTAACCCTTCCCTAAGCTTTCCTTTTCTTCCTTCCTTTCAAATTCTATTTCTTTTTCTGAATATCTTTACTCCCCAGGTCTGCTAATAGAGCCTGCTCTGGGTATAGCCTGAGGAATCAGGAGGGGAAGTGCGATTATTTTTATTTCCTAGTTTTATCAAAGGGCCCAGTAAGGCTATGGATACAGCCAACGATGATTATCTTTCCTTTTCATGAACTCGTAACATGTTTTCTGCAGTACTATCCTTGCAATTTAATATTGGCTTATTCAACAGAGAGACTGCCCCTTAGATCTTTCACTAGTTTGTTTGGTGGTCAGAGTCTCCGTAAGACACAAATGGTATCTTCCCAAGTTGTTGGTTGATTTGGAATATTTCAATACATTCTTGCTTTATATTAATTGATATTAAAATTCTTAATAATGGCCCACAAGACCTGGGATAATCTTTAACAACTGATACTTCTTAAACTTTGGCCTTTTAGTTTTTAGAAAATACTAAGCTATTTTGTTTTCTTCCCATCCTATTCTTCTGAATGTTCACTAAAGCCATTCCTTTTGTTTTAAACACTATCATCACGATTTTTTTTTAAACTATGGTAAAATTTTTTTTAACTATGGTAAAATTTAGCATCTGAATCATTTTGAGGTGTATAGTTCAGTGGTGTTAAGTATATTCACAATGTTGTTCAAAAGATCTCAAAGTCACTTTTTCCACTTGCAGAACTGAAACTCTGTACCAGTTAAGGAGTTAAATTCTCATTTCCCCCTTGCTCTCAGCCACTGGCAACCACCATTCTTACTCTCTGTTTCTGTAAGTTTAACTATACTACATGCATCAGGTAAGTGGAATCATATAGTATTTGTCTTTTTTGGTAGTTGGCTTATTACATTTAGCATAACATCCTTAAGATTCACCCATGCTGTATTCTGTGCCAAAATTTTCTTCCTTTTTGAGATCGAATAATATTCCATTGTATGTATATATCATAACTTGTTTATCTGTTGTCCATGGGCACTTATCTTACTTTTTGACTCTTTGAAGAAATGCTGCCATGAATATGGGTATACAAATAACTCTTCCAGACCTTACTTTCAATTCTTTTGAATATCTTTTGGATACTCAGCAGTGGAATTGCTTGATCATATAGAAATTCTATTTTTAATTTTTTGAGGACCTGTCAGTATTTTCCACAGTAGCTATACTATTTTACATTTCTTCCAACAGTGCATAAGAGTCCTAGTTTCTCCATATCCTTGCCAACATATCATCAGGCTTTTTTGCATGACTGTTTCTATTTGTTTATATCCATTTAAAAACTAACACCTTAGAAAAGAATTGATGATCTGATCTAAAAATATTGCCCATTGCCCACTTTGCCCAAATCATGTCTATTAGGGTGCCTTATTTGTTAGGTGCATAGTACTTAGAATTTGTTCTGAGTATAAAATGATTGGCTCCTTTTCACTTTTTGTTTTCTGTTTTTCACAGCAGACTATTGACAACATGGGCATGTGGAGTTGGGGCTGTATTATTTTGCCTAGTGCCACTCTCTGAGGTGTGACCATTCTCAAAAGATTTATTAATAAATACTCTTTACATATACTATTTATCATGTATGTCTTGGAGAACCTCAAAGACAGTAATAACAGTCAGGGCTTTTGATAAATATACTGTAGTGAGCTAAGCATTTTCTTATGATTATATAAAATCTACATTAAAATTTATTCATTTTTTTCCTATTTTATGATTAAAAACCTGAGCTTCTAAATATCAAGGTACATGAGCAGTTGGTGCAAAACTGACGTTAAGAAAAAGGTTTACTTGACCAAGGTCAAAATATCAGTTTGTGGTCCTTGGGGATAAATAGTTAACTTTATCTAATTCTAACACTATGTACTTTCTTGATCTCATACTAGACAAATAATTTCCCAGCAAATTGTTTCTATATCCTCTACAAAGTCATCTTTTCTATAATGTTTGCCATTTAAGTCTGCACTTTCCCTAACAGGCATATCCACTTCAGCACTGGTTTCATAACTATCATGATATTACATGACTTGTGCCATATATATGTATTATACAATGTAAAATTGTGTTTAGCTTCCCTATGAAACTGTACACTTAACTACTATAATGTTTGTTGCACTGACTAAGAAAATGTAAAATTACACAGATCTATTGCTTAGGGAAAAATTAGAATGATCTGATTTGGCCTGATTAATATTACAGAAAACTAAAACAAATAAATATGTTACTACTTTTGTATAATATCATTTTAATCTATATCTTTATCAAAACCATTTTCAGTTTTTATGCTATTGAAGAGTTAATATGTGAAGCATCTGTGGTGTAGAATCAATGATGTAATACATAATTCATGGATAAGGAAATTTTTATTTCTCTAATCATACTCATGAACTGACTATATGACAATCATTTGACAGAACGATGTTAAAAGCACAATGGCATATTAATCTCATAAATTTTAACAAGTTTTAAGTTGTTAAACCTTAGAACTTAGATATGCATCGATTGCCTTCATGTATATATGTATATATATTAATTACTACATTATATAGCTTGCATGTTTATGTTATAGTATAATATTTCTAAATAGAATACAGTCATTAAATATCATAGATGTTATATTTTGTTTAATATAAACTTCTATATTTATTTGAAATTTAAATATGTGTATGTGTACTTATATGTGTGTGTATATATATATATAATATCTTGAATTAATAAGGTACTTTCCTTCAACACAATTGGATAAATAAATCAATCTGTACCCTTAAAAATACACACATTCAACTTTTTCATGACAAAAGTCTTTTTTGAGTCATATTATGAAGAGGTGGCAAGAATACACAGAAGAACTATACAAAAAAGATCTTTATGACTCAGATAATCATGATGGTGGCTTCCCTGGTGGCTCAGAGGTTAAAACGTCTGCCTGCAGTGCGGGAGACCTGAGTTTGATTCCTGGGTTGGGAAGATCCCCTGTGGAAGGAAATGGCAACCCACTCCAGTATTCTTGCCTGAAGAACCCCATGGACAGAGGAGCCTGGTGGTCACGAGGTCACAAAGAATCGGACACAACTGAACGACTTCATTCACTCACTCAGTCATGATGGTGTGATCATTCACCTAAAGCCAGACATCCTGGAATGTGAAGTTAAGTGGACATTAGAAAGCAACACGATGAACAAAGCTAGTGGAGGTGATGGAATTCCAGTTGAGCTATTTCAAATCCTACAAAATGATGCTGTGAAAGTACTGCATTCAATATGACAGCAAATTTGGAAAATGCATCAGTGGAGACACGACTGGAAAGGGTCAGTTTTCATTCCAATCCTAAAGAAAGGCAATGCCAAAGAATGCTCAAACTACTGCACAACTGCACTCATCTCACATGCTAGTAGTGATGTTCAAATTCTACAAGCCAGGCTTCAGCAATAAGTGAACCATGAACTTCCAGATAGATGTTCAAGTTGGTTTTAGAAAAGGCAGAGGAACCAGAAATCAAATTGCCAATATCCGCTGGATCATCAAAAAAGCAAGAGAATTCCAGAAAAACATCTTTCTGGTTTATTGACTATGCCAAAACCGTTGACTGTGTGGATCACAATAAACTGTGGAAAATTCTGAAAGAGATGAGAATACCAGACCACCTGACCTGCCTCTTGAGAAACCTGTATACAGGTCAGGAAGCACCAGTTAGAACTGGACATGGAACAACAGACTGGTTCCAAATAGGAAAAGGAGTACGTCAAGGCTGTATATTGTCACCCTGCTTATTTAACTTCTATGCAGAGTACATCATGAGAAACGCTGGGATGGAGGAAGCACAAGCTGGAATCAAAATTGCCAGGAGAAATATCAATAACCTCAGATACACAGATGACACCACCCTTATGGCAGAAAGTGAAGAAGGACTGTTGATGAAAGTGAAAGAGGAGAGTGAAAAAAGTTGGCTTAAAGTTCAACATTCAGAAAACTAGGATCATGGCATCCAGTCCCATCACTTCATGGGAAATAGATGGGGAAACAGTGGAAACAGTGTCAGACTTTAATTTTTGGGGCTCCCAAATTACTGCAGATGGTGATATGCAGGCATGAAATTAAAAGATGCTTACTCCTTGGGAGGAAAGTTATGACCAACCCAGACAGCATATTAAAAAACAGAGACATTACTTTACAAACAAAGGTCCATTTAGTCAAGACTATGGTTTTTCCAGTAGTCATGTATGGATGTGAGAGTTGGACTATAAAGAAAGCTGAGTGCAAAAGAATTGATGCTTTTGAACTGCGGTGTTGGAGAAGACTCTTGAGAGTCCCTTGGACTGCAAGGAGATCCAACCAGTCCATTTGAATCAGTTCTGATGAGATGGATGAAACTGGAGCCGATTATACAGAGTGAAGTAAGCCAGAAAGAAAAACACCAATACAGTATACTAACACATATATATGGAATTTAGGAAGATGGCAATGACGACCCTGTATGCAAGACAGGGAAAGAGACACAGATGTGTATAATGGACTTTTAGACTCAGAGGGAGAGGGAGAGGGTGGGATGATTTGGGAGAATGACATTCTAACATGTATACTATCATGTGAATTGAATCGCCAGTCTATGTCTGACGCAGGATGCAGCATGCTTGGGGCTGGTGCATGGGGATGACCCAGAAAGATGTTATGGGGAGGGAGGTGGGAGAGGGGTTCATGTTTGGGAATCCATGTAAGAATTAAAGATTTTAAAATTTAAAAAATAAAAAACTAAAAAAAAAAAAAAACTAAAAAAAAAAAAAGAAAGTAGATCACTCTTGAGTGTTCATTGGAAGGACTGATGTTGAAGCTGAAACTCCAACACTTGGACCACCTGATATGAAGAGCTGACTCATTTGGAAAGACTCTGATGCTGGGAAAGTTTGAAGGCAGGAGAAAATGGGGATGACAGAGGATGAGAAGTTTGGATGGTATCACCGACTCAATGGACATGAGTTTGGGAACTGATGATGGTCAGGGAGGCCTGGCGTGCTGCAGTCCATGGGGTCAGAAAGAGTCGGACATAACTGAGTGACTGAACTGAACTGTTATAACTTAAATGACTCAGAGACTAGGCTAAATATATTCATATTTCTCCCACATGTTATACCTATATCCAATTCTATGTTTTCACATGGGCATTTTTAACATGACTCTTTACATGAAAATGAGAAACTACTTAAGGAAGTGGTCCTCTGAGATTGCCAAATAGAATGTAGACCCACAACAAAACATTCAACTGTATAACCCTCCAGAGATTTTACTGTTTGAAGGCTGAGGTAATGGCATGCAAATTTCACTGCCACTGACATTTCTTCCCTTGAGAATTAACATGTATAAAACTCAAATTTTTTGGTATATCGAAAGAAATAAACTCTCCATCTCCTACTACTATGCCTCCTTTCCATTTGACTTTACCATTTCTATTAACGTTGAGTTTATATTGCAATTTTACCAAGAAAAGATTAGCTTTTTTGAAGAAAACTGTTATTGATATATAATAAGCATACAGAAAAGTGCAGATATGTTAACTATGTTGAATTATTTGGATTTTTGATAAGTGAAGCTGCATACATTTAAATATTTCACTCAGCTTTTTACATTGTCAAGTACTTTTAAAATATGAGAAAATGATAAAAATATTAAAAATGATATTATAAAACAATTTTATTAATCATGAAAGCCACATTCCAGATAACGACTACCATATATTCTTATTTCAGTTGCTATAAATAAGTAAACAAAATTTTATAGATGAATAGGTAGATAACACTTATGGTTAGCAGAGTTATAATCTCTATGGTTGTGAGAATACATTAAATTTCTTTAAAATATACAACTTTGTAAGGACTTTCTGACGCTTCTATTTAACACTGATGTTGAGGGAAATGAATAATATGATTTGGTATTTATAGATGTTTATTGTGTGCTGGGGAGACTTTAATGCCTTCTGCATATATTAACTTATCTAAGCAATGCAGCAATCTTATAACAAAGTTATTGACAATATGTTGATTGTGTTAGTAGGTACACAGGCAAATCTGATTCCAGAGACATTCTGTTTTACCCACCATGTTATACTGCCTCCCAGAGCATTGAGGAGTCAGTTCTATATAGCAACTATATTTTTTGATATTTTAATTAAAATCTTAGAAGAGAGACCAACATTTTAGATTCTGCTCCTAATGTTTTGGTCATTTTAAAAAATTTTTCATATGTGTGTATATGTAATATATGTTATATATTATAAGTAATACAATATATATAACAGAAAGTATTTAGTTACTCAGTCATATCCAATTCTTTGTGATCCCATGTACTGTAGCCTCCCAGGTGCCTCTGTCCTTGGGATTCTCCAGGCAAGAATACTGGAGTGGGATGCCATTTCCTTCTCCAGGGGATATTCCTGACCTAGGCATTGAATCCAGGTATCCTGCATTGCAGGAAGATTTTTTGCCATCTGAGCCATCAGGGAAGTCTTATACAACAATATGTGTGTAAATATTTATATACACATAATGTATACTCTTAGATATTAGAGTCAGTTGTGACTAGAGTTTTGCTCACCATTCACCTCACTCTATAAATGATAATATGAGAGCCAAAGTGACAAGTATCTCAAGCTAAGTTACTAGGCAGGGTCAAGAACAGGACTGTTTTCTTGATATCAGATCTGGCACCTTCTGTTATGAAGTGAAATGAAGTGAAGTTGCTCAGTCATATCCGACTCTTTGTGACCCCATGGACTATATAGCCTACCAGGCTTATCCGTCCATGGGATTTTCCAGGCAAGAATCCTGGAGTGGGTTTCCATTTCCTTCTCCAGGAGATCTTCCCAAGAAAGGGATTGAACCCAGGTCTCCTGCATTGTAGGCAGACGCTTTACCATCTGAGCCATATAGTGGCCACCAAATCCTTATGATTTTTATTACAGTTGTTTATATGTGATATATAATATCAAGAAACACTTTGGATCCACAGGAAAGTTCCCTAAGGAACATGGACAGCAGCTCAGGTATATTTAATTACTTTGGCAAAATACAGGGTGTAGATAAAGTTAGCCAAGTTTGTGTATTGACCAGTAAACTATCGTACATAATAATGAAGTTAGAACTTCCTTGAAATCCCTGGCAAATTTTTTCTTAAAATGCTGTATTGAATAATATCTATGGAAAAGGTAAATCTTGAGCCAGTTAAATGTTTCTTTATCTCATTATAGTTAAGGGCCAGAAAAAAAATGCATTGTGCCTCTAGCCACACTGTGTAAGGGGTTAAAAGTAATATTAAAAAACCACTTGGGTTGAAATTTCTTTTATATTACACATATGAGACACACCTGGATTTGTCAAATGAAGTGAAACATGCAATGTGTCCTTTGAATTTACTAGAATACTAAAATTACTGTTAATTTTCACAAACTGAAATGTAAACATGCCTGCATTGTATTACTTCAAGTGATAATTAGTAATTGCTTGACTAATTGATCTGCCTCTTGAGAAACCTGTATACAGGTCAGGAAGTTATAGTTAGAACTGGACATGGAACAACAGACTGGTTCCAAATAGGAAAAGGCTGTAGTATGTCAAGGCTGTATGTTGTCACCCTGCTTATTTAACTTATATGCAGAGTACATCATGAGAAACACTGGGCTGGAAGAAACACAAGCTGGAATCAAGATTGCTGGGAGAAATATCAATAACCTCAGATATGCAGATGACACCACCCTTATGACAGAAATTGAAGAAGAACGAAAGAGCCTCTTGATGAAAGTGAAAGAAGAGAGTGAAAATGTTGGCTTAAAACTCAACATTCAGAAAACGAAGATCATAGCATCTGGTCCCATCACTTAATGGCAAATAGATGGGGAAACAGTAGAAACAGTGGCAGACTTCATTTTCATGGGCTCCAAAATCACTGCAGATGGTGATTGCAGCCATGAAATTAAAAGATGCTTACTCCTTGGAAGGAAAGTTATGATCAACCCAGACAACATATTCAAAAGCAAAGACATTACTTTGCCAACAAAGGTCCGTCTAGTCAAGGATATTGTTCTTCCAGTGGTCAGGTATGGATGTGAGAGTTGGACTGTGAAGAAAGTGAGTGCCAAAGAATTGATGTTTTTGAACTGTGGTGTTGGAGAAGACTCTTGAGAGTCCCTTGGACTGCAAGGAGATCCAACCAGTCTGTCCTAAAGAACATCAGTCCTGGGTGTTCATTGTTAGGACTAATGCTGAAGCTGAAACTCCAATACTTTGTCCACCTGATGCAAATAGCTGACTCATTTGAAAAGACCCTGATGCTGGGAAAGATTGAGGGAAGGAAGAGAAGGGGACAACAGAGGATGAGATGGTTGAATGGGATCACTGATTCAATGGACATGGGTTTGGGTGGACTCCAGGAGTTGGTGATGGACAGGGAGGCCTGGCGTGTTGTGGTTCATGGGGTCACAGAGAGCTGGACACAACTGAGTGACTGAACTAAACTGAATGCTTAGAATTAAGCTATAAATACAGCTTTAATTAGTGAGACTTCACAGAATTTAAAAAAAAATTTTTTTAACTTGGAAAAAAAATTAGGGTGTATTAATGAAATGTAACCTGCTTTATTGACTGTGCCAAAGCCTTTGACTATGTGGGTCACAATAAACTGTGGAAAATTCTTCAAGCGATGGGAATACCAGGCCACCTGACCTGCCTCTTGAGAAACCTGTATGCAGGTCAAGAAGCAACAGTTAGAACTGGACATGGAACAACAGACTGGTTCCAAATAGGAAAAGGAGTACGTCAAGGCTGTATATTGTCACCTTGCTTATTTAATTTATGTGTCACCCTGCTTATTTAACTTACATGCAGAGTACATCATGAGAAACACTGGGCTGAAAGAAACAAAGCTGGAATCAAGATTGCCGGGAGAAATACTAATAACCTCAGATAAGCAGATGACACCACCCTTATGGCAGAAAGTGAAGAGGAGCTAAAAAGTCTCTTGATGAAAGTGAAAGAGGAGAGTGAAACAGTTGGCTTAAAGCTCAACATTCAGAAAACTAAGATCATGTATCTGGTCTCATCACTTCATGGGAAATAGATGGGGAAACAGTGGAAACAGTGTCAGACTTTTTTGGGGGACTCCAAAATCATTGCAGATGCTGATTGCTACCATGAAATTAAAAGATGCTTACTCCGTGGAAGGAAAGTTATGGCCAACCTAGACAGCATATTCAAAAGCAGAGACACTACTTTGCCAACAAAGGTCCATCTAGTCAAGCCTATGGTTTTTCCAGTGGTCATGTATGGATGTGAGAGTTGGACCATAAAGAAAGCTGAGCGCCAAAGAATTGATGGTTTTGAACTGCAGTGTTGGACAAGACCCTTGAGAGTCCCTTGGACTGCAAGGAGATCCAACCAGTCCCTCCTAAAGGAGATCAGTCCTGGGTGTTCATTGGAAGGACTAACGCTAAAGCTGAAACTCCAGTACTTTGGCCACCTCATGCGAAGAGTTGACTCACTGGAAAAGACTCTGATGCTGGGAGGGATTGAGGGCAGGAGGAGAAAGGGACGACAGAGGATGAGACGGTTGGATGGCATTACCAACTCAATGGACATGAGTTTGATTGACCTCCAGGAGTTGGTGATTAACAGGGAGACCTGGCGTGCTGCAATTCATGGGGTCGCAAAGAGTCAGACAGAACTGAGTGACTGAACTGAACTGAATGCAATTATGTTACATAGGTTTCATTAATGTTGCATCAACTGTGAGCTTGATGAGAACAAGATATTCACTTGTTTGTTCATTAATCTTCAAATTCCTGTAATGGTATCAGGATATAGGAGCTATGTTAATAGTGTTTGTTGAACAAATGAGCAGGTACACTTAGCTTCTGTCATATCAGTTTTTATTTCTAAAGAAAATGGTTTCTGATGAATATTTGACAATTTATGTAAATTTTTTTTCTCCTGAAACTTTAAAATGAAAATGTTATTTTGGATGCTTAACACAAGTAGTAGAAATAAAATAACTTATGTGAAAACTGTTAGGAAATTCGAGGGATATGTTAATGTAACATGTATAAAACTTTTTCTAAGAAAAGAATAATACACCTTGCTCATAAATATATGAAAGTATCTTAAGACTCAAGAATAACAGAAGAAGATTATAAACAAAACAATTTTATCTACAATATACAGTTAATATTTTAAAAGGCAATAAAGTTGTACACAGTTGAAATTATAGGAAAGACTATCAAATGACTTTGCTGTAATTGGAGAGTCTTTAATTACTTTATTAATATATGTTAGCATTTTCATATTTTCTATAGGCTGGGGTAGTACAGAAATATGGCCCTATTTGGCTCATAAAATAATTTCCATTATTGAAATGTATTTTTTGTACAAAACAACAAACAAAAAATATATTTTTTGTACAAAACAAGACTTTTATTTGAATCCTTCATTTCAATCCTAAATTGAAAAAATTCAATATGTTGTTTTCTTACTCATTACTGACATGGAATTATTAGAGATTAACAGTCTCTTTATTTCCAAACTAATTTCAAAAACTGAGGGAAATGGTCAAAGTAATAAAAATAGTTAAAAAAATGAATTTGTGTAAGAAACCAGCAAAAATCAATTGCAAATGACTCACAAGTAGAGGAATTATAGTGGATAAATTGAAAAAGAGCCCAAATGAAGAATGATATTGAGACACAATTTATAAGTTTTTTTTTTTTTAAGAAATACAGTAGAGATGGCAACCCACTCTGCTATTCTTGCCTGGAGAATTCCATGGGCAGAGGAGCCTGACAGGTTACAGTCCATAGGATCACAAAGAGTCCAGCACAACTGAGCACCCAAGCACACATGCAGAAAGTATGTAGAAGAAGTCTTAGTAGACCTCTACTGACTCACTAAAAGGAGGAGTGGGAGTTGGAGTCAGGCAGAGGACATTAGCAAGAAGGCATTGGCCTCTCAACTGGAGGCAATTTTCCCAGCCATAGACCAGTAACAACTGGAATGAGCAGGCACAGATGTTACAAGAGTATTAAAGAGAGAGCCAGCATGCTATCATGATCATATTAGATATTAGACATTTTTTAGACAGCATCGTGTGACTAGTTCTAATGAATATACTGCCTCCTCCAAATTCTTAATTCCATATCTTGATACAGTTAAAAAATTGGAGCAATACTTTATTTTTTTTTTTTTTTAGTTTTTTATTTTTTACATTTTAAAATCTTTAATTCTTACATGCATTCCCAAACATGAACCCCCCTCCCACCTCCCTCCCCAGAACATCTTTCTGGGTCATCCCCATGCACCAGCCCCAAGCATGCTGCATCCTGCGTCAGACATAGACTGGCGATTCAATTCACATGATAGTATACATGTTAGAATGTCATTCTCCCAAATCATCCCACCCTCTCCCTCTCCCTCTGAGTCCAAAAGTCCGTTATACACATCTGTGTCTCTTTCCCTGTCTTGCATACAGGGTCGTCATTGCCATCTTCCTAAATTCCATATATATGTGTTAGTATACTGTATTGGTGTTTTTCTTTCTGGCTTACTTCACTCTGTATAATCGGCTCCAGTTTCATCCATCTCATCAGAACTGATTCAAATGAATTCTTTTTAACCGCTGAGTAATACTCCATTGTGTATATGTACCACAGCTTTCTTATCCATTCATCTGCTGATGGACATCTAGGTTGGAGCAATACTTTAAAATAATATAACATTACTTAAAATAGCACATTCTTATTTTTAAAATAGTAGATGATATGTATTCATCCAGTTTTGAATTTAATTTTTATCAAAAATACATGTAGATTAAAAGCTCAAACAGCATCACAAGGCATTTAAGAGGAAAACACATTCCTTAAAACCCTGCCTTTTGTTCCCAGAAGTTGACTTCCAATTATTTGGGCTGTTTCCTATAATGTATTTTTATGCTTCTATATCCCTCTCTTACTTTTTAAAAATTGAATATTATACATTGACTTTTTTCACTATAAACATTTAAAGCTTTTACACTTTCCAGTCTTTCTTTTTTTGGCACTCCTGCTAACATATTATATCAACTTTTGTTTAAATAAATAAACTGCATTGCATTTTCTCCCTGGTTTGTCCATTTACTTGTTGACTTCTCTGGAGTTAATAACTGCCTTGCTCTATTTTTGTTTCTTTTTCTT
The DNA here is from genome assembly GCF_042477335.2 of Ovis canadensis. Lineage (NCBI taxonomy): Eukaryota > Metazoa > Chordata > Mammalia > Artiodactyla > Bovidae > Ovis > Ovis canadensis. The sequence continues at coordinate 35,406,036 of NC_091261.1, read as the reverse complement.
TATGTCCATAATTAGTTCATCCTAATGCTGATGGAATATAAAAAATCCTTGTGTAACAGTCAAATAGGTAAAATAAGCTACTTGCTGATCATTATTGTTTATTTGAATATAAATGGCATGCTGAAGTTGGCTTGAACCAGCTCTTGAGAAATGATTGTGTAAATCTCTTCCCAAGTCAGAGGTCAGTTATGTTCGATTTTCAGTCCTGGTACGAGTATTTATACCACAGAAATTCAGTTCAGTTCAGTTCAGTTGCTCAGTCATGTCTGACTCTTTGCAACCCCATGAACTGCAGCATACCAGGCCTCCCTGTCCATCACCAATTCCCGGAGTCCACCCAAACCCATGTCCATTGTGTCGGTGATACCTTCCAACCATCTCATCCTCTACCGTCCCCTTTTCCTCATGCCCTCAGTCTTTCCCAGCATCAGGGTGTTTACAAATGAGTCAGCTCTCCACATCAGGTGGCCAAACTATTGGGGTTTCAGCTTTAACATCAGTGCTTCCAATGAGCACCCAGGACTGATGTCCTTTAGGATGGACTGGTTGGATCTCCTTGCAGTCCAAAGGACTCTCAAGAGTCTTCTCCAACACCACACTTCAAAAGCATCAATTCTTTTGCACTCAGCTTTCTTTGTAATCCAACTCTCACATCCATATATGACCACTGGAAAAACCATAGGCTTGACTAGATGGACCTTTGTTGGCAAAGTAATGTCTCTGCTTTTTAATACGCTATCTAGGTTGGTCATAACTTTCATTCCAAGGAGCAAGTTTTTTTTAATTTCATGGCTGCAACCACCAACTGCAGTGATTTTGGAGCCCAGAAATATAAAGTCAGACACTGTTTCCACTGTTTCCCCATCTATTTCCCATGACGTGATGGGACCTGATGCCATGACCTTAGTTTTCTGAATGTTGAACTTTAAGCCAACTTTTTCACTCTCCTCTTTCATCAAGAGGCTCTTTAGTTCTTCTTCACTTTCTGCCATAAGGGTGGTGTCATCTGCATATCTGAGGTTATTGATATTTCTCCCGGCAATCTTGATTCCAGCTTGTGCTTCTTCCAGCCCAGAGTTTCTCATGGTGTGCTCTGCACATAAGTTTAATAAACAGGGTGACAATATACAGCCTTGATGTACTCCTTTTCCTATTTGGAACCAGTCTGTTGTTCCATGTCCAGTTCTAACTAACTGTTATTTCCTGGCCTGTATACAGTTTCTCAAGAGGCAGGTCAGGTGGTCTGGTATTCCCATTTCTTTCAGGACTTTCTACAGTTTATTGTGAGTCACACAGTCAAAGGTTTTGGCATAGTCAATAAAGCAGAAATAGATGTTTTTCTGCAACTCTTGCTTTTTCGATGATCCAGCGGATGTTGGCAATTTGATCTCTGGTTCCTCTGCCTTTTCTAAAACCAGCTTGAAAATCTGGAAGTTCACGGTTCACATATTGCTGAAGCCTGGCTTGGAGAATTTTGAGCATTACTTTACTAGTGTGTGAGATAAGTGCAATTGTGCAGTAGTTTGAGCATTCTTTGACATTACCACAGAAAGTAACAGATGCTAAAAAATGAGCTATCCGTATTTATTTTTCTTGAATGTTAGTCAAGAAACATTCACAAGCACAACACTTGATATAACTCGCTGGGATAACTCTACCCACAAAGCATGGACTCTCTACACCTACAGAAATGTCATTTTTGCATTTTATGTCAACATCATCCTAAGGAAGACGTCTACCTTTCTCCTCTATTGAACCTTCTGTTTCAGAACTTCTTTTCTTGCTTTAGCTTAATTCACTCTCTTATTTTGATAAAAAATATCTCCTAATTATAGCCCCCAAAAGCATGGAAAATAGGTAAATATTGTATCTTTTTATTTTATGAATACTTTCTGGATATTTCCTAAATTTTATCTTTCAATCTTTCAGACTTTGAATGTTATTATTTTTTTATTTCCAAGGTTATTTCTCTTATTTGTTGAACATTTTTTTGTAAATGCATCGTTTTATCTCATCTTTAAAAATCTCTCTGAAAATAGCAATTATTCCTTAATTTTAATCTTATTCTTTTATGGTGACTCCTACATTGTTCTCTTTCTTGAAAATTACTTTTATATCTTTCTTTGGTGTCTAGCTTTCTTTTCAGAGGATCTCCTCATATACCTGATGAATCTAATTTCTATTTAATGATGATACTCTTAAAAGAAAAAATAGATGGAAATTTTTCATGTAACAGGAATTCTTAAATTGGGTAACACTGTTAAAGGGTGTGTTAGGGTACTCATGCTGCCATAAAAAGTTGCTATGGAGTCTGCACAGCTTAAACAACAGGGATTAATTTTCTCAGTTTTGGACCCTACAAGTTCACGATCATGGCTCCAGTTGATTGGATTTCTGGCAAGAGCTTTCCTTTTCACCTGCTGATGACCACCTACTTGCTATATTCTGACAGGTCCTTTTCTCAGTGCATGCGTGAGAAGAGAGAGCAACCATATCTCTTTCTTATAAGGACACTAATCCCATAGGATCAAGGGCCTACATTTATGACTTTGTGCATGTGTGCATACTAATTTGCTTCAGTTGTGTCTTACTCTGTGTGTCTCTATGGACTGTAGCCCACAAAAGTCCTCTGCCCATGGGATTCTCCAGGCAAGATTACTAGAGTGGGTTGTCATCCCCTCCTCCAAGGGATCTTCCCAACCCAGGGAGTGAACCTGTGTCTCTTATTTCTCTTGCATTGGCAGGCAGGTTCTTTACCACTAGTGCCACCTAGGAAGCTGATGACTTCATTTAATCTTAATTATTTCCTTAGAGGGCTCATCTCCAAATATAGCCACATGTGGAGCTGGGGTTTCAGTATATGAATTTTGATGAAACAGAAACCAATCAGTCTCTAACAGAGGATCAGGTATTAGAGTTTTGTTTTTTGGAAATTTCTAAAAATGCCTTAAAAAATATATTGGAATATAGTTGATTACAATGTTGTGTTAGTTTCTGCTATAGAGCAAAGTGAATCAATTATACATATGTATATGTGTACAGTTATACATATGTATATGTGTAACTTTTTGGATTTTTTCTCATATAGGTCATTAAAGAGTATTGAGTAGTGTTCCCTGTGCTATACAGTAGGTTATTATGAGTTATCTATTTTATATACAATAATAGTTATCAATTTTATATATAGTAGTGTGTATGTGTGGAGAAGGCAACGGCACCCCACTCCAGTACTCTTGCCTGGAGAATCCCATGGATGGAGGAGTCTGGTGGGCTGCAGTCCATGGGGTCGCTGAGAGTTGGGCACAACTGAGCGACTTCCCTTTCATTTTCAATTTCACTTTCATGGATTGGAGAAGAAAACGGCAACCCACTCTACTGTTCTTGCCTGGAGAATCCCAGGGATGTGGGATCCTGGTGGACTTCTGTTTATGGGGTTGCAGAGAGTCGGACACGACTGAAGCGACTTAGCAGCAGCAGCAGCAGTGTGTATGTGTTAATCTCAGTCTCCAAATGTAACCCTTCCTTACATTCCCCTCTGGTAACTGTGTTTGTTTTCTACATCTGTGACTATGTTTCATTTTTGTATTTAAGTTCATTTGAACCATTTTTAGATTCCACATAAATTGGTATCATATGATATTTAACTTTCTCTGACTTACAACTGATAGATGACTTTCTCTGTCATATTTCACTCTGTATGACAATCTCTAGGTCCATCCATGTTGCTGCAACAATATTTGTTTTTTATGTTTGAGTAATGTTGCATCATATAGATACAATAGACCACATCTTTTTATTCATTCATTAGTCAGTGGACATTTAGATTTTTCCATGTCTTAGCTATTGTAAACAATGGTACAGTGAACACTGGGATGCAAGTATTTTTTGAACTGTGTTTTTCTCCAGATATCTGCCTAGGAGTGGAATTGCTGGATAATACGGTAGCTCTATTTTTAGTTTTTTAAGGAACTTCAGAAGTGGTGGCTGGGAGGAGCTACCCCATGTCCGAGGTCAAGGTTGGGGCAGCATCCGAGAGGAGCTACCTCACGCCCGAGGCCAGAGGTAGTGGCCGAGAGGAGCAACCCCACATCCAAGGAGCGGTGGCTGTGCGGGAACAGGAGAGCCAAGAGGAGCTACTCCACGTTCAAGGTGAGGAGGGGTGGCAGTGAGGAGATACCCCTCATTCAAGGTAAGGAGCAGCAGCTGTGCTTTGCTGGAGTAGCCGTGAAGAGATACCCCACGCCCAAGGTAAGAGAAAACCAAGTAAGATGGTAGGTGTTGCAAGAGGGCATCAGAGGGCAGACACACTGAAATCATAATCACAGAAAATTAGTCAATCTAATCACATGAAGACCACAGCCTTGTCTCATTCAATGAAACTAAGCCATGCCCTGTGGGGCCACCCAAGACAGGCAGGTCATGGTGGAGAGGTCTGACAGAATGTGGTCCACTGGAGAAGGGAATGGCAAACCACTTCAGTATTCTTGCCTTGAGAACCCCATGAACTGTATGAAAAGGCAAAATGATAGGATACTGAAAGGGGAACTCCCCGGGTTGGTAGGTGCCCAATATGCTACTGGAGATCAGTGGAGAAATAACTCCAGAAAGAATGAAGGGATGGAGCCAAAGCAAAAACAATACCCAGTTGTGGATGTGACTGGTGATAGAAGCAAGCTCCGATGCTGTAAAGAACAATATTGCATAGGAACCTGGAATGTTAGGTCCATAAATCAAGCAAATTGGAAGTCATCAAACAGGAGATGGCAAGAGTGAACATCAACATTCTAGGAATCAGTAAACTAAAATGGACTGGAATGGGTGAATTTAACTCAGATGACCATTATATCTACTACTGTGGGCAGGAATCCCTTATAAGAAAAGGAGTAGCAATCATGGTCAACAAAAGAGTCTGAAAAGCAGTACTTGGATGCAGTCTCAAAAACGACAGAATGATCTATGTTTGTTTCCAAGGGAAACCATTCAATATCACAGTTATCCAAGTCTATGCCCCAACCAGTAACGTTGAAGAAGCTGAAGTTGAACGGTTCAATGAAGACCTACAAGACCTTTTAGAACTAACACCCCCAAAAGATGTCCTTTTCATTATAGAGGACTGGAATGCAAAAGTAGGAAATCAAGAAACACCTGGAGTAACAGGCAAATTTGGCCTTGGAGTATGGAATGAAGTAGGGCAAAGGCTAATAGCGTTTTGCCAAGAGAATGCACTGGTCATAGCAAATACCCTCTTCCAGCAACACGAGAAGACTCTCACACATGGGCATCTCCAGATGGTCAACACCAAAATCAGATTGATTATATTCTTTGCAGCCAAAGATGGAGAAGCTCTATACAGTCAACAAAAACATGACTGGGAGCTGACTGTGGCTCAGATAATGAACTGAAAGTAGGGAAAACCGCTAGACCATTCAGGTATGACCTAAATCAAATTCTTTATGATTATACAGTGGAAGTGAGAAATAGATTTAAGAAACTAGATCTGATAGATAGACATTATACAGGAGACAGGGATCAAGACCATCCCCATGGAAGAGAAAAACAAAAAAGCAAAATGGCTGTCTGGAGAGGTCTTACAAATAGCTATTAAAAGGAGAGAGGTGAAAAACCAAGGAGAAAAGGAAAGATATAAGCATCTGAGTGCAGAATTCCAAAGAATAGCAAGGAGAGATAAGAAAGCCTTCCTCAGCGATCAATGCAAAGAAATAGAGGGAAAGAACAGAATGGGAAAGACTAGAGATCACGTCAAGAAAACTAGAGATACCAAGGGAACATTTCATGCAAAGATGGGCTTGATAAAGGACAGAAATGGTATGGATCTAACAGAAGCAGAAGATATTAAGAAGACGTGGCAAGAATACACAGAAGAACTGTACAAAAAAGATGTTCATGACCAAGATAATCACGATGGTGTGATCACTCACCTAGAGCCAGACATCCTGGAATGTGAGGTCAAGTGGGCCTCAGAAAGCATCACTGCAAACAAAGCTAGTGGAGGTGATGGAATTCCAGTGGAGCTATTTCAAATCCTGAAAGATGATGCTGTGAAAGTGCTGTACTCACTATGCCAGCAAATTTGGAAAACTCAGCAGTGGCCACAAGACTGGAAAATGTCAGTTTTCATTCCAATTCCAAAGGAAGGCAATGCCAAAGAATGCTCAAACTACTGCACAATTGCACTCATCTCACATGCTAGTAAAATAATGCTTAAAATTCTCCAAGCCAGGCTTCAGCAATATGTGAACCATGAACTTCCTGATGTTCAAACTAGTTTTAGAAAAGGCAGAGGAACCAGAGATCAAATTGCCAACATCTGCTGGATCATGGAAAAAGCAAAAGAGTTCCAGAAAAACATCTATTTCTGCTTTATTAACTATGCCAAAGTCTTTGACTATGAGGATCACAATAAACTGTGGAAAATTCTGAGAGAGATGGGAATACCAGACCACCTGACCTGCCTCTTGAGAAACCTCAATGCAGATCAGGAAGCAACAGTTAGAACTGGACATGCAACAACAGACTGGTTCCAAATAGGAAAAGGAGTACATCAAGGCTGTATATTGTCACCCTGCTTATTTAACTTATATGCAGAGTACATCATGAGAAACGCTGGGTTGGAAGAAGCACAAGCTGGAATTAAGATTGCTGAGAGAAATATCAATAACCTCAGATATGCAGATGACACCACCCTTATGGCAGAAAGTGAAGAGAAACTAAAAAGCCTCTTGATGAAAATGAAAGAGGAGAGTGAAAAAGTTGACTTAAAGCTCAACATTCAGAAAACTAAGGTCATGGCATCTGGTCCCATCTCTTCATGGGAAATAGATGGGGAAACAGTGGAATCAGTGTCAGACTTTATTTTGGGGGCTCCAAAATCACTGCAGATGGTGACTGCAGCCATGAAATTAAAAGACGCTTATTCCTTGGAAAGAAAGTTATGACCAACCTAGATAGTGTATTCAAAAGCAAAGACATTACTTTGCCAACAAAGGTCCGTCTAGTCAAGGCTATTGCTTTTCCAGTGGTCATGTATGGATGTGAGAGTTGGACTGTGAAGAAGGCTGAGCACCAAAGAATTGATGCTCTTGAACTGTGGTGTTGGAGAAGACTCTTGAGAGTCCTTTGGACTGCAAGGAGATCCAACCAGTCCATTCTAAAGATCAGTCCTGGGTGTTCTTTGGAAGGAATGATGCTGAAGCTGAAACTCCAGTACTTCGGCCACCTCATGCAAAGAGTTGGCTCACTGGAAAAGACTCTGATGCTGGGAGGGATTGTTGCCGGGAGGAGAAGGGGATGACAGAGGATGAGATGGTTGAATGGCATCACCAACTCGATGGACATGAGTTTAGGTAAACTCTGGGAGTTGTTGATGGACAGGGAGGCCTGGTGTGCTGCAATTCATGGGGTCTCAAAGACTTGGATGACTGTGCGACTGAAGTGTACTGAACTGAAGACTGAAGGAACTTTCATATAGTCCTCCCTGATAGCTCAGTGGGTAAAGAATCCACCTGCAAAAGGAGGAGAGCCTCGTTCTTTTCTTGGTTGGGAAGATCCTTTGGAGAAGGGATAAGCTACCCACCCCAATATTCTTGGAATTGCCTTGTGGCTTAGCTGGTAAAGAATCTGCCTGCAATGTGAGAGACCTCAGTTCGATCTTGGGTTGGGAAGATCCCCTGGAGAAAGGAACAGTTACCCACTCCAGTATTCTGGCCTGGAGAAGTCATGGACTGCATAGTCCATGGCATCACAAAGAGTAGGACACGACTGAGCAACTCTCACTCACTCATACTGTTCTCCACAGCGGCTGTACCAATTTGCATTCTTCCCCACACACCCTCTTCTACACACCCTCTGTGGCATTTACTGTTTGTAAACCTTTTACTGATTCCAATTTTGGCTGATGTGAGGTGATTGATACCTTATTATAGTTTTGATTTGCATTTGTCTAATAATTAGTGATGTTGAGCATCTTTTCCTGTCCCTCTTGGACATCCTAAAGACCGTCCCCCACTTTTTTTAAAGGGTTGCTTTCTTGTGACAGTTTTTTCAGAGAAAATTATTTAATCTAACTGAGATGAACATGTACACACAAGATTATCAGTTTTCTAAGGGACTAAGCCATTGAGTGGCATTAGAAGTAGGTCTTAGAGTTCAGTGTGTTGAAAATCTTATTATAATATTCCTTTTAGAAAAAAAATTATTTCTGTAGCTAATAATGAAATGTTAATTTTTTGTTGTTGTTTAGGAAATTAACACTCCAACTTCTGATTAAGTTAATATGTAAATCATGCAGGGATATGATATTGATAACTGATTATTAAGTATGTTTTTGATGCAGATGTATAGAACATAATACCATTACTTATATTTACATGTTTACAATCTCAGCCAAATACTTCTATTATATCTTCATTGGTTACTGTTAGAAACTTAAAATTTTAATTTGTAACTTTTGAAGTAATAGATAATATATTTAATGTTCAAAATATCATCACAGATATTTTATGATAGATACTGGATATGATCTTATTAGTTTAAAAAAAGCTTAGTGAAGCTGTGAATGAATGCTCACTATATTCCTTGAAGTTTATCATCAAATATTTTACATTTTACAGATGTCAAATGTTACTGAGAATGTATGCATAATAGTAATTCTCTGTAAAGTGTTTATATTATGTGAAATGTACCTAGAAAAAATTAATATTCACTATGCTCTGAGCCAACTAAATGTGCTGAACATATAATAAGAAGGAATGAAAATAATCAGCAAAAGAAAATAACAATGTGGCTAACTGAATGAATTATTAAATGCATTCATGTATTAATATTAAAAGCTAAGTAACTGAATGACTTAAGAGTCTTAAGAAACAAAGTAAATGCTTAAGAAGGCTATCACTTGCTTGGGGCTGGTGCACTGGGATGACCCAGAGAGATGGTATAGGGAGGGAGGTGGGAGGGAGGTTCAGGATTGGGAACTCATGTACACCCGTGGTGGATTCATGTTGATGTACGGCAAAACCAATACAGTATTGTAAAGTAAAATAAAGTTAAAAAAAAAGAAGCCTATCACTTATTTAAAGGAAAGTATTCAATTTAGAATATATTTCAATGAAAGCCAATGAAAATCTTGGATGACCTACTAAGGGATAAAAAGGATGGATTTTAGTATTGATTTTGAATTGCTTTGAGGAATCTTCTTAAAAAAGATATTAGGCCCTAGAGGAAGAAAAGCGTACTTGGTATATTATTAAGCTGTCTACACAGAAATATGTAGGGAAAAGAATCTAAATCACAGTGTAATGGATTTCATGGAACAACAGACTGGTTTCAAATAGGAAAATATACATCAAGGCTGTATATTGTCATCCTGCTTATTTAACTTATATGCAGAGTACATCATGAGAAACACTGGAATGGATGAAGCACAAGCTGGAATCAAGATTGCCAGTAGAAATATCAATAACCTCAGAAATGCAGATGACACCATCTTTATGGCAGAAAGTGAAGAAGAATTAAAAAGCCTCTTGATTAAAGTGAAAGAAGAGAGTGAAAAAGTTAGCTTAAAGTTCAAAATTTAGAAAACTAATATCATGGCATCTGGTTCTATAACTTCATGGCAAATAGATGGGGAAACCATGGAAACAGTGTCTGACTATTTTTCTGGGCTCCAAAATCACTGCAGATGGTGATAAGCAGCCATGAAATTAGAAGACGCTTACTCCTTGGAAGGAAAGTTACAATCAACCTAGACAGCATATTAAAAAGCAGAGACATTGCCAACAAAGGACAGTCTAGTCAAGGCTATGCGTTTTCCAGTGGTCATGTATGGATGTGAGAGATTCGGACTATAAAGAAAGCTGAGCGCCGAAGAATTGATGCTTTTGAGCTGTGGTGTTGGAGAAGACCCCTGAGAGTCCCTTGGGCTACAAGGAGATCTAACCTGTCCATCCTAAAGGAAATCAGTTCTGGGTGTTCACAGGAAGGACTGATGCTGAAGCTGAAACTCCAATTACTTTGGCCACTTGATGCAAAGAGCTGACTTATTTGAAAAGACCCTGATTCTGGGAAAGATTGAGGGTGGGAAGAGAAGGGGATGACAGAGGATAAGATGGTTGGATGGCATCACCAACTCAATGGACATGAGTTTGGGAAGGCTACGGGAGTTGGTGATGGACAGGGAGGCCTGGCATGCTGAAGTTCATGGGGTTGCAAAGAGTCTGACATGACTGAAGGACTGAACTGAACTGGATGGATTTCAAATAACTTAGAGAGTTTTTTTTTTTTTTTTTTGGTCACAAACTTATCTACTGTAGGCATTGCTCTTCCCCTTCAAATCATTTTGAAAGTCTGAGATGATATACTTTGGGGTTTGTACAGTCAAAGCATATATTGTCAGTAGATGGAAAAAGTCAACATTATTGGAAATTTCCAAAATTAATATCTAAAAGGAAGAATAGTTACAGAGGCATGGTTATACCTTATGATCACACACAAGATCACACTTTTGCTTCTTTAGTTTTCTAAGCAGAACATCATTTCTACACTTGGGACTCTAGTCTGTTTTTGTTTTTCTGCCTTCATCACCTTGTGAGGTAAATTCTGTAGGTTGATTTTCTGATTCGATAGTGTATGATAAAATTTCTTTTCATTTTGCTATGAACACAACTGATTTTAATTGAACTGCAAATAGTAATAACAAAGCAATAGCACACTAGAGACTAATTCCAATTAAGCATATTTAGGGGCCTGTTAACTTAGAGTAACTTAAGTATTAGATATATTAGGCAGTGAGACACACATAGTAAATAAATTCAGTGGAAATCAAAACATGACAAGCTAAATTATGAAACCCTACTTCAAAGACTTAGATGTAATTAAATAAAACTTTACAATGTCACAAAATAGAAATTTTGGCATCTTTATGCTAAGAAATGATTTTTACTTAGTTAATATTTCTTTCATTTCTTTGTTAATATTTCTTTAATTTCTTTTTTGGAAAGCCCAAATTTGAATGTTGTCCCCAACTCTCTACATTCTTGAAGAAACAATAGAAGAGACCTTGCTCCTATATACTTTATTCTCCTTCAACATCTTTTATTCTCAAATGAAAGACAATTACTGTCCCCCCCCTCCCCTTTCCTTCAAACTTTGAGTTCACTCACTTTGGAGGAATAAATAAGCTTTCACTGGACACTTTTGTCCTTAGCTTTATGTCAAAATTCTTCATATCTCTTGCTTTTATTTTATGTAACCTACTTATTATGAGTAATCTGACTTTTATCCCTTCTGAGACTCTTCTCTTCCTTCACGCTTGAATTACTTGTGGTCTACTGAAGAAATTTCAGCAAATCCCTCTTGATTAATCCCTAATCTAACTGTACCTTAGGATTCACTGTTGTTGTTTAGTTACTAAGTTGTGTCTGACTCTTTGCGAACCTCTGGACTGTAGCTTGCCAGGCTCCTCTGTCCATGGGATTTCTCGGGCAACAACACTGGAGTGAATCTCCATTTCCTTCTCTGACAGTCTTCCCTACCCAGGGATTTAACCTGTGTCTCTTGCATTGGCAAGCGGATTCTTTACCACTGAGGCACCGTCCAACTTTCCTTTGCCTAGTATATTTTATAGAAACCCTACCATCATTCAGGAGCCTATGCAATCTGTATATCTTCCAAAAAGACTTTCCTAGCTCTTTAATCCTACAGAGATCTCTGCATTCATAGAAATTGATGGCACTTTAAATATTTTTGTCTTGTATCCCTTGTTATTTGCCTAATCATATGACTTTTGTCTTATTTTAATACTTTTGTTTATTTTGTTGTTGTTCAGTCACTAAGTCACGTCCAACTCTTGTGGGCTGCAGCACGCCAGGCTTCTCTGTCATCTATTTTCCAGAGTTTGCTCAAATTGATATCCATTGGGTCAGTTTCTTATATTCCTGCCTTATTTTTAGCTACATTATAATCTCACTGAGACAGAACTGTATCATTCATTTCATTTATATCCCTACCCAACAAAATACTAAGTTGTAGGTTTAAGTATGTATTTGATGAAATGAGTTGTCAAAGGAAGGTAAGAAGGAGGGAAAGGAGGAAGGAAGGAAAGGAAAGGAGGCAGGGAGGGCAGAAGAGAGTGAGGGAGAGAGGGAAGGAAATAGATAAGATCTGCCTGAGACTCTGAAAAATAGTCAGCCAGTATTCTGCTACTTATCAAAACTTAAAAAACATTGATTTTATGCAATGCTATAAATTTAATGAAATAACTCCATAATCTTTCTTAAAAGAGAAAATAATAAAATATTACTGGAAAGTATGGGTGGTCCCTGAATCTAATATATCACTGTCATTTTCTCTTGGTAAAGTATTTTATGCATTTGTAGGACATAGCACATAAAATTGGTTAAAAAATAATGCAACTCAGGTCCTTGCAACACTACTTGTATCCTTCTACAATTTAAAAAATATTAGAATGCATTGTCAAACACTTTATAGTACCCATAGATCTTGTCAAATGAATTGATTGTTTTGATTTCTTTAAATGATCCCACCATGGTTAATCAAGAAACAATTTGAAAACAATATCCTCAGTTAGAATGAAACTATTGTTTATGTCATTATTTTTCAAATGATAAATTTCAGGTTGTCAATTTAGGAACTGGCCTAGATGAAAACAGCTTTATATTAGAGACTTTCATTGACATAGACTGATGTTATTTTGTCTTCTGTATTCCATCAGTCTATTCATTTGAGTTTATGTTCTTTTAATTCTTGATATTTAAAAAATGTTCTTCACTCTATCATTCTTTCCTTATATATTACATCTGTTATCAAAGAATTCTTTCAAAATAAGCTCATTCCCAGGTTGCTTTTGGCTGACTCACTAAACAAAGGGATGATAAAATGTTTTTGTTTAGAATGCTGCTGCTGCTGGCAAGTCACTTCAGTCATGTCCGACTCTGTGCAATCCCATAGACGGCAGCCCACCAGGCAACCCCGTCCCTGGGATTCTCCAGGCAAGAACACTGGAGTGGATTGCCATTTCCTTCTCCAGTGCATGAAAGTGAAAAGTGAAAGTGAAGTTGCTCAGTCGTGTCTAACTCTTACCGACCCCTTGGACTGTACCCTACCAGGCTCCTCCGTCCATAGGATTTTCCAGGCAAGAGTACTGGAGTGGGGTGCCATTGTCTTTTCTGTGTTTAGAATGAGTGCTTCATAAAATGAACACATATGTAGTAATAAGTATTTATGATATTTTCTATTCCATTATGTACCCCCCAAGCAGATATACTTGTAACCATTTTATGTGTAAATACTGACTACAAATACACACTCAAATAATATTTCCTTATTGAAACATTTTATTCTGTTAGTTCAGTCAATATCTACTATATTATGTATACTGTTTCAAGTGCTCAGAATACAAATTTAGGAGAGATATGGAATCTGTCTTTAAGAAATCCTCAGGGTAATGGCAATATAGACTTACAATTTTGTCCTGATCTCATTTTCATGAGATCAGGGAAATCTACTCAAAAATTTTGAATTATGAATTATAAGAAGAAAACATTTCATTGAATGAACAGTTAATAAAAACATTCCAAAATGTAATATCATGTGAAAAACAAAAATGGGAAAGTTTGGGGTGACTTTTGGTTGATTGGAAGTGTAATATGACTGAGATATAGTGCATGATATGGAAAAAGAGAGATAAGAAAAAAAATTGGTATGGCTTAAACTCTTAAGCATCATGTACACCAAGGTAAAAGTTTTTCACCCTTTTATTTCTCTTACAGTGGGAGATGTGAAATAATACTTGTAGGAAAGTAATTATAAGAATAGTAGAGAGATTAAATTAGATACATTAAATTAGATATGACGGAGCTTAAAATCATAGAGTTAGGAGTTTTTCCAGTAGTTTGAGTGAGAGTCATCAGGAAATTACCTGGATTTAGGACTTGGTTCTTTTCTCTTTTTTCTCCTGTCATTTACAAACCGATCTCATTTCAACTTAGAGCATTATATCACAACTTTCTAGATATTTGTCCTCAACTTCAGATTTCTGTATCTTACTATCTAATCTTCATTTCCTCATAGTTGTAGAACTGCCATTTCACACTGTTAACATGCAAAAAACTGAACTCTGGTACCATCTACCATACTTTATCTGAAGTCTTCAGATGAAGCAGTTTTTCCATCTCCTTTGAGGCTGAACCCATCTTGGTTGCTCAGCAAGAAATAATTTGAAGTCATCTTTTTTTTCCCATTTACATTTCAAATTCAGAATCTGATGACATCTTGTATACAACTGCTACTACACTCTTCTCAGAAGCAACACCTCACTTTGATTAAAGACAGAGGAATGGATAAAGAATAGTGGTACAATGAAATACTGCTCAGCCATAGAAGAGAATGAAATGATGCCATTGGCAGCAATATGGATGAACCTACAGATTGTTATGCTGAATGAAGTAAGTCAGACAGAGAAACACAAATATCATGTGATATTGCTTATATGTGGAATATAAAAAAATGGTACAAAGGAATTTATTTATAAAACTGAAATAGAGTCACAGATGTAGAAAACAAACTTATGGTTTCCAGGGGGATAAAAGGGGAGGGATAAATTAGGAGACTGGGTTTAACATATATGTGAAAAGTGAAAGTGAAGTCGCTCAGTCGTGTCGGACTCTTTGCGACCCCATGGACTGTAGCCCAAGCTCCACCATCCATGGGATTCTCCATGCAACAGTACTGGAGTGGGTTGCTCTTTCCTTCTCCAGGGGATTTTCCTGACCCAGGGATTGAACCCAGGTCTCCCACATTGTAGGCAGACGCTTTACCATCTTAGCCTCCAGGGGAATTCTCCTTAACATATATGTACTACTACATATATAATAGGTAACTAATAAGGACTTTAGTGCATAGCACAAGGGACTACACTCAGTGTAACGGTCTATAGGGGAAGAGAATCTGAAAAAGAGTAGATACGTGTCTGTATGTATAACTGACTCACTTTGCTGTACAGCAGATACTAATGCAACGTTGTACATAAACTATGTTTCATTAAAAAAAGAGAGCCACCTTAGTGGCTTACTTGTCTCCATCCTTGCCCTTTTAGATCATTTTCTCACAAAACAGCAGTCAAAGGATTTATTAAAAATGTTATTTACATTCTTCAAAGACTTTCCATTTCATTAGGCATGAAATTCAGTTTTGCAGTGGCCTCCTAGATTCTGCATAATTAATCCTCAAACTCCATGAACTGTTTCTGCTCACTCCATTCTCAGCACACTGACCTTTATTTTCTTTCTTCAGCAAATCAGAGACCTTTAAGTTTTAGGGCTTTTCTACACCTTTTCCTGATGTTTGGAACGTTCCTCTATCAGATAAATTCATATTAACTTTCTCACATTCTTCAAGTATTTTCTCAAGTGTCAATCATCTCGCTGAGGTCTATCCTGACCATTAAACTTAGATTCTAATTCTTTTCCAATCATTCCTGTTTCTCCTTGTCATACACACAAAACATCTCTAGCGTGTAATGTCCTTTACCTCTTACTATGCTTATTATTCATGGTCTTTCCTCCTGCTGGGATATAAATTTCAGGTGTGTCAGCTTTTTTGTCTGCATGGTTCATTGATATATCTATAACACCAAGAAGGTGTCTGGTATATAAGAGGTCCTTGCTGTCTACTTTCTCAAATAATGAATGAATGATGTGCATTAATGTGATGGGAACTGTG
This sequence comes from Ovis canadensis, assembly GCF_042477335.2. Taxonomy (NCBI): domain Eukaryota; kingdom Metazoa; phylum Chordata; class Mammalia; order Artiodactyla; family Bovidae; genus Ovis; species Ovis canadensis. Next base: position 35,390,280 of record NC_091261.1, on the reverse strand, counting down.
ATAGAGAGGAGACAGATGTGATAGCTGTTTATTATGGTAATGTAACCTAGTGGCAAGATTCTAGGTTTGGAATTTATGATATACAATTTGTATTCGTGTGTTCTTATATACTGACTATGTGATTCTGGGTGATGAGGGAAACAAAATAGTGAAGCAGCTCAAAATAATTATTAGAAAATGAGAGAAGAGCTAGTGAGAATGGTATCCCCAAAGTAAAAAATAAATAAATAAATAAAACTCAAAAAATTGAAATAGCCAATACTGAAGTATACTATAAATAAGTCAAATAACTGTTAATTTCATTTGAAAGTAAGGATATCATTAAAAATTAATTATTTAATTACTAAATAATTAAATAATTTAATGGGGATAGATAATGTCATTTTCTAGTAAGATTTGCATAGTTTATTTAAATAAGTTTGAACAGGGTACCTATGTGGGTACATAAAATTTTTTTTAAAAAATTAGCATTTTATAGCTTGCTTTTTTCATTAGTCTTTAATTCATTATTATTACTTAAGATTTAAACCCAGTTCCATATATTTTATGTCAAGATTATTGTAAAATTACACAAAAACTTTTTGTCATTTAGTCTGTGCACTTGGGGTACAGCCAAATAATATGTACAATATAAAGAGTTTTAAATACATATAAGACCTGGAGGAGGGCATGGTAACTCACTCCAGTATTCTAGCCTGGAGAATCCCCATGGACAGAGGAGACTGGCGGGCTAAAGTCCATGGGGTCACCAAGGGTCAGACACAACTGAGTGACTAAGCACACAAATACATATACAAAGATGACTGGAACTTAATTTGAGTTGTGTCCACTAACATTCACTTTTATGAAGCAATTTTAAATGTACAGTACTTGTATAAAAATTATTGCTACCGGTTTTCATATAATATGATCTGCACTAATTTCAGACAAGGAAATTGATAAAACTCAGAGCTTCAAAGCCTAGTCTGTCCTGAATAAATACAGTATCCTTTTAAAATAAGATTATCTCAGCTGCTTGTTTTATACAACTTTTTTCCCTTGTATAATTCAATAGTGTTAGTTGCCCACAAACCAGGAGTACGTAATGATTTAAGAGACAATCTGAAAGACATAAAAATCATCTAGATAGTTAATAAGTATGTAATAGTGTAAGTAGATCTTAAGTTAATATATTTAAAGATACATTATTTGACCATTTTAAGTTAGACTTTCAAAAATAAAAAGAAAGCCACCAAAACTTCACCCAAATTACATAGAATTTGCATATTTTAAAGTAGGCATAGACTGAAACATTTTTTTCACTCATAGCTTCTGAACTTTCCTGTGCTTTAAAACTAATATTGACAATTCCTGGGTTAGAAATAAGATGCACAATAGTGTTTAGTTCTTACTGTTTTGACTAAGTACACATTATTAATCAACAATTTATATCCATAAAGATATGCAACTAGTTATAGTCCTGATCATAAATCTAAACAAGACAGAGTATTAATATAAATATTAACTTTTTAAAAGATAGTTTTTATCTGCTTTCTACTTTCTTCTCATTCATATATCAAAAAAGGAAAATCCTTGAGAAAGATACAGGATATTTATCGGTGATGGTAAAATGTAAGCCCCAGAAGGACAGTAATGTCTTCTCTTTCCTTGTGCCAAGAACACAGTGAAGTTTACAATAAATGCTTGTTGAGTGAATTGCTGAATAAATCCAGTGTCTCTGTAAAGGTAGTGGAATATGGTTAACTCAGATAAATTATATTTTCTATTGTGGATTACAGAGATATTGCCTGATTCTTGACCAAATTCAGGTCTTGTTTCAAAAAAAAGGAGCATGAACTGGTACATTTAAGCAGCCAATAGTGCCTGCCATGCACATGCTGATTAGAATACCTAAAAAGTGACCTTGTATTATCTACTTAAAATTTAAACATGTGGAAACCATGGTATAACAGTTCATAGAAGTAAATTAAAGCATCTGGAGGATAATTTATAGCTTTTATAAGTGAAAGTCAGAACTTTCACATTTTGTTGAAATCATACATTAGCAATTTGAAGACATTAAATAGCATTTAAAATAGCTTTATATTTTAAGAATATAGTGAAAAACAAACTATATGAATAGAGACGTGTTTTCTTATGGTGATATGGGGGTATAACTGAAAAAAAAGAGGTCTGATGGTGTGATAGGAGCAAACAAATCTATTACACAAATTTAAAGTATCTGTTATGGCAATGCCTACTAAGCTCAACGAAATATTAAAAAATGCCATTACACATGGTATATGCCTTCAGCTATTCAAAAGTTTTTGATGAAAAAATAATGATGTAGAAAAATGACTGTTGCGGATAACAATGAGGTCTACTGGAGAGGGATAAATAGTAGAGGAGAAAAGAACAATCAAAATATTTAAAATAATTTGAGGAGATCTCTGATATTTGATCTATCTTTCAAAAAATGGACAGAAATTTATAGGATGGGGATCAAAATATATTAAGTGATATAATCTGTAATTAAATTAATAGCATCTTATATACAAAATATATTTTAATTTCCCCTCACCTGTTAGTAATGAACTAACAAACTAACAAAAACAACTTACAAAAACAACTTATATTGGTTTAAAAAACAGAAATTCATTTTGTCCCAGATTTCTGGAGACTAGAATTCCAACATCAAGGTGTTTATAGGATTGCTTCTTTCTGAGGGCCATATGGGAAAGAGTTTCTTGTAGATCTCTCTCATTGTCTTTATGTTCATATCATTTTCTGGTATGCCTATCTTTAAATGATGTATTTTTATAGGGACATCAATCATATAGGCTTAGGGTCCACCTTACTAATAACCTTACTGTAACTTGAATACCTGTGAAGACCCTTAACACATTCTAAGGTACTGAGTGATTAAGATTTCAACATATTTGCGGGGATACAATTTACCCCTAATACTCTCCATTTGTCAGTTAGCTTCATAAGGATGTCCAGGGCATGTTTGTTTTCTTGTTTGCTTATTTCCCAGGAGCATTGTAGATGTTCAAAAATATTTATCAAATGTTACTGGAGTTTGTTTTAACTTTGATCAAGAAACACAAAGCCGATTTTGCAAACAACACATTTGATCTTTACAACATTGATTTAATTAGAATTGTTTGGAATTCAAGATTTAGTAACAATTTTATGGCATGAACATTTTTTATTCTTTTTCATTTTTTTGTTATAAGCAAATAACAAGCATTCTTTTAATCAGCCCCAGTGAACTGGAATCATAGATTTCATGAGTTCCTTTGGCATACTGACTGCATGCGTGTATGCTAAGTCGCTTTAGTCCCGTGGGACTCTTTGTGATCCCTCAGGCTGTAGCCCACCAGGCTTCTCTGTCCATGGGATTCTCCAGGCAGGAACACTGTAGTGCGTTGCCATTTCCTTCTCTGGCATACTGACTAATTTAGAGCTATATAAAATAGATTTAATGACCATTTGTGCCCATCACAGTTATTGACATACTAACTGTGCATATTTCTTTTAATCTCTCTGGAATACTATGTGACTTTTGAACTAGATGTCTATCTTAGTTAACTAGCAATGAAGTTACCTTGATAGGACTAGAATAATACTTCAAACTCTCATTTTTCCAGGTTCTGGCTTTAAAGACTTTTGTCAGCTTAATGATTTCTACAGGATAAACTCTCTTCTATTCCTTTCAAATGCTGTACTTAAAAAGACAAATAATCTTTTCAAGAAGCTGAAGGGCATTTTTCCAAAACAATGTTTTATTATCGGATGGTAAAATGAAGCAATGGTGTTGGAGAAGACTCTTGAGAGTCCCTTGGATTTCAAGGAGATCCAACCAGTCCATTCTGAAGGAGATCAGCCCTGGGATTTCTTTGGAAGGAATGATGCTAAAGCTGAAACTCCAGTACTTTGGACACCTCATGCAAAGAGTTGACTCATTGGAAAAGACTCTGATGCTGGGAGGGATTGGGGCGGAAGGAGAAGGGGACGACCGAGGATGAGATGGCTGGATGGCATCACTGACTCGATGGACATGAGTCTGAGTGAACTCTGGGAGTTGGTGATGGACAGGGAGGCCTGGCGTGCTGCGATTCATGGGGTCGCAAAGAGTCGGACACAACTGAGCGACTGGACTGAACTGAACTGAACATTGAGTGAGTCTACTTCAGATAAAGATGGGAAACTAGGGACTTCCTTAGTAGTCCAGTGGCTGACTCCACACTCCCAGTGCTGAGGGCCTGGGATTTGATCCCTGGTCAGGGAACTACATCCACATGCCACAACTAAGGGTTCACATGTGGCAACTAAAGATTCTGAACCATGTGTTGCACCTAAGACCTGAGGCAGCCAAATAAATAAGTATTTTTAAAAATGGGAAACTGGCAGACAACTTCATCTTTCTGGCGGCACTGAATTTGAAAAAGTCTGACTCTTTCAGACCTACTTCCTGAGTAATTAGCCTCAGACAACTCATTTCTAACCCTGGGCTCTCCTTTCCAATGACCTATGATGTTTCACGCTATTATTCTTAAAACCACTTGTTCTTACACAGAAATCAAACTTTTGATATAAAAAAACTTCAAAGTGGATAAATATAATTCAAAACTTGTCTGACATATATATATATACATACATATATATATAGATACACACACACACACACACACACACATATATATATATATATATATAAATAATGTGAAAGATTCTCAGTTTACCACCTATAAGGCATAAAATTAACTACCTTTACATCTCTAGGGATTTTTTTTCCTTCCTGACATAAAAATAATAATAATTTTCAATAGAACTTGGTAAAACAACTGAAAACCTATCAGTTCCATTAACTGAGAGAGATTATATTTGCAACTAGCATGGATAAAGACTATGTTAAACAGGCCTATGAAAAAATAATGACTTACCAAAGAGAAGGAAATGGCAACCCACTCCAGTATTTTTGCCTGGAGAATCCCATGGATGGAGGAGCTTGGTGGGCTACAGTCCACGGGGTTGCAAAGAGTTGGACATGACTGAGTGACTTCACTTTCAAAGAATAATTTTATAATTTAGTAGTAATTAAACCATCCCTGTCTTTTTTTTCTGAGACTATATTCATATTTCAATAATATGAGATTTCTCATTGGAAATGAAACAATACATGATTCAGATGCCAAAACTTAGTTGATTGCTCTCACCAATTACTATTCAAAGGTACATTAGAAATGTATTATAGAAAGTAAAATTAAAATAGGTAGCACCTTTATCGGAGAAGGCAATGGCACCCCACTCCAGTACTCTTGCCTGGGAAATCCCATGGACAGAGGGGCCTGGTAGGCTACAGTCCATGGGGTCGCTAAGAGTCGGACATGACTTAGTGACTTCAATTTCACTTTTCACTTTCATGCATTGGAGAAGGAAATGGCAACCCACTCCAGTGTTCTTGCCTGGAGAATCCCAGGGACAGAGGAGCCTGGTGGACTTCCAACTATGGGGTTGCACAGAGTCGGACATGACTGACGTGATTTAGCAGCAGTAGCAGCAGCACCTTTATATAATAACTGAAGTATTACTTTGAATATATTTCATTGAGAAAATACATGTAGAAAGCAACATATACTTGTATCTGGGGAGTGGGTGGGGCATAAATCCTGCCAAGACTGCATCATTTTAGATTACAAACATATGCTCAGTCTTCTTTTTTAATTAATCTGTCATAAACCATTTATTTATTGAATACCAACAGCAATAAAATTAATTTGCTGATTATACAGAAAGTAAATAGGAGATCTGAAAGTTAAATCTACTACATTAAATAAACATTATTTTGAAATATATTTTTATGGGACAAAATACAACCCCAAATGTAGCTTTGTTCTTTGTTAGTAAGAAAATAATCCAGATTTTGATTAATAAGCTAGTGAATTCCTTTGACTTAATTGTCCATGGGATCTCCACTTCTTTATATTAACAGACAACCTGACGTGGTTTGGTACCTTCAGTTAGCTTCATTCAACTGTGTGAAATTGTGATTAGAAGAGGATAACAGTCAGCCATTGTTGTAATTAAATCTTCTAAAACTAAGAGATGAGAATCCAGGTGCATCTGATAGTGTCAGTACATACTTGTGATGATACTAAGTACACATAAATGGACGTAGGTATTTCAAACTTATGAAGAAAGTTTATTTGAAAGTAGAATTAGTTGATTTATCAAACAGAATGTTTCTTTGTTCATAAACATTAAAGTCTGATTTGCTGCAGTTACTTTTGCACAAATTTTGGTGGAAAGTTTTGTACCTTTTAGTGGACACTAAAATTTTTTCTCACACTCAAAATACATGAGTCAAGTAAATTATTTTTAATATGATATATTTTTTTCATGCTCTTTTGCTTATATTAATATGATTTTTCAATCTTTCTTCTATGACAAATGTGTTATATTTAGAAGCTTATTTTTTGTTAATGTTATATTTATGAAGAAATTATAATTGACTCGGTACCTGCTGCTTTGATAGGAAGGTACAGTTATTTTGATGTCAACATCATTTATTCATTTTAAATTGTCATGTCCAAATCTGCAGAAGATAGATATATGCATGTATATATGTTGATATATATGTATGTATGTACACATACATAAGTATATATATTTAGACATATAAGCATGATAAAATTTCATGCTTCTATAAGATCATATATTTAAAATAGTCCTATAACCTCAGTTGATTTATATGAAAATATAATTCTAAGATTTCAAAAATCAGTTATGATTAAATTTCATAGAAGTTAAGTGGTTTTGAAATTAGTTTATCTTTCTTTTGATATACAATATCTTTGGTATGATTAGGAAAACTAATAGAAATTGTTATATTAAAAGTGAATAAGATCTAATTTATATTTATTGTCCAATAAAATGTATATTTTTGTGAGCATAAGCACTAATTACTTAACATTTTACTTGGAAGATGAAGTTTGAAAGAAATCAATGCAACTTGTTCTCAAAAAAGACAGCTAAGGAAACAGAATTTTGAGAATGCAATACTTAATAGCCATTTAATAGTTATTTAGTAATAATTCATAGTTATTATACTTAGCTTACTGCCAGTCAATATGCAAGGATTTTTACATCCCTTTTCTCATTTAATTCCTAGAACCTTTTATGTGAATGGGATTGCCTGGCGGTTCAGATGGTAAAAAATCTGCCCTCAATGTGGGAGACTTGAGTTCAACCCTTGGGTCACAAAGATACCCTGGAGAAAGAAGCAGCAACGCATTCCAGTATTCTTGCCTGGAGAATTTCATGGACAGAGGAACAGTCCATGGGGTTGCAAAGAGTGGAACACAGCTGAGTGACCAATGCTTCATTTGCACTTTCTGTGAATACACAGTTGAAGGAAATGAGTAGTTTAGTAATATTCCCAAATTTGACGGTTAGCATGGTTAAAGTTAGTTAGGTTTTGAAACCTGGAAAAACTAGGGTTGGAAACTAAACACTTTGATTTTAATTAACTGACTACTACATTTTACTGCTTCCAGTTTATTTCACGCTTTGTATAGGCAAGCGAAAAATAAGTGCCTTATAAAAAATGAAGCTTGTAATTTTAAGAGGAATGATATTAAAAAGTTTTGTATTGTCCCTAAAAGATAGCCTTTCCCTACATAGAACAAATAAGATCCTATGGTTGCATGAAAACTGAATAGCACCAATTAATAATTGTTTATTGAGTCAAAACATAAGAAATTGTGGTTGAACAAAGGAGTCTTTCTTTATACTTTTCTGACTTCTCTGCATGTGTGCTCAGTTGTGTACAACTCTTTGCGACCCCATGGACTATAGCCCACCAGGATCCTCTGTCCATGGTATATTTTTTCAGGCAAGAATACTGGAGTGGGTTGCCTTTTCCTCTTCTAGGGATCTTCCCAATCCAGGGAGGGATCGAACCCATGTCGTCTGTGTCTCCCACATTGGCAAGTGGATTCCTTACCACGAAACCCTTGAAAAGCCTTCTGACTTCTAAGGTTCATTATTTCATAAAGTTTTCAGTGTTTGTATAAACTCTTAAAAGAGTTTGTGAAAGAAATGATGTACTATGTTTTAAAGTCCAGTAATGCCTGGTATCGGAGAAGGAAATGGCAACCCACTCCAGTACTCTTACCTGGAGAATCCCATGGACAGAGGAGCCTGGTGGGCTGCCGTCTATGGGGTCGCACAGAGTCAGACACGACTGAAGCGACTTAGCAGCAGCAATGCCTGGTATGTTTTATAACTTTCTGATATATTATATCACATCATCAGGGTTTTTCTTTCTATTACAAGCAATAATAGCAATCACACTACCAATTATCGAACACATGTTGACTCTAGCCAAGTAATTTTCATCCAGTGTTTGAAAACATCCTTTTGTGTACAGAATAATAGCCAAATTTTATAGTGTTAGTATTGTAAATGAAGTAACGGGAATTTAAATAAATTCAACCTATAGCTGATAAGCATATTTTAGATATCCATATGACTCTCAGTTCAGTTCGGTTCAGTCACTCAGTCATGTCCGACTCTTTGCGACTCCGTGAATTGCAGCACGCCAGGCCTCCCTGTCCATCACCAACTTCCGGAGTTCACTCAGACTCACATCTATGAGTCAGTGATGCCATCCAGCCATCTCATCCTCTGTCTTCCCCTTCTCCTCCTGCCCCCAATCCCTCCCAGCATCAGAGTCTTTTCCAATGAGTCAACTCTTCGTATGGGGTGGCCAAAGTACTGGAGTTTCAGCTTTAGCATCATTCCTTCCAAAGAAATCCAAGGGCTGATTTCCTCCATATGACTCTAGGAATGTGTTATTTTGAAACTTACCTTGTTGCCTGTTGCACATAGGTATCTTGACACTAAGTTTCACTCCTTAGATCATCCAGACACCAAAAATTAAAGCAGATATTTTATTAAAATTATGGGAAATACTATTTTTAAACATCAAACTAATATGTGCTTTTATACAAAGCTGTATGAGGTCAGAAAGATTTAGATTCAAATCTAAATCCACCACTCAGTAATGGCATTATTTTGCACAGTTGTTTACTCTCTTTGAACTCATTCTCATATTTCTTATACTTAAAATAACATTAGATTTATTCCTATGTGGTTGAAGGCACACATTTAAGAAACTACACTAATTAAATAATGACTAGCTAATAGATTCTTGAAAATGGCAGTTATTAAAAGTACTACTATTTATTATTATATTGAACATTTAACTATCAAATACCACAACAGTATCCAAGAGTGGGTTAAAAATAAGGAGGGAAAAATTTGCTTCTAGTCTTTCTGTCAATATTTATATGGAGGTGTTCCTTTTTAGCTTTAAAAACTCAGATTTCCTGAGAGGCTTGTGACCCCCACTGCAGCATTTTACATCCTAGGAAATGTTACATCAATAAAACTTCTCTGGCACTTTTTCCTTGAGGATCCTTGCTGTGTGTTAACCAGATAAATCGGTTCCTGCTAATGTGTTAAGTATGTAAGTCATTATCCTTACACTAATATTGTCCCTACTGAGTGAAGAATATCTGATAATGGAAGAAGTCATTCCCAAAAGGAGAGTTTTAGTTTTGAGGATGTTCTAAGAAGACAAACCATTTTTATTCAGTGGGTTTAAATCATCAAATTAGGTTACATAATAATACTATCTATAAACCAATAATTCTGGTCTGGGAATCAAAAAACCCTCCTCTATACAGCCTCTGCCATGTAGTTGACCTTGAATATAATACTTAATCTCTCCCCTTCCAATTTCTTTTCTGTTAAAGGTTAAATTTGAGTAATTATGTTGCTAAAATAGTTTACATATTTATCTTTTATTTACATTAAAAAATGTTTAACAGTAGCTACCATGGCAGGGTACTTTTGTTTCCTTCCTTCTTTTGTGATGCAGATTTGGCAATGAACAAAATAGATAAGATCCCTCCTCTTGTTCAGAATCCATTCTAGTGATGAAAAACAGAATATTTCTTTAAAAGAAAACTATATATGATTTAAAATGTTATTAAAAAAAAAAAACAACATTGGCTTAAAAGAAAACAATGCTGAGAAGATCATAGTGAAAAAGTTGGCCTAAAACTCAACATTCAGAAAACTTAAGATCATGGAATCTGGTCCCATCACTTCATGGCAAATAGATCAGGAAACAGTGGAAATAGTGACAGACTTAATTTTTGGGGGCTCCAAAAATCACTGCAGATGGTGACTGCAGCCATGAAATTAAAAGACGCTTGCTGCTTGGGAAAAAAGTTATGACCAACCTAGACAGCATATTAAACAGCAGAGACATTACTTTGCCGACAAGGGTCCATCTAGTCAAGCTATGGTTTTTCTAGTAGTAATGTATAGATGTGAGAGTTGGACTATAAAGAAAGCTGAGCATGGAAGAATTGATGCTTTTGAACTGTGGTGTTGGAGAAGACTCTTGAGAGTCCCTTAGACCACAAGGAAATCCGACCAGTCCATCCTAAAGAAAATCAGTCCTGGGTGTTCATTGGAAGGACTGATGCTGAAGCTGAAACTCCAATACTTTGGCCACCTGATGTGAAGAACAGATTCATTTGTAAAGACCCTGATGCTGGGAAAGATTGAAGGCAGGAGGTGAAGGGGACAACAGAGGATGAGATGGTTGGATGGCATCACTGACTCAATGGACATGTGCTTGAGTAAACTCCCAGGAGTTATCGATGGACAGGGAGGCCTGGTGTGCATCAATCCATCAGGTCGCAAAGAGTTGGACACAACTGAGCTACTAAACTGAGATGAATTGATATAATATAAACAATCCAAGCTACTAATTGACTATTAAATTTTGAATAGTAAGATCCATGTACACCAAGATCAGTGGAAAGAACATTCTAGGAAGTAGAAACATCTAGAGCCAAGATCTTAAGACTGTGTGAATTTTTGTGCTTAAGACTTGGAAAGCTTGAATGTCCTATAGAAGGGTGAGGAAAGAGATAAAGTTGGTGTGTTAAAACTTTGTAGACTACAGCAAAGTGAATGGTTTCTATTTTGTGATCAATGGGACTGAAGTATACATTTTTACTTAGGGGAATAACATGATCATCATTATTATTACTTGTTTTTATTTAGTTGCTATGGGTCTTAATTGCCCCATGCAAGGTCATTACTGTCACATGGGAGATCTTTAGTTATGGCAGGTGGGATCTAGTTCCTTGACCATGGATGGAACTCAGTCCCCTTTCATTGGGAGCCACTGGACCAGAAGGAAATTCCCATAACTTGATCATTGTTGTGGTTTAGCCACTAAGTTGTGTCCAACTCTTGTGACCCCACAGACTATAGCCGCCAGACTCCTCTGTCCATGGGATTCTCCAGGCAAAGATACCGGAGTGGGTTGCCATTTCCTTCTCCACGGGATCTTCCCGACCCAGGGATTGAACCCATGTATCCTTTGTTGCAGGAAGATTCTTTGCCAACTGAGCCACCAGGGTATCCCCTTTATGCTGTTTAATGATGCTGAACTGAGTACAAATTGTAAGAGGTTTCCCTGGTGGCTCAGACAATAAGGAATCTGTCTGCAATGCAGGAAACCTGGGTTTGATCCCTGGGTTGGGATCTCCGGGAGAAAGGAATGGATACCCACTCCAATATTCTTGCCTGGAAAACCCCATGGACAGAGAAACCTGGTGGGCTACAGTCCATGGGGTCACAAAAAGTTGGATGCAACTGAATGACTAACACACACACACACGCACACACACACACACACACACACACACACACACACACAGGGCAATGGGGACAAGAAGAGTTGGAGGTTATTGCCTCAATGTAGAATTATAATAGTTTGGACTAAACATTTTAAGGAGAGATTTAGAAATTTCAACAATCTGTGACCTTTTGAAATAGAGTAAACAGAATATAGTAATGGATTAAAGGCGGAAGTGAAAGAAGATAATGACCAAGGAGGCCTTAGCGTTCTTCTTGGCTTGTCTAGTCCTTAAAGTGGTTTCTTCCTAACTAAGGATTTCTAACATCCCTTTCCTTAGAGAATTTAGTTTAGGAAACATGCAATTGTAAATTCTCTCTTTCTCCATCTTTGATATGCACGTTTTCTATTATCTAGGAATGTCTTTTCCAAGGATCTAGGAGTCATGCCTTTGAAATGTAAACATCAAGAACTGTGTCCCTAATCTCCTAGTATTTGTGGGAACATAGGAGTCTAACTCAGAAAAGCACTAATTAGCAAACCCAGATGGCTTAATCATATCGACCAACTTCCGGTCCACTTCAAATACTTCTTTACTAGCTGATCTCAGGGCTTGAAAACTTTCTGGCCATTTGTTTCGATAGAGTTGATACACATGCATATGTATCACTGAAACACCTTGCTGTATACCTGAAACTACCACAACACTGTTAATCAACTATACTTCAAGATAAAAGAAAAAGTGTTGAATTCAGTCTCTTTTCCCTTTTACAATATTATTGAATAAAATCTTCCCTGCTTGTCACATTGGCCTAGTGCAGTTTTTCTTTTTTAATGACTAAGACCACAACTTAGATATTTGGCTTGAGAGGCAGTGTGGATACTGATGATTTGTGTTTAATGGTGAAGCCCATTAGGAAGAACCTGAAATTTTAGAGAAAGCCATTCAGAATATGTGCAAGTGGGAGTGAAGACATATTGTGTATATGCGTGCTAAATCACTTCAGTGTGTCCAACTCTGTGATCCTGTGGACTACATACAGCCCACCAGGCTCCTCTATCCATGGAATTTTCTAGGCAAGAATACTGGAGTGGGTTGTCATTCCCTCCTCCATGGGATCTTCCCAACCCAGGAATCGAACCCATGTCTCTTACATCTCCTACATTTATAAATATATAAATTAAAGCTGCAGCAAATAGAGGTTATATAAATCCATGTGACTGGATAAGGGTCTCTAGGGAGGGGCATAGACAGAGCAGAGAAGGGGGCACTGATTTCTGGAACTTCCAAAATTTAAGGATAGAGCCTGGAAATAGGTACGAGCCAAATTTAAGAATGAAAATCAGGTGGAAAAAAAAAAAAGGAAATCAGGAGAAAAATAGCTTATTTTTATAGGATAGTAAAAAGAAATGCTAAAATATTTTCAGATATTATAATTAATAACATAGAGACATGTACATTTTTTAAGGTGCAATTAAAAAAAACTCAATACATTTATCTACTTATTTGAGCAGTCTATTGAGATACAACACATAATATATAATGGACCCTTCAGTGAAAAAATTTTTTTATATTGGAGTATAGTTGATTAAAAAAATTGTTTATTTATTTTAGGCTGTGCTGGGTCTTCATTGCTGTGTGGGCTTTTCTCTAGTTATAGCAAGCAGGAGCTACTCTTCCTTGCAATGTGAAGGTTTCTCATTGCAGTAGCTTCTCTTATTGCAGAACATAGGATCTAGAGCATTCAGGCTTCAGAAGTTGCAGCACATGGGCTGAATAATTGCAACTCTCCACCTTTAGAGCACAGGCTCAATGGTTGCGGTGCACAGGCTTAGTTGCTCTGAGGCGTGTGGGATTTTCTGGATCATGGATTGAACCCATGTCTCTTACTTTATCACTGAGCCACCAGGCAAGCTGTCAATGTAATTTTTTTTGATTGTTATATAAAACTTGAGAAAAATAAGATCAGGGTAAACACAGAGATGATAAATTCCCTGGGTAGGGAGGATGCCCTGGAGGAGGGAATGGAAACTCATTTTAGTATTTTTGCCTGGAGAATTCCATGGACAGAGGATCTGGTGGACTACAGTCCATGGGGTCGCAAGAGTTGGACACAACTTAGCGACTAAATCGCCATTTTTCTTTTTCTAGGGGAAAAAAACGAAAACAAAGAAACAGTAACAACAAAAAACAAAGTGGAAAACTACATATAATACAAGCAAATAAGTAACTATGAGTAAAATAAATCTATATCTGGAACTATAATCACATTTTGATAACAGTGTTTATGTGATAATATTACTATTTTAGTGATAACCCAACACTGGATATGGAGGAAAGTATACTTCAAATTGTGTCAGTAGAGATAGAAAGATTAAGTAAAAAATAATGAATCTATTTCAGATATTCCCCTACACCAGGATAATCTTGAAGTCATATGGGGTCGTGTACTTGAGGTACAAAGAATAATGGTTACGTATCCATTAATTCTATATAATACTATGGAAAGTGAAAGTGAAACGGGTCTTCCTTAGAGGCTCAGATGGTAAAGAAACTGCATGACAATGCAGGAGATGTAGGTTCAATCTCGAGGTCTGGAAGATCCCCTGGAGAGGGAATGGATATGCACAACAGTATCCTTGCCTGAAGAATACAAAAACAAGGTAAATATATCATCTATAATACATATTGTTGTTTAGTATATTGTCACCCCGCTAATATAACTTCTATGCAGAGTACATCATGTGAAATGCTGGGCTAGATGAATCATAAGCTGGAATCAAGATTTCCAGGAGAAATATCGACAATCTCAAATATGCAGATGATATCATTCTAATGTTAGAAAGTGAAGAGGAACTAAAGAGTCTCTTGATGAGGATGAATGAGTAGAGTGAACAAACTGTCTTAAAACAACATCAGCAAGCTAAGATCTTGGCATACAGTCACATAACTTCATGGCAAATAGATGGAGAAAAAATGGAAACAGTGGAAGGTTTTATTTTCTTGGGCTCCAAAATCATTGGTGATAGTGACTGTAGCCATGATATTAAAAGACACTTGTTCCTTGGAAGAACAGCTATGACAAACCTAGACAGTGTATTAATAAGGAGAGACATCACTTTGCCCACACAGGTCCATATTGTTAAAGCTATGATTTTGCCAGTAGTCATGTACAGATCTGAGAGGTGGACCATAAAGAAGGCTTAGTGACAAAGGCTTGATGCTTTTGATCTATGCTGCTAGAGAAGACTATTGAGAGCCCCTTGGACTGAAAGGAGATCAAACCAGTCATTCCTAAAAGAAATCAACCCTGAATATCCATTGGAAGGACTGATGCTGAAGCTGAAGCTCTAATGCTTTGGTCACCTATGCGAAGAGCCGACTCACTGGAAAAACCCTCATGCTGGGAAAAATTGAGGGAAGGAGGAGAAGGGGGTAACAGAGGATGAGATGGTTGGATAGCTGACTCAATGGACATGGATTTGAGAAAACTCTGGGAAATGGGACAGGGAAGCCTGGTGTGCTGCAGTCCATGGGGTTGCAAAGAGTCAGACAAGACTGACTGAACAAGGTGTTAAGTGTCCAACTCTTTTGTGACCCAATGGACTGTAGCCCACCAGGCTCCTCTGTCCATGGGGTTTCCCAGGCAAGAATACTGGAATGGGTTGCCCTTTCCTTCCCCAGAGGATCTTCCCAACCCAGGAATTAAACCTGCGTCTCCTGCTTGGCAGGTGGATTCTTTACCACTGAGCCACCTTAGAAGCTGCTATATTAACCTTAAGTCCACACATGATAAGGAATCCAGAATAGTAGTCCGCTCTCATTTCTCTTGTTTTATTTATAAAAATTAAAACTTGGTCTCCTCTTCATCAGTGAAACATTTTAAATAACCATACATTAAGATTTGACTCTGAAAAATACCCTTAATTATGCAAAATACTAAATAAAACCAAATATACTTGATTGTATAAAAATTGCTTAGTATTTATTTCATATGTAATGGGATATTCATCCTGGAAAATCCATCACATTTATTATTTATATATTTCATCCATTAGTATTGACTCACTTTTTTTTTTTAAACCTGGGCTCATTAGACAGCAGGAGAAGGAAATGGCAACCCACTCCAGTACTCTTGCCTGGAAAATCCCATGAATGGAGAAGGCTGATAGGCTACAGTCCATGGTGTTGCAGAGTTGGACATGACTGAGCAACTTCATCTTCAGTAGACAGCAAGGAACATTTTCCTCTTGCTTGCATGTAGGTAATATTTTAGCAGTTTGATACAAGAGTAATTATTATTGTGATGTATCTATATTTTTATCTATAATACTATGTCATTCTATTTCTATGCAAAACAGATATAGATATAAAAGGGAGATAATTTGTTTTAAATATTTCATTTATTTTTATACGTATACCTGGCAAAAGTGATATTTTGTAGAAGAAACTTCTCCCATTTTTTCGTTCACCTACTCAAGTCTTCCCATAGTTGCCCTTTAATAATTGTTGTAATTATTTTAAGAATATACCAGACAATATATAATATTACATTCAGAGAATTTACAAGTCATTTTAAAGAATATACAAGACAGTACACACAGTTTATATATATATATATATATTTTACATATATTGCTCTGTATATTTATATCTGTGTGTATATATAAATATATATACATAAAAATAAAGTATAAGAGAAAGAATTATATACATATATTTTCTCTTCATTTTATTTATATATTAAAAAGCTAACATTCTATACATACAATTCTGTGTCTTTTTGAAACAAAAGTATATAGCAAAATAAATTTTCATTAGTTTTAATGTTTCTGATTTTATTAAGTTAAAACAATTTTCATGGTATAGATATTTCATTTGTTTATCAAGATTTTAACTTTTTTTTTTTTTGCAACAGACACCATTGCATTCTTTCTCAGAGTGAATGAACTTTGTTCTCCCCATGTAATTCTCCTGAGAGAAACTCATATTTTATGTTTCCAAAGAGTTTCGTGTTATTTAAAAGATGTTTAAATAAATACTATTATTTCCGTAAGACTGATGTCGTAAGATCAGCTTGAGATTTTAATCATATGGGGAAGCACTGTAAATGTTGAAAACTTGGCATTCATTATAAATGTGCTTGTAGGAGGGATAATAAAAATATTTGGCATTCATTATGGTGTTGGAGTTAACTATTCAATGAGGGAGATACACTAATCAGAAAAAAGAAAAACAAAACCCTGAACATAAATATAGGTATGCATTAATTTTGACTGTTTATAAGATTTACAATAATTCTGGTCTCAAGTGTTGCATATGTTATGAAACACTGCCATTGAGTAAGAGCTACTGTTTTTAACCAGAAGTATTCTAGAGTCAGTGGCTACCTTAAAAGCAGACATTTAGTCCTTTATTCAGAAGCTGGTAGAAAGCCAAGGAATTTTAAGTGAAACGACAAGCCAGAATTCAATGTCATTTAATTAGGCCACATAGGCAAATTTTATTTTTTAAGATAAAAATATAAAAAAGAAAGAAAAAACAGGGTTTGAACAAAGAGAAAGTAACTGCTTTCAAAGTTATTCTTGTTTGAGTTGAATGTAGAAATATTCTTTACTTTAAAATCAATCACAATTCCACTTTATATCATAAAGTAAACTGTTTTGCAGAATTTAATAGGATTATACTATTGATTCCATCTATACAATGCTGGATAGCATTGCATACCTCTGACTATGGCCTATTATGTTACTGAGCACAAGAGAAAAAGGATTAGTCTGTGAAATAACAAGCAGATTTCATGGCTTCATGCAATATTCACATACCTTTTAACTCAATACTCATTTTGTGTTCAGTTCAGTCACTCAGTCGTGTCCGACTCTTTGCGACCCCATGAACTGCAGCATGCCAGGCCTCCTTGTCCATCACCAGCTCCCAGACTTCACTCAACTCCTGTCCATTGAGTCGGTGATGCCATTCAGCCATCTCATCCTCTGTCGTCCCCTTCTCCTCCTGCCCTCAAAACCTCCCAGCATCAGAGTCTTTTCCAATGAGTCAACTCTTTGCATGAGGTGGCCAAAGTATTGGAGTTTCAGCTTTAGCATCAGTCCTTCCAATGAAAACCCAGGACTGATCTCCTTTAGAATGGACTGGTTAGATCTCCTTGCAGTCCAAGGGACTCTCAAGAGTCTTCTCCAACACCACAGTTCAGAAGCATCAATTCTTTGGTGCTCAGCTTTCTTCACAGTCCAATTCTCACATCCATGTATGACCACTGGAAAAACCACAGCCTTGACTAGACGGACCTTTGTTCAAAACTAATGTCTCTGCTTTTGAATATGCTATCTAGGTTGATCAAAACTTTCCTTCCAAGGAGTAAGTGTCTTTTAATTTCATGGCTGCAGTCACCATCTGCAGTGATTTTGGAGCCGAGAAAAACAAAGTCTGACACTGGTCCACTGTTTCCCCATCTATTTGACATGAAGTGATGGGACAAGATGCCATGATCTTCGTTTTCTGAATGTTGAGCTTTAAGCCAACTTTTCCACTCTCCACTTTCACTTTTAGCAAGAGGCTTTTTAAAAAGTTCCTCTTCACTTTCTGCCATAAGGGTGGTGTCATCTGCATATCTGAGGTTACTGATATTTCTCTCAGCAATCTTGATTCCAGCTTGTGCTTCTTCAAGCCCAGCATTTCTCATGATGTACTCTGCATAGAAGTTAAATAAGCAGGGTGACAATATAAAGCCTTGACGTAGTCCTTTTCCTATTTGGAACCAGTCTGTTGTTCCATGTCCAGTTCTGACTGTTGCTTCCTCACCTGCATATAGGTTTCTCAAGAGGCAGGTCAGATGCTCTGGTATTCCCATCTCTTGAAGAATTTTCCACAGTTGATTGTGATCCACACAGTCAAAGGCTTTGGCATAGTCAATAAAAGAGAAATGGATGTTTTTCTGGAACTTTCTTGCTTTTTTGATGATCCAGTAGATGTTGGCAATTTGATCTCTGGTTCCTCTGCCTTTTCTAAAACCAGCTTGAACATCAAGAAGTTCACAGTTCACGTATTGCTGAAGCCTGGCTTGGAGAATTTTGAGCATTACTTTACTAGCGTGTGAGATGAGTGCAATTGTGCAGTAATTTGAGCATTCTTTCACATTGCCTTTCTTTGGGATTGGAATGAAAATTGATCTTTTCCAGTCCTGTGGCCACTGCTGAGTGTTCCAAATTTGCTGGCATGTTGAGTGCAGCACTTTCACAGCATCATGTTTCAGGATTTGAAATAGCTCAACTGGAATTCCATCACCCCCGCTAGCTTTTTTGGTAGTGATGCTTTCTAAAGCCCGCTTGACTCCACATTCCAGGATGTCTGGCTCTAGGTGAGTGATCACACCATCGTGATTATCTTGGTCATGAAAATCTTTTTTGTACAGTTCTTCTGTGTATTTTTGCCACCTCTTCTTAATATCTTCTGCTTTTGTTCTGTCCATACCATTTCTGTCCTTTATCGAGCCCATCTTTGCATGAAATGTTCCCTTGGTATCTCTGATTTTCTTGAAGAGACCTCTTGTCTTTCCCATTCTGTTGTTTCCCTCTATTTCTTCATCCAAGGTAAGGAGCAGCAGCTGTGCTTTGCTGGAGAAGCCATGAAGAGATACCCCACATCCAAGGTAAGAAAATCCCAGGTAAGATGGTAGGTATTGTGAGAGGGCATCAGAGGGCAGACACACTGAAACCAAAATCACAGAAAACTAGTCAATCTGATCACATGGACCACAGCCTTGTCTAACTCAGTGAAACTAAGCAATACCCTGTGGGGTCACCCAAGATGGGAGGGTCATGGTGGAGAGGTCTGACAGAATGTGGTCCACTGGAGAAGGGAATGGCAAACCACTTCAGTATTCTTGCCTTGAGAACCCCATGAACAGTATGAAAAGGCAAAATGATAGAAACTGAAAGGGGAACTGCCCAGGTTGGTAGGTGCCCAATATGCTATTGGAGATCAGTGGACAAATAACTCCAGAAAGAATGAAGGGATGGAGCCAAAGCAAAAACAAACCCAGTTGTGGATGTGACTGGTGATAGAAGCAAGGTCCAATGCTGTAAAGAGCAATATTGCATAGGAACCTGGAATGTCAGGTCCATGAATCAAGGCAAATTGGAAGTGGTCAAACAGGAAATGGCAAGAGTGAATGTCGACATTCTAAGAATCAGCGAACTAAAATGGACTGGAATGGGTGAATTTAACTCAGATGACTATGATATCTACTACTGCGGGCAGGAATCCCTTAGAAGGAATGGAGTAGCCATCATGGTCTACAAAAGAGCTCAAAATGCAGTTCAGTTCAGTTGCTCAGTCGTGTCTGACTCCTTGTGACCCCATGAACTGCAGCACGCCAGGCCTCCCTGTCCATCACCATCTCCCGGAGTTCACTCAGACTCATGTCCATCGAGTCAGTGATGCCATCCAGCCATCTCATCCTCTGTCGTCCCCTTCTCCTCCTGCCCCCAATCCCTCCCAGCATCAGAGTCTTTTCCAATAAGTCAACTCTTCCCATGAGGTGGACAAAGTACTGGAGCTTTAGCTTTAGCATCATTCCTTCCAAAGAAATCCCAGGGTTGATCTCCTTCAGAATGGACTGGTTGGATCTCCTTGCAGTCCAAGGGACTCTCAAGAGTCTTCACTTGATGCAATCTCAAAAACGACAGAATGATCTCTGTTCGTTTCCAAGGCAAACCATTCAATATCACAGTAATCCAAGCCTATGCCCCAACCAGTAACGCTGAAGAAGCTAAAGTTGAACGGTTCTGTGAAGACCTACAAGACCTTTTAGAACTAACACCCCAAAAAGTTGTCCCTTTCATTATAGGGGACTGGAATGCACAACTAGGGAGTCAAGAAACACCTGGAGTAACAGGCAAATTGGCCTTGGAATACAGCATGAAGCAGGGCAAAGGCTAATAAAGTTTTGCAAAGAGAATGCACTGGTCATAGCAAACACCCTCTTCAAACAACACAAGAGAAGACTCTACACATGGGCATCACCAGATGGTGAAACCTGAAATCAGATTGATTATATTCTTTGCAGCCAAAGATGGAGAAGCTCTATACAGTCAACAAAAACAAGACCAGGAGCTGACTGTGGCTCAGATCATGAACTCCTTATTACCAAATTCAGACTTAAATTGAAGAAAGTATGGAAAACCACTAGACCATTCAGGTATGACCTAAATCAAATCCCTTATGATTATACAGTAGAAGTGAGAAATAGTTTTAAGTGACTAGATCTGATAGAGTGTCTGATGAACTATGGACAGAGGTTAGTGACTTTGTACAGGAGACAGGGATCAAGACCATCCCCATGGAAAAGAAATGCAAAAAAGCAAAATGGCTGTCTGGGGAGGCATTACAAATGGCTGTGAAAAGAAGAGAAGTGAAATGCAAAGGAGAAAAGGAAAGATATAAGTATCTGAATGCAGAGTTCCAAAGAATAGCAAGAAGAGATAAGAAAGCCTTCTTCAGCGATCAAAGCAAAGAAATAGAGGAAAACATTTTGTGTTAGTAAATGCCAACGAATAACCCCCCCCCCAAAAAAAATACAAAAGTCTGTTTTAATCCTTGAAACATCTAACTAAGTTTATTTGAAAAACTCAGTTTGGGTACCAATTCAAGATCCAGGCACTGGATATAAAAGTTTAGTTATCTTTTCCTTCTTATTTTCTGTACAAAGATGAAAATACTACTGAATCATTGATTTCAATTGCATATGATTACATTAACTTCTATAGTGTCTTTTTGAGAATCATTTAATCAGACTGATTTAATTTACTTTGATTTATATTTAATCAGATACTAATATTTAGTTATTGCAACTTATTTGCAGTTTCTATGTCAGGGGAAAAGTGATAATGTTGAGGTGTGAGGGTGGGAGAGGAAGACAGAAGATTTGACTTCAATGGAAAATGCAGAGTGATGGCAGAAACAGATTGGAGTCATGTTCTTTGCAGATGGAGAAAGGATTACAGGTCAAGGAGTCTGAATGGCAGCTAGAAGCAGAAAAGGATAAGGACATGGGTTCTTTCCTGGAGTTTCCAGAAGGAAACAACCCTGTAAATACCTTGATCTTGTGCTGTGCTCAGTCACTTCAGTTGTGTCCAACTCTTTGTGACCCAATGGACCATAGCCTGCCAGGCTCCTCTGTCCATGGGATTCTCCAGGCAAGAATACTGGAGTGGGTTGCCATTTCCTACTACAGGGAATCTTTCTGACCCAGTGATGGAGACTGAGTCTCTTATGTCTCCTGCACTGGCAGGTGGATTCTTTACCACTAGCTCCATGTGGGGAGCCCATAAAATGATTTTAGCTCCATCAAACTCTTTTTGGAATTTCTGATCTACAGATTTTAAAAGAATTCATTTGTCTTGTTCATGTCACTAAGTTGTTTAGATAATTTCTTGCAGCAGAAACAAGAAATTAATGTATTTATTTTTCACTTGATAATAGCCCTCCAGATTTATCTTTGGTAATAAAGAGAAAAGACTACATTTTGAAATCTGTCAGCATTTATTATTATACCACAAGAGTCAATATATCAGTGCGACTCTACTGGAAAGCAAATAACAAGACCGAGTTAGAAATGATAAAAAATTGATTGAGGATAGTCTGTGAAATTCAAAAGAGAGAGGGGGTTGTAGTAGAGAGAGTCTTCAAGACTGTGGTGCAGGTTTGACACCTACAAAAAGACAAGCGGTAAAGAAGAACCACTGGATGAGTAAAGCTACTCTTGAAGTTCTGAGAAAATCTCAGCCATGCCAACTGGGAACCCCAGAGCAAAGACTGCCTATTAGAGATGTCTAATATTGGGCTAAAGCAAGGCCCTTGCATTGCACTGTGCCCAGTATTAGCATGGACATCCTAGAGGGAGTATGTTCTCGGCTAGAAAACTATAGCACATCCTAAGAGTGTTGTCATTCAACTGTGAGCTGATGCTGTTCCCAGTGCAGGTTTTCTTTTGTATGTGCATCCAAGTGGCATACTTCCATGACTGCCACAGCCAGTTCAACACGGTAGGTGTGCAATAAATGTCTTAAATTTAAATAAATTAATATTCAGTTGGAATATTGCAAAAATCTAAAAGTTCACCAATAATAGTGATTTTTCACTCATGCTCTAGCATCTCTGCCTATATAATACAATTTTCTTTGGTAGAATAGCTTTAAATAAATGTGTGTCAGAGTTTCTGTCTCCCCAGTCTTTCATAGGCTTCAATGATTATTTGATACTAGATAACAATATATTTACATCTTGTGTGCCTATGGATTCATAATTTAGACTATTTAGTTGCATAATCTAGACTGTGTCTAAATACGATCTCCTTAACGTTCATCACATTTTCATAGTTATCATCTTGGATGCGGTGCTGTGACAATGACTGACCTCATCCCACTGTTGCTGTTGTTCAGTTACTCAGTTGTGTCCGACTCTTTGTGACCCAGTGGACTGCAAGATGCCAGACCTCCCAGTCCATTACCAATTTCAATAGCTTGCTCAAACTCATGTCTATTGAGTCAGTGATGCCATTCAACCATCTTATCCTCTGTCATTCCCTTCTCCTCTTGCTCTCAGTCTTTCCCAGCATCAGGGTTTTTTCCAGTGAGTCAGCTCTTCACATGAGGTGACGAATGTACTGGCACTTCAGAATCAGTCCTTCCAATGAATATTCAGGATTGATTTGCTTTAGGATTGACTGGTTTGATACTGTTGTTGTCCAAGGGATTCCCAAGAATCATCTCCAGCACTACAGTTCAAAAGCATCAATTCATTAACTCCCAGCTTTCTTTATGGTCCAGCTCTCACATCCATATATGACTATTGGGAAAACCATAGCTTTGACCTTTGTGGGCAAAGTGTTGTCTCTGCTTTTTAATACGCTGCCTAGGTTTGTCATAGCTTTTCTTCCCAGGAGCAAGGATCTTTTAATTTCATGGCTGCAGTCACCATCCACAGTGATTTTGGAGCCCAAGAAAATAAAATCTGTCGCTGTTTTCATTTTCTCCTCATCTATTTATTTGTCATGATGTGATGAGACTGGATGCCATCAACTGTAGGTTACTGCTGCTGCTGCTAAGTCACTTCAGTTGTGTCCGACTCTGTGCAGTCCCAGAGATGGCAGCCTACCAGGCACCTCTGTCCCTGGGATTCTCCAGGCAAGAACACTGGAGTGGGTTGCCATTTCCTTCTCTAATGCATGAAAGTAAAAAGTGAAAGTGAAGTTGTTCAGTTGTGTCCGACTCTTCGTGACCCCGTGGACTGCAGCCTACCAGGCTCCTCTATCCATGGGATTTTCCAGGCATGAGTACTGGAGTGGGTTGCAATTGCCTTCTCCATGTAGGTTACTATTATTAGTTAAATATCAGAGATTAAGGGATAATTACCAGTTCCTGGCATAATTCTTTCTTATTTAAACTCAGAAGCCTATGAACAACAGACATTTTTCACAGTTCTGGAGGCTGAGAACTCTGATCAGGGTGTCAGCATGGCCAGATTCTGGTGAGATTCTTCTTTCTCACTTGCCTTCTTGCTGTATCTTCTCTTAGCAGAGAGTCTCTTCTTACAGGAACACTAATCCCATCATGGGAGTGCCACTCTCTCTCTACATGATTTAATTCCTTCCAAAAGCATTCTAACATGTATACTATCATGTAAGAATTGAATCGCCAGTCTATGTCTGACGCAGGATACAGCATGCTTGGGGCTGGTGCATGGGGATGACCCAGAGAGATGTTGTGGGGAGGGAGGTGGGAGGGGGGTTCATGTTTGGGAACGCATGTAAGAATTAAAGATTTTAAAATTTAAAAATAAATAAATAAATTAATTAATTAAAAAAAAAAGTATGATGTTTTTACAAGCTTATACACAGATGGAAATTGTCCTGGAGTCACTGCATGATAAAAACAATGTTTATTACACTAAATTAAATGAAGGATTTCTACAGTGACTTTTTCCAGTTATACTATTTAAATATTTCCTTCCTGAACAACGCAAGCACAATTAATATAGACATAATTTTTCTGCTATTACTAGATATTTATTAATCTACTCTGCTGTCCTGGCTTTAATTCCAATTTATTTGAAATAATTACTTAAAATAACCTTTCATTTATTAGCAAAAAGTCAAATTTATCTAACTGCAAAATGTATCTACAAACAATCTATATATAGATTTATATAGACTCATCTGTTTGGCAGTCATTAATGTGATTATTTTAATATCATTTTAAACAATGTAGGAATTAATTTATAATATACAGACACAGGTCTTGTCATATGCCAGGAGTTGTTAAGTATTTTTCAAACTTACATTTCAATGCTTTCCATTACATTACATATGGCATGCTTACTATTATATGTAGTTATGCACTTATTTTAAGTGTATAGGAAGTTAACCCATGCAGCGGCCATGTTTTCCTTGCTGCAAGTTCTTTTATTTAAAGACCAGATTAATAAACAGTGATTCTGTCCATAACGAAAAATAATTAAGGCATTCAGGACAGAGAAGAATGTCAGAATATGATATGAATACTTAATGTTCTATACAAGCAAAGCTAAAGCTTACCAGTCTGAAATAACATAAGACATTAAATTATTAATTAGATTTACTTCGTGAATTATGCATTAGGTTTGAATGTACTTATGAACTGCTTGTGTATTAAGAAGGCTTCAAACTCAGCACAGATGGGAAATCCAAATGGTTCATATTTCTAGATAAAAATGAATATTTTTCTAAATATCTCTGAAAAATAGAAAGAGAGAGTAACAAATCAATTTGTTTGAAATTTTTGCTCTTTAGGTCATGTCTCTTATGAGCATTATCTGATTGTTCAATCATGTTTTTGCTGCCAACCACAAACTATTAATCTTAGGATGTGCTGCATACATTATTATGGGAGCTATAACAACATTTTATTGATATTTTAAAGTGAGATTTTCTTGAATTTGACATTAGAACTACTAGCATTGTTATTCTCTTATAGAATTCTTAGAAACAGATCAATTTTATTGTGTTTTCTTAACTCTAAAATAAGGCATAACTTTAAAAAAGTGACTAAGTACTTTTTAAAACTTTATCATAAAATGCCTTGAAGTAACTTTTCCAATGTACACAATACACATATATGTTTCCATATAATAAGACATATACAATTACAAAAAATGAAATTAAATAATACATGTGGTTGCATTTTGTTAGCCAAGGCCAGCAGTGCATTTTTGCTCTATTTTGGAGGAGTTTAGTGATTGCTATTTAAGCTAAAGAAAGTTATATGCTTATTTCTTGAACTGATGCCTTGGGGCTTCAAATAAACATTGTTCCTAGTATCAATGTTTATGTAATGCTCTGCTTCTCATCAAATATTGAGTAAACATGATATCTTAGTGGCAAATATAATATTTAAAAAATAATAACTGTTGCTTCAGAGTCTGGTCTGAAAACCATCATGCAGTAGGATGCTCTGTGTATGTTTTCCTTACTGCAAGTTGAATTAATTAATAGCTTCTTTGTTAAAGTAAGTCACTCACAAGATTTATAGCAGAAATAGTCACAGCAGATATTCACTGTATTGTATTATTAGTACAGGTTTTTATTGAGCTCATGGCATTCTTTGATTAACTGCCATTGGAGACAGATTTGCAACAGGGCTATGTCATGGCTCTACGTCAATGTGTTTCACAAAGTTACTGGTGGGCCTTTAGGGAGGGTAAGTGTATAAACATTCACTTAACAAGAGATGTATGGACAGCTGTGAAAGTGATGACTAATTGACTGCCATTCCAGATTTATCTGGAAATCTTTTGACTCCAACTCCACTTCACATAATGATGAACGACATCTCTCTAATAGAGGGAAACCGCAAGCTTGGGCCTAAAGCAGGCACTCTGAGATGTGACTATAAGTCACAGTGTTTCATTCAGTGGAAATAACAAAAACAGACAGAGTATATAAGGTTTCTCACTTACTTTTTTGTTACTGAAATTAACAAATGGGGGTATATAAAATATATTAATTTATTCCCTTTAATTTAGATTAAAATAGCTAATCAAATGGAAACAGATATGGTTGAATTTCAAACATTCTAATTCTAGAGGTGCTTATTATGGACTGTTGAAAGAAAATAGAGTTTCTGATTTCTGTGAGGCATAGTTTATATTTTCTTCTTTTTGCTAAAGTGTAGCATGGACAAATGTGCACATTCCTAGTTCATCTTCATGGTCCTATTATAAAGGATGAAATTTTACTGCAGTTAATTTTCTCGATAACCATATCTATACTTTCAAGGAACAAAATCCTCTTTCTTCTATTTGGATTTCTTCTAATATACCCAGAAAATAAATGGAAAAGAAATGCAGAAAAGCAAAATGGCTGTCTGGGGAGGACTTACAAATAGCTGTGAAAAGAAAAGAGGTGAAAACAAGAGGAGAAAAGGAAAGATATAAGCATCTGAATGCAGAGTTCCAAAGAATAGGAAGAAGAGATAAGAAAGCCTTCCTCAGTGACCAATGCAAAGAAATAGAGGGAAACAACAGAATGGGAAAGACTAGAGATCTCTTCAAGAAAATTAGAGATACCAAAGCAACATTTCATTTAAAGATGGGCTTGATAAAGGACAGAAATGGTATGGACCTAACAGAAACAGAAGATATTAAGAAGAGGTGGCTATACAGAGGAACTGTACAAAAAAGAGCTTCATGACCCAGATAATCACGATGGTGTGATCACTCACCTAGAGCCAGACATGCTGGAATTTGAAGTCAAGTGGGCCTTAGGAAGCATCACTACGAACAAAGCTAGTGGAGGTGATGGAATTCCAGTGGAGCTGTTTCAAATCCTGAAAGATGATGCTGTGAAAGTGCTGCACTCACTATGCCAGCAAATTTGGAAAACTCAGCAGTGGCCAAAGGACTGGAAAAGGTCAGTTTTCATTCCAGTCCCAAAGAAAGGCAATGCTAAAGAATGCTCAAACTACTGCACAATTACATTCATCTCATATGCTAGTAAAGTAATGCTCGAAATTCTCCAAGCCAGGCTTCAGCAATATGTGAACCGTGAACTTCCAGATGTTCAAGCTGGTTTTAGAAAAGGCAGAGGAACCAGAGATCAAATTGCCAACATCTGCTGGATCATGGAAAAAGCAAGAGAGTTCCAGAAAAACATCTATTTCTGCTTTATTGATTATGTGAAAGCCTTTGACTGTGTGGATCACAATCAACTGTGGGAAATTCTTCAAGAGTTGGGAATACCAGACCACCTGACCTGCCTCTTGAGAAACCTCAATGCAGGTCAGGAAGCAACAATTAGAACTGGACATGGAACAACAGACTGGTTCCAAATAGGAAAAGGAGTACGTCAAGGCTGTATATTGTCACCCCACGTATTTAACTTCTATGCAGAGTACATCATGAGAAAGGCTGGCTGGAAGAAGCACAAGCTGGAATCAAGATTGCTGAGAGAAATATCAATAACCTCAGATATGCAGATGACACTACCCTTATGGCAGAAAGTGAAGAGGAACTAAAAAGCCTCTTGATGAAAGTGAAAGAGGAGAGTGGAAAAATTGGCTTAAAGTTCAACATTCAGAAAATGAAGATCATGGCATCTGGTCCCATCACTTCATGGGAAATAGATGGGGAAACAGTGGAAACAGTGTCAGACTTTATTTTTTGGGGCTCCAAAATCCCTGCAGATGGTGACTGCAGCCATGAAATTAAAAGACGCTTACTCCTTGGAAGAAAAGTTTTGACCAACCTAGATAGCATATTGAAAAGCAGAGACATTACTTTGCCAACAAGGGTCCATCTAGTTAAGGCTATGGTTTTTCCAGTGGTCATGTATGGATGTGAGTTAGACTGTGAAGAAAGCTAAGTGATGAAGAATTGATGCTTTTGAACTGTGGTGTTGGAGAAGACTCCTGAGAGTCCCTTGGACTGCAAGGAGATCCAACCAGTCCATTCTGAAGATCAGCCCTGGGATTTCTTTGGAAGGATGATGCTAAAGCTGAAGCTCCAGTACTTTGGCCACCTCATGCAAAGAGTTGACTCATTGGAAAAGACTCTGATGCTCAGAGGCATTGGAGGCAGGAGCAAAAGGGGACGACAGAGAATGAGATGGCTGGATGGCATCACTGACTCGATGGGCGTGGGTCTGAGTGAACTCCGGGAGTTGGTGATGGACAGGGAGGCCTGGCGTGCTGTGATTCATGGGGTCTCAAAGAGTTGGACACGAGTGAGTGATTGTACTGAACTGAATCTATCCAGAAAGGGTACAGAGTAGTTGGAAAGAAGAGTAAAGGGAATTGAGTTAGCATTGTTGAGATAGTAATTGAAAATTTTTAGTTTTTCAAAAAATGGGATAGATTTTCTCTTCTTGGAAAATTTTATCATTTAAGTATTTATTTAGAGTTTTAGATGGTATTTCTTATAATAATGCTTTGCTAAGTCACTTCAGTTGTGTCTGACTCTGTGCAACCCCATAGACAGCAACCCACCAGGCTCCCCTGTCCCTGGGATTCTCCAGCCTGGAACACTGGAGTGGGTTGCCATTTCCTTCTCCAAAGCACGAAAGTGAAAAGTCAAAGTGAAGTCGCTCAGTCGTGTCCGACCCTCAGCGACCCCATGGACTGCAACCTACCAGGCTTCTCCATCCATGGGATTTTCCGGGCAAGAGTACTGGAGTGGGGTGCCATTGCCTTCTCCGAATAATGCTTTAGTTTGTGTCTAAAATTATGAGTACTCCATCAAATATAACTCAGGTGAAAATGTAGGTGCTTAGAAAGAATAGAGTCAATAGCATGAAGGATCCGAATCAATTATTTGTTGTGCCAGCTTTTTGAACTGATTTTGGATCTAAAGACAATAAAGAATGCAAGTTTTGGGGGAGAAAGATACTGGTCTAAGTAGAAAAATATTAATTTATTTTGCATTCCAAGTTTACTTTTTATTGTAACCTACTCTTCACTCTCTTCTTTGGTCTCATAAATTTAAAGAAGTTATGGGATCCACATGTAGAAAGTCTCCCAAATTACCCTCAGGCTACAAGCCATTCTCTCTATATGTCCCTCATTTGTTCCTCACCCACATACTTGGGCTTACTTTGTCTTATTTGGACAAAAATATTACAGTTGGTGAGACTGAACATTCCGAACCATAAATCTAAGATTAATACAAAAAGAGGACAAAGATGGAAGACTGTTATAAACTGTTACATAACCTGACAAATAAAAACAATGATACAAATTGGAGAAGAAAAAAAGAATGGGGAGCACAGAATAAGCTAAACAATTGCCTATAGGTAACAGGCAGGAGGCAAAAGTTATTT
The DNA here is from genome assembly GCF_042477335.2 of Ovis canadensis. Taxonomy (NCBI): domain Eukaryota; kingdom Metazoa; phylum Chordata; class Mammalia; order Artiodactyla; family Bovidae; genus Ovis; species Ovis canadensis. Next base: position 35,360,199 of record NC_091261.1, on the reverse strand, counting down.
ATGAAATGAGAAACCAAATGGAAGTAGTATTAAGGTGGATAAAAGGAAATGATCGTGTTAGTATCAAGAAGTGTGAAAGACAAAAAATGGTATCCCACTTGCAGTCTAACAAATTAGCCTGCCACAGGTTAGCCTCCCACAAGTTCCTAAAAGCTGACAAAAGACAAGGCACTCCTGAGCGAGATAAAGACAGGACTATGGCATCTGGCAAGAAGGAGCTTCTCATTTCCTTAGCTTCCTTCCTCCCTAGACCCAGGGGGTGAAAAGAGCACAGGTGCATACTTCATATGCAGTCGGTTCATGTCACAGCTGAAGAACCCAAAGGTTAGGCAACTCCAATCTTTTAAAGCAGGTCATAGAAGACCTGCCCAAACCTTACCGCAGAGGGAGCCATTATCTTTATTATTTGGATCAGGAAACAAATGCACCCTTTTCTGTGAAGAAAGCCACTCCCCATCTTCCAAGAGTGCAAGAGTGTTTTCAATAAAATGTTCTCAAAAGACAGCCTTTCGACTGCCTTTTCCAGGCATGTATTTTGTATCATCATGGAAAAGTCTTCCAAAAATTACAGGAATGGTAACCACTAGAAAAGAACAATAAAGTTTCCATAATGCCTAAGCAAATAACAACAACAAAAAAATACAAATAAAATATCAATAAAAGGGAAGAGTTATGTGAAAAATACTACATAAGCATAACACAAGTAATAGGAAATAAAATGATGGCAGACATGAGACTGAATGTATAGGTGTTAACCTCTAACTGTAAATTGGGTTTATCCCTCTTTTAAAAGACAAATACTTTCAGAATGACTTGCAAATAAAATCTTCCTATATGTGTGTAGAAGATATATACCTAAAATTAAAAAGATAGTGAAATAAAAGAGAGACAAAAGTATACTAGGCAAAGACAAGTCAGAGAAAAATTGAGATTAATGTTGGAAAGGTAAATTTTGCAGCAAAAAAAAAATCACAAGAAAAAAGGCACGTTATATTAATATAGTTTCAATAATGAAAGTATGCTGCTAAGTCACTTCAGTCATGTCCGACTCTGTGCAACCGCAGAAATGGCAGCCCACCAGGCTCCCGAGTCCCTGGGATCCTCCAGGCAAGAACACTGGAGTGGGTTGCCATTTCCTTCTCCAATGTATGAAAGTGAAAAGTGAAAGTGAAGTCGCTCAGTCGTGTCCAACTCCTAGCAACCCCATGGACTGCAGCCCACCAGACTCCTCTGTCCATGGGATTTTCCAGGCAAGAGTACTGGAGTGGGTTGCCATTGGCTTAACATTCATAAAAATCCATGAACCAAATAAGATAGCCATGTTTTAAACTTTTTTTAATTTAATTTTTTATTTGTTGATTTACAATGTTGTATTAGTTTTAAGTGTACATTAACGTGATTCAGTATATATATATATATATGTATATACACACATATATATATAGTCTTTTCAGATTCTTTTCCATTACAGGTTATTATAAGATATTGAATACAGTTCTCTGTGCCATACAGTAGGTCCTTTTTTTATCTTATTTTATGTATAGTAGTGTGTATACATTAATTTCAAACTCCTAATTTATTCCTCCTCCTCCTTTCCCCTTTGGTATCATAAATTAGTTTTCTATGTCTGCAAGTCTATTTCTATTTAAGTAAGCTCATTGGTATTATTTTTTAGATTCCACATGTAAGTGATGTTATATGATATTTGTTTTTCTCTGTCTCTGATTTATTTCCCTTAATATGATAAATTGTAGGTCATCCACATTTAAAAAAAACTTTTTTGGCAGAAGGCATCTTCTATTGATAGAAGGGCAATAAAACTTGGTGACTTCAATATATCACTTCTGGATTAAGATAAATCAAATGGTTCAACTACATGTAAGAATTTATAATCTTAAAGCACATAAACACATCATAATGTATATTCTATGAATATATAATGAACTGTGCATCTAGATAAACTGAACTACTTCTTTCCAAATGCACATGGAGAATTCAAAAAAGGTAAGGGAATAGAGGGATAGTAATAATTATTTTATAACTATTAATTAAAATATACTTTTTATAAAGTATTTTATTTAAATACATATTAACATTTTCATTAAATTTATTAAATTTTAAGACTATATGTGTATATATATATTTATAACTGAATCACTTTGATGTACACTTAAACTAATGCAACATTGTAAATCAACTCTACAATAAAAAAAGAAAATTAAAAAAATTATTAAAATTTATTAATTTTTATTTATTAAAATTATTTAAGAACCAATGTATAACTTATCTTCATGCAAATATTAAAAAATCACCTTCTTCCTGTCAGACACTGCTGTGGATACATAGTCAAGTTTATTTTTCTTTTATATATTAACTCTCTGTTCTAACTCTTCATATCCATTAAGATAATAGTTGCATAAAGTTTTTCAAGGTATGCATTTAAGTAAAAACACATATATACAGAAAAACAACCACATTAAAGGCTATTTTAATAAATTATTTTCTTCCTTTATACAGCTCAAACAAACAATTAGATTGCTGAAGGACTGCTTTTTACACTTTCATAGTTACAAATAACTTCAGAAAATTGAGAATCTGAAATATTAATAAAAGATAAAAGTACTAAGGTGAGATTTTGGTTAAAACTGGCATAAATGGCAGAATAAACAAAAGAAGTGGAAAGCAATCTTAATTGTGCATAAAGAGAAAAGTGAGAAGGTAATGAAAGTTGATTGTCAATTCCCCTGCTTCCTGTATGATGTCTTCTCTAATACATCTGCATATCTTTTTCTGCTTTTATGATTTTAACTTCATTTCTATGCAGTATTGCTGAAGCATAGGCTATATTAATATCAATGACTGTTAATATGCCTCTTTTGAATTATATTTATTTTAGCAAACCTTTTCTCAATAGGAACAAGATGAGTCTTTTGAATATTCAAAAAGAAATCTTAAGCAGTTACCAGGAAGCTGTACTTGGGCAGACTTTCAAAATAAAGAACAAAGCACATTTTAATTTAATTAAATGAGAGTCTATTCAATAAAGATAATTTATAGGATAAGGAAGTAGTATGGTTAAAAACAATTAAAAGATATTTAGAAACCAGATGCTATTCATAAGGACTTCATGTATTTGTGAGAGAAGAAGATATGTTGCCTGCTAATTTATATGCATTTCTAAATTATTAGAAAAATATATAACCAACAAAACATTATAAATATCTAATTAGTTCCAATACAATACTGAAATGGGTATGAATCAATATAACTATATGAAGGTATTAACTTGAGAGCATATAAGAATGAAGTATACATTACCTCTTTCTCACTAGAATTTAACTTTCTAACAAATGAGAAATTATCTGCCAGAGCAGAACCTAACCAACCTAGAGTATGGGAAACATCCAACCCACCACAACTAAGCTTTTTTTCTTAATTAAAAGGAAAAAAAACAAAAACAAAAACCCAAAACCTGAGAAGCACTTATGAAGGTCACAGCCCAGGATTACAGACCCATTTAAAGATTGAGACCCACTCATAAAATTATAGAATGTGCCCCCCTCCTCCCCACAGTTCATTGATAAGACATTTACCTCATTCCTATTACCTGATAAAGCATGTCCAGCTTTCAAAAAAATTGTCAATACATGCTAAAATTAAAAAGCACAGTGTAAAGAGACAAAGCAAGTAACAGAACCATAATAGAATATGGCAAACATTTTGGGATTATCATACCAGAAATTTGAAATAACTATGGTTAATATTCCAAGGACTCCAATGTGAAAAGTGGCTAGCATGCAAGAAAAGAAAGGCAGTATAAGCAGCTGTAAAGAATGAAAAATAAAAAAACACTGTGAAAGAAATAAAGAATGCCTTGGAAGGAAAATCAAGAGTCTGGAAATAGTGTAAAAAGAAATGAGTGAGCCTGAAGTTATGTCAATGGAAACATTCCAAACTAAATGCAAAGCGAAGAAAATAAGAGAACAGAATATCCAGGAAGGGTTGAACAATTTTAAAAAGTGTAACATATGCATAATAGGAATACCAGAAAGAGAAAAAATAAACAAAATATTTGAGGTAACATGGCTTAGCATTTGCCAAATTCAGTAACAGAAATCAAACCTGAGATATAGGAAGCTTAGAGATCATGAGATAAATACAAAGATCTATCATATCCTATATATGCATATGATATTCAAACTGCAGAAAAATTATAAGAAGAGAAAATCTTCAAAGACACCAAATAGATAATTTGGACTATATAGAATTTAAAATTACATAAACAGGAGGTGGTCCTAAGATGGCAGAGGAATAGGATGGGGAGACCACTTTTTCCCCCACAAATTCATCAAAAGACCATTTGAACACTGACAAAATTCCACAAAACAACTTCTGAATGCCGGCAGAGGACATCAGGCACCCAGAAAAGCAGCCCATTGTCTTTGAAAGGAGGTAGGAAAAATATAAAAGATAAAAGAGAGCGAAAAGAGGTAGGGACAGAGCTCTGTCCTAGGCAGGGAGTCTTAAAAAAGAGGGAAATTTCCAAACACCAGGAAACACTCTCACTGCTGAGTCTGTGGCGGGCCTTGGAACCACAGAGGGCAATATAACCAGGAGGAAAAATAAATAATTAAACCCACAGATTATGTGCCCAACAATAACTCTCGCAGCGGAGAAGCAGTGCAGACGACTGCACCCACCACTAGCAGGCGGGGGCTGGGCAAGGAGGCATGGGCTGCATTGCTTCGAGTAAGGGCTGGGCCTGAATGCCTCGAGGGCAATCTGAGGGAACTAGGGATAGCAAACCAGACTGTCGGATAACTACCAGGCAAAATGCCCTAACCTAAGACACCTCCAGGCCCGCTCACAGAACAAAGGACTGAGCAGAGCTAGCCGGCTGCAGGCCGGCCCATTCCCCTCCAGTGACAGGCAGATGAGGGCAGCCAGAGCCGCAAGTGGCAGGGATAGGGGAGGCGATAAATCACAGCCACCATGCTAACCAAACACCTGGTCACCTGAGCTGCTTGGACCTGGGAAGGGCACAAAACGCAGGCCCAACGAGTCTGTTTCTCTGAGGACTACCCAAGTACCTGAACCTGAGCAGTTTAGACCTAGGAAGTGCATACAACCCAGGGCCAGCCTCAGACAGTTCCCGGCAGAGCAACCTAGAGCCTAAGCAGTGTAGACAGGGAAAGCACACACACCATCAGCGGGGGCAAACTCAACGTGGCCAAGACACTGCGAACACAGGCCAGTGTTAACTGTTTGCAGCGTCCCTCCCTCCCCTCGGCAGGACTGAAGAAGTGAGCCTAAAAAGTGTCCACCACTGCCCCCTTGTGTCAGGGTGGAAATTAGACAATGAAGAGATCAGCAAACAGAAGAAGCTAAAACAGAGGGAACCTCCTTGGAAGTGACAGGTGCAATAGATTAAAACCCTGTAGTTAGTACCGACTACATAGGAAGGGGCCTATAGATCTCGAAAAATATAAGCCAGATCAAGGAACTATCCGACAATGAACTGACCCCACTCTGTCCACAACAACACCAGAGAAAGTCCTAGATATATTTTTACTATCATTCTTTTTTTTTAATTTTTAAGTCCTCTATTACTCCTTTAATTTTCATTTTTATAACCTACTATTACTTTGCAGAAAAAAGAGGGAGACCCTATTTTTTAAAGCAAACTTCATATATATATATATATTTTATAGTTTTTGTGACTTTTTTTAAAAATTTTTCTTTAATATTGTATTTTTTAAAATCCAACCTCTACTTTAGATTTTTAATCTTTGCTTTTTGGTATTTATTATCAATTTTGTACCTTTAAGAACCCAATCTTCAGTACCCATTTTTACTTGGGAGTGAGATTACTGGCTTGACTGCTCTCTCCTCCTTTGGACTCTTCTTTTTCTCCACCAGGTCACCTCTATCTCCCCCCTCCCCCTTCTCTTCTCCACTCAACTCTGTGAATCTCTTTGTGTGTTCCGGAGAGTGGAGAACACAGGGAACTGATTGCTGGCTGGATCTGTCTCTCTCCTTTTGATTCCCCCCTTTATCCTCCTGGCCACTTCTGTCTCCTTCCTCCCTCTTCTCTTCTCTGTATAACTCTGTGAACATTTCTGAGCAGTCCAGACTGTGGACCATAATCACATAAGGAAGTGATTACTGGCTAGCTTGCTCTCTCCTGTTTTGATTCCACCTCATCTCATCCTGGTCACCTCTATCTCCCTCCTCCCTCTTCACTTCTCCATGTAACTCTGTGAACCTCTCTGGGTGTCCCTCACTGTGGAGAAAATTTTCATCTTTAACCTAGATGTTTTATCAACAGTGCTGTATAAATGGAGAAGTCTTGTGGCTGCTGCTGCTGCTAAGTTGCTTCAGTCGTGTTTAACTCTGTGCGACCCCATAGACGGCAGCCCACCAGGCTCCACCGTCCCTGGGATTCTCCAGGCAAGAACACTGGAGTGGGTTGCCATTTCCTTCTCCAATGCATGAAAGTGAAAAGTCAAAGTGAAGTCGCTCAATTGTGTCTGACTCATAGCAACCCCATGGACTGCAGCCTACCAGGCTTCTCCGTCCATGGGATTTTCCAGGCAAGAGTACTGGAGTGGGGTGTCATTTTGAGGCTACTGTAAAAATAAGACTGAAAACCAGAAGCAGAAGGCTTAAATCCAAATCCTGAGAACACCAGAGAACTCCGGACTCCAGGGAACATTAATCGACAAGAACTCATCAAATGCCTCCATACCTACACTGAAACCAAGCACAATCCAAGGGCCAACAAATTCCAGAGAAAGACATAGCATGAAAATTCTCCAGCAACACAGGAACATAGCCCTGAGTTTCAATATACAGGCTGCCCAAAGTCACTCCAAACCCACTGACACCTCATAACTCATTACTGGACACTTCACTGCACTCAGGACAGAAGAAATCCAGCTCCACCCACCAGAACACCAACACAAGCTTCCCTAACTAGTAAACCTTGATAAGCCATCCTTACAATCCCACCCACAGTGAGGAAACTCCACAATGAACAGAACTCCACAAACTGCCAGAATACAGAAAGGCCACCCCAAACATAGCAATATAAACAAGATGAAGAGACAGAGGAATACCCAGCAGGTAAAGGAACAGGATAAATGCCCACCAAACCAAACAAAAGAGGAAGAGATAGGGAATCTACCTGATAAAGAATTCCAAATAATGATAGTGAAAATGATCCAAAATCTTGAAAACAAAATGGAATCACAGATAAATAGCCTGGAGACAAGGTTTGAGAAGATGCAAGAAAGGTTTAACAAGGACCTAGAAGAAATAAAAAGAGAGTCAATATATAATGAGTAATGCAATAAATGAGATCAAAAACACTCTGGAGGAACAAATAGAATAATGGAGGCAGAAGATAGGATTAGTGAGGTATAAGATTAAATGGTAGCAATAAATGAATCAGAGAGGAAAAAAGAAAAACGAATTAAAAGATATGAGGACAATTTCAGAGACCTCTGGGACAATGTTAAGTGCCCCAACATTTGAATCATAGGAGTTCCAGAAGAAGAAGACAAAAAGAAAGACCATGAGAAAATCCTTGAGGAGATAATAGTTGAAAACTTCCCTAAAATGGGGAGGGAAATAATCACCCAAGTTCAAGAAACCCAGAGAGTCCCGAATAAGATAAACAAGTGAAACACCCCAAGACACATATTAATCAAACTAACAAAGATCAAACACAAAGAGCAAATATTAAAAGCAGCAAGGGAAAAACAACAAATAACACACAAGGGGATTCCCATAAAGATAACAGCTGATCTTTCAACAGAAACTCTTCAGGCCCGGAGGGAATGGCAGGACATACTTAAAGTGATGAAATAAAATAAGCTACAGCCCAGATTACTGTACTGAGCAAGGATCTCATTCAAATATGAAGGAGAAATCAAAAGCTTTACAGACAAGCAAAAGCTGAGAGACTTTAACACCACCAAACCAGCTCTCCAACAAATGCTAAAGGATCTTCTCTAGACAGGAAACACAAAAAGGGTGTATAAACCCGAACCCAAAACAATAAAGTAAATGGCAATAGGATCATACTTATCAATAATTACCTTAAATGTAAATGGGTCAAATGCCCCAACCAAAAGACAAAGACTGGCTGAATGGATACAAAAACAAGACCCTTATATATGTTGTCTACAAGAGACCCACCTCAAAACAGGGGTCATATACAGACTGAAAGTGAAGGGCTAGAAAAAGATATTCCATGAAAATAGGGACCAAAAGAAAGCAGGAGTAGCAATACTCATATCAGATAAAATAGACTTTAAAACAAAGGCTGTGAAAAGAGACAAAGAAGGACACTACATAATGATCAAAGGATAAATCCAAGAAGAAGATATAACAATTATCATTATATATGCACCCAACATAGGAGCACCACAATGTGTAAGACAAATGCTAACAAGTATGAAAGGGGAAATTAACAATAACACAACAATAGTGGGAGACTTTAATACCCCACTCACACCTATGGATAGATCAACTAAACAGAAAATTAACAAGGAAACACAAACTTTAAGTGATACAATAGACAAGTTAGACCTAATTGATATCTATAGGACATTTCACCCCCAAACAATGCATTTCACCTATTTCTCAAGTGCACACAGAACCTTCTCCAGGATAGATCACATCCTGGGCCATAAATCTAGCTTTGGTAAATTAAAAAAAAATTGAAATCATTCCAAGCATCTTTTCTGACCACAATTCAGTAAGATTAGATGTCAATTACCAGAGAAAACTATTAAAAATTCCAACATATGGAGGCTGAATAACACGCTGCTGAATAACCAACAAATCACAGAAGAAATCAAACTATGCATAGAAATGAATGAAAATGAAAACACAACAACCCCAAACCTGTGGGACACTGTAAAAGCAGTGCTAAGGGGAAGGTTCATAGCAATACAGGCTTACCTCAAGAAACAAGAAAAAAGTCAAATAAATAACCTAACTATGCACTTAAAGTAAGGAAGAAATGAAGAACCCCAGGGTTAGTAGAAGGAAAGAAATCTTAAAAATTAGGGCAGAAATAAACGCAAAAGAAACAAAAGAGACCATAGCAAAAATCAACAAAGCCAAAAGCTGGTTTTTGGAGGATAAATAAAATTGAAAAACCATTAGCTAGACTCATCAAGAAACAAAGGGAGAAAAACCAAATCAATAAAATTAGAAATGAAAATGGAGAGATCAAAACAGACAACACAGAAATACAAAAGATCATAAGAGACTTCTATCAGCAATTATATGCCAATAAAATGGACAACTTGAAAGAAATAGACAAATTTTTAGAAAAGTACAACTTTCCAAAACTGAACCAGGAAGAAATAGAAAATCTTAACAGACCCATCACAAGCACAGAAATAGAAACTGTAATCAGAAGTCTTCCAGCAAACAAAATCCGAGGTCCAGACGGCTTCACAGCTGAATTCTACTAAAAATTTAGAGATGAGCTAACACCTATCTTACTCAAACTCTTTCAGAAAATTGCAGAGGAAGGTAAACTTCCAAACTCATTCTATGAGGCCACCATCACCCTAATACCAAAACCTGACAATGATGCCACAAAAAAAGAAAACTACAGGCCAATATCTCTGATGAACATAGATGCAAAAATCCTTAACAAAATTCTAGCAATCAGAATCCAACAACATATTAAAAAGATCATACACCACGACCAAGTGGGCTTTATCCCAGGGATACAAGGATTCTTCAATATCTGCAAATCAGTCAATGTAATACACCACATTAACAAATTGAAAAATAAAAACCATATGATTATCTCAATAGATGCAGAGAAGGCCTTTGACAAAATTCAACATTCATTTATGATAAAAACCCTCCAGAAAGCAGGAATAAAAGGAACATACCTCAACATAATAAAAACTATATATGACAAACCCATAGCAAACATTATTCTCAATGGTGAAAAATTGAAAGCATTTCCCCTAAGGTCAGGAACAAGACAAGGGTGCCCAATTTCACCACTACTATTCAACATAGTTTTGGAAGTTTTGGCCACAGCAATCAAAGCAGAAAAAGAAATAAAAGGAATCCAAATTGGAAAAGAAGAAGTAAAATTCTCACTGTTTGCAGATGACATGATCCTCTACATAGAAAACCCCAAAGACTCCATCAGAAAATTACTAGAGCTAATCAATGAATATAGTAAAGTTGCAGGATATACAATCAACACACAGAAATCCCTTGCATTCCTATACACTAATAATGAGAAAACAGAAAGAGAAATTAAGGAAACAATTCCGTTCACCATTGCAAGGAAAATAATAAAATACTTAGGAATATATCTATCTAAAGAAACAAAAGACCTATATATAGAAAACTATTAAACACTGGTGAAAGAAATCAAAGAGGACACTAATAGATGGAGAAATATACCGTGTTCATGGATCGGAAGAATCAATAGAGTGAAGATGAGGATACTACCCAAAGCAATCTATAGATTCAGTGGGATCCCTATCAAGCTACCAACAGTATTTTTCACAGAGCTAGAACAAATAATTTCACAATTTATATGGAAATACAGAAAACCTCAAATAGCCAAAGCAATCTTGAGAAAGAAGAATGGAACTGGAGGAATCAACCTGTCTGACTTCAGGCTCTACTACAAAGTCACAGTCATCAAGACAGTATGTAACTGGCACAAAGACAGAAATATATATCAATGGAACAAAATAGAAAGCCCAGAGATAAACCCACGCACCTATGGACACCTTATCTTTGACAAAGGAGGCAAGAATATGCAATGGAGAAAAGACAATCTCTTTAACAAGTGGTCCTGGGAAAACTTGTCAACCACTTGTAAAAGAATGAAACTAGAACACTTTCTAACACCATACACAAAAATAAACTCAAAATGGATTACAGATCTAACCATAAGACCAAAGTATTCTTGACTGCAGAATATCACGGGCAGAGGAGCCTGGTAGGTACAGTCCATGGGGTCGCAAAGAGTTGGACAGGACTGTGTGACGAACGCTTTCACCTTAATAGCTGAGATAAGAGTGTGGGAGGGGATTGCTAATAGCAACGGGGTTTTGGAGGCTGATAAAACATTCTAAACTTAAATGGTGTGGTTACACAATACTGTGAATATAATAAAATCCTTGAACTGTATACTTTTTATTTGTGAATTTTTATTGTATGAGCTTTATAGACATTTAAAGATGTTTAAAATAAGCTATAATATATCATACCACTTTGGAGATTTGTGACAAGAAAAGAAAATTGCTTCAGATAGAGTATTTTTCTTTAGCATTTGTCTTTAAGTGAACTTTTTCAGCTAGAAAGGGTCTTGAAAATTGTTTACTGTAATTCCTTCCTTCTATAATAAGGAAGCAAAGGTCCAGAGGAATTGAGTAACTTTAGAGAAAACTATTAAAAGCAGTTTAATAGCAAAGCCTTCTCACATCATTTTTGTGTAGATTAAATTTTGTAAGGACATTTGCAATCTATAAGTGTTATGTCATTATATTATAAATAGTAATATAATGTTACAAATGATGTTATATATAATGTAACAAAATGACAGTATTGTACTATTATTTATTAATGTGAAGTCTAACTTGTTTAATATTCATCATTTTGGAATGATAAAGAGAATCAATTACAACATGCAAATTGATATAAAATTCCAATTTATACCTCTTAGCTCTTACTGTTGGTCTTTCCCTGTACTCACAACTTTTTGCAAGTGTTTGCAGAGTTTCTTGATAGCAACTTTGGTGATATTGCATTATTTGATTATTTTAAACTATATTTTTAGAAGGAAATAAATCCTCTCTTGTTTAAGATAATACAAAAATCAAAATCAACAGGGAATATATCAGTCTAAGATTGGTTTTGAAAGTTCTCATATGGATCAGGCAGAAAAAGTAGTGAATTGAGTCTCCTCTCCTTAATGGGGTTTTTCTTATAATATTTAAAGTATTCAAACAGAATTAATCCTTGTTGTGAAGAACATTAAAGGAATGGATCAATTTTTCCCTCCAAGGAGTTTTCAAAGACCCATATGACCTTTGCCTTTTTGATTGTTCAAAATCCTAATATATCTTGGTGTGCCTCTTGAGGTTTCCTTTTTCTTCTTCCTCTTCAATATTTTCATTAGGCATTGGTTTTTGCTTCAGGCAAGAACCTACTAGAGGAGGAATAGTAGTGTTTTAAAAGCACAGGAACTTAATATGCATTTCTTAATCTAACATTTAAAGGACTATCCTTTTTTCTTAAAGATAAATTTAGGCAGGAAATTTGGAGGACTAAAATTTGCAAAAATTAAACTTTTATAAATGTTTTAGATATGTTTCTCTATACTCAAGTCTCTGTTTGGCCATAATAATCACTTTCATTGTTCCCTGAAGAAATTTTTCCTCAATTTTGCTGTATGTAACTATGGAAATATATGAACTTTCTTAAAGACATTGACATCCTCCTGTCCATATCACTTTTCTAGCACACATGAAGAGATGCCTTTTTTCATTAAATCATCTGTCTAGGTGACTTTTATACATTAAGGAAAAAAATTGGTTGGTAGAAACTTGGCCAAACCTATCTACCCTACTTTTAGAAAGATCACTAAAGAATATTTTCAGATTTTATTTCCAAACATAATAGGAAGAGGTGGTCTTAGTTGGATGGATATCTCCAATATTATGCATTGTTTGCTTGCTTTTTTTTTTTTTTTTACATACCTGGTGCCAGAGTAGAGAGTTTTGAGATAATCAAGTGCAATTTGAAACATTGTCAATTATATAGGGTTAATAGATCATTATTTACCACATTAGTGAGTGATTCCTATTTTCATTAGAAATAAAGAGGTAAAGTTATTAAGATAATATAGCTCTTTCTCCAAAAATCATTTTTGACGTAGAATATTGTCATACTTTTTACTTTAGAAAAACAAATCATTTCAAATCTGTTTATGTGGAAACAGAAAAGTTTTGTTATTTTTACTTAAGATCCAATTATTTAGTCCCTTGGTCTTCAGAATTATTACTGTACGTAGGCCATAACGCTGTAGGACTGCTTGACTCAAAAGTCAGATCAGATTTTTAAAAACTGTTAAATTTCCCTTTTCTTGAAAAAATACATATAATATTCCATTATTATCCTTTGAAGTCTTTAAAATCTGTGACCATGTCCACTCTCATTCCTGATACTTGTTTTTTGTGCCTTGTATTTTCTTGAACAGTTTGACCAGAGACTTATCAATTATACCGATTGTATCAATTTGGTTACTTCTAAAAACAAATGTCAAGATGGGAATTGTTGTGTAAAAGAAGTACTGTGGAAATGGCCATGAAGGATAAAAGATGAGGAGAGAGCAGAAGTCAGTTAGGAAAACCTCCAGACAACAATAATTTCTGACACATGTGAAAAGAAAAAGGAAAGGAAGGAGTAGGTGAGATCTTCTGACAAAGCACAGTTAGAGAAAGTTTTGACCATAACAGTGGGTTTCTGAATTAGAGCAGTCCTGTGTTAGGTAACAATGGGCCAGGACTGGTACCTGGGCTTGCCTTATCTTTAACTGAGAGTGATTCCCAAGTCAGTGCCAATAGAAGTAAGGCCACCAGTCAGTTATACTCTGTACATTTGTTTCACTCGAAGGGGATCTGAGCAGAACACTTCCACGGATGCCACATTCTATATCTTACACAAAAGATATACACTTGTCCAGGCAGATTCTGGAAGCAGCTTTTCCATGGATCCTGTGAGTCTCCTTCCTGAGGATAAACTGAGCAGAGTGAACTTGGTAGGATGCACTGTGGCCCCTGCAGCAGTTGTTTTTGGAGCATAACTGGTATACTGGTATTTCATTTTCTTCTTCCCACTATATTGTATCTCTTCTCATCCTCATCTATCACATTGGCAGATCTTTGTGACTTCCATGATGGCATGACCTGATCCCCACTTGCAAGTGGCCTAAGCCCTTGGTCATCATACTGCCTTCTCAGACCACATGTCCATTCACCATTATAAACAGGAAAGGGAAAACCAAGAGGAACCCACACAGATAACTCATGTTTTGTATTTCTCCTAGTTCTCATTGTGCAAAACCAGTGTGGCCAACCTGTTGATAAGGGCCAATTACTCCTTCCAAAAAGATGACTCTTTCCTTACCTGCTTTTTCCTGAAAATGAGAAATCCAAGTGTTTCTGCAGCAGGGATTATTTTTAGTGTGATAAAATCTTGTAGTTTCTTTGGAAAGAGTGTACCCCTTTGCTGACTAAAATTTCCATGCCCCTAAATTTTGGGACAAGAAGTGAAAAATACCTAAAACTAAGCTAAAAATCTAAATCTTATAATTATAGAATATAGAAAGTTTAATATTGGTTTGGATCTATATTTCTATATGAAAAAAACATATTTCTTGTTAACGTATTGCAAACTGCCATTTTTGAAAAGAGTGTCTTATTTAAAATTATTTAAAGAATACACAAATATTCTCATGGAAAGGAATTGGAATGATAATTACCTCTAATAGGCACTATCAAGAAGAAACTAAGAATAATTTTAAGGGAAAGATAAGGGTTGAATTCATAACTTCTTTGATATACCAACAAATATTTAGTTTATATCCCATTATCAAAGCAGTAAAACACTGACATTATTTTCAGGGAGGGGGCATTTCCTGTCTAGAGCACACTGTGTGATGTCTGATATAGTTCCTGTGAACTATCAGATTTACTATTATGAGTCTTATATTTTTGACCTTGTAAGCCAGTCTAGATTTTGTCTAGGAGTCTACAGAATAAATGTAAAGTGTGGATTTACGCAGGTCAGGAAGCAACAGTTAGAACTGGACATGGAACAACAGACTGGTTCCAAATAGGAAAAGGAGTACATCAAGGCTGTATATTGTCACTCTGCTTATTTAACTTATACACAGGGTACATCATGAGAAATGCTGGACTGGAAGAAACACAAGCTGGAATCAAGATTGCCGGGAGAAATATCAATAACCTCAGATATGCAGATGACACCACCCTTATGGCAGAAAGTGAAGAGGAACTAAAAAGCCTCTTGATGAAAGTGAAAGAGGAGAGTGAAAAAGCTGGCCTAAAGCTCAACATTCAGAAAAACGATCATGGCATCGGGTCCCATCACTTCATGGGAAATGGATGGGGAAACAGTGGAAACAGTGTCAGACTTTATTTTTGGGGGCTCCAAAATCACTGCAGATGGTGACTGCAGCCATGAAATTAAAAGACGCTTACTCCTTGGAAGAAAAGTTATGACCAACCTAGATAGTATATTCAAAAGCAGAGACATTACTTTGCCAACTAAGGTCCATCTAGTCAAGGCTATGGTTTTTCCAGTAGTCATGTATGGATGTGAGCGTTGGACTGTGAAGAAGGCTGAGTGCCAAAGAATTGATGCTTTTGAACTGTGGTGTTGGAGAAGACTCTTGAGAGTCCCTTGGACTGCAAGGAGATCCAACCAGTCCATTCTGAAGGAGATCAGCCCTGGGATTTCTTTGGAAGGAATGATGCTAAAGCTGAAACTCCAGTACTTTGGCCACCTCATGCAGAGTTGACTCATTGGAAAAGACTCTGATGCTGGGAGGGATTGGGGGCAGGAGGAGAAGGGAACGACAGAGGATGAGATGGCTGGATGGCATCACTGACTCAATGGACGTGAGTCTGAGTGAACTCCGGGAGATGGTGACGGACAGGGAGGCCTGGCGTGCTGCGATTCATGGGGTCCCAAAGAGTCAGACATGACTGAGCGACTGAACTGAACTGATACATTAGTTGGTAAATTAAATGTTAAAATGATTTTTTGAGGGCAGAAAAAAAAATTAGGAAAAATATTATAAAAATTAATCAAGTTTATAAATTTGAACATATTTACTTTAGTTCTGCTATTTTTTCAGGGTTAACCTGTGAATTATTACCACATGAATAAATATAGATAACTGATGAATATCAGTAAATATTAACTCTTCAGAATACTTGATTTTATTTAATGTGCGCTCAGGTTTTAAATGAGGGAAGTCTATCTTTCAGTAACCACATTAACTTCTGTTTTGTGAAATAAAACAGTAAGGTAATATTTCAGAATATTCACTTTCTTGAAGTAAGTCAGTACCTCAAGTAGGTATTAAAGCTAATATTCTACATTGCAACTTGGCAGAGGAGCACTGTTTAGAAAATTATGTGTACTTTCTCATCACCAGTTTCACAGAAAGCAAAAGATTAATATTAAAATAATTGAAGAAATAAATATCAAAGAAAGAAATAAAATCTTTGCTATTTTTTGTATTCCTAAACATATTTTGATGTTATAAGTATAAACAATTTTCTAATGATGACAATAAAAGTAATTAAAACTTCAAATTTTTGGTGCCTAAAAAAAGAGTTTCATTTATTCGCTTTAAATGTTTATCTGAGTTTTTCCCCATCTGAAAAGTCATAGATATTTGGGTATTTAATTACAGCACAATTCCAAATAAAAGATAAATGACAAATGATATTTGACTATATTGGAGATATATTTTAGATAAGCTGAAATGAAATTCCTCATGTAGCATTGGCCCCACCTCTCTCTGAAACACTTAAATTCCAGTTTGTTAAAAAAAGCATTATGACTCTTACTGAACATAAATAGTAGCCAACTTGACTTATCATTGTATTATAATAGAAGCTAAGGCCCACAATATCACCAATAGTAGTATAGGAAACATCATTATATCTTAGTATATGAACATCAGTTTTTTTGTCATCAGAAATATACTAGAGCAGCATGCATGCTTCATTTGGAATAAAGGTGAAGTATCAAGATGAAGAGAATGATTCATTCCATGAATGAAGTGGTTGAGACTTCTATCTGAGCTCAAAATGATCTTAAATTCTTCGCAGATAATCTGGTGGCAAAATAATTTTGCTTAAAAAAGTATAATTTGCTCAATTCATGATTTTTCTATGTATAAGAGTAGTAGATGTTTCTATTAAAATATGATAATAGTATATATGTATCTGCTAATAGTTTATTTCCTTCATAACCAAATTGAGCAACAAAACATTCTACATTGTAAGAAATAGAATTATTGTTCTTTCGGTTAGTAGTATGAAGATACTAAAGTTGAAATAATTTTATAAATTATTAGATTACTAAAATTATTAGTTTTAGAAATTAAGTTCAGAAATAAATTTAATTTCCAGTACTGGAAACTTTGGAAAAGTTACTTTCTGTTAAAAAAAAAAAATTAATCCTAAATTAGTTTTATTTTGTCAACTCTGGTCTATGGCTAATTTTTCCAACAACTCAACTTTGAGAAAAACTAGCTACTGTTTGAATTAAAGATGCTAGTGAATAGTCTCAATTGCAGTGTCAGTTAATAAGTCATTTCTCATTAAAGTTGACCATGTAAGGCTTAAATGCTTATCTTTTGCATGATACATTATCATAAGGTTATATTCACCCTTTTAAAAGATTGATGACGCTACTCTGAAAGACACTAGTGGAGTTAAGTTTAGTTTTATGGCCAAATATTATGATGGGACCCAGTCAAACAGAGACATGTAGAGAAATGACTTAGAAATTGTATAATAGAAAGACATTTCAAATTTGTGACCTGAAACAGTCACTGAAATGCTTCTCATATCATATTTCATGTAAAGGAGTTATATGTAAAATCAGTTGGCTCTACAAAAATTGCAAATGTATTAAGGATATAATATTTTGTTCTATGTTGTTCAATTAAGTTTCTCAAAGATTACCTTTCCATTCTCATGACAAAATAAATCAAATAAATTGTTTGTAGGAGTGCCTGCTTGCTTAGTCTCCTGGTACAAGTTTATTTGAATCTTTGTTAGTTTTAGAGAGCTTCTTTAGTTGAAAATGTATCTTTCATAATCATGAACTAATTCAGTTCAGTTCAGTTCAGTCACTCAGTCGTGTCCGATTCTTTGCGACCCCATGAATTGCAGCATGCCAGGCCTGTCCATCACCAACTCCCGGAGTTCACTCAGCCTCATGTCCATCGAGTCAGTGATGCCATCCAGCCAGCACCCTTCTTATTTCTATAATTTTAACTTTTGAAAAAGGCTGTCTAGAAAAAATAAATATCACTTTTAATAATCATGATAGAAATTCTATCATGCAGTGGCATTAAAAAGTGAAAAGGCTGAGATAGCATTTTACTATTAAAATAGCTCACCCTTTCTGCAACTTTAATATATTCCTTTTTCCTTGCCATGATTGAAGTTGGCAGTATTAAGACCAATTGTGCATAAGGACAGTGGAATTAGTGACAGGAGGCAATTAGATTTGACCAGATCAACTGAGAATTCCCATGGATTTTTGTCAGTTTATAATAATGAGTTAACCTATGTGAGCATTCAAAGAAAAATGTTGACATAAGAAAAAATATTTACATTTTAATGATGCTGGAAATTTCCATTGAAATTACTCAAGCCTTGTTCCATCTTTTATTTTTATTTTTTTTATGCGGGAGACTGAAAATTTTCACAAACTAAAAAAATGCCTGTTTATGTATCACAAAAACGGGAGCTAGTGATTTCAGACTCTGCCTTGGCATTGACATGCTACTGGCTGACTTTATCCTGGTGTTTTCTTTCAGGCAAAGTGATTTCTCTGTGTACCTTCCAAAATTCCAGTTTTTTATATGAAGGGAACAATAGGGTATTTTTAATATAAATATTTTAAATGAGCAGGCTGTAAAAAATCCTCATGCCTCTTTTTCTCTCAAGCTATTTATGGCTGATCCATCAGCTAATTCTGTTTTACTTTTCAAATACATCTTAGACAAAATTTTAGTGCCACTTTTACCGTTAGCAAAAAGTCAAAGGCTCTTGCCAGGACAGCCACCTCAGTGCTCAACAACTGGTCTGGTTTTCTGTTTCCAACCTCACCCTTTAAGTGGAAACAGAATTATGTCCTCCCACAAGGGCACTTTTAAAAAGAATTTTATTTCTTTATTTTTAATTTTGGCGATGCTAGGTCTTCGTTGCTGCGTGGGCTTTCCTGTAGTTGTGGTTAACAGGGATGGCTCTGTAGCCGCGGTGTGAGGGCTTCTCACTGTGGTGGCTTCTCTGGTTGTGACTTTCAAGCTCTAGGGTGCATGGGCTTCCGTAGTGCGGGCTCTCTGACTCTAGTTGTGGTGCACAGCTTAGCTGCTCTGTGGCATGGCATGTGGGATCTTCCCAGTCAGGGATGAAACCTGTGTCTACTGCATTGGCAGGCAGATTCTTGAGCACTGAGCCACCAGGGAAGCCCAAGGGCACCTTTAGAATAGGATTCAGAGGTTTAATCTGCCCTACAAATTCTGTAACCTGAATCCTGGTTCATCTTAGACCCTCCTTCTTACCAATTTTCCTATTCACTCTCTTGATTTCTGGACACACCTGCTCCCTCTGTGTTTCACAAACACATCAAGTATATTCCTACATCCAGACCTTCACACCTCCTGTCCCGTTTGCCTGCTTCCTTCTTCATACTGATTTCAACTCAAACATTTTTCTTTAAAGTCGTTCCTGAACCTATTGTCTAAGATACCAATCCTTGTTACGTTTGATTCCTTTAACTTTTTAAGTTTTTTTCAAAGCTGTTTATGACATCCCTCTATATGTGTATTTATCTACTCATCCTCTGTCTTATCCTTGACAATGGGAATATTTTTATTTTCTTCTCTTTCCCCAGCACCCAAATGTTATCTGGCACACAGTGCAAACAAATGAAAAGTTGAGGACTGAATCAGTGTGAATGATCCAGAGTTCAAGGACTCTTGATAAAGGAAAAATATCAACTAATGTTATGAATTATTTCAGGATGAGATGTTTTAGAATATGTCAGTAATAATCAAGCATAAGAATTTCAATTTTGGTAAAATCTTGTTATTCATGCAAAATTTGAACACAGTATTGTATTGCCAGTGTAAATTCAAAATTAAAAAGGTGTTTTCACAAGACTATGGATTACAACATTTTGTAAACATGATGAACTCAACATTATTCTGTTATACTTGAAGCATTAGCATTTTACTAGTTTAATTCTTAAAATCCATTGTTCAGAATTATTTGTTGTTTCTTGTAGGTATTCAATGAGAGAGTAAATTTACTCACCAGTGTCTTATAAATGACAGAATTCGGTGTGGTTTATTTTTAAATGTATAAATAAATATTTTAATAAAAAATTATCTTAAAAATGTGACTAAAAGTGCAAATTAAGCAGAAGTGCAAAATAATATTATCATACATAATTGTTAGTTGATTTTGTATAATAATCTACTCATTTAAATATAAAAAATAAAAGTAAAATGCTTATCAACTATGAATTAAATATTTTGGACAAAAGTACCCTCAAAATTCTCTACATTTTTATAAAAAATTCAACATATCCTGAAAAACTTAAAGAAGAAAACTCAATTTATAGCTATATACCATTTTCAATATACATAAAACATTTTTTACATTGAAAAAGAATTAGTATTCCATTGTTTTAAGTGATAGACTTAAGATAATGCTTGAATATTTACTTTATGCATATAGCTACAATTTCCAAACAATTTTGTAAAAATCTAAATACTTATGTTCCTTTAGTACTTCAAACACAGATCTTTTTCTTTTAATTGGGGATGAGAGTGATTTGTAATCTCCAATTAGCATGCACAACTAAACAAATATTGAAACTGCAGCTTTACATAGCTTTACACTCTGTAACTTGACTGTGTGGATCACAATAAACTGGAAAATTCTGAAAGAGATGGGCATACCATACTACCTGACCTGCCTCTTGAGAAACCTGTATGCAGGTCAGGAAGCAACAGTTAAAACTGGACATGAAACAACAGACGGGTTCCAAATAGGAAAAGGAGTACGTCAAGGCTGTATATTGTCACCCTGCTTATTTAACTTCTATGCAGAGTACATCAAGAGAAATGCTGGCCTGGAAGAAGCACAAGCTGGAATCAAGATTGCCAGGAGAAATATCAATAACCTCAGATATGCAGATGACATCACCCTTTTAGCAGAAAGTGAAGAGGAACTAAAAAGCCTCTTGATGAAAGTGAAAGGAGAGTGAAACAGTTGGCTTAAAGCTCAACATTGAGAAAATGAAGATCATGGCATCTGGTCTCATCATTTCATGGGAAATAGATGGGGAAACAGTGTCAGACTTTATTTTTTTGGTCACCAAAATCACTGCAGATGGTGACTGCAGCCATGAAATTAAAAGACGCTTACTCCTTGGAAGAACAGTTATGACCAACCTAGATAGCATATTGAAAAGCAGAGATATTACTTTGCCAACAAAGGTCCAACTAGCTAAGGCTATGGTTTTTCCAATAGTCATGTGTGGATGTGAGAGTTGGACTGTGAAGAAAGCTAGGCACTGAAGAATTGATGCTTTTGAACTGCGGTATTGGAGAAACTCTTGAGAGTCCCTTGGACTGCAAGGAGATCCAACCAGTCCATCCTAAAGGAGATCAGTCCTGGACGTTCATTGGAAGGACTGATGCTGAAGCTGAAACTCCAGTACTTTGGCCACCTCATGTGAAGAGTTGACTCATTGGAAAGACCCTGATGCTGGGAGGGATTGGGGGCAAGAGGAGAAGGGGACGACAGAGGATGAGATGGCTGGATGGCATCACCGACTTGATGGACATGAGTTTGTGTAAACTCCGAGAGTTAATGATGGACAGTGAGGCCTGGAGTGCTGCGATTCATGGGGTCGCAAAGAGTCAGACACGACTGAGCGACTGAACTGAACTGAACTGACTGATACTCTGTAACTGGCTGGTTCAAAAATGATCCCAAAGACATATCTGTTCTGAACATCAGGTTTAAAAGATCAACAGTTCTGACATATTACAAACATTGTGAACACCTTATACACTAAAAATCAAGAAATAAATAATTGATTGCCATCAACTACATTTATGGAATGCTTACTGAACTCTAAACATTATTGAAAGTGAAAGTTAAGTCGTTCAGTCATGTCTAACTCTTTGTGACCCCATGACTGTAGCCTACCAGGTTCTTCCATCTGTGAAATTTTCCAAGCAAGAGTATTGGAGTGGGTTGCCATTTTCTTCTCCAAAACATTATTGGGAGTTATCAAAGGAAAAAGTTAGCTACTCTCAAGGCAATTTAATATTTTCTTTATATATTTTCTACTTTCTCTTCAGAATATAGATATAAATTTAAAAATCTTATCTAGATTATATTTTAAAATTTTAATTGAATTTTATTTTCATATATAAAGTGTATCAAACCTAGTGATCACATACATTGCTTCTAAAGTTTGAAGTGGGCAGTGCTGGGACTAAATAACAATTATTTTAAATCAGAATCTGAGATCAGTTATTCAAATAACTGTGCTAATGAGAATGACAGATTGGGAGGCTCCCTAGCCTTTCGCTTTTCCACTACCATGTTTGAAGAAGCCATTTCCTACAGGTCCCAGGATGGAGAGATTTATTTGAGATTACTTAACGATTTGCCAGCTATGGAATCAGGGCCTTTTGATAGATTTGATTCATTGCCAGTTACTAATTACTGAATTATAGTACAATGCTAATTTTACAGATTATACAGATTTGGATTTTTCAAGTTAGACAATAAAGCAACATACATAAGGGGACTTTGCCTTTTGACTGCAAAAAAAATCTCACCATCACACTCAATTTTAATAAATTCACATGAATAATAAATATTAACATATATATTACAGCTACTTGCATGAAGTAATTGTGGGACTCGTCAAGAATTAAAAATGCATTATTTTCCAGGGGTTTTTATTTTTATTAGAAAATTTGTGGGTAAAAACTAATACTCCTTTTTTCTTATAAAAGGGAAATGCTTCCTATTTTCAGTTTAACCAGTGTATTCAGTGGATACCATTTAAAGCATTGTTTAACAATGAGGCAGAAGGATAAATCAAGAACTTGGAATGAACATAACCACACTACTATACATATGATATATAAACAACAAGGATCTACTGTATAGCACAGAGAATTTTACTCAGTATTCTACTTGTATGAGAAAAGAATGTAAAAAATGAGTGAATATATGTAGATGTATAACTGAATCACTTTACTGTACACCTGAAACTAACAAACACTGTTAAACTATGTGAGTGTACGCTAGTTGTATTCTATTCAGTTCAGGGTCAATTGCCTAACTGCATTTAGAGTTAACATATTAAAGCACAATATGGCCTTGTTCCTCAAAAGAATGTATGTTTCAAATTTTGAATTGTGTGAAGCATCAAGAGAAACATAGGGTCAATATTCACATTGTTGGATTATTTACTCAGAGTAAATGGAAAGGGTTATAAGAATATGATACATATTCAAAATATTATATCTATAAATATGCCCAAATTCTTATAGACTTTACTCCTTAGAATATTTATATATTATCCTTATTTTGTTTAGAACTTTGAGAAAAATTTTTTTCATTTATAATCAAATGATTATTGTGTCTATATGACATAAAATCAGGGTGAGCCACTATAGTCAATGATTCAATCAAACATGCAAGCCCTCTGAAGCAGGAAGCTTGTGAATTAATGGGGGAAAGAAAAGACAAATGACCTTTAACAATGCATGATCACAAAGATTATGAATTGTCTGCTATGAAGTAAACCAAGGTTGTTATAAGACATTTCAATTGCAGACCTAATTTTACTCAATTAGGAAAGCCGTTTTCCAGGGAGTAATATTTAATTTAAAAGTTTGGCAGGATGGGGGACCAGAGAGGTTAGTAGGGATAAGCATATATGAAAGTTTTGACTGTGGCAAAGGTGGGGAGGCTGAGACAGATAAAGGTCTTTTAAAAGATAGGAAGGTCAGTGAGACTGCAGTTAAGCATTGAGATAAACAGGAAGAATGACATCAATGAAGCTGAAGAAGTTAAAAAGGCCAAATGATGCAAAATTTCAGTTCAGTTCAGTCGCTCAGTCTTCTCCGACTCTTTGCAACCCCATGGACTGCAGCACGCCAGGCCCCCTTGTCCATCACCTACTCCTGGAGTTTACTCAAATTCATGTCCATTGAGTCAGTGATGCCATCCAACCATCTCATCCTCTATCATCCCCTTCTCCTCCTGCCTTAAATCTTTCCCATCATTAGGGTCTTTTCAAATGAGTCAGCTCTCCGCATCAAGTGGCCAAAGTATTAGAGTTTCAGCTTCAGCATCAGTCCTTCCAATGAATATTCAAGACTAATTTCCTTTAGGATGGACCGGTTGGATCTCCTTGAAGTACAAGGGACTCTCAAGAGTCTTCTCCAACACCACACTTCAAAAGCATCAACTCTTTAGCGCTCAGCTTTCTTTCTAGTCCAACTCTCACATCCATACATGACCACTGGAAAAACTATAGCCTTGACTAGACAAACCTTTGTTGGCAAAGTAATGTCTCTGCTTTTTAATATGCTGTCTAGGTTGGTCATAACTTTCCTTCCAAGGAGTAAGCATCTTTTACTTTCATGGCTGCAGTCACTATCTGCAGTGATTTTGGAGTCCCCCAAAATAAAGTCTGTCACTGTTTCCACTGTTTCCCCATCTATTTGTCATGAAGTGATGGGACCAGATGCCATGATCTTAGTTTTCTGAATGTTGAGCTTTAAACCAACTTTTTCACTCTCTTCTTTCACTTTCATCAAGAGCCTCTTCAGCTCTTCTTCGTTTTCTGCCATAAGGATGCAAAATTTGGCAGCTGCAAATGCTCCATTGTTGGAGTATCCAGTAAAGTTAATTTAAGTAGGGATGCAATTTCACTGGTATTAGAAATAAGTAAATACAAATGAAGTGACCACTCAGGAAGTTTGAGGCTATGGCAAAATCCCAAGAGATATGATTAGAATGGGATTAGAGTATTGGTGCTGAACATAGAGGGAATCAGTAGATAAAGGACTGTGTGTGTGTTTATGCGTGTGTGCATATAATTTAATTCATTTACCAATATTCCTTACCAATGCAGGACATAATTGTGTAGGGTAAAAAGAAGTAAAAGAAAGACAAGCCAACTGTGGTTTTAAAGTGGATTTGAGAACGATACTAAGATGCTTACTTGCTTTAGGTGAGTCACAGATATGGTTATGAGCTCTCAAGCTGTCAATTTATTAAGTAAAAACTTACTAGTTATAAAATTTACTAATAGGTGAATAGGTAGATAGATAGATAAACAGATAGATAGACAGATAAAAGTAAGAACAAACTGCCTCTTCAGGTTAATGACCAAAGATCTAACAGAACTGAATAGGCATCTCAGCTGGAATATCTAGATGGTTAGAGTAAATAAACTGTAGAACAGAAAAGTAACAAAAATTATATCTTCATACCTAGAGTTTTGTGTGTGTGTGAGAGAGAGACAGTCATTGATAAAATCCTTTCATCAGTTATCATAGAAATAGTCACATAAATGCTAAAAAGGTTTAATAAGTTATCTAACTTGTATTTTATTAGTTACTGTTAAAAGGACTCAGAAGGCCAAAAGAACTCTGAATGTCAGGAGAAGAAAAGGTTGAATTTTGTTTTGATTGTGAAATAATGTTACGTGCTTTCCAGGTACAAAATAACATGAATTATGTTAAACACATCACCTGTAGACATTAAAAGATTTCCTTTTGCAAGATTAACTTAACTCATCAATAAATTATAAATTGAGCTAGCCACATTATTTTTAGGAAACAAACAAGGAGATAAACATTTTAGAATCAATATATGTAATTAAACCTGTTACATGTTACATTCATTAGTTTCATAGTTCAATAGATGACAGAAGCTTCTATTGGAACCAAATCGAATGTGCCTGTTAGTAACAATGAGTAATAATGAAGTACAAGGCTATGTAACAGAAACAAATGAAACAAATGAAGTGTAAAGTAAAATAATAGAAGAACATGACAGTTAATTTTTTTTTTACTGTAAAATGTTCTTGGAATAGAGTACATCACAAAAAAAGTTTTCACTTTCATATATGCTAATTTCATGGACAGAAACATAATGGATAGATCAGTTAATCTGCTTTACTGAACTTTTTTTTTTAATGGAACATCAGACTGTATAACCTTCATATAGAAAGCATTTGACTCAATTATATGACATAATTAGGACAGCTGCAAATTATTTTAAACTGGGTATTTATTGCAACTCTTATATCTCATCTCTCCATGTGATAGAGAGGTTATTTATTCAATATCTCACTAAAAATATAAAATTCTTCCTCAAAATATGCCTGAATTTTCAATTTCTAAACTGTTGCTGATACACTTAAAGCAACTTTATAATATTAATAATAGTTATAATAAAAATTTGAGCAAATCAATAGAGTTCAAAAATATCAGCAAAGTTTACAGAGTTACTAAATGCAACAGCAGAATCTGGTATTCAAAGAAATAGGAGTAATAAAACAAATGGGCAAAATTTTAATATTCATGTGAAAAATATGACTATAACTAGTGGAAATGGCATCTATCTATTAAACAGAAATAAATGCTCTGAAAAAGAAATTGTATCTGTTCTTTTAAACCTAAAATATAATCTTCCCCTTTAAAAAAACATATGTAAAATAGGAAAATAGACCCTAATTGAAGTCAAATAAGGGATATTTCCTAGCACAAAGAGTTAAAGAACAGATGAAGAAGCAAAAATAACAAGTTAAGAGGAATAGTAGGAGTATCTAGGAGTTTAAATATTTATTGCTCAAATAGGAGTTCTAGATGGAGATGTAGTGAAACCAGAGATGGCATTTCATCTGCCAGCTCACAGGTATTTAAGCACCTACATTTTTCTAGTCAGTGAATTATACACTAGTGACAAAATGATGACAAGGGAGACCCCTTCCATAGAAGGAGCAGACAGTGAATCCTCATTGAAAAAATAAATTAGACAATTCCAGGTATGTTCAGACACTAAATTAGAAGATAAAAACCATAATGTGATAGAGAACGATGGGGTTTAGATGAGTATTTGCCGAGTTATTTAAGATGGTCAATATTATGAATGACACTTGACTTCAAAAAATAAATATGGGAAGAGGGCTGCCCTGTGGAATCTCTAACAGAGCATATTAAATCAGCAAGTATAAGAAGCTCCGGAAAATGAATGAGGGTGGCATACTTAAGAGAATAAAAAAATAGTTGGCAGGGAAAGGCAGAGTGTTGCAGAATGGGAAGAAATCAGAAATGATAAGCAGGGCCTTATCAAGTGGGACCTTTGTCCAGTCCTACAGAGGAAGAATTTTATTGGGGTTGTCAAATGTTGAACAAACTTTGCAATTATGGATAAATCAGGCTTGTTCTGGATGTACTTATTATACCCCTCATATATGTCTGGATTTGACTTGTTAATAATTGCAGAGGATTTTTCATATATGTGTTTGAGAAATAATTGTGTATAATGTTTTTTCTTATAGATGAGTTAGGAAGTTTCTTCCTCTCTATTCTCATAAATAATTTATATAATATTTCTATCATTTCTTCCTTAAATAAATGGAAGAATTCAATAAGAAATTTAAAAAGAATTTTATTGGGGTTGTAATGAGAAGTCTTAGAAAAATTTTTGTTTTATGTTTTTAAAAGATTGCATTCTGTTTCATAAGAACCACTTCCACTGGTGAGTTGAGATGCTGTAAAAACTACAAGGAAGCAAACTGAAGAGGAAATCAGCAGGATGGCTGCTGAATGAGTCTGGGTAAAAGTCAACGGTGGCTGGCATATACAAGGCTGGAGACAACTGTGCCTGTGAGCTATTTGAAGATGACTTCCTGAAGTCTAGGTATTCTCACCTTTGTCCCTAACACCTATCAGCTCGAGGGCAGGTCTATGAAGATACACCACTCTTTGGATAGTCTAATTTAATTGATTATCAGGTGACACTAATGGTTTTGATTATACAGACTCTATTTTTGTTTGCATTTGCATATTACCAATTTTTATAGGCTATTCCTGTAGACATTTGGGCTGAATTTTACACAGTAAAAAATATTGCAGTGAAAAATTTAAAGTTAGATAGTTTTCTCATTCAATTTTTGTTCAGAAACACAAGTTAGAAAATATAAAAGGGAGCAGTGTATGGCATGGCACATTAATCAGCACAAAATACTTTAAAATAAAACATTTTACTACTACTATCCAACCAATTTAAAGAGATTTCTGTTCGTATCATGAAGAGATTTCTTTGGATAAGTCTACATCATGAACAACTTTAGATTAATAAAATTTTACAATTTGGGCTAATGTCATATTTGTCATTAAAGTGAACAGGAGAATCCACTGAGTTTTATATAAAAGATGAATAAATTACATTATTTAAAAATATCATTACTAAAGAAACTGAGAAAATATGCATTTTTTTTGGAGCCCATGCATGACCAGTAACTAATTTTTCAAGTTTATTTTGTCAGAGTTGTGCTTTCTGGATTTCAAAAGCAATTAGATTGAATTAAATGCTTGCTGAATTGCATGAAATTGGGGTAAAAGTTTTTACTGAAGACCAAAGAACAAGGAGAAATTCAATGAATCTATTGGTATGGACAGTGCTCTTAAGAGTGTGTCTTAAAGTTTCAGTATAAAATGCCCTTTATTTCTAAATTATCCAAGTGTAGGACTAAATTTAGGGGATATGCAATTCCTTTTCTTTTTTCAGATAACTGACAACTATGCTTTGTTTTGGGATTAATTGGTTAAAGTGCAGGCTGATTTAGTCTAAGAAAGTGGTTCAAAATACAGTAAATCCAAGTATCACAAAAATGTATTTCATCATCTTTCAGTGTTCAGAAGGCAGTCAACAGCCTTTCTTAATATGTGGTTTTAGTTTTGGGAAATAATGAAATCAGTACCTTTTTCTGTCTTGCATATTTTTGCATATCCGTTTCATTTTTTAAAAAATTTAAATTGATTTCTACCATCTGTCCATATATTTTAAAGACAATATTGTAGGCTGGACAGAACAGTACCAAGATAAATTAAAAATTTAGCATTCTTCAGCTAAATAATCTATTTTGCTATAAATTACAGTGAAGAACATTCACCTACATAAATAAGTGAAAATTTCCCAAATAATTACTGTTAGTTTTTTTTAAATCAAATTTGTATCTGAAAATTTCTATGCAATGTATTTGTAAATGACTATATTTATATTACCCATAGATAGGTATCTCCATTAAAATGTTATAATAAATCTCCCTTATAAACAACCAAACACAGACTTATTATAATTAATCAGTAAAATTCCAATTTGCTTAACTTCTTAAAGCAGAGTTAAATGCTTTGAAAAAATTGTATATGTATTCCAGTTCTTTATACATGTATAAACAAACATATATTATCCATTTACCCTTATAGAAGTAACATGTTCTTTTAAAATAATTAAAGATACAGAAATGACTGAATTACTAGTTATTTTTCATTTTTTTTCTCCTTCCCTCAACCTTGCTTCTAAAGTTCTCTCAGAGATCTTTGCAAATAACAGTTTTGTGTATGCTACTTGTATTTTATATTTATTATCTTAAAGAAATGTTTTTGTTTGTATATTTATAAGCTACATGGCTCTTGTGTTCTTTCATGATTTCTTACAATTGAAATTACACTCATACTTGTATGAAGGCCTTTAAAACTTGAAGCTGCCTTCCTAGGATACCTTTTATTTTAGTACAGATAATTTCATTTAATTAGTTGCTTAAATTATTGTAAAAAGAGCAATTGTACATGGTAAAGAAAAACAAGAAAGCTATGTTAAGACCTACACAATGCAGCCTACCAGGCTCCTCCGTTCATGGGATTTTCCAGGCAAGAGTACTGGAGTGGGGTGCCACTGCCTTCTCCAATATTATATAACAACCTTCTCTTTTACCACTACTGTTTTGTGTATTACTAGTATGAGATGACATTATATTACATTTTAAGTTGATATCTGATAAAAATGGCACCACACTCCAGTGCTCTTGTCTGGAAAATCCCATGGATGGAGGAACCTGATAGGCTGCAGTCTGTGGTCACTAAGAGTTGGACACGACTAAGCGACTTCATTTTCACCTTTCACTTCCATGGATTGGAGAAGGAAATGGCAACCCATTCCAATGTTCTTGCCTGGAGAATCCCAGGAACGAGGGAGACTGGTGGGCTGCCGTCTGTGGGGTCTCAAAGAGTTGGACATGACTGAAGCGACTAACAGCAGCAGCAACATACTGTGGAATGCTTCTAATTTTCTTTAAAGACTGCTTACATATGTCATTAACAGGAAATAACATAGTTCTTAAACAATCCACTATCCATGGATGGATATATTGTTTCAAATTTTCTGTGATTCAGTGGTATTTTAATGACCAATTTATATAGACCTGGCATCACTGACTTGATGGATACGAGTCTGAGTGAACTCCGGGAGTTGGTGATGGACAGGGAGGCCTGGCGTGCTGAGATTCATGAGGTCGCAAAGAGACATGGACATCACCAGATGGTCAACACTGAAATCAGATTGATTATATTCTTTGCAGTCAAAGATGGAGAAGCTCTATACAGTCAAAAACACAAGACTGGGAGCTGACTGTGGCTCAGATCATGAACTCCTTATTACCAAATTCAGACTCAAATTGAAGAAAATGGGAAAATCGCTAGACCGTTCAGGTATGACCTAAATCATATCCCTTATGATTATACAGTAGAAGGGAGAAATAGATTTAAGGGCCTAGATCTGATAGAGTGCTGATGAACTATGGAATGAGGTTTGTGACATTGTACAGGAGACAGGGATCAAGACCATCCCCATGGAAAAGAAATGCAAAAAAGCAAAATGGCTGTCTGGGGAGGCCTTACAAATAGCTGAGAAAAGAAGAGAGGTGAAAAGCAAAGGAGAAAAGGAAAGATAGAAGCATCTGAATGCAGAGTTCCAAAGAATAGGAAGAGATGAGAAAGCCTTCTTCAGCGATCAATGCAAACAAATAGAGGAAAAGAACAGAATGGGAAAGACTAGAGATCTCTTCAAGAAAATTAGAGATACCAAGGGAACGTTTCATGCAAAGATGGGCTCAATAAAGGACAGAAATGGTATGGACCTAACAGAAGCAGAAGATATTAAGAAGAGATGGCAAGAATACACAGAAGAAATGTACAGAAAAGATTTTCACGACCCAAATAATCATGATGATGTGATCACTAATCTAGAGCCAGACATCTTGGAATGTGAAGTCAAGTGGGCCTTAGAAAGCATCACTACGAACAAAGCCAGTGGAGGTGATGGAATTCCAATTGAGCTGTTTCAAATCCTGAAAGATGATGCCGTGAAGGTGCTGAACTCAATATGCCAGCAAATGTGGAAATCTCAGCAGTGGCCACAGGACTGGAAAAGGTCAGTTTTCATTCCAATTCCAAAGAAAGGCAATGCCAAAGAATGCTCAAACCACCGCACAATTGCACTCATCTCACATGCTAGTAAAGTAATGCTGAAAATTCTTCAAGCCAGGCTTCAGCAATACGTGAACCGTGAACTCCCTGATGTTCAAGCTGGTTTTACAAAAGGCAGAGGAACCTGAGATCAAATTGCCAACATCTGCTGGATCATGGAAAAAGCAAGAGAGTTCCAGAAAAACATCTCTTTCTGCTTTATTGACTATGCCAAAGCTTTTGACTGTGTGGATCACAATAAACTGTGGAAAATTCTGAGAGATGTGAATACCAGACCACCTGACCTGCCTCTTGAGAAATCTGTATGCAGGTCAGGAAGCAACAGTTAGAACTGGACATGGAACAACAGACTGGTTCCAAATAGGAAAAGGAGTACGTCAAGGCTGTATATTGTCACCTTGCTTATTTAATTTATGTGCACAGTACATCATAAGAAATGCTGAACTGGAAGAAACACAAGCTGGAATCAAGATTGCGGGGAGAAATATCAATCACCTCAGATAAGCAGATGACACCACCCTTATGGCAGAAAGTGAAGAGGAACTAAAAAGCCTCTTGATGAAAGTGAAAGAGGAGAGTGAAAAAGTTGGCTTAAAGCTCAACATTCAGAAAAAGAAGATCATGGCATCCGGTCCCATCACTTCATGGGAAATAGATGGGGAAACAGTGGAAACAGTGTCAGATTTATTTTGGGGGGTTCCAAAATCACTGCAGATGGTGTCTGCAGCCATCTGACGCTTACTCCTTGGAAGAAAGTTATGACCAACCTAGATAGTATATTCAAAAGTAGAGACATTACTTTGCTGACTAAGGTCCGTCTAGTCAAGGCTATGGGATTTCCAGTAGTCATGTATGGATGTGAGAATTGGACTGTGAAGAAGGCTGAGCACCGAAGAATTGATGCTTTTGAACTGCGGTGTTGGATCTTGAGAGTCCCTTGGACTGCAAGGAGATCCAACCAGTCCATTCTGAAGGACATCGACCCTGGGACTTCTTTGGAAGGAATGATGCTAAAGCTGAAAGTCCAGTACATTGGCCACCTCATGCGAAAAGTTGACTCATTGGAAAAAGACTCTGATGCTGAGAGGGATTGGGGGCAGGAGGAGAAGGGGACGACCCAGGACGAGATGGCTGGATGGGATCACAGACTTGATGGACGTGAGTCTGAGTGAACTCCGGGAGATGGTGATGGACAGGGAAGCCTGGCATGCTGTGATTCATGGGGTCGTAAAGATTCGGACACGACTGAGCGACTGAACTGAACTGAAAGAGTCAGACATGACTGAGTGACTGAACTGAACTGAACTGAACCTTATTTAACTTATATGCTGAGTACATCATGGGAAATGCTGGGCTGGAAGAAGCACAAGCTGGAATCAAGATTGCCAGGAGAAAATCAATAACCTCAGATGTGCAGATGACACCACCCTTATGGCAGAAAGTGAAGAGGAACTAAAAAGCCTCTTGATGAAAGTGAAAGAGGAGAGGGAAAAAGTTGGCTTAAAGCTCCATTCAGAAAACTAAGATCATGGCATCTGGTCCCATTGCTTCAT
This sequence comes from Ovis canadensis, assembly GCF_042477335.2. Taxonomy (NCBI): domain Eukaryota; kingdom Metazoa; phylum Chordata; class Mammalia; order Artiodactyla; family Bovidae; genus Ovis; species Ovis canadensis. The sequence goes on along the minus strand of NC_091261.1, from coordinate 35,327,202 downwards.
TGGAAATAGATGGGGAAAGAGTGGAAACAGTGTCAGACTTTATTTTGGGGGGTTCCAAAATAACTGCAGATAGTGATTGCAGCCATGAAATTAAAAGGTGCTTAATCCTTGGAAGGAACATTATAACCAACCTTGATGGTGATTGCACCCATCAAATTAAAAGATGCTTATTCCTTGGAAAGAAAATTATGACCAACGTAGACAGCATATTAAAAAGCAGAGACTTTACTTTGCCAGCAAAGGTCCATCTATTCAAAGCTGTGGTTTTTCCAGTGGTCATATATGGATGTGAGAGTTGGACTGTGAAGAAGGCCGAGTGCCGAAGAATTGATGCTTTTGAACTGTGGTGTTGGAGAAGACTCTTGAGAGTCCCTTGGACTGCAGGAGATCCAACCAGTCCATCGTAAAGGAGATAAATCCTGGGTATTCATTGGAAGGACTGATGTTGAAGCTGAATCCAATACTTTGGCCACCTGATGCGAAGAGTTGACTCATTGGAAAAGACCCTGATATTGTTAGGGATTGGGGGCAGGAGAAGAAGGGGACAACAGAGGATGAGATGGCTGGATGGCATCACCGACTCGATGGATGTGAGTTTGGGTAAACTCCGGGAGTTGGTGATGGACAGGAAGGCCTGGCATGCTCGATTCATGGGGCTGCAAAGAATTGGGCATGACTGAGTGGCTGAACTGAACTGAACCATATTTAAATGTATCTTACATGGTTTAGCTTAAGTGCCTTTTAAACTTTTGAGTGTCTTGCAATATCACAGAATTTTTGCACAGACAACATTTAAGATAGGAAAATCCAAACCTTCCTTAATAGATAAAGGAACTCTGGTTTTCTGATATCACAGTAATTTTACTACCACCATTAAAAGCACTTTTTTAATTCTTAGAATCACTTCTATGTCTTTTTGCTTCATATGCAGAACAATGAACATTTATTGGTGGGATATAAACTACAGCCTGTGAAGATTCAACACCATGCCAAGTTTCAGCTTGCTTCCTACTTGGAACATATTTACCTCTGCAGATTTTTTCCCTAAGCTTCCCAGTTCTGAAATTACTAACTCGTCTATAGTGTACCCTGATCAATTTTTATGCTCTCACGTAGATTTTCTTTATAGCATGTATCACCTTATTTTTTGTTTAAGTATTTATTTTCCTTTACTTAGAATATAAACATCATGAAGATGTTTGTCTTTTTTTTTTTTTTCCCAAGTCAGAATCAAAGGAAACTTTCATTTTCTGTTCAGAAAATGAAGATGTTTGAACCTGGGATCTAGAGCAGATGCTGTCCCTGAGAGGCAGTGACTAAGGTTGTTTTATAGGGATCTTTTCAGTGGGAAAGGGAAGCTGTTCTGGGAGAGGGGTGGGGCACAACTGTGCTGCTCACAGCCAGATGCTGTGTCTGCACCGCCTCCTTCACTGTGTGCAGCCCAGTGCTGCCATCTTGAATTGGATGCTCAATTGGACGCTCAATGCTGTGCTCAATTCTTCTGCACATTGTCCTCAAGCTGAGGTGCTGCTGCAGTGATTTCACACTAGGAACTCTGGTCTGAAGAGCCAGGTTCAAGGCTTGTACTTGCAGCATCCCATGAGCAAATGATACTAAACTCTTTTACCCACAATTGGTCTCTAGTCACATGGCTTCCTTACAGCTCCAAGGATAAATCTGGCAAATTCTAGTGTCTGTCTTTCTATGCCTATGTATAGCTCTAGCACTTAAAATGATGCCTAACTCATAGCAGACACTCAAATATTTGTTGCTTTTTTGGCCTTTTCTGCTCATGTAAGAAACATTTGCCTTCCATCTGTCACAAATATCATCATACCCTGTTTTATCATGTGAAAGTCATTCAGTCGTGTCGTACTCTTTGTGACCCTATGGACTATACAGCTCATGGAATTCTCCAGGCCAGAATACTGGAGTGGATAGCTGTTCCCTTCACCAGGGGCTCTTGCCAACCCAGGGATGAAACCTAGGTCTCCCACAATGCAGGTGGATTCTTTACCAGCTGAGCCATCAGGGTAGCCCAAAAATACTGGAGTGGGTAGCTGATCCCTTCTTAAGCGGATCTTCCCATCCAGGAGTTGAACTGGGGTCTCCTGCATTGCAGGCAGATTCTTTACCAGCTAAGCTATCAGATCATGTACCATTATAAATTTCTTAAAATTTTATTCAAAGTTCTGTGGCTACCTGTTCTAAAAAGAAAAGGTTTTGTTTAGATATATTTGCTTCTTTCATCTTTTTTTTTTTTCTTTTTTTGGCCTGGCAGTTAGAGGTTGTATCACTTCAAAATCCTTTTGAGACATGGGGCTTTTTCTTTCACTATATCTATAACTACTCCTTCCCATTCTGTATTTCCTTTTATTTCTATTTATTTACTTCCCAGTAGAGCAAAATTTGGGCTTCCCAGGTGGCACAGTGGTAAAGAATCTGCCTGCCAGTGCAGAAGACACAGGTTTGATCTCTGGGTTGGGAAGATTCCTTGGAGAAGGAAATAGCAACACACTCCAGTATTCTTGCCTGGAAAATCCCATGGACAGAGGAGCCTGGCGTGCTATGGTTCATGGAGTCACAAAGAGTTAGACATGACTGAGCGACAGCACAGCACAGCACAGAGCAAAATTTAGCCTTCTGAATTTATACTGCATCCTCTTTTTATATCTTAGTCTTTCAGCTTTATGTTCCGGAAAGTTTCCTTGGTGTTACGTTCATCTTACATTTTCTATCATTACATTTTCATTATCAAGAATTTTTTTGTATGTCTTTTGAGTATTCATTTTTAGGTAGCTCTATTTTCTTAAGCTTTAGATGCAAATATTTTCTCTAATCAATCTGAAAGTACTGAGTAGAATCTTCTTCACTTACTCCCTGAATGATCATCATTTTCTCCATAGCTAATTTTTATTTTCTTTGTACTTTTATTTCCTGTCTTCAATTTGGCCATACTTGGTTATTGGTTTATATTTGTGAATGAATGAGAAGATTGGTTAATCTCTTTTTGGGTAGATTTATTTTTGTCACCTTCTCTGAATGGGGCTGAGCACTCAGTACCTATGTGAGCAGTGTTAGCAGGCAGGATTCACCACACAAACTCCTGTTACACTACACATTCACTGTGCTCAGAAAGGTTTTCTCTCTTACCCTAACATTCCCACTAGGACTCTGCTAAATTCTGGCAACTCTTTAAAATGCAAAATCTGTTGTGTGTTTTTTTTTTTTTTTTGCTGTTCTCTATGGTGATGATGGTCATGGTAGTAAGCTGGCCCAGTTGTTCCAAATACAATTACTGTGAGTATTTTCCTATATCTCATTGCCATTACAAAAAGACCCTCCAAGTTTGGAACTTTCTGGAAGCTTCACGGGGAAGAAAGTTTTCCAAATCAGTTCAGTCCTTCTCAGTATTATGACGGAGAAGGCAACGGCACCCCACTCCAAAGTACTCTTGCCTGGAAAATCCCATGGAAGAAGGAGCCTGATAGGCTACAGTCCATGGGGTCGCAAAGAGTCAGACAAAACTGAGCGACTTCACTTTCACTTTTCACTTTCATGCACTGGAGAAGGAAATGGCAACCCACTCCAGTATTCTTGCTTGGAGAATCCCAGGAACGGTGGCCTGGTGGGCTGCCATCTATGGGGTTGCACAGAGTCAGACACGACTGACTTGACTTAGCAGCAGCAGCAGCAATACTCTTTTCAATTTCTCAATATTTTAAACAGGAACTCAGTATTTCTAACTCCAGTGAAGATATAGCCCCATTAATTGCCAATTTTTATAAGCAATCCTTATTTCATACCATAAAATCTGTTTCATACTAAGTAAAATGATTTACTTAACATGCGTAAGTTAATATCCCCATTCATTGATTATGGAACCATATTAATTGTACAATTTGTTCTCATGGGGACATGAGGGTAGTAATTGGTTATTATAAGGCAGGTCCTTGAACAAATGTAGGTGGAAAATTGAATCTTATATTGCTCACTTTAATTTTTTAAATGCATATATTTTTGGCTGCTGATATCTATAAAGGCGCTAATTCTATGCCTTTTATCTATTGATAAAAATTTGGTAGTAATTTACTTTCTAAAGTCCATTGTTTCTTATAATTTTGGAGATTTTCTGTGAGACTGGCTACTAGGAATTGCTGGGATTTTGTGTTTGATGTTATTTCCACATTTGGGTTGTAGAAAAATGAACACAAGCTTTTCAAATAGCCATATCTTGCTCAAATGTGTTTTTATGACTGAACTCTAAAGCTCTAACTAAACTCTAAAGTTCTCCAGTACTTTGGCTTACCATCAAGAATAGTGCTGTGAGCAGCAATTCCATCATATAGTGTTGCTTTTGTTATTTTACGACAATCTGCAGGCACTCCAGAGAACTGGATTGGCAATTCATATAATTCTACCACATAATGCAAATTTTGTTGAACGACAAGGTAGTATTTGTCTTAGTAGTAAGATGAAGGTGAACACTGAGTGCTGTAGAAAAACCTGTGATTTATGATCCATGGGAATGCTTCTGCCCCACTGGCTGGTTAAGAGTGGGGCTTTAACAGCTATAAAGCATAAATCTACTGTCTATGAGGCTGCTCAGTTTTATTACTATTTTTCTAACTTCAGAATTTTCCTGTTGGGGATAGAACCACCTTGTCTCGTCATTTATTACTCATGCTTTTCGTCCAGCATGAGTCTGCATATGACGGTATTAGAATTTCCTAGTTGTACATGATACAACTTGGGTCATTTCTCTCAGGCTGTCCTCATTCTCTTCTTCATAGTTTAAGGAGGGTGGTTAGCAGAAGGAAGTACATTAGTGCAAGATTCAAGACCACAAAGAGAGTCTTAGATTTAAGATGCTAGTGAAATAATGCAAACAAAATCTGATTGGTAAGAGGAGAAAACAAAAAAGAAAAGAATATAAAAGGAGAGCTAGTATAATCCTTCTTAAAAGAAAGGCAAAGGGCAAAATGTAAGAGGAACAAAGGTCTTTGAAACACTGGATATAAAATATAAGAGTTGAATCTATTTCTGCATACACTTAATGTCTTTATCTAGCTGATCATTTCTACCCTGGTTTCTTTTTTCTTCCACTTAGAGTGTATTTCTGGCAATTTCTTTGTGCAAGTAATAAACCCCCTTAGTGAATTCATTTCATCAAAGAGGAAAATACATCTCTCATATTTTAAACATTTTGTTTAAGAGAATGATGTGCATGTACTTGGGTTTGTGTGGCTGTCATTAGCATCAAATTGGCATTTGGAGGTTTGTGGAGTCTCCAGTAGAGACATAATGTCTTAAATACTCTTTGTATCCCCACAGTAAATGTTAGCTTTAACCGGAAATAACCTCCTCAGATGGGTGAATCATTGGGTGGTTGTCAATGGTTAATGCCAAAGTAAAGGAATATTCTATTTTATCAATTCTAGCAGTTTTCTTTGTAGGAATATTGTGATGGCAGCAGATTTTGGTTGGAAAAGTTTTCTTATGTGAGTCTGATGGCCTATGTTCTACCCCAGCTTCACAGCTTCTTAGTTCTGTGACCCTGAGCATGTATGTCCCCTTATTATCTTAATTCACTTTTTCCAATCAGGAAGGAAGGACAAAAATATCTCCTAGTTGCCACCTACTGCTACTCTGAGTACTAATGCATATTATACTCTAAAAACATGTACAGACATCTTAGTACCACAGAAATATAAAGAATCAGCCTCAAAGTGTGGGAGAACATATTGTACATATGCATATTAGTATATCATTTTTTGATTTTATATAACGCATAGGTGGTTTTCCTTTGGTTATAGTTTTCTATAGTAGAATTCTTTCTAGATCCTATAAATTCATAATAATGTTTCAGGGCAAGCTTACTTTATAGCAAATACATAATTGTTAACAATTGATTCCAACACACCATACAAATAAGCATATTTTCATAAGAAAATATGGAATATATGTCACTAGTAAATAGCCCATGGAGTAAACTGCTTGAGTAATCATTTGCCATGTTGTGATATAACTTTTCATTTCTTAGCAATAATAAGAGTTATCTACTTACACTGGTATTTTCATTACTAAAGAACTGATCCAAACATGCAATGTATTTTTCATAGGACTAATGTCTATTTGGAAGACTTAATTATATAACTTCATTGTTTTACACTATTGGCAAAGTTTGAATGTAATTCAGTGACAGGAAAATTAAATTTGAATTATATTTATTGACCTTAGATTACATATTTTATTTTTTAACTCAGAAAAGCAATCAAAATGAATCATTCAATCAAACCTAATCATAACCAGACATATATGGTATATACACAATAACATTTTATTATTACCTTAAATATATATTACTATTATGTTTTAAAATTGGTGGATGGGAACTATAAAAGTTTTTTATTATTTTGATTTTTTAATTGAAGTATAGTTGGTTTATGATGTGTTAATTTCTGCTATATAGCAAAGTGATTCAGTTATACATATATCAACATAAACATTTTTTTTTAATAAAAATGTTTTTTACAGGTGAAATTTTATTTTATGTCATGCTTTAAATGTTTAAGGGCTTCCCCGGTGACTCAGCTGGTAAATAATCTGCTTGCAATATGGGAGACCTGTCTTCGATCCCTGGGTTGGAAAGATCCCCTCGAGAAGGGACCAACTAAAAGTTTAATAAATAAAGACTTAAAAAGTGACAGCATATTACTGGTTAGTAATTCTGCTTTGGGAAATATTCTCAGTTGCTTAAAGTATAAAACTCTGACAATTGTATGATCATTAATGCTGTTGATATTTTCTGGAAACAATTATGAAGCCTGAAAATGCACATGTCATATGCACTATTTATGTCACATAGGTAATTCATATATATGCAGCAATGTAAGTGAGGCACCAATATAATTGAGATCAGTATAGTTTTTCCATTTTGTTGAATTTATTTCTATTTTATTAGCAATACGGTATTACTTTTCAACATAATCAGTATTTCACTGATTAGTTAAGTAAATAAAAACAGTTGCTGCTTTTCTTAAGCCAGTCACATCCCTAGACATGCTAAGCAAGATTAGCTGTAACTCTGTGTACTAAACATGTCCCGGAGGCCTGGGATCACATACAGCTATCACTGAAGAATGAAAAGGTCACCTGTTTCATTATATTTCTTTGTGCTTGGCTAACATTCAAAGTTCACACATCAGACAGTGAGTTGAAGTATTTCTCTATAAGAACAAAAATTTTCAGAAATAGAGCCCAATGAGAAAAGCTCAAAAGCAAAACAATATTTTAGCTTTTTTTTCCCCCATAGGCTACAACTAAACTAATTATCTAAACTAATTATCTAAAGCCCTTTAAGGATGGCCAGGTTATAAATATAAAATTATTTTCTGTGATTATTTCATTGAAAGGCATTTCCAGGTCAACAATCTAAATGCCTTGAAAAACTGTGGAAGAAGTATTGTTTTCTGAGAGGTGAGACTATATTCTGATGTAAACAAGTTTTAACATGTTGAAGGTAGAATATCTGTATCTGAGTGGGCAGGATTTGCTAATGAATGTTTTCTTGCTAATATTATCTCCAGGGCCTGAATATTTCTGGGTGATATGTAAGTTGATCTCTCCAAAATAATGTGGCTGGATAATATGTCAGAAAGAAGGACAGGGTTGTACAAGATGAACTGGTTATGGCTTTTATAATTCAGTACGTGAAGAAAAAGCACGTTATTTATAAAGACAGATGTGAATGCACACTGCAGTGAATTCACTGGAAGTTTTAAATAATTTACAATGACATTTTGTGCTACAGTTTAAAGTCTAAATTTGTATTGGATTTTGGAGAGTTGTTCTCTGGTGATTCTGGCAACTCTAAAACTTGAGTGGGAGGGACACTTGCTGCATGCAATTCCTGTGCCTCCGTGGTCAAAGGATATTGAAATTTTTCTCTGCCGTGTCAAGCATTCTCCAAGAAATGAACTGAGGTTACCTGCTGATAGCTTCCACATTTGAATGTTCAATCGATACATCATTGTCCTACAAATCTTTGTAACATTCTTTAGTGTAAATTCACCATCTGTTATTCCTATTTCTCAAACACTGTCAATCCAAACCAAAACAAGAGCACATTTATTAGCAAAGCTGCACACTTCTGAGGAGGTGCTAATAGTATTTGTAATGAAGTTCAGTATAGTTTTAGAAATGTAATTGTAAGTGCACTTGTTCCAATTTTTCTTAATTTGTTCTCACATTTCAGACACAAAATGTCCTTTTTTTCACCCTGGGTAATAACATTTATTTTACCAGAAGTTTTATTTAGCAATAATCACTCAAATTAAATTGCATTATTTTGGAATACTGGTACTGAAATAGAAATTATGAACATTTCCATTGAGTGCAAAATCAATGGATGAGATGATAATACTTTCCTATTTTGTGATTTTTTTTTAACCAACATTCCCTTTAAGTGTCTACGGAGTTCCTTGGCTAAGAGCCACTGAACTTGGGCACAAAACAAAGACACAGTAGTATGCCCACTGTAATAGCAAATTGCAGCTTTGGACGTAATTGGTGGACACGTTTTACATCAAAGACTGGGTGAGAATGAGTTAAAAACAAGTGAATACTCAGAAAAGTTCCAAATAGGAGCTCACATTAGCCTCTCCAACCTTCTGTGCCATGACCATTCTAATATTATTTTCTCAAGTGCATAACTTTGTTGCTATTTCCCATTGCCCTTTATTAAGAGTAGAAAAGAACATGAATGGGACCCCATTCACTATTAGGATAGGAGAGAAGGAAGGCACCAGGGCTTTGGGGACTAATAGGAAAACAATAAGTTTGCTATGAAATAACAATAGAAATAGTTTTAGGGACTGTCAGGTAAAATGTAAGGGAAAAGGATATGTCAACCTGTCACTGCTAAGGAATGAAAATTATTAGCATTTTCAACTACTCACATACACTTGCTTATCCAGTTGTCCACTTATCCTTAGCAGTAGCTGTCTTTGTACTATATTGTTTTGTGTTGCTATACTTTGTTTATTTTACTTCCTAAATACTTTGGAAATTGTCTTGTATTATATTGATTGGTAATAGTGAATTTTTTTCTTTTCTCTTTTTCCTGGAGTATAATTGCTTTATAATGTTGTGATAGTTTCTGCTGTACAAAAAAAATGAATTAGCTGTATGTATTTGAGAAGTTTTCGAGAGTTTATGTTTCTTTCCATAGAGTCTTATGCTGCATGGGCTTAGTTTTTCAGTCCTATCTGACTCTGGTGAACTGTAGCCCACTAAGCTCCTCTGTTCTATGGGATTTTTCAGGCAGGAATACTGGAGTGGGTTGCCATTTCTTACTTCAGGAGGGGTCTTTTCAACTCAAGGATCAAACCCACATCTCCTACCTTAGCAGATGAATCTTTTTACCACTGAACCCTTGGGAAGACCTCTATATTTCCTACTATTAAGCTAATTCTAATGAACTTAAATTATAATTTAGCCATATGAAAAAAATTGAAATATAAAAGAATTTATTGAATGAATGCTTTTGAACTGTGGTGTTGGAGAAGACTCTTGAGAGTCCCTTGGAGTGCAAGGAGATCCAACCAGTCCATCTTAAAGAAGATCAGTCCTGGGTGTTCATTGGAAGGACAGTTGAAGCTGAAACTCCAATACTTTGGCCACCTGATGTGGAGAGCTGATTCATTGGAAAAACCCTGGTACTGGGAAAGATTGAAGGCGGGATAAGAAGGGTACAACAGAAGTTGAGATGGTCAGATGGCATCACCGAGTGAATGGACATGAGTTTGAGCAAGCTGCGGGGAGTTGGTGATAGACAGGGAAGCCTGGCATCCTGCAGTTGATGGGGTTGCAGAGTCTGACCCAACTGAGCGACTGAACTGAAGAAAAAATACTTTTATATTATTATTGTTTCTTAGGTTTCATTTACCATTTTTAAAATAGGTAACTTGTTTCAACCTACAGTCCAATTCGATAGATATTTTGAAATTTATATGTCCAAATATGAGTTTTAGATAATAGTCTAATGATATTCCATAATTTTCATGATAAACACTTTAATTTTGAAAGAAATTTATAAGTTTTATACTTAACACTATGTTCACAGATATGGGATTTTGGCCCAGAATGAAAATAATCCACCTGCAATGCAGGAGACCCAAGTTTGATCTATTGGTCTAGAATATCCCCTGGAGAAGAGAATGGCTACCCACTCCAGTATTCTTGCCTGGAGAATTCCATAGACAGAGGAGCTTGGTGGACCCATGGGGCCATGAAGAGTTGACATGACTAACACTTTCACGTGTTTTTTTTTATCTTCCATTCTTTCCCTTTGATATATACCATATATTTCTCTTAGTGCTTAACAATGAAATCGTTTTGAGTGTTTTTGCAAGTCTTATGTTGAACTGTTAAGAAGAATTATAGTGTGCCCTGTAATGCATAAGGGCTTCCCAGGTGGCTCAGTGGTTAAAAAAAAACTCCCCCTGCCAATGAAGGAGAGGTGGGTTCAATCTCTGGGTCAGGAAGATCCCCTGGCGAAGGAAATGGCAACCCACTCCAGTATTCTGGCCTGGGAAATCCAACGGACAGAGGAGCCTGGCAGGCTATGGCCCATGGGGTCACAAAAAAGTCAGACACAACTTTACGTCTAAAATCAAAACCAACCAAGCCTTCTGTATCCCCTGAGCCTGTTCATGACACCAATTGTCTTGCTGTGTCTCACTATGCGCACTGTTGGCTGAACCCAGGGTAGCCAAGAAGCGAACTAAGAGGCTGGAAGGAGATGTTAGGAGCCATAGGAACTGCAGGCACCTTTATTCTCTCCTGGCTGGTAAGGCAGCCATAACACAGCCTCTCTCCTGGCTGATGCAGCAGCTGTAGAAACAGCCACAACATAACCATCACATAGCTATGGAGCCGTAACATAACCTCGTATAGCATAACCATGATGTCACTCCAATGTAGCCCCAGTACAGCAGCAGCCAGGACTTTCATGGTGAAGCTCACACAAGTGAACCCATGCACAGTGACCTGTGACCAAGCAGGTACCTCGTGACGTGCATGCTCAGCGGTATAAAAGATCTCAGCTGTTACATAGTCATTATTTACAAAACATGGGGTGAGAGAGCCTGAACACACCTTCTTGGCTAATTTGCTCTCTCCCCACACCTCCATAATTGCTTGATCCCATCCCTTAAAATCTCTAAATCTTTCTATCTCTCTCCATATATATGTATGTACATCTGTATGTATGTATGTATAAGCACACATTTTGTTGATATAACAACATATTTTACTCATATTATCCTTGAAGCAGACTTATCTGGCAGTTCAATAATTCAATATTATGTTAGGTACTAGAGTCTATTCTGTTTTTTTCCTGTTCCTTCTTTGCCTCCTTTGTATTTTGATATGAACCAGAAAAAAAAAACAAAAACAAAAACACAGTCTTACTGAGTTTGTTGTCAACGCAATAATCTGAATTGGTTTTTGAAGACACTAAATATATAAACTAAAAAATCAGTTACATGTGACAACTTACTGATCTGTATTTCGGAGTAAAATATTAGGGTACTGGTGGCTCAGAGGATAAAGTGTCTGCCTGCAATGCAGGAGACCCAGGTTCGATTCCTGGGTTGGGAAGATCCCCTGGAGAAGGAAATGGCAACCCAATCTAGTATTCTTGCCTGGAGAATCCCATGGACAGAGGAGCCTGAGCAAGCTATAGTCCACGGGATCGCAAAGAGTTGGACACGACTGAATGACTTCACTTCACTTCACTATTTATTGCAATCACTTGTTTTCACATTTCTGTTTGATGCAGTACACAGCTGATACAAGAGGGGAGTGCCGTGAATGCTTACCACTGAGCTGTACCCTTACTGCCTAGCTCCTAACCCTGGTAGATCCTCAGGTATCCTTGTTGATTCTACTGCTACAGTTTAAAAATAATTCATTAAGTAATATTTTTATCTGTTCCTCTTTTCCTTCTATGTTGTAGCTGCTGCTGCTTGTTTTTCATAGTATGCCAGATACAATGTCATCATATGCTCTGTTTTAAGTGTCTTAATAATAGCTGCCCCAGTAAATATTTTATAAATTATTCAAATCTAGCTAGAGTTTCAAATAATATGCTTTATCTGCAAGTCATGTGACCAGTCCTTAAAAGACTAGTATACTGAGTGAATTTAAAGGAAAACAATCACAAACAGAAAAAAAAAAAAAAACTAGCAAAGAAATGTGGGAAAAGACTTTGGGACAAAAAAGAAGTTGGGACAAGTTGTGAAGAGGGCTGGAATTATTCAGAATTTTACTTGAACATGTTAGGTAAGTTGGGCTATAAATTAACTCAGTTCTTCAAATTGGTACACATTATATTTGTTTTCTACCATGTCTGCCTTATGTCTTTAATGTTTAACTCAGATAAGAGTTTCTTAATTTATTTAGTAATTTATTCATTCATGTGGACCCATTTCCTAAGCTGTAATGGAATGGATGTACAGTTGTTTGCACTGGTGCTATGGGTTTTGTGATAATGTCTTCCTTGGGGTACCGTGCAAGGTGTTTGGATTGCTCAAAAATTCTGAAGTGGACTGTAGTTATGATTCATTTTTATTTGATATAAATACCAATTTTTGATTGAAATAATCTAATATTCTGTCATTAATGGTGCCGACACCAAGAGTTAGAGGCAACAGTAGATGGTTTTAAAATTGCAAAATGTTTATCATGCTCCAGAGATTGAATTCTCATAATAGCTGATAACAGGATGGCAGGATATATTGGCATATTTTTATCCATAGGAAGATATATGTTTTTTTTAATGCAAATATTGATTCTCAATTTGGCCTTAGTCACAATGAATATCTGAGTCGATGAATCTTGATATTGACCTTAATGGTAATCAATTCCTACTTCATATTCCTGAAGTCATAAATCACAGTTATATGCCATTCTGGTGTTACTGCTTTCTAATTTCCCATGACATTCTCAGATCAATACCTCACTATTTACTAAATGAAGAAAACAATTTATTCTGATAACACATTTGTAGTACATAACATTTTAAAATTACAAAGCTGATATTTTAGCCTTTCTAACTCCTAATAGGCATTGCAAGATAATATGTGATCAAGGGAACTTATGTACCTGACATCCTTGAATCTTCAATAACTTGATTTATAATTGATGACTGATGCACATTTTTATTTCTAAGTGTGAAAGTTACATAAATAAATAGGTAGTTACATTGTTTTATTCAGAGACATGCCACTTAAAGCAATATTATAAATGCAAAATACTTGAATTAAGCATTTTAAGTAGAGCCATAAAATCAGTTGTTGGAATGCAGAATTAGAAGATAATTGCCAGATTTCAGCATCAGTATGTACCATTTTCTAAAACTTTAGAAGTGTTATGACAGTAGTTAAACTATAAAAAGCTGCACCTAGATGAAATTGACTCATCAAAAGAAATATACAGCAAAGAGACTACAGAATGGGCCTGGAAAATTAACAAGGCCTGGTGCTCTCTGCCTAAATCATTGTTACACACTAATTAGTGCTGTGCTCTGATTTGAGGCTTTAAATTTGTTCCTTTGAAGATTTTCTTAAAATTGTATTCAAAGGAAAGGCTCCTCTTTAATAAAACTGTATAATTCTTCGTTCACTTGGGAAACATAGCTTCCTAGCATAATGCTGCTTGAAAACCAGGAGCTGACTTCTAATAGAGGTGCTAATTATTAACATTCCAGTATCAGCCAAAGGCTACATTCTCTAAGTCTGAAATAAAATAATAGTGCACAAATATTTCAACTCCATTCCCAATAAGTACTTGAAAAATTCAATAATGTTCATTAAACGCATAAATGTGAATATTAAAAATAAAGATATTTCCCCTGTGATTTATGATGTACTGTCTGAAAAGCAAAGCTGAAGAAAGGCATCATTATATGGCATAAAAAGGAATTCTTTGGCTGTTAATTATAATGTAAATTTATCATTACACCAGGAGAAAAGAACGGCTTGATATTTAAAAACCATCAGGCATGGTTGGTCATTCAAAATATAGATGCATTAATCTTTAATAATTCATGGAGTACAATATGGACAAGGATAATATAAAATGATGAGATACCTTAAAATGACTTAAAAGAAAGTTTTAGTAATGGTCTGTTATAAATGGAAACTTGATGGAAGAAAAGAGGATATTTAACTTTTTCTTCTAGAAGATAGAGTAGTTAATAAGAAAATTTATATAGAATTTATCTCCATATGTCTGCAAATTACCTTATTTACTACTATTTTTTTTTCTCTACCATTTTTGCAATTACACAATGTAAAACCCCTTTCCTAAGTGAAGAAAGCTATCATTGTCATGTTAGAAAAGGAAGTAGCATGCCCTGGGAGTTAAAATAATGAACTTTTTAAAAACACATTAACTCTCTGTGTGTCCTTGGGAAATTGACTTACCCTCTCAGTCACTTTATTTCCTCATTTGTGCAACCAGAGTCAGAGAAGTTGATTTCCAAATGTTCACCATGCAAATGAAATCAAGGAGGTTTTCACCCTAAAAAAATGAAATGGGGTTAGTTGATAACCTTGTATTGTGTCAATTTAAGCTGGAAATACATGATACTTTCCAGAATTTTCTTCCTTGAATGGTCTCAGGTAAAGACTGGTCACAAGAGGTATTTGTTTGAAGTTGGGGGAAGAAGGTGAAATAAAAGCCATTGTACTTTGAAAGTTGTCATCGGTTGAAGCAGTAAGGGATAGATGCAGAATTCTAGCTTGTTCTCAGTTTGCTACTGGACCAGCTCTCGTCATCAAATTCTGACCCTACTGAACAACTAGATGCTGAGCTAGTGCAATGCAGAGCCAACAACTTCCCATGGTCATCTACCTTGCCCGCTTTGTGATTCTACCCTAGCAGCCTCCTGCAAGCTCTGACTATTTCTTCTACATCAGGGCTATTTGGTGACTTTTTCCTTCTCCTTTCTAGTCCTTTTATTTCTTCAGTTCCTCCAACAATTGTGTAGCAACTAACTTTTGTAGTAGTAACTTCTTGATTTTCTAGTATCTATTAATGATCATGCTTTCTTGTTGAAATCCTAACATACATAATTGGTGAAGCTGTACATCAGAGTTAGCATATTTTAAAAGCTTCATGGATAATACATATGAATAGTTAAAAATAAAGAAAATGGCCATATATCTTCAATTTTATTGATCCCATAAAATTATTAGATATAATCCAGAATCCCCAAATATCTTTAATCTTGAAAGTAGTGTTAGATTCATGTATTCTTGATTTTGCATTATTATAAATTTCTGGACTTTGCCTTATCTTTGAAATTTTACTTAAATTTAAGTAGCAGATATATAAAAAGAAACTTTGAAATTGATATTCATGTAAGCTAACTGAAGAAAAAACAAATTTTGAATGAAAGTAAATTTAAGGAAAACTTACTAGTATCTCAGTGTCTGTACTTCAAAGAGTATCAGAACTCATCTGATGTGAATTCACTGAGGAATTCAAATTTCTCTTGGTTTCTAAGCACAAACGGAGTATTTTTAATATCATTTCCCAAAAGTATTGTTTCATGATTTTTTGGGGGAGGGGGAAGGTTAGGAGATATCATTCAAATTTTCCCAAATCTTACTTCCTGCTTCTTACCAGCCAAATGTATATGTATCATTCATTTATAAGGAAATGTGATACATAATTTCCTGAGAATATTGCTGACTATCAAAGTCTGGGGACTTGCGGAGCTAATAGAAACAGTTGAATGATATGATATCAGTTTGTGAGATTGCCTTAACCATATATTTACTTAGACTTTTCAAATTCAAAGCTGGTGTCCACTTATGTACTATGACTTTTAGAGAAATTCAAGCTCATGAATGAGAATTTCTTAGAGACAGTGTTCATAATGATACATTCTGAAATATCTGGAAATTGAGTTCACAGTTAAGGTCCCTGATAAACTGAAGGACTCAAAAAAGAATAATCAGAAGGCCCCAGCAGAGGCAATGGAGGAAGTATAAATAGGGAGACTGCCCATCTTTTTCCATCTTTTTAGAAAGGTGTGCAACAATCTTCTAGGAAATTAAATTCTCAGCTTAATCTTATCTTCTATAATGCTTAATTTTCATTTTACTTTTTGTGAATTAAACAGTGTGTTGTTCTAGAAGTACTAAAGGAGAGATAAGCCAGAACTCTCTCTCTCCAAATAATATTCTAAATCCATGTCTTACATATATTGTGGCCAATAATCTTATTCTTTACCAATAGGAAATAAAGTGAGAAAAAGCAAACTGAAGTGGGATAGGGGAAGCATAATATAAGGATTATTTTTCCTAAGTATCTATGGCAAATGCCAATTTTCCATGACTTAAAGCCAAGACAAAACAAATTATAAAATATTTTCATAAAGCCAATTCCAAGCTAGCAATTAGTTCCACGGCTAAGAGAGGAAAAAGATATGAATTATCCAGCTTAGATGAGTTATCAACAAACAGCTAACAGAGTCATAGGGAGAATTCAAGATGAACAGAGTAAGAGGGACCAGGAGAAAATAGAGCCACAGGTGAACAGCTGTGTGGGGGTAACTGTCTACTCTCTGTAACGAACAGGGAGAATGATCACTGTATTGTCTAGAATTAGATTTGACTGTAAATGTTCAAAACATGAAGATCAGCAGTATAAGTATGATATAAAATTTCAGGCGCAGGAGAAAGCCATGTTTCAGCAGCAATGAACTATTCTAATAATTTACTTTCTGGCTTTCCAAAATTGTCAATATGGTAGACTGAATTCTATCATGATCCCTCGAATCTTGCCCATTAGAGTACACATCCTATATAATTTTTTGTATAGGCAGAAACCGTGACATTATTCTAACCATTAGAATATGGGAAAGGTAAGGGAATTTTGCAATTGAAGTTCTTATCAGTTGACTTTGAATTAACAAAAGGAAACGTCTTTTTTGGGTCTGACAATTAGGTGAGCCCTTTAAAAGAGATCCCAGACTTTGCCTAAGTTATACACTTAAAAAGCAGACACATTCTCCTGTTATCCTCAAAGGAGCAAACTGTCATATTGTAGAGAAGGGCTCACACAGTAGGGAATGGCAGCAGCCTTTAGGGACTGAGCGCCTCAGTCCTGCACCTGCCAGGAATGGAATTCTGCCAACAACCACAAAAGCTTCAGAGGGGATCTCAAGCATCAGAGGAGCCTACAGTCCCAGCTGACACCTTGATTACAGTCTTCTGAGACCCTGAGCAGAGGGCTAACATAAACCATGCCCAAATTCTGGGCTCAGAAACCGTGAGATTGTAGATGGCTTCTATGATCTATCCAACACAGCTTCTTGAACTTTTGTCTTCATATCTCTTCAGTAAAAAGAAACATGAAAGAAGGATTAAATAAGAAGGAGAAGAAGAAAAAAAGTGCCTCCCTTTAAAAACACTTTCTAAATTTCATACTCAACAGTTCTGATTATATATCTCTGCCTAGAACATGGTCACATGGCTACCTTCATCTGGGTAGAAGGGTTACATTACAAAGAAAGAGTGTGCAACTGGGTATCAGAAAAAAGTGAGATTATCTAGCACAAATTTCATACAATTTAAAGACATTAAGGGAAGCAGGTAGCGGGATGGGTGTGCGGATCCAGAATGTTACCAGAGAGCAATTCACTGCCAGTAGAATTGGTCCATATTCAATCTGGTCAGAAAATAATAAGACTTGGAGCACTCAAGTATCTTATAAATTATCATATATAAAGAAGTTCTACTTTGGAGAAGGAAATGGCAGCCCACTCCATTATTCTTGCCTGGAGAATCCCATGGACAGAAGAACCTGGTGGGCTACAGTCCATAGGGTCACAAAGAGTCAGACACAACTTAGCAACTAAACAGAGTTCTACTTATCATAGTAGTAACCCAAGACTTGAACTTGTTTTTAACATAAAATCACACAAATCAAGGTCATAAAACTACAGTCCTCTACAAAAGAGCACCAATTTCAGTCAAGCATGTTAGAAAAAAAAGTACTGTTCCCTACAGTCTACTGGAAAAAAAATATTTTATGTTGAGGTTTGGCTAAAATAATTATCTTCATTCTGTTGTTGATAACATTTCAAGATACATGATTCAGAGGCTCCTTAGTCTTAATAGTTATTTGATTTGTGTTCAACAATTTCATCACTTTTGAATTTCTAGTAAGTCTTACTACTATAGCTTCCTTTACCTCCACTTAACCTCTCAGGCTTTCAATACAGCCACTCCTTAAACTCAGTTAATTAAATAATGACCTTATTTAACATTGGTAATATATGTTGCACACACACACACACATACACACATATACATATATATGGTCTAACTTCATGATAATACAAGTTGGGATATTAATATACTAAATATCACTCATTTTAACAATCAAAATCCTAGCAAGTAAGCTTAGGATAACTAGGTCATGAAACTGCCATATTCTTATGGTTAATGTATAACTTTTTAATGGAACATGATATGTTTTATGTCTTGTACTCTTAATTGTGATTATAGAAACACTATTTACTATTTTTGGACTTGGAACTTGGTCTTGATCTAACAACTTTTTTTCACAATCTCCAAGAAAGCCACATTACAACTCTATTTCACATAAATTAGCTATCTCAGCTGTGAAGATATATTATGCATAGATTTTTTAATTCAATTGAAATTCAGCTAACAAGCTATTATAAAGCTATCAGCTTAGATCAGTCTGACTCAGTATATTGGCTGAATGGATACACGGGTCTGTTATTTTTCTGATGCTCTTAAGTTTCTCTGAAGTTTCTTTGCTCTAAATGAACTCTTTTCTCCTTGTTAAAACTGAAGGACAAAGGGTCACAAAGACTGAACTCAATTGGAAAAAAATTAAACTGACTTTAGTTTCAGCTAATATAATGTGGCATGGATCTGGCATTTAATTCCCATTTGTTTACAAATGCTAGACAATATGGAGCTTCTGAAACCTCAGGAGGGACTTCTCTCAGAGAATAAAAATGTATTGAAAAAAAAGTCTCTTTTATCCTTTTCCATTTCAATACTCAAACTGTGATTTTTTAACTCATGTTATTTAATTCAAATTCTCTGTGTTAGAAAAGAAAATGAAAGTAAATATTTATTTGGCAAAATAGGTAACCAATAGAAGTAGGGAACTCTCTAGATGTATAATGCAGTATTGATTTATAATTATTAGTTGAGTTTGGAAATTACATTACTCATATTTATTTTAGTAAGAGGCTATCATCACTTGAAACAAATGTGCACTTGTATATGGAGAAAATAGGAGAATTGGAAGAGAGATGGGATGATACCCCCAAACTTAAACCGATAACCCTCTTAGCTCTTCATTAGCCAGGCAGATA
Organism: Ovis canadensis; assembly: GCF_042477335.2. Taxonomy (NCBI): domain Eukaryota; kingdom Metazoa; phylum Chordata; class Mammalia; order Artiodactyla; family Bovidae; genus Ovis; species Ovis canadensis. Next base: position 35,307,764 of record NC_091261.1, on the reverse strand, counting down.
TGGTTAGCCAACAAATAAGGAGGAATAAAATTACTGTCATTCAAGAAGTTTCTGTGGTTACCTCTTATTTGTACCCTTACAATTTCCTTGAAATGAACGTTATGAATATGGAAGAAAAAGTTTCACCCACTTTCTCAGATAGAACTTCAAGCTTCAAAATTTCTGGGTTGGAAAATAGCTTGAAGTCCTGTGATTATGAGGAAAAATTTCCTAGGACCCTGAAATGTTCCCAGAATTACTTAATGTTTGTCTACGACAAGATCTGAATTTTTTCATAACTTATTTATAGATCATGGGATATAATCTCTCTTGTGAAGTGCCTGTCCCTCCCACCTCAACTCTAAAGGATCAGAGAATCAAGAATTTGGATGTCAAGTCAAAGAGACTGATGCATCTTTCTGACAACAGATATAAAGCAGGTAAGTTATTTTAAAAATATCTGACTTCCATAGAGAATAGACTTACAGACATGAGGAGAGGGAAGGAGAGGGCGAGATGTATGGAAAGAGAAACATGGAAACTTATTACCATATGTAAAATATAGTTGCAGCTGCTACTGCTGGGTCGCTTCAGTCTGTCCAACTCTGTGCCACCGCAGAGACGGCAGCCCACCAGGCTCCCCGGTCCCTGGAATTCTCCAGGCAAGAACACTGGAGTAGGTTGCCATTTCCTTCTCCAATGCGTGAAAGTGAAAAGTGAAAGTGAAGTCGCTCAGTTGTGTCCGACCCTCAGCGACCCCATGGACTGCAGCCCACCAGGCTCCTCCGTCCATGGGATTTGCCAGGCAAGAGTCCTGGAGTGGGGTGCCATTGCCTTCTCCGAATGTTAGCCAACGGGAATTTGCTGTATGGCTCAGGAAACTCAAGCAGGGACGCTGTATCAACCTAGAGGGGTGGGATGGGGAGGGAGATGGGAGGGAGGTTCAAAATGGAAGGGATATATGTATACCTATGGCTGATTTCATGCACTGGAGAAGGAAATGTCAACCCACTCCAGTGTCCTTGCCTGGAGAATCCCAAAAACGGCAGAGCCTGGTGGGCTGCCATCTATGGGGTAGCACAGAGTCGGACATGACTGAAGTGATTTAGCAGCAGCAGCATGGCTGATTCATGTTGAAGTTTGACAGAAAACAACAAAATTCTGTAAAGCAATTATCCTTCAATTAAAAAATAAAGAAACTAAAAGAACAAAAACACTTTGTTTTCTAATACTTATCATTTCATTGCTGCCTTAGTAGATCACCATGGAACAGCCTTCCTAAAGAATCCTTACACAAACTTCACATGTCCACTTCATTTCATAATTTGCAAGTTGATACCATGTTCCAAAGTTTGAACAATTTTAGTTCACCTTCGTATACTTTATCATTAAAGTAGGGCATTTTATCTGGAGATATTTCTAGACCTGTCCCTGTATTGTGCATGAGACTAGGATACTCACAAAAGTGTAAGCTCTTGGTGTGATATTACTAGCCCAGATTGCAGCTTCATTTAGGGAACCTTTTCCTTTAGAACTTTTCATGTGTCTTCAAGCCAGAGGTAAACTTCAGGTGGAAGTCATCTCTACCTTTCCAAATGTTCTGATAAAATGAGTTGTCAAAGGAGAACAGTTACAGTGTGTCTCAGCGAAATTCCTAAAACTTATTCAAATGCATCCTATCTTCCATATACCAATACATACCAATAGGTGATAGGAGTGATATAACTTTCATCAAATCATGAATGATTCGGTTCCACCGGACAGTAAATATCTACTGACTTTGCATGTGTACAAATGAGACTTCATCCTGTGTTTCTTGCCATAAAAACAAAAAAAAGCTACCGCTACAAAATGTCTTGCTGGAGCCATTGCACAGCAGGTTCTACTACTCTGTTATTAATTCATCTCCTTCTCCCAACATGCTCAGTCCAACAATTTTTGAAGCAGGACAAAATCTTAGGTTGTTAAAACAAACTGAAATCATAAGATAAAGTTTCAGTAATTTAACATTTTGTTGTATTTTATAATTTCACTATAAAATTTTTCATTCAAAAAAATTTTATAGAGATGCTGTATATATACATCATTTAATTCTGTCATTATCATTATACTATATTTGATTTATCATATATTTATCCACCTATTCATGTCTGTATCTCTCAGTTGGCCAAATTTTATATTTTTTCCTGGTGCATTTGAAAATAAATTGTAGATACTTTCCCCTTAAGATGTCAGCTTATGTATTATTAACTAGATTTTAATCTTGGTTTAACTTTTGTTATGCTGTAAAATATATATAAAATGGAATCCACTCATTTTTAATGCACATTCTCTGAATCTTGCCATTCCTCTAGGTAATGTAACTCTCTAGCAATATAGGATATCATCATCACCACCCTCCAGAAGTTGCCTCTTGTCCTTTCCTGATCAATCACAGTCACATCCTAAGATAAAAACTGCTATGGTTGTATTTCACTGTATATTCAATTAACCTCTTCTAGAAGTTAATAGAGTGATCATGCAGTATGTACATTGTTAATAGACATTTTTCATTTATTATAAAACTTTCAAAGTTTATTTATATTGTTGAGTGTACAGGCAGTTTATTCTCTTTTCATTGCTGAATAAAAATGTATCATTTGTGAATATAATATAGTTTATTAGTTTTCTTATTAGTGGATGTGGCAGCTGTTTCCAGTTCCTTATTATTATGAAAGAGCTAATATGAAAATTCTCATATGAATTTTTATGACACTTCCCTTTCTTTTGGATAAATGTCTAGGATTAGAATTTATGAGTAGCAGCATGGTTGTGGTGTTTTGGTTGCTCAGTAGTGTCTGACTCTTGTGACCTCATAGACAGTAGCGTGCCAAGCCCCTCTGTCCATGCCAAGAATACTGGAGTAGGTTGCCATTTCATGGTACAGGATTTTGAAATTCCACCAAGAATGTATGGAACTCCTGGTTATTCTACATATTTGTCATTGTTTGATGTTGTGTGTCTGTTTTGTTTTAGTCACTTTGAGTGGATGTGTAGCAGTAGCTTGTTGTGATTTTTATTTGCATTTTATTGATATCTCATGATACTGAACTGTTGACACCTTTTCTTTTTGTTATTGGTTGTTTTCATATTTTCTTTTGCAAAATGTTCATTCAAAGATTTTGCCCATTTTTATTACTGGACTGTTTGTTGTTTTTACTACTGAGTTTTACGCTACCCAGATGGCTCAGTGGTAAAGAATCTGTCTGCCACTGCAGGAGATGCAGGAAATACAGGTTCAATCCCTGAGTCATGAAGATCCCCTGGAGAAGGAAATGACAACCCACTCCAATGTTCTTGCCTGGGAACTCCCATGGCTAGAGGAGCCTGGCAGTTTACAGTCCATGGGGTCACAAAGGATTTGGACATGAATTAGCAACTAAACGATAACATGATACTTAGATACCAGTATTTTGTCAAAAAATGTTTTTTGTAAATACTTTCATTTGGACTATTTATTTTCTTAATATTTTATAATATAGGTTATAAATTTTAATTAAATATAATTTATCATTTTAATGTCATTTATTAATATTTCTGTGAGTTATCAAGGAAATATTTATCAGACCATCCAAGTCAAGGAAACATATTCATGTTTCCTCTATAGTTTTAAGCTTTATATACATGTTTATGTTCCATTTCAATTTAAAAGTTTTATAGAATGCAAGGTAGGCATCAGGATAACTATTATAATGCTCATATACATATCCAGAAATTCTAGTAATATTTGTTGAAAGTCTTTTTTTGCTCCACCACTTTTCTCTGAAACATACGTTGAAAATTAAACAATATAAACGTTGGTTTATTTCTGGGCTATTTTGTTTTATTAAAGTGTAGTTTGATTCTTATGTCAAACCTGCATTCTCTTGATTACTGTATCTTTAAAATAAGATTTGAAAACTGGTAGTCTAAATACTCCAATTTTGTTTTTCAAAATGGCTTTCAGTATTCTAGGGTCTTTGCTTTTCCACACATTTTAGAATCAAATTGTCAGTTACTACAGAAAACTTGCTGAGATTTGATTTGACTTTGTGTGGAATCTGTATATCAATTTGAGAGGAACTGACATCTTAGCAATATGGAGTCTCTCAGTCCATGACAATGACTTTTCTTACTATTTATTCAAATCTTCATGAAGTGTAGAGGTCTTGGCATGTATTTTGTCAAGTTTATTTCTAAATTCTTTATGTTTCTCAACACTCAGCAATTTTTTTGAAAAAAACTGTTGATACTCTGAAAAAGATCATTACTTTCTATTTCATAATTATGAATTTTAATTTTTTACTGAATTCACTGATTAGCTCTGTTAATTATACTGTAGATTTCTGATGATATTATATGTAAACAACATGCCTTCTACAAATAGGTATTCTTGTACTCTCTTATCTTTATGTCTTGATTTCTAACTTTCTGCAGTGGCCAAGACCCCTGTAGATGTGGTGAGAATGGGTATTTTTTTCTTGTTCCCTACTACAAAGAAGGCATTCAAATCTGCAGTGTTAAATGTGAAGTTAGCCGTAGGTTTTTCATGAATGTCCTTTTTCAGGTAGAGGGAATTTCTTTTTATTATTAAATTGCTACAAGTTTTAATTTTGAAGGAATGTCAAATTTTATCAAATGCTTTTTATCATTTATTAAAACTTAATTTGTACTTTTTCTTTTTTACAAAATGGGCTACATCAGTTGATTTTGTAAATTTCAATCAATCTTACATTCCTGTGACAAAATTTATTGGCTGCAACACATTACCATTTTACATATTGCTGGATCTGATTTTCTAAAATACTATTAGTCAAGTTTGCATGTAGGTTTATAGACATGTATCAGCCTCCAGTTATTTTGTTCTAATATATATTTTTATTTTGAAATTACCCTCTTTCTCCTCTATATTGTGAAAGAGTTTGTGTAAGACTGTGTTATTTCTTCCTTAAATGCTTAAGAGAATTGACCAATATCATCTGGTCCTAGAGTTTTCTGGTTGGAAAGTTTATGAGAATGGGTTCAATTTATATACTAGACATATAGCTGTTCAAATTTTGCCCTTTGTTTCCTGTACATTTCAGTAAGTTATGTTTTACAAGAAAATTGTCTATTTGGTTTAAATTGTAGTTGTTGACAGAAAACTGTTCATAATATTCTCTTATTTTGTATGTACCAGTGTTACTTGTATGTACCTGTACTACTTGTATAGACCTAATGGAGGCAGAAGATATTAAGAAGTGGCAAGAATACATGAAGAACTATACATAAAAGATCTTAATGAACCAGATAATCATGATGGTGCAGTCACTCACCTAGAGCTAGATACCTGGAGTGTGAAGTCAAGTGGTCCTTAGGAAGCATCACTATGAACAAAGTTAGTGGAGGTGATGGAATTCCAGCTGAGCTAGTTCAAATCCTAAAAGATGATGCAGTTAAAGTGCTGCAATCAATATGCCAGCAAATTTGGGAAGCTCAGCAGTGGCCATAGGACTGGAAAGGGTCAGTTTTCATTCCAATCTCAAAGAAAGGCAATGCCAAAGAATGTTCACACTACTGCAGAATTGCACTCATCTTACATGCTAGCAAAATACAACTCAAAATTCCAAGCGAGGCTTTAACAGTACATGAACTGAGAACTTCCAGATGTTCAAGCTGGACTTAGAAAAAGCAGAGGAACCAGAGATCAAATTGAAAACATCTATTGGATCATAGAAAGTGCAAGAGAATTCAAAAAAATAAAAATAAATAACTGCTTCTGCTTCGTTGATTATGCTGAAGTCTTTGACTGTGTGGATGACAACAAACTGTGGAAAATATTTCAAGAGATGGGAATACCAGATCACCTTACCTGCTTCTTGAGAAATATGTATGCAGGTCAAGAATCAACAGTTAGAATACAACGTAGAACAAGGGACTGGTTCCACATTGGGAAAGGAGTACTTCAAGGCTGTATGTTGTCACCTTGTTTATTTAACTTAAATGCAGAGTACATCATGAGAAATGCCAGGCTAGATGAAGCACAAGCTGGAATCAAGATTTCCAGGAGAAATATCAATAACCTCGTATATACAGATGATCCTACCCTTACAGCAGAAAGCGGAGAGAAACTAAGGAGCCTCTTGATGAAGGTGAAAGAGGAGAGTGAAAAAGCTGGCTTAAAACCTCAACATTCAAAAAACTAAGATCATGGCATCTGGTTCCATCAATTCATGACACATAGATGGATAAATAATGGAAACAGTGGCAAACTTTATTTTCTTGGACTCCCAAATCACTGCAGATGGTGACTGCAACCATGGAATTTAAAAGATGCTTGCTCCTTGGAAGAAAAACTATGACCAACATAGACAGCATTTTAAAAAGCAGAAACATTACTTTACTAACAAAGGTCAATCTAGTCAAAGGTATGGTTTTTCCAGTAGTCATGTATGGATGTGAGAGTTGGACTGCAAAGAAAGCTGAGCACTGAAGGATCGATGCTTTCGAACTTTGGTGTTGGAGAAGACTCCTGAGAGTCCTTTGGACTGCAAGGAGATCAAACTACTCAATCATAAAAGAAATCACTGCTGAATATTCATTGGAAGGACTGATGCTTACGCTCCAATACTTTGGCCACCTGATGTGAAAAACTGATTCATTTGAAAAGACTCTTATGCTGGGAAAGATTGAGGCAGGATAAGAAGGGGACAACAGATGATTGGATGGCATCACTGACTCAATGGGCATGAGATTCTGCAAGCTCCAGGTGTTGGTGATAGATAGGGAAGTCTGACATGCTGCAGTCAATGGGGTCGCAAAGAGTCAGACATGAATGAGAGACGGAATTTAACCAAACTGTGCTATTTGTACTGATAACCACCCTTTAATTATTAATAGTGGTAATTTGTGTTCTTAGTGTCCCTTTTCTAGATCAATCAACTTAGAAGTTCATAAAATGTGTTAATCTTTGCAACTTATAACAAAATAAATTTTCTCTGTAGAGATATTCTAGTAGTTATCTGTTTTCTATTTTATTGATGTCTGCACTTCATTTCTTGATTGTCTTGGGATTTACTTTTTTGTTGTTGTCAGTGTAGATTTGCATAAAAATCAAATAGGTGATTAGTGGTGCTGTTCAAATCTCCATATCTTACCAATTTTCTGTTTATTTGTTCCATAAATCAATCATTATTTTTATGGGATATGTCATGCCTTCTTAGTCCTTTGTATGTACAGTAATTGGGTTACATCCCGAACATTGTGAAAGTGACATTCATCCAAGTATTGTTGACATTTTCGTTTGTATGTTTTAGTAGGCATTTAACTTTGTCATATTCAAATGAAAACTCTCAGGAAGTTAATGAATCCTAGGTTAGTTCTTTACTCTCCATCTGAAGTCTGTCTCTGGCATGCACAGTTCATAGGTAAGTCAGAGATTCAGAAGTGTTTATATATAGAATTTGGGGCTTCTTCCCTTTGGTTCTCTCTCCTCTCAGATTCATATTTTATTTTATAACCACTGTCATTGGCCCAAATTCTTTTTTTGCTTTTTGTGACTGCAAGTACTACACTTAAAAAAAAAATTACAGTTGATTTACAATATTTCAGGTGTATAGCAAAGTGATTCATTTATATGTACATACACATGTTTGAAAGTGAAAGTCGCTCATTTGTGTCTGACTCTTTGTGATCCCATGGACTACAGAGTCTATGGACTTCTCCAATCCAGAATAGTGAAGTGGGTAGCCTTTCCCTTCTCCAGGGGATCTTCCCAACAGAGGGATCGAACCCAGGTTTCCTGCATTGCAGGCAGATTCTTTACCAGCTGAGCCACAAGAGAAGCAAAGTGAAAGTTGCTCAGTCTTGTTTGGCTCTGCAACTCCATGGACTGTAGCCTGCCAGGTTCCTCTGTCCATGAAATTCTCCAGGCCAGAATACTGGAGCGGGTAGCTGTTCCCTTCTCAAGGAGATCTTCCCAACCCAGGAATCAAACACAGGTAGCCCACATTGCAGGCAGATTCTTTACCATCTGAACCATCAGAAAAGCCCTATATATGTATATTCTTTTTCAAATTATTTTTCCATTATAGGTTATTACTAGATATTTAATATAGTTCCCTGTGCTATACAGCAGTTCCTTGTTGTTTATCCATTTTATATATAGTACTATACTGTACTTTAGATCATGGTTTAAATCAACATGGGAGATCTTCCTTAAAGCTTAAAACTCAGTAAACAACAGTTAAGCTAGTCCAAGTCACTTCCTTTCTTCTTTTGATACTTGACTCCTCTCCTTAATCAGTTTTATTTCTTCACACTCCAGAATAAGTCTAGTAAAAGCTTAAACATAACATTAGTGGATCCCCTGCCATTTTTACTATTTCAAAAAGACTCATTATACCAATAGTCTAATTGTTTATGCAAGTTTAGTTGTATTTTGAGACAGAATACACATTGTAAACTTATTGTTTGACAATCAACCAAGTTTCAAAACAGAAATAAATTTTATTATCTGACTAGTTATTTTATATACAATTCAGTTGGTAGTTGCCATTTATGTATCTTATATTAATTTTCTGGGCTGTGTTGTATGGATTTATTCAGAACAGGAATTGGCCAACAGCTCTCAGATTAAATCTGGCTCACTGCCTATTTTTGTAAATAAAGGTTAATTTAATGCATTTATTCATTTACTTATTGAACACATTCATTTGTATATTGTCTAGGAGTGCCTTCTCTTTGCATTAGCAGAGCTGAGAAGCTGAGACAGAGACCATAGAAGTACAAAATGTAAAATACTTACTATTTATAAAAAGCCAAAAAAGTACTCTTTCTATAAACTTTATAGAAAGTTTCACTAAACAAAATTTATAATATGATATAAACATCTCAGGATGATTTTTTGCTTGGAGTCAAGCATGTACAAACTGTGCAGCTTGAATACAGGTAACAAATAAGGCTTCTCTCTAGTTAGAAAACAATCCTGTTAGACCTTATTGAGCTTTACTAGTCCCTCCTTAAACCACTGAATTGTAAATCATAAGATTGTTTTATTTAATCATCATTATTATTCGATTTGGGCTTCCTGAGTGGTGCTAGTGATAAAGAATCTGTCAGCTAGTGGGCAGGAGACATAAAGAGATGCTGGTTTGATCCCTGGGTCAGGAAGATCCTCTTGAAGGAGCACCACTTCAGTATTCTTGTCTGGAGAGCCCCTTGGACAGAAGAACCTGGTGGGCTACAGTCTATATGATCACACAGAATCAGACATGACTGAAGCAACTTCACATACACACACATTATTTGATTTTACTATAATGATGTCCAGTTTTTAGAAAATAGAATTATAAATACCTGCAACTATCATAATATTATGTGTATATTAGCATATTCAACAGAGAAGGCAATAGCACCCCACTCCAGCACTCTTGCCTGGAAAATCCCATGGACAGAGGAGCCTGGTGCGGTGCAGTCCATGGGGTCGCTAAGAGTTGGACATGACTGAATGAGTTCATTTTCACCTTTCACTTTCATGCATTGGAGAAGGAAATGGCAACCTACTCCAGTGTTCTTGCCTGGAGAATCCCAGGGATGGGGGAGCCTGGTGGGCTGCCATCTATGGGGTAGCACAGAGTTGGACACGACTGAAGTGACTTAGCAGCAGCAGCAGCAGCAGCAGCAGCAGCAGCAGCAGCAGCATATTCAAAATATAATTTGAAAGAAAATATAATGTATTTACTTTACGGTATGGAGCTAGCCTACATTAGCATAGAAAAGGCTCTTTTTTTCATTAGTCTTATGTGCCTTTAGTTTCATCACATCTCCTATTTGATGATATTTCAATATTGTATGTTTAAATGCACATTACCAATGAATATAAGGAATCTAATAATGTCTTATTTCTCATAGTGAATAAGTAAAAAACGTACACTATTCCTCAGAACAAGTTTCTCTTATGATATTCATTTGTCATTGTCCAGGTAAACGTTCTCTAATAGGTGTCTTGTACTTGTTTTTGTCTGGTGGACTTTGTCATTGACTAGAGTTGGGGACTTAGAGATTACAAAGCAAAATAAAATGAGAGAAGGAAATTTACGTTAATTGTTCATCATCATTGTATTGAATTTTTTTAGGTCAATCAAGTAAAAGAAAAGGTCTTCCCTATAGCTCCTGCAATGCAGGAGACTAGGGTTCACTCCCTGGGTTGGGAAGATCCCCTGGAGAAGGAAATGGCAATCCACTCCAGCATTCTTGCTTGGAGAATCCCATGGACAGAGGAGACTGGCAGGCTACAGTCCATGAGGTTGCAAAGAGTTGGACATGACTGAGCAACTAACACTGAGCAACTTAACACTAATTAAATAAAAGAAACAAAATATATTTCCTGTAAGTAGTTTTAAAGATGTAGTATTCACTTGAGAGTAAAGTTTGAAGGCAGGCTTTTTAAGAAATGTGCTGATTTTTGTGAGCGTGTCATATATGAAACTCAATGTAGGTAATTTTTCTTCTAGACTTTATTGAATTTGTCAGTCTTCATTTGGGCAGGACACAAGGGAATGAAGTGAAAAATACTATCAGTTCCCCTAACATTTGTATTATTCATATTTTATCCTACTTTTAACCTCTCATCTTAAGATTCATGTGAATATGAGCGTTTGTAAAGTTATACTGCCTTGTATCTATAACCAATTTCCTTTCTGAAAAATATTGAATTTCTTTTTATAGGGTCAGCCTAAAAAAAAAAATTACAGGACACAGTAAATCCATTTAATCTTCCTATGTCCACATTCGGCCTTAATCTCCTTGTTCACTTTTGGACACAGATATCCAGAATAAAATTTTATTTTCCTCAGAGCAGAGAAACACATTCTGTGGCTTTCATGTTTAACAACGCAACAACCTTCTGCTCAAGATTAAATACTTCATTGTGTCTATGGGCAGTTGCATATTTATTACTCTCGAGGCAGCAGTATTTGAAATAAATGGAATTGAATGACTCTGAAATATTTTCTGAAATTCATATATCATGAGTTGCTCTTTCCAAAAGGAAAAGAAAATATTTCAAATCCCTCTGTAAGAAGAACAGTCCATGTGAGACACACCAAGGCTGTAATAGTAAAGAACATTTTAATACTGGTCATTGTGGCTCAGTTCCTTTTTTGCTGTTGGGCTGAATTCTTGGCATCAAAGCAATGGTTCTCCTTTTTTTTTTTTTCTTTTCTTAAGACTGAGAGCATTTATTTCTCTGGATTTTTAAGTTCACATATTACAATTTTGTCTTTGTCATATGATTAGTTGCCAAACTAAATTTGGATATTAAACATATAGATTGCATTTATAGGTAATCTTTTTAAAATTCTATTTATTTATTTTAATTGGGGGATAGTTGGTTTATAGTATTCTAATGGCTTTTGCCATACACCATCATGAATTGACCACAGCTATACATGTGTCCCCTCAATCCTGAAACCAACACCCTCCCATGCCCCTCTCCAGCTCATATATATAATATTCATATGGAATATGAGTATATATTTTTGAATCATTTTTACTATTTATTTCAAAGCTCACTCCCACCATAATGACCTTCACACTTTCTGGCGTAAGTCCCTGAATGTGACTGCACCTACATCTTTTGTTTTACTCTTCCTTATCCCTAGAATTTTCCACCACATATATGTGCAAGATTTTTCCCTCTTTATGATGGTCTGTGCTCAAAATGCCTTCATAGAGATGTCACCCATGACTCATATCCTGTTACTCTGTTGCTTTCTTTCATTATGTTTCCATAGTTTCATCACTCCCTACATATTATCTTCATTTGCTTGTTCATTGTTCACCTTCTCTTACTAGAGTGCTAGCTTCAAGGAAGAAGGGACTATCAGGCTCACAACAATATGTAGAACAAAGCAAATGAATTGCTTGAATGCCAGTTAAATCTTTTTGATGTATGCATATTGAACTCAAATACCCTGAAATTATTTGATTATCTACTTTATAATTAAATTATAAATTAAAAAGTAATTAAATTATTATAATTAGAAAAATACTTAAATTCTTTAATGTAAAATAGTCCTTTCTCAAAATTTACCTTTTAAGGAATTCTTACAAAATGAGGCTTTGCCATACTTATGTTTTTGTAATTCCTTAATCAGAAAGCAACCTGTAGTCTCAACAATACTTATCAACAGTGTGTTAATATTCAGTATAATGCTGAATATGCAAAAAATCTTTAAAATGTGAGAAGTATATGAATATATTTAAATGAATAAAGTAAATACATAAAATCCATATTTTATTGTATAAAATGTATTAAATTACAATTATCTGTGAATTTTGTGGCTATAAAGATTCTAATTTCTCATCAGTGAGGATATTTCAATTTTTCTTTTGTCTTGCTAGTCAGTCAAAAGTTTAAAGTAAAGGTGTGTAAGATCATGCTTGACTATGCCTAAGTTACTACCTCATCAAATATTTTTTACTTATGTAGAAATATTTTTGTTTCTCTCAAAGTTGTTTTGCCTCCACATCACCAATAGTGTCAGAATTAAGTTTTTTTAACAATAACAACATGAACAGAACTACTTCATTTTAAGAGGTGACCATGATTAATAGGGCAAATAATGTTTTGCTACAACAAAAAAGCTTAGCTACTGAGTCATAGAAGTTGAGAGAAGAAACGAACCCAGAAGTATCTCTCCAATTCCATTTATCTCTTCCTTTTAATTTTCACCATACATCTGTATTATATAGTGGATGATTGCCTTTATCATATTCTTAATGTCAGGCATTTCAACAATCCTGTTTTCCTATTGACAAGGGTGTTTGTTTCTTAAACAAACCACATAATTCCTCTGCTTTCTTCTCATGAGAAAATTCAAGTCTTCTAATCTTAATGCTTTCTCCCAAATTTTATTTACCTGTTTATGTTGAAATTGATTTCAAATTTACATTTGTAGTCATTATGTTCTAAGGCAGTATATGCTTGTGTGCATGCTAAATTGCTTAAGTTGTGTTTGACTCTTTGTGACTCTATGGACTGCAGACTTCCAGGCTCCTCTGTCCATGGGATTCTCTAGGCCCAAATACTGGAGTCGGTTACCATGCCCTCCTCCAGGAGATCCTCCCAACCCAGGGACTGAACCCATGTCTTTTATGTCTCCTGCATTTGCAGGCAGGTTCTTTACCACTAGTGCCACTTGAGAAGCCCAAGGTAGTATATAACTTAATATTATTCATGACCAGCTTTTAAGTATTTTTCACCTAAAAATCACTGAGTACCTACACTTCGATAGAATTTTTGTGTGTTAGATCAAATATTCTTAGTTTTGTGTGATTTGTAGGTTTCTTTTTCTTTTTTTTTTATCTTTTCTTGTATTTCCATATAATTTCTCTAAAATTCTCTAGATCAGCTTTGAAATTTAGTATGTTGGCAAAACTCCTAGTTTTCCGAAATTTTTAGGTCAAATCAAGTGGGCCTTAAGAAGCATTACTATGAACAAAGCTAATGGAAGTGCTGGGATTCCAGCTGAGCTATTTCAAATCTTAAAAAATGATTCTGATAAAGTGCTGCACTCATTATGCCAATAAATTTGGAAAACTCACTAGTGGCCACAAGACTAGAAAAGGTTAGTTTTCACTCCAATCCCAAAGAAGAGCAATGCCAAAGAATGTCCAAACTACTGTACTGCTGCTGCTGCTGCATCGCTTCAGTCATGTCCAACTCTGTGAAACCCCATAGACAGCAGCCCACCAGGCTTCCCTGTCCCTGGGATTCTCCAGGCAAGAACACTGGAGTGGGTTGCCATTTCTTTCTCCAAAACTACTGTACAGTTGTGCTCATTTCACATGCTAGCAAGGTAAAGTTCATAATCCTTCAAGCTAGGCTTCAGCAGTACCTGAACTGAGAACTTCCAGATGTACAAGTTGGATTTAGAAAGGGCAGAAGAACCAGAGATCAAATTGCCAACATTCATTGGATCATGGAGAAAAGGGAATCCCAGAAAAAACATCTACTTCTTCATTGACTATGTGAAAGCCTTTGGCAGTGTGGATCACAACAAACAGTGGAATATTCTTAAAGATTTAGGATTACTAGACCACCTTCCTTGTCTTCTGAGAAATCTGTATGCAGGTCAAGAAGCAATAGTTAGAACCGGAAATTGAACAATAAACTGTTTCCAAATTGGGAAGGGAGTGCAACAAGGTTGTATGTTGTCACCCTGCTTATTTAATTTATATGCAGAATACATCATGCGAAATACCATGCTGCAAGAATCACAATCTGGAATCAAGACTGCTGGGAGAAATATCAACAACCTCAGAAGTGCAGATAATACCACTCTATGACAGAAAATGAAGAAGAACTAAAGAGCCTCTTGATGAAGGTGAAAAAGGAAAGTGGAAAACCTGGCTTAAAACTCAACATTCAAAACACTAAGATTATGGCATCTGGTCCCATCACTTCATGGCAAATAGATGGGGAAAAAAGTGGAAACAGTGTCAGATTTCATTTTCTTGGATTCCAAAATTGCTGCAAACAGTGACTGCAGCCATGAAAGTAAAAGACACTTGCTGCTTCAAGGGAAAGCTATGGCAAACCTAGACAGCATATTAAAAAGGAGAGACGTCCCTTTGCTGACAAAGGTCCGCATAGTCAAAACTATAGTTTTTCCTGTAGTCATGTATGGATGTAGGACCATAAAGAAGGCTGAGTGCCAAAGAATTGGTGCTTTTGAATTGTGGTGCTGGAGAAGATTCTTGAGAGTCCCCTGAACTTCAGGGAGATCAAACCAGTCAATCCTAAAGGAAATCACTCCTGAATATTCATTGGAAGGACTGATATTGAAGATGAAATTCCAATATTTAGGTTACCTGATGCAAAGCGCTGACTCATTGGAAAAGACTCTGATGCTGGGAAAGAGTGAAGCCAAAAGGAGAAGGGGCGGTAGAGGATGAGATGTTTAGGAGTCATCACTGATTCAATGGACATAAATCAGAGCAAACTCTGAGAGAGAGTGAAGGACAGGGAAGCCTGGTGTGCTGCAGTCCATGGAATTGCAAACAGTCAGACAAGCCCTAGTGACTGAACAATAACAACATCAGTCCCTCCCTGGCTGATTTCAGGTGCATCTCTCACTATTCTCTTGCCCCCACACAATGCTGCCTGTGGCAGTAGCTACCCTCTGATACTTCCAGTTCTAAAGGGCAGCGTTAGGGCATTCATGGATCCCTAAGATTAAAAAGGTACTCCAATATTCCTGCTTAATGGTTGTTAAGATGTGGAAGGCACAGGGTCTGTTATAATGATGTCAAATCCTCTTTATCATCCTTAGTACATAGATGCTTTATCAAGTCTAGAATGTGAAGATTACTTCATATTGTCAAACATTCTTCCCATATCTATTGGTTATGGTATAAACGTCACTTCGGCATTCAAAGCCAGATTTTGTTATCCCTCAACTTGTTGTTTCCGCACAAACTTCAAAAATTCCTATTTAGAGATCTCAAAGTTAAGATGCTTGGTATACATGCTCTGTCAACTACCAACTGCAGGCAGTTTGTGCTGGATCTTTCCCTTTGGCCATCAAGAGATGAACAAAGTGGAATATGCCTGTGAGTTTGCCCCTGTAGAAAATTTCCCCAATTTCCTCACCCAGCTTTGTCCACAAGGGTGACCTCTGGGTTACATATGTACTATTTCCCATGCCTTCTGCTTTCCTGTTGAACTCCCTAAGAGAGAACTGCAATAGAAGGGTGGAGGGAACAGGTATGAGAGATCAGGATATTTCCCCCTAGCTCTATCCCTGTGGGGTTGTCTCAGGCTAGCTGTGATCTAAGACACTGCTTTCCCAAGAACACAAACTCTCTCCACAAACTCCCTTCCAGATCCCAGGAAGTGCACCCATCCTCCTTGCTTTTCATTTAGTGTGCTAACTGCTTACTTGCAAAGCTGCAACTAAACTACATGTTACTTTATTACTTCTTGGTAATACCGGCATACCTTCTCCTCTGTAGATATTTAGTTCTTAAAATAAATCCACTCGTATTTTTTATTCTTTGAGAGCAACTGCTTGTATTCAAAGCTATGGTTTTTCCAATGTCATATACAGATATGAGAGCCAGACAATGGAAAAGGCTGAACTCTGAAGAATTGATGCTTTCGAATTGTGGTGTTGGAGAAGACTCAAAAGTCCCTTGGACTACAAGGAGATTAAACCAGTCAATCCTAAATGAAATCAACCCTGAATATTCACTGGAAGGACTGATGCTGAAGCTGCAGCTCCAACCCTTTGGCCACCTGATGTGCAGAGCCTACTCTTTGGAAAAGACCCTGATACTGGGAAAGACTGAGGGTTGGTGAACATCATTTCATTGAGTCAGTGAACATCACTGACTCAACGGAATGAGTCTGAGCAAACTTTGGGAGAAAGCGAAGGTTAGGGAAGTCTGGCATGCTGCACTCCATGGGATCACAAAGATTTAGATGTGACTGAGCAATTGGACAACAAAGAGTGATATCATTTTTCCATTTGAAGAAAGTCCTCATGCTGCCTGAAAGGTGAAGGGTTATGATGATAGAAAGTCACTGGGAAAAATGTTTGTTCATATAAAAATGTTATACATCCTCTTAGGCTGTTACAGATAATAGTTATAATCATTCAATCATGTTTTTAATTGTGAAAAAAAAATAGAAACTTTCTCCAAATTTCTTTTGCTTTATTCAGATTTCCTTTTTAAAGAATGTCTACTAGATTCTAGGAGCAGCCACATCATATTGTCAGGGTAAGGCGTCTGGTCTGGGATTATTCTCTAGACAAAGTCCTCTCCAGGATGATGTCCATGGCATCAACAAGCTCTTGCATGTCTTTCTTGCATGTGGCACTGGATTATCTGGGATCCCACTGTGGCATCCAGTTACTGATGCATATATACAGTATCCTTATTTTACATATTATTTCAGGCATCATTTTTCTCTCAACCCTTTTGTTCCTTTCATGAAGGAATGCAAATTAAGCACATTCTTTATTTCCTCCTACACTTCCTGGGACCTTGGGACACTGAAATCTTGGGTTCCCTCAGACCACCTCTTCTCTCTCATCTTTCAAGAAGCTAAGCATGTATACCCTTTATTCGGTTTTCTTCCAAGCCTATGTGAATTTTTGTCTGCCCCCTCCCCCCACCCCCGCCCCAGAACTTGTCACATAGAAGTGAGTCTCTTCATTTTCTTAAACTGGCATTGTTGTTTAAATTTCACTGATACTTGAAGTGTTGTTTTCCTATGCACAATAGTAAAGACATACCCCTGTACCATCACCTTAAAAATTATCCCCATTTCTGAAGGTGACTGAATTCCCATTCTAGTCCTGAATTTTAAAAGCAGTACCAATTCCTTGCTTATTGAACTCTTGGGATGGAGGAAGCCAATGACAGAGTTTCCTCTCTGATATCAACCGCACTTCTAAAACTAATCTCCCTCATATCCTTCTTTACCTCAGGCAGACTTCATATAAAATATGATGTTTTTGGTCACATTTTTTCCCTCTTGTCTTTCTGTGCCACCCTGGTGGTAAAGCCCCAATTGTCTCAACATTTTTTTCCTATCTGTTTGTCATAGAAATTTCTAATGCTCTTTTCAAAATGCACGTTTGATCGTGTCATTGCTCCTGCTTAAAATACTCCTATGACTTCCCTGTATTCCAAGGATTGTGTAATACATATAAATTATATGACTATATGTCATACATATATAAATCTTTTGCATAGTCTGGCTCCTGGGGCGTCCTTTCCCTTATTTGCTACACTCAGCCACACTGACCTAATGATTCCTTGGAAATGTTATGCTATTAGTCGCTCAGTCATGTCTGACTCTTTGTGACCCCGAGAACTGTAGCCTGCCAGGCTCCTCTGTCCATGGAATTCTCTAGGCCAGAATACTAGAAGGGGTAGCCATTCCCTTCACCAGGGGGTCTTCCTGACCACTTGCATATACTTACAAGTCCTTTTTCCTCTGTATCTCCCTTTTCATACTAGCTCTCCTTTTTAATTTCAGTTTAAGAATTTCTCCTAGGGAAACTTTTACTGATCTTCCAATTTAAGACAACTCCTTTATTGTACCCTTGCATAAGACATAATCTTTCACCTATACTTAAAGAATCAAACCATTTATCTCAGTTTCAATTTTGAAAAGAATCCAACTCAATTACTCTCCAGTCAATCATTTGGTTGATACTTGTCTCTACTACTAGAGTATAAACTCAGAACAAAAACCCTATCATATAAGATAAAATGATTTGTTGTTTTTTTTTTTTCCCCAACACCCTACAGAGTGCCTGAAACATGGTGGGCTTTCGAAAAACAACATGGGAAAGGAATAGCTAGATACATATTCACCTTATCTTATACCTTCCTTTACACTAATCTTCATTCTACCTTTCACTTACTCTGAAACATACATAATATTTTCCTTTCTTTTCATATTACTTTTCATTTCTCCTTTTTGTCCAGCTCCATCTATTTCTTCAAGCTGTGGTTTAAATGTTGTTTTCTCCTAGAGATATTCTTGGACCAAAAAATTAAAAAATAGGTCCACTGATATTTTCACTGAGTTATATACACTTTGCTCACAGCAATTATTTATTATATTTAGTCCTCAGTAAACTGTGATAGCCATAAATGTACCCTTTTTGGATACCATTTTGAAAACCTTACACAAAATATGGCTCCCCATTTGTGGTTGTTCTTCATAAGTTATTTATGAAGTTGCAGGGCTCTTGAATTAATAGACTTCAAGAAGCTTCTTGGGTTTCGCATGCAATGCAGGAGATCCTGTTCAATTGCTGGACTGGGAAGATCTCCTGGAGAAGGGATAGGCTACTCACTCCAGTATTCTTGGGCTTCCCTGGTTGGTGGTTCAGCTCATAAAGAATCTGCTTGCAATACAGGAGACCTGTGTTCAATCCCTGGGTTGGGAAGGTCCCTTGCATAAGGGAACAGGTACCCATTCCAGTATTCTGGCCTGGAGAATTCCATGGACTGTATATTCAATGGGGTTGCAAAGAGTCAGACACGACTGGGCAACTTTCACTTTCACTTTCAGGAGGCATCTTACCACTAGCTGTGTTTGAGCTATGTCATCAAAGAAATGACATTATTGACAAGGTTCATCTAGTGCTTTCTTATATTAATGCTAATCAAGGAGACAATTATCTTTCTCAAAAAGGTAAAAAGTACTGCCAGGGGCATCTGTGAAACCACGAACTTTAACCCAATGTTCTCCTAACTTCTAGTCATATATAATTTGTTCTATACAGTCTAATAACTTCTGCGCTAGGCTTAGTTGCTCAGTCATGTCCCACTCTTTGCAACACCATGGACTATAGCCCACCAGGCCCCTCTGTCCATGGGGATTCTCCAGGCAAGCATACTGGAGTGGGTTGCCATGCCCTCTTTCAGGGGATCTCCCCAACCCAGGGGTTGAACCCAGGTATCCCTCGTTCAGGTGGATTCTTTACCATCTGAGCTATTTCTATTACATTTTTATTGTGCAACTTCTTTGGAGCATTCATTATTTTGTAGATCTGTTTACTGACTTCAAAATACTATGGTTATGTATATGAGACTGCAAATTTACATTATGCTATTTTGGCCAAAAATTAAAAACGTGTAAACAAAGAACAAATGGTATGATCCTGAAACATAGGAGCTTAAAGAACAATGTGATCACTAGAGGTCAGAAGAGACAAAACAAATCAAATGTCTTGAAGGAAGAAGGACTTGAGCTTTTTCCTGAAAACTGAATATTTTCTGTAAAGCACAAGGAGGATAGTATTCCTGGATGATGTCTACAGAATTATTAAAGAATTGCAAATCCCCTAGTTTTAAAATGTAACATCACCTCTGCCATCTGCAGTCATAGATATGCAAAGTTATACCCAGCGAAGTCACATCACCTCTTGAGCTTTCCTGCCACCCTACCACCATTAACATTTCAGGTATTGCATTTTAAAAATAAATTAGAATATATTATAAACATAAACTTCATTGTGATTGATTTAATCCTATTTGTGTCTCCTATAGCCAGAATAGAGTACATTATTTATTGATCTCTTACCCACATTCTTATCCTTTACTATTACTAAATGAATTTTGACTTATGAAGAATGACCCAAGGAGTCAAATGTCATCTCCTATCCAATAGAGTGCTAATTCCTGTTACTAAAATGATCTTCTTCTTATCCTAGAAATGTAATGCGTATGTTGGTTATTATAGGATTTCAATAAAATATTGATGCACTAATATGGTATCCACTTAAAGAATATGAGGTCGAGAGTTCAAGAAGAAGGGTAGTCTAGTTAGAGCTTCATCATAGGATACTCATAATGCAGGGGGACTGAATGGAAGAAAGAAGAATGCTCCGCTGGCATAAGTTTCATGGATTTTGCTCTAATAAGGTTTGTGCCATTGAACAGTTCTGGAAGGGACTCTGTGAAGTAGGATTTGGAAGTAAAATTTGTTGCATACATTAAATGGGGCCATATTGAGATATTTTAATGTGATTATAATTTTATGTTTTTACATTATTATTTCTTTAGTTAGTACTTTATACTTATAGCAGTAAAGCTCGGAAAATATATAATCTGCTTTAGATAGATAATTGCTAATTAGTGGACACTGCCTATGTTAGGTAAAAAAAGTCTTTATTATTAGAGCTAGGAAAAATCCCTTCACCCAAATATCTATGCATAGTATTAGCTGAATGTTGTTAATTTTCAGAAAAACTGCAAAATAATTTATTGAAGTGACTGAACTATTTGAAATGTGAAGCACACATTTTTAAATATCTTTTTTTTTTATATGAAAAAGATATTCATTATGTTCTGTACCCTACTCCAATTTTCCTCCCTAATATTCTGGTGTAACTATCTGAATAATTTATTTTCTAATTTGTTCTTGATACTTTTTTTTCAAGTTTGGGGGATTCTTTTGTGAAAATTCAAACAAAGTTCTTGCGCTTTGCTATCGAGGCTGAATGTCTGCCTCAGGGATCTCTGTCCTTGTCTTACACACTGGTCAAAGGAAGGTCTTTAAAGACATCTTTTTCAGTTGTCTTCTGTGGACAACTTTGCTTCCTCCCAATAGAGTCCACAAAATGCTGGCTTCCTGTTTGACTATTCAATGTTGAGGCTGTATCTCAGCCTCTGTCTCTAACCTGCACATTCTGAATCATAGTGATGGATGGAATTTTATCTGCCAGCTGCATTCTTACATCCACAACTTGCCTTCTGCTTTTTATGAATGTGTGAGCAATATTTTTAATCCCTTGTGCTGGAAGCAAGTCTTTATTTAGCTTACGAGCTGAAAATAATTACCCAGTTCTTACCCAGCTCCACAGCATGTCCTTTCTAATAAATTAAATAACCCCTCATCAATAATGATGGCTCTGGATCTGTTGTTGAATCCTTTCATGACTAGTTTTATGTAGACTGCTTTTTCAGATACATTATTTTACTTATCTTCATCTGATGTGTTAAGAAAAGAAAAAACATACGTGTACATGCACATATAGGATGTGGTGTGTGTGTGTGTGTGTGTGTGTGTGTTTTAATCTGTTGCATTGGTCCCTATAAGACATTCCTTTGGACTAAAGGTGTCTGGGGTTATTGCCTCAGATGGAGAATTCTGTAGCAAGATACAAAGAATAGTGTCAAATTACATACTTATAAGTATCTAAATAGCCTTGAATAGCAGGGTTTTGATTTGCAAGGGCAAATCTTTTTGAGAGAGAAAAGGTTTTGAAATTTAGAAAGCCTGTTTTTGCATATCAAAAGCAAAGCCTTAAAGGAATCAAGGCTTAGGGCTTCTGCCACTATAATTTCTTTTCTTTTTTTTTTTTTTTTTTTAAGCAAATCTCCCTATTTCCTTACTAAGCAAAACTAGAAAGATAGGGGAAAGCAATTAGTTATTGGGTGACATGAATTCAGAAATTGATTCAAACCTATCAGACACTCCCTCCTTAGGCAGTGGGAAACAGGAAAACTGCAGATAGGGTTTGGTTTGAATAAAGCAATGCACTGTATCTCACTTGCCATTGATAGCCTGAGAAATGGGGAGCCTTGTAGAAAAATCTCACATGCCAACATCCTGTGCAGGTAGTGTTGCAGGAACAGGGACCCCTTCCCAGGCCCAAGAGTGCACTCTTGTCTAAAACTTGGAAATACATTGTCGGAGAAGACACAGTTCAGTTCAGTTCAGTTCAGTCGCTCAGTCGTGTCGGACTCTTTGGGACCCCATGAATCGCAGCACGCCAGGCCTCCCTGTCCATCACCATCTCCCAGAGTTCACCCAGACTCACGTCCATTTAGTCCGTGATGCCATCCAGCCATCTCATCCTGGGTCGTCCCCTTCTCCTCCTGCCCCTAATCCCTCCCAGCATCAGAGTCTTTTCCAATGAGTCAACTCTTCCCATGAGGTGGCCAAAGTACTGGAGCTTCAGCTTTAGCATCATTCCTTCCAAAGAAATCCCAGGGTTGATCTCCTTCAGAATGGACTGGTTGGATTTCCTTGCAGTCCAAGGGACCCTTAAGAGTCTTCTCCAACACCACAGTTCAAAAGCATCAATTCTTCAGCACTCAGCCTTCTTCACAGCCCAACTCTCACATCCATACATGACCACAGGAAAAACCATAGCATTGACTAGAAAGACCTTAGTCGGCAAAGTAATGTCTCTGCTTTTGAATATACTGTCTAGGTTGGTCATAACTTTTCTTCCAAGGAGTAAGCATCTTTTAATTTCATGGCTGCAGTCACCATCTGCAGTGATTTTGGAGACCAAAAAAATAAAGTCTGACACTGTCTCTACTGTTTCCCCATCTATTTCCCATGAAGTGATAGGACCAGATGCCATGATCTTCATTTTCTGGATGTTGAGCTTTAAGCCAACTTTTTCACTCTCCTCTTTCACTTTCATCAAGAGGCTTTTTAGCTCCTCTTCACCTTCTGCCATAAGGGTCTTGTCATCTGCATATCTGAGGTTATTGATATTTCTCCCGGCAATCTTGATTCCAGCTTGTGTTTCTTCCAGTCCAGCGTTTCTCATGATGTACTCTGCATATAAGTTAAACAAACACATGCTGACAAAGCCAGAGACTTTATTAGGAAAGGGTGCCCAGGTAGAGGGCAGGAGGGTAAGGGAATCCTGGAGAACTGTTCTGCCATGTGGATTGCAGACTCAGGTTTCATGGTAGTGGGATTAGTTTCTGGATTGTCTCTGGCCAATCATTCTGACTCAGGGTCCTTCCTAGTGGTGCAGGCATTGTTCAGCCAAAATGGATTCCAGTGATGAGGATTCTAGGAGGTGGTAGGACATGTGGTGTCTCCCTTGAACCTTTCCTGAACTCTTCTGATTGGTGATGGCTTATTAGCGCCATTTTCCTTAATAGGACCTCCTATCATAAAATAACTCATGCAAATGGTTACTAGGGTACCTGACCATGGTGGGCAGTGTCAGTCAGTATGTTTCCCCTAATAGTAGGGTTGTTGACTCAGTGTCCGGAAAGATTTAAGTGAAGTCCTGACAAAACTCCCAGTCCCTATGGCTCAAATTATGAAGAATACTCAAATGAGAAGATAGCATTTATCATTCAGACTGGGAAACATTTGAGAAAAAAAAACCAAACATGCATGATTATTAAGCCAGCATAAACCATACAGTTCAGGAAAAACAGAACATATAGTCATTTTATAGAGGAGCCTAAGTATTCCTGGCGAGAACCAGAGGATGCAGGATGAAATCACAGATGGCACAAAATAGAATATATGTGATGCTGAGTCTATGGGTATCTTACTAGATGCCAGAAGGAACAGATACTCTTAATGGAAGCTTATGGAGGGAGCATAGACATCTTAAAATATAACACCACTGGACAGAAAATAACTACACAGATCCAAAGGTTCTTATATCTTCTCAACAAAAAATTAATAGTCAATCTAAGAAAGAAACAAAAAATTTTATTTGAGCTAATCTGAGGATTATAACCCAAGAGACAGTCTTTCAGAGAGCTCTGAAAATTGTTCTGAGGGGGAGGCCAGTGTGTATGTGATTTTGCTGAAGGAGATATATGCAAACAAGCACACATGGCAGTATAAGGTTGCTGCTAGTCACAGGGAACAGACATCTTATAAAACCATATTTTGGATCAATTGTTTCAAGTCACTTAAATCATCATTAATTTTATCAGAGGATCAGTCATATATTTGGTAAAGCAAGAACCAAAACCCTTAGAGAACTGGGAAAGGAATATTACCTTCTAAGGAATTATACGGCTAGCATCAAAATAAGAAACACTGATGTTTATTTTTAAACAGGTATTTCTGCCTCTGGGGAGGATGGTTAACAATAATGCAAATGCACGGGGAAATGCATATATTTTGGAGAGAAAATGGCAACCCACTCCCTGACTCCAGTGGGAAATCCCATGGACAGAGGAGCCTGGCAAACTATAGTCCATGGGCTTGCACAAGAGTTGGACGTGACTTAGTAGCTAAACAAAAACAAAGCTTGCCTGGTGGCTCAGACTGTAAAGAATCTGCCTGCAATGCGGGAGACTCCAGTATGATCCCTGGGTCGGGAAGATCCCCTGGAGAAGGGAATGGCAACCCACTTCAGTATTCTTGCTTGGAGAATTCCATGGACAAAAGAACACGGCAGGCTACTGTCCCTGTGGTCATGAAGAGTTGGACACGACTGACTACCACACACACACACACACACACACACACACACACACACACATATCTATATATGTATGTATAAACACATTCACACAGGGAAAGGAGGAGGCCAAAGGGTAGAGAAAGATTTTTATGTTTAGCTTTTCCATGCCTTTAAGGGTGAATTTTCATTTCATCAATACTAGTAGATAGACAAGGAAGCAGAGAGTTAGAAAATTATAAAAGGCTATGAAAACTATTCAGTGTAAATATTAAGTTTATAGTAACTAGCTAATGGTTATATAATGACTTGAGTCAGAACTCAAGTTATAGAAAAGTAGTCTTACTTACTCTTATTCAATTCTTACTTAACTGAGCTTTGGCTTAAAAATAAATTATATTATCCACAACTATAAACTAAACAAAACAAGAAATATTGATTCCATGTTTTAGATGAAGAAAGTGAAGCCAACTTGAAAGGCTTCAAATTTCAAAACTTGTAAGGTTTGCTGCTGGGACAAGAACTGTATTATCTAGTTCTGTGTGTAATATTTACAATATTTTTTTCTTTTTATCCCCCCTGTAAAATTATCCCTTAACCCACACTCTTATAAAGCTATCTTCTTTTCCCTGAGACCAGGAATAACTTTGGGGATCAAGGTAGGATTCTGAATATATGTGATCAAGCTAATGAGTATTTTTTTTTTTTGCCTTCTATTTTATTTATTTATTTATTTTTTGGTAGTAAGCATTTCTAGTAAAGGATCTGGCTTCCTATTTTTTCACATTTTTAATAACATCACTGTCTATGAAGATCTAGTAATATTTGCATATACTTATTATCCATACTCTGTGCCGTGCTGTGCTTAGTCATCCAGTTATGTCTGACTCTTTGCAATCTCATGGACTGTAGCTTGCCAGGCTCCTCTGTCCATGGGGATTCTCCAGGCAACAATACTGGAGTGGGTTGCCATGCCCTCCTTCAGGGTACCTTCCCAATTGCAAGAGGATTCTTTAACATCTGAGTCACCAGGGAAGCCCATAACAAGCACAGAATAAGAATTTGTTTAACCCATTCATTAATGAAGAAGCAGTTGAGCCTCATCAAGTATGACACTAGAACAAGCAGAAAGCTGACTGATTAATTTCAAGTATAATTTTCATGAGTATCATTTAATTAATCATACTGCTTGTGATCACACTATCATAGATATCTCTAGAATGGTCATTCTCAAATTTTATCATGCTTGATGAAATAGTTAAAAGTGTAGAACCTCAAACACATCAATAAAAATTCTGCTGTAGTAGATTTGGAGTAATCCCCCCCAATCACTTAGCAATCATCTAATAATTACTCTAAGGAGTATAGTCAATTATCATTTCAATTCAGGCTCCAGAGATTTTACTCAGATTTTACTGTGTAAGGTGAGTCTTGTATACCTGCTATTTTTTTCCCCACTCTTTAGTACTGATTTTTATTAATTATACATCAATAAAATATATACTAATTTCATACTGCATAGAAAAACATGAAATTGTTTGATTTTTAAAAAGTTGCATACTTTTGACTGACATTACATGAAGATGGGGGCCTACATTTTAAGCATGTTCAAGTGGTGAGTTCATGATTTATTTAGTAATCTGTAATGTGAGTATTTTGGATCTAGTAATCCAAAGAGGTATATTTGCAAACAAACTGGGATTGCATTTTGGAAGAAAGTGTATTTTTAGCAAAAAGAAAAAAAGAAAGAAAAAATTACAATGGTGATAAAAATACATTAGAGGAATCATGAAGCTTGTTCTGCTATCTCTTCTGAAGAGGGCACAGAGTTATGAGTGGTGAACTCTAGAGGTTTTATAGTTCACCTTACATATTGTGATACTGTCTGTCAATACATCCTTCTTGGAGTTCATCTAATTGACATCAGTTTCCAAGAATATGAGAAGGACGCAATTATTAATGAAACATGAGCGCAGTGTATTCTAACATGAATGGTCTGTAGTATACGGGCTTCCCAGGTGGCACTAGTAGTAAGAAATCACCCGTCAACGTAGAAGATGTAAGAGAGGAAGATTTGATCCCTGGGTTGGAAAGAGCCCCTGGAGAGGTCACAACAACCCACTCCAATATTCTTGCCTGGAGAATCCCATGGACAGAGGAGCCTGACAGGGTCCATGGGGTCTCAAAGAATTGGACACTACTGAAGTGACGCAGCACACTCACACCAAGTATATACTGGCAAGATCTAAATATCCAGCTCAGACTTACTTCTCCACCATGCTCCTGATTTATATATCCACATGCTGTAGATTTCCCATTTGAAAATCTAAATAGGCATCTCAAGTTCAGTTCAACTTATACCAAACTAAATTCCTGATCTTCCCACAACCAAATATATTCTTTCAACAGATTTCCCCATGCTATTGTTCAGTCACTAAGTCATGTCTGACACATCGTGATCCCTTGGACAGAAGCACGCCAGGTTTCCCTGTCCTTCACCGTCTCCCAGAGTTTGCTCAAACTCACGTCCCTTGAATCAGGGATGCCATCCAATCATCGCATCTTCTGTTGCACCATTCTCCTCTTGCCCTCAGTCCTTCCCAGCATAACAGTTTTTTCCTATGAGTTAGCTCTTCGCATCATGTGGCGAAAGTATTGGAGTTTCAGTTTCAGCACCAGTCCTTCCTATGAATATTCAGGGTTGATTTCCTTTTGGATTGACTGGTTTGATCTCCTTGATGTCCAAGGGATTCTCAAGAGTCTTCTCCAACACCAGAGTTTGAAAACAGCAATTCTTCAGCGTTCAGTCTCCTTTATAGTCTAACTCTTAAGTGCATACATGACTACTGGAAAAACTATAGCTTTGACTATATGGACTTTGTTGGCAAAGTGATGTCTCTGCTTTTGAATACACTGTCTATGCTTGTGATAGCTATTATTCCAAGGAACAAGTGTCTTTCATATCATGGCTGCCATCACCATCTGCAGTTATTCTGGAGCCCAAGAAAATGAAATCTGACACCATTGCCACATTTTCCCCATTTATTTGCCATGAAGTGATAGGCCTGGAATCCATGATCTTAGTTTCTTGAATGTTGAGTTTTAAACCAACTTTTTCTCTCTCCTCTTTCACCATCATCAAGAGGCTCTTTAGTTCCTCTTCACTTTCTGCCATTAAAGTGATATCTGAGGTTGTTGATATTTCTCCTGGAAAACTTGATTCCAGCTTGTGATTCATCCAGCCTGGCATTTCACATGATGCACTCTGCATATAAGTTAAATAAGCAGGGTGACAATATACATACAGCCTTGTCATATTCCTTTCTCAATTTTTAACCAGTCCATTGTTCCATGTCCAGCTCTAACTGTTGCTTCTTGTCCTGCACTCAGGTTTCTCAGGAGGCAGGTAATGTGGTCTGGTATTCCCATATCATTAAGAATATTCTGCAGTTTGTTGTGATCCACACAGTTAAAGGCCTTAGTATGGTGAAGATGTTTTCTTTGGAATTCTCTTGCTTTTTCTATGATCCAGCTTATGTTGGCAATTTGATTTCTGGTTCCTCTGCCTTTTCTAAATCTAGCTTCTACAACTAGAAATTCTTGGTTCACATACTATTGAAGCCTTGCTTGAAGGATTTTGAGCATAATCTTGCTGGCATGTGAAATTAGTACAATTTTATGATAACTTGAACATTCTTTGGCATTGCCTTTCTTTGGGATTGGAATGAAAAACAGAACCTTTCCAGTCCTGTGGCCACTGCTGAGTTTTCCAAATGTATTGGCATGATGAGTGCAGCACTTTCACAGCATCATCTTTTAGGATTTGCAATAGCTCAGCTATAATTCTATCACCTACACTAGCTTCGTTGATAGTGATGCTTCCTAAGGCCCACTCTTGACTTCACACTCCAAGATGTCTGGCTCTAGGTGAGTGACAACACTATTGAAAGAGTCAATTCCTAGGCAGGTTGATAAGAAGTCCAGGGTCACTGAGGAGGAGAAAAGAGTCTGGGTTTCTCAAGGAGGAGTAAAGGACAACTTTGTTTTCTACATTGCTTTGTTTTAGTCAATATAACAATGTATTTTGCTTAAGGATATGTTTCTCCTTAACAAGAACCTTCTGTATAATACTGTTATCTTAAAACTTGTATACTGTGGGAGTGGGTCTGGTAAGACCTTTCTAGTGTTAGTTCTAATCATGTTAATTTAAGATGCATGTTGTGGGAGTGGGTCTAATAAAAGTATATAAGGCCATGCTAAGACTAGAGAGTGGGGCACTCTCCATCCCCCTTCTGATGTCTCTGTCAGAAGCTTTGTCTGTCCCTTTTTATACTTTAGTAAAACTGTGCTACACAAAAGCTCTTGAGTGATCAAGCCTGGTCCCTGTTCCTGAAGCTAAATTTTCTTCTTTGGAGATCACAAACCTGACATTGTTCACCATAAGCTATCACTATTATCATTATCTGGGTCATTAACAGCTTTTCTCTCTGTGCCTTCTTGCTAACTTTTTCTTAATCCCTTCTGCTTCTATTAGGTCCTTGCCAAAAAAATGTTAGGCCCTTTATTGTGCCTATCTTTATCAAGTGACAAATTTTCCAACTCTTTCATAAGCCCAGAATCCAAAGTATATTTTTGTATTTGAGGACTTTTCTCTCTTTCCCATGTTTACATATAATCTAAGAAATCCTATTGACTCTGCTTTCAAAATATATACTATTTCCAATCTCATTTCACTACTTCACAGCTACTAGACTGATCCAGGCCTTCATCACTTCCCTAGTTTGCTTCCATAGCCTCTGAAAATGATTTTCTACCACTGTTCCATTGTATCTTACTCTTAAACACAGAAACTGGAGGAAGCTATAACAGAATACATCACTACTTTTCTTAAATTCTATAATGAATTCTTATTTCATTTATGGTGTCTCGGAATACTGAAGTTGACCTGTAAGACCTTATGTGACCTGACCCTACTAAGGTCTCCAAAGTCTTCCCTGCACTCTATCCCCCTCCTCCACTTCCCTTCAGCCATATCAGTGGTTTCTCTCCTCCTCTGAACTTGCCAGACACAGGCTTAAGGTCTTTGCTCTAGGTATTCCCTCTTGTTTTTCTCTGTTTTGTATTCCAAAGTACACATGGTTAGCCATCTCACTCCTTCCCAGTCTTTGTTCAAATCTCACCTCCTTAATTAGTTCTACTGTATTTATCCCATTTAGGGCTTCCCTGGTTGTTCAGTGATAAGGAATCTGCCTGCCAATGCAGGAGATGCAGGTTTCATCCCTGGGTCAGGAAGATCTCTGGGAGAAGGAAATGGCCACCACACCTGTATTCTTGCCTAGGAAATCCCAGGGACAGAGGAGCCTGGCAGGCCACAGTCCATGGGGTTGCAAAAGAGTTGGATATGACTTAGCAACTAAAACAACAAACAACAACACATTTTTCCCATTTTATATTGCAACCTGCTTTGAAACTCTCATCATCACCCTCCATAGACAGTGTGAGCTCCATTGCCACTCTACATTTTCTTTTTATATAGCTACTATGGCCATCAAACAAAGTATACAATTGTCTAAATTATTTATTCACCTTATGGAAATGCACTAGTGTAAGCAGTAGTACATAAATACACAAGTATGCTACTGGAGATCAGTGGAGAAATAACTCCAGAAAGAATGAAGGGATGGAGCCAAAGCAAAAACAATACCCAGTTGTGGATGTGACTGGTGATAGAAGCAAGATCCGATGCTGTAAAGAGCAATATTGCATAGGAACCTGGAATGTCAGGTCCATGAATCAAGGCAAATTGGAAGTGGTCGAACAAGTGATGGCAAGGGTGAACGTCGACATTCTAGGAATCAGCGAACTAAAATGGACTGGAATGGGTGAATTTAACTCAGATGACCACTATATCTACTACTGCGGGCAGGAATCCCTCAGAAGAAATGGAGTAGCCATCATGGTCAACAAAAGAGTCCAAAATGCAGTACTTGGATGCAATCTCAAAAACGACAGAATGATTCAGTATCACAGTGATCCAAGTCTATGCCCCAACCAATAACGCTGAAGAAGCTGAAGTTGAATGGTTTTATGAAGACCTACAAGACCTTTTAGAACTAACACCCAAAAAAGATGTCCTTTTCATTATAGGGGACTGGAATGCAAAAGTAGGAAGTCAAGAAACACCTGGACTAACAGGCAAATTTGGCCTTAGAATGCAGAATGAAGCAGGGCAAAGACTAATAGAGTTTTGCCAAGAAAATGCAGTGGTCATAGCAAACACCCTGTTCCAACAATACAAGAGAAGATGCTACACGTGGATATCACCAGATGGTCAACACCGAAATCAGATTGATTATATTCTCTGCAGCCAAAGATGGAGAAGCTCTATACAGTCAACCAAAACAAGACCAGGAGCTGACTGTGGCTCAGATCATGAACTCCTTATTACCAAATTCAGACTCAAATTGAAGAAAGTAAGAAAAACCGGTAGACCATTCAGGTATGACCTAAATCAAACTGCTTATGATTATACAGTGGAAGTGAGAAATAGATTTAAGGGCCTAGATCTGATAGATAGAGTGCCTGATGAACTATGGAATGAGGTTCGCGACATTGTACAGGAGACAGGGATCAAGACCATACCCATGGAAGAGAAATGAAAAAAGCAAAATGGCTGTCTGGGGAGGCCTTACAAATAGCTGTGAAAAGAAGAGAGGACAAAAGCAAAGGAGAAAAGGAAAGATATAAGCATCTGAATGCAGAGTTCCAAAGAATAGCAAGGAGAGATAAGAAAGCCTTCTTCAGCGATCAATGCAAAGAAACAGAGGAAAACAACAGAATGGGAAAGACTAGAGATCTCTTCAAGAAAATTAGAGATACCAAGGGAACATTTCATGCAAAGATGGGTTCAATAAAGGACAGAAATGGTATGGACCTAACAGAAGCAGAAGATATTAAGAAGAGGTGGCAAGAATACACAGAAGAACTGTACAAAAAAGATTTTCACGACCCAGATAATCATGATGATGTGACCACTAATCTAGAGCCAGACATCTTGAAATGTGAAGTCAAGTGGGCCTTAGAAAGCATCACTACAAACAAAGCTAGTGGAGGTGATAGAATTCCAGTTGAGCTGTTTCAAATCCTGAAATATGATGCTGTGAAAGTGCTGCACTCAATATGCCAGCAAATTGGGAAAACTCAGCAGTGGTCACAGGACTGGAAAAGGTCAGTTTTCATTCCAGTCTCAAAGAAAGGCAATACCAAAGAATGCTCAAACTACCGCACAATTGCACTCATCTCACATGTTAGTGAAGTAGTGCTCAAAATTTTCCAAGCCAGCCTTCAGCAATACGTGGACCGTGAACTCCCTGATATTCAAGCTGGTTTTAGAAAAGGCAGAGGAACCAGAGATCAAATTGCCAACATCTGCTGGATCATTGAAAACGCAAGAGAGTTCCAGAAAAACATCAATATCTGCTTTATTGACATGCCAAAGCCTTTGACTATGTGCATGACAGTAAACTGGAAAATTCTGAGAGAGTTGGGACTACCAGACCATCTGACCTGCCTCTTGAGAAATCTGTATGCAGGTCGGGAAGCAGCAACAGTTAGAATGGAGACAGAACAACAGACTGGTTCCAAATAGGAAAAGGAGTATATCAAGGCTGTATATTGTCACCCTTCTTATTTAACTTCTATGCAGAGTACATCATGAGAAACGCTGGACTGGAAGAAACACAAGCTGGAATCAAGATTGCCGGGAGAAATATCAATAACCTCAGATATGCAGATGACACCACCCTTATGGCAGAAAGTGAAGAGGAGCTAAACAGCCTCTTGATGAAAGTGAAAGAGGAGAGTGAAAAAGTTGGCTTAAAGCTCAACATTCAGAAAACAAAGATCATGGCATCTGGTCCCATCACTTCATGGGAAATAGATGGGGAAACAGTAAAAACAGTTCATTTTTTTGGGCTCAAAAATCACTGCAGATGGTGACTGCAGCCATGAAATTAAAAAAAAAAAAAGCTTACTCCTTGGAAGAAAAGTTATGACCAACTTAGATAGTATATTCAAAAGCAGAGACATTACTTTGCCTACTAAGGTCCGTCTAGTCAAGGCTATGGTTTTTCCTGTGGTCATGTATGGATGTGAGATTTGGACTGTGAAGAAGGCTGAGTGCCGAAGAATTCATGCTTTTGAACTGTGGTGTTGGAGAAGTCCCTTGAGAGTCCCTCGGACTGCAAGGAGATCCAACCAGTCATTCTGAAGGAGATTAACCCTGGGATTTCTTTGGAAGGAATGATGCTAAAGCTGAAGCTCCAGTACTTTGGCCACCTCATGAGAAGAGTTGACTCACTGGAAAAGACTCTGATGCTGGGAGGGTTTGGGGGCAGGAGGAGAAAGGGACGACCCAGGATGAGATGGCTGGATGGCATCACAGACTCGATGGACATGAGTCTGAGTGAACTCCGGGAGATGGTGATGGACAGGGAGGCCTGGTGTGCTGCGATTCATGGGGTCGCAAAGAGTCCGACACGACTGAGTGACTGAACTGAACTGAACTGGACAGCTCAAAGAATGGTCACAAACCCCAAGCTGTGTAATTGCCACCGAGGATAAGATATAAGCATTGCAAGCAGTCCAGAAGTACTCTCATGCCCTCTCCAACTGCTCTTCTCTCTTTCCTCTGAAAATGTTATTACTGCCTTGATTTTCATGCTTTAAATTGTGTGGGTTTTGAACTTTATGTACAGAAGTGTGTGTCCGTGTGTGCATGCAGATGTGCACATGCGCGTCAATGTGACTGTGCTCTTTTTCTCAGTAGTATTTTTGGGAAACTCATTTCTGTTTCTGGATGCAGTGGTAGTGTTTTACTTTTCACTGTTGTATAATTTTTATTGTATAACATATGACAACTTATTTATTCATTCTACCAGTGAAAGGGTATTTGAGATTATAATCTTTGTTGTTTGTAGTCTTTTTACCCCCCACCTCACCTCAGTTTTTAAGTTTGATGAGGATAAGGGCTTTACTGATTTATTAACACCAAAAAACTAGAAAAGTGCCTGAAACATCGCAGGCAACTCAATAAATTTTGTTAAAGTAAGTTTTACTAGAATATGGATGCTATTCCAATGGCCTATTTTGAAGTCCATTTTTGGAAAACAATGCAAATCTTTATATTTTGGTTTTCTGAAAGTTTCTACTCATATATCACTGGTGCTTTTATAACATTTACAGGCAATTGGTAGATTAAATAATGATTTGGGGAATATGTTATCAGTGTATTTAAGCAATTTAGAGAAACAGGATTAAAATTGGTTTTGATGACCTTTATACATCACACAAAATTGAAAGATAAGATTTGATCAGAATTGTCAGAAAAAGTCTGATAATAGTACTATGTAAATATGATTAAAGTATCATATGTTAATAATGCAAGCTCAAAATAGTTAACAATTTTGCAAATATCTAAGATACATCCTATCCCAATACACTAAAAAAGTAGGAAATTTTGTTTTGCCTAGTCATGGAAAACAGGTATCACAGACATGAAACATTTAAATGTGTGAATTTAATTTCTCTTTTATTGTATTATATGTATTTTATAATATCCAAGAGAGGTGAATTATTAAGTTATTAATGGCTTGTATAACACACATTTAATTAACTGAATTAATAATGATCAGTGGCATTACAGGAGCTATCCAATTCATTTACTATATAATAATTTAGTGGTTAACGCTTAAGAAAAGTGGCCAGTCATTATCAATGTATCAGTGTGCATTGTGCTAACATTAAATGGATCAAATTAATGTAGTGTTACTTTTATCTGAAGAAGGCTTTAATGAACATTTCATCATTTCAAAATGTTGTCATGACATAGTATCAAAATATCAAATGCTTAACTTAATGTTTAGCAGAAAAAGGTTCATTTGATACTCATGTTAATGAGAACTTTAGTTTTTTTTTTTCTTTCTTTTGTTACAGATATAATTAAAGACAGGTATTATTTATAAAGGCTTTTAAAAATTACTTAAATGTTTAACAGGACCACCTTCGAAATTGTACTTGTGAAGAATAAAAATACATTTAGTGCTACGGGAATTCTTTTTCACACCCCACTTTTAGCCAGTTGATCAGTTCATTTCTATTAAGAGACAGAAATATGACTTCATATTAATGATGGAATCAAAACAGATGGAGCTATCTACTGGTTCAGGCAGGAAATTGGAGTAGGAATTATAGCTTCTTACCCTTATATCTATTCTGATTCACTAAATGACCTTGGGCAAATTACTTAAGCTGCCAGGTCAAATTTTCTAAGTGCACATCTTTTTTTTTTTTTTTTTTATGCCCAGAGCTCATATTAACAGAAAAGGAAGTTATGGAGATACAGAAAAAGAAAATTATATAATACAGAATGAAGGAAAAGCCTTTGGCATGAAATAGACAAAGGGGCCTACCCAAAGTTTCACAGTTACTATGTAGACGACTGGGCATTTATAGTCCAGTGTGTGACTCATTGGCCCTCAATTGCCACACTTTTAATATCACCTTGATAATAACTTACCTGATTTTGGTTATGATAGTATATGCTTAAGACTTACCTCTCAAATTCACTATCTAATAAATGTTTTAGTCTTTTCTCCAACATCAAATGCTATCAGTTTTTATTCTTAAAGCAGCTTTTAGTTTTATGCACCTGTTAAAGCCAGACTCCACTGTCATAATTCTAATGCTTATTATTCCTCATCTGGGCACTCATTAATCTAAAAATTACTGTCAGTGACTCATTTTTTTCTCACATTTATTTCAGCTATCATGCTTTTAAATACTTATAGATGATATTTAAGAACAATTAAATGTTGGGAGAGCACAAAGGAAAAAAGAAATGGGCTATGTCAGAATTCTTTAACATGACTAGTCATGTAATAAAAGAACATGAAAAGGAAAGTGAAATATCCTTTTTTGTTGTTTTCTATTATTTTGTTAATGACCAAATTCATTAAATTTATCCACTACACACTGATTTACATATGTTATATTGTTTGAATCTACCCACAAATTTCCATATAAATGATATTTTTCTAATTTAGGCTTACATTATTCCTTGGGAATTTTGGGGTAATCTTTTGTCTCTAATGCTTCCTCCTTAAATTTATTCTCCACCTTACCTGTATATGTCTCTATGGTCTTTTTAACATCCATTTTAAGCTAGCATATTAATCTCAAATGAGTATGAATTTCTAATTTCTTGACTACACATAACACCCATAGGTTTTTGCTTATGCTTTTTTCTCTGCTGGAATGGTCATACTCTAATATTTACCTTTTAAAACTTGACTTTAATCTCACTTCCAGAAAGCTCTCATTCGTTATTCATACCAATTCTTGGTATTCTCCTTCTATGTTCCCATTATACACAGTATATGTCACTATGATTGTGCTTATTTCATTGTTTTATAATTATGAGATTTCCATCTATTTTTTTTTCTTTCAAATGTTATTCCTTCAGAGACAGTTATATATAAAACTAGTTAAAAGTGTCAAAGAAAAATTATACCAGATGAAGTTAAACAGGCAAGTAAACCTTTATTCAAGACTATTGCAGAAAGACTGAAATTAGCTCTGCTACAAGAAAAGATAGGAGACTAAATTTTAAAGTAATGAGATGAACTAGTCAAAAATTACTGGAGTACATTAAGGGGTGGTTTGTCAATGTAATTAGGCCATTTTTACATTTGCTTTGGTGTTTATAGGAGTTGACTTCTACACTTCCACAGAGATTGGGAAGAGATATGGGTGCTATCTTCCTCAGTGATTACATTTAAAGGAATGACTACAAGGTCCTATATAAAGAAAGATATTTCTGGGTTATTTTGAAACAGCAGAGAGAGAGAATTTACTATTGCAAGTTTTCTGAAGTACTAAGTACTAAAATACTAAGAAAAGTACTAAAGCACTGAAACACCAAAAGTACCAAAAAATACCAAAATACTTTTTTTTTATTTTAATTACTAAGAAAAGGTAGGTCAAGGGGCCTAAAGTCATGAAGAAAACTGTCTAAAGTTTAGTCTAGCTGAGAGAATGTTTAATCATCTTGGTCAATATATACCATATATTCCCAGTTCTGAGACACGTTAAACACTATAAATTTCACTTTTCTGTTGCATGCTACAAATTCAAATGGCATTATAGTGCAAATATTTTCTTTAAAAATCTCATCATTGCTAAGTCACTTCAGTCGTGTCTGACTCTTGCCTAATCACAGGTACACTGGGCATTCAATGCTGGACAAAATATGTATCTTTTTTCCTTGCTTTAGTTTCCTTGTTTGAATGCTGATGAATTTCTTCTTATTACCCTCGCTCTTTCCTTGATGCCTTACCTGTAGGTTCTGGCTCTGAACAGCCCCTTTTCTGGCTTTTGCCAAAGAGGTCCAATAACCTCTTGTGTCTAAGTGCCAAAACTGTTCTCAGCTCTATCCTGGGAAGTCAGGGACAGTTCTTACTTTATACTAGGCAAAAAAGAAGACATTCTCATGATAATATTGATTACCACTCATGGCTTCCCTGGTGGCACAGTCAGTAAGGAGTCCTCCTGCAATTCAGGAGACTTGGATTCAGTCCTTGGGTTGGAAAGATCCCCTGGAGGAGGGCAAAAAAACCCACTTCAGTAGTCTTGGCTGGAGAATCCCATGGACAGAGGAGCCTGGTGGGCTACAATCCATGGGGTTGCAGAATTGGACAAGACTGACTAACAAAGCACAGCACAACTCATGGCCTAATAGATACCACATCATGCTAAAGCATGCACACATACAAACACATACACAGATGCATGTATACATGCACACACTTATCCTCTGCATAGAAGAGGTAAAGTTGAAACCAGCTAGGGAAGAAGGGAGGAGATCTCTCCTGTCACATAAATTAATGTTGACTAAATAAATAAGTGAATAATGATATTTGATTATAACATAACTTTAATTTACAAACATTACATAAAATATGTATTTTTTCACATATATAGACATACTATTCCAAAGCCCAAAGTCTTAATCTTCTGAAAAGTTTCATGAAGAGAACAAATAACTGCATGTTTTTTTTTAAATGTAATTACCAAACACTATTTCAGTTATAGATATAAATTCAAGTAATTATTACTTTTGTAGAATAGCAGTGAAGTTGAAGGTGAAGTTGCTCAGCCATGTCCGACTCTTTGCGATCCCGTGGACTGTAGCCCACCAGACTCCTCCGTCCATGGGATTCTCCAGGCAGGAGTGCTGGAGTGGGTTGCCATTTCCTTCTCCAGGGAATCTTCCTGACCCAGGGATCGAACCTAGGTCTCCCGCATTGCAGGCAGATGCTTTAACCTCTGAACAACCAGGGAATAGCAGTACTGTCCTTTAAATATAAATTAAAATATCAAAATATCATATGCATTTAATTTCAAAAACTTTCTTTTATGTAGAAATCCTAGTTTTCAAAAGTGTATAGGGACTCTCCAGGCTCAACTTATCATAAAAGAGCTTGGAGATTGTCACTCCTAATCACACAAGAGAAATCTGAACAAACTGAAAATTGATGATTCGTCTTGGATCCATCAAAAAATAGAGATTTCAGAAAAAATCAGGGCTCTGAATCCTGGAGACAGAAGAATCCAGGGAGTCACAGTTGAGAACTGCTTATTTGGTAAAGAAGATGTGTGAGTAAGTGTTAGGTTGCTTCAGCTGTGTCCAACTCTTTGTGACCCCATGGCCTGTGTAGTCCGCCAGGCTCCTCTGTCCATGGGATCCTCCAGGCAAGAATACAGGAATGGATTGCCATGACTTCCTCCAGGGGATCTTCCTGATTCAGGGATTGCAGCCTCATCTCTCATGTCTCCTGCATTGGCAGGTGGTTTTTTTTTTTTTTTTTTTTTACCACTGGCACTACCTGGGGAAGCCTGGTAAAGAAGACACCAGTACCATTAAACAGGAAGGAATAATTAAATTGTCATTTTGAAGAATTGCTGTGGGCTGAATGTAGACTAATATGAGAGTGAGAAATTCCTGGGGCCACTGCTTTATACAAGTCCCACAGTTGAAACGACTTAGCATGCATGCATGCATTGGAGAAGAAATGGCAACTGACTCCAGTGTTCTTGCCTGGAGAATCCCAGGGACAGAGGAGACTGGTGGGCTGCATCTATGGTGTCACACAGAGTCGGACACGACTGAAGCGACTTAGCAGCAGCAGCACAGTTTTATGATTTTTACCTCCAGGTACCCTACCAAGTAGAGTCCTAATGAAAGAAAGACCCTGTCCTGAATCCAGAAGTGGAGGAGAGAAGTAATCTTTGCACATTTGCCCTAACAATAACTTACTCTTGAGTGGTAATGACTTTACTAGAGCCTATCCCATGTGGGAAAGGGCATTTCTTCCTTTCCAGGCCTCATTTGAAGCACTGAAGAGGAAAGCTAAGAAAAACTTGTGAATTTGCAGTCCAAGAGATAGAACCACTGCAAGTCTGAGAAATTTAAGACTATAAAACACTTTAGCTCCTCAATCCTTAGCACCACACCAGCAGGTTTCCAGTGTGATAGCAGATGACTACTGAGAACTGCAAGACACAGACTCTCCTAAAGGAGGAATACTTGAGCAAACTCAGAGTCACCAAGGGAGGCATACACAAAGACATTAGAGGAAATAGAAATCTCAGATACCTATAACTATAGCAATATTAAAACAATCTAACTCTCTGCTAGATTAACTTTTCACATCAAAGTCCTATTTACTAAAAATTTTAATACCTGCTCAACACTTCTGACTTCTAATAAAAGTTACCAAGTATGCTAAAAGGCAAAACAAAACACAGTCTGCAGAGACAAAATGTACATAAGAACTAGACTCAGATATGGCAGAGATTTTGGAGTTTCACACAGGCTTAAAATGACTCTGATTAATATGTTAAGGACTCTAATGGAAATAGTAGACAATATGAAAGATCAGATAAATAATGCAAGCAGAGCGTGGGAAACCCTAAAAATTAAAAAGGAAGTGCTAGAGATTATTTTCCTGTAATAGAAATGAAGAATGTTTTTGATGGGTTTGACAATAGATTGCACACAACCAAAATATGAATCAGTGAACTTAAACATAGGTTAATAGATACTTCTGAAATGAAAAGAGAAAAAAAAATGAAGAGAAAACCAGAATAGAAAACCCAAGAAATTAGGGAAATTTTTAAAAGTATTCACATATGTAAATGGAATATAATAATAGAAGAAAGAAAGGATGGATAAGAAGAGGTATTGATGTAGTAATGGCTGTGTGTTCTTAGTTGCTCTGTTGTGTCCGGCTCTTTGCGACCCCAAGACTGTAGCCCGCCAAGCTCCTCGGTCCATGGGATTCTCTAGGCAAGAATGCTGGAGTGGGTTGCCATGTCTTCCTCCTCCAGAGTATTTTCCCCACCCAAGGACTGAACACTGGTCTCTCACTTTGCAGGCGGATTCTTTACCACCTGAGCCACCAGGGCTGAGAACTTCCCCAAAGAAGTAACAGACACCAAACCAAATATCCAGGAAAATTTAGGAACACCAGGAAGTACAACACCATCAAAAATACACCTAAGCATATAATAGTCCAAGTGTAGAAAAACAGTAAAAAGAAATTACTGAAATAAGGGAAAGAATGCATAACGATGGCTAGAACCTTATTATATAGGAAAAAGGATAAGAATTACAAAAGACTTCTCATTTGAAACCATGCAAGCAAGAAGAGAATCAATATTAGTGTGTAAATTTTCAAAAATCAGTAGAGTCTTCTATATCCAGTAAAGTTCCTCTTTGAAAGTGAAAGAGAAAT
This sequence comes from Ovis canadensis, assembly GCF_042477335.2. Classification (NCBI taxonomy): domain Eukaryota; kingdom Metazoa; phylum Chordata; class Mammalia; order Artiodactyla; family Bovidae; genus Ovis; species Ovis canadensis. The sequence goes on along the minus strand of NC_091261.1, from coordinate 35,267,218 downwards.
AATGACTTTTTCATACAAAAACTGAGAGAGATTTATTGCCCTATCAGAAATGTTGAAGTTCAGTGAGAAGGAAAATTATATAGGTCAGAAATTTGGATCTACGTAAAGAATAAAGAGTGTCAAAGAAGGAATAAATGAAGATTTTTGAAATAGTTTAAAAAAAGTATAAATATCTCCCCCCACCAACTGAAATATCTTATGTGAATTATTATAAATGACTATGTCCTAGTGCTACTGAATTGGGGAGGGTGGAAGAGGAGCCTCCCTTGTGGGCCTCGACTTTTGGTAAGGACAGAAAGAAGAATCTGAGGTCTTACCTGTGGCAAAAATTAGTTTATTGAGGAAAGAACAGAAAGAATACTTCAAGGGAGATGTGGACTGAGCCAAGAGAGGCAGTGGCGCCAGAATGATGAGGGATGGGGGTTTTTAAAGACAAAGCTTTTACATATCCATTTAGGTGGTCGAGGATTGACAGTTTTGATTGACAGCTGCAAGTTACATAACAACAGGCTCTACTGCACATGTCTTTCCCATAATTCAGTCTATTATAATCAGATGTATGTATATATAGAATATTTATGAACCTTTAATGGGCTCTTGGCTGCCTAATATCACTTGAGGACAGGGCTGTACATCAAGAGTGCATGTACTGGAGTTGGAAAAATCTCTGGTTATTTTGTAGCATATCCCTGAGCTCTCCTGGGTGGCTTTGGGGTGTGTCTGCGTTGGAGTTTAGAGATCAGTTTGAATCTTTTTCACTAGGTCACCCCTTGTCCAGTGCCTAACTTCTTACTTAACACAAGTGATGAAAGTGATAGTTAGACTTATGCAGGGTAAGGCAAAATCGCAGCCTCAATCTGCTTCAGAAAAGATTGGGTCTATTCACATGTAACATTTGTGTTATACAGGGATTGTACAGAGGTCATGCCACAGTTGTGGCTACGGTAGCTGGGGTGTTTAGAATTTAAGAGGGCAATGGGAAAATATGACACTTACATAAATTCAATAAAATACGTATTCAAGGAAATTCACAAGCAAGGTAAAATTTTATAGTATGTAAATACAGAAGATAGTGTGTAAAGGAGTTTTTTGAAAACAAAAGTCTAGAAAAAGATGCTTATAGTCAGGTAGAGGATTTACAGAAATGATATTCTCTATGATCAATTTCAGATTTTGACAAAGAGTGCTACATAAGAGACAACTAAACTAGGGAGAGTTATACTTATCACACTGTTGAAATGGTTTGTTAATCTGCTGTGATTCTTCCTTCTTGCTCAATTTACATAGAGATAATTTTGGTGACATAACATATTCCCAAATTTGTATCACATCCCTTATATTTATGAGAAGAGTTGGAAGGAATAACGAATGTTGAGTTCTTATTTTGTATCCTACATTGCAGAGGTATTTTCTAGCTTCTACATTTGTTTGTTTTAACATTGTTATTTCCATTTCAATATAAAAAGAAAGGGCTCAGTTGTTGAATATTTTGATGAAGGTTCTACAGCTTGAAACTGAAAATTTAAAAAGTAACAGAAAGAAAACACAACTATTGCAAAAGTAAATGTTCTTTAAAATCATTTACTATAATAGGTAAAGCCCTCATGAGCTAACAATAGTAAAATGAGAAAATGTAGGTAAAATTACAAAATTGAAAGTAAAGGTAAGCTAAAAATAAATGGAAATCCAGGGATTATAAGAGAAAAATAATGCAATTCTAAACAAAAATAATTGAAAAAATCTAAATAAATTGTTTACCTAAATATAAACTACCAAAATTTGAAATGTCATGGACTATAGGGATAAAGTGATTAACACTGACAGTAAAACCATAGCAAATATGTCCACAGTTGAATTTGATCTATTCTTTTCAAAATATATTTTAACTATATAAATTATTGAATATACATAAGAAGATGGAAATCTCCCAATTCATTATCTGAATTCAACATAACATGGTTATATTAGTTTATATAAACTGAGGATAAAAAAGCATATAATAAAACTTGATATCAATTCTGATAACAACTCTTAGACAGTAAAAAAACAGATGCCAAATTGTTTAAATGTAATAGATTTGTAAACAAAATTGAACTGAGGATATTGTTTTTTATATCTATATTTTATATGTTTATATTTATACATTTTTGAAGTTCTAGCAAATGTTACGAGTAGAGAAAAGATATTACTGGAGCAAATATTGGATAAGACAACATAAAACTATCTTTCTCTGCTGATCATATGATTTTATACCTTAAAATTTCAAAAATGCAACTTTAAAAATACTATAATAATGGTTTTCTATGTAGATCCATTATCTACTCTCCATATATTAATAGTAATAAATACCTAGAAGTACAAATGAAAGAAAAAGTTCCAACGAAAGTCAGGGAAAATATTTTGCATGTGTATTACCTGAGAATAATCTTTTTAAAAAGGCATAATTCTTATAAGAAAGAAATAAATCCTTATACAGCATCTTTGAATATCTTAAAATATAATCTTTGCCAATAGGGAGGCATAATATATTTTTATCTTTCTTGATCAAAAATGCAACATAGGAAAATATTAAGTGTACTAAAAAAAGTTTACAAATGTAATACAATTTGTTTAATTTCTTGAAATAAACCTAAAAATTTAAACATGCACACAAAAAGTCTAACAGAACTATGTAAAAAATGTGTGGTGAAACTTCCCTTACAGATACCAGATCGTAGAATTAAACAGAGAAGCAAAATAGATCATCATTATTTTCATAATAATGCAAGATACAGTAATTACTTCAATTCATTGGAAGTATTTAGTATAAGATATGTGCATATTTTACAATTCAATGGGAAGATAACAGAATTGGATGTACATTTTACAAATATTAAAAATACAAATTCCAGATATTTTGAGGTTTAAACTGGGGCTACATTATTGTCTTGGTGGGATATTTACTAACTAGTGTAGATTAGGAAAAAAAAATATGCAAAGGTTTTGGAATAATCTATCATATTTTTTAAAACAGTTACTAAATCTCTCTCCCTGCCCTACTGTTTATAAGAGTATGACTGAATGTATGAGGGGGCTGTTGTGAGTGGGTCTGAGTGTAGATGATGATATGGGAATACATACAAATGTATTTTTGAAGAAAGAGAAAGCAGATAAAAGACGTAAGCAACAAAAAGTATGCTGCTCTCCTATAAAAATTGGTTTATGAATAATCACATTCATAGATGAATGTGAAATAAACAATGTATATTTTCAATATAATATTTTCAATTTAATAATTTTAAGAAAATCATTTAAGAAAAGTACAGAGACTTTTTTACTTTTTATTATCCACACTCTCTCTTAAACTTCCTGATATTATGTATTATATTTATTTATATGTTTAACCTGTCTCTTCCTATGCATGCTATCATGCTAAGTTGCTTCAGTCACATCCTACTCTGTGCAACACTATGGACTGCAGCCCACCAGGCTCCTCTGTCGATGGGATTCTCCAGGCAAGAATACTGGAGCGGGTTGTCCTTTCCTTCTCCAGGGGATCTACCCAAACCAAGGATCCAACCCACATCTCATGTCTCCTTCATTGGCAGGCAAGTTCTTTACCCCACTAGTGCCCCCTTGGAGAAGGAAATGGCAGCCCACTCCAGTGTTCTTGCCTGGAGAATCCCATCGACAGAGGAGCCTGGTGGGCTGCCGTCTATGAAGTCGCACAGAGTTGGACACGACTGAAGTAACTTAGCAAGCAAGCAAGTGCCACCTGAGAAGTCCTTTGAGTGAGTGAGTGAAGTCGCTCAGTCGTGGACTGTAGCCCACCAGGCTCCTCCACCCATGGGATTCTCCAGGCAAGAATACTGGAGTCGGTTGCCATTTTCTTCTCCAGGGGATCTTCCTGACCCAGGGATCGAACCCAGGTCTCCCACATCGCGGGCAGACGCTTTAACCTCTGAGCCACCAGGCAAGTTGTGCTTTATGTTGTGCTCTCGTGTATGTTGTCTGTACCTTCCTTTTACTGTGATTTTATTCTCTACAGATAATTGGTTTATTGACTCAGCTGGAGTAAGGAGTTACCATGTCTGTTCACTTCAGTTCAGTTCAGTCGCTCAGTCGTGTCCGACTCTTTGCGACCCCATGAATCGCAGCACGCCAGGCCTCCCTGTCCATCACCACCTCCTGGAGTTCACTCAGACTCATGTCCATTGAGTCAGTGATGCCATCCAGGCATCTCATCCTCTGTTGTCCCCTTCTCCGCCTACCCCCAATCCCTCCCAGCATCAGAGTCTTTTCCAATGAGTCAACTCTTCACATGAGGTGTCCAAAGTACTGGAGTTTCAGCTTTAGCATCATTCCTTCCAAAGAAATCCCAGGGTTGATCTTCTTCAGAATGGACTGGTTGGCTCTCCTTGCAGTCCAAGGGACTCTCAAGAGTCTTCTCCAACACCACATTTCAAAAGCATCAATTCTTCAGCACTCTGCCTTCTTCACAGTCCAACTTTCATGTCCATACATGAGCACAGGAAAAACCATAGCCTTGACTAGACCGACCTTAGTTGGCAAAGTAATGTCTCTGCTTTTGAATAGACTATCTAGGTTGGTCATAAATTTCCTTCCAAAGAGTAAGCCTCTTTTAATTTCATGGCTGCAATCACCATCTACAGTGATTTTGGAGCTCAAAAAAATAAAGTCTGACATTGTTTCCACTCTTTCCTCATCTATTTCCCATGAAGTGATGGGACCAGATGCCATGACCTTAGTTTTCTGAATGTTGAGCTTTAAGCCAACTTTTTCATTCTCCTCTTTCACTTTCATGGAGGCTTTTTAGTTCCTCTTCACTTTCTGCCATAAGGGTGGTGTCATCTGCATATCTGCAGTTATTGATATTTCTCCTGGTAAAGCTGAAGCTCCAGTACTTTAGACACCTCATGCGAAGAGTGGACTCATTGGAAAAGACTCTGATGCTGGGAGAGACTGGGGGCAGGAGGAGAAGGGGACGACCCAGGATGAGATGGCTGGATGGCATCACTGACTCAATGGACGTGAGTCTGAGTGAACTCGGGAGTTGGTGATGGAAAAGGAGGCCTGGCGTGCTGCGATTCATGGGGTCGCAAAGAGTCGGACACGATTGAGTGACTGAACTGAACTGAACTGAATCTTGATTCCAGCTTGTGTTTCTTCCAGTCCAGCGTTTCTCATGATGTACTCTGAATATAAGTTAAATAAGCAGGGTGACAATATATAGCCTTGACGTACTCCTTTTCCTATTTGGAACCAGTCTGTTGTTCCATTTCCAGTTCTAACTGTTGCTTCCTGACCTGCATACAGATTTCTCAAGAGGCAGGTCAGGTCATCTGATATTCCCATCTCTTGAAGAATTTTCCACGGTTTATTGTGATCCACACAGTCAAAGGCTTTGGCATAGTCAATAAAGCAGAAATAGTAATCATGATGGTGTGATCATTTATCTAGAGCCAGACATCCTGGAATGTGAAGTCAAGTGGGCCTTAGAGAGCATCACTACGAACAAAGCTAGTGGAGGTGATGGAATTCCAGTTGAGCTGTTTCAAATCCTGAAAGATGATGCTGTGAAAATGCTGCACTCACTATGCCAGCAAGTTTGGAAAACTCAGCAGTGGCCACAGGACTGGAAAAGGTCAGTTTTCATTCCAATACCAAAGAAAGGCAATGCCAAAGAATGCTCGAACTACCACACAATTGCACTCATCTCACATGCTAGTAAAGTAATGCTCAAAAATCTCCAAGCCAGGCTTCAGCAATACGTGAACTGTGAACTGCCTGATGTTCAAGCTGGTTTTAGAAAAGGCAGAGGAACCAGAGATCAAATTACCAACATTCTCTGGATCATGGAAAAAGCAAGAGAGTTCCAGAAAAACATCTATTTCTGCTTTATTGACCATGTTTTTAATGTCTATCTAATTAGGGCCAAGCTCTAGCCTCTGCTTGTGTCCTGTTGGTGAGGATAAATTTTCACAAGGAGAAACACAAGCTTCCCAGAATTACCTACTGAACATCCTGGTATGTTGTCTCCACTAGCAAATTCTTTCTTTAGAGATGATTTTTAAACTCTCAGAAAGGAGCAGCATGGAATGAGAAAATGACTTTTCAAATGTAATCCACTCTCTTTAATCCCTGAGGGTTTAAAGAGAGAATTCGGAGGGGAGGATGGCCAGAACAGCTATTCAACCTGCTTCTCCTTTCATCATTTTTGTTAGCCCAACAGGATTTATAACTGCAGTGATATCAGCCTGTGGACACTTGGGCTATAATATTGATGCTGTTTTTACATCATAGTGATCATATGAACAGAGACTGACTCTCCTGGAAGAATGAGAAAGAGAGACAGAGACAGAGTTAAAATATGGACCTTTACCCATTTCCCACTGCTGGGACTCTCTCTTCCAAACAAATGCTCAAACTAGTTCCTGATAGCCAGGAGTTGCCTTAGGACTCCATCACTGTTTGTTTCGTTTATATAGCTCCTGAACCACACTTTCTTACTCTAGTGTTATTTTTTTCCTAGGGTTAAATTTGGTTTTCTAAAACAGAAAATAGAACATAAAATATTTCTGAGCATGAATATCCATTGTTTCATAACCAGCATCAAGTATTTTGAATAATGGTTTAATTATGGAACGTAAGAAGTGTCTTGGTCACTCTGCAAAAAAAAAGTTGAACATGTAGAAGTTCTCAACTAATTTTAATTATGAAAGTGTATATTTGAGTGCAACATTTTATTTTGATGTTTGCCCTATAGCATAGCAGTAACAACAGGTTGTAATTTGAGATGGCTTTCGTTTTTACTTTCCTTGGGTTTTGCATTTCTAGCATTTTCTATTTGCTTGACCTTTACTGATGCATTTCATTGTAGCTAGCTGTAGCTTTTTACCCTGAACTGCCAGTTGTTGTACTTCCTGCTGATAGTACTCTATTGTTAGAAATCTAGCATTAGTCTTACAAACCACTGGAGGACTGGCCTTTGGCTACATTGTCTGTAGGAATGCCAGGTGCCTGCGCATTCAGCATTAATGTATGATATAGTCCATTAGCTTCAAGTCTTTATGAGATCCTCTGAGGTTGGCTGAGTGTTCCAGGCTGACTTTAAATAAAACAAATTTATTGAGTTGGTGGAGAAATTTATTGCCTGAATAATTTTTGGACTGTCCTTGAACATTTTTATTTGTTAATGCATTTATTCATTTTTAGTCTTTATATGCTGTTGAATTCAGGATATTTTATTGTCTGTGAATATTATATTTGGTTATGTAGTATTCTCACTTGTAAAATCTCCTGTATTAAATTGGAATCATACACACTAAATGTGTTTGCCATTTTTCTTTAATGTAGAACTGTATAGATTTTTAAGAAGTTATAGAAAATTTAACTGTAAAAATGATAGGAGTGAAACACAAATATAATAATTGTTTATGTTACTTAGCTAGGGAGCTCTTTTAGGCAAAATATTAATACTTGAGGGACGAAATGGAAAAGTTTGAAATTGGTACAGCCATGTTAATATATTGACTTAATAATTTTTGCTTACTAATTTGAGGAAGATGGTAGAGTTGGTCTTTGGAAATATGATTTTTCAAGATTCTTTTTTTCTAAATGTTGCATTTATGATTCTCTAAAAACTTCACATTTACTGTAATTTTCTTACCCACTGATGTAACCATGTGTGTAAATCTATAGTTATATGTCATGTGACAGATATGCTTTAAGCTTACAGAGGTAAATTCTATTTCTAAGTAGATGGTGATTTGGAAAAATTAAATGCAAACTTTCAGGATATTCTAGGATAGTGGCTGCTGCCTAAATTAAAGTCCAAATATCAGATCATCAGGAAAAGAAAACTGTATCACAACATAGTTCTAGAGCAAAATTCAGTGATAGTATGTACTACAAGCTATTTTTGTGTAAGTATGGAAACATTCTATGTATTGGGTTCATTTCTGGAGCCCATGAATAATCAGGTAGAAACTGAACGTGAAAGAACATTCTCAGGACACTAAATGTCTTGATGCACAGGTAAAATCACATTGGGAATAAGAGTCCCATCTTCCATGGCTAAATAAATACTAGGTAAGTCCTGAGGTAGGGTATATTTGAACAATGGAATCTAGAGAATTGAATGGAAGGAGTTTGAGATGGTGCTGAACCCGAACAGGCAGTCTTCAAGAGGATCACTTATAATGGAGAGGGACGTGACTTGCGGGGTGAAATACTAGTAGATGGGCAGTGAAGTGAAAAAACAATGAACAAAGAAATGGAAACTGGTCCTATTGAATTAACAAAAATTCACAAAACCAGAAAAACAAGCCCTCTTCACTAGAAAAGGTGAAAATGATGAATAAAATTGCACCATGCTGTACTAAGAAACAAAGTCACTCTTAAGATAAGAAATCAAGTCAGTCAACCAGAACTGTTACTCCTTCCTATGTAGAATTGCTTCTGATTGCTAGTCAGAGTTTCCAAATGAACAGCAAGGAGAAAAAAATATTTACAAAAATATAAAAGAAAAGAGAAAACAATAAATTTTCATGATTAAAATCCTGACTCCCTTGCCCCCTCCACAATACAGACAGCAAACATGAAGGAGTGGAAAAGTATAATATAATGCCTCAAACATATCTTTAAAGAACTATCTGTAGAAAAGAGTACAAATCCACTGTATCTGAAATCAAACATAAGAAATAAGAAATGATAAAATTAGAAATATATCAAATGAGGGCTTATGAAATCTGTAAAAATACAAATAAAATTATTGAGGAAATTACTAAATTTCAAAATTTTCAAAGGAGAATAATTTTGATTAAAATTTAAAGTACATTATTAAAACATAATAAAGTGCAATAAAGTACACATTGACAAATACGCATTGATAAAACAAAATTAATATAAAAAGGAAAACAAAATGAAAAAGAGACAAGATAATTAACAGAGAAATTCTGAGGTAAAGAAGACCAACATGCATGTAAATAAAAGTTTGTGAAGCCTAAGAAATATAAAATAGAACTAATTTTTAAGACTATAATTCAAGAAAAATTTTCCTAAATAAGAGAGCCTGAGTCTATCTATATATTAACAGTAACCATATGCATCAAGGTGAACTGATTCACAAGCATCAATTTCTAGGATTTACCCTGTTAAATTAATAGACTTTAGCAGTAAAGGGAAAAAGTCTTCTGAACTTTCCATTAGAGAAATCACTTTCATGGAAAACATTTTGGCTGTAAACAGAATCCTTTATAGCAATGTGAGAAAGGACAGGTTGAGCAACAATTGTTCAAGAAGTTCAGAGGAGAAAATGCAAGTCAGGCATTTATTATCCAAATAGACTATCAAGGCAACACCTAATTAAAGCTGAAAACACAAAAAATCAAAGAAGGAATAAGCAGGAATACATTCATGTTAGAAGACTAATACATCACTAGTTAAAGACAGGTTAAGTGGGCATAAAATAAGTAAAACTACTACAACTCAAAATAGATGGATATATATATATATATGTATAATATCAAAATTTCCAAGGTGGTAATAGAGAATATACATCTCAAGATCATGTGAAGCATCCTAGAAACTTGATCACATCTTAAGTGAAAAAATTTAAAAAGTTTCAATTTCCAAAATACAGATGTATTGCAAATATATTCTGGTCACAGTATAAAACACTAGAATTTAATATCAAATATTCTTAGAAAAACTGGAAAAGGTCAGTTTTCATTCCAATCCCAAGGAAAGGCAGTGCCAAAGAATGCTCAAACTACCACACAGTTGCATTCATCTCACACGTTAGCAAAGAAATGCTCAAAATTGTCCAAGCCAGGCTTCAACAGTATACGAATCGAGAACTTCCAGATGTTCAAGCTGGATTTAGAGAAGGCAGGGAAACCAGAGCTCAAATTGCCAACATCTGTTGGATCATAGAAAAATCGAGAGAATTCCAGAAAAAAAAATCTACTTCTGCTCTAATGACTACGCCAAAGCATTTGATTGTGTGGATCACAACAAACTGTTGAAAATACTTAAGGAAATGGGAATAACAGTCTACCTTACCTGTCTCCTGAGAAATCTGTATGCAGGTCAAAAAGCAATAGTTAGAACAGGACATGGAACAACAGACTGGTTCCAATATACGTCAAGGCTGTATACTGTAACCTTACTAATTTGACTTATATGCAAAGTACATCATGCAAAATGCCAGGCTGGATGAAGCACAAACTGAAATCAAGATTGCTGGGAGAAATATCAATAACATCAGATATCCAGATGACACCATCCTTATGGCAAAAAGTGAAGAAGAACTAAAGAGCCTCTTGATGAAAGTGAAAGAGGTGAAAGTGATTTTCACTTGGTGAAAGAGAAAAACATGGCTTAAAATGCAACATTCAGAAAAGTAAGATCATGGCATCTGGTCCCATCAATTCATGGCAAATAGATAGGGAAACAATGGAAACAGTGAGAAACTATTTCTGGGGCTCCAAAATCACTGCAGATGGTGACTGCAGTCATGAAAATAAAAGATGCTTGCTCCTTGGAAGAAAAGCTATAACAAACCTAGACAGCATATTAAAAATCAGAGACATTACTTTACCAGCAAAGGTCCATCTAGTCAAAGCTATGGTTTTTCCAGTAGTCATGTATGGATGTGAGAGTTGGGATATAAAGAAAACTGAGCACCAAAGAATTGACGATTTTGAACTGTGGTGTTGGAGAAGACTTGAGAGTTCCTTGGACTGAAAGGAGATTAAACCAGTCAGTCTTGAAGGAAATCAGTCCTGAATATTCATTGGAAGGACTGATGCTGAAGCCGAAACCAATTCTTTGGCCACCTGTTGCAAAGAACTGACTCATTGAAAAAGACCTGATGCTGGGAAGGATTGAAGGCAGGAGGTGAAGGGGACGACAGAGGATGAGATGGCTGGATGGCATCACTGACTAGATGGACATGAGTTTGGGCAAACTCCAAGAGTTAGTGATGGACAGGGAAGCCTGGTGTGCTACAGTCCATGGATCACAAAGGGTTGGATGTGACTGAGGGACTGAACTGAACTGATTCTACTTACAGATTTTGAAACATAAATAACTCATGGGTGAAAGAGAAATACAAACCCAAACTATAGTCTTTATATTAAAATTGATCATTAACTATTTGGTATCAAATCTCTGAGTTAAATTCTATCATAATCTGAAGTAGGAGAGAATAGTTGAGACTATATACATATATATATATACATATATATATATATATATATACACACATACATATTAAATTTTGGAACTCCAGGTAAAGAGAATTCAGTCATTTGAACTGAATTTAATTTTAAAGTGAGTTATTTAAACAAACTCTTAACCTACTGGCTAAATATCAAGTGTTTGAATAAAATTTGTTAAGAAAAATTTGTTTCATTTTTACATGTATTTTGTAGTTTGTTCATACTACAACACTGCAACTAGTCTTGGAAAGGATCTTTAAAATGGTATTAGGAGTGGAATTGCATATTACTGTATCTGTTGATAAAAGGCAAAATTTCCAATGATAATCAGGTGCAATGATACAATAAATGATGTAAAATATATACTTTCTGTAATGCAGTTATTGAGCTGTAAAATTTACTGGGCTCGTTATCTTGTTTTAAATTATTGGAATAATAAAAATAAAAATAAAACCATACATTTTTGCTTTAGGAATTACTGAAATTAAACTTCTGCCATTTAATTACATCTTTCAAAGGACCATAATCTCTTAATCGCCATGAGCTTCTCTTTTATCCTGGTAATTGGCATTTATGCACATTGCATTCGTATTAAACTTTTCATGTCAGAAAGTAAGGCTGACTGCTGAATTAAAGGCTTTTCAAAACTAAAGCTTCTGCTCTTTTAGTTTATGATATATGAATCACATTGAATATCCCATCAAATATCACCCTTTGATGGGGTTAATCTATATGTTAATGGATTCTCTATTTTTTTTGTGATATCTTGGCCTTTTCACTATTTAATACATTGTATTTTTGCAGTTTATATTGTCTAAAAAGAAAATTTGCAAGTCAGTGAAGGGGACAGCATACTCTTTGATGACAGGGAAATTACATTCTGCAAAGCTTGTGTTTAAATGCTATTAATATATTCAAATTATATTAAAAGCTCCTTTAAGAGGGGTTTTTTTTCTATAATAGAATGACTTATAGAAATTGCAAATAGATCATGACAGGGCCATAAGGGGAGAGTAGGAACTAGGTATAACACTACTGCACAGGAACCCTGTAAGATCTTTTGAATTTTAACATTCAAAGAAGGAAATATGCTCAGAGATTTTACATAATATGTCTAGCTAACTGAGTGTACAATTCTATATCTTGAATACTGAAGGTTTAGAGACTGTCTAAAACCCCTTCACAGATGGACAGATGCAAGAAGATAAGTAAGGAAGAAGGTGGCAAAGAGAACTGCAGGGCCATTAGGAAAAATCACCTCTTCTGGAGACTTATCATCTAATAAAGCACAAATATCAATCATAAGAAAGTAAGGCATAAGAAAATGAACTCAGCCTCTGAGACTTTTCAGTAATCAAGTCACAGACTCGAGGTAGCTCTTTACCTTGGAAATAAATGACATATACTATAAAATATAATAGGTTGTTGTTTAGTCATTAAGCCTGTCTGACTTTGCAGCCCCATGGACTGCAGTCTTCCAGACTCCTGTGTCCATAGGATTTCCAGGCAAGAATTCTGGAGTGGGTTGCCATTTCCTTCTCCAGAGGATCTTCCTGACCTAGGGATAGAACTTGTGTCTCCTGTGTTGGCAGGCACATTCTTTACCACTGAGTCACCTAGGAAGTGGAGTAGGAAGTGGCAACCCACTCCAGTATTCTTGCCTGGAAAATTCCATGTACAGAGGAGCCTGGTGGACTGCAGTCCATGGGGTCACAAAGAGTCGGACATGACTGAGCAGCTGAGCACACACTGGGCACACCTGGGAAGCCCATAAAATAGAACACCTGATTAATCTGTACTTCATTTCTCCCATGGAGTTGGAGAAAACAGTTCCTCACAAGCAGTGGAGCATTCTTTTGAGAAATTTGGGAAAAAATCAAATTTTATAGAGAATTAGAAGAGGCAATGAGGAAACAGCATGATTGGCTAGGAGATCAGCTTTTCTCATAAGGTTACAGGTTCTATTTTCTAAGGTAAACTAAGTAAAACTGGACTGGAAGATTGTGATGAGTGTATGGCAGCTTTCCATGACAGTGAGGTATTCCCCATAAGTGAAAACTGACAGGTTTAGATTAGTGACACAGAGCTGGGCCACTGGAACAGCATCCCTTTTGTGGGTCCTGACTATTGTTCAGTCACTAAGCTACGTCCAACTCTTAGCAATCCATGGACTGCAGGATGAGAGGCATACCTGTCCTCCACTCTCTCCTGCAGTTTGCTCAGATTCATGGCCACTGAGTTGGTGATGCTATCCAATCTTATCATCCTCTGATGCTCTGTTTTCCTTTTGCCTTCAGTCTTTCCCAGCACCAGGGTCTTTTCCAATGAGTCAGCTCTTCGCATCAGGTGGCCAAAGTATTGGAACTTCAAGTTCAGCATCAGTTCTTCCAATGGCTATTCAGGATTGATTTCCTTTAGGATTTACTGGTTTGATTTCCTTGCAGTCCATCCTGATATACAGATCAAGTCAGGGGATTGAGGAGACTGGAGTGAATTCTCATAAACTCAAGAGCTAGGGAAAAACTGGTCCCTGAGTGTTTGTTTCTGTGCTTCCTTCTTTGGTCTCTAAAGCAATGCTGCTTGTCTACCTGGGTGTTGTTAGCCTTGGAAACACTCATAAATGAAGCTTGAAAAAAAAAGGTAATTTTTAACTGTCTTCTCTCACCTTAGAGGCCATCGGTACACTGTCTGCTATTTCCCACCTCAGTGCAACCCCTGAGTATAGCCACATCATCCATCTAGCCCACTGGGCCAGGGATTCAGTGTTTCTCTTTTCATAGATTCATACCTTCCAGCTAAAGCAGGCATCATGGCCTGTCCATTTATTTTCAATTTAATGTCACAAAGCAAAGAGAAAAACTGAGGGTGACATAATAGAACAAACCCAAGGTTCCCCTCTCTGAAAGACTATACTCCACAGACCAGAGAGACTTTTTATAGTCGAAGTGAGGGGTGAATGAAGGGTATACTGATGGAAAAGTCTCAGCAATCCTTCATCTTTCACTTACTTTTCTTCTTAGGTAAATATCCTGAGAGAAGTTCTCTTCATACTCACCTCATCATTTTACTTTTCTATCTCTCTCACTTTTCCCCAGATCTTTATTATCCAGAAAAGAAGCCATTATTCCTTTACTTGGCCCAACACATAACGCTGATAGTGTCTGAGAGTGAGCTAGATGACATATATGAAATGAGTTATTTTCCCTACTATAGAACTCTAAACTAAGTTTCAAAACCCTTAACTCAGAAAGAAGAGAAAACAAAAAGGTATTTGGATTATTTTTCTTTCAAAAACTCTGTTCCTCATAGACAATCTTTTTCTTGCATTACAGCAACTATTATTACATTTATATTTTCTGCTTGTATCATTTTTTAACTCATTTCAAACGGATAGAAGATTTGGGTGAACTAGAATAAAGAGGGCCAGTAAATAAATAACATAGCTTTTCAAAATAGCATTCACTTTTATCTACCCATTCACTTAATCATGAAAAATCTTGACTATTTCCACTTTTTCCTATTAAACCTAGGTTCGACTGAAAAGCCCTATATATGTCTTCTGTGTACATGTGATAGTTTCTTTAAGGCAGACAATGAGTAATGGAATTTCAGGATTTTAGTGCATTTAAAATTTTTACTCCTATGGATAAATTGCCTTCCAAAGTGGCTATACTATTCTATAGTCTAAGGAGCAACATCCAAGAGTATCAATTTCCTTACATATTTACCAACAACTAACATTAGCAAACAAGCAAAAATGTTAATGTTCCTATATACACCTATAACTATTGCTTAATATTAACATATATTAATAGTATCTCATAGGCTCAGACATTTTGAATTTTATTATTTAATTGAAGGAAAGCCAATTTGCAGTATTATTTTAGTTTTAGGTATACAACAGAGTGATTCAGTATTTTTACAGTTTCTACTCCATTAAAATTTATTACAATATAATTGCTATTTTTTTTATTGAGTTTGGGTTTTTTTTAAATATTGAGTTTTATGAGTTGTTTGTTTAGTTTATATATTAACCCATTATTAGTCATATCATTTGCAAATATTTTTTCCTGTTCCACAGGTTATCTTTCCATTTTTGTCTATGGTTTCCTTTGCTGTGAAAAACTTTTAAATTTAACTAGGTCCCATTTGCTTATTTTTGCTTTCATTTGTTTTGTCTTAGGAGACAGATCCAAGGAATATTGCTGTGATTTATGTCGAAGAGTGTTCTGCCTATATATCTATATGCCTGTATATATATATAATTTATATATTTTATGTTTTATATAGGTTAAAATGCCTTTCAGTGCAAGTAGTAAACATTGTCTCTATTCAGTTAAATAACAGGAAATATATTACATAATGACAAGTTTCAAATACATGATGTCTCGGAACATGGTATGACCATTTCCTACTCCACATCTCTGCATTCCCTTTGGTTCTGCTCTACTCCCCGTGTTTGCTTTGCCCTCAGGCTAGATCTCATTCTGCTCATTTATCAGCAGCAGCATTTCAGTTCCCACATCCAGATACAACAGTGTCCAGAGGCATAAAAGGCTCATGTATCCCTCATGTGCTTGTTAAGAGCGAAAAAGAAGAAAAGAAAAAAAAAAGTTTCCAGAAGTCACTCTTTGCCCCCAACAGATTCTCACTAAATATTGGTGAAAATATTCTAATGCTTAAACTAGTCACTATAAAGGAATTACTTTATATTATATAAGGTTGATTTCTACTCAAAAGGAAGCAGCTTCTTTGGCTAGGAAAACAACTGTACTTTCTTGAGGTGCATGGCCATGAGAAATGAGTGGGAGGCTCATGAGAGATTCTGTCATGCAGGAAATAACTTTCCCTTCTGCAGATATCCCAAATTAAAACAAAATGTATTCAAATAGAAAAATATTATGATATTGCAATAATATTAATTTATAAAGAGAACTAAAAACACACCTGAGAATAGAATCCATGGAATTTCCTGACACAGAAATTTCATTTACAGAGTTTTAGGGTGTTTTTAAAATACAAAATTATTTGACCACTAATATATAGAATATATAAATCACATCCAGGTAGTGCTAGTGGTAAAGAATCCGCCTGCCAATACAGCAAATATAAGAGATAAGGGTTCGATCCCTGATTTGGGAAGATCCCCTGGAGAAGGGAATGGCAACCCACTCCAGTATTCTTGCCTGGAGAATCCCATGGACAGAGGAGCCTGGTGGGCTACAGTCCATAGTGTTGCGAAGAGTCAGACACGACTGAAGTGACTTAGCATGCATGTACACACAGATTATTAACATTAATGTTGCAAAATGTAAACAGAGATAGAGCTTAAATATGTCTTCTCCACAAGCCAAGCACTGAACAAAAATATTTATTTCCATAAGACAGGAAAATTAGAACATTGAAGAGATCAATATTTGGTTTCTGGTAACAAATGAACTTGTTCTGTGAGGTTAGTCCTGCTCTTTTTACCACTGAAAATACATTTGAATTTTGACAAAACAGCAGAGCTGATAATTTAGAAGCAGTAACTATGAATATACATTAAATAAATATGTAATGAATTAAATATCTGTAAGTACTAATGAGAGGGGAAAAGCCTGGAGAAGGACTTACGGAGTGCCAGGTTAGGATAAGGTGTTATTATTTTGCAGATGGTGATTGGTTAAGGCTGCCCTTAGAAAATGACATTTGATCAGAGACTATATAGAGTGAGGGAAGGACTCATACAGGTATCAGGGCAATTTACAAATCAGGGAGAGAGAAGTGAAACGAATTAGACATTTTCTAGATAAGACAAAGAAAGTTCCAGAATGATAGAATTGTTCACTTTTCAAATCTTATTTTTACTTTTTCTTTAATTTTTTATAGTCAAGACCTAGTTGTAGAAGCATGGAATAACATACAACATTTTTCACTATGTATTGAAATTTTCAGTTAAGTTCCTATTCTATTTCACCAAAGATATTCTAGATAAGGGAAAAATAATGGCTACATCTGGATATATATTTTTATTAAATGAGATTTCTTTCTATGTTATAATCATTGCTTCTAGCACTTCTTAGGCACATCTTTAGTCTTATTACATATCATACCATTTTTCAGTGACAGATTGTGAACATTTAAATAAAGAGATATGGATAAAAATGTGTCAGGTTTAGTAAAACATTCTCTAAGGGAAAGACATAATATGTCTGTCATAAGTGAGTCACTGGAAACAGAGATCCTGGAATGGGCAAAGATAATTATCTAAATTCGAGTATAACATCCTGTAGTTTCTCCTATGGCTCAGTTTCCTTTGAATTATTCAAAAGGTTGATTCAGTAAGAAAATACATTTAATGCTCTTAAAGTACAGCATATGCTTAATCAATGGTTGCTGTTTTTATTACGATATCTATTACTACTTCCATGCTTAACATGCAGCTTTGAGATTGCTAGTCTTTTTTCCCCATCACCTATACAGACTTCAGTTCTAGCATACTTGAAGGTGTTGAATGTGTAGCTCTTCTTGGGAGACTCATAATGGTACGTGTGTGTCTGTCTGTTTACAGGTATATATGTTCTATTCTGCTATAGATCTTATAACAGACTCCGGGTCTATTTTTTGATGTTTATTGAGAGCTCTGATGCTGCCACTTCCCCATTTTTCTTTGCCGCACAGCTGAATAACCCAATAAGGAAGCATGAGTGTTCTCTCCTTTGGTGCAGATGAGAAGTTCAAATCATGAAGCCCCTTCCCATGTATGGTAACACTCACCCCAGCTCACTTCCTAACTACTATAAAATCTCCAACCAGTCTCCTTTTTCTGCTTTCTTAAGCCATGTTTTTACCAGCTTGAGAGTCACCTGTTTTTTTCTGAAAGTTTCAGGAGTGTGGCATCATCAGTTTTGAGACTATAACAAAATGTTGAACAGGGATCCAGCCTATCACTGTAAAGTGGCCAAAATACATCAATTTCTGTTTCTTATTGTGCTTGTTACTTATTTTGTTACTTGTTTCATTCAAAATATTTTTCTTTAAAACACACAGGTAAGTATAACTACATTAAGATTTTGTTTCTTTATACATTGTATTTACGTTTAATATATCTGTGTTCATACTGGTTGATATGAGCTTGCAACAAATTCTCTACTACTGGAAAAGAACTGGAGAATATATTTATGTTTCCTCTCATGAATATAGATAACTATACTTTGAATATGTGTCCAGATCTTGTATTGCATGTAGATATCTTTTGTTCATTTTAAAATTTTTGTTCTTTGATTTGTAGGAATTGTTTATATATGTTAAATACTGTGTTCTAATTCTGCTTTTTACAAACATTGTGATGAACTATTTATCTTTTACTGATTGACATACAAACATAGGTTATCTCTCATTTTTCTGTTCTGAACCATTGATTTATATTCTGTAGCTTCTTACCATGTGCTAATATTTAGTGGAGTGAGCCATCATCATGCTTTTTCTTTTTTTCCAACATTATTTAGATATTTACTTTTTAAAATAAAAACATTCTCAGGGTTGCATTTGGCCTTCCATGGTGACTCAGATGGTAAAGAATCTGCTTGCAAAGAAAGAGACCCAGGTTAGATACCTGGGTTGGGAAGAACCCCTAGAGAAGGGAATGGCTACCTACTCCAGTATTCTTGCCTGGAGAATTTCATGGACAGAGCAGCTTGGGGCTACAGTCTGTGGGGTCACAAAGAGTCAGACATAACTAAGCAACTAATACTTTCACTTTTGGGGTTACATTTAGTTGCCAGTTTGAGGAGCAAATGTCAGCCATTTAATCCATTAGTATGTAAATTTTTAAATTTATAAAAATCATCTTTAGTAGCATACTATGGTATTTGTTTATATAGTTAATAATTATAAAACTTTCCTGATGATATTGGATATCATGAGCATGTATGTCAAACTACTCAGTCACTCAATCATGTCCAGTTCTCTGCAACCCCACGAACTATAGCCTGCCAACTTCCTCTGTTGATGGGATTTTCTAGGCAAGAATATTGGAGTGGGTTGACATTTCCTCCTCCAGGGGATATTGCCACCCAGGGATCAAACCCACATCTCTTGTGTCTCCTGCATCAGCAGGCAAATTCTTTTACTGCTGTGTCATTTGGGAATATATTGAACATTTTCTAAATAAAATTTTAAAATTAAAATTTATTAGGTTTTATTAGAACAATTACACAGAATTGAATTCAGAAATTCATCAACGATTGTCACTATTATATGCTGCTTTGTGGCTTTTTAAACTCTATTTCTCATGATTCTAAATTATTCATCGAATAATTCAATTTCATATATAATCATAATATGGATATAGTAGGCCTTCCATCCATAAAATTAATGAGGACATATCGTTTATAAAAATGTTTCATAAAGAGCATTTGTTAGAGTTAAAGTTAATGAATTTTTATGACTGCACAATATTCATATATGGTAAACAAAAAGGAAAAGGGAAAATGCTTTATGAAATTCATGAGCAATATTTGAACTAAAATTCTTTGGTATCCTTATTACCAAATTCAGACTTAAATTGAAGAAAGTAGGGAAAACCGCTAGACCATTCAGGTATGACCTAAATCAAATCCCTTATGATTTTATAGTGGAAATGAGAAATAGATTTAAGGGCCTAGATCTGATAGGTAGAGTGCCTGATGAACTATGGAATGAGGTTCGTGACATTGTACAGGAGACAGGGATCAAGACCATCCCCATGGAAAAGAAATGCACAAAAGCAAAATGGCTGTCTGGGGAGGCCTTACAAATAGCTGTGAAAAGGAGAGAGGCAAAAAACAAAGGAGAAAAGAAAAGATATAAGCATCTGAATGCAGATTTCCAAAGAATAGCAAGAAGAGATAAGAAAACCTTCTTCAGCGTTCAATGCAAAGAAATAGAGGAAAACAACAGAATGGGAAAGACTAGAGATCTCTTCAAGAAAATTAGAGATACCAAGGGAACATTTCAGGCAAAGATGGGCTCAATAAAGGACAGAAATGATCTGGACCTAACAGAAGCAGAAGATATTAAGAAGAGGTGGCAACAATACGCAGAAGAATTGTACAAAAAAGATCTTCACGACCCAGATAATCACGATGGTGTGATCACTAATCTAGAGCCAGACATCCTGGAATGTGAAGTCAAGTGGGCCTTAGAAAGCATCACTAGGAACAAAGTTAGTGGAGGTCATGGAATTTCAGTTGAGCTGTTTCAAATCCTGAAATATGATGCTGTGAATGTGCTGCACTCAACATGCCAGCAAATTTGGAAAATTCTGCAGTGGCCACAGGACTGGAAAATGTCAGTTTTCATTCCAATTCCAAAGAAAGGCAATGTCAAAGAATGCTCAAACTACCACACAATTGCACTCATCTCACATGCTAGTAAAGCAATGCTCATTATTCTCCAAGCCAGACTTCGGCAATACGTGAACCGTGAACTCCCTGATGTTCGAGCTGGTTTTAGAAAAGGCAGAGGAAGCAGAGATAAAATTGCCAACATCTGCTGGATCATTGACAAAGCAAGAGAGTTCCCGAAAAACATCTATTTCTGCTTTCTTGACTATGCCAAAGCCTTTGACTGTGTGGATCACAATAAAGTGTGGAAAATTCTTCAAGAGATGGGAATACCAGACGACCTGACCTGCCTCTTGAGAAATCTGTATGCAGGTCAGGAAGCAACAGTTAGAACTGGACATGGAACAACAGACTAGTTCCAAATAGGAAAAGGATATATCAAGGCTGTATATTGTCACCCTGCTTATTTAACTTCTATGCAAAGTACACCATGAGAAACGCTGGACTGGAAGAAACACAAGCTAGAATCAAGATTGCCGGGAGAAATATCAATATCCTCAGATATGCAGATGACACCACCCTTTTGGTAGAAAGTGAAGAGGAGCTAAAAAGCCTCTTGACGAAAGTAAAAGAGGAGAGTGAAACAGTTGGCTTAAAGCTCCAGATTCAGAAAACGAAGATCATGGCATGTGGTCCCATCACTTCATGGGAAATAGATGGGGAAACAGTAGAAACAGTGTCAGACTTTATTTTTTGGGGCTCCAAAATCACTGCAGATGGTGACTACAGCCATGAAATTAAAAGACGCTTACTCCTTGGAAGAAAAATTATGACCAACCTAGATAGTATATTCAAACGCAGAGACATCACCTTGCCGTCTAAGGTCCGTCTAGTCAAGGCTATGGTTTTTCCTGTGGTCACGTATGGATGTGAGAGTTGGACTGTGAAGAAGGCTGAGCACCGAAGAATTGATGCTTTTGAACTGTGTTGTTGGAGAAGACTCTTGAGAGTCCCTTGGACTGCAAGGAGATCCAACCAGTCCATTCTGAAGGAGATCAGCCCTGGGATTTCTTTGGAAGGAACTATGCTAAAGCTGAAGTTCCAGTACTTTGGACACCTCATGTGAAGAGTTGACTCATTGGAAAAGACTGATGCTGGGAGAGATTGGGGGCAGGAGGAGAAGGGGACGACCCAGGATGAGATGGCTGTATGGCATCATGGACTTGATGGACGTGAGTCTGAGTGAACTCCAGGAGATGGTGATGGACAGGGAGGCCTGGCGTGCTGCGATTCATGGGGTCGCAAAGAGTCGGACACTACTGAGCGACTGAACTGAACTGAACTGCTTATTTAAATTCTATGCAGAGTACATCATGAGAAATGCTGGACTGGAAGAAGCACAAGCTGGAATCAAGATTGCTGGGAAAAATATCAATAACCTAGGATATGCAGATGACATCACCCTTGTAGCAGAAAGTGAAGAGGAACTAAAATGCCTCTTGATGAAAGTGAAAGTAGAGAGTGAAAAAGTTGGCTTAAAGCTCAACATTCAGAAAATGAAGATCATGGCCTCTGGTCCCATCACTTCATGGGAAATAAATGGGGAAAGAGTGCAAACAGTGTCAGACTTTATTTTTGGGGGTTCCAAAATCACTGCAGATGGTGATGCAGCCATGAAATTAAAAGATGCTTATTCCTTGGAAAGAAAGTTATGACCACCTTGATAGCATATTCAAAAGCAGAACATTACTTTGCCAACTAAGGTCCATCTAGTCAAGGCTACGGTTTTTCCTGTGGTCATGTATGGATGTGAGAGTTGGACTGTGAAGAAAGCTGAGCGCTGAAGAATTGATGGTTTTGAACTGTGGTGTTGGAGAAGACTCTTGAGAGTCCCTTGGACTACAAGGAGATCCAACCAATCCATTCTGAAGGAGATCAGCCCTGGGATTTCTTTTGAAGGATGATGCTAAAGCTGAAGCTCCAGTACTTTGGCCACCTCATGTGAAGACTCATTAGAAAAGACTTTGATTCTGGGAAGCATTGGGGGTAGGAGGAGAAGGGGATGACAGAGGATGAGATGGCTGGATGGCATCATGGAGTTGTTGGACATGAGTCTGAGTGAACCCTGGGCATTGGTGATGGACAGCGAGGCCTGGCGTGCTGCGATTCATGGGGTCGCAAAGAGTCGGACACGACTGAGCGACTGAACTGAACTGAACTCTTAATTCTCCTGATTAGCAATTTAAACCAATATTAAGTATGAAAAGATATGAGTATTCTAGAATCCATAAATCTAATTGGGAAGATTTTTATACTTGATTTCACTTAACGTTAATCAATCCTTTTTTCATGAAGTATACCAGAATAGCTATGCCGCAATCTTCTTAGTTTATGGAAGACAGAAAATACCTTTGAAAAGGTAGTATATCTTCAGGATATGTTATCTTATTTTTACACGGGTAATATGTGTTCATAAATAAGTTGGAAATTTTCTATAGACTTGTCAGCAAGTTTTTAAAGTCTTGCTTAATAGTTGTATATCTTCAAGAAACAATTACCCTTTAGAATTTCCTTTCAATGAAGTATAGTTCATTTACAATATTATACTATTTTCAGGTGTACAACATAGAGATTCAATTTTTTTATGGAGTATACTCTATTTAAATCTATTAAAAATAATAGCTATATTTCTGTGCGCTGTTCAATATATCCTTGTTGCTTTTCTGTTTTATACATAGTAGTCCTTATCTTTATCCCATAGCCCTGTCTTGTTCCTCCCTGCTTCCCATTCCCCGTTGCTAACCATTACTTTGTTCTCTAAATCTGTGAGTATGTTTGTTTTGTTGTGGTTTTGATTTGCATTTCTCTTATGAAAAGTAATATTGACAACCAAATTTTCAATGTGTTTGTTGGCCATCAGTATATCTTCTTCAGAAAAATATCTGTTCAGTCCATTTTTTATTGAATTGTTTGGTTTTTTGATACTGAGCTGTATGAGCTGTTTCTTATGTTTCGGATATAACTACTTATCAGTCAGATCATTTGCAAATAAGATACTGAACATTCCTTATTCAGTTATTTCCTGTGATGTTAGAGCTTTCATTACTATTTTTAATATAATATGAATATTATATTCTATAATATAGTACAACTCTATGGTTGTTGTTTTTGTTTGGTTACTAAGTCATTTCCAACTCTTTGTGTTCCTATGGACTGCAGCATGCCAGGCTTCCTTGTCCTTCACAGTATCCCAGAGTTTGTGCAAACTCATGTCTATCGAGTCAGTGATGTTATCTAACCATCTCATCCTCTGTTGCCCTCTTCTCCTCCCCTCAATCTTTCCCAGCATCAGGGTCTTTTCCAGTAAGCCAGCTCCTTGCATCAGGGAGCCAAAGTATTGGAACTTCAGTTTCAGCATCAGTTCTTCCAATGAATATTCAGGGTTGATTTTCTTTATATTGACTGGTTTGATCTCCTTGCAGTCCAAAGGACTCTCAAGAGTCTTCTCCAACACTTTGAAAGCAACAATTCTTTGACACTCAGCCATCTTCATTGTTCAACTCTCGTATCTGTACATGACTACCAGAAAAACCAAAGCTTTGACTATACACACCTTTATCAGCAACTATATGGTAATTCATCTCATTCTGATCTAAGGCATTAAGTGATTGACTTTCACTGTGCAATGTAAATCCATATTTACAAACATTAGTGAGACAAAAATAATTATAGTTATAATTTTTATATGAAGGAGAGGGATAAGAAAGAAATGAGACTGTCTCTAGAGAAATGTTAGGCAACTTGAAGGAGACAGACAGGGTGTTCTTCAGTCTTCACTAGTCTTCCTCCCAATTTTCCTGGATTTAAATCAAAATATAGATAACAGCACTTCCCTGGTGGTTCAGACAGTAAAGAATCAGCCTACCATGCAGTAAGATCCTAGTTTCAATCCCTGGGTAGGGAAGATCCCCTAGAGAAGAGAATGGCTACCCACTAGAATATTCTCAACTGGAAAATCCCATGGACAGAGGGGCTTGGCAGGCTACAGTCCATGGCATTGCCAAGTCAGACACAATTGAGTGACTAATCTCCTAGATAATAGCTTGGTGGATATTTCTCCAACTGCTGTTGTTCTTTGTTGGAAGGGACTGAATATCACAGTATCAGGAGTCATCATTATCAAAGTTGAAGCCAGAGTGGGCAACTTCTCACTGGTGATGTCAAAATGTTTAGACCAGGCATGTGAATGAATCCTCCCTGCTCAAACTGGTCAGGGTATTTTATAGAGTTGGACTGTGAAGAAACCTGAGTGCCGAAGAATTGATGCTTTTGAACTGTGGTGTTGGAGAAGACTCTTAAGAGTCCCTTGGACTGCAAGGAGATCCAACCAGTCCATTCTGAAGGAGATCAGCCCTGGGATTTCTTTGGAAGGAATGATGCTGAAGCTCAAACTCCAGTACTTTGGCCACCTCATGTGAAGAGTTGGCTCATTAGAAAAGACTCTGATGCTGGGAGGGATTGGGGGCAGGAGAAGAAGGGGACGACCAAGGATGAGATGGCTGGATGGCATCACTGACTTGATGTATGCGAGTCTGAGTGAACTCTGGGAGTTGGTGATGGACAAGGAGGCCTGGCGTGCTGCGATTCATGGGGTCACAAAGAGTCGGACACGACTGAGTGACTGAACTGAACTGAATAAGGTGATATTATGTGAAATTTGTATTTTCCATCCTATTTACCATTCTCTGACAGGTGTTATTGTGCTTTCTAATTGCTTATAGCTGGTGTGGAAAAATTCATGTTACATTTGACCAAATATTACCATAAACACTCATCCACTTGAGTAGCTTGTTGATATTGTCAGATTTTTCACAGTAATAATCATATTATCTTCAAGTAATGAGACCTTCATCTATTCCTGCCAATTCTTTTCCTGCTGCCTTATAGCATTGGAAAGTATTACTGTAAAAAACAGAAGCAAGATTAAAGATCTATGTGTTTTCCTGGTTTTAAAGTGGATATTGCTAAGGTTTTTCATTTTAGTGTTATATATACTGAATATTTGGGGGATGTAACCAATATCAAGATATAAATACTTCTTTCTCTTCCAGATATTCTAAGGGTTTCTTTTCATTATAGACAATATTTAGTACAAAATTCTTCTATAAATTAACACTTCAGTATTTTGACTATAAATTTGGCTCTTGTGAACAGGTTCTTGTTTGTCATATTCTTAAAGTTCGATTTCCTTGAAATATCAAATTTAGGAATATTTTAAATCCCTGTAATCAAATTAAGAGGTAAACAATGCATGAGGTTTAAATGAAAATAAGTAGAAATAATTTTAACCATCTAACTACAACAGGTAAACCTAAACTACCTCCAAATGTATAACTTCACATTTAACTTTGACCAAAACCATAAGGAATTGTTCTGAAAGTAAAAATACTTTATCTTTTTTGCAAAGCTAAAATCAGAGTTAAATATGTAGTAAATTATTTTTCTGATTATTTACCACCCTTCTTATTATTCACATATACCTGACTAGTTGCATGTATTAAATTTTAACAGAATCACTTAATAAAAAAACATGCCTTTGGCCTTAATTATTTTTAACTGTAAGTGGTCTTATGAATGTACTTTAAAATAGCCTAATGAGTTTTCTTATGAATGTCAATTGCAAATGTTCTTGCAAATGTCAGTTTTAAAGTTCATAAAAATAAATTTTGAAATGTTCTTACAAATAAATATCCCTATGATTTGGCTTCCTGATCAGGAGAATAGAAATGTTAGAATTGCACTTTATTAGATTTTTATCAAATTGTAGATAATTATAAGTCCTGCTGTGGAAAAAGCCCAGTGATATATGAAATAGAAAATGTGTGTGTCTGTGTGTATGATTAGACTCTCCCTAGTAAGAGATGGGGAGAAGGCAATGGCACCCCACTCCAGTACTCTTGCCTGGAAAATCCCATGGGCGGAGGAGCCTGGTAGGCTGCGGTCCATGGGGTCACTAAGAATCGGAAACGACTGAGCGATTTCACTTTCACTTTTCACTTTCATGCATTGGAGAAGGAAATGGCAACAGACTCCAGTGTTCTTACCTGGAGAATCCCAGGGACAGGGGAGCCTGGTGGGCTGCCGCCTATGGGGTCTCACAGAGTCGGACACGACTGAAGCGACTTAGCTTAGCTTAGTAAGAGATGATTGCATAATAAATAAAATTCAAAATACTATAATCATGTACAATAAACGTAAGATGAAACGAGAAGAATGTGCATATGAATTTGAGAAAAAGAGCTAGGAGTTGAGTTGAATATTCAAAGATGTGAAAAATTAGAAAAGTTGATGAAAGTTTGCATTAAATTTAGTTAATTTTTATGCCATCATACAGCATTAATCCAAAAATATAAACTTTAAATGTTGATTGTGTCTTTTAATTATTTTATTATAGAAACAAGTTATTTTAAATCTTACTGATACAGGAAGACAGAGATAATCTCTTTGTTCTCTCTCTGTATAAATCATCCATATGTAATTTTTACATGAATTACATCAAATAGTTAATCAGATCTCAGCTTCGTAGTCTTCCTAACGTGGCTTTTTGTACTCAAATGTAATACAAGCATAGAAAAAATTATGCTTCTACCAACTCCTCTTGTATTGACCTATATTCATATAAGGCCTTTATACTGATTCTTTTTTGGGGGGGTGTTATTTTATTTTATTTTATTTTTTATTATTATTATTTTTTAAAAATTTTACTTTATAATACTGTATTGGTTTTGCCATACATTGACATGAATCCACCACGGGTGTATACAAGCTCCCAATCCTGAATCCCCCTCCCACCTCCCACCCCATATCATCACTCTGGATCATCCCCATGCACCAGCCCCAAGCATCCTGTATCCTGTATTGAACGTAGACTGGCACTTCGTTTCTTACATGATAGTATACGTGTTTCATTGCCATTCTCCCAAATCATCCCACCCTCTCCCTCTCCCTCTCCCTCTGAGTCCAAAAGTCCGTTGTATACATCTGTGTCTCTTTTGCTGTCTCGCATACAGGGTCATCATTACCATCTTTCTAAATTCCGTATATATGTGTCAGTATACTGTATTGGTGTTTTTCTTTCTGGCTTACTTCACTCTGTATAATCGGCTCCAGTTTCATCCATCTCATCAGAACTGATTTAAATGTATTCTTTTCAATGGCTGAGTAATACTCCATTGTGTATATGTACCACAGCTTTCTTATCCATTCATCTGCTGATGGACATCTAGGTTGTTTCCATGACCTTGCTATTATAAACAGTGCTGCAATGAACATTGGGGTACATGTGTCTCTTTCAATTCTGGTTTCCTCAGTGTGTATGCCCAGCAGTGGGATTCCTGGGTCATAAGGCAGCTCTATTTGCAATTTTTTAAGGAATCTCCACACTGTTTTCCATAGTGGCTGTACTAGTTTGCATTCCCACCAACAGTGTAAGAGGGTTCCCTTTTCTCCACACCCTCTCCAGCATTTATTGCTTATAGACTTTTGGATCACAGCCATTCTGACTGGTGTGAAATGGTACCTCATTGTGGTCTTGATTTGCATTTCTCTGATAATGAGTGATGTTGAGCATCTTTTCATGTGTTTGCTAGCCATCCGTACGTCTTCTTTGGAGAAATGTCTATGATTCTTACAGATGTCTTTCCTGGTGGACTTCTGTTGCCCTAGTTGCCCTGTTTGATTTATTTTTAGATTTGTAATGCATTAAGCCTTGGTCAATATAGCAACAATGGCAGCAGAAACAATATGCCTGGTCATTGTGTTTAAATGGTAGCTCTCTATGGATAAGAATGGGGGACAACTATGGGAGACGAGCAGTCCACAACTTTCACAAAACAGTGGATTAATAAATAGTTTTACTACTAACTCTTAATAACGTCTGTAGTCATGGAAATTATGTGATCACTAAAAGCAATTTAAAAAATGAGAGACCTGACAAATTTGTCAGAACTTTTCACTGCTTATATTGTAATGCAATCATACAATATAGCCTTAATAGTGGAGATGGATGCTTTTAAGCAAGGCCTTTTAGACGTTATGACAAAGTTATCAAGGTCACATTGTTGTCAGTAAAGTTTCTAGCATGGAGAAGCATTAATTGCTTTGGTGGATTTAAAAATAAAGTGATTTATTTGCTTTCCAGTTTCCTACCTGGAAGCAGCTCAGTTTTTAGCAGGTGCGGGCATATTGCCGTCTAATCAAATTTTTCAAACCATCTCTATTAAGAAGTCAGTAAAACAAAGTATTGAAATGCAGATTGCATTGATTTGCTCCAGGTTATTGCAAGGTAAGAGGAAACAGTTATCTTAGGGTAAATCAATATAATCTACATTAAAGTACATTGTCTCTTAGAGTGCCAGGAAATATTCAGTGATCTCCATTATAAAAGTGGCCATTGTGACCACCTTATGTTGTCAGTGCTTAAATTTATGTCCCTTGCACCTCAAGGTAAGCAAGATTTGTAAACTTTTCACAATCTAAATTTAGTTTCCTCTGAGTTTCCTCTTAGTGCTTCTAGTTTCTGGTCAGGTAGGGAATTGGTGTCTGGTTAATTGCATCATGAATAAATATGATGATATGGATTCTAAATATTATATCCTCAAATAATTGATGTGTTTACACCACTTGTATGCCAAAGCCTATACCTTTATTGTAATTTTGGTTATTGTGATCATGTTTTCCTTAAATATTGGCATCTTGAAAATAAAACTGTGCTTTTAGTGGTTCAGATGATCCATATCATTCTTTCAGTAAGCCAAAAGATCTAAATCACTTCCCATGGGATATTAATTTCTTTATATGGATAACAATAAACTAGTCAGTTGCTTCTAGAAAAGAATAACAGTAAAGTTGAATCTATTTCACTTACATAAAACTGATTTTTTTTACATTATAATATAGGAAAAAACAAAATATATGGTGTTTTCTAATCTTTCATCATGATATATCCTAAGAATTTCTTTATTTTTCAATTTATAAAACTTTTCAAAATTCTCTTGGATCAAGGGACAAATGCATTGCCATGTCACAGAAAATGATGCTCCAATCAGCAAGCTTTAGAAAAGCTGTAGGGATTGCTCAAAAAGTTGCCTAGCAATTACCCCAACCTTTTCATGTAATAGGTTAGCAGACTGGTCTGGTTTTATTCCCGGAGACCTTGCAAGACTTTTCAATTAGTGGTTTTCATCTAATGCTGGCCCTGTCCTTCACCAGCAGCTATATGAACTAACTGATAGAAGTCAGAGAAACCAGGTAGATAAATCTGAATGCTTATATTAAATCCCTCAGCAAATCTGTGAGGATCTTGGATTACTTTGGGAAAGTCCTTGACTCCCTGGCTCTCAGCTCAGTTTTAATCCAGGGAGTATAAGAATTTGAGTTTAGCCTCCGGCTTCTCAAAAGGATTACATTTAAAGGGACAGGTTTTTTTTTTTTTTTTTTTTTAAATTTTTAATAGTGGAAGTGCAGACGTCTCCTTTAGACATAGTTTAATAATAGAGAACAGGCTTGCGGACACAGCGGCGAGGGGAAGGAGAGGCTGGGGAGAATTGAAAGTAGCACTGAAGCATAATTACATAGCTACATGTAAAATAGCTCCACGGAACTGGAAAAGGTCAGTTTTCATTCCAATTCCAAAGAAAGGCAATGCCAAAGAATGCTCAAACTACCGCACAATTGCACTCATCTCACATGCTAGTAAAGTAATGCTCAAAATTCTCCAAGCCAGGCTTCAGCAATATGGGAACCGTGAACTCCCTGATGTTCAAGCTGGTTTTAGAAAAGGCAGAGGAACCAGAGATCCAATTGCCAACATCCGTTGGATCATAGAAAAAGCAAGAGAGTTCCAGAAAAACATCTCTTTCTGTTTTATTGACTATGCCAAAGCCTTTGACTATGTGGATCACAATAAACTGTGGAAAATTCTGAAAGAGTTGGGAATACCAGACCACCTAACCTGCCTCTTGAGAAATCTGAATGCAGGTCAGGAAGCAACAGTTAGAACTGGACATGGAACAACAGACTGGTTCCAAATAGGAAAAGGAGTACGTCAGGCTGTATATTGTCACCCTGCTTATTTAACTTCTATGCAGAATACATCATGAGAAATGCTGGACTGGAAGAAACACAGGCTGGAATCAAGATTGCCAGGAGAAATATCAATAACCTCAGATATGCAGATGACACCACCCTTATGGCAGAAAGTGAAGAGGAGCTAAAAAGCCTCTTGATGAAAGTGAAAGAGGAGAGTGAAAAAGTTGGCTTAAAGTTCAACATTCAGAAAATAAAGATATGGCATTCGGTCCTATCACTTCATGGGAAATAGATGGGGAAACAGTAGAGACAATGTCAGAGTTTATTTTGGGGGGCTCCCAAATCACTGCAGATGGTGACTGCAGTCATGAAATTAAAAGATGCTTACTCCTTGGAAGAAAAGTTATGACCAACCTAGATAGTATATTCAAAAGCAGAGACATTACCTTGCCGACTAAGGTCAGTCTAGTCAAGGCTATGGTTTTTCCTGTGGTCATGTATGGATGTGAGAGTTGGACTGTGAAGAAGGCTGAGCACTGAAGAATTGATGCTTTTGAACTGTGTTGTTGGAGAAGACTCTTGAGAGTCCCTTGGACTGCACGGAGATCCAATCAGTCCATTCTGAAGGAGATAAACCCTGGGATTTCTTTAGAAGGAATGATGCTAAAGCTGAAACTCCAGTACTTTGGCCACCTCATTAGAAGAGTTGACTCATTGGAAAAGACTCTGATGCTGGGAGGGATTGGGGGCTGGAGGAGAAGGGGACGACTGCGGGGGACGACCCGTGAAGGGTTAAGTCTTGGGAGCTCCCTGGCAGGTATGCCGGGCCCTAGGACATGTTCCTAAGCTCCCTGTCCCGCCACCCTCAAGAATTTTTATAGCCCTTAAGACTCCAGGATGTCCAGTTCCTGCAACATGTTCTAGAAGATAGATTATCTTATTATGTATACAATGGTAAGGGTCTGGTGATTGTATCTTGAGATTAAAAACAACCTTGTGAATGTCATAAGTCACGTACTTTACCCTATATATACTGCAGCACAATAAAGCAAGGTATCAGCCATTTTGGGCTGATCCTCTCAACCCCATCTTTTGTCTCTCTCTTATTTTTCTTAGCGGGGACGCTCCGTTCTCTCCCTGTCCAGGTGCGACTCTTGCTTGTGCTGGCCGCGGCAGACGACAGAGGATGAGATGGCTGGATGGCATCACAGACTCGATGGACGTGAGTCTGAGTGAACTCCAGGAGATGGTGATGGACAGGGAGGCCTGGTGTGCTGCGATTCATGGGGTCGCAAAGAGTCGGACACGACTGAGCGACTGAACTGAACTGAGGGGGTAGTTGCTGTATAAAGAGATGCACATACATGCTAAGTCACTTTTTGCAGCCTATGGACTGTAGCCCACCAGATGCCTCTGTCCATGGGAATTCTCCAGGAAAGAATACTACAGTGGGTTGCCATTCTCTTCTCCAGGGATTTTCCCAGCGCAGGAATTGAATCCTCTTCTCCTGTGGCTCCTGCATCGGAGGACAGGTTCTTTACTACTAGTGCCACCTGGGAAAGTGAAAGTGAAAGTGAAGTTGCTCAGTCGTGTCAGACTCTTTGCGACCCCATGGACTGTCGCCTACCAGGCTCCTCTGTCCTTGGGATTTTCCAGGCAATAGTACTGGAGTGGATTGCCATTTCCTTCTCCAGGTGATTTTCCTGACCCAGGGATCAAACCCGGGTCTCCCACATTGTAGACAGATGCTTTACCGTCTGAGCCACCAGGGAAGTCCTAAAGATACAGGTTTTTTTTTTTTTTTTTTTTAACAAGTTCAGAGGAAAAGGGAGTGGGGAGAGTTTCAGAGCAAAGGGGAAGTTCAGCGAGAACTTTAGAATGGGGGTAGAGGAAGCACAGGCAGTGTAGTAGAGAAGGAGGAAGATAAGATAGTTCCCAAGGTGGAGTCTGGCCAGGAGGAGCTGGGGGGTGGGGGAAGAAAGAAGGGGAGAAAAGATAAAACAGCAGGAGCCTGACACTAAAAGCCAAGGAAGATCCTGAGGCTCTGGGAGCCATTTTATATTGTTTTAATCCTTTGTTTGCCTCAATTAGTCTTAAAATCTTATTTTGCAGAGGCAATTTTAGACTCCTGACTACTTTGGATAACCACAAAATACCAATCAGTATAAGCATTCCACTCACTTCTGGAAATTTTTGAGCTATTGTTGTCCAGTGGTTTTAAAGAAATTAAGTTTAGGGATATCAAAAGTTCTCAGTAATAGCCTTTGATATTCTAAATTGCCTTTGGTCAGGTCAGTCCATTTAGTTAGAAGTGTTCATTGGGAAGGACCATGGTTTTTAAATATAAAATCAACTGGAGTCCCTATAGGGAGTCACCCTCAAAATATTAAAATAACTGGAACTTCATTTCTCAGGGGTTTTTCTCTAGAGTAAAAGGACCATTTTCTAACTGCTAAACAGCTGACAGTTCAAACAGCTCAATTCAAACAGCTTGCAATCCAAATAGTTCAAACAACCTGCAGGCTTAATACCATCCTCTTCTGAGAGAACAGTTTGTTCCTGGAGGAACCAAGCCAAAGGCTTCCTAGCCAATTTCCCCTCAGTTCAGTTCAGTCGTGTCTGACTCTTTGCGGCTCCATGAACTGCAGCAAGCCAGGTCTCCATGTCCATCACCAAATCCTGGAGTTCACTCAGACTCATGTCCATCGAGTCGGTGGTGCCATCCAGCCATCTCAATTCCCGCTGAATCATCCCTATTCCAAAGAAATGGGCTGAAAGGTGAAAAACAGCACAAGTTCAGCCAAACAAGCCCCTTCCCCCAAGGAATGGGCAGAAGATTTCTTAGCCAATTTCAGTTGCAACAGTCTGATATCAAAATCAGAGTGCCAAATATACTTGCAAAGAGGACAAGGCTTTACTCAGAAATGACAAACCTTCAAATAGATCATGAATAAATCCAAGAAAACTTAAAACACAAGAAAGACATTAGCTGGAATCTAGGAGAAATATGGATTTTCAAACTCTAGGGTTGGCAAGAGAAGCTGGGAGGAACAATGGGCTCAGTTGTGGCTTCTACACCTGTTTGTTCATCAGCCCTGGAGCCACTGGGGGTCGTCTCTGGTTCCTAGCCTGGTTGCTTGAAACCAATAGACTGCCAGATATTTTTCCAGCAAAGATGGGTTTATACCAGTTCAGCAGAGAATTGCGACTCAGGGTCTGCCACTGTGGTGACACATACAAGTTCTTGCATGGCAAGGGGAGGAGAATATTTATAGAAAGGAAATGGAAGGTGGGAGGGGCAGTAAACAAGGAATCCATGGCTTTTCTTTGACTGAGTCTTTACCAGGAAGGAACAGTAGTTTTCCTGTTGTTTTCTGCTATCCTTGAAGGGCATGAGAGCTTCCCCTTCTAGCATCCCGACTCTATTTTATTGATGTTTCTGTTTATTAATTTTTTACATTTTTTATAACCTTTCTAATTCTTATTCCAGACCAGAACTCTCCACTTAATGCATAATAAATATGCCTACCTTCTTGATACCTCCATTTGCTTGTTTCATAGTCATTTAATGTTTTAAAGCATATAAAATAGAAATTGTAATTTTTCCTACAATTATTATTATTTTTACTGTTTTACTTTCTGCCTGCTAGTACTATATAATAGCATAAAGTTAGAAAACTCTGCTCAGTGGGAGAGAATTTTGTGAATATAACGTGCAAGCTGGAATGATTCCTTTTTTCTGATGAAAGTTAGTTCCAAAACCTGTGGAAATAGCATGTCCTAGGTCTCTTCTTAAGGAAATTGAGCATGTCTAAAAGAGTAAATACAAAGACAAGAAGAGCTACAGCTGATATTTTACAGAACCATTATTATGGCAGAGCTTATTTCATGTTTAGAAACAATGGAAACTTACACAATATAAAGTAGGAGTAGGAATTGAACTCAAAATATAGCCAGTGATTATCTCTGACTCTCAACATTTCAATGCAGAGAGAATGGGTGTGCTCAACAATTAAAGTAATATTCCTGATAGGAGAAAGAGAGTTTTATGGGTTCTACTTGCTTGTCTTTTTAAAATCCTAATGCACAGAAAACAATCATGGGATAATAAGGAAATAAAGTGATGAATAAAGTCAATAATATGATGGAACCATGGGTATATTCACTTGTTAAATAACTTTACTAATTTCTTCTTATTAAGAAATTGACTATATATCTCAGATGTTCATCTTAAGTATCTATAAACATCACATTTTTTAAAAATTATTCTGAGTTTCAGATTTGGTCATTCTCAATGATCATAATTTTGCTGCCTACACAGTCCTGAGGTAAGGGCTCCTTAGGTTTCACTGTAAAGATATAAGTAACACAGAGAATGGAATAAAAAATTTTCAATGCCCCTGGCAATAGATCTAAAAAATCATACTCTCAACAAAATCTAGGAACTCATGATTAAATTGTAAACAGTTCATTTCTTATCAAAGAGCAACTGTTTCTTAAGTTGATAAAATTGTTTCTAGAACAAAACACAGGGAAAATATAGCATTACTTGAGACACTCTTACAGTATGTTTATTTCTTTATAATATTTTATACCTTGTTTTTTATTGGATTTCCCTAATGTAGCTGTTTCTGGTGCATCATATGGTATGTTTCAGTTTAGCTTTTCAAAAATAAATGCCAAATAATTTTCCACATTGATTGTATCATTTTATATTTCCACCAGCAGTAAATCAGGATTTACCTTCCTCCACATCTACAATAATATTTTAAGGTGGTCTGTTTTTTTAAGTTTAGTTAATATAGTAGGTTTATAGGGGTGTTTTTTACTACGCTTTTAACTTGCATTTCTTTAATAAAATGATGTTAATATTAATTATAATGTTAGGCATCTTTTGATGTGCTTGTTTACTATTCCTAATGTTCATTTGTGAACAGTCAGTTAATTTTGTTGTCTAATTCTCATATTGAATTGATTTATCATTTTATCATTGACGTATAAGAGTTCCTAACAGAAGTCCTTTGCTAAATTTGCATGCGGTGAATGTCTACTCCCAGTCTGTTATTTGCTTTTTCATTTAATTTATGACTTGTGAAGAGCAAGGTTTTAGTTCTGATAAAATACTCTTTATCAAAATTTTCTTCTATATTCGGTGCTTTTGTTTTCTACTTTAGAAACTTTCTATTTGAGAATCATTGGCCACTCCAAGATCAAAAAGGTTTTGCTTATGTTTTCTTCTGATTTTGTGCTTTGGGGGTTTGCAATTTTAAAATATTCTTTATAAATGGTCTGCTTCTTTTATATATTTAAATATTAAGATGAAGTTTTTAAGTTTGAAAATTTGTTTTTCCAGAGATAATAATGATGAAAATATATAATTCGGAGACATCAACTGTGATCCAGAACTTTTCTACCTGAATTATCACATTTCCTGCTAAGAACAACTGCATGAAGTTCACTCAAATGATCTGTTTTATACAGTTCTGTATAGAAATGGAAAGAGGTTATGCTTCAATTCACTCATGTAGTAGGTAGTATATTTGAAATCTTTCTAAAAACAGAACAATCTCATCAGCAAACTCCATTTCATTAAACATGTCTCAACCGTATAATTATTATTGACTAACAATTTAAAAAATTTCACTAATTTAATACAAAAGAACACTTTGACTTTTGATCATTGGCCTTAGACACTCCAATGAATATAAATTTAAGAGTTTTAAAATGTCATATGAGAAATTTCTTCCAGAAACTTTTAATTCTGTGTATCTATGTTTTGTTTATATTTTTACTTGTTGAGATAGAATATCCATTTGGGATTTTGTTTTTGCTTTTGTTTTTCTGAAGAGAAGATTCATTATGAGTAATTAGGGACTTGCCATTTCTATGTTGACTTGAGCCTTTTGGGATGTGTGCTTTGTAAAGGTGTAAATATATCAATCCAAGTAAACTATTTTTAGAAAATAATTTTCATAAATTCTGCAAAGATATACTTAATGTGTTTAAAACAGTTCACTTGTCTCTGTCTTTCTTTGTGGAACAAATGTCACATATGTATCTGTAAATCCACATCATCAGCAGAATTATATATACTTTGTCATTACTCATTCAGTTTTTCTAATTCACTTGACAGTTGACACTGGTTATGGGTTTTTCCACTCATTTAAGTGAATTTACATTATTTTTCCCATATTTGTGGACATATTTCTGTACACTGAGGACAAAGATGGATGGAAGTAAAGTAAATGGCTAAGGTATATGTCACATAGATCTGAAATGATTTCTATAGTGACACTTTATACTCAAAAATAATCTTTAAAACTTCTAGCATTAAGGGAGATGCTATAAATATTTGAAAAGTACTTACTGAATGAAAAATAAATAAATTAACTGAAAAATTTCACTGCAGGTTAATTTGAATATTTATAACAAAATATTTTGAAATCACCATATTGGCACCATAGTGTTGAGTAAGACTGTGGGCTCTGTATCCAACTATGTTACTTTCTGATAGTTTCGGGTCAGGTTATCCAGCTTCTTGTTCTTTTGGCTTATTCTGTAAAATAGAGATCATAATGATATACATTTATTGGATCACTCTCATCTTAAATAGTTTACTTAAGAAGTACTCCGAATAGTATTTGACACAAAATAAGGGCTAATTAAGACTTAGCAGCTATTACTATTATTACAGATTTCACATGTCTTAGGAAAGAAATAGAAAACTCTATGCCTTTTTTAGTTAGTGCTTATTAATATCATGTAGAAGTTTATATGATCTTCATTAGCATTAAAAACACATTATATTACATATCCCATTATTAAAAAAAAATATTAAGGCTTCTTATCCTCCAAAATTTGTGTCAGGAATTAATGACTTCATCTATTATCTTTATTCTTTCTTTTTTTTTTGTAGTCTTTAGCTTTATTTTTTATTTTTATTTTTTTAATTTTTATTTTTACTTTATTTTAATTTACAATACTGTATTGGTTTTGCCATACATTGACATGAATCCACCATGGGTGTACATGCGTTCCCAAACTCTTTCTTTCTTTTATTATGTATTTATCTCAACTGTTTGTCTGTTATTCTCCACTCTGTGTATATATTATCATTCTCCTGAAACTACCTGCATCAAAAGCATATATGGAGATTATTAAAATAATGATACCAGA
This sequence comes from Ovis canadensis, assembly GCF_042477335.2. Taxonomy (NCBI): domain Eukaryota; kingdom Metazoa; phylum Chordata; class Mammalia; order Artiodactyla; family Bovidae; genus Ovis; species Ovis canadensis. The sequence continues at coordinate 35,229,420 of NC_091261.1, read as the reverse complement.
ATTTTACTCCCAGAGATGCTAATGAGTAGGAGTTTGGATAATCTGAGGAATTTGCATTCTTAACATTCGGTCTGTACATCTTAAGCACACAAAAGTTTAAAATTCAATGTTTTGGAAATCTGAACTCATTTTTATTTTCTAAACATTCATTTCTCTGTGAATTAGATATCCTCTCTATGCATAAAGAGGTTTTTTTATTAATTATGCTCAATCCTCAAAGAATACCTTAACTGCATTGTATTATATATTTGTCACATTGGTTCATATTTCAAATTCATTCATCTTTCAAATTTTGACTGATATCATATCACTTCCATATCTACTACAGCTTCAAATCCTATATGAACAAAAACATGAAATCATAGACACATTTATTGCATTCATGCTGTCTTCCTTTATTTGTTGTAATTCCCATTAAGTAATACAGTACCTAGTGATACAGCAATACAGAAGTGTATTTGACCTATGATTGTCCTAGTTTGTGCAGAAGTTATTTGACTTCTCTAAATCTCACTTTTCTCATCTTAAAATGTTTACCAATATTTCCATATTTACTAAAATGATTATGATTAAATGTGATTTACGTAAACTTCCTAATTCATGCCTTGTGCAAATGAGTCAATCAAAAATTTAGCTTCCTGGAGGACAGAAAAAGATGGCGGAGGAATAGGACGGGAAGATCACGTTCTCCCTCACAAATTCCTCAAAAGAACATTTCAACGCCGAGCAAACTCCACAAAACAACTTCTGTAGGCTGGCAGAGGACATCAGGCAACCAGAAAAGCAGACCATTGTCTTCAAAAACAGGTAGGAAAAAATATAAAAGACGAAAAAGGAGACAAAGGAGGTGGGGAGGGAGCTCCGTCCCGGGAAGGGAAGCCCGTCCCGGGAAGGGAATTTTAAGAAGAGAGGTTTCCAAACACCAGGAAACACTCTCCCTGCCGAGTCTGTGGCGAGCCTTGGAAACACAGAGGGCAACATAACAGGAAGGAAAAATAGATAAATAATTAAAACCAAGAGATTACAAGCCCACCAGTGACTCCCCCAGCAGAAAAGCAGCACAGACGCCTGCATCCGCCATTGGGAAGTGGGGGCAGGGCAGGGACGCGCGGGAGGCGCGGGCTGCAGAGCTTTGCAAGAATCGGGCAGGAACGCCCCAAGCGCAACCAGAACGATCTAACTGGGGCTAGCAAACCAGACTGTGGGATAGCTACCACGCGAAAAGCTCGAACATAAGACCCCGCCAGGACTGAGCACAGAACAAAGGACGGAGCGGAAAAAGCCGGCTGCAGACCATTCCCCGCCGGGGACAGGCAGCCAGAGCCGTAAGGACTGGAAAGGGGCAATTGCAGACCCGGAGAGACTTTACTTACCTAACTGCAAGCAGGCTCCTTTGCTAAGACTTCTGGGGGTGCTGGACAGTCACAGTCTGCCTCACGGGGTGCGCCAGCGGTCCACCCAGAGAGCTGAGCGGTAGCGGCGGAAAAGGTGACAAGCCCCGGCGATCGCGCTCGCCAAACTCCTGAGCTACTCGGACCTGGGAAGGGCACAAAGCGCAGTCCCAGCCGCATTTGTGCCTCTGAGGGCTGCCTGAGGGCCGAACCTGAGCGGCTTGGACCGGGGAAGTGCACGCAGCCTAGGGCCGGCCCCAGACGGTTCCCGGCTGAGCATCGTAGAGCCGGAGCGGTTTGTACGCCGCGAGAAAGGACAGGTCAAGCGGGGCAGAGATACTGTGTACACACGACAGTGCTATTTGTTTGCAGCATCCCCCCTCCCCACAGCGCGACTGAACTAGTGAGCCTAAAAACCAGCAAACAGAAGAAGTTAAACAGAGGGAACCACCTTGGAAGTGAGCCCACACGGCCCATAACATCAGAGAAGAGCCAGATATATTTTTAATTTTTAAATATTTTTAAAATCATTCTTTTTTTTTTTTGCCTTTTGCTTTTTTTTTCTTTTTTTTCCGAGCTTTTTTTTAATTGTTAAGTCTTCTATTTCTCCTCTAATTTTTATTTCTATAACCTAGTATTACTATTTTTTTAAAAAAAAGACTTTTTTTTTTTTAAGGCAAACACCATATATACTCTTTGGATGGTTGTTGGTATTTTGTTTTGTTTTTTTTTGTTTGTTTGTTTTTTAATAATTCTTTTTTTTTCTTTCTTCCTTTTTCCTTCTGCTTTTCCTTAATATTGTATCTTTGAAAATCCAACCTCTACTCCAGATTTTTAATCTTTGTTGTCAATTTTGTACATTTAAAAACCCAAACTTCACTACCCAAGTTTACCTGAGAGCGAGATTACTGACTTGTCCACTCTCTCCTCCTCTGGCCTCTCCTCTTTCTCCACCAGGTGGCCTCTGTCTCTTTTCTCCCCCATCTCTTCTCTATCCAACTCTGTGAATCTCTGTGTGTTCCAGACGGTAGAGAACACCTAAGGAACTGGTTACTGGCAGGATTTGTCTCTCTCCTACTCATTCCTCTCTCTTATCCTCCTGGTCACCTCTGTCTACTTCCTCCCTCTCCTCTTCCCCGTATAACTCTGTAAATACCTCTGAGCGGTCCAGACTATAGAGCGCACATAAGGAAGTGACTACTGGCTAGCCTGCTCTCTCCTCTCTTGATCTCACCGCATCTCATTCCAGTTACCTCTAACTACCCCCTCCATCTTCTCTTCTCCTTGTAACTCAGTGAACCTCTCTGAGTGTCCCTCAAGGTGGAGAAACTTTTCATCTTTAACCTAGATGTTTTATCATCGGTGCTGTATAGATGGAGAAGTCTAGAGGCTACTGTGAAAATAAAACTGAAAACCAGAAGCAGGAAGCTTAAACCCAAAGCCTGAAAACATTAGAGAACTCTTGAATTCAGGGAACATTAAGCAATAGGAGCTCATCAAATGCCTTCATACCTACACTGAAACCAAGCTCCACCCAAGGGCCAACAAGTTCCAGAACAAGACATACCACGCAAATTCTCCAGCAACACAGGAACACTCCCCTGAGCCTCAATATACAGGCAGCTCAAAATTATCCCAAAACCTTTGATGTCTCATAACCCATTACGGGTCACTCCATTGCACTCCAGAGAGAAGAAACCCAGCTCCACCCACCAAAACTCCAACACAAGCCTCCCTAACCAGGAAACCTTGACAAGCCACTGATAGAACCCCACCCAAAGTGAGGAAGCTCCATAATAAAGAGAACTCCACAAATTATCAGAATATAAAAAGGCCACCCCAAACGCAGCAATATAACCAACATGAAGAGACAGAGGAATACTCAGCAGGTAAAGGAAAAGGAGAGTTGCCCACCAAACCAAACAAAAGAGGAAGAAGTAGGGAATCTACCGGAGAAGGAATTCCGAATATTGATAGTGAAAATGATCCAAAATCTTGAAATCAAAATGGAAACACAGATAAATAGCCTAGAGACAAGGATTGAGAAGATGCAAGAAAGGTTTAACAAGGACCTAGAAGAAATAAAAAAGAGTCAAAATATAATGAATAACACAATAAATGAGATCAGAAACACTCTGGAGGCAACAAATAGTAGAATAACGGAGGCAGAAGATAGGATTAGTGAAATAGAAGATAGAATGGTAGAAATAAATGAATCAGAGAGGAAACAAGAAAAACGAATTAAAAGAAACGAGGACAATCTCAGAGACCTCCAGGACAATATGAAACGCTCCAACATTCGAATTATAGGAGTCCCAGAAGAAGAAGACAGAAAGAAAGATCATGAGAAAATCCTTGAGGAGATAATAGTTGAAAACTTCCCTAAAATGGGGAAGGAAATAATCACCCAAGTCCAAGAAACACAGAGAGTCCCAAATAGGATAAACCCAAGGCGAAACACCCCAAGACACATATTAATCAAATTAACAAAGATCAAACACAAAGAACAAATATTAAAAGCAGCAAGGGAAAAACAACAAATAACACACAAGGGGATTCCCATAAGGATAACAGCTGATCTGTCAATAGAAACTCTTCAGGCCAGGAGGGAATGGCAAGACATACTTAAAGTGATGAAAGACAATAACCTACAGCCCAGATTACTGTACCCAGCAAGGATCTCATTCAAATACGAAGGAGAAATCAAAAGCTTTACAGACAAGCAAAAGCTGAGAGAATTCAGCACCACCAAACCAGCTCTCCAACAAATTCTAAAGGATATCCTCTAGACAGGAAACACGAAAAGGGTGTATAAACCCGAACCCAAAACAATAAAGTAAATGGCAACGGGATCATACTTATCAATAATTACCTTAAACGTAAATGGGTTGAACGCCCCAACCAAAAGGCAAAGACTGGCTGAATGGATACAAAAACAAGACCCCTCTATATGCTGCTTACAAGAGACCCACCTCAAAACAAGGGACACATACAGACTGAAAGTGAAGGGCTGGAAAAAGATATACCACGCGAATAGAGACCAAAAGAAAGCAGGAGTGGCAATACTCATATCCGATAAAATAGACTTTAAACCAAAGGCTGTGAAAAGAGACAAAGAAGGCCACTACATAATGATCAAAGGAACAATCCAAGAAGAAGATATAACAATTATAAATATATATGCACCCAATATAGAAGCACCGCAATATGTAAGACAAATGCTAACAAGTATGAAAGGGGAAATCAACAATAACACAATAATAGTGGGAGACTTTAATACCCCACTCACACCTATGGACAGATCAACTAAACAGAAAATTAACAAAGAAACGCAAACTTTAAATGATACATTAGATCAGTTAGACCTAATTGATATCTATAGGACATTTCACCCCAAAACAACGAATTTCACCTTTTTTTCAAGTGCTCATGGAACCTTCTCCAGGATAGATCACATACTGGGCCATAAATCTAAACTTGATAAATTCAAAAAAATCGAAATCATTCCAAGCATCTTTTCTGACCATAATGCATTAAGATTAGATCTCAATTACAGGAGAAAAACTATTAAAAATTCTAACATATGGAGGTTGAACAACACACTTCTGAATAACCAACAAATCACAGAAGAAATCAAAAAAGAAATCAAAATATGCATAGAAACTAATGAAAATGAAAACACAACAACCCAAAACCTGTGGGACACTATAAAAGCAGTGCTAAGAGGAAAGTTCATAGCAATACAGGCATACCTCAAGAAACAAGAAAAAAGTCAAATAAATAACCTAACTCTACAACTAAAGCAACTAGAAAAGGAAGAGTTGGAGAACCCCAGAGTGAGTAGAAGGAAAGAAATCTTAAAAATTAGGGCAGAAATAAATGCAAAAGAAACAAAAGAGACCATAGCAAAAATCAACAAAGCCAAAAGCTGGTTCTTTGAAAGGATAAATAAAATTGACAAACCATTAGCCAGACTCATCAAGAAGCAAAGAGAGAAAAATCAAATCAATAAAATTAGAAATGAAAATGGAGAGATCACAACAGACAACACAGAAATACAAAGGATCATAAGAGACTACTATCAGCAGTTGTATGCCAATAAAATGGACAACGTGGAAGAAATGGACAAATTCTTAGAAAAGTACAATTTTCCAAAACTGAACCAGGAAGAAATAGAAAATCTTAACAGACCCATCACAAGCACGGAAATTGATACTGTAATCAGAAATCTTCCAGCAAACAAAAGCCCAGGTCCAGATGGCTTCACAGCTGAATTCTACCAAAAATTTCGAGAAGAGCTAACACCTATCCTACTCAAACTCTTCCAGAAAATTGCAGAGGAAGGTAAACTTCCAAACTCATTCTTTGAGGCCACCATCACCCTAATACCAAAACCTGACAAAGATGTCACAAAAAAAGAAAACTACAGGCCAATATCTCTGATGAACATAGATGCAAAAATCCTCAACAAAATTCTAGCAATCAGAATCCAACAACACATTAAAAAGATCATACATCATGACCAAGTGGGCTTTATCCCAGGGATGCAAGGATTCTTCAATATCCGCAAATCAATCAATGTAATTCACCACATTAACAAATTGAAAAATAAAAACCATATGATTATCTCAATAGATGCAGAGAAGGCCTTTGACAAAATTCAACATCCATTTATGATAAAAACTCTCCAGAAAGCAGGAATAGAAGGAACATATCTCAACATAATAAAAGCTATCTATGACAAACCCACAGCAAACATTATCCTCAATGGTGAAAAATTGAAAGCATTTCCCCTAAAGTCAGGAACAAGACAAGGGTGTCCACTTTCACCGCTACTATTCAACATAGTTCTGGAAGTTTTGGCCACAGCAATCAGAGCAGAAAAAGAAATAAAAGGAATCCAAATTGGAAAAGAAGAAGTAAAACTCTCACTGTTTGCAGATGACATGATCCTCTACATGGAAAACCCTAAAGACTCCACCAGAAAATTACTAGAGCTCATCAATGAATATAGTAAAGTTGCAGGATATAAAATCAACACACAGAAATCCCTTGCATTCCTATACACGAATAATGAGAAAGTAGAAAAAGAAATTAAGGAAACAATTCCATTCACCATTGCAACGAAAAGAATAAAATACTTAGGAATATATTTACCTAAAGAAACTAAAGACCTATATATAGAAAACTATAAAACACTGATGAAAGAAATCAAAGAGGACACTAATAGATGGAGAAATATACCATGTTCATGGATTGGAAGAATCAATATAGTGAAAATGAGTATACTACCCAAAGCAATTTACAAATTCAATGCAATCCCTATCAAGCTACCAGCCACATTTTTCACAGAACTAGAACAAATAATTTCAAGCTTTGTATGGAAATACAAAAAACCTCGAATAGCCAAAGCAATCTTGAGAAAGAAGAATGGAGCTGGAGGAATCAACTTGCCTGACTTCAGGCTCTACTACAAAGCCACAGTCATCAAGACAGTATGGTACTGGCACAAAGACAGACATATAGATCAATGGAACAAAATAGAAAGCCCAGAGATAAATCCACACACATATGGACACCTTATCTTTGACAAAGGAGGCAAGAATATACAATGGAGTAAAGACAATCTCTTTAACAAGTGGTGCTGGGAAAACTGGTCAACCACTTGTAAAAGAATGAAACTAGATCACTTTCTAACACCGCACACAAAAATAAACTCAAAATGGATTAAAGATCTAAATGTAAGATCAGAAACTATAAAACTCCTAGAGGAGAACATAGGCAAAACACTCTCAGACATAAATCACAGCAGGATCCTCTATGATCCACCTCCCAGAATTCTGGAAATAAAAGCAAAAATAAATAAATGGGATCTAATTAAAATTAAAAGCTTCTGCACAACAAAGGAAAATATAAGCAAGGTGAAAAGACAGCCATCTGAATGGGAGAAAATAATAGCAAATGAAGCAACTGACAAACAACTAATCTCAAAAATATACAAGCAACTTCTGCAGCTCAACTCCAGAAAAATAAACGACCCAATCAAAAAATGGGCCAAAGAACTAAATAGACATTTCTCCAAAGAAGCCATACGGATGGCTAACAAACACATGAAAAGATGCTCAACATCACTCATTATTAGAGAAATGCAAATCAAAACCACAATGAGGTACCACTTCACACCAGTCAGAATGGCTGCGATCCAAAAATCTGCAAGCAATAAATGCTGGAGAGGGTGTGGAGAAACGGGAACCCTCCTACACTGTTGGTGGGAATGCAAACTAGTACAGCCACTATGGAGAACAGTGTGGAGATTCCTTAAAAAATTGCAAATAGAACTACCTTATGACCCAGCAATCCCACTGCTGGGCATACACACCGAGGAAACCAGAATTGAAAGAGACACATGTACCCCAATGTTCATTGCAGCACTGTTTATAATAGCCAGGACATGGAAACAACCTAGATGTCCATCAGCAGATGAATGGATAAGAAAGCTGTGGTACATATACACAATGGAGTATTACTCAGCCGTTAAAAAGAATTCATTTGAATCAGTTCTGATGAGATGGATGAAACTGGAGCCGATTATACAGAGTGAAGTAAGCCAGAAAGAAAAACACCAATACAGTATACTAACACATATATATGGAATTTAGGAAGATGGCAATGATGACCCTGTATGCAAGACAGGGAAAGAGACACAGATGTGTATAATGGACTTTTGGACTCAGAGGGAGAGGGAGAGGGTGGGATGATTTGGGAGAATGACATTCTAACATGTATACTATCATGTGAATTGAACCGCCAGTCTATGTCTGACGCAGGATGCAGCATGCTTGGGGCTGGTGCATGGGGATGACCCAGAAAGATGTTCTGGGGAGGGAGGTGGGAGGGGGGTTCATGTTTGGGAATGCATGTAAGAATTAAAGATTTTAAAATTTAAAAAATAAAAAACTAAAACTTAAAAAAAAAAAAAAAAAAAAAAAAAAAAAAATTTAGCTTCCTATCCTTCCACTGAAGAAGGCTTTCTTATCTCTTCTTGCTATTCTTTGGAACTCTGCATTCAGATGCTTATATCTTTCCTTTTCTCCTTTGCTTTTCACCTCTCTTTTTTTCACAGCTATTTGTAAGCCCTCCCCAGACAGCCATTTTGCTTTTTTGCATTTCTTTTCCATGGGGATGGTCTTGATCCCTGTCTCCTGTACAGTGTCATGAACCTCATTCCATAGTTCATCGGGCACTCTATCTATCAGATCTAGGCCTTTAAATCTATTTCTCACTTCCACTGTATAATCATAAGGGATTTGATTTAGGTCATACCTGAATAGTCTAGTGGTTTTTCCTATTTTCTTCAATTTAAGTCTGAATTTAGCAATAAGGAGTTCATGATCTGAGCCACAGTCAGCTCCTGGTCTTGTTTTTGTTGACTGTATAGAGTTTCTCCATCTTTGGCTGCAAAGAATATAATCAATCTGATTTCGGTGTTGACCATCTGGTGATGTCCATGTGTAGAATCTTCTCTTGTGTTGTTGTAAGAGGGTGTTAAATTAGAGATACCAAGGGAACGTTTCATGCAAAGATGGGCTCGATAAAGGACAGAAATGGTCTGGACCTAACAGAAGCAGAAGATGTTAAGAAGAGGTGGCCACAATACACAGAAGAATTGTACAAAAAAAAAAAAAATCTTCACAACCCAGATAATCACGACGGTGTTATCACTCATCTAGAGCCAGACATCTTGGAATGTGAAGTAAGTGGGCCTTAGAAAGCATCACTATGAACAAAGTTAGTGGAGGTGATGGAATTCCAGTTGAGCTGTTTCAAATCCTGAAAGATGATGCTGAGAAAGTTCTGCACTCAATATGCCAGCAAATTGGGAAAACTCAGCAGTGGCCGCAGGACTGGAAAAGGTCAGTTTTTTTTCCAATTCCAAAGAAAGGCAATGCAAAAGAATGCTCAAACTACCGCACAATTGCACTCATCTCACATGCTAGTAAAGTAATGCTCAAAATTCTCCAAGCCAGGCTTCAGCAATACGTGAACTGTGAACTCCCTGATGTTCAAGCTGGTTTTAGAAAAGGCAGAGGAACCAGAGATCCAATTGCCAACATCCTCTGGATCATGGAAAAAGCAAGAGAGTTCCAGAAAAACATCTATTTCTGCTTTATTGACTATGCCAAAGCCTTTGACTATGTGGATCACAATCAACTGTGGAAAATTCTGAAGGAGTTGGGAATACCAGACCACCTAACCTGCCTCTTGAGAAATCTGTATGCAGGTCAGGAAGCAACAGTTAGTACTGGACATGGAACAACAGACTGGTTCCAAATAGGAAAAGGAGTACGTCAAGGCTGTATATTGTCACCCTGCTTATTTAACTTCTATGCAGAGTACATCATGAGAAATGCTGGACTGGAAGAAACACAGGCTGGAATCAAGATTGCCGGGAGAAATATCAATAACCTCAGATATGCAGATGAGACCACCCTTATGGCAGAAAGTGAAGAGGAGCTAAAAAGCCTCTTGATGAAAGTGAAAGAGGAGAGTGAAAAGTTGGCTTAAAACTCAACATTTAGAAAACGAAGATCATGGCATCTGGTCCCATCACTTCATGGGAAATAGATGGGAAAACAGTAGAAACAGTGTCAGACTTTATTTTTTGGGGCTCCAAAATCACTGCAGATGGTGACTGCAGCCATCAAATTAAAAGACGCTTACTCCTTGGAAGAAGGGTTATGACCAACCTAGATAGTATATTCAAAAGCAGAGACATTACCTTGCCGACTAAGTTCAGTCTAGTCAAGGCTATGGTTTTTCCTGTGGTCATGTATGGATGTGAGATTTAGACTGTGAAGAAGGCTGAGCACTGAAGAATTGATGCTTTTGAACTGTGTTGTTGGAGAAGACTCTTGAGAGTCCCTTGGACTGCAAGGAGTTCCAACTAGTCCATTCTGAAGGAGATCAGCCCTGGGATTTCTTTGGAAGGAATGATGCTGAAGCTGAAGCTCCAGTACTTTGGCCACCTCATGCGAAGAGTTGACTCATTGGAAAGACTCTGATGCGGGGAGAGATTGGGGGTAGGAGGAGAAGGGGACGACTGAGGATGAGATGGCTGGATGGCATCACGGACTCGATGGATGTGAATCTGGGTGAATTCCGGGAGATGGTGATGGACAGGGAGGCCTGGCGTGCTGCGATTCATGGGGTCGGGAAGAGTTGGACATGACTGGGCGAGTGAAATGAACTGAACTGAACTGAACTGATCCTTCCACTGCTTTCACTGTTATTTATTTTCAAGTATCACATGTGAGTGTGTGAGTGTTCCCAACTAGATGATTAAACTTTTGAGACTTTGGTTTTGTGTCAGTTTGTATCTATGACAAACAAGATCAGTATTCCATAAATAGCTTAATTATCATCATATTCAAATATTACTTTATTTGAATGTAAGTGTATTTTTCCTTATTGACTGTTACTTATATATTGCATTTACATATATGTTGTCTTCACTAGGCTTGTCTCCTTATGTATAGTCACTGTCTTATTTGTGTATCCTTAGAGGTCTTCCCTTGTGGCTCAGCTGGTAAAGAATCTACCTGAAATGTGGGAAACCTGGGTTCGATCCTGGATTGGAAAGATCCCCTGGAGAAAGTCTACCCACTCCAGTATTCTGTCCTGGAGAATTCCATAGACAATAGTCCATGGGGTCAAAAAGAGTCAGACACGACTGAGCAACTTTCACTTTCAGAGCCTTCTATGGGCTTCCCTGAGAGCTCAGTTGATAAAGAATCCACCTGCAATGCAGGAGACCCCAGTTCCATTCCTGGGTTGGGAAGATCTGCTGGAGAAGGGATAAGCTACCCACCCCAGTATTCTAGCCTGGAGAATTTCATGGACTGTATAGTCCATGGGGTTGCAAAGAGTGAGACATGACTAAGTGACTTTCACTTCAGAACCTTCTGTAGAACCTGATATAAAATAAATACTTTATGTGTATGTGTTGAAATAAATGAAGATATGGGTTTTACATTCTAAAGAAGTTCTGAGGAAATTTTGAATTAAGTAGCTTGTTTAGTCATGGAGCAGAGTAATGTTTTATTTTGTTTTTTTTTTTTACCTGATTAAGGCATATGCCTGCAAAACAATTAAGACCTTTAAACATTCTTTGCTACTCAGTTTAGCTCTTGTGTCATCCACTCTTTAAATGTAGAACCTGGAATCTAGTTGCTGCCAGCTGTGTGAATGAATGAACAAACAACTAAGTTGATAGATATTTCACAATTCTAATATTCTGGCATTAATTTACAAATGGCATTTGAGGTGGGTTTGAAGATAACTGCTGCTGCTGCTAAGTCACTTCAGTCGTGTCCGACTCTGTGCGACCCCATAGATGGCAGCCCACCAGGCTCCCCCGTCCCTGGGATTCTCCAGGCAAGAACACTGGAGTGAGTTGCCATTTCCTTCTCCAATGCATGAAAGTGAAAAGTGAAAGTGAAGTCACTCAGTCGTGTCTGACCCTCAGCGACCCCATGGACTGCAGCCCACCAGGCTCCTCCGTCCATGGGATTTTCCAGGAAAAGTACTGGAGTGGAGTGCTTGAAGACAACTAGTTCAAAGCAATTACGTCCTTGGTTAGATGGAAGAATTTTTCAGTCCAAGTAACGAGGAGATGTATCCGAAATCACAATTTAATTTGAAAACAAAAATGGGAGAATGACATATATATGGACTTTTTTTGTCATTTAAGTATTTTTGCATAATGGAAACATGCTATTAGAAATAAACAAGGTAATGGATTTGCAATTGTCCATACATTTCAAGAAAGTATAAAAATAAACATTAAAAATAGCTTTTTCTCTCTGTGTATAATTATATGTAATTACTCATGATCAGAAAAATGTGGACCTACAGGAAGTAAGACTCAGAATTAATTAACAATGAATTAGAATTAATTAGGTTATTTAAATTTTGTCTAAATATTTACTATTTGGGCCAGCAATATCACTTTGACGATATGTTGCTCACAGTGCTTCACCACTGGTGGGTCCTATGTTATGTGACTATGAGGAAGAAATTTTAAATAGCTAATAATAACTGAATAAAATGATTGAACCATATACAATACTCAGGGAATAATGGATACAGATAATGGGATAGGAAAAATGAGGATAAAGTTCTGTTATTCTTCCAGTTAAAATGACAACTTTCACTTGATATAAGTATGTATCACATTGTTAAAAAATAGTGCTTACATAAGAATAAGTATCATCACTTTTTTAAGTTAACTATAAGATTGTATTTGTATAACTGATATAACCAAATTACAATTTTAGAATTTATCATGATTTGTACAGCTATAATATTTAGACCACAATATACCAAGTGTTTGTGTGTTTCAGTTCTATGCCCTGAACCATGACTGACTCAACCTGCATGAACTTCAAAAGCAAGTCTGAAGGTCGGTTTGAATCTTCACCAACCTATAACTCCCTTCAGTCATTCTCAAAATGCATATTCTTGGACCTTAAATTCAGAGATTTTCAATGTATAGACATAGAGTAGTTCCCTGGAATTGCCCCACTGACTCTTGCAGGTACTAAATTTTGAGAATTACTGGACAGGAAAATAAAATAGATTTAATTTTTACTATTTTTTGCTTAATTAAAATATTGCATAATTGGAAATAAATGGTCCCTTTTCTGCTTTCTGCTCTCTGAAATCCAAATAATTGTTTAAAATGATTGAAGCATAAATAATTGTAAATATTGTACCTTATACCAGACAACAGGTCTATCACACTACTAGTGGAGCATATATTCCCTAAATTACTTGCAAGCTACTGAAAGAAAAGAATTTCCTGCATGATACAAGTGCAGTGAAAGTCACTCAGTCATGTCCAACTCTTTGCGACCCCATGGACCATACAGTCCATGGAATTCTCCAGCCCAGAATACCTGAGTGGGTAGCCATTCTCCAGGGGATCTTCCCAACTCAGGGATCGAACCCAGCTCTTCCACATTGCATGCAGATTCTTTCCCAGATGAGCCATCAGGAAAGTCCTGGTACAAAAACAATTTTACTGTTCACTTTTTGTGTTTAGAGGACCGGAAACTTGATGAAGCCTATTTTGTATTGTGGGTATTATCTTGTTTCTACTTATTTGGGGGAAAAAAAAATTAAAACAGCTGTTAAGAAAAAAATAAGGTCACCAAAACTCCATTTTTAAAGCCTTTGATTCTGCTGAAAAGCACTATTGCTATGTGTTTATGCATAATTTCTATAAGAAAAATTGAAGAAAACAGTTTACAGCTCCACTACGGGCCTAATTCTAGTTTTACTTCTAGCAACATTCAATGAAAGACAAAAAACGGTGCCTAAAACCATTTGGAATGTTTTAAAACAAATAATTTTCAGATTTGCACAGTTAATATATTTGCTTTGGATTTGAATTTAAAAAGAAGCAACTTATTATCCGTAACATAATTACCAACCAAGCAATTAAAAGCAATTAATGCATACATATTCATTGTATATATTATTTGTCTGCATGCAAAGCATTGTGCTATAAATGTAGAGAATGCTAATCCTCTGAACAATGAAGAAAACCAAGTTATAATTAGATATAGTTTCTGCCCCTTGGAGTTTATAGATTAGGACTTCTGATACGTACAAAACAAAATATATTTGGGGTGTTTTTTAACAGATTAAGAGAGACTCCATACATGAAAGGGCCCACTAATTTCAAAGGCTAGAGATGAAGAAGAAAAGAATCCAAGTAACAGGTAAAGGCACAGAATATAAGGATCTGTAGATTTAAGACTTACTGAGATCTGGGCACAAGACCTCAGAATCATGAACAGAAATGAAGGAGGCTACAGAAATAATTTTGTGTTTTTACAGAAGAGGAAGTAACATTCCAACAACTTGTCCACTGCTTCAGTGAACTAAATTAATCTGATTCTCAAAAAGTAATGAAACACTTAAATAGCTGAAATGAAGTACATTATGTTAAAAATAAACATGACAATAAAAGTTTATTGCATTTTCACTGAATATATCAAAAGGTAAAATGTATAAACTTACTTAAAATTGCTTCAAGTGTGTACCTCATTTCAACAAAAGTTGAAGTATGTAAACTATATCTATATGTATAAACACGTAATCTATATTTTCTAATTACAGAGTGTGTTTATAACAAACAGCTAAAGGATTTTCCCCACTTTTAGTGTTTCTATTTTAGGAAAATAAAAAAAAAATATGTGGATAATTAAAAGGGTATTGCTTTAAAATTACTGTAAAGGTTCAGAAAGTATTGTAAATGATTTCCCATGTGTATCTGTAAAAAACCTACAACATTTGCAAAAGAATTGCCTCACTCAATTATGTTAAAGATATCAAATGTAAGAAAAGTAATATAATGTTTATTACTAAAGATGCTAATATTCAGCAGAATAAAAGGACAACTGTCTACACTGCTGCTATTGCTGCTAAGTCACTTCAGTCGTGTCCGACTCTGTGTGACCCCATAGACGGCAGCCCACCAGGCTCCCCTGTCCCTGGAATTCTCCAGGCACTAAGCCAATTTAATTCTTCCTGGGTGTGGTTGTACATCTTTATCTCAGTGTATGTATTACTCATATGAATAGCATCCTTCCATAATTTAATTTTGAATGTCACTGCTAGATTGATCCAGCATTTATATACATTAGCAAAAGAGAAAAAATATGCTTCATACTGAAATTGCCTACTTTTTGCCTCTTATAATTCTGTTTACAGATACTTTGTTTTACTTTATATATTTTATTTATCTTTTTATTTAGTGGGTTTTAATAGCCCTATTTATTTTACTATAAACTTTTGGGCTTTTAGTAAATATAGTCTATTGTATAAATCAGAAAAAAATTTTCTCATTACAATATTTTTAAAAAACCTGTTTACTAAAGAAATGTAAATATCTACGCTATTAAGTGACTTCCTTTACTCATCATTTTTTCACATGAGTAAAGGAAGCAGTCATTTCATGAGGTCCCAACTGTCAAAATTTGAGTTTATATTATGTTTCTCTGGAATAAACTATTAGCTATTCTGAATTTTAAAAGTGAATTCTGCTGTATAACATTTCAGGATAGGTTGTTGGCACAAAACATTGTTATTGGTCATTTAAAAACATATGAAACATTTTTAACTTCTTACAAAATAGTTTTGAAGGCACTAATAACTTTTTTGATATTATAGGGCAAAAATATGAATATTAATTTATATAATTATAGGCTGATTTAGGTGTATCCACATTTATTCTAGATGATGGGATTATAAAATTACTTTCTGAGGCTTTCTTTCTTTTCTATAACTTTGAATTTGAATTTTTCTGTTTTTGCATTATTAATGGAATCCCTCAATTGTAATTTAAATTCTAATTCTAATTCTCTCTGTTTCTAATTTGTAGTGGGCTTGGAAGTCAGATAACAACAACAACACAGGTGTAATAGAATATGTTAAACAAAATAATGGGGAAGGTTTATAAAGACCCTAAAGATATTTTTAGATTAGAAGAACTTGGCTGCATTATATATAGGCTGTTTTGCTGGAAATCTGAGATTTTAAACTGATTGTGTGTGTGTGTGTGTGTGTGTGTGTGCACTATGCAAAATTTTCTGTTTATTCAATTTGATTATTAATGAAGAGGAGTTCACAAAGTGGATATTATAGATGAAAAATGAACTATTTCCTCTTACAACTACTTCCTGTTCCTCTTACATTCAGGGTGTCTTTATTTGGTTATTTGCAGAAGCTGACCTTGAAACAGGAATTTGACTGGCAGGTACTTTGTTAGTAGTTTCAAGAATGATGTGTTTAGGTTATTGATGTCAACAGGAAAGAGGTGAGAGTATCTTAGTGCATCAGTGAGTAGCTCACTGCTGTGGGCACATGGATAGTGGTCCATTGAAGATGTATGAACCATTGTGAGAACACACTTTATTAGAGTTATCCACCTGAGAGGTGAGAAATCTGGATTAATTTACTTAATAATATCCATAGTCATAGTGTAGACTGTGGGTGGGGAAGGTGACTTGAGGATGTTAATTCCCCAGTCTTTCTAGTCTCCTCACACACAGTGAGGACTGGGTACATAAAATAAAAGAGAAGTCACTCAGTCGTGTCTGACTCTTTGCGACCCCATGGACTTGAGCCCACCAGGCTCCTTGGTCCATGGGATTTTCCAGGCATGAATACTGGAGTGGGTTGCCATTTCCTTCTCCAGGGGATCTTCCCAATCCAGGGATCGAACCTGGGTCTCCTGCATTGTAGGCAGATGCTTTACCATCCAAGCTACCAGGGAAGTACTCACCTACTAAGTTTCCTGCAGAGAATAAGGACAGAAATATTAGGGTGAGAGTTGTGGGAGCTGGACCATATAAAAGACTGAGTGCTGAATCTTCTGAACTGTGGTTCTGGAGAAGAATCTTGACAGTCTCTTGGACCACAAGGAGATCCAACCAATCCATCCTAAAGGAAATCAGTCCTGAGTGTTCATTGGAGGGACTGATGCTAAATCTGAAGCCCCAGTACTTTGGCCACCTGATACGAAGAACTGACTCATTGGAAAAGTCCCTGATGCTAGGAAAGACTGAAGGCAAAAAGAGAAGAGGGTAGCAGAGGAAGAGATGGTTGGAGTACATCACTGATTCTTCAGTGGACATGAACTTGAGCAAACTCTGGGAGAAAATGGAGGACAGGGAAGCCTGGTCTGCTGCACTCCATGACATCACAAAGAGTTTCAGAAATGACTCAGCAACTGAACAACACCAACATTAGGGTGAGATTTTTAGGGATAGTCAAAAATAGATTGAGTTAGAATAGTGTATAGATATTGAATTATGTATGCTTAATCTATTGTAAATGTGCAATAAATCTTTTCATAAATGTCACTCTTCTAAATATGTTAAGTCACTTCAGTTGTGTCTGACTCTTTGTGACCCTATGGACTGTAGCCTGCCAGGCTCCTCTGTCCATGGGATTTTCCAGGCAAGAATACTGGAGTGGGTTGCCTTTTCCTCCTCCATGGAATCTTCCTGACCTAGGGATCAAACCGGCTTCTCTTATGTCTTCTGCATTGGGAGGCAGGCACATTACCACTAGTGCCACCATTAAACCACTATTGTTTTATCCCTGCTAGGGAAAGCAAGGGACATCAGAGAATACTCCAAGTGAAATTTTAAAAATGTCATTGAAATTTCTAGACCCCAACAAAGAACTAAGTTCAAATACATGTGACAGTGGGAATGTTCAAAGCTACTCGGCAGAGAAAAAATAAGCAATACAATTCTCATCTGTTATTTTTACATTACCAGAATGGAAACTGACTTAGAATTACACAGTGTTCAGTTTGCTTCAGTAGCTTCCATGTTACAAAGAGTGGCTTAGGTAGTTTTCAAGGTAAAGCTAGAATGACATATTTGTATAATGACCATTAAAAATGATGTAAATGTAATGATTGGGAGGCACTGGAAAAATCTCTGCATTATAAAAGTGACAAATGTTAATTTAGTGGATAAACAATCTGTCACCTGCTTGGGACATATTCTCACAGCTGTGGGGATCAAACGGAAGGATGACTTACTGAAAGTCATTCCAGAAGCACCTGTTTCAGACAAAAGGATAAATTGCTTTTATTCTTAGCTTATGTGAATATCATTTGAAATGTGGGGGTCATTTGCCACGGATTTGGCAGCATTAAGAAAACTTATCACGTTCACAGGTGTGCTTACTGAGAATCAGAAACAACTGAGCTCACTGCACCAAAGGTGGGGGTTTGGGGGGTGGAGAAAAAAATGCTCTAAGATTAGAAAAGGAAGGAGCCAAGCTTCCTTTGGGAGCTTAATGTTTTGGCCAATTAGACCCAATAATATTGGGTTTATCTGCCTTATTGTGAGAAATATAGATTATGACAGACCTAGGGCTTCTGTATCTGGTAAATTTAGGTTTAAGTAAAATTTTAACAGGAGAATGATAAAAATGCTTAATAAATAAATGATGTTTAATAAGTAAAGATCTGTTTTCGAGGACAAGTGTTTAGTAGTCCTAGATTTGCTTCCATGGGTCAGTTTTAAGTTGTTTCTCTATAATTAGTGTATAGTTATTATCCATATATCAATAACATTATCCATGTATCAAATCTTTAATATTTAAAATGTATTTCCTTTCTTATATAATATAAATAACTCTGTGATTTCTCAAGTGGCTTTTTATAGAGGCATAGCTTTTTAATTGATATTTATTATGCTAATGATAATAAACACAATTTAATAATCCCCTGGAGAGAAAGGTATAAAACTTCTAAACACATTCTTTAATGATAGTCAGAGCTGCAGGAATCTAGTTCAGAAAGTAGGTGTTTTCCAACTGTGGCTTAAAAATAAGAATCACATGGCAAAATTGTTAATAATGTAAACCAATTTCTGAAAATATGGTTTATCTAATCTGTAAACTGAAGTAAACAAACAGCAAGTAAATAATATACACACATAAGCATACATATAGACTCTCCCAGACTTTACCTCAATCTGAAATTCTACAAATGAAATTTTATGGCTATACTTTTAGCTAAAAAACAATTAAAAATCTTGGAAAGTTACATTATAAAATTATTATCCACATATTTGATACACTCCAGTGTTCAAACAGCAATAATTATCCTGTTTGTAAAAAAGCTTATCTTTTGCGTGAGAACATACCAACTTTTAAAATTCCATAGTGAGTCAAAGTGAAAGTTGCTCAGTCGTGTCCAACTCTTTGCGACCCGATGGACTATACAGTCCAAGGAATTCTTCAGGCCAAAATACTGGAGTAGGTAGCCATTCCATTATCCAGAAGATATTTATATATTTATATTTATTGATATATATATATATGTATATACATATTTTAAAACTGTCTAGTTAACAAACTGAATAATCATCACAACTGAAAAGAGTAGTCTTTATAAATTACAAAGTGTTTAAAAACTATACTAAATTAATGAAACTAAGTTAGTATTTGACATTAAAACCACTGATAATTTCTAATTTGTTGTCTCCACCTTGTATTTCACTTTTGAGTACTGTGCTGTCATAATCATTGAATGACATAGTCTAGTTCAGTCGCTCAGTCATGTCTGACTCTGCGACCCCATGGACTGCAGCATGCCAGGCTTCCCTGTCCATCACCAACTCCTGGAGTTTACTTAAATTCATGTCCATTGAGTCAGTGATGCCTTTCAACCATCTTGTCTTCTGTAATCCCCTTTTGCTCCTGCCTTCAATCTTTCCCAGCATCAGGGTCTCTCCCAGTGAGTCAGTTCTTCATATCAGTTGGCCAAAGTATTAAAGTTTCAGCTTCAGCATCAGTCCTTCCAATGAATATTCAGGATGATTTACCTTAGGACGGACTGGTTGGATCTCCTTGCAGTTCAAGGGACTCTCAAGAGTCTTCTCCAATACCACAGTTCAAAAGCATCAATTCTTTGGCACTCAGCTTTCTACACAGTCCAACTCTCACATCCATACATGACCACTGGAAAAACCATAGCCTTGACTAGATGGACCTCTATTGACAAAGTAATGCCTCTGCTTTTTAATATGCTGTCTATGTTAGTCATAATTTTTCTCCCAAGGAGTGTCTTAATTTCATGGCTTCAGTCACCATCTGCAGTGATTTTGAGCTCCAACAAAATAAAGTCTGCCACTGTTTCCACTGTTTCCTCATCTATTTGCCATGAAGTGATGGGACCAGATGCCATGATCTTAGTTTTCTGAGTGTTGAGTTTTAAGCCAACTTTTTCAGTCTCCCCTTTCACTTTCATCAAGAGGCACTTTAGTTTTTCTTCGCTTTCTGCCATAAGGGTGATGTCATCTTCATATCTGAGGTTATTGATATTTCTCCCAGCAATCTTGATTCTAGCTTGTGCTTCATCCAGTTCAGTGAAGCAGAAGTAATGTTTTTCTGGAACTTTCTTGCTTTTTTTGATGATCCAACAGATGTTGGCAATTTGATCTCTGGTTCCTCTGCCTTTTCTAAAACCAGCTTGAACATCAGGGAGTTCACGGTTCCCATATTGCTGAAGCCTGGCTTGGAGAATTTTGAGCATTACTTTACTAGCATGTGAGATGAGTGCAATTGTGTGGTAGTTTGAGCATTCTTTGGCATTGCCTTTCTTTGGGATTGGAATGAAAACTGACCTTTTTCAGTCCTGTGGCCACTGCTGAATTTTCCAAATTTGCTGGCGTTTTGAGTGCAGCACTTTCAAGGAATCATCTTTTAGGATTTGAAATAGCTCAACTGGAATTCCATCACTTTTACTAGCTTTTTGGTATTGATGCTTCCTAAAGCCCACTTGACTTTGTAAAGAGTAAAATGAATGGCTTTACTTTTCTTTTTCCAGAGTGATTGAATCGCATCAGTTTCATCTCAATTGTCTCATATTTTGGATTCTTCATCATCCCTTAGATGGATTACTGAGACTGCCTCTATAATGGTCTCCCTACTTCCAATCTCATTATATTTTCCATACTAAAGATCAATGTCATTTCTCAAATTAAAAAAAAAAATCTGACAGACCTCTCCTCTTGAATGAATGGCATACAAATCACGTACTAGCTTCTCACTTCTATTATCCTCTCTCGTACCATGGCTCCTATATATAACATTCTATATCTAAAAGATACTGAACCAGTATACCCTCTCTTGTCTCCAATCTTTTGAAGATGCTGTTCTCTCAGTCTGGGTTACTTATTTCTTTATCTTTTCCTGAGTATTTTTGGTCTCATCTTCAAGAGGAAATGAATAATAGGGATATTGGGCTGAATTAAATAACTCCAAAATATGAATTATGTACTACATCATAAGTTTTACTCTTAAATTCTATAGTGGAAAAAAAAACTTGCAAAAAGTTTGAGAAATATAGTTTTATGTACCAAATTTTCTTTTTCTTTTAGGCAATTACAAGACTTCTGTAAACAAAAATTATTGTTGTATTATAAGCATTACATCAGAAATCTTTATTAATTATTATTCTTTAAACATATTAGACTACTTTAGATATATCACCATAATCTATAAATTTTCTATCTTATACTACAATGGAAGTATTTACTTCAACCTCAGAAAATATGAACCAGTGTAACTGCTTAACGGAATGGGCCAATTTCAATGAAGAAATATAATCTCATTAACTTTGTTTTGTCATGTAGTTTCTATGCCAGCCATCTCATTTAATATATGAATTTAATGCTAGTTATGTTAGTAGCATATGGACCATGTTTCAGCTATATTACTCCAAAAATAATTAAAATTTTCAAAGTGGTAATCATTCCTCAGTCTTTTAGCTCAGAAAATTCACACTCATGGAATCTGATTAACTTATCCAATGTCATAAAGTAAGTTTTGAAGACAATTTGCAAACTCAGTTTTTTTGAACTCCAAACATTTGTGCTATCTGCCACCACCTGATAAACCTAGTCAGTGGTTAACATAGACGTTTCTCAAATAGTAATTACATTACACTATTAAACCAAGCTAATTTATTTGTTTCTCAAAAATATAAATAGTACTCTCCATCTTCAAAAGAATTTTGCTTTATTGCCCTTCTCATCAGTATTATCCAGCAAAATGAAAATGTGGCCAGGGGAAATTTTCTTTATTTCCAGTTTATGATTCCAAAGAGTTATTCTTTACAGGGTTGTAATCTTACAGTTTTCTAACCAATAAAACAGCCATATCAATAGATGGCTTCAAAAGTAATATCTGTAAGGGACAAATAGAAGGAAATATTTCTATATATTTTTTAATCTTCACAGGTATAAGGGGTAATTGTGACATGATATAAGCCATACTTGGTGATAACAGCATCATTGAACACAGACTCACAGCAAAACCTTAGTAAAACAAACAAACAAAAAAAAAATAAAAAGCCACTGATCTGAATTAAAATGATGCTCAGAAAGATATCTCAGCACATATTAACTAAACAGTTATAATTAAACTAAAAATTGTATTCTTAGATCTAATGCATTTTATTTCTGTGATATGAAGCATCAGTCTTTTACAAGTAAATAAACAAGGGCAAACATGTTATGAAGCTTCTACTATCAAAAGGACAACACTACCATTCCAAAAGGAAAAATATCCTATGTTTTCTGAATATTTGATAATATAGAAGAGCTACAGAAATGATTATGCTTAAAGACATTTATGAATGTTATTTAAAGCATTCAAAATGGTACTTGGTATTTTATCTTTTTAATTGTAGTTGACCAGAGTCCCTACTGCCTTTTTATTTGCCATATTGTTTCCCCTTCTTTTATTTTATCTTTCATTTATTTTTCGCCTTATAATCAACAGGATCTAGTTTTCTTTTAAATTTAGCACATACTCATAGTTGAATTATTCACTGAAATTGGTCATAACATGTCTCAGTTCAGTCATTCAGTCGTGTCTGACTCTGTGACCCCGTGTACTGTAGCATGCCAGGCTTCCCTGTCCATCACCAACTTCTAGAGCTTATTCAAACTCATGTCCATTGAGTTGGTGATGTTATACAACCATCTCATCCTCTGTCGTCCCTTTCTCCTTCTGCCTTCAATCTTTCCCAGCGAAATATATCTACTTTCCATATATTCATCCTACTAGGTTTTTTATTATAGTTTACAGTTTATATTTATTCATAATTTACATAATTTATACTTTTTGTACACTCACTGTAAGAGGCTTTTTACTATAGTTTATAGTCCTTTTACTCAGAAATCAAATTTTTCTCATTACATTAGAAAAAATTGACATGGAACAGACTGGTTTCAAATAGAAAAAGGAGTACATTAAGGCTGTATATTGTCACCCTGCTTAATTAACTTCTATGCAGAGTACATCACGAGAAATGCTGGGCTGGAGGAAGCACAAGGTGAAATCAAGATTGCTGGGAGAAATATCAATAACCTCAGATATGCAGATGACAGCAGCCTTATGTTAGAAAGTGAAGAGGAACTAAAGAGCCTGTTGATGAAAGTGAAAGAAGAGAGTGAAAAAGTTGGCTTAAAGATCAATATTCAGAAAACTAAGATCATGGCATCTGGTCCCATCACTTCATGGCAAATAGATGGGGAAACAGTGGAAACAGTGGCTGACTTTATTTTTCTGGGCTCCAAAATCACTGCAGATGGTGATTTCAGCCATTAAATTAAAAGATGCTTACTCCTTGGAAGGAAAGTTATGACCAACCTAGATAGCATATTAAAAAAAAAAACAGAGACATTACTTTGCCAACAAAGTCTGTCTAGTCAAGACTATGGTTTTTCCAGAAGTCATGTATGGATGTGAGAGTTGGACTATAAAGAAAGCTAAGTACAGAACTGATGCTTTTGAACTGTGGTGTTGAAGACTCTTGAGATCCCATGGACTGCAAGGAGATGCAACCAGTCCATTCTAAGGCAGATCAGTCCTGAGTGTCCATTGGAGGGACTGATGCTGAAGCTGAAACTCCAATACTCTGGCCAACTGATGCAAAGAGCTGATTCATTGGAAAAGACCCTGATGCTGGGAAAGACTGAGGGCAGGAGAAGGGTACGACAGAAGATGAGATGGTTGGAGGCATTACTGACACAATGGACATGGGTTTGGGTGGACTCCAGGAGTTGGCAATGGACAAGGAGGCCTGGCATGCTGTAGTTTTGGGGTTGCAAAGAGTCAGACATGACTGAGTGACTCAACTGAACTGAACTGATATATTTTTATCTGGCAAGTTTGGACATTTTTTCTTTCATTTTTGTGTTTGTTATCTATTCATTCCTTGTATAACATTTTATTGTATTAGAATAAATTAAATCACAGCATGGATAAATAAATCTATTGAACAAAAAGGAAAAACTTGTTTTTTGGGGGGAAAGAAGATAATTTATGCAATTTAGTTTTTTTTTTTATTTTCTGTATTTCTAGGATTACAAGCATTAAGATTTACATTTGTAGAGGAAAGGAAGAACAGAGGTCTGTCTGAAAAGCAGGCATGGAAATGTAGCAAATATATGATATAATTGACAGAAATGAATTTGCCAAAGACCTGATGATATCAGGCATTTTAAACTGACCCATATTACTTGAAATGCAGGTTCAATATTTTTCAGTTTGATGAGGCCATTCAATGTAAAGTATAAATGAAATTAAGTTATGTACATAATATCTATAATAGAATTTGCTACATTAACTCTTGCAGATTTGGGTTAATATTTTATTTGCATACATCCTCAAGTTGATCCTGTTCTTTGCTTGGAATTTATCACAAGTCTGCAGACATGGTTTGCTGCTGGAAATAGACATGAACAATTAAATTTTCAGTCTGAAATGCAGTGAAAGATTCCACTCCAGCTGCATTTGCTAAGCCCTTTGGTAGCTGTACTGATAAGGCAAAAAGAGGTTCAAGAATAAGAAATCTAATGTGGAGATGCAGATCTCGTGCTTAGATGCTATATTGTTATCTTAGAATATGCTGATCCTGACTGGTCTCAAACTAGCTGCCAGAACTAAAAAGTAAAGAGAAAGCGATTATGATTCTTTCTTTTTAAACTGTTGTATATCCATATTTTATTACACCTTCATTACAATGAAAAACAATTTCATTAATATATATCTAAAGCAATTTTGTTTCATAAACTGATAAACACATAGACTTTAAAGATGCACTCCATTTATATTTCTAGTTGTTGCTTTTTACACACACACTGTCAGAAATTTATGCCATATACTTATGCCTCAGTGGTGTCAGATTATGTTTAATAAATCTTGTCAAATAAATTGGTGGCATAAATGTCAAGTTCTATTTTCAAACAAAGCAGAGATGATTTTAATATTTCTCAGATATTTAAAACAATTGGTTGTTTTTAATTTACAAAGTCTAAGAATACTTGTCCCTTAATTGATGTTTTTTAAAACTGAAAAATATGCATTCAAAACAGTACAAATACCTTTTGCCAGTTTAGCCATCTGCATTCCAATATAATTCCTTTCAAATAGCCATGCTCAGTTACTTTAACATTACTAGACATATTTCTCCTTGATTAATTTTAATCAAGCAATAATTTCATTGTGTAAAATGCTGGTGTTTCTATGATGAAGATGGCCACTTGGAAAAATTGCAATATCAACATAATTATTGGTTAAATGTGAACTTACTGATTTAAAAGGATACAGCAAGAAATTTGAGCAATTTTACATTGAATTAACTTTTTTCTTAACTTGGATTTAGCTTCATCTCTCAGTGATACGATTATGTAGTAAGTACCAGTGAGAGAACCAAATATGAAAAAGGTCAAATCCAGTTACTTATCTCCAAGATTTATCATGAAGAACTCAAATAATATGCCTTAACTCTTAATTCTTTTTTTCAAATGAAGCAAACACAAATTTTTTGCTTTTATTTATAAGCTGACACATAACTGAAATGCAGAATTATGGATCAAATAGTTATAAATCAATAGGTACTTCCTTCATAATGTAAACATATTTAAAGATTCTACTCTTTCAAAACTAAATCTGAATTTATTTTGTTGATTGTTGGCATATTTTGAAAAACATTCATTTAAATGTCAGATACAATTTAAGGCTACACAACATCTATTACATATACTGCTCAGCTTAAAGCAACATGTGAAGATCAAACTAAAACACAAATTCAGCAAATAAAACATTAATTTTTTTCTTTATATCTGTACTCTAAAGTATTGCTTCATTTTCTTAAAATAGAGTATTTCTATGACTATTGCTGAGTTAAAAGGTTTATATTGTCCCTTATGTTTTCAGTGTTTGTCATTGCCTTTAAATACTCTTGACTCTGAAAGAAGGAAAATGTGCTGTTTATCATTCTATGTGTGTGTGTGCTTAGTCGCTCAGCTGTGTCTGACTCTTGGGACCCTATAGACTGTAGACTGCCAGGCTTCTCTGTACAGGCAAGAATATTGAGATTCTCCAGGCAACAATACTGGAGTGTGTTGCCATTTCTTTCTTCAGGGGATCTTTCCAAACCAGGAATTGAACACAGATCTGCTGCATTTCAGGCATATTCTTTTTTTTTTATTAATAAATTTATTTTTAAATATAAATTTATTTATTTTAATTGGAGGTTAATTACTTTACAATATTGTATTGGTACAGGCATACTCTTTACTGATTGAGCTACGAAGGAAGCCTAATTTAGCATTCTTAACCTCAATTAAATCTGCCTTTTTAGTAGAGAATTACTACTAGTTTCAGCTTTCAAAACAGTTCACAGATGCTCCAAATACTTGTTACTAGGCTACTGCTAAGTCGTTTCAGTCATATCTGACTCTGCGCCCACTAGGCTCCCCCGTCCCTGGGATTCTCCAGACAAGAACACTGAAGTGGGTTGCCATTTCCTTCTCTAATGCATAAAAGTGAAAAGTGAAAGTGAAGTCGTTCAGTAGTGTCAGACTCTTTGAGACTCCATGGACTGCAGCCTACCAAGCTCCTCTGATCATGGGATTCTCTAGGCAAGAGTATTGGTGTGGGTTGCCATTGCCTTCTCCCTACTTGTGATTACTGTCGGTAACCACAATTTCTATGAACATTTTTATTCCCTTATCACATCAACCTGAAGGAAAGTGGGGGAAAAAAATAGAGGACAGACTGCTAAATATTGAGAAAACTGAAGTCAGAATATATAACTATCAAAAAATTATCAAATTACTAAGAAATATATGTATATTATACATTTAATAAAACATGTTGGCATATTTCAATATAAACATACCCAATGGACAAATAGGCAAATTTTATTGTAATTCTGCCATCTTATTTAATCTTCTCATATGTCATACTCACAGCAGCATTTTTAATGTCATTGTTTTCTAGGTACAATTCAGTTCATTTCAGTTCAGTCGCTCAGTCGTGTCCGACTCTTTGCGACCCCATGAATCGCAGCACGCCAGGCCTCCCTGTCCATCACCAACTCCCGGAGTTCACTCAGACTCACGTCCATCGAGTCAGTGATGCCATCTAGCCATCTCATCCTTGATCGTCCCCTTCTCCTCCTGCCCCCAATCCCTCCCAACATCAGAGTCTTTTCCAATGAGTCAACTCTTCACATGAGGTGGCCAGAGTACTGGAGTTTCAGCTTTAGCATCATTCCTTCCAAAGAACATCCAGGGCTGATCTCCTTCAGAATGACTGGTTGGATCTCCTTGCAGTCCAAGGGACTCTCAACAGTCTTCTCCAACACCACAGTTCAAAAGCATCAATTCTTCAGCGCTCAGCTTTCTTCACAGTCCAACTCTAACATCCATATATGACCACTGGAAAAACCATCGCCTTGACTAGATAGACCTTTGTTGGCAAAGTAATGTCTCTGCTTTTCAATATGCTGTCTAGATACAATTACTAGATAGTAAATACAGATTCCAAAGAATTAATGCTTTTGAACTGTGGTGTTGGAGAAGACTGTTGAGAGTCCCTTGGACTGCAAGGAGATCCAACCAGTCCATCCTAAAGCAGATCAGTCCTGAATATTCATTGGAAGGACTGATGCTGAAGCTGAAACTCCAATACTTTTGGCCACCTGATGCAAAGAACTGACTCATTTGAAAAGACCCTGATGCTAGGAAAGATTGAAGGCAGGAGGAGAAGGGGATTACAGAGGATGAAATTGTTGGATGGCATCACCGACTCACTGGACATGAGTTTGAGTAAACTCTGGGAGTTGGTGATGGACAGGGAAGCCTGGCATGCTGCAGTCCATCAGGTCACAAAGAGTTGGACATGATTGAGAGACTGAACTGAACTGAAATACAGACTCAAAAACAGCATGGCAGAAAATAAAATTTTGTTCATCAAAACAATTGTACAAAAAGAAGCCAAAGAATCAATATATGATAATTACAAATTTGAACATAGAAGACATTTATAATAATATTCATCTGTGTATATATGGGGCTTCCCAGGTGACGCTAGTGGTAAAGAACCTGCCTGCCAATTCAAGACACATAAGAGACTCTGGCTCGATCCCTGAGTCAGAAAGATCCCCTGGAGGAGGAAATGGCAACCGACTCCAGTATTCCTGCCTGGAAAATCCCATGGACAGAGAAGCCTGTTGGGCTACAGTACATGGGGTCACAAGCGGTCAGATATGACTGAGTGACTGACCACTCAGGCCCACACGTGAATATGTATATACATATACATACATACTATCTGAAGCTACTTCTCTTTTACTATTCAAGGTTCAGTTTGAAGCTTACTTCATAAAGTGCTTGCTCTAAAATAGATTACAATTATCTTTTCCTGTTATTTATTATAATATTTATTATTCTTAACACATGCGTTGAAGCTCTTCTCTAAGTGTTTATTATGTGCTTTCTTTTTGATTCCACACATTGTAAGCAACATAGAAATCCTGGTTAGAGACATGGGGAAATATTTAATAAATATCCTTCAATTTAGTAGCAACTCTTTTCTATAGGACTGGAAGATTATGTCATACTCCACAATGGGAAGATTAAATGGAGAATATGTGGTGTGGCTTTAATTTTGGAATAGACTCACATAATGAACAAAAATATGTAAATTATATGGCCAGAACAAAAACTAAAGTGAAAACAACAAAAAAGCATCTATTACATGAGTGCTCAATTAGTTGTGTCCAACTTTTTGCGACTCTATGGACTGAAGCCTGCCAGGATCTTCTGTCCATTGAATTTTTCAGGCAAGAATACTGGAGTGGGTTGCCATTTCCTCCTCCACAGGATCTTCCCAACCCAGGGATGGGAAATGCATCTCCTCTACTGGCAGCAGATCCTTTACCACTCAGCTGGTCCTTATTTAATGTCAAGTTTTGCAGATATTGATATTCTAGCACAAGTATTAACTCTAGTTTACAAGAGAGGAAAGTGGAACTCAGAGCTTCCATATAATCAACCAAATTCACCACCTACCAAGGGCTTGGGTAGAATTCAAAAATTAAGTCCAGCATCAAAGCCTTGGTTTCCTTGCTTTACTACTTACTAGTATTCTCATCCCAAAGAAAACACTAAATGTCTACAATTTCTCTTGCAAAGGAATCCTTTGAAGAGCTAGACCTTCATCCTTTCACCTCTGCACTGAGCTACCTGGGTCTGTGATAACAGTATGTATT
Source organism: Ovis canadensis (assembly GCF_042477335.2). Classification (NCBI taxonomy): domain Eukaryota; kingdom Metazoa; phylum Chordata; class Mammalia; order Artiodactyla; family Bovidae; genus Ovis; species Ovis canadensis. The sequence goes on along the minus strand of NC_091261.1, from coordinate 35,199,861 downwards.
TAATAAATATTTGTTGAAGTGAACATGTGTTTTTGAGAAATATTTTCAAGTTCAAATTAAACATCTATCACAAGTATGCTATTATTTGGATATCTGATGGGCTATTATTTAGGTGTTTATATTTAACTTAAAATATGATTATACTTTCAGAAAAAATATCAATTAAATCAACAGAATGCAAAGGCTACACACTTAGTTAAGGTCATTTCATGACTAAATACTGAAGAAAACCAACTTTGATATTCGAATAGAATACATTCTAATGAACATTCCTGAGTTTTCAAAATGATCACTCTTTTGTTAGAATAACACATCTGTTGGAGGCTTTTATAATGCACATTAAAAACAAACAAACACAGACCCCTTGGACTCAAAGGTTAACTTGCACTAAGAATATCAGAGTATTCTGAGAAATAGCTCTTAATTGAATCCTGGTAAATATGTGGTCGCATTTTGCATTTTTACTCTACACAGTTCTACTTTTTTAACACCATCTTTTAAGGTTTTATATGTGTGAGTATGAAAAAAATAATACTTCAAATCAGCTCAATATTGAAATAATGATTTGTACTGGCATGCCATGTGAAACAAGGTCTATTATCTCCTTGATTTTTAATTACCTTTTTAAGAAATTATATGTCCTGGGATTTTACTTCCCTTCATTATACCTGTCAGACCCTGAACTTTTAATTTCAGGCTATTAATTACTATGATATCCCCAGGTCTTTTCCTACTCTCTGTTTTTGCAAGATTAATATCATTCTAAACATTTACTTAGGTTTCTTTTTCTGTCTCCCTAGATGGCTAACAACTTTACTCACATTGAATCTTTCTGCTGCTGCCATAACAAATTTCAATTTCTCTTCTTAACAATATCCTTCTTAGTGCTAACAATGTTTCCTACTTTATCACTAAATTTTATTGTCAGGAAGATTCTGCTGTAGAAATTCAATTGTCTGTAAATCTGAGTACCAGTAAAGCTGCTAAAATCATTGTGAGTCTTGTTTAACTGTCTGGCACATAAATCAGGTAGATTTTATTTGATTTCAGTGGGGCGTTTTTCTAGACCTTAGCACGCTCTAACACATACTGATATTAACTAATCACACATTCAAGTGCATATTACTGCTTCAAAGAGGAATAATTCATCCAATAAACACAGCCTATCTTTCGAAATGGCAATTACCAAGAAACATGTTCTGACTAATGTTATCCTGGGTCAGTGATATAAAAGGAGACTGGAAATTCAAAGCTTCTCAAAGTTGTCGTTACTTCATCTTTGACTGTGAATGAGCCCTTAATTCCAAGCATGTCAAATTCCTATTGTGTAGCCTTCCAGTCCTTCACTCTGCATGAAAAGTGATATTTTTATCATGCTATGGTAATTTCTTATTGTTCACATACATGTTAATGCCTTTATATTCTTTCAATCTACCAATAAACATGTATAAGAAGTATTCTTATTTTAAGATTCTGAGATTCCAAATAAAAAGCAACTTTTCCATAGTACAAGAGTTAGTTTGGTTATAGACCAGAAATCAAGATACACACACACACAAATCTGTGTTCAAATCTTGGTTCGAACAAGCTCCAATTCTTCAAAAAGAATATATGTATATAAATATACATATACATTACACATATATATGTATGCATCTTATATATAGGATTTTTATGAGATAAATATATATAAAAGACATGTATATCCATATGTATGTGTATATATCTATATGCAAATGAAAATATTAAAAACATGTATTTATCATTTATTAAGGAAAAATACAAATATGAATATATGAAATAAAATTTCACAAAACGTTAGAGGCAGAGATGGTAAAGCAATTTGACAAATTCAAATAGCTTTCATTAAAAAAAACTTGTTTAATATTACTATTCAGATACCTATGTAGAGTTTAATAAAATATCATCTTCCCGTATCTCTGCTTGTTTTCCCTTGTTGTTGATCATCTTAGAATCTTTTTAGGGAGATGCTTTGCAGGACTGTGAAGGTCGCTTTTATGCCCATGCCATTAATTTCATATGAAGCATTCTCTTCAGGTAGCTACATTTTGTGCATGCTAAACACATTTAGTACTCTGAGGCATCTAGGAGTGTACAGTTCTACTCTAAATTGCCATCACAGTGAAGAAACCAAAGAATAGAACTTAATTATTTTTTTTATCTATGTTTGCTTTTTTAAATAATTGCTTATGATAGCAATTTATGTATCTCTGCATATACATGCATGGGTTGATTTTGAAAAGGCAAGGATCACATAAATAAGACAGATCTCAAATAAGAAAAACTAGATGACATTACCTAAATCCTCACCATTACTGTTAGAGTAAGTTCCTAGAAAAAAATAAAATAAAGGGAATAAATTAAAAATCACATTTTTATGTGAAATATAAGTCAAGATTTAACTGAAGTAAATTTGGAAGCAGGTTTCTATAAAAATATTTCTATAAAAATATTATAGGAAAGAAATAGATATAGAATATATAATTTCAAAATTAACAACTTGGTAAACCACCATAAGACATTATAACCACAAGTTACTGGGTCTATAAAATACTGAATATAAAATATGTCTAATATATAAAGATAAAAAATAGAGGGAATTGTAAACATGAACAAAGAACAAGTGAGAAAACTGATTAAAACCCTATGAACAAGGATTAGGTAGAATTTTCAACATATAAAATGTGATCATTAGACCAAAAAATTCAATGACTCTATGAATTAAACATGGGGTCATTCATCATCTGGGTGATACTGCTAAAAAATTCACCCAAAATATAGAGGGACTTCCTTGGTGGTCCAGGGGTTAAGACCCCATGTTTCCACTGCAGGGGTTATAGATTCAATCCCTAGCTAAGGAAGTAGGATCCCACATGCTATGCAGTATGGCCAAACAAACAAACAAAAAGATAAAAAAATATAGGGAGATATATATAAAACAATTTATAAAAGAGGGTGATAGGGATGTCTGTTTTCACTACTTTTATTCAATAATTACTGAAGAATCTAGAAAATAAGGGGGGAAAAGATGATTTAAGAGAGTAAAAAGTAAGTATAATCAAAGAAAAATATACTCTTGGTCACTGATGCTATGGTACATACTTAGGGAATTCAAGATAATTTCCTGACAAATCATAAAAATATATGTGCAAATTAACAATACGAAATTAAGATAAAAAATCAATTGAATGGTTATATACCCACAGAAAGGAGTTTTAACATATTTAATATATTCCAGATCAGTGAAAGATAGGCAGATGGATAGATAGATCTTTATATGTTTACACATCCCTACATACTAAGTACATATACATATGACAGAAAAATGCCTGCCTTTTGTTACTAATTTGATTTTCTTTCCACTCTATAGTTCTCCATTGGTATCAGTCAGGGATTGATTCCAAGATACCCTGTGGATACCAAAATGTGTGAACGCTAAAGGCCCTTATATAAAATGGCATAGTATTTGCAAATAACCTACACACATCATTCAACATTGTTTAAATTATCTCTAGTTTCCCTGGTGGCTCACGTGGTAAAGAAGCTGCCTGCAATGCAGGAGACTGGGATTCGATCCCTGGGTCAGGAAGATCCCCTGGAGAAGGGAATGGCAACTCATTCCACTATTCTTGCCTGGAGAATTTCATGGGCAGAGGAGCCTGATGGGCTACAGTCCATGGGGTCACAAAGAGTCAGATATAACTGAGCAACTAACTCTTGCTTACTTACTAGATTAATTATCACATTTAGTATAATATAAATGTTATATAAATAGTTATGAAAAGGAAGTGAAAGTGTTAGTCACTTAGTTGTGTCTGAACCTGGGTTTCCTGTATTGTAAATAGTTATAAATATATATAAATGTATATAGTTGCCAGCATGCTGCAAATTCAAATTTTGCTTTTTGGAACATTCTGGTGTTTTTTTTTTTTTTTTTTTTTTTGCAATTTTCAACAAGGTTGGTTGAATCTATGGATACAGAAACCACAGATAAGGAGGGCCAACGATACAGTAAAACAAACAGGATAAATCTTAATATTTAAATACCCTTAGTTGTTAATAGCAGTCATTCATTTTTTGATAGAATTATTTAAGTTTTTACAAATCCAACTGGTCAAAAATATTGGCTAAATAATATCTTTTATTTACTTTAACAAGACCACTAAGGAACACATTTCTACTATCCACAGACATACTGGAAATAAGGTCTCTTTTATAAAGACTTATCACTAGAGTTACTTGTAACTGGAGAGGATGTATATATAAGGGTACTTATTGACCACAAAGATGTTGAGTATCTTTTCAAAATACCATATAATAATATCTTAATTTCTCTTTGGTTAGGGAGACCCTACACAAACAGATGATGATAGCTTGTGTGAAATGCCATGAGCTTAGAGCTGTGCTTAGTTGCTCAGTCGTATCCCACTCTTTGTGACCCACCAGGCTCCTCTGTCCATGGGATTTTTCAGGCAAGAATGAGTGGGTTGCCATTTTCCTTCTCCAGGGGATCCTCTCGACGCAGAGATCAACCCGTGTTTCCTGTGCTTCCTGCTTTGCTGGCAGATTCTTTACTTGTTGAGCCATTGGGGAAGCCCCCATCATGAGCCTGAAAGTGAAAGTGAAATCGCTCAGTCGTAGCCTATCAGGCTCCTCCGTCCATGGGATTTTCCAGGCAAGAGTGCTGGAGTGGATTGCCATCTCCTTCTCCAGGGGAATCTTCCTGACGCAGGAATCAAACCCGGTCTCCCGCATTTGAAGCAGACACTTTACCGTCTGAGCCACCAGGGAAGCCTAGAAAATACTAATTGAATTGATAATAGTTTTGTGTTTCTGGCATGTGTTACACTGTGTTTTTATTACACTGCTAAATTATACTTAGGCATTAACTTTATTAAACTACAAAATATTTATGAACCTAAATTTTTTCTATGACAGGCACATTTGTATGTATCTCATTTAATCCTTACAACAATCCAATATGATACAGTGCAGTATACACATTTTAAAGAATAAGAAACTCAACTTTAAAGCAAGTTAGTTAACTGGTTTCAATTAACATTGACACCAAGTAAATGACAGAAATGATGTTGAAAATTGTTTCTCAATTTCTACATAAAAAAATTGCTAGATTAATTGTTTTCACTTTACCATATCAGATTGAAACATAACAAAAATATAAGTGGCTGTTTTGCATGATTTATTATTGCTTAATAATTATTTCTAAAATAAGTTAAATATAAAAGGTAATAACATTAGTAACAGTATTTGTTTTCAATTCTGCATACACTGTCAAGGCACCTATCTTATTGTAGTATCTGTTTCATGGTAAGCAATTTTCAGGCATTTATTGCAAACTTGCTCTTGGCAGCTTCATAATTATAACCAATAAATACTTTTTGTTTTTGTTGGTTGAGATAATTTTTCAGATGATTTAATCAACAATTCATTCATTTATTATTGTAGTCAGTTAATATATCTGTATTGAGGTCTGTACCATGTGTGAGACAATTTCTAATTGCTAGTATAAGTGGAGTTAAAGTTATGAGTAAAAACAAACAGTCCATCTCTGTCTGACTTACTTCACCCAGAGACAGAAAGAGAAATATCATATGATATTGCTTATAAGTGAAATATAAGAAGAAATTATACAAATGAACTTACTTACAAAACAGAAACAGACTCACAGACTTAGAGAACAAGCTTAATGGTTACCAGGGAGAAGAGTTGCAGGGAGAGATAGCTAGGAAGCTTGGGATTAACATGTACACTTCTGTATTTAAAATAGATAACCAAGGGATCTACAAGATGGCGGAGGAATAGGACGTGAAGACCAATTTCTCCCTCACAAATTCCTCAAAAGAACATTTCAACACTGAGCAAACGCCACAAAACAACTTCTGTAGGCTGGCAGAGGACATCAGGCAACCAGAAAAGCAGACCATTGTCTTCAAAAACAGCAAACCTCTCTGGGTGTCCCTCAATGTGGAGAAACTTTTCATCTTTAACCTAGATGTTTTATCATCGGTGCTATATAGATGGAGAAGTTTAGAGGCTACTGTAAAAATAAAACTGAAAACCAGAAGCAGGAGGCTTAAGTCCAAAGCCTGAAAACATCAGAGAACTCCTGAATTCAGGGAACATTAAGCAATAGGAGCTCATCAAATGCCTCCATACCTACAGTGAAACCAAGCTCCACCCAAGGACCAACAAGTTCCAGAACAAGACATACCACACAAATTCTCCAGCAACACAGGAACACACTCCTGAACTTCAATATACAGGCAGCTCAAAATTACTCCAAAACCTTTGACGTCTTATAACCCATTACTGATCACTCCACTGTACTCCAGAGAGAAGAAACCCAGCTCCACCCACCAGAACTCCAACACAAGCCTCCCTAACCAGGAAACCTTGACAAGCCACTGGTACAACCCCACCCACAGTGAGGAAGCTCCATAATAAAGAGAACTCCACAAATTACCAGAATATAAAAAGGCCACCCCAAACGCAGCAATATAATCAAGATGAAGAGACAGAGGAATACTCAGCAGGTAAAGGAACAGGAGGGTTGCCCACCAAACCAAACAAAAGAGGAAGAGGTAGGGAATCTACCTGAGAAAGAATTCCAAATATTGATAGTGAAAATGATCCAAAATCTTGAAATCAAAATGGAATCACAGATAAATAGCCTAGAGACAAGGATTGAGAAGATGCAAGAAAGGTTTAACAAGGACCTAGAAGAAATAAAAAAGAGTTAATATATAATGAATAATGCAATAAATGAGATCAGAAACACTCTGGAAGCAACAAATAGCAGAATAAAGGAGGCAGAAGATAGGATTAGTGAAATAGAAGATAGAATGGTAGAAATAAATGAATCAGAGAGGAAACAAGAAAAACGAATTAAAAGAAATGAGGACAATCTCAGAAACCTCCAGGATGATATGAAACGCTCCAACATTCGAATTATAGGAGTCCCAGAAGAAGAAGCCAAAAAGAAAGACCATGAGAAAATCCTTGAGGAGATAATAGTTGAAAACTTCCCTAAAATGGGGAAGGAAATAATCACCCAAATCCAAGAAACACGGAGAGTTCCAAATAGGATAAACCCAAGGCGAAACACCCCAAGACACATATTAATCAAATTAACAAAGATCTAACACAAAGAACAAATATTAAAAGCAGCAAGGGAAAAACAACAAATAACACACAAGGGGATTCCCATAAGGATAACAGCTGACCTTTCAATAGAAACTCTTCAGGCCAGGAGGGAATGGCAAGACATACTTAAAGTGATGAAAGGAAATAGCCTACAGCCCAGATTACTGTACCCAGCAAGGATCTCATTCAAATATGAAGGAGAAATCAAAAGCTTTACAGACAAGCAAAAGCTGAGAGAATTCAGCACCACCAAACCAGCTCTCCAACAAATTCTAAAGGATATTCTCTAGACAGGAAACACAAAAAGGGTGTATAAACCCGAACCCAAAACAATAAAGTAAATGGTAACAGGATCATACTTATCAATAACTACCTTAAACGTAAATGGGTTGAATGCCCCAACCAAAAGACAAAGACTGGCTGAATGGATACAAAAACAAGACCCCTCTATATGCTGCTTGCAAGAGACCCACCTTAAAACAAAGGACACATACAGACTGAAAGTGAAGGGCTGGAAAAAGATATACCATGCAAATAGAGACCAAAAGAAAGCAGGAGTGGCAATACTCATTTCCGATGAAATAGACTTTAAAACAAAGGCTGTGAAAAGAGACAAAGAAGGCCACTACATAATGATCAAAGGATCAATCCAAGAAGAATATATAACAATTATAAATATATATGCACCCAATATAGGAGCACCACAATATGTAAGACAAATGCTAACAAGTATGAAAGGGGAAATCAACAATAAAACAATAATAGTGGGAGACTTTAATACCCCACTCACACCTATGGACAGATCAACTAAACAGAAAATCAACAAAGAAATGCAAACTTTAAATGATACATTAGACCAGTTAGACCTAATTGATATCTATAGGACATTTCACCCCAAAACAATGAATTTCACCTTTTTCTCAAGTGCTCATGGAACATTCTCCAGGATAGATCACATTCTGGGCCATAAATCTAAACCTGATAAATTCAAAAAAATCGAAATCATTCCAAGCATCTTTTCTGACCATAATGCATTAAGATTAGATCTCAATTACAGGAGAAAAACTATTAAAAATTCCAACATATGGAGGTTGAACAACACACTTCTGAATAACCAACAAATCACAGAAGAAATCAAAAAAGAAATCAAAATATGCATAGAAACTAATGAAAATGAAAACACAACAACCCAAAACCTGTGGGACACTATAAAAGCAGTGCTAAGAGGAAAGTTCATAGCAATACAGGCATACCTCAAGAAACAAGAAAAAAGTCAAATAAATAACCTAACTCTACACCTAAAGCAACTAGAAAAGGAAGAATTGGAGAACCCCAGAGTTAGTAGAAGGAAAGAAATCTTAAAAATTAGGGCAGAAATAAATGCAAAAGAAACAAAAGAGACCATAGCAAAAATCAACAAAGCCAAAAGCTGGTTCTTTGAAAGGATAAATAAAATTGACAAACCATTAGCCAGACTCATCAAGAAGCAAAGAGAGAAAAATCAAATCAATAAAATTAGAAATGAAAATGGAGAGATCACAACAGACAACACAGAAATACAAAGGATCATAAGAGACTACTATCAGCAGTTATATGCCAATAAAATGGACAACGTGGAAGAAATGGACAAATTCCTAGAAAAGTACAATTTTCCAAAACTGAACCAGGAAGCAGACCCATCACAAGCACGGAAATTGAAACTGTAATGAGAAATCTTCCAGCAAACAAAAGCCCAGGTCCAGACGGCTTCACAGCTGAATTCTACCAAAAATTTCGAGAAGAGCTAACACCTATCCTCCTCAAACTCTTCCAGAAAATTGCAGGGGAAGGTAAACTTCCAAACTCATTCTATGAGGCCACCATCACCCTAATACCAAAACATGACAAAGATACTACAAAAAAAGAAAACTACAGGCCAATATCACTGATGAACATAGATGCAAAAATCCTCAACAAAATTCTAGCAATCAGAATCCAACAACACATTAAAAAGATCATACACCATGACCAAGTGGGCTTTATCCCAGGGATGCAAGGATTCTTCAATATCCACAAATCAATCAATGTAATTCACCACATTAACGAATTGAAAAATAAAAACCATATGATTATCTCAATAGATGCAGAGAAGGCCTTTGACAAAATTCAACATCCATTTATGATAAAAACTCTCCAGAAAGCAGGAATAGAAGGAACATACCTCAACATAATAAAAGCTATATATGACAAACCCACAGCAAACATTATCCTCAATGGTGAAAAATTGAAAGCATTTCCCCTAAAGTCAGGAACAAGACAAGGGTGTCCACTTTCACCGCTACTATTCAACATAGTTCTGGAAGTTTTGGCCACAGCAATCAGAGCAGAAAAAGAAATAAAAGGAATCCAAATTGGAAAAGAAGAAGTAAAACTCTCACTGTTTGCAGATGACATGATCCTCTACATAGAAAACCCTAAAGACTCCACCAGAAAATTACTAGAGCTAATCAATGAATATAGTAAAGTTGCAGGATATAAAAACAACACACAGAAATCCCTTGCATTTCTATACACTAATAATGAGAAAGTAGAAAAAGAAATTAAGGAAACAATTCCATTCACCATTGCAACAAAAAGAATAAAATACTTAGGAATATATCTACCTAAAGAAACTAAAGACCTATACATAGAAAACTATAAAACACTGGTGAAAGAAATCAAAGAGGACACTAATCGATGGAGAAATATACCATGTTCATGGATCGGAAGAATCAATATAGTGAAAATGAGTATACTACCCAAAGCAAATTACAAATTCAATGCAATCCCTATTAAGTTACCAGCGATATTTTTCACAGAACTAGAACAAATAATTTCAAGATTTGTATGCAAATACAAAAAACCTCGAATAGCCAAAGCAATCTTGAGAAAGAAGAATGGAACTGGAGGAATCAACTTGCCTGACTTCAGGCTCTACTACAAAGCCACAGTCATCAAGACAGTATGGTACTGGCACAAAGACAGAAATATAGATCAATGGAACAAAATAGAAAGCCCAGAGATAAATCCACACACATATGGACAGCTTATCTTTGACAAAGGAGGCAAGAATATACAATGGAGTAAAGACAATCTCTTTAACAAGTGGTGCTGGAAAAACTGGTCAACCACTTGTAAAATAATGAAACTAGATCACGTTCTAACACCATACACAAAAATAAACTCAAAATGGATTAAAGATCTAAATGTAAGACCAGAAACTATAAAACTCCTAGAGGAGAACATAGGCAAAACACTCTCCGACATAAATCACAGCAGGATCCTCTATGATCCACCTCCCAGAATACTGGAAATAAAAGCAAAAATAAACAAATGGGATCTAATTAAAATTAAAAGCTTCTGCACAACAAAGGAAACTATAAGCAAAGTGAAAAGAAAGCCTTCTGAATGGGAGAAAATAATAGCAAATGAAGCAACTGACAAACAACTAATCTCAAATATATACAAGCAACTTATGCAGCTCAATTCCAGAGAAATAAACGACCCAATCAAAAAATGGGCCAAAGAACTAAATAGACATTTCTCCAAAGAAGACGTATGGATGGCTAACAAACACATAAAAAGATGCTCAACATCACTCATTATTAGAGAAATGCAAATCAAAACCACAATGAGGTACCACGTCACACCAGTCAGAATGTCTGTGATCCAAATATCTGCAAACAATAAATGCTGGAGAGGGTGTGGAGAAAAAGGAACCCTCCTACACTGTTGGTGGGAATGCAAACTAGTACAGCCACTTTGGAGAACAGTGTGGAGATTCCTTAAAAAATTGCAAATAGAACTACCTTATGACCCAGCAATCCCACTGCTGGGCATACACACTGAGGAAACCAGAATTGAAAGAGACACATGTACCCCAATGTTCATCGCAGCACTGTTTATAATAGCCAGGACATGGAAACAACCTAGATGTCCATCAGCAGATGAATGGATAAGAAAGCTGTGGTACATATACACAATGGAGTATTACTCAGCAGTTAAAAAGAATACATTTGAATCAGTTCTGATGAGATGGATGAAACTGGAGCCGATTATACAGAGTGAAGTAAGCCAGAAAGAAAAACACCAATACAGTATACTAACACATATATATGGAATTTAGAAAGATGGCAATGATGACCCTGTATGCAAGACAGGAAAAAAGACACAGATGTGTATAACGGACTTTTGGACTCTGAGGGAGAGGGAGAGAGTGGGATGATTTGGGAGAATGGCATTCTAACATGCATACTATCATGTAAGAATCGAATCGCCAGTCTATGTCCGACGCAGGATACAGCATGCTTGGGGCTGGTGCACGGTGATGACCCAGAGAGACGTTATGGGGAGGGAGGTGGGTGGGGGGTTCATGTTTGGGAATGCATGTACACCCGTGGTGGATTCATGTCAATGTATGGCAAAACCAATACAGTATTGTAAATTAAAATAAAGGAAAAAAAAAAGAAGGAAAAAAGATAAAATAAAATAAAATAAAATAGATAACCAACAAGGACCTATTATATAGCTCAGGGAACTCTGGTCAATGTTATGAAACAACCTAAATGGGGAAATAATTTGAAAAGGAATAGACATATATGTATGTATAACTGAATCAGTTTGCTGTATACCTGAAACTATTACAACATTGTTAATCAACTATACTCCAATAGAAAATAAAAAGTTAAAAATAAAATAAAAAATAAACAATCCAGTCCTCACTGTGCCTATAATATGATAGAGGAGAAAGATTAATTATTCATAAACATATGAAAAAGTAACTACAACAAATGCTAATAAATGTTATATACTTAGTTTTATGAGTGTCAGTAATCTAGGGACATGTTTAGGTAGAGAGGTCCAAGATTTCCCTGAAAATATTACATTTAAGCTGATATCTACTGGGTGTCTGGAAGGACAGATCATCCCAGTCAGAGAAAAGATGTATACAAAAATTAAAACATGCATGACAAAGAAGAGAGACTAAAAGGTCAGCGTGCAGATAGTGAAGAACAAAGATTGATGAGCATGTTGAGGTAGGCAAAGATTAAATCATAAAAAACTTAAAGGTCATATTAATTTTGGTCATAATTCTTTTAGCCATGGGAAGCTGCTGAAGAGTTTTAATCCTTGATATGACATCACCAGATTTAAATTTGAAAAAAGTATCTCTGGAAGCAGTGTGAAAAATAAAGCAAAGCCAGATGGGTAGGAAGAGAACATTTACTATTCTAGGAGTCTAGGTGAAAGATGATACTTTCTGAGACTGTTTTGATGAAATCAGGGGAAGAAAGAAACAAATATTATAGTTTCAAGAGAAAGTAGAGCTCTGGTGAATAGGACTTAGTGACAGGTTTGTTAATATAGAGCGGAGAAAGAGCTATATAGAATAGCTTTTTGGTTATTTGCTTGATCAACTGAGTGAAAAATGGTGTTGTTGAATAAGGTTGGAGATAAGTGAAAAGACTGAATTTCGTGTGTGTGTGTGTGTGTGTGTGTATTAGACAGGGTACAGCTTGTGCAGTTAGAGATCAATAGGGGACCTATGTCTTGGTTTTAGTATGCTGAGTTTGAGATGTTTATGAGGTAAGCTAATAAGTAAGTATCGAAGACACAAAAGTACTCTAGACTGACTTTCAAGTAACTGAAGAAAATGGTTTGAATGAGTCTTCTTAGAGAACGAGATGAGCAAGAAAACCTAAAACTGAATCTTAAGGAACTTCAAAAGCATGATGGAAGGAAAGAAGACTGCCTGAGAGCAAGTGCATCTAGATTTAAATGTGGCTGTATATTTTATTGTGATATGCTCTAATGTAAAAAGGAAATGACAAAAATGACAGTTTGATTTTTTTTCCCAAGGGAACATACAGAAGAATTACGCAAGAAAACTCAAATTCAATTAGAAGTCAAATCATGTCACGTAGAACACAGCAAGATAACTTAAAATTTTAATAACAACTGTCTTATAATTCAGGGGAGAAAGCTCTAAGAAAGCTAGTTAATATTGTTTTAAAAATGGATTGGGGTCTCATTATTTCTGACCTATTCTATGTTTTTATTTTAAAACTAGATTAATATATAGTTTTTCACTATCTAGACAAAGTTCCTGTTGGGGTTTGTTATTGTTGTTTTTTGGTCTGTGGGAAACATAAAGTTTAAGGAGCATTTATAAAGGTATCAGATGTTTGTTCAAATGATAATGTGAGTACTATTTTTAATTAAAACTGTACTGTTTAATCATTATTTTTCTATTAAATATCTTCAGGTAATGTGTGCTTGTGTATATGGGTGGCTGTGTATTATCTTACACTCAGTCATCATGAGGGAAAAAAAGATGTTTTTTTATGTTCATGCTTCTTCTTAAATTGGTATATAATACATTTGGCTATTAATCTTCAAGGTTAAGTAACTAGAGAAATCCACATACAGATTCCCTATGGAAAATACACATCTAAACACACTATCTGTGATTAATTTGACTTATAAAATGCATGTATAAAAGACAGTATGTCAGATTTGTTACCTTCAGTACAAATCTTTTTACTTTGTTAAAATGTATAAGTCAGCTAAAAATGATTATCTTTTAAAATCAACCTGTTCTTTCCATGAGTAATACAAGCCCTAAGTTATACAGACAAATAAAAATTAACAGCAGGAAAGGAAGAAAAGTCAAGTGCTACATTTGACTGCAGGTGGATGAGATGACCACCAACTGGGTAAAATCAATGATGTTAAATTTCAGTCTTGTCAAAACATGTCCATGGTACAAAAGTATTATACTTCCCTTCTTTTGTCAAATGGATCAATGGCACAAGAGACCAGACAAAGACTCCTAGTCTGAAGGAAATATGAAATCTGTATTTTTTCCAGAATGGTCATTACAAAGGAAACTTGGACTCAGACAGTCTTGTTGACATTTTAGGAGTCAGTGAACAAAAATGAATGGGAATGGGTGAATTTAATTCAGATGAACATCATATTTACTACCGTGGGCAAGAAGCCCTTAGAAGAAATGGAGTAGCCATCATAGTCAACAAGAGTCTGAAATGCAATAATTGAGTGCAGTTTCAAAAATTACAGAATGATCTTGTTTCTAAGGCAAACCATTCAACATCACAGTAATCCAAGTCTATGCCCCACACATTAATGCCAAAGAAGCTGAAATTGGCCAGTTCTATAAAGTCCTACAACGCCTTCTAGAACTAACACCAGAAAGGATGTCCTTTTCATCATAGAGGATTGGAATGCAAAAGTAGGAAGTAAAGAGATACCTGGAATAACAGGTTAGTTTGGCCTTTTAGTACAAAAATGGAGCAGGGCGAAGGTTAATAGAGTTTTGCCAAGAGAACATGTTGCTCATAGCAAACACCCTTTTCCAACAAACTTAGAAATAACACATAGCGAAGTCTCTCAGTCATGTCTGGCTCTTTGTGACCCCGTGGACTGTAGCCCACCAGGCTCCTCCATCCATGGGTTTCTCCAGGCAAGAATACTGGTGTGGGTTGCCATTTCCTTCTCCAGGGGATCTTCCTGACTCAGGGATCGAACCCAGGTCTCCTTCAATGCAGGCAGATGCTTTAACCTCTGAGACACCAGGGAAGCCATGAACATCACCAAATCATCAGTAAATAAATCAGGTTGATTATGTTATTTGCAGCCAAAATTGAAGAAGTTTTATATGGTCAATAAAAACAACACCTGAAGCTCATTGTTGCTCAGATTATGAACTCTTTATTGCAAAATCCAGGGTTAAATTGACAAAGTAGGGAAAACCACTAGGCCATTCAGTTCAGTTCAGATCAGTCACTCAGTCGTGTCCGACTCTTTGTGACCCCATGAATTGCAGCACACCAGGCCTTCCTGTCCATCACCAACTCCTGGAGTTCACTCAGACTCATGTCCATCAAATCAGTAATGCCATCCAGCCAATTCATCCTCTGTTGTCCCTTTCTCCTCCTGCCCCCAATCCCTCCCAGCATCAGAGTCTTTTCCAATGAGTCAACTCTTTGCATGAGATGGCCAAAGTACTGGAGTTTCAGCTTGAGCATCATTCCTTCCAAGGTAATCCCAGGGTTGATCTCCTTCAGAATGGAGTGGTTGGATCTCCTTGCAGTCCAAGGGACTCTCAAGAGTCTTCTCCAACACCACACTTCAAAAGCATCAATTCTTCAGCGCTCAGCCTTCTTACAGTCCAACTCACACATCCATACATGACCACAGGAAAAACCATAGTCTTGACTAGACGGAATTTAGTCAGCAAAGTAATGTCTCTGCTTTTGAATATGCTATCCAGATTGGTCATAACTCTTCTTCCAAGGAGTAAGCGTCTTTTAATTTCATGGCTGCAGTCACCATCTGCAGTGATTTTGGAGCCCAAAAAAATAAAGTCTGCCACTGTTTCCACTGTTTCCCCATCTATTTCCCATGAAGTGATGGGACTGGATGCCATGACCTTAGTTTTCTGAATGTTGAGCTTTAAGCCAACTTTTCACTCTCCTCTTTCACTTTCATCAAGAGGCTTTTTAGTTCCTCTTCACTTTCTGCCACAAGGGTGGTGTCATCTGCATATCTGAGGTTATTGATATTTCTCCTGGCAATCTTGATTTCAGCTTGTGTTTCTTCCAGCCCAGCTTTTCTCATGATGTACTCTGCATATAAGTTAAATAAGCAGGGTAACAATATTCAGCCTTGATGCATGCCTTTTCCTATTTGGAACCAGTCTATTGTTCCATGTCCAGTTCTAACTGTTGCTTCCTGACCAGCATACAGATTTCTCAAGAGGCAAGTCAGGTGGTCTGGTATTCCCACCTCCTGAAGAATTTCCCACAGTTTATTATGATCCACACAGTCAAAGGCTTTGGCATAGTCAATAAAGCAGAAAGAGATGCTTTTCTGGAACTCTCTTGCTTTTTCCATGATCCAGAGGATGTTGGCAATTTAATCTCAGGTTCCTCTGCCTTTTCTAAAACCAGCTTGAACATCAGGAAGTTCACGGATCATGTATTGCTGAAGCCTGGCTTGGAGAATTTTGAGCATTACGTTACTAGCGTGTGAGATGAGGGCAATTGTGCAGTAGTTTGAGCATTCTTTGGCATGGCCTTTCTTTGGGATTGGAATGAAAACTGACCTTTTCCAGTCCTGTGGCCACTGCTGAGTTTTCCAAATTTGCTGGCATATTGAGTGCAGCACTTTCACAGCATCATCATTCAGGATTTGAAATAGCTCAACTGGAATTCCATCACCTCCACTGGCTTTGTTCATAGTGATTCTTTCTAAGGCCCACTTGACTTCACATTCCAGGATGTCTGGCTCTAGATGAGTGATCCCACTATCGTGATTATCTGGGTAGTGAAGATCTTTTCTGTACAGTTCTTTTGTGTATTCTTGCCACCTCTTCTTAATATCTTCTGCTTCTGTTAGGTCCATACCATTTCTGTCCTTTATTGAGCCCATCTTTGCATGAAATGTTCTCTTGGTATCTCTAATTTTCTTGAAGAGATCTCTAGTGTTTCCCATTCTGTTGTTTTCCTCTATTTCTTTGCATTGACTGCTGAAGAAAGCTTTCTTATCTCTTCTTGCTATTCTTTGGAATTCTGCATTCAGATGCTTATATCTTTCCTTTTCTCCTTTGCTTTTCGCTTCTCTTCTTTTCACAGCTATTTGTAAGGCCTCCTGAGACAGCCACTTTGCTTTTTTGCGTTTTTTTTTCCCCCCAGGGGATGGTCTTGATCCCTGTCTCCTGTACAATGTCATCAACCTCATTCCATAGTTCATCAGGCACTCTATCTATCAGATCTAGGCCCTTAAATCTATTCTCAATTCCACTGTATAATATTAAGCGATTTAATTTAGGTCATACCTGAATGGTCTAGCGGTTTTCCCTATTTTCTTCAACTTAAGTCTGAATTTGGTAATAAGGAGTTCATGATCTGAGCCACAGTCCGCTCCTGGTCTTGTTTTTGTTGACTGCATAGAGCTTCTCCATCTTTGGCTGCAAAGAATATAATCAATCTGATTTTGGTGTTGACCATCTGGTGATGTCCATGTGTAGAGTCTTCTCTTGTGTTGTTGGAAGAGGGTGTTTGCTATGACCAGTGCATTTTCTTGGCAAAACTCTATTAGTCTTTGCCCTGCTTCATTCTGCATTCCAAGGCCAAATTTGCCTGTTCCTCCAGATATGACCTAAATCAAATCCCTTGTAGTTATACAATGAAGGTGATGAATAGATTCAAGAGTTTAGATCTGGTGGACAGAATGCTGGAAAACCTGGATGGAGGTTCATAACACTGTACAGAATGCAGTGACAAAAACCATCCCAAAGAAGAGGAAATGCAAGATGGCAAAGTGGTTTTCTGAGGAGGCTTTACAAAGAACCAAGGAGAAAAGTAACAGGCAAGGGAGAAAGGAAAAGGATATACCTGACTGAATACAGAGTTCCAAGAATAGCAAGGAGAGATAAGAAGGCCTTCTTCAATGAATAATGCAAAGAAATAGAGGAAAACAATAGAATGGAAAGATTAGATATCTCTTCAAGAAAAGGAATATTTCATGCAAGGATGGGCATGATAAAGGAAGAAACGTTAAAGACATAACAGAAGCAGAAGAGATTAAGATGAGGTGGCAAGAATACACAGAAGAAATAGACAAAAAAGGACTTAATGAACCAGATTACCATAATGGTGTTTTACTCACCTAGAGCCAGACATCCGGGAGTGTGAAGTCAAGTGGGCCTTAAGAAATATTGCCATGAACAAAGCTAGTGGAGATGATGGAATTCCAGCTAGCTATTTAAAATCCTAAAAGATGTTGCTGTTAAAATCCTGCATGCAATATGTGAGCAAATTTGGAAAACTCAGCAGTGGCCATAGGACTGGAAAAGATCAGTTTTCATATCAATCCCAGAGAAAAGCAACACCAAAGAATGTTCAAATGATCACACAGTTATGCTAATTTCACATGCTAGCAAGATAATGCTCAAAAATCTTTCAAGCTAGGCTTCAGCAGTATGTGAACCAAGAACTTCCAGATATACAAACTAGGATTTAAAGAGGCAGAGAAGCTGGAAATCAAATTGCCAACATTTGTTAGATCATGCATAAAGCAAGGGAGTTCCAGGAAAACATCTATTACTTCATCGACTATGGTAAAATATTTGACTGCATGGATGGAAAATTCTTAAAGAGTTGCATGTGCAAGACTATGTCACCTGTCTCCTGAGAAACCTGTATGTGGGTCAAAAAGCAACAGTTACAACTTGACATGGAACAAATTACTGGTTCCAAATTGGGAAAGGTGTATGACAAGGCTGTATGCTATCACCTTGCTTATTCAACTTCTATGCAGAATACATCATGGTATCAAGATTGCCAAGAGGAATATTAACAATCTCAGATTTGTAGATGATACTAGTCTAATGACAGAAAGTGAAGAGGTACTAAAGAGCCTCTTGATGAGGGTTAAAGAGAAGAGTGAAAAAACTGGCTTAAAGCTCAGCATTCAAAAAACTAATATCATGGCATCCAGACCTATGACTTCATGGCAAATCGATGGGGGAAAAAGCGGAAATAGTGACAGATTTTATTTTCTTGGGCTCCAAAATCACTGCAGATGGTGATTACAGCCACAAAATTAAAAGATGCTTGCTCCTTGAAAGAAAAGCTATGACCAACCTAGACAGCATATTAAAAAGCAGAGACATCACTTAGCCAGCAAATTTTCATCTAGCCAAAGCTGTGGCTTTTCCAGCAGTCATGTATGGATGTGAGAGTTGAACCATAAAGAGGCTGAGTGCCAAAGAATTGATGGTTTCAAAATGTAGTGCTGGAGAAAACTCTTGAGAGTCCCTTGGACAGCAAGGAGAGCAAACAGGTCAGTCCTAAAGGAAATCAACCCTGAATATTCACTGGAAGGACTGATGCTTATGCCAAAACTCCAATACTTTGACTATCTGATGGTAGAGGTGACTCATTGGAAAATACCCTGATGCTGGCAAAGATAGAAAGCAAAAGGAGAAGGGGATGGCAAAGGATGAGGGGGTTAGATAGCATCACTGCCCCAGTAGACATGAATCTGAGTAAACTCTGGAAGATATAGGAGGACAGAGGAGCAGGGTGTGCTGTAGTCCATGATATCAAAAGGAGCTAGACATGACTTGATGACTGAACAACAACATCATCAATTAAAGTGCAGTTTTAAATTTCTATTATTGACTTATCTCCCCTGTTTTCATGTTTAATTTCCTTTGTATCAGTTTTGTCTCTACAAAATTATTTAAAACAACAAATTAAAAGAAAACCAAGCTGTAATGATACCATAGAGTTTATCTAGTCTGATCTGTCTCAAGTGAGAATTCCCTTTTTGGATTTAGACTGTTCAAAAGAGTACTCGTAGACAAATTCAGCATGGAGATTTAAAATATACTTTAGCTACTTACATAATATCATTTTTTTACTGCTTTTTGTAAGAAAGTGAAAGGCGCTCAGTCCTGTCAGACTCTTTGCGACCCCATGGACTATACAGTCCATGGAATTCTCCAGGCCAGAATACTAGACGGTGTAGCCATTCCCTTCTCCAAGGGATCTTTCCAACCTAGAGATTGAACCCAGTGATTGAACCCATGTCTCCTGCATTGCAGGTGGATTCTTTACCAGTTGACCCACCAGGGAAGCTTTTTGCATGTTGTGATACAATTAGAAAACACACTGTTAGCATTGACTAGGCTAAAGGCTAGCATGCAAACAGAAATTGATATGCCTTGAATTAAATTCTTTATAATATACCTAAAAATTCTCTCCTAACCTTGACAAGTATACCTTCATAAGGGATCCTGAATTTCAGATCTGACCTTAGATTTCTAGGACTCTTCACTCTTTGTATTTTAGCTTGCCCCTAATTTTACCCACAGGTGGGCCCCTTCAATATTAAAAGGGAGCTTTTATACCTGCTTATAGATGTCCCAGGGTTACATTGCATATCAAAGCTGAATTTCCTCAAGTAGCCAGTTGTAGGCAGTTCTAAGGAACCCTCTTGGATCTGAGGTGTGTACATTGTGGTATATCTGCCTTCAGGTAGAAAACTCAGGAAATAATGAGAAAGGAAGCTTGGAAGTGGACTCAGGCAATTTAGACAATTCTATGTTCTCAGGTACTTAGAATTTGGAAGTTGGGAGATTCTGTTACCTAATGGACAAATTCACTATGGGTAGAAATGTGGCAGGGTTAGAGTTAGGGTGAAACCCAAAGCGGGGGACCCTGTTGCTTTTATCTGTACATATAAGGGCAGTATTTTGTAAATATACACACTTTATGTGCTTCCCAGGTGGTAAAGAACCAGCCTGCTAATTCAGGAGATTTAAGAATGAGGTTCAATCGCTAGGTTGGGAAGATCCCCTAAAAGAGACTACTACAGTATTCTTGCCTTGAGAATCCCATGGACAGAGGAGCCTGGTCGGCTACAGTCCATACGGTTGCAAAGACTGGGACACCACTGAAGCAACTAGTACATCTGCATGCAACAATGCAGAACTCACAAATAATTGGTAGTTTCACTACTAGGTATATACCAAGAGATATGTGCATACTCACGCTCCCATCTCATTACAAAGTGACAATGGGACATTATTTACTTCTAAGGTCACCCAAGGGGTCTCTCAAGCATTGGGCATTACTTATTATCTCCATTGTGCCTGGAGGTCTCAGTCTTCAGGAAAAGTAGAAAGAGCCAACCAGTTCTTAAAATCAGCAGTAAAAAGATAATCCAGGAGACCTCCCTTGGATGTAAGGAGTCCTAACCAATAGCTCTCCTCCACACCCATATTGCCTCTAAGGAACAGGTTCGTCTTAGTACTTATGAGATGCTATATGGGAGACCTTTTGTTTATGTCAGTGACTTCTTCCTAGATCCAGAGGCTCAGACCCTCCAGTCTTATACCATGAAAATTCTACAAGATATATTCTTGAGGGGTGTCAACCAGGACCCAAAAGATTCTAAAGACCCACCATTATATGTTCCCAGGACATATAATATAATTAAAGTCTGGAAAGATATGTCCCCAAAGATTCAACTCCAGCCCACATGGAAGGGCCCCTAACCTATAATAATTTCTACCCCCACAGGAGTCAAGGTACCAGGACATGACTCCTGGATTCACTACCCATGAGTCAAGCCATGGAAGAAGACAGAAGGGGACAATCCATACACCTGTGAGCCCCTGGGAGATCTCAAGTATCTATTCAGGCTGCAAATGTGTCATTCTAATGAACAACCCCAAAATTAAGTTTCTGGGGATAAGCTTCCTCAGAATGTTCTAAAGACCCAGCACAGTTTGGCAGGGGTTGTACTCCAAAATAGACAGGAGCCAGATTTCCTGATCCCTGAATAAGGAGGGATTTGAGCTATCTTGAATGAGATGTGTTGTTTCTGGATAATTATCTCCAACTAAGTTAAAGGAAGTCTTCTAAAGAATGAGCTGGAGAGTCCTTGGGGCAACTACAATCTCTCTTTGGGGGAATCCTTCTCCTGATGAGGGGAGATTTGGAGTTGGCTAATGCCCCTACTAACCCTTGTTATCACCATATTGATGCTGCTTATGATCGCTTCAAGTATTATCAATTGTCTAACCCATTTTGTCTCTGCCCAGGTCAATAAGCTACAGCATGCAGTGCCAGTTCAACAAGGACATATAAACTATAAACTATACATATATAAACTATACATATAAACTATAAACTAAACATATAAACTATAAACTAAACATATAAACTGTACCCAACCATGAAAAATATCACGCACCCTTAGATAGACACCGCTTTAAGGACTCTGAGGCTTGAGACTAGCAAGAGGGGGAGGACAAAGGCCCCTTATCGTCCCAGCTCAGCAGGAAGTAGCCAGAGAAACCTTGAATCCCTACTCCCAAAGAATTGAACCTCCCATCTCTTGAGGAGGGAATGTTAGGTAGTTAGAATAGGAAAAGAGGCCAAAATGGCAGTGGCTAAATGACAAAGAAAGGAAAAAGCCTGCAAAAATGTAAAAAGAAAATCCATGGACCAGAGTGAGAACTTCAGGTGAAACAAACACAGCCCCTTCTTGGCTAGCCCAATTTGCATACGGCAGGCTCAAGGTGGGGAGAAGACAACATATAAAAGGAGAGGGTCAAGATGGATCGAGGCCTCTCCTTTGGGGTCGGCTCACCCTCACACCCTGAGGGTGTACTCTCCTTTGCTTGTCAAATAAAACCGAGCTGTGACCGAGCTGTAACAGTTGTCTGCCATTTCAAATCTTTGCTGTGGCTAAACAGAACCAAGGACTCCCCTGATACTAGCAACTGCCCAGAGTGTTCTTCCTCAAAGATGATTCCACCTTAACTCTTAAATCTCATGATTCTTAAACTGCTGTGTGCTGAGGCACCCTGTGGTGCCACAGCAATCTCACAGGGACACTGTTCTAGAGTTTAATTTTCTGAATTTAATTCATAGCAACATCTGCCAGACACCAAACAGTCTAGCAATGCTAATTTTTTGGACCTAATCTATTAATAACAAAATTATTTCCTTTTTGCTTAATGGCGTTGTGAGCCAAGAATGTTTGGAAACCTCTGTCTTAATCTCAGTTAAGAGACTCTGTTCAATCCCAAAATGTATTGAAATATTTATACAACTTAAAGTTGTTTTTGTCTTTCCCACTGTGACTGTTTCAATTCTTACTATGAAACTAGTGGCTAATAGTAGCGTGCATGCATGCACTGGAGAAGGAAATGGCAACCCACTCCAGTATTCTTGCCTGGAGAATCCCAGGGACAGAGGAGCCTGGTGGGCTGCTATTTATGGGGTTGCCCAGAGTCAGACACCACTGAAGCGACTTAGCAGTAGCAGCAGCAGTGGCTAATAGAGTGCTATACACAAAAGGAGCTTTACATACTCATTTACTTGTTGAATCTACTGAAGAAATAAATGAATTGGTCAAGTGGATACATTTGAATACTTAGTGAAAGAATCTGAAGCAATAAAAGGACAGTTGAGAAATCACAAGGAGCCTTTTGATATGGAAAGAGGCAGGATAACAGTAAAGAAATTTTGCGACAAAATATTTCATAGTAAAACCCAAGCAATAGAAACTCTGATCAGAGAAGAAAGCATTGATAGTTAAGATAGACAGAAACAAAGTGCCAAACATAGGAAAATAGTAGAATAAATGTAAAATATAAATAGCTAAAACTGGAATGAATAGGAGTAAAAAATGACTGAAAATAAACATTTTCAAGTGGTTAGCATTTGTCATGCACAGCTAAAAATTCTCTATATTCTATTCCATTCACTCTTCCTAACAGTTTTATAAAATAGGTACTGCCATCCTCCTCTGAAAATGGGTTAAATGAAGCTCATAGGAGTCAACTAAATCACAGGTGTTCATTTACTTCTAAGCGATGAAGTCAGAATTGAAGCATAGATCTCTTTAATGTTTTTTCCTGTTCACCAAATTTAGAATATACTTAAGGATTATTCCACA
Source organism: Ovis canadensis (assembly GCF_042477335.2). Taxonomy (NCBI): domain Eukaryota; kingdom Metazoa; phylum Chordata; class Mammalia; order Artiodactyla; family Bovidae; genus Ovis; species Ovis canadensis. The sequence continues at coordinate 35,176,155 of NC_091261.1, read as the reverse complement.
TATAAAAGTAGTGAGGCACTGCTAAAGAAGTTTTGCCAAAATGACTGACTAGTGAAAAATCATTAACGTCTTTTTTCACCCACTTTGGTGTTGCTGCTGCTGCTAAGTCACTTCAGTCATTTCTGACTCTGTGAGACCCCATAGACGGCAGCCCACCAGGCCCCCGTCCCTGGGGTTCTCCAGGCAAGTGGATTGCAGTGGGTTGCCATTTCCTTCTCCAATGCATGGAAGTGAAAAGTGAAAGTGAAGTCGCTTAGTTGTGTCCAACTCTTAGCGACCCCATGGACTGCAGCCCACCAGACCCTCCGTCCATGGGATTTTCCAGGCAAGAGTACTGGAGTGGGGTGCCATTAGTGCCCTGATTATTTTTTCTCCATCATCGAGGGAATCAGAACTATAAAGGAATGGGTAGGGGAAATGAGTAGGTCTCAATTTGCCACAAAAATTTTATATCACATCTTTGAGCTGGACTTTACATAAAGAAAACTTGCAAAACATGACTGGTTAAAGAGGATATGGAGGTGGTTGTGACAATCATATGTGCTTTTTTCACATTTGTAAAATCAGAAGGCCAGGTGACATTTGTCATAGGAATGTAAACTAAAATGGGAAAAACAAGTTTTTGCTATTTTCCTTTTTAATTGGTATTTCTTTTTAATTTGGTATTACTAAAAAGATTTAAGTAGAGAGTCACCACTTCAATCCATACATCCTCAAGGCTCAAATTATAGTAATTTTATTAGCAATTATAAGAAAATGCATCACAGATCTACTAGTCATTAAATAAAGTTTTTGCTGCAAATGTATAAAACTTCTAGAAGACAAAAGGAGAAAATTTAGATGACTTTGGATATAACATTTTAGATATAGCATCAAAGACATGATTCTTGAAAGAAATAATTTATAAGCTGAATATTAAAATTAAAAACTTGTCTTCTGTGAAAAAGAATAAGTCACAGACTGAGAGAAAATCTTTGCAAAAGGCATATCTAATAAGGGATTATTATCCAAAATATATAAAACAAAACTCAGCAAAAAAAAAAAAAAAACCCACAATGGATCAAAGTGAAAGTGATGTCGCTCAGTCGTGTCCGACTCTTTGTGACCCCGTGGACTGTAGGCCACAAGGCTCCTCTGTCCATGGGATTCTCCAGGCGAGAATACTGGAGTGGGTTGCCATTTCCTTCTCCAGGGGATCTTCCCGATCCAGGAATCAAAGCCAGGTCTCCCGCATTGCAGGCAGACGCTTTAACCTCTGAGCCACAAGGGAAGCCCTAACAATGGATCAAAGACCCCTTAAATAAACATCTCGCCAAAGAAGAAATAAGCATATGAAAAAAATCCTCCACATCATATGTCATCAGGGAAATGCAAGTTAAAACAAGAGACCACTGCATAGTTACTGTTCTTAGTCACTCAGTCCTGTCCAACTCTTTGTGGCTCCTATGTCCATGAGGATTCTCCAGATAAGAATACTGGAATGGGTTGCCATGCCCTCTTCCAGGAGATTTTCCCACATATTTATTAGAATGACCAAAATCCAAAATAGAGCATCTAATGCTGACCATAATGTAGAGCAAAAGGAACTCTTATTTATGGCTGGTGGGAATGCAAAATGGTACAGTCACTTTGGAAGAAAGTTTCTCCATCACTTGATGAAACAGGCTTTTACCATATGTTCTAGGAATTGCATGCTTTACTGTTTATCCAAACTAGTTAGAAGATAACCACACAAGAACTTGGATGTGATTGTTTATAGGCACTTTATTCATAATTGCCAAAACAGAAGTTAACTAGATATCCTTCAATAGGTAAATGGATAAACAAACTGTGATAATTCAGATAATGGAATATTATTTTATGCTAAAAAGAAATGAGCTATAAAGTTATGAAAAGACATGGAGGAAACCTAAATATACATTAATAAGTGAAATAAATCAATCTAAAAGTGCCATATATTTTATGGCTCCAACTATGTAACATTCTGGAAAAGGCAAAACAGTGGAGACAGGGAAAATAATCAATGGTTTCTGGGGATTAGGAAGGTGAGAGAGGGATAACTAGATAGAGCACAGAGGATTTTAAGGGCAATGAGAATACTATGCGTGTTACCAGAATGATAGATACATGTCATTCAACATCTGTCAAACCCATAATGTACAACATGAAGAGTGAACTCTTGTAAGCTATGGATTCTGAGTGATAATATTATCACTCACATCTGTGTAGATTCATTGACTGTGAAAAATGTACCACTTTGGTCCGTGAAGTTGATAGTTGTGGAAGCTGTGTGAGTGTGGAAGCAAGGGGTGTATGGGAGCTCTGTATTTCCTGCTCTATTTTGCTGAGAAAAGTTAAAAGCTCTACAAAAATTAAATCCACTTAATTTTAAAAATACATTGAAAAAAAAGAATAAATAAAGCAATTGCCAATCTATTGGGCTTTCCTGGTGGCTCAGTTTGTAAAGAATCCACCTGCAATGTGGTACCTGGGTTTGATCCCTGGGTTGGGAAGATCCCCTGGAGGAGGGCATGGCAACCCACTCCAGTGTGTTTGCCTGGTGAATCCCATGGACAGAGGAGCCTTAAGGGCAACAGTCCATGGTGTCACAAAGAGTAAGGCATGACTGAGCAACTAAGCACAGCACACATCACAGCCAATGTATTACTCCAATTGAAAGCAGTTGTTATGTTTATTTATTTTTACAGTGATAGAAGGGACATGGAGTGTTAACCTTTCCTTCTTAGATTAAATAATAGAGAAACAGGCGATTAATGACAAGAATAAAATACATAATGGTACCTTGCACTTGTTCAGTGTTCATCTTTTGGTTCTAGGCTGTTTTCACATTAATCAAATCACTTTGACAAAGAAACAGTGTTTGAATAGCAGGATGGAGGAATTACAATTATGAGTGATTTGCTCAGGGGCACAGTGTAGCATAGCTTTAGAATTCTTCAACCATCATTCTGTTTATTTCGATTTAGGACAGCACATTTCCTAAACAGAGATTCATCAAAATAAATAATTGTTTTAAGTAATCACCTTTTTAGGGATAAAAATATTGACTGGTTGTGCTTACCTAGAAACTTGGAATCAGCAAAACTACTGCCTTTCATCTTATTAACCAGTCTCAAGTCACTTTGTCTACGATGAATTTATGTAAGACATGTTTGCCTAAAATTCAGTCTCATTTAAAATTCATTTTTTGCACACTAGGCTTTTACTTGAGCAGTATTTTTGCCTATCTCCAAAAGACTAAGACGTTTTTAAACTATTTGTGTTAAGATAGAAGTTTATAAAAATTGAGGATTTCATTTGTTTTATTTATTTCTCTTCGGAAAAGTGCACATACATATTACTTTTTATTGCACGTAAAATTGATTTTTTAAGAAAATAATTTTATTTCTGTGATTCTGTGATGTGTTGCCCAGAAACATATTGTCATTTAGAAATAGAGGATTTACCACCCTCTATGTTTCTTCAGTCTTTTAACTTTATTGAGACTTTTAATGGCTCAAAGATTGCTCTGTAACTGTCACATTATACTTGAAAATATGTGAGTTATTTTCAAATACATTTTGATGTCATTTCTAACGTAATTCCTCAGTGATAAGAAAAGAGACTCTATATGATTTCAATACCTATAGGCCATGAAATTTATGCATCTTGTTTTATGTCCCTGGATATGTTCCAGTGTCTCCTGGTTTATAGTCTATGGGAACTTGAATAGAATTCATAGCTTGCTATTATGTGAAAATTATATAAATCTTAATTATATTGAATTGCTACATAGTGCTTTTTAGGTCTACTATATCCTTCTACTTTTCTATATATTCAGTTAATTTTTGAGAATTTGATATTGAAACTCCAACTAAAAATCTTAATTTATCTACTTAAAATTATTTTAATGTATAGTGGAACTATATGTAACTTTGTTCTATATTTACCAAGTCTCCTGTAAATGTATTATTGTAGTTTCATAATTTAAAAAAATAAAAAAGAGAAAGAAAGGAAAAAAAAAAAAAAACAGAGCATTTACATCCTCAGCAGATATGCTGCCCATCAGTCTGCCTCTGACTGTCAACCTCCACTCAGCTGACAACAGCCTCACACAAACCAAACTATCTTCCTTGGGTGGTCCCCCTCCAAAACCAGACAATGCCAATGTAATAAAGACCTGGCTTTCTTGACTTAACTAGAGACCACTATAAAGTTCCATTTCAGTGTCAGAGTTCTGAAGGGACCTGATCTCAGCCAACAAAGAAACATATCTCGCTCAATCTTATGTCACAGTACAAAAAGGAAGGATCAATTTCAGGGAAAAAAATGGTGTAAAAAATCCCATAAAATATACTTTTATTCAAATATAAAAGGAATTTTAATAATGAAACTATTTCTACAGCATTTAAATTAGAAAGATGAATGTATGGATAGTATATAATGTCAATTGCTATGTGACTTTTGGCATCTAGTCAATTTTTACCACTCAGATTGGTTACAACCAGGCCAAAACACTGATTCACAAAGTATGTTTAATCAAATGGAATCAATCTTTCCATATCTAGCAGTACAAAAGTTATTTAGCACTAGTTATACTCCTTGGAAGGAAAGTTATGACCAACCTAGATAGCATATTAAAAAGCAGAGACATTACTTTGCCAACAAAGGTCCGTCTAGTCAAGGCTATGGTTTTTCCTGTAGTCATGAGAGCTGGACTGTTAAGAAAGCTGAGTGCTGAAGAATTGATGCTTTTGAACCGTGGTGTTGGAGAAGACTGTTGAGAGTCCCTTGGACTGTAAGGAGATCCAACCAGTCCATCCTAAAGAGACCAGTCCTGGGTGTTCATTGGAAGAACTAATGCTGAGGCTGAAACTCCAATACTTTAGCCACCTCATGCGAAGAGCTGACTCATTGGAAAAGACCCTGATGCTGGGAGGGATTGAGGGCAGGAGGAGAAGGAGATGAAAGAGGATGAGATGGCTGGATGGCATCACCAACTCGATGCACATGAGTTTGAATGAACTCCGGGAGTTGATGATGGACAGGGAGGCCTGGCATGCTGCGATTCATGGAGTTGCAAAGAATTGGACACGACTGAGTTACTGACCTGACTGACTGATAGAGACCTAAAGCAAACAAACATGATTTTAAACAAAATAGAGGCTTATTTTTCCTCATTTATATCCTCAATATTATATGCTTTCCCTGTTTTCCATCTTCACTATCTTTAACATGAATTCGTGATGATAATATGACTGCAAGACCACCAGACATCAGGTACATGTTTCCAGCATTAAGAAAAATGAAGAAGAAACAGTAAGAGTTTAATAGCTGGTCACATTTTGTTGCTATCTCTTATCTGAGATAGGCACTGTAAAAGGGACTCAATTTATTGCCTGGGAAGAAGAGTGTTTATTTCTGCTCTAATAGTAAGCCACCTGAGAAATGAAAAGAATTAGTGTTAAATAGAAAACAAGCAGTCTGCCACAGAAGAAACTCTTGAATCAAAGGCACAGAACTATCCCCAACTCATTGTATTAAAGTTGTATTTTACAATTTTTTTACATAAATTATCAAAGTCAATTTTGGTAAGTTCTACTATTGTTTCTTCCTTACTCTGTGCGTGTGTGTGTGTGTGTGTGTGTGTGTGTGTGTGTGTATCTGTGCTCAGTAGTGTCTGACTCCTTGAGACTGCATGGACCGTAGCCCACCAGGCTTCTCTGGCCATGACTTTTTCCAGGCAAGAATACTAAAATTTGCTATTTTTAACTACAGGGTATCTTCCTGACCCAGGAATCAAATGGCCAGTCTTGTGCCTCCTGCATTGGCAGGCTGATTCTTTACCACAGAGTCACCTGGGAAGGCCTTCTTTAGTAATAAGTTGCAATTAGTCCACATTCTTTTTAAAGTGGCATTAACCAACGTTTCTGTCAAAACTTATGTTTCTAGATGTCTGTTGATTTCTACCTGCAGCAAATTTGACAAGTCTTCAAAAGCATATCCTTCTACTGTCTTCAATCGCATTTCCAGATGAACATGTTGACAAATTATATACTTAGCAGCAAGTGAGTTTGTCATCACAGAGCCTTAAATAAAAACCATTCTCATTTGTGTGCCTGCAAATATCTACTCAGGAAGTAGAGCCACAGATAAACTCAAATTGTTGTATTTGTCAAGTTGAAAAATGATTTCATTTTTATAAGATAACAGTGATATTTCTCAATAAAACCCTATCAAAGGCTTCAAGGCTTGTTTTTCCATCGTCAAGTTGTGTCTGACTCTTTGCGACCCCACTGACTGCAGCAAACCAGGCATCCCTATACTTCACTATCTCTTGGAGTTTGCTCAAATTCATATCTATTGCGTCAGTGATGCTATCTAACCATGTCATCCTCTACCACTTTCTTCTCCTTTTGCCTTCAATCTCCTAGCAATCCAAGGGACTCTCAAGTGTCTTTTCCAGCACCACAATTAGAAGGCATCAGTTCTTCAGTGCTCAGCCTTCTTTATGGTCCAATTTTCACATCCATAGATGACCACTGGAAAAACCATAGCTTTGACTATATGGACATTTGTTGATAAAGTGATGTCTCTGCTTTTTAATACACTGTCTAGGTTTGTCATAGCTTTTCTTCCAAGGAGCAAATGTCTTTTAATTTCAAGTTTGCAGTCACTGTCCGGAGTGATTTTAGAGCCAAAGAAAGTAACATCTGTCACTGTTTCCATTTCTTCCCCATCTACTTGCCATGAAGTGATGGGACTGGATGCCATGGTCTTAACTTTTTTTGAATGCCGAGTTTTTAGTCAGCTTTTCCACTTTTCTCTTTCACTCTCATCAAGAGCTCTTTACCTCTTCTTCACTTTCTGCCATTCAAGACTAATTCAAGACTAATCCTCTGCAAATCCAACAAATATTCTGAATGGTAGAGAACTACTTCATATTATACTCTAGTCACATTAATTAAAAAAAAAAAACTTTCAAGAAGAGGTTGAGTCAAAGCTATAGCTCTAATTATGACAAGGATTTTCATCATACATAATAAGATTGATGGAATAACAATAAAATAAATACAGCAACATTTACCAGTGTAGAAATTAGAAAATCATAGTCTTCTCTGATGCTTCTGGACCAAAACAGTAAATCTAAATATGTTTCCAGGTACTCTATGTGTTTTGCTTATAATATAACTCTAAGATTTCATTTTTACACAGAACTCTGGTTGGTAAAGAGACTTTTCAAACTGTCGAAGTCACTAATTATATTTAAAGCTTCAAAAATCTACTCACAAGTTAGTAATTCTCATTGTTAATCAAATTAGTATGCATATAACAGAAGAAAAGAATCTTATTTCCTGGAGGGAAGGCAGTATTTTCAACCCAATTGCATACTGACTGGAAATGGCATAGCTGCATTTTCTTCAAAATATTCATTTCAAAATATTAAACAATATTTCAGTATTTATAGACCAGATAATGTAATTTGGTAGCAGAAATGGCTTTGATTTTCTTCTTTTGCTTTAAGGCTTAAACTAACTCAACCATTTCCAAGACACATGTTCAATTTAGTTATCTATTTCCTGAGCAGATGCTTATGTGGTTTTATCTGCAGCATGTTATTGATAAACTATTTATCAAATCCCTGTCATCAAAATTTCAGATATCTTTTCAGTTAAATAAAATGCTAAAATGCTAAATAAAATTTTAAAATGCTAAAATTAAATAAAATGCTAAAGATTTAAGGGAAAATATCTCAGCTACTCTGATATTTTGCCCTTTCTTTTTCTATTTATTCTAGTCTATGACAATTTGGCTCATTGAAATTAATCAGGATGTTTCTACTTAAAAGGCCTGTTAAAAATACCCATCAATAGTTGATTCACTAATCTGAGATCCTTTTGAGACAATATTGGTGTGAATTCGAGAAAAGAAATGAACTGGTTTTAAACACTACATCTTCATCTAAATCCTCATTAATAACAAATGATATTTAATCATTATTAACGAATAATTTGTTATCAGCCTACTCAATTGAATAAAAAAGGCAAATTATCTTTTCTAACAAAAAGCAAGATTATTTTATTGACTTAAGAAGAAAATTAATAGTTTTCCATTCCTCTGTCACAGATGTATAACAGTACTATGTACTATTTTAATTAATTAAAAAGTTGTAATGAAAACCTTGAAAAATAATTGAAAAGAAGTTATATTATTAGAACATACATTGTCATATTTAATAGATTATTTACTCAGTTTAAGAAATATTTTGAATAAGAATTTTTACTTTCAAAATATGTAAATAACTCATAAAGCTCAATATAAAAAATGAACCCAGTTATAAAATGGGAAAATAAAAGTGAAGTTGCTCAGTCGTGTCTGACTCTGCAACTCCATGGACTGTAGCCTACCAGGCTTCTCAGTTCATGTGATTTTCCAGGCATGAGTACTGGAGTGGGTTGCCATTTCCTTCTCCAGGGGATCTTTCCGAGCCAGGGATCAAACCCAGGTCTCCCACATTGTGGGCAGACACTTTACCCTCTGAGCCACCAGGGAAGCCCTATAAAATGGGAAGAGGACCTGAAAAGGCATTTTTCTAAAGAAGACATACAGATAGACAACAAGCACATAAAAAGAATCTGATCAGGGAAATGAAAATCAAAAACCACAATGAGATATTACCTCACACTAGTTAGACTGGCTATCATCAGAAAGATAAGAAATAATGTGTTGACAGTGTTGGTAAGGATGTGAAGAAAAGGGAATGCTTGTGCACTGTTGGTGGGAATGTAAATTAATAAAATCACTACGAAAACCAGTATGGAGTTCTATTGTCTACACATGGTAATCGGAATTATAGAAACTTTATCTTACTCAAATTTTTCTGTATTTGTGCATAATTAAATCCAAATATAAACTACACTTTTTAAGAGTGTCGAGAATAATCAAGTAGTATATTTGAAATACAAGCAGAACAAATTATTCATTTATCATATGAACTCTTTCTTAGTCTGACCAAAATGATACTAGCTCTATCAACATAGGCATGGGAAGATTTTTAAATTAAGTAGTAATTCCATATGCTGCTGGAGAAGGCAATGGCGCCCCACTCCAGTACTCTTGCCTGGAAAATCCCATTGACGGAGGAGCCTGGAAGGCTGCATCCATGTGGTCACTGAGGGTCGGACACGACTGAGAGACTTCACTTTCACTTTTCACTTCCATGCATTGGAGAAGGAAATGGCAACCCACTCCAGTGTTTTCAAACACTTGTCTAGACATAGAGAAACTGAAGCAAAAAAATCACGTCTACCTTTAGCAGCATTCCCCCTCTGTTATATAACACTGACTTCTATAATACGCTATCTGCTAGCACTTCCTTTTTAAATCCAGAAAATTGGGTACCCCATGCGATGGCTTCTTATGCGCTGATCTGTTTATTGTTTGTTATTGTTCTTATATGATTCCGAACGTTATGTGCTCTAGCCACCGCCGCCCAAAAAGCGGGAGTCACCATGGCTGCAGCAGTCCTTGCTCTTGAGGAAAAAGGGAGGAAATGTGCAGGAGCAGGAAGGCTTTAAGCAAATACTGAAAACGTATTTGCTCCACTCATGACGAAGGTTGGAAGCTGGGACGAGCATAACAAGGGTTATGAGCGTTCACTGAGTGCCCAAGGCTGGGAACTGATGACGAAGGGTCAATACGCCCGGCCTTGAGGCGCTCGAAGGCTTCTTTCTGACCACCTGTTTCTCAGAGCAAGGACTGTTGTTTCATGATAAGACTCTCTTTAGAGTCTCGCCAAAGCTATGTTATGGCTTGGGTGGTGGGAACTGTATTTTATGCTTGAATGCTTTAATGTTTATCTGGAATGGCTACGTGCAAGACAGCCTTATGCTCTATTCCCTGAAAATTATAAAACTACACAATTGGATAATAAACTTTGTCAGTCCACTAGAGGCTGTCCCTGAGTGGCCTTTTCAGAGTGCAGTTCTCTGAACCTTACACATGGGGTCACTGAGGGTTGGACACGACTGAGTGACTTCACTTTCACTTTTCACTTCCATGCATTGGAGAAGGAAATGGCAACCCACTCCAGTGTTTTTGCCTGGAGAATCCCAAGGACAGGGGAGCCTGGTAGGCTGCCATCTATGGGGTCACGCAGAGTTGGTCACTACTGAAGCAACTTAGCAGTAGTAGCAGCCATATGCTGCTTGTGGCTATACGAATAGCTACATGTTTTGAAAAGCAGTATGTCATTTCATGACAAGAACCTTAAAATAATTCTATTTTAATCCAATGATTCTACTGTACATTTTTAAGAAATTACAAATTACAGAGTAGGACTAGAAGGAAATGTTCAATAGAATGCTTATATTATAAAAAGAATGCTGTTCACCTTAAAGGCATGAGGTCTTGGTTTGAGTTCCCATGAAAATAGAGCCTCAGTATGTGCACCTATTTTATTCCAAATTGATTCTAAGAAGCCAGAATTGGGGAGTTGGAGGAGTGAGATAGTAAAAGAGAAAACATTAACAAAGTGTGAGCTGCGAGAAACTGAACTTAGATCCTTCTGAAAAAATCATCCCAAATCTGCATCATTCTCTCTTTACAAAGGAAGGAATTGGGGGCATTTACCTACTAATTTGTAAACTCCAATAGACAAATATTTTGCTTAGTATTTTAATCTCTCACATTTCTGGGTTGTCCCATATTCCATCATTTGGGGAGGGAAAATGACAGAAAATTTAAAGTACAGTCAGAGCTTTGCTGCTAGGTTTCATAGGTACTGTTCACTACAGGTGCAGCTAGAATTAGTAATGGACTAAGAATTTGTGGACTGGGACAGTATAAGTACTTGCCACATAAAATCACTGAAGTCAGCTCATATCTACATTAAGTGTATTCAATGTAGTGGTTTTTTACACTCTAAAAAGATTTAAGATAAGAGAATTAGTGGAACAATTATTGTCCAAACCCTGCAGTTGCCTTGAGATCATAATTGATGGTCTCATCAACTTCTTCTACCACTAATAATTCTATTTGCATCAGACTCAGGCATATTTCAACTTCCCTAGGTTGCATGCATGAATGGTGAGGTCATCCAGTTTCAATTCCTAAGGGAATAGAGCCCTTAGTTTTAATGTCTTGGTCAGGCTATTGTTTCCGAAAGTGTCACTCGAATGTTTTCACCAAACATGGAAGCAGCGAGAGAGACCCCAGTAAATTCCTCAAGTCCTAGATATACTCATATAAACTTGCTAGCTACACAAGCTAATCAAGATAAATTATCCTTTCCAGTATATAAGTTTTGTCTTTTTTTGCTAGATACCGTAAAACAACACCATATATCATCCTATGTTTTAATTTATAAATAGCATTTTGGAGCACAGCAGTCAAGCTCTTCAGGGTGTCATTCCAAACTGGCACTCTAGCTAAATGTTTAATGGGCACTTGTTCTAAAGTGACATATGCAAGATTTCATCACTGTAACCCAGGCATTCTGTAAGCCTTCAGATCATGAAATCCTGAATATTTGTTATCATAATCTATTTTCAAGTAATATATGACTTCACATAAGGACAATGCAAGAGTATACAGTTGGCTCTCTGTTTACACAGGTTCTGTATCCATGGATTCAATCAACTGTGGATTGAAAATAACCACACACATACATGCAAAAAGAAAATATAATTTCAGAAAGTTATGAGGACTTTCAAGGAGGTGACAGCTCTGCCCTCTCTTTTATTGTGATAGACAGGAAATTAGCTGAGAGAAAAGAGAGATGGACCCTTCAGCTAAGGTTCCATTAGCTGCCTAATCCCATTAAGCAATTTACCCAGCCCTGCCCATAACATGACCACCAGCACTCCAAAAATGGTCCTGGCATAAAAACCCCTCGCTGGCCAACTGGCTAGGACTTTCCCTACTCCAGCACATGAGCACACCGCACACTATCCTGTATTACAATAACCTTTGGTGTCCACTGGACTCTTTCATTAGTATTTCATTAATACACACATCTAATTATAACAGACTGAATTATGGGAAGGATATGCATGGTAGAGCATCTTTTTATATGACCTGAAGCTGTCAATCAGGGCTCTCAGTCAATAACTCTGCCTTTAAATTATGCAATGACCCTGACTTTAAAAAATCTGTACCCCAGCCCTCCAGGGCCATTTGCCTCCCTTGGCATGGCCTACCTTTCTCTTAAGGTATTTTCTCTGTTCTTTCTTTGTGTATGTTTGCTCCATGGTTCAGTCATGTCTGACTGTTTGTGACCTGTTCTCTTTCCTTATTGTTAATAAACTTTCTTGCAATGCGTAATACCTTAGATTCTTCTTTGCCTTCTTACCAAGAACTGAGGCCCACTGAAGGAAGGGTCTCCAGACTCTCCTTTCACTAACAATTGTTCCAAGAATGTGTTCATATTTCAAATGCATCAAATTGTAAATTTTAAGCAAGCCATGTATTGCATATCTTAAAGTTGTGAAAATATTTAAAAAATATGTAGGCTGTTATGAATTACTTGCAAAGTGAAAATAGAAATATTGAAAAATATTTCTAGGTCATTTTCAAATTCAAATTTGTATATCCCTACAAAAAACTCATAAAAATCTCAATTTTACTGCAATATTTTCAAATAGAAACTCTTTGAAATCAGCAAGGAAGCTGCATATTCTACTAAAAAGAAGTAGTTATTTGCAGTGATTCTTCTCCTTGCCTTGACTGATGACTTTATGATGTGATCTGAAACTAGAATACATATACTTGCTGCTATTCCTCTCATCACATTTTCATTTTAGAAACTTCAAGAAATGACCCCAATTTATTCTCTTACTAATGCCTTAACATTATGTTTTTCTCCCTGGGCTTGGTTCTGTCCTATAGTTCTATTCTTTATATCTATTCAGAATTTATCTCTAGTTTGCTCACTTAAGGGAATTGAAGTGTGAAACATTGGCTTATATATTTACAAGTGTTTTACAATTAGTGCTTAATATTTAGCAAATATAAAAATCTTTTCAGAAAAGCTGCTTAAATTGTTAAATATATATACATATATATGCTATTTGCATTTAACATTTTATTTAGTAAACTAAATAATATAGGTCATCCAGCTCTTTCCAGGTGGTGCTAGTGGTAAAGAGACTGGATGCCAATGCAAAGGACATAAGAGAAGGTGGGAAGATCCCCTGGAGGAGGAAATGGCAACCCATTCCAGTATTCTCTCCTGGAGAACCCCATTGACAGAGAAACATGGTGGGCTACGGTCCATGGGGTTGCAAAGAGTCGGACATGACTGAAGTGACTTAGCACGCATACAGTTGTTTAACAACTGATTTTTGAGTTTCTGCTATAAGTCAGATCATGCACTAACCACTAGAGAGTCAAAGATAAATGAAACAAATGTCCTGTTCTTTTAAGGTCTGTTGAATATATTACTGCAGTTTCCAACTTAAGTTTTGCAATATATATTTTTAAAAGATTGTTTAATATTTCCATATGTATCATTATGCTTTATTGAGCAGATGTTTATACATGTAATTATATATTATTATATAATAATATATAAATTGCATATAATTTACACATAATTTCACAGATTTCACTTGAAGTCAGACATGTTCTGTCAAGGTAAAAAAAGTTTCTGTACAATTAATGACTTCTTTGAGTAGGACTACTGGAATATAACTGAATTAGTTACTTCCTAAGATATAAAATGTTTCAAATTTTGCTATGTGACTTAAAAAGAAATATGGCTCAAAAATGAGAAAACTAATAATCAGGACACATAAAAAATTTGGCCATCTTTTAATTTTAACATATTAACTAATATATCTGGATATATGATATTTGAAACATTAAATTTCAAATTCTTCATTGCCTGTGTTCAAGCAACAATTTTGGACAAAATCTCCATATCTGCCAAAGCCACATTCTCAGGAGAGTCTATTTCTTATTACAGCACAATGGCCTTAAAAATGGTATGTGATCAGCACTGTAGTATTGTTTGAAGATGTGTAGTCTGGCTACCTGGGAGGCACCTGAGGTTTGACTATCAACAGATTTTTGATTTCTTAATTGTCTCAAGCAATCTTAGTGGTTGGTTTCACTCTATTATAACCCAAAGGATTATGATTTTTGCTTTAGCATATTTAAATGGGACAATTTTATAGTTTTACCTAATGAAAATTACTTAACATATATATGCTCTGCCACAGGAAAAAAACCCATTTAAAGTTGTGTAAAGATTTAATTTGTCAAGGATCACACTGCCTATATTTAAGCACCAGGTAGAAATGAAGTCATATATAAAAATCATATGTGTATAAGACATAGTATGCATGGTGTATTATATAAACACATATGTGGCATTGCATCAGTGAAAATTATATAAATAAATATATTGCCATTGTTTGGATAAAAATATCATCCACAATTTATCATTGGCAATTACCAATACCATCAGTATTGGTAATATTCAATATTTTAGCAGTGAATATAAATTTGTGTTGTACCTCTCTTGTGCAGTACCAAAGCTAACTCACAGATAGCTCTGAACAGATAGCTCTGAAACTAGAAATAAATTCCCTTTTCATGTGTACAACAATTTATTTTCATGAAAAGTAACTTAGAAACTGACTAATGATAATGTTCTAAGGTAATATTTATACATATTCAAGTATATGTAATATTTATTTATAATCTAAGTAATTTTGAAAAAAATCATGTACCTTTTCATATTTGGCAATGATCAAACTCTCTAATCCAAATTTTTAAGAAACGTTATATTACTAGTTTGTTACTTGAGTATTTTATTGTACTTATTTAATCTTGAATGATGTATCATTTAAAGTATCATTATGGCTCAAATAATCTTGACCTTTAGTTTTTATTTAGTGAGTACTTAAGATATATTCAGGGGCTTCCCTGGTGGCTCAGACAGTAAAGAATCTGTCTGCAAAGAAGTAAGACCCAACTTTGATCCCTGGGTTGGGAAGAAACCCTGGAGAACAGAATGGCTACCCACTCTAATATTCTTGCCTGTAGAATTCCATAGACTGAGGAGCCTGGTGGGCAACAGTCCATGGGGTCACAAAGAGTTGGATGTGACTGAGTGACTAACATTTTAGCTTTGCTTCTTTAAGATATATTCATGCAGTTTGTTCCCGTTTTCTTATGTTTGAAAATGTAACTGAGGTCCACATTGCCTTGGCCAGTCTACCAAGGTCAACATCCACAGTGAGAAATCAGCTTCATGGTGTGTACTCTTGATATGATATGGTGAAAATAGCATTTTACCCCTGTGGTCTTCTTTTTGAAAATACATAACCCAGTCTAAACATGAAAGCAACATTAGGCAAAAACCAATATTGGAATAGTTTACAGAATGCCTGACCTTTACTTCTCAAAACTGTTAAGATCCTCAAAAACACCTATCACTGGAGAAAACCCTAAGGAGATATGACAATTAAATATAATGTAGAGATGCTGGAGCAGAAAAAGGATTATAGGTAAAAACTAGGAAATTTAAATAAATTATGGATTTTAGTTAATAATAATGTATTGATATCAGTTTTTTTATACATAACAAATGTACCATATTAATGTAAGATGCAAATAAACAGAGAAACTTGGTGTAAGGTATATGGGAACTATCTATAGTGCTTTTGTAATATTTCTTTATAAAACTGTTTTTAAATAAAAATTTAATTGAAAATCAGTAATAATAAACATTAATTATATATATTGTTCAGCACATTAACAGGAGAAGCAGAAAACATAAGCATTTGGGAAAAATAAAAAATGAAATTATTCAAATGGTTTTATTTCATTAAATCAAACTTAAATTGCTGCATCATATACTTTTAAGAAATTCATTTATACTCATGGTTGCTGAAATGAGAATACACAAAGCCAATGCCTTTATAGCTATACTGTAAAATTCTGATTATATTTTTATGTGACTTATACTGTGATCTGTAAATATACTCTGACAATTTTATGTCAGTCCTAATACAGTAGCAGATATTTCTTTAAAAAATCATATTTTCCCTCTTATAACATCACCAATAGATCACTCAACTCTGTATAATCCTAATTGTACAATTCTATATTGGGGCAAAATTTTTTATAATCACAGTTAGTGATTGGCTTTTATTGTAAATAACAAGGATACTTCTGCCCTTTTAATTTCTTTGTTAGGGGTTTTAACAACAATGGAAACTTTGAAACAAATGTCATGCTTATTTTTCAATACTTTATATCTATTGAACACTGTAAATTAATAAAAATTACAAATATTAGAGGTGATCTCTTGGGCAACTCATACTGTGGATATCTATGATATCATAACTAAATCATCATTATTATCTGTCACTGGAAAACTGAACAGTATATTTTTTTCCCTTTGTGAATGTAAAGTTGTTAAAATCAGGCATCTCTGATGGTTCAGATGGTAAAAAAAATCTGCCTACAATGCAGGAGACCCAAGTTCAATCTCCGGGTTGGGAAGATCTTCTGGAGAAGAGAATGATAACCCATTTCAGTATCTTGTCTGGGAAAACCCACGGACAGAGGAGCCTGGTGGGCTACTGTCCATGAGTCATAAAAAGCCAGACACGACAGCAACTAACATTTTCATTTTCATTAAAATTACTTGATATGCAAAATTATTTATTTTTAGAAAAATTTTTTCTGTGATTTACTAAAGGCCTATAACTTTGCTTTTCACCTTTTATATAGTCATCTTGTATTATAACTTTATATTTTACTCTTTTATAGATGGGCAACTTGTACTCTGAAAGGACTGTGAATACTTAAATATTGCTAATTTCAAAATACATTTTTCAATGATATATTTTTGATGAAACTCTTTGATGTGCCAAGTTATATGCTGTCGTTTTATCAGAACTCTGTATTGGTATATTTTCTCATTTAAGGTGTATAAATACCAATCACACAATTAAATTGGGAAAGTCAAGCTTATTGTCACTTGAATCAGTCAAATCAGATTAGCTATCTGTAAGAAAAAGAGCCTGAATTTGTTTTTTAATTTATTTTTTTTTTAATTTTTTTTATTTTTAGTTTTTTATTTTTTAAATTTTAAAATCTTTAATTCTTACATGCATTCCCAATCATGAATCCCCCTCCCACCTCCCTCCCCATAACATCTTTCTGGGTCATCCCCATGCACCAGCCCCAAGCATGCTGCATCCTGCGTCAGACATAGACTGGCGATTCAATTCACATGATAGTATACATGTTAGAATGTCATTCTCCCAAATCATCCCACCCTCTCCCTCTCCCTCTGAGTCCAAAAGTCTGTTATACACATCTGTGTCTCTTTCCCTGTCTTGCATACAGGGTCGTCATTGCCATCTTCCTAAATTCCATATATATGTGTTAGTATACTGTATTGGTGTTTTTCTTTCTGGCTTACTTCACTCTGTATTGTTTTTTAATTTAAATAAATATATGAAGACAGTTTCCTAGATTAAGCAATTTTCTTCTTAACTCTAATTTGTGATAATAGCTAGTAGCTAGAGAAGGCACAGTTTCTTGGTATGATTGTCACAGGGAACAAATAAATGACTACGCTCTTCATTATTTTATATAAATCTTTTTTTTTTTTTTTTTTTTTTTACTCCTGTAAGATTCACTCTCAGAAAAATGCATTATTTGGCAACAATAGAGAGACAAATATAGCAAGGTCATTGAAAAGTAGTTATCATAAATATGCCTTCTTCCTACAAAATATATAAATTCTGAATATCACAGCATGGATCAAATGATTGCTTCCTATGCGTAAACGCTTCCTAAAACAAAATTTATATCATACAGGGGAAGGCAAAAGCTTTTATAGTAGATGATTTCATGCCTTGATTAAGGAGTCTACATAGACACCAGGAGCATCGCTTTGTTTGGCACCCTAGTAGGCAATTGGCCAAAATGAAATACATGTATCTCACTTTGCCAAATGGAAAAAGAGGGTAAGGGCAACTATAAGAGAAAAGAAAATACTGATACTTCAATTACAGATGTGCTCTCTGATGACTTTTAGGAAAGACCAAATAGAGAAGTAGTTTGGAAAGTGATACCCTGTAGATAATATTAGGTTGATGCAAATGTAATTGTGGTTTCAAACAATGAATTTTAAATCATTATAGTGAGTTGTCTCTGCTGCTTTACACCCCATTTTGAACTCAAGAAAACTGCTCAAATATGCTTTTTGTCTAACATCATTTTCATAGTCTAAACTAAATATAATAGCAAATAATGTCTAGAAAATAAGCATAAAATGAGAAATGTGCATTAAAATGATGGATAACGGTATTTATTTAAGAATGTATTCTGGTATCAAGTGGCAAATTTCAACAATGTAAAAACTGAGTTACTTTTACACCAATCTCAAAACACACTTTATGTATCTCCAGTAGTACAAATTATCTATGTAAAGACTATTGATAGATGGCATTATTAGAAATAGGAAATTCTCTGACCTTTGAAGGTGAGACTATTTTTCCACATTAAATAAAAAATAAATTTATTCTCAAATCAAAGAGAGTTTGCATTAATTTAAAAATACACAAGAATTTGTGATGATGGATTTGTACTTGCTGATAGAGTTATTTAAACAGTCACTGCATTTCTCTAATACTGAGTGATGTTGAGCATCTTTTCATGTGTTTGTTAGCCATCCGTATGTCTTCTTTGGAGAAATGTCTATTTAGTTCTTTGGCCCATTTTTTGATTGGGTCGTTTATTTTTCTGGAGTTGAGCTGCATAAGTTGCTTGTATATTTTTGAGATTAGTTGTTTGTCAGTTGCTTCATTTGCTATTATTTTCTCCCATTCAGAAGGCTTTCTTTTCACCTTGCTTATATTTTCCTTTGTTGTGCAGAAGCTTTTAATTTTAATTAGATCCCATGTGTTTATTTTTGCTTTTATTTCCAGAATTCTGGGAGGTGGATCATAGAGGATCCTGCTGTGATTTATTTCTGAGAGTGTTTTGCCTATATTCTCCTCTAGGAGTTTTATAGTTTCTGATCTTACATTTAGATCTTTAATCCATTTTGAGTTTATTTTTGTGTACGGTGTTAGAAAGTGATCTAGTTTCATTCTTTTACAAGTGGTTGACCAGTTTTCCCAGCACCACTTGTTAAAGAGATTGTCTTTACTCCATTGTATATTCTTGCCTCCTTTGTCAAAGATAAGGTGTCCATATGTGTGTGGATTTATCTCTGGGCTTTCTATTTTGTTCCATTGATCTATATGTCTGTCTTTGTGCCAGTACCATACTGTCTTGATGACTGTGGCTTTGTAGTAGAGCCTGAAGTCAGGCAAGTTGATTCCTCCCGTTCCATTCTTCTTTCTCAAGATTGCTTTGGCTATTCGAGGTTTTTTGTATTTCCATACAAATCTTGAAATTATTTGTTCTAGTTCTGTGAAAAATGTGGCTGGTAGCTTGACAGGGATTGCATTGAATTTGTAAATTGGTTTGGGTAGTATACTCATTTTCACTATATTGATTCTTCCGATCCATGAACATGGTATATTTCTCCATCTATTAGTGTCCTCTTTGATTTCTTTCATCAGTGTTTTATAGTTTTCTATATATAGGTCTTTAGTTTCTTTAGGTAGATATATTCCTAAGTATTTTATTCTTTTCGTTGCAATGGTGAATGGAATTGTTTCCTTAATTTCTTTTTCTACTTTCTCATTATTCGTGTATAGGAATGCAAGGGATTTCTGTGTGTTGATTTTATATCCTGCAACTTTACTATATTCATTGAGTAGCTCTAGTAATTTTCTGGTGGAGTCTTTAGGGTTTTCCATGTAGAGGATCATGTCATCTGCAAACAGTGAGAGTTTTACTTCTTCTTTTCCAATTTGGATTCCTTTTATTTCTTTTTCTGTTCTGATTGCTGTGGCCAAAACTTCCAGAACTATGTTGAATAGTAGCGGTGAAAGTGGACACCCTTGTCTTGTTCCTGACTTTAGGGGAAATGCTTTCAATTTTTCACCATTGAGGATAATGTTTGCTGTGGGTTTGTCATATATAGCTTTTATTATGTTGAGGTATGTTCCTTCTATTCCTGCTTTCTGTAGAGTTTTTATCATGACGACCCTGTATGCAAGACAGGAAAAAAGACACAAATGTGTATAACGGACTTTTGGACTCAGAGGGAGAGGGAGAGGGTGGGATGATTTGGGAGAATGGGAATTCTAACATGTATACTATCATGTAAGAATTGAATCGCCAGTCCATTTCTGACGTAGGGTGCAGCATGCTTGGGGCTGGTGCATGGGGATGACCCAGAGAGATGTTGTGGGGAGGGAGGTGGGGTCATGTTTGGGAATGCATGTAAGAATTAAAGATTTTAAAATTAAAATTAAAACAAACAAACAAACAAAATACATTGTCAGAAAAACATAACTTTAGATGATTCTTCTGCAGATCTGCACATATTAATTGCAATTCCGGGTGGGAGGAGGATTCAGGATTGGGAGCTCGTATACACCCGTGGCGGATTCATGTTAATGTATGGCAAAACCAATACAGTATTGTAAAGTAAAATAAAGCAAAAATAAAATTTTAAAAAAAAACAGTCACTGCTGTTTATATGTAAAGCATAATTAAAACCTACTATTTCTAAATTTTAAATATAAATTCTAAGAAAATCAACCATGAATATTCACTGGAAGGACTGATGCTGAAGATGAACATCCAGATCTTTGGCCACCTGATGTAAAGAGCCGCCTCATTGGAATAGACCCTGATGCTGAGAAAGATTGTGAGCAGGAGGAGAAAGGGAGACAGAGGATGAGATGGTTGGATAGCATCATCAACTCAACAAACATGAGTTTGAGCAAACTCCAGGAGAGAGGAAGGACAAGAAGCCTGGCATGCTGCAGTCCATGGGGATGCAAAGAGTTGGAAATGACTGACTGAACAAAAAATATGAATTAAATTTACACATGTGTTGAATATACATTTAGATAAGTATAAATTTTCAGATAAGAATAGTGTTAGATATCTAGCTGCAACACGTGTAGTAGAGGCATAATTGATGTTAAATGTTGAATGCGGGTCTCGAGAAAATATAATATAAAAACTTAATTGTCCCCACTCCAGTACTCTTGCCTGGAAAATCCCATGGATAGAGGAGCCTGGACAGCTGCAGTCCATGGGGTCACTAGGAGTCTGACACGACTGAGCAGCTTCATTTTCACTTTTCACTTTCATGCATTGGAGAAGGAAATGGAAACCCACTAAGGTGTTCTTGCCTGGAGAATCCCAGAGACGGAGGAGCCTGGTGGGCTGCGGTCTATGGGGTCACATAGTGTTGGACATGGCTAAAGCGACTTAGCAGCAGCAGTAGCACCAATGTATTTTAAAAGTTTTCATACACTGTATAATTGAAGCAAAACAAAAATGCATTAAATTACTTCCTATCCATTTTTTGCACATTAGCAATGTTTTGATATGAAAGTAAGAAGGCCTAATTATTATTATATTTTTACCAATACTTTGGGAAAGAGTTTCTGCTTACTCTTACTTCTATTGCTTCAACATACAGGAAATCTGTCCTATTTTTGTTTTTCAATTGTTCCTTTTGTTTTTGTCATAGAGTATCATAAATTATTTTCCTTTCTATTCTCAACAACAAGAAGATAAAAATCTCAAGCTATCATCAACTTTTCATCTAAATCTTGGACCTATTTCATCATTGCTAAATTGTAAACTTGCTGAAAGTTTTTCTTGTCCCTTTCTATTGATTTTAAGTGACTGAGTTTGAGAATTGCTTGTGTGGATAATTGAATCCCACTGCATAAAAGTTATATTTGTATTCAATTGTTTCTTACTGCTTTTCCCACCATACAATTCCTTCCTATTTAACTCAATCATAGCTTATATTTAATTTGAGAAAAAGCAAGGCATTTTACAATGAGGAATCTAGAAAAGTATCTATTTGTACATAGCATAATGGAGTTTAATAAAGAATTTTCTCAGATCTGCCTGCAAACTATTGGTACCTGTATATACTTTACCTCAAAATCTAATAGGGAAGTAGTAACTACTATACAAAGCAGTGGCTGCTGGATTAAAAGTTTATCTTCATGTTCCCATTGTTAGGCTGTCTAGATAACCTAATTCTTGAAAGACAACTTCTGAAGCTTAAAAAGAGCTACTTATCTACCTTTTTAGATGATAATGTTTTCTGTTAAAATCTGAATCCATTCTGAAAACACTTGACCTCTGATTTAGTCAGGTTCTCCAGAGAAACTGAACCAATAGGGTGTGTGTGTGTGTGTGTGTGTGTGTGTGTGTGTGCGTGTGCGTGTGCGTGTGCGTGTGTGTGTGTGTGCGCTGAGAGTGAGATAGATTAGGGAGCCGGCGCACTAAGCGCGGGCGGCTGCGGGAGCCGGCGCACTAAGCGCGGGCGGCTGCGGGAGCCGGCGCACTAAGCGCGGGCGGCTGCGGGAGCCGGCGCACTAAGCGCGGGCGGCTGCGGGAGCCGGCGCACTAAGCGCGGGCGGCTGCGGGAGCCGGCGCACTAAGCGCGGGCGGCTGCGGGAGCCGGCGCACTAAGCGCGGGCGGCTGCGGGAGCCGGCGCACTAAGCGCGGGCGGCTGCGGGAGCCGGCGCACTAAGCGCGGGCGGCTGCGGGAGCCGGCGCACTAAGCGCGGGCGGCTGCGGGAGCCGGCGCACTAGCGCAGCCGAGAGGAGGTACCCCACATCCGAGGTAAGGGGCAGCGGCCTAGAGTGCCAGTCTGTGACGTCGCAGGAACGGCCGAGAGGAGCTACCCTGTGTATAAAGTCAGGGCGGCAGCCAAGAGGAGCTACCACGCGTCCGAGGTCACTGGCGGCCGGGAGGAGCTACCCCGCGTCCGAGGTCAGTGGCGGTTGGGAGGAGACACCCCACGTCCGAGGTAGGGCTGGTGGCCGGGAGGAGCTATCCTGCGTCTGAGATCAGGGGTGGCGGCTGGGAGGAGACACCCCATGTCTGAGGTCAAGGCTGGTGGCCGAGAGGAGCTGCCCCCGCGTCCGATGTCAGTGGCGGCTGGGAGGAGCCACCACGCCGAGGCCAGGGCCTGCGGCGGGGAGGAGTAACCCGGGGAGTAGTGGCTGTGCAGGCACAGGAGGGCCTAGAGGAGCTATCCCACGTTGAAGGTTAGGAATGACCAGTGGTAAGGCGATACCCCTCATCGAAGGTAAGGAGCAGCCGCTGTGCTTTGCTGGAGCAGCGGTGAAGAGATACCCCACACCCAAGGTAAGAGAAACCCAAGTAAGATAGTAGGTGTTGCAAGAGGGCATCAGAGGGCAGACACACTGAAACCATACTCACAGAAAACTAGTCAATCTAATCACACTAGGACCACAGGCTTGTCTAACTCAATGAAACCAAGCTATGCCAGCGGGACAACCCAAGACGGGCGGGTCATGGTGGAGAGGTCTGACAGAATGTGGTCCACTGGAGAAGGGAATGGCAAGCCACTTCAGTATTCTTGCCTTGAGAACCCCATGAACAGTAGGAAAAGGCAAAATGATAGGATATCAAAAGAGGAACTCCTCAGGTCATTAGGTGCCCAATATGCTACTGGAGATCAGTGGAGAAATAACTCCAGAAAGAATGAAGGGATGTGGCAAAGCAAAAACAATACCCAACTGTTGATGTGACTGGTGACAGAAGCAAGGTCTGATGCTTAAAGAGCAATATTGCATAGGAACCAGGAATGTCAGGTCCATGAATCAAGGCAAATTGGAAGTGGTCAAACAAGAGATGGCAAGGGTGGACGTCGACATTCTAGGAATCAGCGAACTAAAATGGACTGGAATGGGTGAATTTAACTCAGATGACCATTATATTTACTACTGAGGGCAGGAATCCCTAAGAAGAAATGGAATAGCCGTCATGGTCAACACAAGAGAAGACTCTACACATGGACATCAACAGATGGTCAACACCAAAATCAGATTGATTATATTCTTTGCAGCCAAAGATGGAGAAGCTCTATACAGTCAACAAAAACAAGACCAGGAGCTGACTGTGTCTCAGATCATGAACTCTTATTACCAAATTCAGACTCAAATTGAAGAAAGCAGGGAAAACCAATAGACCATTCAGGTATGACCTAAATCAAATCCCTTATGATTATACAGTGGAAGTGAGAAATAGATTTAAGGGCCTAGATCTGATAGATAGAGTGCCTGATGAACTATGGAATGAGGTTCATGACATTTTACAGGATACCATCCCCATGGAAAAGAAATGCCGAAAAGCAAAATGGCTGTCTGGGGAGGTCTTACAAATAGCTCTGGAAAGAAGAGAGGCGAAAAGCAAAGGAGAGAAGGAAAGATATAAGCATCTGAATGCAGAGCTCCAAAGAATAGCAAGAAGAGATAAGAAAGCCTTCTTCAGTGATCAATGCAAAGAAATAGAGGAAAACAACAGAATGGGAAAGACTAGACATCTCTCTCAAGAAAATTAGAGATACCAAGGGAACATTTCATGCAAAGATGGGCTCAATAAAGGACAGAAATGGTATGGACCTAACAGAAGCAGAAGATATTAAGAGGTGGCAAGAATACATGGAAGAACTGTACAAAAAAGATCTTCACGACCCAGATAATCATGATGATGTGATTACTCATCTAGAGCCAGACATCCTGGAATGAGAAGTCAAGTGGGCCTTAGAAAGCATCACTATGAATTAAGCTAGTGGAGGTGATGGAATTCCAGTTGAGCTGTTTCAAATCCTGAAAGATGATGCTGTGAAAGTGCTGCACTCAATATGCCAGCAAATTGGGAAAACTCAGCAGTGGCCACAGGACTGGAAAAGGTCAGTTTTCATTCTACTTCCGAGGAAAGTCAGTGCAAAAGAATGCTCAAACTACCGCACAATTGCCCTCATCTCACATGCTAGTAAAGTAATGCTCAAAATTTTCCAAGCCAGGCTTCAGCAATATGTGAACTGTGAACTTCCTGATGTTCAATCTGATTTTAGAAAAGGCAGAGGAAGCAGAGATCAAATTGCCAACATCTGCTGGATCATCGAAAAAGCCAGAGAGTTCCAGAAAAAAACATCTCTTTCTGCTTTCTTAACTATGCCAAAGCCTTTGACTGTGTGGATCACAATAAACTGTGAAAAATTCTGAGAGAGATGGAAATACCAGACCACCTAACCTGCCTCTTGAGAAATCTGTATGCAGGTCAGGAAGCAACAGTTAGAACTGGACATGGAACAACAGACTGGTTCCAAATAGGAAAAGGAGTGTGTCAAGGCTGTATATTGTCACCCTGCTTATTTAACTCCTATGCAGAGTATATCATGAGAAACGCTGGACTGGAAGAAGCACAAGCTGGAATCAGAATTGCCCGGAGAAATATCAATAACCTCAGATATGCAGATGACACCACCCTTATGGCAGAAAGTTAAAAGCAGCTAAAAAGCCTCTTGATGAAAGTGAAAGAGGAGAGTGAAAAAGTTGGCTTAAAGCTCAACATTCAGAAAACAAAGATCATGGCATCTGGTCACATCACTTCATGGGAAATACATGGGGAAACAGTAGAAACAGTGTCAGGCTTTATTTTGGGGGGCTCCAAAATCACTGCAGATGGTGACTGCAGCCATGAAATTAAAAGAGGCTTACTCCTTGGAAGAAAAGTTATGACCAACCTAGATAGCATATTCAAAAGCAGAGGGATTCTTTGCCAACTAAGGTCCATCTAGTCAAGGCTATGGTTTTTCCTATGGTCATGTATGGATGTGAAATTTGGACTGTGAAGAAGGCTGAACGCTGAAGAATTGATGCTTTTGAACTGTGTGTTGGAGAAGACTCTTGAGAGTCCCTTGGACTGCAAGGAGATCCAACCAGTCCATTCTGAAGGAGATCAACCCTGGGATTTCTTTGGAAGGAATGATGCTAAAGCTGAAACTCCAGTACTTTGGCCATCTCATGCAAAGAGTTGACTCATTGGAAAAGACTCTGATGCTGGGAGGGATTGGGGGCAGGAGGAGAAAGGGACGACCCAGGATGAGATGGCTGGATGGCATCACTGACTCGATGGATGTGAGTCTGAGTGAACTCCGGGAGTTGGTGATCGACAGGGAGGCCTGGCGTGTTGTGATTCATGGGGTCGCAAAGAGTTGGACACGACTGAGCGACTGAACTGAACTGAACTGAACTGTTTACTTGTTGACTCAGTAATACGGAGGTGGTGGATTCCCGTACGGTGTGTGCCTGCTCTGTCGCTCAGTCATCTGACTCTTTGCAACCCTATGGACTGTAGCCCACCAATCTCCTCTGTTCATGGGATTCTCCAGGCAAAAATACTTCAGTAGCTTGCCACTCCCTTCTCCAGGGGATCTTACAGACCCAGGGATCAAACCTGGTGCTCCTGCACTGATGAGCCACCAGGGAATATCCTTAGAGTCACCCGGAATAAAAGCTGTTTCCCTATGATCTGGCTATATTTATTCCACATATTTTTTCCCATAAAATTTTATTCATCATCTGTATGAGGAGTGATGATGGTATTCCATTTCTGTTTTGTTTATCAGGAGAAGTTATATTGCCTGTCTTTTCATCAGAGCTCATTTTTGAGGGAAGAAGAAAAATTCTGATGGCCAGTGAGCAACAGAAACATCTCTAGGGTCAGAGGAGAGAAAGGAGAATGTAATGTATAATGATGTGTTTCCTCATTATAATCCTGTCTACAATTTATCAATCTTTTTCCAATTTTTTTGCGTATACTTTCCTTATAGGACTATTAAAAATAGAACTCCATCCCAGATCCAGACTTTCCACAATTTTTAATAAATCCTTCCCTTCTCAATAGACAAGGGAAAAACACATAATTTATAGGTATATCTATGGTCTACAAAGCAAAAGTAATACTTGCTAAATTTAATGACAGTAATCTCTATAATTAAACTTAATATTAAGGTCGTCCATAAAATTAATGTCAATTTTTTCCCTCAGTCTTCTGACATGTGTAATGGACCAAGTTGCTGCTGAATGAATTCACTTATTAGGCACAAATGTATCAGTGCACTATTATGGAACTTTATTTCCTACCTGTATTTCATTTTGGTGATTGCTCAACGTTAGCTTGCTGCTCTGCTTAATAGCTCAGTCGAGTCCAACTCTTTGTGACGCCATGCACTGCAGCCCACCAGGTTTCTCTGTCCATGGAATTCTCCAGGCAAGAATACTGGAGTGGGTTGCCATGCCCTCTTCCAGGGGATCTTCCCAATGAAGGATCGAACCCAGGTCTCCCCTATTGCAGGAATTTTTTTTTACGGTCTGAGCCACCAAGGAAGCCCATCTTTCCTCTACCAATACTCAGACTCAAACTTAAACTTTTCTAACTAAAATTTCATCTGTCTCAAATGTCATCATTGCAAAATGCCGTTACCCTTTATGCTATGTTTACTAGTGGCTCATAGTCTCTTTAAGGAGACAACTAAATCCCCAACTATTAAATATTTATAATTAATGTGTCTAACTGATTCATGCTTGTGTTTGTTTCTTACTTGTTTGCTCTGTTTTTTTTTAATTTATTTTTCCTTTTAAATTGCTTTTCACCTTCACTCTGCTCACCGTTTTCTCTCGTTTCACTTATTTTCATTTTTCTCTTCATTTCCTTGAGACACAAACTGACTTCGAAATTTCTCATTTCCATTTTCCTTTTTTTATAAATGTCACAGGAAATAGGAAGTCTTATTTCCCTATTAATACCACCCCCTGCCCCAGCCAACCCTTTTATTGCAATGAGATAGCACCATGTAGCTGGTGGCAATACCAGGAAGATAATCCTGGGAGAAATAAATTCAACATAAAACTTTCAGTCGATTCTATGAGGAAAGAAAGCAGTGAAGACTTGACAATTTTTTATATTTCATTGGGATAAAACATAGGGTTATTTGTCCAGGGCTTAGTATTACACAAGCTGAGAAAAGAAAAAGGGAAAATGATGGAGAGTAATTTGAGAGTATATGAAATAGAATTTGCAAAAATATTCAAATGTCCTTCATAAAATAGAACTAAAATTTTGAAAATCACATTTTCAAATGCATATTCATTAAGAAGACAGGGCATAAATATAATTATCCAGCCCCACCAGATTTCTCCCTTCCTACTCGCCCAGTTTGCTCCACAATTATGTAACTGTGGTGTCCTAGACCAACCTACTAACAAAGTATTTTCCTCTCTTCTGTCTCTTCAAAATAAAGATGACAAATAAATCTTATTTCAGATGGCACTCAATGGTTGAATATTGACTCCTGGAGAACATAGCCCAAAAGACCTATCTGGGTTCAGAGGCAAAAATGGATGTGTTGTGAATTAGTGAGGAGAAGAAGGACACACCACCTATGCCTGCATTCACATTTTAGATAATACATAATTGTCATGTAGGAATTCAAGTTATTATTTCATTTGTGACCAATAATAACTGGGAAATTGATTTGCATTATTTTATAAATGCCTAGAAGTACAAAATTTGAACCAGCAAGAAAAAGTGGAGGGAAATGTACTTTATATGATCCATTACCTAAAATTATATATAATATAAAAGATGGAAAGATGTATTTTATATAATAAAATATATAACATTTTGCAATGTTAACTGTATTATTCTTATAAAAGGTCAGAACTTAGACTAAAATGAATTATTTTCAGATATGTGTAACTAAACAATGCAGCATTTATGAAATATCCTTGTTAAACATCCAATTAAAGTTATATATGTGCAAATATATATAATGTAATACATAAGTATATACAGTACATATATAGTTCTATGGAAATCTTTAGGAAAATTTTGCTAAATTTTTAGTTGCCTGAGCTTCATTCTTATATTTAAAAAGAACGTTTCTTATGAAGAAAAGAATGTTAAATAATTTGATGTGTTTCTTCTATGTGCTTTTATGTTCTAACATTTATTTGTAGAGTAAGTTTGAAATTTTATATTTTTGATGTTGCCCAACAAATTGAACTGCATATGCTTTTCAATGGCTCATTTCTAAAATAGTTGATTTGATACCCATATCAAATGGATGCAGTCCAGTGTTTCAATACAGGAAACCAATTCTAAACATAGCCCACTGAGAATTTCTGTATTGAAAATCCACTGTTGTCCTTTAGCTAACCACTGAAGTGAATTTAGTGGCTGGGAAAACTGCCAGACAAACAGAAATACAAAGCAAACCATAGAATTACAACATTCAAGGAAGAAAAATTAGCAGTTTTCATATCCCGGTCCTGCTGGCAGCTTCAATTCTATTCTGACAGAGACTCTAAGCTTTTAAGGTGAGAAGCCAGGCTTAATTTTGGTTTCAGCACTATATCTGCAGATTTAATACATTCTTTACATTTTTGTTATAAAACAGCTAATAATGCTTCTTACATTGTTAGCATATGTGCACACTTGTCACGCACACATACATAAATGTTTCAAATCAATGATCAAATTGAAAAGCAACAGTCTACTTACTGGTGAAAAACTACACTAAATAAAATATAATTACAATAATGAAAAGGAGGCCCTTCTTCACCAGTAGTTTTACCATAGGTATAAATGTAAAAACATGGTTAAAAGAATATATTATCAAAGTTGGAAAAGAGAATAAGAAAGTTATCAATCTGAATATTGTACTTAACTGGAAGACAATTATTAAAATTTATATATATCATATATAATATTTTTAAGGTTTGAAGTCATGTAACAGATAAACAAAAATTCAGTCACTAATATATCAAAATATTTAAAAATAATTTCAAAATTGATTCATTTGAAATGATGTGCTTCTCACGCTTCCTCTTTACATGTGTATGTATTTAATTTGTAACAAGTAAAAATGCACAAAGTCTATATGAAGATAAGTAAAAACTACTGTTAAGATACCTTAATGAAGACTTTCAATAAAGGGATATTAAAATATTTGATTTTATAAAGAAGGTAATTATCCTTACAACAAGAATCATGTATTATTTGATCAAAATAAGTCAATTTCCTAACATTTTGGGGAGACTTGTATATATCACAATTCAAAAATTTTGTTTAAAAGATACAGATTCATATGTAATAAATACTATAATTGTATGTCACAAAATTTCTAAATGCTATATATATAAAAAGTAGGACTGATTTTACATATAGATTAGTTTTATACAATTTTGATTTATTTAGCTTATTTTTATTTCTTTAAACTTTAAAATAATAATGTGCCTTATGCAGTTTTTTTTTTAATTAGAGAAAATTAATTATAGAAACAGGAAAAAACACTTAAAAAATTTTTGTGCTACAAAAGATAAACAAACTTGATGTTGGTTTGTGTGTCTATGTTTGTGTACTTTTGAAATGCAAAAATAAAAACAACGATCCCTTAAGTCATTGTGGAGATTCAGATGTGCTAGATTAGGAAATTATAAATTAAAAGAAGAGAAAATGTTCTTTTACCAAAAAAAAGTATATATATAGTAAATTGTCATTAAAACAATTATATGCTCTTTTCATACAAATTTGGCCAGTATTCTCAGTTTCTGGAAACCCTTCAATATCTTGGGAGTGATTTCTATTATACTCAGTACACAACTATTTTCTAGGTTTATCTTTACTCTTATATTGAAATAAAATCATTTTGCCTTGTTATAATGCCAAATGCATTACAAAAAACCCATGAATTCTAAAGTCATTTTATTATTCAAAGTACTAGAGTTATCTTAAACTATATTTTCATTGTATTTGACATTACAAATTTTATTCAGTGTCTCTTCAACCTTGTGTTCTACAGATTATGCTGTGAATTTTTCATCAAAAGCAGGATATTGTAGAATGAGTATTTCTCTTCACCTAATATTTGCTACAAACAATTCATAGTCTCATTATTGACCAGTTGCTCCAAATTCTATAAAATAAAATTCAGTGGCAAAACATCATTCAGAATCTTCTATTACTAAGCTCTTAGAACATTGTTAACTACCTAAGAATCATATATGTCTTATAATAATGAATTAGTATATATAATACCTATCAAATTTAAGAACTTTATTCCAGTTAAATTATTACTGTATTATTCATCATTACACACACTTTGTAAAGAACTGAGAGGTCATTAACTCAGTTAATTTAAATAGTGAGCATATCTTGTATTTTCTCTAGTTATGTAGTTAAAAAACATGCTTATATCAATAAATGATGAGGGCAGCATCAAAGATCTAGAGGTGATTGACTTAGGGCTTTAGATCCAATTTCTAGTAGAACCCTACCAGGTTTTTAATGATAAAATCCTTCCAAAATATTTTCTTAAAAAAAAAGAAAAAGCACATGTTTTTATTCACATATAACATTGCTTAAGACTATTTGTGGACCACGTTTTTTCATACTTCATTTTGAAAAAATAAAGAAGAGTGGTACTAGAAAGGGATCATATTTTCATACAGAGCTTGCATCAGACCATATCACTCAATGCTTAAACAACCTCAGAGACGAAGCTCTAAATAAATAGAAAGTCCTTCAAGTGAGGCAGTTGTTCAAAGTCACTACATTGGAAAATAACAAAACATGGATTCAATCCAAACCCAAAGATACAAGATTCTCTTATAGCACTATGCGTATCAGGCTCTATCACAAGGTTTTACTTTGAATTCCACAGTAGTTATTTTTCTATTAGTTTCATATACATAACCTTAAGATAAATTTTCTTAAGATATATAACCTTGTATTAGGCCAATTATGTAAGGTAACTGAATATTTTGCTTATTATAGTATTTATATTCATAGATTATCCACACAAACTGTGTCAATAAATTTATCATTAGATTTTATTCTTCAAATTTCTGGCCTGTAGAATAGCTAAGTTAAGTCAATGACTGACTCTTATGAGAAGCATACACCTAAATTCTTGGCTACACTAAATTTAGATGGGAGAATTACAATCTTGAATGAATCTAGGGTATACATTCTCTTACATTCTTATTTAAAAGTTTTAAATAAGAAAATTAATGATTTCAGTAGTTATCATTTCTGTTTCTATTTTTTTTAAATTTATTAATTGAGAGACTCAATTTGGTTCAGAAACTCAAAGTGTAACTTCTAAATAGCAGTTTCCTTTAAAATAAAGAGCAGGTTTTTAAAAAGCACTCACTTACATGAAAGCACAAATGGAAAATATCTCTGATCAAAATTAATTCAGTTGCATAACAGCCAATTGGTAACCAGGACAATAAATATCTGCTGACATTAACTTTGGATGGAACATAATTTATCAGATACAAACTAGAGGTCATGATGTATTTAAGACAGCTATTTGCAGAGCTGAATTTTGTTGCAAAATAATTTAGCTAGGACTTTTGAAGCAATTAATTCATTAAAGTATGCCACTGATCAGCTTAAACAAGACATTTCTCTTCCCTTCAAATAAGCAGTAGACTATGCTCAGCCTATTAGATTCTCTAAGTATTTTACAGTTTAAAAATTTAGTGAGATAGATAGAAACTAATCACATAAAACATAATCTTAAAAACATTTTTGGGAGATATCTACTAATGACTTTCTTTAGCATAAAAACATTCCAAAACTTGAATAAGGCAAACTATATATAAGATGAATAGCTATCCCTGTAGATACTGTGACTTATTAGTCAGTTAGAAAAAATTGACAATTTACAATTTACAGCTTAAGTAAGTGTATCCTTTAGGATAGCTCAATTTTTGAATAGTAAAGACTTAACAGAATAAAATATAGCCTTATTTTACTAGTCTATATATATTTCTTTAGCATAAGAGATTTGCTATAGTGCTCATCTTTTAATTACTGATAACTACTGTGTTATTATTAGCTATTGTATTTTTTAGAAGGTTTAATTGCAAATACAGGCTGGATGGCCCAGTGGGTAAAGAATCTATCTGCAATGCAAGAGATACAGGAGACTTGAGTTTGATCGCTGGGTGGGGAAGTTGCCCTGGAGAAGGAAATGCCAACTCACTCCAATATTCTTGTCTAGAGAATCCCATGCATGGAGGAGTCTGGTGGGCTACAGTCCAAAGGGTCACAAAGTGTTAGATATGACTGAGCAACTAAGCATACACATATACACACAAAAGTATGTTTTAAAAATTGTAGTACTATTCTAGTGTCTTCTACAGTTTGATGCCTTATAACTATTGCTTGCAACCAAATTTCTGGTTCCCTTCTTCCTTATAAAATCATAAGTAATATTAATAATAAAAGTAAATTTAAGTACAAAAATGGGGTTGCACAGAGTTGGGAACAACTGAAGTGACTTAGCAGCAGCAGCAGCAGCAGCAAGTACAAATATGCCATTGTGCATATGAATTTACCAAGACATATAAAAATGAATTACTTAGAAAAATTAGAATAAGATCAGTCATTTCTAAACTGTTGGCCTTTCAAGGGATGTTTTCTTTTTACCCTATATACTCACAAAAATGTATTGATTTAATATCGATGTAAGTGATGGGATAGAACTATGAATGACACAAGGCAAGGCTCTTTTGTTAGGGGATTTATCTTTTAACTTGGAAGAGAAACACACAAATTAAATATTTGCATATTAGAAGAGAATAAAGAAGGAGATGTGACAGTGACCAGCATAGTTGGAGGAAGAGAGTTTCTTTTCAATGAGTGATCAACCTTTATCCATCTGAGGAGGACATGGCTGAAGCGAGATTCAAAAATGATTAGGCAAATCTCATAAAAATGAGAGAAATTAATTCAGTGTAGAGTGCAATTCTAAAGATTCAGTAGAGAGAAATAACTTGCATTATTAAAAGAAGACCAGTATGATTAAGTGGAATATACAAGGGGGAGGTGGTACAAATGAAAATCAGAATGTGGGGGGAGGCCTGATTAGACAGGACCTTGCATGCCACTATGGTTCTTTTTCATATTGTTTTCTCCAGGTGAACATTGAAATAGAATGCAAATGTTAAGACTCCTCCACTATTGGGAATAATTGATATTATACTAAAAATAATCCCAGAATCATTAGAATCTAAAGATAATACTTCTATGTACACACTATCAGTAACATAGCAATTTTCTCACCTTTAATTAATAATAATTGACCTTAAACAAACTGAAATGCAATATAATTTGTGTCTTATAATTTGGCATATAATATGCAATAAAATGTACTTCTTATAATGATTAAAATAATTATGTAAGGCTATGGTATGTATCTACTATCTCAGAAAATCATTCAAATAGTAAAATGCTAAGTCCTAAATGACAAACAAGTTGGTATTTTAAGTGAGGGACATTTCATGGAGGACAGAAAGTTGAAAAACTATATTTTATCAGTATATTTGGTTTGTTACTTTTTTAGAACATGATGTAAAAGAATTTTTTCACTAAAGAACATATGTTAACAAAATGGTAAAAAATTGAAAGCAAAGATATATTGGTAGTATTGTCATAACTTTATATTTCAAATAATTCAAGATTTTATTTCACAAGATCTGTATTAGTACTTATAATTTTGTCTGTAAAACAAAATTTCAAATGTAGTTGCTTAAGCATGTAGAGATTTGTTTTTCTATAATAAAATTAGTCCAAAGAAATATGGTCCAGGTTTAAAACGATAGTTCTAGTATGGCACCCCACTCCAGTACTCTTGCCTGGAAAATCCCATGGACAGAGGAGCCTGGTAGTCTGCAGTCCATGGGGTCCCGAAGAGTCGGACACGACTGAGCGACTTCCCTTTCACTTTTCACTTTCATGCACTGGAGAAGGAAATGGCAACCCACTCCAGTGTTCTTGCCTGGAGAATCCCAGGGACGGGGGAGCCTGGTGGGCTGCCGTCTATGGGGTCGCACAGAGTCGGACATGGCTGAAGCGACTCAGCAGCAGCAGCAGCAGCAGTACTATTAAATCTATCATAATAAACATTTGTTCTGTAAAACATTAAAAAATATGCACATTAACAAATGAATCAAATAATATGGAAAAAAGCCTTTTATTGACCACTTAGACCCAAAATGGCACATTTTGTCTCAATGCAGCATACTTCACATTTGAAGTTTTTTATCGAAATATCAGTTCAGTTCAGCTCAGTCACTCAGTCATGCCCGACTCTTTGCAACCCCATGAATCTGAGCACGCCAGGCCTCCCTGTCCATCACCAAATCCCGGAGTTCACTCAGACTCATGTGCATCGAGTTGATGATGCCATCCAGCCATCTCACCCTCTGTCATCTGCATCTCCTTCTGCCCCCAATCCCTCCCAGCATCAGGGTCTTTTCCAATGAGTCAACCCATTGCATGAGGTGGCCAAAATATTGGAGTTTCAGCTTCAGCATCAGTCCTTCCAATGAACACCCAGGACTGATCTCCTTTAGAATGGACTGGTTGGATCTCCTTGCAGTGGTGATCCAACTGGATCTCCAACACCACAGTTCAAAAGCATCAATTCTTCAGCGCTCAGCTTTCTTCACAGTCCAACTCTCACATCCATACATGACCACTGGAAAAACCATAGCCTTGACGAGACGGACCTTTGTTGGCAAAGTATAATTGACATCATATTTGAAAAATTTTAACTGCTACCACAAATTTAGTGTAAAATATGCCAAAATAGATCATTTCTCCCTTATTAAATTTTATAAGGATATATCTACATGGTAGACCATTTGTAATTTTTAAATTTTTTATTATAAATTCCAAACATTCATAAAAAGCTATATACTTTCCACAACTGTCTTTGTGAAAAGCACTACAAACTGTAAAGTACACGTGTTATTTAAAATATAAATATATCAAAATGCAGTATTATAGAAATTAGTATTACTGCTTCTTGACTGTACTAAGAAAATGCAGAATTTTCTTTTTGTTAGAAAATGGCATATACTATATTAAGTTCCTTACAGAATTAAACATTGTGAAAAGCATCAATTATTTATTGAAGAATAAGAAAAAAGAAAATATGAGCCACATTTAGTTTCTAAACATTTAGTTTAGAATAGAGATATTTTGCTATAATTTGGAAAAGTCTGTTTGATAGGCTATATATACTTCAAATGACACCAAATCACTTTAAAATGCTGAGTCATGAGCATGCAATTTCAGAACTTCAGTGTTGAAAAGACTCAGAATGATGGAAATCAAAATGGCTGAGGTAATTTCAAGCAGAAAAATGTACTTCATTTTTTATCTACTTGTAACATATGGTTTTAAGAACATTAAAAAGTACTTGCCTCATATGTTTCCTTTGTCAGCATTTGCCTTGCTATATATATATTTCATCCCTTGACTTTCTCTGTGTTATTTGAATTAGCTGAATGTTCATCTTAAATTCAT
Organism: Ovis canadensis; assembly: GCF_042477335.2. Lineage (NCBI taxonomy): Eukaryota > Metazoa > Chordata > Mammalia > Artiodactyla > Bovidae > Ovis > Ovis canadensis. The sequence goes on along the minus strand of NC_091261.1, from coordinate 35,139,823 downwards.
TTGTTATTTTTATTTCAATAATATTCTATCAGCACCCATTTTATTTCCTCTTCTGACTTATTTTCACTGCCCTGCACCTTTCCAGAGAACGTCAAGTCAATGCTCTGAAGATAGGTCCTTTTGTCTTCTGCAGAGCCAAGTGTCCCCTTTCATCTTAGAATTTCTTCATCTCTCATAAAAATAGAGTGAAGACTGTACTCTCATTTTAAGTACAAAACTATTACTATCCTTAAGGAAATTCTTCCTCCCTTATTTCTTGATGCTTTTAGGTGTACTTATGATAGAATTCTTACAATTTTTTTCTTTTTTTCAGTTTCCTTTATGATTGAAAGTGGTGCTGAGCACTTTGTATATTCCCTGTCTGCAGAGACCTTCTTATCTGATGGTAAAAATTGATCTTTTCATTTTGCTGAAGAAATTCTTTTTCTCTGCCGCATTTAAAAGAGCAGTGATGATAATTTTCGTTTAAAGTTCTGACAGTTATAAAACCTTAGTGAAATTTTATAATATTCTCTTATTCTGCTTCTTTTTTTAAAGGGGAAAAATTTAAATTTCTTCTTTAATTTATATTACTTTCAATTAATTGTTTTCTCTTCATATTTTTTCTCCAATTTCTTAAATTTTAGGAGGCCAAATACAAACATATATGTGTAATTACTGTAGAAAATATTGAGAGTAACACCATGTTCTTCTGTATATTCTTGCCACCTCTTCTTAATATCTTCTGCTTCTGTTAGGTGCATGCCATTCCTGTCCTTTATCGAACCCATTTAGCATGAAATGTTCCCTTGGTATATCTAATTTTCTTGAAGAGATCTCTAGTCTTTCCCATTCTGTTGTTTTCCTCTATTTCTTTGCATTGATCTCTGAGGAAGGCTTTCTTATCTCTCCTTGCTATTCTCTAGAACTCTGCATTCAGATAGGTACACCTTTCCTTTTCTCCTTTGCTTTTCACTTCTCTTCTTTTCACAGCTATTTGTAAGGCCTCCTCAGATTGCCATTTTGCTTTTTTGCATTTAAGAAGAGGTGGCAAGAATACACAGAAGAACTGTACAAAAAAGATATTTAGGAACATTCCTATTCCAGACATCCTGGAATGTGAAGTCAAGTGGGTCTTAGAAAGAATCACTATGAACAAAGCTAGTGGAGGTGGTGGAATTCCAGTGGAGCTATTTCAAATCCTGGAAGATGATGCCATGAAAGTGCTGCACTCAATATGCCAGCAAATTTGGAAACTCAGCAGTGGCCACAGGACTGGAAAAGGTCAGTTTTCATTCCAATACCAAAGAAAAGCAATGGCAAAGAATGCTCAAACTACCACACAATTGCACTCATCTCTCATGCTAGTAAAGTAATGCTCAAAATTCTCCAAGCCAGGCGTCAGCAATAGGTGAACCGTGAATTCCCTGATGTCCAAGCTGGTTTTAGAAAAGGCAGAGGAAGCAGAGATCAAATTGCCAACATCTGCTGGATCATGGAAAAAGCAAGAGAGTTCCAGAAAAACATCTATTTTTGCTTTATTGACTATGCCAAAGCCTTTGACTGTGTGGATCACAATAAACTGTGGAAAATTCTGAGAGAGGTGGGAATACCAGATCATGTGACCTGCCTCTTGAGAAATCTGTATACAGGTCAGGAAGCAACAGTTAGAACTGGACATGGAACAACAGACTGGTTCCAAATAGGAAAAGGAGTACACCAAGGCTGTATATTGTCACCCTGTTTATTTAACTTATATGCAGAGTACATCATGAGAAACGCTGGACTGGAAGATACACAAGCTGGAATCAAGATTGCCAGGTGAAATCTCAATAACCTCGGATATGCAGATGACACCACCCTTATGGCAGAAAGTGAAGAGGAACTAAAAAGCCTCTTGATGAAAGTGAAAGAGGAGAGTGAAAAAGTTGGCTTAAAGCTCTACATTCAGGAAACGAAGATCATGGCATCTGGTCCCATCACTTCATGGGAAATAGCTGGGGAAACAGCGTCAGACTTTATTTTTTTGGGCTCCAAAATCACTGCAGATAGTGACTGCAGCCATGAAATTAAAAGACGTTTACTCATTGGAAGGAAAGTTATGACCAACCTAGATAGCATATTCAAATCAGAGATATTACTTTGCCGACTAAGGTCCGTCTAGGTTATGGTTTTTCCAGTAGTCATGTATGGATGTGAGAGTTGGATTGTGAAGAAGGCTGAGTGCTGAAGAATTTATGCATTTTAACTGTGGTGTTGGAGAAGACTCTTGAGAGTCCCTTGGACTGAAAGGAGATCCAACCAGTCCATTCTGAAGGAGATCAGCCCTGGGATTTCTTTGGAAGGAATGATGCTAAAGCTGAAACTCCAGTACTTTGGCCACCTCAAGCTAAGAGTTGACTCATTGGACAAAACTCTGATGCTGGGAGGGATTGGGGGCAGGAGGAGAAGGGGACGACAGAGGATGAGACGGCTGGATGGCATCACTGACTCGATGGATGTGAGTCTGAGTGAACTCCTGGAGTTGGTGATGGACAGGGAGGCCTGGCATGCTGCGATTCATGGGGTCGCAAAGAGTCGGACACGACTGAGCGCCTGGACTGAACTGAACTGAACTGAGGGTTGCTGGCTTAGGTATCAACAGTCTGATTTGTGAAATTTTGCCTCCCACAAGTCTTTGATCAACTCAGTCTAAGTCTTGGTTTCTTATTTTACTTTATTATGCCATTAATTAATAGTCCCAAATTACTGTATTTTCTCAATATGTTGAATTGAAGAGAATAACAGTAAAATATATAAATAAATGCTATCACAAGTTAATGAGTTAAATAAAGGAAAATAAGATAATGTTCAGAATTTGGGGCAGGATCTCTAATTTTCTGGTTCAAGAAGACATGGATGGTCTTCAGATAAATATATGTCATTTCTGGAAATTAAATAAATATGTGCCTCTAAATGGGCTTCCCTAGTGGCTCAGCTGAATCCACCTGCAATGTGGGAGACCTGAGTTCAATCCTTAAATATGCATATATATTTTTATAGAAATATAATTATATTCTAAAAAATTTATAACATGAAATATCGGAGAATCTCTGATGAAAATTATTTGGCAATAGTAACATGGCAAATCTGTGAAGTTCTGGCCCTCAACTTGGCTTAATTGTAATTAATATTTATCTATAATAATTGTTATAGTTGCTGTTGTTTATTCACTAAATCGTGTCTGACACTTTGTGACTGTAGTTCACCAGGCTCCTCTGTTCATGGGGTTTCCCAGGTAAGAATACTGGAGTGGGTTGCTATTTCTTTCAGGAGATCTTCCTGACTCAGGGATCGAACCTGTGGCTTCTGCTGCATGGCCTGCATTGCAGGCAGATTCTTTACCACTGGTCACTTGGGAAGCCTATCTATAAGAATAAGGGGGTACAGTTTTATAATTGCACAATAATTTGGTTGGAATATTTCCAGGACCACTTATTAAACCCTTGTTCCCAGGGTTATGATTAAACAGTGCTACAATTGTTCACAATTTAAAGTATGATTTCTTTCTTTTTTTTTTTATCATTTCCTCATGATTTCAGTATTATTCTTTGTCTTGAGGTCTTATGTTTCAGCTGTTTAGATAAACATGATGATGTACCTGGAGTGTAGAAAGATTAGACTAGAGGAACAGAGAAGAAAATCATCATCATTTACACTTTCCCCAATTGCCTAAAATTGCTAGTCATTTCTAATTGTAATTGACTTAATTATAATACTGAAGATGCGATTTTCAGCTTAAAAGGCAGTATAGCCTAAGAGTTAAGGGTTAATTGTTTAACTTTTTTTGTCTGTTTCTTCATCTTTATAATGTAATTAGAATAATACTTTCTCTCTTTGATTCTTTTGAAGTTTGAAGGAGTTGATAACTCCTTAGTGCTTCAATAGAGCCTGGCACACAGGAGTACTCAGTGATTATTAGTTATTTATCATATAAAGATTCTGAATGAATGCTATTATGATGATCCTATTCAAAGAAAAATAATTTAATGAAAACAGAGCAGTTTGAGAAGGAAGATTATCTAAACCAACCCCTTTAATTTGCAGAATTGTTTACAAAAACCTTAGAGCATAAGGGGGATCTCATCAGTGTGGTATTCTGCATTTATCCATTCAGAGTGAAGCATGCCTACCTGAAAGCTGTTCATTAGCATCATCATCTCCTTTTAATTATGAGCAACAGAAATTAACAATTGCTTAAATGGTAGCATGAAACACTGAAGCTGCCCATCACTACTAATAATGACACAATTCATTATAAAGAGTGATTTTAGATTTGGATACTAATTATAAAGGTGCTTGGTCATCTTCCAACAATCAGAGTTAAATATTCTGAAAATTAAACTATTATATTCTTCAAATGTTATCTGAGTTCTTTGATTGTAATTGTACTTATCATTTATTAAAGACAATCAAGTGCTGTTCTGATGAAATTTAGATTTAGCCTGGGTTCACATAGAATATTTTGAATATTGCAAAAAATAAAAATAAAGAAGGAAAACACATCATCACTCAGCAAGAAACTGTCTTGATCTAAAAATGAGAAAAACAAAACAAAATAAAAGCAGCTTTTGGACTTAGCAAAAAATAAAAAAGAAGGTAAAAATTTTTATTAGAGTACAACTATGAATTCAGTTGGTTTTTGAGAAACTTTACAGAATCAGGTATGATTATTTTTATTTCTATTAAATGAAATGAGTCTAAAAAATACACATTGTTGATGATTATTTCTGTATAATATGTAATGTAATTAAACATGTATATCTAGTTGTAGAGATTAAATTTTTGTCTCCCTAATTATATTTAATGTTGCTCTTTTTGACAAAAGGATGAGCGTGTCTAGCAGAAATTTTAAGAGGAAAAATCTTTTAACACAATTTTTCCAAATATTTATATGAATTTTTCTGAATATGCCTTCTCAAGATGATAAATGGTTGTGTTCTAAAACTGATTTTATTAACTATTGATCTGTATATCCTTATAAACTTACAGCCAATATATCTTTTATTTTTATCTTTTTTTTTAGTTTGCTGCTGCTAAGTCACTTCAGTCGTGTCCCACTCTGTGCGACCCCATAGACGGCAGCCCACCAGGCTTCCCCATCCCTGGGATTCTCCAGGCAAGAACACTGGAGTGGGTTGCCATTTCCTTCTCTAATGCATGAAAGTGAAAAGTGAAAGTGAAGTTACTCAGTCGTATCCGACTCTTAACAACCCCATGGACTACAACCCACCAGGCTCCTCCATCCGTAGGATTTTCCAGGCAAGAGTACTGGAGTGGAGAGCCATTGCCTTTTTTAGTTTAGGAGACCATTTTCTAAGCGGGAAACTTAAGGCTTTTGTAAAACTTTATAATTTTCATTTCCTTGCTATTACTATTCCATGTAATCTCTGACCATATCAGTTCTCTCTTTGGTTTTTAAAGCAGGGCACCTAGATGAGATGAGATTCTATGAAACAACTCTTCTCTTAAGAATTTGCTACATTAGTATATCAAGACAGATGTACACCAGTTTATTTTCTCCAAGGCTACTGAGCTATATTAAATCTAAAGGCACTATTCATGCTGTATTCTGGAATTGTGCTCTGGGAAAGCATTCGTATAGAATTCAATGAATATGATGCCCACCAAAGTTGAATAAGAAATATAATTTTTCTAAACCTTATTCATTGCTATCATAATTACTCAATATAAACTCATAGTATAACAATTCTATTTTTTCTTGTTGTTGTTCAATCACCAATTTGTGTCCAACTCTTCATGAGCCTTGATTCTATCTCATGACAACAAAATTTGAAGCAACAGACTAGCATTATGGTTCTCAGATGGATCAGTGTTATAGCTTAGTTTTATTTAGAAAATAAACGAAAATACATCCTCAAGGGATGAGGGTATGAGGACCAAAAGACGCAAAGAGAAGGAAAGAGAGAGAGCCCCGGCCCTTTGGCTCCTCTTTTTATGTTTTTTTCTCTCCTCCCCCTGGGCCTGCCTTATGCAAATTGACTAGCCAGGAGTGCTATTTTTGTACCTGAGGTCCTCACTCTGGTCCTCGGACCTTCCTTTGTTTTATTTTCATGGGCTTTTCCCTTCCTTGTCTTTTAGCTACAGCCATTCTGGACTCCTTTTTCCTATTCTAACTACCTAACAACCCCATGGACTGTAGCATGTCAGGCATCCCTGTCCTTCACTATCTCCTAGTGTTCATGTCCATTGAATCAGTGATTTTTCTTATTAATGCATTAAAAAGACAATATGAAATATAGAGTGTAGTCACAATTGTTATCCAAAATAATTCATGGAAAAACAAATATATATCTGATTTACAAATTTCAATCTATATCTTTATTTTACAAGTCCTACAATATTCCAAAGCAAAGATAAATATTAGTTGAATTGTCTTTATTATCTTACATTTGTATAAAATATTATGCCCATCTATAATTTTATAAAATTTTTATCAAAGTAATTATTTTTTCAATTAAGTGGCTTATCTTAATTATATATATATATGCTAAAACTTTTAGTTTTTATAAGTACGTTTAAAAATCCCTCTTCAATATTAGACTGTACTAAGAAAGATACAATGATCTTGAGTTTTTTTATAATACACACGATAACTAGCATAAAATTGGATCCACAATCTTTCTACTGTAATAGAGGAGGGACTCCCTTCCCAAAAGATAAAGTAGACCTGTGGGCATGGAATGAACCTGGACTTGGTGACTGACAGATGTTCAGTGACATCTGGCAAGTATCCAGATTGAAATATGTGGTTGAAAGGTCCATCCTCTTGATACCAAGATGGTTGAAACTCCCCTTATACTAACCTCTCCTTTTTTTTTTTTTTTTTTAAAGTCACTCAGTCATGTCCTACTCTTTGTATAGTCCATGGAATTCTCTAGGTCAGAATACTGGAGTGGGTTGCCTTTCCCTTTTCCTGGGATCTTCCCAACCCAGGGATTGAAACCAGGTCTACCACATTGCAGGTGGATTCTTTACCAGCTGAGCCACAAGGGAAGCCCTATACTAACCCTGGGAAGGTGGAAAAGGAGAGGAAACTTTGAGATGGCAGGAGCAGCCAGGAGAGGGAGTCAGAACTTTGAACTCAACTCAACATCTGCTGAGACTCTTTTTAAAGTTAGAGATACTGAAGTGAAGTGAAGTCACTTAGTTGTGTTTGACTCTTTGCGACCCCATGGACAGTAGCCTACCAGGCTCCACCTGGGATTTTCCAGGCAAGAAAACTGGAGTGGGCTGCCATTTCCTTCTCCAGGGGATCTTCCCAACCCAGGGATCAAACCTGGGTCTCCTGCATTGCAAACAGATGCTTTACCGTCTGAGCCACCAGGGAAGAGATACTAAGTCATCTCTAAAACTCAGTCTTAACCAATATTAAGTAGATAAGGGGGTCCAAGAACAAAAAAAGATTAGCAACAAACAATAAGAATGTTGTTTAGTTTCTATGTCATGTCTGAAACTTTTTTGACCCCAAGGACAATAGAAAACTTGGGTTCTATTGCACATATAATTTCTAGTGCACATCTAACTTGTATTGTTCTACATATATATTTCATAACACAAGATTCCATATTTTTGAGGCAGATCTAACCACACAGAATGGTAATCAAGTATTTTCATTAGAAATAATATGCCATGTACTGTTCTAGTCGCTGGTCATGAATTGAATAAAAATCAGTATTATACTTGCTTTTATGAAAATTATACCTTAGTAGAAGAGAGATAGTAATCACAAAATAATAATAATAAATTCAACATTAAAAACAATTGTCTTTAGAAATGTGGAGGAGGGAGAAAACACTATAAAGTTTCTCACAAAAGGGTATGTCTTGAACTTGGAAGACTGGAGGAACTGAGGATGACAAAGAACACTGTCTGAACTGTGACCTGAGCTCTGAAGAATGTCCTGGAGTTAATTAATGTGTTTGGAGGAGAGAAACAGCTATTTTGCTCTCTCAGCTTGTAGAAACTTTAGGAATTCTGAAGGAGAGGAAAGATTTTTTCCAAATCCCCTGTTTATTTCTTTTGAATCTTAAAACTCAGCTTTTTTTCCTAACACTTCTTTCCTGAAGAATGAATGTCTATAATCTAGTTTGAATTGGGAAAGGGAAGTGGAAAAGTGAAAAATGAAAACATTTGTTTCAAAATATACTCTTAAGAGAGGAAAAAGGCAAGTGTGAAAAACTACTAGTGAAACATAAATAAAATAAAAGACTTGTATGCAGAATAAATTTTAAAACATCACTTATAAAATATAAAGTTTTAAAAATGAGCAAAACTTTAGAAAAGATTATTCACTGAAACATATATTACTGACAACTATTTAAAAAGACTCAAAATAATTATTCAGTTCATTTCAGTCGCTCATGTGTGTCCGACTCTTTGCGACCCCATGAATCACAGCACGCCAGGCCTCCCTGTCCATCACCAACTCCCGGCGTTCACTCAAACTCATGTCCACTGAGTTGGTGATGCAATCCAGCCATCTCATCCTCTGTCGTCCCCTTCTCCTTCTGCCCCCAATCCCTCCCAGCATCAGGGGCTTTTCCAATGAGTCAACTCCTCCCATGAGGTGGCCAAAGTATTGGAGTTTCAGCTTTAGCATCAGTCCTTCCAGTGAACACCCAGGACTGATCTCCTTCAGGATGGACTGGTTGGATCTCCTTGCAGTCCAAGGGACTCTCAAGAGTCTTCTCCAACACCACAGTTCAAAAGCATCAATTCTTCAGTGTTCAGCCTTCTTCACAGTCCAACTCTCACATCTATACATGACCACTGGAAAGAACATAGCCCTGACTAGATGGACTTTGTTGGCAAAGTAATATCTCTGCTTTTCAATATGCTATCTAGGTTGGTCATAACTTTCCTTCCAAGGAGTAAGCATCTTATAATTTCATGGCTGCAATCACCATCTACAGTGATTTTGGAGTCCCAAAAATTAAGTCTGACACTGCTTCCAGTGTTTCCCCATCTATTTCCTATGAAGAGATGGGACCAGATGCCATAATCTTAGTCTTCTGAATGTTGAGCTTTAAGCCAGCTTTTTCACTCCTCTCTTTCACTTTCATCAAGAGGCTTTTGAGTTCCTCTTCACTTTCTGCCATAAGCGTGGTGTCATCTGCATATCCGAGGTTATTAATATTTCTCCCAGCAATCTTGATTCCAGCTTGTGCTTCTTCCAACCTAGTGTTTCTCATGATGTACTCTTTATAAAAGTTAAATAAGCAGGGTGACAATATACAGCCTTGACATACTCCTTTTCCTATTTGGAACCAGTCTGTTGTTCCATGTCCAGTTCTAACTGTTGCTTCCTGACCTGTATATAGGTTTCTCAAGAGGCAGGTCAGGTGGTCTGGTATTCCCATCTCTTGAAGAATTTTCCACAGTTTATTGTGATCCACACAGTCAAAGGCTTTGGCATAATCAATAAAGCAGAAATAGATGTTTTTCTGAAACTCTCTTGCTTTTTTGATGATCCAGCGGATGTTGGCAATTTGATCTCTGCTTCCTCTGCCTTTTCTAAAACCAGCTTGAATACCCGGAAGTTCATGGTTCATATATTGCTGAAACTTGGCGTGGAGAATTTTGAACATTACTTTACTAACGTGTGAGATGAGTGCAATCGTGCAGTAGTTTGAGCATTCTTTGGCATTGCCTTTCTTTGGGATTAGAAATAAAACTGACCTTTTCCAGTCCTGTGGCCACTGCTGAGTTTCCAAATTTGCTGGCATATTGAGTGCAGCACTTTCACAGCATCATCTTCCAGGATTTGAAATAGCTCCAGTGGAATTCCATCACCTCCACTAGCTTTGTTCATAGTGATTCTTTCTAAGGCCCACTTGACTTCACATTCCAGGATGTCTGGCTATAGGTGAGAGGAAATGCAAATCAGAACCACAATAAAATACCACTACATACCTGTTGGAATGGCTAAAATGAAATACTGCTGATGGCAAATGAGACATGTAGGTGCCTAATAAACATATAAAAAGATGCTCAACATCCCTCACTATCAGAAAAATGCAAATCAAAATTATAATGAGGTAAAACCTCACACGCTTCAGAATGGCCATCATCAAAAATCTACAAACAATAAATGCTGGAGAGTGTGTGGAGAAAAAGGAATCCTCCTACACTGTTGGTGGGAATGCAAACTAGTACAGCCACTGTGGAAAACAGTGTGGAGATTCCTTTAAAAAATAGAAATAGAACTGCCATATGACGCAGCAATACCAATGCTGGGCATACACACCAAGGAAACCAGAAATGAAAGAGACACATGTACCCCAATGTTCATCGCAGTACTGTTTACAATAGCCAGGACATGGAAGCAACCTAGAAGTCCATCGACAGACAAATGGATAAGAAATCTGTGGTACAATACACAATGGGATATTCTCAGCTATTAAAAAGAATGCATTTGAATCCATTCTAATGAGGTGGATGAAACTGGAGCCTTTTATACAGAGAGAAGTAAGTCAGAAAGAAAAACACCAATATGTCTATTAACACATATATATGGAATTTAGAAAAATGGTAACAATGACCCTATATGTGAGACAGCAAAACAGAGACAGATGTAAAGAACAGACTTATGGACTCTGTGGGAGATGAGGGTGGGATGATTTGAGAGAATAGCATTGAAACCTGTATATTATCATATGTGAAATAGATCGCCAGTCCAGGGTTGATGCATGAGGCAGGGTGCTCAGGGCTGGTGCACTGGGATGATCCTGAGGGATGGGATGGGGAGGGGGGTGGGAAGGAGGGTCAGGATTGGGAGCACACGTACCCCCATGGCTGATTCATGTCCATGTATGTCAAAAACCACCACAATAATTTAAAAAAAAAGAATAAAAAAAGATTATTGAGTAGTCAAAAATAAATGCTGGCGAGGGTGTGAAGAAAAGGGAATCCTCTTGCATTGCTGGTGGGAATGCAAGTTGATTTAGCCACAATGAAAAACAATATGGAGATTCACTAAAGAACTAGAAATAAAACTATCACATGATGCAACAATCCTACAACTGCCTTGAGGAAACCATAATTGAAAAAGACACAGGTACCCCAATATTAATCACAGCACTATTTATAACAAAACATTCGAAAAACTAAGATCATGGTATCTGATCCCATCACTTCAGGGCAAATAGATGGGGAATAAATGGAAACAGTGATAGACTTTATTTTCTTGGGCTCTAAAGTCACTGTGGATGGGTGGCTGCAGCCATGAAATTAAAAGATGTGTGCTCCTTAGGAAAAAAACTTTGACAAACCTAGACAGCATATTAAAAAGCAGAGATATCACCTTGCTGACAAAAGTCCACATAGTCAAAGCTATAGTTTTTCCAGTAGTCAAGTATGAACTTGAGAGACAGACCATAAAGAAGGCTGAGAGCCAAAGAATGGATGCTTTTGAACTGTGGTGTTGAAGAAGACTCTTGAGAGTCCCTTAGAAAGCAAGGAGATCAAACCAGTCAATCCTAAAGGAAAACATTCCTGAATATTCATTGGAAGAACTGATGCTGATGCTGAAGCTCCAATACTTTGGCCACCTGATGCAAAGAGCCAACTCATTGGAAAGGCCCTTCTGTTTAGAAAGATTGAAGGCAAGAGGAAAAGGGGATGACAGAGGATGAGATGGTTGGATGGCATCACCAACTCAATGGACATGAGTTTAAGCAAACTCCCGGAGATGGTAAAGGACAGGGAAGCCTGGCATGCTGCAGTCCATGGGGTCACAAAGAGCCGGGCATGACTTAGTAGCTGAACAACAAAGGATATGGAAGCAACCCACCTGTCCATTGACAGATGAACGAATAAAGAAGCTGTGGTACATATATAAAATGGAATATTAGTCATAAAAAGGAAAGCATTTGAGTCAGTTCTAATAAGGTGATGAACCTAGAGCCTATTACAGTGAAATAAGTCAGAGAAAGACAAATACTGTACATTAATGCATATATATTGAATCTAGGAAGACAGTACTGATGAACCTAGCTACAGGGCAGCAGTGAAGACACAGACATAGCAAACAGACTGGGGAAAGAGAGGGTAGAACAAATTGAGAGAGTAGCAATGAAACATATATATTACCATATGTAAAATGAGATAGCCAATGGAAATTTGCTGTATGACATAGGCAGCTCAAATCCAGTGCTTTGTGACAGCAGAGAGGGGTAGGATGGGTTGTGAGGTGGGAAGGTTAAGAGGAAGGTTAAGAGGGAGGGGACATACCGATTCCTATGGCTGATTCATGTTGATATATGGCAGAAATCAACACAATATTGTCAACCAATTATCCTCCAATTAAGAATAAATAAATTTAAATTAAAAAAACAACTGTATTCATCCAATCAGCAAACAGTAAGCTACAGAATAACTGTAAAGAGCAAGATAATAAACATGTTTTATCCTTTCAGGCTATACATTCCCTGTTCTGATTATTCAACATTGCCATCTCAACACAAAAGGGGCCACAGACAATACATAAATAAACGGGCCAATACACTTTATAAAAACAGCCTGTGGGTAGATTTGGTCAAAGGGGCATAGTTTGCCAATCCTTGAATTAATTCATCATTCCTTAAATATCAATAAACTCTTTGTTCTTACAATCGAGTTCCGAGCTTAACACTTAAAAGGTATTAAATACGAATTCATTATGAGTGAGTTAAATAACAAATATGTGTTTAGATTATGACCCTCAGATTTCTCTCTGTTCCAAATGAATGTCCTCTCCTGTTTAAGCAGTAATTTCTCTCTTTCTAAGCATGTAATTGGCCTGGCAAAATAGACAGAGGGAGCCGAGAATCTGGTGGCATTTCACACCAAATCCAAAGAACTGTTACTGCTTTTGCCAGACTTATTTTCTGCCAAAATCTGGAATCAATCTTTTCATTAAAGGAGACATAGTAACTACTGGAATCATAGCATTTATCTGAATGCATTTATCTGAATTGTTTACTGAAATTGTCAGTAAACAATTTCATTCCTGACTCATTTCCCCTCTGTCTCATAAAATTTTCTGGTTATGGGAAAAAAAATACAAAAAACTAATGATGGCAAATGAGAATATGAAAGCAACTTGAAATTTTAAACATTGCTGTTAGTTATACAAAATAGTAGAGACACTTTGGAAATTATGTCTCAGTTCTTTTTTCTTTGATAAAAATTTATTCACCAAACAACTCAGAAATTTGACATTCCCCTTAATGGATATTTATCTGATAAAAATAAGTATATAAAAATATGCATAGTGTGTGCTTATGCTGCTACTGCTAAGTCACTTCAGTCGTGTCCGACTCTGTGTGACCCCATAGACGGCAGCCCACCAGGCTCCCCGGTCCCTGGGATTCTCCAGGCAAGAACACTGGAGTGGGTTGCCATTTCCTTCTCCAATGCATAAAAGTGAAAAGTCAAAGTGAAATCACTCAGTCGTGTCTGACCCTCAGTGACCCCGTGGACTACAGCCTACCAGGCTCCTCCGTCCATGGGATTTTCCAGGCAGGAGTACTGGAGTGGAGTGCCATTGCCTTCTCCTGGAGAACAGTATGGAGGTTCCTTAAAAAACTAAAAATAGAGCTATCATATGATCCTATAATCTTACTCCTGGGCATATATCCAGAAAAAACCATAATTCAAAATGACACATGTACCCTCAATGTTCACTGCAGCACTATTTACAATAGCCAAGACATGGAACCTAAGTGTCTATCAACAGATGAGTGGATAAAGAAGATGTGGTATTTATATACAGTGGACAGTCAGCCATCAAAGAGAATTAAATAATGCCATTTGCAGCAACATGTATGGACATAGAGATTATCATACTTAGTAAGTCAGATAGAGAAAGAAAAATATCATATGATATCAATATGATATCCACATAAACGTGGAATCTAAAAAGAACTATTTACAAAACAGAAATAGATTCACAGATTGAAAACAAACTTATGGTTACCAAAGGGAATGAGGGAACAGGGAAGGACAAAGTAGGATTTGGGGATTAACGGTTATAGACTACTATGGATCAAACAGATAAACAAGGACCTACTATATAGCACAGGGAATTATATTCAATATCTTACTATAACCTATAATGGAAAAAATGTGAAAAATAATATGTATATATATAATTGAATCATTTTTCTGTATACCTGAAACTAACACAACATTGTAAATTAGTTATACATCAATTGAAAAATAGTTATTGAGAAAGAAAATTACTATAGATTAAATTAATTTATTTCAGTTAACAATTACTGGATACCTGCTATATTTTAGGCATTTTTCCAGACATATTTCTATTATTAGAATTATTATTTTATTGGAACTGTAATGTTCTACATATACTACCATTAAAACAAACAAACAAAAAAAACAGGTAAGTCCGTGACCTCAAAATGACCCTCTAAGGCAAGCTGTGAGAAATGCTAGTATTTGTGATGAAAGAAATGGAAGGGTGATCGGGTCATGCCAACAATGGAAAAGATGAACAGCTGCAGCTAAACGTGAGGGGAGAGGAATTCAGGGTCCAGCAGGCAAGGGAACCAAGCAGCTAGCTGGCTCGAAACCTAAACTCAGATAGATCTGAGAGGAAGGAAAGGAAGTTGCCAAAGGAAGCCTGGAGATACAATCTCTTCTAGTAGGTGAAACACCAAAGGAAACAAAGTTCCTCCAGAAAAGTCCTGTCATACAGACAGCACTTCCCTAGCAGAGGAAGTTGAGGCTCCTGGACTCTGACAACACCTTTCCCAGGTGATAATGAATCAAAAGCCTACACCTGTCCCAAGCAGTCACTCGTTCCACACCTGATTCCAAGGTCAGCAGTCAAGGAGCACTTGCGCCCTCAGGCTGTGCCTCTGCATCATCTCATTGAATCCTTATAATTATCCTAGGGGTAGGCATTACTGTCAGCCGCTTTTGCCCATAAGAAACAGACGAGCATGATGACACAGCTGTTCACAGTCACAAAGCTTGGCAGTGCCAAGGCCAATGTTTGAACCCTTAACCCCTATTTTAAACATCTCAATGTTCTCTGCATTGTTTGTGGGGTGCTTATAATTATATGTAATAATGAATTACATGTGAGTTTCAAATTATTGAATTCTACTAATTGATTTCTGAAATCATTTTTATGTGACCATTAATACTGTTATTATGAAAATTTATAAGTATAAATGGGAAAGTTTTGCAAATGAATGACTTTGTTTCATTTATATCAATATATAAATATTTAAAATAATACTTAAATATTCCTTCATACTTTAGTTATTCTCAAGACTGATGTACAGATACAATAATATGTGGCATTTAGATTATTAGTTTTTACTAAAATGGACTAAATTTTAGAAATATTATTATCTTTAATGATAGCAGTGTCTTATTTTCAATATGAAAATGTGTATAAGTAAATATAAATTAAAGCATGATTTAATAACTTTTACATATTGAAAAATATTGAATATATAATTTTCCTCGGCCATATGGCATTTTTTTCCTCCCATGTTTAACAATGTTGGTGTAGGGAAATAAGTTTATTAATAGGATATAAAAATCACAGGTGTTCAGGAACTTGAACATCATGATATATTAAAAACAATGGCATTTTGTAATTCTACATATGAAGTATTCCACTGGGTAGTTTGTATATTGTGAGCAAGCATATTTTTATGTGTTGGGATCAGATATAATAATAATGCCAGTGAAAATAGTTAAATATTAAGAAAAAAGACAACGGGTGTTAAAAAAACATTTCTCTTTCTTGTTGCTGTCCAGTCACTCAGTCGTGTCTGACTCTTTATGACCCCATGGATTGCAGCACCTCAGGCTTCCCTGTCCTTCACCATCTCCTGGAGCTGGCTCAAACTCAAGTTCATTGAGTTGGTGATGCCATCCAACCATCTTGTCCTTTGTTGTCCCCTTCTCCTCCTGCCTTCAATCTTTCCCAGCATCAGGTTTTTTCCAGTGAGTTGACTCTTTGCATCTGGTGGCCAAAGTATTGGAGCTTCAGGTTTGGCCTCAGTTCTTCTGATGAATATTCAGGGTTGATTTCCTTTAGGATTGACTGGTTTGATCTCCTTGCTGTCCAAGGGACTCTCAAGAGTCTTCTCCAACACCACAATTCAAGAGCATCAGTTCTTTGTCACTCAGCTTTCTTTATGGTCCAACTCTCATATCTATACATGACTATTGGATAAACCATAGCCTTGACTAGATTGACTTTTGTCGGCAAAGTAATATATCTGCTTTTAAATATGTTGTCTAGGTTTGTTACAGCTTTTCCTTCAAGAAACAAGCATCTTTTAATTTCATGGCTGCAGTGATTTTGGAGCCCAAGATCAATTTTTTCTTCAAGACGAAAGGTTCTTTTATCCATTTTCATTATAAAGCTATTTATAATATAATTTTTATTTCTGATAATAGGTTGTGTTATTTACACATTGAAACATTTTCTGATTATGTGACAGAAACATGATTATTATGTAAATTGCTATCATCTTGAAAAATTAAAGTTACCAATAATAGGCCTTGCTGGTGGCTCAGATGGTAAGAATCTGCCTGCACAGGAGACCTGGGTTCAATCCCTGGGGTTGGGAAGATCCTCTGGAGAAGGGAACGGCTATGCACTCCAGTATTCTGGCCAGGAGGATTCCTTGGACAGAAGGGCCTGGCAGGCTATACAGTCCATGGGGTCACAAAGAGTCAGACACCACAACTAAGTGACTTACACTTTTGCCAATATGATTCAGAAATAAACACTTTTCATAGTCCATGGGATCTTGAAGAGTCACACACAACTGAGCGACTTCACTTTCACTTTTCACTTTCATGGAGAAGGAAATGGCAACCCACTCCAGTGTTCTTGCCTGGAGAATCCCAGGGACGGGGGAACCTGGTGGGCTGCCGTCTATGGGGTCACACAGAGTCGGACACGACTGAAGCGACTTAGCAGCAGCAGCAGCAGCATATCCCATTGTGTATATTCTTGATTTTTTTTTAATCTGGAAAAAGTTTTATAAGCAATTTGATTTACTTAAATTGATTTTTTGTCATACCATTAAATATTTTCAGCAAGAAAATTTTTTTAAAAGCATAGTATCATCTGATATGTATTATCAACATCCATTTACTCAGTGCCCTCTGGTAGGTTACTATCACAAATATACAAATATAAATAGTTAGATTAAAAATAAATAAATCTTTACCCATGAATCTGTGATGATTTCCTAGGGATAAATTTCTCAAGATTCCTTTACCAGGTTGACATATGAGAATTTAAAATGTTTTGATAATTAGTTACAGTTTGCCTACAAAAAGATTATCCACAGTAATGTTTGAAAACATTCATTTCACCATATGCTCTGTATCACTGTGTTATCAATTAATTTTATACCAATTTTGTAGGTGAAAATGGTATCACATTTGTTTAATTTTACATATTAATGACTACACAAGATGTTAAATATTTTTCAACAGTTTCTTAGCAAGTTAGATTTTTATTTTATAAATTCATTTTATTTACTTATTTAAGCTATTAATTTATTATCCAATTTAAAATTGGATGTGCCCATCATTTTTTCTTAATGATTTGTTGTAACTGTTTACATATGGCTAGCCTGTCTGAAATATGTGGTCTATATTTAGTTTAGTTTTTTTTCCTTTTTCTTATTAATAACCAAAGAAATATGAAGTTCTGGGAAGTTGAAGGAATGTCTTTATGTACTATAAAAGAGAGTGATTATTTAACCTTCTGTGAATGAGAAAGGCCACACCACGAGATGCTTGATTTCATTAACTTGGTGACTAAGTAGAGTCCAGAGAATAGTTTGTCCATTAGTATCTGAACCCTAGTCAAAATATACCTGTGCTTATGGATTTACTTATATGACCTGATAGTAGTGAGCTATTTTGACTATCCAGACATAAGGAAGTTGTATATGGCACTAAGTGCAAGATATTTTTTTTAATTGGTAGAAAATTGCTTTACAACATTGTGCTGGTTTCTACTGTACAACATGCAAATCAGTCATAATTACATATACATATCTATCCCTTCCTCGTCACCCTCCCTCCCCATCCCCATTCTACCCCTCTAGCGTTCACACAGTGCCAGACTGGGCTCCCTGTGTTATACAGCTACTTCCCTGCTGACTATCTATTTGACATATGGTAGTATATTTATGTCCGGAGAAGGTGGTGGCACCCCACTCCAGTATTCTTGCCTGGAAAATCCATGGATGGAGGAGCCTGGTGGGCTGCAGTCCAGGGGGTCGCGAAGAGTCTTACACTACTGAGCGACTTCACTTTCACTTCTCATTTTCATGCCTTGGAGAAAGAAATGGCAACCTACTCCAGTGTTCTTGGCCTGGAGAATCCCAGGGATGGGGGAGCCTGGTGGGCTGCTGTCTATGGGGTCGCACAGAGTTGGACACGACTGAAGTGACTTAGCAGCAGCAGAATTATATATCAATACTACTTTTTCAATTCATCCCACCCTCACTTTCCCTAGGTCCAAGATTTTTTGCTAAGCTTAATAAGAACATGAAAGTCCTTATGAAAAAATTTTCAACATTATAATGTATCAGAATCAATAAAGTGTTACTAGACAGATTGGAAGAAA
Organism: Ovis canadensis; assembly: GCF_042477335.2. NCBI lineage: Eukaryota > Metazoa > Chordata > Mammalia > Artiodactyla > Bovidae > Ovis > Ovis canadensis. The sequence goes on along the minus strand of NC_091261.1, from coordinate 35,121,162 downwards.
TACAAAAGAGGAAATGATTCTAATAAGTTATTAGAGGGTCTAAAACTGAATTGACTTGACAGAAAATCATGAAATATAAATCTGGGAAAAAAAGGGGAGAAGAACAGATTTGGAGTGAGACGTTACAAGGGACACTTTGCTCTCTTATGAAGCATCCCTGAATCTCAAATAACAAGAAGCTATGGAGAATCAAAAGTTAAAAAGGCTGAAATATTAGGAACTTGCCACCCAAACTAAAGAACTAATGCTAAAAAAATAATGATAGTTTGGTAGATTGATAGGCAGATAGATATTGTGTAAAAACCAGAAAGCAGTGTCCCAAGAGAGCTTTATGGTTGTATGAATATCACCTCAAAAATGAGAAGCAAACATTCTGGGATGGAGGTTCAGAAGTTGTTTGCCATGTCCATATATTTTGCTGTGTATTTGAATAGGTTATCTCTTAATATAAGGGATGCTGCTGATCTGGCTTACCTACTTGGCATCCTACATATTGGGTAACTACTATTAAATATATTTTTCATTATGCCAATGGACTGTATTGTTCATCATTCCATCTGTAGTAAATAATACAGAAATCACTGTTCATTTTTGTTGGCTTTCTTGCAGCACTTTTTCTATATGAAAAAGAAATCCATGTTAAACACTCTTGTATTTATTCACTGATATTTGGTATCTGATATACATTCATATTAGATTTAATAAAAGGTTGATAATAAGTCCACTCTAGAGAGATGTGCATACAATTTATTGAAAGACAACAACAAAAATATATGGATTGCATATGACTATTATAAAGTTCTGCAAAGTTTTGATATTTTAATTATTCTTTACAAAGAAATAAAAGATATCCTTTCTGTATGTAGCTAGAAAGGATGGATTTTTTCAGCTGTGTATTCCTAAGCCACGTTTATTCACATAAACTTTGATAGTTCTACAGTCATATGAACCACACAAGGTAGTGAAGAAGGGTTAGTTCCTTGTATAGCATATTTAAAAATAACTTCCAGAAAATTCAGTTTCTTTACCTACAATATATACAGATTTCTAATACAATTACTAAATTTTCACCACACCTATTTCCATAGTTCTAGATAAGCCCTCCTTTTTTCTGCAAAATACTACATAACAATAAAGGCCACAGGATCTGGAAATGAATATCTCATTTTAAAGCTGGACTTTCCCTTTTACTAGCTATGTGACTTTGGGAAGTTTAAGTTCTCGATATCTTGATATATCTGATAAAAGAAGATAGTGATAAGACCTATCTCACAAATTGCTTAGACGGTAAAATGGACTATTCACTGTGAAAGGAGTACCTGAAAATCCCAAGGATGGGGGAGCCTGGTAGGCTACAGTCCATGGGGTCACGAAAAGTCTTGCACAACTGAGCGACTTCACTTTCACTTTTCACTTTCATGCACTGGAGAAGGAAATGGCAACCCACTCCAGTGTTCTTGCCTGGAGAATCCCAGGGACGGGGGAGCCTGGTGGGCTGCCGTCTATGGGGTCGCACAGAGTCAGACACGATTGAAGTGACTTAGCAGCAGCAGCAGCATATATTCAACTCTATGTAAGTCCTATCCACTTTTATTATTACAACCACTAGGACTGATATGATTACTATCATACATACCTGTACATCTCTTGATCTTTCAAATACATTCTGCAAAACATCAGGTAGTAATATCCCTTAAAACATCTTACCTTACACCACTTAATGCTGTGTCCTATGTGTCATTTGCTTGATTAATAAAAAGTGAAGATAGGGACACATAGCCAATTCTAAATTTCTGGTTGCATGGTTATAATTTATATATTTCTCAGTTCTGAATAGAAGCTATTGGTACTATAATAATCCTTGTATTGTTTGATCAAGTGGAAAATGTTACTATTCTTATATGGATTCTTATAGGTTCTATCTATGTTGAACTTAAAATTATTAAAATGGTAGTTTTTCTATTTGTTTTATTATTTTTAAAAGATGGTTATTTATTAACTCTTGGACAGATTTCAGAAAAAGGAGAATAAATCAAATAAATATATAGAATCTAAAATGTCTTAAACTTTCTGCCCCTTCTCAATCACTCTTACCCACAAATTCTGAAAGAAAATGTATACCTGAAATACTAACTTAACAAATGAATACTTTACCACTGGTTACGGTCCCATGTCAAACCGTGAAGTCAAATGCATGAGTTTGGGTAGGCCACAATACAAGCTTCTATTGTCCAAATTAGGCAGAATGGTAGAATCAAATCAAGTAAAACTTTTTTTTTTTCCTCCCTACATCCACTCCAACCTCGAATGGAATTTCAGATTTTAACCAATGGAAGCAAGAGGGAGCCAAGGAAACCATAGTAACCCATAAGAAGAAGAGAGAACAGAAGCTCTGAAAGACAGAACAAAAGAGCAGTAATAACTACAGCACAGTAGGTTGGAGCAGAGAGCTTGGTGCTGCGGTACTGAGATTCGGAATCTAGGTTCTGCAGTTGTACTCCTTAGACTTAAACAAAAGGATATATGACTTTGTTCAAGTTACAAAACCACTTGCAGACTTGGTCTCTTCACTTATAAAATAGGGATCACTCAAACAGTTACCTCATAGGTTTATGTGAGGACATTTTAAGATAATGCAAGGAATGCACCTACACAAATTCCCACCACCTAACAATTGTTTAATAACTATTCAGTTCAGTTCAGTTCAGTTCAGTCGCTCAGTTGTGTCCAACTCTTTGTGACCATATGAATCGCAGCATGCCAGGCTTCCCTGTCCATCACCATCTCCCGGAGTTCACTCAGACTCACGTCCATTGAGTCCATGATGCCATCTAGTCATCTCATCCTGGGTCGTCCCCTTCTCCTCCTGCCCCCAATCCCTCCCAGCATCAGAGTCTTTTCCAGAGTCAACTCTTCGCATGAGGTGGCCAAAGTACTGGAGCTTCAGCTTTAGCATCATTCCTTCCAAAGAAATCGCAGGGTTGATCTCCTTCAGAATGGACTGGTTGGATCTCCTTGCAGTCCAAGGGACTCTCAAGAGTCTTCTCCAACGCCACAGTTCAAAAGCATCAATTCTTCGGTGCTCAGCCTTCTTCACAGTCCAACTCTCACATCCATACATGACTACTGGAAAAACCATAGCCTTGACTAGACAGACCTTAGTCAGCAAAGTAATGTCTCTGCTTTTTAATATGCTGTCTAGGTTTGTCATAACTTTTCTTCCAAGGAGTAAGCGTCTTTTAATTTCATGGCTGCAGTCACCATCAGCAGTGATTTTGGAGCCGAGAAAAATAAAATCTGACACTGTTTCTACTGTTTCCCCATCTATTTCCCAGGAAGTGATGGGACCAGATGCTATGATCTTCATTTTCTGAATGTTGAGCTTTAAGCCAACTTTTTCCCTCTCCTCTTTCACTTTCATCAAGAGGCTTTTTAGTTCCTCTTCATTTTCTGCCATAATGGTGGTGTCATCTGCATATCTGAGGTTATTGATATTTCTCCTGGCAATCTTGATTCCAGCTTGTGCTTCTTCCAGTCCAGCGTTTCTCATGATGTACTCTGTATATATGTTAAATAAGCAGGGTGACAATATACAGTCTTGACGTACTCCTTTTCCTATTTAGAACCAGTCTGTTGTTCCACGTCCAGTTCTAACTGTCGTTTCCTGAACTGCATACAGATTTCTCAAGAGGCAGGTTAGGTGGTCTGGTATTCCCATCTCTTTCAGAATTTTCCACGGTTTATTGTGATCCACACAGTCAAAGGCTTTGGCATAGTCAAGAAAGCAAAAATAGATGTTTTTTCTGGAACTCTCTTGCTTTTTCGATGATCCAGCAGATGTTGGCAATTTGATCTCTGGTTCCTCTGCCTTTTGTAAAACCAGCTTGAACATCAGGGAGTTCACGGTTCACGTATTGCTGAAGCCTGGCTTGGAGAATTTTGAGCATTACTTTACTAGCATGAGAGATGAGTACTATTGTGCGGTAGTTTGAGCATTCTTTGGCATTGCCTTTCTTTGGGATTGGAATGAAAACTGACCTTTTCCAGTCCTGTGGCCACTGCTGAGTTTTCCAAATTTGCTGGCATATTGAGTGCTGCACTTTCACAGCATCATCTTTCAGGATTTGAAATAGCTCCACTGGAATTCCATCACCTCCATTAGCTTTGGTCATAGTGATGCTTTCTAAGGCCCACTTGACTTCACATTCCAAGATGTCTGGCTCTAGATTAGTGATCACATCATCATGATTATCTGGGTTGTGAAGATCTTTTTTGTACAGTTCTTCTGTGTATTCTTGCCACCTCTTCTTAATATCTTCTGCTTCTGTTAGGTCCATACCATTTCTGTCCTTTGTCAAGCCCATCTTTGCATGAAATGTTCCCTTGGTATCTCTGATTTTTTTGAAGATATCTCTAGTCTTTCCCATTCTGTTGTTTTCCTCTATTTCTTTGCTTTGATTGCTGAAGAAGGCTTTCTTATCTCTTCTTGCTATTCTTTGGAACTCTGCATTCAGATGCTTATATCTTTCCTTTTCTCCTTTGCTTTTCACCTCTCTTCTTTTCAGAGCTATTTGTAAGGCCTCCCCAGACAGCCATTTTGCTTTTTTGCATTTCTTTTCCATGGGGATGGTCTTGATCCCCGTCTCCTGTACAATGTCACGAACCTCATTCCATAGTATTAGTCACTATTAATTTAGCCTCCAGCTGTCTCATGTTCTGTGGAAATAAGAGTGATAGAGAAACAGAGCTATGGCTTGTGTTCTTAGAGAACTTCCTCGTCCATTTTAAGGAAGTGAGAAGTCTATGGAAGACTAGTGAAAGGAAGGCATGAAAGAAGCAGGGAAGTTGGAGGGGTGTCAGTGTGTTAGAACATTCATGTGTTCATCAAGTGTTTATTGGCAGTCCACACTATTTAGATGTTGGAATTCATTCTGGAAAACAGACAAAAATCCCTACCTTCTGGAGTTTAAATTACAGCATAATGAAATAAAAAAGCAAGTAAGTGAAATATAATGTTTGCCAGGGCTAAGAGAAAAAGCAACCTATAGAAAAGAGATGTCAAGCAAAATACATGTATTCAACATACAGAGTGGCTGGAAAAGTTGTCACTGAAAGACAGCATCTGAAGACTTCAGGAAGGAAAGAGAAAAAAAAAAGAAGGAAATCATTAAGGATGAGCTGCCATCTACTGAATTGTGGAACATGAGGGCAGAGCAGACTGGAAATAGGAGAGGACTCATGGGATCGGTAACACCTAGATGGATGAGCATGAGAAACAGAGACATCAGAATCTTTAACCAAGAAGAAACACGCTTTGTTTACTTTCCCTCCCCAAGTCATATTCACTTCAGAATCGATGGCCAGGTTTTAGTTTTGAACCACAAAACTGAAATTTTAGCTTCAAAGCTTTGATGCAACAATGTAAAATGAAAAACTTCATAAACTAAAAGTCTTAAGAGAGCAATCATGTCTCCAGCTCTAGAGTCTCATCACTTAATTGATCTTTAATCTCTCTAGTCATTAATTCAAGAAATAATTCTGGAGTGCTCACTTTGTTCTAGGGAATGTGAAAAGGATTTATACGTAGAGATAAACAAACAACTATGGTTCTTACTCTTATTAGAGCTTGCCCAATTCACTGGGGATATGTATGTGGATATATGTGTGTGTGTTAATCATTAAATAATTCTAAGTCAAGGAACTTTGCCCTCTTATTTTGTTAAGAAACATCAATATGTCAGTTGGTTAAATGTTCAGAGCAGTCAATGTTATAAGTGATTAGCTCTGTGGATGTGTACAATGAGAATCTTAAAAATAGACTTTGAAAGTGTAGTGGAAAATGATTTTTCACAGTAAATGAGAAATATAATGTTACATTTACAAGACTGTATTACAGCATTCATCGTTAATCTCAAGATTTATGAAAACACTTCAAAGATCCAACCACCAAATAGTAGCTTAGGACCACATAAGTATGAGCTAATATAAAGGATATTCCTAAGGTAGCAATAAATTTTTAAAAATGTTTTATTAGAATTTAAATACAAAAATCCTCAGTTCAGAAAGCAGTGTTATTTTTCAGCTTTTTTTTTTGACAGTTATATATTCAATGTGGTTAGAAGCATACTTACTAATTAAATGTTTTAAGTTAATAGCAGAAGTACCTGAAACAGTATTCATAACAAAACAATCTAGAAACAAAATGACTGATCTGTTTGTATTAATATATGTGTGGAAGTAGATAAATTTTTTTGCATATTTGCCTTCCATACATCCTAATGAGACTCTGTATTTTAAACAGTATTTTAATAATATTAATAGTATATTAAAATAATCTACATTTTCACAGATACATATATATGTGTGTATGTCTGTACCTATAAGTTATAAAAAAAGAACATTAGTAGGTTTTAATTTAAACTTGATTTTATATCAATAATCTGGACACATTCACAGATTATAGTTATATTAGGATATAAATTTTCTATATTGTCAGCTTTCTTTTCTAAAATCAGTTTGGAAAAATTAAAAAACTGTATAAGAACATTTAAAATAGATTGTGTTATACTAATCCTACGTATTGCTCATATCTACCTCAGAGACACACTTGAATTTTCATAAACCACTACCAGATTTATGCCCCTTTTCTTGTTCCATGCATTTATCACAAGAATAAATTTGTTTGTAGAATGGAAATTTTTTTTCTGCCCTAAGGCTCCTACTTAACCCCAGAATTTTTAGTTAAATACCCACATTATGCTGTGAGTCCTGGAGACTTGAGGGAGTTCTAAATTTTCCTGAAACATTGAAAGGTAAAGATCAGATATTCACTTTTTTAGCCTGTTTACTAGTACATGGGTATCTAACATTAAGCAGATGAATTTGAACCAACCTTTGAATAGAAAGGTAATAGTCTATGATTACCTTTATAGAGTAAAGGGAAATATTGAAAGTAGGAGGAGAAGGGGACGACAGAAGATGAGATGGTAGGATGGCATCACTGACTCAATGGACATGAGGTTAAACAAGGTCCAAGAGGTGGTGAAGGACAGGGAAGCCTGATGTGCTGCAGTCCATGGGGTTGCAAAGAGTCAGACACAACTGAGTGACTGAACAGCAACAACAACTCTATGATCACTTAAATTTTGCATCTAGAAATGTATACGATAGCATTTCAGTTTATAGGAGCCACTAATATAGATAACAGTGATATACATGGAGGTTTGGTTTTCATTCACCTGTGTGATAGATTTTCCAAATATAACCACAACATATTTGAGTATGTTTGGAAAAATCCATCTCACAAGCCATTCTATAATGTGACCTAAACATTCCATCACTATTGAAATCTTCTGGCTTGACTGTAACCAGTAGAATGGCGTGAAAGGGGTACTATGTGATTTCTGACACCACATCATACATAGTAACTCCACTTCTGCTGATCCAAAGGGCTTCTGGCTTTTTTGAAGCCTATAGCCTCCATGTGAGGGGGCCAACTCTTGTGAGGCCACAAAACTCTGAGGAAGCCCACATAGGCTCACATAGAAAAACATGTGGAGAAGTATCACAAGGTAATTTGAGACAACATGAAGAGAAAGAGATGCCTGGCTAGCTGCCCTAGCTTATTACACTTCAAGATATGCCATCAGCTTTATGTAGCTCCCTGAAAGATTCCAAACCAGAACAGTTGAACTATGTCTGGATTTCTGACTTACCGAAATGGAGTGATAAATATATAACATAACCCACTATGTTTGGGGGTATTTTATTATTCAGAAAAAGATAGACAAAAACAGTATCAACTGAACAAGAAAGCTTCAAATATTGCTTAATTAGAAGTATAAATTAAAAATGAAACAAATTTTCTCCCCTAAACTGTCATATCCCTCACTTACCTTAACCTAATTTCTGATGGAATTATATGTGAGGAGTCCCTAGTCAGGGTTTCCTTAGGACTCCAACCTGATGTTTATGCTGCAAACCCTAAAATGGGTATGTTTCTAACCTTCTGTAAAAACTTCTGGGGTATTATTCTCAGTTAGATATTCCCTCTGTTTGATAAACCCCTGATGTTGAGCCTCAGACAACTGTCATGCAAGGGAAAGCATTTTTATTTTACTTGCTGGGATCACCTGTTTTTCTTTCTAATTCTCTTTAGCTTCTCTTTACTTATCAGAGAATTATTTACTGTCTCCTTTGTGGCCTCCATCATTCTTTGACTCCTACTCTTTCTATGGCACACTAAGTATTATGAACATGTTCAATTTAATAAACTTCATGTATAGTGTTTTGATAAAGGAATACTAGATTTTTCTCATCTGTTTTCTTTTCATTTGGGCTTCTCAGGTGGCACATTGTTAAAGAATCTGCCTGTCAATGCTGGAGACACAAGAGACTTGGGTTCAATCCCTGGGTTGGGAAGATCCCCCTGGAGGAGGAAATGGCAACCTACTTCATCATTCTTGCCTGGGAAATCTCACGGACAGAGGAGCCTGGCAGGGGACAGTCCATGAGGGTCGCAAACAGCTGGAGATCACTGAGTGACTTTCACTTTTTTCCCGAGGATGGCAGGCCTATTTTCTGTTATGAAACCCACATTGTGTTTGTCTTCAAGTGAGCTCTCTAAGGACCCATTAGCCTTTCTTGCCTCTGATACTGTCTAGACAAAGCTGAAGCCAATTTGCACCTTCATATTATCTTCTGTTATCTTTTTGCTATGAAATTGTGTTACCATCCATGTACAACTGTCCGGTAGAAGGGCTGTCTCTAGTTCTGAATGTGTTCTAGGAGTTTATGCAAGATAAAGAACATTTTATCATCTAGCTAATAATATACTTTTCCATTATTAAAAAAGCTTTTTTGGATACCTTTGTTCTTTTCAATAGACTCGGATATGTCAGAAACTGGTATCAAGTTTTAAATGTCTGACAACTTAGCTTGAGCTAATAGAGAAATCTATGGTAAAATACGTAGAGACTCTTTGTGGCAAATAGATTGCAATATACATGGGTAGACAGTAAGGAAGATGCAGATGCAGAAAATGTGAGGCATTACAAGCCCAGTCTCCATGTGAGCCTGTGCAGTGAAACATAACGGGGCAACTCTTCTCCTGTGCACGTCAAAGGATGTTTGCTGCCACTAAGGCACAGAGGCCAGGGTATGTCAGGAAGCCCTGGAAGGCAAAATCAAATGAGTCCATTCTGCCTTCTCAACTCTGCAGTTCTGCACTTACCAAGAGGGTCTCTACAAAAGGCGACAGTCATTTTCAGATCAAAACCATCTCTGTGGAACCCATCGCCCAGGGAAATAAGCCCCCGAGTGCGTGGAGCTGGTAGCACTGAGAACCTCTGGAACAGCTAAATGTCATTTGAAACCCAGTGAGCAAAGAGTTCATTCTTCAGAAATTTATTACTAGCAGACTCCATTAAAGCGCAAAAGATACAGCTGCTCATGTTGGTCCTAAACTTGATATTAGTTTTGTATGCTAAATTCTGAAGTTTATGTCCAAATTTTTCAGATTTTTTTTTGTCCATGAAATCTCCTTTCAGTTGGGCTTTCTTCTTGCTTTATATAGGGTGTTCACATAAAATTTTATTATAAATTCATATTTTATGAGCAGTGTAGATATGATTTACAAATTTAACCCAATAACTGAGATTCCTAAGGACAAAATTAAAAGCTACAATCATTTGATTACCATATTAAACTGATATATAGGATGCTGAAATATCATTATGGGAAGCATCAAATTATTCCCAAATGTTTTTTCTCTTTATATCCCTAACAGAAATTAAGCAGAAGTTTACCTTCAGTAAGACTTAAGTACATTGAAGTCTAGATGATTTTGTGTTAGGAAAGTCTTGCTAAAATACATAGAGTTTTAATAGCACAAAAATGGAAAATAATATTTCAGTTTTAGATTTATCAATATAGATAATAAGTTGTTACACATGGGTTTAAAGAGTAATTGACTTAAGTAATAATATATCTTGAAAAAGTAAACATGAAAAATGATTTTATTGTTTGTATTACATTCATGACAAATGACATTGATAAGAGAACAACAAGAATGAGGTGAAAATTGGAAGAATATTTATGGCAATTTTAAGTGCCTTGAAAAGTTGATCTGAATTGCTTGCATCAAAGAGAAAATAGACTCTTTAATGATCACTTCCCTGACAACTAACAGTAACATCGTTTTTAGCTATGACGGCTAAAATTAGATACCTTCCTCTTGGAAATATGCATTCCCTGACAACAGTGCAGGATGACAGCCTTCACCTTGTGATAAGAGGGAGAAATAATTCATCTTTAAATGAGCAATTTCTGTGATAAAGGGAAAAACGAAAACATTACTTAAGATGGATTTGATGGCAGAATAACAAAAAATAGTGCCATGCTAATTACTTTAGCAATATTTAGTGAAATGTTTGCTTTGATTTTTAAAAGATGGAGTAATACAATTTTCAAGATACTTATTAGGATTATTTATACCAGGAAAAGAGATCTTTCTTGGTGACAAAAGAGCTTTAACAACTTGTGAAAAATTATGCTTAGTTGAATAAAATACACAATAGAATCTACTTGTTAGAAGTGCAAACAAATTATTTTTAAACTGCTTCCTTAAGGCTGTTAGCTGTTGATAACTAAACTGGCAGGCCCACGCCATGATCATTTCCCAGGCAGAGCAAAGCTATACTATGAGACCTTGTCAGGCCATCCATCATAGCTTGTCACCTGAAGACATAAATAAAAATTCAGCATTTCCCCAGATCTATCAGAAGACTGGTGTGTCTATTTAGAGTCCCCATGGAAGAATTACGGCTTAAATTCAGTCTTTTAAAGTGTATACAGTAGTACCAGCCCAGACATAGAGTCAACATTCACTTTGCACACTTAAAGTGTACCTAGAAAATTAGGTCCAAAGTGAGAGAAATAGCTATAAAAATATTAAGTTAAAAGCCTCTAATTTTATAAATCATGGTAATTTGACAGATCAATGTGTTAATGGGAAGAAATTGCATCTATTATAGTTACATAGAATCACTGAAATGTCACAGGAAAAAGGCAGAAAATTTCCTTTCTGTTCTTTTGAAATATTTTGTTAAAACATACTCTAAGTAGAAGTACGACTTAGAGAATTACTCTGGAATAAGAGTCTACATTTTTTTACTCTACAGGGTGACAGTGTAAATATTTTAGGTTTTGGAGGCCATGTATAATCCTGTCACACATTCTTCTTTGACTTTATTTTACAACTCTTAAATATATGAAAACTATTCCTGGTTAATCAAAGGTACAATAAAAGTAGAGTCCACAGGCCAGCTTTGAACCATGGGTCATAATTTGCAGACCCCTGTTCTAGAGAATAGACAAATGTTTATTTATTTAATAAAAAGGGACAATTTTATCATTTAAAAGACTTCATTTTTGCTTTTGCTGTGATTATTTTTCAAACAACAAAGAATTCTATAAAAATACACCATCACTTATGGTATGACAAAAGTAATTATTAGATACCACTCTTGGAATGTGAATGCATTTTAAAATGAATTGGCATTTTGGGCTATACTTATGCATTTTCAAAGGCAGATTTTAATACAAGTTAGATGCTACTCCAGGGGAATATTGTCACTTAAAGTGGTACAGATAGAGGTTTAAAGAAAAACATTAAATTTAGCTCAATGCCAAAAGCAGTTGTTCGAAATAATTCTGGCAGCACTTCAGATGTGTGTATCTTAGTGTGGGACTCCAAGTCATCTCTTTTAACATGTGTCAATTTTACTGACAACAGAAAATCAACAAAAAAATAAACTTTGAATTTTTAATTCCTTTTAAATCTCTCTGTCTCTTGCTGTGTGTATATGTATGTGTGTGTGTGTCTATGCATATATATGTATATGTATATATATATATACACACATATATATATATATATATATATATGTATGTTTCTCATAGTTGCCTGAAAGATAAAGAATGATCAGCCTTGTTAGATATGTCAAGGCGTGAAAAGAGATCATTGCTAGGGTAAAGATAAAGTTTTATGATATCTACAGGTAAAAAAAATAGAACAATTATTACGAGATGCAGGGCAATTATTACTGTGTGTGACATTATTGAAATTATCTTTGCTAAAGAGTATGCTGCTTAGAAACTTTAAAGAAAATCAGCAAAAATTTATCAACTAAGAAAAAGTTACCATCTTCAAGTAAAACACACTTGTTAATCTTCTCTTTCAATACCTAGATTTTTAAACAATGCATTGTTGTTACCCTTTGCATCAACAAAAATGAAGGTATTTCAACAATTCTGAAACTATCTTTGAAAATATGGAGCATGAATACCTTTTTTTGCCATTATAAAATTAAAAAGTTAAATACTAAAATATCATTGATATTTTGCACCAAGATTGTACCCAGTATGCATAAAAATACTTCTAAGTTTTTTCATTAATAAAAAATTCATTGGCAAATATTTTCTGTGATCTAGGCACTGAATAGGAATTAAAGAATCCAAAATTAATAAAACTTAAAGAATGCATTTTAGGAGAGACAACAGGTCACGTGTGATTTAGTTTTAATAGTCCCTGAGTTTAGGAACACCGTCGGATTTTGATATTTTGTGTTAGTTTTGGATTTAACAATGAAAATAACCATGAGAGTTATGCCAAAAGCTAAGCAGTAATTTTACTGGAGATTTAAGCAGCCATTTCACTACTTAAAATCAAATAAACAAACAGTAAGTAGCAGTTAGGTTTTGAAGATAGGTTTGCCCTGAATCCAGAGTCTCATTTCATTTGTTTATTGGTTTATTTACTTGTTTTTCCAAGTATATTCCCTAGCCATTTTTCTCCCCCAAAGGCACAAAAAAGCACCCCAAAGTCCTAGTCAATTGACATAATTATCTAAGTTCTACTAAGATTATTCCTGAATTATATTCTTGTGACTAGTTTTTCTTTCCTCAAGATTTTTGATTATTTGTAACTGCTGTCAGCTTATCATCTGTACCCTCATTCCATAACTCTTGTTTTCAGTTAAGTCATGTTTGCTCATTGCTTATGATTTTCATCTGTATATAAATTCCCACTGAAATAATTATTATCCAGAGTCTTTAGTTTTTCATATTTTTCCTTCATTGTATACAACACTCTGCTACCTCTATTTTAAATAAATCACCTCTTCTTTCAGCTCCTTTTTCATGTTTTTCCTATATAGTTAATTTTTTTCCCAATGTAGACTTTAAATTTGATCAGTTCAGTTCAGTTACTCAGTCAGGTATGACTCTTTGCAACCCCATGGACTGCAGCACACCAAGCCTCCTGGTTCATCAGTAACTCCTGGAGCTTACTCAAACTCATGTCCATTGAGTCAGTGATGCCATCTAACCATCTCATCCTCTGTAGTCCCCTTCTCCTCCCTCCTTCAATCTTTCACATCATCAGGGTCTTTTCCAATGACTCAGTTCTTCGCATCATGTAGCCAAAGTACTGGAGTTTCAGCTTCAGCATCAGTCCTTCCAACGAATATTCAGGACTGATTTACTTTCAGATGGACTGGTTGGATCTCCTTCCAGTCCAAGGGACTCTCAAGAGTCTTCTCCAACACCAAGTTCAAAAGCATCAATTCTTCGGCACTCAGTTTTCTTTATGGTCCAACTCTCACATCAATACATGACCACTGGAAAAACCATCACTTTGACTGGACAGACCTTTGTTGGTTGGTCATAACTTTCCTTCCAAGCAGCAAGCATTTTTTTAATTTCAAGGCTGCAGTCCCCATCTGCAGTGATTTTGGAGCCCAAGAAAATAAAGTCTGTCATTGTTTTCACTGTTTCTCCATCTATTTCCCATGAAGTGATGGGACCAGATGCCATGATCTTATTTTTCTGAATAAGATCATTTTCACTCTCCCCTTTCACTTTCATCAAGAGGCTCTTTAGTTCTTCACTTTCTGCCATAAGGGTGGTGTCATCTGCATATCTGAGGTTATTGATATTTCTTCTGGCAATCTTGATTCTAGCTTGTGTTTCCTCCAGCCCAGTGTTTCTCATGATGTACTCTGCATATAAGTTAAATAAGCAGGGTGACAATATGCAGCCTTAACATACTCCTTTTCAAATTTAGAACCAGTCTGTTTACCCATGTCCAGTTCTAACTGTTGCTTCCTGACCTGCATACAGATTTCTCAAGAGGCAGGTTAGGTGGTCTGGTATTCCCATCTCTTGAAGAATTTCCCACAGTTTGTTGTGATCCACACAGTCAAAGGCTTTGGCATAGTCAATAAACCAGAAGCAGATGTATTTCTGGAACTCTCTTGCTTTTTCAGTGATCCAACAGATGTTGCCAATTTGATCTCTGGTTCCTCTGCCTTTTCTAAAACCAGCTGGAACATCTGGAAGTTCATGGTTCATGTACTGTTGAAGCCTGGCTTGGAGAATTTTGAGCATTACTTTACCAGCATGTGAGATGAGTGCAATTGTGCGGTAGTTCTTCGGCATTGCCTTTCTATGAGATTGGAATGAAAATTGATCTTTTCCAGTCCTGTGGCCACTGCTGAGTTTTCTAAATTTGCTGGCATATTGATTGCAGCATTTTCACAGCATCATCTTTTAGGATTTGAAATAGCTTATCTGGAATTCTATCACCTCCACTAGCTCTGTTCATAGTGGTGCTTCCTAAGGCCCACTGTAGGAAATGACTGAAAATAAGTAGGAAATGACTGAAAGATTATCTTGCTTTATGTCTTATAGAAATCTTCATCATACACCTAACAGAAAGGGTAATCTGATGGGGCTCTGAAACCTTGTTTAAACCTTTCTTTTCCTCTAGATATATCTGTGAGGTGGGCTTTCCAAGCTGTGCTAGTGTTAAAGAACTGGCCTGCCAATGCATGCCCCCTGGAGGAGGAAATGGCAACCCACTCCAGTATTCTTGCTTGGAGATTTCCATGGACGGGGGAGCCTGGCACGCTACAGTCAATGGGGTCGCAAAGAGTGGGACATGACTGAAGCAACCTAGAAAGCACACAGGCATCTGAGTTAGGAGACCCCTGCCCCTTCCACCACTGGTCAAGAGGAAGGCCAGGGAGTGCTGGATATGGGAAAGGCTTTATGGTCCATCACCCCGTGGGCAGGTCTCTTCACTTGATACTGGGTTTCCAAATGAACAAATCTCCCTTAGTTTTCATTACATTTAAGAAGTGAGTGTGTGTTTCTCACGCTTAAGCAAAGAGCAAGTTCTTTCATATAATGAGACAGACAGTGGGTGTGACAAACTCCATTCAAGATTTTTTCCCTTGCTATTAAAAGTATATTTAAAAACTGCTAATTAAACAGCCAGCAATGTGTTACTAGAGAGAATTTTAAAAAGAATAAATTTTTTGGTCAGTAACTTCAGTTAAATATTTCTTATTATTTAATAGCAGAAAGCATATATATAATACTGATTTTCATGGGAAGGAAGAACTGATATTTGTTTGGATACAAAGAGTTTGAACAATGTATCAGACTTCTCTTAATGGCATGGTGGTTGTTTAGGAGTACTGTCAGCAGAGCACTTTGTGTTTAAATAATATTTTAGATATACTAAAACAATTTCACTTATATGAAATTACTGTTGAAACTTTTGTAAATAGGCTGAATGTACAAATGTGTTAACCCTTTCAGCTGTGGCTTATCTAACACTACAATGTGAGACAGTGTTACACAGTTACGGGCCCAACACATATCTTCTGACTTACACTGCAATTTTCATTATACCATGCTATTGAATAGGTTCAGGATATAGTGGCATTGGGCTAATTATGAGATTCTCTCTGGAAGTCATGGAGTTGATGTACCCTTGAAGACTGGCTTCCATCCCCATGATGGATTCAGCCCAACCCCCTGAAAGAAAGTAGCATGCCAGCATGATAAGGAGGGAAAAAAAGCCCAAACTCAAATTGTGTCTTAAAGCTACCTTATTTTACTATTCATATTGTTGACAATGATATTTGATGAATAATGGTCAATAGAAGATGCCTTCCTTCTTTATAGAATGCTACCTGCTATAAAATTTTTGTCCACCTAAATATCTATCAATATTTGCTGCTCTAAATTACTCTAATTCCTTGCAGTTAAACATAATCCTTTTCCTCTCTTGCAAATTCCATTCTTTTAGTACCAAAATGTGCTTTAATGTAGCAGAATGTGCTGATAACCTGTCACAAATTTTGTAGTTTTAATTTTAAGCAGGTTTTTATTCTTGATTCAGAAGTTATGTTCAAAATGTCCTTACTTAATCTCTAATTGGATTAGGGATTCCTTCCCTCATCCACATATGTTCTGTTTCATCGCCTCATTTCTTGGTTTATCATAGAAGTCTCCTTTTTCTACCCTGAGCCAAAGCTCTAACATGGACTTTCCTTTACAAACCCCCCTGGAAGAATGTTGCATTTACTTCTTTGGAGGAACTTTCTAATATTGTTGTAGCATGACAGCTGCTCTGGTCTCTAAATTTGAAATTCATATAAGAGACTGCCTCAGTCATTAAAATCACTGAAGTACAGTAGAATATGGAATGGGACAGGTAGTGAAACAGCACCTAAATAACATTATAGAAAGGAGGAATGGAAAGGAAAGAAAGAAAGAGACTGAGAGAGAAAGGAATTGAGAAAAAGATTGAGAGGAAGGATGAGAAACTGATTAAGAGAAGAACTGTCCAAGGTTTTTTGGATAAGTAAAGCACACATAGAGACATAAAGGAGAATGAAGCGACATATTGAGGGTGGATGATGCTGCTGAGTTAAAAAGGGAATCTTCGATGCTGCATAGTCCATCTCAACTCACCCACACACCCTCACTGGGCAGCTCTCCACCATAAGATGTTGTTCGCAAAGGCTTTTCTTGCTTCATTCAATGTTGAAAAAATCACTTAGAGGATTCAATTTTGATATCCTAAGTAATTATCTCAATACATTAAGAGACTTCATGGGAATTAGTCCCATTACAGTTTCACCAGAACTTAAGGAGAGAAAACCACTTTCCTAGAGAGACCATAAATGTTATCATTTTATTTATTTTCCCTACAGATTGCCTAACAAATTGGGACCCTACTTGAGGCAGGTCTAAATTATTTTTGTTAAATGTTTTGATGCCCATTATGTAAAATATACTTAAGCTTCTGTCAGATTCCAATTAATGAGACAAGCTACTTCTGGTCATAAAACATTCTTTCTCATCTCTAGTAATGAACCAGAATCATTTCATTGGTAATCTATTTATTTACTGATTAATTTATTCATTCAAATAATTGTTGAGCAATCTCATAATGGTAGGTATGGTTCTACCTTCTAGGGACTGAGTGACAAGTAAGACAAACTGTGTCCTCATGGAGCTAAAATTCTAACTGAAAATAAGCAATACAATTTCATGCACAGATAAACTCTATGATGGACTAGGATGTGGGTTAGAAGCAGATGGCAAGGGATACCATTTTAAATAATTCCACCAGGAAAACTTCTCTGGAGGAGGGACCCTTGAGGAAGCACAGGAAGATGGTAAGTAGATGAGATATGGCCAATAAAGGAGGTGAGCATCCTAGAGAGAAAGTCCAGGAAAAAGAAAAATCTCTCAGAGGGTAAGAACATGTCATGTTTGAAGGAAAACTAAAAAGTAAGTGTGGCTAGAGCTGAGTGAGGAGAGAGTAGTGATTGAAGATGGGTTTAGTTAAGTATCGTCCAGGACTTGTGAATACCTGGGTTCTACTCTGTGATAAAAGCTATTGGAAAAATTGGGGCATGTGGAGGAATGCCATGATAACATTTAAGTCTTAAATTAAAAAATCTCAAGTTGAACATTTATGTTAACTTGCTTATGGGATAGTTATGCAGTCAAGCTCTGGGCAACAGTGTTGGCCCAGGGAAAAAGATATTACATTAAACCAAGGTGAATGAAAACAGTCATTGAACTGGGGAAGAGGGGGCTGTGTAAGGTGCTGAAGAGTGGCCAAATGTTAATAAATATTATGGGTAACAAGAGGGAAAGAGAAGACTCAATAATATGTATTTCCCTAGGCAAAAGAGAGGATAGAGGCAAAACTCTTGAGAAGGTAAACTTTGAGCATTGGTGCAGATCGTTTTGGGAGGGGAATTGTGATTTTATTTTGGACATACTAATTTTGAGATTTCTATCTGTTATCCAAGTATATTTGTTGAATAGGTATATTAGAATTAAGAACTTAGTGACAATCTCTGGACTAGAGACTTCAGGGTTATCAATATAATATTCATAGGAATATTCAATGCTACATAAGAGAAAAAGAGTGGATGTATTCAGAGAAAAATAGATGCCTTGGTATTGAGTTCTAGTTTATTCCAACTTCAAATAATAGGAAAGACAAAAGAGAAGCTCACAGAGGAAATGGATGAGGATCAACAAATGCAATAGGAAGAAACTCTAAGCAGATGATTCTCTCCAGCCAAGAGTACACATGTTTAAAAAGTAGGAGTTTTCTGTTTGCAGGAGATGGCACACTAGATGTACAGAGAAAATCCTCCCAGGGAAGATCCTTCTAAGTGATGGACATAATACTTTAAACAAAGCTGTGTTCAAGGCAAAACAGAGCAATGGTAATGTTAGGGAAACAACCAGATGCCAGAAATGACAAAATAGCTGCATTCCACAAACATAACCTAACACTGGAGCTAGTGTTTTCCTTCAAAATATCCTTCGGATCCCTGGTGGCCTGGAGCCTCTCTTGAAGAGCACAAGTAGAAGAGGCAAAATACAGATTAAGAGGAAAATGGAACCAGAGACCCCATAGTGTCCCATAGTGTCAGGACCCCAGTAGCTGAACTCAGGGATCAGTGACCCTCAGATGAAGACTTTCTTATCTCACCCTTGTTTTGAGTAAAAGCATGGATAATAAGAGAGCCTCTGTTGATAAGTCTTACCACACACCAGTGTTCACCCTAAATTCCTTATGTCCTGAAAAGTTAAGAATTTATGTTAATAAGTTCTCATGGTGGGGGGTTGTTATATCATCAGGCTCAAGGCCAGTGTCTGGCAGAAATAACACCCTGATCTTTTCTCAAAGAACACATTTTAGAAATACAGTTACAAGATATTACACAGAATAAACAGAGTTTCAATGAATATGAACTGACAATCACACCACATTAGAAATATCTGGAAACCTTGATGTCAAGGAAGGCTGAAAGGCTGATCACAGAGATGTTGAATCCCTGGCAAGGAGTATTTTCTCTCTGATTGTGAAGAGGAAACCCTGACAGGAGTGAGTTCAGGGAGAATGGAGGTTGAATTTGTTTCTTATGGCCGCTGGAATAAATTACCACAAATTCAGGGGGTTGTTACAGTTCTGGAGTTCAGAAGTCCAAAGCGGGTTTCAAAAATGAAGGGATAAAAACCAAGCTGTTGACAGGAGGAGGCTGTAGGGGAGAAGATGTTTTCCCACCATTTCCAGTGTCTACCGGCTGCCTGCAATTCTCTTAGAGTCCCTCTTGCCATCTTGAGTGCCTCTGTTTTCACATTTGCGTCTTTTCCTCTGCCCCTTCTCCTTCCCTCATCCATCTTTTAAGGACTCCACTGATTACATGGGTATTGGTCCTGTGGTAGAAGAATCTGCCTGCCAATGCAGGAGATGTAAGAGAGTTCTATCCTTGGGAAGGAAAGATGCCCTGGAGTAGGAAAAGGCAACCCACCATAATATTCTTGCCTGGAGAATCCCGTGGACAGAGAAGCCTGGTGGGTTACGTCTATGGGGTCACAGATGGTCAGACACGACTGAGTACACACATACATGGATTACGTTGGGACCACCCAGATAATGTAGGCTTATCTTCCTGTCTTAAACTACTTAATCTAATCACCTCTGTAATATTCCCTTTTTCCAAATAAGAAAACATATCTACAGGTTCCCAGGATTAGGGCATGGACATTTGTGGGAGATGATTATTCTGTCTTCTATAGATAATGGAGGCAGAAGCTGAAAGATCAAAGAAATGTTTTTTGGTATGTATTTTTAAAAACAAGAGTCATATTTTAGTTCTTAGTATATTTTTAATTGGTATATTTAGGAATGATTATCTTTAAATCAGATCTATATCAGTTCAGTCACTCAGTCAGGTCTGACTCTTTGTGACCCCATGGCCTACAGCATGCCAGGCTTCCCTGTCCATCACCAACTCTCAGAGGTTACTCAAACTCTTGTCCATTGAATCAATGATGCCATCCAATCATCTCATCCTCTGTTGTCCCCTTCTCCTCCTGCCTTCAATCTTTCCCAGCATCAGGGCTTTTCCAATGAGTCAGTTCTTTGCATCAGGTGGCCAAAGTATTGGGGTTTCAGCTTCAGCATCAGTCCTTCCAATGAATATTCAGGACTGATTTCCTTTAGGATGGACTAGTTGGATCTCCTTGCAGTCCAAGGGACTCTCAATAGTCTTCTCCACCACCACAGCTCAAAAGCAGCAATTCTTCAGTGGTCAGCATTCTTTACAGTCCAACTCTCACATCCACACATGACTACTGGAAAAACCACAACTTTGACTATACAGATCTTTCACAGAAAAGTGATGTCTCTGCTTTTTAATATGCTGTCTAACTTAGTCATAGCTTTTCTTCCAAGGAGCAAATGTCTTTTGATTTAATGGCTGCAGCCACCATCTGCAGTGATTTTGGAGCCCCAGAAAATAAAATCTGATTTATATACTGATTATAATTATCAATTTGAGAGTTGAAAGGATGATGCAGGTGAGAGACATATCTGCAGGAATACCGTCCTCAAGTAGATAAGAGGAGGTGGGAGACAATGCAAGAATCAGAGAATGGCATGAACTGGAATGGGACAGTTCGTAAAGTACAGCTATCAGAGGAAAGTTTGGTTGTCACAGTCTATTTGGTGCTGATAAGATAAGATACAGATATGACCTGATTGCTTCTATTGCTTCAGCAAAAAAAGAAGCAAGATTATTAGTAAAATTTGAAATATTTTTGAAGTTAGCTTAAAATGTAAAGAGATAACAGAATTGCTCAAAGTAAAGCTATTGTCAGGAAACCAAGAACAAGAAAAATCTTAAGACCTTCCAAATTCCAAGTGTCTTTTCAAAGATGAAATATAGAGCCAAGAGTCAGGGATTTGGTGGTAATTATACTGAAGAATAGAGAGCCTAGGAGCCAGTCAAGGAATTTTGGCATAACCAGCAGAATGTATTGCCTGAATTAAAAAAGTACAGGATAAAAAAAAAAAAAAACAATAAGAAATAAAGATAAGTTTGTATGCACAAAAACTGTTCGATTTAAAAGTTGACTGGTTTTTGAAAGACTAGACTCTGCACCTTCATTTATCTCATTGCTCTGTTATATGCAGATCTAAAGTCCTACAAAATGTACCTTCTAAAATATTTTGATTCAACTTTTTGTATCCTATCGCATTCTTGTTGCAATATATTTTAGCAAGTAAAAATTGCATTTTTGCAGAAAATATTTGGAATTAATATCCTGGCTCTGTCATTTACTAACATCGATATTTGTACCTTAAGAATATGAGCTATAATAGTAATTATTACTATTATCATACTTATTATTAAAATAGTAGTAGTTGTCAATGATGTAATAGTCTTTGCAGCAGAAATAATTAAGACCTTTTCTTTTACTGTCTACAATACAGCAATTTCCAACTGGTTCTCCAGAATCACTTTTCTGTGCTGAACAATGGAGCCTGAACAATTTTTCTAACAATAGAAGCAGCAAGAATAGTAAAAGCACTAAACCATAAAATGTACTAAAAACTTTATATTAAATACATTTACTTAGATACTTTACATATAGTTATTCATTTAGTCCCCTACAAAACACTAATAGTGTTGGGTTAGCACCATTAATACTCCTATTTCCTTGTTGAGATATTTTAGGCTTCAAGATATAAGTAACTCTCCAAGATTATGCAGATAGCTGAGTATGTGACACAATCATCACAGTAAGTCCCTATTCCTTTATAAAATAGTTTAAGTGCTGTGCTTATTTGCGCAGTTGTGTCCGACTCTTTGTGACCCCATGGACTGTAGCCTGCCAGGCTCCTCTGTCCATGGGGATTCTCCAGGCAAGAATACTGGAGTGGGTCGCCATGCCCTCCTCCAGGGGACCTTTCTGATACAAGAATTGAACCCAGGTCTCCCATCTTACAGGTGGATTCTTCATCATCTGAGCCACCAGGGAAGCCAAGCTAAAGGAAAAACCAAAGTTGAGAAATATGTGATGCTTTTGCCTTGACTCCCAGAAAAGGAGACACCTTATACTTTGCTTTTATTGACCTCCAGGATGAAAAAGACTACAACCATGAACCTGTATGAACTTTCTGTTTTTGAGTTACATGCAGAGAGGAAAAAGCATTTTCTCCCCTAAAACAGTATTGAAGAAATAGAGCAAAGATATTTCCTTTACAGACAGTTTCTGACTTAAGCATGGTTTGACTTATGATTTTCAGATTTTATCAGAGTACCAAAGCAATATATAGTCAGTAGAAACTATACTTCAAATTTTGAATTTAGATCATTTCCCAGGCTAGCAGTATGTGGTATAATTTTCACTTGTGATGCTGGGCAGTGTTGGTGAACACAGCTCCCAGTCAGCTTCATGATTACCATCAGGAGGGTAAACAACCTATATACTTACAGCCATTCTATTTTTTTTGGGGGGGGGGAGGGGTGAGAGGCAGATCTGTCATTCAGCATATGGGATTTTAGTTCCATGACCAGGAATCAAACCATGTCTTCTGCACTGGAAGTGTGGAGTCTTAATCACTGGACCACCAAGGAAATCCCCAGCCATTCCATTTTTCACTTTCAGAGTAGAATTTGATAACTTTTATGAGATATTCAACACTGTGTATTATAAAATAGGCTTTGTGTTAGATGATTTTGACAAACTGTAGGCTAATTTAAGTGTAAGCAATGTAAGTGAGGACATTTAATGCAGGAAAAGCTAAGATGTTTTAAGTGCATTTTTTGAGTTGATATTTTCAGCTCGCAATGGGTTTATTGGGAAGTACATCATCAGAAGTCACGGAAGATCTGTATTTAGAGTGAGCAGGAAATTGAGTGACATCTTGATGTATGGATTGTATTCCAGGTAATTAGCTTTGATGTTGGGGAGAAACATGGTATCACACAACTGTGAAGAATGGAGAAGTAAGGTATTTCTATAAGATAATCATGGATTTCAAGTAGAATTATGAAATTCTGCAAAAGTAAAATATTTTTAGGTATTAATAAATTTACTGTAAAGAAAAATAGATGTCTGGTAAAATTACCTGCCTGTCTGCTGTTATTACCACACTCTGATTTAAGTATGTGGCAAAAAGAGTATTATTTGGGCTGTATTTTATTAAAAGAGAAATTTCTTAAATATTTTCATAATGCTTGCAGTTTATAGAACCTACAATATCTATCATCATAGAATTATAGGCTCACTTATACAATAGAATACAAATTCTAAGTATTTGGAAAAAGTTAAAAACCACCTTTTTGGGGGCAGTAGTAAATTTAACTAGGGCTTCCCTGGTAGCTCAGCTGGTAAAGAATCCAACTTCAATGCAGGAGACCTTGGTTGATTCCTGGGTTTGGAAGATTCCCCTGGAGAAGGGATAGGCTATCCATTCTAGTATTCTTGGCTTTCCCTGGTGGCTCAGATGGTTAAGAATCCAAATGCAATTGGGAGACCTAGGTTTGATTTCTGGGTTGGGAAGATCCCCTGGAGGGAAATGGCAACCCACTCCAGTATTCTTGCCTGGAGAATCCCCATGGACAGAAGAGCCTGATGGGATGCAGTGCATGGAGTTGCAAAAAGCCAGGCATGACTGAGTGACAAAGTAGAGCAGAGCACATATTTTAACTAATAAGGATAAATTTGCAAAATCTGAAGTATGATAAAAGTACTCAACATCATTTCTTCAAAACATGAGCTAATTACTCTTATGATCTTTTTTACATTAAACTTAATGTGATTACTCTGGAGAAGGAAATGGCAACCTGGAAAATCCCATGGATGGAGAAGCGTGGTAGGCTATGGTCCATGGGGTCACAAAGAGTCAGACATGACTGAGCGACTTCACTTTTAATGTGATTAACACATAGTCTATAGGCCATGCTAGGAGGAGAAATAGGTCTTACTGATGTTGATAGATCAAGCAATGATTTAATGTTGTTAAACAAGATGAATAAAGATGAAAAAATACTGTGTAGAGCAAGGAATTAATCTTGTATATAGTTAAGTAAACTGACTAATTTTCATGAAAGGAAGTAGACAAGGTACTCCCTATCATCTAGTCTACAAAATTGATCAGTTAAGGATAATAAACATATCAAATTTGTTTTTAAATCAGATTTCAGATATTGATTATTTTGATCTATATCTTCCCCCAGGATATCACATCAACAATGGCTATAATATTTGGACTCTTCAAACAAATGTTCAAGGCTCACAATCTCGGTGAGTATACTCATTCCCTGTATCACCAAATTTAATACAGGCTTCAATTCCTACTACTTAAAAAGAATAATGACTTATCCTTATGTTTCCAATTACCTTCACTTCACTAAATTTAATGGACACTTTAATTTCCATGTCATAATTATTTCAGACCTATTGGATGTTGTTGAGCTGCTTCTTGAAGCTCTCTCTCCATTTGCTTCTAAATCACAAACCGTCCAGGTGTCTCATACTTGTCTGGTAATCTCTTATTTTTCATGAATGATTATCCTGCTGTATGCAACATTATATATTGTGATTTTTCTGTGGTTGGTTCTAGGGCCTCTTTTTCCTTATTTCTCCCTGAGGTGATTCCTTTCTATGCTGGTAGCTGCAGTGATGGCCATACACAAAGATGAATCCCAGCTTCATGTCTGCATCACAAACATCTTTGTTCTGAGCTCTTTTTTTTTTTTTTAGTTTTTTATTTTTTAAATTTTAAAATCTTTAATTCTTACATGCGTTCCCAAACATGAACCCCCCTCCTACCTCCCTCCCCATAACATCTCTCTGGGTCATCCCCATGCACCAGCCCCAAGCATGCTGTATCCTGCGTCAGAGCTGTACCTTCGATTGTTTGCAGGATATCTTTTCTCATTTTCAAAGTTACCTCAAGTGTAGCACACATGAATCAGAGGAAAGGATGGTCATCCTCCGGTCAATTTTATGTCTAACAATTTGTATCTGTGGATGTTCCCACCATCCTTAGAATTATGCCAACTATAAACATAGTATTCATTCTTTGAGGCCAAAGGTTTCCTAATGTCTTTCTCATCTAACTGTTTATTTTCATTTGTACCACCAACATTCTTACCCCAGATATAATCCTCTTTTATTTGGATTACAACAATTCATTTTATCTAAGAACATGCTCTATATCTTTATTTAAGTCTTTATTTTGATTAATAAACCATTATATACTTCCTATGTGTTGGACTCTATTCCAAGTATTTAAAAAATATTTACTTAATCTTCAGAATGACTCTAAAAGATACTTGTTATCTTTACTTTGTAGACAAAGAGCAGTGAGGCACAGAGAGGGTGAGTAACTTGCCAAGGGCCACCAAGGTAGTTTGGATTAAGCAGTACACACAACCAGACAGTCTTAACTGATTTTAAATCATCTTATCCTCTTTACTAATGCAGAGAAATTACTTATATAATTTTAAACTTCACAATCAAAATGCTTTTAAGAGTTATTTAAATCTTCAAAAAGGTAATTCCCTACTTCATTCTAGATTACTTAAGATGTTTTATGTGCTCACATAAGAAATTCTAATTTTAAATTTCCAAGTCTTTAGAAAAGAGATCAGTGGTGTAACAGTGTATTTATCTTTATCTTAGCCATTTCACTTAATGGATAACCAAACTGGTTTTGATTCATAGCTAGGACTTTTTTTTAAGAATGTATAGGCTGTGTATTAATATCTGCAAAACACTTTGATTTTGTTAGTAGCCTATTAAGCTGAAATAATTTCATAGATAACCGAATATAATTATAATTTTTTTCTATGTTTATTCCTTAAAAATAGCCAGCTAAAATAAGCTATATAACCACTTGAGTTATTAACCTGTTCATTTTTGATCTTTGGGAAAAAAGAAATTTTGCTTTCCATTAGGAATATTCCAAAGGAATAGGATTTTTGCTTTTGATTTTATCCCAGCTTCTAAATAATTAACTTACCTGCACATTTCATTGTCAGGATGTAATATTATGTTCGAAATGTTGATCTTAGACATAAGAAACTCAGAGAATTGACCAAACCATTACAAAATTAAATCTACCTTTAAATGAAAAGATTTACCTAAGTAAAAAGACAGTGCCAGTATCTGTAGCAATATATTTAAAAGCAGATAAACATTTTCTTAAAGTCCACAATCTTGCAATACAATGCGCTTCAGGATTGCTATTGTAACTATTGTTTGAGATAATGAGTTGAAACATACACAACTCACCACAGTGTAATCACAGATGAGCAGCTTTGACAATATTACAACTTTGAAACATCCATGGGGAAAAAATAAAAACACGTGAAACAGGAATAGATTCAACAGGCTCTTTGCAGTTAACCTTTAAAAATGCCATCTGAAGCTATTGAAAAGAACCAATACAGTAGTTTAAGAAAAAGGTGTCATTATGAAATGTTTCCTAAAAAATAGTCGTGATTGAACTAGTTTCTCTATCCAGTATAATACACATTCATATCTTGAACAAGATGAAAAATTATTACTCTTCTCAAAATGAAAAATATGAGAAAAAAATTGTTGTCTATTCTAATGAAGAACAGAAATGACAGAGCAGCCATCACCTCTTCTGTCACTATTTCTTTATATGATTTTATTTGAAATATTTTTCTAAGTGTTAATGTTAGTTACTTGAAATATATTTTAAAAATTGCACATAATCTAAACTTCCAATAATTAACATCATCAGACTGATCTGCTATACCTGGTCTTTGATGACTTAAAGCTATTCATCCTGCTATTTTTGAAATTATTTTTAAAAAACAGGAACCTAGAAAATAACAGAAAATGTTTTTGTACCAAAGAATAAAAATAGGTTTCATGCACAAAGTTGGAGAATGACAGATATTTTCAACAGGAAGTTTGGCTAAAAACTTAAAAAAGTTTTAGTATACTTTATCTTGAATATCATTTGCCTTGCAAAACTGAAGAGATAAGAGAAAAAGCTAAAATATAAAGAACAAGAGCATATGTATACATATATATGCATGTATATATATTCTTGAAACTTTAGAATATTTATTTGCTAAATATTTTATATTAAAAAAACACATACTGTTTTTTCTCTACCCACATTAAACTTTATTATCTATATGAAGAACAAGGAACTTTGAAGGAGTGATTATCTATGCCTAGCCTTCCTGTCACTGTTTGATTCTACTTAAATCCCCCTGTACCCTCAGGTACAGCCTTATCAACTAAAACAGTAATGCTATATGAAAAGTGAGAAGAACAGAGAGGTTTCCTAGCAACTCTTGGGATCCTTCTAAAGCAAGTCAGTTAAAACCATATAGAACGTGGAATGGGTGTAAATTAGTGTGTGAAGCTCAGTAGTAGGTTTTCAAATGCCCACTATAAAACACAGTAACCTATAATAGGAGCCAAATTCCTCAAGAAGGAAATCACTTCAGAGCCTTGACAGATTAGACATCATTTAAATAATCCTGCTTAAATTCCACTGAAGAAATATAAATCCAAGTATGAGAACCAAAGAAATGGAGTACAAAATCAGAGTTAATAATGCTTGTGTTTTTATTCTGGGAGTGGACTTTGAGAAGTGTTTCATCTTTGCCCACTAAGACCCTCTGCATGCACGCATGCACTCACATACATACACACACACTCTCTCTCTCTCATTACCTCAGCTGAAAAGATACTAGTGGAATATATGCATGCTAATACTTACACAAGTTGCTTTATGAAAACAAAACATAGTTAAAAGATCGTTTAAGGGAACAGTTAAATTGCTGGAGAAACTTCTATTGCCTTAAATTCTTTACACTACAATAATTATGTGTTTTATGACACATGTTTGAAATAGACCTATTTCTTATGTTTCATTTTATATTTACAAAACATCTTTGAAATAGTGATTATTTCATGGCCCTATTTCACAGATGAAAGAATCAAGCTTAAGAGAGAGATTAAATGCTTCATTATAGGTAACTTAATGAATAAGCTGTTGAACCAGAATTCCAGATAAGATGTTCTAATAACAAAGACATTCTGCTTGTCTTCACTTCAGTATTTCACCAATTTTGATAGAAAATTTCAAATGAGGCTTTGAAAAAGACTTATCCATCTTTCTGACTTATGATCACTGAGAAGTTGAAAGTTGCAAATCAAGAATTCCCACTAAATAAAGTCTGCTTCAACAACACTGAGAAAAACTTTGCTCCCTAGGCACTAAAGAAAGATTCTTGAAAATTAATCCTAAGTAAATATCCTTTTGTGCGTTTATTAATATATACTCCACTACTTTAGAAATAAAGAAAAAGGAAACATTTAAGGAATCTTACTAAAGATATTAAAGCCAAAGTAGAGAGAGTAGCAAACAATTGGGTAAAGGACCACAGCTGAGGAAAAGTTCTAGCCTAACTGATTTTCCTAGCAACTCAGGCAAAAGAGCAAAAAAGAAAAAAGAAAAAAAAAACAATTCACAAATATCTAATTACTAGGATCAATGTCTACAATAATTCCCCTTTCTAATAAGGAAACATATGAATATAATAATCAGAAAAACTTGATACTTATCTGTGTAAACTTGGAGTATTAATATAGATATACTAATCTTTTCTTCCTCAGTCACGATCATCTATATACTAGGCTTCTGTATAAGACATTTTTGGTTGGTGAAAAGATAAAATACAGAGGTTACTCTATAAACCATTCTAAGATACTCTGATTAGAGAGACTGCTGTGGGAGTTTTAATATTGGAGGAAAAAAACAGTTAATTCTCATTAATACCTACAATATTTATCAAATATGTGCCTAAATTTCTTACATATTAACTCTTGTAAAAAGTTTTAAAATGAGAAATAAGTAGAGCCATAAGAGAAGCAAAATGAAATAAGAACATTAAATAGCTGAGCTGGAGTGTGCGTAATTTCCTTGGTTCTATCTCATTGCAGCAAAAATTTAAAGTGATGGACCAGTGTTATAGCTGGGTGTTACAGCTCTGTTTTATTTGTCAAGCAAAGGAAAATACATCCTCCTCAAGGAGAGGCATAAGTTCGAGTCGACCCAAAAAAAGAGAAGAGAAGAAGAAGTGAAGCCCCTGGCTTAAATTTGGCTCCTCTTTTTATATGTTTTTTCTCCTCCCACTGAGCCTGTTCTATGTAAATTGGGCTAGCCAGGAGGGTTATTTGTTAAACCTGAGGTTCTCACTCTGGTCCTTGGACCTTCCTTTGTTCTACTTTTGTGGGCTTTTTCCTTTCTTTGTCTTTTAGCCTTGCTATTTTGGTCTCTTTTTTCCTATTCTAACTACCTAACAGTTAATTCTTCTGTCTTTATGAAAGTTTTACACTTATGATCAAAGGTGGTGATTCTGGGTGATAGTGGGTAAGAGAAGATATAGATAAAGCAAAAAGTGATGGAAAGTACTTATAGTAATTCATGTTTGCTTTTTGGTTTGGACAATAAATGTTAAAGATGACCATGTTCTGTAATTCTTTCTATCTACCTATTAACCTATCGTCTGTCTATCTATCCATCTCTTACTGATTTATTTCAATATCAGAAATAACAAATTTTTTTATAGATCATATTTATTCTTAACTATGTCAAATAAGAATTGATGCTTTTGAACTGTGGTGTTGGAGAAGACTCTTGAGAGTCCCTTGGACTGCAAGGAGATCCAACCAGTCCATTCTGAAGGAGATCAGCCCTGGGTGTTCTTTGGAAGGAATGATGCTAAAGCTGAAACTCCAGTACTTTGGCCACCTCATGCGAAGAGCTGACTCATTGGAAAAGACTCTGATGCTGGGAGGGATTGGGGGCAGGAGGAGAAGGGGACGACAGAGGATGAGATGGCTGGATGGCATCCCTGACTCTATGGACGTGAATCTGAGTAAACTCCGGGAGTTGGTGATGGACAGGGAGGCCTGGCGTGCTGCGATTCATGGGGTCGCGAAGAGTCGGACACGACTGAGCAACTGAACTGAACTGATGTCAAATAAAAAGCATTCATGATTCAGGTAAGGAAAGACGATGTCAAAGAACTTCTGCAAGAGAAAGAGTAGGACTAGGAGAGTAGGGGAGGAAGACTGGAGCAGTCAGGAGAACCCAGCATCTGTGAAGTCTGCAAATGCTTCAAGTTAGGTACAAAGCAGCTTTTCTTTCATAGGGAATAGTGAACAAGATAAGAACAAAGACAGCAAAAAAGCAAGAAAGAGAAGGGTGTGGAGGAGTGGGATGAAGGAACGAATGGGTGGAGGAGCAGTAATAGGTTGAGAGAACAGAGGGTTGGCTGCTGTTGTTCAGTGGCTAAGTCATGTCCAACTCTTTGTGACCCCCTGGACTGCAGCACGCCAGGCTCCTCTGTCCTCCTCTATCTCCCAGAGTTTACTCAAATTCATGTCCCAGTGATGCTATGCAAACATCTCATTCTCTGTCACCCCCTTCTGCCCTCAATCTTCCCCAGCATCAGGGTCTTTTCCAATGAGTCGGCTCTTCACGTCAGGCATACACTGAAGCCAGTCAATTTTTAGAGGAGCTATTAATGAGGGGTTGTATATCGGCTCAGGCTGAGAGTGGGTCAAAGTTCATGGGCCTGAGGGAAGAGAGAAGTTTAAAGTTTGCTTAACAAGCATTGCATTTGCAGTGATAAGCCCCATAAAAGATTGAGCTAATCCTTTGTGAGGAGAAAATAATGAATTTCAAGGGCTGTGTCTGCACTTCCCATAGGCAGCATCTCTGGGTCTCATCTAATTCATATGGGGAAGGTTTTCTTTGCAATAATTAGCTTCCTGGAACACAACAGAGTGAGACAATTTCTCTAACTATTGCTATTTTACAGGAAGATCATAAGAATCAGGTGAAGTTAAACATTGCCAAGTACTTTCTTTGAGCTTACTTAAATTGATTTTTTAAAAATTTACTGTTTATGTTTTAACAATAAATAAGCACTATGAATATTTAGCTTTGAAACACTCTTTATCATCATAGGACTTCAAAATAAAATAATTTCCAAGTAGCATGTCCTTGATTTTGGCTTACAGGAGAATTTATATTCTTTTTGCTGGAGAAAAGCAAAGCAAATGAAAACATTGAAAATATTGCAGTATAGTTCAATAACCTGGCTGTTTGCAGGTTCCATTCTGACCTTATCCGTGCTACGGATATAGCCCTAAACGCTCATTCAGCTCTTTGCTGTGCATCTGTACTATTTTAATCTGAAATAACTCATTAAGAATTTGTTTGCTTCTGGATGATGGAGCCACTTTCATTAACTCCTGTGGTCTGTTGGTTCTCAGTAATGTGGAGAAACAGAAATTAGCTAAAAGCAAAACCTGATTTCCAGGTTATATATATAACTAAATATATGTAAAATTGTAAAGCCTACATTTTATAACAATTTATCTTTTTTCTTTAAGATGTTCAATTATAAAATTGGTTATCCATAAACTTTAATTAAGTAGAACTGAGGCATATTTTATATACTACTGTGAATTATGTAAACTTTGTGAAGATAAAATACAGTTTACTTCCTCTTATTTCTATCCTTGCAAAAAATGCATTAGATATCAATTTGGTATACAGAATGGCAAGGAATTTTAGACATTACTACAAATGAATAAAATAGCACGAATAGTCTGGAAATTTAGACACTGTGGTAATGATAATATTTTGGTATTAAAACCCAATTCGTTAGGAATGCCTATGCCTTTAAAAGTAGTCATTAATATCTCTATTTTCAGTTACTTTTTCTCTCTCTAAATGAGTTAAACTAAGATCATGAGTAACTAAGATGATAAGATCTTAAGATCGTAAGAAACTAACATCTAATCAGAAAACTAAGATATGGCATCTAGTCCCATCACTTTATGGCAAATAGATGGGGAGACAATGGAAACAGTGACAGACTTTATTTTTGGTGGTGCTAAAATCACTGTAGATGGTGATTGCACCTATGAAATTAACAGATGCCTGCTCCTTGGAAGAAAAGCTATGACCAACTTAGACGGCGTATTAAAAAGTAGAGAAATTACTTTGCCAACAAAGGTCTGTCTAGTCAAAGCTATGATTTTTCCAGTAGTCATGTATGAATGTGAGATTTGGACTATAAAGAAAAGTGAGCACCAAAGAATTGATGCTTTTGAACTGTGGTGTTGGAGAAGACTCTTGAGAGTCCCTTGGACTGCAAGGAGATCCAACCAGTCCATCCTAAAGGAGATCAGTCCTGAGTGTTCATTGGAAGGAATGATGCTAAAACTGAAGCTCCAATACTTTGGCCACCTTTTGCAAAGAACTGACTCATTTGAAAAGATCCTGATGCTGTGAAAGATTGAAGGAGGGAGGAGAAGGGGACTACAAACGTTGAGATGATTGGATGGCATCACTGATTCAATGGACATGAGTTGGAGTAAGCTCTGGGAGTTGGTGATGGACAGGGAGGCCTGGAGTGCTGCAGTCCACAAGGTTGCAAAGACCGGGACATGACTGAATGACTGAACCGAACTGAATGAGTTAAAACTAATGTGTCCCACTTACTCTTTGCATTTTCACGTGGTCTAGGACATCTCTTAGCTGTAATTTCTTCCCAACTACTATGTACTTCAATAAGAAACAGAAGAACAAGAATCAAGCCTGTTATATTTAACGTTGAGTGTTTTCATTTTTTTTTTCCCCTAAAGTGACAGACTAGGTCATGATATACTTCATGAGGACTTGTGTATGTAGATCAATAAATGGTCAATTCTGTTTTTCATATCACTGTGAATGTGACATCATATTATTATCTGATTTTTTTTTTACCTTTGGAAAATGGTAGCCAATGATAGGTTTGAGGTACCACTGAGAGTTAATGGCAGAAACATGATCTGAATCTCTGTCTGTATGTTCTTATAGACTAACATCATAGCCACTACACTGTAAAATCACTTCCCTCCTAAAATGTTTCCTTTGACATCCAGTTTACTGTGGTAATCTGGATTGAAAAGTTGGAGGTTAATAAGACAGCAATGTGGCAGGTTTTAGTTAGGTAATGACAAAATGCAAGTGATGGCAAAATATAAGGACACGCAAGGGAACAAAAATAGCCAAGACTTTCTTGAAGAAGGATAAGGGGATTAAGGAATTTTACCAGTTATCAAAACTTATATCACTGTGGTAGTTTTGGCTCAAAGATAAACAGAAGAGTGGGACAAATTAAAGAGATGTCTAATCTTGATGGCAAAGACTAAATGATATATGCACGTTTTGTACAATGTCTGGTTCATAGGAAGTTTTGAAATAAGTTTTCTATATTGACAAAAAATTAAAACAGGATTAATTTTCTTTTATAACTAATGAAGTTTTTTTAATAACAGAATAATATAATGAAAGTGACTCCTCATTTAACAAGAAGGTCAGGAGTTTGATTTCTTCTCTTCTCTGTGCTTCTAAGTAGAGAAGGCAAAAAGAAGGTCAGAACACCATAGACCAGGACAAGCTTATTGGGAATCTAATGGGCAAATCTCAGGGATATTGCATCATCAGAGCTGGTCCTGACAGGATGCCCAGAATGCTTTTCTCCTATATTACCTTTGTTTGCTCCCACAAATGTCCTGACCTCTACACAAATGTCACCTGATCAGAATGCTTTCCATATCTAGAACAGAATGCCTTTCCATATCTAAAATAATGCACACCTATTATGTTTAATAGCTCTCTCCTAATATTAAAATGAAAAGAAAATTCCATTCCTCTATTAATTCACTCTCATATCCCAATCATCTAGGAGAGTATCTAGAAACTATTCGGTGCCTACAATGTTTGTTGAAGAAGTGGCCTTTGCTACACAATACTGACCAGATTGCAAAGGAAAGGGCAGAAATTCAAGTTTTACTCTCTTTTTAAATCATTAGCTGCACTTTTTCATTTCATATATTCTCAACTTTTTATTTTCTCTCACCCATTGTTTATTTTCTTCTCCTTTCTTCCCCTTTTCCTATCTATTATATTTTGACTCTCTTTGTGATGCTGTGTCTCTCCCTCCCTTTTTGTGATTCTCTCTTCTCTCTTGTTTCCTTCCTTTGGGTAAGTTTTTAAAAAGTTGTGAATTTCATAAATGTTTTAATACATGG
This sequence comes from Ovis canadensis, assembly GCF_042477335.2. Taxonomy (NCBI): domain Eukaryota; kingdom Metazoa; phylum Chordata; class Mammalia; order Artiodactyla; family Bovidae; genus Ovis; species Ovis canadensis. The sequence goes on along the minus strand of NC_091261.1, from coordinate 35,086,827 downwards.
ACATTTGTAGGTAAACTTGCCTTTGGAGGGTCAGTTCATGACATATAAATAGGATCAGTTTAACCCAACAAAAGGCAGAGAACATTGCAGTTAAGGGCAGAATACCTGACTTCATATTCTGGCCTGCAGAAGTTGTTTAGCCTTCAAACAATGACTTTACAACACTGAGCATCAATTTCCTCAAATGTAGAGCAAAGATCATGTTATGATCTTATAGAATTATCTCGAAGACTGTGAGCTAATAAGTTCAAGCTAATTTGCATGTCACTTTCTGGTACAATAGCAAGCTTTCATATGATGTTAGTTATTATTTTATTAAGCTCTATTGAGTAGGCTCTGGGAGTTGGTGATGGACAGGGAAGCCTGGTGGGCTGCAGTCCATGGGGTCACAAAGAGTCGTACATGACTGAGTGACTGAACTGAACTGAACAGAGAAAACAGAGCAAGGAATTAACCAAATTCATAGTGTTGATTGCTTAGTCATGTATGATTCTTTGCGACCCCACGGACTTCAGCCCACCAGGCTCCTCTGTCCATGAAACTCTCCGGGCAAGAATACTGGCATGGCCTGCCATTTCCTTCTCCAAACCAAATTCATAGCCTCTAATTAACTTGATGATTGAAGGACCATTCTTTCAACAAACACTGTAAAGAATTATTGTTCCTGTTAGTTTAGCTTAACTGATATAAATCATTGAAATTGTAACCTTTACTAAAATAATACTCTTCTAAAAAGTAAACATCATTTTTAATTTAGGATATTTTGATACAGTATTATTATAATTCACTTTAATAACCAGCCACATGGTCATCCACAAAATATAGTTCATATTTGTGTGTTTTAGTTTTTAGTATGGAGGATATAGAACTTGGTAAGCAAATTTTGGGGAGCGGGGAACATCTATCATATTATTCTATAGTCTCAAAATCCTTACAAACATATTTATACATTATGAAATTTCCTTTTTTTTTTTTTACTCATAGTAACATAAAGACTGTCTGTTGTACACTATCTCTGTAGACAATGATGTAACTTATAATTAGTAGTTAAAGAATTCACTTTATATCCACAATGAAAATTTAAACAGCAAATGTAAGTCTTACAATTTCAGATAGGCTTATGTATTTGGTAGGAAGCCACAGATAATATGAATAAGTTATACATAACTCACACTGATGATGGAATTCATTTACTCAATAAACACTCTTTCAGTCTCATTGGGCCAACATGCAAATTGCAGGAGATACAACTCTAAACAAGAAAAGGCACCAAAAGTTTAGCCTGCTAGTATAGAAGCCACAAAATTAAACAGCTCCAGAAGAAATGCAGGATTTCTTAAAATTTTAGAGCAGAAATAAAAGAAAGGGAGAAGTGAAGACTGGAAAATGAGTGGTTATATGCCCCATTTAATGACATTGAAATGCAGAGTATTTAGTATGAATTAGGGACTGTGCAGGGGGCTTCCCTGGTAGCTCAGTTGGTAAAGAATCCACCTGTGAACCAGGAGATCTGGGTTCAATACTTTGGTCAGGAAGTTCCCCTGGAGGTGGAAATGACAACACACTTCAGTATTTTTGCCTGGAAAATCCCATGGACAAAGGAGCCTGGTGAGCTACTGCCTATAGGGTCACAAAGAGTTGGACATGACTGAAGTGACCAAACACACACAGAAGCACAGGACCATACACTGTAAGTCTTTCCACTTCTTTCTATATGAGACACCAGAGTGCTTACAAAGAAACATATGCTAGTAAAACCGGTAATCTCAATATGGGATGATAAATGCTCTATTAAGAATACATATTGGGACAAATTCCAGAGAGTTAGAGAAGACTTTCCTGAAACAATGACATCCAAGTTGAAAGTTAAAAGGAGCAGTGGGGACTTGATAAAGAGACAGGGCAGAAGAACATGCCATTCAGAGAGAACAACAGGGTGTGAGATTACCTGGAGACGACTTCAGTTTGCTATATTGGATTTGGGAGGAACAGCTCTAAGAGTTGAAGCTGGGAAGGTAAATAGGACTCCGCTCATACCATGAAAAGCCTAGTAAGCCGTGTAGAGTTTGATTCTGGGAACATTGGGGAGCCAATAATATAGTTTATCAGAGATGCGACATGATCAGCTTTGTACTTTAAAAGGAACATTTTGGCTACAGTGTGGAAAATGGATTTGATTTGCAAACACGACTGGAGGCAGAGACACTACTTGGAGGCTATTAGAACAATTCGAGCCAGAGATGCTGGTGGCATGGACCGAAGTGTTTCAGTGGAAACAGAAAAGAGATGGACCAAAGTGAATCATATTTAGGAAACAGACCTGACACAATCTGGTGATGGATTGGATGTGGGGGATAAGAAAAATGCAAAAGCAGAGGAAGTCTGATGATATATCATTTCCTGGCTTGAAGAGATGGGTAGAGAGCAGTGCCACTTTCCCTGAAGGAGTGAGAAGAATCGAACATGCTAATCAAGGTTACAATTTAGCTCTTAGTTTTCCCCATTCAGTTTCTTCCATGGCATAGTTCCACCACTCTAAATTCAGCTTGAGGATATAATATGAAAGTTGTGACTCCACATAATATGTTGCCAAAGTCTAAGTAGCACTTTTCTCACATTTTACTTCTCTGAAACCAAGATACCTTGTGATTGGTGCAAAATAAATTTGCCAGGCAGCTGGCAGAGGAGCCCCATGAGGAATATACGAGAGGGGCTATTCTGGCAGAGTCACGCCTGTGTGCGTTTTGCACTTCCTTTCGCTTATTGAGAGTAGTTAATAAGGATGCATGCATAAACAGAAAATCATCTTGGAATTGCTACTGAAAGTGGAGGCCCGGCTGCTCGCCATGCTAAAGCCAATAAGGAGGCAACGCTGGTGGAAAGGAAAGTTTGCTTTCTTTTGGAAGCTGGCAATCTGGGGGGCTTCCCAGCTGGTGCTATTGTTAAAGAATCTGCTTGACAATGCAGGAGACATAAGATGCAGGTTTGATCCCTGGGTCGGGAAGATTCCCTGAGAAGGGAATGGCAACCCAACCCAGTGTTCTTGACTGGAGAATCCCGTGGACATAGGAGCCTGGTGGGCTACAGTCCACTAGGTCACAAAGAGTGGGACATGACTGAAGCGACTTAACACATAGCACAACCTGCGGGGAGGGTGGACTCCTGTCTAAAGGCCAGCTCCCCCCAACTAATAATCAGTGGGCAAGAGCTTTTATAGGTGAAGGGAGGGGGCTACATGTAGAAAGAACACAGTCAGTTCTGATGTCATCTTGAAATCAGTCATCTGTAGTCTGACCAGCATCATCTTGATTAAGTACAGAAAATCTTCAGCTCCAGCATCAGTTTGTTTCCATTTCTTTGAGGCCAGTTCTCAGAATTGCAACAGCTTATGTCATGACTACAATCTGGTCATCATGCAGTTAACTTCTTTGACCTGGTGGGGGTTTCAGTCTCTATAAGAAAGCTCAAAGGATATGGCTTAGGATATGGCTTAGAATATGATCTACGGCCCTTGAAAAGGAACTAAAGGTCCTCGACTATGCTTAATAGCTAAACTATTGTTATTTAGTCTTGCTTGATGGCTTTCCTTTGTTTCTGCATTTTCACAATTCTCTGATTAAAATTATTTTTTGGCTATAGTTTTTCCACAGACAAAAGGCAGGTTGAGGACATAGGAGGCAGGATGATAGGATTCTGCTCCATTTCAGAATCATTCAGAATGGTCTCCATTAGAGGAAGAAATGGCAGGAGTTCCTGAATAAAGGCTATCACAGGAGGACATATTCAGTCCATGGAAACCACTGAATGTTTCCTCCTGCAAATGATGTTCTTAGGAGAAAGGGAGTAAATTATAGATTTTTTTTTATTATTGAAGTATAGTTGATTAACAATGTTGTGTTAGTTTCTGGTTTATAATAAAGTGGTTCACTTATATAAATATATATATATATATGCAAAGATATTTATTAGAACATATTGAATATACTTCAATACAGTCCCTGTGCTATAGAGTAGGGTCCTGGTCTTTACCTATTTTAAATATAGTCATTTTTATGAAATTATAGACTTCTTAATCTGAGATTTAAAATGGACATCTTATATACAAAATAGAAATAGACCCACAGACATTGAAAATAAACTTGTGGTTACCAGAGGGGAAAGCGGGTAATAAATTAGGAGTTTGGGATTAACATATACACACTACTATATAAAAAATAGATAAACAACAAGGACCTACTTTATAGCACAGATAACTGTACACAATATTTTTAATCACCTATAAGTGAAAAGAATCTGAAAAAGAGTATACATATATGTTTGTGCATACCTATATTATATATGCAGCATATAATATGTATACATATATATAAACAACTGAATCACTTTGCTGTACATCTGAAATTAATACAACATTGCAAATCAACTATACCCTAATAAAAAAAATTAAGTAAATAAAATGGACAAACAGTTTGACTGTTTATGGCGAATGTTGTGGGTAAGTGTTTATAGGTTTCTCAGGTGGAAGTTGCTGGAACTAATCTCAATTGTGACCAGCCAGAAATGATAAACATATGTGAGTCCAAAGGCAAAAGAGAATGACTGTTACATTAAACACCTAGTTCACACCTTAGCAAGGAGGAAATGGCTGTATTCATCCTTAAAGAACAATGAGGCCTGATTAGGATCGAAGCAGCAAGAGATCTTTAAATCAGAGGAATGAGATTACCAATGTTTGATAACTTTTCAATAGAACATAATGTGGCATTAAGAAGCAATAGAAAAAACCAACCAATTTGACTCTGGTGTTCTTTCTGTGTATGAAAGCTGAATTGGTCTTTTTGAATGGGACAGGAATCCTGAGTTGTTGGACAATTTACACAGAGATCCCAGAAGGTTGTGTACGATTTCTTGCCAATAAAGTATTATTAACATCCAGCACAGCAATGAAGAGCTGCCACTGTATGTACACTCCAGATTTAAGGAGTAGTTTTGGATATGTAACAAGAATAAGTTAGGATAGTGTTTTCCTTGTCCTAGAGCAAAGTTAGCAGTGTGAGAATGTCTCTTCCACAGCTTTTCACTGCACTTCATTTGCATAGGTGACGCAACAAAACTGGAGTCTAATTTAAATGTTTAGTCCTAATTCTTGATAACAAAAACATTAAAATGCCTTTTAGAGGAATATTTTTATAATCTTAAAGTGGAAATCTTACTCTACTTATAGTTTAAAGTCACATAAAGACAATACAATAAAAAGGAAGGAAATTATTAAGTATCTTGGAACTTTTGAAGTTTTTTCTCCTCACAGAGGGGCTACTATTTTTGATTGTTAATCACTACCACTCTGGTACTTACATCCAAGGTAAAACTATCCTAATGGATTTGCACAAAAATGCTTATCTTATAATGGTAAATAAACAGATGGTGAATATAGGAAAATATACCATAAATTAAAGTGAATAGAAATTAAGGCAAATAGAAGAGTGAATAATTGGTTACTTGAGTCTAAAATTACAAGCATGTGTTACAAAATACAGCATCAAATGTTAGTGTGTTTAACAAGCAGTGCTCAAAGAAATTAGGGAGAGTCTTTAGAACCCAGTTATGAAACAAGTTTAAAAGCAAACATTTATCATGATATTCAAGACAAGTAGTATGAATAAATTCAAGATTTTTGTCAGTTATAAAGCTTCTCTATCTATGTATTCTGTATAATGCTAACATTTCTTCTACTAAGCTGTTTTTAAAATGATGCTATATCTAGAAAAATAAATGGTATCTTAAAATGAAAAAAAATTATGATCATATGTTTTATTTAAGAAGCAACTACCTGAGATTTCTTTGGGGCTAAAGTGGGTTTTATTTTCAGCTTCATCAACAGAAGCTGAATAGATTAGGGTTCTCCAGAGAAACAGAACCAACAGGAGATTATATATATATGTATATATATATATATATAAAGTTTTATTATAAGTTATTAGCTTAGCAACTAAAGAGGCTGAGAAACGCCATCCTCTGTAGTCTACAAAGAGGAAAACCAGGATTCCCAAAGGGGTTAAGTCCCAGTTTGAGGGCAAAATAAGAGTGATATTCCAGGTCAAACATTCAGGTAGGGAGTCAACGCAACCTTCCTCCACCTTTTGTTCTATTTAGGCCCTGGATGAATTGAGTGATTCCACTCACTTTGGGAAGTCGTTGTTGTTCAGTTGCTCCGTCATCTCTGACTCTTTGTGATCCCATGGACTGCAGCACAGCAGCTTCCCTGTCCTCCACTATCTCCTGGAGTTTGCTCAAGTTTATGTCCATTGAATCAGTGATGCTATCTAACTATCTCATGCTCTGCCACGCTCTTCTCCTCAACCCTTTGCATCAGGTGGTCAAAGTACTGGCACTTCAACTTTAGCATCAGTACTTTCAATGAATATTCCAGATTGATTTCCCTTAGGATTGACAGGTTTGATCTCCTTGCAATCCAAGTGACTCTTAAGAATCTTTTTCAGCACTACAGTTTGAAAGCATACTCCTTTGGGAGGAACAATCGGCATAACTCATTTCACCAAGTCAAGTGATAATTGCTTCCAGAAACACCCTTGCAGGTACACTGGAATAATGTTAACCAGATATCTGAGTGTCCTGTGCTCCACTCAAGGTGATACATAAAATTAACCGTAATACTGAATCTCCAAAGGAGTTTCTTATCTCAAAAACTTATAGTAGTATGCATCTCTTAAGCAATCCAAGTGCTTACTGATCCAGCTAGACACAGAAAACCCTGGATTAAGATATAAATGTTAAAACATATGCAAAACAATACAATTAAGGTATACCAAACCCTTATTTAAGTCTTCCCTGGTGGTTCAGGGGTAAAGAACCCACTTACCAATGCCAGTGTGGGAGACATGAGTTCGATACCTGGGTCAGGAAGATGCTCAGGAGAAGGAAATGGCAACCCACTCCAGTATTCTGACCTGGAGAATCCCAGAGCATGGCAGACTGCAGTCCATGGGGTCGCAAAAGAGGCGGACACAACTTAGTGACTAAACAACAACAAAACCCTTACCTTGCTCAAATTCATTTCACTTTCCTTCAAAATCTACACTATTTTCAGTCTGGAAATCCCAAAGAAGAAGGATTATAACAATGTTAGAAATTCATAGAGGCCACCCTTCCTCTTCACTCAAGCTTCCTGCTAAAATTACATATACATGCATAATTTAAACAACCATATAATATATATATTACACATATATTAATATACATATTATATATATATAAGGGCCTCCCAGGTAGTGCTAGTGGTAAAGAATCTTCCAATACAGGAGACACAAGAGACAGCTTCGATCTCTGGATCAGGAAGGTGGTCTTATGGAGGAAATGACAATCCACTCCAGTATTATTGCCTGGAAAATTCCATGGGCAGAGGTGCCTGGGAGAAACAGTCCATGGGGTTGCAAGGATTGGACATGACTGAGTGACTGAACACATAGGAAGACACATATATAATATAAATGACTTCCCTGACCTCTCTAATTATAAACACATAACACACATATTGCCCTCAGTCAGATCCTCACATATCATTTTATTTAGCTTTATGATAATTTTTACTATTTAAAATTACTTAAAATTTATGTGTTTTATTTATTTTCTACACATTCCATTAGGGTGTTCACAGAGGAGGGTATAGCCATGAATTAACAGTGATGTTTCTAAAGTGGTGTTCAATGTAAATGTTGCATATGTGGTTCACTGGGAGTGTCTATCAAATTTGTCATTGAAGATAAGTAGAGATTATATTCCTGGAAGAAATAATCATTATGAAGAAATAATCTTCTAGCTGTGGTACATATATACAATGGAATATTATTTAGCCATAAAAAGGAATATATTTGAATCAGTCTTCATGAGGTGGATGAACCTAGAGCCTATTATACAGAGAGAGATAAGCCAAAAAAAGAAAAGCAATTATTGGGTACTAACACATAAAAGCAGAGACATTACTTTGCCAACAAAGGTCCATCTAGTCAAGGCTATGGTTTTTCCAGTGGTCATGTATGGATGTGAGAGTTGGACTGTGAAGAAAGCTGAGTGCTGAAGAACTGATGCTTTTGAACTGTGGTGTTGGAGAAGACTCTTGAGAGTCCCTTGGACTGCAAGGAGATCCAACCAGTCCATTCTAAAGGAGATCAGTCCTGGGTGTTCATTGGAAGGACTGATGCTAAAGCTGAAACTCCAATACTTTGGCCACCTCATGAGAAGAGTTGACTCATTGGAAAAGACCCTAATGCTGAGAGGGATTGGGGGTAGGAGTAAAAGGAGACAATAGAGGATGAGATGGCTGGATGGCATCACCGACTTGATGGACATGGGTTTGGGTGAACTCCCGGAGTTGGATGGACAGGGAAGCCTGGCATGCTACAGTTCATGGGGTTGCAAAGAGTTGGACATGACTAAGCGACTCAACTGAACTGAACACACACACACACACACACACACACACACACACACACACGCATATATATATATATATAATCTAGAAAAATGGTACTGATGAACCTATTTGAAGAGCAGCAATGGAGACACAGACTTTAAGAGCAGACTGATGGACACAGCTGTGGTGGGAAAGGAGAGTGGGATGTATGGAGAGAGTAGCATGGACACATACATTACTATATGTAAAATAGTTAGCCAATGGGAATTTGCTGTATGGCTCAGGGAACTCAATCCAGGGCTCAGTGGAGGGAAGTGGGAGGAATATTCAAGTGGCAGGGTACATGGGTAAACCTATGTCTGATTCATGTTGAGGTTTGATAGAAATCAATGCAATACTGTAAAGCAATTATCCTTAAATTAAAAATAAATTTAATAAAAAAATATGCTTCTAGAAAAATATTTGGACAAGCAAATATTGGAAAGGGTTGAACAATCTTAGAAATAATCAGCTATAGCCATAGGAAGTCTACTAATCATAATGTTATTCTTCTGTTGCCTCATTTTCATTTGAGAAGGCATTTTAATAATTTAGTTTTTCTATTTTGCTTCCAATTTTCAGCTTGCTTCTTCACTCCATTGATGCTCTAAATTACTTATCAGTATTTACATAATTTCTTAGCAGTAAACTAAAATTCTTCTTGATGTTTAAAAGTGTCACTGGTTAATTTAAAAGATGGGCTTATATAAAATGCTATCACTTTCATTTACAAAGATCCTCTAGAATTAAAGACTTTTTTAACAAGCCACCTGAAATTTGCAAGAGCTGGATTCGATCCCTGGGTTGGGAAGATCCCCTGGAGAAGGGAAAGGCTACCCACTCCAGTATCCTGGTCTGGATAATTCCATGGACTGTATAGACCATGAGGTCACAAAGAGTTGGACACGACTGAGTGACTTTCACTTTCACTTAACTTTGGCTTCTTGAAAGGTTCTTCCTTTCCTTAACTTTAAAAAGGAGTGATTTTTAAGGGTAAGAATTACAACATTCATATACAAATAAATACTATAATTACATACTTAGAGAAAAACAATTGCCAGAAATATACAAAAATATGAGAATAGTGGGAAAAAAGAGACAAGGTTAACACAATATCTGAGCTTATAAATGAGCCTGAGTTAGAATAGCTTCATTAAATGGTTTGTTGAAGATGAAAAACTAGGTATGAAGGAGATACTGAATAAAATATTGTGTAATTGGATTTAACAGAAAAAAAGATTTATAAAATTTCATCAATTTGAAATAAGATTAAAAATAATTCTATTCTTTTTGACTTCTGCCATATGAATCCAAGATAAATATAAAACTAAAAATGGATGATGTTGTGCTTGGTGCTGTGGATAATTTTTAAAAGTGCTAAGATATGTATTCTGCTTTCAGTAATATTAGATTCACGAATATGATCAAGAGTAGTGTGCAAAAGGGGAAACACTTAAATGTCAGGGGGTGTTCAGAGACATGGGATCACTTCTGACTGGAACGATTAGGAGAGGTTTTATCAAGAAAACAGCCTTGATTCTTGTCTGGAAAGGATAAGTAAGCTTTTGTCTTTGGCTGTGGGCAATAGAATAATAGGGCTCCCCTGGAGGCTCAGTTACTAAAGAATTTGCCTGCAATGCTGGAGATGCCAATTCACTAGCTGGGTTGGGAAGATCCCTTGGAGAAGGAAGTGGCTACTCACTCTAACATTCTTGTCTGGAAAATTCCATGACCAGAGGAGCCTGGTGGCTACAGTCTATGGGGTCACAAGAGTCAGCAATAACATAGCGACTAAACCACCAATGGAGTTTTCTGGATAAACAATGATATATAACTGGAAAACACAATGTGTATATATATAGAGAGACCTATGAACATTCTCCTTGTTGAAATTTGAGAACTGGTAGAGAGTACATAGGGAGGCAATGGCAACCCACTCCAGTACTCTTGCCTAGAAAATCCCACGGATGGAGGAGCCTGGTAGGCTGCAGTCCATGGGGTTGCTAAGAGTCGGGCATGGCTGAGTGACTTCATTTTCACTTTTCACTTTCATGCATTGGAGAAGGAAATGGCAACCCATTCCAGTGTTCTTGCCTAGAGAATCTCAGGGACAAAGGAGCCTAGTGGGCTGACATCTATGGGGTCACACAGAGTCGGACATGGCTGAAGCAACTTAGCAGCAGCACATAAGGAGGTAATGCTAGAAATTCTGTATGCAACTAGTTCATATAAACCTTGAGGGGAAGTAGAATTTTATTTTATTGGTGATGGAAAAGCAGTGCATATTTTTTTTTCCCCCACAAGAGCCTGGTATGATCATTGTTGTGTTTTAGGGTAAACATCTAATACCAGTGGGTACAAATAATAGGAAAAAATATTTTATACTAAAATGATTTTCAAGGTCCAGACAAATAGAATCTTCTGGAGTAGAAATCAGTTGCCTATGATAATAAGGTTGAAACTAAATTTAAGATGTCACAGGTACTTATGAAAGATGATGAAATGGCAAAGCAAAATTAAAGCAATTTATCAGTGATTATTGTTATAACAATGCTTAAAACTTTAATAAAATTTTACATATATGGGTTATATATGTATACATATACATCTTATAAATTTTCCTCAATTGGAAATTGTTTGATTTCTTTTTTGTTTTTTTTGCAAGATTAGAATAGAATTTTTTTTTTTTTTAAGAGAGGGACCACAGAATTGAATGTAATTTTCATTTCATCATATTGAGAAACCTGTTATGGACTGAATTGTGTCTTCCTCAAAGAAGATATTAAAGTCCTAAACTTCAGTACCTCAAAATGTGATCTTATTTGGAAATAGGTTTTGCAGACATAATTAGCTAAAAGGAAGCCATACATATATGTCATATATATATAAGTTAAGTTCAGTCGCTCAGTCATGTCAGACTCTGTGATCCCATGAATCACAGCACAACAGGCCTCCCTGTCCATCACCAACTTCAGGAATTCACTCAAACTCAACCCACTCTAGTACTCTTGCCTGAAAAATTCCATGGACAGAGGAGCCTTGTAAACTACAGTCCATGGGGTCGTAAAGAGTCGGGCACAATTGAGTGATGTCACTTAACTTCAGTTCATGTCCATCAAGTCAGTCTTGCCATCCAGCCATCTCATCCTCTGTCTTCTTCCTCTCCTCCTGCCCCCAATCCCTCCCAGCATCAGGGTCTTTTCCAATGAGTCAACTCTTTGCATGAGGTGGCCAAAGTACTGCAGTTTCAGCTTTAACATCCATCCTTCCAGTGAACACCCAGGACTGATCTCCTTTAGGATGGACTGGTTGGATCTCCTTGCAGTCCAAGGCACTCTAAAGAGTCTTCTCCAACACCACAGTTCAAAAGCATCAATTCTTTGGTGTTCAGCTTTCTTCACAGTCCAACTCTCACATCCATATGTGACCACAGGAAAAACCATAGCCTTGACTGGATGGACCTTAGTTGGCAAAGTAATGTCTCTGCTTTTCAATATGCTATCTAGGTTGGTCATAACTTTCCTTCCAAGGAGTAAGTGTCTTTCAATTTCATGGCTGCAGTCACCATCTACAGTGATTTTGGAGCCCCCCAAAATAAAGTCTGACACTGTTTCCACTGTTTCCCCGTCTATTTCCCATGAAGTGATGGGACCAGATGCCGTGATCTTCGTTTTCTGAACGTTGAGCTTTAAGCCAACTTTTTCCTTTCCTCTTTCACTTTCATCTAGAGGCTTTTTAGTTCCTCTTCATTTTCGGCCATAAGGGTGGTGTCATCTGCATATCTGAAGGTATTGACATTTATCCTGGCAATATTGATTCCAGCTTGTGTTTCTTCCAGCCCAGCGTTTCTCATGATGTGCTCTGCATGTAAGTTAAATAAGCAAGGTGACAATATACAAATTTGACGTACTCCTTTTCCTATTTGGAACCAGTCTGTTGTTCCATGTCCAGTTCTAACCGTTACTTCCTGACCTGCAATAGGTTTCTCAAGAGCAGGTCAGGTGGTCTGGTATTCCCATCTCTTTCAGAATTTTCCACAGTTCATTGTGATCCACACAGTCAAAGGCTTTGGCATAGTCAGTAAAGCAGAAATAAATGTTCTTATGGAGCTCTCTTGCTTTTTCTATGATCCAGAGGATGTTGGCAATTTGATCTCTGGTTCTTCTGCCTTTTATAAAACCAGCTTGAAGATCTGGAAGTTCATGGTTCACTTATTGCTGAAGCCTGGCTTAGAGAATTTTGAGCATTACTTTACTAGCATGTGAGATGAGTGCAATTGTGTGGTAGTTTGAGCATTCTTTGGCACTGCCTTTCTTTTGGATTGGAATGAAAACTGACCTTTTCCAGTCCTGTGGCCACTGCTGAGTTTTCCAAATTTGCTGGCATATTGAGTGCAGCACTTTCACAGCATCATCTTTCAGGATTTGAAACAGCTCATCTGGAATTCCATCACCTTCACTAGCTTTGTTCATAGTGATGCTTTCTAAGGCCCACTTGACTTCACATTCCAGGATGTCTGGCTCTAGATGAGTGATTGCATCATCATGATTATCTGGGCCATGAAGCTCTTTTTCATACAGTTCTGTGTATTCTTGCCACCTCTTCTTAATATCTTCTGCTTCTGTTAGGTCCATAATATTTCTGTCCTTTATCGAGCCCATCTTTGCATGAAATATTCCCTTGGTATCTCTGATTTTCTTGAAGAGATCTCTAGTCTTTCCTATTCTGTTGTTTTCCTCTATTTCTTTGCATTGATCGCTGAAGAAGGCTTTCTTATCTCTCCTTGCTATTCTTTGGAACTCTTTATTCAGATGCTTATATCTTTCCTTTTCACTTCTCTTCTTTTCAGAGCTATTTGTAATGCCTCCCCAGACAGCCATTTTGCTTTTTTGCATTTCTTTTCCATGGGGATGGTCTTGATCCCTGTCTCCTGTACAACGTCACGAACTTCCATCCATAGTTCATCAGGCACACTATCTATCAGATCTAGACCCTTAAATCTATTTCTCACTTCCACTGTATAATCTTAAGGGATTTGATTTAGGTCATACCTGAATGGTCTAGTGGTTTCTCCCATTTTCTTCATTTTAAGTCTGAATTTGGCAATAAGGAGTTTATTATCTGAGCCACAGTCAGTGCCCGATCTTGTTTTTGCTGACTGTATAGAGCTTCTCCATCTTTGGCTGCAAAGAATATAATCAATTTGATTTCAGTGTTGACCATCTGGTGATGTCCATGTGTAGCGTCTTCTCTTGTGTTGTTGGAAGAGAGTGTTTGCTATGACCATTGCGCTTTCTTGCCAAAACTCTGTTATCCTTTGCCTTGCTTCATTCTGCATTCCAAGGCCAAATTTGCCCATTACTCCAGGTGTTTCTTGACATCCTACTTTTGCATTCCAGGCCCCTATGAAAGGACATCTCTTTTGGGTGTTAGTTCTAAAAGGTCTTGTAGGTCTTCATAAAACTGTTCAACTTCAGCTTCTTCAGTGTTACTGGTTGGGGCATAGGCTTGGATTACTGTGATATTGAATGGTTTGCCTTGGAAATGAACAGAGATCATTCTGTCATTTTTGAGATTGCATCCAAGTACTGCATTTTGGACTCTTTTGTTGACCATGATGGCTACTCCATTTCTTCTAAGGGATTCCTGCCTACAGTAGTAGATATAACGGTCATCTGAGTTAAATTCACCCATTCCAGTCCATTTTAGTTCTCTGATTCCTAGAATGTCGACATTCACTCTTGCCATCTCCTGTTTGACCACTTCCAATTTGCCTTGATTCATGGACCTGACATTCCAGTTTCCTATGGATTACTGCTCTTCACAGCATGGGGCCTTGCTTCTATTACCAGTCACATCCACAACTGGGTATTGTTTTTGCTTTGGCTCCGTCCCTTCATTCTTTCTGGAGTTATTTTTCCACTGATCTCCAGTAGCATATTGGGCACCTACCAACCTGAGGAGTTCCTCTTTCAGTATCCTATCATTTTGCCTTTTCATACTGTTCATGGGGTTCTCAAGGCAAGAATACTGAAGTGGTTTGCCATTCCCTTCTCCAGTGGACCACGTTCTGTCAGACCTCTCCACCATGACTCGCCCATCTTGGGTGGCCCCACATGGCATGGCTTAGTTTCATTGAGTTAGATAATGCTGTGGTCTATATGATCAGATTGGCTGGTTTTCTGTGATTTTGGTTTCAGTGTGTCTGCCCTCTGATGCTCTCTTGCAACACCTACCCTCTTACTTGGGTTTCTCTTACGTGGGACGTGAGTTATCTCTTCATGGTGCTCCAGCAAACCGCAGCCTCTGCTCCTTACCTTGGACGAAGGTATCTGCTCACGGCTGCCCCTCTTGACTTTGAAGGTGGAGTAGCTTCTCTCGGCCCTCCTGCACCTGCGCAGCTGCCGCTCCTTGGACATTGGGTAGTTCCTCTCAGCCGCCTCCTCTGACCTTGGACGTGGGTAGCTCCTCTCTGAAGCTCCTGTGCCGAGGCAGCCTGGCACTGTCAGTTGCCACCCCTGACCTTGGGCGAGAGGTCGCTCCTTTCCGCTGTGCTTCTGCGTGGTCCGGTTGCGCTTCTGCACCGTCCGGGTCCGTATCCAACTAAAAGAGCTACTAATAGCCATACATTAACAATCTGAGTCACAGAATATTGTATTACTGAATTATAACCAAGTAAAATAAATTTCATGAGTCCATAGTGATAGAACTAAATACTTAAATGAATAAATTAAATGGGGGAGACTTAACAAATCCCTCATGTAGAAGAATACCAAATAATTTATGTATATACCCCACCTTCAAGGAGGTAAAACATAACTCCACATTTCTTTAGTGGGGGTTGTGCATGCTGCTGCTGCTGCTAAGTCGCGTCAGTCGTGTCCAACTCTGCGTGACCCCATAGACTGCAGCCCACTAGGCTTCTCTGTCCCTGGGATTCTTCAGGCAAGAATACTGGAGTGGGTTGACATTTCTTTCTCCAGGGCATGAAAGTGAAAAGTGAAAGTAAAGTCGCTCAGTCGGTCTGACTCTTAGCGACCCTGTGGACTGTAGCCCACCAGGCTCCTCTGTCCATGGGATTTCCCAGGCAAGAGTACTGGAGTGGGGTGCCATTGCCTTCTCCAGGGGTTGTGCATAGTGATTCCTAAGTGTACAGTATGGAAAAGGGAAAAATCTTATGGTTGAGAAACCTAACACTAACTGAGCCTGGCCTTCAACAGTGATAAATGAGGTGAATAGTATACACCTGTGGAGAAGGCAATGGCAACCCACTCCAGTATTCTTGCCTGGAAAATCCCATGCACAGAGGCGCTTGGTAGGCTGCAGTCCATGGGGTTGCAAAGAGTCGGACACGACTGAGCGACTTCACTTTCGCTTTTCACTTTCATGCACTGGAGAAGGAAATGGCAGCCCACTCTAGCGTTCTTGGCTGGAGTATCCCAGGGACAGCGGAGCCTGGTTGGCTGCTATCTATGGGGTCGCACAGAGTCGGACACGACTGAAGCGACTTAGCAGCAGCAGAAGAAGCATACACCTGTATTACTTTCCTAGGGCTGTTATAACAAAGAACAACAAAGTAGAGGGTTTAAATAAAATAAATTAATCATGTCACAGTCAAATCCAAAACCAAGGTATAGCAGGACCATGCTCTCTCGAAAGTTCTAGGGCAGAATCTGTTCCATGGTTTTTTCCTGGGTTTTAGGGTCTCCACCAATCTTTGACATTCCTTGGCTTGCAGCTGCTTAACTGCAGTCTTTGCTTTCACTAACAAAAGTGGCCTTCTCTTTGTGTCTTCACAGGTTCTGTTCTTATAAGAACACCAGGCATATTGTATTAGGCATCCACCCTACTCTGGTAGGACTTTTTTCCCAAATAAGATCATATGTTAAGATACTGAGATTTAGAACCTTATATATCCTTCTTTATTTTTTTGGAGGAGGCGTACAACCCATATGGTTTAGTTGCTAAGTCAGATCCAATTCTTGTGACCCTATGGCCTGTCAGGATCCTTTGTCCATGTGATTTTTCAGTCAAGAATACTGGAGTAGTTTGCCATTTCCTTCTCCAAGGGATCTTCCGAACTCAGGGATTGAACCTGGATGCCTGCACTGCAGCCAGATTCTTTACCAAGCTTTACTGAGCTACCAGGAAAGATATCATGGGACGAACATGGCACTTTACTTTTTACTCCTAAAAAAACGTAATTTCATTTTAACCATGAAAAATAATCAGACAAAGCCCAGTTGAGGAATAATTTACAAAATACTTGCCCAATACTCCTCAAGATTATCAAGGTCACAAAAAAACAGGAAGTCTGAGAAACTTTCAACCTAGAGCTGTTTAAGTAGAGTTTACCATAAGTCAGTGTAATGTGATGTTCTTGATAGCACCCTGGGACAAAAAAGGAAAATCTGTAACAACAAAGGAAATATAGCTAAAATGTGGACTTTAGTTAATTAACGTATCAATGTGAGAGGGTGCTCAGTCATGTCTGACTCTTTTGCAACTCCATAGACTGTAGCTGCCAGGCTTCTCCATCAGTGGGATTTCCCAGGCAAGAATACTGGAGAGGGGTGCCAGTTCCTTCTTCAGGGAATCTTCCCAAACCAGGGATCAAACCCAGGTCTCTTGCATGTCCTGAATTGCAGGCAGATTCTTTACTGTTGAGCCACTGGGAAGCCACCAATGTATCAATATTATAACACTAATGTAATAAATGTACCCGAATTAAATTTAATGCAGGATATGTGGGAATTCTTTATATTTTCTTTAGATTTTTTTCTTTAAATATAAAGCTGCTCTAATATTAAATGTTTATTAAAAAATACAGTTACTATCACAATTAGAAAATGAGGTAACACATGTAAAAGCTTTGCATAATGTATTACATATAACAGATGTTATACAGTAGCTATTATTTATGTTTCATTTTCAAATATCAACATAAATGTTGAATAATAACTATTAATAACAAGTGAAATAAATCCACATTTCCAACATTGGCCTCCTCCTCCCTGTTTTTAATATAGCATGCTAAATGTGTATATCCTGCTGGGATCTGCAATGATTGAACATGGTTTAGCAAATTCATAATTTGTGTTAGTTTTCAGATTGCTATTGTCAAATTTAATAGTTTAAGTAGAAGTTCTGTCTTCATTATAATAAATGGAAATGAAGTGGAATTGTAAAAAAGCATTACATTCAATTATGTTTTAAATCTCTGGGTAGAGAGACAAACTCAATATCCATATGAAGATGGTTTTGAGACAGGCTGGCACTTGGGATCTGGGACCCTCTGCTGCACTGCTTGCACCTGGACAAATGTCTCCTGGAGCAGCAGAATTCAAAGTCATTTTAAATAACCGTGTGTATATGCAGTTGTGGGAAACTGAGAACAATAAGATATAAAAGACCAAAAACCCAACTGCCACTTCTGAGGCATTGGGAGCAAAGCAGGGCACTGCAAATGATCCCTATACACAGCTCCACCCAGGAGGTGGGCAGACCACTCAAACCAACCCTCTGACCCGATCCCTGGATGCACCTCTACCCTCATGCCATTTTAGGGACCAGTTTGCCCCCCTCCCCTCTAGGGAGCCAGAAAGGGAGGGAACTCGTTACTTGTTCTTGTGCCCTCCTGCTGCAGCACAAGTCCCAATAAAACTTTGCATGAACTTCTTGTCTGTCCTCTTATCAATTTTTATTGATTAAGGAATACAAGAACTTGGGTCAGTAATGGTTTGGATCAAGAAATGTGAAGCTATTATAGATACTCGCATTCCTTGGGGATGTTCATGTGGCTGTATAATCGTGGTTGCTTGGTTCATGTAGTTCAAAGAGACTTGAGTCTTCGTGAAGAATATTCTGCTCAAGTGAAAGAGACTTGAAGCCCATGTTTTGGAAATGCAGAGGAAGAGTCTGAGGCTTCTGGGTTCTGATAAGGTAAGAATCTAGGGTTCAGTCAGGACACTTTTTGTAGGGTTCCACAGAATCTCACGACTTCCCAAGTGACGCTACTGGTAAAGAATCCACCTGCCAATGAAGGAGATGCCAGAGATGAGGGTTTGATCCTTGAATCAGGAAGATCCCTTGGAGTAGGAAATGGTTACTCGCTACTCTGTTCTTGCCTGGGAAATCCCATGAACAGAGGGGCCTGGCGGGCTACAGTTCATGGGGTCTCTAAAGACTCAGACAGAACTGAGCACACACACATGCACAGAATCCTATCCCATGTATTACTCTTTGTTCAAAGTAGTCCTCACCTCCCTCACTGACTGCTCCAAAATCAGGAAACTTGTTTCCCCTCAGATCACCTTCCTCCTCACCTCAGGGCTTTTGCACTCTCTCTGCTGGAAACATTCCTCCCCATTGCTGGCTCTCTCTTCTCTTGGCCTTGCTTAAGGGTTACTCTCAGTGAAGGATTTATTTTCCCCCATATTTAAATTGCAGTGATATTTCCACCCAGTTCCCATCCCCTTTCCTTATCTTTCCTTCTTCATAGAATTGGTCTCTCTCTGACATGTCATATAATTTTCAAAATTTGGTTTATTGATTGTGTCCTGTCACCACATGGAAGACCAACTTTGGCCTGTTTTGTTCTCTGTTGTAACTGAGAGCCTGAAACAGTGCTTGACACATGCAGGGCATTCAGCAAATATTTGCAGAATAAGAGGATAGCCAAAAAAATATTAATGAGTTCCTTATTTAATGAAGTTCTATAGTAATATGCTTTAGGCTTACTTTCAAACATAATTTACTGTTTTGCTTACTTAGGAAATTTTATTTTTACACATTATAAACAAAACAAAAGTGCATATTATGTTATAGAATTTTTAAATCTTCATGGAATCATTATTAATTAAAAAATGTTATTATTATGGTTTTAGGCAATAATATAATCTGCTAAATCTCAAGGATGTAGTCAAATGCAAAGATCTTATGAGGACACATAATATCAGAATATTTTGCTTTTTAAAACACCTTATTAGTGACTGAAATAAGATGGTTGAATATCTGTGATCTATTATTTATTTACTTTAGGTTATAGCTTGCTATTTTCAGTTGAGGATTTTCTATTCTTGAGTTATTAACATAATAGACTCTAAAGAGTTCACTGGCAACATGTTTATAGGCGATTACCCATTTATATAATAAAATAAAATGCTGTAAGTTTTATTAACATGTCATGTTTCCAGTAATACACTAAAACCCTCATAAAAACATTAATTTTGATGTATGGCATAGATGAGGATTAGATAGTAAACATGGAAAAAAACAGTGTAAATGATTAAATCCATGGATGGCCTCTAAATTAGCCATCAAATTAAAAAAAATGTATAAAGACATCAGTGTGATTAAACAAATGTGAAAGTCTGTTCAATGAACTAAGCATATAAAAGTACCATATGCATGCATACCACATGAAAAAGACAGTCTTATTCTACACTTTTATGAATGTGTGGTGTATACTTTCAATAATGTATTTTATTTTGGTCATGACACATTATCAATATAATTATATGAAAAAAAAATGGGTAGAGATTTTAAAAGATGTTATTACCTTAGGTTTTGGAGGCACAGAATTTGCCATATTCCAGTTCTTTAAATATATTTTTCTTTTCACTCCAGCTTTTGAACTAGTTAAAAGCCAATCATTTGTGCAATTTGCTTTCAGGCAAGGAAAATAATATATTGACTTTCTTCCTATATTTCTTGCTTTGTTACTGGTATTTATCTTCATAATTAACATTTATTGCATCTTTATGCTTATAAGGATGATATAAATTACTTAAAAAACTGTTTATAATAGAGTAATTAAAATGATGAAACTCAGTCCTATATATATCCCCCAGACTTGGCTTTTATAGATATTTTACATTGTCTTCAAAAATATTTTAATAACTACATAGTATTTAATAACAATAGACCACAATTTTTAACTACTCCTGCATTGTTTGAAGTGCTGGCCTTGTTTTTTGCCATTGTAAATAAAGTTATGATTAAAATCCTTGGATATTGTCCAACTTGGGTTTCTCATTAAACAGCCAAGAAGAAAGCCCGGGTGCAGTTTGCTTTTTATGGGAGGTGAAGTCAGGGAGCAGGAGATTGGGAACCAGGGAATTAAAAAGCAAGCACAGTGGGAACCATCCATACAACTGCTGTGGATAGCTTGGTTCAGTGTCCTAGGAGATGGCGGAGGAACTGTGTAGGATATATTCCAGAACTGTCTCTCCTAGGACAAGAGAAGGATTTATTCGTTTTGTGCCCCTGCCTGTCTCACTTTCCTAGGTACCCTGGATCTGAGCTAAGCCTGCTGGGTTGAGAGGTTTAGGAAGAGGTTGGGGTAGCAAAGCAGAGAGCAACTGGAGCTGGGTGTGGTCAGGGCACAGGAGATGGTCCACAGAGGCTGCAGCTGAAATGACAGGTGGCTCCAGGAGTAGCAGCAGATAGAGACACCCCTCCAGTTGGGACAGAGAGCCTGCTGCACTTAGCACTCCCAGGGCCCTCCCGTCCATAGCCTCCACCATCCCCAGTAACAGTGACTCCTTCTCAGGGCCTGATGGTGGTAACCCCTGAGCTACCTGGTGCCCACATAACCACCCCCATGGCAGTCCTGGCTCAGCCAGAACAAGAGGAGCCAGCTCCAGGACACCTCCAACCTTAGGAAAGACTTTAACGAATATAGCTGGTTCCAGTATTCCCTTTCACTTGAACTTTTCCTTTATCATGCAAACAAGGCATTATTTCTTCCATCTTAAAAAAAGAAAATCTCTCCCCTTTCCTTTCCATTATCACTGCATTTCTCGCCTTTCCTTTACAACTAAACTGAAAGCTTTCTTTCCCTCGACTCATTGTCTTATATTCCTATCCCATTTCTTATGAAAATATTTGTCAAGCTTTTGCCACTAATCCACTGAAATCTTCATTGTCAAGTTCACAAATTACCTCCTGGTCGCTAAATCCAACCTCAGACCCCTTCTTATTTGATTTGTTATCAGCAGTATTTGACACAACTGTGTCTCTTACCTTCCCTTGAAAAACTTCTTCCTTTGACTTAGAGGATTTTTCCCCCCTGTGCGTCATTGGGTGTTGCATCTGAGGCTCGTAAGATGTTTTCTCCACATTTCCCCAGATGTTGCCCCAAATTTTATAATTGGTGTAACCTGAGGCCTCAGTTCTTGGACCACATCTTTCCAATATTCTCTTTCTTAATCATCTCTTCCAGAGCTCTGGATTTAAATACTATCTGTATGCTTATCATTCCTAATTTTATATTTTTAGCTGCTCCACTGTGCTGACCTCAAAAGCCATTGTCATTCAGTCACCAAGTCATGTCCAACTCTTCGTGATCCCATGGACTGCAGCATGCCAGCCCTCCCTGTCTCTCACCATCTTCCAGAGTTTCCCTGAGTTCATGTCCATTGCATCAGTGATGCCATCCAGCCATCTCATCCTCTATCACTCTCTTCTCCTTCTGCCCTCAAACTTTCCCAGCATCAGGGTCTTTTCTAATGGTCAGCTGTTCACATTAGGTGGCCAAAATATTGGCCATATATCAAAAGCCATATATTCAGCTATCTACTGGTTCAGAGGTTAAAGCATCTGCCTACAATGTGAGAGACCTGGGTTCAATCCCTGGGTCGGGAAGATCCCCTAGAGAAGGAAATGACAACCCACTCCAGTATTCTTGCCTGGAGAATCCCATGGACGGAGGAGCCTGGTGGGCTACAGTCCACGGGGTCGCAAAGAGTCAGACATGACTGAGCGACTTCACTTTCACTTTCGTTCACTTGGATATCAATTAGGCATGTGAAACTTGTCAAAAGTAAACTCCTTATTTGCCTCTCTTACAACAAAGTCTCCTCCTCCTACTGTTTCCCACAGCTCAGAAAATGTTTCCTCTGTTTCTCCAATTTTTATGTCATTTTCTTTACCTCTTTTCTTTTCCCACATCTGTAAACCCTACTATCACTATCTCAACACATTATCTCTGGGCACCTTGCTATCTTCTTGAACCAAGATTATTGAAAATCTCTGAAGTTGTCTTTTCCCCTCTTTTCTTAATACCCGTTTGGTGCATTTAATACAAAGCTGTCAGTGATCCTGAAAGGGCCTTCCTCAGGGTATGTCATTCTGCTCAGTGTCTTCTAAGGGTGCCACGTTGCTCTGAGTACATGCCCATTATCTGTCATAGCTTATAAAGGTACACATAGTCCAGTTTCCTTTCTATCTAAGAACTCACAACCTATATCCCTCTTTCTATTTTCTTCACAGGACTCTAGCTCTTCCTTATCAAAGGCACACCAGACCTCTCTGGTGGTCTAGTGGTAAAAAATATGTTTGCAGGGGACACTGGTTTGATCCCTGGTCCAGGAAGATTCCACATACCATAGGGCAACTAAGCCCTAGTGTTACAACTACTAAGCCTGCACTCTGGAGCCATGAGCTGCAACTACTAAGGTCTGTGCACCTAGAGCCTGTGCTCTCTTAACAAGAGAAGCCACCACAATGAGAAGCTGCAAAGAAGAGTGAGCCCTTGCTCATCACAGAGAAAGCCTATGTGCAGCAAGGAATATCCAGCCTAACCAAAATAAGTAAATAAATAGTTTTTTTTAAAGCACACCAAGTACATCTATATTGAATGATGTTTGCCCTTATTGTATCCTCTGCCTAAAATGATCTCCCAGAGTTTCATCTGCATGAGTTACTATGTCACTATCTATCCCTCAGTTACTCTGACCTCTCTATTTAAATTTCCCAAATCACTTCTTTGCTGCCACTCTATACCCACTTCCCTCTATTACCAGTTTTTCCATAGTACCCATCACTATTTAATATTCCACATATTATACCTATTCTTTTGTGGGATATGTAGTCCTATCCACATGTCCATAAGTCATTTGGTCTATCCCATGAGATCCTTGAAACTGGGTCCTATCCAAAACGTCCTTGTGCATATTTGATCCATGACAAATGGTTTTGGACAGGACTAAACATCAAGGACTGTTTGGTGTGGACCAAATGTCTCCATGTAAATTGTGGACTGGATCAAACATAAGCTAATCTACTATCCTATTTTAGGTTTCCCAGTTTATTTCAGGTAACTTTCCTTAAAGAAATCATTGTTCACTTTAATAAATGCTATATTTCTAATGATAATAATAATATCTGATTTGCATTTTTCTACTGATTAGTGATGTTGAGCATCTTTTCATGTGCCTTATGGCCATCTGTATGTCTTTAGAGAAATGTCTATTTACATCTTCTGGCCATTTTTTTTTGTTTGTTTTTTGATTGGGTTGTTTGCTTGCTTGTTTGTTTGATTGAGCTGTATGCATTATGTATTTGCATATTTTGGAAATTAATCCCTTGTCAATGATACAATGAAGTGTCACTCCACACTAGTCAGAATGACCATCTTTAAAAAGTCTACAAATAATAAGTTCTAGAAAGAGTGTGAAAAAAAAAAATAAAGGAACCCTCCTATGCTGCTTTAGTGGGAATGTAAATTGATCCAGCCACTATGGAGAACAGTGTGGAGGTTCCTCTAAAAACTAAAAATAGAACTATCATATGATCCTGAAATCCCACTTTTGGACATATATTGGAAGACAATCATAACTCAAAAAGACACATGTACCCCAATGTTCATCATAGCACTATTTACAATAGCTAAGACATTGAAGCAACCTAAATGTCTATCGAAACATAAATGGATAAAGAAGATGTGGTACATATATACAATGGAATATTACTCAGAAATAAAAAGGAATAAGATAATACCATTTGTAGCAACATGGATGGACCTAGAGGTTACCATACTTAGTGAAGTTAAGTCAGACAAAGACAAATAGCATATGATATCGCATATGTGGAATCTAAAAACTGGTATAAAAGAACTTATTTACAAAGCAGAAAGAGATTCACAAGCATAGAAAGAACTTGTGGTTACAAAGGGGAAAGGTGAGGAAATTAGGAATTTGGGAGCAACATATACACACTATTATATATCGAATATATAAGTAACATAATATATATGTATACATCAAATATATAACAAGTATATAAGGACCTACTGTATAGCACAAGGAGCTGTACTCAATATTTGGTAATAACCTACATGAGAAAAGAATCTGAAAAAGAACATATATTTACTTATATGTGTGTGTGTAGATATAATTGAGTCACTTTGATGTACATTAGAAACAAACACAATATTATAAATCAATTATACTTCAATAAAAATATTTTTTAAAAAAGAATAATATCTGCATTACATTAAGCAAATATTAGAAAAAAGCAAATTAACACCTGATTTTCTATGAATGTCTCTCTGCACGTCTTCTATGCCTCAACACTTTCTGTAGAGATATGGTGCCAGTGTTGGTGCATAGAACAAAATTTTTGGTTTATGAGAACAGAAACACCCTTTAACAATATATCTGCTATATTACTCCCTGTTGGGAAAAGAATGTGTGTGTGTGTTAGTTGCTCAGTCGTGTCCGACTCTTTGCAACCCTATGGACTGTAGCCCGCCAGGCTCCTCTGTCCATGGGATTCTCCAGGCAAGAATACTGGAGTGGGTTGCCAGTTCCCTCTCCGAATAAGAATATGTAGAGCCTAAATGAAGCAATGGAAACAATAAGATATTAAACCCAATTTTTAAATTAATATTTACCTTCAAGTTAAATATCGAAACGAAGGAAAATTTCACTATGAAGTAATTATTGGGTATAAAAGATAGTCACACCATGGTTTCATAGTTTCCTTTTTGGTTCTTCTTTCTTTAAATATTGAATGACTGCATTGTGTTGGGTACCTATGAAAGCAAGTTTGTTAAGGAATTTCCTGAGATTACTAATCAATTTCCCTGTAAGAGGCAACTATGGCAATTAGAAGAAGAAGGAACTGAACTTTTATTCATCCAGTAAAGGGATGAAAACATAATGTTACTTAGGCAGGAGGGCATGCAAATATTGCCCTTATAAATAGATTTTCAAGTATAATTATACTTTACTGCTTATTAATATACTCATATCTTAATAAAATGTACAAAAAATATTCTAGGTGCTCTGTATTTCCAAATATTTTCTTTAATGTTTGAGAGGAAGATGATTGGAACATGTAGGATAAATAAATAAAAACTTTAACCACAGTTTCATCAAATGCTAAATTGTCTCTAGAGCAACATAAAAGCTTATTCTCTCCAATAAGAATCTTCACTTGAAGAATGAAACATCTTGGAATTCTTATTGAATATTTAACTCTCTAAGCCAAATTTGTCTTTACATTCAGCAAGTTCGTTGCCTAAATTTGTCTTATAAGAACCTAGAAACTGATCAATAACAAGTAAGAATGTAAACATCCTAAACGATTTAGCATTTTCACTAGGAGTAAAAATAATGGAAATCAAATTATTAGAGTTGTGATTTTCATTAAGCTGAAGATTCACTTATTTTCTAAAGGAAGAATTAACTAATGCTTTTCATATAAATCATCAAACTTTAGATAGCATTATAATGCAAAAATACAACCCAGAGCGCATTGAGGTTTGAATTGCAATTTGAAGGAAATTATTTCAAGATGTTTAGAAACTAATATGTTAAGATAATGAATAGCAGAATATTACCATTTACCAATCATATACTTAAATGAAAAAATCTCTGTCTAATGTCATGCATCTAGTTTGCATAAATGAATTATGCATGAAACTAGAAAATATTGAATTTAGTAAAATTAATAATGTCCCTTTCAAAACATATGTCCTCTCTATAATTATTAATTTATTAAAGTTAATTATGCTAATTTCATCATATTCTAAAGTTTCAATTAAATTTTTGTTCTTGTCTACTTCAAAATACAAGACCACTAAAAGACTACCAAAAAATTTAACGTATATATTTTATTTTGCTAATTAATAAAATAACAAAATAATGTTTCAAATGATGAGCTTCATACTCTTAGGTTATATTAAATATATATATTTACATATATAAAAATATATAATATGTCAATATATATTATATTGTATATAATTATATAATATTATATATAATATATATATCAACTTTATATCTATCTAAACAAGTTCTTAATTTAAAATATGATTTGTTAGAATCCTTTAGATTTATTACTTATAATTTTTTCAACCTGAATTAATTCCATTAAAAGGATTCTAAAGTTTAAAATGTATACTCATATGTGGATTAAGAAGGAATTGCAGCAAATATTGCAATCAGCAATGTTTTCCCTTTAAATTTCAGCAGTTTAAAAATAATGTCTAACATTTTACTATTTGTCTTCTGCATCATCAGATAAATTGGTTAAAATAGTTATTCATTATGTAGAGTACAAATAATTCTCATATACATCATCCTATTGTTTCCTTTCACCTTACATCTGAGATAAGCAGAAAGTTTTGTTACCATTGTTTATGAGAGGAAGAACTAAATGCTGAGATATAATTTGCCAGATTTAATATTGAAACCTATAGGTGACTAACACTAGTAACTAATTCCTTTCTTGTCTTTAAGTGCAAAAAATACTATTAAAATAGTTACTGAAATAACATAAAGTTGCTCACAGTTAACACCTGTTCTAACATACCATCCACTACCTACCAAAGTTTATCATAATATGATCTTTTTTGAAACTTTTCACAATAATATTGAATATCCACAAAGAAGTCTTATCTTGAATGAAAGAAAAGGACAAATTTGAAATTACTGAGAATGAATAGTTAGCTT
The DNA here is from genome assembly GCF_042477335.2 of Ovis canadensis. Classification (NCBI taxonomy): domain Eukaryota; kingdom Metazoa; phylum Chordata; class Mammalia; order Artiodactyla; family Bovidae; genus Ovis; species Ovis canadensis. Next base: position 35,059,611 of record NC_091261.1, on the reverse strand, counting down.
TTGTGAGCTTTTCTTTGTTATTTTATTTTATTACTTAATGAGATAGCTTTCCTAATTCTAACTATGTTTGGATACCAAAAATGTAACAACACCCACTTTTACTGAGCATCTTTCAGTATCAGGCTTTATAGCACTTTTCAAAGTTTATCTTTTAAACATTTTTCTTCAAAATTTTGTTTTGTATATTACTATCCTCAGGATTTAGATAAAGAAAATCAGATTCAGGGTTTAAGTACATTGCTAAGATCATATAGTCAATGGTGGAACCAACCGAACGAGTGTTTGTTGATTGCAATTTTTCTTGCTAAGGACTATGGCTAACACTTATGCTTGATACTTATTTTCTTTGCTTTAAAACTTTGTCTATGAGCTTTTGTTTATTCGCATTTTTTAGTGGATCCATGTTATATAAAAAAGTTACAAAATATACAATTTTGTGTAAAGTGAAATTTACAAGAGGATTTAAAGCAGGATATGCTTCCCTGATGGACTTCCCTGGTGGCGCAGATGGTAAAGCATCTGCCTACAATGCGGGAGACCCCAGTTCAATCCCTGGGTTGGGAAGATCTCCTGGAGAAGGAAATGGCAACCCACTCCAATATTCTTGCCTGGAAAATCCCATGAACGGAGGAGCCTTGTAGGTTACAGTCCATGGGGTCGTAAAGAGTCGGATATGACTGAGCAACTTATGACTATGAGGCTTCCCTGATAGCTCAGCTGATAAAGAATCTGGCTGCAATACAGGAGACCTGTTTTGATTCCTGGGTTGGGAAGATCCCCTGAAGAAAGGAACAGCTACCCACTCCAGTATTCTGAGAATTCCATGGACTATACAGTCCATGAGGTCACAACGAGTGGGACACGACTGAGCATCTTCCACTTTCACTTTTTAGACAATAATGCTGGTATGTTTTCTACTAGTTCTTAGCTCTGTTATTCAGAGGCAAATACTATTCCCTTAGCCTTTGCTGAGTCATTTTAGAGATAACACTTTGGGAAACCAATCACACAACTGGTAATATACAATGCTCTGATAAAATGATCTTTATACCTTTCACTGAATAATATATCTCAGAAAGATGGAAGTACTTATTTCAGTTTCTTGGGTCAATGGTGGAATGATAGGTCACAATGTTTCTAGGTTTTGTCAAATGCTGAACTTTCGCTACAACCCAATGTCAGTAGACTGGATTTGCTGAGTGCTAGTGAGAGAACTTGTTTGATTTGATCTTTTTTGTTTTTTTTTTCCTTTTCTGTTATTTATATAAATTAAAAATTTTGGTTTTGTTTGTTAAACTCTTTGATGGAGAATTCAGTCTCAGTGGCTCCTAATAAACCCTTCTCTCCTGCTAATATGGTAGGGAATCATTCTTTGGAGCCCATGACCCCGAAAAAGAGATGGTGATTCTTCACGCTTGCTTGCATGTTTATCACAGAACTTTTTCACAAAGAATGTGATGGAAAAGTCTAAGCACCCATCTCTACTACAATGACTCTAGGGTGTGCCACTCAGTTGGCAGAACTTGCCAAAATTCTTCTCTACCCATCTTTTATTACTGGAATATAGTTTCCTGTAATTGGCTCCATACTTTGCTTACACCACACAGTGCCCTAAGGAGGCAAATATTATAGACTTTGGCATTTCAGCTGTTTGTAAAAAAATTTGTCTGTCATTATATTAAGACTTCATTGGATGCTTTCATAAGCCTTAGTTATATACTAGTAGCAGGTGTAGTGAGAGAAGAACAGGGCAGATAGTGCTTCTTGGCTGCAAATGGTGTCTATCCATAGATAGGTCCAACTTGCATTTTCTGGTTTTGTTAACAGCCATAAGGTTAGGAAAACCTGAAGTATCTGGTGACAAAAGGATTGCATCGTTTTCATTGAAAAATGCAAAAATAAAAAAACTCACTTTTCTTAATAAATTGGCCACCCAATTTGAAAATAACCACTTGAGTATGTTTCTAGGAATCATTTCCTTCCTTAGGAAAACACAAAAATCAAATTGATGTTCTTTACATTCTCATTCCTCAGCACTAATTTAAATATCATTTCTTAAACTTTGAGTGTTTTTATTGTACATTTAGGGAGATAAGATTTAGGTAAATAATGTAAGAAAATCTCCTCTTTTTTGACTACAAGGAATATTCAAGCTGCTGTTCATCAGTCCTACCCAATTACTGATGATCTACAAGTTGCCTTTTCTGCTATAACCCTAAGAATCAGGACCCCGCATCCCACTTATTTGTAGCAGAAAGACCAGGTTCACAAGTGTCCTCATTTGAAGACAACACAGAGAGCAGTTGGTATTGAACTGAGCAATGTCTTAAAGGAGTGATGGATAACTGTAATTGGGAGACCCACTACCAATGCCAATAAGAAGGCATGCCAATATCATTCCATTAGCTGGCTCCCACTTGTTTTTCTGCTGCAATTTGGGAGGCTGTGCAGGCAGCTGGGCAACTGCCTTGTGTTAATTTTTTTTTTTTCTATGCAGTCTTTGCTGGTCAGTTTTCCCCATCCTGTGTTCTACACATGTCAGCTCAAGTTCCAGTGACTCAGCTTCATACACAGCCTTGGAAAATTGCTGCCTCTTTATTCTTGCTCTTTCCAATGTATTGCATAATTTAAAAGCTATACATTACTTCTTTCATTATTTAACATCTGGGTCTCAACATCCTTTTATTCTCTCAAAAACCTCTTGGGAAAACATGTTCTGGTTTCCACTGTCTCCTCCTGCCACACTGAAACCACTCTTGAGTTGCATGCTTTTAATCAACCTAATTCCCTGGGGTACTTGATTTAATAATGGACAAATAAAGAGTATGGTGAAAGGAAAACTTCCTTATACCCTTTAGATTTTGTTACTGGGCCTGAGCATTAAAATGATGAAAGGCAGATTAATAGAAGAAAATCATATGGATTTTATTTGATAATTTCACAGGCACACAGGAATCTTCAGAAGAAAAACAGAGACCCAAAGAAGCAGTGAGAACTGACAGTTTGTAAACTTTTTAAACAGAGAAATATATATTTTGGGGAGAAGTTACAAGACAAAAGAATTTAGCCTGGAATAATAAGTTGTGGGAAAGAGAGTAGAAAATATAAGTGAGGACGTAGCGGATGATCAGGGTTATTTTCGTGGGCTTATCTGTACAGATCCATTTCAGAGTCAGCTTAGTCTCCAGTGATAAGAATGTCATTCTCTTCTTGGTACAAACAGGACACTTTTCTCACAAAAAATTTGGTGATCTATGATGAGATAGAAGTGGAAAACCAAAGAACCCTTTTCTACCTGATGTTTCTCAAGTACCTTTAGTTCAGAATAACCAACATGTCAAAACTGCATATTTGGGGTCTGCATGCTCTGATACCCTTCATGGTACTAGATAAAAACTTTAGTGCTTATCTGTAAATTCTCTTCAATGGAAAGAAGATTGTGGTGGATTGATAGTGTGATAATTAGATTATTTCCTATATTCTTTCTACCCATTTTACAAGACTATTCCTGACTTTCTTTATCTCATAACTAGACATATTCTTTGGTACAACCTTAAGGAAACTAGCTAACTGGAAAAAATTCAAAACTTAAGTCTTTATTCTAGAACATCTTTCCTTGGCATTAAAGAGAATGTACTTGCTCAAATAAAGTTTCTCTGTACAACAATAAGAATAGTAACAATCGTTGATTCAATAATTGAACTCCTATTATATCTAATTCACAAAACTAACATTAACACATTAACACATTAACACTAACAGTAACACAAAACTAACATAAAACATTAACACATGTTTGTATGTATTAATGAGATCGGTATTATTAAATACAAAAACCGGAAGATGGTGAAGCACAGGGAAGCCTGAAGTGCTGCAGTCTGTGGAATCACAAGGAGTCAGACATGACCTAGCGACTGAATAACAACAACGAAGATCGTCAAAGGGATCTATTTATTTTCCCCAGGATAACATAGCTAACAAGCAGTATAACTAGCCTTTAAGCTCAGATATTTTTTCAAACACTTCATTTAAATTAAAAATTACACCTTTTTTTTCTTATTATTCTTCATCTGCTCATAACAACTTAACTTGTACTGTAAGCAATACAAAGTATGGAAAGGTTAATTATATTCAAAATTTGAGAAGAAAATATTCTATAACTGAATTCCATAACCATAACTGAATCTGGGAGTGAAATGTGGATATTCTATTGAAAACCTCTTCTTTCAATGTATTAAACATATATATCTTTTCTTTCTCACCTGTTCAGTGAGAAAGTCTATATTTTAAACATAGTTGTTATCCATAAGTCCAGATTACCCTCTTAATTTTAAGATCATGTTTTTTAAGATTTTGAACAGGTTGGAATTAACTAGAATGTCTTAGTATTTGCCAAAATCTTTTCCAAAATTATTTTTCTGGAGAAGGCGTAACACATAAGAGTTACAGGCCAGTTCACAGACTCTTTTTATTTTTAAAATCATCTAATCTCCATATGGAGATATTGCAAAACATAAATTTACATGAGGTCTTTAGATAATTCAAGTAGTAGAATCCGAGAGTTGGCAGTGAGGTGAATAGTTTTTTTTTTATAACACTTCTCAAGTAATAATTCTCCCCAAAACTAATTTTAATTTTAAATCAGATGAACTTGAATGATTATGTGAGCATATTGAGGTAAAGTCCAACATGGGCTTATTTTCTAAGATAGCAGAAGGTCATTTCAAGTACCTTATTTCTAGGATAGCTATAAACTATTTGATTTTTATCCATAAAGAGTTTCCTTTGAAATTTAGTCTTAAATAATTGTGTACTGACTAAAAACAGTCATGAAGACAACTCATTTTCTGATTCTTTATGGGCTACAACATAAAATGACAATTCTATGCCATTTTGCATTATTTCTTCTAACTCTGGAAGTCAAACATGAACCAAATAATAATGATACTACTACTAAAGCTATTACTATCGTTACTAGTAACAATAATAATGAATTACCAATTAGTTTAATCCAAGTAAACATTGGATCAGAAACACAGTTAACCAAGATTATAAAGTTGAACTTAGGCTTTTGTAAAGATATATTTTGAGTATTGGAAAGTTTTTTAAAAACTCCTAAAATTTTTTATAATTAAAAAATTAAATATTTAAAATATTAGAATATTTTAAAATATTTAACATTGTATTAAACATACTTTCCACCTAATATCACTAAAGTTCTACTGTTTTATGATATTTATCATGTCAAATATCTGCCTGCATTTCATACCCTTATAGATAGACCATTTTTAGATGTAATTAACATTTATTTATTTTTATATTAGAGAACAATTGCTTTAAAACATTGTGCTAGTTTGTTCTATACAACAACATGAATTACCTATATGTATACCTATATCTCCTCCCTCTTGAGCCTTGCTAATACCCACTGCTATGGCCCTCCTCTAGATTACCACAGAGCACCAAGCTGAGCGCCCTGTGTTATAGAGGAGCTTCCCACTAGCTTAGACACAATTTTAATTCCTTTATTTGATAGAGTTAAAGATGTGAACTTCAAGTGTGAAGATTGCTTATATAGAGAATCGATAACTTAAATTGTCAACAATTCATCAAAGTAATACTATATGGAACAAGGTAGTAAAGCAATTAATGTGCAATTTGTATCTTCTAGGAAAAAGAAAAGCCACTTTAAGGAAGAAGAGTGTCTACCTAGAGACTTCTTCCATATGTCCAGACTTGAAAGATATCAGAAAAATAATTTAAAGTTTGGAAATAATTCAAGAAGACAGATGGAACATCTTTTAAATGTTATATAGTGATGACTTTTCATCTAAGGTTTGAGGAAATGTATGTAACTCACTATTTTTCATTGATTAAAGTATGCAGACAAATTATAGTTATTAATAGGTGGCAACATACATTTTGTGTAGTAATGGTGCACATAATTGCTTTTCATTGGAACAGATAATCCCAAAATTCAAGATCCTATTAGATACTCAAAATACAGCTAGCCTTGAAATCCTAATTTATAAAATACTCTGTTAGTCATAAAATCTTACTGCTTTCTTCATTAAACCACAGAACAATTATGAATTTACCCTTTTATATTATGCTTCAATAAGGGACATGCATATACAAAGGAATAGATGCAAAGCAAATTGTGATATAAGATCAGAGTATCAAAGCTCTAGGAATAATAGGATTATGTCTAAGGGCAAACATGAATGATGTTTTTGAAAAATGCTTTGTAAAACAAAAACATTTTTGGAAGAAGAAAATGTATTTAGATAAAGGTGCTTAAGGAATGAATAAATCAGTGGTTTATTCAGTATAAATCATTGGCTCATGGGGTAAAGTAGCTTATTGAAAAAGAGGCTAACTCAACTCCTAATATTACTTGACTCTGTCCTGACTCTGAAAAGAATGGTATCTCAATTATATCAGATTCATTACTCCCTTTAAAGCTTGGTAAAATACTTTATTGATAGAAACATTGAACAAAAAGTACAGTTTTCATATCCCTCTCACCCACACACATACACAATTTCCCTTATTATTATTGGCTTACGTGAGTGTGAAACAATGGTTATAAGTGATAAATTAATATTGACACATTAATATTAACTAAAGTCCATGGCTTACATTAGAATTCATGCATTGTGTTATACAGTTCTACAGGTCTAGCCATATGCATAATGTTATGTATCCACATTACAGTATCATACAAAATAGTTTCACTGCCCTAAAAATCCTCTGTGCTCTAACAACTTATCTTTGAAAATTTGGCAACTACTATCTTTTTACTATATAGTTTACCTTTTCTAGAATGTCATGTGGGTGGAATCATACAGCATGTAATCTTTTCAGATCTTCTCTCATTTATTAATATACATTTAATTTCCCTCCCTGCATTTTTACAGCTGGATAGATCATCTTTTAAAATTGCTGAATCATATTCCACTGTACATTGTACCATGGTGTGTTTACTTATTCATCCATTAAAGGACATCTTGGTTGCTTCCAATTTTGGGCAATTATTGATAAAGCTGCTATAAATATTTGTGTGAGGAGTTTTATATGGACATATGTTTTCAACTCATTTTAGTAATCATCAAAGGGTTTGATTGCTGAATCATATGGTAAGATTAGGTTCAGCTTCATGGCTTGTAAAATAACAGTTTGTATTCCTACTAGCAATGAACAAGAGTTATCATTGCTGTAGATCTTTGCCATCATTCAGTGTTATTATATTCAGTTCAGTTCAATTCAGTTTCTCAGTTGTGTCTAACTCTTTGCAACCCCATGTGGACTGTAGCACACCATGCTTCCCTACTTTCTTTTTATAACAAACATTTTACAAGGTTTCCATTAATATCCTGAAAAAAATCATGAATGAAATAACTCAGAATGCACATAACTTACAACAAAGAAAGTAAGTATTCTTTCACATAAAGAAAAAATAAAAGTAATTCATTATACAGTAATTTATATTCTAATATAAAAGTTCTTGGACTTGAGTAAGCCTGATAGCATATTAATAATCAGAAACTTGGACAGACAGATACTATTGATAATTTCAGAGCTATAAACACAGACTAATCCCACAAGATTTTAGTGACTGACTCAAATATCACAAATGATGATATTTAAATGATCAGGATGATGACTTTTTCTGAGATATGAACAAATATTGGTAAAATTCCAAAGGAACAAAGTCTTTCCTCCCTTTATAGAGTAAGTTTCTTCCTGAAACTGTTAAAGCATATTTAGAAATAAATATATAAATTTTATATATGTTATTATTTAAATATATTTAGTTTCAAGGCTTGAATAATTAATTATAAACAGGCCTTTGAGCTACAAGACTATTTCCCAAAATATTTGAATGCCACAATATGTGAGTCTCACCCATGCAGGATGCAGAAAGGCCAGCATCCTCACCCCAGCCTATAAATTTCAATAACACAGCCCGTTTCAGTGTAGCAAATAAAATTTTCCCTCAAAGTGATGAAACATTCCATATTGGGCTGCAGTATGCCAATAAGAATCACTAATCTATTTTAGGTTTGGCAGGCCAAACATTTAGTTACAAAATAAACATAAATTGATAAAAACAATGTTCTAAATCTGATCATTGAGATTCCAGTGGAAATACAATTACATGTGGGTTCAATTATCTTCAAGTTCACAATTTTATGCAGATCCTAAAGAGGAATCTTTCATTATTTGACCAGGTTGAGGAGTTCAGATTTCCTTATTATATTTACTATCATTATCCTTCTTTCAATTTTTTTCTCCATTTTTTTATTCTGGATGTCTTTTCCATACTTTTATTAACAACACCCCAATCTCTACTAAATATTATTTCTGGTATTTTAGAAGAAACCTTTTCTATATATTTTCTGAAACCTTTTAAATTTTATATTTTGGTCTTCAGACAATGGCTCAGTGGTCAAGAATCTGCCTGCTATGCAGGAGACCACCTGCAATGCAAGAGACTCATGTTTGATTCCTGGGTTGGGAAGATCCCTTGGAGAAGGAAATGGCAACCCAATCCAGTATTCTTGTCTGGAGAATCGCATAGACAGAGGAGCCTGGCAGGTAGCCCATGGGGTTGCAAAAAGAGTCAGATACAACTTAGCAACTAAACCTTCAGACAATACTATTAGCAATAGAAAAACATCACATGGTTTTGAGAAAGAAAATAATATGACACAAGCAAAATTTCAGGAACTTTTATCATTTTGAATTTTGTAGAACCAGCTAGAACATGTATATAGTACACCTTTAAAATAAATAGGGATGAAGTTATTAGAGATTCCTAGTTGAGAGTTTAAAAAAATTTCACTTAATATGCACAATCATAAAAGAAGAAATGGGAAAATGCAGCAAATAAGTTTTAGAAAGCTAGGAATTATGGAATTTATATAAGGCATGAGGGTACAGTAGATAACTAGTGATTATGATGTACCTTGACCGATTTTTGGAGAAATGACAGGAGTAAGAGGCATAGGGAAATCAAGAGTAGGAGCAAGTTTAGAGGATAACAAACTTAGTTATTTAATCTTTAGGTTGTCAGTGAGACTGGGGGTTTACATTATCCAAGTAACATTCTGAGAATAAGAACTAATGAGATTATAATGTCCACTCTAAATATCCTTCAATCCACTGGTTTGCATTTCCACATAACCACACCCTGCCATCACTTAGAATGCACGACTGGAGTTCTGAGGGGATATGAGAATTGCACTTATGAAACATTTATAATTGAACTCATGGAATGTATAATGTTTCCAAAGGAGAGAAGAAAATAAAGAGAAGAGAAACATTTGAAACTTGGCAAAAGCCTCAATTCAAGACAGGAAGAGAATGAGAACTTATCTTTATCATTCATTGAGTCACTTTTAATTGAGCATAAATTTGCACCAACACATCTTCTAGGTGTAGGATGTTGCTGTTTATTGCTGAGTCATATCTGACTCTTTTGGACCCCATGGACTGTAGCCCACCACACCTCTCTGTCCATGGATTTCCCACCTTTAAAAATACTGGAGTGGGCTGCCATTTCCTTCTCCAAGGGATCTTTCCAACCCAGAGATGGAACTGACGTCTTCTGCGTGGGCAGGAGGATTCTTGAAATGGATGGTAGATGTTGAGTAGAGAAAAAAGGAACAAAAAAGGCTGAGGCGAAGAAATACAATACAGTCAAAAAAGCTAATATTTTCATCCAAATGGACCATATTTAAAAAAGAAAATTAGTGGATTGTCAGACTTAGGTATATTGCAAGTTTAAAGTGCTTATCTTGAATAAAGCACTGCCTGTGTATTTGCTTAAAGTTATGCTCCGAGCCCGTATCTCCGAACCGACCGAGAGAGCAAGTCCACCACAGTATTGCAAACGCAAGAAGGGAGTTTGTTTATTCTTAGCGTGCTAGGGACCAAGTCTCATCCCACACAAGGGAATCTGACAAGAGCCGCGAACAAAGGAGTATGGCGGCTTATATACAGGCAGTTCTTTGTCTTAGTTACAGGAGTAGCTGGCTTTACATGATTGGCCAGGCAGGATGAGCGCATATCCTGTCTCTTTCTGGTAAACGTGACTCAGGTCCTAGAGACCGTCATTTGGTCCCTAACATTCCCCCCTGTCCTTAGATCATATAGAGGAATCTTCCTCTCGGTCCTGAGACACAGTTTGATATTGTTGTCGAAGCACAAACAGCTGTACGGTATTTATGCGTTCCTTTACAAAGGCTGCAAGTCTATTGATAATGCATGGGCCGAAGGTAAGCATTAGTAAAAGTACTAGCAGGGGTCCTAGCAAGGTGGAGATTAAGGTAGTCAGCCAAGGGGATTGTTGAAACCAAGATTCAAACCATCCCTGTTGAGCCTCACGTTCTCGTTTACATTGGGCTAGTCCTTCTCTCACTTTGGCCATAGATTCTCTAACTATTCCTGTATGATCCGCATAGAAACAGCACTCTTCTCCTAGGGCAACACAGAGTCCCCCTTGTTGCAGAAAGAGCAGATCTAATCCCCTCCTGTTTTGCAGAACTACTTCAGATAGAGAAGTTAGAGACGATTCTAAATGACTAATAGATTGCTCTATACGGGTAATGTCTTCATCTATGGCAGCTCTCAGGGAGTTAAATCCTTGGCCTTGCAGGGACAGAGCTGTTATTCCGGTTCCAGCCCCGGCTCTTCCAAGACCGAACATAGTTGCTATGGTTATGACGGTAAGAGGTTCCCTCTTAACTTTATAAGTTCTTTTTGGAGGATTTAGAGTTAATTTCTGGGCCCAATAATCATATATTGCTTTCTCTGGTCCGTACAGAATCTTTGGCATGACAGCCACCATAACACAGAATTCTTCTTTGGGGTCAAAGATTGAGCTATGCAGGCATGGAGTTAGCCCCGTGTGTGAACAGACCCACCATCTCCCCATTTGAGGTATTAACCATTTAGCTACAGGCAAATCATCAGGCTCAATGACATGCACACAAAGTGGAGACTTTGCTGGTAACACCGTGCCCATGCATAAGCCCTTTCCCCATACCTCTTTCATCGTCAGACCCACCTTTCGGTCCCCCCAATGACATTGAGGAGGATCGGTGCTGTTGGCCAAGTCATAAGAGGCATTGAGGCCTACTGCTTCGTAATAAGGGGGAATTAAGTTGTAACATAACCAACAAGATTTAGTTGCCTCAGGATGAGTCTGATTCAGGGTGGCATAAGCTGCCCTAATCAGCTTCCATAGGGGATCTATTTCAGCGAGCGCTTCTGCTTTGGGACTCACTGACAAAGATGTGGGCATGGAAGTCGTTAGGCAGGGGGTTACAGCCAGCTTTTCTACTTTGTTGGGCCCGATACTGTGTACAAGAATTGGCTCTAAGACCTGGCTCACTACTATAATCCCTTTTTCATCAACCCCAAACCCTCCTGATTCCCTCGTCTGTAGCCCCCAAGATAGGCCAGAGATCCAGGTCCCCTCTTTTTTGCTTTTTTCTGGATTGAACCTTATTTTGACTTGTGCATAATTGCAACTTTCACAGCTAAAAGTTGGATCTCCAAGGACCCTAGGGAGGGGCTTGGCTAATGAAAAATTAAGTAAATCTTGATTTCTTACTTCCCAGGGCCAAGGTCCATCATTAGAAGTAACACAATCTCAAGTTTTACAATAAGAGTCTTGTGCCCCCCCACAGGTCTTTCAGTCATGCCTGGGTGCGCCTGGGCATGCCCAGAACCCTTGTTCTCGGAGATAACCCCTAGCCCTAGGCACATTTACCATCGGCTTAAGGTCAAAGTACAAGTCTGGCCACCATGTGTTGGGTGGATGTATTGCGGTAGTGGAGTTTAGCACCTCTCGTGTTAGTCCATTTTGCAGCTTCCAGGTGATTTTGATGGGTTGATGCAGGTTCACGCTGGCAACTCCGGAGCAGAGTAACTGGGTCATCCACAAGAGGGCCCAGCCGAGTTGTCCTGGTCCTGTTGGCGCCTTCGAAGCTTTAGCCTCAAGGGGTTGGACGGGTGCAGAGATACTTCCCATTCTTTCTTAGCGTCTTCTTGCTCTGCTGAAGCAGCTGGGCGTACGTGGTTGCAATGCATCCAAGGCCCGATACCGTCAACCTTTAGGGCAGTTGGGGTGGTAAGAAGAACAACATAAGGACCCTTCCATTTGGGTTCTAGTGCCTTGGTTTGGTGCCTTTTGACCCATACCCAGTCTCCTGGGCCAATGTCATGTGAGGGAATAGTTCCCTTATTTTGACCCACATGTATTTCCCGGAGCAGTTTCCAGACACAAGAGTGCACCTTGCTTAAGGCCATCAAGGCCTCTTGGAGTTGCCCCAACGTGGGAGGCGGCAGTTTCTTCCCTTCAAATATTGGACATACAAGGGGAGGTCTCCCATACAGAATCTCAAATGGGGTCAGATTAAGTTGATAAGGAGTAATACGCGCACGGAAGAGGGCAAAGGGAAGGAGGGTCACCCAGTCCCCGCCAGTCTCTATAGCCAATTTAGTTAAAGTTTCTTTTAGAGTCCGATTCATTTTTTTTACTTGCCCTGAGCTCTGTGGACTGTATTCACAATGTAACTTCCATCTAGTCCCCAGGGCTAGGGCAAGGCTCTGAACTATTTGACTCACAAAGGCAGGTCCATTATCAGAGCCGATGGTCACTGGCAGGCCAAACCTGGGAACTATTTCTTCTAAAATCTTTTTTGCCACTATCATCGCGGTTTCTCCCTTTGTAGGAAAAGCTTCTACCCACCCTGAGAAGGTATCCACCAACACTAACAAGTACCGGTAACCATACTTGCCTGGCCTTACCTCGGTGAAATCTATTTCCCAGTGTTGCCCTGGTCCTTCTCCCCGATACCTCAGTCCTGCATGTTGTCCTTTTCCTGGCCTCATCTGTTGACACGCCTTACAAGCATGCACTATGTTCTTTACAGTTGTCTGGTGCTGGGGAAATCGCAGGCACGCAGTTTGAAAGAGCATCAGAGTTTTCTTTTCTCCCAGATGAGTAGACAAGTGCAAAGGCTCACATAGTTGCCGTCCCAACTGAGCAGGGAGTATCAAGTAGCCGTCTGAGTCTCGGTACCATCCATCTTTATCTTTTTGAAGGTTGGTGTGTTTTTGGATCCAAGCGAAGTCTGTGGATGAATACTCAGGGGTTGGGGGCAGAGTTCCCATACCTGTAGGTGGAAGTCCGATCACCAACACAGGGGTGATGAAATCTTTATCAGCTACTTTTCGAGATGCCAGGTCTGCGGCATGATTCCCTCGTGCCGTGGGGCTGTCACCCTTCTGATGTCCAGGTACGTGTACTATTGACACAGCCCGAGGCATCTGTACAGCCTCTAAAAGTCTACGGATTTCAGGCAAGTTTTTAATTTCTTTTCCTTCAGCTGTCAAAAACCCCCGTTCCCGATATATCGGGCCCTGGATGTGTACCGTGCCAAAAGCATAGCGACTGTCAGTGAAAACAGTTATTCTTTTTCCTTTGGCTCTCTCAAATGCTTGAATCAGGGCAATTAACTCTGCCTTTTGTGCTGAGGTATCCAGGGGAAGGGCCTCTGCCCATATCGTCCGTCCAGAGTCATCTACTACTGCGGCTCCCGCCCGTCTCTGTCCATCTTTTACATAACTGCTGCCGTCTGTGAACCATCTTAGCTCACTGTTATCCAGTGGAGTATCAGTTAAGTCCTTTCGCATTGCTGTTACCCCGGCCAGTATCTCATCACAATCATGGAGGGGGCTTTTTCCCTGGATTGGGCAAAAGAGTGGCCGGATTTAGAGTGCAGCGCGTTTGGAAATGAATCCGTGGGGTGTCAAGTAGCAAGGCCTGGTAGTGCGTCAAGCAGGCATTAGAAATCCATTTACCTGGGGGTTGCTTTAAAACTCTCTCTATGGCATGAGGAGTATAGACCAAGAGTCTCTGTCCATAAGTCAGTTTATCAGCATCGTGGACTAAGAGCGCAGTGGCCGCGATGATACGGAGGCAAGGTGGCCATCCGGCTGCCACTGGGTCCAGTCTCTTGGAAAGGTAAGCTACAGGTCGCTTCCATGGTCCCCATCTCTGTGTTAGTACCCCTTTTCCTATCCCCCGCTTTTCATCTACAAATAATTGGAAAGGCTTAGATGGATCAGGGAGGGCAAGGGCAGGAGCCTCTAGCAAGGCTTGCCTGAGCTCTTGGAAGGCCTCTTTCATTGGCTCAGTCCATTTCCAGTCCTTGTTTTCTTTGGTCCCCTCATATAGGGGCCTGGCCTTTTCTGCAAACCCCAAGATCCATAACCGGCAATATCCCACCGTTCCCAGAAATTCTCTCACTTGTCTAGGGTTAGCTGGCTCAGGGATCTGGAGGATGGTTTCTTTCATAGCCTGTGTTAGCCACCTCTGGCCCTGTTTTATCTTATAACCGAGATATGTAACTTCTTGCTTGGCAATCTGGGCCTTTTTGGCACTAGCCCGGTAACCTAAAGTCCCCAAGGTTTGGAGAAGGTCACCTGTTGCCTCTTGGCACTCTTTCTCTGTAGCCGCCGCCAGCATAAGGTCATCAACATATTGTAATAAAACAATGGTAGGGTGTTCAACCCGATATTCATGGAGGTCTTCATCCAGGGCCTCATTAAATAATGTGGGCGAGTTTTTGAAACCCTGTGGTAAGTGAGTCCATGTCAGCTGCACAGGGCTCTGACCACCGTCTTCCTGCCATTTGAAGGCAAAGATCTCTTGGCTTGCGGGGGCAAGAGGCAAACTAAAAAAGGCATCTTTTAAATCTAAAACAGTGTACCAAATGTAGTTTGGAGGCAAGTTGCTTAGCAATGTATAAGGGTTAGGAACCATAGGATGAATATCATTTACCTGTTTGTTGACTTCTCGTAGATCTTGAACCGGTCTAAAATCAGTTCCCCCAGGCTTTTTCATAGGCAACAGGGGAGTGTTCCATGGGGACTGGCACCTTTTCAGGACCCCAGCGTCTATGAGGCATTGTATATGAGGAGTAATTCCTTGTCGAGCCTCCTGACTCATGGGATACTGTCGTCCCCTCATCGGGGAAGCACTGGCTTTCAGTTCCACAATGATAGGGGGCCTCTGTTTGGCTAGTCCCATTCCTGCAGTTTCAGCCCAGGCCTGAGGGTATCTTTGAACCCATGGTTGTACTTCGGGGCTTATTGTCGCTGGGGCCTCTGGCAAGTAGAGTCTGTATTCATCTTTTAATGCCAGAGACAAGACCTGAAGAGGATGCCCGGTCCTATCTAAAACCGACGCTTGTCCGTGGTCGAAATAAATTTGGGCATTTACTTTAGACAGTAAATCCCTTCCCAACAAGGGCGCTGGACACTCAGGTATCACCAGAAAAGAATGGGTCACCTGGTGGGCCCCCAAGTTCACATGCCGTTTTGTAGTCCATCCATATTGTTTAGTCCCTGTTGCTCCCTGCACCCAGCTACTTTTCTTAGACATGGGTCCATCTTTTTGGTTTAAGACTGAGTATTGGGCTCCCGTGTCCACCATGAAGCCAACCGGTTTCCCCTCCACATTTATAGTTACCCAGGACTCAGGGAGGGGCTTCGAGCCCTGACCCCCCTAGTTGCTATCCTCACCCGCATAGAGGATATGACTGTCTGGAGAGGGAGTCTCATTTTGGGGGTTCTTGGGCTCCTCTTTTAGATTTTTCTTGGGGCATTTACCTTTTCAATGTCCAAACTCTTTATAAAACGCACATTGGTTTTTTTTAAGCTTACGCCTTGTCGTTTTTTCTTCAGTTTTTGAGTCCAATTTTTTTCCTTTCTGGAACCTGTTTTTGTTTTCAACCTCAGCAAAAGATATCTGGGCCAGCTCTTTTTGATTTTTACAGTTTTCCTCAGCTCTAAATTCTCTTTCTTCTCTTCTAATGCGGTCCTCTCTCTCTTCTGGGGTCTCTCTATGATTAAAAACTCTCTCGGCTGCCCTCACTAGATCTTGCAAGGATTGTTCATTTAACCTCTCTATCTTTTGTAATTTTTTTCTAATATCGGGGGCTGCTTGATTTACAAATGCTAACATAACTGCCGCTCGTGACTCATCTGCCTGTGGGTCTATAGGGGTATACTGTCTAAAAGCTTCCATTATCCTTTTAAGGAAGGCTGCTGGGCTCTCATTTGGTTCCTGCCTCACTGAATTTATTTTGGCCAAATTAGTCGGCTTTCTGGCGGCCGCTCTAAGGCCGGCCATAAGAGCCTGATGGTATACCCGGAGACGCTCCCTACCTTCAGCGCATTCGAAGTCCCAGTTGGGTCGCACCAAGGGGAACCCCTCCTCAATGAGGTTAGGCTGTATTGTGGGCCTCCCATCCACCCCTGGCACATTCTTTTGAGCTTCTGACAGGATCTGCTCTCGCTCTTCTGTAGTGAAAAGCACCTGTAACAGTTGCTGACAATCATCCCAAGTGGGATTATGAGTAAAAAGGATAGACTCTAACAGATCAATAAGACCCTGCGGTTTTTCAGAGAAGGAGGGAGTCTGGGTTTTCCAATTGTACAAATCACTAGTGGAAAAGGGCCAATACTGATATGTCCGCTCTCTACCCTCTCTGGCTGGTCCCGCCCGGACCGGAAACGCGTGAACAGTGGAGGAGGGGACTTCTGGGTCTTCCTCCGCTACATTGGCCATTTCTCTTGTTTTTCCCCGAGTTCCCTGGGCGGGGCCCCCTTCTCTGGGATGAGCTGAAGGCTCGGTTCTCCTGGCTTCTCCCGATGAAACCTGTGAAAGCAAGGTTGGATGTGGATCCGCATACGGGGGTGGGAACAATTCGGTCTCCAGATCTATCAGATTAGGATACAGAGAAGATTTCTGGAATACCAGCTTTGGTCGATTTTCATCCTTTTTTTC
The DNA here is from genome assembly GCF_042477335.2 of Ovis canadensis. Taxonomy (NCBI): domain Eukaryota; kingdom Metazoa; phylum Chordata; class Mammalia; order Artiodactyla; family Bovidae; genus Ovis; species Ovis canadensis. The sequence goes on along the minus strand of NC_091261.1, from coordinate 35,042,741 downwards.
TTCTTTTTCTTCGGAAGCCTTCATTACTAACACCTGTGGGCTTGGTGAGGTTGGAGTTGGGGAAGAGGGACGGGGAGGTTTCGGAGGAGTGAGAACAAAGGGTTTAGCCATCCTGGTGGGTTCCTCACTAGATCCTGCCAGATCAGAATGTAGGGAGTCTGATCTGGGTGCCCGGCAGGACTAGGAGTAAGCACCCTCTCTTTAACTGCCCGGATAAATTGGGGATTGAAGGTTCCCTCTTGTGGCCATCCTACATCAAAGGTGGGCCACTCGACAGAACAGAAAGTCACCAGTTTGCTCTTCTTTACCAGTAACGAAAGATTCTGAGCTCTAGACTTGAAATCAGAGAAGTGGTTAATCATAAGAGATAAAGGAGTAGAAGTTGTTTGTCCCATGATCACAGAAAAGTACACTGGGAGCCAACAGAGCACACAAAGAGCAGCGCAGACACCACAAATAGACAAACAGATAACAAATGCAAGGTGGCCACCGACAATGCACTCAATCTTACCTGCAGGATGTTCACAGAGCCAGCTGCCTCCCCAGCACGAAACTAGGCCCCGGCCTTACGCTGACTTAATCCAGTATCAGAGCCAGCTGCCTCCCCAGCACGAAACTAGGCCCCAGCCTTACGCTGACTTGCCTCTGCACTTTACAGCCAGATGCCTCCCCAGTAAGATACTAGGCCTCGGACTTAATCTGGGCTTCTGCAACGTTAGCACCGGTGCTCAGAGCTCTTATCTCCTAATGAGGTTACTCCCTTCTACCGGAGAGTTGTCCTCCCCAGCAGGACGGAGATCCCGGACGAGCCCCCAGGAGTTATGCTCCGAGCCCGTATCTCTGAACCGACCGAGAGAGCAAGTCCACCACAGTATTGCAAATGCAAGAAGGGAGTTTGTTTATTCTTAGCATGCTAGGGCCCAAGTCTCATCCCACACAAGGGAATCTGACAAGAGCCATGAACAAAGGAGTATGGTGGCTTATATACAGGCAGTTCTTTGTCTCAGTTACAGGAGTAGCTGGCGTTACATGATTGGCCAGGCAGGATGAGCTCATATCCTGTCTCTTTCTGGTAAACATGACTCAGGTCCTAGAGACCGTCGTTTGGTCCCTAACACTTAAAATAGTAGCTAGAGTTGGTTGTTGGTTGTATAGGTTTTTACGGAATAGTATACCACAAGAAGTCAATGGCACAATAGCTCATTTTTCCTAATTGCATCTGTATCTTATTTATATTACTCTTGAAAATAATGCAGTGGTTATGTTAATATTTGGAAATTTTCTTAAAGCATACATATGAAAACATTCCATGCATACATTTTAAAGTGCTTTCTGGTGTGACATTCTAGAGAAGAAAGCATAGACATTTAAAACAAAGATTCATCCCTCTGTCATCCCAGTGGGATGGATCTTTGTTTTAAATGTCTGTGGTACAGGGAGGGAGGTGGGAGGGGGGTTCAGGATGGAGAACACATGTACACCCGTGGCAGATTCATGTTGATGTATGGCAAAACCAATACAATATTGTAACGTAAAATAAATAAATAAGAAAAAAAAAACAAACACAAAGATCCATTACAAGCCTGCAGATATTCCAGTTGAAAACTGAAAAAGACAGGAGTGTAGTTATTGAACACAACAGGTTTTTGTTTTTGAACGTTACAGTGCTTTTTTGTAAAATAGCATTAAAATCCTATGAACTAATTGCAATTTCCATGTAAATTTACTCCCATAAGTACAATCCTATTTAATCCTTGACACTAATGACACCAACCTACATATAAATATCCCATGACTATCTAACTCCAGGTGACAATGACATTTCATGAACTACTTATATCATATTAACCTTAAAGAAAATGCATTTAGCTCAATAAATCTGTATAAATATTTCACTATTTTGTTGGTTAATTCATTTCTACAGCAGTATATCACTTTTAAGATTAAATAGAACTTAAAAGAAAAACTAAATTATCATTCTTGTTCAGACTCTTGTCATACAAATATCGAGTAATTTATTTTCATGGCATATCCTTGAATGCAGGTTCAAAACAATTATTGACTCTCATCTCCTGGGAAGATGCATAGAGGGGTTTCTGTCTCCTGAGACAGGTGTCCTTGCCCTGTTTGAGAATCTTGGAGGCTGCACTGAGGATCCAGTGGTGACATATACTGTTTGTTTTATTTTCTTTAGAATTATTATGTTTTGCTTTGCATATGAGTTCTATTGAAATTGACAAAATAATGTGAGTAAAAATTACCTAAAATTTAAAAAATTGTTGAGAGATGTACATTCAACTACTAACATTTTTGCTTATGAAAAATTTTGACATATATTTTGAGTTCTTGATCTAAAAGTCAGAGTAGGTATTGAGAGGATAACAGGTAGGAAGGATAGAGGTCCGCAAGCAGCAGTAGAAAATAAACTGCAAGTGGTAGATGTTTATTTCTTTCACTATACAAAATTTAAAAAGGCTTCTTTTAATTCTGTGTTGAGGACACCTTGTTCTGCCTTGAGCTAATCAATGTGTTTTCCTTATGGAAATGTTTTTCTTAAGCTATGTTAATGAAACTATGTATTTGCTTTGGAATTTGCCTTTCTTCAAAATGGTTCTACTTAAGACTAACTTTTATCTTTTCTCAAACCTTGGAGTGATAATGGCTCAACAAATTAGTATTCCTGTCAATTGTTATGTGGTCTAGGGTGGTGGGGAGATGACACACCTCATGCCATCCTATCTTAAAAATGCATATTGTGGGAGAGGGGACTGGTGAAACTCCCTCAGCCTTAAGATGTCTCTCTTACCTGATCAGCTTATTTCTAACAGACATAAAACACCTTGCTAAAAGCTGGCAAAGGGGCACTCTTTCTGTCCCCTTCTGATGTCTATGCCAGAAGCTTTCCCTATTTCTACGATAATTGAATAAAACTTTGCTATGCAAAAAGTCCCAAGTCACCCTCTTACACTGCTGGTGGGAATGCAAACTAGTACAGCCACTATGGAGAACAGTGTGGAGATTCCTTAAAAAACTGGACATAGAGCTGCCTTATGACCCAGGAATCCCACTGCTGGGCATACACACCAAGGAAACCAGAATTGAAAGAGACACGTGTACCCCAATGTTCATCACAGCACTGTTTATAATGGCCAGGACATGGAAGCAACCTAGATGTCCACCAGCAGATGAATGGATAAGAAAGCTGTGGTACATATACACAATGGAGTATTAGTCAACCATTAAAAAGAATACATTTGAATCAGTTCTAATGAGGTGGATGAAACTGGACCCTATTATACAAAGTGAAGTAAGCCAAAGAAAAACACGAATACAGTATACTAATGCATATATACAGAATTTAGAAAGATGGTAACGATAACCCTGTATGCGAGACAGCAAAAGAGACACAGATGTATAGAACACTCCTTTGGACTCTGTGGGAGAGGGCAAGGGTGGGATGATTCGGGAGAATGGCATTGAAACATGTATAATATCATATATGAAACGAATCGCCAGTCCAGGCTCAATGCATGATACTGGATGCTTGGGGCTGGTGCACTGGGACGAACCAGAGGGATGGTACGGGGTGGGGGGGTGGCGGCAGGGTTCAGGATGGGGAACACGTGTATACCTGTGGTGGATTCATGTTGATGTATGGCAAAACCAATACAATATTGTAAATTAATTAACCTCCAATTAAAATAAATTAAAAAAAATAAAGAAAACTCAAAAAAAAAAAAGAAAAGAAAAGAAAAGAAAAGCCCTAAGTAGTCAAGCCTCATATCTGATCCTAGATCAAAACCCTTTCCTCTGGAGGTCATGAATCCCAGCATAACACATGCCTCACACTAGCAAACTTTTAGTATATAAGGGAGGAAATTTTTATTTTTCCTTTTGGGACCTTGGAAATTAAGCTGATAAATGATAGATTACCAAAAGAAAACCAAGCAAAAGGTTATTAATATGTGCATTGAGCATACACATGGGGAAATCCAGTGATGAGCAACTCAAAGTGGTGGTTAGAACTTGGTTTTTAACAGCATTTTAACAACAACAACAAAAAAATACACTTTGTACAGAAGTCAGAGGACAGAAGAGAAGGACTTTCTAAGGACAGCAAATTGTGGGTTGATGAATATATTGGAAAATCTAGTGAAAGATAAAGGCTAGTTAGTAAGGTTTGTTAAGTAAATTTCCTCAGTTCTCCTCTCTGGGCTGATAAAGACATAGATCTATCTCCAATAATTAAGTTTTGTCCTTCCTAAAAATAAATGGCTCATCTTTACAAAATTTTATCTTGATTTTTGTTAGGTAAGACGTGAGTTTGAGTAAGACAGGAGTTGGTGATGGACGGGAAGGCCTGGCATTCTGTAATTCATGAGGTCACAAAGAGTCAGAGATGACTGAGCTGCTGAACTGAACTGAAATAAAGGTAAAGCAAAAAGATTTTCTTGTATCTGCTTCTTCTCAATTGTCTTTAGTTCAAAACAATATGTCAGAGAGGCATATTTTGGAGTGGTAGATTTTGATATCCTTCAAGAGTTTTTTTCAATGTCATTGGTAAGAAAAGTGATATCTTTATTTACAAAGATAGAGGAAATATTATAAAGCTATAAAGTGAAAAAATGGTTTAAATTAGTTTTATGATTTTAGGTACTTTGGCTATAAGATATACATGGCTACTATGCAAGCTATTTGTGACATTACTAATACATGTTCCAAAGTATATTGTTCAATAGTTCAGGGAGGTTAAAAAAATTAACTTTTTTTTCTTAAAGAATATATAGGGAAATTATTTTTCTGTACTATTCATGTTTTTTTCACAAATTGTATAAAAAATATAACACCATTTCACAATATGTATACAAACATGAGACATCACCACCTTCAAGACAGAGAAAGCAGAATAGTTATGCATTCCATCAATAAAGAAAAAAAAAATCACTGCTATAAAAAAGGTCCCAGAATAGAATTACTATAATGATTATTTATTCCAGGAATATATGCAAGCTTATAAACTTATATATTCACAGTCTTAAATTCCTTTTCTACTGTTATTAACTATTTATGATATCAATTTTATTAATATTTTTTTAATTTTAACTTTTTCCCATGATACAGAGAAAATCTTAGAACTTGAATTTTCCTGTATACTTGATTAGTAAGATGAGACTGCTTTCACAATAAATGCTAGGCAAATCTCTACAAAAAATAGCATTGCCAGCTACTTTAGTTATGGCAAAAAATAATAATACTTTCAACACTTTAAATATTTTGAAAAACTAATTTTGAAACATGAATGAAGGGGGAAGGGCACAACTTTTGAAAGAATGACAAGTGGGTGCAAGATGGCAGACAAGTCAACAAGTCATACTGAGGATGCCTTGATCCTCAGTATGCACTCACTATAACACACCAGCATGGTCAGTGACACTCCCAGAGGCACCATGACAGTTCCAAAGTGGTCCATCAAAGAACAAAAAGTGAGCAATGGCCCAATTCCTGGAAATCTCGGCCCCTTCTCCAGAGTACTTGGAATAATCCTCCTACTCATTAGTCTATGAAATTCGGTTCTGTTCAGCTCGGTCACCCAGTTGTGTCTGACTTCGCGACCCCATGACTCCAGCATGACAGGTTTCCCTCTTCATCACCAACTCCCAGAGCTTGCTCAAACTCATCTCCATTGCGCCAGTGATGCCATTCAACCAACTGATCTTCTGCCATCCCCTTTTCCTTCTGCCTTCAATCTTTCCCAGCATCATGGTCTTTTCTAAGGAGTCAGTTCTTCATATCAGGTAGCCAAAGTATTGGAACTTCAGCTTCAGTATCAGTCCTTCCAATGAATATTCAGGATTGATTTTGTTGCAGGAAGGGGGACACCTTCCAGGGCCAGAACTGAACTGGACTCTTGTCTAACACTCAGAAATGAATTGTCTGAGGAGACACATGTGCTGACAAAGCAAGAGATTTTATCAGGAAAGGGCACCCAGATGGAGAGCAGTAGGGTAAGGGAACACAGGAGAAGTGCTCAGCCACGTGGCTTGCAATCTCAGGTTTTATGGTGATGAGATTAGTTTCCAGGCTGTCTTTGGCCAATCATTCTGACTCAGAGTCCTTCCTGGTGGTGCATGCATTGCTCAGCTAAGATGGCGCTAGCGAGAGGGATTCTGGTAGGTAGCCGGACATGTGGTGTCTCCTTTTGACATTTCCAAAACTATTCTGGTTGGTGGTGGCTTATTAGTTCCATTTTCATTACCAGGACCCCCTATCATAAAACAATTTATGCAAATGGTTACTAGGGATCCTGGCCAGAGTGGGTGGTTTCAGTCTGTGTACTTCCCCTAACAACTCCTCCTGAGAGACTCCGTACTCAAGATACTTCTTGGGAATTGGGGCAGAGGTCTCTTTCTTCTGTAACTTCTCCTGCTGTGCATGGGCGTACTACTGCCTAGCAGAGCAGAAATCTCTCTCTACCTGATCTAATTTGAGGTATTCTTTGCCTGAAACCAGCATTCACCCTTGTAATAACAGCACTTTAGCTTGAAACTGTTGGCTCCTCTCACAAATGAAATAGACAGGGGCCAAACAGGATACCTAACATAATGGTCATCACTGGCCCCCAGAAACAGAAGGCAACATTTGGGGTGAGGGCTGTAGAGTGTGTAACTTTTTACAACTGGTTGGTGGTGAGGTAACAGAGTGGTGCTCCAGAAATCTTGTGCTTAGCCTGAAGTAACCATCCTCCACCTGGGTCGGGGCCCTAGTTCTGTAGAACTCAAAGACATTATTAAGCCTATTTTTTTGAGTAGTAACCAGGACCCTGTCTCAAGGCTGTACCATGATTTGATTCTTTCTCTTCTGTTTCTGTATCCCCTCCCTTCCCTGATTAACAACTGCTTGAGTCTGCTCTTTAGGACTCAGGAAAGGTCAAGAAAGCTGAATAAATGTTTTTTGTCCTACGAACAAGAAATAGAGAACACAGAAGGGATCAGAGTCCTGCTCAGCTTTAATTCAAGGAACTGGGCAACTATGACTCTGATAACTTGCTGTCAAAATGGGGCATAGGGCTGCCTCAGTTTGGAGAATAGACACTGAACTGGAAGTATTCCTGAGTTCCAAGTCCTAGATCTGAGTCTTGTATGATTAAAATCTCAATACCTTGGTCTGCCATTTTAGTGTAACAGACCCAGTTAAAAATAGTGGAAGAGTGACAAATGGAATTTTAATAAACAAAGTCAAACTCACCTTTTTTTTTTTTCTCTCGGAAGAATGGGCCTGAAACCCAATCTGGACCTGGCACTTTGGGGAGACTTGTAGCCAAGTAGCCAGTTGCCTACAAGTCTCCAGCTAGTTTTATAAAGTGTAAGGTTGTAGTTACTAGATGCCAGCAGATATTGTTTTGAGAATGTCTGATGACATCCAAGCATGACACGACTCAGACAACTCAAGTGTTTGGCAATACAAGATCTAGTCTGAAATTACACCTATAGTATCGTCCAGTATTTCCCTGGATATCTGAACCATAGCTACTCTATTTTGAAATTTAATTGTAAAAAAAAGTTAATAGCCATAGATGTCACTATTAATGATGTCAGTGTTTCTCTAGGTATGAGAAGATGAAAGAGTTGGGACTCATAAAATCTTCTCCTGAAAAGATCTTTCTGAAGGCTTGTACTGCCAGTTTTCCCCAGAGCACAGAGTGCCTCCTTCCTGGTTTTCATCCTGAACTCCTTTCAGGGGAGCTGAAGGTCAGCAGCTGCACTGGCTGTGAACTAATCGTTGCAGACATAGACGGCAAGTGTCAGCTTTCAGTTGGCAGAGCCCCTGCTTGGTCATAAACTTGACCGTGATTTTGAGGTGGGTATTTCATGACCATTTCTTCTCATGGTTCTGAGAATGTCTATTCTCAGGTTCAGGCAAATATTTGGTTGTCAGGTCCCTTGATGTGCTGTTACTGGTCTAGGATATAAAACAGCATCCAAAATTCTCCAGACCACCTGTCTTACTAACCTCTTGGTTCAGGAAAACATTCCCTCTTGTTGCTTAATCCCATATCTAAGAGTTACACTGTTACCATCATTTATTTCATATGGAACTTTATATTATCACAGGCCTCAGTCACAAATTTGGCAGTATAAGAAACAGCAATTTTGTATCAGTTCAGTTCAGTCGCTCAGTTATGTCCCACTCTTTACAACCCCATGGACTGCAGCATGCCAGGCCTCCCTGTCCATCACCAACTCCCAGAGTTCACTCAGACTCATGTCCATCGAGTCAGTGATGCCATCCAGCCACCTCATCCTCTGTCGTCTCCTTCTCCTCCTGCCCCCAAACCCTCCCAGCATCAGAGTCTTTTCCAATGAGTCAACTCTTCGCATGAGGTGGGCAAAGTATTGGAGTTTCAGCTTTAGCATCTTTCCTTCCAAAGAAATCTCAGGGCTGACCTCCTTCAGAATGGACTGGTTGGATCTCCTTGCAGTCCAAGGGACTCTCAAGAGTCTTCTCCAACACCACACTTCAAAAGCATCAATTCTTCGGCACTCAGCCTACTTCACAGTCCAAATCTCACATCCATACATGACCACAGGAAAAACCATAGCCTTGACTAGACGGACGTTAGTCCGCAAAATAATGTCTCTGCTTTTGGATATGCTATCTAGGTTGGTCATAACTCTTCTTCCAAGAGTAAGTGTTTTTTAATTTCATGGCTGTAGTCACCATCTGCAGTGATTTTGGAGCCTCCCCCAAAATAAAGTCTGACACTGTTTCCACTGTTTCCCCATCTATTTCCCATCAAGTGATGGGACTGGATGCTGTGATCTTCGTTTTCTGAATGTTGAGCTTTAAGCCAACTTTTTCACTCTCCTCTTGCACTTTCATCAAGAGGCTTTTTAGTTCCTCTTCACTTTCTGCCATAAGGGTGGTGTCATCTGCATATCTGAGGTTATTGATATTTCTCCCAGCAATCTTGATTCCAGCTTGTGTTTCTTCCAGTCCAGCGTTTCTCATGATGTACCCTGCATATAAGTTAAATAAGCAGGGTGACAATATACAGCCTTGACGCACTCCTTTTCCTATTTGGAACCAGTCTGTTGTTCCATGTCCAGTTCTATCTGTTGATTCCTGACATGCATACAGATTTTGTATAACAATTTTGTATAACAGATGAAATACAAATAACATAGCCAGCAATATTAGTAAAGTCATAAGTAAGACTTAAACTAAGAGCTTCCATTTGATGTAGCCCAGTATATCCCAGGTCATCTGACTTAATCTACTCTGTACCAATCTTTATTTTCCAGGGAAATTATATATTGGCATTCTCTATAAGGCACATAGCACAGTTTTCTAGTGTTACGAGACTGATTATACTTAGTATAATTTAACTGTATCCAACATAGAGTAGACCTTAAACCTAAATTACCATAGCCTGATGTTATCTATGTAAATTCATCCCATAATTGTGGGAGAATTTTTCCTTTGCTGAAACTTTGCTTGTTGCTCTGATTGAGCTTGAATAATAGAAGAAAACTCAAATTTATGGCCAGAGTCAGAGCCAGTTCAGTTCAGTTCAGTTCATTTCAGTTGCTCAGTTGTGTAAGACTCTTTGCAACCCCATGAATTGCAGCACTCCAGGCCTCCCTGTCCATCACCAATTTTCAGAGTTCACTCAAACTAACGTCCATTGAGTCGGTGATGCCATCCAGCCATCTCATCCTCGGTCGTCCCCTTCTCCTCTTGCCCCCAATCCATCCCAGCATCGGCGTCTTTTCCCATGAGTCAGCTCTTCGCATGAGGTGGCCAAAGTATTGGAGTCTCAGCTTTAATATCATACCTTCCAATGAACACTCAGGATTGATCTCCTTTAGAATGGACAGGTTGGATTTCCTTGCAGTCCAAGGGACTCGCAAGAGTCTTCTGCAACACCACAGTTCAAAAGCATCAATTCTTTGGTGCTCAGCTTTCTTCAAAGTCCAACTCTCACATCCATACATGACCATAGGAAAAACCATAGGCTTGACTAGATGGACCTTTGTTGGCAAAGTAATGTCTCTGCTTTTGAATATGCTATCCAGGTTGGTCATAACTTTCCTTCCAAGGAGTAAATGTCTTTTGATTTTATGGCTGCAATCACCATCTACAGTGATTTTGGAGCCCCCTAAAATAAAGTCTGGCACTGTTTCCCCATCTATTTTCCATGAAGTCATGGGACCAGATGCTATGATCTTAGTTTTCTGATTTTCCAGCTTTAAGCAAACTTTTTCACTCTCCTCTATCACTTTCATCAAGAGGCTTTCTAGTTCCTCTTCACTTTCTGCCATAAAGGTGGTGTCATCTGCATATCTGAGGTTACTGATATTTCTCCCGGCAATCTTGATTCCAGCTTGTGCTCCTTCCAGCCCAGTGATTCTCATGATGTATTCTGCATACAAGTTAAATAAGCAGGGTGACAATATACAGCCTTTTCCTATTTGGAACCAGTCTGTTGTTCCATGTCCAGTTCTAACTATTGCTTCCTGACCTGCATATAGGTTTCTCAAGAGGCAGGTATTCCCATCTCTAGTATTCCCAACTCTTTCAGAATTTTCCACAGTTTATTATGATCCACATAGTCAAAGTCTTTGGCATGGTTAATAAAGCAGAAATAGAGTCAGAGTAGGCATTATTAACTGGCCAGGTGAGGGGATTCCATCTAATAATATCAATCAGTTCAGTTCAGTTGCTCAGTTGTGTCCGATTCTTTGTGACCCCATGAATCACAGTATGCCAGGCCTCCCTGTCCATCACAAACTCCCAGAGTTCACTCAGATTCACATCCATCAAATGACCTGAATATAACTATAATTTTTTTTAAGTAAATTTTCTCTGGGTCAACCAGTTAAAGCCTTGGAGTAGAGAAATTCACTAAGGTAACCCAGAACTAGACACAGGTAAGTGGCCACAAACCCAACATTTGGATTGATTTCTAAAACTAGCATAGGATCAGGCTTATAATAAGAAAGCGTTTGATTTATATGCAAGGGTCTAAGAAGTCAAGAAAACATTATAAATGATCATACAAATCAGGTAGGTCTAGCATCTTGGGCCAGCTGTCTACCTCTGATATCATCTTCTTCTTGTCCTGGTGTAGTGTAGTTTCTCCTCTGTTTGAGCATCATTTTATGGTGAAATCAGGTTAGCTGTCCTCTCTATAGACCAGTCCAGTATAGGGGCCTTTGGAAGTGGGAATTAATGTAAGAGTTAATTTCTCTTCAGTTTGTGTATGAGTTAGTTAAAAGTAGCTGATAAAAAAGGACCTTCCATCCAAGCTGGAGACAGTCCCTTAAATCATGTATTTTCCAGTCCTGGTTTCAGGTCATGAGACATTTGGTCTTCTTCCAAAAACAGATTACTGAGATCAGCTTCAGAAACAAAGTTAGGGTGTTCTTTAAGAATTCAATTAAATTTTACATCAATATCACATAAAAGCAAAGAACTATCCAGGAAATGAGCCTTACTAGATGCAGACGTCCATTAACAAACTGGGATTTAACATTTATTGAAACATCTTTTTCTCCCTAAAATTACCCTCATTTTTATCAAACATAACCAAATTAAGGCTAGTTTGTTTGCAAAATAGATCTGTGCTCAGTGATTTTGGACTGATGATTTATATAACCATAACTGACCATAGACTTTTTGCTCTGCTGAAACATTTATAGAGTCTCAGACTGAACTTTTAAAATAAAACAAGGCTAGGAAACACACAACAAAAGCTTATCTTAGATTTTGCCTAACAAATCTAGGTGAATTCTTCCCTTTTCAAGGTCTCAAAAATTCATTGAGATTTTTGTACCTGTTAGATAACCTTCCTAACTCATCTGATAAACTTACTGGAAACCTAAGAGTTTCCAATCTCTGGAGGAGCCAGAGAGAAAATATAATTTTTTTAATAACATATAATTTTACCAGATTACTTTCATAATTAGTTTGAGAGGAAGGTTTTCCCTACTCCCAGAAGATACGAGATTCAAACCCATAATTTTTTAGATAGAAATCATAAAAGTTAGAAGCGTATTTGCTGGTTCATTCAGTACTTTTGTTAACATTTGCAAAGTCATCAGGTTTTACATTAGAATACCAGGATATATCAGGGGTTTCCCTTATAGTTCAGTTGGTAAAGAATCTACCTACACTGCAGGAGACCCAGGTTCGATTCCCAGGTTGGGAAGATCCCCTGGAGAAGGAAATGGCAACCCACTCCAGTATTCTCGCCTGGAGAACCCCATGGATAGAGGAGTCTGACAGGTTATAGTCCATGGGGTTGCAAGAGTTGGACATGACTTAGTGGCTAAACCACCACCACTAGGACATATCAGAATGTTAGGAATTCCATATAATTTCTGGGATATATATATTAGTAATATGCTAGTAAAGTAATGCCCAAATTCTCCAAGCCAGGCTTCGGCAATACGTGAACCGTGAACTTCCTGATGTTCAAGCTGGTTTTAGAAAAGGCAGAGGAACCAGAGATCAAATTGCCAACATCCACTGGATCATGGAAAAAGCAAGAAAGTTCCAGAAAAACATTTATTTCTGCTTTATTGACTATGCCAAAGCCTTTGACTGTGTGGATCACAATAAACTGTGGAAAATTCTGAAAGGGATGGGAATACTAGACCACCTGACCTGCCTCTTGAGAAATCTGTATGCATGTCAGGAAGCAACAGTCAGAACTGGACATGGAACAACAGACTGGTTCCAAATAGGAAAAGGAGTACATCAAGGCTGTATATTGTCACCCTGCTTATTTAACTTCTATGCAGAGTATATCATGAGAAACACTGGACTGGAAGAAGCAAAGCTGGAATCAAGATTCCCAGGAGAAATGTCAATAACCTCAGATATGCAGATGACACCACACTTATGGCAGAAAGTGAAGACGAACTAAAAAGCCTCTTGATGAAAGTGAAAGAGGAGAGTGAAAAAGTTGGCTTAAAGCTCAACATTCAGAAAACGAAGATCATGGCATCCGGTCTCATCACTTCATGGGAACTAGATGGGGAAACAGTGAAACAGTGTCAGATTTTTTTTTTTTTTGGGGGGGGGCTCCAAAATCACTGCAGATGGTGATTGTAGCCATGAAATTAAAAGACGCTTACTCCTTGGGAGAAAAGTTATGACCAACTTGGATAGCGTATTCAAAAGCAGAGACATTATTTGCAGACTAAGGTCCGTCTAGTCAAGGCAATGATTTTTCCTGTGGTCATGTATGGATGTGAGAATTGGACTGTGAAGAAGGCTGAGCGCTGAAGAATTGATGCTTTTGAACTGTGGTGTTGGAGAAGACTCTTGAGAGTCCCTTGTACTGCAAGGAGATCCAACCAGTCCATTCTGAAGGAGATCAACCCTGGGATTTCTTTGGAAGGAATGATGCTAAAGCTGAAACTCCAGTACTTTGGCCACCTCATGTGAAGAGTTGACTCACTGGAAAAGATTCTGATGCTGGGAGGGTTTGGGGGCAGGAGGAGAAGGAGACGACAGAGGATGAGATGGCTGAATGGCATCACTGACTCTACAGATGTGAGTCTGAGTGAACTCTGGGAGTTGGTGATGGACAGGGAAGCCTGGCTTTCTGAGATTCATGGGGTCACAAAGAGTCGGACATGGCTGAGCGACTGAACTGAACCATACATTATAACATGAAAGGATTTATCACTCATTTGATAATATTTTCATGTAATTTATCCAACCAAATAAACATGAGTTTAAACTCTCTCTGTAAGATGTTTCTGGGGCTCTCTGAAGCACCCCAAATTTAGCTATAGGTCAAAGGAACTTCAAAAGGATTTGATTTAGGCAGTTTTGTAAAAAAAAAATAATAATAATTAAAAGGGTTTTGAACATTTGGTGGAGAAGGCAATGGCAACCCCCTCCAGTACTTTTGCCTGGAGAATCCCATGGACGGAAGAGTCTGGTAGGCTATAGTCCATGGGGTTGCTAAGAGTCGGACACGACTGAGAGACTTCACTTTCACTTTTCACTTTTATGCATTGGCTAAGGCAATGGCAACACACTCCAATGTTCTTGCCTGGAAATCCCACGGACCTAGAAGCCTGGTGGGCTGCTGCACAGAGTAGGACACGACTGACGTGTCTTAGCAGCAGCAGCAGCAGCAGCAGCAGCAGCAGCAGCAGCAGAACATTTGGTCAGATTTAGTCAATGCTGATGGGTGTATCATTTAGCTTGTTGGTATGTCACAATGGACGTATATATCAAGGCTCAAGGTCTAGTGAAAATCTTGGACCTAGTTGGCTCTAACCAGTTTTTCCACGGCTATGTCATTCCCAACAAAATCTACTTATTATACTAACTATAATCCAATTTTAGAAAATCCTGATCATGCATAACTCTTTTAAGTATTTTTTATACTTTCTTTTACTGAAAACACACTTCCTACTTTCCTTAAGCTACCAAGAACTGGCTTTTATATTAGCATTTTAAAGATTGGTAAGCATAAACATCAGTAATAATTTATAAAAGCTTTTCTTTCTTAGAACATTTTAGGATGGCACCAAATATTATTCACTTATAGTCCCAAATCTCTTCAGTTTCTCTGTAAAAGGAAATTAGTGTTTAGTAGTAAATTTTTCAAAATCTTATTTTGTTTGGAAATGACTTAGCTATTCAATAGACTTCCAACACTTAGTTTAGCACAACCCTTAGAAATTCAAGCTACTCCAATCTGGACAGACTATTTTAGACAAACATTACTAACGCTTAATTATTCTTAATAGAGTGTATCTAAAAGACTCCTGAGAGTCCGCTGGACTGCAAGGAGATCCAACCAGTCCATTCTGAAGGAGATCAGCCCTGGGTGTTCTTTGGAGGGAATGATGCTAAAGCTGAAACTCCAGTACTTTGGCCACCTCATGCGAAGAGTTGACTCATTGGAAAAGAGTCTGATGCTGGGAGGGATTGGGGGCAGGAGGAAAAGGGGAAGACAGGATGAGATGGCTGGATGGCATCACCGACTCGATGGACGTGAGTTTGAGTGAACTTCGGGAGTTGGTGATGGACAAGGAGGCCTGGCACAAAGAGTCGGACACGACTGAGCGACTGAACTGAACTGACAAGCTTATATCTCTCATTTACATTTTTAATAAGTTTCTTCACTCAAGGTAATTTCCTTGTTGACAAACTTGTAAAAAAAATATAATAATATTTAACATATTAAACCTAGGTACAATGAAAATATTCTACTTAATGTTAATTACTCTAAGACATGTCTATATTAGTTAGATCAACAAACAAACATTAGTATCAGGTACTGATATTAATACTGAATATTTAATACTTAATACTAAGTATTTATCAGTTCACATGAACCTGGAATTCATTGTTTAATTTAGAATTACTTGATTTGTAAATGCTTACTTTTCCTTAAGCCAATTAAATAGAGCTCATTTACAAATTAATCTTAAAAATATTATCCAGAGAGAAAGACATACTGAGACATATTCAGACAGACACAAAGCAACATATAGCTTCATTTTCTGAGCTAAGTTATGAATTAGATATTACAATATAAAATTCACTAGTTTATAAAAAACACTTGGAATAAAGAAAAATTTTAAAGGCATTTTTCCTCAGTCTTAGGAATTAGAGATGGTCTAGATAAGTGTTCCTGAGAGCCCTGGTCTCAAGGCACAGGAAAAGAAAATCAAGCTCTAACAAAATGGCAGCATGTCTAAAGCAAATGGTGCCCAGACAAAGCAAAACAGCCATCACAAATCACAACACAGAACACAGAGTATAAAACACATACATAGACCTGGCAGTCCTCATCAAACACTCCCTTAAATACAAGATTACAGTCTTTCAGAAAACCTCCTATAGAGATACATAACTTCAGATACAAGCACTAATAGAGTAAATGAAAATATCTCAGGTTTTCAAAGATTGCAAAAGGAGGAAAGGAAGCCAGGTTGAAAGAAGAGAGGGTATGAGGTGGGAGAGGGGGAAAAATGGGATGTTTCCTGCTACCTGCAGACACCCAGACATTACAGGACTTTACCCTGGGCCTCCAGAGAAGGGAGGACTGGAACTCGGCCCTACCAGAAACCAGACCAGACCAGAACAGAACCAAAATTTGAGTTCACTGCCAACAGGAGATGATCAGTTTCCAATCCTCAGCTCAGGCTGAGGCCCTTCGACCAGATTCCTGTGTCCAGGACCAGGGGACTAGAAAAAAGGGGTAGGGCAGGAAGGGTGAAGGGGAGGAAAGAGAGAAGCATGAGGAGAGAGGTCAATAAAGTCTCTTGTTCCTAACCGGGTTGGGGCACTCTGGGCAGTTGTCTGTGTCAGGAGGAGATCAGGGACAAGAGGTCCCAGCTGCAGCCACTGAGTCTGGTCCATTGGTGGTCAAGCTGGTCCCCAAGTACCCTGAGTGGTCAGGATGTCAGTCACAGTGAAGAAGAGCACGTCAGGGTCTCCATTTGTTGCAGGAAGGGGGACACCTTCCAGGGCCCGAAACTAAGCTCTTGTTTAACACTCAGTAATGAATTGTCTGAGGAAATACACGTGCTGACTAACCAAGAGATTTTATTGGGAAAGGGTGCTTGGGCAAAGAAAAGTAGGGTAAGTGAACCCAGGAGAACTGCTCTGACTCGTGGCTTGTAATCTCGGGTTTTATGGTGATGGGATTAGTTTCCAAGTTGTCTTTGGCCAAACATTCTGACTCAGAGTCCTTCCTAGAGGTGCATGCATCACTCAGCCAAGATGGACGCTAGAGAGAGGGATTCTGGTAGGTGGACAGACGCATAGTGTCTCCTTTTGAGACCTTTCCTGAACTCTTCTGGTTGATGGTGGCTTAATAATTCCATTTTCCTTACCAGGACCTCCTGTCATAAAACAACTCATGCAAGTGGTTACTAGGGAGCCTGGCTAGGGTGGGCAGTTTCAGTCTTGTGCTCCACTAATAATTTCATTTAGGATTGACTGTTTTGATCTCCTTGCAGTCCAAGGGACTCTCAAGAGTCTCACCACCACAGTTCAAAAGCATCAATTCTTCAGTACTCAGCTTTCTTTATGGTCCAACTCTCACATCCATACATGACTATTGGAAAAACCATAGCTTTGACTAGACAGATCTTTGTAGGTAAAGTAATGTCTCTGCTTTTTCATATGCTGTCTATGTTGGTCATAACTTTTCTTCCAAGGAACAAGCGTGTTTTAACTTCATAGCTGAAGTCACCATCTGCAGTGATTTTGGAGCCCAAGAAAATATGGTCTGTCACTGTTTCTGTTATTTCTCCAACTATTTGCAATGAACTGAATGGGCCAGATGCCATGATCTTAGTTTTCTGAATGTTGAGTTTTAAGCCAGTTTTTTCATTCTCCTCTTTCAGTTTCATCAAGAGACTCTTTAGTTCTTCTTCACTTTCTGCCAAAAGGGTGGTGTCATCTGCCTGTCTGAGACTATTGATATTTCTCCTGCAATCCTGATTCAGCATGTGCTTCATCCAGCCCGGCATTTTGCATGATGTACTCTGCATATAAGTTAAATAAGCAGAGTGACAAGATATAGCCCTGATGGACTCCTTTCCCAATTTGGAACAACTCCGTTGTTCCATGTGTGGTTTTAACTGTTGCTTCTTGGCCTGCATACAGATTTCTCAGGAGGCAGGTAAGGTGCTCTGGTATCTCCATTTATTCAAGTATTTTTCACAGTTTGTTGTGATTCATGCAATCAAAGGCTTTAGCGTAGCCAATGATGCAGAAGTAGATGCTTTTCTGGAACACTCTTGCTCTTTATATGATCCAACGGATGTTGGCATTTGATTTCTGCTTCCTCTGCCTTTTGTAAATCTAGTTTGAACATCTGGAAGTTCTTGGTTCATGTACTGTTGAAGCCTAGCTTGGAGAATTTTCAGCATTACTTAACTAGCGTGTGAGGTGAGTGCAATTGTGCAGTAGTTTGAACATTTCTTTGGCGTTACTTTTCTTTAGGGGTTGGAATGAAAACTGACCTTTTCCAGTCCTGTGGTCACTGTTGAGTTTCCCAAATTTGTTGACATATTGAGTGCAGAAAAGATGGGCTCGATAAAGGACAGAAATGGTATGGACCTAACAGAAGCAGAAGATATTAAGAAGAGGTGGCAAGAATACACGGAAGAATGTACAAAAAAGATCTTCACGACCCAGATAATCATGATGATATGATCACTAATCTAGAGCCAGACATCTTGGAAAGTGAAGTCAAGTGGGCCTTAGAAAGCATCACTACAAACAAAGCTACTGGAGGTGATGGAATTCCAGTTGAACTGTTTCAAATCCTGAAAGATGATGCTGTGAAAGTGCTGCTCTCAATATGCCAGCAAATTTGGAAAACTCAGCAGTGGCCACAGGACTGGAAAAGGTCAGTTTTCATTCCAATTCCAAAGAAAGGCAATGCCAAAGAATGCTCAAACTACCACACAATTGCACTCATCTCACATGCTAGTAAAGTAGTGCTCAAAATTCTCCAAGCCAGGCTTCAGCAATATGTGAACCATGAAATCCCTAATGTTCAAGGTGGTTTTAGAAAAGACAGAGGAACCAGAGATCAAATTGCCAACATCTGGTGGATCATGGAAAAAGCAAGAGAGTTCCAGAAAAACATCTCTTTCTGCTTTATTGACTATGCCAAAGCCTTTGACTCTGTGGATCACAATAAACTGTGGAAAAGTATGAAAGAGATGGGAATACCAGACCACCTGACCTGTTTCTTGAGAAATCTGTATGCAGGTCAGGAAGCAACAGTTAGAACTGGACATGGAACTACAGACTGGTTCTAAATAGGAAAAGGAGTACACCAAGGCTGTATATTGCCACCCTGTCTTTTTAACTTCTATGCAGAGTACATCATGATAAACGCTGAACTGGAAGAAACACAAGCTGGAATCAAGATTGCCAGGAGAAATGCAGATGACACCACCCTTATGGCAGAAAGTGAAGAGGAGCTAAAAAGCCTCTTGATGAGAGTAAAAGAGGAGAGTGAAAAAGTTGGCTTAAAGCTCAAGATTCAGAAAATGAAGATCATGGCATCCGGTCTCATCACTTCATGGGAACTAGATGGGGAAACAGTGGAAACAGTGTCAGACTTTGTTTTTTGGGCTCCAAAATCACTGCAGATGGTGACTGCAGCCATGGAATTAAAAGACGCTTACTCCTTGGAAGAAAAGATATGACCAACCTAGATGGTGTATTCAAAAGCAGAGACATTACTTTGCCGGCTAAGGTCCGTCTAGTCAAGGCTGTTGTTTTTCCTGTGGTCATGTATGGATGTGAGAGTTGGATTGTGAAGTAGGCTGAGCGCCGAAGAATTGATGATTTTGAACTGTGGTGTTGGAGAAGACTCTTGAGGGTCCCTTGGACTGCAAGGAGATCCAACCAGTCCATTCTGAAGGAGATTAGTCCTGGGATTTCTTTGGAAGGAATGATGCTAAAGCTGAAACTCCAGTACTTTGGTCACCTCATGTAAAGAATTGACTCATTGGAAAAGACTCTGATGCTGGGAGGGATTGGGGGCAGGAGGAGAAAGGGACGACCGAGGATGAGATGGCTGGATGTCATCATGGACTCGATGGACATGAATCTGAGTGAACTCTGGGAGATGGTGATGGACAGGGAGGCCTGGCGTGCTGCGATTCATGGGGTCGCAAAGAGTCGGACACGACTGAATGACTGAACTGAACTGAACTGAGTGCAGCACATTAAGGGTATCATGTTTTAGGAAATTGAAATAGCTCTGCTGAAATTCCATCACCTCTACTAGCTTTGTTCATAGTGATGCGTCCTGAGGCCAGCTGGACTTCACATTCCAGAATGTCTGGCTCTAGGTGAGTGATCACACCATCGTGGTTATCTGGGTCTTTAGTTTTTCTGTGTATTCTTGCCACCTCCTCTTAATATCTTCATGCAGTTTCTGTTCTTTATTGTGCTCATCTTTGCATGAAATGTTCCCTTGGTATCTCTAGTTTTCTTGAAAAAATCTCTAGTCTTTATCATTCTATTGTTTTCCTTTATTTCTTTACATTGATCAACTAGGAAGGCTTTCTTATCTCTCTTTGGTGTCTTTGGAACTCTGTATTCAGATGAATATATGTTTCCTTTAATCCTTTGCATTTCACTTCTCTTCTTTCTTCAGCTATTTGTAAGCCCTCCTCGGACAATCATTTTACCTTTTTGCATTTCTATTTCTTGGGGATGATTTTGATCACTGCCTCTTGTACAATGTTACAAACTTCTGTCCATGGTTCTTCGGGTCCTCTATTAGATCTAATCCCTTCAATCTGTTTCCCGCTTCCACTGTATAATCATAAGGGATTTAATTTAGTTCATGCTTGAGAGTCCCATGGATTGCAAGGAGATCCAACCAGTCCATTCTAAAGGAGATCAGTCCTGGATGTTCTTCGGAAGGAATGATGCTAAAGCTGAAACTCCAGTACTTTGGCCACCTCATGCGAAGAGTTGACTCATTGGAAAAGAGTCTGATACTGGGAGGGATTGGGGGTAGGAGGAAACGGGGACGACAGAGGATGAGATGGCTGGATGGCATCACGGACTCTATGGACGAGAGTTAGAGTGAACTCTGGGAGTTGGTGATGGACAGGGAGGCCTGGCGTGCTGCAATTCATGGGGTCTCAAAGAGTTGGAAATGACTGAGCAACTGAACTGAGCTGAACTGAATGGTTTAATTTGTTTCCCAACTTTATTTAAGTCTGAATTTTGCTATAATGAGTTCATGATCTGAGCCACAGTCATCTCCTGGTCTTATTTTGGCTGACTGTATAGAACTTCTCCAACTTAAACTGCAAAGAATATAATCTGTTTTTGGTATTGACTATCTGGTGATGTCCATGTGGAGAGTCATCTCTTGTGTTTTTGGAAGAGGGTTTTGCTATGACCAGTGCATTCTCTTATCAAAACTCTGTTACTCTTCACCCTGCTTCACTTTGTACCCCAAGGCCAAACTTGCCTGTGACTCAAGGTATCTATTGACTTCCTACTTTTGTATTCCAGTCCTCTATGATGAAATGGACATTTATTTTTTGGTGTTAGTTCTGGAAGGTCTTGTAGATCTTCATAGAACCCTTCAATTTCAGCTTCCTTGGCATTAGTGATTGGGGCATAGACTTGGATTACTATATTATTGAATGGTTTGCCTTAGAAATGAACAGGGATTGTCCTGTTGTTTTTGAGACTGCACCCAACTACTGCATTTCAGACTGTCTTGTTGACTAGGAGCGTATGAAATTTTCCAGCCCTAAGAGCTAATCACACCACATTTCAAGGTTGTACTCACTCTTACAATGGCCTACACTGTCTGTGGAATGTTTCTCTCTGAATAAATTCACTTCTCACCTACCACTTTGACTATCATTGAATTCTTTCTGTGATGAGACATCAAGAGCCTGAGCTTCAATAGGTCCTGAAACCAGGTGTGATCTCATTTGGAAGACCACAGGTTTTGGTGAGGTTTGATCTCCTGGAGTCAGTGGTGAACAGGGAAGCCTGGCATGCTGCAGTCCATGGGGTCACAAAGAATCAGACATCACTGAGCGACTAAACAGAACTGAGTCCTCGCCCTGTGGATTCCAGTCTGAAACTAGGTTTTGGCTGAGTGTAAGTACTAGAATATGGATTCAACTCCCAATCTGAGGTAAATGGTTTCAATTTTACTGTATCATTCAGTTTTAAATACTCATAGTTAGTATTTAGAGCTCCTATGTGTTGGGCATTGAGGAAAGTACATACTAGGTTTTATATAATTTATTTTAAATATTATAATAATGTTATGAGGAAGAAATTGCATTTCTTTAAATTTATTAGTTTTCTTTACTTTTGACTACTTAATTTTATTTATTTATATGGATTAGGCTCTTTTAAAATACTGGCTATATTTCCTGTGCTATAAAATATTTCCTTATAGCTTATTTATTTTATACATAGTAATTTTTACCTCTTAATCCTTGACCCTTATCTTGCCCTTCCCTACTTCCCCCTTTCCACTTGTAACCACTAGTTTGGTCTCTATGTATGAGTCTGTTTCTGTTTTGTTTTATTCATTTATTTTACTTTTTAGGTTTCACATATAGATGATAAATACAGTATTTGTCTTTATCTTTCTGACTTATTTCACTATTAAAGTTATTAATCTTATTGAGTACACTTATCAATCAGATTGATTAATCAAGCTATCAAAATTAATGGATAGGTCTATAGCCCACTTCCTCCATGCTGCGAAACTAAATCTCCTTCTTAATACACTAGTGACATACCTCAGAATTCCTTGTAAATTTATTAGCTTTAAAATAACAAAGTCTCCTGTGTATATACCTGTAAATCAAGCTGAGATTTATAGACTTATGGGACAAGGTTGGCTGGAAAATGGTCTTAGTCACGTAAGCATTTTTCCTGTCTGAGTACTTAGGTTGTAAAAACGGAGAAGTTAAACAGCTTAAAAAGCTCTTTGTGATCAATGTTTCCACACATATTACTCCACAAAACCAAGGGCAGTGTAATATGGAAAAGAAGAGACATGTTTTGAGAGCAGTATTTGCTGAGTTTCTAATGCCTCAAAGAAAAGAAAGGCTTCTGTGGTATCATTTCAATCAATGGATAAGTTTGGTGGTGGGCAAGATCACATGGGTCTGCAGCCTTATATATTCAGCCTTATATATTCATGTTAACACAACGGAACAGTATATTCTTTTACAGTGCTTGTGAATAAAGAGAACTATAACCAACTATATGCTTAAACATGGATCAGAAGGTGTTAACTTATCTCAGCAATTATATTCAATAATCATTTATTTTTATATATACTAATTTATTGGTATTCTACATAAGAATTAAGATGGTTAAATACATGTGGGTTTCTTTGTTGTTTATCAGAGAACTATGGACAGAGGTTCGTGACATTGTACAGGAGACAGGGATCAAGACCATCCCCAAAAAGAGAAATGCAAAGAGCAAAATGGTTGTCTGAGGAGGCCTTACAAATAGCTTTGAAAAGAAGAGAAGTGAAAGGCAAAGGAGAAAAGGAAATATATACCCATTTGAATGAAGAATCCCAAAGAATAACAAGGAGATATAAGAAAGTCTTCCTCCGTGATCAATGCAAAGAAATAGATGAAAACAATAGAACAGGAAAGACTAGAGATCTCTTCAAGAAAGTTAGATATACCAAAGGAACATTTCATGCAAAGATGGGCTCAATAAAAGACAGAAATGGTATGGACCTAACAGAAGCAGAAGATATTAAGAAGAGGTGGCAAGAATACACAGAAGAAGTATACAAAAAAGATCTTCATGACCCAGATAATCATGAGGGTGTGATCACTCACCTAGAGCCAGATATCCTGGAAAGTGAAATCAAGTGGGCTGTAGGAAGCATCACTGTAAACAAAGCTGGTGGAGGTGATGGAATTCCAGTTGAGCTCTTACAAATCCTGAAAGATGATGCTGTGAAAGTGCTATAGTCAATATGCCAGTAAATTTGGAAACCTCAGAAGTGGCCACAGGACTGGAAAAGGTCAGTTTTCATTCCAATCCCAAAGAAAGGCAATGCCAAAGAATGCTCAAACTACTGCAAATTGCACTCATGTCACACACTAGCAAAGTAATGTTGAAAACTCTCCATGCCAGGCTTCAACAGTACGTGAACTGTTAACTTCCAGATATTGAAGCTGGATTTAGCAAAGGCAGAGGAACCAGAGATCAAATTGCCAACATCTGCTGGATCATCAAAAAATGAGAGAGTTCCAGAAGATCATCTACTTCTGCTTTATTGACTATGCCAGAGCCTTTGACTATGTGGATCACAACAAAATTCTTGCAGTTTCTTCAAGAGATAAAAATTCTTAGAAAGTCTTGAAAATTCTTCAAGAGATGGGAATGCCAGACCAACTGACCTGCCTCCTGAGAAATATGTATGCAGGCCAAGAAGCAGCAGTTAGAGCTGGACATGGAACAACAGACTGGTTCCAAAAAGGGAAAGGAGTGCAACAAGGTTGTATACTGTCATGGTGCTTATTTAAATTATATGCAGAGGATATCATGTCAAGTACCAGGCTGTATAAAGCACAAGCAGGAGTCAAGACTGCCAGGAGAAATATTAATAACCTCAGATACACAGATGACACCACCTTTATTGCAGAAAGTGAAGAAGAATAAACAGCTTCTTGATGAAAGTGAAAGAGGAGAGTGAAAAAGTTGGCTTAAAGCTCAACATTCAGAAAACAAAGATCATGGCATCTGGTCCCATCACTTCATGGCAAATAGATGGGGAAACAATGGAAACAGTGATAGACTTTATCTTTTTGGGCTCCAAAATCACTGCAGATGGTGACTGCAGCCACGAAACCAAAAGACATTTGCTCCTTGGAAGAAAAGCTATGACCAACCTAGACAACATATTGAAAAGCAGAGACATTAATTTGGCAAAAAAATGTCCATCTAGTCAAAGCTATAGTTTTTGCAGTAGTCATGTATGGATATGAGAGTTGGACTATAAAGAAAGCTGAGCACAAAAGAATTGATGCTTTTGAACTGTGGTGTTGGAGAAGACTCTTGAGAGTTCCTTGGACTGCAAGGAGACCCAAATAGTCCATCCTAAAGGAAAATCAGTCCTGAATAGTTGTTGGAAGCATTGATGCTGAAGGTGAAGCTCCAATACTTTGGTCACCTCATGTGAAGAGCTGACTCATTGGAAAAGACCCTGATGCTGGGAAAGATTGAAGGCAGGAGGAGAAGGGGATGATAGAGGATGAGATGATTGGATGGCATCACCAACTCAATGGACATGAGTTGGAGTAAACTCCGGGAGTTGGTGATGGACAGAGAAGCAGGCGTGCTGCAGTCCATGGGGTCACAAAGAGTCGGACATGACTGAGCGACTGAACTGAACTGAACTGATCGGAGAAGTCAAATTCATCCATTTATATAGTTACCAAAAGGGCTGAATCTTGTCTCTTTGTTCACCATTTTATCCCCAGAATTTAATACAGGTGTTTACTAAATCCACATTCAACAAATTATTGACAGAAGTACTGCTAATTTTAAAAAGTATTTATATTTGAAATTAGACAATTTAATATAATATCATGCTATGCATTGTTTACAAAACTATTTCCAAAATAGCAAAAATAAAGTTAATATCATATATATTACATATGAAAGCAGCTCTTTTGCTCTTTTCTTGTTTGCTCTTTTCTGTTCCCACTTACCTTGAAATAATCTGATTATAGAAATGAGATCTCTAGGCAGTTTAACGTAATTCCTTACTTATGCTCTTCTGAATGCACACCCTGCCTTGCCTAATCCATTGGTTGTTTTCCCAGATAAAAAGAAATAAGAATTAAGTAGTTAGAGAATGACTAGTTCATTACCCCCAAAAGCCCACGTAGCAATCCTGCAGACAGAACACCTGGGCAAGATAACATCCGAAGACCGAGTCAGCCAGTCTGCAGGCAGTGGAGAATGATGCAGAACTCAACCTCCAGGCTTCATGATTCACTGAGATTTTCCCCCAGCCCTTTTCCCTTTAAAAACTGTCGTGATTGAGCAGAATCTTTGGAGTTGGTTTCAGGACACTAGTCCATCTTCACCCCAAAGGTCCAGCATTTCTGATTACAGAATCCTTCCTTTCTACTGACACTTGCCTCTCAATTATTGGCTTTTGAGCAGTGGGCAGCCAAATGTGAGTTTGGTAACATTATATCAAGGATACAATGATCCCTCCATATAAGGGCTTTAAAAAATTATAGAAAAATACATACTGAAGGGTGAACATTTGATTATAAATATTAACTTTATTAAATATATTAGATAAAAAAATCCTAAAGCATCAAATTACATACTTGTAGTTTAATATTAAGTATGTTACAATGGTAAAATTTTAGTGATCTGAGTAAGAAAATATTGCAACTGAAACTGCTTCTTAGAATGAATAAAACAGTGTTATATTAGCACTAGCAAAATTTTTATAATTAGATAATGAATATTTATTAGAATTAACAATTAAGAAGAAAGAAAATAATAATTCACAAAATTCCATTTTAAATGTCACAATTTTTTTTTGCATTTTTTCCCGTCTTAAATTCTCAGTATGCATCTTGTTTCAACTCTGTGAACTTTAGAGACCATTACTCCTCTGTGAGAAAAACATTGTCTAATAATTATAACTATTTATCTTCTTTTGCATAAACCTTTAAATGTTAATTTTAAATTTTAATTAAAACTCATACATGGCCTCAATGGAAGAACAAAACATCTATCTAAAATCATTTAAGTGAAAGTTGTTCTTTTGTTTGTATCTTACTTGTCTCTTTGTGCCATTCCCTATTCATTACAGAGAAGCTGATACTGGCCACGTTCCAATATGTGACTAGCAGGAAGTAATTTTCTTGTCCTAAATTTGTTTTTTGTCTTTCTTCTCTACGCCCCCAACAAATGAAGGGCCATAGATAAATTTATAGTAGTTATGTTCTATCTGGCTAGGACATATTTGTTGCCATTTATTATTTTTCTCCTTATATGGGCAAGTATCTCTTCTAGATAGAGAGCAGTCATTGATTTTTCATGTTACCTCTACTAATCTAGATCTATTCCAGGCAACAGTTTTCTAATGGGCAGATTCTTTCAAATGTAATAAGAGAAGTCACTGTTTTTTGCCACATCCAATCACCTTATTTACATTAGGAAACATTCATTCTTCCTTGAATCTGAAACTTGCTCTGTTCTTTTTTGTGCTGCTGACATCAATCATTCAATCTAAATTCAGATGACTATTCCATGAAATGCATGTTTTTTAAACAGAATTGATCTTAACTTTTGATATTATATATGTGCCCGTGGGCTAAGTTGCTTCAGTCGTGTCTGACTCTGCCACACTATGGACTGTGGCCCGCCACGCTCCTCTGTCCATGGGATGCTCCAGGCAAGAATACTGCAGTGGGTTGCTATGCCCTCCTCCAGGGGATTTTCCTGACCCAAGGATCCACCCATGTCTCTGTGTCTCTTGCACTGGGGTCTTGTAGTCTTCCCAGATGGTGCTAATGGTAAAGAACCTACCTGCCAACGGAGGAGGGCATGGCAATCCACTCCAGTATTCTTGCCTTGAGAATCACATGGATAGAGAAACCTGGCATCCATATATGTATGTATGTATGTATGTGTAAAAAATATATATATATATGTACATGTATATATATACATATATATATGAATATCAAAGTTTTTTGCTCAAAGTAAATTTAAGATGTGTTCACTCTAATTATCTAATGTGGAACAAGGAAGGCCTGGAGACAACCAAATATAAATTACAACTGGGAAATAGCCACACAAAGAAGTATTTCTACTCTACTTTTGTTTCATTTTGTAACTATGTGGGGGTCTTTAGAACAATGAAAGAGTGACATAGACTTCAAATAACAAAAAAGATTTATACTGTAAGGCAAGTACAACAAGAAAATGTGCTCCCCCACCCCCAGTACTGTTCACTCTCAGGGACCTGCAAGCATGTAAAGACCTTCTCCCACAACGCATAGGGTCTAATGGTCAGTCCAGACTTTTGGAGAGGGGAGAGATCATAAGGAAAAAAAAAGAAATTCTTGATGACCTTGCGAGGTGATATTATAATCAATGTTTGACGAAAAACTTGATGAAAAATAAAATGATTATTTATAACAATTGCCGGACTCAGTTTGTATATATTTTTTGAAAGTGAATTTTGAATTTTGATAATGAACTGTATCTTATATGGGAGCCCACTAATTCAGCAGTAAGAGATAGCTCTTAAATCTGGCTATCCATTAGGATTATCCAAAAAGCTTTTAAAAATGTAGATTAAAATTTGGCCCCAAATTATGTTGAATCAAAACCAGATAGGGTCCAAGAATATGAATTATTAAACTGTTCCACAGAATATTCTCATACAATAGCTCAACTGTAATCCAAAGTATGGGCCAAAGGTTATTAAAAAACAATGTGAATGTTGTTGACATTCTTGAAAAGTAAATACCAAAATATATTATAAAATATCAATATAAATAAAAGAATTGTTGTAAACATAAACACAACAACTAAAACACACCAAGTGATATTAATACTATAAAGCAAGGAAATAGGAAGAGGTTAAATATAGTTTCTATCTGAGCTAATAAGATGCCAGTGCTTAGTCACTCAGTCATGTTCGAATCTTCCTGACCTGATGGACTGTAGCCCATCAAGCTCCTCTGCTCATGGAATTTTCCAGGCAAGAATATGGAATGCGTGCCATTGCCAGTAGACATTCATTTTTAGTCCTTAGAATAATTTGATAAATCCACATTTAAAAAAGACATTTGATATGCTAATGTAAACTTGCTGGTCTAGCATAAGACATAGAGCCAAACTGATTTGGGATCAGATTTTCTTTTTTTTTCTCACAAAAACTTTTTTCAGTACAAACATTCCTTGAACACACTTAGAAAAGCTGTACCCTGGTCTGATATCCAATAACTATTGTAATATATGCTGTCAGACTTCTAATAAAGTGCCTTTTCCCTACCTATTCTGCTTTCTTTTAGTTTTAGTTGAAGAATAGAATATGTCAGGTCAAAATACGCCACGTTGGTATATTGATTATTTTGAAATATAAACACTTGAAAAAACACCAAGAGCAGGATGAAGCTTTCTCTTGTTAAAGTGATTGAACAAGGAGACCATTAGTCTCTAATGACCTGGCAGCCTGTGGGAGCAAATGGAAACCTTAGCCAGAGTAAATTCCTATAAATGCCTCAAAGTTAAGAATGGTCCTGTACACACTGTGTATAAAATGGATCACCAACAAGGACCTATTGTGTAGCACATGGAACTCTGCTCAATGTTTTGTGGCAGCCTGATGGGAGCGAATGGATACACATATATGCATGGCTGTGTTCCTTCTCTGTATACCTGAAGCTATCACAATACTGTTAATTGGTTATACCCTAATACAAAATAAAAAAGTTCAAAAGAAAAAAAAAGTCATACCAAAAAACAACCAATCATAGAGACAACTAAGAATCCCAAATAAGCCAACCACTTAAGCTATAGCCAATCAAACCATCTTTGTACTTTTCTTCCACATCTTCTCTATAAAAGCCTTTTTTGAGCCCCTAATAGCATTCAATTTGGTGTTCCCTAGTGGAACAGATGTTTACTAAAATAAGGTCTTGGAAAATTTTATTGTGCTTCAGTTTATCCTTTAACATCAACCTCCCTTAATCTGCCTAAATACAGACAGCTCTTTCAA
Source organism: Ovis canadensis (assembly GCF_042477335.2). Taxonomy (NCBI): domain Eukaryota; kingdom Metazoa; phylum Chordata; class Mammalia; order Artiodactyla; family Bovidae; genus Ovis; species Ovis canadensis. Next base: position 35,013,439 of record NC_091261.1, on the reverse strand, counting down.
AAGGAACTCAATTCTCAAAGACCTCCTCTCCAGGAGGAGGGAGAGGATCATCAACCAGGGAAGGATTGACTTATCACAGGAAGGGAGATGAGAACTGGACCCACATCCAGACAGACTGTCACAATAATGCCTTCTATTCTTTTAAGGATCCATTCATTTTTCCTAAAGATAATTTACTCTCCCCTAAGAGGACTGCATCCCCTCTCTCCTCTCACTGTTAAGATAGTATTTGATCACCAAGCCATAAGTATCATTTCAGAGAGTTGTTCATTTTCCCCTGAGTATATCCCATGTATTCGTGATATATGCATGCTATCTTTGTGTGTCTTTTTCTTGTTAATTTATCTTATAGGGGTCTCAGTTAAGAATTAAGAAAGGTGAAGGTGAAAGTGAAGTTGCTCAGTCATGTCCGACACTTTGCGACCCTGTGGACTGTAGTCCACCAGGCTCTTCCGTCCATGGGATTCTCCAGGCAAGAGTACTGGAGTGGGTTGCCATTTCCTTCTCCAGGGGGATCTTCCTGACCCAGGGATCGAAGCCAGTCTCCCACATTGCAGGCAGACGCTTTAACCTCTGAGCCACCAGAGCCCTTTAAGACAGGCAGAGGGGAATTTAATTTTCCTTCCCTGTATACCTATATAGGATTTACAATGTGGTTTATGATGAGACTTCCCTGGTAGCTCAGAGAGTAAAGCATCTGCAGCAATATGGGAGACCCAGGTTCAATTCCTGGGTTAGGATGCTCCCCTGGAGAAGGAAATGGCAACCCACCCCAGTACCCTTGCCTGGAGAATCCCATGGACAGAGGAGCCTGGAGGGCTACAGTTCATGGGGTCGCAAAGAGTCAGACATGACTGAGCGACTTCACTTTTCACTTTTATAATGAGACTCACTCATATCACATTACAAGAACTTCATTTTTCTGATTCCTTTTGTTATACATTGATCAATGTCTCTGCATCACCCCTACTTAATATTATACACATTTGGAGGCAGTTTTTAAGTGTTAGACTATTTGGACTGCCTGATATTCTTTTATATTGGATAAGATGTATAACATTCCATTCTCTAGTGAAATATTATCAACTGTTTTCTATCAAGCTTCATCATTGCGTATCATTCACACATCTAAACAACTCATCTTTGTCTTATTTAATACAAAATATCTTATCAACAGAATCATTAAACAAAGTACTTTTGGTTTAAGAAAAAATTCACAATATTCATTTATATGTTTGAGCATGATATAAATTTAAATACATTTTTCTCCAGCTATCTAATACTTTATACGGTTTCAAGTTTTGAACTAAACTAGTTTAATTTCCAGTGTAACTTTTATGTCATGATTTTATCTGATATATTTTGGCCACAAAGGACTTCGAAATCATTTTTAGAACATTTTTAGTGGTTCAACTGTTTCATTCCCCAAATTATTTATTTTCCTTATGGTGCATAATAATATTTTATTATGTTCTTTTGTGGCTTTTTATGACATATTCTGAAACAAAATCATTTTATTGTCATTCATTTTGTTGATATCAATATTGAACAATAAGAAGAATGTAATGACCTGTTTTAATAAGTCTATTATAAACATTCATGTATCATAATCTCTATTATGATTTGATATTTGTAAGTGGAACTAGATGGTTTATGAAGAGTAAATAACTGAGTAGTATGATATTTGAAACCTCAGATATAAAAGAAATGAATGTGTATGAAACTAAGAAAGTGAACATGAAACACACTGGTGGTCGCAGCTTCTTAGTTCCTGAGAGATGAGTGCAAGTCCATTAGATTCTTTAAGGCACTGAATTTCATGAGCAGTTAGTTGCTAATGGCTTTGTGCTGTAAGAAATCTCTGGATATTTATAGTCCTGGCAATAAAGTTTAGATAATAATAAGGCTACACTTGATAAATCTGACTGATGTTTGTGAAGAATATGGTGAAAGAATAATTGTAAAGTAATTATGGCTAATTCTATATAAGAAATTATAGCAAGAACAAATTCCTCATATGAACCACCAAATGTGATTAGAGTGAATGCTGCTGCTGCTGCTGTTGCTAAGTCGCTTCAGTCATGTCCGACTCTGTGCGACCCCATAGACGGCAGCCCACCAGGCTCTCCCGTCCCTGGGATTCTCCAGGCAAGAACACTGGAGTGGGTTGCCGTTTCCTTCTCCAATGTATGAAAGTGAAAAGTGAAAGTGAAGTCGCTCAGTTGTGTCCGACCCTTAGCGACCCCCTGGACTGCAGTCTACCAGGCTCCTCCATCAATGGGATTTTCCAGGCAAGAGTACTGGAGTGGGGTGCCATTGCCTTCCCCGTAGAGTGAATGGGCAGATAACAAATATTAATGATCATTATATAACTTTGAAAGATGTGGTTAGAAGGAATTGAATGACACAGGCTATGTAACATATGCATATGCAAGGCAGTCAAAATCAAGCAAAAAAAAAAATCTTGAAATGCCAAGTGTATTATTTTAAATATATGATGTATCATCAGTAAGGATTCCTACTTCTAGTAAAATTCAAAATTTGATAATAGCCCCAGAAAGTAATTTTGTCCTCCTTTTGCATCCTTCTCTTTCAAATAGAAAATTACAGCAGGGGAATGTATGATAGAACCAAAATGAAGTTTTACTATCAAGTAAGTGTTAGAATATATAATTATATATCATCCTTCCAGCAGGGAAGGAAATATATAGCAACTGTCACGTGCAGAGTATTTTGGCATTATCTCTCTTCATTGGAACCTCATCTGTTTAAAAGAGGATCACAAAGTTTCTGAACCTGAGTTACATTAACAGAACATAGAGAGTATTCAAACTCAAAAAACTCCTTCCAGCAATGTGTGTGTGTATGTATAAAGATAGACGAATTTATTTATTTGTTTATTTTTGAAGAAGAGGCCAGCTTTTGTTACTAAGGATTCTAAATCCAGGGCCTAAAGGTGGACCTCAGAGGGTAACTGGGCTACAGAAATTCATTTGAAAGAGTGTGTGTGTGTGTATGTGTGTGTAGAGTAATTAATTTTTCTAAAGAAGAGACACATCTTTCATTAAAGGCCAAGAGTGGATTTATGACATGACCACACAAGTGGAGAAAAATTTAATTATTAAGTGAGCACTTCTAATTTTATTGTATAGTCATGACCTCTATATAACTCCTAAAACATTTCATCATCCTCAATTAAAACTCTGTACCTATTAAACAGTAACTTCCCATTGTCTTCTCCTTGCAGTCCATTGTAACCTCTACTACATTTTGTCTCTATAAATTTGGCTATCATAGGTACCTCATAAATGAAATCATGTAATGTTTATCCTTCTATATATGACATTTCATAGAGCATATTTTTTCAATACCAATCTACTATAGCATATGTCAAATTTTCATTTCTTTTTGTCACTGATAATGTTTCATTTTATGTTCATATTCCATTTTATATCTAACTTTTTGCTGTTATGAATAATGCTTCTATGAACACTGGGTTACAAATGCCTATCTGAGTCCATGTTTTTAGCTATTTTGGCTATATATCTAGGAGCAGAATTGCTGCATCATATGGTGATTCTTTTTAACTTTTTGAGAAACCATCAAACTGTTTACCACATCTTCTGCATTATTTTAATTCCTACCAGCAACGCGCTAGGGTTTCAGTGACTCTACATCTTCACCAACACTGCTATGTTCCTTTTTTCCCTTATTATATGAGGCTTAGTATGAAGTAGTAATCTCACTGGTTTTGATTTGCATTTCTCTAATGGCTGGGTGGCATCACCAACTCGATGGACGTGAGTTTGAGTGAACTCTGGGAGTTGGTGATGAACAGGGTGATGGCGTGCTGAGATTCATGGGGTCGCAGAGAGTCGGACACGACTGAGCTACCAAACTGAACTGAACTGAATAACAATATTAAGCATCTCTTCATGTACTTGGTGGCCATTTTTATATCTTTTTGGTGAAATGTCTATTAGAGTTCTTCATCCATTTTTTTCATTGTTAAATTGTAGGAATATATATATATATATATGAAATCTATCTGTATATATATTAATGAAATCTAACTTATTGTTTTCTTTTGGTGAGTATGCTTTTGGTTCCATGTTCATGAAATTATCATGAAATTCAGTGTCATGAGGATATTCCATAATGTTTTCTTCTAAGAGTCTTAAAATTTTAACTCTTAAATTTACACCTTTTTTGGAATTAAAGTTAATATTTATACATGATTTAAGGTGAAGATTTAATTTAATGTATGTGGATATCCAGTTATTGAAAACAAGGTTTTGAAGTTTTAAACTAATATTGTAAAACTCTTTCTCTCTTCCATTCGGTCAAATTTTGTATCATAAATTTTGAGGATCCATGACTAAAAGCATTAATATTCATGACTGTTATGTCTTTTTGTGTATAGAATACTTATTAATGTATAATGTCCTTGTCTCATTACTTTCTTGAAATAAAAGTTAATTTTTTTTTCAGATATTAGCCTGGCTTACCTGATTACTACCTATCTATTTCCAATCTTTCACCATTAGTCTTTATTTTTTTAATGTTAGATTATTTTTGTTCCTTGTAATATACCATTCATTTTAAAAATTCATATATTTTTCTGTTTACACACTATATGCCTTGTATTTAAAATCATCACAGTTTCTAATTCAGAAGACTGGAATTAAGAATAATATAATTTCTTAACAGAGAAATGTTTACATGTTTAGATTTAAAATTCAAATGATTCCAATTATAAAATACATTATGTGGAATGTTTTATTTAAATTGAAGCTAGCTATAGATGAATTATAAGACTCTAATTTTAGAAATAATTGTTAGAAGAGATTGAGAGTAACAATATACTAACAGGTTGAAAGCACTGAAAAATGATAGGTATTAATATATGATTTGTTTCTGTGCTTACATTTTACATCTTGAAAATGATTAAATCATCTTGAAAATGATTATTTTAACATTTCAGGACTAAATACTGTAACTACCTAGTTTCTCAAAAGTTTTGTGTTAAGCTAGCATTTTGTTATATTGTCTATTAAAACAAAAAAATGGAGACAGTTTTCCTTTGAGTATGTTACTCAAACTCTACTCTATTAGTGACTTTTCGTTTGGCCTTACTTGTCGTCACCGAGAATGCCTGTGAAAACTAGTTTTATTCATTTTTCTCTTCATCAGCGGCAGATTTACATCCATTATTGACTTTGAATTACTGAGAAACATGAAAAAATGGAAAATAATATGATTCAGATATTATAGTGAATATACCTCTTATACTAGACATTTCAACATACATATATGGGAAATACTGAACTGTTATTACACTACAGCAAGGTATCATAATTTTCTCATTAACATTTTCTTCCTTTTTTATCACACATATCACCAAATACATTATAGAAAATCTTCCTAAAGTTACATACACTGAAAAACAATCATAGGTCATTGGACTGTAGCTCTTTCTGAAGGCTGCTAAAAAGGTCTTCCTTTAATGGCAAACAGCTTTTACTAACTTCCTGGGATTCCAGAAATGCTAATCAGCAGTTCTAGTCTGCAGCACATTTATTACACCCTGACATGCTGAAGACAGCCAGTTACAAATAGAACTGCCTCTTGAAAAATGCTGCTCCAGTGTTTTATAATAAAGTGCACCAATTACATGCATTCATTAGGACAAACTGCTTGTCTTTTCCCATATTAGAGCTTTTTAAAAAGCACAATGTATTTCATAGTTCACCCTGTTCTGTATTATTATTAATTGAACACAGCAAATTACAGAGCTTTAATCCAATAACTGTAAATACATAATGAATAATATTTCCTTGGAGACTGTCAGGTCTGCAAAAGCTTACTTGGTTTCATACCATAAGATAAATAAGACAGAAGTCTTATTATCTTCCAAATGCTTCCCAGATACTTGAGAGACACCATTGCAATAAATAACAATGTTGACTTACAATTTATAGTTGTCATTTCATTAAAAAAATTTAGACACCTCTCCTAAAACAGACTCAAATTTATTAGGAATAAAGATTCATAATTTCACACATAATATTCTTAAAGTTATATTTATCTTATCTACTTTACTTCCACATATAAGCTAATATTCTTTTCAATAAAGTTCTGAGGTTCTAAGTTTCCAAAATGGAAAACAGAATCAAATGTTGATTGTGGACAAGAATTGCTCTCAGGGTGCAGAGGTTATAAGATTATCATACAACACAGTGAATAGAATAGAGCAAGATTGATTGGGCTGCTTTTTCTGCTGGCAAGAACATTATTTCTCAGTTTCCTACTTATACATAAACACATGCACTAACTGGCAATACTCAATTCCCCTCTACAATGGATACAATTTGCATGAGGACCCTGACCTGTATTATAACCATTTAGACATCTCTTTGAATGCAAAAGCACTAGAGATGAAAATATTTTTGGCCACTTACTTTTATCTATTCATAATTTATACTATTTGTTTTCTTATTCATTACTGGAAAATGGAAACATTTAACTCCCATAATGTTTTTAGGTTGACTTCAAACTGAATGGAGAAAGAGTAGAGAAAGCATGATAGTTAATAGAAAGAGTAATCTTACATAATTTTATATATTCTCCAGAACACACAATTTAGGTGTTCTCAGTGAAAGCCTGATTTTTTTTTAGTACTATAATTATTTTAATTTATTTTGTGGAAAGATAACTTTCTGAGTTGCTATCATTTATTAAAGCAGTACTTTTCACAAATCCCAATGGCACCATTATTATAAAAATGTATTCACTGTCACAAGTCTGCTCTAAGATTTTTATTATAAATAACAGTAAGAAATATATCTGGAATAAAAATGTAAAAATTATATAAATAATATCCCAGGTTGGTGTTAAAGACATTTTACTGTTGCCTATGTCATGGAAACCAATATCAGAATGGATGCATTGATCAACTCATATCATTGCCAAAATAAACAATTTGTATGGGCACACTGGCTATGTTGACTAGATAGTAACAAATGCATATATAAAACAAGTAGAGATTTCATGAACTATGAAATGCAAAATATTAGTAGTTCAGTCATGTCCGACTCTTCGCAATCTCATTGACTTCAGCCCGCCAGGCTCCTCTGTCCATGAAATTCTTCAGGCAAGAATACAGGAGTGGGTAGCCATTCTCTTCTTCAGGGGATCTTCTGGACCCAGGGATTGAACCTACGTCTCCTGCATTGCAGGCAGAGTCTTTACCATCTGAGCCATCAGGGAAGCCTTCCATGAACTATTCTTATGTTTAATATTGAAAATATACCACTCTTCTTTCTATCCACTTTCTCCTATTTGAGTCTAACTTGTTTCATGTTGAAAGGTTAGGCATAAACCACTACTTTAATTTCACGATCCATTGAGTTTAGATCTTCAATACAGCAAACACTGCATTAGACAATATCATCAGTAACATTTAGAAAAACCTCTTGAGTTCCTTGGACTGCAAGGAGATCCAACCAGTCCATTCTAAAGGAGATCAGCCCTGGGATTTCTTTGGAAGGAATGATGCTAAAGCTGAAACTCCAGTACTTTGGCCACCTCATGTGAAGAGTTGACTCATTGGAAAAGACCCTGATGCTGGGAGGGAATGGGGACAGGAGGAGAAGGGGACGACAGAGGATTAGATGGCTGGATGGCATCACCAACTCTATGGACGTGAGTCTGAGTGAACTCCGGGAGTTGATGATGGACAGGGAGGCCTGGCGTGCTGCGATTCATGGGGTCGCAAAGAGTCGGACAAGACTGAGCGACTGAACTGAGCTGAACCAATGAAATATTCAAAATCATAATTTAGGCTCCAGAGTCTTTTTTAAAAAGTGATTTGGCATTTTCTTAAGTGATTAAGGGTATTTCTAAAAGAGGATTTTCAAGATCCTTTCACTCTTTAAATATAGAAGATATTACATGTATTTTATATTTCTTTCAGATCAGATCAGATAAGATTAGTCGCTCAGTCGTGTCCGACTCTTTGCTACCCCATGAATCGCAGCACGCCAGGCCTCCCTGTCCATCACCAACTCCCGGAGTTCACCCAGACTCGCATCCGTCAAGTCAAGGATGCCTTCCAGGCATCTCATCCTCTGTCATCCTCTTCTTGTCCTGCTCCCAATCCCTCCCAGCATCAAAGTCTTTTCCAATGAGTCAACTCTTAGACAAGTCTATATATGGAAAGATTGTTTTTGTTGTTGAGTCACTCACTGATGTCTGACTCTTTGCAATCCCATGGAAAGATAGAAGCAGAATTAACTGAGTAATGATTTTCTTAAAAATTGTTTTCTTGTGTGCTGTCTATGCTCAGTTGGTAAGCCATGTACGGCTCTTTGAGAGGCTATGGACTGCCAGCTTCCTCTGTCCATGGAATTTTCCAGGCAAGAATGACTTTCTTAATAATTGTTTTCTTACTACAGAATAAAATTTAATATGCTATCCTGAATTTAAAAGACTAGAGATTTTATTTTTAACATATCTGCTGAAGTTTATAGCGTAAAATTATGATGATTTTTAAAACTTTATTGATTTGGAAGATAAATATTTCCTTTTATTTATAGTGTCTGGTAGAATTAACATATGCACCTAATTATGATGAAAAAATAACATAATAGTGACTGATGAGGCATTGCATATCTTTATATTTGAACATATTGGAGAAAAACATTGAAAGTAAAACTAAGACATAATTGCTGTCATTTTGAATAATGGTGCCCCAAACAGAGAGCCAAGCAGCATCTCAATGTCCTTTTATTTTCAGTTATCTTTAACTTTGCTGTTCAGTTTAATTTTATGTCGTTCTTCCATGGTTTCTTGACAGAATTTGTTACCACTATTAATTAAACTTGCTTTGTCATTACTCTTCAGACGTATGGTTTATTTACCATTGATGTGCAAATATCCTATGAAAGACTGTATACGAGATGCTAAAAATGTAAAGCCACTAGAGGTACTGTAGATCAGGATAATTATTTTAGTCTTTAGAGGTTTACAATGTATTTCATGTGTCGAAGTAAAAAGGAAATCATTTTCACCCAATATCCAGACGGAAGCTAGAAGATATATTAACTAGCCCCCATTTACCTAAAGGAAGCCTTCATCTTGACCACTTCTAACAGAATGGCAGCCCAACAATAGCAGTAAACAGAATCAACTCCCATGAAGTAGGAAGGGTGGAGGGGATTGAAAGTGAAAGCAGTTCTTAAATAAAAAGAAAACACATGGCAGAAAATAAGAGAGCAAAACCTTCTGATAAAGATCAGATTCTTACAAATTTTGCAAGGACAGAAGCAGAACTTGAATATTTCCTATTAACATCAAAGAAGGTTTTAATACTGGGAAGTGACAGTGCAGAACAGAGAAACCAGGAAATTCATAATAGCCTGAACAGGCTATGGATAAATAAAGAAAAGAAATATGGAATGGTTAGAATAGAAACAATTCACTTAGCTGTAGTGATGCTGTAATGAAGGAAAATTGGAAATTTATGTCATAAGAATTGCATATCATGAATAATTTATCTTATACAAATTTACTTAACTTGACTGACAGTAAATTGGAAATAATCCTCATGCACTGGTGAGGGTTCAGTAACGTGCTGCAAATCCTGTTGACATCTTAATACTGTGAGGCCTCTTTAGTTAAAGCCTCCTTTTGCCACTGCAAATAGATGAATCTCAGAGTTGTTCTATCCTGTTTCACTGCTACAGTTTCATTGCAGATTCTGAACCCAGAGAAAGCAGACTAGGTAAAAGGCACTGCTGTCTGTAGAACTGTTGCAGTCATATAAAAGATCTACATTATAAAATTAATACATATAAGTCATTTAAACCAATGATGCAGCTGCCTCAGTGACTGACATAAAGGGAAGTTGGTTTGAAAGTCTTTATTATTATAATTTTGAAAATATACCTTTCTTGACCTTGTTTCTGTCTACATTTGGTGTGGGTAAATGCAATACTCAAAAAATACAAAGTAAGGATAACGATGACTAGAGAAATAGCTTTAATATTTGTTAAAAATGCCTTCTGTTCATATGAAGTTCCAAGTTTTAGTGAAAACCCTTAGGATGATTCACCTTATTTATTCATAATAATATCCTTATATATATAATCTGTCTTTGCTAATAATGTTATTCACTATTAATATTTCTCAAAAATACAAATTAAAACAAAGTCAATTATGGTTTCACTCTTGTAATCACTATATGCACATTGCCCTGTGACTCCCTATAGATTGAACTTGTATCAATGTCTTGATGAATCCTCTCAGCTATTTTAGAATCTCATCTGTGAGAATGGTCACATCCTGCTCCTTGGCCACCCTTCACTGGAAAATATTTTCTAAATATCCCACTTTCATTCATGCCTACATGCCTTAGCATGCATGTTGAATTTTCCTGAGTCCATTTTCCTCATTTTCTTAAGTACTATCCTTCCTTCAATCCAAATTCTATATGAAACTGTCATTTATTATTGTATATATAATTATGCCGCTGCTGCTGCTTCTAAGTCGATTCAGTCATGTCCAACTCTGTGCCAACCCATAGACGGCAGCCCACCAAGCACCCCTGTCCCTGGGATTCTCCAGCCAAGAACACTGGAGTGGGTTGCCATTTCCTTCTGCAGTACATGAAAGTGAAAAGTGAAAATGAAGCTGCTCAGCCGTGTCTGACTCTTAGCGACCCTATGGACTGCAGCCTACCAGGCTCCTCCGTCCATGGGATTCTCCAGGAAAGAGTATTGGAATGAGTTGCCATTGCCTTTTCCATATATAATTATAAATATTTATAATTCATATATAACTATAATTGATAATATCAATTATCAGTAACATTTGTTTTCAACCAATAGATTATTCAAGAATGTGTTTAATTCATTTTTATGTTCTTATGCATACCAAAACATTCAATAACATTTGGTTCATTCTAAATTATGGATTGACTAAACTCTCATCATCTGCTCTTCTGGAAATCTTTAACATTTTAATTGTTCAGAAGCGCAAGATGTGTTCATGCTATCAGTGTTAATCCTGAACCTTCAAGCAAACCAATACCCAACCAACCAAACAAACAAACAAAACAAAGGCCTCTGAATGGTCTACACATTAAGGGTACAATTTGTTTTCCTGTGTTATGTGGACCTTTTCTTTCTTGCCTTTCTTAGTTTGAAAATATATGCAGCTCCAAATACTTATTTCAAAGTCTTCTGGAAATAATGATAGCTCTGCATTTGAAAACACATTAATTTGCTTATCTCATCAGCAACTCAGCAGCTATATGAAGTTGATGCTGTTAGTATCCACTATATCAAATTTGAGTTGATTCTTTTAATGGATCATTTACTCAATTTCAAGGTAACCTCAGGTCTTAAAATTTTACTCAGATTCATTAAAGTTATCGAGTTCATAAAAAAGAGGCATATTGCTCCCTCAGTTCAGTTCAGTTCAGTTCAGTTGCTCAGTCATTTCTGACTCTTTGCGACTCATGAATTGCAGCACACCAGGCCTCCCTGTCCATCATCAACTCCCCAGAGTTCACTCAAACTCACGTCCATCGAGTTGGTGATGCCATCCAGTCATCTCTTCCTCTGTCATCCCGTTCTTCTCCTGCCCCCAATCCCTCCCAACATCAGAGTCTTTTCCAAAGAGTCAACTCTTCACATGAGGTGGCCAAGGTATTGGAGTTTTAGCTTTATCATCAGTCCTTCCAATGAACACCCAGGACTGATCTCCTTTACAATGGACTGGTTGGATCTCCTTGAAGTCCAAGGGACTCTCAAGAGTCTTCTCCAACGCCACACTTCAAAAGCATCAATTCTTCGGCACTCAGCTTTCTTCACAGTCCAACTCTCACATCCATACATGACCACTGGAAAAACCATAGCCTTGACTAGATGGACTTTATTGGCAAAGTAATGTCTCTGCTTTTCAATATGCAATCCAGGTTGGTCATAACTTTCCATCCAAGGATTAAGTGTCTTTTAATTCCATGGCTACAATCACCAACTGCTGTTATTGCTCCCTAAATTTGGTCAAATCCTTTCAACATACATACCAATCAATTTGTTAACTCAGTACATTTTCAACAGATAATTATAAGACTAGTCTCTTAACAATAGGAGAATAATAAGCCATCTAGAATGTACTGCTTAAAAAATAATCAGTTCTGAAGAAAGATATGCTTCTACTCCACAAGCTTAATTTTTTCCACAGTTTTTTAATTTGTTTTTTAATTGGACAATAATTTCTTTACAATGTTGTGTTGGTTTCTGCTGTACAATACATATACGGGATCTAGAAAAATTTACTGATGAACCTATTTTCAGGGAAGGAATAGAGATGAAGATGCAGAGAACGGACTTGTGGATATGAGCATTTTTTTTGCACAAACATGTTAAGTTCATATATACATATTATAAGACAGAATTATAAGGCATATTTGTTTCACATATGGCACATTCAGACTTGGACATCTTTATAACCTAATATATTTATTGTCTGTTATAAGAGTGCACTATCTCTTACTTATTTTGCTTTTTATTAACTTTCCCTTTCTGATATTTCTATATCCTACAATATTAAAAAATAGCAATCAAATAAAATTTCTTATTTTAAAATTACATATACTACAGCATTTATAAATATCGTAAAAATTAAAGCAGAATGACTACACATATTTTAAGACTACATATGCAAATAATTTGACACAGAGAATTTAATTCTACATATAGAATCAAGAATGCCTTGAGCATTTAATTTATGAATTATTTAATGGTAAATTACTTACTCATGTTGAAAGCATTAGTCACTCAGTCATGTCTGACTCTTTGCAACCCCATTGACTGTAGCCCGCCAGGCTCCACCGTCCATGGGATTTTCCAGGCAAGAATACTGGAGTGGGTTGCCAGTTCCTTCTCCAGAGAATGTACCCAACTCACGGATCTTCCTGACCAAGGGATCGAACCTGGGTCTCCTGCATTACAGGCAGATGCTTTACCATCTGAGCTACTAAGGAAGGGCCTCTCTTGTTCGTGTTGAAGTGTCCATCTTTATAAATAGCCTCAAATTTTGTCTTAGCATTTCTCAAATTTGATAATTAATTTCTCTTTAAGATAAACAAATCATCCTTTCAACTCCAAATTCATCACAGTATACGTATATAACATGTAATATACATATATATTATATATCCAAGACCCAGTTTCTTTATTAGTCATTTAGTGGATGTTAGTGACTTTCATTTAGAGTGAAAATATAAGAGAAAAAGCATGATAGGCCCAGCTGTAAAAATTATTAACTTTTTCTGTTTTATAAATACAGATTTTAACCTGTCTAAGGTACACATTGGAGAAGGAAATGACAACCCACACCAGTATTCTTGCCTGGAAAATCCCATGGACGGAGAAGCTTGGTAGGCTACAGTCCATGGAGTCGCAAGAGTTGGACACAACTGAGTGACTTCACTTTCAAGGTACACATAAATGAATAATTCGCCAGAAAAATTTTATATGTGTGTCAGCATCTTTGTTGTTCAAGAATTTGGTTTGGGGTTAGATTAGAGCCCATTTAAAAACTTCAGGGAATGGATCACTAGACAGCCTGAGACTGAAAGCATGGGGAAGACAAGAAATAAATGACCAAAGCGAGGTTCTCGAGAAGGAATCAAAGACAGAAATCAGAACTGGTTAGAAGAAATCAACCTGAGAAGCAAGAGAAGAATACTATACATTGTAATAAAGAATAGAGGAATAAATGTGTTGGTGTATGTAAATTTCTTGGTTCGGAAGTACAGGTTGAGGTGATTACTATGTTGTTGCTTATCATTTCTTTTTGGAATAAAAGATGAAATTATTTTCTTAGAGTTTCAGGTAAATATAGATGATGTTTGAAATACTAACGAAAGGCAGGAAGGAAGGAGACGAGGGAGAGAGTGGAAAGAAAGGAAATAAGGGAGGACAGAGGGAGGGGAGGAGGGAGTATTCTTGCTGGGAAAATCCCATAGACAGCGGAGCCTGGCAGGCTACAGTCCATAGGGCCACAAAGAGTCGGTCAAGACTGAAATGACTGAGCGTGGCATATGGCATGGTTCCGTCAATGAATGTTTTATTATGTTTAATTTTTACTTCAATGGAAAGTTTCAGTTTTTAAGCATCAACATCTCATAACTTCACTATAATTTTGTTAACAAAATATCCAATAGCAGTAAACTTTAACTTTCCACCTGCTATCATTTCTCAAGTTTGAGAAATTTCCAGACAGGACATTTGTCCAGAGAGTGTCCAGACATGGTAATAGTGTCCCTGTGTACAGTCATTGAGAGTACTTGGTTCCTCTCTGTGTGTATGTTTGTGTATTTAAAGTTTTCCTATCAATTATTTAATATAGGCTGCTGTTACTGTGAGGACATTAGGAAAGAAATAATTTCAAAGTTGGTATTTGGGAATTTTGTGAAATATAGTTGTCTAAAGTCATTTTAACTTCACCTAGCTCCCTTAAAATCCACAAAAAATGAGAAAAAAAACCCTAATATTTAAAAGAAAACTGTCCCATGAAACAAAGAAACAACTAAAGAAATTAAAGCTATAGAGTATTCTTGTCAAATTCTGTGGTCGGTTCACTAAAAGTAGCAAAGGATATGTCCAAAAACCCCCAAATCTAATGTAATACAGAACAAAACGCACAGTTTTCTAGAAATCAGTATTAGTCTTGAAAACCCCATCTAAAATTCTATTAATTAGAACAGAATGTCTTAGAAGTCTGATTAAATCATGAAATGAGACTTTTCTCTGTAGAAGAGAGAATGGTGCAAGGGTAAATACTATGCTTAAATGAAATTTCTATTTTCAGTTTAGCAGCCTAGCCAGATGTGTATAAAAGTGGAAGGCAAGTAGAGATAAGGAGGAAATACAAAGTGTCCTTGTGATTTTAATGGCTTTACTTTCTGCAGCACCAATCTTTGAAACACCAATCTTAGGAAACACTAAGAAAATTACAGATTTCATGGGAAAGAAAATAGATTTCTCTGCAATATTTCTCTGCAATAAAACTTTTCAGTAAATTGATGACTATAGTTAAAAGTAAGTAATATCCTCCAAGATACAATTACATATGTTATAAAAACTTAAAGATTTATAGCAGAGAAGGATTATTCAAAGACATGATTCCAATTAATAACAACAAAATTAAGGACATATGCTATTACTAAAGAAATCAAAATTGAAAACACACACTGACTAGCTCAAAGATGAGGCAATTTCAAAAAATTTAAAAACAAGTTGATAACTTAAAACATAAAAATGAAGAAGAAAAAAGCTATGGAGATTGCTATAACATTAAAAGTCAAAAACAATACAAGCAGGAACAGGTGAAATACCTATTGAAAGCCATACCAAATGTTGGGGAAAAGTCAAAAGATATAAATATAAATAAATATTAAATTGCAGAACTGAAAGACAAACAAGTTCCAATGTGCACAAAATGGGGGTCTCAAATAAGAGAACAGAATATAATAAAAAAAGAAGAAAATATGAGAAACTATCTTAAAAATAATATGAACATTACAATATAAAGGCCAGTCTTCTACCTATGTTAATTCAAGAAAAACAATATTAAAATAAACTCATTAATTACTCAAGTTTTATATAGGAGATAAAAAAATCAGTTTACCTACAAAGAAGAAGTTTTATTAATCTGATCTCATAGCTTTCCATTGTAGAAGTAAATAGTTCCATAATTCAAAAAAGCAACATTTATAATGTTATGAAGGAAATAAATAAGGCCCTAAGACTTTTACATGAATTCAAATTTTGCTTCAATATAAAGAGCATGTAAAATTAAAAGGATACAATAATAAAATACTTATCTAAGGTTTCTGCATGCATCCATATTTGAAATTGTCTCCAAATTGCCTTTAATTTTCAGATTTTTATATCTTTGAAAATATATTTCTGGGTATAAATCATAGAGAAACTCTTATGAAAATGAATAATTATACCTGTTGAAGAATATTTACTGTATAATTTCTGAAAGAGGATAGTATTCAAATGCCTAAGTAATCAGTCATGTTTAAAAGACAAAACTATCTATAATGCATGTAAATTTCCAAGTCATATGAATGGGAAAAAGTTGTAGCATAATAAAAATATTATAAAAATGTTAACAAAATAAAAAGTGAGGTAATTTTTAACAATTCAGAGAAGATATCAAATTGCATTATTTTGCATAATCATATAATCTGGCATATTCAGTACTTTAATATTATTTAAATCTCATTTTATCATGAAAAATGCATATACCACTGTAAGTCCTTCCATATATATGTGTGTATATATATACACATAAAATTAATATACAGAACATTCAATTGTCTAAGCTTAAAAATAAGTGGCCTATAGTATATTACAGCTGTATTTCTCCATGATTATTATTGCTATTAAAATAATCACTACTTTAGAAATTTATAATTTTTTAATCAAATTGTGTTGTTTCAGAATAAATTCTGTAACAATTAAGATAATCTATTAGGAAAATAGTATGAAAGTGAAAGTGAAGTCGCTCAGTCATGTCTGACTCTTTGTGACCCCATGGACTGTAAACCACCAGACTCCTCCATCCTTGGAATTTTCTAGGCAAGAGTACTGGAGTGGGTTGCCATTTCCTTCTCCAAAGGATCGTCCCAACTCAGCGATTGAACCTGGGTCTCCTGCATTGCAAGCAGACACTTTATGGTCTGAGCCACCAAGGAATCCCTGGAAAATAGTATATATAGAAACTGAATATACAATGATATGTAAAAGAAGATATTTAAATAAATTCTGTTCGTTAGACATTAATAGAAAAAGGATTTTACTTGCAATTGGCATTTGATGTTAACATAACAATATTTAAACATAAAAATTAATGTCCCCTGAATTTTATTAATCATAGCAAATCACAAGAATTATGTAATTTCTTTTAAGTAAAAGATTAGGTCTATACTTTCTTTTATAACTGCTCTCTTTTGTACTGGTTCTTTCTTGTTAGCTGATTGGAATAAGTACCATTGGTATTCACATATAAATACAACAAAACACTGACATATTTAAATACTAAGTAGTTTTAAATATCAGTTCAGTTCAGTCACTCAGTCACGTCTAACTCTTTGTGACCCCATGGACTGCAGCATGCCAAGCTTTCCTGTGCATCACCAACTCCAGGAGCTTACTCAAACTCATGTCCATTGAGTTGGTGATGCCATCCAACCATCTCATCCACTGTCGTCCCCTTCTCCTCCTGCCCTCAATCTTTCCCAGAATCAGGGTCTTTTCCAGTGAGTCAGTTATTCCCACCAGGTGGCCAAAGTATTGAAGTTTCAGCTTCAGCATCAGTTCTTTCAATGAATATTCAGGACTAATTTCCTTTAGGATTGACTAGTTTGATATCCTTGCAGTCCAAGGAACTCTCAAGAGTCTTCTCAAACACTAAAGTTCAAAAGCATCAATTCTTTGGTGTTCAGGTTTCTTTATACTCCAACTCTCACATCCATACGTGACTACTGGAAAAACCATAGCTTTGACTAGGTGACCTTTGTCAGCAAAGTAATGTCTCTACTTTGCAATATGCTATCTAGGTTCATCATAACTTTTCTTCCAAGGAGCAAATGTCTTTTGATTTCACGGCTGCAGTCACCATCTGCAGTGATTTTGGAGCCCCCAAAAATAAAGTTTGTCACTGTTTCCATTGTTTCCCCCATCTATTTGAAATGGAGTGATGGAACTGGATGCCATGATCATAGTTTTCTGAACGTTGAGCTTTAAGCCAGCTTTTTCACTCTCCTCTTTCACTTTCATCAAGAGGTTCATTAGTTCCTCTTCACTTTCTGCCATAGGGAGGGTGTCCTCTGCAATTCTGAAGTTATTGATATTTCTCCTGGCAATCTTGATTCCAGCTTGTGCTTCATCCAGCCCAGCATTTCTCATGATGTACTCAGTATATAACTTAAATAAGCAGGATGGCAATATACAGCCTTGACATAGTCCTTTCCCAGTTTAGAACCAGTCCGTTGTTTCATGTCCAGTTCTAACTGTTGCTTCTTGACATGCATACAGATTTCTCAGCAGGCAGATCAAGTGGCCTGGTATTCCCATCTCTTTAAGAATTTTGCAGTTTGTTGTGATTGACACAGTCAAAGGCTTTGGCATAATCAATAAAGCAGAAGTAGATTGTTTTTGGAACTCTCTTGCTTTTTTGATGACTCAATAGATGTTGGCAATTTGATCTCTGCTTACTCTGTTTTTTCTAAATCCATCTTGAATATCTGGAAGATCATGGTTGTTGCACTGTTGAAGACCTGCTTGGAGAATTTTGAGAACTACTTTGCTGTGTATGAAATGAGAGCAATCGTGCGATAGTTTGAATATTCTTTGACATTGTCCTTCTTTGGGATTGAAATGAAAACTGACCTTTTCCAGGCCTGTGGCCACTGCTGAATTTCAAATTTGTGGGCATATTGAGTGCAACACTTTAACAGCATCATCTTTAGGGATTTGAAATAGCTCAACTGGAATTCGATCACCTCCACTAGATTTGTTTGTAGTTATGCTTCCTAAAGCCCACTGGTCTACTCATTCCAGGATGTCTGGCATCTAGGTGAGTGATCACATCGTCATGGTTATCTAGATCATGAAGATCTTTTTTTGTATAGTTCCTCTGTGTATTCTCACCACCTCTTCTTAATTATCTTCTGCTTCTGTTAGGTCCATACCATTTCTGTCCTTTATTGTGCCCATCTTTGCTCATTTTTAAAGATGGTTTTGAGTAAAGAAGCAATATATGACTGTTAAAAGCTGATTTAATGACATTTACAGCCCACATTATAAAAGCTATGTTGTATATTACTATGTTCTAGTGACATAACTATAATATTGCCACAATTTTGAAAATTAAAATTTATTTTATGGTTAATATAAGGAAACTCATCATTGATGATAAAATTCAACAAAACAAAATTTTTTACTTGTCACTTTTCAGGAAAATTACTAATTGTTTTTACCTTACATATGGTCTGATTTGCTCAAATCTAT
Organism: Ovis canadensis; assembly: GCF_042477335.2. Classification (NCBI taxonomy): domain Eukaryota; kingdom Metazoa; phylum Chordata; class Mammalia; order Artiodactyla; family Bovidae; genus Ovis; species Ovis canadensis. Next base: position 34,994,342 of record NC_091261.1, on the reverse strand, counting down.
AAACATATACTATAACACAAATACAAATTCTTATTTAAGAAATATTAACTTAATTTTAAAAGTGTTGTTGTGAATGTGTCAATTAAATGTCTTTATTAATAGATAAATATATTGCTGTGTAATAAAACACTAATGTGTAGGCTATGAAGTGTGGACACCAAATTAATCCTAACATTAGATAATTGAAATTTGTTTCTCAAATTACCAGAATTATCCAATTTTTTTTATTTCAAACACTAACTAAAAAAAAATCGATTATTAGAAAAACCAAAGTCTTATTGCTGTTTTACTGTATTTTTCTATGACTAATGGAAAATTTTTTCATGAGATAAGCAGTTGGGTTTTACATTTGTGTTCATATAATCTACTTATCATAATTTTTGTAATAAATATTGGTTTGAAACAAATAAAACATCATTGCTAGTGTGAAAATCTAGACTAGAATCTGTAATTAAATAAATATTGGGATATTTGTTTTACTATGGGATAAAGAGAATTCTACTTTTAGAAACTCTGAAGTACCAGCTAAAAGTAATGGGGATTATGAATAATTCTGTCAAGATATGAAAATAGGCCACATTGACATATAAGCAATATTTAAAATGTACTGTGATGGGCTGTCAAATCAGGCTTTTCAGTCAGACATACAGCCTTTTCCTGGTCTCACTTTCTCCCTATCTTCTCATCTATCAAGCACAGTCCTTGGTCTCATTTTCTACCTGAAGACTTTGACAACTTTGAATTCCATTCCTCTTCTCTTCTCAGTTCATTATTTTACTTCTCAAATTTTTGGTACATGGTCACATGCAAGAGATAAACATTTACTAAATTTCCTTAGAAATAAATAATAAAGACAAGATAGGTTAGGAGACTTTCAGCTACAAATACCAAGAATACACTAAAAAAAATATTTTAAAATAAGTAGATTGCATTAACTCACAGAAAAAGAAAGCAAGGTAATTTGGAGACTCTTTAATTCAAAGATATTATCACAGATCTAACTGTGTTTGTTATTTTTTCTGCCTTTGTTGGCCTCTTGGCTGGAACTTCTCATTTATTCTAGACAGTTGCAAGAATTCAGGTGTCTTAAGACTTTTAAAATCTTTTTTTCACAGTAAAATTTATTTTCCCCTAGCACCTATAACCTGGAGGAAAATTATTGGTTCAGAGTAATCAGTAGTCATTTATGGATATTTGGAAAACATCAACTAAAATGATTCTGAGGTAAAAACCAGATTAAATACATTGGCAAATAAATTGTGTTGCTGACTTTTATCCTTTGTTTTGCTTCCCATTCCAAAGTTGAGAGAAAAATTTCTAAGAGGAAGAAGCAAATTTGACAAATAAATACCTATTAACTGCTGAAGTATATTGGACACACCTCATTCAAGAAGACTGATTTGTTTGCAATCTGAGATTTCTTTTCTGTGCCTTTTTATTTATTTACTTTATTTTTAATTGGAGGACAATTGGTTTACAATATTGTGTCAGTTTCTGCCATACATCAACATGATTCAGCTATAGGTATGCATATATATATATATATATATATATATATATATATATATCCCTCCTTCCTCTTGAAACTCCCTCCCACCTCCCACCCCATCCCACCCCTCTAGGTTGTCACAGAGCACCATGTTTGAGTTCCTTATATCACACAGCAAATTCCCATTAGCTATCTATTTTATAGGTTTCCCTGGTGGCTCAGATGGTGGAGAATCTGCCTGCAATGCAGGAGACCTGGGTTCTATCTCTGGGTTGGGAAGATCCCCTGGAGAAGGGAATGGCTACCCACTCCAGTATTCTTTCCTGGAGAATTCCATGGACAGAGGAGCCTGGCAGGCTACAGTCCATGGGGTTGCAAAAAGTTGGACGAGACTGAATGACTAAAACTTTATCTCTTTTACATGTGGTAATGTATGTGTTTAAGTGTTACTCTTTCAATTCATCCCACCTCTCCTACCCCCACTGTGTCCACAAATCTGTTCTCTATGTCTGCATCTCCATTGCAGGAGATGCAATCTGAGGTTTAAAGCTTCCAAGCTTCCTAATATCTAACCATAAACTTCAATAACTAAATTGTCATTTGTTAATTATATGTTGATTACTGCCAGGGTAAGCAGTCTAGAGTTGCTAGACTTTCATTTGTCAAAACAAGGTTCCTTGATCCTTCCTTACTTTGCTTTTAAATCCAATGGACACCATCAGCACTCATATGAAGGCTTTTGGGAATACCAGTTACTAGCATTGCCCACATTTTCCCCAGATCTCTATCCGTGGTTCATATTAAACTTTCATTTCTTGATGATTGTTGATCTTCATTAATGATTAAACTGAAATGATCAAACTCAATTCCATAAACAATCTGATTGATCAATAGACAAGATTTCTGACTGGTCATTAATATTTTTAATGTATATTAATTACAACCAATTTTTAATCAGTGAAATTGAAACGATAGATACTTGTAAGAACGGTTCTGTTCAGTGCTTACCGATTACCCTTTAAGGAACTAGATCAAGATTATTTTAGCTCTGTTTTTTGTATGTTTTTGCTTTAGACCCAGGTTCCTTAGATTCTAGAATGCTAGAAGAAGACAAAAAACTAAATTTTGATAAAATGTAAGTAAAGTTCAGTTCAGTTCAGTTCAGTCACTCAGTTGTGTCCAACTCTTTGCGACCCCATGAATCGCAGCACGCCAGGCCTCCCTGTTCATCACCATCTCCCAGAGTTCACTCAGACTCACATCCACCGAGTCCGTGATGCCATCCAGCTATCGCATCCTCAGTCGTCCCCTAAATTGGTGCATATAGTACTCCAGGAATCATAGTTTAATGCAAAGAAAAAGAATAGAGAATGAGTCTAGCAGCTGTTAAGTTTTGTTTTTTATCATTGACATTAAACATGGAAATGATAGTACTCATCTTCTCGATAGATGGAACAGAAGATAATTGTCTGGGAGAACATGACAACATTCACAGGTCCCATGCTTATGGTTAGATGTCTGATTTACTCCTTGACACATTCTCACTAACAAGGTGTTTATTGCCTTCTTTTTTACTATTAGCTCACAGTTAATGATGCATCTTTATACAGAGATTTCATACCTCATTTTCTTTTTGGCTTATGCTTTTGACAAACCGTAGAGTGTTAATCAAAGGGAAAAAAATTGTAATTCATCTTAGTTTTAGAATTAATTTTTAAACATTTCATGCTTTACTCTCAGGCACTTAAAATTTACTTCCTTATTTACTGGTTTGAGTGTAGTGAAATTCCTTGATAATAAGAGCCAGGAATACAGTTCACTCCAATTTCACTCCCATCCTCTCTATGAGTTACCATGAGCTTTGAGTACTCCACCAATAAATAAAATACAAGAAATTATAAATGACTTCTATTTCAGTTCTTTAGGTGTTATTATATTAAAATCTATGCTGTACACAGTGAGACACACTAAAAGAACACATTATCCCCTGAAGTATATTTAGGGTATTATTTTGCATTTAATTATTTCATGTCTTCCTTGGCTGCTTCACTGAAGAATTCTGAACTCTTTGATGTCAGGCATTAGAGGATTTCAAACTTTTGGTATTTGCTTTAGCAGGATGCCCTCTAACACAAAATAGGCACTAATTTAATCTCATGAAACTCTCTTTTAAATAATGAAAATAAATATAAGAAGTATTTTTGATGGCAAGAGATAATAATCATGACAATTGCCATTTAATTAAAATCATGTAATTCACACACAATTTGCAATATGTTTATAAAAGAGCATCCTTACAAGAGGAAGAAATATCACCCAGTTCTTTAAGTGGCTATAAGTTATTACTTCCAATACGACACTTCAATCTATACCTATCTGTTAAAATTTTAGGATAAATAGAAGATGTTAAATATCAATATATTCTTAAAGAATATTGTATATTTTGTAAAAGTGACTGTAAAATAGATTAATCAGCTCTGGTTTGCAACTGAGACTTTGCATAATAAACCCTTGAATGATTTATAGGAACTATTCATGCAAAGTCTTCTTTTCAGCAAAGACTCAGTTGATTGGCCCAAACTAGCATTATTCTGAAAGAATTTTCAAATGAAATTAGATTGTCTATTCAGATACTGGCTGAACAGGTTTTTGTCCAAGCAGTCATTCAGCTTGGAAACTTGACAAAATTAATTGGATCAGTCTTCACATTGTATAAATTTCTCTGAACACGAAGAGCAGACATTCACCACATTAGAATTAAGCCAAAAAAAAAAAAAGAAGAAGAGCAACTCCCAACATTGAGGCAATGGCTTGGCACTCACATGTAGGCTATGTTATTTTCCCACTAGACATAGAAAATCTCACAGAGTGCCAGCCTCAGACAAAGTTATTCTGAGACCATAATGCTGCTGCTAAGTCTCTTCAGTCGTGTCGGACTCTGTGCGACCCCATAGATGGCAGCCAACCAGGCTCCCCTGTCCCTGGGATTCTCCAGGCAAAATGAGACAAATAGAGGCTACTTCATAATTTTGTGTATGCACAGACAAAATCAATATTCTAGTAAAGCCTCCAAAATATGAAGCACCTCCCCCACTTTCTGGGCAAAATAAGTGAATACTCCTTAATTAATTACAGTGCAAATCTTACGTTAGTCTTCACTTTCTGTAGGTAAGTTTTATTGAGATAGACAATCACAGAAATGCCTCTACTTCCTGAAAGCTTCAGTCTAGAGAGAACACTTGCTTCCTGACATCCTGCCTTAAATTACCCAGCCAGAGTCCCAAATTTTACAATAGGTCCTTTTCTAACACCTTCTTAAGGCAACACCCCATTGTTCACCATTGTCTGTTTTCCCCCTTGTGACGTCAGTGAAAGGTTGAATATGTTTAACTATAAATATGTTTCTGGAGATTTTTGGCTTAAATATATTAAATGAAGGTGATAATATTTATGGTAACTTGACAAAGAGAAAACAGCCATGGTCATCAAATATCTAAGTTATGCTTGCTTCCTATTTTGAATTCTCTTATGACTGAAAACAAACAAATGCACACATGCACAAAATCCCCTTTAACATTCAAACCCAGAGGAAAACAGCAGAAAATGATATCAATTTACCATTATTATAAGAAATAATACTTTTAGCAAGGAATAATGAGAGGAATCGTGAATAGAGATATGTTTTTAAATTTTAACATTAAAATTAATTAATGGTGTTTTTTAGGTTTTTTTTCTTCCAAGAACTTGGTGTGTGGGTGTGATAGGCTGAACAATTGTCCCCCAATATGTCCAGTTTCTAATGCCTGAAATCTGTGAATGTGTTACATATACTTTGCAAAGGATTTTGCAGACATAATTAAGGTTATGGATCTTAAAACAAGGAGATCATCCTGGATTATCTGAGTGATCTCAATTTAATCACATGAGCCTTTCAAAACAGAGTATTTTCTCTGGCTGGAGGCCAGGGGTATATTAGAAAGAGAAGGAGGAGTTACGGAAGTAGAGAGAGACCTAACCCCCAGTTTCTGGACAGAGGCTATTGGAAAGCATGAGAAGGAATGTGGTAACCTCTAGGAGCAAAGATTATACTTAAACTGACAACTGAATCATAGTGGGGACTTCATTCTTACAACTACAGGAAGAATTAAACTTGAATGATTTTAGAAGTGGATCCAGAGACTCATGAAAGAAATGCAACCTTGCTGACACCTTGATTTCAACTCTAACCAGAGGACACAGTAGTGTGAAGCTATATCTGGACTCTGACCTACAGAACTGTGAGATAATAAATGAGTGTTGCATCCAACTGCTAAATTTGTAGTCATTTGTTATGCAGCAATAGAAAACTAAAAATTCCTTTTGAAGCTAAGGTTAACCAAAAGAGTTTGCTCTGCAACCTTTTGGGAATAATTCTTTTACTCTGGGTGATTCTCTAGATCAACATCGATTTCTGCTTTATATGTCAATTTCTTTTTCTCTGGAACAGGGGTCCACAAACTCCAGGATCTAATTCTGAGCCGGAACTGACGTAACAATAAGTACACAATAAATGTAACGTGCTTGAATCATCCAAAAACTAGCCCTCTCCCCCAGTTTGTGGAAAAGCCGTCTTCCATAAAACCAGTTCCTGGTGCCAGAAAGGTTGGGGACTGCTGCTGTAGAATCTATGATTCAGTTTTATAACTGAAAAAAAAAATACAGTATATTTTTATATAAAGAAGAGGAGATAAGGAAGGCAGATACTACCTTGAGGAAGTATCTAGGAAATATGAAAGTATAGTAAAGGAACAGAGCATGAAAGAAATTTATCCAAGTGTAAGTTAATCTAATGTATGAATACAGATACAAATTTTGTTACACGGAAGCAATTGGGTACAAAAGAGAAAAGTCTCTAAATTATTGTAATAAGTTGATGAATGGATCCAGAAAAAGCTAGAAAGCTTTCAGGCATTTGAACATGATGAAAGCAACAAAGTAGGAATAAAATACTTAATCTTGATATATATGGTTAGAAGGTTATCAAATCATTAAAGGAAGGAATTAATTTTGAAACTGGTAAGTCACGATTCATGTAATTAAGTGTATTAGCAAACATGCTTACATTTATATAATGCATTTTATACAAGCATGTTTATAAAAATATACAAAAATCTGCATAATTTTCTATGGATTTATTTTTTATATTCATTTATTTTTATTTACCTATTTATTTGGTTGCACAAGATCTTAGTTGCAGCATGTGGGATCTAGTTCCCTGACCAGGGCTGAGTCTAGGTCCCGTGCTTTAGAAGCTGGGAGTCTCAGCCACTGGACCACCAGGGAAGTCTTGGAGTTATGTTGATATTGTTAACTAGTTCACATTTTTCTAAATTACCAAGACAGAAAACTATGTTTTATATACTGGAAATATTTGAATCTATGGAGACCTAAGAAAGAATTAGGAAAAGACAACAGTTGTGTCCAAAAAGCCACAGCTTCCTACTTATTAGGGAATCATACAATTACTCCATAAACATAGTGTTTCTAACTGGATTTGGCAAGATTTACCTCTGATCCTTTCCTTAAGAATGGCTTTTGGATTCAATGTGTTTTCTTGTACTTTATATATGACAAAAATTTATAAAACTTTTTCATTAATTATATTAAAATTTGTTAGATTTCTAAAAAAATCTATAGGTACATATTCCTTGAGTCTATCTTCAAGTTATTGGAAAATTTCCTGAAGTGAGTTAATTTGGCTTATAGCATTTTGAAATTTAATTTAGCTGCAGGTGTATGAAACACCTGACTAGAATGGTCTAATCAACGATAGATTTTATTTTTCACCTACAATATCTGAAAGTAGATGCCCCAAATCTAGTGTAATGACTCCACAATTTCTTAAATATCTCTGTCACATACTATTATTTTATGGTTCCTTTAGCAGCTGCTCATATGATTCTGATATGCTCACAAAGACACCTCAACATTTTTATCTTTTTTCCTGTGTGCTACACAAGAAGATGAGGAAGCGACAAATTAGACATATTATAAAAGCAAAACTTTCCTAACTAGCTCCAGAAACCATGTACTTTTGTCTAGTTAGTTGGCATTTATTCACTTTGTGGTTGTTCAGTTGATCCATCATGGCTGACTCTGTGACCCCAAGAACTACAGCATGCCAGACTTCCCTGTCCTACATGGTCTCCTGGATTTTGTTCAAATTCATGCCCACTGAGTTGGTGATGCCATCCAACCATCTCATATTCTGCCATCTCCGTCTCATTTTGTCTTCAATCTTTCCCAGCATCAGGCTCTTTTCTAATTAATCAGTTCTTCGCATCAGGTGGCCAAAGCACTGGAGCTTCAGCATCAGTCTTTCCAGTGAATAGTCAGGACTGATTTGCTTTAGGATTGACTGGTTTGATCTCCCTGTGGTCTAAGGGAATCTCAAGTATTCTCCAACATCACAGTACAAAAGCATATATTTTTTGGTGCTCAGCCTTCTTTGTGGTCCAATCTCACATTGGTACATGACTACAGGAAAAACTATAGGTTTGACTGTATGGAGTTTTGTCAGCAAAGTGATGTCTCTGCTTTTTAGTATGCTGTCTAGGTTTGTCATAGCTTTTCTTCTGAAGAGCAAGAGTCTTTTAACTTCATGGATATAGCCATCATCCAAAGTGATTTTGGAGTCTAAGAAAATAAACTCTGTCACTGTTTCTAATTTGTCCCCTTCTATTTGCCATGAAGTGATGGGACCTGATGCGATGATCTTAGTTTTTTGAATGTTGAGTTTTAAGCCAGCTTTTTCACTCTCCTCTTTCACCTTCATCAAGAGGCTCTTTAGTTTCTCTTCACTTGGATAGCTCTTATTGCAAGAAAGTTAAGGAAATGCAACAGATAATCTGAGCATGCTTGCATGTATGCTAAGACACTTCAGTTGTGTCCAACTCTTTGTGACTGTATGAACTGTATCCTATCAGGCCCCTCTGTCCGTGGGATTCTCCAGGCAAGAATACTAATATGGGTTTGCATGCCCTACTCCAGGGGATCTTCTGGACCCCAGGATCGAATCTGCATGTCTTATATTTCCTGCTTTGGTGGTCGGGTTCTTTACCACTAGAGCCATCTGGGACGATAGCCTAAGGCCAAGTCCCTGGGGGCAACTCTGGCTCCGTTTGAGCTGCTGAGCCATCAAAAGCATTTGTTTGTTCTAGCCAATACCTGAGGAAAGATCCCTGTCCTCTTTTTCTCAAAACATTTACTAAAAGAAAAAACAAACAAAAAAAACTTGAATCATTTAAGTTTCTCTGTTCTTTAGAGATACATGTGTATCTCTTCCAATTAAGGAGTATCTTTCTCAGTGATCCGAAAACAAGTTTTTGAAACATAATCATCAGGAAGTATAGGACCTTCAGTCTCCCAGGCTCTTTGGGAGGATAGAATCCTAATCTGATAATTGTCAACTAACAGACACAGCTGGTGTAATGACATTTACACTAACCAGTTTGTATTTTTCTCTTCTCCAACTACCCAACTTGTTCTCCTCCCTGATGTTTTATTCTCTTCAGTGCTCTCTTGATCTCCTTTTAAAATGTCCTGTCCTCTCTACACAAATCAGAATGGAGTTCAGATTTTTCTGTAGTGTCTTCAGCATTGAGTAAAATCTGTGAAAACAGATATCCAGCTTTGTTTATCACTGACAGGATGAACTTAAAAGTGCATTGAGTTTAGAGTGCTATTAGATGCTTTTTTAATCAAGCCATGACAATCGAACAGCTTTAAGCAGTCTTCCTATTTGTTTCCAGAAGGCATTATTTGCAAATTTAAATACAAATCATTCTCATAATTATTCTCCATAGTTCAACACATTAAAATTGTTTACATAGGGGAATAATGAAGAGTTGGAAAGATGTGCATTACTACTTTCTTAAACTGTATAAATAGATTACTAGAGAATTTAACAGTAGAAACTTGAGGAGTTTTTATTCAAGATGGTAGAAAGAACAAAAGGATTAATTTAGTTCATGCAATTCTTTTAAACTTATGGTGAAAGAAGAGAAGTAGGGTAGCTGATATCATGGCATAAATTACTAGCAAAGAGGGTGATTTTATTAGAGGAAGGTTAAATACTCAAGGGGCTTCCCTGGTGGCTCAGAGGTTAAAGCGTCTGCCTCCAATGCGGGAGACCTGGGTTCGATCCCTGGGTCGGGAAGATCCCCTGGAGAAGGAAATGGCAACCCACTCCAGTATTCTTGCCTGGAGAATCCCATGGACAGAAGAGCTTTGTAGGCTACAGTCTGCGAGGTCACTAAGAGTCAGGCACGACTGAGTGACTTCACTTTCACTTTCACTTTCAAATACTCAAGAGATCCTGGGAGGATTGGACAGGATGGTGTGATATGAGCTGATTTATAGGAACAGGAGAAACAGAATTCTCCCATCTCAACTCCTGTTTTACCCAGTGCAAAAATACTGGAATTAGTTACCTAAACCCAAGTTAAAAATGAACAAACAAGGTTGCAAATAAATAAGTATTTATGATAAAATAATAAAAATAAAATCACAAAAGACAGGTTATTTTCTAATAATGTAAAACAGTGGGGGAACTAAGGACTCTAATATTAGCTTTGGTACTTTCTCCTGGTGGTTTTTAGTGTATTTTCAACTTAAATATTTCTTTCTCATGTATTCTAAAATAAAGACATTTGTTTAACAATTCTGCACATGTACATAGACCTCCCACTCATATTTTAAAAGTTATTTTCTATTCTATATAGATGACAGTATAAAAATTGCACAATCTGTATAAAACATAAAACACAAGACTCTGAAAAAAAATATACAAAAAATAAACCCTGGAGGAGAGATAGTCAATGATGATAAGAGAATGAAATAAAACATACAAAAATAAGAGTAAAAAATGATATCCAATAACATAATAAAAAGAATACACAGAATGCAAACCAAGTGGTTAGACAATAAAATAAGATATAAAAAGAACTTTTTAAAAATCAGTATAAGTTCATGTTGAGGTTTGACAGAAAACAGCAAAATTCTGCAAAGCAACTATCCTTCAATAAAAAATAAATTACAAAAATAAGCGTAAGTTGAGGAGCAGATATCTGAGCTAGAAAATTTGTCAACAGAATTCTTGAATACTGAAAAAAAGAACAAAGACAAATAACAACAACAAAAATCCCAGAGTATCCAAGGCCTGTGAGACAGCTATAAGAGAGGAAATATATATGTAATGGGAACAGCAAAAAAGAAAGAGGGAAGTACAAAGGAATAATAATGGCTAAGATTTCCTCAGATTAATTTCAGACACCAAACCACAGATCCAGGAAGTTCAAAGAACATGAAACAGGATAAGGGTGTCCACAAAACTCTTCCTAGGCATATCATTTTTAAACTATAGAAAATCAAAAATAAACTCCTGAAAGAAACCAGGGGAAATTAAAAAGCCTTACCCGGGGCAGATGAATAATAAGATTAGCATTCAGTTTCTCCTCAGTAGCCAAGCAAGCAAGAAGAGAGTGAACAAAATACTTTAAGTTTGTTGAAAGAAAAATAAGAACCAACCTTGAATTCTGTATTGATGAAATTATCTTTCGAAAGTGAAGGAAAAATAAAGCTGTTAAGGAATTTGTTGGCAGAAAACTTGAAAGAAACCCTTAAAAAGTTATGGAAAGAATGGAAATAATATGTCAGAAACAGATCTATATGAAAGAAGGAGGAATATTAAAGAAATATTAAGTAAAGGTAAAATAAAAATTTTCTTTTTATTATTAATTAATCTAATAGATAGTAACTTGTTCAAAATAATAATACAAGATATTAGACTATGAACACTAATATATCATACATATACTGTCTGGTTCCAACTATATGACATTCTGGAAAAAAGAAAAACTGCAGAAATAGTAAAAAGAATAGTAATTTCCAGGAATTGTGGAATGGGGAGGGATAAGTAGGCAAAACAGGATTTTTGCATGCTCAGTCACTCGGTCATGTCTGACTCTTTGTGACCCTATGGACTGTAGCCCGCCAGGCTCCTCTACCCACAAGATTTTTCAGGCAAGAGTACTGGAGTGTGTTACCATTTTCTTCTCGAGGGTATCTCTCCCACCCAGGGATAGAACCCACATCTCTGTCACCTGCGTTTGTATGTGGATTCTTCACCACTCAGTTACCAGGAAAGGCCTAGAGGAGTTTTAGGGTAGTGAAGATTCTCTGTATGAAATCTGAAAAATGGATACATGTCATTAAACATTTGTTCCAACCTATAGAATGTACCATGCCAAGAATAACAGCAGTGTAACCTATGGACTTAGCATGATTGTAATATGTCTATGTAGGTTTATCACTTGTGACAAATGTAGCATCTGATAGGGATGTTGTTGATGGGGGAGGCTATGCACGTATAGGAGCAGAGTGCATATGGGGATTCTTTCATGTTCTCTCAATTTTCCTGTGAATCTAAAACTGCGACCTCAAAAGTCTTGAAATAAAATGAGAAAAGAAGCATAGATTGGAAAAATAAATTATCTTAAGATCAAATATACAAAACTTCATTTTTCATAATATTTTGTTCACTATTTTGAGGATAGGTACCTATCACTTTTCTTTTATAAACTGTACTGTGGCATTCCTTTCACAATTTCCATTTTCAGTTTCCTTAAGGTGAGGTGAGAACTTAGAGACACTTGCAAAGGTATCTAAATGCAGTCTTAATATATTTTTTTAAATTTCTGATCTTTTACAGTTGTCTCACCCACACCTTTTCAGCAGGAAATATTTTTAGTGCCTCTCCTTTGTCAAATCTTTGAAAAACACTCTTACTTTTCATAAATGCAACACTCTCTCCATTCGCATTCAGTATGTTTTAAAAAGAAAGGGAACAACAAATAGTCAAAAAATGCTATCTAATATTAGCTAATGTTTAAACTTGTTTGTATTATTAGAGTTATGTCTATGTGCATGTTTTAGTAAAATTTAAAATGAATAAAATATATTTTTTTTAAATAGAAGAAAATGCCTTATATTGTGCCTTTATCTTATGCTGCCAGGGAAACATTCACTTCCCTTCTATTTATTCACTGTGATGGTGACTTTGTTCTGGTTCTTTATTGCCTTGGTATTATTTATCTGATTTCTTAGTACTTCATTCAATTTCTGAAGAACAGAGATTACCTACACAGCTTATATTTTAAGATAATTGTTTAACACAGTTCAGCAAGCAGTGAAGATTTTCAAGAGCCTAAACAAAAATGCATTTTATAATGAAAAATACAATCTTAGATTAAGCTCCAGTGAATTCCATTTCACTTAATTTTAAATTTAGGAGATTTAGTATGTTTCACACAGATCTATTACTTACTGGAGGAAGTATATTCATTTTTAAAATGACTTTTTTGTCCACTAAGAAATTAGCCCTGTAAAATCAATGCTTGATTGTTTTGCACTGAGTTTAACCCTGATGCCTCCCACAGGAGCAGCCCCCCCCCCTCCCCATTCCCTCTCTTTCTTCCTCTTCCAGCGGCAGCAAGTTTTCACCAACACCCTAATGTCAGCAAAGCTTGTAGTCATTTCTTCACAGACTGAGATGGTGGTGCTTTAGGATCAGAGCAGGTCTGAGATTTACCTCCTACTCTCCTGATATTGCCTTCTTCTGTGTCTACGCCACAAGGCACAGCTTTGTGTTCTTTCTAAACTTCTCTTCGAACACTTGATGAGGTTTGTGGGGGAGAACCTGCGAGAAAATGCAGACACTACAGTTTCTGCAGCCCCTGTCAGTCTCACATGTTCTACCAGTCTGCAACTGGCCTTCTCCAAAGTGTCAGCTTGTTCTGTTGCTCAGTTGTGTCTGACTCTTCGTGACCCCATAGACTGCAGCATTCTAGGCTTCCCTGTCCTTCACTATGAGTCAACTCCTAGGTAGGTTGATAAGCAATCTGAGGTCCCCGAGGAAGAGAGTATTCTGGGGCTCTTGAGGAGGAGATAGGAGTCTGGAGTTCTCAAGGAGGAGAAAAGGACAATTTTTTTTTTTCTTGCATTGCTTTGTCTTAGAAAAATAACAATGTAGATTGCTCAAGGACATGTTTCTCCTTAACAAGAACTTTCTGACTAGTCTTGCTATCTTAAGACATATATTGTGGGTTTGGGTCTGGTGAAGTGAAAGTGAAGTTACTCAGTCGTGTCCGATACTTTGCAACCCTGTGGACTGTAGCCCACCAGGCTCCTCCATCCATGGGATTCTCCAGGCAAGAATACTGGAGTGGGTTGCCATTTCCTTCTCCAGGGGATCTTCCAGACCCAAGGATCGAACCCAGGTCTCCCGCATTGCAGGCAGACACTTTAACCTCTGAGCCGCCAGGGCAGACCTTTCTATTGTTACTTCTAATCTTGTTAATTTATGATGTATGCTGTGGGAGTGGGTCTGGTAAAGGTATATAAGTCCTTGATAAGACTAGCCAGTGGGGGCACTCTCTGTCCCCCTTCTGATGTCTGTGTCAGAAGCTTTCTTTGTCCCTTTTTGCACTTTAATAAAACTCTGCTACACAAAGCTCTTGAGTGATCAAGCCTGGTCCCCAATCCCAAAGCTAAATCTTCTTCTTCAGAGATCACAAATCTGATTCCTTTCACTGTAAACTATCTTTGAGCTCAGACTCATGTCCATTGAGTTGGTGATGCCATTCAATCATTGCATCCTCTGTCTCCCCCTTCTCCTCCTGCCCTCAATCTTTCCAAGCATCAGGATTTTTCCAATGAGTCAGGTCTTTGCATCAGTTGACCAAGGTATTGGAGCTTCAGCATCAGTCCTTCCAATGAATATTCAGGGTTGATTTCCTTTAGGTCTAGCTAGTTTGATCTCTTTGCTATCCAAGAGACTCTCAAGAGTCTTCTCCAGCACCACAGTTGAAAAACAAATGTTCTTATTTTACCTTGTTGCATCTTTTCTAGGTAAGAATATGCTCCATTATTCTTTCTCCTGAAGGCCCAAATTTCCTCATATTTTTAACCTCAGCTCTCTGATGGGTTTGAATAAAGCAGTGAATTTGAAGTTAGACCAGATTGTTTCCGCTGTGAGTTTGAGAAGGGAGCTAATTCCATTTTTACATCTTAGAGCAAAACCAAAAGTGGAAAAGCATAACTTAAAACATTATTTCTGGTGATTAAACACATACACATTATTGCTAGATTTTAGAAATGATGAACATTTTTTTTTTACAGTATTAACCTACTTTGTCTACCTACATTTTTAACTTGAAGCTACAAAAAGTAACATATAGTCCTGTCTGCCTCCTAAAGAACTAGGAAGCTAACATACAGGAAGTTAACTGCTACTTGTCTTTGTGGGAATATTTACAAGAAGTATACATTTTAAAAATGTTTCCATATTTGCTTTTATATTTTAAGTATAAAAGGAATTGAAGCATAAGCTACCATAAGATACTTTAGGCTGAAATAAAGACTTTTTATTTTATTCTAAGTAAAATATAAATCTATTTTTTAATATATATATAGCAGAGGAATGGTAATATGATTCATATGTGAAAGCTTCAGAGAATATAATCCAGAGAGGTAAGAACAAAGGTTTGAAGATCATTATGAAAGATATCTTAGTAGTCCAACTGAGAAAAAAAAATTCAAAAGTAGTTTAAATATTGCACAAAATGAGAATGTACAGCATTTAGGGTATATTTTGAAATTAAAATTGATAGGTTTGCTAATGGGTTGGATATAGCTTGTGGAAAAAAGTGAGGAGTCAAAGACTAATAGATTATTGGCCCGAAAGTTACATAAATTAAAGTGTCATTTACAAAACTTTATTTAAAAAATAAATATTAAGTGAAAATAAAATTTAGTCTCAAATTTAGCAGCTGTCACTTTAGGAGTCTTGGTAGCCTACCTATATGCCTTTGTATAATCTTCCATGTTAGAGAGAACTATATTAGGTAGCAGTGTTGGGTATAGACATCTGGGCCCTGAGATGGGTTAACATTGCGACAAGAATATAGTATGATGTAGATATTCACATACTACCCCAAAGACTCACACCTATGCTTTATAGAGAGGGACTCCATAGAAAACAAAGAAATGCTTGCATTTGGTGAAATATCTTGCTATAAATAAAATTTGTCACAAAAGATAAAAGATGAGGAAAGATGTGTTTAGAATTTCAGTTGTATTAAGTTACATTATGTTTTGTTTTGCTGCAGTAAACAAATCAATTCTGTGAAATCTAGAACAGCTATAAAAGTTTTAAGAAAAAAAGTTCACAAGTGAGTTTCATACAGCTATAACTACAGCTTAAAATTATAAATACATGATCTTAAAGACTAAGTAAAACTGAGTGCAAGGACACAAGCATTTGAAGTTTCTTTTCAACTAGGGTATCAACTAACTCCAGGAGAGATGAAATTGCAAGAGATATGCTAAGAAAATATTTCAGCAGCTACAAAGGGCTACTAGGTAAATCAGAGTCCAAGTTACGTCTCATAGTTTTGTATCAGGGCCCAAGAAGTACAACAGAAGTGGAAAACAGCTGGTCTTCCCAAGGAGTGAAAATCAACTTTTCACAGTATCCACGAACCAGGGCTGATAGTCCTCCAGAGACACTAAAAGAAAATAACATCATCTTAGATCTCACAGTGTTACCACAATTTTTTAAATACAATTTTTGGTACATACTAAAAGCAAGCTGTTCATAAGGAGGCAGGAAAATGTAATTGAAAACTAAGAGAAACAATAGAAATAGAAGACTCATAGATGTGACAGATACTGGAGTTTTCAAGGACAAATTTAAAATAAACATGCCTAATATGACTTAAATGATAAAAGATAAAAATTTTGGAAAAAAATTAGAAATCACAGAAAAATTCATAAGGAAAATTTATTTATTTATTTTTTGTATTAATCTTGGATCTTTTTTTTTAAATTTTTTAAATTTTAAAATCTTTAATTCTTACATGCGTTCCAGGATACAGCATGCTTGGGGCTGGTGCATGGGGATGACCCAGAGAGATGTTATGGGGAGGGAGGTGGGAGGGGGGTTCATGTTTGGGAACGCATAAGGAAAATTTAGAACCAATATTACATTAAAATCAACTCAAGAGTTGTTAGTGATGAAACTCATAGCAATACAGGAATGGAAAAAGTCTCTTTACATTATAAAGATTATCTTTAAAAAATTTTACCTACAGCAGGCTTCATAGTTACAAATTTCTTCTAACTACAACAAGAACTATTGTATAATGCAATAAATTAATGCAATAATTTAATGCAATAAATGTAACACAAGGAAAGAAAAATAATTAAATAAAATGGAAAAGAAAAAATAAAAGTGTACTTGCTAATTAATATAATAGTATATATAAAATTTGAAAATATCCATTATAATTTTTATAATGTAAAATTCAGTTTAGATGTTGGTTAATTAATATGTGAAAATCTAAGTTCAAGTTACAAAAATTGATAAATCATTGTTAACTTTGTAACTCAGAAATGAAGATAAAGAACAATATATATTAATGATATAATTGAAAATATCAAATGCTTAAGAATAAATCTCAGAAGAGTTATGTTAGATATGAAAAATACTATATTGAAGATAAACTAAAGCCTATAGAAATAGGAAGCTCAATATTGCAAAGATCTCAATTCCTCTCATATTGCTTTGTAGGCTCATTGCAATCCCAATTAAACTGCAAATAAAAATCTAGCAAAATGCTTGTATTCTGAAAATCACATCTTTACATTTCTATAAAATTGAAAATAGCCAAGAATAGCAAAGTCAATTTTGAAAGAAAAAGTGGGAGCATTTGTTCTACAGTTATCAAGATTTTTTTAGACTGCTGAAATTAGTTAAGAAATGTGGATTTTGATATTTGAAATAAAATGTTTGAAACAATGTTGTATGTCAGTTACCCATCAGTGAAATTAAATAAATAAAAAGGTGATTAGATCTATGACTTCAAGCCTCAGATGGGTCTCTAAGTTTTTGAGAACACTCTGGACACTGATGAAAGTAGCTATCACAGCATTCTACAAGTACTGACATAGATGTTTGTCTTTTCAATATTAACATTTTCTTTATCTTCCTTCCTGGATAGCATACTGTATATTTTTATTCATTTTTATTCAACTTAAAATTTGTCAAATAAACATCCAATCAAAAATTCTACATTTGACCTCATATTTCACCTTTCTCTACGTACTTGCAGAGCAATCTAAATTTAATGGCTCTCACCTTTTAACCATTAATTAAACTCTTTTGGGAAAAATATGTTCAAGTTGTGGCATGCCGTAATGAAATACAGAAAGTGTAAAATCAGCATTTTTCTTTAGCTTAGGCATTTTTAGACAGGAAGTAAATTAACTACACACAACACTATTGAAGCATTTCACCTTGATGGTTGCCTATGCACATACAGCTCAGGCCAAACAGAGATCACTAGTGTTAGCATCACAATCATATGCTGGTAAATGGTCAGTAATCAACTGGGTGGGATGGTGAGAAACCCTGATCTGTAGCATTTACTGATTTATGTACTGTAAATACTTCCTAAATAGCTTATTTGAAGCTATAAATGTGATGTCATGAAACATAGACTTGGCAAAATTACTCTTCCAAGGCAATCCCCGCCCAAATTGCCTATCATTAAAACATCAATTATAGGCAGTGTAATTGACTAAATAAAGCTCTCTTAAATTATTCTACTTCAGATTTCACATAAAATGACAGTCAGAAATTTGTTGTCCTTTAAAAAAAATTTTTTGTGTGAAACTAACATTTAAAGTTCACTTCAGAAGGATTATCATACTAAATCATTTTAATTCCACCAACAATTTCAAGTATATTTGAAAAGGGACAGATGGCCTACAGTGAAGAAAGGACCTCCATATTACATAAGGACACATGCAAAGAGATAGAAAAATGACCTCAGAAAAGCCATGCATCATTAGTTTAGTCTTTGCCTTTAACTACTCTTTTCATACTGTAACTTTGTTTCAGATATCATTCATGAGTGCCCTAGGTTAAGAATTATAATAGAATTTAAATGACAAAAATTCTGTTTCAGTATGAACTGTGCCTACGTTTAAATTTTTAACACATATATTTTAAAATATGCTTTTGGCCAAATGTGCTCAGTCACTTAGTTGTGTCTAACTCCTTGCAGCCCCATGGACTGTAGCCCACTGGGCTCCTCTGTACGTGGAATTTCCCAGGCAAGATACTATAGCAGGTTGCCATTTCCCGCTCTAGGGGATCTTCCTGACCCAGGGGTTGCACACATGTCTCCTGTGTCTCCTGCATCAGCAGGTGGATTCTTTACTACTAGTGCCACCTGGAAAGCCAGCTTTAGAGGTATTTTGACATTTTAAAGCTTTGTATTTTAACTGAGAGTGTTATCTGTGGTCAAATAAAATATAGTTTATTACTAACAAATAGGAAATCTCCAATCTTGCTCCAATTACATAGTTTAGCAAATTCTCCAATTAATATGTATTCTCCAATGGAAAGACCCAATTTGCTATTGCCTTACTGTGTGCCTTCCAGGCTTTAGTCTATGTGCAATTCATTTGCACTGGAAAAACATGCATTATGAGGATGATAATCTAAGGTTAGCTGCAAACAGTAAGTTTAATTCTTAAATATTTAAAAACTGCCAAGCACTAATCACGGAGAAGGCAATGGCACCCCACTCCAGTACTCTTGCCTGGAAAATCCCATAGACAGAGGGGCCTGGTAGGCTGCAGTCCATGGGGTCACAAAGAGTCAGACACAACTGAGCGACTTCACTTTCACTTTTCACTTTTATGCATTGGAGAAGGAAATGGCAACCCAGTCCAGTGTTCTTGCCTGGAGAATCCCAGGGACGGGGAACCCTGGTGGGCTGCTGTTTATGGGGTTGCACAGAGTCAAACATAACTGAAGCGACTTAGCAGCAGCAGCAGCAAGCACTAATCAGATGACATGATCCCAAGTGTTGAACACAAATTAGTTTGCACAAAAAGAGAGCATTTGATAGATACTATTAAAAGAATTATTCTGATATAATTGTGTAGACATTTCTTACTTCTGGTGATCTACATACACTCTTTCAATGGATCTTCAAATTACTTAACAAAAATAGTTTTGGGGATTTAGTTTGTGCTACCATTGGGCTGAGTTCTAGGAACAGGTCCCTACAACAACAAGGGTTGGTGATTTCAGGCGATCAAAATAGTTTCTTTTTCAAAAGAGGCATGAAACACCATGATGTGCCAAAAAAGAACTAGCACAGAAGTACATACTTCAATCTACCAACATTTAGAAAATTCCACCTCTAACATATTCATCACATGTTCTGAGGAAAATTGCACACAGGAGAATTAAATGATTATCTAAAGACAACAGGCCAAATTAATAATTGAGGTGCATAATTTGTGTAATAAAGTAAATTTATTTAAGGGACTTGATTACTCATATTCATTATCTGCACGGTGTGAAGTGCTCTACTTTCAATTCTGCTTTAACTAATGAAAACATCTTTTTACCATAATTGATTGTAAAACAATCCTTATAGATTTTATTATTTTTTTGTGAATAGTTACATAATTTTTTTCCTAAGGCAAGCATTAATTAAACTTCCTAAATTTGAAAATGTATGATTTTATGATATTTTGAGACATTAACCTTAGAGTAAATTCATTCTAATATTTCTATCTTCTTGATTATTTTCCCTGAATCTCCTCTTTCTCTGTTCATTTTCAAGTAGAGAATATGATAAAAAAATAATCACACATTGTAAGTTTTTATGTTTGATTTCTAAACCCTAAATTCTAACGAGTGTTGAAGTAGTTAGTTGAAAAGAGGGTGGGGACTTCCCTGGCAGTCTGGTTAACATTTTAGCTGCCAGTGCAGGGGAACCAGGTTTGATCTCTGGTTAGGAAGTTAAGATCCCACATGCCTCTCAGGCAAAAAAACAGAACATAAGAAACATACCAATACTGTAAGAAATTCAATAAAGAATTTAAAAAAATAACAAATGTGAAAAGGTGGATTTCAGATAGTAGATCATGCATAAAGCCAATAAGGGAGAATGATTAAGCTTGGGGTAGGGATTCCTTTAAGAATTTGTGAGAGCTGGTGAAAACATTATCGGTAGTTTTCAGCCCAGAGATTTGGTAGCACAGTAAAGCTTCATCTCCAGCTGCCCTCTCAGTTTCCAGAATCTGTGACTGCATCTATGTTATCTATCAAAAGGCATTTTGCAGATATGGTTTTTCTAGTAATCATGCACGAATGTAAGAGTTGGACCATAGAGAAGGCTGAGCACTGAAGAATTACTGTTTTGGAATTGTGATGCTGGAGAAAACTCTTGAGAGTCCCTTGGACTTCAAGGAGATCAAACCAGTCAGTCATAAAGGAAATCAACTCTGAATATTCCTTGGAAGGACTGATGATGAAACTGAAGCTCCAATACTTTGGCCAGCTGACTCATTGGAAAAGACTTTGATGCTGGGAAAGATTGAAGGGAAAAGGAGAAGGGGGTGGTAGAAGATGAGGTGGTTAAATAGCATCACCAACTCAATGGATATAAATTTGAGCAAGCTCCAAGAGAAAACTGAGGACAGAGGAGCCTGGCCAACTATAGTACATGGGGTCGCAAAGAGTAAGACACGACTCAGTGACTGTGCATAGTTCATGACCTTATGTGTGATTTTGATATTATACTCATTTGAGAACTAATTAGATTCTTTAACTCATTTTATTAATAGGCAAAAATTTATAAACATTATTTGTTTGTAAATTCCTAGTTCTTTATTGGCAAATCTCAAGACACTGATTGATACTCCTTGATAATAAGCAATACCAAAATAAATGTGTCTATATTGCACTTTATTTTATTGCAACTCTATTTTAGATAGGAAACCAAATACATTGTTTTTTAATTTTTTCCTATCTCATTCCATTTTGTTTTCCTTTTTTTTATCTTGTTTCTTATCTCATTAGGATCTCAGTAAATTACTGACTACTTCTTTCAACATATCCATAACCTAACTCACAATATCATAGTGTTAGAGCTACTTAGAAACTCATATAAAAAACAAAATACACATAGTAAATGGAATGTGTTTGAAAGTAAACACTTAAAACATCAGAGTACTTATTGGAGGAGAATTTTACCAATTTTTAAAAAATTATTTACTTAATCACTAAGCTAAGACTAATGTATATAACTATGTGGGAAATAAGACAGAACTTTAAAAATATATCAGCTTAACTGGATTCATTTTTCTCTTAAATACATTCTATTTCAGGTTCTGGAATTTTTAAAACAAAAAAAAATAGATAAAATAAGGTCTTTGGCATTCAATTTGCTAGATCCTTAAAATTGGCAATTATATTAGAAGCATTAAAAATGTTTTATATGTACATACCAAGAGCTCTCTATTTAAATAAACTTTTGAAATTATTTTAGTTGCATAACTTTGCCCATACTCTGCTTTTTAATTTTAATGAATTCTTAAATTGATTCAAGATTTATTTAGTGAGGATTTTAATATTAAAAGAAGAATCAATTCTGCTAATGAATAACAAGATTTCAAAAGAATAACAAGATTTTTAAGAATATTTATAAGGGTTATGTGTGGAAGGTGCAATTTGCTTCTACTATGTCAATTAGGATAACCCAAAATATTCTTTTCATTATAACTGCACTTTAGAATTCAGGCAATATTACCAATTTAATATAGTGGTAACATTTTGAAGCAAGAACACTGGAGTGAGTTGCCATTCCCTTCTCCAGGGGACCTTCCCAACCCAGGGATCAAACTCCAGTCTTCTCCATTGCAGGCAGATTCTTTACCGTCTGAGGTACTAGGGAATTCCTCTTAATTGGTAGGCATATAGTATTTTCAATTATCTCCACTAGAGAGAAAATGGAAAAAAGACTCAAAACATCATTTAGTGTATATTTATATTTATTACATAGTTATGTCAGCTAACTTTCAAGTTAAGTTGGTTATTGAAGAGGTTCAAATCTTATTTTTTCATAATATCATAAAATATGAAGGAAATATTTTCACAGTAAGAATAAAGTTAATTTATGAAAAAAATAATAATTTTATATTGATAAAGTATTAGTGATCATCAGATCTAAATTTTCTTTTTTAATAGGAAAGGAAATTGAAAGTGGAAAGTTTATGGACTTGCTCAAGGTTTTTGACTACCTAAGAGCATTCAAAAATATGAAATTTTACCCTCACTTTGGTTTTGTTTATTTTCTTTAGGTTATGGCAGTAAATACATTGATTTTTACATAAAATGCTATATGAATTTTATTGCACACAGTTTTTGAGTACTTTAATATATGTCATAACTGAGAAGCATGTGTTTTATTACAGTTGGTTAATACATTTATCCAGTCCTTCACCTTACACTTTGACTTTTTGAAGATGTTTGCTTTAGATTACAAAAAAAAAAAAAAAACACCCACCAAATATCTCTATCCTTTCCCCAGTCTCTCCTCCCACACTTAACACTGAAGATAAATAGATGCAGAAGAAATAGAATGAGTGGGAAAGAAGAGCGAGTAGAAAGACATGCTCTGCTTCGTCACTTGGGCTGCCTGAATTTTAAGGACCAAGTGTGAACTGAGGAGGTGGATGATAATTCAATTAAATTTAACATTAAAGTTTTAAATGAATTAATGTAGGATAAGGGATGTATCCAGGAGAGAAAGCAAGAAATAACCTTGGAACTGCATTAGAGACACTAGTTTTAATGGCCCTGTAGGGAAAAGAATATGAGACCTTACACTCACTCATATGGCAGTGTTTGAACTGAAATGACTTATACAGTATATGTACACCTTAGGGGTCAATGTGTGGCATAGGAAAGTATTTTCTCTCTGTTGAACCTAATCAAGAATCTTAAAATTAAATCCGTAGCTTTGAAAGATAGGAAATTCAACAATACAAATGTATATGCCATGTTTACACTATTTTATAAATACTAGGCTTTTTAATGGAGAAGGCAATGGCACCCCACTCCAGTACTCTTGCCTGGAAAATCCCATGGACGGAGGAGCCTGGTGGGCTGCAGTCCATGGGGTCGCTAAGAGTCGGACACGACTGAGCGACTTCACTTCCACTTCTCACTTTCATGCATTGGAGAAGGAAATGGCAACCCACTCCAGTATTCTTGCCTGGAGAATCCCAGGGAGGGGGGAGCCTGGTGGGCTACCTTCTATGGGGTCGCAGAGTTGGACACAACTGAAGCAACTTAGCAGCAGTAGCAGGCTGTTTAATAGCTTCCCAAGTGGCACTAGTGGTAAAGAACCTGCTTGCCAATGCAGGAGACATAAGAGAGGCAAGTTCGATCCCTGTGTTGGGAAGATCCCCTGGAGGAGGGCATGGCAACATACTCCAGGATTCTTACCTGGAGAATCCCTATGGACAGAGGAGCCTGGCGGGGGGTTACAGTCCACAGGGTCACACAGAGTCAGACACAACTGAAATGACTTAGCATGCACACAGGTTGTTTAATGTAATTCACACTGCAACTGCTGTTTTATCTTCAATGGAACAGAGATAATTCACCTTTTTAACTACTAAACCAGGGGCTGTCCTTATCTTTAGTAGTTTGAATACTTTGAAAGTTGGTTTTATCATGGTATGACTTCAAATATCAACATGTTCTCTCCACTGGAAGATCTATAGGATGAGCATTGTATTAAGTCTGGGTTCTCTCAAGAAACAAAACTATTAGGATATATACATGCATATATCTTTATCTATCTATCTATCTATAAAGAAAGAGACAGAGAAAAGAAAGGAAAGGACAAAAAAAGAAAGAAAGAGAAAGAAAGGAAGTTATACTGTAAGAAATTGGCTTATGTGATTATGGAGGCTGATAAATCCAAGCTGGAGTTCAAAGGCCTGAGAACCAGTATAACTGATGATGTAAGTTCCAGTCCAAGGCCATATCCAGAGACAGAGAAGGCTAATGTTCCAGCTCAAACACAACCAGGCAGAAAATTATCCCTTCCTCTGTCTTGTGTTTTATTGAAGCCTTCAATTCAAATGTTAATCTTGGGAGTTCCCTGGTGGTCCAGTGGTTCAGAATCTGCCTTCCAATGTAAATGTTAATCATGTCTGAAAACACCCTCACAAACTCACTTAGAAATACTGTTTGTTTGAAAATCTGGGCCCCTCATGGCCCAGTCCAGCTGACACTTAAAATTAACCATAACAAGACTTACACAGTCAAAGGAACAATGAGATAATGTTTTCAGAAAGGTGGCTTTTGAGAAATATCTATTACCCATTCAATTGACTGTGGAAGTTTCTGTAGGTTTTCCTTTCATGTTTCTAAAGAAATTTGTGAGCATTGCTATCACTGCATATCAGTATTTTCATATGAACTTGAAATCTGTGTTGGTGACCTTCACAATTGCCTTAATTAGCATAGTCTTACTAAGTGAAGGCAGTTACATTGGTTTACTACATTACTTAAATACATTCATAGCTTAACATCATTTTCTTCAAAAGAAAACTGCAAATATGCCCTTAGTTTGACCCATTGTATTAATTTAAATGTCTGGAAATCAAGCAAAATATTTAAATCAGGCTTTTGTATAATACTGGGGTTTAAGAACACGTTTAGGTAGCAATGCAATGAAGCAGTGAAACTCTGAGTTTTATGTTTGCTTTCATGAATCTGAGATAAAAACTGCTTCCTGTGCATATCTCTATATGATGCTGTATTTAAATATATACAAAATATTTATATAGTTAATTACTTGAATTTACCTAAATTATGGGTTTTATCTTTAATAGTTTACTTAATCCTCTCTCACTAGGGAGAGGGAGTAAACTGTGATCACTCTAATTTATTTAGAAAAATACTTGTCTAATATTTCTACCTTCTCTAACAGGAAATTAGGAATGACATTTTGAACAACCAATCACCTGGCCAGTGGCAGGCTTATTGTCATGCACCCCAGGAAAAATATAAGTTCATGAAGGAGCCCTAAAAAAACTACCAAGGTCAGCTTTAAAGCACTTAAAGTTTCTATCCATCCTATCAGGATATTTTAAATTGAAAGTAAAAGTTGCTCAGTCGTGTCTGACTCTGTGACTCCATGGACTATACAGTCCATGGAATTCACCAGATCAGAATACTGGAATGGGTAGCCTTTCCCTTCTCCAGGGATCTTCCCAACCCAGGAATTAAAAATTTCTGTCAAATAAGTTCAGGGAAACTTTTGTTGATAAACCTAATGTGTATATATACTGTATATACTGCATATGTTTAATGGATATTAGAGAAAAGAATATATATATATGGATATATATAATATGTACATAATATATGCATACTATATAGAGGGTATAGATGTAGTATAGCATAGAATTATAATATAGAACAGTATTCCTTTGTATAACATTCATTATGAGATTTTATATATATAACATATATGTTTCCACTCCTTAGGCCAGATACACTATCCTTCAAGTTCCTAGCATAATTATGAACTCATAGAAATCATAATACACTCAGTAAATTTTTGACAGTAAATGAACGAATGTGTGAATGAATGCAGAAATATCAGGACTTGTAATTTTTGACATTCTAACCCAAATATTTCCTGAAATATAATCATCACATATCATGGGTTAGATTTATTTTCTTTTTAACTTATACAAACAAGAAAAGTATGATATTCACAAAAAATAAAAATAATAAAAAATAAAATAAAACTATAAAACCCCAAAGTTTCCAAAGTTAATATTGAGTGAGTGGAAAAAAATCAAACTAAAACTTTCCCATATGTTCAGTAGTAAGGGAAAAAAAAAAACACACACACACACCCTTAAATATGCCTTTGAAAACATGAAGAGAAGAGGAGGTCCTGAGAGCCCAAGATAGAGTGTTTCAAATGGCAGGGGGATAATATGAAAATGTGAAATGTGAAAATGAGTGAGGAACACAGTCCTTCACTCCATCAACACCCTCTGAGATGCTGTAAAAGGGACATATGGGAGCTCAGGCTTAACTAAGAAGTGGGAATTTCCTTGCCGTGATCATAATGATTTTATAACATTTCTTATACTTCTGAGGAGATGGCGTGTTTTAAGATAACAAAAAATGTCATATTTATTATAAGCTGTTTAAAATGTTTTCTTTTAAACATAACGTTATTCCCATAGCATATATACATGAATATGAACATATACTTCCTATCATAATTAGTGCAGAGGAAACAATGCCACCTATCTCATTTAACGGTGCCAAAGATGTATTTAGAAAATAAATCAGTTCTTCATTAAAAGATCTGTTATGAGTCCATTTATTTTACATTTAAAAAATGAAGATATTATCAGCATCTCGGGCCATCTTCCATAAAAGACACTGTCGCATATTTAACTGTTAATGAGAAGTGAACAGAATTTTAACTCTATCAAATAAACTTGGAAGCACATTGCTGACACATATCTACAGGGAATGTGGCAATAGGAGCTGAAATATTAGCATAGTAGATGATATGAAGAGTTGATGCTAGAGAAAAAGATGAGTGTATACACAGATTCCTACCACATCTGTTTTGAAAGGTGAACTTTGTACATGATATGAGATGTATTTGAAGCGGTTCTACGCAGGAAAATATGGAATATACCATCTTAGTGATTTTACTCATGTCATTAATGTAAAAAAAAAGGAGTGGCAAGTTTAAAAATTTTATGTATATAACTAAATGGCACAGTCATAAAGAATCCACCAGCTAATGCAGGGGATGCAAGAGATGTGAGTTTGATCCCTGGGTCAGGAAGATACCCTGAAGTGGAAATAGCAATGTGTTCCAGTATTCTCGCCTGGAAAATGCTATGGACAGAGGAACCTGGTGGGCTACAATCCATGGGGTCTCAAAGAGTTCTGAGTGCATACACACAGTATATACGCATATACATACACTGTATACATATATATAGATTTGTGTTTATATTCTTTTGTCATCCCAAATGTATTTGGAAGAGATTACTAATTGGATAGTCTGAACTAGACTGAACATACCTGTACTTCTTTATGGTTTCACTTTCTAACTATGCAAAATGTTTTAGTTACTAAAAAGGTCACAGTTCTAAAAATCCAGGTTGTATCAAAACAAATTTTGTAAAACAAATCTATTTTCATAGTTCAATTGGTGGATTCAGTCATTTGAGGTTATAGGGGACATATTCTTTTACACAGGTGAACATGGAAGTGAGGAAGAAACCTTTGAAATATGAAGTCATTCTCTTTTATTACATTTTTTTTTTTACTTGAATTCCCAAGGCTGTATCTTCCACCCAACTGCAGACAGCTAGACCTAAGACACTGACTTCCTCAAGGGAACTGTTGTTTCTGTGGAACCAGCAAAGACGTAGGATGAAATGCTTTATATTTTATGCAGTTAGAAAAAATTCACTGTGAACTACACAGTGAATATCGAACTCTGTCTGGAAAAAAAAAATCCCCTTGTCTGGGCACATGTACCAGTTTCTGGAATCATTTTCGGCTGCCATAACTGAGGGTGGAGGGGTGCCCTTGGCCTCTAGTGGGTACAGGCTATATCTGCTGTGAATCCTAAAACACACATGATGGCTTCCACCACACAGAAAAACTCAATTCAAATGTTGATAATGCCGGGTTGGCAAACCCTGGGTTAGAGGAAATGAGGAAAGAAGAGCTTCATTAACATGGGAGGAGAGGTAAAAGCAAGAGATCACTAAGCTCTTTGCATCCTTTACCAGAATTATGGAGGCCTGTAGAAATTCAGTCTGTTGGCAGAGAGTATGAGCTCCATTCCTGTGAGTGCTAAACATCATCTGTGCCAACAAAATAATTTGACTGCCCTCTCTTTGCAAGCTAAGAAGGATTTTCCTATTAACAAGCAGCAAGTATATTACCTACTAATTGTTCAAGGAGTTCTAATGCCTACTTTTGATCCCATGATTTGTTACCTTATCAAACAGACTTCCTATAGACCACCCCTGTTTCCATGACTGAGGTCATCAGGCACTTTAAAGGGAGATGCTGTAAAGGGAAAAGCCTCTATATCTGGCCCCAGGAGGATCAGAGAACATCATCTGAAGAGTGACCTTTGAGCAGTGTGGTGATTGAACACCCTCCACATTATCATATGCACATCTTCCTCTTCAAAAGTAAACTTTTTGCGTGAGGCTTCCCTTTCAGCTCAGCTGGTAAAGAATCTGCCTGCAGTTCAGCAGATACTGGTTCAATTCCTGGGTCGGGAAGATCCTCTGGAGATGGGATAGGCTACCCACTCCGGTATGCTCCAGCTTCCCTGGTGGCTCAGCTGGTAAATAATCCACCCACAAAGAGGGAGACCTGGGTTCGATCTTTGGGTTGGGAAGATCCCCTGGAAAAGGCTACCCAATCCAATATTCTAGCCTGGAGAATTCCATGGACAAAGAGTTGGACACCACTGAACTGCTTTCACTTTTCACTCTTAAAAGATAATTTGAAAGTCTCTATCTTAGCAAACAACTAAAAAGAGATTGGAAAACTGTATTGAAAGGAAATAATATTTACTTATATTGTTGTTTGCCTTACATGCATATTTCCCTTGTAAGTCCATAGTAATTTCCAGGAGAAGTCATCGTGATGTAATTACTTTCATGAGATTGACAGCAACAGCCCATCTATTATAGATTTTTATGGCATGCTAATTTCCCATCTGTCCGGGGCACTTCTTTTCATGTGCCAACATTTTATAGAAAAGTTATAAGAATTGAAAGCATGCTCCTCTTCTAATTGCAGCTTGACAATTATTAATGCAATATACTTGCTAAAGGAGAAGGCACGCCTCTTCATTTTTTAAAAAGGTCATTTTTATTAAAAAAGAATGTTCATTATAAGCTCCAAATTGAAAATAATTTTCTCGTCATATAAGTAGGCTCTGTCCCTTTTTCACACTTATCCCTAATCCTAGAATGACTTCCTTTCACACGTTTATTTTTCCCAATATTCTCTGTGAAATTTCTTTTACATTAAGAACCTCTGCAAGAAGTCCTCCTTGAAACATACCATGTAGAAGATTATAAAATTAGCATTAACTCTTTCATGAAAACATTGTGGATGCTATAAGTGAATCAACCAGTGACAAGTTGAATGAATTTTTTTCTCGGTTATGAGAGAAAGAAAAGAATATGATAGAAGGCTTAAGAAATCTTAACTTGAAGTATACATTTAAGCTACATCAGAGAACATTATGAAAGCTTGTTTTTACTTCTTACTCGGTGTGGTGTGCTCCAAGTAAATGACATTTATGCCAACATATTGCTTGCTTTGTTATTATGAGTGGCTTGAGGGGCCTGGACTCACAAGGCCTCTGGACAGATTGCCTCACATCGCAAAAAATTTTATACTCTTACTTGTACGTGGGACAGATGTTATTTGAGTGAAGAGAGCCGTTATTTCATATTCCAATGTTTGTATATGTCATTTTATTAGTGACTAGTCAAAAAAACACGAGATTGATGGCATTGCAAGGGAAGAGAACATACACGGAAAACTAGTAGGGAGACCAGAGTAACATACACAAAATAATACTGTAGAAATCGTTTTGATCATAGAGTGTTGTTATAAACTAGTAAAGTTTTTGAAAATATTGTGTAAAATATAGATTTTAAACAAAATTCCCAGATAAAGAAGAAAGGAAAGAACTAATATTCATTAGTGCTTTGGAGGGATAGGACTTGACCTGAGAAGCATGTACTTTAAAATGACCCCAACATAGTTTCTCCCACTTAATAAATCCATCAACAAATGAGGACATTATTGTCTCCTTTCTCAACTGATGCAGGGGGGAATCCTCAGTTTGACTATAATGCCACTAAAATGGGGTGAAAAAAGCAATATTAGTGAGAAAGCTAAATTTAGCAAGGTTGATTAGATAAATACTCAGCTGATGTGACAATTATTGAAACCAGCATTTGCAAGTTGCGTTAGATCTGCACTTTTTTCATTTAATTTATTTGAATGCTCTGAATACAGATTAACTCTCTTAGCCTAATATTTCTTGGTTCATTAGCATTAAAATGAGAACTGCAAGTTCCTTGGAATAACCTTTAAATTGTTTCCTCTAACTTCAGCAAAACTTCTGACAGTATCTCTAAATCTCCTTCAACTATTATTTTGTCATGTTCAACTCTTCCTAAGTTGTTTTTAATTTTGTTTTTTCACCAAGGGCTAGAGTTTTAAAATTGACTTTTAAAAGCAATCCACAAATTTTGTCTTGGAGACAGGGGGCACAAAGCAAAGAACTTCCAAGTCTTTATTTAGATACACTAGCAAAACTTGAGGCCATATGGTGGCTTTGAGAATAAGTCCCTAAAATATAGCAAGGAGCATAGTGAGGGTGGTCAGACAAAATGTTTTATGCATGATGTTTTCCCCACATTTTCAGTAGCAGAAAAGAAAGTGTAAACAATAAAGTTCTTGTTACCATCTCCACTGCTTTTTTCTAAAGACTCGGGGAGGAAATTCACTGAAGGCACTGCACGGTATAGGTTATATCAGATATAGTGCACAGAAACCAAATCGTTTCATAGAAAAGCATTTTGAAAATGGAGTGAAAAATAAAAGGAAGAAAAGGAAAGAAGGAAAGAAAAGCCCTAATGAAAAGACTGAAGAAAGATCTGTAGGCAATGCTGGACAGAAAACAGTCTCAAGATTTTTAAGTTGATATGTAGCTTAAAAATGTCATATTGAGTAAATCAACTGTACTTCAATAGAAGGAAAAGAAAAAGTATCATGGACCACTCTCATTTAAATGAAATAACAATAATAATAGGATCATATATACATATATGAATAAGTGTGGTAGCATGGGTTTTGAGAAAAAAATCTGGCACATTTAATTCAAATATTAAAGTGCATTTTAAACAGGAAAGCAAGTCAGATTTTCTAGGTCAAAACAATCTCCAGAAGATAAAAATGAATTAAGTTTATGAATGCTTCAAGGTGAAATGGACCAGTCTTAAATTCTGTGATTTATAATTCTCTCTGAGAGTTTTTGAAGGCACTTCAGGAAATTACAATTTTATGCTTCTTTTTCAAATGTTCTATAAAACAATAATTTAAAATATATCAAAAAATCAAACATTTTGACTTATCAACAAAATTGAGAGGTAGTTATATAACTGATTTGAAATTATTATATGTTACTATTCTCATTATGTGTCTAGTACTTTAACAATATTAATTATGTTACCTAAAGAATATATATAGTTTCCTTAGGTTTTCTTATTCCTATTTGCAATAGTTTCTGGATTTTATAGCACAAGAAACAAAATTTTATATTTCTGTTTTTCCTTTTGATAATGATAATAATCCTTATATGTATGATTGATCCACTCCAAAATAACCATAATAAATAAAATTAAAGATTAACTTTTATACCAAATTCAGTTTTTATGTAAGTGAAATCCTTCAGTCTGTGTGACAATAATCATCTGCGTACACATGTTTGTTTTGGTCACATATTCTTTTTAGAATTTTATTGCTTAGTAAGAAAGCCCAGTGAAATGAATGATTTTCTATTGTCACTTCTGTTTTCCCAGTATGACTTTCACAGGGGTGTATTCTAGTCTAGCCTAGTGCTAAGTGCTCAGAAAAGTTAGACCACAGAGGATTATACCAATTGAGAAAACACTTTTAGATAAATTTCACTTTCTACAGAAGGCAGCATTAACAAATGTGCCTTTTTTACTGACACTATTTTGAGGTAGAATTAACAATTTTTTTTTCTTGTAGTGAAGAAGTACTTTTTCCACGCACTAAACCACATATTCTACATTTCTGTGCATTACATTTCACTTAGGCCATTTCCGTTTAGGAAAATAACTTCAAATTGATTTAAAACACAACAGCTTTAAAAAAAAATAAAGAATCTATGATTTTGTCTGTCCAGAGGCAATAAAATATTAGCCTAAATTTTAACTTTTTTTTTTTGGTTAACATTACTCAGTCATTTAGTTGTCACACATGTATTTGAAATCATGCAACAGAATCAAATGTATTTTAAATATTTTCAGATAATTATATTAATTATAGGACAACTTCTGTTTACTGAGTAACAAAATCTACTTCTTAGCAAATAGCATGGCCCAAGAGTTTTAAGATCTGTGATTAGCAGCCCTTGTTCTGCTTCTGGATATACCAACTTTTTCTCATTGCAAGATCTTCAAACTCTTAGAAGCTGCATTTACCATAAAATTGTATCTGCTGTACCTGTTAAGCAAAGGAGATGTTTATGAATTTTCAAATCCCTGTCATCTTTTACAGCAAATTGGCTTTATTTATTTTTTTAGTAAAATCATCCTGGTTTCTTCATTCACGGCAGATTTGATGATGGATTCAAATGCCCTAGCTGAAAGCCACGAGTTTTAATTTTGGTTTATTTTCCTTTGTAAAACATAACCTTTGATGATTATTATAGTGGTGTTCTTCAAGTGATAAACTCTTTTTTATATTAATAATTCAGCTATATTTTATTTTATATGTAAAGGATGGTTCATTTACATGTAAGATTCAAAACTGAAGTGTTTTCTTTATTTTTTTCAGTAGTCTAAAGCTATTACTGCTTGCATATATAGACAAATGCATCTATATTTGCTAATGAGCAACAATATCTTGAAATCATACCTTTGTAGGTAGTTTGTCTCTTCTTTCTGGCTCAAAAAATTTGTTTGTTGAGATTACACTTTCACGTCAATGAATCTATATTTATATTTGTTTTATATATATATATATATATATATATATATATATATATATATATATATAGTAATCCAAAGCTTAAAATGATACAGCATAAATTCTTCCTGGATAGATATAGCCCACACCCAGATAAATTACTTTGGGAGATTATCTAAGTATTAGCTTAAAAAAAAAAGCTTGGTTATGAGGATGGAAACTGTTGTCCTGGACAATATGAAACTCATTTTCTAGCTTTCTAGAAAGCCCAATGTTAGGTTCCCCAAGAGACTGGACCCTTGATGCTGGGTAGCTAATTCACTGTGATATTTTAGGTGCTGATATATTTATTCAGATAATCTCCAAAGGTTATCTGTACATTTATTTTGTTTAAGAAACAAATAGACCTGCACATTTTTTAAAAATCTGGTACATAGAACCACTGTAAAAGAAAAGTGGAAATATACATAATTTGTAATTTCCACTGTCAATTCTATTTGGAGTGTTTCATTCAGATTTTTCTATCAAGTCCTTTATATATAATTTTGTTTTTCCCAAGAACTAGATGTTAGAATTTAACGAGCAAAATGTTTATTTCTATATTTTAGTGATTTTCAGTTTCTCTATCAATTCTGGACTCTATCTCAATTAATTATTTTTCTTTTTATTAGTGACTGTTTGTTTCTATAGTTTGAAAACAATGAGCACAACCAATAGCCTGTCTATAGGCATAGAATTCTCCTCAACTCTCATGGACATGGACCATTTTCATTCTTATGTGATCTCGATATCTCTCTCTGCACCTCCTCTCTTCTTTTCTCTTTATCGACCTTATCATTTTCCTTGCTCATAGGGTTGACTGTCAAGGCTTCTCTGACTTCTTGCATATAATATCCATTTAGATTTGCCAATTTGTCAACCCTAAAAATGGACTCAATCATTTAGAATTTCTTAGATAAAATTCCCAAAAGAGCCATTCTGGTTCATCCTTTTTTTTTTTTTTTTTTCATGTCATGCCATAGATAGTATTTTGACCAGATTGGGCTCAGCAACTTGGATTAGTCACCTGCAGCCTAGGTGACGGGAGAGGTACAGTTGTCAAATGGTAATACCCTAAAGTAAGTTCAGGGAGGACAGAAGCATCTATGAGCAGAGGGTTAAAAACGGGTTGATCTTAATTTTTTTTACAGATAAAATCCTTGAAATCAGGAGCCCAAGATCCTTCTGACCCTTGTAATCTCAAGTGGGAGGTGTCAGAAGAGGATAACTGGAATGTGGGGGCCCAATGTTCAAAGCAAGTCTGCTTTTTAATCCTTAGATATTGTTCTTCATTGTGAAACAGACCTCATTTAGTGTTGGACTGTTCACTCACTAATTAAGAATGTGAGATGGGATCAGGTCATTGTGAGATAAGACAGTTTATCCAACTGATGATGCAGTAATCCTGCACAGTGCAAGTGGAACTCCGGGTTCAAGTATGTGAATAGCACAGGCGGCCAATACTAAATACAAACAAAATTCAAAGTTAAAGTAATTATGTTCAAAACAAATTAATGAAATAGTCAAATGTCATATTTCTTAAAAAATGCATTTAACATAGTGTATGCTTACACATGTCTAAATGGATATGTTTACAGTAGAACACAGATGAAACAAGGGTGAGTGTGCAAAACTAATCCAGAGGGAAATATCAGTAGATCTTAAATGAGCAATATGTAAAGTTAAGATTGAAATAATTAATTAAAATAGAATAATTTCAATAAATTGATGGCAAAAACTCTATATGTATGTGCACACAATATGTATTAAGACTACATAGAAATTACATTTAGAATGCAACATGACACCTTTTTTTACCATATGAGCTGTACTCAATTTAACTCATACATATTAAAAGTTTTTATTATGTGCAAGTTACTTTGCTGGCTCCTGGGGATAAAATTGTAAATGCAATAAATATTATTCAAAAAACACATAAATTTAGAAAGGAGTACAAACAAGTATATAGACAGAGATACAGAGTATTACAAGCTATTTTGACAAAAAGAATAGAACTTTTTAAGTGGAAAAGTCTCAGTAGATGAAGTAGCATACCAACAAGATATAAAATACAAGTAAAAGATGTTCAGATGAAAAGGAGGTGTAAGGAAGGGTATTCAAGGAGAGGATGTGATTTGTGTAAATCTCTCAGAACACGAAAGATCATGAGGTTATAAGCCACAAAATAATTTATCTACCACAAATAAAAATCATGAAGGCTAGAAAGTAGATGGTAGTAGAGTGATAAGAATGAAGCTAGAAAGGCAACAGATGGCTAGTTCATGTAGTGTCCACAGATTTCATGTATAGTTGTCTATATGTTAATGTATAATAATCTAAGTTCAGTTCAGTGCAGTAGCTCAGTCGTCTCCGAATCTTTGCGATCCTATGAATCGTGGCACGCCAGGCCTCCCTGTTCATCACCATCCCCTGGAGTTCACTCAGACTCACGTCCATCGAGTCCATGATGCCATCCAGCCATCTCATTCTCGGTCGTCCACTTCTCCTCCTGCCCCCAATCCCTCCCAGCATCAGAGTCTTTTCCAATGAGTCAACTCTTTGCATGAGGTGGCCAAAGTACTGGAGTTTCAGCTTTAGCATCATTCCTTCCAAAGAAATCCCAGGGCTGATCTCCTTCAAAATGGAGTGGTTGGATCTCCTTGCACTCCAAGGGACTCTCAAGAGACTTCTCCAACACCACAGTTCAAAAGCATCAATTCTTCAGCGATCAGCCTTCTTCACAGTCCAACTCTCACATCCATACATGACCACAGGAAAAATCATAGCCTTGACTAGATGGACCTCAGTCGGCAAAGTAATGTCTCTGCTTTTGAATACGCTATTTAGGTTGGTCATAACTTTTCTTCCAAGGAATAAGTGTCTTTTAATTTCATGGCTGCAGTCACCATCTGCAGTGATTTTGGAGCCCCCCAAAATAAAGTCTGACACTGTTTCCACTGTTTCCCCATCTATTTCCCATGAAGTGATGGGACCAGATGCCATGATCTTCGTTTTCTGAATGTTGAGCACTAGGCCAACTTTTTTGCTCTCCTCTTAAACTTTCATCAAGAGGCTTTATAGCTCCTCTTCATCTGCATATCTGAGGTTAGTGATATTTCTCCCGGCAATCTTGATTCCAGCTTGTGTTTCTTACAGTCCAGTGTTTCTCATGATGTACTCTGCATATAAGTTAAATAGCAGTGTGACAATATATAGCCTTGACGCACTCCTTTTCCTATTTGGAACCAGTCTGTTGTTCCATGTCCAGTTCTAACTCTTGCTTCCTGACCTGCATACAGATTTCTCAAGAGGCAGGTGAGGTGGTTTGGTATTCCCATCTCTTTCAGAATTTTCCACAGTTTATTGTGATCCACACAGTCAAAGGCTTTGGCATAGTCAAGAAAGCAGAAAGAGATGTTTTTCTGGAACTCTCTTGCTTTTTCAATGATCCAGCGGATGTTGGCAATTTGATCTCTGGTTCCTCTGCCTTTTCTAAAACCAGCTTGAACGTCAGGGAGTTCACGGTTCATGTATTGCTGAAGCCTGGCTTGGAGAATTTTGAGCATTACTTTACTAGCATGTGAGATGAGTGCAATTGTGTGGTAGTTTGAGCATTCTTTGGTATTGCCTTTCTTTGGGATTGGAATGAAAACTGACCTTTTCCAGTCCTGTGGCCACTGCTGAGTTTTCCAAATTTGCTGGCATATTGAGTGCAGCACTTTCACAGCATCATCTTTCAGGATTTGAAACAGCTCTATTGGAATTCCATCACCTCCACTAGCTTTGTTCGTAGTGATGCTTTCTAAGGCCCACTTGACCTCACATTCCAAGATGTCTGGCTCTAGATTAGTGATCACATCATCATGATTATCTGGGTCGTGAAGATCTTTTTTGTACAGTTCTTCCGTGTATTCTTGCCACCTCTTCTTAATATCTTTTGCTTCTGTTAGGTCCATACCATTTCTGTCCTTTATCGAGCCCATCTTTGCATGAAATGTTCCCTTGGTATCTCTCATTTTCTTGAAGAGATCTCTAGTCTTTCCCATTCTGTTGTTTTCCTCTATTTCTTTGCATTGATCGCTGAAGAAGGCTTTCTTATCTTTTCTTGCTATTCTCTGGAACTCTGCATTTAGATGCCTATATCTTTCCTTTCCTCCTTTGCTTTTTGCCTCTCTTCTCTTCACAGCTATTTGTAAGGCCTCCCCAGACAGCCATTTTGCTTTTTTGCATTTCTTTTCCATGGGAATGGTCTTGATCCCTGTCTCCTGCACAATGTCACGAACTTCATTCCATAGTTCATCAGGCACTCTATCAGATCTAGGCCCTTAAATCTATTTCTCACTTCCACTGTATAGTCATAAGGGATTTGATTGAGGTCATACCTGGATGGTTTAGTGGTTTTCCCAACTTTCTTCAATTTCAGTCTGAATTTGGTAATAAGGAGTTCATGATCTGAGCCACAGTCAGCTCCCGGTCTTGTTTTTGTTGACTGTATAGAGCTTCTCCATCTTTGGCTGCATAGAATATAATCAATCTGATTTCGGTGTTGACCATCTGGTGATGTCCATGTGTAGAGTCTTCTCCTGTGTTGTTGGAAGAGGGTGTTTGCTATGACCAGTGCATTTTCTTGGCAAAACTCTATTAGTCTTTACCCTGCTTCATTCCGCATTCCAAGGCCAAATTTGCCTGTTGTTACTTCAGGTGTTACTTGACTTCCTACGTTTGCATTCCAGTCCCCTATAATGAAAAAGACATCTTTTTTTTGGGTGTTAGTTCTAAAACGTCTTGTAGGTCTTCATAAAACCGTTCGACTTCAGCTTCTTCAGCATTACTGGTTGGGGCATAGACTTGGATAACTGTGATATTGAATGGTTTGCCTTGGAGACGAATAGAGATCATTCTGTCATTTTTGAGATTGCATCCAAGTACTGCATTTCAGACTCTTTAAGGCCAATGGCAAATCAAAACTTGGAAAGTAGTAGGGGTTGGAAGAGATGCTTGATCATGTTTGCATGTTGAAAGCCTTCTTTATTTCACCATGATAGATTGATAAGAAAGCATCTGGGAAAGGCAGTGAGGCTAAGGGGGAGGTGATTGTAGCTTTCTACATGAGCAATGAATCAGGAGCTTCTATGTTTTCTATGAACCATAAGCCAAAATGAAATCTTCCATGTATATTAAGAAAAGGAAAGTAAGCAACTTAAAATCATGCTTTATAAGAGAAAAATCTTCAAAATTTATTCAAAATATTACTATTTCAGGACACAAATATTAGTTATTAAGTTGAATGAGACTACCATGTTTTTATGTCTAAATTCAGAACTGTTCATGTTCTTAGTATTAATAGATACATTGCACTAGTGCTGAGCACCATTTACAATACAATTGAAGAACTTTTTGCTTATTCTACTGACATCTAATCTAACAAAAATTTCATCTAAATAGTATTCAGGACTCTTAAGTCTATATGGGATATGTCGGCCCTTAGCACTGCCAGAGGCAAAATGTATTTTTGTTGATAGGATGAACATTATGCTTTCCTCTGAAATTCTCTGGCGATGGCTTGATCAGTAAGTCTTCAGTTTGTTCAAAGTACTCTTCTTATGTTTTGGACTTTTTGTGGTCTTTTTTTGAATACTGGTGAGAGTGTATGATTTTGTTTTCTGGGGATTAAGGTAATAGAGTAGTCTTTTCAGAAATGAATTACATGGAATAAAAATAGACCCATCTTTTCTCAGTGACAAAGTAAACAATTACATGGAAACAATTCATGTGGAGAATTGTATTATACAATAAAAAATGTGTGTGTTCTATGACCTTAGAAAAATAGAAACTGTTGATTCATGAAATGACATTTATCTTACTTTAAACACAGTAATTAGACTAAATAGGGCTTGGTGGCCCTTCTTTCTTTCCCTCAAATCTTTTCCCTCATTTTGTGTCATCTTTCATTATTATTCTGGAAATATTTTTAAATTATATAATTTGTAAATTTTGCCAAAGTACAAGTATATTAAGTACTTTTATATATTAAGTATATTAAGTAATAACTGCTTAAAAGTGCAGTGATTTTCAAGTTTACTAGCCATCTGCTGCCGTAATTTAGGATCTCTCTAAGAAAGTGAGAATGTAGTTTAAGGTTATGCGATCAATAAGATCTCAGGTTTATATTTGCTATGTGTGAAATAGGAAAACTATGTCTTTTCCCTTTAAAAAGAATGGCCAATAAATTTAAAATGATTAAAAATATGGAAAGGATGTTTCAGATCACATTAAATGCAAATGAAATTAATAACAAGAGGAGATCACAGGAAATACCAATTATTTAGAAATTTAGCAGTACTCATGTATATATAATTTTGGGTCACATGAGAAAATTAGAAAAAATTCAAATCTGATGATAATGAAAAAAGTCATATGAAATTCATAATATATAGCTGTAGTAGGATTTAGAGAATATCTTACAGCTTTTATTTGCTATCATTGGAGGAGAAAAATAATGTCTACAATATTAAAAATCAATCATCTCATATTTCACCTTAAAATACATAAAAAAGAAAAGTAAATTACAGTCAAACCATAGAAATAGAAGACTGAACACAAATAGAAAAATTACAAAATCACATATTGATTCTTCGAGCAGATTTTTTTTTAATGGACCAATGGAAATTAAAAAAAAAAATCCTTATAAGCACTTACTCAGATTGACCAAGAAAAAGGAAAAAGAGATCCCACAAATTAGTAGGAAAAAGAGAGGTGTTATTGCTATAGAGCTTGTAGATACTGGAAGAGTCGTGTCTGACTCTGTGCGACCGACCCCATAGACAGCAGCCCGCCAGGCTCCCCCGTCGTTCCTGGGATTCTCCAGGCAAGAATACTCCAGTGAGTTGCCATTTCCTTCTCCAATGCATGAAAGTGAAAAGTGAAAGTGAAGTCACTCAGTCGTGTCTGACTCTTAGCGACCCCATGGACTGCAGCCCACCAGGCTCCTCCATCCATGGGATTTTCCAGGCAAGAGTACTGGAGTGGGGTGCCATTGCCTTCTCCATATTTTGTACTACTTAACACCAACTAGCTGGAAAACTGTGTTGAAATGGATACATTCCTTGGAAAATGCAAATAAGCAGAACTCACATTCCATGAAAGAGGAAACTGTTATAGCCCTGTGTCTACTAGAGAAACAGAATTCATACTCAAAAGCTTTGCTACAAAGAAAATTTCATGCTCAGTATTTCACTGTTGAATTTTATCAAATACTTAAGAAAAAAATACCAATCTTACACGAACTCGCCCAAGAAACAAAAGAGGAGGTGTCTCTTCCTACTTGCTTTATGAGTCCAGAAAAACCATTTTCCCCCCACCTTCACAAAGACAATATGAGTAATTTATGGACCAATATTGCTCATGAATATAGATGCAAAAATGCTTTTAAATAGTGGTAATTGACTCCAGCAACATATTAAAAGAATAATACATTAAGACAGAGTAAATGTCATCTATATAATGCAAGGTAGTTTAAACAAACCGTTTCAACAGATATTTGAAAAAATCAACTTTAACTTCTGTTAAAAATTATCAGTAAACTAAGACTAGAGGAGAAATTCCTCAGTTTGATAAAAGAGAAGTATGATAAGTCTACAGCCAATATCATAACTAATGGTGAAATACTGAACACATAAGGATATCCATTCTTAACAATTCACATTCTAAGGAGAGTCCAAAAAAACTATGGGAAATAATAACTGCATTTAATACACTTGCAAATTACAATTTTATTTTCAAACACTAGAAGCAACAAATAAGAAAATAAAATTTAAAACAGTCTATTTTTGATAGTGTTGACATTCATATGAGTTAACCATATATTTAGCAAAAGGTGACAAGAACTATATGCCCCCCCAAAAAAATTACAGATTGGAGAAAGTAAAGAAAACCTAAAGGAATGATGAGTTATTTTATATTTGTGGTTTGGAAATCCAATACTGTTAAGAAATCAACTGTCCTCAAAATGGTAGTAATCATAAACTATTTCCTAGATTTACATGGAAATACAAAAGACCTACTGTCCATATCTTGAAAGATATGAGAGGAAGAAGTCAAGAATTTGTACCTGATTTCAAAATGTGTATACATTTATACTAATCAAGAGAGTGTGGCATTTGAGTGACAGAATACATACAGATCAATGGAACAATGCAAGAAAGCCAAAGTGAAAAATAAAACAACAAAACATATCTTTATTTCTTCAATTTTGCTATATAAAGTTCTTTATATTTTTACAATGTGAAATTTACCATGAGATATATCAAATACTTCCATTGGTTTTTATCTCTCCTTATTTTTGATCTCTTTTCCTTGTTTCTAAGCGTTTTCAGTTTTTAATCTATAAAAATCAATTATGAGATTTTTAAATGAGTGATTATGTTGAGACCATATTTAATTTTATTTCTCCTCTACTATTTCTCCTTTCATAGAACCTCCTTTTTAAAATGGTGTCAGTCAGGCATATATGACTTTTTCTTTTATAATCTTTTAGTTAATCACAAATGAGAAAATTAAAAGGGCAAAAATTTTTATAAAACTATCATTAATGAAGAAAGATCAGTTACTGTCAGAACTCACATCCAACAGCAAACAATGACAACTCTGAGGCAATATAAAATGGTGAAGTAAGTTCTTCCCAACAAATCACTTTAAAGAAAAAAAAATAACTTTTCATTTGAAATACAGTATTATTATTTCTTATCTTGTTTTGTAAAATGAACTTCAGAAAATTTAGGGGGTACATCAGCTTTTATTTAAAAAAAAGATTAACTTGCTTTTTATTGGCATTTCTTTCAAATTTGGACATGGCTATTTTTATAATAAATGCAAGGTTACCAAAGAGATGGCTGAGTTTTACTTTCTTTCAGCAGAGTTGAACCAGGTGAGATATCATAGAAGCATTTTACATTAAGCTTCTAGATGGTATTCATACTTGAATTCATCATCCCTCTTCTTTGTTTATATACTGCTGCTGCTGCTGCTAAGTCGCTTCAGTCTTGTCCAACTCTGTGCGACCCCATAAACGGCAGCCCATCAGGCTCCCTCATCCCTGGAATTCTCTAGGCAAGAACACTGGAGTGGGTTGCCATTTCCTTCTCCAATGCATGAAAGTGAAAAGTCAAAGTGAAGTCACTCAGTCGTGTCTGACTCTTAGCGACCCCATGGACTGCAGCCTACCAGGGTCCTCTGTCCATGGGATTTTCCAGGCAAGAGTACTGGAGTGAGGTGCCATTGTTTATATAACTCCCATTTTATTCAGGTAAAATGTTCCCTGATAAAGGGGATGGGTTGCAGTCTGCTTGAACCCATGAATCTCAAACCCAGGTGCACATTCTATTCACCTGTGGAACTTCAAAGAAATTCTGATGCTCTGGAGATTTTGGACCAATTGGTTAGAGATACCAACCAGGAGCAATAATTGTAAAGATCTCTAAATATTTTGACTGTTTAATATTAAGACAATGTGGCATCTTTTAGGCTAGAGACTGAACTGTCAATATCTAGACTTGAAGGGATTTTATTTTTTTTTAATTTCTGAGAAATACAAACATGAGACCAGGAGAAAGTCTTTATGTTTCCATAGCTGCCTGTCCTCAACCTTCTTACATTCTTTGTTTCCTTATTTTTAGAATGCTGAAGCTTGACAATCTCATGTTGGAAAATTTGGCAGCCCTTTAGTAATCCTGAAGGGTGATTAATGCCACAATGCTAAAAGCCATAAAATTAAAGGAGTGAGGAAACTGGAATTTTTATGATATTAAATTGCAGAATCAACCCTAAAGATTTCTTGACATTAAGCAGTGAACAGTCTCTGCAAATAGGTTTTCTGCTACTTACCACCAAACATATCCCAACTGATTTAATTATTGAACCATGCAATAACTCAACAATTAAAACTTAATTCAGGAAAGTTAAAACAAAAGAAGCTTTTTAGAGTAGGTTTTCACCATTACAATCTTTCATTTTCTTCCAAAGAGTCATTCCCCAAGACTCTTGTTCTCTGAACTAGCTTAGGCTAGCTGTTGTGTATTTTGATAAAGTCATTTCTTTAGTGTCCATAGTGTTTTCCAATAATATAGTTGCAGTTACATTTGATCCAGCCTGCCTCATATACAACTAATACCTAGTTTAACAATTTAGACACACTGAGGTCAGAACCATATTGTGTCATTTTGTGTTCAGAATTCAGGTATTCAAATGCATTTATTGAGAACCAATATTATCAGTCTGTTTAACTTAGTGTATAAATATATTAGATTTGGAATAAAACATGTTCAAATTGAATCCTTCAAATAAATGGTTATTTAAAGCACTCTGACAAGGGAAAGAACCTGTGGCCTTTCTAAGGAGAGTGGAAAGGGTTACAGAAGTATAATAACAGAAAAATATGTGAAGTATATAAAACGAGGTAGTACAGACTGTTGTGTTATCCAGCAACCTGTAACTCAAGACCCACAAGGGGAAGTCATTCAAAAGACTGAGAAATGTTAAAACATTGTTTTCACATTTTTTCATATCAAGGCAAGAAGAGGTCAGATAAATTCCCCCAAATAAATTGTATATAAACTAATGCAGTCAGGAGTGGAATCCTCCTTGAATTGCAATATTACATCGTACTATAAAAATTTATGCTGGAATATTACATCATTTACTGGTATACAGTAAATCTGTGATAAATGAATGAATATTGAATAAAGGTGGGAATAAATGAAAGATAAACAATACCCAATGAAACCAAAGCAATAATCAATGAAGAAAAGCTATGAGAAATTTGAAACCAAGGCTGCTCAGTTCACTTCAGAGGTCAGAACCCAGAAATG
Source organism: Ovis canadensis (assembly GCF_042477335.2). Classification (NCBI taxonomy): domain Eukaryota; kingdom Metazoa; phylum Chordata; class Mammalia; order Artiodactyla; family Bovidae; genus Ovis; species Ovis canadensis. The sequence continues at coordinate 34,950,208 of NC_091261.1, read as the reverse complement.
AAAAGCCACCAGGACTCATTCTGTTTCTCTCTTCATTCTAATAGACAGTCTTTCAACCTAAGTTAGGAGCCAGGGTCACTCCTTGCGTTACAGGAGAAAAAGGATGTTATATTCTCATATCCAAAATTAAAATAAAAATCCTTATAAACTCCTGGCGGTCCTAAATGAGGTCACACATTCATTACTGTGACCAGAGAGGATCAGTCCCATGAGAACCACGAAACTAGAGTTGTAGTTTGGGAGTTATATCAAAAAGTGTTTTAAAATAAAGAGGATAGATGTGACAATCTATTCCAAAAGAGAAAGTTCACTTGGAAGACACCATGTAAATTCTCTTATATTTTGTAAGGATTTCATATTTTACTCTAATGACAGTAGATGCTACTCAATGGTTTAATCAGGAGTTTTGTAAGCCTATTTCTGTTTTAATAATTTTGGGGGTCTGCCCTTTGAAGATTGAGTAAGGGAGACACATACATCAGTTCAGTTGAGTCATTCAGTCATGTCCTACTCTTTTTTTTTTTTTTTTTGCTTTTTATTTTTTATTATTATTATTTTTTTAAGTTTTTTACTTTTTTAATTTTAAAATCTTTAATTCTTACATGCGTTCCCAAACATGAACCCCCCTCCCTCCTCCCTCCCCATAACATCTCTCTGGGTCATCCCCATGCACCAGCCCCAAGCATGCTGCATCCTGCGTCAGACATAGACTGGCGATTCAATTCTTACATGATAGTATACATGTTAGAATGCCGTTCTCCCAAATCATCCCACCCTCTCCCTCTCCCTCTGAGTCCAAAAGTCCGTTATACACATCTGTGTCTTTTCTCCTGTCTTGCATACAGGGTCGTCATTGCCATCTTTCTAAATTCCATATCTATGTGTTAGTATACTGTATTGGTGTTTTTCTTTCTGGCTTACTTCACTCTGTATAATTGGCTCCAGTTTCATCCATCTCATCATGTCCTACTCTTTGAAGCACGCCAGGCCTCCCTGTCCATCACCAACTCCCGGAGTTCACCCAAACTCATGTCCATCAAGTCAGTGGTGCCATCCGCCATCTCATCCTCTGTCGTCCTCCTCTCCTCCTACCCACGATCCCTCTCAGCACCAGAGTCTTTTCCAATGAATCAGCTCTTCACATGAGGTGGCCAAAGTATTACAGTTTCAGCTTTAGCATCGTTCCTTCCAAAGAACACCCAGAACTGATCTCCTTTAGAATGGACTAGTTGGATCTCAACGCAGTCCAAGGGACTCTCAAGAGTCTTCTCCAACACCACAGTTCAAAAGCATCAATTCTTTGGTGCTCAGCTTTCTTCACAGTCCAAATTTCACATCCTTACATGACCGCTGGAAAAAGCACAGCATGCCAGGCCTCCCTGTCCATCACCAACTCCTGGAGTTCACTCAGACTCACATCCATCGAGTCAGTGATGCCATTCAGCCATCTCATCCTCTGTCCTCCCCTTCTCCTCCTGCCCCCAATCCCTCCCAGCATCAGAGTTTTGTCCAATGAGTCAACTCTTAGCTTGAGGTGGCCAAAGTACTGGAGTTTCAGCTTTAGCATCATTCTTCCAAAGAAATCCCAGGGCTGATCTCCTTCAGAATGGACTGGTCGGATCTCCTTGCAGTCCAAGGGACTCTCAAGAGTCTTCTCCAACACCACCGTTCAAAAGCATCAATTCTTCGGCGATCAGCCTTCTTCACAGTCCAACTCTCACATCCATACATGACCACAGGAAAAATCATAGCCTTGACTAGACGGACCTTAGTCGGCAAAGTAATGTCTCTACTTTTCAATATGCTATCTAGGTTGGTCACCACTTTTCTTCCAAGGAGTAAGCGTCTTTTAATTAGATCGACCTTTGTTGGCAAAGCAATATCTCTGCTTTTGAATATGGTATCTAGGTTGAGACATGTATATAAAGTACGCTAAATGGAAGAATACAGCTTTTCAAACGAATTTTCTCAAAATTTAAAGGAAAATGTAAAACTAGGATGGTAATAATATATCAATATATACAAAGTTAAATCTTTTATACATTAAGTAGTAAACAAACTGAACATACCTCTAATTCCAGATGAAGCACTACTGACCCACCTGATCCTCTGGTCTCTATGGACTGGACCTGATATCATTGAGGCTTCTCAATGATCAAGGGTAGAAATCTCCAGCAAGATGGTAGGTGCTGGAGCAGTGGTTGTGCAGAGATGCACATCTTTGAGAAGATACCCCACATCCAAGGGCAAGGAGAAGCCCCAGAAAGATGGTAGGAGGGGCAAATTCACCTTTAGAATCAAATCCCATTCCCACCAGAGATGCTCAGAGGGCTCAAACAAAACTTGTGCACACCAGGACCCAGAAACCCCACAGAGACTGAGACAGAACTGTGTTTGAGTGTCTCCTGTGGAGGTCAGCAGTGGACTGCCACAGGGACAGGGGCTCTGGGTGCAGCAGATGTGGGTATGGCATAAGCCTTCTTGGAGGAGGTAGCCATTAACCCCACCACAAGCTACCAGAACTTTACAGGCATTGGAAGCAGACTCTTGGAGGGCACAAATAGAACCTTGTGTGCACTAGGACCCAGAGAAAGGAGCAGTGACCCCACAAGAGAACCAGACTTGCCCAGGAGTGTCCAGAAGTCTCTAGTGAAGGCATGGGTCGGCAGTGGCCTGCTGCAGAGTTGGGGGCACTAAGTGTAACAGTTCCTATATGGGACCTTTTGAAGGAGATTGCCACTATTTTCATTACCTCCACCATAGTTTGACCTCAGGTCAAATAACAGGGAAGGAAAAAAGCCCTGTCCTTCAGCAAAAAAATTGCATTAAAGGTTTCACTCACGTAGAGCCAGACATCCAGGAATGTGCAGTTAAATGGGCCTTAAAAAGCATCACTATGAACATAGCTAGTGGAGACGATGGAATTACAGTTGAGCTGTTTGAAATCCTGAAAGATGATGCTGTGAAAGTGCTGCACTCAATATGCCAGCAAATATGGAAAACTCAGCAGTGGCCACAGGACTGGAAAAGTCAGTTTTCATTCCAATCCCAAAGAAAAGCAATGCCAAAGAATGCTCAAGCTACCGCACAACTGCACTCATCTCACATGCTAGCAAAGTAATGCTCAAAATTCTCCCAGCCAGGTTTCAGCAATACGTGAACCATGAACTTCCTGATGTTCAAGCTGGTTTTAGAAAGGGTAGAGGAACCAGAGATCAAATTGCCAACATCTGCTGGATCATGGAAAAAGAAGAGAGTTCCAGAAAAACATCTCTTTCTGCTTTCTTGACTATGCCAAAGCCTTTGACTGTGTGGATCACAATAGACTGTGGAAAATTCTGAAAGAGATGGGAATACCAGACCACCTGACTGGCCTCTTGAGAAACCTGTATGCACATCAGGAAGCAACAGTTAGAACTGGACATGGAACAACAGACTGGTTCCATGTAGGAAAAGGAGTACATCAAGGCTGTATATTGTCACCCTGCTTATTTAACATATATGTGGAGTACATCATGAGAAACGCTGGGCTGGAAGAAGCACAAGCTGGAATCAAGATTGCCGGGAGAAATATCAGTAACCTCAGATATGAAGATGACACCACCCTTATGGCAGAAAGTAAAGAGGAACTAAAAAGCCTCTTGATGAAAGTGAAAGAGGAGAGTGAAAAAGTTGGCTTAAAGCTCAACATTCAGAAAATGAAGATCATGGCATCTGGTCCCATCACTTCCTGGGAAATAGATGGGGAAACAGTAGAAACAGTGTCAGACTTTATTTTTCTCAGCTCCAAAATCACTGCTGATGGTGACTGCAGCCATGAAATTAAAAGATGCTTACTCCTTGGAAGGAAAGTTGTGACCAACCTAGACAGAACATTCAAAAAGCAGAGACGTTACTTTGCCAACAAAGGTCCATCTAGTCAAGCCTATGGTTTTTCCAGTGGTCATGTATGGATGTGAGAGTTGGACTGTGAAGAAGGCTGAGCACCGAAGAATTGATGCTTTTGAACTGTGGTGTTGGAGAAGACTCTTGAGAGTCCCTTGGACTGTGAGGAGTTCCAACCAGTCCATTCTAAAGGAGATCAGCCCTATGTGTTCTTTGGAAGGAATGATGCTAAAGCTGAAACTCCAGTTCTTTGGCCACCTGATGTGAAGAGGTGACTCACTGCAAATTGGACATGAGTTTGAGTGAATGCTGAGAGTTGGTGATGGACAGGGAGGCCTGGCATGCTGCAATTCACGGGGTCTCAAAGAGTTGGACACTACTGAGTGGCCTGAACTGAGCACCGAGCACTGAGCCTGGCCGAGCCCATCAGATCAAGACCTGGCTTCCTCCTCAGTCTGTCTCTTTTATCAGGAAGCTTCCATAAGCCTTCTATCCTTATCCATCAGAGGGAAGACAGACTGAAAACCACAATCACAGGAAACTGAACCATCTGATCACATGGACCACAGCTTTGTCTAACTCAATGAAACTGTGAGCCATGTAGCATTAGTTCAGGTCAGTTCAGTCATTCAGTCATGTCTGACTCTTTGCAATCCCATGAATCACAGCACACCACACCTCCCTGTCCATCACCATCTCCCAGAGTTCACTCAGACTCATGTCCATAGAGTCAGTGATGTCATCCAGCCATCTCATCCTCTGTCGTCCCCTTCTCCCCCTGCCCCCAATCCCTCCCAGCATCAAAGTCTTTTCAAATGAGTCAATTCTTCGCATGAGGTGGACAAAGTACTGTGGCTTCAGCTTTAGCATCATTCCTTCCAAAGAAATCCCAGGGCTGATCTCCTTCAGAATGGACTGGTTGGATCTCCTTGCAGTCCAAGGGACTATAGCCTTTAATAAATAAATTTCTTGCTTGTGGGCTATTGGTCCCCACCAGTTCACCATGTAACACCACAATCCTCTAAGTAAAGAAAAAAGATGGAACCTGGAGAATGGTTCAAGATCTCCGGATCATAAATGAAGCTGTAGTCCCCTCCATCCCACAGTACCCAATCCCTATGTAATCTTGGGAGAAATCCCACCAAGTGCCAAGTGGTTTATAGTCTTGGATCTCAAAGATGCATTTTTTTGCATACCACTGGCTAAAGAATCCCAATGTCTTTGCCTTTGAGTGGGAGGCCCCAGGAGAAAAACTTCAACAGATGATTTGGACAGTATTACTTAAGGGGTTCAGAGATAGCCGCCACCTGTATTCATATGCTAATTAGTGGGAGGATCATCCCTACCATTAGGGAACTACCCGCTCCTCCCTCTTTTGACTGTGCCTTGGAGCTGTCCTGCCTACTCTGGGTGTGTCTGTTGGGTTATAGCTTGGGGATCAGTTCAGTTCAGTCACTCAGTCATGTCCGATTCTTTGCGACCCCATGAATCGCAACACGGCAGGCCTCCCTGTCCATCACCATCTCCCGGAGTTCACTCAGACTCACGTCCATCGAGTCAGGGATGCCATCCAGCCATCTCATCCTCTGTTGTCCCCTTCTCCTCCTGCCCCCAATCCCTCCCAGCATCAGAGTCTTTTCCAATGAGTCAACTCTTCGCATGAGGTGGCCAAAGTACTGGAGTTTCAGCTTTAGCATCATTCCTTCCAAAGAAATCCCAGGGCTGATCTCCTTCAAAATGGAGTGGTTGGATCTCCTTGCAGTCCAAGGGACTCTCAAGAGTCTTCTCCAACACCAACGTTCAAAAGCAGCAATTCTTCAGCGCTCAGCCTTCTTCACAGTCCAACTCTCACATCATTACATAACCACAGGAAAAACCATAGCCTTGACTAGACAGACCTTAGTCGGCAAAGTAATGTCTCTGCTTTTGAATATACTGTCTAGGTTGGTCATAACTTTTCTTCCAAGGAGTAAGCATCTGTTAATTTCATGGCTGCAGTCACCATCTGCAGTGATTTTGGAGCCCCCCAAAATAAAGTCTGACACTGTTTCCACTGTTTCCCCATCTATTTCCCATGAAGTGATGGGACCAGATGCCATGATCTTCGTTTTCTGAATGTTGAGCTTTAAGCCAACTTTTTCACTCTCCCCTTTCACTTTCATCAAGAGGCTTTTTAGTTCCTCTTTACTTTCTGCCATAAGGGTGGGGTCATCTGCATATCTGAGGTTACTGAGATTTCTCCCGGCATTCTTGATTCTAGCTTGTGCTTCTTACAGTCCAGTGTTTCTCATAATGTACTCTGCATATAAGTTAAATAAGCAGGGTGACAACATAAAGCCTTGATGTACTCCTTTTCCTACATGGAACCAGTCTGTTGTTCCATGTCCTGTTCTAACTCTTGCTTCCTGACGTGCATACAGATTTCTCAAGAGGCAGGTCAGGTGGTCTGGTATTCCCATCTCTTGAAGAATTTCCCACAGTTTATTGTGATCCACACAGTCAAAGGCTTTGGCATAGTCAAGAAAGCAGAAAGAGATGTTTTTCTGGAACTCTCTTGCTTTTTCCATGATCCAGCAGATGTTGGCAATTTGATCTCTGTTTCCTCTGCCTTTTCTAAAACCAGCTTGAACATCAGGAAGTTCACGGTTCATGTATTGCTGAAGCCTGGCTTGGAGAATTTTGAGCATTACTTTACTAGCATGAGAGATGAGTACTATTGTGCGGTAGTTTGAGCATTCTTTGGCATTGCCTTTCTTTGGGATTGGAATGAAAACTGACCTTTTCCAGTCCTGTGGCCACTGCTGAGTTTTCCAAATTTGCTGGCATATTGAGTGCAGCACTTTCACAGCATCATCTTTCAGGATTTGAAACAGCTCAACTGGAATTCCATCACATCCACTATCTTTGTTCATAGCGATGCTTTCTAAGGCCCACTTGATTTCACATGCCAAGATGTCTGGCTCTAGATTAGTGATCACATCATCATGATTATCTGGGTCGTGAAGATCTTTTTTGTGCAGTTCTTCTGTGTATTCTTGCCACCTCTTCTTAATATCTTCTGCTTCTGTTAGGTCCTTACCATTTCTGTCCTTTATCGAGCCCATCTTTGCATGAAATGTTCCCTTGGTATCTCTCATTTTCTTGAAGAGATCTCTAGTCTTTCCCATTCTGTTGTTTTCCTCTATTTCTTTGCATTGATCGCTGAAGAAGGCTTTCTTATCTCTTCTTGCTATTCTTTGGAACTCTGCATTCAGATGCTTATATCTTTCCTTTTCTCCTTTGCTTTTCACCTCTCTCCTTTTCACAGCTCGTTGTAAGGCCTCCCCAGACAGCCATTTTGCTTTTTTGTATTTCTTTTCCATGGGGATGGTCTTGATCCCTGTCTCCTGCACAATGTCACGAACCTCTGTTCATCATTCATCAGGCACTCTATCTATCAGATCTAGGCCCTTAAATCTATTTCTCAGTTCCACTGTATAATCATAAGGGATTTGATTTAGGTCATACCTGAATGGTCTAGCGGTTTTCCCTTTTTTCTTCCATTTGAGTCTGAATTTGATAATAAGGAGTTCATGATCTGTGCCACAGTCTGCTCCTGGTCTTGTTTTTGTTGACTGTATAGAGCTTCTCCATCTTTGGCTGCAAAGAATTAATCAATCTGATTTCGGTGTTGACCATCTGGTGATGTCCATGTGTAGAGTCTTCTCTTGTGTTGTTGGAAAAGGATGTTTGCTGTGACCAGTGCATTTTCTTGGCAAACTCTATTGGGGATTAAGTACTTGAATTTGACTTGTCATCTTGGACCCAACTGATTTTAATTGGTTTACATTATACCCTTGTGCTGTGTCATTCTTTGAAAGGTTGTGCTCTGCCTCCTTCCCTCCTGTTTCATGCTCTTTGCCTGAGCCCCATCCAAACCCACAAGGTTGCCTCTACAATCCTCTGGAGGGACAATCAGAAAATAGCTGACCTTGAGAGGGAAATACTCTATAATATCCAACCTCCTAATCCTACCCTGTACTGGTCACACTGGAGACCTTGGGGACGCCCAACTCTGGGGGTCCCAGGAGGTCATCACGCCTTGATGTGCCTAGGGATCTGGTCCTCGATAGGTTGTCATGCCTCAACCTGCTCCAGGATCCACTAGTCCCATGGGTCCCAGGAAGTCATCATGCCTTGAACTGCCTAGGTATCTGGTTCTCAAAAGGTTGTCATGCCTCAAACTTCTCTGGGATCCGCCAGTCCCAGGGGTCCCAGGAGGTCATCACGCCTCGACCTGCCCAGGGACCCAATTCTTGGGAGGCCGTCACGCCTCAGCCTGCCCGGGGATTCGATCTCTAGGAGGTTGTCATGCCTCAGCCTCCCTGGGGATCTATACCCTGACCTGGGCACGCCTGGCTGTAAGGTTGCAACAGTTCTGGGTAGGATAAGCTTCAGAAAGACTCACCTCTAAGGAAGTCCACCCATGGAAACAGAATGAAGCCTATTGTGGGACTGTGCCCAGTCTCAGCAATAACTCAGGAGCCCAATGAGAACCCCATTGCTTTTTTGGAAAGGCTAGAAGAGGCACTACAAAAGTTTACCAATCTGGACTTAGACTTTTATGAGGGACAGATAATTTTAAAGGACACCCAAGACGGATGGGTAATGGTGGAGTGTTCTGACAAAATGTGGTCCACTGGAGAATGGAATGGCAAATCACTTCAATATTCTTTCATTGAGAATCCCATGAACAGTATGAAAAGGTAAAAAGATAGGACACTGAAAGATAAACTCCCCAGGTAGGTAGGTGCCCGATACTCTATGGAGATCAGTGGAGAAATAACTCCAGAAAGATCGAAGAGATGGAGCCAAAGCAAAATCAATACCTAGCTGTGAGTGTGACTGGTGATAGAAGCAAGATCCAATGCTGTAAAGAACAATATTGCATAGGAACCTGGAATGGTAGGTCCATGAATCAAGGCAAATTGGAAGTGGTGAAACAGGAGAGGGCAAAAGTGAACATCGACATTTTAGGAATCAGCGAACTAAAATGGACTGGGATGGGGGAATTTAATTCAGATGACTATTATATTTACTACTATGGGCAAGAATCCCTTAGAAGAAATGGAGTAGCCATAATAGTCAACAAAAGAGTTTGAAATGCAGTGCTTGGATACAATTTCAAAAACAACAGAATGATCTCTGTTTGTTTCTAAGGCAAACCATTCAATATCACAGTAATTGGAGTCTATGCCCTGACCAGTAATGCTGAAGAAGCTGAAGTTGAAGCTAAGAAGACCTACAAGACCTTCTAGAACACCCAAAGAAGATTTACTTTTCATTATAAAGGACTGGAATACAAAAGTGGGAAGTCAAGAAACACTTGGAGTAAAAGGTAAATTTGGCCTTGGAATAAGGAATGAAGCAGGTCAAAGGCTAATAGAGTTTTGCCAAGAGAATGCAATTGTCATAGCAAACACTCTCTTCCCACAATACAGAGAAAACTCTGCACATGGACATCACCAGATGGAGGTCAACACTGAAATCAGATTGATTATATTCTTTGCAGCCAAAGATGGAGAATCTCTATATAGTCAGCAAAAACAAGACTGGGAGCTGACTGTGGCTCAGATAATGAACTCCTTATGGTCAAACTCAGACTTAAATTGAAGAAAGTAGAGAAAACCATTAGACCATTCAGGTATGACCTAAATCAAATCCCTTATGATTATACAGTGAAAGTGACAAAGAGACTCATAAGACTAGATCTGATAGAGTGGCTGAAGAACTATGGATGGAGGTTTGTGACACTGTTCAGGAGATAGGAATCAAGACCACCCTCAAGAAAAAGAAATGCAAAAAAGCAAAATGGCTGTCTGAGAAGGCCTTACAAATATCTGTGAAAAGAAGAGAAGTGAAAAGCAAAGGAGAAAAGACAAGATGTAGCCACTTGAATGCAGAGTTCCAAAGAATGGCAAGGAGATATTAGAAAGCCTTCCTCAATGATCAGTGCAAGGAAATAGAGGAAATCAATAGAATGGGAAAGATGAGAGATCTCTTCCATAAAACTAGAGACACCAAGGGAACATTTCATGCAAAGATAGGCACAATAAAGGGCAGAAATGATATAATCTAACAGAAGCAGAAGATATTAAGAAGAGGTGACAAGAATACACAGAAAAACTATAAGATCTTTATGACGCAGATAATCACAATGGTGTGATCACTCACCTAGAGCCAGACATCTTGGAATGTGAAGTTAAGTGGGCCTAAGGTAGCATCACTATGAACAAAGCTATTGGAGGTGATGGAATTCCAGCTGAGCTACTTCAAATGCTAAAAGATGATGCTGTGAAAGTGCTTCATTCAATATGTCAGCAAATTTGGAAATGTCAGCAGTGGCCACAGGACACAAAATTGTCAGTTTTCATTCCAACTTCCAAAGAAAGGCAATGCCAAAGACACGTTCAAACTACTGCACAATGCACTCATTTCACACGCTAGTAAAGTAATGCTCAAAATTCTCCAAGCCAGGCTTCAACAGTAAGTGTACCATGAACTTCCAGATGTTCAAGTTGGATTTAGAAAGGGTAGAGGAACCAGAGATCAAATTGCCAACATCTGTTGGATCATTAAAAAAGCAAGAGAGTTCCAGAAAAGTATTTATTTCTCCTTTGTTGACTCTGCCAAGGCTTTTGACTGTGTGGATCACCACAAATTGTGGAAAATTCTGAAAGAGATAGGAATACCAGAGCACCTGACCTGCCTCTTGAGAAATCTGTATGCAGGTCAGGAAGCAACAGTTAGAACTGGACATGGAACAGACTGGTTCCAAATAGGGAATGGAGCATGGCAAGGCTATACAGTGTCACCCTGGTTATTTAACTTACATGCATAGTACATCTTGAGAAACGTTGTGCTAGATGAAGCAAAAGCTGGAATCAAGATTACCAGGAGAAATAGCAATAACCTAAGAAATATAGATGAGGTTATTGCTCATCTTATGAGGTTATTGCTCATCTTATCACCCTTATGGCAGAAAGCAAGAAAGACTAAAGAGACTCTTATTGAAAGTGAAAGATGAGAGTAAAAAATTTGGCTTAAAATTCAATATTCAGAAAACTAAGATCATGGCATCTGTTGTCATCATTTCATGGCAAATAGATGAGGAAGCAGTGGAAACAGTGACAGACTTATTTTGGGGGCTCCAAAATCACTGCAGATGGTGACTGCAGTGATAAAATTAAAAGACGCTAATTCCTTGGAATAAAAGTTATGACCAACCTAGTCAGCCTATTAAAAAGCAGAGACATTATTATGTCAACAAAGGTCCATTTAATCAAAGCTATGGTTTTTCTAGTAGTCGTGTGGATGTGAGATTTGCGCTATAAAGAAAGCTGAGTGCCAAAGAATTAATGTTTTTGAACTGTGGTGTTGGAGATGAGTCTTGAGGTTCACTTGAACTGCAGAGAGATCCAACTGATCCACCCTAAATGTAATCAGTCCTGAATATTCATTGGAAGGACTGATGCTGAAACTGCAACGCTAATACTTTGGTCACCTGATGTGAAGAACTGATTCAGTGAAAAGGCCTTGATTCTGGCAAAGATTGAAGGCAGGAGGAGAAGGGGAAGACAGAGGATGAGATGGTTGGATGCAATCACCGACTCACTGGACATGAGTTTAAGTAAACTCCAGGAGTTTTGATGGACAGGGAGGCCTGGTGTGCTGTAGTCCATGGGGTTGCAAAGAGTCAGGCAAGACTGAGTGGCTAAACTGAACTAACATGATTTTTCTCATATCTGTAAAAGACAAGGAAGTTAGCCAAAGTTAATAATTTGAGTAGCATCAAATATTTTAATAAAAAAATTTTTAGTCAATATAGTCAGCATGTGCTCAGTTGCTCAGTCATGTCTGACTCTTTGCCATCCCATGATTTGTAGCCTTCCAGGCTCCTCCACCAATGGACTTTTCCAGGCAAGAGTACTGGAGTGGGTTACCATTTCCTACTCCAGGGCTTCTTCCCAATCTGGGGTTTGAATCCGTATTTCTTGTGTGTCCTGCCTTGGCAGGCAGATTCTTTAGCACTGAGCCACCTGGGAATCTTAGAGTCAGCATAATTCCATTTTTGTATTCAATCATGTTTTAATGGTCGTAAGTAGTTTACTAATTTACATATCTATTACTTTTTATATGCATCTTTTAATTTACTTGTTATATATATTTTTCATGTGACATCTTCTAATCTATTATAAAGTCCATGTTCCAAAATGACTCAAGGTGTGTTATGCTATACAACATTGATCTAAATAAGAATTGAATGCTTAAAACCTGCAAAAGTATATTTGCTCTAGACACTGAAACTGCATCTGTTTCATATATCTAGAGCCCAGAATAGGCAAACTTGTGATTAAAATGGTGTTCCCTTTCTAGAATGTTTCATTACTGTCTCAATGTTCTCTTTTGGAAAATTTCTCACACCAGGCCCTGTCTTCCTTGTCAGGGCTAGGCTGGAGCTTTGTGTGAGTGAGCATTTCAGGCCTCTGGGCAGTGGCTGTGTCTGCAAGGTACTTGGCTAGATGATAAATCTAATTTAACATAAAAATAACAGAAAATGACTAGGATATATCAATGTCCAAATATCATGCCAGCATGCCTCCCTACATTCACACTACTTTTTAAACTCAGAAGAGGTGAAATTTCTATGATAGTAAAGGTTAAGACAAAGGAGAGGCAGAAACAGTGGTATCCTCATGTCACAGGAAGAGACTTTTAGGAAGTATTAGAGCCAAATGCTTTTGTTTTAAAATATCAAAAATTAGTTACTGCCTACTTAGCACTTGAGAAAACTCAAGAGGAAGATACATTGTGGTGAATGTAATAATAGACACAAGATTTTTAAATTGTGTATATGACAATAGGGAACATAAGAATTGAAAATTGAATACAGTTTTTTTCTAATCCTTCTACATAATTGTATGGCAATTTAAAGATAGCTCATGAATGAATTAAAACACTTTATTTGCTTGTAGAACAAAATTTATAAATCTTGTTATATCTTTTTGTAACATAACATTTTAAGTGGTCATGGATATTTCAAGGACAGAAAATAGTTTTAGTTACTTATGAATCTCTCAGAGATGTCATAAGGGAAAGTAGTCACCATGGTAATTATTTTGGAAGTGAGAAAACACTGAACCAATAAAAGTAAGCAATTTCTCCAAAGTAGACTAGATGAGACCAAGATTTAAGCTCCACTAAACCTGTTTCTGGATTTTGTTTCTTTGTATTCTAGGTTTCCTTAAGGTAAATAAAGTCAAGAGACAGAAATAGAGATGACATTATTATAGATCTACATACACCAGTAGATTTGTAAATGGTAAAATTCTATAATATTTCTCATGCTAACCTAACAGATGGTACTGCCTCCATAAAATGCTAGCACCAACACAGAAATTAATAGATTTAATTAGCATTAATTTATCTGAATTAAAGAACTAGGGTATTTTTACACTAAGACTGATTTAAATTTTATGTAAAACACAAAGATGGAAAAACTTTCATGTATTTATTCTACAGTGAATGTTTATGCATATGTATCTGTGTATCTATCTATCTATATATACCTATTTATAATTTTAACACAAAAAGTAGCTTCATAGCCTGGTGAATCCATGAATGTCCTGTTACAAGGAATTATTATCTTGGCAGACAAGTGTACCAGGTCTTATAATAGGAATCTCCTTCACTAGCTCTAACAAGCAAATTCCCTGTTTCCCAAGAGACTCTTGAATGTGTATCTGCCTTGAAAGGATAGCCTATCTGCACTGTGGTTTTTCTCTTTTTATCTTCAATATTTGGAATTCAGCTCAGATCAGGACCAAAGAAGCAATTCTACCTCACAAGGGCTGCAGCTGGTTTCCTCCAGCACCCCTCCATTCATAGAAAGGGAAGGAGTGGCAGACTCATACAAGATTAGTTTAAAAGGAAAAGCAATTCTGCTTCCTCGTCCTCATGAAGTCTTGAGCTACACTGGCCAGGATTCAAAGAAGAAAGGCTCAAGGGAAAAAAACGTGGCTGTTGGTGAAAACAATACTTGGAGATGTACACCAGGTTATTTGGACTTTTGCCAATGAATACATCACTAGAAGATGAAGATGGCATGGCTTCCCTCCACCATCTGGCTTAATTGAATTGGGAAACAATAAGCCAAAGGTTTCTTTCCCTTAGCCATGTGTTATTATTGTTTAGTTATGAGTTGTTTTTCCAGTATTAAAAATTTTCTTAAATATGTGTATAAATATAACACATGAAACAAATAATTAATTCTAATTATACTAATATTACAAACTAATGGTGAATTCTATCAAAAACTCATTGATGTGAAATATTTGGATTATCTCAATAGTATGTTTTCCCTTTTCCCTTTTGATTTTTAATCAAAATACAAATCCAGAAATTATTTTAATTTCATGGAAATGTATTATTTTCTTTATGTTTTACTTAGGCATTCTAAATTTAAAAGTTCCAGTGCCAAATGGAATAAAAAGAAATGTAAAATTATATATATATATGTACATGTACATATGTGTGTGCATGTGGCATCATTTGCTAAGCACTGGTATAAGAAATAACATATGATCCCTACTTGGAAGTGGGGATACACACTAAACTGGGAAAAAGATAAAAGTCAATAGATTTTCCCAAATTTACAAAGTTAATGTCAGTAACTAACTTTGAATTACAGAAAAAATGCATTTCCCCTTCCAACATTCTAATTCCTTCTCCTTTCACATATTTATTTCCTCTCATAGTGAATGGATTCATCTGACCTTAGTCATCTCCTTCAAGGCCCCATCTCCAAGTACAGTCACATTCTGAGTTACTGAGGGGTTAGAATTTGAACATATGAATTTTGGAGGGAGGCAATTCAGCACATAAGAGAAGAAAGATTATCTTTGAAAGTTAAAAATGATACCTCTTAGTATGATTAAAATATAAATTTTAATAAATAAATATAAATTAATATTAAATTTAAAGGAGACTAAAGATTGTTGAATGTTTATGCTAATTTTTATATACTCATAACCATGATCACATTGGATTCTACATAATGAAATAATAGCTAACCTTTATGCAGTTTTATTTTCTAGACATTTTTCTATTTTCCATGTGTTAATGATTTCATTGTTCAAATTGTGTAAGATTGATTCTGTTATCAACCAGAATTTTTTGGCAAAGAAAATAAGCCTGTAGATTTGTAGTGAATTTCACAGGGAATGTAAATACTAAGGAATTCAGCAAATATATATTGCCCATTCGGTCTAACTTCAAGCCCAAACATTTATTTATATAGAATGTAACTTTTTGAAAATTTATTATAACATATCTTGGTTGTATTTGAATTAGAGTTTTAAGAAGAAAAGTATAATATAACATATATTTTATACTGCTGTGTGTTAGTCTTTCAGTCATGTCTGACTCTTTGCGACCCCATGGACTGTTGCCTGCCCGGCCCCTCCATCCATGGGATTCTCCAGGCAAGAGTACTGGAGTGGGTTGCCATGCCCTTCTTCAGGGGATCTTCCTGACCCAGGGACTGAACCCAGGTCTCTTGCATTGCAGGCAGCTCTTTACCATTTGAACTACTTGGAAAGCCCCTTTATACTGCTAGTTTACTAAAATATTGTAAGGACACTAATAAAATTAAGTACTTCACTTTGTTCCATCACAGAAATATTTGTTTACACAAGTAATTGTACAGCATGATAGCAATGGTGAATTCACAAAGCTGTATTCTGGACAAACCACTGTAATATTTTGCTCTCCTGGAATCTGCTTGGTTACAGAAATATTTAGCCTAAGTAAAGAGAAAGCTATGGAAGAAAACCTGTGACTAACCTAGACAGCATATTTAAAAGCAGAGACATTACTTTGCAAACAAAGGTCCACCTAGTCAAAGCTATGGTTTTTCCAGTAGTCGTGTATGGATGTGAGAGTTGGACTATAAAGAAAGCTGAGTGCCAAAGAATTGATGCTTTTGATCTGTGGTGTTGGAGAAGACTCTTGAGAGTCCTTTGGACTGCAAGAAGATCCAACCAGCCCATCCTAAAGTAAATTAGTCCTGAATATTCATTGGAAGGACTGATGCTGAAGCTGAAGCTCCAGTACTTTGGCCACCTGATGCATAGAACTGACTCACTGGAAAAGACTCTGATACTGGGAAAGATTGAAGATGGGAGGAGAAGGGGACAACAGAGGATGAGATGGTTGGATGGCATCAGACTCAATTGATGACAGTTTGAGTAAGCTCTGGGAGTTGGTGATAGACAGGAAAGCCTGGCATGCTGAAGTCCATGGGGTCACACAGAGTCAGACACAACTGAGTGACTGAACTGAAAGATAAAACTTCACACTCATTTCACACGATTCTCTTCCACTTATACAAATAAAAAAATAAAAATTTACAAGGTTGGGAAATTCTTTCAGTATCATATCATTTTTGTAGAGTAGTAGGGTCAATCATACCACAAAAGCTACAATATAAATTCTTAGAACCACAGACGTATGCTTTTCTTTCAGTGTTTAATTGGAATTAAAAAGCCAGACTTCAATGTCAAATTTAATTTTCTAATGTATGGGGATACACCATTGGGAAAGTGTAGCAAAGATATTCCCTTGTTGTCCAGGATTGTATTTTTAACTATAGAAACACATAAGTTGGTGTTAACTTTTTGATTTTTCACTTCTATCTTGACAATATTGTTGAAAAAATGTCAAACACAGATAATTGCTTTGTAAAGTGGAAAAAAATTTCAATCTTTCACCCTCAAGGCTACTTTATAAAAAGTAAATAATGTTGTATAATATAGAAAATTTAAAATAAATCATAATTCTTTGAGTTTAGAAAGATGAAGAGCAACTGTAGTAACAAAATTAGATGTCACACTATGCTAAATATGCAACAAAACTTTATGCAGATGGTGGAAATCAAATCCATTCTCAACTTCACAAGGCATGTCTATATGATGAAAAATATCATTTTAACAAATGATCCATCTGTCTTATTCAACCATCTTAAAAGCAAAAATGAAATGTAAATATCTCATGGCTAATTGTACAGAAATATTGTGCCTTTTAAAAAATTATAAATAATATGTGTAACTCCATTCAACAGTCCTTTGATTAGCCAATTTTATATTCACTCTTAAGATAACTATGTCATTAAGGTATTTTTTTAGTTGATATTCTTAAAGTGAAGCTATTAGTTAAAACAACAAAAAAAACTTAGTCCAATGGAACACATAGATATAGACACAAATATCTATTTATGTTCATATCTATGTATTAGTAGATATAGACATCAACAAATCTATTTCAAATATATACATACACTATATTGATCTATATATATTTGAATCTATATATACCCCATTTCATCTTTTCTGAAATAATTTTAGAATATAAAAATCAAATAAACCTTAGTATCTAATGTTAGCTTATAAAATATGTTGTTGTTACCTTTTTATAGTTTACACAGTGATTATAATGGTGTTTGTGGTATAAATTCTTTAACTAGTGTAGGTGAAATTATTTCTCAATAAAAGTTGAGAAAATTAGACTCTAAAATGTTTTTGTTATATATAATTCCATAGACAGTATAGTCATAAGAGTCGGACATGACTGAATGACTTTCACTAGCACTTTTCATATCAGGTTTCCCTGATAGCACTGTTGGGAAAGAATACGCCTGCAATGCAGGAGACCCTGATTCAATTCCTGGGTCAGGAAGATCTGCTGGAAAAGGGACAAGCTACCCACTCCAGCATTCTTGAGCTTCCCTTGTGGCTCAGTTGGTAAAGAATCCACCTGCAATGTGGGAAACCTGGGTCGATCCCTGGGTTGGGAACATCCCCTTAAGAAGAGAAAGGCCACCCACTCCAGTATTCTGGCTTGGAGAATTCCATGGATTATATAATCCATGGGGTCCCAAAGAGTTGGACACAACTGAGCAACCTTTACTTTCATATATATACAAGTAAATATAAAAATACATATAAAACATTATCCTTTATGTTTGCATTACAAGCTCTTAAAATGTTCTTACATAGACAGATTTTTTTCTTGACATAATTTTTTTATGTCTTTTGAGCTAAAAAGTGCTCATTTGAGTCAAAGATTATATTACAATGTGATTATCACCTCTAGCTGATCAATTTTCTCTTTACTTTATTTCTTTTTTTTCTTTTTTTTTTAGTTTTTTATTTTTTAAATTTTAAAATCTTTAATTCTTACATGCGTTCCCAAACATGAACCCCCCTAAATCGAGGTATAGATCTTTGAGTTTTCCCTATATTTCACTGATTACATTATATGCCATATCAATTGTTTTGACTGTTTCAAAACCTTTTGAAAATTTTATACAAACTTTTATCTCTGTTGCCATCCCAACCTGCTCTCTTTTCATTAGAGAGCCTAGCTTTTTAGAAAACAAGTATTGGGCTATTCCTCTATGAAAGTACAAATATTTTCTTACTGTAGAATTTTAAGGGATTATATTGGTGTTCTTCCCAGATTCCCGCTGGTCCCTTTTATGTTTTTGTGCACAACTACTCTGGCATCTGTGTGCTTCACATGCATCTCATATAGGACTCCCTTTGGATGACTATGACAGGTTACTTAGCTTGCTTTTCAGAGAAAAGTGCCTAGGAATTTTCATTGATGAAGTGAAGGGGAAGAACAAGGATTTAGCCAATAACTGACTAGTTGGGGTGATCAAAACTCAACTCCATTTTCTAGTCATGATTTACACTCAGGAGCTTCCCCAGAGTGGAAAGGGAAGGTGGAAGCTAGGGTGTGGTCTCTTTCCTCTAACATTTCTAGTGCTCAACATCATTCTTCCACCAAAATTCCTGGTAATTCCTCATTTTACAAGCTGACTCTGTAGAATCAGTCTTATGATCCAAACTTTTCTCTGAGATGCCACAGAAATGAATATCCATGTTAAACTAAATAAAATCATATATATTATTATGTAATATATATGATATGTAATATGTACAGACAGTCTCCAGCTTACAATGGTTCAATTTAACATTTTTTTGACTTCATTATGGATGGTGCAAAGGTGATAACACATTCAGTAGAAACTGAACTTCAAATTTTGAATTTGATCTTTTCTTGGGCTAGTGATCCATATGAGATAGATGCTCTCTCATAACGCTGGGCAGAGGCAGTGAGCTGCAGCACCTGATCAGCCATAGGAATCACGAGAGGGAACAACCAATACACTTATAACCATTCTACTCCCGTACAACCATGCTGTTATTCACTTACTATATGATATTCATTAAATCACATGAGATACAAATACTTAATGATAAAATTAAAGTGTTAGATGAGTTTACCCAACCATAGCCTAATGTAAGTGATAAGAGCACATTCAAGGTAGATAAGGCTAGGGCTATAATGTGTTTTTGACTTATGATATTTTTAACTTATAACAGATTACCTGGGCCTATATACATGGATTTGTACCCAAAAATGTACAGTAAATTAATATTTGACTTGAGATCCAAGAATAGTCAATGGAGATAAGACAGTCTTTTCAAAAATGGTGCTGGGATAATATGATAATTCACATGTAAGAAAATGAACTGGACTCATAACTTATACCACTCAAAAATTAACTCAAAATGGCCTAAAGATTTAAATATAAGACTTGAAATTATAAAATTTCTAGAAGAAAACAGCAATGAGACTCTTTGACATGAGTCTTAGTAATGGTTTTTTTGAATATGACACCTAAAGCATGAGCAACGAAATAAAAAATAAGCAAGCAAAATTATATTGAACCAGAAAACTTCTGTACAATAAAAGAAACCAACAGAAAGTGAAAATACAATCTATGAACCAGCAAAAATATTGACAAGCCATATATATCTGATAATGGGTTAATATTCAAAAAACATATTAAAAATTCATACAACTCAATAGTAAACAAACAAACCAAATCAATCCACTTGAAAATGGGCAACGGACATAAATAGACATTTCTCCAAAAAATATATACAAAGGAACAACTGGCACATGACAAGATACTCAACATCACTAGTCATTAAAGAAATGCAAATTAAAACCATAATGAGGTAGCATTTCATGCCTGTCAGGATTGCTTTCATCAAAAAGACAAAAGATAACAAATGTTGGCATGGGTGTAGAGAAAAGAGGACCACTGCACTGCTGGTATAAATTGGTATAGCCACTGTGGAAAATGGTATGGAGGTTTCTCCCAAAATTAAAAATAGGACTACTGTGTGCCTCAGCAATTCTCCTTCTGGTAATATATACAAATGAAATGAAAACACCAACTTGAAAAATATCTGCACATTTGTGTTCAGAGTAGCATTATTTATAATAGTGAAGACATGGAAACAACTGTCCATAGACAGATAAATGTATAAAGAAGATACAAGTAAATGTGCATGTATAAATACACACACACACACACACACACACACGTTGTTAAAAGAGTAAATGCTATGAGTTCTTATCACAGAAAGAACTTTTTTTCCCTTTTAAAAATTGTATTTGTTTGAGAAGATGGATGTTAGGTGGACCTATTGTGGTAATAATTTTATATGTAATTCAAACTACCATACTGCATGCCTTAAACTTACACAGTGATATATGTCAGCTCTTTCACAATACAAGTGGGGAAAAATCCCATGCTTTTAACGCCTTTTCTTTATAGTCTTCGGAGAAGGCAATGGCAACCCACTCCAGTACTCTTGCCTGGAAAATCCCATGGACGGAGGAGCCTGGAAGGCTGCAGTCCATGGGATCACTGAGGGTCGGACACTACTGAGCGACTTCACTTTCACTTTTCACTTTCATGCAGTGGAGAAGGAAATGGCAACCCACTCCAATGTTCTTGCCTGGAGAATCCCAGGGACAGGGGAGCCTGGTGGGCTGCCGTCTATGGGGTCACACAGAGTCAGACACAACTGAAGTGACTTAGCAGCTTTATAGTCTTGAGAAAATAAAATTGTAGAACTAGAGCATTTCACTTTTACATAGTTTTAGCTTGGGAGTCATTCTCGATGGCCAGACACATTTTAGACTTTCCAGGCAACATATGATCTCTGCTGCAACTATTTTGCTATTATAGTGAGAAAGAAGCCAAGGACAGCACTTAACAAGTGGGTATAGCTGTGTTTCAATAACATTTACTTACAAAACAGGAAGCTGGCTAGTAGGCCATAGTGTTCTGACTTCTAAATAAGATTATAAGATTAAGTGCCTTCCACATGAGGAGTTGCATATTAAGTATTTACAAAATATAGAAATAATTGTTAGTGTTTTTAGTTCGCATTAGCAAAGTATTGGTAGCTTCTGTATAACTCATTTACTTGAATGCTGCTGCTGCTGCTAAGTCGCTTCAGTCATGTCCGACTCTGTGCGACCCCACAGACAGCAGCCCATGAGGCTCCCCCGTCCCTGGGATTCTCCAGGCAAGAACACTGGAGTGGGTTGTCATTTCCTTCTCCAATGCATGAAAGTGAAAAGTGAAAGTGAAGTCACTCAGTCGTGTCCAACTCTTAGTGACACCATGGACTGCGGCCCACCAGGCTCCTCCGTCCGTGGGATTTTCCAGGCAAGAGTACTGGAGTGGGGTGCCATTGATGAATTGTAAAAGTGATTATTTTTGAATCATCCTCTAACATCACTTGATATTTGGGTAAGAATTCTATTCTCCTTTTGGGTACAAATCAATCAATCTAACAATAAATATAAAACATCTATTATGCAGTAGATGTAGATAAATATATAAAGTAGATAAATATATAAAACATCTATTATGTAGAATTATCATTCTACTGGTGTACATCCAGGTGAGGACACTTCACTGGTTTTAAGCTTTCCTGCTCTGACTTAGTATATGTATTCCTGAATGTTTCACATTCCGTCAAATTACACTCAACATACAGCAATGAATGTGGTAAAAATATAATTTATCACCTAAACTGAGGCACTTTTAAGAGTGAAGCAAGACACTATTCCTAATCACACCAGAGACAAAGACAAAACCCAGGACCATCAGGGGTAACTCTGAATTTCAGATCACCTTGTTTATGGGAAAACAAGTTGGAGGAAAAACACCTCAGAACATGCGCAAGTCTGTATTAAAGCTGTAAGATAAACATAAATGATCCTTGTGGGAGATGATCTGGACCACTTAGGCAATTCATTCTGGTTAGAAGCTGCCCCTGCAATGCCTATTTAGGCATGACAACAACAATCTAGAAGTCCTGACAGCAGTTTACCTAGAGTTCGATCTACCCAGTGCCTGTGAGGACAGTGCAAAATTGGAGTCCTGCATTAGTGAAACTGCCATTCAGGTTAACACAGTGGACTGTGCACCCCGTGTGTGGTCAAGAGCTGCTCAAGGTTGAGAGTACACCCCTCTGTGGAAGAAACCCCAAAGTCATTTTTAATTTTGTTGAAATACAGTCCAAAGACGCATGCCTTCAGCAAAGTGCACTTACTTGCCTTTTCCTGTTGGAAATTTTAACCACATCTCTATGATTTTAACTTTTCTCCCTTAGCAAAGATTGTGAATGAAACAATGAAACTCCTATGTTTTCGTGATGTTTCCCTATTTGGTGTCATGCATAGAAAATCATGTTACCAAAAAGGGCTGTTTACAATTAACTCTAGGTAAAACAATACATTGAAGAAACATTCTTTAAAGAGAGATCTGTAGATTCACATGAAAGAGAGCTCCCTTGTACACTTTGGTCTGTCTTTCAAGGCTTCCCTGGTGGCTCAGACAGTAAAGAGCCACCTGCAATGCAGGAGACCCAGGTTTGATCCCTGGGTAGGGAAGATCTCCTGGAGGAGGAAATGGCAACCCACTCCAGGATTCTTGCCTGGAGAATGCCATGGACAGAAGATCCTGGCAGGCTATGATACATGGGGTTGCAAAGAGACACGACTGAGCAACTAACACTTGTGCCTACAATAATATTTTGTAAAACCTTTGTATAATATCATAATCAGGATATTGACATCAATATGATCCACTAATCTCAATCAGGCTTTCCTGGTTTTACCTATATTTATTTGTGTGTGTTCATTAAGTTCTACACAAATTTATCATATGTACAGTTTTCTGTGCCTACCATCACAGTCAAAATCCTGAACAGCTCCAACACAACAAGAATTACTTTTGCTACCCTTAAAAGCACCTCACCTCCCACTTCTTTGGCTTTTCACCTCTATCATCTACCAATCGTTAGTCTGTCTTTTAATTCCAAAATTTTCTTATTCCAAAAATATTATATAAATGATATTATACAGTGTGTAAACTTTGGGGATTAGCTTTTTTTTTGTTGTTTGCTCATCATAAATTCCTTGAGATCTATCCAAATTTTTGCATGTATCAATAGCTTGTTTTGTTGTTGATTAGCATTTCACTACATGGCTATAACATATATGTACACATAGCAAGGCATTCTTAACCATTCACTAGTTGAAGAAATTCTAAGCTTATTCCAGTTTTTGTCTGTTATACACAAAACTAGAATAAATTTTTCTGCTGGATTTTTTTTAACATGTTTTTATTTTTCTACTGATCAATGCCCCAAATTACAATTGTTGAGTTGTATGGTAATTATACAGGGCTTCCACAGTGGCTCAGTGGTAAAGAAGCCTCCTGCAATGCAGGAGACGCAGGAGGCTGGGGTTCGATACCTGGGTCAGGAACATCTTCTGGAGGAGGAAATGGCAATTCACTCCAGTATTCTTGCCTGGAGAAACCCATGGACAGAAGAGCCTGGCAGGCTGCAGGCCTTGCAAAGAGTCAGACACAACTGAAGCAATTGAGCATGTATGCATGGTAATTATACACTTAGGTTTACAAGAAACTGTCAAACAGTTTTCCCAAGTGGTTGTACCACTTTTAGATTCCCACTATCCTGCATAAGAGATCTAGTCCTCTGAAAACTTTACACTGTTTGGTATTTAAAATAATTTTAGCAATTTTGGTAGGTGTGTAAGGATACCACATCGTGTTTTTAATTTTCATTTCTCTAATGGCTAATGAAGCTAAACATTTTAATGTAATTATGTGCTGCTTGTACATCTTCCTTAAGTGTCTATTCATTTAATTCATCCATCTTTCAATTATTTCTGTTGTTTTGAGAGTTCTTTATATTCCAGATATTAGTTAATTGTTGTATATGCAGCCTGGAAATATTTTTACCCAGTCCATAGCTTATTTTTTCATTCTCTTCACAGAAGATTTCAAGAACAAAATTTTTTAGTTTTAATTGCGGGTTGGGGCTAGTTTAACAGTTTTTTTTTTTTTTTTCTTTTTCTTGTATATGACTTTTTTTTTTTTTGGTTGAGAATTATAACTTTTTAGTTAGTCATTACCCCATGATTTTCTCTTTTTTTCCTAGAAATTTTTATAGTATATATTTTAAGTCCATTATCCTTTTGCATAAGATTAAAGATTTGGGTTAAGATTCGTTTTGCCTATGGATGTTTAATTGATGTAGCACAATTTGTTGAAAAGACTATGCTCACTCCCTTGAAAAAGTTGAAAAAGAAAGAAAAAGTGAAGTCGCTCAGTCATGTTCTATTCTTTGCGACCCCATGGACTATAGTCTACCGGGTTCCTCCGTCCATGGGATTTTCCAGGCAAGAGTACTGGAGTGAGTTGCCATTTCCTTCACCAGGGGATCTTCCCTATCCAGGGATCAAACCGGGGTCTCCCACATAGTAGGCAGATGCTTTTACCATCTGAGCCATGATAAGAGAAATGGTCGAAAAGTTTTGTCAAAAATCAGTTGGACATTTTGGTGTGGGTCTATTTCTGGGATTTCTTTTCCTGTTTCACTGATCTATATGTCTGTCTCTCCTCCTATGTCACACTGTTTGATCACTCTAGATAGAGTACATCTTTACTGTTGGGTAGAATAGTTCCTCCTTCTTCATTCCTCATTGTCAAAGTTGTTTTGTCTATTCCAAATTTATGAATGAGTTTATGACTATGTCTCCCTTTGATTTTTACAGAAATGACATATTAACAGTGTAGATCAACTTGGAGATAACTGACATTGTTACTATATTGAATATTTCAATCAATGAATATGTTTATCTTCTATGTAGATGTTCTTTGATTTATTTCATTACAATTTTCAATTTCCAGCATCACAACAGGAAATATTTTTAAAAGTATGTTCTTAAATATTTCATTGTTTTTGGATTTTTGTAAATAGTACTGTATTAAGTTAGCTGTGGGATTGTTTTACTATCTTTTAATGGCACCAGATTTGTTAATGATGTAACAGTTTAATTCGTGAGACTGAATTGTCTTCTATTTTATTGACTGTGGTGAGAAATTTATCAATATTGTTAGATTTCTGAGAAGCGTTTTACTTTAACTTATTTTCAGATTTTACTATTGCCTTTCTGAAATTGATTTTGTTATTGTTAGAGATGTCACGCTATATGATTCCAGTGCTTTTAGATGTGTTAAGGTTAATTTTATGACCCTGGCATTGGTATGACTTGGTGAATGTTCTATCAGCATTTAAGAAAAAAAAAAAAAAAGCTTCATTTTGCTCTTTAGGTGAATATCAGTTCAGTTCAGTTCAGTTGCTCAGTCATGTCTGACTCTTTGTGACTCCATGGACTGCAGCATGCCAGGCTTCCCTGTCCATCATCAACTACTGAAGCTTATTCAAACTCATGTCTATCGAGTCGGTGATGCCCTCCAACCATTTCACCCTCTGTCTTCCCCTTCTCTTCCCACCTTCAGTCTTTCCCAGCATTGGGTTTTTTTTCCAAGGAATCAGCACTTCACATCAGGCGGCCAAAGTATTGGAGTTTCAGCTTCAAAGTCAGTCCTTCCAATGAACGCCCAGGACTGATCTCCTTTAGGACGGACCGGCTGGATCTCCTTGCAGTCCAAGCAACTCTCAAGAGTCTTCTCCAACATCACAATTCAAAAGCATCAATTCTCCGTTGCTCAGTTCTCTTCATGGTCCAACTCTGATGTCTATACAAGACTATTGGAAAAACCATTGCTTTGACTAGATGTACCTTTGTCAGCAGAGTAACGTCTCTGCTTTTGAATATGATGTCTAGGTTGGTCATAGCTTTTCTTCCAAGGAGTAAGCATCTTTTAATTTCATGGCTGCAATCACCATCTGCAGTGATTTTGGAGCCCAAGAAGATAAAGCTTCTCACTGTTATCACTGTTTTCCCATCTATTTGCCATGAAGTGATGGGACCAGATGCCATGATCTTAGTTTTCTGAATGTTGAGTTTTAAGCCAACATTTCACTCTTCTCTTTCACCTTCATCAAGAGACTCTTTCGTTCTTCACTTTCTGCCAAAAGGGTGGTATCATCTGCCTATATGAGATTATTGATATTTCTCTTGCAATCCTGATTCAGCTTGTGCTTCATCCAGCCCAGCATTTTGCATGATGTACTCTGCATATAAGTTAAATAAGCAGGGTGACAATATAGAGCCTTCATGGACTCCTTTCCCAATTTGGAACCAGTCCATTGTCATGTCTGGTTCTGACTGTTGCCTCTTGACCTCCATATAGACTTCTCAAGAGGCAGATTAGGTGGCCTGATATTCCCATCTCTTTAAGAAATTTCCACAGTTTGCTGTGATCCACACAATCAAAGGCTTTTGGGTAGTCAATAAAGAAGAAGTAGATGCTTTTCTGGAACTTTCTTGATTTCTCAATGACCCAACAGATGTTGGCAATTTGATCTCTTATTTCTCTGACTTTTATAAATCCAGCTTGAACATGGAAATTCTCAGTTCACATACTGTTGAAGCCTAGCTTGGAGAATTTTGAGCATTATTTTTGCTAGTGTTTGAGATGAGTGCAACTGTGTGGTAGTTTGAACATTCTTTGGCATTGCCTTTCTTTGGGATTGGGATGAAAACTGACCTTTTCTAGTCACCACTGCTGAATTTTCCAAATTTGCTGGCATTTTGAGTGCAGCACTTTCATAGCATCATCTTTTAAGATTTGAGATAGCTCAACTGGAATTCCATCACCTCCACTAGATTTGTTCATAGTGATGCTTTCTAAGACCCGATTGACTTCACATTCCAGGATGTCTGGCTCTAGGTCAGTGATCACACCATCATCATTATCTGGGTCATGAAGTTCTTTTTTGTACAATTCTTCTGTGTATTCTTGCCACCTCTTCTTAATATCTTCTGCTTCTTTTAGGTCCATACTGTTTCTTTCCCTTTTTGTGCCCATCTTGGCATGAAGTGTTCCCTTGGTATCTCTATAATTTTCTTGAAGAGATATCTAGTCCTTCTCACTATATTCTTCCTCTGTTTCTTTCTGTTGATCACTGAGGAAGGCTTTCTTATCTCTCCTTGCTATTCTTCGGAACTCTCCATTCAGATGAATATAATCAGAAGTTAAGTTTTAAAATGGGTAATCAGGAGTTAAGTTTTAAAATTTTAACATTTAAATAATTTCCTAATATCCAATATTATTTTATCATTTTATTTCAAATATGAATACTTCCCTAAAATTCAACCTGACCTCTAAATTATCTACAGGTATAAAATAAAGTTTATTTTTATATTAAATCTTACTTTTAAGTTTCAATCTCACAATACCTACTGGCTTACTACATATCTCATCCTCTTCTAATTTTACTACACCTGAAATCAGAAAAGCAAAACAGAAAAAATACATCAGATAGTTTAAGATTTCTCCTAGACTCACCAAGGTATTCCAGAACTACTTCAAGAATATAACTATCTGTTAATATTTTTAAAACTTAATTTTGAGCTAATGACATGAATTTACTGAGTATGTTGTAGCCACGTGTTCTGGGAAACAGACTCACTCAAAAGGACAATGCAGATGGTGGAGTGCAGTTTATTACACCGGTGGGCCCAAGGCAGAGTCTCCTCTTAGCTAAGGACCCTGACCAGTTTTTCTGAAAACCTTATATACCTAAGTATACATGCCCAAACCCACCTCCCCGAATTCCCTGAAACTAATCTGAACAAAGGAAAAGAAATATACAATCAGAGTTAACCCATGATTCATATGCCTTAAGCCTAGGTAGTTAACAGTTGACAATTATCAATAGGCCTTTGGTCATACCCCAATAAGCATAATAGAATTTATGATTCTATTCAGTTACACAGATAATTAGGGTATTCTTTTAGGCGACAGAAAGTCTAGGTATGAGCCCGGGGCTCTTCCATCCAGGGGGCCTGGTTTTCCAGTAGGTATGTCATTTCCATAGATACTGGGCATATAGCTCAAAGTCCACAGTCCGGCCCAAGCTGGAGCCCTGCTTTCAAGATAGAGCCTGTTCTGTCTGTTTCCTCCTTCAAGTATACTCGCAAATAGTTGAAGAGAAGCTATGAAAGATGAAATCGAACAGTGACTTTCTATTTCCGTCTCGTGTAAGTCTTTTAGATAATAGAAAAAAATCTATGCAATGTATTATATTAGAATATGGTAACTTCATATTCTGCAATTTCATATTTCTGCAATATTCATGCATATTTTAAAGTTAAGCAAAAACATGGCAGTCTTATTTTAAATTTTTGATCATTTAAACATCTAATTTACATCAAAATCACAGTTATATGTATTATTTTCATGCTTATACTCTGTATCCCCTCCCCACCAAGAAAGGTAAAATTTGGTCTATAAAATGGTTTTGTTTATATACCTTCTAAATTTTCATCACATGTTTGATTACTTAGTATTTTTCTAAGAACTACTAGCATTTAATCCTTGTAATCAAGTTGAGGAATATGTCATTACTTCTTTTTTCTTTAGAAAAGTCCTTGAAATAATTCTAGAAAAACTTCCATGCTGTTAACCAGTGTAAGAGCATTTATAAGGATAGATGTGTTTGTTTTGATATCAGTACACAAGCTTTTATTATCCAATTTTCAAATTTAATATAAGTACTTAAAAACTGTAAATAATAGAAGACAAGACATTCTGAAACTTTTTATGTGATATATGGAAGTGTTTGAAGTATTTCAAAGTATGTTTAGAACTTAATTTTTAAAGAGGAAATATTAGCTATAGTGAGGAACTAAATGAAGGTTTTAATAAAAAGCAAAAGAAGGAAGATCAATTTGTAATTAATATATGGGTTTGCAGTATATCTAGTAGAGATTTACCTATTGAAGTGTAGCAGCTTTTGCTTATATTTTCACTGCCAAGGTACTAACTCATCTTAAAAATAGGGTTTGGCCTCTGGATATTTTTTTTTTTCATAAATAAATGTCCTGAATTTTAGATGAGAATTTTACATTATGAATGTACTGTACAGAACATTGTGTCAAGGATTATAATAAATCCTTCTTCAAATTTGAATCTATAAGGGATGGAACACATACATTAAGGAAAAAGGAAATATCCATTATGTGGTACTTTAACAAATCTTTATTGACCTCTAAAGATATAGGTTTCCTATCTTCAATCACATTATGTGCACAATTATTGTTCTTACTACTTTACATTAGAACACATATATATTTAAGGTGATTTTTCTTTAAAATTGTTAGAATAATACCTTTAGAATATGATAATATGTTCTTTTTCATTGAAGTTACAGATCATATTCAATATTTTTTGTCCAATGTCAAAATCTCAATAACTTAAAAACATAACATAGAAATGTATGAAAACTATATGTTTATTAAAATAAAATTATGAAAATATCTGTATTACACAGTTTGGAAACTTGAAATTCAAATTCTAATTATTTATGCCAAAGTAAAATAATATACATATAGAATTTTTTGAAATGTGTTTAAATCTATTTTATGTTTAAAATCACATAAATCAACACTATTTGAATTTGTGAAACATATAATTAGACAATATTTCATGTTTTAATATCCCTTCCTTTACTATATACTATTTTGTTGGCTGTTCATGGGTATTAAATGGAATCATCCACTGTAAATTCCAAATTTGCAATACATTTGCTAGAAGAGGAGAAAATACCTACAAGAGAGTGTTAATAGCCTCAGTAGGGAAGCCAGAGGTCCCCAGTTGGCAGGAGGAAATAAAACTTCAAGTGGCAGATTTTTTTTTTTCTTTTCTCTTCTAATCCTGTGTTGTCATGGTGACACCTGGTTCTGCCTAACTTAACTTTATCTCAAACCTTGAGCTAACCAATGTGTTTTTCTCATGGAAATACATCCCTCAAGCTATGTTGATGAACTATGTATTTGCTTGGAAATCTGCCTTTCTTCAAGATTCATGTCAATTGTTTTATGGCCAGGGATGTCTCAACTTGTGCCAATGCTATCTCAAAATGCATGTTGTGCGGGAGGGGCCTGGTGCAACTCTCTCAGTTTTGATGCATTTCCTTTCTCTAATTAGCAGCTTGCCAACAGGTATAAAACTCCTCACTAAAAACTAGCAAGGAGGCACTCTTTCTGTCTGTCCCCTTCTGATGTCTATGTCAGAAGCTGTCTCTATCTCTTTTATACTTTAATAAAACTTTGTTACACAAAATACTCTGATCAATCAAGCCTCATCACTGGTCCTGGATCAAATTCCTCTCCTCTGGAGGCCATGAATCCCGGGATTGGTCATGGCTCATAGCAGCAACCTTTCATACATAAAAAGAGATGTGGACCATAAAGCAAAACTCAACTTCTATTTGTATTTTTTTTAACAAGTAGTAATTCAAAAAAGTCTGTGGAAATGATACAAAGTGAAGAATTTAGTCTGCAAATGTGATACATTTATATATAATGTGATCAAAATGTGGTTAAAAAAATCTAATTTCATTGCTAATTGTTTTTTTAAATGACATAAGGCTCAAAATCTATTATTTTAAAATAATTGTTATGTGAACTTTTTTCTCTATTGTAATCGTAAGCAAGCTACTATAGATTTAAAAACTTTTAAAACAGTGAAATACAACATAAGCATTATGTAATAATAGGAAATTATGTTAATCCTTTCCTTTTGTCCAGAGTGTTTTCTGTAAAAGAAATGATCGGTTAAATTTTTACTAGCAATGATGAGAGATTTGTGATCTCCCATTAATTTCATACAACTTTCTAAAAATTTTCAGGAGATTAAAACAAGGAACTAAAAACAAAGTGAAACAAAACATATAAAAATAAACTTACTCTGCTAAGATAAAGCATCTTAAAATATTAAATATACCTGATAATATGGTGAAAATTTTTAAAAAAATTTTTAATGAATAGCTATAATTTATTGAATTCCTATCAGATTTTAAGAACCAATAAACTATCCTTGGATGAAATATCTCTGAGGCTCTTCAGTCCAATAATTTTGGGGGTTCTTGATTTACAATTGAAAACTCTTCTCTGTTTCTCTCTGTCTGACTTTCTCTGTCTCTGTGTCTATTTATCATTCCCTCTCTGTCTCTCTTTCTGTACATCAGTTCAGTTCAGTTTGAAGAAGGAATTCATAGGGCCTGGACTCCATCTTAGGCCTGTTCATGCTGATCATGCTCAGCCACCTTTCCAATGGACTCTGAACTCTGTGTTTAGTGCCTATGAAAACAACAACAGAAGGATAAGACCCCCTCCAGACAGGGGAACCTTGAAGATCGTATCTAGGTTACTCATCGCCTAAGAGAAAACATACACTAATCACCCCTTCTTCCAGACAGGCCGCAAATTTTTCGCTATCAATTGGAGTGTAACCTTGGGTTTATCGATTATTGGCTAATTGTTTGAGCACATGAGCAAATAGCACGTGAATGATGGGGTTATTGGGATCATATTTTCCTTGATTTATGTAAGTCTCAAGGAATTTGGAGTGGTGGGTTCAGACACATACACATACACATACACTTTCACAAATGCTGGTCAGGATCCTTGGCTAAGAGGACACTCTGCCTTGGGCCTGCCGGTGTAATAAACTGCACTTCACTATCTGCATTGTCCGAGTGAGTTTGTTTCCTGGAACCCGTGGCTACAAGTTCAGTCTCTCAGTCATGTCTGACTCTTTGCAACCGCATGAATCACAGCACACCAGGCCTCCCTGTTCATCACCAACTCCTGGAGTTCACTCAAACTCACGTCCATTGAGTCGGTGATGCCATCCAGCCATCTCATCCTCTGTCATCCCGTTCTCCTCCTGCCCCCAATCCCTCCCTGCATCAGAGTCTTTTCTACATAATGTTGTTAAAAGATAACAAAAATGTTGTTAAAAGATAAACTGTGGCACATTTAAAAAATTGAGTCTATTTAAGCAAAATATGCTTGAAATAGGGTAACATCCAACCTAGCCTACAGAAAGGAGCTCCAAGGAGCAGTACAAAATGAAAGACTTGTATAGACAGAAGGGAGCAAGAACAAGAAAATTATATTAGACCAAAAAAAAAAAAGAAAGAAAGGTTCCTTATTGCAAGATTTTTTTCTTTTATAGAATGACAGGCATCTATCAGGCAGGGAACCTAACTAATATTGATCAGGTGATTCCTGATTGAGAGAGTTGAAGCTATAAATTCTTGGTTTGGTGATGTGGGGCTTAGCATAAATGATTCCATTTGAAGCCTATTGTCTTGTTTTAACAATACATGCATATATACAACAGCTGTTTGATTTCAAACCCATGCTTTTTAACTTCTGCAAGATAGTTCCTCTTCTCACATTTTATCTACGTTGTTTCAGCAATCCTGTGGCTTTCTATGTTATATACTCACATACTCATCTTAGTTTGACAAAAAGCACAAATAGCCTCTTAAGAGATCTTTCTGCTTTCCAGGTCATCTTCATTCACATTATCCTCTTTATTATCATGAGAGTGTTATTTTTAAAAATGTAGATTTGAGCATGTTTCTGTGCTCAGTTCACCTTCTCAGTGATACTTCAACCTGTCCTCAGCTTTGTTATCCCAACCTTGCATTTTATAACATAGCAATGTTAAAATGTTTGAAATACCAGTATTCTCTTTCTCCCTTAACCTTTTTCTTCCATCGTCATCCTTGCCACTAAATAAACACAGGCACCTGTGTGCACGTGCTTACCGCTCACAGCTCTCACTCTGGCTGGCTTATCTTCCGTGTTACCTTTTGCAGTATCTTGTTATTCTTTAAAACTCCAACATGCATTTCTCCACTTGAATATCATGTTTGATATACTAAATATGGTTAAATGCCTATCTTTCCTTTCAAGATATTTCTTTTTCTTTGATTTTCCAGAGTGTGAAAATAATATACTTAGATGTATCTTTTTGACATTTATCCATCTGAGCTTCCCAGGTCTGTGTTTTGCTGTCTGACGTTATCTGGGGGAAATTCTCAGTCTTTGCTTCAGATAGTTCTTACATTTCTCCTTTTCTTCTCCTTCTGGTATCCCCATTACCCATATGTCACACCTTTTGCAGTCATTCCACAGTTCTTGAATATTCTGTTTGGGTTTTTTTTTTTTTCAATCTTTTTTTTCTGTTGCTTTTCAGTTTTGTAAGTTTGTCTTGACATGTCCTCAAGTTCAGAGGTTCTTTCTTCAATCACATCAGTCTACAAATAAGCCCATTAAAGCCAATCTTCACTTCTATTATAGTGTTTTTGATCTCTAGCATTTCACTTTGGTTCTTAAAATTTTCATCTCTCTGCTTATGTTACCCATCTGTTATTGCATGTTGTCTACTCTTTCCCACTAAAACACTTAGCATATTTATCATAGTTATTTTAAATTGCCAGTCTGATAATTCCAACATGTCTGCCAAATCTGACTCTGGTTTTGATATTTGCTCAGTTTCTCTGAACTGTTTTTTAATCTTTTAGTATGCCTTGTAATTCTCTGTTGAAAGCCAGACATCATACAATAGGGTAAAAGGAACCCAGTATTGACTCTATGGAGGTTTTGTACTTGTGTGTCTCTGCTCTGGTAAACTGTGATTCTCCGCATCCTCCTGTGTGTCTTCCAATTCCTCAATCCTTTAGTCGTATCCGACTCCTAGCGACCTCATGGACTGCAGCATTCCAGGCTCCTCCATCCATAGGATTTTGGGCAAGAGTACTGGAATGGGGTGCCATTGCCTTCTCCACATAGATATTATAAGAGATGCTAATTTTCCATTTAGGCTTTTATTTGTTTTTAGGACAGAGAGATGTCTTTGAAATTCCTAACATTCCACACCAGAAACTGGAAGTAAGAGCTTTTTTGGTGCTTCCCCCCAACCCAGCTCAATAAATATGCATTTATGTTATCTTGTTTCTGGAAGCTGTGGGTTGTGGGTGGGTTAGTTGCTTAGTTGTGTCCAACTCTTTGCGACCGCACAAACTGTAGCCCATCAGGCTCTTCTATCCATGGGATTCTCCAGGCAAAAATACTGTAGTGGGTTGCCATTCTAGAAGCTATAGATTAACCCAAAAATTATTCATATTGATTTTTAATAAAACTTTGCTTATTATATTTTCCTGTTCTATAGTATATAAGTATTTTGAGGATATTTATTGCAGCTTTATTCGTTATTCTAACATTGGAAATTAACTCAATATTTGATGGTGGTAAATTATTTTGGAACTGAGTTAAATATAAGTGATAGTTATATTAAAAGTGATTATTTTGTTATAAGTTTATTAAGCTTAATTAGGGCCTAGATATTTGTAAATTTATTTTAAATTCAAATAGGTCTTCAGTCAAGATTTGTATTACATAATTAAACAATCTCCCAGTCCCAATACCTTCCACTACTTAAGGTTTATTTCTTGTTCACATTCACAGATGATTGTCTGAAGGCTCTGATAAATTTGAGTTTTATTGAGACTCACAGGGTAACAGAATTAAACATCTGGGATATTTCAGGTAAAAAAAACTTTTGCCCAAAATTGACACACTTGGGAACAATTCATCTTTTTTTGGTCACAAATGTCACATGACCATACTGAACTATAAAAAGGAGTATATGTCAACTTACTATATGCTGAGAAGGAAAAAAAATACACTTTCAGTTTTTCTAAACAATTATGTATTACACTATGTATTTTTAAACTGTCTCTACATGACAACTTGTCCCTAGGCTTTGCTCTTAAATGTGAACATTGGGACATTTAAATTTTTCAAGTATTTCTAATTACTATTTTTATTATTTAAAAATTTATTTTTTGCATTTCCCTTCTTATTGTATAATAGAAGGGAATATTAAAGATCTTAAATTACCATTTGAGTACATACCATATTTTAACCTAAATCTGATGAAATAACAGCTGTCTCCATGAATTTGATAAAAAGTAATTTCAAATAATTGATTAAGATCTATAGATAATATGCTATGATGAAAAAGAACATTGTAAAAGAATTCAGCAATGGAAATGAAGCAATACATCTAATAATGAAAGGCCCTTGGGCACATTATTTAACCTTTCTGGATGTCATAGAATGATATTTATAAAAAGACAGTGGATTAAATGATATCTTTGGTTCCTTAGCAGAGAAATTCTGACTTAGTAATGAAGGCATAGTATATGCTTGTAACTTACTTTTACTTGCTCTGTTTATAAACTGCTGGACACTGAATTCTCTGTATTCCCTTGCCTGTTATCTAAGTTTTAACTTTTCTTATATTAATTAGAAGAAATTAAAGTGGATTAGCATAATAATGATTTTCATAGTCTACATTTGCCAGGAAATACAATATCTAGAAAACTAACTCTTCATATATTATCTTTAAAAAATTTACTCATTAGGGGACTAACCGTTGGATAGTTACTTTAAATATAATTCAACAAATAAGTTTTCAGTCACTCCCAATAATTTTAGGTAGCTTTAAGTCTTTGCTTCTACTAAGAATTAATTATACTAAAATGTGTGACAGACATTCATGAGGTACATATTTATATAAACTGATTTTTATCAAATTTATATAAATGATAAATTAAGAGAATTTAGACTCAGCAGTAAAGAATCTGCCTGCAAAGCAGGAGACACAGGAGATGCAGGTTTGATCCCTGGGTCTGGAAGATCCCCTGGAGAAGGGAATGGCAACCCACTCCGGAATTCATGCCGAGAGAATCCCATGGACCAAGGAGCTTGTTGGGCTACGGTCCATAGGGTCGCAAATAGTCAGACACAATTGAAGCAACTGAACATAATACTATTTCAGCTTTGAGTTGGGGGAAGTGATTGAAAAAAATTGATGCTTTACCTTTTCCTAATTGATAAATTTAAGCAGAAGGAAATTGGGTTATATTATTATTATCATTTATAAAAGAAGTTTGAAAAGCACATATCAATATTTTAAGGTATTCTTCACAATTTGGACATTAATGACATATATTTTTAAACATTTTTGTTTTAGAATCAATTCACAAGTCAATGTTCCACATTATCTTGCCATAAATTGTTGTGTATTCTACAGTAAATAAAGCCTTATTTTAGAAGTCTTAATATTCAGTGTAATCAATGTTTATAAGTTTATGTATTTGATAATTCTACATTTTTCCTTGACAATTTCCTTCTCACACTTCCTACAATAAGAAATTATTATTATTATTATTTGTCAGAAATTGAAAGACTTGAAGTGAAGTGAAGTGAAAGTCACTCAGTCATGTCCAACTATTTGCAACCCCCTGCACTGTACCCTGCAGGCTCCTCGCTACATGGAATTCTCCAGGCAAGAAAACTGGAGTGGGTAGCTGTTCCCTTCTCCAAGGGATCATCCCAGCCCAGGGATGGAACCCAGGTTTCCTGCACTGCAGGCAGATTTTTTACCATCTGAACCATCACAGAAGCCATATTTTCAAATAAATAATTTTTTCCAAAGAAGAATAACTACATTAGGTGAAATTATTTTTTTCTAATGAATAACTCTGATCATTATTTTAGAAATGTGAAAGCAAGAGCCCTTCAGTTTGACTTGTGAAATACTCTGCTTTATTATACTTGCAGTGGGCATAGGTATAGGTGAAAAAAGTTATGATTTCTATATGATAAACTTAAAATCTCATCTAATGCAAGAGAGGCCTGGAGAGTTAGTTCAACTTCTAATATGTGCTAATAATTATACTTTATTGTATATCCCTCCCTGAAATAGATAATACTTTTGTATTTAATCAATGTAATCTATATTAAGAAAAATATTTCATTTTTTAATCTAGAAGTATGTAAACCAACAACAATAAAAAATAGAATTTCTAACATTTACAAATAAACTAAGAATTTTCATTTTGGTTTAGTCATATTTTATAGAAATTAAACTTGACTCTTGAAGTTTTGCTATTTAATTGTTGCTATCACTCTCCTGCTGGTATGAGATATACTCCCTTTTTAATGTTTTTTCACTTGGAGGATAACTACAATATTGTGCTGGTTTCTGCCATATAGCAACATGAATTAGCTATAAGTATTCATACGTCTCTTCCCTCTTGAACCTCCCTCCCATCCCATCCCACCTCTTTAGGTTGTCACTGGATTTGACGCTGGATTTGAGTTTCCTGTGTCATATGGCAAATTCCCACTGGCTATCCATTTTACATATGATAATGTATATGTTTCAATGCTACTCTCTCTAATCGTCCCACCTTCTCCTTCCTGCATTGTCCTTTTATAATATATTCCCCTAAACCTAGATGCTTATTCCCTGTTTGCATTTTAGCAGACCAACTCCAGAAAAGTTGGAGTTCTTGAACCAAACTTTACCAGAAAAAAACAGAAAAAGTAGCACCTAAGTGGAAACAAAGAAAGTAACATATAGTTTCCGGTCTATTAGCTCTTCCTTGTTTTGCTTTCATTAGCTAACTGTGATAGCAATAATTCCCATTGCTGTATCTGGTTTCTTAGATCAAGTTTGTCACATAAGGGTAAATCTCTTTTTTAGGTGACTGACAGACAACTACTAGGAGATATCCAGTTATAGGAGCAATCATGTGCCTATGTGTCAGATAGGCCTAAGTATGAGAGGATATTAAACTATTATCAATAAGGTTAATGAGGATACCATACACAGTGCAATAATAAACATTATCAGAGGTTATTCCATTGTAGGACTAAAGGTACCTGATGATTTTAGTTCAGCATTTGCAGCTGAACTAAAATTAGATAATAAATTAGAGCATTTATTTCCTTTATTTTATGTTTTCCATGAGTCACTGATAGTGTTTTATCCACAAAAATCAGCACAATATGGTTTTCTAAAAGATAGTTTTAATGAGTCTTTTTTAGATAAATCACCCTTTGAATATTTTATTTATAGTGATCAATATGAATCTGTTGGTATATTGTGGAAAATTAGCTCAAATTATTTTCAATGATAAAAGGCTTACGGCCCCAATAGTCACAAAACCATTTTAGTTTATTTCCATAGTTCTTGAAACTTAATGAGAGCTTACAATGTCCCATATTTTATGCTAGGTACTTAACACACATTATTAAATTTTTTAATCCTTATTTTGTAAGGATGAATATTATGGGTGAGTATTATGCCTAGTTTCACCTGAAGAAGTTATTGAGTTTAAAAGAGCAAAGCAAGCTGTCTAAGTTTATGCACCTGGTAAAAAAAAAGTAGGGTGGCTATGTCTGTGTAATCGGAATCAACAGTTTTCCAATATTTTTTCTTAGACTGAGAACACTTCTCTTTGTCTAGAGAAAATAACCTCATTAAAATTTGGCACTGTGTGCTGACCATGAAGTATGCAAAAAATTTTATATTTTTCAACTAAACTATGAGTTTTGCCAATACAAAATTGACAATTTTAAATCTTTGAAAATATTTTATTATTTAAAATATTATTAAAGTCAAATAATTTCCTTGAAAAAATAAGATTCTTATGGTAATAGTCCCCTTAGTCATTTTCCCCTTAAATTTAATTTAAAAGGAATTAAAGGCAAATCTGATTCTGGAAGAAAAATGTTTTAACAACATACATTACTGAAAATACTAGATACATAGCTAGTTGTCATCTAAGATTTTTATAGTCAAAGTCTAAATGCTTTTAGCCATTTTGTAAGGAAAAAGAACACACTATATCAAAGGGATCTTTGAAACTATTTCTGATTATCAGTCACAAATTATAGAACAATTATCATATTCCTTTAGTTTAGTAAACTTAGTATATATATGAACACACAATTTGCTATTTATTTTAACTCAAGTATTTTAAGTCAGCAGTCATAAATTTTATCACTGTATTAATGAGAGCTATATAGAAATAGGCTTCATGAAGAATGTTCAGTATACATCAGTGGTACCAATATTTCATTCTTTTATTCACTTATCAAACCACTGATTGGCTATTTTTTCATTCACCCATTCCTTCCACTAAGCTAGTAGTAACTATATTTTAGGGTTAGAGGAGTTAATGACAAGAATTATTCAAAAATCATCTTTCTAGTTATATATTCATAGCCATATAAAGAAATCAATTATCTGAAGATTCTAAATGTCTATTGATAAAATATGAACAGTTAGGTGAGTTAGAGCAGAGAGGTTTGCAAATATAGACATTGTTGATAGAAGCAGTAGAACACAATCTGGGACTCACTCAAGCTGAATTTGTATTAAATTTTACATTCATATACACATATTTATTCAGCAATAGACTTCAGCACTTCACATACTTGAAATGATTAAGAGCATAGGTCTATCCTTAATGAACAATGTACTTGTCACACCTACATAAAGGAGTAGCTGTTGAACCTCTTGACTTCTACAATAACAGGAGGATTTCTTTGTCAAGCTGTGCATTGTTCAATTTACAAATGTCATCATATTGGTGTACTCAGTGATTGATATCTTTGTACTTCTTAACATAGTTAAAACACAGATCCAACATTGTAAGTTTGAGGGTTACCTGTAATAAATGTTAGAGGAACAATAACACATTCATTATGGTGTGCTAGTTTACACACAGGAATCAGTAGATGACTCTTTGTTGAACTTAAGTAAATAGCCACTTGACTCTACAGAAATAGTTTTTAACCTGAAAATCTCAGTGCAATGAAATACTGTTTTTTCAAGTAATCAGAGAAATAACTTAGAAATGGCAGTTTAAAATACAGAAAAGCTTGACAATCATTTAGTATCCTAAAGCACGCTTCAAATTCTAGAGGCAGATTTGGGGGAGGGAATAACAAATCAGATGTAACTTATTTTGCATAGAGTAGGGTAAGCAGTTAGATAGTGTATTAAAAAGCAGATACATCACCTTGCCCACAAAGGTCTGTCTAGCCAAAGCTATGGTTTTTCCAGTAGTCATGTATGGATGTGAGTGGGACCATTAAGAAGGCAGAGCACCAAAGAACTGATGCTTTCAAATTGTGGTGCTGGAGAAGATTCTTGAGAGTCCCTTGAACTGCAAGAAGATCAAACCAGTCAATCCTAAAGGAAATCCATCCTGAATATTCATTGGAAGGACTAATGCTGAAAGCTGAAGCTCCAATACTTTTGCCACCTGCTGCAAAGAGCTGACTCACTGGAAAAGACCCTGATGCTGGGAAAGATTGAGGGCAAGAAGAGAAGGGGCTGACAGAGGATGAGATTGTTGGATGATATTACTGACTCAATGGACATGAGTTTGAGCAAACTCTGGGAGATAATGAAGGACAGGGAAGCCTGGTGTGCTGCAGTTCTTGGGGATGCAGAGTCAGACATGACTTAGTGACTGAACAACAACAAGGGTAAGCAGTATGCAGACAGGGGCCAATGAATCTGGGACTGGAAATTCTCTTTCATTTGTATCTGAGTATGGGTAATCCTAGATTTCTGCTCATTTCCTGCTTGATCCCATGTTCAAACTACTGTTAGTATATAATACCATAATTTGCATTTATATATTAATGCCTACATAAAAGCGCTAGAAGAAAAATTCAAGAACAACCAGAATTCTAAAGTGAAGACATAATCTAAATTTCTTTATGTAAATAATTACTTTCAAGCCATTAAATATTGATGTTACATTAAGTAAAGCAATATAATAAAATGAGTAGTTATAAATAATGCAAATACTAACAAAAGTCCTGATTTTGGTGTATAGCAAGCTTGGCTTTGAATCATGATTCCCTCATTTCTTACGTGCAAGTAACTCCATGTGACTCATATGCTTATGTGGAAAATAGAAAAAAAACTAGTAACTATATTTAACTTTAACAGTTATTCTATGTAAAGTACTTCATAGGCAACCAAAATTGTTGACACTTAAAAATATCTTCCAAATGTGAACATGCATGCTCAGTTGTGTCTGACTCTGTGATTCCATGGACTGTAGCCTGCAAGGCTCCTCTGTCTATGGAATTTTCTGGGCAAGAATAGGAGTGGATTGCCATTTCCTACTCCAGGGGATCTTGCTGACCCAGGGATTGAACCAGCGTCTCTGTGTGCCCTGCATTGGCAAGCAGATTCTTTACCACTGTGCCACCTAGGAAGACCCACCCCTTTATTAAATATACCTCCTTTCTTTTCAACAATGAATGAATAAGAACTGTCCAGAACTTGGTGAGGATGAAGTCTGTGAACATCAGTGACTACTTTATTACTGTTTTTTATGTTTAATCTCCATGATATTACAAGGATTGTTAATCAGGTTTCTTTTCCAAAAGACAACATGGGCATTTTTAAAAAAATATTGACTCATATTGTTTTACACAAAGAGTAATGATTTGTAGCTGGAAGGCTTGAATTTAGATGTCATCTCTACAACTTTCAGTCATGTGACAATGGGCAAATCATTTATTACTGTCTTTCAGACCCTTCATATTAAATTCTGTGGGGTAATAGAAAATGTATTTAAATGAATACTGAGCGTTAAATGACATTTTGAATGAAAATTATTTTTGCATTTGATCTGACTTTTTAGTCCTAAAAATTATCAAGATCAGTTGATGGCAGCTAATATAAAATGTATTGGCTAGTTCTGGTCTTCCTACTATTAATTCTATAACAATTCAGTTCAGTTCAGTTCAGTTCAGTTCAGTTGCTCAGTCGTGTCTGACTCTTTGCCATCCCATGGACTGCAGCATGCCAGGCTTCCCTGTCCAACACTAACTCCCAGAGCTTGCTCAAACTCATGTCCATTAAGTTGGTGATGCCATCAACCATATCATCCTCAGTCGTCAACTTATCCTCCTGCCTTCAATCTTTTCCAGCATCAGAGTCTTTTCCAATGAGTCAGTTCTTTGCATCAGGTGGCCAAAGTATTAGAGCTTCAGCTTCAGCATCAGTCCTTCAATTCTAAAACATGTTTCTTGTTACAATGAAGTGTTCTTATGAAACATCTACCTTTACATCCTTACACACAAATTAACAGTGTTTCTCTCTAAAATCTATTTTGCTATTAGTAATTTGAGCTACTGTAAAGAAATCTCTAGGTATAAATAATCTATTATGCTAATAATGATGGAAGTCATATTACACTGATATATTTATTAGTAGTTATATATACTAGTAGTTTAGACTAGTGGTTATTCTTTTGAGCCTTGACAAGTAAATGATTTATACTCAGGCCATATTTTAGTCCACACTAAATGTAAAATTTAATTCCCTCAAGATTGATCATAAAAAGTTATTGTAAATTACCACATCATATAAGATAATATATATCTTATGACATGAAGCAATCTTATTACATAAATACGTATCTTATTATGAAAAACACAGAATCTTGTTTGTTTGTGGTCTGCCACATTTTTCAAATGTTTTTGGTTACTAATAAGTTATCTACAAAATTCCATAAAGAAATAAATCTCATCATTATATAAGACAAGCAGTGATGTGTTCACCAGATTATGGATTCTGGTTCTAAATTAACAATGCCTGATGCTTTCCTTTAGAAATGTATATATATATATATATATATATATATAAATCCACAAATATAATAGCTGTAAATGAGACAGAAATAGAAGATTATTTTTAGATCTGGTAGATTATCAAAAGCTAGAACATCTTTTTTGAGTGCACTCTATTTCCATATGATAAATTTGAATTCTCTTCCTGGATTTTCAATTAAAAGACATAGGGGATGTTGTTTTTTGGCAGTGCAACATAAAGACACTTAAAGTGCATCAAAGATTTCCATTTTGCTGCCCTTTGATACATAGATCTTTAGTTTCAAAAATCCATTTCTATTTACCAGTAAAGTTTGCTTTTTATTTAAGCTACTTTAAGACTATTTCTTTTTCATATAAACCAACTCAGTTCTGACAGCTTTATTTGTAAATCTGAAGTGGAAAAATGCTTTGAAAAAAAAATTGTAATTCGTTTGGCTGCAAAATTATGGCAAAAATTTCTGTCAAGCCAAACTATCGTAGGGTACTTATAAACTGCATTACTCCCTATTTATAACATCCATATATTTTACAGAGAAGTAGTAGCATGGAGCTGTCCAGACTCTGGTAGAGATATTATATAAAAAGCAAAGTGCAAAATTGTGACATACATGAATTTGGAAGACGTTTTTAGTGTTTTATGGGCTTCCCTGGTGGTTCAGATGATGAAGAATTTGCCTGAAGTGCAGGAGACATGGCTTTGATTCCTGGGTTGGGAAGATTCCCTGGAGAAGGGAATGGCCACTCATGCCAGGATTCTTGCCTGGAGAATTCCATGGACAGAAGAGCCTGACGGGTTGCATTCAATGGAGTTGCAAAGAGTTAGACAGGACAATGGAACCCCACTCCAGTACTCTTGCCTGGAAAATCCCATGGATGTAGGAGCCTGATGGGCTGCAGTCCATGGTGTCGCTGGGAGTCGGACATGACTGAGCGACTTCACTTTCACTTTTCACTTTTAGCCAAAATCCATTGGAGAAGGAAA
The DNA here is from genome assembly GCF_042477335.2 of Ovis canadensis. Lineage (NCBI taxonomy): Eukaryota > Metazoa > Chordata > Mammalia > Artiodactyla > Bovidae > Ovis > Ovis canadensis. The sequence continues at coordinate 34,906,557 of NC_091261.1, read as the reverse complement.
TGGCAACCCACGCCAGTGTTTTTACCTGAAGAATCCCAGGGACGGGGGAGCCTGGTGGGCTGCCGTCTATGGGATCGCACAAAGTCAGACACGACTGAAGCGACTTAGCAGCAGCAGCAGAGAGAGTAACAGTCTCACTTTCATGCTAATTCAGTAGTTTGGGGACTTGCTCCATTAATAGTTCTTGACTTTTTATATTTATTGTTAATACAGTTTGATTTGATCATCTCTTCCCATTGTAATATAATTAGATATTTTAAAAAGTTTTTTTTAGACAACACAAAAACAAATCTCTCTGACCATATGTTCTTGACTATCATTGAATAAATGATCTGGACTGCCATTTTAAACTATGACTTATTCTTAATTCATTTCAGTACAACACAAATATTAAAACTTCTACTAGAGTGTGTGCAATGTTTGAAACAGTTACATATACTGAAAAAAAAATTTTCTAAGTGCCTAGTTATAAATTGTACACTTACTAAATCAGTCAGGAAACAATTCATGAATATTATATGGTGCATTGCTGAATTGTATACAACAAAGTGTTAAAGATCTATTGGGCAAAGAATATGAATTATGCAATACATTTTGATATCCCTAGTAAACATATAACAAAACATAACTGATTTACCCTTCTGTTATTGAAAGAGTTTTATGAGATATCATCCAGGTAGTATCTTGTGACACAGTCTAAATTCATGAACTATTTCCTGCATTGCATCCAAATTGATATCAGAAGAATATGACAATACAACACATGGGATATAAAATTCTTCATAAAACATTACAATGAAATAAAGATGGTTTCAGGATGTTTACTGACTTTGCTTACAGTAATTAGAATACTTAGATTTTATTTGAAGCCACAAGTTCTCTTAATGCATATATATTCAAATGTTTCTTTTTCTTCTAAAAACTGTACTTTGTTTGTATCTCAAATTTCAAGTGTGGAGACAAGACTTTATCAGTAAAGCTTAAAAAATTCACCTAAAGAAGTTGTGCATTGTAGGTGAATTATATGAATATTGAAAGTCAGTAAAGATCTAAGGATATGGCTATTTTTGATTGACTAGTACTTAAAGGATTTCTTAAGAAGTTAAAACAAACCAAGTTATCTATATGTGATTTAATTTTAAACAAATACATAAATATACATTATTGGCATTGCTTGGAAAACCCAAAAGCAAAATATAACAGCATTGAAAAAGATTCACATTTTCTGATTCCACTTAAATCACCTATTTCTGAATATGAGTATTACATGTCATGAATGGGAAAACATGTAGTAAAGTTGCTACACAAATAGAATTTTATGTTACTTATTTTATAAAGAAATCTTTGGATAATAATAAACTAATAAAGAGTTGAAACTGACAAATGGAAAGTTCTAAAGCAAAGGGTGGCTACAGTGTTTTGTCCCTGATATGAAACTGAATAACTACTACTACCATTTCTCTTGCATCCTTAGACTGCTTCATTCCTGTTTCTGTAGGTTGGCTGATACATTACTACCCACTGGGGCAATTCCACTAATGCTGTTGGCGGCAATTGCTGCTGCAATGACAGCAGAAGACTTCTTCAGGCTCTTAGGCCAGATAAAAAATTGAGACACAAATTCAGTCTGGACCCCTGAAGAGCCACTCTCCAAGGTCTTATCAGCTGTAATCTCTCTGAAAGCTCCTGGTCATCAGGTCTAGCCTAGAGCAAATAGAAAATCCCAATAGGTAGTCTGTTCAAGAGAATAGAAAAATCAGTGGAATTAGCTGATTTTATGGCAATTCAATCAATGAATGAAGCAATTTTCCCATTTTTGTCTATTTTTTAAACATTTTATTTGACTAGTGTATAGGCATAGCTTCTGAAAATCATTGGAAAATCCAGGCCTTATATGCTTTGTGCTTAATTTTCTATACTGTACCTGTAAGTTGGTGTCTTTGAATAGCACAGGACTTCTGAATGCATGGAAAATAAATTTCAACAAATGATACCAATTCTGTAATGCACAGTCAGTGCAAATAAATATAAATTCCATTTGTTTCCAAATATCCTATACTAAAAAATTCTCACCTTGTTAGTACTTATAAAATCTGTTGCCAGGTGTTTTGACATATACTTATACTAGTCTAAAAATGTTAGATTCTCTAATATTTATATAATATTGATCTAATAATACTATGAGAATCTAAAGTTTTTGATTCTTCCATAAATAGTACTTTTAAAAAGAATGAGAAAATATTTATATTAGATTAACTTTTGTTTAGAATAATTTAATTGTACTTTTTATAATTAAATAGTTCTATCATTTTTCCCAAAGATGCCAGAATAGTCTTTTATTAAATATTAGAATAGAATTACAAACTCTTTGATTTAAAAATAAAGATAAATCATTTGATGTCATTTTGTATTTTTTCACTATGATAAGCTTCAGTTCCAAACCGAGTAGCAAGATATTGTCAAACAATTACTTTATGCTCATTTAAGTTATATGCAAATATTAGAAAAACTAAAGCTCATAAAATTTCTATTTTTTTTTTCCTTCTTTAGTAATAAAATAGTTTGTGATCATGTGTACATGCATGCATGCTAAGTCACTTCAGCCGTGTCTGACTCTTTGCAACACTACGGACTGTAACCTGCCAGGTTCCTCTGTCCTAGGGATTCTCCAGGCAAGAATACTGGAATGAGTTGCCGAGCCTTCCTCCAGGGTATCTTCCCAACCCAAGGGTCAACCCAAGTCTCTTATGTCTCCTGCATTGGCAGGCAATTTCTTTACTACTAGCACCACCTGGAAAGCCCATCTGTGATCATACCCACACTTATTGGTATCAGTAAGAAATAGGAGATAGTTTTTAAATAATATAAAACAAACGTGGAGGCGGTCCTAAAATGGCAGAGGAATAGGACAGGGAGACCACTTTCTCCCCAACAAATTCATCAAAAGAACATTCAAACACTGAGTAAATTCCACAAAATCACTTCTGAATGCTGGCAGAGGTCATCAGGCACCCAAAAAAGCAACCCATTGTCTTTGAAAGGAGGTAGGAAAAAATATAAAAGAAAAAAAGAGAGGCAAAAGAGATAGGGACAGAGCTCCATCCTGGGAAGGAAGTCTTAAAAAGAGAGGTTTCCAAACACCAGGAAACACTCTCACTGCCGAGTCTGTGGCGAGCCTTGGAACCTCAGAGGGCAACGTAACAGGGGGGGAAAATAAGTAAATGATTAAACCCCACAGATTACGTGCCCAATGGTAACTCCCCAGTGGAGAAGCATCGCAGATGCCTGCACCCGCCACTAGCAACTGGGGGCTGGGCAGGGAGGCGTGGGCTGCATTGCTTATAGTAAGGACCAGGCCTGAATGCCCAGAGGGCAATCTGAGGGAACGAACTTGGGCTAGCAAATCAGACTGTGGGATAGCTACCACGGGAAAAGCCCTAACCTAAGACACCATCAGGTCCACTCACAGAACAAAGGACAGAACAGAGATAGCCGGTTGCAGACCATCCCCCTCCAATGACAGGCAGCCAGAGCCATAAGAGGGCAATCGCAGCCCCAGAGAGGCATTATCTACCAAACTTCAAGCAGGCTTCTTTGCTAACTAAGACTTCTTGGGTTTCTGGATGGTCAACATCTGCCTGAGAAGGTGCACCAGTTGTACACCCAGAAAACCGAGCAGCAGGGATGGGAGAGGCAATAAGTCACAGCGACTGCACTCGCCAAACACCTCATCACCAGAGCTGCTCGGACCTGGGAAGGGCACAAAATGCAGGCCTGAGTCTGTGCCTCTGAGGACTACCAGAGTGCCTGAACCTGTACGGCTTAGACCTGGGAGGTGCACGCAGCCCAGGGCTGGCCTTGGATGGTTCCCAGCGGAGCAACCTAGAGCCTGAGCAGTGTGGACAGGGAGGGCACAAGTGCCGTGAGCGGGGGCAGGCCCAGTGTGACTGAGGCACTGTGAGCACATGCCAGTGTTATTTGTTTGCAGCGTTCCTCCCTTCCAACAGCGCATCTGAACAAGTGAGCCTAAAAATGTGTCCACCACCGCCCCCTTGTGTCAGGGTGGAAATCAGACACTGAAGAGATCAGCAAACAGTTCAGTTTCAGTTCAGTTCAGCTGCTCAGTTGTGTCCGACTCTTTGCTACCCATGAATTGCAGCATACCAGGCCTCCCTGTCCATCATCATCTCCTGGAGTTCACTCAGACTCACGTCCATCGAGTCCGTGATGCCATCTAGCCATCTCATCCTCTGTCATCCCCTTCTTCTCCTGCCCTCAATCTCTCCCAGCATCAGAGTCTTTTAGAATGAGTCAACACTTTGCATGAGGTGGCCAAAATACTGGAGTTTCATCTTCAGCATCATTCCTTCCAAAGAAATCCCAGGGCTGATCTCCTTCAGAATGGACTGGTTGGATCTCCTTGCAGTCCAAGGGACCCTCAAGAGTCTTCTCCACACCACATTTCAAACGCATTAATTCTTCGGTGCTCACCTTCTTCACAGTCCAACTCTCACATCCATACATGACCACAGGAAAAACCATAGCCTTGACTAGATGGACCTTAGTCGGCAAAGTAATGTCTCTGCTATTGAATATACTATCTAGGTTGGTCATAACTTTTCTCCCAAGGAGTAAGCGTCTTTTAATTTCATGGCTGCAATCACCATCTTCATTGATTTTGGAGCCCCGAAAAATAAAGTCTGACACTGTTTCCACTCTTTCCCCATCTATTTCCCATGAAGTGATGGGACCGGATGCCATGATCTTCTTTTTCTGAATGTTGAGCTTTCAGCCAGCTTTTTCACTCTCCTCTTGCACTTTCATCAAGACACTTTTTAGTTCCTCTTCACTTTCTGCCATAAGGGTGGTGTCATCTGCATATTTGAGGTTTTTGATATTTCTCCCGGCAATCTTGATTCCACCTTGTGCTTCTTCCAGCCCAGCGTTTCTCATGATGTACTCTGCATAGAAGTTAAATAAGTGGGGTGACAATATATAGCCTTGACGTACTCCTTTTCCTGTTCGGAACCAGTCTGTTGTTCCATGTCCAGTTCTAACTGTTGCTTCCTGACCTGCATACAGATTTCTCAAGAGGCAGGTCAGGTGGTCTGGTATTCCCATCTCTTTCAGAATTTTCCACAGTTTATTGTGATCCACACAGTCAAAGGCTTTGGCATGGTCCATAAAGCAGAAATAGATGTTTTTCTGGAACTCTCTTGCTTTTTCCATGATCCAGCAGATGTTGGCAATTTGATCTCTGGTTCCTCTGCCTTTTCTAAAACCAGCTTGAAAATCAGGGAGTTCACAGTTCACATACTGCTGAAGCCTGGCTTGGAGAATTTTGAGCATTACTTTACTAGCATGTGTGATGAATGCAATTGTGTGGTAGTTTGAGCATTCTTTGGTATTGCTTTTCTTTGGGATTGGAATAAAAACTGACCTTTTCCAGTCCTGTGGCCACTGCTGAGTTTTCCATATTTGCTGGCATATTGAGTGCACCACTTTCATAGCATCATCTTTCAGGATTTGAAACAGCTCAACTGGAATTCCATCACATCCACTAGCTTTGTTCATAGTGATGCTTTCCAAGGCCCACCTGACTTCACTTTCCAAGATGTCTGGCTCTAGATGAGTGATCACATCATCATGATTATCTGGGTCGTAAAGATCTGTTTTGTACAGTTCTTCCATATATTCTTGCCACCTCTTCTTAATATCTTCTGCTTCTGTTAGATCCATACCATTTCTGTCCTTTATCAAGCCCATCTTTGCATGAAATGTTCCCTTGATATCTCTAATTTTCTTGAAGAGATCTGTAGTCTTTCCCATTCTGTTGTTTTCCTCTATTTCTTTGCATTGATCATTGAGGAAGGCTTTCTTATCTCTTCTTGCTATTCTTTGGAACTCTGTTTTCAGATGCTTATATCTTTCCTTTTCTCCTTTGCTTTGCATCTCTCTCCTTTTCACAGCTATTTGTAAGGCCTCCCCAGACAGCCATTTTGCTTTTTTGCATTTCTTTTCCATGGGGATGGTCTTGATCCCTGTCTCCTGTACAATGTCATGAACCTCATTCCATAGTTCATCAGGCACTCTATCTATCAGATCTAGACCCTTAAATCTATTTCTCACTTCCACCATATAATCAGAAGGGATTTGATTTAGGTCATACCTGAATGGTCTAGCGGTTTTCCCTACTTTCTTCAATTTGAGTCTGAATTTGGTAATAAGGAGTTCATGATCTGAGCCACAGTCAGCTCCCAGTCTTGTTTTTGTTGACTGTATAGAGCTTCTCCATCTTTGGCTGCAAAGTATATAATCAATCTGATTTCATTGTTGACCATCTGGTGATATCCATGTGTAGAGTCTTCTCTTGTGTTGTTGGAAAAGGGTGTTTGCTATGACCAGTGCATTTTCTTGGCAAAACTCTATTTGTCTTTGCCCTGCTTCATTCTGCATTCCAAGGCCAAATTTGCCTGTTACTGCAGGTGTTACTTGACTTCCTACTTTTGCATTCCAGTCCCCTATAATGAAAAGGACATCTTTTTTGGGTGTTAGTTCTAAAAGGTCTTGTAGGTCTTCATAAAACCATTCAACCTCAGCTTCTTAAGAGTTGCTGGTTGGGGCATAGACTTGGATTACTGTGATATTGAATGGTTTGCCTTGGAGACAAACAGAGATCATTCTGTCATTTTTGAGATTGCATCCAAGTACTGCATTTCGGACTCTTGTTGACCATGATGGCTACTCCATGTCTTCTGAGGGATTCCTGCCCGCAGTAGTAGATATAACGGTCATCTGAGTTAAATTCACCCATTCCAGTCCATTTTAGTTCGCTGATTCCTGGAATGTCGACATTCACCCTTGACATCTCTTGTTTGACCACTTCCAATTTGCCTTGATTCATGGACCTGACATTCCAAGTTCCTATGCAATATTGCTCTTTACAGCATCCGAACTTGCTTCTATCACCAGTCACATCCACAGCTGGGTATTGTTTTTGCTTCTGCTCCATCCCTTCATTCTTTCTGGAGTTATTTCTCCACAGATCTCCAGTAGCATATTGGGCACCTAATGACCTGGGGAGTTCCTCTTTTGGTATCCTATCATTTTGCCCTTTCACACTGTTCATGGGATTCTCTAGGCAAGAATACTGAAGTGGCTTGCCATTCCCTTCTCCAGTGGACCACGCTCAATCAGACCTCTCCACCATGATCTGTCCTTCTTGGGTTGCTCCGCAGGCATGGCTTGGTTTCATTGAGTTAGACAAGGCTGTGGTCTAGTGTGTTTAGACTGATTAGTTTTTTGTGAGTCTGGTTTCAGTGTGTCTGCCCTCTGATGCCCTCTTACAACACCTACCATCTTACTTGGGTTTCTCTTACCTTGGGCGTGGGGTATCTCTTCACGGCTGCTCCAGCAAAGCACAGCCGGTGCTCCTTACCTTGGACAGGGGGTATCTCCTTACCGCCGCCATTCCTGACCTTCTACATGGGATAGCTCCTCTAGGCCCTCCTGCGCCTGCTCAGCCACCACTCCTCGGGTTGCTCCTCTGGGCTGCCGGCCCTGCCTTGGGCGTGGGTGGCTCCTCCCAGCTGCCGCCCCTGGCCTCGGGCTCGGGGTGGCTCCTCAGGGTCACTGCCCTTGGCCTCAGGTGTGAGGTGGCTTCTCCCGGCCGCCCCTGACCTTGGACGTGGGGTGTGTCCTCCCAGCCGCCACTGACCTCAGATGCAGGATAGCTCCTCCTGGCTGCCGCCCCTGACCTCGGACTTGGGGTGTCTCCTCCTGGCCGCCCCTGAGCTCGGACACAGGGTAGCTCTTCCTGGCTGCCACTGACCTCGGATGCAGGGTAGCTCCTCCCAGTCACAACTGACCTCGGACGGGGGCTAGCGCCTCTCAGCTGCCTCCCCTGACCTCGGACGCAGGATAGCTCCTCTCCACCGTTCCTGCGCTGTTGCAGCCTGGCACTCTAGGCTGCTGCCCCTGACCTCAGACCTGGGGTAGCTCCTCTCGGCTGTGCCCAGTGCACCGGCTCTCGCAGCCGCCTGCGCTTAGTGTGCAGCTCTCACAGCCGCCTGTGCTTAGTGCACCAGCTCTCGCAGCCGCCTGTGCTTAGTGTGCCAGAGGGAACTGTCTTGAAAGTGACAAGTGCAATAGATTAAAACCCTGTAGTTAGTATTGACTACATAGAAAGGGGCCTATAGGTTTTGAGAACTATAAGCTGATCAAGGAACTAGCTGAAAAGGAACTGACCTGACACTGCCCACAACAATACCATAGAAACTCCTAGATATATTTTTACTTAAATTTTTAAGTCCTCTATTATTCCTTTAATTTTCATTTTGATAACCTACTATTACTTTCAAAAAGAAAAGAGACCCTACTTTTTAAAGTAAACTTCATACATATATTTTTTTTATACTTTTTGGGACTTTATTCTTTTTTTTTTTATTTTTTCTGTTCTTTAATATTGTATTTTTGAAAATCCAACATCTTCTCTAGATATTTAATCTTTGCTTTTTGATATTTGTTCCAATTTTGTACCTTTAAGAACCCAATCTTCAGTACCCATTTTATTTGGGAGCGAGATTACTGGCTTGACTGCTCTCTCCCCTTTGGACTCTCCTTTTTCTTCACCTCTATCTCCTCCCTCCCCCTTCTCTTCTCTATCCAACTCTGTGAATCTCTTTGTGTGTTTCAGACAGTGGAGAACACTTAGGGAACTGATTACGGGCTGAATCTGTCTCTCTCATTTTGATTTCCTGCTTTTATCCTCCTGGCCACCTCTGTCTACTTCCTCCCTCTTCTCTTCTCTATATAACTCCGTGAACATCTCTGAGTGGTCCAGACTGTGCAGCACACATAAGGAAGTTATTACTGGCTAGCTTACTCTCTCCTCTTTTGATTCCACCTCATCTCATTTGGATCACCTCTAACCCCCTCCTCCCTCTTCTCTTCTACATGTAACTCTGTGAACCTCTCTGGGTGTCCCTCACTGTGGAGAAACTTTTCATCTTTAACCTAGATGTTTCATCAATGGTGCTGTATAGATGGAGAATTCTTGAGGCTACTCTAAATATAAGATTGAAAACCAGAAGCTGGAGGCTTAAGTCCAAATCCTGAGAACAGCAGAGAACTCCTGACTCCAGGGAACATTAATCAACAGGGGCTCATCAAATGCATCCATACTTACACTGAAACCAAGCACCACCCAAGGGCCAACAAGTTCCAGAGCAAGACATACCATGCAAATTCTCTAGCATCACAAGAACACAGCCCTGAGCTTCAATATACAGGCTGCCCAAAGTCACTCCAAACCCATTGACATAGCATAACTCATTACTGGACACTTCATTGCACTCCAGAGAGAAGAAATCAAGCTCTACCCCCCAGAACATCGACACAAGTTTCCCTAATCAGGAAACCTTGACAAGACACCCGTGCAACCCCACCCAAATCCTGGGCCATAAATCTAGCCTTGGTATATTCAAAAAAATTGAAATCATTCCAAGTATCCTTTCTGACCACAATGCAGTAATATTAGATCTTAATTACAGGAGAAAAACTATTAAAAATTCCAACATATGGAGGCTGAACAACACACTTCTGAATAACCAACAAATCACAGAAGAAATCATAAAAGAAATCAAAATATTCATAGAAATGAATGAAAATGAAAACACAACAACCCCAAACCTGTGGGACACTGTAAAAGCAGTGCTAAGGGGAAGGTTCATAGCAATACAAGCATACCTCCAGAAACAAGAAAAAAGTCAAATAAATAACCTAACTGTACACCTAAAGCAACTAGAAAATGAAGAAATTAAGAACCCCAGGGTTAGTAGAAGGAAAGAAATCTTAAAAATTAGGGCAGAAATAAATGCAAAAGAAACAAAAGAGACCATAGCAAAAATCAACAAAGCCAAAAGCTGGTTCTTTGAAAGGATAAATAAAATTGACAAACCACTAGCCAGATTCATCATGAAACAAAGGGAGAAAAATCAAATCAAAAAAATTAGAAATGAAAATGGAGAGATCACAATAGACAACACAGAAATACAAAGGATCATAAGAGACTACTATCAGCAGTTATATGCCAATAAAATGGACAACGTGGAAGAAATGGACAAATTCGTAGAAAAGTACAACTTTCCAAAACTAAACCAGGAAGAAATAGAAAATCTTCACAGACCCATTACAAGCATGGAAATTGAAACTGTAATGAGAAATCTTCCAGCAAACAAAAGCCCAGGCCCAGATGGCTTCACAGCTGAATTCTACCAAAAATTTAGAGAAGAGCTAACACCTATCCTACTCAAATTCTTCCAAAAATTGTAGAGGAATGTAAACTTCCAAACTCATTCTATGAGGCCACCATCACGCTAATACCAAAACCTGACAAAGATGCTACAAATAAAGAAAACTACAGGGCCAATATCACTGATTAACATAGATGCAAAAATCTTTCACAAAATTCTAGCAATCAGAATCCAACAACACATTTAAAAGATTATACACCATGACCAAGTGGGCTTTATCCCAGGGATGCAAGGATTCTTCAATATCCACAAGTCAATCAATGCAATACACCACATTAACAAACTGAAAAATAAAAACCATATGATTATCTCAATAGATGCAGAGAAGGCCTTTGACAAAATTCAACATTCATTTATGAAAAAAAACTCTCCAGAAAGCAGGAATAGAAGGAACATACCTCACCATAATAAAAACTATACATGACAAACCCACAGCAAACATTATCCTCAATGGTGAAAAATTGAAAGCATTTCCCCTAAAGTCAGGAACAAGACAAGGGTGCTCACTCTCACCACTACTATTCAACATAGTTTTGGAAGTTTTGGCCACAACAGTCAGAGCAGAAAAAGAAATAAAAGGAATCCAGATTGGAAAAGAAGAAGTAAAACTCTCACTTTTTGCAGATGACATGATCCTCTACCTAGAAAACCCTAAAGACTCCACCAGAAAATTACTAGAACTAATCAATGAATATAGTAAAGTTGTGGGATATAAAATCAACACACAGAAATCCCTTGCATTCCTATACACTAACAATGAGAAAATAGAAGCAGAAATTAAGGAAACAATTCCATTCACCACTGCAGGGAAAAGAATAAAATACTTAGGAATATATCTACCTAAAGAAACTAAAGACCTATATATAGAAAACTATAAAACACTAGTGAAAGAAATCAAGTGAGGTGAAGTCACTCAGTCGTGTCCGACTCTTTGCGATCCCGTTGACTGTAACCTACCAGGCTCCTCCATCCATGGGATTCTCCAGGCAAGAATACTGGAGTGGGTTGCTATTTCCTTCTCCAGGGGATCTTCCCGACCCAGGGATTGAACCCTGGTCTCCCACCTTGCAGGCAGACGCTTTAACCTCTGAGCCACCAGGGAAGCCCACACTAATAGATGGAGAAATATACCATGTTCATGGATTGGAAGAATCAATATAGTGAAAATGAGTATACTACCCAAAGCTATCTATAGATTCTGTGCAATCCCTATCAAGCTACCAACGGTATTTTTTACAGAGCTAGAACAAATAATTTCACAAGTTGTATGGAAATACAAATAGCCAAAGCAATCTTGAGAAAGAAGAATGGAACTGGAGGAATCAACCTGCCTGACTTCAGGCTCTACTACAAAGCCACAGTCATCAAGAGCGTATGGTACTGGCACAAAGACAGAAATATTAGACCAATGGAACAAAATAGAAAGCCCAGAGATAAATCCACGCACCTTATGGACATCACGCACTATGGACACCTTATCTTTGACAAAGGAGGCAAGAATGTGCAGTGGATGAAAGACAATCTCTTTAACAAGTGGTGCTGGGACAACTGGTCAACCACTTGTAAAATAATGAAACTAGAACACTTTCTAACACCATACACAAAAGTAAACTCAAAATGGATTAAAGATCTAAACTTAAGACCAGGAACTATAAAACTCCTAGAGGAGAACATAGGCAAAACACTCTCCAAAATAAATCATAGCAGGATCCTCTATGACCCATCTCTTAGAATATTGGAAATAAAAGCAAAAATAAACAAATGGGATCTAATTAAAATTAAAAGCTTCTGCACAACAAAGGAAACTATAAGCAAGGTGAAAAGACAGCCTTCTGAATGGGAGAAAATAATAGCAAATGAAGCAATTGACAAACAACTAATCTCAAAAATATGCAAGCGACTCCTGCAGCTCAATTCCAGGAAAATAAACGGCCCAATCAAAAAACGGGCCAAAGAACTAAACAGACATTTCTCCAAAGAAGACATACAGATGGCTAACAAACATATGAGAAGATGCTCAACATCACTCATTATCAGAGAGATGCAAATCAAAACCACAATGAGGTACCATTTCATGCCAGTCAGAATGGCTGTGATCCAAAATTCTAAAAGCAATAAATGGTGCAGAGGGTGTGGAGAAAAGGGAACCCTCTTACACTGTTGGTGGGAATGCAAACTAGTACAGCCACTATGGAGAACAGTGTGGAGATTCCTTAAAAACCTGGATATAGAACTGCCTTATGACCCAGCAATCCCACTGCTGGGCATACACACCGAGGAAACCAGAGTTGAAAGAGACACATGTACCCCAATGTTCATCACAGCACTGTTTATAATAGCCAGGACATGGAAGCAACCTAGATGTCCATCAGCAGGTGAATGGATAAGAAAGCTGTGGTACATATACACAATGGAGTATTACTCAGCCATTAAAAAGAATCCATTTGAATCAGTTCTAATGAGGTGGATGAAACTGAAGCCTGTTATACAGAGTGAAGTAAGCCAGAAAGAAAAACACCAATACAGTATATATACTAATGCATATATATGGAATTTAGAAAGATGGTAATGATAACCCTGTATGTGAGACAGTAAAAGAGACACAGATGTATAGAACAGTCTTTTGGACTCTGTGAGAGAGGGAGAGGATGGGTTGATTTGGGAGAATGGCATTGAAATATGTATAATATCATATAAGAAATGAATTGCCAGTCTGGGGTTGATGCATGATACAGGATGCTTGGGGCTGGTGCACTGGTATAACCCAGAGGCATAGTATGGGGAGGGAGAGGGGAGGGGGGTTCAGGATGGGGAACACGTGTATACCCATGGCAGATTCATGTTGATGTATGGCAAAACCAATTCAATATTGTAAAGTAATTAACCTCCAATTAAAATAAATAAATTTAAAAAATAAAAAAGAAAGAAAGAAGAAAAAAACTGGCTTTAATGTTTCTGTTACTAAAATTTGAAAATAGCACCAAATATAAAATTATCTTTTTATGCTGATGTATTATTGATTATACATCAATATATTTAACCTGAAATATGTGTCAATATTTTAAAATATTAATACTTAAGTAAATTTTATACAGTTCATATTCAGGACTTGAATTTTGTGATTGTATATATGTAAAACATGATTTCACCAAAACTCAGAAAATTTTGTTTAAATATAAAAGCTACAGTTTTAGTGATTGATCTGATAATGAAGAAGGTACTTAGAATTGTTTTTAAGTTTTCATTCCTAGAAACATAAACTTTTTTCTAATATGACTATGTCATTTACCAAACAAAAGGAAAATATGGTCTAAAGACATGCTTTGTTTGTTTCTTCTGTGCTCTTATTAGTATTGTCTCAGCAAACTCATCATAGTTTTGATTTATATAGCAGACAAGATATCTGAAATAACCATACTGAAAGAAATAATTTTGTAAATACTACATCAAAAAGTCCAACCAAAAGTATAGATAATTTAGATATCATTAATTTTAAAAAATTGTTTTGAGGGAGGGACAGAGAGACCGAGAAAGAGCAAGTATATAATGTATTAAAATGACATGTTTTATAAGATTTCTTATTTCTTTTTACTTTAGGGCAGCAGTTCCTCTCCTGGATTCTATGAATTTGGGTGGGAAAAATTCATCCTTGTTCTCCTAATGTATCTCTAACTGAAATTTACCAGTTCTTTTCATTATGAAATAGACATAAAGATACTACAGTATGATGGCATTGTCTCTGACACTATTGCCAATATAAACCACAGATATTTTTGTATCATACTAAAATTGTTGCACACAATAAGATTCTGCCAATGTCTGCTGCTTCAAAATTGGTCATGATACCTGCTGTGGAACCATTTTAGTTAATATATCAGTAAAGAAGCACCTATGACAATTAAAATATTTTCATAATTAAAAAACTTTAAATATTTAGCATGTTTTAAGTTCACTGTTGACCTGGTATGGGCATGGGGGTAGGGGATGGAAGAAAAATCTTAGAGACTAAAAACAACAAGGAAACTGAAAGTGACTAAGACAAAAGGAAAAGTATGTCCAGAGGCTGGCAATGACCTGTGGCTTCTGTCAATAAGCTAGATACTGGCTTTACTGCTCATAGGTCAGAAATAGAATCTACATAAAGCTTTGACTACAGAAAATGTCATCCTCAATATGTGATTAGGAAGAACAAAACAAATCAAACCAAACTTTAGAGGGAAATTACATAAATAATTTTAATTTTCTTGTCTTGTTCTGTTTGATGGTCAGAAGGAAAGAAGCCTGACTTGAGAGTGTATAAAAGAAAAATAATTTCATCTTCAACCTGGTTTGAAGATGGAATTTATACATCTTGTGTTGAGGGAGTGTTGGGGAGGTAACAGAAAAGAGCATAAGCCACAAGAACAAATTTTTATTTAAAGTCTTTTAATGGACGTGAGTCTGAGTGAACTCTGGGAGTTGGTGATGGACAGGGAGGCCTGGCGTGCTGCGATTCATGGGGTCGCAAAGAGTCGGACATGAGTGAGCGACTGAACTGAACTGAAGGTTGTTTATGCCCACAGAAAACTGACAGCAGCAAGAATAAAGTAATATCTAAGAGAAGAAACCATCATAAAAGACATTGAAAAATTCCAAGACCTGGTATACCAGAAAGCATGAATTCATACTATAATAAAATAAAATAATAAAATTCCACACAGAGCAACAACAAAATTGTTGGAAATATGCCTTAAGTGGGTAAAGAATGACCTTTTTAATAGATAGTCAATTGAATTTCCATAAGGAAAATATAAACTTTGACCCATTCCTTTCGTTTTGCATAAAATTAATCCCAAATTTATCAAGACCTACATGCAAATGGTGAAAGAATAAATCTTCTAGAACCTACTATAGAAAAATATTTTCTGTATATCAGATTGGGGAAGTAATTTCTTAAATGTAACACAAGAGTCTAACCATCAAAAAAAGTATGGACAATTTGGACATCATCGATCTTTTAAAACCTTCTGTTTAGTAGAAAGAAGAGGAAAAAGTGTATACATAGGAATGTGAAAGGACTATATAAAGAATTCCTACAAGTCAATAAGTAAAAATAGATAACCCAATCATTTAAAAATTAGGCAGAACTTTGAACAATCACTTCAGAATAGAGGATATCCAAATAGTCAATAATCACCTGGAATGTAGCCCAATTATTTAGCAACATGGAGAAATGTTAATATATGGAGAATGGAGAAATGAGAAAATGAAAATTTAAAACCACACTGAGACAAAATTATAGATCCAACAAAAAAAGATAATTAAAAGCTAGGCATTGAAAATTATCAGAACACCTGGAAGTTTCATATATAACTAGAGGATTACAAATTTCTATCAATGTGGTAAAAAATCAATTTGGCAGAATCTACTAAAACTGGAATTCACATAACCAATGGCTCACTAAATAGTATATCATTTACTATATGCCCAAGAGTGGTGGACCATAATGTAGACTAAGCACAGAATAATTGATACTTTCAAACTGTGGTGCTGGAGAAGACTCTTGAGAGTCTCTTGGACTACAAGGAGATCAAACCAGTCAATTCTAAGGGAAATCAACCCTAAATATTCATTGGAAGGACAGATGCTGAAGCTGAAGCTCCAATACTTTTGCCACCTGATGGGATGAGCTGACTCACCGGAAAAGACCCTGATGCTGGGAATGATTGAGGGCAGAAGGAGAAGGGGATGACAGGATGAGATGTTTGCATGACATCACTGACTCAATAGACATGAATTTGAACAAACTCTGGAAGGTAGTGAAACACAGGGAAGCCTGGCATGTTGCAATCCATGGGGTCACAAAGAGTCAGACATGACTAAGTGACTGAAGAGGAACAACAGGAGAAATTAGTGTCTGTACAACATATGGGTTGATAATGTTTATAATAACTTGATTTTCTCTTTTTTTTAAATTTGATTGGAAATGACATGAAAGTCACTCAGTGTCTGACTCTGCAAAACTGTGGACTATACAGTCCATAGAATTCTCCAGGTCAGAATACTGGAGTTGGTAGCTGTTCCTTTCTCCAGGGGATCTTCTCAACCCAGGGATCAATCCTGGATCTTTCACATTGCTGGTGATTCTTTACCAACTGAACCACCAGGGAAGACCAAGAATATTGGAGTGGATAGCCTGTCCCTTCTCCAGCAAATCTTCCTGACCCAGGAATCAAATTGGGATCTCCTGAATAGAAGGTAGATTCTTTACCAGCTGAGCTATGAGGGGAGATAAAAAGCTGGAAGTATTTCAATTATCCATCAATGATAGAAGGGATAAATAATCTGAGATATATTTCTAAAACATAATCCCATGTTCTAGTATAATAATGAGGTAGTGTAGTAGATTATAACATGATGCTCATAATAGACAAAATGTTAAACAAAGAAACTGGACATCAAAAAATGTATTCTATACTTTTCCATTTAAATGAACGTCAAAAACAGGTAATCCTAACATTTGTTGACAGGAGTCAGAATGGTGATAACCTTTGACAGTATATTCAAAGCAAGAAGGAAGCTTCTAAAACTCTACTAGTGCTTCATACTTAGATCTATGTGATGGTTATACCAGTATATACATTTGTACATTAAATTGTACACTTAATAATCATGAATGTTACTCTCTATAGGTTATCTCCAATAAAATTTAATTTAAAAATGGAAAACAACCATTTTCAGGTATAAGTAATTGGTCAGTCCCCACCAGAACCAATATAAGGAGACTATAACATTTGAAATATAATTTTTTTTCATGTAAGTTAGGAAAAATATAAGTAAATGGCAAAGTAACAGGTTATGCAGTGAGATCCAGTGAGTCCACATTCAAGCACATACCCTAGAGAACAATTGCATGTTTGTCTATGGAGATATAAATAATAATGTAAATAGTAATATTATGATAATAAATAAGGCTTCTCTGGGGGCCTTGAGGTGGTAAAGAATTCACCTGCAATGTAGGAGACCCAGGTTTGATCCCTGGGTCGAGAAGATCCCCTGGAGAAAAGAATGGCTACCCACTCCAGTATTCTTCCCTGGAGAATTTCATGGATGGAGGAACTGGGTGGGCTACAACATGTGGGGTTGTAAAGAGTCAGACATGACTTGGTGAATAAACAACAACAAAATAATAGGCAAACTTGAAAAAACTAAATGCCTATCAGTTCAGTTCAGTTGCTCAGTCATGTCTGACTCTTTGCAACCCCAAAGGACTCCAGCACACCAGGCCTCCTTGTCCATCACCAGCTACTGGAGTTCACCCAACTCATGTCCATTGAGTCAGTGATGCATCTAACCATCTCATCCTCTGTTGTCCCCTTCTCCTTCTGCCCTCAATCTTTCCCAGCACCAGGGTCTTTTCAAATGAGTCAGCTCTTTGCATCAGGTGGCCAAAGTACTGGAGTTTCAGCTTCAACATCAGTCCTCCCAATGAACACTCAAGACTGATCTCCTTTAGGATGGACTGGTTGGATCTCCTTGCAGTCCAAGGCACTCTCAAGAGTCTTCTCCAACACCACAGTTCAAAAGCATCAATTCTTCGGCACTCACCTTTCTTCATAGTCCAACTGTGACATCCATACATGACTAGTGGATAAACCATAGCCTTGACTAGATGGACCTTTGTTGGCAAAGTAATGTCTCTGCTTTTGAATATGCTCTCTAGGTTGGTCACAATTTTCCTTCCAAGGCGTATGCGTCTTTTAATTTCATGGCTGCCGTCACCATCTGCAGTGATTTTGGAGCCCCCAAAATAAAGTCAGCCACTGTTAACACTGTTTCCCATCTATTTGCCATGAAGTGTTGGGACTGGATGCCATGATCTTAATTTTCTGAATATTGAGCTTTAAGTTAACTTTTTCACTCTCCTCTAGATATATATATATATATATTTATTTTGTTTATCCAATGTATATTATGAATGATTAATATAACTAAAATACAAGTATAGATATTAATGATGATAAATCTAATCAACATAATAATGAAAAAACAGTTTCAGATGAGTATATAGTAAGTTAAAAATTCAAAACTAAAAAGTATACTATTTAGGATACATATAAATATATATTTACACAGGAAAACTGTAAAATAAATAAATTAAAACACAAAATTCTGTATTATAAGAATCTGGGAGGAATACAATGTGCACTTCAAAATTTTGATAGCAGAATTATTTCTTTTAAGCTTTGTTGTGAGTGCTCATATCTTCATTTTATCATTATTATTCACATTTTTCATATAGCTTAAGAATATATCTCAAAGTTTATTAAAATTTATTTAGACTTGCATTTAATTCAGGGGAATGAAAATCTTACAATTTAGAATAGTATTTACTTGATAGGAGGAACTGGGAACAGAATGTAATATTTGAAACAATTGCCCATTGGAAGTTTTCAGTAGTTTGATAATCTCATTCTTAACTAAGTGGACAGACAAAGGTGCTTTAAAATTTATTTTTTTCATACATCTTTGTATATTCATTTATATAATATTTGATTTAAGATATAGTGTACTTATATATGTGATAAATATTTTTGCATACATACTTTTGGAACAAAAACTGGAAAAAATTAAAATTTTCCCAATGCTTAAAAATTATAAAAATTAATGAATACCCATAGTTTGTGTTCTCTAGAAGAATAAGAGATCTGTCTGAAACATGTACAAATTATGGCCATTGTTGGCTGAAATGAATCTATAGTATCTACTTAAAGATTAGTTCATTTTCCTTTAGTACACAACTATTTTTCCATAGTACCTACCAGATACATTTACTTCTGTTTATATTTAACTTTTTAATGCTGATTAACATATTTTATTTTAAAATGTCTTAATCATCTGAATGAACAAATATATATTATAACATCAAAATGTAAAGAAATGCAGCTTTAAGATTAATTTTAAAATAAACATCGAAGATAAAATTTTATTAATTGTAGAAAAGTATTTTACTAATACTCCTCTAATCACACATGTTTCTTTAAAAATAGGAGAATTAACTAATTTTTCTGATAGGTAGCACCCCAAGAGTAGAAAGCATGAATATTCCCAGCAAAAATAAAAAAATGCTAACAGTATTTATAACAACTCATATATGTTTTTGAGATAAGCTACAATTGCACTAAACATATGATATTATAATTCTCTATATTAGAATCTGTATAATTATCTGTAAAATCTTGCATATTTTACCATACTGTATGTGGGCTTGTAGTGTTGGTATAAAGAACCATATGAGTAATTATATACATTGAAAGGTAAATGTCCTCCTTAATGTTTGAGAAATACAAATTTGGTCAACACATAAAGAAAAGAATACAAGAAAGTTGAAGTGATACCATGTTTATTTTCCATCAAATGATTAATACTTATTAAATATAATTAAATAGTTGAATAATCATATTGAAATGATGAAATGTGTATTTGGCGAGGAAAATTCAGAAACAGAACAATAAAATAAGAAAGTATGTAATTAACAGATTTCTTTTAACAACAATAAACAATTGTAGCCCAGGAATATTGTAGCCACAGTGACAGAGGACACTACAGATGGTTGCAATGGTGAGGTACAGCAGTTTTCCTGTATATATATATTATATATATACATATATATTATACATACATATATATTATATATGTGTATATATATATACACATGTATATGTATATGAATATATATATATATATATGGTTCTAAATAAAAAGTACAAAGTGCTGTGTGTGCAATGTTCCTGACTCCTTAAATTATCCGTTGTCTCCTAGTGTATCTCAATTCCATGTTCAATCATGCCCCCTTTTCTCTTTAAATATCCATTTATCTTCCTTGTGATTGCTGTTTCACAATTTTGGCTCAACTTTTGAACTGGGTACACTTCCCACTAAGCTATAATTTAAGGTATTCATCCTACTCATTCATTCTACACACATTTTTAAATGAGGAAAAGGTAAATGTGCAACATTTTGAGCTAAACTAATGAATAAAACTACCTGGGCAAATCTATGGCAAGCAATGCCTGGTCTGCTGAATAACTGAAGGATGGCAGAGTGACTTAGATGCAGTCATCAGGGTGGAGAAGAGCATGGATGCAGAAGGAGAAGCAGATAGGGGCAAACTTGCAGGACCTTCCTAGCCACTTTAATGTTATTGTTCTTCAATAAAAAGGCATGGTATCATTTTGAAGTGAATTTTATCAGAAGAGAATGCAGTGCTAGTGTATTATATTTTGATAAAATCATATTTGCTGCAGTATGGTTATGACTTGGAAGAAAGCTAGAAGAGATGAAAGATTTAAGTTAGGAGTCTGTTCCAGTGTCAAAAGCTTAAAGCTAATTAGAAAAAGATAGTGCAATGAAGATTCTGGGTAAAGGGCAGTTTAAGTGACAGAGTTAAAATCAACAGGGCTGGTGCTCAACATAAAATGATGGGAGTGTGAGACTTTAAAGCTTAGTCTTAGATAGCTGACCGATACAATAGAATAGAAGGTGAGGTCATTTAATGAGAGGCAGAAAAATGGAAGATAGCTGAGTCTGAAAAAAGATCGTGAGGGCTTAGCTTTGAAGACACTGAATTTGAGGTGCCTTTGGGCTAGCAACATGGGAGTTCATACAGGAGTTTGGAATCTTCAGTCTGAAAATAAGATAGTAACTGAAAGATGCTCATTTTAGTCAGAATGGAGATTTTAGCTGATTTTAAAAAGTTGTTTCAGATAAATGTTGGCACAAAACCCAGATTATATTGTTCTGAGGAGTGAAAGTAAAAGAATGAGAAAATGGAAATATATATATATATATATATATATATATATATGCAAACCTTTATTGGGGGTATATTACTGAAATTACTGTTTAGATATAGATTAAATTGCTATAACATGGAGATGGGGTTTCAACACCTTAAAACAGAGATGAATATTGATTAGAGGGTGTTCCTTTTTTTTGTTTAGACTTTTTATTTTGTTTTGGGGTATATCCAATTAATAATTTTGTGATAGTTTCAGGTGAACACCGAAGGGACTCAACCAAATATATACATTTATCCATTCTCCTCCAACTCCCCTCCCATACAGGTTGCCACATGACGTGGAAAGAGTGTTTCCTATGACTGAACTAGGAATTGAAATTCAAAATTCAGGGGATGTTTTAGCCACACAACGTATAGGGAGGAATTTATACTGTAAAAAGAGCAATGAGGAGAGAGTGCTTTACATCTGGTTTACATCTGGTAACACACTGAGCAAAGGTTCCTGTTAGAGTGGTGTGATGCTTGGTTCCTCCGGGATACTGACATTTTGCTGGCAAGTGGGGCAAGCAGTTGATAGCAGATAAAATGGACTTGGTAAGCAGATGTGTCTGTGTGCTCAGTGACTCAGTCATGTCCAGCTCTTTGTGACCCCATGAAGAGTAGCCAGGCTCCTCTGTTCATACAACTTCCCAGGCAAGAATACTGGAGTGGGTTGCCATTTCCTCCTCCAGTGGATCTTCCCTACCAGGGAAATTAAAATCCCATGTCTCTTGTGCCTCCTGCATTAGCAGGCAGTTTCTTTACCACTGTGCCACCTGGGAAGCCCTTGGTAGGTAGGATACCCCGCTGTTGTACACATCTTCAGCCTCCTTCTCTGTCACTGAGGCTACAATATTCCTGGGCCCTCTGGGCAGTTCTGGGATGCACACTGATAAAGTCTGGCTAGTAAGTGGAATCATTTTCTCTGTTTGGTGGTTCATGCCTTTTCCATGCAGATGTTTTATCATGGGAACTAACATGAGACACAGAAATCTTCACATTCTATTGCCCATTCGTGCACAAGCCCTCTCATGCACTCAGACCTCCTTGTCTACCATCTTCCAGTCTTTTTCTTTTCCATGTACCTGTTCAGTGAGTTAGGCCATCTGCCACCTAGATGTAATCTTCTAAGCACTTTAAAATATATTTACTATTTTATGCCCAATAAAACAGCATAATATAGGTATTAGCATTATCCTTCCACCTTTAAGCAGTTTCCCTGGTAGCTCAGATGGTAAAGAATCTGCCTGCAAGGCAGGAGACTCCGGTTCCATCTCTGGGTCAGGAAGATCCCCTGGAAAAGGGAATGGCTACCCACTCCATTATCCCTGTCTGGAGAATCCCATGAACAAAGTAGCCTGGCTGGGTATAGTTCATGGAGTTGCAAAGAGTTGGACACAACTGAGTGACTAAACACACACACACATCCCACTTTTGATGATGAGGAAAGTCTTTATTTGCCCAAAGTCATACTGTGAGTAAGTGGCAGAGCTAGAATTTGAATCTAGGCATTATGGCTCCTGGGTCCTTGATGCTTGTGGTCTTTCTTTAGATTAGCTCTACCCAGTTAAGGAACCTGACAAATTTATGTTGTACGCTTGTCAGGTAACTCATTCCCACCTCTGTGGAGCAAGAATTTGATGGCGTTTAGGAATAACAAAATGTGGAGAAAAGTCCTCTACCTCAAATTTGGATCTACTGTTTCTATTTGAGTTTAACTGTTCTATAATTAATTAACAGACTATGCTTATTAAATGTGACTCAAGATTATTAGACACATTTGACAGAGCCAACCTATATGACCTCAAAAATAACATGGATAAAAGTAATATTTTTACCCTAGCTATCATAATACAGAATTTACAGTGACAAATTGAGACACTGAATTTCTTTAGTCCAATTCTGTCACAAACTATGATGGAATTAAATTTTAAAGTAAAAAGAATATCACATGTAATTATTACTCATTCTTATTCATGACCAACTTGACCCAACATGATTAATTTGTAAATAGATAATGTATAATTTAAATGGATATATAGTTTTTTTTAAATTGTTGAGGGTATTTGCCTATAAATAAAATAGAGGTTTTTATTCCAGAGTGTTTATTTACATTTATTCTCCAGCAAATCTATGCATTAAAAATTGCAACCTTAATATTTCTTAATCTTTGTGCAGTATTAGAGTGACTTAGAAAGCAGGCTCCAACTATCTTCCAGCTCAAAGAACACAGAAGTTCAGATTCTGATCCATATTCATAGAAATTGTTCAGACCTTGTGTATTATACTACCACAATCTAAGAAACTGGGAACATTTGATCAAGCTACCTGTTTCTTTGACTTTTATATTCTTATTTTCCTAATGAGTATAGAAAACATGAATGGAGAAATAAACCCAAGGAAAAATTAAAAAGAAGTAGAAATATTTTCTTTTATTGAAATATTATTAATTTGGGATATTTTCCATTAGTCACCATAAGGAATTATGCTTCAGTTTGAGTGTTTCTGAACAAATTTGGGGGTAATAAGGAATTTTGCTACATAAAATAAAAGCTTAGAGTTAACATAAATCCTGATCCAGCTCAGATTCTCTATGGATTATACTTTCATTGAGTGACATTTTTATCTAATTTAACAAACAGTGGCATGACTGGTGCTAGTGGGGGCTGGAATTAGAAAGAGATACAGCCTCGGTCCTCTGCAAGGACAGATAATGCAAAGTACAAAGTGATAGTCTCAGAATGGGATTTTGATGTGCCATCGGCACTTAAAAAAGGGGAAAAGTTCATTGAATGGGAAAGATTGCAGTAAGTTTCATGGAGAACATAACATTTTATTTAACCTGTACTTTGTAAAAGCTTCAAAATGCATGCTGAGGCCTTCAAGTTAAGAAAGTAGGCCAAAGAGTCACACGTATGTGAAAGTGGGAAAAACACAGAGAACAGAGAAGCTGATTAAAGGAAAGTATACAAAAGGGAGATGTCTTCATTTTGTATCATGTTTCTCAGATCAAATTTGCTTCTAAAATATGACTCTCATCAAAGTCCCCTGATAATATAGTACTATTCAGTAATTAATTCTAAGCCCACACGTTAGACAAATATTACAAACTTTGACTCAATCATTCTCTTCTTTTTAAGTGTTTTGTTCACTCGGCTTCTGTGCTAACATAATCTTCTGCACCCACCTACCCCACTGGCATTTCTGTATCAGTCCTCTAGTATATGAATTGTTCTTACCCAACCCTAAATGTGGCCACGGCTGGTGTTTGTCCACAGGCATTTAACTATACACTTTCCTTGCTAAGTGATATCATCTGACACCATGGTATTAAATACTATCTTTACATCAATTACTCCAAATTTACATCTTTAATTC
Source organism: Ovis canadensis (assembly GCF_042477335.2). NCBI lineage: Eukaryota > Metazoa > Chordata > Mammalia > Artiodactyla > Bovidae > Ovis > Ovis canadensis. The sequence continues at coordinate 34,882,047 of NC_091261.1, read as the reverse complement.
GATCATCTTGGCTAAATTACACAACTGAATGATCACTTAAATACCACATGGTTCTTAGTCGAACAGTTGTGTTTCCCTGATGGCTCAGAGATTAAAATGTCTCCTGCAATGCAGGAGATGTGGGTTTCATCTCTGGGTTGGGAAGATCCCTTGGAGAAGGAATTGGCAACCTACTCCAGTATTCTTGCCTGGAGAATCCCATAGAGGGAGGATAGTCCACGGGGTCGCAAAGAGTCGGACACCACTGAGTGTGACTTCACTTTCACTTTCTTTCTTTATGACAACATGGGCTGTAGCCCTCCAGGCAAGAATACTGGAGTGTGTTGCCATGCCCTCTTTTAGGGGATCTTTCGAACCTGGGGATCTAACCTATGTCTCTTGTGTCTGCTGCACTGGCAGTCAGGGTCTTTATCACTAGCACTACCTAGGAAGCCCCTCAATGCTACTTGGGCAGTGCAGAATTGATATATCCAAAGTCAAACCTGAATCCCAGTGGGCTTCTTGGATTCTTCTATAACATTTAATAACAAATCTACCTGTGTATTTTCTCAAATTAATTATTGATTAGGTTCTTTTTTTTTTCTTTCACATCAAGAATCAAACTGCTCAGCAAATTTTCTCAACTTTACCTTACAAATACAGTTGACCCTTGAAAAACAGGTTTGAACTGTGCAAGCCTATTAAATATGGAGTTTTAAACTGAATATATTAGAATATTTTTTGAGATTGGAAATAACTTGGAAAAAACCTGCAAACTAAATAGCCTATAAATATTGATAAAAATTAAGAGAAAGCTAGGTATGTCATGACTGAATAAAATATATGAATAAAATTTATGTTATCATTTGCTATGAAAAAACATACACAAATCTATTATAAAAAGTTAAAATTTATCAGAACAGGCACACAAACACAGACTGTACCTAGAGTCATATATAAAGGGCTCAGGAGAGTGGACAAAATAAGCAGACTTTACAGGGGAGATAACACAGAGAAAAAGCAAACAGCATGGGGTGAGTCTGTGATTTCGGTGACTCTGCCCAGTCCACAGACTACCTGGATTCTGGTTTACAGTATCAGGGGTAGGAGTCAAGGGAACCAAGGTTTCTAGACGTGCTTGGGGCAAGATTTCCTGGAAAGGAGAGAGCCAGAGAAAGCTAACTCCAAAATGTATATGTAAACTCTACCCAGATCTCAGGATAACATATGAACCATGAATTTAAACAGTGAAGTGAGATTATACTGAACTGACATTTAAGCTACCATCCAGAGTAGGCAAGAGAGAGTCTGCAACTTGAGTCTAATAAAGTGAATTGCCTGGTTAAACAAATATTTCAAAGCCTGTAAAGGAATATAGCAAACAAAAGGCATGAAAATGTTCTCAAAGGAAAAGATGGCTAATAGAGTTCACCCTGTAATGGCCCCACACACATATTTTATATTTTATTGAAAATATAAAATAAGAACTCGAAGGGGACTATCTTAACTAAGGGCAATAAGGTAAAGGAATTTACTCTTGACATAGATAAAATGACAGGAGAAGAAGAAGAAATGAAAAAGAAGAAGAAAATATTGGAAAGAACCAAACAGATATTATAAAACTGTAAAATCAATATATTAAAATAAAAAAAAAATCCCCTAGTAGATAAAGTGACAGAAAGGAGTTGAAAGAGAAAAGGGCCAGTGGACTTGAAAATAGATCAATGAAAATTATCCAATAAGAGAAAAAATAGAAAAATAATGAACAGAATTCCATGGATCTGGAGGGGAATGCAGAAGTTCTCATATGTGGCTAACTCAAATCCCAGAAAGAAAAATGAGAGAAAGTGAGGAAGAAAAATATTTGAAAAGTTAAATTGTTTAAAATTATCTTCAAACACTGGAGGATATAAATTTATAAATTCAAGAATCTCAGCAAAACTCAAATGGGTTAACTTTGAAGAAAACCACTCTTATCCACAACTTAGTTAAATTCCTAAGAACCAAAAATCAAGAGAAAATCTTACAAGCATTTTTCACTCCCTAACAGTATGTACCATAGGGGCATCACAATGTAATAATTAAGTGCTTCTCTTCGCTTGTTGAAGTCAGACACTGCTGCTGCTGCTAAGTCACTTCAGTCATGCCTGACTCTGTGCGACCTCATAGACGGCAGCCAACCAGGCTCCCCTGTCCCTGGGATTCTCCAGGCAAGAACATTGGAGTGGGTTGCCATTTCCTTCTCCAATGCATGAAAGTGAAAAGGGAACGTGAAGACGCTCAGTCATGTCCGACTCAGCGACCCCAGGGACCGCAGCCCACCAGGCTCCTCCGTCCATGGGATTTTACAGGCAAGAGTGCTGGAGTGGGGTGCCATTGCCTTCTCCTGAAGTGAGACTACACATGTTTAAATATTGTTTCTACCATTTGAGGTTAGTTCAGTTCATTTCAGTCACTCAGTCGAGTCCGACTCTTTGCGACCCCATGAATCGCAGCAAGCCAGGCTTCCCTGTCCATCACCAACTCCCAGAGTTCACTCAGACTCACGTCCATCGAGTCAGTGATGCCATCCAGCCATCTCATCCTCTGTCGTCCCCCTTTCCTCCTGTCCCCAATCCCTCCCAGCATCAGAGTCTTTTCCAATGAGTCAACTCTTTGCATGAGGTGGCCAAAGTACTGGAGTTTCAGCTTTAGCATCATGGGGAGGCTAGCTCTTGGACAAAAATGCATTTGTGACTTTTCAGGGGGGACTATGAACAGCTACAATGTATTCACCTGGCAGGACACACTGGAGAAAGCTGCCCTTCCCATGCTAACCCTGATACACAACATTACAGTTTCTGGATGGGCTGCTGGCAAGGATTCTGGCCTCTCTGGCTACCATACTCATGCAGTTTGCATTACTGCCTCAAGGACCTGCATTCCTAGATTATTTATCTAAGGTTGTCAGCCAAGATTTTCCTTAGGCATCTCAGCTCAAGCCTCCTTATGGGCCAAGGGGTTGGGGTGGTATTGTGAAGACATATTTTCCCTACTCTCAGTACCTAGAAGTATTCTATTCCTAGCTGTCTCCTTTTTTCTTTCTCCTGAATGCTGTATCCATGAAACTTCAGAAGCCTTTTGTTCTGGGCTCCTTTGGAGGTGAGAGATGGCTTTGAGGTCTGTGCTAAGTTACCTGCCTTTTTTTAAAAACTTTTTTTAAAAAAATTGAAATATAGTTGATTTACAAAAGGTGTCTGGTGGCATAGTCAGTGAAGAATCTGCCTGCATTGCAGGAGACCCAGGTTCAATCCTTGGGTTGAGAAGACCCCCTGGAGAAGGGCATGGCAACCCATTCCAGTATGGTTTCAATATATTTGTTGTTCTCAGAATTTTTTTTTTCATTGCAAGTTATTATAGAATATTGAATACAGTTTCCTGCAGTATATGTAGGTCCTTGTTGCTTCAGTTCAGTTCAGTCGCTCAGTCTTGTCCGACTCTTTGCGATCCCATGAATCGCAGCATGCCACGCCTCCCTATTCATCACCATCTCCAGGAGTTCACTCAGACTCATGTCCATCGAGTCCGTGATGCCATCCAGCCATCTCATCCTCTGTCGTCCCTTTCTCCTACTGCCCCCAATCCCTCCCAGCATCAGAGTCTTTTCCAGTGAGTCAACTCTTCACGTGAGGTGGCCAAAGTACTGGAGTTTCAGCTTTAGCATCATTCCTTCCAAAGAAATCCCAGGGTTGATCTCCTTCAGAATGGACTGGTTGGATCTCCTTGCAGTCCAAGGGACTCTCAAGAGTTTTCTCCAACACCACAGTTCAAAAGCATCAATTCTTCGGCACTCAGCCTTCTTCACAGTCCAACTCTCACATCCATACATGACCACAGGAAAAACCATAGCCTTGACTAGACAGACCTTAGTCGGCAAAGTAATGTCCCTGCTTTTGAATATGCTATCTAGGTTGGTCATAACTTTTCTTCCAAGGAGTAAGCGTCTTTTAATTTCATGGCTGCAGTCACCATCTGCGGTGATTTTGGAGCCCAAAAAAATAAAGTCTGACACTGTTTGCACTGTTTCTCCATCTATTTCCCATGAAGTGATGGGACCGGATGCCATGATCTTCGTTTTCTGAATGTTAAGCTTTAAGCCAACTTTTTCACTCTCCTCTTTCACTTTCTTCAAGAGGCTTTTTAGTTCCTCTTCACTTTCTGCCATAAGGGTGGTGTCATCTGCATATCTGAGGTTATTGATATTTCTCCTGGCAATCTTGATTCCAGCTTGTGTTTCTTTCAGCCCAGCGTTTCTCATGATGTACTCTGCATATTAGTTAAATAAGCAGGGTGACAATATACAGCCTTGACGTACACCTTTTCCTATTTGGAACCAGTTGCTTAGGTATTTTGTATATAGTATTGACCAGTACATATTCTATATAAGAAAATGGAACTGAGGAAGTCGATGCTTTCCCTAGTTGAGTCTCTAGCTTACACTATGTGCATATGTGCTAAGTCTTGTTTGACTCTTCATAATGCTATGGACTGTAGCCCTCCAGGCTCCTTGGTTCATGGGATTCTTCAGGCAAGAATATTGGAATGGGTTGCCATGGTCTCTTCCACGGAATCTTGCCCACCCAAGGATGGAACCTGCATCTCCTATGGCTCCTACATTTCAGATGGAGTCTCTACCTCTGAGCCACTGGGGAAGCCCTGCTTATAACAGTAGGTAATGAAAGTCTTGATTCTTACCTTTTGACTTGTTGCTTCAAACCAGTACTCCGACTTTTGGCAGCTCATCTCCTTCTGGCTCAAATGAGCTCTTGACAAATTGGCACAATGAGTAGGGTAGTTTATTAAGCATAATGCCATTATGAAGAACAAAAGGCCTGAAAATCTTGCAGGGCATCTCTCTGTGTCTGGGTTACATTCTACATGGGTATGAGTGGATTATTTTCAAGTTTGATGGTCCCACAAGGATTTCACCACCAGGTCTTAGAAACTGTTAGGCTCGCCCACGGCGCAATTCACCTGACATGTCCAGTGGTCTTGGGGAGTGCTAACAGGAAGCAGTGCAGCCTCCTTGGGGGATGCTAGTGCATTGTTGATGTATTTTTTCTTTTTCTTTTTTTGTTTCCATGGAGGATCTTTGATCCTTCTTTTGACTCTGACTCCTGCCTAAGTTCACTTAGAACTTGGAGATCTAACAGAAGAGGTAGGGATAAATTTCCCTAGCCACTATTTGTGGCTTTCAAATAATAGGACCAGAGATGGTTAAGGATTTCCTGGGAGCTAAGTAACTCTAAGCAGGTCCCTGATGCTGATAAAATAAACTCAGCAGTGCAGCAAGTTGCTAAAATTTAGGGGGGGGGGGAATAAGAGTACAGAGCTGTATAGGATTGATTTGTCTCATACCTTAGAGATCTAGTTAGATCTTCTCTGAAGGTATCTTGCCCAAGCTAAGAAGGGAGAGTGGCCATGTGTGGGACAGTTACTACAAACTCCCTCCTCAGAGCACCCCAAGAGCAGGTGTTGCCAAGAAATGACATGAGCTGCAGCAGCAACTCTGGCCTGCCCTGCATAGCACCCTGGAGACAGGCCACCCAACAGTTGGGTCACTCAACAGACAGCCCACTCTAGCTCACTGCTCTGCCCAGCTCTCCACCTTTCTCTCCCAGCCCAGACAACCTGAAGCTAAATTCTTCTGGGCAGCCCTTTGACTGACAGGGGCTCTGTTCCTTCCATCTGTGATGAACAGAATGTTTGATACTCTTCCCCAGTCCTGGGGCACAGCTATTGGTATTGTTCACTCTAGGTGGATGGGGTTGGGTAGGTAATGACTCAAAGTGCTTTTCCATGAGCTACCACTGTCACCAACAGGGCCTTAAATCACTCTCCCACCAGGCCTTCTCCCTTCCTGGGCTTCCCTTCCAGACTAATCACTAGGGTTTAGCCCTTCAGCAGCTCAAAACTTTTTCAAAACGTTTTTTGTTTTGACTTGTTGACCTACTTTATTACTAGGGAAAGCCATCTTTTTTTTCCTTCATTTCCCTTAAACACTCTTCTTTTCTTCTACCGCTTTACCAATCCCAGTCCAGTGTTACTGTCCCTTCTCCTTAATATCTATTACATTCAGAACTTAAATCATTAGCCGTGATAAATTTTTGTTGCACCTTCTTCAAAAACAAGGAAAGATTAATTTGAAAACATCCCCAGGAGGTTAAGAAAAAATACAGGAATGTTGTTCTTTTCATATTAAAAATATATAAACAGTGAGATTTCACATTTTAAAAAAGTTCAATTCTTTATTATGCCCTGCAAACATGGTTTAATTCACACTAATTTCTTGCATTATATATAATATGAAGCAATTATATTGAATAAAACATTTTTCATAACAACACAAGTCACATTGCGTTTTATAAAATTCAAGGATCTAATCTGTCAGTACCCAGTAGACATTTCTGCTGGCAACTTATTTCCAGGCAGGTGAGTCTTGGAAATACAAAATAGAAATATGAACTACAAATACAAAAATGGGCCTTCTTTTTAGTTAATTATATAAAACCTACAAACACAGAGAGAGTAAAACAATTTCCACTGAAATATACAGGAGTTTTTAATGTGAATTGTCATGGAAAACTGAAAAGGGGAAATATTTATTTGATTTACCACTAAGAACATTTCAATAAACCTCAGACCTGTCTATATGGCCTATCTTATCTGATTAAACAGTTTTAAAAGTTTGGGAATATTTCATAACATGATTTGACTGTAATATTTCATGAATATACTACTATAAAATATTATGAACAAGTAAATATTTCTGATAATCTTTGGAAATAAATATTTGTTTGTACTTCCTAAGATTAAATTTCTCAAATTCCAAGTCAATGATTTATTAAGACCTAGATAGTCACTTTTTGAATATGCACCTACAGTTAAACGCACCTACACTAAAACTATAAATTTGCATTCGTGACAATGTGTATTAAATCTTTATTTACAGAATTACTCTTATTTTGTCTCTATATAAGGGACTTCCCTGGTGGCTCAGATGGTAAGGCATCTGTCTACAATGCAGGAGACCCAGGTTCAAGCCCTGGTTTGGGAAGATCCCCTGGAGAAGGAAATGGCAATCCACTCTAGTACTATTTCCTGGAAAATCTATACATATATCTTTATTAAAATATCAACATATTATTCACTTGTGTAATTTTTTGTTAGCCATAGCTAACATGACTAAATGTTTGCATAATAGAACTCTAATTTATAGTCTCATTTTTAGGGGAGAATATATATTTACATACTTATGGCTTTACTGAACTCCTTTTTCTCAAGGAAAAAATTATCATAAGGTAAGCAGTAAGGCTTTGCACACAATTTCTAAGGAGCTAAAAAATAGGTTTTTAGTTCCCTTGAAACTTTCCATTGGAAATTTATTTAAATAACTTAATAAATGATTTTAAAACATTTATAAAATAATTATATAATCCTTATTTAAACTACTTGTATTTGCTGATATTTTCATGTCAGTATTTTAAAAACATTCTCCCCAGTAACAAAGTTATATCACTATCATTTCCATCATGGTAAGCAAAATGCTTATTTATATCTGTGTTCAGAAAAAATAAGAAATAAGATATTTTTCAACCAGGAATAGATTTCATAAAATTGTAAGAAAAAGAGTGAGAAAGGTACAGATAAAAAGCAGAACTGCTAACGGGACTGTGCTTCAAGTAGACAGAGCAGCCGTCTCGATGGCGGCTATCCATGAATTTTAAAGGAAGTGAACAAGAAAACCAGTGAACCTTTAACTGACATTTTTTAAAGTTCACTAGACTTGGGAGAGATTCTAGAGGATTTGAAAGCAGCAAACATGACTATGTTACTTCAAAGGGGTCAAGATAGAAGCAAAAATATATATATATTATGAGAGCAGCAAGTTGAGAAAAGTCTTACTAACTCAAGCTGCACAGTGAGAGAATATTCGGAAAAAATTATTTTAATTTAAAATAATCAGTACAAATATACTCACTGGATAATATGCTAAACTAAAACAAACATCACACACCAGAAAACAAACATTGGAAGTCAAAGTTGATATTGAAGTAATCCTTGAATAGTTGCAAACTCAGAAGGAAAGGAAAACAAAATGTTATAGTATTTGAAATGTTTTGAGAGTGTAATGAAGAGAAGATAAAGAATGCACCTTAAATTTAGGAAACATTGATTTGGTATAGCATTTAACCTAGGGATAACTAAGTTGCAAAGGGTAAGATCCCCCTGAAGTTGGTTTACATAAAAGAGGATATACGGTAATCCATCAGAACATCCCATGGGACCTAATTTTAGCAAATCTTCACACAGCAGGTCTAAGTGATTCTCTAGGTTTATTTTCTCTGTTGATCTACCTATCCCCTCTCCTTTGCCTGCTTCCCTTCACTCCCTTTATCAGTCTTTGTTCCTTAAAGGCTATTGGTTCTTATTCTTTCACAATGGCAAAGTGGTTTTGGTTATTACTAGCCCAGTTCAGTCTTAACACAAACTTCTTAAATCCAGTGGCTGTCACTACAGCCCTAACCTTGTGCTTCTTCATTCAAATTTTAGATAAATCAGTTGGTTTAGGTTGGATAAAATGACCACCTTGAAGCAATTTCAAAAATAAAAATTATTTTTGATCATCTGGCCTCTTAGCTTATGCTTTAATCCGGGGTTGCAGCAGCACACTTCCAATAAAGTGGTGGTATGGGTTACGAGGGCTTCCCTGGTAACTCAGCTGATAAGAAATCCACCTGCAATGCAGGAGACCCTAGTTCAAGTCCTGAGTTGAGAAGATCTCCTGGAGAAGGCATAGGCTATCCACTCCAGTGTTCTTGGGCTTCCCTGGTGGCTCAGATGATAAAGAATCCACCTGCCATGAGAGAGACCTGGGTTTGATCCCTGGGTTGGGAAGATCCCTGGAGGAGGGCATGGCAACCCACCCTAGTATTCTTTCCGGGAGAATCTCCATGGACAGAAGAGCCTGGAGGGCTAGAGTCCATGGGGTCACAAAGAGGTGGACATGACTAAGTGACTAAGCACAGCACAGCACATGGGTTGCAAGGAGTCGAATATGACTTAGTGAATGAGCATAGCACAGAACTGCACATAGGTAATTTAAATCTGTGCTCAATATAAAAGACCTGGCTTGGAGACTTTGTTCAACACATGATCATGATTATGATAAGGATATTAGTCATATACATTGTGTTTGATTGAGAGAATAAATGTACTTCAATGTACTGCACTATAGGTAGGTAACAAAATAGTGCTACAGATATTACTAGTTCTTAATCTGGTTTTGATTTTTATCCAATAAGCAATGAGTTGTTATTGTTCAGTCAGTAAGTTGTGTTCAACTCTTTTGTGGCCTCTTGGACTGTAGCCTACCAGACTCTTCTGTTCATGGGATTTCCCTGCAAGAATACTGGAGTGGGTTGCTATTTCCTTCTCCAGGGTATCTTTCTGGTCCAGGGATCGAACCTGTGCCTTCTGCATTGCAGGCAGATTCCTTACTGCTGAGCCACCAGGGAAACCCAGGCAATTGGTAGCCAATGACAAGTCTATAAAAGGTGATGACTAGTAAAATAATTAGATTTGTGTTTTAGAAGTATTTCTCTGTCACTAATGTTAATATTTTCCCAGAATTAATACAATAGATGTTTTGGATAGAAGAAACAAATAAGGTATAGTAGTTATAAGTTTCACAGCATCCTAGTTGAAGTATTACTAGGGTTTTCAGTAAGAAATGACTAATTAGGCTGGCAAGGAAGTATTGGATATAAAATACATGTAAGACCTATAGAATTAATAGGACCCAGCAACTAATTAAGTATAGAGAAAGAAGAGCAAAGATTGCACTCATTCTAACTTTTGCTTAAAAGTGCAAATCATGACAGTGATAAACACTGAAGATGTGAAATGCTCAGTGTGTGGCTAGCCTGAAAGGGAAGTTGGGGGACAGTGTTCATCAGAATTTTTTTCAGACAATAAAAACTGCTGTTTTTAAACAGAAAAATGAAATTATTGGAATCTTATTGACTGGGTTACAAAATCAATGACATCTATGGAACTAGGCTCACAAAATTGGCAGAAATCTTTGAATGTCAGGCAGTGAAAGTTTACACAACACTGTGCCATGCATGCCTGCTGGTGGTCTCTAGGTGCTATCACAGCCTCCTGCACCACTGTAACTGACTTTTTTTTTTTTTTTTAATGAATTTCCTTGCTATTCACTATGGAGTCAAATTTCAATGAAAGCTAAGTAACCATCCAATCTATATAACATATCATACATAGATTAGTATCAAGGAGAGATATTCAGCTTCATTCCTAGTAGATAAAATCCTGCCCCGCCACCCAAGAAAGCATCTAGTATATTCTGCTCAAATAAAAAGTGCTTTCAGATGTTAGTTGGCTGAAGAACACATTTTTTAAAAAATGACTAGTGTCTTTTATAGAAAGTAAATGAGTGAGAAACCTCTGTGAAGGATTATGACTATATGGGGGCATATATGATTTTGGAGCCTCAAATAAAGACTGAGGGTTTTCACTCTTTAACATAATAGGTATTTGCTAAAGCTGTAGTAGTAGCTTTGATCACTCAGAGAGTAAATCTCGATTACAAAGAGGAAAGGTTGGAGAATATTCATGATCAATGATATTTGAACATAGTAAAAGATATGGTAGCCTATAAAGTAGAATGAAAAGAAATAGTTACCAAAGCAGAAGAACTGAGAATGAGTAGTGTTCAAAAATTTAAAATAAAAATCGAGCTTCAGAGCAGAGATTAGATGACCATTCTAAAAGCTACTGAGGTGGAGTAACATGCCAACTGGGAACTGAACTTAATAGTAGGAGGTCTTTAATGACCACTAATTCAGTGAAAGCTTGAAATAGAAGCCAATAATTACTGAATTTTAAAGTAGTGGAAAATGATGAACTGAAAGCAGTAATCATGAAATATATTTGTTTAATTTTTTCTTTTTCTTTTTTTTTGCTGTTTGAGAAATAAGAGAAGGATAGTGGATAGGAAGAAAAGGGTTTGTTGTATTCTTATTCCTGTGACTGTTTGAGAGTAACATTAGTGCAATGATGAGCTAATTAGGAAGGAGGTTGGTAGGTCTGAGGGTTGAAGGCATGGATGAGAGAAAATTTCGAAAGAACTCTAGATTGACATTTTCTGATGAAAGATTGTAATCAACAAAAGTCATGTTATCCCTTTTTGGTTTCTCCCTTCAACTTGAAATATTTCCAAAAAGAATGAAAGGAAGGAAGAGAATAATGAAAATGTGAAAAACATAGAAAAAGAAAATTAAAAAAAAATAAATCATGGCAGAGGAGCACAGACAGAAGGCAAAATGTATTCTGCACAGCTGTCTACTTTTCTTTCTGGAAAAGACAAGCACTTTTCTTCATACAAGCTAAATATTTTGTAATAATACCTTTAGATAAGGAATCCACTGATGTCTTCTCAGGCAGAAATTTCTATATAAAGCACAGGTAATTAGGGCCTCAGGTTATGTATGAGCATCTAATGGTCCAATTAGTCCTTCAGGGAAGCTAGTTTTATTGTTCTGTTGTTTCCTCTTCAGTGTTTCCAGTTCTAATGTAGGTTCCCAATTTAGAAATCTTGCTTTGTAGTTTGACTGACTCCACTTAAAACTTAAGGCACTTTTTAACTTTTGAATTACATATACATACATATATATATATACATATACACATATATATATATGTACACACATATATATATGTATATATATATATATGTATATATATATATATATATGGCAAGCTTGCTCTCCTCCTTTCCCTCTCTTCATATTCACAGAAAGGATAGCTCACACAAGGTCAGTATAGATGCAGATGACGTTCTCCTTGATTAAACTTTAGTCAGTCTCTTCTGATTCTCTTCTCCACTAGGTCTCTTCCTTGCCAGGCTGAGACATCCCAGTTTTAGCAAGAATCTCACTAAGCTGGAGTGAATCTCCCACACTTGATATCTGATCACTAGTCTAATCACATCTCTCATCCTCCATGACCATCCAGGTGATATTTGATCTCTCTAGCCTGCCTTCAGCAAGAATCTTGTTTTGTCAGTCTAGAAGAATCCCCTCAACCTTTGATTTCTCCTTTTAGTAATTTTACATTCTCTGACCACCCCCAACCCTGTTCCTTGGCTATAAATCCCTTCTTCCCTTTGTCATATTCAAAACTGAGCCCAGTTCTCTACTGAATTTTCTTTTCCCTCATTGGAATAGTTTCCGAATAAAATCTCACTTTATTTCTTTAACTTTTGTCCAGTGATGACTTTTTTAAACATATCTTTCAGTTTGTCATAACCTAAAGTAAGACTTATTCACATGCCATATAATGTTCATTTATGCCTTTGTATTACCAATAAAATAATTTTCAATATAATTTAACATTTTATAACTCTCATTTAATAATTACTGTACTATTCAAATAATTTTCACACAGGTATGTTGCAAATTTGCTTCCAAAATATATATCCCTTGCTTTTATTTTGTAACAACACATATCATTTTAATTGATAATATTCCATGATTTGACCTTAGATAATTCTAGCTTTGGTAAGATTTGAAAATTTAAAAAATTCCTGCTGGTATTTCATAAAATGATAGTCATTAAGGGCTACCCTTTCTTATCAGATTAAGGGAAAACTCTTTTATAATATGTGTGTTTTCTATTAATAAATGAAGTAATAATCATTTAAGAATACTTACATTATCATGATAATTATAGGGGTAGTATTGCTCTTAATACATTTTATATATTATCATCTTTCTTCTTTACATTCCACAGTTCAAAATGACCTTGAATACATTCACATATAATTGAAATAGAATGCAAGGAAACCATGGGGATTTTTACCTTCTTCTTGAGTATGCTCTATTATCAAGTGCTATCCAGACATCTGACATGATAACTAAAATTTTAAATAATCTATAGTACTTAGCCTTACTGTCAAAACTTTCCTTCTCCAATATAATCTGATAGGGCTTAAAGACATAAATTGTAATGAATCTATTACCTTAGGAAGTTACTTTATAACAAATATGTTGCTATAGAATGTAAAAAATTCACATATTCATTGAGCTATTTTACTTGTTTTATATTCTAGAAAAATACCCACAATGATCTTTGATCTTCTATTCCCAGTGATTCTTTGTATGTTTCTTAGGGCAGTATCTTATGGCAGAGTCAAAGGCAGTCTATTCTATTTAGACTAATACTGCTGCCCTCTTTAAGATCTGGTTCATTTCATCCAAATAACTACTGCAGTTAAAAAGGAATGGCCAATTAAGTAATCTCCTACTCTGCCCACTCCCTGTCAGTATCCCTCAGGTCAGCCTTTGATTGGATGAGAAATTTATGCATTTTTGCACAAGTCTAATCAGAATGCATACAGGAAAAAAAAAAAAAAAACTCCACTGCACAATGGAGATGACTGTGACAGTCCCAGAGTTTATGTAAATAAGGGGGTTTTTGAGGCAGCCAATCTAGGACTCAAAAAGCTTGATTTGAGTGTGCCCAAGAATAGCTATAGAAAAGCATCCCGAGTTTGCATTTTAGCAGATAAGCTCTCCTTGTCGACTTTTGCATCAAAGTAATTTAGTTTGGCTCTTCAAAGAAATACAAAAGCATTATAGAAAGTGCTTTTTTTTTTTTTTTTTGAAAGGTACAATCAAGGACTGCCAGCTAATTAAATTAATTCACATTTTTAAAGAGTTATCATTACATACAGAAAATGAATGTAAGTGCTTTTTTCCCAAGAATCAATTCAAACATTATTAAACATCACTGAACAAACCACCTCTTACTTACCCTTGCCATTGACATATACTAGCCAGTCAATTGTATTAGATGTTAACATATGCAATCTCACGTTTATTTATTTTGCAATATTTCTGAATAAAATATTAAGAAAAGTAAAAATAGTTGTTTTCTGCATTCTTGCTTTGCATCACTCAGAGCCAAGTAAATATGTTCATATTCTAAATATGTTCATATTCTAAATATGTTCATATTCTTTTGAAAGTTGTTAAAAAAATCTCCATAATATTCTAAGTTATTTAGTACTTTGAAAACACTCAATATTAATTTCACTATAGCATAAAGAAGTTGTCAGTGCTCTCCAAAACCTCTTTTTACTACTTCAAAGATTGGGCATATGTGAGGACATATATTTCATCATAACTGAAGCTGTGTAAAAAGATCACCATTCAGACGTTGTTTTTCCTTTCACTATCATGACAACAATAGTAGCCTGGGGTAAATCAAAAAATGCCATACATAACCAAAAGATAATTTTATGTCCTTGTCCCTAGAACTTGTACATGTGCCCTTATTTGGAAAAATAAAATCTTTGCAAATATGATTACATTAAGGATATAGAGATGAGGAGATCACTCTAGATTATCAGGGTGAACATAAAGGTCATCTGAAGGATCCTTATAAGAAGGGCCAGAAGAGATTAAACACAAATACCAACCAGAAGGTGATGTGAAGTCAGAGGTACTGATTGGGGTGATGAGGCCAAAAGTCAAAGGATGTCTGTAGCCACCAGAATCTAGAAGAGACAAGGATGGATTCTACCCTAGAACCTCTAGTGACGGCAAGGCCTTTGACATCTTAGTTTTGGAATCCTGGCCCCTAGAACTATGAAAGAATAAATTTAGATGTTTGAAGACACCAAGGTTTTAGTCATTTGATACAGTAACCCCAGAAAATTCCATCTCATCCTCTGTCTGTTTTCCTCCAGTGAAGGCCTGGAAATGTTCCTTCTCTTTTACATTCATTTGAATGTCAAGTATCCAGCTAGGTAAGGTATTTGACAAATTAAAATTATTTCAATCTTTACTTTCTCTACCTTGAAGAAGTCTAAGATGAAAATCTGAGATGTAAGTTTTTCTGTTGGAATAGGGAGTGAAGCAGTCAAAATAAATTCTTGGTTTGAAGTTATTCAGATGATGATTCTAGGACAATAGTGATTCCCTGTGAGAGAATTCTTAGTCTCTCAGTCATTGTCTGAGTCTTTGCAACCCCATAGACTGTAGCCCACCAGGCTTCTCTTCATGGAATTTTCCAAGCAAGAACACTAGAGTGGGTTGCCATTCTTTTCTTCAGGGGATCTTCCCCACCCAGGGATCAAACCTGGGTCTCCTGCATTGCAGGCAGATTCCTTACGGTCTGAGCCATCAGGGAAGTCCTGACAGAATTGTCAGTGGTCATATTTATCTGACTTAGAGTTTGGGGCAAATGCATCATCTAATGGTACATTTATCATTTTATTTATTATGTTTATTCTGTATATATTAATTAGTTCTATGCAATATTTAGATAATTCCTATCTTCTGCCCAATTAATTTGGCTTCCCTGGTAGCTCAGATGGTAAAGAATCTGCTTGCAATGCAGGAGATCCAATTTTAATCCCTGGGTCAGGAAGATCCTTTGGAGAAAGGAATGACAACCCACTCTAGTGTTCTTGCCTGGGAAATCCCATGGACAGAGGAGCCTGATGGGTTATAGTCCAGGACATTGCAAAAAGTCAGACATGATTGAGCAACTAACACTTCACTTATCTTCTGCCCAATTATTAAATAAAAATTTTAATTATAAATAAAATCTGTCCCTATCTCAATGTAAAATTTTGAAATTGTATATTTTTAAAAGGTATTATTATGATTCATGTTGGTACTATTACTCCATACAGCAAAGCTAGCTTTTATTAAAAATTCTGTGAGTAATATAGCTTGTCAGTTTAACCTGGGAAAAATGAATGACCAAACAGACAAAATCAGACAAACAAAAAAGCTCTCAGTTTAAAAGACACTTTCAGGTATGTGATGAAGCATTATTTTATGTGCCACTGAAATTGTATATTATAAAGATAAAGCAAACTCTTAAAGAACCAGTTCCCAGAGCCAAGAAAGGAAAAGGAAGACAGAAAGAGAGATCTCATACCTACAGCAAGTCAGCATGTTGATATATCTGAGGGCTCTGAAGTAGTTAGTACTTGATTCAAGGCAGAAGTGGAGTTTCTCCGCTCTTTATCTTCAAGTAAAGACGAATGGGCTTTCATAATGGACCTTGCTCTGACAATGGGAATAAATGACTGTGATATTCGAACACTTTCAAGGAGACCCAGAGATTCAATATGCAAAGTCTTTCATTTTATCATTGAAAGTGCAGCCTTGGATTATTACTGACAGCCAAGATGCAGTTAAAGTAAAGGTCATGCAGACTATTGACAATAATAAATTTTAAGATTTGGTATCTTTTTGCTGAGGCCTTCTCCAAGTCATTTATCAAAAAAAAAAAAAAAAAGATAAAGAAAAGGAAAAAAAAGAAAAGAAAAGAAGTATTACTTTGCCCTGGTATAGTTTAAAACATATGTATTTTCCAGATTATTTCTGAATAAACACTAAAATAAACTATAGTTTATAAAATGTGTTAAGAAAACTATTGCCTAAATTTTACAAAAGCTGGTAGTACAATGTAACTGAACTTAATAAATCTATGGATTTTGATAAAGATTGACTGCATGTAATAGAAAGCTTATTTTTTAAATTGTATATGCTTGGGGTTGATGGGTCCTCCATTTTTTACTATTTAATTACTTATTTAATATTTCTTCTAATAACATCAAAATATAGAATTTAAATTCAGTCCTAAAATTGTCATTGAAGTGTTCATATAGTGTATGAAGACATAGAAAATGATATATTATTTTCATCTTAATCAAAACTTGTCTTCTTAGTGTAGCAATATATTTCTATCAACAAACTTATTTCTAAAATTATACTTCAATAAACTTTAAGAATTACCTTTTATGATTATCAATTTTCTTCCTCATTTGCACTGCCCTTTACTTCACTTAATTTTTCAGTTCCCTCCATTCTCCATTCTTACAAAGCATATATTTTTTTATCTACTGCAATATAGGAAAAATTAATTTGGCCTAAGATTTATTTACTTATTTGAAAGACTATCTTAGAGAATATAAACTTAATGATTATATAGGCTTTCGTATTTGCTTTAGTTCTCCCAATACACAATTTTTCGCACTACCAGAGAGAAAATAGTCAGAACTATTGTTTATGCATAAGATCTGATTTGTGGCCATGAAAATTATGTGACAGGACAAGAAGCTGGGGGAATTCAGCCATCTGAGTATTTAACTTATCATATTCCTTTAGCACTATCACAATTGAAGAAAATAAAGGAAAGCTAAGTAGAAGCCCACTTCTATCAGGGACACAGATTAATAATAATAACCTCTGCTCCCAAACTAGCAAAGCCCTAGGGAAAAGAAATCAAAGCAAAAATAAACAAATGGGTCCTAATTAAACTTAAAAATTTTGCACAGCAAAGGAAATAGGCAAAAGACACATAAAACTCAATATCAAAATAACAAACAATCCAACTGAAACTGGGTAGAAGACCTGGATAGACATTGTTTCAAAGAAGATAAACATATGGCCAACAGGCACATGAAAAAATGTTCAACACTGCAGCCACTGTAGAAAAGAGTATGGAAGGTCCTCAAAAAACTAAAAGTAGACATAGCACATGGTCCATCAATATCACTGTTGGGTATGCTGCTGCTGCTAGGTCTCTTCAGTTGTGTCCAACTTGTGCAACCCCATAGACGGCAGCCCACCAGGCTCCCCCGTCCCTGGGATTCTCCAGGCAAAAACACTGGGTTGCCATTTCCTTCTCCAATGCATGAAAATCAAAAGTGAAAATGAAGTCGCTCAGTCGTGTCTGACTCTTAGCGTCCCCATGGACTGCAGCCTACCAGGCTTCTCCGTCCGTGGGATTTATATTCCTCTAAAAACTCCACCACTAATTTGAAAAAAAAAAAATACATGTAGCTTAATATTCATAAGAGCATAATTTATAATAGTTAAGATATGGAAGAAACCTAAGTGTCCATCAACAATGCAAGGATAAAGAAGAAATGTGTGTGTGTGTGTGTGTGCGTGTGTGTGTGTAATGAAGTTACTCAGCTATAAAAAAGAATGAAATTTTGCTGTTGCAACAACATGGATGGACCTAGAGAGTATTATATTTAGTGAAATATGTTAGAGGAAGACAACTATTCTACATTATCACTAATATGTGAAATCTAAAAGATAAACAAATGTATATAACAAAACAGAAATGGACTTACATACAAATAACAAATTGGTGGTGCCCAGTGGGAAGAGGGTTGATGGGAGAGGTAAGCTAGCAGTATGGGATTAACAGATATGAGCTACTATGCATGAAATAGATAAGAAACAAGGATATACTGTACAACATATATACCTGTGGCAGATTCATGTTGATGTATGGCAAAACAATACAATATTGTAAAGCAATTAACTTCCAATTAAAATAAATAAATTTATATTAAAAAAAGAAAAAATAATCACTATGGAGTACACTTAAAACTAATATAATATTGTAAATCAATTATACTTCATTTAAAAAAAGTAAAAAGGAAAATCAACACATTGACTTGTATAAATATATAATAAATAAATGAAGATAAACAAATGCACAGAGGTAAACTTGGCCAAATTTATAGAGATATGAGGGGCAGAGCCAGAATTCATAGTCTGGAAACTTGAAATATTTGGAGCTTAGATATTTAGCTCTTCAGTTCTATGTTGCTTCATCAATTAAGGCATGGTATTTTAGTTGATAAATTGACATTTCAAAATGACTGATGAGAATGTTGATGTCACTGTTGAATGCATGCATCAGAAAGGTATCAAAGCCAAGGCAGTGCTTGAAGCCAGATTTTAAGTTGTTTTTTGCCTCTGTACTTTGTGTGATATTGGTTAAATTAGCTCCTGTGAAATCTGTTTCCTCATTAATACATGAGGGTGTTTTTAGCTCCTCATAATCTTATTATTAGGATTGAACTATAGACAGTGTCTGGTTACTAACCTATTTGTAAACACAATTTTTTTATTAAAATTTAAAATTATAGATTAATGGTGAATAATTTATTGAAACTATATGAACATATTTTCTAAAATACAACTCTTAGAGCTGCAAACCTTAGCATTTTAGCACTAGAATTCATGTTTTATTTTATGATAAAACTTCCTTGCATTATTGTA
The DNA here is from genome assembly GCF_042477335.2 of Ovis canadensis. Lineage (NCBI taxonomy): Eukaryota > Metazoa > Chordata > Mammalia > Artiodactyla > Bovidae > Ovis > Ovis canadensis. Next base: position 34,862,902 of record NC_091261.1, on the reverse strand, counting down.
CCTTTTCATTTAAAGAAGTTTTGTCCCTACTGAGGGCTGAAGCCATCTTTATATTATGTACATGATACAAGCAAGGGTCACACTTTTTAGCTATAATGTCTAGCTAGATGTATCAAGTTCTGATGAATCAATGGGAATCACTCTTTTCTGACCATGATACTTCTTGAACAATTAACTAGAAGAAAAAATAACACACACATTCAAGTCTATTTTATTTTGCAATGGTCTGAAATCAAAATGTTCTAATTGCAGATTTCTAATTTTTAAAAAAGAAATGTGTAAATGAGGTTATTCATTTTATATGCCCATATCAAGTGGTCAGAAAAATCCTATTTGATTTATTCATTTATCACTTACAGAATACTGAGATTTGATACACTTGGTTCTTCACTATAGAGTGTTTACTCTTCATCATTATTTCAATACATGTGGTAATGTATGTTATTAACAATGATAATGATGAAATAATGATGTACTATTTATTAATTTCTATATGTTAAGAATGTTGATTAATTCTAACAAAATTCTTGTGAGTTAAGTACCATTACAGCATTTTTATAGGTAGGGAAACTGAGACTTAAAGCAGTTTAATGTTTAATGTCATATCCAAAGCTGGGATCCATATGACCATTGTCATCAATATCTGCTAATTAACTTCAAAGATACTGGCAAACCAGATTGTTTAGCTATCTTATGTCATATTATTATTATTTTCCATTCTTCATCAGTAAGAGAAAATAATGATTTGGAGTTTACCTAAAAATTACATTATTTATTCAGCATCACCATTCCAATCTTATACTATATTTACTAAAAATTTGGATGTTTTTGCCCCATATTCCTCCATGTCAAATGTAATTCACACAACATGATTTAAACAGATGCTATATGTTATACCTAGGAGTTGAGGGTTCCCTTCTAATTGCACAGCTGTGTTGTGCAACTATGATTTCACATGTTTTTACTGAATAACTGCATACTTAATAAGAGTGTTAGCACATATATACAATGGAATAATATTCAGCCATAGAACAGAATGAAATAGTGCCATTTGCAGAGATGTAGACAGATCTAGAGACTGTCTACCAAGTGGAGTAAGTGAGAAAGAGAAAAACAAATATTATATACTATCACTTAAATGTGTAATCTAGAAAAATGGTTCATTTGAACATTTTTGCAAAGCAGAAATAGAGACACAGATACAGAGAACAGACTTATAGATACCAAAGTGGGGAATGGAGGATGGGATGAATTAGGAAATTAGGATTGACATATATGCATCACTGTGCATAAAACAGATTAAACTAACGAGAACCTACTGTATAGCACAGGGAACTCTTCTCAATGCTCTTTGGTGACTTAAATGGGAAGCAAATCTGAAAAAGAGGGATGTATGTATACATATAGCAGATTCACTTTGCAGTACAGCAGAAACTAACACAACATTGCAAAGCAACTATATGCCAATACATTAAAAAAAAAAGTTTTAAGTGTGAGGAAATAATTTTCAACTTCCTTAGAAACACAGAAGGCAGTTAAGTTGCTTTATGCACTACTGTATTTCTAAAAATGAAACAAACGTTTGTTCATTAATTCTTCCAGCATCTGAGTCTTTTTTTTTCTTTTTTTCAGTAATTCTCCTAGCACTGTTTTCCCAAACAAGTCAGTGGTTTAATCACTTTGAACAAGTTATGGAAGAATGATTTTTATTTTCAGATGTTACTAATCTTGGAAATAAATGCATTCTAAATTACTGACTGAAAGATGTGATGCAAGGCATTTATCATCTAAACCTCAAAGAAACTGACCAGCAAAGGAATGGCAATTAGGTTTAGCCTTCATTTCCTGATTGTACACTCATACTGAGAGCACATGATGCTTCATGTTGTATCATTGCATGTCCATTCTTGAGATGTTAATGCTGCGTGCCTTCACCAATAGGAATAAATCTTATTTACTGGCACTCAGTTGTAGGTTGATTAGTTTTTTTTTTTTTTTTTCCTGTGTTATTTTGTTGTTTGTGGTGTTGTCGTCTAGGGTATTTTCCATATTCATGACTGTGTCTCATCTTTTGAATAATCTTTTCAATATTTGGAGAAATTACTATATATTCAATCTGACATGCTCCTAACATAGAAAAGTCAGAGGTAAGTATGCATTCCCCTTTACGGTGAAATCATACATATGTGACAATTTCCCAAGAGAACACCACATAAAGAATTCAATTCAGAAGTGACCAGTGTGAAGAAATAGGCTTTTCTAGGACAAGTTTGTTGGCAAGATGAGGAGCAGATTATCGGCACTTAGTGGTGTCAGAGCTATCTGTAGAGAGGACAAATTCTCAGTATTAGCAAGCCTAGTTCCACATCAATGGTAGCAGCAGTAGTGAGTGCAGTAAGCAATGATTCCTTCAAACTTCCAAGAAGTTCTGAACGCTGCTGAATCTAATTTAATAAACCAGTTTACTGCTTAAACTATCCATATTTAATTTGTATATTAAAAAAATTTTTAATTGAAGAACAATTGCTTTACAGAATTTTGTGGTTTTCGGTTATACACCAATAAGAATCAGCCATAGGTACACTCATGCCCCCTCCTCCCTCCCAAACATCCCTCCCATCTCCCTCTCCATTCCACCCTTCAGCCTATCACAGAGCCCCTGTATGAGTTCCCTGAGTCATACAGCAAATTCCCATTGGCTATCTATTTTACATATGGTATTGTAAATTTCCATGTTACTCTCTCTATACATTGCCCCTTTTCCATCCTCTGCTCCCCTCATATCCATAGATCTGTTCTCTCTGTCTGTTTCTCGATTGTGGGCCCTGAAAATAAATTCACCAGTGCCATCTTTTTAGATTCCATATATATGTGTCAGTATAGAATATTTATGACCAGTGCGTTCTCTTGGCAAAATTCTACTAGCCTTTGCCCTGCTTCATTCCGTATTCCAAGGCCAAATTTGCCTGTTACTCCAGGTGTTTCTTGACTTCCACCTTTTGCATTCCAGTCCCCTATAATGAAAAGGACATCTTTTTGGGGTGTTAGTTCTAAAAGGTCCTGTAGATCTTCATAGAATCATTCAACTTCAGCTTCTTCAGCATTACTGGTTGGGGCATAGACTTGGATTACTGTGATATTGAATTGTTTGCCTTGGAAACGAACAAAGATCATACTGTCATTTTTGATATTGCATCCAAGTACTGCATTTCGGACTCTTTTGATGACCATGATGGCTACTCTATTTCTTCTAAGGGATTCTTGCCCACAGTAGTAGATATAGTGGTCATCTGAGTTAAATTCATCCATTCCAGTCCATTTTAGTTCGCTGATCCCTAGAATGTTGACATTCACTCTTGCCATCTCTTGTTTGACCACTTCCAATTTGCCTTGATTCATGGACCTAACATTCCAGCTTCCTATGCAATATTGCTCTTTACAGCATCAGACCTTGCTTCTATCACCAGTCACATCCACAACTAGGTATTGTTTTTGCTTTGGCTCCATCCCTTCATTCTCTCTGGAGTTATTACTCCACTGATCTCCAGTAGCATATTGGGCACCTACTGACCTGGAGAGTTTCTCTTTCAGTATCCTATCATTTTGCCTTTTCATACTGTTCATGGGGTTCTCAAGGCAAGAATACTGAAGTGGTTTGCCATTTTCTTCTTCAGTGGACCATATTCTGTCATTCCAACATTGTGTTGTTGGAATGTGGACCACATTCCAACAACACAAGAGAAGACTCTACACATGGACATCACCAGATGGTCAACACCGAAATCAGATTGATTATATTTTTGCAGCCAAAGATGGACAAGCTCTATACAGTCAGCAAAAATAAGACCGGAAGCTGATTGTGGCTCAGATCATGAGCTCCTTACTGCCAAATTCAGACTGAAGTTGAAGAAAATAGGGAAAACCACTAGACCATTCAGGTATGACCTAAATCAAATCCCTTCTGATTATACAGTGGAAGTGAGAAATAGATTTAAGGGACTAGATCTGATAGATAGAGTACCTGATGAACTATGGAGTGAGGTTCATGACATTGTACAGGAGACAGGGATCAAGACCATCCCCATGGAAAAGAAATGCAAAAAAGCAAAATGGCTGTCTGGGGAGGCCTTACAAAAGCTGTGAAAAGAAGAGAAGTGAAAAGCAAAGGAGAAAAGGAAAGATATAAGCATCTGAATGCAGAGTTCCAAAGAATAGCAAGGAGAGATAAGAAAGCCTTCCTCAACGATCAATGCAAAGAAATAGAGGAAAACAACAGAATGGGAAAGACTAGATTTCTCTTCAAGAAAATTAAAGATAACAAGGGAACATTTCATGCAAAGATGGGCTTGATAAAGGACAGAAATGGTCTGGACCTAACAGAAGCAGAAGATATTAAGAAGAGGTGGCAAGAATACACAAAAGAACTGTACAAAAAGGGTCTTCATGATCAAGATAATCACGATGGTGTGATCACTCACCTGGAGCCAAACAGCCTGGAATGTGAAGTCAAGTGGGCTTTAGAAAGCATCACTATGAACAAAGCCAGTGGAGGTAATGGAATTCCAGTGGAGCTGTTTCAAATCCTGAAAGATGATGCTGTGAAAGTGCTGCACTCAGTATGCCAGCAAATATGGAAAATTCAGCAGGGGCCACAGGACTGGGAAAGGTCAGTTTTCATTCCAATCCCAAAGAAAAGCAATACCAAAGAATGCTCAAACTACTGCACAATTGCACTCGTCTCACATGCTAGTAAAGTAATGCTCAAAATTCTTCAAGCCAGGCTTCAGCAATATGTCAACTGTGAACTCCCTGATGTTCAAGCTGGTTTTAGAAAAGGCAGAGGAAGCAGAGATCAAATTGTTAACATCTGATGTATCTTGGAAAAAGCAAGAGAGTTCCAGAAAAACATCTATTTCTGCTTTATTGTCTATGCCAAAGCCTTTGACTGTGTGGATTACAATAAACTGTCATCCATAGTTTTCAATTCTGAAAGAGATGGGAATACCAGACCACCTGACCTGCCTCTCGAGAAACCTATATGCAGGTCAGGAAGCAACAGTTAGAACTGGACATGGAACTACAGACTGGTTCCAAATAGGAAAACGAGTACGTCAAGGCTGTATATTGTCACCCTGCTTATTTAACTTATATGTATAGTACATCATGAGAAACGCTGGGCTGGAAGAAGCACAAGCTGGAGTCAAGATTTCCGGGAGAAATATCAGTAACCTCTGATATGCAGATGACACCACCCTTATGGCAGAAAGTGAAGAGGAACTAAAAAGCGTCTTGATGAAAGTGCAAGAGGACAGTGAAAAAGTTGGCTTAAAGCTCAACATTCAGAAAACGAAGATCATGGCATCTGGTCCCATCACTTCATGGGAAGTAGATGGAGAAACAGTGGAAACAGCGTCAGACTTTATCTTTTTGAGCTCCAAAATCACTGCAGATGGTGACTGCAGCCTGAAATTAAAAGACGCTTACTCCTTGGAAGGAAAGTTATGACCAACCTAGATAGCATATTCAAAAACAGAGACATTACTTTGCCGACTAAGGTCCGTCTAGTCAAGGCTATGGTTTTCCCTGTGGTCATGTATGGATGTGAGAGTTGGGCTGTGAAGAAAGCTGAGTACCAAAGGATTGCTGCTTTTGAACTGTGGTATTGGAGAAGACTGTTGAGAGTCCCTTGGACTGCAAGGAAATCCAACTAGTCAATTTTAAAGATCAGCCCTGGGTGTTCATTGGAAGGACTGATGCTGAAGCTGAAACTCCATTACTTTGGCCACTTCATGCAAAGAGTTGACTCATTGGAAAAGACTCTGATGCTTGGAGGGATTGGGGGCACGAGGAGAAGGGGATGACAGAGGATGAGATGGCTGGATGTCATAACCAACTTGATGGATGTGAGTTTGTGTGAACTCCCGGAAATGGTGATGGACAGCGAGGCCTGGCATGTTGCAATTCATGTGGTCGCAATGAGTCAGACATGACTGAGCGACTGAACTGATACAGTATTTATATTTCTCTTTCTAACTTAATTTCACTCTAAAAGCTCTAGGTTCATCCACCTCATTAGAATGAACTCAAACATGTTCCTTTTTATGGCTGAGTATTATTCCATTGTATAGATGCACAACAATTTCTTCATTCATTCAACTGTCAGTGGATATCTAAGTTGCTTTCATGTTCTAGCTACTGTAAATAGTGCTGCAATAAACAATGGGGTTCAGTTCAATTCAGTTCAGTCACTCAGTCATGTCCGACTCTTTGTGACCCCATGAATCGCAGCACGCCAGGCTTCCCTGTCCATCACCAGCTCCTGGAGTTCACCCAGACTCGCATCCATCGAGTCAGTGATGCCATCCAGCCATCTCATCCTCTGTCGTCCCCTTCTTCTCCTGCCCCCAATCCCTCCAGCATCAGAGTCTTTTCCAATGAGTCAACTCTTCACATGAGTTGGCCAAAGTACTGGAGTTTCAGCTTCAGCATCATTCCCTCCAAAGAAATCCCAGGGCTGATCTCCTTCACAATGGACTGGTTGGACCTCCTTGCAGTCCAAGGGACTCGCAAGAGTCTTCTCCAAAACCACAGTTCAAAAGCATCAGTTCTTCGGTGCTCATCTTTCTTCACAGTCCAACTCTCACATCCATACATGACCACAGGAAAAACCACAGCCTTGACTAGACGGACCTTAGTCGGCAAAGTAATGTCTTGCTTTTCAATATGCTATCTAGGTTGGTCATAACTTTTCTTCCAAGGAGTAAGCGTCTTTTAATTTCATGGCTGCAGTCACCATCTGCAGTGATTTTGGAGCACCCCCAAAATAAAATCTGACACTGTTTCCACTGTTTCCCCATCTAGTTCCCATGAAGTGATGGGACGAGATGCCATGATCTTCGTTTTCTGAATGTTGAGCTTTAAGCCAACTTTTTCACTCTCCACTTTCATTTTCATCAAGAGGCTTTTTAGTTCCTCTTCACACATGTTCATTTTTCTATTTTGGTTTCCTCAGGGTAAATGCCTAGGAGTGGGATTGATGATCTCCTTCAGAATGGACTGGATGGATCTCCTTGCAGTTCAAGGGACCCTCGAGGGCTGATCTCCTTCAGAATGGACTGGTTGGATCTCCTTGCAGTCCAAGGGACTCGCAAGAGTCTTCTCCAAAACCACAGTTCAAAAGCATCAATTCTTCGGTGCTCATCTTTCTTCACAGTCTAACTCTCACATCCATACATGACCACAGGAAAAACCATAGCCTTGACTAGACGGACCTTAGTCGGCAAAGTAATGTCTTGCTTTTCAATATGCTATCTAGGTTGGTCATAACTTTTCTTTCAAGGAGTAAGCGTCTTTTAATTTCATGGCTGCAGTCACCATCTGCAGTGATTTTGGAGCCCCCAAAAATAAAGTCTCACACTGTTTCTACTGTTTCCCCATCTAGTTCCCATGAAGTGATGGGACGAGATGCCATGATCTTCGTTTTCTGAATGTTCAGCTTTAAGCCAACTTTTTCACTCAACTCTGGTATTTCTTTGGAAGGAATGATGCTAAAGCTGAAGCTCCAGTACTTTGGACACCTCATGCGATGAGTTGACTCATTGGAAAAGACTCTGATGCTGGGAAAGATTGGGGGCAGAAGGAGAAGGGGACGACCCAGGATGAGATGGCTGGATGGCATCACGGACTCGATGGACGCAAGTGGGAGTGAACTCCTGGAGTTGGTGATGGACAGGGAGGCCTGGCGTGGTGCGATTCATGGGGTCGCAAAGAGTCGGACACGACTGAGCGACTGAACTGAAATGAACTGAGCTGAACTGATGGTGGTTTTATTCCTAGCTTTGTAAGGAATCTCCAACTATCTTCCATAGTGGCTGTATCAATTCGCATTCCCACCAGCAATGCAAGAGTGTTCCCTTCTCTCTGCACCCTCTCCAGCATTTGCTTGTAGATTTTTTGATGATGGTCATTCTGACTGGTGTGAGGTGGTATCTCATTGTAGTTTTTCTTTGCATTTCGCTAATAATGAGTGAGGTTGAGCATCTTTACTGGTGTTTTATTAGCCATCTGTATGTCTTCTTTGGAGAAATGTCTCTTCAGGTTCCTTTCTCACTTTTTGACTGGGTTGTTTGCTTTTCTGGTATTGAATTGTATGAGCTGCTGTACATTTTGGAAATTAATTCTTTGTCAGTTGTTACCCTTGCTATTATTTTCTGCCATTCTGAGGGTTGTCTTTTCACCCTGTTTGTAGTTTCCTTTGCTGTGCAAAAGCTTTTAAGTTTAATTAGATCCCACTTGTTTATTTTTATTTTTATTACTCTAGGAACTGGGTCATGGAGGATTTTGCTTTGACTTTTGTCATTAAATGTTCTACCTATGTTTTCCTCTAAGAGTTTTATATTTTCTGGCCTTACATTTAGGTTTTGAATCCATTTTGAGTTTATCTTTTTGCATTAGGTAGTGTTCTAATTTCATTTTTTTACATTTAGCTGTCCAGTTTCACTACCTATTGAAGAGGCTATCTTTGCCCCACAGTATACTTTTGCCTGCTTTGTCAAAAATAAGATATCCAGAGGTGCATGGATTTATCTCTGGGTTCTCTATCTTGTTCCATGGGTCTATATTTCTGTTTTTGTGCCAGTACCATACTGTCTTGATGACTGTAGCTTTGTAGTATAGCCTGAAATCAGGAAGGTTGATTCCTCCAGCTCCATTCTTTTTTCTCAAGACTGCTTTGGCTATTTGGGGTATTTTGTGTTTCCACATGAATTGTGAAATTTTTTGTTCTAGATCTGTGAAAAATGCCATTGGTGATTTGATAGGGATTGCATTGAATCTGTACATTGCATTTGATTACATAGTTATTTTCACAATGTTGATTCTTCCTACCCAGGAACATGGAGTCTCTCTCCATCTGTTTATATCATCTTTGATTTCTTTCTTCAGTGTCTTATAATTTTCCACATACAGGTCTTTTGTCTCCTTAGGTAGGTTTATTCCTAGATATTTTATTTTATTGTTCCAATGGCAAATGGGATTAATTCCTTTATTTCTCTGATTTTTCATTGTTAGTATATTGGAATGCAAGTGATTTCTGTGTATTGACTTTGTATCCTGCAACTTTGCTGCACTGTTTAACTCTAGTAATATTCGGATAGTTTCTTTTGGGTTTCTATGTATAGTATTGTGTCATCTGCAAACAGTGAGGATTTTACTTCTTTTCTTATCTGGATTACTTTCATATCTTCTTCTTCTCTAATTGCCATAGCTAGGACTTCCAAAACTATGTTGAATGATAGTGGTGAGAGCAGACACCCTTGTCTTGTTCCTGACCTTAGAGGGAATGCTTTTAGTTTTTCACGATTGAGAATAATGTTTGTTGTGGGCTTTCATGTATGGCCTTTACTATGTTGAAGTAGGTTCCATTTATGCCCATTTTTTGAAATGTTTTTATCATAAATGGATGTCATATTTTGTAAGAGGCTTTTTCTGCATCTGAGATGATCATAAGGTTTTTATCTTTCAATTTGTTAATATGGTGTATCACATTGATTGATTTGCATATATTGAAGAATCCTTGCATCCTTGAAATAAACCCAACTTGATCATGGTGTATGAGCTATTTATGTTGAATTCTGTTTGCTAGAATTTTGTTGAGGATTTTTGCATCTATTTTCATCAGTGATATTGGCCTGTAGTTTTCTTTTTTCATGTTGTCTTTGCCTGGTTTTGGTTTCAGGGTGATTGTGTCCTCATAGAATGAGTTTGGAAGTGTTCCTTCCTCTGCAGTTTTTTGGAAGTTTCAGAAAAGTAGGCATTAAGTCTTCTCTAAATGTTTCATAGAACTCCCCTGTGAAACCATCTGGCCCTGGGCTTTTGTTTTTTGAGGAGATTTTTGATCACTGTTTTAATCTCAGTGTTTGTAATCCAGTTGTTCATAATTTCTATTTCTTCCTGGTTCAGTCTTGGGAGGTTGACATTTTCTAAGAATCTGACCATTTCCTCTAGGCTATCCATTTTATTAGCATATAGTTGCTGATGATATTCTCTTATGATCCTTTGCATTTCTGTGTTGTCTGTTGTAACCTCTTCTTTTTCATTTCTAATTTTGTTGATTTGATTTTTTCCCCTTTTTTTCTTGATGAGTCTGGCTACAGGTTTGTCAGTCTTATTTATCTTCTCAAAGAAACAGCTTTTAGTTTTATTTATCTTTGCTATTGTTTCATTTCTTTTTCACTTATTTCTGCTTTGATCTTTATGATTTCTTTCCTTCTGCTGACTTTGGGGGTTTTTGTTCTTTTCCCAGCTGCTTTAGATGTAGAGTTAGCTTGTCTATTCAATATTTTTCTTGTTTCTTGAGGTATGATTGTATCACTATAAACTTCCCTCTTAGAACTGCTTTTGATGAATCCCATAGGTTTGGAGTCACTGTGATTTCATTGTCATTTGTTTCTAGGAATCTTTTGATTCCCTTTCTTATTTCTTCAGTAATATCTTTGTTATTTAGTAATGCATTGTTTAATATCCATGCATTTGTGTTTTTTGCATTTTTCCTGTAGTTGATATCTAGTTTCATAGCATTGTGGTCAGAAAAGATACTTGACACAATTTCAATTTTCTTAAATTTACTGAAGCTTGACTTGTGGTCCAAGATGTGGTCTAGCCTAAAGAATGTTCCATGAGCACTTAGAAGAAATTGTATTCTTCTGCATTTGGATGGAAGTATTGAAGATATCAATTAGGTCCATTTGGTCTAATGTTTCATTTAAGGTTTGTGTTTCTTTGTTTTGGTGATTTGTCCAGTGATGTAAGTGGTGTGTTAAAAGTCCCCTACTATTATTGTGCTATTGCCAATTTCCCCTCTTATGCCTCTTAATGTATGCTTCATGTTTTGAGGTGCTTGTAGGTTAAGTGCATAGATATTTACGACTGTTGTGTCTTCTTCTTGGATTGATCCCTTGATCATTATGTAATGTCCTTCTTGGTCTCTTATAACATTCTTTATTTAAATTCTGTCTTGCCTTAAATAAAGATTGCTACTCTGGCTTTCTTTTGGTTTTCATTCACATGGAAAATCTTTTTCCATCCTTTTACTTTCAGTCTGCATGTGTCTCTAGGTCTGAAGAGGGTCTACTGTAGCAGCATATATATGGATCTTGTTCTTGTATCCATTCAATCAGTCTGTATCTTTTGGTTGGTGCATTTAATTCATTTACATTTAAGGTAATTATTGATACATATTATTCTATTGGCATTTTCTTGATTGTTTGGGCTTTTTTTTTTTTTTTTTGGTCTTTCTTTTCTCTGGTGTTTACTGGCTATGTAAGTCCCTTTAGTATTTGTTGCAAGGCTGGTGTGGTGAAGATGGATTCTCTTAACTTCTTGTCTGTAAAACTTCTGATTTCTCCATCAAATTTGAATGAGATCTTTGCTGAAGTAGTAATCTTGGTTGTAGAATTTTCTCTTTTGGTACTTTAAATGTATCCTGCCATTTCCTTCAGGCCTGCAGAATTTCTGCAGTAAGATCCGCTATTAATCATATAGGATTTCCCTTGTATGTTACTTGTTGCATTTCCCTTGCTGCTTTTAATATTCTTTCCTTGTGCTTAATCTCTGTTAGCTTGATTAATATATGTCTCAGTGTGTTTCCACTTGGGTTAATCTCGTTAGGGACTCTGCACTTCTAGGACTTGACTATTTCCTTAACTTCCCATGTTGGGGAAGTTTTCAAATATAATTTCTTCAAAACTTTTCTCAGTGCCTTTCTTCTTCCTCTGGGACCCCTATAACTCAAATATTGATGTGTTTAATATTGTCTCAAAGTCTCTGAGGCTATCCTCAATCTTTTTCATTCTTTTCCCTTTAGTCTGCTCTTCAGCAGTTATTTCCATCATTCTATCCTCCTGCTCGCTTATCTGTTCCTCTTCCTCAGTTATTTTCCTATTGTTTCCTTCCAGAGTATTTTTAATTTCAGAAATTGTGTTACTCATTGCTGTTTGCTTATTCTTTATTTCTTCTATGTCCTTGGTGATTGTATTAACTGTGTTAAAAGTTTCTTCCATTTTCTCCATTCTATTTTCAAATATTTCAAGCATTTTTACTATCATTATTCTGAATTCTCTCTTTCAGGGAGATTGTTTATTTCCTCTTTATTTATTTGGTCTTGTTAGTTTCTACCATGCATTTTTCATTTGTGCTGTATTTCTTTGTTTTTTCATCATTTTTTTTTCTAACTTGCTCCACTTGAGGTCTACTTCTCTCAGGCTCTAGGGCTGTATTACTTCTTCCTTCTGGTTTTTGCGCTTAGAGGGAAGTGTTGGTTGGGGGGTTTGTGTTAATTTCCTGTTAGAGGTGACTTATGCCTGTGTTCTCATTACAGGGAGCTTAGCCTGCTCATCTGGAGGCCTGAAGTCTTCTGTTGTCTCCTAGATGTTGCTTTGTAGGAGTTGTTCCATATCTTGATGAGTTTTTTATGTATTTGTGGGGAAGCTAGAGTTCTCGCCATCTTACTTCTCCACCATCTTCTTCCATCTCCCTAATTTGTTGATTTTATCAAAACTTCTTTTTCTAAAAACCCTATGTAGTTTTGTTTGTATGTATGTACACTTGCTTTTAGGGGCTTCCCTAGTGGTTCAGTTGACAAAGACTCTGCTTGCAATGCAGGAGACCCTAGTTCCACCTCTAGATTGGGAAGATCTCATGGAGAAGGAAATGGCAACCCGTTCTAGTATTTTTGCCTGGGAAATCCCATGGACAGAGTAGCCTGGTGGGCTACAGTCCATAAGGTCACAAACAGTTGAACACAGCTTAGTAACTACTCAACTACTGTGCTTTCTTTTAAGTTGAGTAGAATAGGTTCTGAGTTGTATGTGTGGGACTGATAATATACATGAAAACTTACAGGATATAAAATTTGGGGAACATGATTGTCTTCTGTCAAAATTTTGTGAGTAATGATTACATTCTTTCAAGCATTTTTGGTGTCTCCACGTTTTGAAGACAATAAAACTGTGACCAGGAAGCATCTCTTATCATCCAGATTCTTTCATTAATTTTACTGTTGAATGCAGGATGATTTTCAAGTTAAATCTACTCTATTTTTAAACTGGCAAATTCATAGTTGTGTTTTATATAATAACCTTCCAAAAATTTGTCAGGTTTCTCTGTTAAGAACACTCTTAATTCTTATATTGGGGCTCTATTTGCTTTCCTCAATTATAACTACTCTTTCCATTTTTTTCTTCCTCTCATCTTTTTTCTTCATTCTAGTATAGAAGGCAAGTTGATTAGCAACATCATCAAATTTTCTTCATCATATCTTATTTAAATATCTCCATAAGAATTTTATTCTGATAATCAAAATAGGGTATAATTTTCAATCTTTATAACCTTAGGACAGATATAAGTTCTATCTTTTACTGAAATCTTTATATTAATTCATATGAGAAGAACTTTTAGCTGAAAGTATATAACATTATGTACAAATATGACACAAAAAATGCTATAGTATATTTCATCTATGACAAGAATAATAAAAATGTCCAGTATATAGGTTTCAGTGCCAAATCGAAAGCACTAAATAATTTGCTAGTTTTCTAATGACTCTGAAGATCTGCTTTCTCTGGACAAAAAAAAAAAAAAAAAAATCAGGGTCCAATAAGAGGCCCTGACCTATATACATTCTGAAGAATCATGTGAAGGATTGTAATCACAACTTCTGTCTCAGAGAAGTGGAATTAATAAGATACCTTCAGAAACACATCTGCATGAATTAGCTTGTAGTTACAATCACGGTTTGAGGAAGAAGTTGTTTGTTTCGTTTTCTTAAAATATTTTGATAGTCTTTAGAAATAGCTACCTATTTTAAAGTCTGTATAGCATTGCTTACAGATAGGAAGCACATTAGAAATTCCAGTATATGTTGACAGGTATAAGTTTACTTCATGATCTAAGGCTTTGTTAGTCACTCAGTTGTGTTCAACAATTGTAGCCTGCCAGGCTCCTCTGTCCATGAAGATTCTCTAGGCAAGAATACTGGAGTGGGTTACCATGCTCTCCTCCAGGGGATCTTGTTGACCCAGGGATTAAACCCAGGTCTCCTGCAATTTTTTTTTTTTTTATCTGACCCACCAAGGAAGCTCCCAATCTAAGGCTTAGCAGAAGATAATTACCTATCTATGCGTTTTTGATGTCTTTCACTCTTTTCCTTCTCAATCTCCATTTTAACTTTGTTTTTGGCTTTTTAATCCAGTGAACAAAACAGAGAAGGATTTTACACTCATTGAGCATATCATCTAGTCAGTGAAAGCACTATTAGAAAAATAAATAAATAAGTCCTAGTTCAGAGGTTTTAGGATTGTAAAGAAAATATTGCAGGATATTAGGAAATTGAGTATCTCAGTGTGTGTGTGTGTGTGTGTGTGTGTGTGTGTGTGTGTGTGTGTGTAGCATAGTGGCATCTCAGATAGATGCAACTACTAATACTGTTATTCAGGTGTACCTATCACTGAAAAGGGAAGTGGATATCCAAATCCTATCAACTTAGGCAAATATTTGCATAAAGTTAAAGATCATAGAATACATCCTTCCAGTCCAATTTCCAACATATATTTATTTACTGATTATTTTCATCTCTTGATGTGGGTCTTCTTCTATCTACATTAAATGTGTCTAATACTCTTACCATATCAAGAGTAAATATAGAAAAGATCCTATTAGAGTTTATCATGTATTCCTTTCCCCTCCTCAATTAGCATTCTAGTCACAGGAAATCAGTCTCAACTTTCAAGTCATTTCCAACCATTCTTTTCCTTCTCTTGTTCAATTTTTTTTAAATTATAATATCTGAAGAGATAAAGAATGAGACATAGTATTAGAGGTCAGGGCATGGGGCATGGGAAATTGAAACATTGCCTAAAATTTAGCATGCAGTCAACAGAAGGATGGCTATTCAGTTTTCTGCTTGGTTGAGATTTTGTTTCTGATCCAGGGATTAGAGAAAGAGGGAAGAAATAAAGGTCTTTCTATCTATTTTCTGGCAGGCAAGCACACTAGCAGCATCATACTGATTGTCTATTTAATCCACTCCCCTTGGCCTTGTAGTTAATGGAAATTCCTCTCATATTCTGACAATAAGTCAACAGTGAGTCCCAGTTCAGTATTGTGCAATTTCATCTTTTAAAGTCTCTCCCTAAATACTTTAGTGAAAGATGGAGGAGGCTTTTTCAAGGACTACTGGCCAGATGGCATTTCAAACTGGAAATAGAAGTATAGTTTTTGAGTTTCTAATATATCTGTGAATTCTGTATAAAAATTAATTTGTTGTACAACAAAACAGATGTGCTACACTCAGACCTCACAGAAAAAAACTGAAGAATTAATCTAAATAAATAGGACATGTATTTGCTGTTTTCATTGCATCTCTACTACTTTCTCTTTCTTTAACCTGTATAACATTTATAATCTCTTTCTAATGCACTCTCCAAATAAGTTATTATGTTAGTAATAGTAGTTTAGTTGCTAAGTTGTGTTTAACTCTTGTGACCCCATGGACTGTAACCTGCCAGGTTCCTCTGTTCATGGGATTCTCCAGGCAAGAATACTGGAGTGGGTTTCCATTTCCTTCTCCAGGGGATCTTCCCGACCCAGGAATCAAACCCAGGTCTCCTGCATTGCAGGCAGATTCTTTACCGACTGAGCTATGAGGAAACCCAAGTTACTATGTTAAAGATGTATCAAAGTTACTGAATAAAAGGAAGTTACTTGATATTTTTTACAAGGTGACATTTTTCTAGGAAATTATTATGTGGAAGAAGTGAATCCTTTTCAAAATTAAAAAATGCAAAAATCATACATAAACCAATTGTGCTGTTTCCTATGCTAACAAA
The DNA here is from genome assembly GCF_042477335.2 of Ovis canadensis. Taxonomy (NCBI): domain Eukaryota; kingdom Metazoa; phylum Chordata; class Mammalia; order Artiodactyla; family Bovidae; genus Ovis; species Ovis canadensis. The sequence goes on along the minus strand of NC_091261.1, from coordinate 34,847,018 downwards.
TATCTTTTCTTGAAATTAAAAACAAAATTAAGATATCCATGGAGAATCAACTTTTTTCTGTGTTGTTGCAGGCACTGTAATGGGAATATATAAAAAATAACTACTGCCTACAAGGAGCTTTCATTTTTCATTTTGTGTGTCTTTGTTATTTTCATGCATTCTTCAACTTCAACTTCAAAAGTCACATGTGACTTCTCATTATCTGTCTATTAGCTCTCAGTTTCCCAAGGCAATCTGTTCAATATAAAAATAATCCAAGATTTCCCCAACCACTAATGCTGAAGAAGCTGAAGTTGAACGTTTCCATGAAGACCTACAAGACCTTCTAGAACTAACCCCTAAAAAGCATGTCCTGTTCATCACAGGGGACTGCAATGCAAAATCAGGAAGTCAAAAGACACTGTGAGGAGGAGGCTGTTTGGCCTTGGAGTACAATATGAGGCAGGGCAAAAGCTAAAGTGTTTTGCCAAGAGAACACACTGGTCATAGCAAACACCCTCTTCCAACAACACAAGAGACAACTCTACACATGCATATGACCAGATGGTCAATACCAAAATCTGATTGACTATACTCTTTGCAGCCAAAAAAGATGGAGAAGCTCTATACAGTCAACAAAAACAAGCCTGGAGCTGCCTGTTGCTCAGATCATGAACTCCTTACTGTAAACTACAGATTTAAACTGAAGAAAGTATGAAAAAACACTAGGTCATTCACATATGAACTAAATAAAATCCCTTACAATTATACAGGGAAAGTGACAAACAGATTCAAGGGATTAGATCTGATAGAATGCCTGAAGAACTATGGACGGGGTTCATGACATTTTACTGGAGGCAGTGATCATGACTATCCCCAAGAAAAAGAAATGCAAAAAGGAAAAATGATTGTCTGAGGAGGCCTTAGAAATAGCTATGAAAACAAGAAAAGTGAAAGGCAAAGGAGAAAAGGAAAGATATAAGCATCTGAATGCAGAGTTCCAAAAATAGCAAGGGGGAATAAGAAAGCTTTCTTCAGTGATCAAAGCAAAGAGATAGAGGAAAACAATAGAAAGGGAAAAGACTAGAGATCTACTCAAGAAAATTTGAGATACCAAGGGAATATATCATGTAAAACACAATAAGGGACAGAAATGGTATGGACCTAACAGAAGCAGAAGATGTTAAGAAGAGGTGGCAAGAAGGCACTGAAGAACTATTGAAGATAGTTGAAGGCATTGAAGATCTTAGTGACCCATATAACCATGATGGTGTGATCACTCACCTAGATTCAAGTCCTAAAACATGATGCTGTTCAAGTGCAGCACTCAATATGACAACAAATTTGGAAACCTCAGCAGTGGCCATAGGACTCGAAAAGATTAATTTTAATTTCAATCCCAAAGAATGGCAATGCCAGAGAATGTTCGAACTACCTCACAATTGCACTCATCTCAGATGCTAGCAAAACAATGCCAAAAAACTCCAAGCAACGCTTCAACAGTATGTAAACCAAGAACATCCAGACATTCAGGCTGGATTTAGAAAAGGGAGAGGAAACAGAGATCAAATTGCCAACATCCATTGGATCATAGATAAAGCAAGAGAGTTCAAGAAAAACATCTACTTCTGCTTTATTGAACATTCCAAAGCCTTTGACTGTGTGGATCAGGAAAAACTGTGCAAAATACTTAAAGATATGGGACTACCAGATCACCTTACCTGCCTCCTGAGTAATCTATATGCAGGTCAAGAAGCAACAGTTAAAACTTGACATGGAACAACAGACTGGTTCCAAATTGGGAAAGGAGTATGTCAAGGCTGTATATTGTCACCCTGCTTATTTAACTTATATGCAGAGTACATCATGCAAAATACCAGGGTGAATGAAACACAAGCTGGAATCAAGATTGCTAGGAGAAATATAAAAAACCTCAGATATGCAGATAACATCACCCTCTTGGCAGAAAGCAAAGAGGACCTAACGAGCCTTTGATGAAATTGAAAGAGGAGAGTGAAAAAGCTGGCTTAAAACTCAGCATTCAAAAAACAAAGATCATGGCATCTATTCACATCACTTCATGGAAAATAGATGGGGAAACAACGGAAACAGTGAGAGACTTTATTTTGGGGCCGTCCAAAATCACTGCAGATGGTGACTGCAGCCATGAAATTAAAAACTGCTTGCTCTTGGAAGAAAAGCTATGACCAACCTAGACAGCATAGCTAACAAAGGTCAGTCTAGTCAGAGCTATGGTTTTTCCAGTAGTTATGTATGGATATGAGAGTTGGACTATAAAGAAAGATGAGTGCTGAAGAATTGATGCTTTTGAACTGTGGTGTTGGAGGAGACTCTTGAGAGTCCCTTGGACTGAAAGGAGATCAAACCAGTTACTCCTAAAGGAAATCAGTCCTGAATATTCATTTGGAGAACTGAAACTGAAGCTGAAACTCAATCAAATACTTTGGCAACCTGATGCAACAAACTGACTCATTGGGAAAGACCCTGATGTTGGGAAAGATTGAAGGCAGGAGGAGAAGGGGATGACAGAGGATGAGATGGTTGTATGGCATCACCAACTCAAGGGATGTGAGCTTGAGTAAGCTACTGGAGTTGATGATGGACAGGGAAGTCCATGGGGTTGCAAAGAGTTGGACACGACTGAGCAATTGAACTGAACTGAACTATTAGTTCTTAATAGTAAGCTCTTTGAAGATGAAAAATATATTTGCACCCTTAAAGTTCTCGATTTAGCTCCTTAATAAGTGCTCTTTGAATAGAATCCAATTTAATCACACTGTTATACCTTCAACAGAGAATGACATTGTTGAGTGTCCATGTATTTGCTCATTAAAAGGAGGTTTTCTTCCTATGATATATGTTTGATATAAACAATTGCATTTATTAAAGTGTAAATATCTGTCTCAAGTTATTTATTATTACTAGAGTTCAGATTTTTCATAAATGTAGTTAAGACATTACAGAATTTTGTTGAGTATATTAGGAAGTCAGCTCATGAATCCTAATTAATCTTAGAAATATCTGAATAATTCATAAGCACATTAAAAACACACACACATCATCATCAGATTACCTTATGATAACAGCAAGGTGCAAAACAAAGGTTAGCTTTACAGAACTTACAAATTATTGGAACTCAGTATTATATTAATATAAAAAGTGAGAGAGGTGCTAATAGAAAAAATCAACAGCATTACATGACTTTTGGAACTTAATTCACATTTTGTAAATTAAATCACAAAAGAAGCCAGTATTCATAATTGGGTGTATATTTTCATAATGCCTCAATTTCAAAGTGTGAGAACTGAGCCCTTTCTTCTTAGCAACTGAATTATTTTCTAAAATGAATAACTTTTGTTTTTAGTTCTGTTAATAAACTGAGGCACAGATGTTTGGTCAAACTCCACAATGTAAACAACTCAAGGTAAATTATTATATCAGGTTTGCTCCTCTTACTTGATCATTTTATTTTTCTTTATCTTGACTAATAGTGTTCACTGTTGTGTTTTATGCACATTCAAAGTGTTTTCTATATATTTTGAAAGAAATCAAGGTGTCAGTCATTAAACACCTTGAAATTAAACATTAAAAAGTGAAAAATGTAAAATATAAAGTTTAGGTAATCTTTTTAATAAAAAGATATTTTGTGAAAAACATTATTTGTTAAGGGTAGGATTCATAATAGAGAAATAGAAAAACATTTATTTCTGCTTTATTGACTATGCCAAACCCTTTGACTATGGATCACAATAAACTGTAGAAAATTTTGAAAGAGATGGGAATACCAGACCACCTGACCTGCCTCTTGAGAAATCTGTATGCAGGTTAGGAAGCAACAGTTAGAACTGGACATGGAACAACAGACTGGTTACAAATAGGAAAAGGAGTACATAAGGCTGTATATTGTCACCCTGCTTATTTAACTTATATGCAGAATACATCATGAGAAATGCTGGGCTGGATGAAGCACAAGCTAGAATTAATATTGCCAGGAAAATATCAGTAACCTCAGATATGCAGATGACACCACCTTTAAAGAAAGCGAAGAAGAACTAAAGACCCTCTTGACAAAAGTGAAAGAGGAGAGTGAAAAAGTTGGCTTATAGCTCAACGTTTAGAAAACAAAGATCATAGCATCCGGTCCCATCACTTTATGGCAAATAGATGGAGAAACAATGGAAACAGTGGCTTACTATTTGGGGCGGGGGGGCTCCAAAATCACTGTAGATGGTGACTGCAGCCTGAAATTAAAAGACGCTTACTCCTGGGAAGGAAAGTTATGTCCAAACTAGACAGCATATTAAAAAGCAGAGACATTACTTTGCCAACAAAGGTCTGTCTTGTCAAGGCTATGGTTTTTCCAGTGGTCAGGTATGGATGTGAGGTTTGGACTATAAAGAAAGCTGAGTGCAGAATTGGTGCTTTTGAACTGTGGTGTTAGAGAAGACTTTTGAGGTCCCTTGGGCTGCAAGGAGATCCAACCAGTCCATCCTAAAGGAGATCAGTCCTGGGTGTTCACTGGAAGGACTGATGTTGAATCTGAAACTCTAATACTGTGGCCACCTGATGCAAAGAACTGACTCATTTGAAAAGACCCTGATGCTGGGAAAGATTGAAGGCAGGAGGAGGAGGGGACAACAGAGGATGAGATGTCTGGATGGCATCATTGACTTAATGGACATAAGTTTGAGTAAACTTTGGGTGTTGGTGATGGACAGGGAGACCTGGCCTGTTGCAGTCCATGGGGTTGCAAAAAGTTGGACATGACTGAGATACTGCACTGAACTGGAATGATGTAAATGTTAATCCCACCTAAAAAACCCTTATAAAAAATACCCAAAATAATATTTGACCATATATCTGCCACCACAGCCCATTCAGGTTGAGATATCATATTAAACATCTTACCGAGCCAGTCTTAGACAGAATGAACAGCTTACTACAAGAAACTTTAAACCCTATTTCTTACATTTCTTTTTTCAGTAGGACCCCAAATGATTTGCAGTGAGAGGCCAAAAGGGGATAGATCCACAAGAGATAAAGTTCTAGTGACTCAGCCAATGACAGCAAAGTCCAAATTTAATGAGTCTGACTGGTAAGCTGGTGCAATTGTGATTGTTGTTGTTTTTACTATACATCCAGGCTGATGTTATTTACCCATCACATGAGAACAGTTATCATATTGAAAGTATATATTATGAATAAAATAATTTCATTTATTGGTTTGGATCTGCCTTTCTTTGAGTTTCAGTTATGATCCAAACTGGAAACGTGGCTTAAAAATCCTTCTGGGAACAGGGCCCTTTTCATTTCCCAAATCCATCCCTTGCCATTTGTTCCACTGATCTCTGTTTCAGCTAATTACTAGAAGACAATAATCATTTTCTAACTTAGAAATTTTGAACAACTTATTCCTTTTGCCAGGATACATATAAGCATTCATTACTGGCAAGCAACTTATTTTCCCAATCCAGTCTCAAGACATTGGTCTTGAGAGGACTATACCAGTTCAAAGCCTCACTTAAGTTCCCCTCTCTCTCACAGCCCCTCTTATAGCCATAGCTTTTGTCATAGCTTTAAATATATATATATTTATCTGTTTCATTGTTTTATACTTTTCTGCTAGGCTGTTTTATTCACTGCTTTATTTTCTGAGCTTGGCACAATTTCTTGTAAGTAATCATGCAATCACTTTTAACTAATTTATAGTGTATTTTTAAGCAACTAACATACCAGGATGTTTTATATATGAAAACTGAGTAATTTTATTATATATATTAATGCTGAATAGTTTGCCAAATTTTTAGTGATAGAAATAATATCAAAGACTACAGCTATTCCTGTTAAATTTTTTTCAGTCCACTAATCAAATGTGAATGATTTTAAATTTTGAATTTTGTCATCCATGCATTTAATATCCATCATAAAAATATGCCAAATCCAAACTTAATAAACAAGTCTTTTATGCAATTTTCTCCACCCACTTGAATATGTAAATCAGGGGACTTCTAGTTGAAGTAATTTGATGAATTTGTTGGTTGAACTCCCTCTCTGTCTCAAATAAGTAGCAATAAAAAAAATAAAAGAGAAAGAGACAACAAATTAAGAAAACATTGTCAATCTAAGTAGTATAAAATAAACAATTTTGTGAAACAACATAATTAATTATGTAAGTGGTCCAGAAAGTTCAAGCCTGCAGGCACAAAACTGGTTGAGAATAAGCAGGTGGATCAGAGGAAAATAAAGAGAATAAATATATTTCACACAGAACAAGAAACTAATAACAGGCTCAATGATTAAACAAGAACCACAATAAACAAAGGCTTAATATGGCTAAAACTTTTCTGAATTAAAGAAATATATACTCAATTTGATAGGAATAAAACCACCATATGACCCAGCAATCCCACTCCTAGGCGTATATCCTGAGGAAGCGAAAATTGAAAAAGACACATATATCCCATTGTTCATTGCAGCACTATTGACAATAGCAAGGACATGGAAGCAACATAGATGTCCATCAACAGATGAATGGATAAAGAAGTTGTGGTACATATATGTGATGGAATATTTAGTTCAGTTCAATTCAGTTGATCAGTCATGTCTGACTCTTTGTGACCCTAATGAATCGCAGCTCACCAGGCCTCCCTGTCCATCACCAACTCCCAGAGTTCACTCAGACTCACATCCATTGAGTCAGTGATGCCATCCAGCCATCTCATCCTCTGTCGTCCCCTTCTCCTCCTGCCCCCAATCCCTCCCAACATCAAAGTGTTTTCCAATGAGTCAATTCTTCACATGAGGTGGCCAAAGTACTGGAGTTTCAGCTTTAGCATCATTCCTTCCAAAGAAATCCCAGGGCTGATCTCCTTCAGAATGGACTGGTTGGATCTTCTTGCAGTCCAAGGAACTCTCAAGAGTCTTCTCCAACACCAACGTTCAAAAGCATCAATTCTTCGGCGCTCAGCCTTCTTCACAGTCCAACTCTCACATCCATACACGACTACTGGAAAAACCATAGCCTTGACTAGATGGACCTTAGTTGGCAAAGTAACATCTCTGCTTTTGAATGTGCTATCTAGGTTGGTCATAACTTTTCTTCCAAGGAGTAAGTGTCTTTTAATTTCATGGCTGCAGTCACCACTACGAACAAAGCTAGTGGAGGTGATGGAATTCCAGTGGAACTATTTCAAATCCTGAGAGATGATGCTGTGAAATTGCTGCACTCAATATGCCACCAAATATGGAAAACTCAGCAGTGGCCACAGGACTGGAAAAGGTCAGTTTTCATTCCAATCCCAAAGAAAGGCAATGCCAAAGAATGCTCAAACTACCGCACAATTGCATTCATCTCATGTGCTAGTAAAGTAAAGCTCAAAATTCTCCAAGCTAGGCTTCAGCAATACATGAACCATGAACGTCCTGGTGTTTAAGCTGGTTTTAGAAAAGGCGGAGGAACCAGAGATCAAATTGCCAACATCCGCTGGATCATGGAAAAAGCAAGAGAGTTCCAGAAAAACATCTATTTCTGCTTTCTTGACTATGCCAAAGCCTTTGACTGTGTGGATCACAATAAACTGTGGAAAATTCTTCAAGAGATGGGAATACCAGACCACCTGACCTGCCTCTTGAGAAATCTGTATGCAGGTCAGGAAGCAACAGTTAGTCCTGGACATGGAACTACGGACTGGTTCCAAATAGGAAAAAGAGTACGTCAAGGCTGTATGTTGTCACCCTGCTTATTTAACTTATATGCAGAGTACATTATGAGAAACACTGGACTGGAAGAAACACAAGCTGGAATCAAGATTGCCAGGAGAAATATCAATAATCTCAGATATGCAGATGACACCACCCTTATGGCAGAAAGTGAAGAGGAACTAAAAAGCCTCTTGACGAAAGGGAAAGAGGAGAGTGAAAAAGTTGGCTTAAAACATTCAGAAAATGAAGATCATGGCATCCAGTCCCATCACTTCATGGGAAACAGATGGGGAAACAGTGGAAACAGTGTCTGACTTTATTTTGGGGGCTCCAAAATCACTGCAGATGGTGACTGCAGCCATGATGGAATATTACTCAGCCATAAAAGGAACATCTTTGAGTCAGTTCTAATGAGGTGGATGAGCCTAGAACCTATTATATAGAGTGAAATCATTCAGAAAGGAAGATATATATCATATTCTAATGGATATATATGGAATCTAGGAAAATAGGGTTGAAAAATTTACTTGCAGGACAGCAATGGAGAAACAGACATAGAGAATAGACTTATGGACATGGTGAGAGGGAAGGAGAGGGTGAAATGCATGGAAAGTGTAGCATGGAAACTCACATTACTATTTGTAAACTAGAAAGCCAGCGGGAATTTGCTGTATGGCTAAGCAAACTCAAACTTGGGCTCTGTATCAACCTAGAGGGGTGGAATGGGGAAGGAGATGGGAGGGAGGTTCAAAAGGGAGGGGATATATGTAGACCTATGGCTGATTGATGTTGAGGTTTGACAGAAAACAACAAAATTCTGTAAAGCAATTATCCTTCAATAAATAAAAAAATACATATCAGTTTGAAAGTTTGAGTTCTAAATAAGACAAATAAAAACACATTCATAACTAGGTACATCATAATGAAACTATAGAACACCAAAAACACAAAGAAAACTCTTAAAAGTTACCAGACAAAAAACACTTTTTTTCTGTAAAATCACAATGATTATATGACAGCAGAATTTTTTTTTAAATTCATAACAAGAAGAGATCAGAATGGAACATTTCATTCTATATGTTAGGGAATAGATGCTACAATTCAGAATTAAATTTCCAGCTAAGTTTTTGTACAAAAGTTTGGGCAAATTTTGTATGCTTGTTTGTTTCTATGAGTAAAGCATAAGAAAGAATCTAAAAAAAAATTTTTTTTATAAAAATTCTTTTTTTTCTGTTTATTTATTTATTTTACTTTACAATATTGTATCGGTTTTGCCATACATTGGCTTGAGTTTGCCATGGGTGTACAAGTGTTCCCCATCCTGAACCCCCCTCCTACCTCCCTCCCCATCCCATCCCTCTGGGTCATCCCGGTGCAGCAGCACTGAGCACCCTGTATCATGCATTGAACCTGGACTCACAATTCATTTCACGTATGATAGTTTACATGTTTCAGTGCCATTCTCCCATATCATCCCACCCTTGCCCTCTCCCACAGAGTCCAAAAGACTGTTTTATACATGTGTCTCTTTTGCTGTCTCACATACAGGGTTATCGTTACCATCTTTCTAAATTCCATATATATGTGTTAGTATACTGTATTGGTGTTTTTCTTTCTGGCTTACTTCACTCTGTATAAAAATTCTTAAAGTAATGAATAGCAATTATGAAATATAAGTTTAAAAATAGCTGAGATTTCATTAAAAAAGGGGATCCCAAATAAACAGGAAGTTAAAAGGAGACAGGAGCCACAGAAATGATGGGGAGGTCTGTGCTTAGTCCGATAAAGAAGAGTCTGGCCTTTGCACAGTGGGTCTGGGACAGAAGACAAGGTCTTGAGCTAGAACAGATCAGGAAAGTGGTATTGATACTCATCACATCAAGTGTGATTCTTAAAGCTAGTGAAAAGACAAATGAAGAAAATATCTGGCCAGCCACAGGAAAGGATGAATGGTCAAAGGATACTTTAAAAACAGACTTTAACAATGTTGAGAATCTCAAAGATTATTGGGATAATTATTGGAAACTTAAAAGGTTTATAAATAAACAAAATTGTAAAGGTCAAATACCAAATCATAAAGAACAGAAACTATGCTATATTTGAAATTATCCTTCCTGTTAAAAATGCTTTTAATTGGAGGATAATTGCATCAGTGTGAATCAGTTCTAAGTATACATATGTTCCCTCCCTCTTGAACCTCCCTCTCACCCTCCCCACCACACCCCAACTCTCTAGATCGTCACAGAGCACCAGGTTGAGCTCCACATATTATACAGCAACTTCCCACTTGTTATCTGTCTTATACATGGTAGTGTATATGTATCTATGCTCCTCTCTCCAATTAAAAAAAAATAAAAAGAAAAAATGCTTTTAACAAAATTATAAGAAAAGCAATGAGATAAATATTCCATGCAAGAAACTAGAATAAAGCAGAGTAAATTAAGGAAAGTAGAAAAGATGAAATAATAAAGGGAAGAAATGTGTAAAAATTTATGATGATTCAACATAGATATTAAGAAAAGATAAACACTTGCTCTAAAAGGTTTAAAGAACTTTGGGAATGAAAACAGTATGCCAGTAAATTCTGAAATGTAAGAAGAAATGAAACACTTGTCTAAACTAAAACCAAGGAATTGATAGTAAAAAAATCTACATCTAAAGATACCAAGTCAAGATAGTTTTAGAAACATGTTTTACCAAATCTTCATGAAACATAAAATCCTCATTCTATTTCAGTTTGTTAGAAGACAGAAAATTAGGAAGCATATACATAGTTCTTTTTTATGAGACTAGGATTGTACTGACATAAAAATTAGTACCAAAAATATGCATTTATGGATTCAAAACAAATAAGCAAACATATAGCAGTCTTATTTACAAGAGCAAAAACAAATGTCTCCCAAGCAAAATATATGTAAACAAATGTAGAGATTTTTAACAGACATAAAGTGAGTTTGTTATCAGAAAACATGCAATATATCAGATTGTTTAAAAGCTATAATCAGATGAATTCAGACTAATATATAAAGACACTTATTCATGATATAAAACCTTTGTAAAGTGGGAAGAAAAGCTTAGTCAACTAAAAGAGACTGCTTTATCTTCATGGAGTGTAGAATGTACATCATTCTTAAAGTGAAACTCTAGAAATGCATTAAAGTTAGGAACAAGAAAAGGATGCCTAGTATCACCCCCATTATTGAATATATTACTGAACTTAGATAATATAAGAAAGCAATAAAAAGAAATGCAATATAACAAACATAAAGTTAGTCATTTAAACATAATATGATTGTGAACATATATAATCTAATGAAATCTGGAAGCAATAAGAATTAATCAGAAATTTCAGCAAGGCTGTCAGATATAAGATCAAGATGCAGAAATCAATACCATTTCTATATAACAGCAACAACCAATTTAAAATATAATAATAAAATCTTGTTCTGCAATAACAGCAAAAATTGTAAGTTGCCTAGTAATAAATTTAATACAAGGTATTCAAGATATTTATAGAGAAAAATTACAAAATGTTACTGAAGGGGAAAAAAAGATTTAAACAAACAGAGAAATATATCCCTGCCCTATTTGGAAATCCTCTGCATTTTAGAAATGTTATTCTCTGGTTGTAGGTCTATACATTTAGACAAATTTCAATTAAAACTCCTATTTTTAAATGGAAATTACAAGTAGATGTAAAAGTAAATGACTAAGAATTGTCAAAAATTTAAATTTAAATTTATTTATTGGGAGATAAAAACAGATACAAAGAATTATGAAGTCAAGAAACTTGGATGCTTTCCTACTGGTAGGGTTATATAGTTAAATATAGTGAAAGAATGAGCCAGAACCCAGAATAGAGGATGTAGATATTGAAACAGTATGTAACAGCGTACATTAAAAAAATCAGTACTTGTAAGAATTATGGTGAGGCAACTGGCTATCACCCTAGAAAGTAAAATATAATTCTATACTATATTGCAACAACATACATAAATTTAAGTTTCAGATATATTAAAAATCTAAACTGAAAACAAATTCTTTAAACTTACATCAGAAACATAGAGAAAGAATCTTTGAATTTTGTTGTTATTGTTTAATCAGCAAATCCTGTCTGACTCTTTGTGACTCTGTGGATTGCAGCATGCCTGGCTCCTCTCTCCTCCACTATCTACCAGAGTTTGCTCAAATTCATATCCATTGAGTTAGTGATGTAACCTAATCGTCTCCTGCCACCCCTTACTCTTTTGCCTTCAATATTTCCCAACATCAAGGTGTTTTTTTTTTTTTTTTCCAATGAGTCAGCTCTTCCCATCAATTGGTCAAGTATTGGAGTTTCAGCTTCAGCATCAGTCTTTCCAATGAATATTCAAGTTTGATTTCCTTTAGGATTGACTGGTTTGATCTCCTTGCTGTTCAACAGACTCTCAACAATCTTCTCCAGCACCACAATTCGAAAGCATCAATTCTTCGGCACTTGGCCAACGTTCACATCCATACGTGACTACTGGAGAAATCACAATTTTGACTATACGGATCTTTGTTCCCAAAATGATGTCTCTGCTTTTTAATACACTGTGTAGATTTGTCATAGCTTTCGTTCCAAAGAGCAAGCATTAACTTCATGACTAAAGTCGCCCTCTGCAGTGATTTTGGAGCCCAAGAAAATAAAATCTGTCACTGTTTCCACTTTTTCCCTTCTATTTGCCATGAAGTGATGGGATCAGATTCCATGATCTTAGTTTTTTTGAATTCTGAGTTTCAAGTCAGCTTTCTCACTTTCTTCTTTCAACCTCATTAAGAGGTTCTAAGTTCCTCTTCACTTTCTCGATCTGTATACAGGTTTCTCAGGAGGTGGGTAAGGTGGTCTGGTATTTCCATCTCTTTAAGAAGAATTTATTTGGGGGGGCTCCAAAATCACTGCAGATGGTGATTGCAGCTATGAAACTGAAAGACGCTTACTCCTTGGGAGACAAGTTATGAACAAACTAGATAGTGTATTCAAAAGCAGAGACATTACTTTGCCGACTAAGGTCCATCTAGTCAAGGCTATGGTTTTTCCTGTGGTCATGTATGGATGTGAGAGTTGGACTGTAAAGAAGGCAGAGCGCTGAAGAAATGATGCTTTTGAACTGTGGTGTTGGAGAAGACTCTTGAGAGTCCCTTGGACTGCAAGGAGATCCAACCAGTCCATTCTGAAGGAGATCAGCCCTGGGATTTCTTTGGAAGGAATGATGCTAAAGCTGAAACTCCAGTACTTTGGCCACCTCATGCGAAGAGTTGACTCGGAAAAGACTCTGATGCTGGGAGGGATAGTGGGCAGGAGGAGAAGGGGACGACAGAGGATGAGATGGCTGGATGGCATCACTGACTCGATGGACGTGAGTCTGAGTGAACTCCGGAAGTTGGTGATGGACAGGGAGACCTGGCATGCTGCGATTCATGGGGTCGCAAAGAGTCGGACACGACTGAGTGACTGAACTGAACTGAAGAATTTTTTACAGTTTGTTCTGATTTACACAGCCAAAGGCATTAGCATGGTCAATGAAGCAGAAGTAGGTGTTTTTCCTGTAATTCTCTTGGTTTCTTCATGATCAAATGAATGTTTCCTTTTCTAAATCCAGCTTGTTCATCTGGAAGTTCCTGGTTCACATACTGCTGAAGAGTACCATGAAGGATTTTGAACATAACCTTGTTAGCATGTGAAATGAAGACAACTCCAAGATAGTCTGAACACTTATTGGCATTGCCTTTCTTTGGGACTGGAGTGAAAACTGATCTTCAACTAGTCTTGTAGCCATTGCTGAGTTTTCCAAATTTGCTGACATATTGATTGCAGAACTTTAATAGCATCATCTTTTAGGTTTTTAAAAAGCTTAGCTGGAATTCCATCATCTCCAGTAGCTTTATTTGCAGTAATGCTTCCTAAGGTCCACTTGACTTCACACTCCAGTATGTCTCATTCTAGATGAGTGCTTACATCATTGTGGTTATCTGGGTCATTAAGTACTTCCTTGTATAATTCCTCTCTGTATTCTTACCACGTCTTCTTAATCTCTTCTGCTTCTGTTAGGTCCTTATAGTTTTTGTCCTCTATCATGCACATCCTTGCATGAAATGTTCACTTGATATCTCCAATTTTCTTTTCATTCTATGCTTTCCTCTATTTCTTTACAATATTCATTTTAAAAAGGCCTCTTTACCCCTCCTTGATATTTTCTGGAACTTTGCATTCAGTTGGCTATATTTTCCCCTTTCTCAATTGCCTTTTGCTTCTCTTCTTTCCTCAGCTATTTGTAAGGCCTCCTCAGACAACCATTTTGCCTTTTACTTGGGGATGGTTTTGATCATCACTTCCTGTACAATGTTACAAACCTCTGTCCATAGTTCTTCAGACACTCTATTAGATCTAATCCCTTGAGTCTATTCATTACTTTATCTATATAATCATAAGGGATTTGATTTAGGTAATACCTGAATGACCTATAGTGGTTTTCTCTACTTCCTTCAATTTAATCCTGGATTTTGTCATAAGGAGTTCATGATTTGAGACACAGTCAGCTCCAAGTCTTGCTTTTACTGGATGTATAAAACATCTCCATTTTTGGCTGCAATAACATAATCAATCTGATTTTGGTATTGACCATGTAATGATGTCCATGTGTAGAGTCATTTCTTGGCTCGTTGGAAATGGGTGTTTGCTATAACAGCGTGTTCTCTTGACACAACTCTGTTACACTTTGCCCTGCCTCATTTTGTACTCCACAGTCAATCTTGCCCATTACTCCAAGTATCTTGATCTCCTACTTTTGCATTCTAATCCTCTATGATGAAAATAATATCATTTTTTTGGTGTTAGTTCTAGAAGGTCTTGAAGGTCTTCATAGAACTATTCAGCTTCTTCAGTATTAGGGGTATAGACTTGGATTACTGTGATGCTGAATGGTTTGCCTTGGAAACAAACCAAGGTCATTCTGTTGTTTTTGAGACTGCACCCAAGAACTGTCTGATTTTTTGTTGACTATGAGGGCTATTCCATTTTTTTCTACAGGACTCTTGCCCACAGTTGTATATAAAATGGTCATCTGAATTAAATTCACCCATTCCCATTCATTTTAGGTCACGGATTCTTAAGATGTAGATGTTCACTCTTGCCATTTCCTGCTTGACTACATCCAATTTATGTTGATTCATGGACCTAACATTCCAGGTTCCTATCACATATTGTTCCTTAGAGCATCAAGACTTTACTTTCACCACCAAACACATTCACAACTGAGCATCATTTCTGCTTTGGGCCAACCCTTCATTCTTACTCGTGTTGTTAGTAAATGTCCTCTACTCTTACCAGGTAGCATATTGTACACCTTCCAACCTGGGGGATCATCCTCTGGTATCATATCTTTTTGCTTTTTCATACTGTCCTTGAAGTTTTGAGGCAAGAATACTGAAGTGGGCTTCCATTTCCTTCTCCAGTGGACCATATTTTGTCCACTGACTGAATTCTCTACTATGACCAATATGTCTTGACTGGCCCTGCATGCATGGCTCACAGCTTCATCGAGTTACACAAGCCCCTTCACCATGACAAGGCTGTGATTCACGAATGGGTTTATAACCTTAGGTAAGGATTTTTTAGCAGAATGCAACAGAACTAACCATAAAGGGAAAATTGTATAAATTTGACTACCACGAAATGAATATTTCTATTTCTCAAAAGAAACTCAAAATAAAAAATACAATGTACAGACAGAGATAATTATTGCAAGGCATTACAGAATCAAAAATTTGTAGTTAGATTATAAAAAACAATTCTAAAATAATAGAAGAATGAATAAAAATTTCAATAAAAAAGAAACTCTTGATAAAGCCAACAAATTTCGCTTAAAATTAGTATTGATTTTTCTCCAAATGCAGAATGTCCTCTATAGTATGAATTCTTCATAATTTATTTTCCAGTATATATTTCCCCTTAGAGACCTGTGACTAGTTTTCTCAAAGGTCTGTACACTAAAGTGGGTTGTTGGGTCACAGAGTATTTTTTGTTTGTTTGTTTTCTTTTTGAAGACTGTCTTCATTGCCTCCCACCTCTTCCTGATCATATATATATATATATATATATATATATATATATAATATAATTGACTGTTTGATTCAGTAATATATTGATACAGGGCAACATTTAAGAGTTTAAGGCTGCATTGTGGTTATGTCCTTCATGCTCACATTTCTTTCCCCCAGAAGAAAGCAGTACAATTAGTTCCTTTTGTGTCTTACAAAAATAATTTTTCATTACACAAGCAAATATAGATTCTATTTTCACCCAGATGGTAGCAGATGGTGATTGTAGCCATGAACTTAAAAGACACTCACTCCTTGGAAGGAAAGTTATGACCAACCTAGACAGCTTATTAAAATGCAGAGACATTACTTTGCCAACAAAGGTCTGTCTAGTCAAGGCTATGGTTTTTCCAGTGGTCATGTATGGATATGAGAGTTGGACTGTGAATAAAGCTGAGCACTGAAGAACTGATGTTTTGAACTGTGGTGTTGGAGAAGACTCTTGAGAGTCCCTTGGATTGTGAGGAGATCCAATCAGTCTATCCTAAAGGAGATCAGTCCTGGGTGTTCATTGGAAGGACTGATATTGAAGCTGAAACTCCAAATCTTTGACCACCTGATGCAAAGAGCTGACTCATTGGAAAAGACCCTGATGCTGGGAAAGATTGAGGGCAGGAGGAGAAGGAGATGACAGAGGATGAGATATCTTGATGGCATCACCGACTCAATGGACATGGGTTTGGTTGGACTCCGGGAGTTGGTGATGGACAGGAAGGCCTGGCCTGCTGTGGTTCATGGGGGTCGCAAAGAGTCAGATATGACTGAGCAACTGAACTGAACTTAAATGAGCAGCACATTAAACACGTTGTTCCACATTGCACTATTTCATATATTTTTAACTTTGTTATTTATATTGAAGAAATTTCTACTTTAGAATATGAACACCTATGCTTCTATAGAGGTACATAATATATCACTGTTGGATTTTGCATCATAACTTATGCCTTTATGGATTGATTAGATCAATCCTCATTTTTTGAACTTTCAAATAATCCTGAAAAGAATAATTTTAAACAGTTGAAATCATTCTACATTTATGCGAGTTTATATGCTTACAAATATATTTCTGGGTTGTGTGTGCATGCTAAGTTGCTTCAGCCATGTCTGATTCCTTGTGACTCTATGGACTGCAGCCTGACAGGCTGCTCCATCCATGGGATTCTCCAGGCAAGAATACTGGAGTGGGTTGCCATGCTCTCCTCCAGGAAATCTCCCTGACCCAGTAATCACACCCACATCTCTTATGTCTCATGTATTGGCTAAGTGTTTATAATTTAAAAACAGATTAATATTTAAATGGATAACTCCCTATAATATTGTATCAAATTACAAATGGATATTAAAAGATCAATGCTTGACTTTACTAATTCTTCATTACCTTCCCTTGACAAAGCATGAATTCAATCATTTGAATTTGGTTTGTTTCCTTAAGGTGTGCACACAAGCATTGAAACATATATATATATATATATATATATATATATATATATTATTGGAAGGTTGATACACATATCCAAAATTTAGGAATTACAGAAGGTAAATGGGGGAAATCAGATTTAGCTCACATCACATACTCATTCATAAAGCAACTTCTTCTCTGACATTCATAGTTGTCAGCTACATATGGATCAAATTTTGAGTACATAGAATAATTCCTCTTATTTGGACATATTTATACTCCTTTTCTATTGCAAGAACTGAAGTGGATTCTTGCCAAGATGTTATTTTAAAAAAGAGGCACTAGATTTCTGGGTAACCATATATTTGCCTTTATTATCTCAACAGTCAGCCTCAGGCGAACAACATGATATATGTGGTTCTTATCAAAGTGATATACTTTTATTCACTTTCCACCTACTCTGGAAGACTGTGAGCAAGGAGTTCTATACTACTGCTTATCCTAATGTTGGAGCCTGTTCTATTCAGACAGTGTGTTGCACAGCAGTCATTCTGGAATCAGACCCTTCAGTCCGCCTACCATCTCTATTCAAACAATGGGAGGGAAGATGAGACAGGCTCGCAGGATGTCTTTAGAGTCTTGTCTCCAACTTTCTGAACATAATCTTTATTTGCTTTCTAGTGAAGAAGATGTATTTACATGGTCACAACTAATTTTTAAATTTCTTATTTTAAAACACAATTTAGTTTTTAATATGCCTTTCTTTATTATGTGCCCACATGTGAACCATATTTTTTGCCTTTTATTGTTTTATTGTTGTTGTTGTTAAACTGTTTACTATGAAAAGCAAGAACAGATTGAAGAGCAGAACTTGTCTTTGTCACGTTTTAGAGTTTCAGCTTTCACATTTATATCTATAATCCACATAGAATGTACATCTAGCTGTGGTATGAGGAGATATCTATCTTTTATTTTCTTTATACAGAATTAATTTTCTCTGTTTAATGCTGCTGTTCCTGACCTACCTATTTCCATATATATGTGGAACAATTCCTTCAGTTTTCTAATATGCTCCTTTGTTTTCCTTATCCTTGTGCTAATATGCTATATAAATATCCTTTTACATATTTCTTAAAACAATTTTCTCAATATAATTCCTCTTTTAACTTTTGTCAATTTAAAAACTTACATAAAATATTTACAAGTTTCACATGCTCAGTTTTTAGAAGCTCCTTAAGTAAATGAATTATAAAGTGTAAATAACCGTGATAGAGATATGTCCTTTTAATAAATGTAGGTACATTTATCCATTTATACATGGCTATTTTCAAATAAAACATTAAAAATGCTTTCCTGTAGCTTTCATATATGCTCTATTAGTAGTCTGACACTTTATCATTTTACAATACTTGTATGTAGTATCTTTGTTTCTATTATTTATTCTAATAAGTATTTGCTATTATAAAGGGAAAATAACAGTAGACTCTACTATCTATGACTGTCACCATGTTAAGTAATATGTTCAGGATCTTAAATACTAATTTTAGGATATTATGTTACTTTTGGGGGAGAAGAGAAGTATATTATGGAAGTTTGGAAAATAATTTCCAATCACATGTAAAATGTCTCATTTTTTAATGAATTTAAACAATTTTATCAAATTACTATATTCTTTAATTTATCACCTTTATGTTACCATGTGTTTAATCTATGTTTCATCATGTGTTCTTAAAAGTGGAAGAGTAATATTTTAGTTTACAGGAGGATTTAAAAGTATCATAATATGTACATATGAATATGTATCATTCACAATAATACTTTAAAATAATTTATTATATCCCTTTCTAAATGTTTATATATGTTTTCTATTATGTAGATTCCTCATTGCAGGATATAAACAAGGCTCCTTGTGTGTTTGCAGTGTCATGAATGTGATAGCTATAGCTGAATGAAATTTAACTTCAGAGATAAAAATACTACGATCCAGTTTTGACTCTTCTGTTGTTTTCATGTAACTATGCCCAATTTCTTTAACTCTAAATGGCTAGACTCAGTAAATTAGAGATAACAATATAATAATATGTGCAATTCATTTCAATGAATTTATCTGACAATAATATGGTACAACGTTTAATTTCTGTGTCTATTATTTAATATGTTATACAAAGTAAAATCAATGTCATATAGTTAGTTTGCATAGTTCACTCCATTATATAGTTATTGAGTGTATGCTATGTCCCAGATATGGAATTTGGGATAACAGCATCAGTAACAACAAAATCACAAAAGAAGTAAGTTTTGATTTAGGGTGCTTATATTCTTTAAATTCTTTTAAAAGTTTTGGTGTGAGTGTTCCACTAAGTATACCTATTCCCGGTTTCTGAAAGAAGTGAACTAAAAGTGAAAGTCGCTCAGTCGTGTAAGACTCTTTGTGACCCCATGGACTGTAGCCTGCCAGGCTCCTCTATCCATGGAATTGTCCAGGCAAGAATATTGGAATGGATAGCTGTTCTCTTCTCCAGGGGATCTTTGCAACCCGCAGATGGAACCCAAGTCTCCTGCATTGCAGGAGATCAGATCCTTACCATCTGAGCCATCAGGGTTTCTAGGGCCTTAATAGTGCAATCCTTTTCCATGTTGACTAATGATTTTGTGAGTCTATTAGCATGAAAAGTTCTTACTAAAATTAAAAACACCAGATTTGTATATTACTATTTTGGGGCTTCCCTGGTGGCTTAGATGGTAAAGAATTTGCCTGCAATCTGGGAGACCTGGGTTTGATCCCTGGGTTGGGAAAATTCCCTGGAGAAGGAAATGGCTACACACTCCAGTATTCTTGCCTGGAGAATCCCATGGACAGAGAAGCCTGGCAGGATACAGTAGTCCATGGGGTCACAAAGAGTCCAATGCAACTGAATGACTTTCACTTTTCATTTTAGGAAAAGATGTTATTTCTAAAATTGAAATAAAACATTCACATGATTAACTCACCAATTATCTGACACTAATTTTATCTGATGGTGGAAAAAATCTAAAATATTAATCACTTAACCTGTGGCCTACATCATTCTTTCCCCCTCCTTGGTAGAGCGCCCTTTCTCTGGACACAATGTCTGCACAACAGCATGCAACTAGAGAACTGGATAGTAAGGATCAGACTGTCTTTGCATAGTCACTAAATTTAGCTTTATGATCATTATAGCTCTTCATAAGTTATAGTTCTGAATCTTTGGTTTTGATTGACAAGATATTTTATACAGTAATAACTCTAACACCTCTTAATGAGAGTTGACTATGCCTCAAATTTCACAAATCATTACTAACTGAAAACCAGACACAACCACATATGTTCCATAAGAATCTCAGTATGTACATGTCCAAAGTCTAAACTCATTTTACTTTTCCTTAAAAAGTCTTTCATGTCTAGTGTTCTTTACCAACACCCTACAGTCACTTTAGTTAGAACCTTGATAGTTATGGATGCCTTCTTTCTCTTGACTCCTAAACATAACTTGAACTCCCGTGGGTACTTGATTCTGAATATCTTCTTCTTCAAGCATTTCTATTTATTTCACCCTCACTACCCCTGGCCTACTCACAACCCCTGTCAAATTTCACCTAAAATAACATTAATTATCTTAACAGGTTCTCTGTCACCTGCCTGTATAACATCATTTAGTTTTTAGAACTGTTGTTAAAATGAGCTCAATGTGTATTTTCTCAATGCGTATTTGCATTTGCTCTTGTATGAACCTACTGTGATCTTTCAGACTTCCCAGGAGGTATAAAAACTCTTCATAGTTAAATCCAGCAAAGCTGTCCAGAGCCATCTTACTGTATATACATCTTACTGTATATTCAAACTATGTCAGAGTCTGAATAAGCTGCCTGTAATAGCCTGGACACATGACTATCTAATAACTCCAGGTACTGTTGTCTCTACCTGAATTGCACTTGCCTTTTCTTTCATGAACTTCTCCAAAACCTTTTGCCATTGCTGATGAAAAGAGATTCTCTCCTCCCTAACCTCAATAATGTTTTGCTTACATACCCCAAAAGAGAACCAACAGGATTCATTTGATTTGTTCTTTTTGTTTGGAATTCTAGATAATGTCTCTGCAGGAATTCTTTCTTCTTTAGCCTCTTGCACAGTGCTTTGAGCATATTATGTAGGTATTTGCCAATTGTGCATGTTAATGAATGTGTATTGTGTTTTCCATTGTCGGCTACGATTTTAAAAATTTACGTAAATAATTTCTCTTTCTCTCCATCTATAGGTGTGGCTATATATTTACATAAGTAATGAATAGTTTTTATACCACAACATAGACATAAAACAGGATTACTATAATGCAAATCTCATTTAGATCCCATTCTAGAAAAAACTTTGTAAAAAAAAAAATAACAGATATCCAAACAGGAATTTCTGAATTTCTTAATATATACTGTGAGTTCTACATATGTGGCAAGCAAACCAAGTATTCAGAACATCTGGCCTCATCTCATATCACATACACTTGCTATAATGTGTGTAAACACAAAGAGTAACAGTGAGTGTAACAGACTTATTTTTCCTTGCATTCTTTGTGAACAAATGCAAATCTGGCTCCTGTTTATACCTCAGTGATTTTTGAAAGAAGATTAATGACATGAATATTTGCAAAGAAAATGCCTATGTGACCAACTTCGATGGAGCTCTTGAATATCAGTGTCACGGTGCTTTGCAACGGCTGCCTTTTTGCTACACAGCCCTATTCTATGGAGGTGACAAGCTGTCACATGTAAGGTTTATTTCTATTACTTCTTTTGCTGCTTTAATTCACAGTCTATTTTCAGTGTCTTTTCCTTTCCTTTTCATATGTTAATTGCGATTTGAACCAATTAACATAGCTAACAAATCCTAGAATTAATTTTTCAATTGAGACTGAGGCATGTATTTCTGCTGAAATGTATTAGCCTTTTTTAATAGCTCAGTTTCCATCATTTACCTATGGAACAAAGTTATGCCTATAGTTACTCACTTTGTTGATGACCCTGGCTTCAATCAATGGCCAATGTTAAGAACCCAGACTAATGACTAGAACTGCAAAACATTCTTGTTAAGCTCTGTCTCTTAAGGCAATCTCTAATATTTCATGTAAAGTCAGATTTTTGTACAAACACCACTGTGAGTTCAAATAAGATAGTCTTCTGTTAGATCACAAGGGGTGGGGCTAGAGCTTTGAGGAAAAATATGAAAAGGATTTGGAGAGGAAACATATGGTTACATTTTGTAATGTCTGAGATGTCAGGACTGGCATGAATAAGTAACTACATCTACGCTTCACATAATACAAATACTATTTTATAAGATTGTGATGAACAACTGTGCATATGCCAAAAATCGTTTAGCATCATAGAAAGCCTTTTATGTTCATTTGGAATTATCAAAGATTTTATATTTACCTTTCAGAGATGTTTTATTTTGTTCAGAATTGAGATACAGCTTAAAGACAAATAAGTCAAAATATGAAGATTATAGAATTGAATTCCCCCTGCAGCAGACACCTTTTAGATTAACATTTGCTTACTTACTATGTACCCTATACCATTGTGATTTCATTCAGATATGAATAAAATATAATGTTTGTTCATTGAAAATTTAATTATCTCTCAAACAATTTAAAGATTCACAAAAATACAGTCTAAAATATATGAAAGCATAACAGGCAATACTCTGTTTACTATCCAGGTCTTCATTACATCAGGTAAGATATGGTCAACTGCAAGCACCAGAAAATCCAACTCACTGACAAATGATAGAGGAGATTTAGGTACTTGCCTCATATTCACACAAAGAACAGGGTTGATGGGAAGGTATTTTCCAATTCTCAAATCACTAAAGTCTCAGGTTATTTAGATCAAGTGACCAGTCAGTGTCACTGAAATGATCTCATCTCTGAACTCTTTCATCCACAGGCTGGCCACTTTCATCCACAGGCTGGCTTATATGGTGGTAGTAAAGTTGATGCTGCAACTTAAGATCTAAAATTCCTTTTCTACACCGCCCAGAAGAGAAAACTTTATTTTTCCAACTATTACCCAATGTTCTGGGTTTGATTCCATTTAGAATAAATTAGAATCAGATTTTGAATTAACAGCTTTGCAAGAAGATATGCCCATCATGGCCCTTCTTGGAGTTGGGAGATGGAATCAAACTCACTCATATTACAAGGCTGAAAAACAGTAATTAGTGGTAGATGAATGAAGCAAACAACAGTGTCCACTGTCTTCCTAAGATATAGAGACATTATATTTAAAGATAAGTCATTGTAAAAGTCTGAAGTAATGGTCACTTAATGTGCATGTGTGCTAAGTTGCTTCAGTTGTGTCTGACTCTTTGCATTCTATGGACTGTAGCCCACCAGACTCCTCTGTCGATGGGGATTCTCCAGGCAAGAATACTGGAGTGGGTTGCCATGCTCTCCTCCAGGGGATCTTTCTGACCCAGGGATCAAACCTCTGTCTGCCTCATTGAAGGTAGTTTCTTTACCACTGAGCCATGGGGAAATCTGGTCAATTAATACCACTGTCTAAATATTCTATCATCAATTATTTCTTAACTTCAAAAGCAATAAATGACCCTTGCAACAAAACAAACCACATGAATGCAGACAACTAATCTCCATATTTCCTCCAATGCAAACCTTTATCCTATCAAGGCAAACAATATTTCAAAAGCAGATTTCCACACCAATCAGAGATGTGACTAAAAATTATATTCAGCTGAGTACATAATACACATTTATTTTTGTGAGAAAATGTACCCTCTCATTTCTTTTTATAAATTTAGTCTATTATTTTTGACTGTTTTATTGAGAAGTAAAATCAGTGTAGACAAAACTGAAGAATGTCAGAGTCCAATGTAGCATTGTTGTTGTTGTTTAATCACAAAGTTGTGTACAATTCTTTTGTGACCCCATGGACCATAGCCCACCAGGCTCCTCTGTCCATGATATTTCCATGGCAAGAACACTGGAGAGCCATTTTCTTCTACAGGGGATTTTCCCAACCCAGGGATCAAACCCACATCTCCTGCTTGGCAAGTGGATTCTTTACCAATTGAGCCACCAGGAAAGCCCCTAGTGTTCTGTGGATTACTTAAAAATGCATTATTTCTCCAAAAAGTAAAGCATCCTCCCATACCATTATCATACAAGGTAAGAAACAGAGCCCCAGAATCACCCTACTTTCTCCCACCAGACACTTTCACTTAAAGAAAGAAAGAAAGTGAAGTCGCTCAGTCGTGTCCGACTCTTTGCGATCCCATGGACTGTAGTCTACCAGGCTTCTCTGTCCATGGGAAATCACTATTTAAGCTTAAAGCAATCACATCTTTCCTTACAAGACTACATCTGAATACACATTAGAGTATTTTACACATATTTTACCTATTTCTCATACATCATGAGAAATGGTGGGCTGGAAAAAGCACAAGTCAGAATCAAGATTGCCAGGAGAAATATCAATAACCTCAGATATGCAGATGACACCACTCTTATGGCAGAAAGTGAAGAGGAACTAAAAAGCGTCTTGATGAAAGTGAAAGAGGAGAGTGAAAAAGTTGGCTTAAAGCTCAACATTCAGAAAACTAAGATCATAGCATCTGGTCCCATCACTTCATGGGAAATAGATGGGGAAACTGTGGAAACAGTGGCTGACTATTTTTCTGGGTTCCAACATTGCTGCAGATGGTGATTGCAGAAATAAAATTAAAAGAAGCTTACTCCTTGGGAGGAAAGTTATGACCAACCTAGATAGCATATTGAAAAGCAGACATATTACTTTGCCAACAAAGGTCTGTCTAGTCAAGGTTATGGTTTTTCCAGTAGTCATGTATGGATGTGAGAGTTGAACTGTGAAGAAAGCTGAGCACCGAAGAACTGATGCTTTTGAACTGTGGTGTTGGAGAAGAATTTTGAGAGTCCCTTGGACAGCAAGGAGATCCAACCAGTCCATCCTAAAGATCAGCTCTGGGTGTTCATTGGAAGGACTGATGCTGAAGCTGAAACTCCAATACTTTGGCCACCTGATGTGAAGAACTGACTCATTTGAAAAGACCCTGATTCTGGGAATGATTGAAGGTGGGAGGAGAAGGGGACGACAGAGGGTGAGATGGTTGGATGGCATCATCAACTCAATGGACTTGAGTTTGAGTAAACTCTGGGAGTTGGTGATGGACAGGGAGGCCTGACGTGCTGCAGTCCATGGGGTCACAGAGTCAGACACAACTGAGCGACTGAACTGACTGACTGAAATTTGAATAAGTGTATGAATGAATAAACTGACAGTCCTCAATGTGTATGTTTTTGTGAAGAGTGCTGTCTGGTTAAAGTTTGAGCCAATGTAGATATGCTGTTTTGATTATCTGTTTACCTTATAGAATATTTATACTGTAAGAAACATTATGAATAAAGAGGTGGACAATTTCCAAACAGCACAAAGATAACATATATATAGTGTAACCTATTTCTAAGAGTTATTGAACATTTTCATAACATGGTAGGAGATCTTAAGGCATTGTTTCACTTTATTGATCAGTCACTCAGTGAAGTCCTACTCTTTGCAGCTCGGTGGACTGCAGCATGGCAGGCTTCCCTGTCCTTCATTATTGTGCAGAGTTTGCTGAAACTCACGTCCGCTGAGTTGGTGATGCTATCCAACCATCTCATCCTCTGTCACCCCATTCTTCTTCTGCCCTCAATCTTTCCCAGCATCAGGGTCTTTTCCAATAAGTTAACTATTTGCATCTGGTGGCCAAATAATGAAGCTTCAGCTTCAGCATCAGTCCTTCCAATGAATATTCAGGGTTGATTTCCTTTAGGATTGAGAGTTTGATCTCCTAGCTGTCCAAGGGACTTTCAAGTGTCTTCTCTATCACCACAGTTCAAAAGTATCAATTCTTTGGTGCTCAGCCTACTACACCAATTCAAATTACAGTGCTGAGACTTGAAGATAATTCTATTACTCTATGGGGATGTGTTTCTGTAGATATCCCTTTTCTTGAGTGGGAAAATAATCTTCAAGACTCCCATCTGTTGATGTCAGTTTGCCCCAGCTCTTGAATGTTATTTGCATCTGACATCATCTTTGTGAGAAACTGATGCTACTCAAGGATTACATTTTAGTTGTGCTTTTTAGTAGTCATTGTATGCATATTATATTACTATTTCAGTACTGTGACGATAAGCATCAGAATGTTATCTTATGATTTCTCAGAAATCATTGCCTATTACTGAACTTTAATATCAATGTAATTTTTCAAAAAGTTTTTCTCATTTTGAAATTGTTTAATAACATTCTCCCCCAAATCTACATTATCATTATCACCATGGATGTTAATAATTACTTGACAATGAGCACTTATTATATGCTAAAGGACTTTATTAATTGATTTGCCTATTTTTGATATTTACAATACTACAGTTTAGTCCAATATGGTAGCCAATAACCAAAATGTGGCCATTTAAGTTTAAATTTAAAATTAAAGTGAAACAAAGTATCAGTCTGACTACCGACATCTCAAGTGCTTGATACTAGTAAACAGAACAGATTTAGAACATCCATACCCCGTGGACTGTAACCCACTAGGCTCCTCTGTCCATGGGATTCTCCGGGCAAGAATACTGGACTGGGTTGCCATTTCCTTCTTCAGGGATCTTCCTGACCCAGGGATCGAACCCAGGTCTCCCACATTGCAGGTTGACGCTTTAACCTCTGAGCCACCAGGGAAGCACTTCCATCATCACAGAAGATTTTATTTGGCTATTTAATGAGATAGAATCAGTAAGTAACCTGAAACTTTAACCACAACTCATCGACTCACAAACTACAACATAAATTTCATATTATAATGTACATTTTATGACAATATAAACCATCTCTGTTATGTTTGCAGGTTTGTTTGTTTTTTAAATCAGAAAGTCTATGCCTGGTAAATCATTCATGATTAATGGTTAAAGAAATGACTGGGTGAATTCTAAAAAATCAAGATACATTATGTAAAGCTAATTATATATCTAGAATTTCTATGAAAGAAAATTATGAAATATCTGATTGAGCATAAGACTTTGTGTATATTGTCATGTCCTCTATCTCTTCAATACAGATACTATATAATTCCATACCTGTTTTGTGTTTCTGTCATAATTTGAGTTTTGTTATAGTACTCTATATCCCCAAATTAACTTCCTCATTGAATATGTTTTTGCTGTGCATTTTGCACATTGGTTAACTCTGTATGATTTAATCCATCAAAATAGCAATCAATTTAGCCTGAACAGAATTTGCCTTTTGAGTATGACAAAAATAAAATTGAGCAAATGTTTCATTACTATTTCCATTAGATTTTACTTATGTATTTCTCATGCCCATTTATTGTTATGACATTGTTTTTATCAGTTACAAGTATGTAGACTTCTTACTATGCTCCCCTGACCATTCATTGTATCATCCAAATTTGAATTATGCAAACTTTTCTTTCTACTGTGTTTCTGTAATATACCGAAAATGGCATAAATCTTCTATTTGTATCCAATTTCTCTAGAGTCTCAGCAATTTAACAGGTACTTTTATTCATTGAATGGTGTTCAGAGAACAGTTGTGGATATTGGGAACTTCTCCTTCAGTGCTTGTATGACGTTTATTTTGATAACCAATGTGCATCTGGGATTATTTTTTCAGTTTGTGTATATTCTTCACCTTGATAGGCAGTTCAACAGCTGTCAGAGAGCAGCTTTCTGCTCTCAGGAATGCTCTTGTGGGTTTGGAAAGATCAACTAAGAACAATAAAACATTATTTATGAATGATTTTAATTTGTGGAAATATACTCCCTCTATAGGAACAAAATTTAAATAAAATTCTATGTAATATTTTTAGCTTGTGGTCACTGAAAATTCTAACCAATGCTAGGAAACAAAAACCTGCTAATCTCTGCGTGAAAATAATACCAAAACAAATAAACTCAGTTTATATATCTGGATTTGTGTCATGTTTAAGACATAAAACTAAAGTCAATAATGCATGCTGCCTTGATTTGAGTTGGTAGGACTGGGATGGTTTCAAATGACCCAAGTGAAAGGAAGTGTCCCCACACTGCTCCCATGGATAAGGTTCCGCGGATAAATGCCCTTCCTTATTTAAGGAATCAGACACAATTCCTGCTTATACATGAGTAATGATTGTCAATTCTCTGCCAGTTTCTGGAATTATTCAGATAAGCTAATCATATTCTTCCATGGGAAAAAGGGGCACCCCATCCCCTTGACAGTACAAATAGTGTCAGATACCTCTCACAGGCCCTGGTTTACTCTCTTCTCAAGTACCACCCCTGCCTAGTATATGATGTACCCTTCCTCTGATCTGTGAGTATATGTGACTGTTCATCTACAGTCAGTCTCATCTGTCCTATGCAGTGTGTCATTTGGCCATGCTACTAAGCCTAGGGTGGAAATTCCTCCCTTAACAGTGGATGAGTGGAAGGTAATTAAAATTATTTTGTTTTGTTGAGTGGCATATGAAATAGTATATGCATGTCAGAAATAGAAGCACTATACCCAATGACACCTGCATATATGCTGAATCTCTTTTTACAACTAATTCCTTTAACATTAGATTTATCACTAGGTCACTAAAATTATAAACATCTAAGGACAATGACTATAACTTGAACCAGCATAGAGTCTAATGAAGACACAAGGACAGAAACAAGAAAATTAACAAAATGATAAGTACTGTTATATAATCACATTTTAAAGCTGTTGTTCTCAGCATGCTGTGACAAAGTAGAAAAGATGTAGTACCTGACACATAATATGTATTCATTGTGGTTTTCAGAACTATGGTTTTCAAAAATAAACAAAGAAAACCAGCACTCTAGCCCAATCAGGAGTAATGAGGAAAGGCTTCTCTGTGGAGCTCTTGGCAACTAAGAGGGGATTCAAACACACAGGCTTCAGAATAGCAATTATGAGTTGACAACATGACAGCTCAAAAGACAAGCATCATGAATGGAGATTGGGATCTTAGCACATTCAAGTTTCTAAGATATGTGACCTTGATCTTCTACTGAGTGAAGAGCTGGGTTAAGCTGAAGATCTTGTCAATAAACATGAAAAGTAACTGGATGTAATTGATATTCAGGTAAGTATAAAATAGCACCCTATTGAGACAGCAGCCCTCATCCACCATATTTATATAATTCAAAATGTTTGAGAATGCTAACCATTGTTAGGGATATAAGGAAAGGAAAGTTATCATATGTTACCCACTTCTCTAACCTATGGTGATCAAGAAGAGTATATGAAGTAAAATAGCTTGAGAAAGAAGATGTTCTGTAGAGTACGAGGGTAAAAGGGTCATGTTTTTTCCCTCACGGTGAATAGCATGAATTAGAAATTCATATGTGTCTAGTAAAATACATTTAAATTACACTATCTAGGGTTAGCTAAGTTGAGACTTATTAATAAATAATGGCCTAAAATATTTTTCCAAAAATTTTGAATATACTACTAATGACATAAGATCAAAGCACAATGTAAAAATGATTGGAAACAATAATTGTCTAATCTAATTTGTTCCAACATGATGCCAGCCTAAAAGTACATTATCAAGATTATTCTACATATGGATACATCCCTGTGATCATTACTGTTGGACAAGACCTAAAGCATATATTTTGACTTGCCCAACTGGAAAATAAAAAATCATCAAAAATAGAAGTATTTTAGTAGTTTTTTCCTTCTCTATTTTATAATTTCTTATTTCATATTTATGTCAATGTTTTACATGCATATTATATTAATAGGTAAGAAGAGAAGAAATGCTTAGGTGTACTTACAAAATTCACTGAAATAATGAATTTTGCTATCTAAATGCAATAGGGAATCACCTGAAAGAAAAAAAAAAAAAGCTCAATGGATCAGTGGACAAATGGGGAGAAAAAGTGAAGTGGCAATGATTCAGAGCAGTCTCTGGTCTAGTTCACCTGACTTGGGTGTAACAGAGGGAATAGCAGGAGCATTAAAGAATTTGGGATTTAGAACTTGTTTAAGTTCTTGCTTCTGATATATTATTTTAAGAGTGATTATTTCTTTTTGAATGTCTGCTGTAATAAACAGTATCTTCAGCCTACAGGGTGATGAGTGTGATAAATAGTGGCACAATGTTCGCTTTATGCATGACCACTAGAAATGCAAATCTAAAAGTTACTATTATATGTTTTCCTGAAATATAGAACCAAACTCAGAATTATCCAGAGAATATTATTTCAGTCCAGTGAACTCATCTAGAATGGTAGAAACTTGAAAATACTGAGGCAGGAAAGTAAGGAAACGAAGGAATGAAATAGAGACAGTAAGTAAAAAGAGAGATTGAAAAAGAGGAAAAAGAAATTTGTTGGAAATTTTTTGTGCCAAACAGGGCCATAATACTTCCTATAGAGATACAGAAATGTTCCTTTTAAATGACTGACTAGATGGCCAATTCATACTACGTTCTCCCTAAGCTTTTCCTTTACTACATGTAGTTTACATTACTGACTTTTCCAAGTGGTGGGACAGTATGTCAGTTCAAATCTTAAACAAAACTCTTAAGAGTAGAACTCTACCTTACTTCCCTTAATCTAACACTCTAACATTATTATATTTTCATGGAAAAGAAGAATGTTATAGGAAATAAAGAGAAAAGAAACAGACAACACCACATGATTGGGGAGGGGGAAAGTTAAGGAAAGAATTCTCATCTTTATCTGAATCAATATTTAATCAAATATTGCTCACCTAATCAGTTTATGAAACATCAAGTCCATAATGACATAACTTAAAAAAAAAAACTATCTATCTGGTTTCAATGTTAGGAAAAAGAATAAAACACAATAAAAAATTTGACAATAAAAAAAATAAAATTTCCATTAAGAGAAAGTGAAAGATCTGATATAATTTTGATGGTACCATTTTATTTTCTAAATGTGTCCTAATCTTATGTTACTACTTTTATGGTTCTTCAATATATAGCTGCCCAAGTTACCTCCATGAGTTTCCAGAAAAGTGACATAGTTTATATGACTATTTTTCTCAGCACCATTACAGGCCCCTGGTGGAACTACAAGTATTACCTTCTCAGAGGTATTTATTTTGTCTGAAGAATACTCTTTGGTAGTGGTTAAACCTAGTTCTTATCTTCAATAATGAAAAAAAAAAATCTCACTAGCCACGTTTTCCTTTTTAATTGGGTTATTATTTTGAGATAGTTGTATATTGACACACAATTGTAGGAAATCACACAGAGATGTCCTGTGCACTCTTAACCAGGTTTTCCCCAATTGTAACATCTTGGGAAACTCTAGTACAATATCACAACCAAGATAATTATATCAGTATAGTGAAGGTAAGAATAATTCCATCACCACAAGAATCCTTT
This sequence comes from Ovis canadensis, assembly GCF_042477335.2. NCBI lineage: Eukaryota > Metazoa > Chordata > Mammalia > Artiodactyla > Bovidae > Ovis > Ovis canadensis. The sequence continues at coordinate 34,815,339 of NC_091261.1, read as the reverse complement.
CTGGTATCCTTGTAAAGACACAACCACTTCCTCTCCTATCACTACTACCTCCTTGCTGCTCCTGCTGCTAAATCGCTTCAGTCGTGTCCGACTCTTAGTGACCCCATGGACTGCAGCCTACCAGGTTCCTCCATTCGTGGGATTTTCCAGGCAAGAGTACTGGAGTGGGTTGCCATTGCTTTCGCAACCACTATTCTGTTCCCTATTTCAAGGATTTTGTTATTTCAATAATGATATATAAATAGAGCCAAGCAGTATGTTCTCTTTCATGATTGGCTTTCTCTCTCAGCATAATTCACTGGAGATTGAGTCAGATGGTGTGTGTATCCTTTCTATTGCTGAATAGTAACCAATGATGGGGATGTGCCTCAGTTTTTTTTTAATCAACCATTCATCCTTTAATTAAAGGGCATCTTTCCAAGTTTTGGCTATTTCAAATAAACTACTGTTAACATCTATGGAAGGTCTTTTGAGTGGACATAAATCTTCATTTCTGTGTGTGCAAATGCTCAGAGTAAATTTCTTGGATTATGCGGTAGTTGTACAGTAAGTTTTTTAAGGAAATAGCAAACTGTGTTGCAAAGTGTCTGTATCATTTTATAATCCAAGAATAAATGACTCAGTTTCTTTGCCTCCTCAGCAGCATTTGACATGTTTTTCATTTCTTTCAAAATCTGTATATCTATTAGTTCCTTTGTCTTCCTGTATAAATTTTAAAATAAGTTAATGCAATATGTATGGTAGTTTCATTTTTAGTTTTTTAAGGAACCCCCATAGTCTTCTCCATAGTGAGTGTACCAATTTACATTTTCACCAACAGTGCAGGAGGGTTCCCTTTTCTCCACACTTTTTCAGCATTTATTGTTCATAGACTTTCATATGAGTTATTCTGACCAGCTTGAGGTGAAACTTCATTGTAGTTTCAATTTGTGTTTCTCTAATAACTAGTAAAATTGAGTATCTTTTCATGTGCCTGTTGGCCATTTGTATGTTTTCTTTAGAGAAATGTCTATTTAAGTCTTGGGTCCATTTTTTGATAGAGTTGCTTTATTTATTCTTTTGATATTGAGTGATATGAGCTGTTTGTATATTTTCAGATAGATATTTCCTCTATGTACATTTAGAACCACATCAGTGTTAAAATCTTACTCCCACAAACAAGCATAATTTAAAACATTCAATAAGAGGAAATCTGCTGTATTTCCCTGAAGTTTTTGCTTATCATGTTCTTTCCTTATGTTCCAAAGTTCATTATTTTCTCATCTCTTTTTTGTTTAGGAAAACTTCCTTTAGCCATTCTTTTAGGATAGGTCTACAGTGATAAATTCTTTAATTTTCTTTGATCATAGAATGTCTTGATTTCTATTGTATTTCTGAAGGTTATTTTCACTGAATTTGGATTCTTGATCTATAGTTCTTTAAAATGTTGCACCACTTCATTTTAGTCTTTAGGGTTTCTGATGAGAAATCTACTGTCAATCCAATTGTTTCCCCCTAAAGCTAGGGTCATTTTTCTTTTGCTGCTTTCAAGATTTTCCTTTGACTTTAGTTGTTAGAAGTGTCATCATGATGTGTCTTGAAGGGGATTTCTTTGGGTTTATCCTGTTTGAGTTTCTTTAATCTTTAGGTTTGGGTGTTTTGCCAAATTTTCAGTCATTATTTCTCTGAGCTCTTTCTCAGTTTTACTTTTTTCCTCTTGTCCTTCTGGGATTATTATGACACAAAGGTTAAGTCTTTTGTTACTGTTCTACAGAGTCTTTGAGGCTATCCATGTTCTTTTGTTTTATTTTTCAGTCTATTTCCACCTTGTTGTTCATATTGAGTAATTTCTATTATACTACCTACCACTTTATTGATTTTTTCCCCCCTCTATCCTTCTCATTTTGCTCTGAGCCTGTAGATGGAGATTTGGGTTTTTTGTTTGGTTGTTTTTTTTTTTTTTTCCCCCTTTCTTATTGTATTTTCCAGCTCATAACACAGAGAGTCCAGAATGGTGCTCTGTGATGAGGTGACCTAGAGGGATGAGATGGAGGTGATGGATGGGAGGGAGGCTCAAGAAAGAGCCTCCTACACAAATATATATATTTGTGTGTGTGTGTGTGTGTGTGTGTGTGTGTGTGCATGCGCTATGCTTAGTAGCTCAGTCTTGCCAAACTCTTTGCGACCCCATGGACTTTAGCCTGCCAGTCTCCTCTGTCCATGGGGATTCTCCAGGCAAGAATACCAGAAGGGGTTGCTGTGCTCTCCTCCAGGGAATCTTCCCAACCCAGAGATCAAACCCAGGTCTTCAGCATTGCAGGCAGATTCTTTACCAGTTGAGCTACCTGGGAAGCCCATGTACATATATATATGCATAGTTATGACTGATTTGCATTGATGTACAGCAGAAACCAGCACATTTTAATATAATTATCATCCAATGTAAAAAAATAAGTAAAAAAATAAATTTTGCATTTGTCTTTTATTCCATTGCTGAAACTTCTTTCACTTTACTTTTATTTTCTATTATTCATTACAAACATACTTGTAATTGCTCACTGTAGCAATGGTACCCCACTCCAGTACTCTTGCCTGGAAAATCCCATGAATGGAGGAACCTGATGGGCTGCAGTCCATGGGGTCGCTAAGAGTCGGACACGACTGAGTGACTTCACTTTCACTTTTCACTTTCATGCATTGGAGAAGCAAATGGCAACCCACTCCAGTGTTCTTGCCTGGAGAATCCCAGGGACGGGGGAGCCTGGTGGGCTGCCGTTTATGGGGTCACACAGAGTCGGACACGACTGAAGCGACTTAGCAGCAGCAACATATTTATAATAACTACTTACAAATCTTTGTTAAATAATTCTGTAATGTCTATCCTCTTAATGTTTGCATCTATTGATTGGCTTTCAGTTTGAGGTTATCCCATTTCTTGTATGATTAGTGATTTTTTTATTGAGATACAATTATATATTAGTTTCAACTAATACATATATTAGTTTCAAGTGTACTACATTGTGATTTGTTGTATATATTGCAAAATGTTCATCACGATAAGCTAGTTAATATTTGTCATCATACAGTTACTGATTGTTTTCTCTTGTAATAAGAACATGTAAGATGTACTTTCTTAGCAACTTTCAAGTATGGAATACCATATTATTAACTATCCATTCAGTACATTACATCCTCATGACTCATAACTGGAAGTTTGTTTCTTCTGATTCTCTTCAGTCATTCTGTTCAACCCCCCATCATTGCCTCTGGCAACAACCAATCTGTTCTCTACTGTTAAGTGATTTTTTAAATTGAAATTTGGATATTAAGAATATTGTTATGAGACTTTGGATATTTAATCCTGTTTTAGCTGGTCTCCTACAAACTACTCTTGTACTAGAAGTCCAAATTCCTCACTTTGCCCCCTTGACTGTCGGTGACTAAGAATCCTCATTATTGCTGCATAGAAGTGGTTGTTCTGACTCCCAGCTAGAACTTCAGTGTATTTCCCTGACTGGAAGGGGCAGGAATGGCTTGTTACTGTTCTCCATGTGGCTTCACAGTGATACCACAGGGGAAGGTTTGGTAATCTCTTACCCCCAGGCTATGGTGTAAATTATTATTCAAATATGACCTATCTAACACTCTCACAGGAGGGCACAGGAGCCCTTCCTGCTGCACAGCAAGATGGATGAAGTAGAGCTCTGGTTACTTTTCGAATGGATCTGATTTTGAGCCTTCATATTATTAACTTACTTTATGTTGAATTAATCCTTCCAGCTCCTCATTTGCAGTTCAGGGATGATCTGAATACTTTAAACCCAGTGGTTCTAGACTATATTTTATCAATGTTACTCTATCATTGACTGCCAGACTTGTTTAGTCACTAAGTTGTATAGGACTCTTTTCTGACTGCATGGACTGTAGCCTGCCAGGCTTCTCTTTCCATGGGATTTCCCAGGCAAGCAAGCATACTGGAGTGGGTTGCCATTTCCTCCTCCAGGGAATCTTCCCAGCCCAGGGGTCAAACCCATGTCTCCTGCATCTCATGCAGGAGATTCAGGCCATTTGTTACCATCTCAAGTGATTCTTTACTGTTGAGTGATCAGGGAAGCCCAGATTATTAGGCAATTGTAGCTAAAACAAAATGGAAGTGAGGTATATATCAACTAAATGCTGTACCATGATTCCAATAACACTATAATTGGGGGAGTGTGATTCTCTTAGCATAAAGAAAAATATGTAATTTGCTTTTTTACCTTTAAAAGTTTTCAGTTTTTTATGCTCAATATGGGGTACTTTAACAATCAGAAAGCGAAAAATATAGCAGCAATGTAGAGTATCAGGTATACTTATACGGCACAAGTATACTATCATTAAAACTGTGATTCCAAAGAACACTTAATAATACACTGCAAGGCTAAAATTTTAATGCTGAATAAACTTATGAAATAAAACCAACTGAAAAACTAAATACTGGTTTTACTAATAGTTACTAAATTTTACTAATATTTACTATTTACTAAAACATGTTAGTATATGTCCTCCCTTCTTAACAAATGTCCTGATTTTTTTCCCCACAATTTTCTATGCCTTACTTTCATTTGGGCAATATCTTTTAATCATATATTAGGATATGTTGAATTTTAAATATAGCTGAATATACACAGACTATCTAGTTTATATTATCCATATTTACAATGAATTCAGATAAAGTCTGAAGTCTTTTGAAAACCTTAAAAGTATCCAGCCCAGTCTTTGGACGTGTTTGGAGTTCTCGTAGCTCTGGCTCACCAGAGGACTCACAGTGAAGCGAATGTGGGCTAGACTCAGTCATGTAAATACTCTTTAAAAGATTTTGAATTTTGAACAAATGAAGTGGGGTAGAATAAAACATTAGAATTTTTAAGTACTAATGCTGGTACCCTAACAACTGATTATTTTAGTTCCTGGTTTTTCTTTAATTTTCTTTTACTCTAATTCTAACAACTGAGTCTATAATCATCCGGGTAGATTTTTTAAAAATCTACATTTTTTTTCAATTCTTAATCAGATTTGGTTGCTGTTATTTACTACCAATAACAAATAAATAAATAAATACAACAAAAACCCAAATGACATTTGTAGAAACTTAAGTAAAATTATGTTAGAAAAATACTTAAATATACCACGATTTAGCTGTGGTTTAGGTTAGTGATATTAGGAGTAATTGAAATTTTTTCTTATTTATTTTTCTCTAACATTAAAAAATAAGCCAACGTTGAATTTTATGTTTATATTCAGCAAAGTCTTTTTCAGAGTAAACGGTGCAGAATATAGAGCAATAGGAATTTGAGAACTAAGGCAAGGTCAGAGAGAGAACTTGCTCCTAGCTATCACAGCTCCTTACCCATGTGTCTGTTTACCTAATTGTGAGTAACAAAGTAGATGTGGAAACATTACATCAAGGTTAAATACCACGTACTCTATGCAAAGAATTTATCTTTGCTGAGAGAAAGATTTTTGTTAATTTCTCAATTCAAAAAGTCATTATTTTACTAAAAAGAAAAATAAGGAAAACTGCACATACACATGCTTTGCAATTCCTGTTCTGTTATTTCTTTTCCCCTCTAATCACAAAATAATTAAATTGGTTTTGATAGTAATTGTATCAAGATCTCTAATCTTTGTTCCACCAGAGTCTTCCTTTGAAAATCATGATATTTCTGCCTTTGCAGTTGTGTGACTTTAACTGGTGCTGATGTGGTCAAGGACATCACACCATGTCTAGAGTCCAAATTTATCTGGGCCATTTTTATATGAAAAAAAAAACCCATGCATGAGAGTAAGACTAAAAGACATGTTCAGCCTCAAGTACTATTTTGGTATTTGAATCAAGAAAAATGCATCTTGGAAGTAATGTCTCCTTCTGATGTTTAACTAATTGGATAATAGATTTGAGGATGTTTCAATATGTTTTGTACATAATTATTTTTATAAAAACTGTAGTAATTAAATGAGCTATTCACAAGGTAGGCTCCATCTTTGGTATTATACATTACAGTTGACTTGAATCTCAAGTATGGATTCAAATATGCAAATATATAATTTTCTATTATACATTATCTTAGTGAACTCTGACAAAAATTTAAAAGTCACTACCATCTACAGTGGAACAATTATTACTTTTAACTCACATTTCTTCTGATGTAAATAGGTCATCAAACTAAAATATCTGAGGAGCAGAAAGAGTAAAAATTTATATATTTGGGTTCTTTTCTATACATTTTGTACCAGAATGATCACTTTTCCATACTTTTTTTCAAATAAAGAATTTAAACTATTTTGTGAATTTAAATGAATTTTAAACTCAAGATTTCAATGCAAAAAATAAGATAGAGAAACTATATACTTTTAAAAAATTGCTTCTATATATATTTTATATGATACTATTTCAATGCTAACCATATGTTCATATGGCATAAACTACAAAATGAATAGACAAAGAACATTATTTTCTTGATAGGTAAAGTACTATGCATAAATACTGCACTAGGCTTACAGTAATTGTGTATTCTCCCTAAAAGTTCATTGATCATTTAGATAGTGATATTTTTAAATAAAGCAACTGATTAATTGCAATTGAATTATTTATTATTATTACTATCTGTTGTCAAGACATTAGTCTGAATTTAAAGGAAATATTTGCAATATTTCATATTTCACATGTTTAATATCAAGAATAGTAAACTCACGTATCAATAACCAAATAAAATAAATTATCTTAAGAGGAGTATATAGTAAAAACATTCTTTAATTTGGCTAATCACCTTAAAAAGCTATATTTATTTGAACTCTAATTAGTGAACCCACAAACATTACTAAAATGTGCAACATCCTACTTTTTCTCTTAGAATAGTACTAAATCAGTTGGGAAATTACTTCAAAATGTATTCTCTTCTATTAAAATAATTTCAGCATCTGATTAAAGCAGCTATCTTTTGTGAGACATGCTCTCTTTCACTCTTATATAAATAATCATTTTAACTCTTAACTATCCTGCTGCTGCTGTTGCTAAGTCGCTTCAGTCGTGTCCGACTCTGTGCGACCCCGTAGAGGGCAGCCCACCAGGCTTCCCCGTCCCTGGGATTCTCCAGGCAAGGACACTGGAGCGGGTTGCCATTTCCTTCCCTAACTATCCTAGAGAATTATAAATAGCCCGCAGTGTGTTAATTTTTGCACATTATCCTTCTGTGGCTATGGAGGAAATTGGTGCAAATAAACATAATCTTTAAGAAAGACTACGATATTTTAGAGCGATGTACAGGTGAATGGGCTCAGGGCACTTCTTGAGAGTTATTTAAATTAGTTATAGTTCTGTCTGCTCATCTAGAGAGTATTAGGATATGGCATAGCTACTTCTCAAGATTATTCAGAGGGGGAGATACTAAATATACTTTATGAAATATAAATGGTTTATATAAGAGAAAAAGTGAGTAATACACATCTAAGGAGAATATATATATGCAGGATCTGCATGTGTGTCTGTATTAATATATATTTACAGACATTACTCAAATATTAGAAGTATAGAGACATATGCCTCTATTTTGCACACAGAGTATCTGCGGCCATGTGACAAATCTACGTCATATTTGTTTTAAACTCATACATACTATTTTCTGTGTTATACATGTGAGTTAATTAGACACAGCCACTTAGCAATCATCTATTTCAATCACAGTTTATGTCAGTTTTTTTTTTAATTTTTCCCAACAAAAGTTCTGAAGCTCTCATATCAACTTTGACCTAATGGAAACATAAAGGAAAGACAGTGAAGTGCTTTTGGCAAATTTTAGTTATGATGTCTATCTTCTTTGTGAATTATCATTAAAAATATTAATTTTTGTTTCATTTAAAAATAAATACATTTTAAAAAGGGGAAATGAAAAGTGAACATAGTCATTATACAGTTAAACTATGAATGAAAGAAAACAAGCAAACAAACAAAACATACTTTTTAATCCAGGTTTAACATTATATTGGTTTTAAATCTATGAAGCATAATTGGTCAAAGTACCCTGAATTTTTTTTTTTTTTTAATGAAGGCAAAATTCCAAAGCTGCTGTTTGAGAGGGTATCTGAGCTCAGATGGGAGAAAGCTCTGGAAAATCCTGAGCTTACCCAGCACTCAAACTACAGTGGAAAGATAATTGGGTGTCATTTGTGTTAAATAAAGAATGGTGATCTTGATAAAAGGGGTTCTGACAGTTTCTGCCCAATTGCACAATTCTGTCAAAGATTTCTCTTAAAGAATAAAGGAATATTGTCACATCTATTCATCAGGTAAAGAAAAAAGATAACCATGGTAAACCACAGGATAAACACCAAACAGGTAAACTTCCCAAAGGCGTGAGTTAGAAAGAAAAGGCCATGAGAGCACACCCTCATGAGAGAATCCCTGGCTGACAAAATGTCAAACCAATAAAAGAAATGATATCACAGTGGTTCTGAAATCAAATCACTCTTGAAATCTGTGTTTAATCCCTCACTGTTAGAATGTAAACCTTGGACACTGAGAAGTCACATCACAATTAAACCTCCTTTTCAAAATAAAGTGTCTGATTTGACTGTACTTTTTTCCAGAGTTAGCAATATTCCTTTTCATTATAGCACGTCTTCTCATTAGGAAAAAAAGCTAAAAATTTCTTCTAGGTGGCTTAATCATCTGCATCAAAATAAATATTTCTTAGTTCCTAAAACATGGTTTTCATCTCAAAGAAGATTTGTGAATACTGTAACAAAATGTTGGAATCTGAGTATGTGATAAATCTTCAAAGGCTCTGTACATTTTGTTTCTAGTAAACTTTAAAAACTTGTGTTAGAGGTAAAAACTGATATGTCTGCATAGCTAAACCCCTGTCTTAGGCACATGTGAATCATATTTTCAAGATTTGTACTTGATTTAAAAGAGTATTGCATGGACAGAGAATATACATTTGGAGATTTTATTTTTGCTGGTGTCTATATTTCTCTAGCACTGAAGATGACTTTGCATAATTGAATTTCTACACTTTATTGGTTTGAATAGACATAAAGTGTTTTACCTTTGTATAGGACAAAATCTAATTATGTAGAGTAAATTAGATGGACAGGTATTAATACCAAGGTTTTGGCTATATAATCTCTGTATTGAAGGAACTTAATTTCACTGCTAACCCATTTCTAAATTTTAAAATACTGGCCATACACACACTAAAGCATGCATGTTTTCGCTAAAAACGTTGAATAGAGGGGCAGATGTTTAGCTAAAACAGTTAAGGACAAGTTAATTGCTTCAATTTTCCAAGACCTTGGCTCTGCAGATACTGCCTATGGGTTTAAAATGAGGAGTGCTTTAAAAATCTTATCAGGCAATTTATTCCCTGCCTTTCAAAAATCACTTTGAACATTTACATTTGAGGAAAATGGGAGGAGTTGCTTTTTTTCATTCTTACTCCATTCATGTCTAGTCTTCATTCTCCAACTCCTCTACTTTTACCCTACCATCTCTTTTTACAGTAGCCTTGAAGCTACATTTGCTGCACTGTGTGAAAGTCTAGGAAGATTATTCACCCTTTATGTGAGAAAAGATCTGATTCCCCTGAATGTAGCTTCACTTAATTTGGAGTCCTATCTTGAATACATGAAATGGTTTTATACATATATAAAGATGTTCACACTCATTAGTAACCTCAGGAATGTACATTAAAATGATAATGAGATATAATTTCACAATTATTAGAAAAAAAGATGTCAGTGTTGTTGTCAACAGTGAGTTCTGGGAACTCACATTTTCTGTGTTGGAAGTGTAAATGAACGCAACCACATTGCAGAGAGAGTAGGGAGTTGCCTTGTGGTTAAATAGGAAAAGACTATGTTAAGTGTATCTGCTAGAGAAATTGAAATATGTGCATTCACAGTAATGCTTAAAAATGTTTATAACAATCTTTTAAAAATTGTAAGTAATAGAGTTGTCTTAACAAAGAGAAATAAACATGAAAAAGTGTTAAGAAGGTGTAATTTTTTGATAGGTACCAGAAAAGGCAGAAAGAAAACAGGAAGCTTTTACAAAGGTACAAACTGCAGAGAGTAGCTAGCAAGTCTAGGGTTAAGGTGAACAATTTAAAAAATTCTAAGTATTGAAACTCGAAAGTTTAGGGAGAAGGTCCTAGAGTGCTGAAAGATAGCCAAGGCCTCTGAGCAGGGAGTGGTGGGCTGGCTCTCGAAATCTGAGTAAGAGACACCAGTTACCTGGAACTCAGGTCTCTCTCAGGGAACTCTAGGAAATTTTGTGAGTTTTGGCAAAACCACAGGGCAGATCCAGATATTGCTGTAGGAAGAAACTGCTATGGCTAAGATTTTTTGCTGGGATGGTTCTCTAGAAAGCAGACTGAAGCAACAGGAAACAAATGGAAAGATATAAGACCATGCTTCTTTGTCTAGTTTTGTAGTCTCCCTAGATCACCCCACACTAATGGAACCTAACCAGAGTCAGCTGACAATGTGGAAAAGTGACTTTCAGAAATCCAGCCCCCAAACCACATAGTGAGGCGTAGAGTTACAGGTTTGGAGTTCAGGATCAACAACCTAATAACTGCCTATACTGGAAAGAATGTAAACATCCATCACTGCATTAATGATGTGCAATAATGTTAACATTATCAACATTGTATGTTAACAAGAATATTTGTACAACCACTTTCTACAAAACAATATTGGAACAAAAAAAAAAGCCTTTGTTTCTCAAATGGGCTAGGAGTTGGCTGACCTAGGTTGGGTTTGACTGGGGTGGGTGGTCCTTTTTCAAGGTCCAAGTCTTGCAATTTCTGGTCTGTTTTTGAGCCCTGACTGTAGCAACAGTAGCAATATTAGTGATGGCAGAAGTATAGGAGGGCAAGCTGAAAAAGGACAAACTCTTTTAAGACTTGGACTCAGAACTGACACTTTCACTTCCGCCATATCTAATTTGCTCAAACAAAGCATATAACCAAGCCCAAAGGCAAGGGGGCAGGAAACACACCCCACCAGCCCCTCCATCCTGAGGCAGTACAATGCTTACAAGTGTGAGAGGAGTGTGACCAATAGTTCAATGTACCATAGTCTTTCCTCTTGGCTACAATTATTCATAACCATATCACATGCAAAATGCAGTCACTCTCGTTTCTGCTGCTGCTGCTGCTGCTGCTAAGTCGCTTCAGTCGTGTCCGACTCTGTGACCCCATAGACAGCAGCCCACCAGGCTCCCCCACCCCTGGGATTCTCCAGGCAAGAACACTGGAGTGGATTGCCATTTGCTTCTCCAATGCATGAAAGTGAAAAGTGAAAGTGAAGATGCTCAGTTGTGTCCGACTCTTTGCAACCCCATGGACTGCAGCCCACCAGGCTCCTCCATCCATGGGATTTTCCAGACAAAAGTACTGGAGTGGGGTGCCATCGCCTTCTCTGTCACCCTCGTTTTAAGACCTTGTAAACTGCATCTAATCCTGCCACCAAGATCTCATTAAACAACTTAGGGTCTTGGGTCAGAGTGAAGTTCGTCTTGATTCATAGACCTGCGACCTCAAATGTTGTTATCTTCTCTGCATGCCACCAACCTTGAATCATCAAACAGGGACTTTTGTCAGGAAAACAACAATAAACACTTTGATTTTAAAAAGACAGAAGAAACATATGACAGAGAAGCATGTGAAAATATTTAGTCCATGGAAATTCTGAATTTCCACTAGAAAATGCGGCTAAATATCCTTACTTAGAATGGAAAAATACCTTGTCCATCCCCCATTCTACAACCTGGGAGTGTCTTCTTCAACTATTTTTCTCTTCTGCTCCTGGCTCTACTATATGGAAGTTAGGCTTCTTTTTTTTTAATATTATCCTCCTTTTCCATTTCTAAGCAAGACTTTGTAACACATGATTTTTGCATACCCTGCTCCTTGCTTGTAAAGTTGGGGGCTAAGATATATTCTCATATCACTTAGTATCTCATTCCCTTTTAGTCCAAGTTGCCAATTCTTTTGCCAACATGCCTTTCCTTAATATATATATATATATATATATATTTTTTTTTTTCAGATATTTGGTTCTACCAAGTTGGTGTGGCTAGAGTCATAATCAGAATTCTTAAGATGTGCTTATCTTTATAGAGTCAAGTAAGAATACTTGGAATATATTAGACTTCTGTAAGTCTATTCTCTTGATCTTTCTTGGAGTTTTTGTTTGTTTGTTTTTAAGTTGAAATGATAATTTATCACCATAATTCTTTCAAAAGTTCTTAACAAAAAATTGTGATGATTTTGGCCTTGACTAGTTCTACAAGTCAAATGTGCCACATATTTTAAGACTTTGTTTAGTTCAAGGACAAAACATGTCAACACACCAGAGTCAAGCCCACATTCAATGTACAAGGAAGTATGCTGATTAATAATGAGGCCTTAGTAAGGGTGTGGATTCCGGGAGTGGCAAAGCATTGGGATAAATAGTTAAAGAAAATAGCAAATCAGCCAGGGCTGCATACATGGATATAGTTGCATTACAACATTTTAGTGGTAAATGAAAGAAGTGAATCATAGATGTGTGTACACCATAAGTTTACTTTTAAATAAAATTAAAAACCTGGAAAATTAAGCAATGCATATTCTGAGGAAACACACACAGATGACTGAAACTATTCAAAAAGAATATCAAGTTTACCAACTTTAGGACAGCTTTTAACTCAAGGTGGTAAAGATGGAATAAGACAAGAGAAAAACCAGAGGGGATTGATTCTAGGATAACAGAATTTTATAGGGTTTTGTTTTTTTTGGGGGTGGGGAGAGTTGATTATTATAAAGATTCTATTTATTATTATTATTCTTTTATCTGTTCCTCTAAATTATATAAACATATTTTTGTGTATTTACTACATATATATTTTATGACACATATCTTTATATTAGAGAAACTAAATTTCAATCTACTCAACTATGAGAATAGGAAAACCAAGGAAGTGCATACTGAGCTAGGTATTTAATCTTGTTGCTCCCCAGAGGAGAGAGGGGGGTATGTGAACAGAGAGGGACAGAATAGGAAAAAAAAAACAGACCAAAAATGGTGTCAAAATGTATCAGACTCAAATTTTCCTTGTCCATTCTTTTTCTATGCCCAACAATGCAAACTGACATAATTATCATATTATTGACAAGCATAAACATTAAAAAGATTAGAACCAGTGTAATTAAGTGATATCAACATGGAAACAAAAGAAAAATTGATTGGCCAGGTCAGTGAAGGGAAAAAGAAAGATAATCACACTTATGAAACATCATGGAAAATTAAATATACACATTCAAAGATTTCTTTCTGTCTACTCATGATATATTGCCCAAAGCTAAGTAGTCATTTAATAATACTTTGGATAAATTGAAAGAAAGATTTAAGAGACAGGCTTTCAAAAGACATTTTCTTAACGTTGCCACATAACGAATAGAAAGAATCACATTAACTGCAGGTATTATGCTAACCTGATGCTCATCATAATTCATAATAATTCAAAAATGCACTGGTGTTAAATTTTCAAGAATTAATCAAGTAGGTAATTCATCAGTTTGGATGGTAAGTATTTGAGATTAAATCCCTTAGACTCTAAAACTTTATTGCAATTACTAATAGAGATTTCTGTTACATATGTTATGGGCACCTGAAGCCAGTCCTCTGGGACAACCCAAAGGGATAGGTTGGGAGGGAGCTGGGAGGGGGTTCAGAATGGGGATACACATGTATACCTGTGGCCAATTCATGTTGACACATGGCAAAAACCATCACAATATTAAAAAAAAATTATCCTTCAATTAAAATAAATAAATATACAAATAAAACCATAAATCTTAAAAAGTTATAAATATAAGCATATATTTTACATGCATTTATTTTTATACAGTATAATGCACAGTTTTATAAGAATTTAATTTATGAAATTAAATCATAATTTCATGCAACATGACAGGGAACAGTTATCTTTTGTAAAAGGTAATTGAATTTAACACTATCAAGAGAGTGGCTCGCCTTGTAGAAACACCAGCAACAGATCATCAAAAGAATTGTTGTCATTTTTTCGGAGGCATCTTTGATGAACAATGCCTTAGAACTAGTATTATGACTGTATTTCTAGAACGCAAAGGTTTAATTATTAAAACACTATTCAGAATGACTATGTTAAGATAAATGTGATAATTTACTCTCTCTCTTTTTATTTTCAAGAATCTTGCAAAAAACAAAACAAAACAAAAAACCTGTTGTCTCTGTGTTTCCCTTTCACCCTTAGTTTTTGGATTTATCTTGCAATCAACTAAAAAGCTCCTAATCAGCCCTTTAGTGGTTTATCCATTAAATTCATTTGCATTTTTACCCACTTATCTTTGAAGTCCTGTTGAATCAAATGGCTTTATTTAAAAAAAATCATGTGGGATTTTACTGTTCAAATCACAAGGGTCTTTCTCATTAACAGAAAGCTTGAAAAATAAAGTTAAATTAATATTGTCAAGAAACTCTTTCTTTGATCCTATTATTAGAAATAAAAAGATATTTACAAATACTGTCTGGAATCAAATTTTCATAACTGAAGGATACTATTTTCAGTATGGAATCATAATAAATATAGTTCATGTAATCAATTTATTTTCTCTTAAAAGAGTTATGCTTTGGATGGATAAGCATGGAAGTGTTATAAGAGAGGAAGCACAGAGGCCGCTGTGACAAGAAAGAAAAGGGAGAGGTCAAAATTCACCAGTGTTTCTCCTCCTCATTTGATGTTGCTTTTTGCTTCTTTTTTCCTATCCTTCTGCCTCCCTTCTCTCCCATCCTAGGAAAAGCCAAGTTATTAATTGGCTTAATTTGACATTGTTGTTTCTCAGGGAAAAGGAAGGCCTAAAAGGGAGGCCTAAGAGGGAGAAAGATGGGAGAATGGCCAGTCACTGGAGCAGTTGGAACAAATTCTTACAGGGACATGGGTTGTGGAGCCCTTAACAATTACAACAGTGATACAGAGATCACTAACCAGAGATCACCATAATACACAGAATAATAATGAAAATGTCTGAAGTTTCACAAGAATTATCAAAATGTGACAGAAATGAGTGAAAAAATGCTATTGGAAAAATGGCTCCAATAGACTTGCTTGACAGGGTTGCCACAAACATTCATTTTGTAAAAAAATGCAATAATTGCAAAGCATAATAAAATGAAAAAATAAGGTACACAAAAAATGAGGTATGCCTGTACTATGCATTGTGGAATATCCAACTAATGACGTTTAAGAGGTGTATATGCACTAAAAATAATCATTTAACTAGCTAAGCAACTGAAATTAGCAAGCCATTTGACTACTAGATATAATCATTTGGAGAGCTGTCAGAATAATTCTTTTTCATTTAAGCTCTTTAAATATTTTCATGAAAGTTAATTAGGTTTCATTTCTGAACACATTTGCTAATTCATTTAACAAATATTTTTGAGTCTACTTTATGCCAAACACTGTACTATACTAGCATGTATAGTAATCAGCAAGGCAGACTCAATCCCAAGTTTTTAGAATTTACAAGCTAACAGGTGAAGAATAAACATATGTCATTAGATATTGGGGTAATAACACTGAAAGAAGAGGCTCCCATGCAGAACACTATGGTGTGTCTTTTTTTAGATGGATGCTATGGGAGTGCCCCTCTGAGGAGCTGGCATGCAGATGAGATCTGAGAATAAGAAGGCGGCAGAAATGCAAATATTTGAGGGAAATATTTCCAGAGAGTGAACTATGTTTATTAAAGACTTGACTCAGGAAAGAACTCACTTATTTGGGGAATTAAAAGAAGAACAATCTGTTTGGAGTAGCGTATAATGAGACTGTTTCAAAGTGAAGTGGGATAAATGTGATAAGATTATGCAGTACCTTTTTTACCATATTTAAAAGTAACACTCTAGAAGGGTGGGGTTGGGGAGGGAGATGGGAGGGAGGTTCAACAGGGAGGGGACAAACCTATACCTATGGCTGATTCATGATGATGTTTGGCAGAAACCAACACAATTCTGTAAAGTAATTATCTTTCAATTTAAAAATAGACAAATTAAAAAAAAAAAGTTTTAGAGCAGCTTTCCAGGTGGTGCTAGTGGTTAAGAATCTGTCAGCCAGTGCAGGAGATGCAAGAAATGCAGGTTCGATCCCTGGGTCAGGAAGATCCACTGGAGGAGGGCAGGGCAACCCACTCCAGTATTCTTAACTAGAAAACTTGGTGGGCAGAGGAGCCTGGTGGGCTATAGTCCATGGGGCCACAAAGAATCAGACATGATTGAGCACACAAAAGTTCTAGATATTATCATAAGTGCAATGAGAAGCTATTGAAACAATTTCATCAATGTAGTAGGAATGCAGACCAGCTTGAATGTTATTTCTATGGTCTGGTGAGAGTAAGATACCTTTGTTCCTAAAGTAAGGGCAGCAACAGTGAAAATAAGTGAATGATCAGAAGAAATTACAAGAGACAATTATGGAGTTTAAAGACAGATCTAATTAAGATATGAAGGAAAAGGTAGGGTTGAGAATGACTACAAAACTTCCCCTTACGGTGAATGATGATAATATTGGAGTAGGTAAGAAAAACAGACAGAAATTAATTTTAATGGTAAGGAAACTAAGAGACTTCCCTAATGAATCTGTTTTTCCACTGTGGAGGGCACAGGTTCAATCCCTGGTCAGGGAACTAAGACTCCACATGACATGTGGTTTGCAAAAAAATTAAAATAAAGGAAATCAAGAGTTCCATTTTATATGTAAGATTAATATTCTTGAAAGATAGTCTGTGGGAAAAGTGAACATAAGGCTATGGAACTCAAAGAAGTGGTCAGCTCTGGGACACACATTCAGTTCACTATTATAAAAACATTTAAATAATCAATAAAGAGAATGCCTAGATAAGGGCAGAAAGCTCAGAACAGAAAATTAAGGAATGCTACTACTTAGATGTGGATGGAAGAAGAAGACCTAGACAAGGATTCAGAGCAAGAGTTGCTAGAATGTCAGGAAATGTTAAGTCACATATCTCAAGAGAAAAGAGTGTAGAGAAGCAGCAATATTTCAAGGAAAAGTTAATAATTAACTGATAAAAATTCTCACAATTGGACAGAAGCTATGATCAAAGGATGCAGGCCGAAGTACAGGGAACTAGGATATGTGAATGTATCGCAGAGTTCGTAAATAGTAATACATTAGGACTCAGGCAAGACGTAGGATTATGGAGCAAAAGAACTTGATGCAGGAATACAGGCTTCAAAGTCAAGGATTATGACTTAGAGAATATGATAAGAACCTGTTTAGAATTTGAGAGGTCACAATATACCTTGCCTCTATTTCTATTCAGCATAAATCGACACAATAGATACAAAGGAATAAAGAAGATTTCTTTATTACTGATAGAGTCTAGATTGGCTGTTGGGCTTTCAAAAAGTTAGAAACTCAGACTAGAATTAGTTTCTTTTCCATTGAATCACAGGAGTAATCATAGGCTTTCTGTAGAGGGGACTGATCCATAAATGACTTATAGCATTGTGGAGTAGAGGAGAAAAGATGCTTTCACTGGTCTTCAGGCTTCCAAACTTATTATCTCAAAAGTTACTCTAACTGCTCTTGTGGAATAGAGCATGCAGCAATGGAGCTAGAGACTAGGCGTGTTCGGAAAAATCTCACATCATGGAAACCAGACAAGAGCCTGGGAAAAAACATCCTTCTTATACCTGGCAAGCATACTTGTTGGTAGTGTGTGTGTGTGTGTGTGTGTGTGTGTGTATTAGTAGCTCTGTTGTGTCTGACTCTTTGTGACCCCATGGACTGTAGTTTGCCAGGCTCCTCTGTACATGGGATTCTTCAGGCAAGAATACTAGAGTGGGTTGCCATTCCCTTCTCCAAGGGTATCTTCCCAACCCAGGGATCAAACCCAGGTATCCTGCATTGCAGGCAGTTTCTTTACCAGGGAGCCACCAGGGAAGACCTTATTGCTATTGTG
This sequence comes from Ovis canadensis, assembly GCF_042477335.2. Classification (NCBI taxonomy): domain Eukaryota; kingdom Metazoa; phylum Chordata; class Mammalia; order Artiodactyla; family Bovidae; genus Ovis; species Ovis canadensis. The sequence goes on along the minus strand of NC_091261.1, from coordinate 34,797,313 downwards.
ACAGATATCAAGTCCCTGGCTGAGAAATAAAGAAAGAAGGAAGCTAAAAGTGTTGGAGTAGAGGTCAGAGAGAATCCATGATTTGGAACATCTTGAGGTTGAATATTGTTGAGCAAAAGTTCACCACCAGTAGTGAGGGCCATGATGTAACCTGGAGATTAAGGAATATTTGATTTACAGGGGGCTTGGCATGACTCTAGGTATGAATAGAAACAATATTGGCCGTGAACACAAATAGACTGTGGCCATGGTGAGCGACTGAGGGCATGCACGCATACACATGTGCACACACACCCCCCCCACACACACACACACACGGATAAGAAGGCACTATGGCAATCAGAGAACTAACAGGAGATTTTCCTTCTAACAAGAGAAGGAAAGAGGAAAACTATATTCTCCATAGCATAAAATAAAACAGGATACTAGAGACATGAGGAATTCTATTTCTAGGTGTAAGATAAGACATATGTGATTCTGACTTTTAGCCTATGTAGTTTTATCACAAGCTGTTTATTTAGGAAATGATTTCCATGGAAAGGTCAAGGATGACATGGTAATTTTTTTATTAGAAAATAAGCAGTATATTAGAGTGTTTTAGTTGAAAATGGCAATGTCCTAACTCAGCTTAGCTGTCTAATACAAGAAAAATTTTAAAGGAAAGTAGTTACTGCATCTGGGAAATTCAGGTGTGGTGTGGTTCTCACAGCTGAAAGGGACACACCGTGTCATTTCAGATCTGTCTCTGTAATCTTTTATTGTAGTATATTCTCACTCATACTTCCTTCACACTCTGTATAGACCTGCTACAAAACTTTACGCAGCTTCTCTATGCTCTAAGTCCCAGGAAATGGCCAGAGAGAGCTAGGGGCCAGGTCACCATGGACTAGCCTATTTGGAACTTCTGTGTGAAATTGAAAATGTATCCTTGTGGGTAAGCAAATTATCAAAATACACTTCAAAATAAGGCCAGATCTACGAGATAAAGAGTGACAGGTCACAGAAAAGCATGCCTCTATCTCTGGGGAAAGAAGTCCCATGTCACAGCACATGGCTTTGGCAAGCAGTATTTGGGTTGAATTTGATCTTCCAATCACCCATCTGTTTGGGCACAAGTGCAGTTAGCCAGAGTCCCTGGGGCCAGGCTTATATTATCCCACCAAATGACCCAAAGAAACAAAACTCTCTCTCATTACACACACATAAAAAAAAAAATTTTGAAGACTCTAATTGCCAGAATCAATATGGTCGTGAATGAGGATGCTTTGATTAGACAGGCACCATTGGAAACACAGGACAAAGAGGGTGGGCATTCTGCCAAAAGCCCAGGTTGTTCTTACCACAAAAAGGAAAAAGGCCTGCTGAGTAAACCAAGACACCAAATGTTCCCTGACTCCCACATCAAACCTATCACACAGATACACGGACACATACACAGACACACAAAAGGCATTTCCAGAATGCATATGCCATTCTGAGAAAATCCTTTCATTATATTCTATACAAGTTTACAATTCTCTTAAGTTACACACACAGGAACTCCTCCCTCGACTGAACATTATCCTCCAGCAATTTAACCACTGTTTCTTCCTTCCCTCTTTAACATGCAGATTTCTGCAAAAAGGCTCCAAAAATTGCTGCCTCCACTTTTTCTTTCCTGTCTTCTCTAGCTCAGATCATTCTAATGAAACAATTCTTTTCAAGGCTACATGTAACTTTCTTGTTGCTAAATCAAATAAATGCTTTATTGTTTTCACCCAATGTGACATTTCAGCAGAATTTGACATCTTGAAGAAGCTTCTTCCCTTGAAAAAAAAAGACTCTATATACTACCTTGAAATTCCTAGCATCTCTAATTCATGTTCAGTGCTCCTTGCAGGTTCATCTTCCTTATTCCTGCTCTCAAATATGGAAGTACTGCAACTTTTGGCCGTTGGCCCATTTCTCTTTTCTTACTTTATATTCCGTCCATAAGTAATCCCACTCATGGTTATGTCTTAAAATATAGGTGGAACAGAGATGGCTAAAACTCTGAATGCCCAACTGAGGAACTCCTTCTGAGCTACAGATCTTATACCAAACTGCTGTGTTAAAATTTCTCTTGAAGGTCTTTGGAGGACCTTTAATTAAACATGCCCTAATTAAAAACATGTTGCCTTCCTCTTTGGGCTTCCCAGATGGCACTATGGGTAAAGGACCTGCCTGCCAATGGAGAAGACATAAGATACATGGGTTCAATCCCTGGGTTGGGAAGATCCCCTGGAGGAGGAAATGGCAACCCACTCTGGTATTCATGCCTGGGGAATTCCATGGACAGAGGAACCCGGCAGGGTACAGTCCATAGGACTGCAAAGAAGAAGACATGATTGAGTGACTCGGCATGCATGCATTCCCCTTCCTCCATCAAGCATGCACACATGCACTGACCCAGTCTTCTAGGGACACCATCTCAATGTGTGACATCTACCAACACCATGCCTGCTGTCTCCTCTCCCTTACTGCTCATATTTAGTGTATTTCTACCTTCTGCAAACTTAACCCTTAAGTGTTTCTTGAAGATCATTGCATCTTAATGATCATTATAAAAGCTAAATCTACTGTCACTTCACCCCTGGAATCTCTTCTTTCCCAATACAACCAATGACATTTTGTAAAATTGAAGTAATATTATTCACCAACCAAAATCTAACACACTGTCTAAAGCAGAAAGTGCACTTTCACTTAACAGCATTCAAGCACTTTCTTTACCATCATAATCCTGTCACGCGAGTATATGTTCCTCGATTCTTTGTCTTGTCACAACAAAGATTTGGAGTGATGGACATTAAAGCCCCCTCGGCGTGTCACAGCTCTCAGGTCTTGGATAGACCATGTTATAGCTCTCAGGTCTCGAATGGGCCGTGTTATAGCTCTTTAGACAAATCAGTGTTACAGCTCACTGTTACAGCTCTATTTTATTTAGAAGATAGCAGGAAAATCCATCTTTGAGGCATGAGGGCACATCGATATAAAGACATGAGGAGAAGAGCACCCCAGCATGCGGGGGGGAGAGAGAGAGAGCTGGCTTTGGCTCTTCTATTTATATGTTTATCTCTCCCTGGGCCTGTCCTATGTAAATTGGGCCAGCCAGGAGTGTTGTTTGCTTTACCCGAGGTCCTCACTCTGGTCCTCGGACCTTCTTTTCTTCCATTTTCGTGGGCTTTTCCCTTCCTTGTCTGGTAGCCACTGCCATTTTGGACTCCTTTTCCCTGTTCTACCTACCTAACAATCCCATGTTCAAAATAAAACATGCTCATCCCCTTGCAAAGCAGACCTCACTAGCTCTCTACCAATTACTGTATCTAATTGTAGCACTATGACTGTAGGTAGTTTAACCTCATTGCTTAGACACAGATATGGTTCCTTATAATCCAGCAACAATGGCCTGAATGCTGAACTACCTATTTTGATGGATTCAGTATCACCGGTGGCATAATAATTCCATTAAACAAAAAAATTCAGTTGCTGGTTCAGAACTTAAAACTATATAGTGCTTATTAGTATAAACCAAAACTTACTGTTCTCAGTGGAATCAATTCCTTAGTCTGATGTAGCAGATGTGGCATGTGGATCTACCTGGTCCATACCCCAAGACTGAAGCACTTGTTTTCACTATGTGTAGGCAGTATTGTCTCTCAAGAGCTTTCAGATCAATCCACGCCTGGGGTTTGTTTGGATGAATAAAGCTACTTCCACTTCACCCAAGGTCTCACATTCCCCTCCCTTAAATAGAGCACCTCATATCAAGAGACTGGTTGATGCAAAGATACAAATTATTAGCCCCAGTGTTTCAATTTGGAACAATTATTTTAAAAATATCTGTATTCACTTGCCAGAGCTTCTGTTAACAAAGTACTGCAGACTGGGTGCTTAAACAGAGAAGTTCATGGTCTCATAGTTCTGTAAGCCAGAAGTCTGAGATCAAGGTGGCTTACTTTTTTTTTTTTTTAATTTTAAAATCTTTAATTCTTACATGCATTCCCAAACATGAACCCCCCTCCCACCTCCCTCCCCAGAACATCTTTCTGGGTCATCCCCATGCACCAGCCCCAAGCATGCTGCATCCTGCGTCAGACATAGACTGGCGATTCAATTCACATGATAGTATACATGTTAGAATGTCATTCTCCCAAATCATCCCACCCTCTCCCTCTCCCTCTGAGTCCAAAAGTCCATTATACACATCTGTGTCTCTTTCCCTGTCTTGCATACAGGGTCATCATTGCCATCTTCCTAAATTCCATATATATGTGTTAGTATACTGTATTGGTGTTTTTCTTTCTGGCTTACTTCACTCTGTATAATCGGCTCCAGTTTCATCCATCTCATCAGAACTAATCTCAAAAATATACAAGCAACTTCTGCAGCTCAACTCCAGAAAAATAAACGACCCAATCAAAAAATGGGCCAAAGAACTAAATAGACATTTCTCCAAAGAAGACATACGGATGGCTAACAAACACATGAAAAGATGCTCAACATCACTCATTATTAGAGAAATGCAAATCAAAACCACAATGAGGTACCACTTCACACCAGTCAGAATGGCTGCGATCCAAAAATCTGCAAGCAATAAATGCTGGAGAGGGTGTGGAGAAAAGGGAACCCTCCTACACTGTTGGTGGGAATGCAACCTAGTACAGCCACTATGGAGAACAAGGTGGCTTACTTTTGAGTGTTGCGGAAGAAACACTTGTTCCAGGCCTCTCTCTTACCTTCCAGTTATTGACTGGAAATCTTTCTTCTCAGCTTTTGCTGCATCATGTTAATCTCTGCCTTTATCCTCCCACTACATCCTATCTATCTTCTCCCTGTGTGTGCCTGTGTCCAAATTTCCATTTTTTATAAGGACACTAGTCATATTGGATTAGGGGCCCACCTTATTCCACTCTGACCTTATCTTAACTAAGCATATCTGAAACAAACCTACTCCCAAATAAGGTCACCTTCTGAGGTACTGTACCCTAGGGTGGCAGTATGGATTTGGGGAGGGGCACAGCTCAATCCACATACCTATCCCAGCTTCAGAAGTCCCATAGGAACAGCTGAAACATTTGTTGTCATTGATTCACACGTCAAATTTTATTTTTTCTAGAATCCTTTTCCTTCAGTCTCCTAGGGTTGCTAGTTTCCTAAGCTCTACTCAGTATGTTTCATGAACTCAAAGAAAAGCTAAATTTCTACTTTTGGAGAATCTGACTTGAAATATTTTGCACAACAAGTGACCTGAGCAGCAGACCATAAAATAAGATGTGGAGCTAGAACAGTTGCTGACTTACTAGCTTAGAGTACCACATAACAGGTGATGGGTAGCTTTGACATATGCTTAGTATCACAATTGTGAAATTTTCAGCAGAAGTGAACTGGGTTGGCACACAAATGGGTGGACCTGTGATTCCCACATATTAGAAATTTATAAAATATGGGGCAATAATAAGTATGACACAACATTCAGAAAACAAAGATCATGGCATCTGGTCCCATCACTTCATGGCAAATAGATGGGGAAACAGTGGAAAGAGTGACAGACTTTATTTTGGGGGGCTCCAAAATCACTACAGAGGTGACTGCAGCCATGAAATTAAGACACTTGTTTATTGAAAGAAAAGTTATGACCAACCTTGACAGCATATTAAAAAGCAGAGACATTACTTTGCCAACAAAGGTCTGTCTAGTTAAGGCTATGGTTTTTCCAGAAGCCATGCATGGATCTGAGAGTTGGACTATAAAGAAATCTGAGCACAAAAGAATTGATGCTTTGGAAATGTAGTATTGGAGACTTTTGAGAGTCCCTTGAACTCTCAAAGTAGGTCCAGTCAATCCATCCTAAAGGAAATCAGTCCTGAATATTCATTGGAGGGACTGATGCTGAAGCTGAAACTCCAATATTTTGGCCACTTGATGCCAAGAAGTGACTCATTTGAAAAGACCCTGATGCTGGGAAAGACTGAAAGTGGGAGGAGAAGGGGATGACAGGATGAGATGGTTGGATGGCATCACCAATGCAATGGACATGAGTTTGAGTAAACTCTGGGAGTTGGTGATGGACAGGGAAGCCTGGTGTGCTGCAGTCCATGGGGTCACAAAGAGTTGGATATGACTGAGCAACTGAACTGAACTGAATAAATATAAAGACTGTGAAGTGTAATGGTTGACTTAGAGCATTTGATGGTTTGGAAAATGACAAAAAGCACTGAAGGAGGTTAATCACTAATAAAAAAAATAAGTGTGAGAGCTAAAGGATCTCTTTGGAATCGTACAGATCGACTTGCATCAACTGAATCTGGAAGGTGAACAAATATGACAACCAGGCCCGGGACTTTATTATAAGAGTAGCAGAGCTTCAGACAAGGGTGAACTCTGGATCTCATTAGTAGTTGCCAAGGTTGGCACCATCATTGGAAAGAAGTAACTTTGTGAGAATTGGGATAGAAATATTTGGGCTATATATTAAAAAATATTGAATCCTCAGATTTACCTAAAGCCTGTAGACAGACATTCAGAGTTATCCCACTCTTCCCTATTATAGAAACCTATTATCTAACTATTATACAAAGGTCTTTCCTTGCAAGACAACACAGAGTCACCTGATTAACATACCCCCACCTCCCTCCTGGTTACCATACCAATAACAAGCTATGTGAAAAGGTAATCGCTCCAGAGAAATGCTGGGATTTTAATGGCAAAAAAAAATTATATCTCAGAGTAACATATGCTGATAGTTGCCAGAAAGATATGTCCGTGGCAAGTCACACAGGGAATAGATCAAGGCAGATAGAACATACACTTGAAAAAGAGAAAAGTAAGCAATCTGGGAATATGATCTCATATTCTTTTTAATCTAATTAAATACATCAAATTTTACTAAATAAATACAGAGACGTACTATATTCCGGATTAGGAAAAATTAATATCATAAAGATACATCCATTGATCTAAGAGTTGTTTATTAAATGCCAACTAAGTGTCAGGTACTCCACTGAGGAACTGGGATATCTCAGTGAGCAAAACAGATCAAAATCTGTAATTCCAGCTTTCCCCCATCACTTGATACACTTAATAAATTCTAATATAAATTGTAGCAGGAATGGTCTCCTGAGAAGCTTAATAAGCTAATATAAATTTCAGATGGAAGCATCAAAGACCAAGTATAGGCAATAAATTAAAACAAAAAAGAGTAGAAGGAAACACTGAGGAAGAAGAGTGGAAGAAAGAACAAGGTCACATCACAAACAAAATCACTGTAGTGCTCCCAATTAAAGCACTCCAGTCCTGGAATAGAGACATTTCAACAGATATAGAAACCAGACCAGCTATCCTGTAAGATTGTATCCCATTGCCTGAGCTTCCCCTGCTAGTTTCAGGGGATATAGTTCTAGGGCCCTGATGTTTTATAGAAATTAGTCATTGAGTTCACAAAGGAATTCTCTAAACTTTACTCAGATAAAAATAATGCTATTGAAAATATTGCTTTTTTAGTGAGATCCATCTTTTAGAAAAGATGAAATCAAATATGACTGTCTAAAATACATAGCTTATTTTGATAAAAATGAAGTTTTAAAATAATTTTGGTTATTAAGTACAGAACTTAAAGTGAATTTGTACAGCTCACTTAGACTTGAAATACCATAGTCTTTTTTTTCTGAAAAATAAGATGTTTACAATAACTGATCACTATTCTATTATAGATGACCATGATTACCACTGTTCTTCCAGTATTATTTTTTTTAATTTTTATTTTTACTTTATTTTACTTTACAATACTGTATTGGTTTTGCCATACATTGACATGAATCCACCACGGGTGTACGTGCATTCCCAAACATGAACCCCCCTCCCGCTTCCCTCCCCATAACATCTCTCTGGGTCATCACCGTGCACCAGCCCCAAGCATGCTGTATCCTGCGTCGGACATAGACTGGCGATTCAATTCTTACATGATAGTATACATGTTAGAATGCCATTCTCCCAAATCATCCCACCCTTCCCCTCTCTCTCTGAGTCCAAAAGTACGTTATACACATCTGTGTCTTTTTTCCTGTCTGGCATACAGGGTCGTCATTGCCATCTTTCTAAATTCCATATATATGTGTTAGTATACTGTGTTGGTGTTTTTCTTTCTGGCTTACTTCACTCTGTATAATCGGCTCCAGTTTCATCCATCTCATCAGAACTGATTCAAATGTATTCTTTTTAACTGCTGAGTAATACTCCATTGTGTATATGTACCACAGCTTTCTTATCCATTCATCTGCTGATGGACATCTAGGTTGTTTCCATGTCCTGGCTATTATAAACAGTGCTGTGATGAACATTGGGGTACATGTGTCTCTTTCCATTCTGGTTTCCTCGGTGTGTATGCCCAGCAGTGGGATTGCTGGGTCATAAGGTAGTTCTATTTGCAATTTTTTAAGGAATCTCCACACTGTTCTCCAAAGTGGCTGTACTAGTTTGCATTCCCACCAACAGTGTAGGAGGGTTCCCTTTTCTCCACACCCTCTCCAGCATTTATTGCTTGCAGATTTTTGGATTGCAGACATTCTGACTGGTATGAAGTGGTACCTCATTGTGGTTTTGATTTGCATTTCTCTAATAATGAGTGATGTTGAGCATCTTTTCATGTGTTTGTTAGCCATCCATATGTCTTCTTTGGAGAAATGTCTATTTAGTTCTTTGGCCCATTTTTTGATTGGGTCGTTTATTTTTCTGGAATTGAGCTGCATAAGTTGCTTGCATATTTTTGAGATTAGTTGTTTGTCAGTTGCTTCATTTGCTATTATTTTCTCCCATTCAGAAGGCTGTCTTTTCACCTTGCTTATATTTTCCTTTGTTGTGCAGAAGCTTTTAATTTTAATTAGATCCCATTTGTTTATTTTTGCTTTTATTTCCAGTATTCTGGGAGGTGGATCATAGAGGATCCTGCTGTGATTTATGTCGGAGAGTGTTTTGCCTATATTCTCCTCTAGGAGTTTTATAGTTTCTGGTCTTACATTTAGATCTTTAATCCATTTTGAGTTTATTTTTGTGTGCAGTGTTAGAAAGTGATCTAGTTTCATTCTTTTACAAGTGGTTGACCAGTTTTCCCAGAACCATTTGTTAAAGAGATTGTCTTTACTCCATTGTATATTCTTGCCTCCTTTGTCAAAGATAAGGTGTCCATATGTGTGTGGATTTATCTCTGGGCTTTCTATTTTGTTCCATTGATCTATATTTCTATCTTTGTGCCAGTACCATACTGTCTTGATGACTGTGGCTTTGTAGTAGAGCCTGAAGTCAGGCAAGTTGATTCCTCCAGTTTGATTCTTCTTTCTCAAGATTGCTTTGGCTATTCGAGGTTTTTTGTATTTCCATACAAATTGTGAAATTATTTGTTCTAGTTCTGTGAAAAATATCACTGGTAGCTTGATAGGGATTGCATTGAATTTGTAAATTGCTTTGGGTAGTATACTCATTGTCACTATATTGATTCTTCCGATCCATGAACATGGTATATTTCTCCATCTATTAGTGCCCTCTTTGATTTCTTTCATCAGTGTTTTATAGTTTTCTATGTATAGGTCTTTAGTTTGTTTAGGTAGATATATTCCTAAGTATTTTATTCTTTTCGTTGTAATGGTGAATAGAATTGTTTCCTTAATTTCTTTTTCTACTTTCTCATTATTAGTGTATAGGACTGCAAGGGATTTCTGTGTGTTGATTTTATATCCTGCAACTACCATATTCATTGATTAGCTCTAGTAATTTTCTGGTGGAGTCTTTAGGGTTTTCTATGTAGAGGATCATGTCATCTGCAAACAGTGAGAGTTTTACTTCTTCTTTTCCAATTTGGATTCCTTTTATTTCTTTTTCTGCTCTGATTGCTGTGGCCAAAACTTCCAGAACTATGTTGAATAGTAGCAGTGAAAGTGAGCACCCTTGTCTTGTTCCTGACCTTAGGGGAAATGCTTTCAATTTTTCACTATTGAGGATAATGTTTGCTGTGGGTTTGTCATATATAGCTTTTATTATGTTGAGGTATGTTCCTTCTATTCCTGCTTTCTGGAGAGTTTTTATCATAAATGGATGTTGAATTTTGTCAAAGGCCTTCTCTGCATCTATTGAGATAATCATATGGTTTTTATTTTTCAATTTGTTAATGTGGTGAATTACATTGATTGATTTGTGGATATTGAAAAATCCTTGCATCCCTGGGATAAAGCCCACTTGGTCATGATGTATGATCTTTTTAATGTGTTGTTGGATTCTGATTGCTAGAATTTTGTTGAGGATTTTTGCATCTATGTTCATCAGTGATATTGGCCTGTAGTTTTCTTTTTTTGTAGTATCTTTGTCATGTTTTGGTATTAGGGTGATGATGGCCTCATAGAATGAGTTTGGAAGTTTACCTTCCTCTGCAATTTTCTGGAAGAGTTTGAGGAGGATAGGTGTTAGCTCTTCTTTAAATTTTTGGTAGAATTCAGCTGTGAAGCCGTCCAGACCTGGGCTTTTGTTTGCTGGAAGTTTTCTGATTACAGTTTCAATTTCTGTGCTTGTGATGGGTCTGTTAAGATTTTCTATTTCTTCCTGGTTCAGGTTTGGAAAATTGTACTTTTCTAAGATTTTGTCCATTTCTTCCACGTTGTCCATTTTATTGGCATATAACTGCTGATAGTAGTCTCTTATGATCCTTTGTATTTCTGTGTTGTCTGTTGTGATCTCTCCATTTTCATTTCTAATTTTATTGATTTGATTTTTCTCTTTTTGCTTCTTGATGAGTCTGGCTAATGTTTTGTCAATTTTATTTATCCTTTCAAAGAACCAGCTTTTGGCTTTGTTGATTTTTGCTATGGTCTCTTTTGTTTCTTTTGCATTTATTTCTGCCCTAATTTTTAAGATTTCTTTCCTTCTACTAACTCTGGGGTTCTCCAGTTCTTCCTTTTCTAGTTGCTTTAGGTGTAGAGTTAGGTTATTTCTTTGACTTGTTTCTTGAGGTATGCCTGTATTGCTATGAACTTTCCTCTTAGCACTGCTTTTATAGTGTCCCACAGGTTTTGGGTTGTTGTGTTTTCATTTTCATTAGTTTCTATGCATATTTTGATTAATTTTTTGATTTCTTCTATGATTTGTTGGTTATTCAGAAGTGTGTTGTTCAACCTCCATATGTTGGAATTTTTAATAGATTTTCTCCTGTAATTGAGATCTAATCTTAATGCATTATGGTCAGAAAAGATGCTTGGAATGATTTCGATTTTTTTTTAATTTATCAAGTTTAGATTTATGGCCCAGGATGTGATCTATCCTGGAGAATGTTCCATGAGCACTTGAGAAAAAGGTGAAATTCATTGTTTTGGGATGAAATGTCCTATAGATATCAATTAGGTATAACTGGTCTAATGTATCATTTAAAGTTTGTGTTTCTTTGTTGATTTTCTGTTTAGTTGATCTGTCCATAGGTGTGAGTGGGGTATTAAAGTCTCCCACGCTTATTGTGTTATTGTTGATTTCCCCTTTCATACTTGTTAGCGTTTGTCTTACATATTGTGGTGCTCCTATATTGGGTGCATATATATTTATAATTGTTGTATCTTCTTCTTGGATTGATCCTTTGATCATTATATAGTGGCCTTCTTTGTCTCTTTTCACAGCCTTTGTTTTAAAGTCTATTTTATCAGATATGAGTATTGCCACTCCTGCTTTCTTTTGGTCTCTATTTGCATGGCATATCTTTTTCCAGCCCTTCACTTTCAGTCTGTATGTGTCCCTTGTTTTGAGGTGGGTCTCTTGTAAGCAGCATATAGGGGGGTCTTGCTTTTGTATCCATTCGGCCAGTCTTTGTCTTTTGGTTGGGGCATTCAACCCATTTACGTTTAACATAATTATTGATAAGTATGATCCCGTTACTATTTACTTTATTGTTTTGGGTTCGGGTTTATACACCCTTTTTGTGTTTCCTGTCTAGAGAATATCCTTTAGAATTTGTTGGAGAGCTGGTTTGGTGGTGCTGAATTCTCTCAGCCTTTGCTTGTCTGTAAAGCTTTTGATTTCTCCTTCGTATTTGAATGAGATCCTTGCTGGGTACAGTAATCTGGGCTGTAGGTTATTGTCTTTCATCACTTTAAGTATGTCTTGCCATTTCCTCCTGGCCTGAAGAGTTTCTATTGAAAGATCAGCTGTTATCCTTATGGGAATCCCCTTGTGTGTTATTTGTTGTTTTTCCCTTGCTGCTTTTAATATTTGTTCTTTGTGTTAGATCTTTGTTAATTTGATTAATATGTGTCTTGGGGTGTTTCGCCTTGGGTTTATCCTATTTGGAACTCTCTGTGTTTCTTGGACTTGGGTGATTATTTCCTTCCCCATTTTAGGGAAGTTTTCAACTATTATCTCCTCAGGGATTTTCTCATGGTCTTTCTTTTTGGCTTCTTCTTCTGGGACTCCTATAATTCGAATGTTGGAGCATTTCATGTCATCCTGGAGGTCTCTGAGATTGTCCTCATTTCTTTTAATTAGTTTTTCTTGTTTCCTCTCTGATTCATTTATTTCTACCATTCTATCTTCTATTTCACTAATCCTATCTTCTGCCTCTGTTATTCTGCTATTTGTTGCCTCCAGAGTGTTTCTGATCTCATTTATTGCATTATTCATTATATATTGACTTTTTTATTTCTTCTAAGTCCTTGTTAAACCTTTCTTGCATCTTCTCAATCCTTGTCTCTAGGGTATTTATCTGTGATTCCATTTTGATTTCAATATTTTGGATCATTTTCACTATCAATATTCAGAATTCTTTCTCAGGTAGATTCCCTACCTCTTTTTTGTTTGATTTGGTGGGCATTTCTCCTGTTCCTTTACCTGCTGAGTATTCCTCTGTCTCTTCGTCTTGATTATATTGCTGCTTTTGGAGTGGCCTTTTTATATTCTGGTAATTTGTGGAGTTCTCTTTATTATGGAGCTTCCTCACTGTGGGTGGGGTTGTATCAGTGACTTGTCTAGGTTTCCTGGTTAGGGAGGCTTGTGTTGGAGTTCTGGTGGGTGGAGCTGGGTTTCTTCTCTCTGGAGCACAGTGGAGTGACCAGTAATGGGTTATGAGACGTCAAAGGTTTTGGAATAACTTTGAGCTGTCTGTATATTGAAGCTCAGGGGTGTGTTCCTGTGTTGCTGGAGAATTTGCGTGGTATGTCTTGTTCTGGAACTTGTTGGTCCTTGGGTGGAGCTTGGTTTCAGTGTAGGTATGGAGGCATTTGATGAGCTCCTATTGCTTAATGTTCCCTGAATTCAGGAGTTCTCTGATGTTTTCGGGCTTTGGACTTAAGCCTCCTGCTTCTGGTTTTCAGTTTTATTTTTACAGTAGCCTCTAGACTTCTCCATCTATATAGCACAAATGATAAAACATCTAGGTTAAAGATGAAAAGTTTCTCCACATTGAGGGACACTTAGAGAGGTTCACTGAGTTACAAGGAGAAGAGAAGAGGGAGGGGGTAGTTAGAGGTGATTGGAATGAGATGTGGTGAGATCAAAAGAGGAGAGATCAAGCTAGCCAGTAGTCACTTCCTTATGTGCATTCCATAGTCTGGACCGCTCAGAGGTATTTACGGAGTTATACAGGGAAGAGGAGAGGGAGGAAGTAGACAGAGGTGGCCAGGAGGATAAGAGAGAGGAATGAGAAGGAGAGAGACAAATCCTGCCAGTAACCAGTTCCTTAGGTGTTCTCCACCGTCTGGAACACACAGAGATTCACAGAGTTGGATAGAGAAGAGATGGGGGAGAAAAGAGACAGAGGCCACCTGGTGGAGAAAAAGGAGAGTCCAAAGGAGGAGAGAGTGGTCAAGCCAGTAATCTCGCTCTCAGGTAAAATTGGGTAGTGAAGTTTGGGTTTTTAAATGTACAAAATTGACAACAAAAACCAAAGAGCAAAGATTAAAAATCTAGAGTAGAGGTTGGATTTTCAAAAATACAATATTAAAGAAAAGAAGCAGAAGGAAAAAGGAAAAAAGAAAAAAAAAAGGAAAAGAAAAAAAAAGCCACAAGAATTATTAAAAAAAAAAAAACACCAATAACCACCCAAAGACTATATATGATGTTTGCCTTAAAAAAAAAAAAAGTCTCTTTTTTTTGAATAGTAATAATAGGTTATAGAAATAAAAATTAGAGGAGAAACAGAAGACTTAACTATTAAGAAAAAAGTTGGGAAAAAAAAGAAAAAGAAAAAAAAAGGAATGATGGGCAGTGTAGGGTCACTTCCAAGGCAGTTCCCTCTGTTTAACTTCTTTATGCTGGTTTTTTAGGCTCACTAGTTCAGTCGCGCTGTGGGGAGGGGGAATGCTGCAAACAAATAGCTCTGTCGTGTGCACACAGTGTCTCAGCCCCACTGGACCTGTCCCTTCTCACGGTGTACAAACCGCTCCGGCTCTACAATGCTCAGCCGGGAACCGTCTGAGGCCGGTCCTAGGCTGCGTGCACTTCCCCTGTCTAAGCCACTAAGGTTCAGCTCTCAGGTAGCCCTCAGAGGCACAGATTCGGTTGGGACTGTGTTTTGTGCCCTTCCTGGGTCTGAGTAGCTCAGGAGTTTGGTGAGCGCAATTGCTGCGACTTGTCGCCTTTTCTACCTCTGCTGCTCAGTTTTCTGGGTGGACCACTGGCGCCCTTTGTGAGGCAGATGGTGACTGTCCAGCACCCCGAGAAGTCTTAGCAAAGAAGCCTGATTGCAGTTAGGTAAGTAAAGTCTCTCCGGGTCTGCAATTGCCCCTTTCCAGCCCTTACGGCTCTAGCTGCCTGTCCCCGGCGGGGGATGGTCTGCAGCCAGCTTTATCCGTTCCGTCCTTTGTTCTGTGCTCGGTCCTGGCGGTGTCTTATGTTCGAGCTTTTCACGCGGTAGCTATCCCACAGTCTGGTTTGCTAGCCCAAGTTAGATTGTTCTGGTTGCGCGTGGGGCATTCCTTCCCGATTCTTACAAATCTCTGCAGCCCGAGCCTCCTGTGCTTCCCTGCCCTGCCCCCACTTCCTAGTGGCAGATGCAGGCGTCTGTGCTGCTTTTCCACTGGGGGAGTTACTGTTGGGCTTGTAATCTCCTGGTTTTAATTATTTGCTTATTTTTCCTTCCTGTTATGTTGCCCTCTGTGTTTCCAAGGCTCGCCACAGACTCGGCAGGGAGAGTGTTTCCTGGTGATTGGAAACCTCTCTTCTTAAAATTCCCTTCCCGGGACAGGCTTCCCTTCCCAGAACGGAGCTCCCTCCCCACCTCCTTTGTCTCCTTTTTCATCTTTTATATTTTTTCCTACCTGTTTTTGAAGACAATGGTCTGCTTTTCTGGTTGCCTGATGTCCTCTGCCAGCCTACAGAAGTTGTTTTGTGGAGTTTGCTCAGCGCTGAAATGTTATTTTGAGGAATTTGTGAGGGAGACAGTGGTCTTCCCATCCTATTCCTCCGCCATCTTAGGATTGCCCCTTTCCAGTATTATTTGTGTCTCCATTTTCTAGCTTTAATTTGGCTTAGAAACAGGAATTTTTTCTACATTAGTAATTATCTGTGGCTTCCATGATGGCTCAGTGGTAAAGAATCTGCCTGCCAATGTGGGAGAAGAAATTTCAGTTTCTGAGTTGGGAAGATCCCCCCAGAGAAGGAAATGGCAATCCACTCCAGTATTCTTGCCTGGGAAATCCCATGCACAGAGGAGCTTGGTGGCCTAGAGTCCATGGGGTTGCAAAAGATTCAGACACAATATAGCAACTAAATAAACAACAACAACAATTACATCTCCTAGGTTCATACATTACTGTTACTATTTTAATCACCCCATACCCCTGAGAATTGGGTGGTAGTTTAGTTACTAAGTTGTGTCCTACTCTTGCAACCCCCAGGTCCATAGGCCACCAGGTTCCTCTGTCCATGGGATTTCCCAGGCAAGAATACTGGAGTGGGTTGCCATTTCCTTCTCCAGGGGATCTTCCTGATCCAGGGAGCAAAATTGTGCCCTCTGCATTGCAAGCAGCCTTTTTCACTGCAGGTGGATTTTTTACCACTGTGTCACCAGGGAAACCCTCTGAGAATTGGGAGCTACTTTGCAAATATTTATCTTTTATAATTTGTCTTTCCATTCTTAGGCTCCACCCATCAAAGTATCTTAGTAGGAAAACTGTTTTGTTTAATAATTGATCAATTATTCTCTAGAAATTGGAATCCTGAATTTTTAAATATCAATCCTGGATCTTAAAGTTTAAGACAGATTGACAAATATCCACCTATTATTAGTTTTAAAAACAGGAGACTTTATATTCAGAGCTAGTTGGCTTCTACTTGTATAACAAAATTATCCTTAAAAAGGATAATTTTCTTTGCATCAAATCACTAGTTGAAATTAAAAACTATTGCAGGAAAAATATTGGAGTGGGTTTATTATCTTTTATTTATTTATGTTTAGTAAAAGCTACAGTCTTTTAAGTTGTCCTCTTTGACCTGAAATGGCAATGTATAGCCAAATTTCCAGTTACCATCAAAACCTAAGGCAGGATGATTATGTGATTTAGTCTCTTTGGTAATTTTATTAACAAATTTTAATTTTATTTTCCAGAGATTCTTCTGGAATCTTCCTTCTTTCTCTAGTGATAAAGAAAATGAACATGTCTGTTAAACCTGGAAAATACAATAGATACCAATACGCCAAGAGCTGAATCAGGCATAGGAAATATATCTACTGAAAGCCTCCAACCAGTTAATTGCAGCTTCTGGCTTGCCTAACAGCTATATTGACAATATTTTGGTCACCCGTTTTTCTGACAAATTGAAATACCCTGAGAGAATCATGAAAATAAGATATTCCTTCCTTTCTTATTAATCAAATCACAAGTACTTCAAAGCAAACTTGGGGGGCTTGTTATGAAATTGTCTACTCTTATGAAGTGTCCTATTAATTTTAAAAGATATAATTACCTTAGAAAGGTAGCTAACCTCCAAATATACTTTAATATACTTCCTTAATCTCTACATAGCCCTTCTGCTGCTCTGACCTCATTAAAAATCACCAAGAATGGTAATCAGTGTTATCAGGGTCCACCACGTTGTGCTCTAAAGGTAACATGCATTGGCAGGCTTATTATGAAATACTCTTAAGCAGAACTCAATTAAACCTTCTGTGAATTAGAACTGAGCTTTGTAAAATCTATCTTTGGATAATAAGGAACAAAATATGTTCAAAAACACAGTACAAATACACCTGATATTGACTGACAATATGTCTAGTTTCAGTCTTCTCTAAGCCATATAATAATAATAATAGATTGAAAATAATTCTATTGAAGAAATGAATGTACTAAATGAAAATTATATTGCTAATGAAATTCAGCGTCAGATTTTAATTCTAAGTGGTTATTCAGCAGCATCAGCAGTTTAGCCTAACAAGAAAAAAAGTCTTTTAATTATGATAGCTTGGTCTGTTGAACATATGATTCATTGTTTCTTTTAAATTACAATGGCTCTCAATTAATTATTTTTAGCATGATTTGAGGCTGAAAAATAATTATAATGGCAAAAGAAATAATATGCATCTTGATATTTAAGAATTATAAAAGAACACTAATCCAATGTGATTGAGAAGATGAAATTCAAATGCGTATGTTTCAAAATGATGCATTTCATCAATGTCCCATGACTACTTATTAGTTTCATTTTACTGAAACACTAATAACACTAGCTCTTTGGGTATTACAAAGAAAGTAAATAAGAAATGTTATTTCTATTATGCAATTATTATCTTTAATATGGGAAAATATAAACAATAATTCAAATAAATATACATTGTATTATGTACATATTTATATGTATTAAACATAAGACTGAATAGAGATATAAAATTCATAAACAGCAATTTAATGCTTACTCAAAAACATAGGTGCTAATATTATTGAGAAAATTAATTTTGCCTTGCAATCAAAAAACTTGTGATAAAATAGAAAGTCATTCATTTTTGAACTATTTCCAGGAAAAATATAATAGAAAGGCAAAAATAAAATATCTGTTTCAATATAAGCTATTTTTTACACCAAACTGAGGAGATAAATAGAAGTTAATTGTCCTAGTTCGTTTGCACAGTATAGCATATGTTTGACTATCTTACTTATGTCATATGTATTAATAGATTAAGGCAAAAATCTCTATTTTTGATGTATGTAGCCATTAGCATAAAGTAGGTGACAAATACAGTCAAATAAACTTTCTACTAATTCTGCCATAGTCTAGGACAAAATTTTTGCACCAAGGAAAACAAGAAATAATCACTTACTCAAAAACTAATTAAACCCCTAATGCATTTAAATTGTATTGCTGTTCAGTTCAGTTCAGTCACTCAGTTATGTCTGACTCTTTGCAACCCTATGGACTGCAGAACACCAGGCTTCCCTGTCCATCACCTACTCCCAGAACTTGCTGAAACTCATGTCCATCAAGTCAGTGATGCCATCCAACCATCTTATCCTCTGTCATCTCCTTCTCCTTCTGCCTTCAATCTTTCCCAGCATTAGGGTCTTCTCCAATGAGTCAGTTATCACATCAGGTGGACATAAGTATTGCATTTTCAGCCTCAGCATCAGTCTTTTCAATGAATATTCAGGACTGATTTACTTTAGAATTGAATAGTTTGATCTTGCAGTCCAAGGGACTCTCAAGAGTCTTCTCCAACACCACAGTTCAAAAGCATCAATTCTTCAGCACTCAGGTTTCTTTCTGGTCCAGTTCTCACATCCATACATGACCATTGGAAAGAAAGAGAACCTTGACTAGATGGACCTTTGTTGGCAGAGTAATGTCTCTGCTTTTTAATATGTTGTCTAGGTTGGTCATAACTTTCCTTCCAAGGAGTAAGCATCTTTTAATTTCATGGCTGCAGTCACCATCTGCAGTGATTTTGGAAGCCCCCCTGCAAAATAGTCAGCCTCTGTTTCTGTTTCCATTGTTTCCCCATCTATTTCCCATGAAGTGATGAGAACAGATGCCATGATCTTTGTTTTTTGAATGTTGAGTTTTAAGCCAACATTTTCACTCTCCTCTTTCACTTTAATCAAGAGGCTCTTTAGTTCTTCTTCACTTTCTGCCATAAGGGTGGTATCATCTGCATATCTGAGGTTATTGATATTTCTCTTGGCAAAGTTAATTCCAGCTTGTGCTTCATCTGGCCTAGCATTTCTCATGATGTACTCTGCATATGTTTAACAAGCAGGGTGACAATACACAGCCTTGATGTACTCCTTTCCCATTTTGGAACCAGTCTGTTGTTCCATGTCCAGTTCTGACTGTTACTTCTTGACCTGCATACAGTTTTCTCAGGAGACAGATCAGGTGGTCTGGTATTCCCGTCTCTAGGAATTTTCCACAGTTTGTTGTGATCCACACATTCAAAGTCTTTGGCATAGTCAATAAAGCAGAAGTAGATGCTTTTCTGGAACTCTCTTGCTTTTTTGATGATCCAGCAGATGTTGGCAATTTGGTCTCTGGTTCCTCTGCCTTTTCTGAATCCAGCTTGAACATCTGGAAGCTCACAGTGGTTCATGTCCTGTTGAAGCCTGGTGTGGAGAATGTTGAGTATTACTTTGTTAGGATGTGAGATGAGTGCAATTGTGTGGTAGTTTGAATGTTTTTTGGCACTGGCATGAAAACTGATATTTTCCAGTCCTGTGGCCACTGCTGAGTTTTCCAACTTTGCTGGCATATTGATTAAAACACTTTAACAGCATCATCTTTTAGGATTTGAATTAGCTCAACTGGAATTCCATCACCTCCACTAGCTTTGTTCGTAGTGATGCTTCCTCTGTCCCTAAGACATCCTGACCTCCAAGATGTCTGGCTCTAGGTGAGTGGTCACACCACTGTGGTTATCTGGGTCATGAAGATCTTTTTTGTATAGTTTTAGATATTTTTCATATAGTTCTCCTGTGTATTCTTGCCACCTCTTCTATTTTGGTGAACTACTATTCACCAATGGCTAAATATGCATAATTATTAAACTCTTTATAATGTTCATATTAGAGAAAGTGTTTGTCTCAATCAGTTTGGGAAGCTATAACAAAGTCCCAAAGACTTGGTAGCTTAAACAATGAAAATCTATTTCTCAGAATTCTGAAGGCTGGGAAGCCCCAGACAGATTCAGTGTCTGGTGTGGACTCTCTTCCTGCTATATCTTCACATGTCAGGAAGAAAGAAAGGAACCTCTCCTACCTCTTATAAAGGCATTAATTTCATTCAATATACCTCCACTCTCAAGACCTAATTATCTCTCAAATGTCCCTCCATCTACTGCCATCGTATTTGGGGTTAAGATTTCAATATATGCATTTTGAGGAGGCAAAAACATTCAAGTCCATAGCAATGTTTAATATAAAACAATAAGATATTTCAAATATTTACTTGGCTGGTTATGAACACTTTGGAGAACAAAACATAATTCATAAGCTCCCATCCACTTTAGTTTATTTCCCCCCCATTAATCCACAGGATTGCAAAATAATCACTGTTTTATGCAATAAGTGTACGTGTTAGTCACTCACTCATGTCTGATTCTGCAACCCCACAGACTGCAACCCACCAGTCTCCTCTGTCCATGGAATTCTTCAGGCAAGAATATTGGACTGCATAGCCATTCCCTTCTCCAGGAGATCTTCCTGACCTTGAACCATGGTCTCCTACATTGCAGCAGATCTTTAGTGTCTGAGCCACCAGGAAATCCTGTTATATTCAAGTGTCTGGGCAAAAACATTTGCGACTAGGTGTAGGAAAGCACTTCTAGAATATAGAACTTGGGACAAGATGGTGAATCTGTTGGCTTAGGGAGCATCACAAAAAATCTTTTACATGTCAGATTGAGTGGGTTATAGTTTAAAATGTCCACTCCCATAACTGTAGGATGAACCTGTGTCAATGTGTATAAGTATTTTGTACTTTGAAAAAAGTGTTGCTTGCATGTGAATTAAGTTTTTGAACAAAGTATAGTGCTCTGAAGTTCTGAAAGCTAAAGACTATTTTATTGAAATTATTTTTATATGTACCTGGAATTACATAAACAATGATGTTACTGCAGGAAGAAACAATGAACTAATAGTATTAAATATAACTATTACTATTATATCAGTTCAGTTCAGTCGCTCAGTCGTGTCCAACTCTTTGCGACCCCATGAATCACAGTACGCCAGGCCTCCCTGTCCATCACCAACTCCCAGAGTGCACTCAGACTCGTGACCATCGAGTCAGTGATGCCATCCAGTCATCTCATCCTCTGTCGTCCCCTTCTCCTCCTGCCCCCAATCCCTCCCAGCTTCAGAGTCTTTTCCAATGAGTCAACTCTTCGCATGAGGTGGCCAAAGTACTGGAGTTTCAGCTTTAGCATCATTCCTTCCAAAGAAATCCCAGGGCTGATCTTCAGAATGGACTGGTTGGATCTCCTTGCAGTCCAAGGGACTCTCAAGAGTCTTCTCCAACACCACACTTCAAAAGCATCAATTCTTCGGTGCTCAGCTATAGTAGTAGTAGTATATATTATTATTAAGTGCTTCCCTGCTGGCTCAGATGGTAAAGAATCTGCCTGTAATCCAAGAGACCTGGGTTCAATCCCTGGCTTGGGAAGATCCCCTGGAGGAGGAAATGGCAACCTACTCCAGTACTCTTGGCTGGAGAATCCGCATGGGCAGAGGAGCCTGGCAGGCTATAGTCTATGGGGTCACAAAGAGTTGGACATGACTGAGTGACTAAGCACAGCACAGTATTATTATTGTTTTTATTACATAGTATTATTATTAGTATTACACAGTATTATTAATATTGAAGTGAAGTGAATGTTGCTCAGTCATGTCCAACTCTTTGCAACCCCTTGGACTATAGTCTTCCAGGCTCTTTGTCCATGGAATCTTCTAGGCAAGAATATTGGAGTGAGTAGCCGTTTCCTTCTCCAGGCAATCATCCCAACCCAGGGATCAAACCCAGGTCCCGCATTACAGGTGGGTATCATATAGTATTAAATATAACTATTCTGTAATTTTTGCTTGGTTTATTAAAATTGATTGTTGTTCAGTTGCTCAGTCGTGTCCGACTCGTTGTGACCCCATGGACTGCAGGATGTCAGGCTTCCCTGTCCAAAACCATCTCCCAGAGGTTGCTCAAACTCATGTCCATTGACTCAGTGATGTCATCCAACCATCTCATCCTCTTTTGCCTCCTTCTCTTCCTGCCTTCAATCCTTCCCAGCATCAGAGTCCTTTCCATTGAGTCAGCACTTTGCATCAAGTGGCCAAAGTATTGGAGCTTCAACTTCAGCATCAGTCCTTCCAATGAATATTCTTGGTTGATTTCCTTTATGATTGACTGGTTTGATCTCCTTGCTGTCCAGGGGACTCTCAAGAGTCTTCTCCAGTACTGCAGTTCTAAAGCATCAATTTTTCAGTGCTCAGCCTCCTCTATTGTACAACTTTCACATCTATACAGGACTACTGGGAAAACCATAGCTTTGACAATACAGACCTTTGTCAGCAAAGTGATGTCTCTGCTTTTTAATATGCTGTCTAGGTTGGTCATAACTTTTCTTCCAAGGAGCAAGCATCTTTTAATTTCATGGCTGCAGTCACTGTCTACAGTGAATTGGTAGCCAAAGAAAATAAAGTCTCTCAATGATTCCATTTTTCCCCCCATCTATTTGCCAGGAAGTGATGGGATTGGATGCCATGATCTCAGTGTTTGGAATGTTGAGTTTGAAGACAACTTTTTCGCTCTATTTCACCTTCATCAAAAAGCTCTTTAGTTCCTCTTCTCTTTCTTCCATAAGGGTGTTGTAATCTGCATACCTGAAATTATTGATATTTCACCCAGCAATCTTGATTCCAGCTTGTGCTTCATCCAGTCCAGCATTTTTCACAATATACTCTGCATATAAGTTAAATAAGCAGGGTGACAATACACAGCCTTGACATGCTCCTTCACCAATTTTGAATCCATCCATTTTTCTATGTCCATTTCTAACTGTTGCTTCTTGACCTGAATGCAGGTTTCACAGGAGGCAGGTGAGGGGGTCTGGTAATTCCATCTCTTCAGTTTGTTGTGATCCACACAGTCAAAGTCTTTAGTGTACTCAGTGGATTAATTGAATGAAGCAGAAGTAGATGTTTTAAGGAATTTGCTTATTTTTTCTACAATCCAACAGATGTTGGCAATTTGATCTCTGATTCCTCTGCCATTTAAAATCCAGCTTGTACATCTGGAAGTACTTAGTTCACATACTGTTGAAACCTAGGGTACTAGATTTTTTAAATATAATTCTTTCAGGTTGCTAAGTGAATATAAACTGATACACTTGGAATATTTTGCAACTACAGTTAAAATAGAAAAAATCAAAACATATTGTGTCATAAAAGATTATTGGAACGTTATCTCCCTCAAAAGGGCTTCTCTGGTGACTCAGCAGTAAAAAAAAAAAAAAAATCCACCTTCAATGCAGGAAACACTGGTTCAGTCCTTGACTCTGGAAGATCCCCGGGAGGAGGAAATGGTCACTTATTCCGGTATTCTTGTCTGAGAAATGCCATGGAGAGAAGACCTTGGTGGGCTAAAATTCATGGGGTTGCAGAGTCAGACATTACTTGCCCTCTCTGAACTGAAACAACAACAAAATCTCCCTCAAAAAGTACAATTCCTGAAACATTGACAAATGATTATATTAATAATGATGCATTTTATGAATTCTCCTAAAAATTAATATATTTGTAATTTTTGAAGAATTTAGGGATCTTTTGACATGTAAATATTTCTGAAATACTAATGATGGATATAAACCATTACATGAAACTCTAACCTGCTGAAAATGAAATAGTAAGTAGAGATATCACATGGTATTGTTTTAAAAATGTGGCTCAACACATCATATTATTAATTGTACCAATATACTTATAATCTCTCTCTCTATATATATATATATATATATATATATATACAACAAATAATTTGTATATTTGTAAGCAACATAGGAAAGATAAATACTAAGTTTAAAAATAATACATAAAGATTTGTTTAATAAAACAAGCTCAGGGTAAGTATCTAACAGGGTGGGAAGAGAGAGAGTATTG
Source organism: Ovis canadensis (assembly GCF_042477335.2). Classification (NCBI taxonomy): domain Eukaryota; kingdom Metazoa; phylum Chordata; class Mammalia; order Artiodactyla; family Bovidae; genus Ovis; species Ovis canadensis. Next base: position 34,773,209 of record NC_091261.1, on the reverse strand, counting down.
GGATTCGGATGAGATGCTTATTCTTTTTTTAAATGCAGCCTGAAATTTAATTGTCTACTTCTCATGAAATAAAATCTTGTTAGAGGTGATGATTTAGAGAAGTGATGCAAATTAATTTAAAAAAAAGCATTTTGCACTTCTAGTGCAAATAAATGCTCATTAATACCTAGGCATTTTTTATGATCTAATGTAATTGTGTATTATTACTTATATAGGTAGAATAGATTGTAATTAGAGCATAGATAGATTTATATTCTCTCTGCAATTTATGAATGTCAAAATATTAATGATTCATTGAAATATTGTTTTCAGAGGAGCTTTTCAGAGGGCCTAGAAAGCATGATTTGAGATTTCCTTTCATTTCTAGAAGGTGAGTAGGATCATGCCAATGATCAATTCTTGTGGATGCCTTTAGAATTTTAACATTTTACATAGATCTTCTATTTAATACCTCTGTGGATATTAAAAAGTTTGTAAAAAAAAAAAAAAAAAACAGAAAGGTTAGAGACACACACTTGAATTCCTCCTTCTTGCAACAGCAATTGCAAGCACTCATAATTGAAAAATGGAGTTCAAGGGTCAGATTGTTTAAAAGGATTAGTAGAACTAACCAAGGAATAGAGGACTTAATAGGGCAGAATATGCTGCTCTGACAAGTAAAGAAGGACTAAGGAAAGAAAATAATGGTCACTTTTACTAGAATGGATTAAATTATCTACCACTAAGGAATGATGCTAAAGCTGAAACTCCAGTTCTTTGGCCACCTCATGCGAAGAGTTGACTCATTGGAAAAGACTCTGATGCTGGGAGGGATTGGGGGCAGGAGGAGAAGGGGACGACGGAGGATGAGATGGCTGGATGGCATCATGGACTCGATGGACGTGAGTCTCAGTGAACTCCGGGAGGCCTGGCGTGGTGCTTTTTATGGGGTCTCAGAGTCGGACATGACTGAGTGACTGAACTGAACTGAACAGAACTGACCTTCAGAAGAGGAAATGTTTATTGCTACAGTTATGAATTAAAAAACCCAAACAAGTGAACATACCAAAAAAAGTTTAAATACACTGACTCGTATCCTAATGGACATGGCGTATCCGAAGATGACGTTATTCATTCATATCTAAGAGAAGCCCGGAAATGGCTGAGAGAAATGCTTTGCAGAGATCATGGATGGTTATCCCTTCCACATGCACCTCAAAGGTAGAGAAATAGCAAGTTTGTAACAGAGCACTCAAATCACAGGGTAAGAGATCAGGCAGGCTTCTTTGGGAAGCGCCTATTTCATTAGCAAGCTTGCTTCACACTGTCAGAGGTTTAGTTTGGGAGTAATAAGGAGACTGGACTACAAATGGGTAGATATATGATTTCAGTGAAAGAAATTTCTCCAGTTACAACTCCAAACATACCTGTGCTTAGACAGGAAATTCTGAGGATTACAATATAGATATATCTCATATTTATAAGAGAATTATTTTTTAAAGAAAGAACCTTTTATTCAAGACTAAAGGAAAAGCAGATAAGATTTCAGCAGGGGCTCCAGTTTCTGTGGTTTTACGGTTTTCTTGATAACGGAAGTCATAGTTGCCGTAACTATTTTAATAGAAGAGACAGAAGACTGACTAGTCAAGTTAGCGAAACTGCCAAAGGCAGAAGTCTTTCGAGTTGTTTTGTTTGGTCATATTTGCCTTTCTCTGTTCTAATAAATTATTTTTAAACCAGAAAACATTGAATGTATAATAATCATATTTCAACATAATACATCAAAATAATTTCTCATCATGAGTGAACTAGATTATATTACTTTTGCTTCAAATTCCCTAACTCCTAATTAAGTTTTCCAAAGCAATAACAATGCAAGTGGCCTGATTCTAGATGAATAATATCAAGCTCAGTAAGAATTATTAAACTCTGGTATCTGTAGAACAATCTGGCACCTGTTTTATATTGTACACATCAAGAGAACACTCAAAGGAAAATAAAGTCTAATATAGTTATTATTAAATGTTTATTAGTCACAGCTCAAAATCTCATTTATTGTATTGCAGCAAAGAAACACGTATTTCCCAGCACAAACATCTTTAAGTTTTGATAATTAAAACTTTGTATGTCAATATTTTTCCAGCTCAAGGTAGCAGGCATTATGGTGCTTATCTAGTAATGAAAGCTTACTTCTCAGCATTCAATTTTCCTACTTAAAACCTAAGCCACATTATTTTATATCTTTCCTTTCAAATTAACTAACTGAATGCTTTTAAAATGTTGCTTTGTCATTGACATAGCAAAATATAAAGTCTATTTTAACATATACATAAAGTAGAATAAAACCCATTGATGGCTTAACATTATGAAAGAAAGCTATTTTAACATCTAAAATAGAAATTATATGTTTGGGTGTTTTCCTTCTTAGCCACGATAAATGCTCAATGAGAATGAGAGAAAAATAACTAGGGGAAACCAAAAGCACAATGAAATTCTCAAGACTATCTGTTTGATATTCCTTCATAATATTTTCTCAGCTTTACTGAAGCATAATTGAAAAAATAAAAATTTTAGATATTTAAAGTGTACATCATGATGATTTGAAACACACATACATTGTGAAAGAACTCCTTCATCTATAAAGTTATTTAACACACCCAGTACCTCACATATTTACCTGTTTTTTTTTTTTAATGAGAACATTTAAATTCTACTCTGTCTGCAAATTTACTTGTACACTACAGTGTTGTCAACTATAGTCACCATATTATACATTAGTTCCTTAGACCTTATTTATCTTATAGCTAAAAACCTTTACACTCTTACCGACCTTATTCCCTACAAACCTCAGGTCCTGGCAATCACTTTTGTATTCTGTTTGTATGAATTTAACTGCTTCAGTTTTACATAGAAGTGATACCATGTGGTATTATTTGTCTTTCTCTGTCTTATTTCACTTAGTATAATATCCTTAGGGTCCAACCATGTTGTCACAGACATTGACATTTCCTTTTTGTGGCTGAATAGTATTCTATGGCATTATACATACCGTTTATTTATGTATGCTGCTGCTGCTACTGCTGCTAAATCACTTCAGTCGTATCTGACTCTCTGCAACCCCATAGACGGCAGCCCACGATACTCCCCCATCCCTGGGATTCTCCAGGCAAGAACACAAGAGTGGGTTGCCATTTCCTTCTCCAATGCATGAAAGTGAAAAGTGAAAGTGAAGTTGCTCAGTTGTGTCTGACTCTTAGCGACCCTATGGACTGTGGCCCACGAGGCTCCTCCGTCCATGGGATTTTCCAGGCAAGAGTGCTGGAGTGGGGTGCCATTGCCTTCTCTGATAGAGCCTTGCTGCTAAGTCACTTCAGTCATGTCCGACTTTGCACGAGCCCATAGACAGTAGCCCGTCAGGCTCCCCCGTCCCTGTGATTCTCCAGGCAAGAATACTGGAGTGGGTTGCCGTTTCCTTCTCCAATGCATGAAAGTGAAAAGTGAAAGTGAAGTCACTCAGTCGTGTCCAACTCTTAGTGATCCCATGGACTGCAGCCCACCAGGCTCCTCTGTCCACAGGATTTTCCAGGCAAGAGTACTGGAGTGGGGTGCCATTGCTTTCTCCCCAATAGAGCCTTAGGTTGTTTGCAAATCTTGGCTATTGTGAATAACGCTGCCATAAAAATGGAAGTGCAAAATAACTCATTGTTATCCTTTGAACAGGTATCATTTTAACAGGTGTGAGGTGATATCTCACTGTGGTTTCGGGTTGATGATTCCTACATTGAGCATCTTTTCAGGTACCTTTGGCCATCTATAACGATGTCTTTTTAGATCCTCTGCCCATTTTTAATTGAACTGTTTTCTTTTTTTCTTTCTTTTCTGCTATTGAGTTCTATGAGTTTTTTATATATCAGTTTTTTATATATGTAATTTGCAAATCTTTTCTCTCATTTCATGAATTACCTTATCATTTGTTGATGATTTCCCTTGCCAAGCAGAAACTTTTTAGTTTGATGTAGTCTCACTTCTTCTTTTTTTTTTTTGCAGGGTGGGGCAGGGAGGGGGGCATTGTTCCTTTTAGTGTCAAATAATAAATCACAGCAGGATCCTCTATGATCCACCTCCCAGAATACTGGAAATAAAAGCAAAAATAAACAAATGGGATCTAATTAAAATTAAAAGCTTCTGCACAATAAAGGAAAATATAAGCAAGGTGAAAAGACAGTCTTCTGAATGGGAGAAAATAATAGCAAACGAAGCAACTGACAAACACCTAATCTCAAAAATATACAAGCAACTTATGCAGCTCAATTCCAGAAAAATAAACGACCCAATCAAAAAATGGGCCAAAGAACTAAATAGACATTTCTCCAAAGAAGACATATGGATGGCTAACAAACACATGAAAAGATGCTCAACATCACTCATTATTAGAGAAATGCAAATCAAAACCACAATGAGGTACCACTTCACACCAGTCAGAATGTCTGCAATCCAAAAATCTGCAAGCAATAAATGCTGGAGAGGGTGTGGAGAAAAGGGAACCCTCCTACACTGTTGGTGGGAATGCAAACTAGTACAGCCACTATGGGGAACAGTGTGGAGATTCCTTAAAAAATTGCAAATAGAACTGCCTTATGACCCAGCAACCCCACTTCTGGGCATACACACCGAGGAAACCAGAATTGAAGGAGACACATGTACCCCAATGTTCATCGCAGCACTGTTTATAATAGCCAGGACATGGAAACAACCTAGATGTCCATCAGCAGATGAATGGATAAGAAAGCTGTGGTACATATACACAATGGAGTATTACTCAGCCGTTAAAAAGAATTCATTTGAATCAGTTCTGATGAGATGGATGAAACTGGAGCCAATTATACAGAGTGAAGTAAGCCAGAAAGAAAAACACCAATACAGTATACTAACACATATATATGGAATTTAGGAAGATGGCAATGACGACCCTGTATGCAAGACAGGAAAAAAGACACAGATGTGTATAACGGACATTTGGACTCAGAGGGAGAGGGAGAGGGTGGGATGATTTGGGAGAATGGGAATTCTAACATGTATACTATCATGTAAGAATTGAATCGCCAGTCCATGTCTGACGTAGGGTGCAGCATGCTTGGGGCTGGTTCATGGGGATGACCCAGAGAGATGTTGTGGGGAGGAAGGTGAGGGGGGGGGTCATGTTTGGGAACGCATGTAAGAATTAAAGATTTTAAAATTAAAAAAATAAAATAAAAATAAAAAAATAAAAAAAATTACCAAAACTGAGGACAAGGAGCTTACATATGCATAGTACAGGCATGCATTCTTTTACAGCTCTTTGCTTTACTGAGGTTTGCAGATATTTCAGTTTCTTGCAAATTGAAGGTTTGTGGTAAGACTGGTTTGAGTAAGACCATTTTCCGAACAGCATTTGCTCAGTTTGTGTCTGTCTGTTACATTTTGGTAATTCCTGAAATATTTCCAAAATTTCTTATTTATTCTGTTTGTTATGGTGATATGTACTCTTTGATGTTAATATAGTAGCTTTTTTTTTTGGTGGGGGAAGTGACACAAACCATGAATACAACATGGCAAGTATAATCAATACTTTTTGTTTATATTGTGACTGCTTCATCAACTGGCTGTTTCCCTATCTCTCTCCTCTCCTTCTCCTCAGGTCTCCCTATTCCCTGAGACACAAGAACATTAAAATTGTGCTGATTAATACCACTGCAATAGGCTCTAAGTGTTCAATTATTTGGAAGAGTTGCAAGTCAAAAGCTAGAAATGGCTAGTCAGTAAGGAAGGCACTCCCAAAGCCTGTAGTCTAAACATTAGTCCTTTTGCACTAATTAAACAATGTAAAATTGCAAAGAAGTTCTTCAAGGAAATTAAAAGTGCTGCTCCAGTTAACACATGAATAATAAGAAAATGAAACCTGCTTGTTGCTGATATGGAAAAAGTTTCAGTGGTCTGAAGAGATCAAAACAGTTACATTACCTTAAGCCAAAGACTAATCCAGAGCAAGGGTCTAACTCTCTTTAGTTCTATGAAGACTAAGAAAGGTGAGGAAACCATAGACGAAAAGTCTAAAACTTGCAGAGCTTTTTGCATGACGTTTAAGGAAAGAAATCATCTTCATGACATGAAAGTGCAAGGTAAGCAGCCAGTGCCAATATAGAAACGGCAGCAAGTTATCCAGAAGATCTAGCTAAGACAATAAATGAAGGTGGCTAACTACATAACCAATTTTCAATGCACATGAAACAGCCTTCTATTCAAAGATGCTATCTAGGAGGTCTAGCTAGATAGAAGTTCATGTTGGCTTCAAAGCTTCAAAGAATAGGCTGAAGTTGATGACTATGTTGAAGTCAATGCTTATTTGTTGTCGTTTAGTTGCTAAGTCATGTCCCACTCTTTGTGATCCCATGGAACTTCCAGGCTCCTCTGCCCATGGGATTTCCCTGGTAAGAATACTGGAGTCGGTTACCACTTCCTTCTCCAAGGGATCTTCCCAACCCAGGGTCTGAACCCATGTCTTCTACATTGGTAGGCAAAGTCTTTACTGCGGAACCATAAGGGAAGCATGATGCTTATTACCATCTTGAAAATTCTAGGACCCTTTAGAACTATACCAAATCTACTCTACTAGTGCTCTATTAGTGAAACAACAAGGCCCAAATGACGGACTATCTGACAGGATACCTGAATATGACCTGGTTTACTGAATATTTTAGGTCCACTGGTCCACTGTTGTGACCTGCTTCTCAGAACAAGAAACAAAACAGGTTTCTTTCAAAATATTATTTTTTAGTGACAATTATTATTGAAATTTTTAACCACATAGGTACTATAATTTTGAATATCATACCTAATTTTGAATATCATACCCAAATAATCTTTCACCTATGGTTCAAATGTTCAGGGAAGACAATTATAGTTATATTTTTCTATGTAATGTTTGTATACAGTTGGACACTTTAGTTTTAGATCACTGTTTCCATAACTAGATTTTCTTTTTTAGCTCACTCTATAACTGAGCATGAGATGCATGTGAACATTTTAGCTTTAGTTAGGTGTTTCAAGCTCTGTTCTCCCCAAAACTGTTTGTATAAACATTCCCCTCTGATTTCCCTCCATCCGTTCTTTTTATTTTTATAGTTACTATGTCTCTGTTGATGTTGTCTAAATATTGATTACTAGCAAACTTTGTTTTTATATTGAGTATAATTACAATAGTCTAACATTCTTATATACTGATGCCAATCACAAGGTTATCTCAGGATTAGTATTCATAAATTTCATTTTGGAGGCTTGAGAATCGTTCAAATTTTCTAGTTTCTAGTTACATTTGGGGCAGGTGGAAGTTATATATAGACAATCTAGACTGTGTTATATTCCTCCAGAGAATACTGGATTTTTATTAAATCATTTATTTTATTCTATGAGGCATTTGATTGTCTTAGACTATAGTCTCTATATTTAGAGCAACAAGTCAACTATGAGTTTAATTATTTAATTCCTAGCTGTATTACTTGGAATCTAATCTCTATAATTTGGTGGTCAGTAAGAGATTTGGTTAGAGCTTATTCTCAGAATATGGGATTTCCCTTCTATGACTCTTACTTCTGGGCCCCCCACAGTATTGAATAACTTTGGATATTAAACACACAATTGAAGTATGGTTCTTTAGGTCACAAAGATAGCAAGTTATCAGAGATCTCCCCAGTCCCATGATGATGACCACAGCTAGCAACTATGAAAATTTACTCCAAGGTATTTCCTTTGTATAAGTACCTGCTTTGGGCTGCTTTCTAATATTTTCAGGGATTTGGATTTTATTGTTTTCAGTTGTTTGCCTTGAATTTATTGCTACCAATAGGAAAATCTATCCAATAGGAACTTACATAGCCATGCCAGAAACAAATTCTACTGTCATTAAGCTTAATGCTACTATTTGTATTGACTGTAATTCAGCCCTTGCTTTAGGTTTAATCATTTTCATTTTTGTTTTTGTTTGTTTGTATTTTGGCCTTGTTGGTTTTCTAGGTTTTGCAAACTCATCAATAACATAATATAGATACTTTATAATATTTCCTGTATAGAGATAAATTTGTCAGTTGATTTCACAAATGCCTTGTCTATTATACTAAGGAAGAGAAAGCATCTTTTAAAATCCATGTTAGCATGGCTATGCTTTTCCCCCCAATATAGCTAATTTACTTATAGCCCTTATTTTCCATCAGCATGTTTTTAATGCTCTACAGCAAAAAAAAAAAAAAACAAAAAAACAAAAAACATAGGAATACAGGAAACAAAGGTTAGTTCTCACTGTGTTTCATCAAAATTATAAGTATACTTGGTTGTTTGAGGAAAGAAAATTCAATTTTCAGTTTCTTTGTTGAGAAAAATTACATTTTACAGTTACAGATATGCTCAGAGATGAAGAAAATATATTATATGGATAAAAAGGCAAAAAAGTTTGGATGAATTTCAAAAAATACTGGTTTTAATGTTTCCTTTAATACAAGGTAATATATAGACATGGACTTTGAAGTTTGAATGCAATGAAAAACCTAGATTGGTTTAAAAGTTATCTGAAAGAAGCATGGATCAATGACGCATCTAATACTTTTGCTTGTGTCCATGAAGATTCATGTGTCTTTACATGGAAATATTTGCAGGCAATATAAAAGTTTTAAAATAGGAACCTCAAGGAAAGCCAAAGTTATTTGGTAAAAGCACAGATCAATGATGAAGCTGAAAATTGTTCTCACTTCCCTGAGGAATTAATGAAATTTACATGAAAATATTTGAGGGCGCCTTAAAAATAATAAAATAAGTCACAAGAAGAGTCACTGTCAAACTCACAACTTTGAACTTGAAGTTCAATACCCCAGTTCTTTGGGTTTTTTCCAACTTTATTTAGAAGAGTCAACATTTAAGGCAGTACTCATCATGAAAAGCATGAAATCTTCTAGGTTGAAATTATAAAAAGGGGTATCTAAATTGTTTGAATTTAGTTCATAATAAAGTTCAAATAGAAGAGTGGGCAATTGTTAGAAAAGCCTTTAATGAAGAAACAAAATGCATAGGCTCTTGGCTTACACTTATCTTACCCATTTTAAAAAACTAAATGTGCCATTTAACCTCTCTAAATCATCATTTTATTTTATAAATTAGGACCAACAATATCTGTTCTGACAAACACACAGTGTTTATGAGACTCTAATGAGGAAAGGTAATTCTAGTCAAAGCTATGGTTTTTCCGGTAGTCATGTATGGATGTGAGAGTTGGACTATAAAGAAGGCTGAGTGCCGAAGAATTGATGCTTTTGAACTGTGGTGTTGGAGAAGACTCTTGCAAGGAGATCTGACCAGTCCATCCTAATGAAAATTAGTCCTGAATATTCATGGGAAAGACTGATGCTGAAGCTGAAACAACAATAGTTTGGCCACCTGATTCGAAGAAATGACTCACTGGAAAAGACCCTGATGCTGGGAATGATTGAAGGTGGGAGAAGAAGCGGATGACAGAGGGTGAGATGGTTGGATGGCATCACTTACTCAATGGACATGAGTTTGAGTAAGCTCCGGGAGCTGGTGATAAACAGGGAAGCCTGGCATACTGCAGTCCATGGGGTCGCAAAGAGTCAGACACAACTGAGCCATTGAACTGAATTGAACTGAATGAGGAAATGCATGTAAATTACCTAAGTTGTAAAGAATTAAATGAATAAAGATACAAATTTGAAATATGTTTTGAGAACAGATAGCAGTTAAAATTAAGTTTCTTTGTAGTTTCAGATACTTAATGCAGTGTTTAGTATACATTACAGTTAATTATTCATTAATTGAGCAAAGAAACTTTATATTGAAGTTAAATTATTCATTTAACATGAATTCTTTAAAGAATCATATATATATATTCATTTTAAGTTTATCTACAAATATTGTATTTGCTATTGTAAGAAAATGCTGTACTAAACTCAGTGAAAATGGAAATGAATTACTTAATTCCCTCAATGAGCTCACAGATTAGTGGAAATAAACATGTAAGACTTTGACCCATCCTATTAAATGTCATAAGTGCACACCATAAGTGCAATGGAAAAACAGATGAGAAAGTAATAATGTTTTGCAAAGTGTTGCTGCTGCTGCTGCTAAGTCGCTTCAGTCATGTCCGACTCTGTGTGACCCATAGACGGCAGCCCACCAGGCTCCTCTGTCCCTGGGATTCTCCGGACAAGAACACTGGAGTGGGTTGCCATTTCCTTCTCCAGTGCATGAAAATGAAAAGTGAAAGTGAAGTCCCTCAGTCGTGTCGAACTCTTAGCGACTCCATGGACTGCAGCCCACCAGGCTCCTCCATCCATGGGATTTTCCAGGCAAGAGTACTGGAGTGGGGTGCCATTGCCTTCTCCATTGCAAAGTGTTACAAAGTGATAAATAGAAAAGACACTATCTGAACTGGTACTTAAATGAAAAACTAAGGGGAAGAAAGGTGACAAGAGCCAGATTTTCAAATTTATAGCAAACTGTAACATGGCACCATGACAACATTTTAGAAGTATTGCATTTGTGGAGTGGCTTAATTCTCACAAAACAGGAAGTCAGATATAATTTTACCTAAAAAGTTGGTTTTAATTTTGGCCTTTTAACATTGGAGTAAACTAAGCCTTCCAGAGGTCAGGTGACTTTCTAACAGCATACGCCAGATAAATAGCAGAGCAGGGATTCAAGCTCAAACAGTCTCTGACTGCCACCCAAGTGCTTCACCTTTGATATATATTGTCACCTTCGAGCATGTTAACAGCTTAATAATTTGAAAAATGGGAGGAAGGATTTCACCCAACGAGAACAACATGAGCAAAGTGAAGTCACTCAGTCGTGTCCGACTCTTTGAGACCCCATCGACTGGGGCCTACCCGGCTCCTCTGTCCATGAGATTCTCCAGGCAAGAATACTGGAGTGGGTTGCCATTTCCTTCCCCAGGGGATCTTCCCAACCCAGGGCTCGAACCCGGGTCTACTGCATTGTAGACAGATGCTTTACTGTCTGAGCCACCAGGGAAGCAGAGCACAGGGAGGGACACTTATTTTAGTAACTCTAGTGAACTGAGCACAGGGTGAAAGGGCAGTCATGTATTTAATACATTCCCACTATGTTCACACAAAGGAAGAGCTAATTAGACTGATACAAATGACCAAACTAGATAGCATATTCAAAAGCAGAGACATTACTTTGCTGACTAAAGTCCGCCTAGTCAAGGCTATGGTTTTCCCAGTGGTCATGTATGGATGTGAGAGTTGGACTGTGAAGAAGGCTGAGCACCAAAGAATTGATGCTTTTGAACTGTGCTGTTGCAGAAGACTCTTGAGAGTCCCTTGGACTGCAAGGAGATCCAACCAGTCCATTCGGAAGGAGATCAGCCCTGGGATTTCTTTGGAAGGAATGATGCTGAAGCTGAAGCTCCAGTACTTTGGCCACCTCATGTGAAGAGTTGACTCATTGAAAAAGACTGATGCTGGGAGGGATTGGGGGCAGGAGGAGAAGGGGACAACGGAGGATGAGATGGCTGGATGGCATCATGGACTCGATGGACGTGAGTCTGAGTGAACTCCAGGAGATGGTGATGAACAGGGAGGCCTGGCGTGCTGCGATTCATGGGGTCGTAGAGTAGGACACGACTGAGCAACTGAACTGAACTGAACCACTTCATTTTCCTGTGGTCAGTCAGAAAGTACTCATCTCAACCTCAGTTGCTTTGAGAAACATTTTCTTATTTTCAGTTTTGATCAGGACTTCTATAGATAGGTACTTTCGTAATTATTCATCAATTAAGCAGTAAAATAAAGTTTATGTTGTATTTCAAATTATTCACTTAATGTGAATTCTTTAAACAATCATATACATATATTCATTTTAAGATTATCTGCAAATATTGTATTTATTTCTGTAAGAAAACTCTGTACTAGAAATCACCTGAAAGAACTGAAACATTTTCTGTAAAAGTATTTACTTCTCTTTCCTCTCTGGTGAGAATGGGAGGAGTTAGGATTGATACTCTTGTGATTAGGATAAGTTTAGGTCAATGTGAACCTCCTTTTAGCAAAGGAAAAGAAAATCCCTGGCACAAAGTGCAAACAATGGCATATTTCTCATAAGTGAAGAAAATTATAATAACATATAAAGTATACATATACACTTTTTACAAGATGATTCTTTTAAAACAAATTGTGTCACAATTCTTATATTTAAATAAGAAAGCAAAAGATGATAAATCATATGTATAGTAACCAGTGTGCTTTCACAATCTATGCTTAACAGAGTTCTATATTAACAGATCAAAAAGAAGGGATTATAGAAACTCAGTAGTTTCCATGGTTTTAGAGTCAAGCTAATGATTTCAGGATCAAGTGAATAGGTATGAAATTTCACAGATTCTTGAAAAATACAATGGCAATGAGACATTGATTAAATATATGCACTGGGTTGGAAACTGAATTTCAGATTCAAGATAATAAACTATTGGTATTCCAGTAAATCTTCAAAGAATAGCTCTATCCTCTAAAGCGCAACTTCTAGGGATTATAATGATATTTTAAAAAATATGTATTACCTAATCATTGGAAAGCTCCAAGGAATAACTTGAATCTTATAAAACTGAAACACACTCAAAGATAACAAACTGATGTATTCTTTCACTGTTTTCTGGGGAAATATTCAAGGTATTTGTAAATTAAATTTAATACAAAATGTTAATTAATTAATTCTATTCTTTTTAGAATATGAATGTGAAACTGTGTGAAGGTAGAGAAACAAGAGATTTTTTTAATTGTCAAATATGTCAGTATAATGAAACTATTAGGTGCATATTTGCAATGTAAAAATGAATGCTAATACAAGATCGAAAGGATTGGGTACATAGAATTCAAGTTATTAATCCTAACAACACAAATAAGCTAGATCTTCAGAGGAAAAAAATTTAGATGTATAGGTATGATTTAAGAACTAGAAATGTTCTGTTACTTACCTCCCATAAATATAGTTCAGTTATGTGCCTTTAAAGGATTTAATAAGAATGATGTGTTACTTTACATTTATTTATTACTTCAAAATTGGTTAATGAGTTTAAAACACATAACCTTTGTAGATACTCACAATAGCTGCGTGCAGGCAGGCACAAATCCTTACTGCAATTAAACAGAAGGAGAAATCATGACTCGGAGAGTTTGAGACATGCAAGAAGTTGAGCAGAAATGCCGGATGGATTCTCCAATTCTTAGTCTAATTCCTTTTTCTCCAGACATTGTATTTTCTTTCAGGTACAGCTTGACTAATCACATCGTCTGTGGAAAATGAGAAAAGTCTATTGTTTTTCATGCGTCCCTATCAAACTTGTAGAATCATATAAAAACCAGAAAAGGATGTTATGGAAGTTTAGCAGTTATCTTAAATAACTGTTACTCCTGCCTGGGCTATTTGTTGCACAAAGGCTTCAGACACCCTTCAGTGGTGTTTCACTGTTCATGGTAAAGTCCTCAAGGTTAAAGTCACAGGGAAACTATAAAGCTTCATTAATATTGGAAAGATTATGCCACATAGTTTCCAATGAGGCTCAGCAAAGCCCCCAATGTCCTCAGTGAATGAAAGAAACAACTATTTTCCTCAAGGACCAAACTATATGCATATAACACCTCCCAGTTATGTCTGTTCTTATTCCTGTTAGAAATCACTGTGCCTTTTTTCAACTCATGGCAAATGCAGTCTAATACTTGTTGCCTTCTCTTCCTTTTATTCATTTATTTAGCACTTATCTTCTAACATACTGTACATTTCATTGGTTATTATCCCTATACAAATATAAGCTCTCCAATAGTTAAGCTTTTCATCTATTACTTTTTTTCCTTGTTGCATAGAACAGTGCCTGATGCATAGTATTAATAAATATTTATTTATTATGGTATTATATTATGTCTAACTACTATTTTATGGTTAATATTATAAATATTTATTCATAAACATTTGTTCTTAAATATTTATCAAATAAATGATTAATTATTTAATCAATTAACATTTTAAAGTCTCACCCAATAGCATGAATATTTATTTTTGTTTAATAACTTATTAACATCAAAACTATGTGTTGATCACCTAGTATGTGCCCGCTGGGTGTAATGAGCCATGACCTGTCTTCAAGGAGCTTATAATCTTAGTAGGAAAATAATTAATTTCTGTATATTTAACATATCAATGTCCATATAATGAAATGGCACATTTTATTTTCTCTGGGGGCTTCCAGAAGGCTTCATGGATGAAGTAAAATTTAAGCTAAGACTTCAAGGATTATAAATGTTAAAAGGATTGTTAATGGTAAAGGTTGAAGTTGTGGTTCAGGCATAGGGAACAACCTGTGTGAAGGTCTCAAAGCAGAAATAAGCTAGGTTTGATCAGGAATATAATAAGTTTTGTGTGACTCTAGCCTACTGACATGGAAACAAGTACAGAGAGCTAGGTCTTGAACTGAGGACCAGTCTGTCCTATAGAACCTTAAATATCATGATAGGTATATTTGTTAAGGTGAAGGTGAAGTCGCTCAGTCGTATCCGACTCTTTGCGACCCCGTGGACGGTATCCTACTAGGTTTCTCCGTCCATGGGATTCTCTAGGCAAGAATACTGGAGAATACTGGAGTGGATTGCCATTTCCTTCTCCAGGGATCTCCAAACCAGGGATCAAACCCAGGTCTCCCGCATTGGAGGCAGACGCTTTAACCTCTGAGCCACCAGGGAAGCCCATATTTGTTAAAATGGAATTGCAATGAAATACATATTAGCTTTATATTAAGCACAATGGAAAACAATGGGGGAATATTAAGGAAGAAATGCATTAGATCAGATTTACAGTTTATAAGATTTTTCTTTGTAGTGAAATGGAAATGAAAAACGCAGTAGTACCAAAACAAGTAGATGCAAAGAAAGCTTTAGGCTATTTTAGCAGTCCCAGGATACAGAGGGCTTGGCTATATTGTTGGTTATCAGCACAGGACTGAGCACATTAATTAATTCATTCAAAAAGTTGACTTTTGAGCACTTGCTTTTTTTCCATGCACTCTAGGCACTGAGCAGAGGTAAACAACACCCACATGGGTCTTATAGTTTATTAGGGAAAACAAACATTTTGAAACACTTGTTGTTAAGAGACTATAAACAGAAGGACCTCCTTTCACGTGGTCTGTAAGCATTGGCTTCTCAGGGAAAGTGACATTTTATTGGCACTCAGAAAAAAATCAGGTGACTCTATCCAAGCAAATAACAGGGAACAAAAAGTACTAGGTAGTGATGTGTGCATAAAGAAAAATAAAATAACTCTGAATGTGAAATGTGAAAATAAATGATTATTTTAATTTATACAAATACACATATTTTTAACTAGAAAAATCCAGAAGCAAATATTTAAAAACTCAGACAATTTTTTTTTATAAGTTACTGACATTCTTTGGTTGGTCATAGTGCATATCTGAAATCTTTTATAACACATGCACGTTGGTCTTATAACTTACTTGTTTGTACACTATACATGCCAGATCATAAATACATTTAGCACAGTGAGAGCACAGCCTCCACGATCTATGTGCTCACACTGTATTCTCAGCAACTGTTACACTGAAAAATATAATTGAATGTATTGGCTACTAATTCTGAATGAATTTCAACAGCTGTTTGATCAGCACTTATTTAGTGTTCTGTAAGTTCTAGTCTTTCACCTTGGCAGCTCACGAAAGAAATTGCCACTCGGTTTAATTACTTTATTCCCAACATTTTCTTCAGGCATATCAACCATAAAACACTCATAATCTTTCTGAGGAAAGGCATTGAACTGGTAGAATTTGGGATGCTGTAACAACAGGTTCTATCCTTATCTGGAGGTTATGTTGAATTCTGTAAAGAATCCCTATACTTTGCAATTCTTTTGCCCAGTAGAGGGAACTGGATTGGGTGGGGGAAAGGAGGCAACACTGAATATATATGCATATTAATTGTTCTATGCTAATGTCAAAGAGGACAGTTCCACACTGAAAGGAATATTTGAGCAGAGTTTGATCTTAATTCTTTTTATAGATTCTCATTGATCTGGTTCTGAAGTAATTACTTGACAAGGTCATAGAAAATCATAAAGGAGAAGCTCAGCTAATGACAGTGTAAAGACACTTCTGATAAGTGGTCAGAAATATGATCAAGCGAGATTTGGGTTGCTTTAATCATGCTGCATGGGTCTCCGAATTACATTAATGATGGTCCTGTTTGTGTGTTATTAAGCCTCATTTTATACAGGCAAGTTGGGTGCCAAGAAAGTAATGGCGTATAAGTCAAAATATTAAAAGTATAATTGTTAAAATTTATATTTCTATTTTATATTATTTGTAATTGACAACCAACTTTAAAACTCTCTAAAATTTATATTCTTATTGCTTTTAGAAACTGTCTTAATAATTTGCAATCTAAGAGACAAAACATATAAGCACCTCTTTTATTATAAGTTGATCAATCAAAATAGAATAAACATAATATTATTAAACACTGAGCACTGTTATTTATGAACATTCATAACCAGAAAAATCTCACTATATTGTTGGATATTATCTTAGTCAGGAGAATAATTCCTACTTTATCTTAAAAACAGCCACAAAATCTTAGTTAATTAACATGATAAAAGTATTTCTTTTTACATCTTTGTTCAGTTTATTTAAGATGTGTCTACAGTGCTGCTTTTCTTCAAGAAGGATCCAGAGATCCAGGCTACCTGCCCCAGGATGCTCCATCATCCTCTACGTCTGTCTCAGAATTTTCCACTGGATAATCTGTGTACAGTTATCCAGTGAGTAATGACAGCCTATGATACAAGCTAAAGAATGTATGACGGCCAAGTCTATGTGCTAAAACCCTTCTACCCACAGTTGTTTCACCAAGCCTCATCAGTTCAGTTCAGTAGCTCAGTCATGTCTGACTCCTTGTGACCTCATGAACTGCCACATGCCAGGCCTTCCTGTCCATCACTAACTCCCAGAGCCCACTCAAACCCATGTTCATTGAGTCAGTGATGGCATCCAACCATCTCATCCTCTGTCATCCCCTTCTTCTCCTGCCCTCAACCCTTCCCAGAATCAGGGTCTTTTCAAAAGAGTCAACTCTTCGCATCAGGTGGCCAAAGTATTGGAGTTTCAGCTTCAACATCAGTCCCACCAATGAACACCCAGGACTGAAAGCCTTCAGGATGGATGGATTGGATCTCTTTGCAGTCCAAGGGACTCTCAAGAGTCTTCTCCAGCACCACAGTTCAAAAGCATCAATTCTTTGGCACTCAGCTTTCTTTATAGTCCAACTCTCACATCCATACATCACTACTGGAAAAACGATAGCCTTGACTAGACGGACCTTTGTTGGCAAAGTAGTCTCTGTTTTTTAAACGTTCTGTCTAGGTTGGTCATAACTTTCCTTCCAAGGAGTAAGCATCTTTTAATTTCATGGCTGCAATCACCATCTGCAGTGATTTTGGAGCCCCTCAAAAGTAAAGTCAGGCACTGTTTCCACTGTTTCCCCATCTAGTTGCCATGAAGTAACGGGACCAGATGCCATGATATTCGTTTTCTGAATGTTGAGCTTTAAGCCAACTTTTTCACTCTCCTCTTTCACTTTAATCAAGAGGCTCTTTAGTTCTTCTTCACTTTCTGCCATAAGGTGGTGTCATCTGCATATCTGAGGTTATTGAGATTTCTCCTGGCAATCTTGATTCCAGCTTGTGCTTCCTCCAGCCCAGCATTTCTCATGATATACTCTGCATATAAATTGAATAAGCAGGGTAACAATATACAGCCTTGATGTACTCCGTTTCCTATTTGGAACCAGTCTGTTGTTCCATGTCCAGTTCTAACTGTTGCTTCCTGACCTGCATACAGATTTCTCAAGAGGCAGGTCAGGTGGTCTAGTATTCCCATCTCTTTCAGAATTTTCCAGTTTATTGTGATTCACACAGTGAAAGGCTTTGGCATAGTCAATAAAGGAGAAATATATATTTTTCTGGAACTCTCTTGCTTTTTTTGATGATTCAGCAGATGTTGGCAATTTGATCTCTGGTTCCTCTGCCTTTTCTAAAACCAGCTTGAACATCTGGAATTTCACGGTTCACGTATTGATGAAGCCTGGCTTGGAAAATTTTCAGCATTACTTTACTGCATGTGAGATGAGTGCAATTGTGCAGTAGTTTGAGCATTCTTTGGCATTGCCTTTCTTTGGGATTGGAATGAAAACTGACCTTTTCCAGTCCTGTGGCCACTGCTGAGTTTTCCAAATTTGCTGACGTATTGAAGCAAGAAAGAAACCACAGAAGGACTGCAACTATGGTCAGTATTGTCTCTCACATACTCAAAATGAAGAAAGGAATTAGTGAGAAATTGCTCAATCTCCATTACACATAACTATTTAGCTCACCTGGGTCTTCCCTGGCAGCTCAGATGGTAAAGAATCTGCTTGCAATGTAGGAGACCCAGGTTCGATTTCTGGGTTGGGAAGATGCCCTGAAGAAGGGAATGGCTACCCACTCCAGTATTCTTTCCTGGAAAATTCCATGGACAGAGACACCAGGAGGGCTGCAGTCCATGGAGTCGAAAGAGTCAGACATAACTGAGCGACTAACACTTCCACTTTCTTTTAATTTCTTCACCTTTTAACCAGAAAAACTAGATTCAAGCTTATTCATTCACTCAAAGAATATCATAAATATGGCAAGAAAACACAATTCTAAGCAATGTGTGCTAGGTACTAGTGTTAGTTAGTGTTAGTCACTCAGTCGTGCCCGACTCTTTGCAACCCCATGGATTGCAGTTCACCAGGCTCCTCTGTCCATGAGATTTTCCAGGCAATAGTCCTGGAGTGGATTGCCATTTCCTTCCCCAGGGGATCTTCCCAACCCAGGGATCGACCTGGGTCTCCTGCACTGCAGGCAGATTCTTTACTGACTGAGCTACAAGGGAAGCCCACATGCTAGGTAGGTACAATATGTGCTACGTACTAAGGGGATGCAACTGAATAATGTCAAAAAGGTCTCTTGTTGCCCTCATGACATTATATTTTAGTGGAGTGCTTGTGCTCAGTCGCTCAGTGTGTCCGACTCTTTGTGACCCCATGGATTGTAGCCCACCAGGCTCCTCTGTCCAAGGGAAATCTCCTGGCAAGAATACTGAAGTGGGCTGCCATGCCCTTCTCCAGGGGATCTTCCCAACCCAAGGATCAAACCCAGATCTCCTGCACTGCAGGTGGACTCTTTATTGTCTGAGCCACCAGGGAAGCCCCCATATTTTAATGGAGAGAGACAGCAAATATGGAACAAATTGAAAGTTATGTAACTATAATCACTTTAGTGCTCTGAAGGTAATGAGTAGTGTAGGGTAATATTTTCAAGATTCTTTAGGGGGTAATTTAGATGTAGAAATCTCCAACAGAATATTTTTCAACAGAAATGCAAAGTACAAACTGATTCTGTTGAAAAGAAACCATGGATAAGCATACCAAGCAGAGAGAACCATCAGCACAGAAACGTCTAAACAGGAAGATCTTGATGTGGGTAAGTTACTGAAAACAGGCCAATATGGCAGAAACATTAGGAGCAAGGATAAGGGAATCGAGAGATCTGGATGAGAAATCAGGGAAAAAATAGATCACTTAAGAGTCTTGCAGACCATAGAGAAGTTTTTGTTTCTTTCTAAATAGAGTAGGATCTTAGAGTCCTGGATTTCAGGGACTTTGACCATACTGTATTTGAATAATGTTAGCTAGTCTTTGCTTCGGATATCAAAGGAAAATAAATGATCTTTCTACCTGACATAGATTTTTTTAAAGTTTCTTTTGTCCTGATAATATTTTTTTTTAGTTTTTTATTTTTTTAATTTTAAAATCTTTAATTCTTACATGTGTTGTCCTGATAATATTTTTAAAGAATATTTGTTTATCATACTATGTGTGTGTGCTCAGTCATGTCCAACTCTTTGTAACCCCATGGACTGTAGCCCTCCAGGCTCTTCTGTCCATTGGATTTTCCAGGCAAGAATACTGAAGTGGGTTGTCATTTCCTCTTCCCTGGGATCTTCCTGACCCAGGGATTGAACCCACATCAACTGTGTTGGCAGGCAGATTCTTTACCACTAGCAGCACCTGGGAAGCCCTTATCATAATACAGATAAATTTTAAATTGGCATTAATTTTTTGGTAATGGAATAGCCTCATTAAATGTTGGTGTTTTTTTAATAATACAATAAATAACACTATACAGCTATCAAGGAGAGGGCCATACTAAACTTTTAAACTATGCAATCCCACACTGCACACATGAAAAGCCATTTTTTTATCTTAGTTGAGGAGGAATATCCTATCAGCCTCTTCCCAAAATTTAGGCTACATAATTACATATAAAATAAATATGTATATACTTTTATGGTGTTAAAGACCTTTCTAACTCTTATATTTTAAAATTTCACACTACATGTGGATTTTTCCCATTTTGTTATTATAACTGATCCACAACAGTGCACGAAGTTTAAGGTGTACAATGCATGGATTTAAAACACTTTATACTTCAAAATGGTTATTAACAGTGTTAGCTAACACTTGCATCACCTCGCCTAATTACTATTTCATTTTGTTGTGACAACATTTAAGATGTACTTTCATAACAACTTTGAAGTATAGAACACAATATTATGGACTATAAGAATTTGTTCATAATTCCAAGTTTATACCCTTTGATGAAGGAGAAGGCAATGGCAACCCACTCCAGTACTCTTGCCTGGAAAATCCCATGGACTGAGGAGCCTGGTGGGCTGCAGTCCATGGGGTCGCTAAGAGTTGGACAGGACTGAGCGACTTCACTTTCACTTTTCACTTTAATGCATTGGAGAAGGAAATGGCAACCCACTCCAGTGTTCTTGCCTGGAGAATCCCAGGGATGGGGGAGCCTGGTGGGCTGCCGTTTATGGGGTCGCAGAGAGTCAGACACGACTGAAGCGGCTTAGCAGTAGCAGCAACAGCAACAGTAGCACCAGCAGTATACCCTTTGATAAATGTCCCTGGTGGCTCAGACAGTAAAGAATCCGCATGCAATGCAGGAGACCTGGGTTCGATCCCTGGGTGGGGAAGATCCCCTGGAGAAGGGCATGGCAACCCACTCCAGTATTCTTGCCTGGAGAATTCCATGGAGAGAGAAGCTTGGTGGGCTACAATCCATGGGGTCACAAAGAGTCATACACGACTGAGAGACTTTCACACACACACCCTTTAATCATCACTTGCCCTTTTCCCCAATCCCCCAGCCACTGGTACCACCATTTTCCTCTCCATTTCTGTGGGTTTGGCTTTTTTAGATTCAACACATAAATGATATCATACAGCATTTATATCTCTCTGTCTGACTTCACTTAGCATAATGCCTTGAGGTCCATTCATGCGGTTGAAAAATGGCAGGATGTTAGTAATACCTCTAACAGTATGAGCCCCACTCCCTGGTTAGCCAGTAATCCTGTAGGAAGGTACAGTATGGTCAAATGTTTAATTATATAAATAGAATGTCATTGTATCACCGAGCACTGTTTTCTAGTGTATCCAGACTCTTTTATGTCACATTTACCTCACTGTGCTGTTGTTATGATGTGCTTAACAGGGAACGTGATTAGTAAAAGGAAGATAAACCTGGATGTTACAACACAACTTAGTTTGACACATGTTTGAAGAAGTCAGATTTTACCTGCCTTCCTTGGAACTGGGATATTTTCCTATGTATTCATAGGGCCAGCAAGAGCCCTTTTTCCGCACTAGATGCAAACAGAGTAACTAAACAAGCCACTGGGTCCTTGAAGGTATATCCAGGTTTATGACAGAGATTGTGTTTACATTTTATGGTGCCTAATACTGACAAATGTCATATCCCTGTATTAAACAGATGAATCCAAAAAAAAGAAAAATGGCAGGATGCCCTTCTTTATTATGGCCGTGTATGAGTTTGTGTGTTTATGTGACATTTTCTTTATCCATTCATTCATTAACAGACACTTAAGTTGTTCTGTACCTTGGCTATTGTGAGTAAAGCTGTCATGAACATAGGAGTGTAGATACCTGATTTTTTTCTCATTTCCTTTGCATATTTATTCAGAAATGGAATTGTTGAATCATAAATTAGTTATATTTTTTATTTTTTTTGAGGAAACTCCTATGTTCCACAGTGGCTACACCAATTTACATTTTCACCAATAGTGTATGAGGCTGCCCTTTTCTCCATATCACCACCAAGAACTATTCTCTCTTGTATTTTTGATGATAGCCAGCCTAACAGTTGTGAGCTGATTTCTCATTATGGGTTTTATTTGTGTTTTCCTGATGATTAGTGATGATGAGCACCTTCTCCTGTTCCTGTTGGCTATTTGTTTGTCTTCTTTGGAAAGATGTTTATTCAGTTCTACTGCCCATTTTTTAATCGAATTGTTTTCTTGGCTATTGAGTTATATGAGTTCTCTATATACTTCAGATATTAAGCCTTTATTAGATATGTGATTTGCAGCCCTACGCTAGTAGTCATGAGGAAATTAAAATATATACATCACCCGGTTTTAAACTTGAAAAATAATATGTTTCTTATTGTATAAACCAATTAAACTTAAACTTCTATTTTTCTATTCATTGGAACTTAAAATTGTAACAAAAATTTACTCTTTCAGATACAAAATAATGTATTCCTCTGAATAGTTTTCAAACTTTAAATTTTAATGAGCTTTCTATATTTTGTTCTAATGTGTTATTTACCCTTGATTTAAATTTCAACTCACTTTATGCCTCTAATGAGAAGCATATAAAAGGCACCAACAATTCATACTGGAAATTCCCCAAATCCTTTACACTGCTTCCCAAAATAAGTAACATCAACCTCCCAGAGACATAATGCTAATTTTTATTGATGGATACTATCAGGAAATTAGAAAACAATGCATTCTCATTTTCATTTTGAAAATCATAGAAAGGAAAATAATGAGCATGCTGGTGTTATATTGTTATATTATGCAGAAAAATTCCAGGAATACATTACTGGAACATTTTGTACATACCAATCATTTTCAAGCTAAATGCAGAAAAAGAATAACAAATCATTTGTAGAGAAAAATGACCTTAATATTTTATCTTCCCAAGTTTCATGTTTATTTAATATATGGGTAACAATCAGAATATGTGATAGTTTCTAAATATAGAGATAATATTTAACATATTTTCCATTATTATTACTACAAATATTTTACTATCTTATTTTAAATATTTATATACATTGATAAATGCTTGTATATATAGATACTTTTGATGTTTTTTTTTTCACTTTTGCTAGGTAATTCTATTAGATTTATTCAAAACCAATTTATCATCTTGAAATTTAATTTTAAAACATTTTTCATTGGTGATTGTATAATTTTCAATTTCCAGAAAATATTTCCACATATTTTAAAATATATTTACCTACCAATTGATTTTTTTGAATAAAAAATGAAAAGCTGTGAATGAAACAGATGACTTTAAATTTATTCTTAAAGTACCTCTGGTTTGGTTTCTTAGTGCATTTTGATGAAATGACTAAATGAAGGGCATAATCTTTCTTTCAATATTTTATAAAATATTTGAATTAATCCTGACATCTTTTTGTGCTATTTCTCTTCCAAATGTAATTTGTTGCTGGTCTTTGTAAAGAAATATAATCTTTGAAAATGATTTGATTTGAATAGTAGGCATAAATGATTTAAATGCAAGTAGCCTTTCATTGAAACAACATTTAAATAAAAATTAGAGAAATATGACTTGTGGGATAATTATTGCCATATGAATGAAACTGAATAAAGAACAAGAGAAGGAATCTCTTTGTCAGCCTAACTCATAATTTTAATACTGGGCATTAGCATTCATTGGACTTGAGTTGCTAAATAATCAGAGATGAATTGAAAGGATTTACATTTTGGAAAACAATAACAGTAAAGTGGCAACACACAATAAAAACATGAAATGAATAACTAAATTGCAGAAAATATTTTGGTGCCTCTTTAGGGGTTCATTCGAATGTTAGAAAATGTGAGAATGCCTCTCCATGACTGCCTTCTTGTTTATTTGAATAGAACAGTGAACTGATTTCCCATAAATAAGAAATGAGGTATTTAGTACCTATTTAATTGGATAACTGAATTAGCAACAATATAGCAGAGCACTATAGGGATTTTAAAAAAAAAGTCACTAAAAATCATTTAAATGACATCAAGTATTTATAAGTCAAAACAGATAAAACAGAAAATAAATCTGAGTTTTATAGTTTTAATTATAAGAACCTACTAATAATTACTGATCATATGAAAGCATGCAAACTGAGTTTATCACAAAAAAATTAAGAGTTTATCAGAACAATTGCATCAGCGTATCAGTCTTGGTTATCCTATGGTAATAGCACCAGTATCTTCATAATTATAAACAGCAAGTAATTTCTCAGCTAGTCTACATATCTTTCACAGATTTTACAGATTGTAAGGTAATTTCTGGTTAGCATAATCACTCAGAAGTCAAGGCTGAGGAAAGAGGCACTGTGGTTGTCAATTACTAAACTGGGGAAGTATGGCTGAAAGTTCTCACACTTGCAAATATTTGACTCACATGTTAAAAAATAACTGGAACTAATTTTGTGTCCTCCTCCTATCCCTCCAAGTAGCCCGAATGTATAAATCTACCATGTCCTTGAGCTTAAAAGCTGAAATATTTTTTGAATCAGTATTAGCTACCATCACAACATACTCTAAACTAGGTAGTCTATAATATCAACTCACTCCTATATTATAATGTGATACAAAGGTAGAGATGCAATTCAGCATCCTGAAATTATCTACGAGGTCAAATAACCATATTGAGTGAGAATCTAGTAGTAGAATATAAAGGCAGACCAAAGAAAAAAGCTTGGATAAATGTACACATTAGTAAATATAGGTATACATATTTGAGAACTACTTAGAATATCACTGTTTTACCAGTTCTTTTTAAACAATTGATTTCAATACACAAGAATCTACATTTTCTTAAAAAAAAAAAGTCATAAGCTTGTTCTTCCTGGTGAGTTGAACTGGCAAAGCAGCAATTGTGGCAGTCTATGACTTATATGTGGAGAAGGGAATGGCAATCTACTCCAGTATTCTTGTCTGGAGAATCCCATGGACACAGGAGCCTGGTGGACTATAGCCCATGAGGTCACAAAGATTCAGACATGGCTGAGCAACTAACACAACAACAACCACATGGCATATATGTCCCATTTTAGAATGTGTTACAGAGTTAACTTCTGAGGAATGAGTCAAGGGGAAATTAACCCAACAATCCTCCTATCCTCCATTGGTCAACAGTTGCCCTAAATGTGTTACCACCATACACTTTCAAGTTTGCCCTCTCATGGGTGTCGAAACAGGTTCCCAAAGACTGTCTATCACAGAAATCCTGGTCAGAAGGTCAAACATAAAGCAATATTTTTGAAGTTATCTTCAGTCAAATTACACATGTTCTAAGCTGGTATTTTCAAAACTGATTTGTGTAGAAGGTGATCTGAAATAATCTGAGGCAGGATATGTGATGTTTACAGTTAAGGACCATTATTTGTGTTAGATCCTGTATGCCAGATATTCAGCTCTTTCACTGATCCTTCAATTTCTCAAACGTGAATTTCCTCTGTGCGTGAGTGATAAATTGCTTCAATTCTGTCCGACTCTTTGCAACCCTATGGACTGTAGTGCACCAGGCTCCTCTGTCCATGGGGACTTTCCAGGCAAAAATACTGGAGTGGGTTGTCATGCCCTCCTCCAGGGGATCTTCCCATCTCATGGATCAAACACGCATCTCTTATGTCTCCTGTATTGGCAGGCAGATTCTTTACCACTAGCACCATCTGGGACTATGTTTAAAATGTGGCGCCATATCACATTTATTTTGAATCGTCCATTTAGATGCCACTTCTCTTTTTTATAGCGCCCTTTTCTAGACATTATTTTTTAAGTCTTTGCTTTAATTAATGCTCTTCTTGGAATTCCTGGACACCACCTCCCCTTCAGATGCTACTCTTTCAGTGCAATTGAAGAGGTTGAAGTAAAACAAGCTGGACTTTCCTCACCTTCTGTCTTTACTCTGCACAATACTAAGAGAAAATTGCATCAAATTTATCTGAGAGATTGAGGATAATTAAAACAAACAGACAAGGAAAAACAGTAGCTATATAGGGGTAGAAATATTACATCTATGTGCCACGTATAGTAAAGTAAAGGAAGTGAAGTCACTCAGTCATGTCCAACTCTTTATGACCCCATGTACTGTAGCCTACCAGGCTCTTCTGTCCATGGAATTTTCCAGGCAAGAGGATCTGCTCCAGAGGATCTTCCCAACCCAGGGTTCGAACCGGGGTCTCCTGAATTGCAGGCAGAAGCTTTACCATCTGAGCTACCAGGGAAGCCCTGTGCTAAGTATACCACTTTCCAAATCTAGGGAAAAAAGCTCCACATACTTTAACAGGTCTGACTATCCAGGTGACTTCCTGGTAAAAAACCTGCCTGCCAAGCAGGGAACCTGGGTTTGATCCCTGGGTCAGGAAGATCCCCTGGAGAAGGACATGGCAACTCACTCCAGTATTCTTGCCTAGGAAATCCTACGGACAGAGGAGCCTGGTGGGCTATAGTCCATAGGGTCTCGAAAGAGTCCGACATAACTTAGTGACTAAACAACAACATTGCCAGGTTACCAAGGGTGCTAATCAGGCTTCCTTAACGTAAGACTGTTTTTCCAAAATTCTCATTCTAATCACTGTTTCTCAAATTTCCACCTACCCCAGGAGATACTGATATTGCCCCAAGGTCCAGTTTTGTAACACATACAATTTTCATATGCTCAGTGCACAAATATACTTAGCAAATTTCCCTAAATTTTACTCATTCACCTTGAATAATATCCCAAAGACCTTCACTGACAGACACTGACACATAAACTATATTTAGGAGGCATGAATCTCCAAGTTTGAGGTCCTTGAAGATTCCTTAACTAGGAGAAGTGTGCAGATGCGTGCACACACTCACACAAGAGCATTGAGGTTTTTGTAAGACCATATAATCAAAATGCATAGAAGATAAATATTTTCCTTCTGCCTTATAATTTACAGGGTTCTTCTTTTATTGATGAGTTCTTTTTTCAATTATTAATTTTGCTTATTCTTTCCTTCATTGCCTGTTTTCAAATTATATACCTGTTGGTCTGCTCTAAAGGATCTAAAAGATTATCATTGTAGGTAAAATATAATAACCTCTTCTTAGCTCTACAAAAATTAATCTTATTTCCAGGAAGCATTTTAACAAATTCTTACTGAGGTTCCTTAGTCTGCTAAAATTAGTAAAGGAAATCATTTTTTTCTAGTTGTATCATATTTTTCAGTTAAATACTTTATTAACAAATATATTATTGTTCATTGTTAATAATATATTACTACATTTAGAATGCATAAAAACTCAGCATGGGAACTAAAATGCCTTCCATTGGAATGCTTGTTCACATTTCCAACATCATCTGGTTCTGGCTCTCCTAACTCAGCACTCATCCAATTCAGTGAACTTTCTGAGTCTTCAGCTCTGGCTTGTGTCACCTCAGAGTATTTGAAATTGCTTGCTGTCCTGCCTTCAGAGTATTTGCTCTAGATATTTGTATGTCTTCTCCCTCGAAGAGTTTTCATTAGCTCAAATGTTAGTCTTCAGGGAGCCCTGCCCTAGACACTAAGCTAAAACTGTTCTTCTCTATTCCCCTTCCTCAATAGCATTACTTTCTCTTATTTTCTTCATGTTAATTATTACTAATACATTATTATTATCATTCAACGGTTTGACTTAAAACATGTTTTTTACCACTACAGTGTAATTTCCCTTAGCATAAGGGTTTTCTTCTTTCTGTCTGGCATTTGTAAGCACTGAATAAATATTTATTTAGTAATAAGTATTGTTATTACTATCATTATTGGTACACTACATAAAATAGTAAAGTTTGAAATTTTAGTACTCAAAAATCTTCTACTTAACTGAAATAGTAATATATAGGGTTAGATGAATTTGAGCACATAATTTTAAACATGTTAGTCACTCAGTTGTGTCCAACTCTTTGTGATCCCATGGACTGTAGTCCACCAGGCTTCTCTGTCCATGGGTTTTCCAGGCAAGAAACTGGAGTGGGTAGCCATTCCCTTCTCCAGGAGATCTTCCCAGGGGTCAAACCCATGTTTCCTACATTGCAGGTGGATTCTTTACCATTTGATCCACCAGGGAAACATAGTGAGATAATTAATTCTTAGGTAGGTTGATAAGAAGTCTGGGATCCCTGAGGAAGAGAAAGGGGCCTGGGCTTCTCAAGAATGAGAAAAGGACAAACTTTTTTCTTTAAGCCCAGAGCTAATGATTATACAACAAAACAACTCATCTTGCTTGAAGATATGATTTTCCTTAAACTCTATACCAATGGTTATATAACAACAATGTATTCTTCTTGAGGATGTATTTCTCCTTCTTGAGAATCTTCTGACTAATCCTGGCATCTTAAAATGTAAATGTGGGAGTGGATCTGGTAAGACCCTTACAACCTTGAAACATTCTTTTGATTTACTGTTATGACCAACCTAGACAGCATATTAAAAAGCAGAGGCATTATTTTGTCAACAAAGGTCCATCTAGTCAAGGCTCTGGTTTTTCCAGTAGTCATGTATGGATGTGAGAGTTGGACTATAGAGAAAGCTGAGTGCCAAAGAACTGATGCTTTTGAATTGTGGTGTTGGAGAAGACTCTTGAGAGTTCCTTGTACTGCAAGGAGATCCAACCAGTCCATCCTAAAGGAAATCAATCCTGAATATTCATTGGAAGGACTGATGTTGAAGCTAAAACGCCAATACTTTGGCCACCTGATGCGAAGAGTTGACTCATTTGAAAAGACCCTGATGTTGGGAAAGGTTGAGGGTAGGAGGAGAAGGGGATGAGGGGACAGAGGATGAGATGGCTGGATGGCATCACCAACTCAATGGACACAAGTTTGAGTAAACTCTGAAGTTGCCGTGCTGCAATCCATGGGGTCGCAAAGAGCTGGACACAGAAGTATGTAGTTCCCTTGCTAAGACTAGTGAGTGGGGCACTCTCTTTCCCCCTTCTGATGTCTATGTCAGAAGCTTTCTCTGCCCCTTTTCCATACTTTAATAAAACTCTGCTACACAAAAGCTCTTGAATGATCAAGCCTGGTGCCTGGTCCTGAAGCTAAATCTTCAGAGATCACAAATCCAACATCGCCTGAAGCTAAATCTTCAGAGATCACAAATTCAACATCACTCACAGTAAGCTATCAGAAGGATATATTAAAAAAACAACAACTAGAATTTAGTTGATCAAGATACTGTAGAATTATTGGTCAAACTTGTCCCATGAAACAAGTTACATGTAAATGTTGTGTACCACATCATTTATTCTACTGACATTAATGTTCTTGGTCCTTAGCAGGGCTCAGGGAGGGGTCTCTTGGAGGATATGTTTTATTTGTGATTCTTTTTAAATATGATATTTTTAGGAATGCACAGATGACCCTTTATTTTAGTAGAAAAAAACGTGAATTAGGAACCTTATGAGACTTCTCTTGCCATGGATATAGATAATTCTAAATTCCTTAGGATTTTAACTACATGATAACATGTTTCTTTCCTCTCAAAATTATCTAAGCATAAGGATCCATAATTTATTATCCAGCATGTGACATAACTAACTGTAATGTTGCCAAATAACATATCACTCTCCCCTAGGGAAATGCACCTTTGAATCATAAAATAGAAAAAAGCAAACTAATTTGTGGGTCTCAAAAATTTTATGAAAATTTCAAAACTGATGCATTTGCTTTGCCTTTCCTATTTCTGTTTTCTATTGCTTATGGTTTACTCTGAAATGTTCACTTTTCTCTGTTCACCTTGATGATCTATATCATTTCTTTGGCACATCACAGATTAGTTATACAACTGATCATTTTTCCTTTTTTTTTTTTTTTGCTAACTTGAAATGATTTCATTCTGTGATTTCTAAGTGGCTTAATCTCAGATACCTTGACCCTTTATTAATTCTAAATATTAAAGACACAATATTTATTGTAGTTCTGGTAGAGTATTATACTTCTGGCAAAATTTTTATGTGTGTGCATGTGTGTGGGAGGGTTAAAGTTCAAATAACTATTAAAGGTGAGGGCCATTCATAACCTTTTTACAGAAACTATGACTGCGTGCTAAGTCACTTCAGTCGTGTCTCTTTGCAACCCTATGGACTGTAGCCCACTAGGCTCTCCATGGGATTCTCCAGGGAAGAATACTGGAGTGGGTTGCCGTGCCCTCCAGGGAATCTTTCTGACTCAGAGATCCAACCCTTGTCTCCCGTGTCTCCTACATTGGCAGATGGATTCTTTACCAATAGCGCCATCTAGGAAGCCCCAAAGAAACTATACTGAGGTACAAATTACATACAATAAAATCCATCCATTTAAGTAAAATTCAGCATTTTTAGTAAATTTACAGAGTTGCAACTTTCAGCACTATCTAGTTTTAGAACTTTGTGGTCAATTTTGTCTTAGTCCATTTGGGCTGCTATGATAATAATATACTGGGTGGCTTAATAACAACAAACATTTATTTCTCAGAATTCTGGAGGCTAGGAAACCTAAGATCAATGTACAGACATATTTGGTGTCTTACAGGAGTTTATTTCTTAAATGGTCACCTTTTCACTCTCATCTCACAGGGTGGAAGGGGCTAGGGAGCCCTGTGGGGTCTCTTTTATGAGAATAAAAATCTCATTCAGGAGGGCTCTACCCTCATGATCTAAGCATATCTTAGAGGCCCTACCTCCTAATACCACTTCCTGTACATTAGAATTTCAAAGTATGAATTTAGGGGAACACCAAAAAACAGGAATTCCTATGTCTGTCACAACTCCAGGCTACTGATTTGTTTCTGCCTCTATATTACTGCCTTTTTTCCATGAATGCTTTTATTCAAATTGATCCTGGCTTCCTAGGTGTCACCTCTGCATCTGCAGAGCATAGTTGCCAGTTGAGATTGCCCTTAAACATATTGAGTCAATAATGTTTCCACTCATCACTAATGGGCCTATGTTAAGACCCATTTAATGTTAAGATTCATTTCATCCATAATCCCTCTCAGGAACTCCAAAAGGAATATCTGATACTTAAGCATTTGTATTTTGTTACTTTGGTAGAAAGCATAAACAAGTTATGCAGAATACTGTTATTTTCCACAATGCCAAAGCAAGATATTTTGAGTAAACTTCTCAGAGGAAGGCCTTGGCATGAAATGAGAAGCGCCAGAGCTGTCTATATATTGCTTCACTATCTGTGAGATAAAAGAGTTTGAATGGAGAATTGATGAAAGAAACACCAGCGGTGGAGGGTGGGAACAACCAAATGGCAGCATCACAGGTCTGTTTCACCTGTCAGTAAACAGCAAATGAAAGAAATAGTGGATGAAATATCCAGTGGAAGAAAGAGATAGTATCCAAGTTGTTTTTCACTTCTTCATTTTATGATATAAGGATAGTCCAAAGACAGGAGACAAAAGGTAAAGAAAGACAGTGGGGCCAACATCTCTACAGAAGCAACAAATAAGCTCATTCCTGTATCCAGGTTCATCTGAAGAAATAACAAATCTCAGGAAACAAATTTTATAGAGAAAATCAGATCACGTGCAAAAGCTATGGTACAGTGCTATTGATTAAATGTGCAATAAGGAATTGAAGTTCAGTTCAGTATAGTTCAGTCGCTCAGTCATGTCTGACTCTTTGTGACCCCATGAATCACAGTATGCCACTCCTCCCTGTCCATCACCAACTCCTGGAGTTCACTCAGACTCACATCCATCGAGTCAGTGATGCCATCCAGCCATCTCATCCTTTGTCATCCCCTTCTCTTCCTGCCCCCAATCCCTCCCAGCATCAAGGTCTTTTCCAATGAGTCAACTCTTCGCATGAGGTGGCCAAAGTATTGGATTTTCAGCTTCAGCATCAGTCCTTCCAATGAACACCCAGGACTGATCTCCTTTAGAATGGACTGGTTGGATCTTCTTGCAGTCCAAGGGATTCTCAAGAGTCTTCTCCTACACCACAGTTCAAAAGCATCAATTCTTCGGCACTCAGCTTTCTTACAGTCCAACTCTCACATCCACACATGACCGCTGGAAGAATGATAGCCTTGACTAGATGGACCTTTGTTGGCAAAGTAATATCTCTGCTTTTTAATATGCTATCTAGGTTGGTCATAACTTTCTTTCCAAGGAGTAAGTGTCTTTTAATTTCATGGCTGCAATCACCATCTGCAGTGATTTTGGAGCCCCCCAAAATAAAGTCTGACACTGTTTCCCCATCTATTTCCCATGAAGTGATGGGACCAGATGCCATGATCTTAGTTTTCCGAATGTTGAGCTTTAAGCCAACTTTTTCACTCTCCTTTTTCACTTTCATCAAGAGGCTTTTGAGTTCCTCTTCACTTTCTGCCATAAGGGTGGATTTATCTGCATATCTGAGGTTATTGATATTTCTCCCGGCAATCTTGATTCCAGCTTGTGCTTCTTCCAGCCCAGCGTTTCTCATGAGGTACTCTACATATAAGATAAATAAGCAAAGATAAATAAGCAGGGTGACAATATACAGCCTTGACGTACTCCTTTTCCTATTTGGAACCAGTCTCTTTTTCCATGTCCAGTTCTAACTGTTGCTTCCTGACCTGCATATACGTTTCTCAAGAGGCGGGTCAGGTGGTCTGGTATTCCCATCTCTTTCCCCATGTCCAAGGAGCTGTGGCTGCATGGGCAAAAGAGGGCCATGAGGAGCTAATCCACGTTCAAGGTCAGGAGGGGCGGCCTCGAGGAGATACCCCTCATCCAAGGTAAGGAGCAGTGGCTGCGCTTTGCTGGAGCAGCCGTGAAGAGAAACCCCAGGTCCAAGGTAAGAGAAACCCAAGTAAGATGGTAGGTGTTGCCAGAGGGCATCAGAGGGCAGACACACTGAAACCATAATCACAGAAAACTAGCCAATCTGATCACACGGATCACAGCCTCATCTAACTCAATGAAACCAAGCCATGCCATGTGGGGCCACCCAAGACAGATGGGTCATGGTGGAGAGGTCTGGTAGAATCTGGTCCACTGGAGAAGGGAATGGCAAACCACTTCAATATACTTGCCTTGAGAACCCCATGAACAGTATGAAAAGGGATTGAAGAAAAGTAGGGAAAACCTTGAGTGTTCTCAAGAGGCTCTCAAAGGGAGAGGAGGAAAAATCAGGCTCCTTGACTTTCCCAATTAACCATTTTCTGAATCTACAAGCCTTGTGTTGATAAAATATTTATCCACATACAAGGACACAAATCAAGACATTTTCTTAGTTTCCTGCTACTGACCTCAATTTTCAATGCTGTGTTCAGTTTAGTTCAGTTCAGTCACTCAGTCATGTCTGACTCTTTGTGACCCTATGAACTGCAGCATGCCAGGCCTCCCCATTAATCATGACTCTTGGAGTTTGCCCAAACTCATGTCCATTGAGTTGGTGATGCCATCCAACCATCTCATCCTCTGTCATCCCCTTCTCCTTCTGCCCTCAATCTTTCCAAGCATCAGGGTCTTTTCAAATGAGTCGGCTCTTTGCATCAGGTGGCCAAAGTATTGGAGTGTCAGCTTCAAAATCAGTCCTTCCAGTGAACACCCAGGACTGATCTTCTTTAAGATGGACTTCTGGATCTCTTTGCAGTCCAGGGACTCTCAAGAGTCTTCTTCAACACCACAGTTCAAAAGCATCAATTTTTCTCCGCTCAGCTTTCTTGATAGTCTGACTCTCACATCCATACGTGACTATTGGAAAAACCATAGTCTTGACTAGACGGACCTTTGTTGGCAAAGTAACATCTCTGTTTTGAATATGCTGTCTAGGTTGGTCATAACTTTCCTTCCAAGGAGTAAATGTCTTTTAATTTCATAGCTGTAATCACCATCTGCAGTGATTTTGGAGCCCCCCAAAATAAACTCTGACACTGTTTCCACTGTTTCCCCATCTATTTCCCATGAAGTGATGGGACCAGATGCCATGATCTTTGTTTTCTGAATGTTGAGCTTAAAGCCAACTTTTTCACTCTCCTTTTTCACTTTTATCAAGAGGCTTTTTAGTTCTTCACTTTCTGCCATGAGGGTGATGTCATTATGTATCATTATTTGAAAGCCAATAAATTTCAGAAGAATGATAATCGGTCACATTTCCCACAATGAATTATAAGATTTTCTATCTTTATAATAGATGGCTTGTGGTAAAGAAAGAAAGGGAAGGAGAAGAAGAGGAAGGGGAGGAAGACGATAAGGAGGAAAAGGAGGAGGGAATGACGGAGACAACCATTTCTGTTTTAAAATATATTCTTAAACCAAATGCAATGGTGATGTTGATATTCACACATCCATCCAATAGATCTATGCCAGTTAGCACTGTTTTAGATCCTGGAGAGTATGTTACAGTGAAAAGCAATTATTTTTATATCTGAACAAATGTGTTTCTCCCCCATCACAAAGTGGCCTCTACATTCACTACCCACGACTGTGTTGGCCTTATGACTTGTTGAGCCAAGTAGAATAAAATCAAGGTGGTACTAGGTGGTTCCAGACTGTGGAAGCTTATGATTTGTTTTCCCTTGAAAGTCACCTGCCATTGAAACAAAAACAAAGCAGTCTTCTGTTGGAAAAAGATGCCAGACGGTTACAGAGAGGCTTTGGAAAATAAGAGACAAGAGGGCAGATGAGAAGCCAAACCAGTTCCATGTCATTCTACTCTGCCCAGTCAAGGCACTGTCATGTGAGCGAAGCCAACTTGGACCCCCGAAGCCCACTCAAATTGCCCAAGTAAATACAAAGTAATTCCAGACAGGGTAGGAAAAGTTCAGAATAAACTTTCTCACTTCTTCTAAAAGTTAAGTACAATATCTAAACAAATTTGTTTACATTAGGTTAAATTAAAATGAAATAAATGGACTGAGAATTGTTCTATTGTACAAATACAATAGGAAAACCACCAAAAGATGATAAATAGCTTGTAAAAGGCAGATGAAAAATTCAGGTTGGACAAGAACATTTTCTAAAGGAAATGCAAAGTGTGTCCTCTATAAGAATTTCTTTTAAAAAAATAAAAGATTAAGGCTGAAAAAGATTAATTGAAAGAATAATTTTAAGTTACAGAAGGAATGGTCAAAGGACCGGTTTGGAGCAATGTCTATTTATTACAAAACTAGAGACAAAAGAATGAGAAGACTTATGGTTAAAGAACTCTATATAAAGATACTAACCTGATGAAGACAAGCAATGAAAATTCAGAGGTAGGAGAAGGAAAGTGCAAATCATCTCTTATTCCTAATTGTCTAACACGTGACTTACAAAATAACAACTACAACTATGTGGCGATTTTTAATAAATTTTCTTATCATACTTAAAATGATGTTTTAGTCACTAGTATATCATGTTGAAGGCATAGTCATTGAAAACATAGGAATTTTTTTCAATTTCACAGGAATGTTTCTCCTTCTGTTAAATAAAAATAAAATAAAATTGTTTATCTTTAAATAAGTATTTTTATAAAGATATGTGGAATATTTATGTAAAATATATGTTTTATATATTTACTTATCAATGCATAGATGTCTGCAAGCCTATTAACTAAATCTTAACACTCTTACTGAGTGGTGGGCTATGTTTTTTGTTTTTATTGCTTGAATTTCCTACTAATAGGCCTAAAACAGCATAGCAAACATACCTATGATATAAATTCATAAAATGACAGCATTCACTGAATAAATATATATGTATAGTGTGTAATGAATAACTCCTTCATATACTGTACATCTCTTAATCCTGAAATATGGTCAAGATTTTTTTTAATATTTATTTTATATTAAGTATTATTTATACTGTGGAAAATCATTCATGATGTACCTGTGGCTGGAAGAGGTAATTTTTTTAAAAGAGGAAATGAAAGCAGAGTTTTGTGATTTTCCAAGAGTCTCAGAAAAATACAAGAAACATGTAAGAATAACTCATGCTGCTGCTGCTGTTGCTAAGTCGAATAACTCATATTTTAATTTTAAAAAATGATGTTTAATTTCTCTGGAGTTGATGTCAAAAAAATTTAAAAATTTCTATTGCTGAGGTTCTTGTCTGGAGCTCTGCTCATCTGGTCCTTAAACTCCATCATTTCCTACAATATCTTGCCAGTCCTTTCCCTTGTTTGACATAAGCTAAAAATAATGGTTTCTATTACTTACTTAAAACAGAACTTAAATTATTGTGTTGAGGCTTTCATATAACATTGCAAATAATACCAGCTTAGATGCTGCACTTGGTAGGAGGATTCCCTTCTACACCAGTTTTAATGTTAAGAAGATAGTCAAGTCATTTTATTAAATGATATTATGCTTATTTAAAACAGATGATTGAAGAACATATAGAGAAATAGAATACATTTTTTTAGCAAATGTAATAACAGAACAGTAGTGTTACTAAAACAGTCAAATTGAAAGAAGCCATTAAACAGTCTATATTTCCCACAAAAATGAATTTTTGCCTCGCATATCATCTATAATTTTTATAATATAGTCTAATCCAATTTTGTTTCCAATTTTAAGCAGGTGCTATCACTTACTTTTATATAAGGGCATAAAATTTTCTCTTACTCTTCTCTAGATTAAGTAATTCCAAAGGTAGATTTCCTCTGGTTATTCCTGGTATGTGTTAGTTGCTCAGTCATGTCCGACTCTTTGTGACTCCTTGACTGTAGCCCAGCAGGCTCCTCTGTCCACGGAATTCTCTAGACAACAAAACTGGAATGGGTTGCCATTCCCTTCTCCAGGAGATCTTCCCAACGCAGGGTTCAAACCTGGGTTTCCTTCGTTACAGGCAGATTCTTTACCATCTGAACCACCAGGGAAGCCTGGTTATTTCATATATGCTCTTAAATTAAGATACTTATGATTTTTTATATTTCTTGATCCATTTTCCATTGCAATTGCATGTCTGCTTATTTTGTTTAGGCTTTTTAAAAAGCCAGTATTACTAACTGCATTTAAAAAAAATAAACACACAAAACCATGGAAATTAAAAAATATAAGAGAGAGCTTGGTTTTTTTTTTAATTTTTTTTTAGTTTTTTATTTTTTAAATTTTAAAATCTTTAATTCTTACATGCGTTCCCAAACATGAACCCCCCTCCCACCTCCCTCCCCACAACATCTCTCTGGGTTAGTTTAGAATTTTGATTTATTTTGCTTTTAGATATACTGAAGGATGCACTGATTTGTTTCATCCTTACCCAAGCTAAAAAGTGTTGTAAAATACATATATTTTTTAAGAAAAATAGTGAGAATTCATAGATATTACTAAGAACTTTGTGCCTTATGAATAAATAAAGATTTTTTTCAAATTTATATTTCACTTGAAAATTAAGTAGCAGAAGGAACTTTGATGTAGATTTGAGAGATACTAAAAATAACTCATAAAAAATAAAAGTGATTCATAAATCTAAAAATTCTCATGCATTAAAAAATCTATTGATTTTTTCAACACAATCATAACCCATAATAAAGATATATTAAAGATCGTGTCATCTCTAAATGTTTGCATATACTATTAACTCTCTCTAGAAAATCCTCCTTAAACACCACAATATATTTTTCCCTGTTTATATCATTTTTATTTTTGTTTTCAGATTAAATTATCATTTCTTTGAAACCTCTATTTTATTTTTTATGTTGCTCAGTCATGTCTGACTCTTTGTGACCCCATTCTCTAGCCCAGAATACTGGAGTGGGTAGCCTTTCCCTTCTCCAGAGGATGTTCCCAGCCCAGGAATCGAACCTAGGTCTCCCATATTGCAGGAAGATTTGTTTTAAATAAATTATCATATTTTTTATAGACTAGCTTTATGACTGGAGAAGGCAATGGCATCCCACTCCAGTACTCTTGCCTGGAAAAATCCCATGGACGGAGGAGCCTGGTGGGCTGCAGTCCATGGCGTCGCTGAGAGTCAGACACGTCCGAGTGACTTCACTTTGACTTTTCACTTTCCTGCATTGGAGAAGGAAATGGCAACCCACTCCAGTATTCTTGCCTAGAGAATCCCAGGGATGTGGGAGCCTGGTGGGCTGTCGTCTATGGGGTCGCACAGAGTTGGACACGACTGAAGTGATTTAGCAGCAGCAGCAGCAGCAGCAGCAGCAGCAGCAGCAGCAGCAGCAGCAGCAGCAGCAGCAGCAGCTTTATGATGTTTGCCTTCCCAATAGAAAATCCACTCCAAGAAGGAAGGATATGCCTATTTTGTTCACTATTACAGCACCAGTCTCTAGCCCAAGAATTGTATATTGTAAGTCATCAGAGAAGTTTCTCTAATACATTGAATTAAATCATTTTAACATAAATAAGAGTAAAAATTAAATTATTTTCAGTAATATGAAGTTGAGGATGATGTTTTTTTAACTTCCTCTTTCCTTTGAGAAAATTATCAAATTCTCACTGAATCATATGTACCACAGCCAAAATAAATATACATTTTGAAACATCATTTGTACAAGTAAAAGCTTTTACTTTTTGGTTGAAATGTCCTATTTTTAAAAATTTTGAAGGGATTGAGAATAAAAATTTAAGGTAGTAATATATTCCTGAATTTTATTATATCATGAAAACTGTGACACTGAAGTCTTGTAAGGAATAAGAGAGGACGTTTTTCTGAATTCATTTATCATTCTAACAATTATTTTCTATCTGCATCTGAAGTAAAACTAAAGAAGGCCATGCTATTTGAGAACCAATTGGTAAGAAGATACTTTAACCATAATTAGATACAATTAAAAGCAATAAATTTTGTCCTGTTTTATTTCAATTTTAATAGTTGATAATGCCAGTGGGTGAATTTTTTAAAGATTAAAGTTCACTTTATTTTCCTTTCAACGTAGAAACAAGTATTTGTGTGTGTGTGTGTTAGTCGTCCTGGCATTTAACTATTCTTGGCAGTAAATATTACTTGACTATACATAGAAGAATGAATGAATGAGTGAGATTAATATGGGAATAGTGGAAGCATTACCTATCATATTTTAAAGAAAAAAAGGCAGATCCTTCCATACTTACCTGTCACCTGATGTTTCAACATAAGGAAATGTGGTAGTTGATACACAAAACCAGCCCAATCAATGAACCAGCTAAGATTCACATCCCTCTATAGTCTCTTCCTTTAAATCAAGGCTGATGATAGGGGTTGAATTATGCCCCCCTCTCCAATTCAAAAGTTAATATTCTAACACCCAGTATCTCACAATGTGTCTTTATATGGAGATAAGATATTCACAGAGATAACTGACTTAAAATGTGGTCATTAGGGTGAGTTTTAATCCTCTAAGACTAGTGTCCTTTTAAAACAGGGAAATTTGAAGGAAGACAAAAGCAGGGAGAATGTCATGTGAAGATGAAAACAGAGATATACAAGCCAAGGGACTCCAAATATTGCCAAAAACCACCAGAAGCACAAAACAGATTCTTCCCACAGCCATCAGAGGGAGGCAACCCAGCCCAGCTTAATCAACCCACTGAGTCATGAGATCTTATTAAAAAATTGTTTTAGTTCATTAAGTTTTTGAAAGGTTTAGCTATGTAGAAATAGATAAGTGGGATAATATAGTTCTTCAGTTATTTTGAATGTTAGAGATTCTCATCAAACCAGCAGCATGGACATCACCAGGAAATTTTTTAAAATGTAAGTTCTCAGTTCTGAGTCAAAAACTCCAGGGGTAAGATTCTACAGTTGGTATTTAAACAGTCCAAGGTGATTCTGATGCACACACCAATTTGAAAAGCATTTTAAATGCTTTCTCATTAAATCCTCTACACTTTTAGCTTCATGGAGACAAAATACAGGCAAAAATAGATTTTAGCAAGCCTACAAACATTTGTCTCAGCTACCATTATCTGACCTGCCTCTTGAGAAACCTATATGCAGGTCAGGAAGCAACAGTTAGAACTGGACATGGAACAACAAAGTGGTTCCAAATAGGAAAAGGAGTACATCAAAGCTGTATATTGTCACCCTGCTTATTTAACTTCTATGCAGAGTACATCATGAGAAATGCTGCACTGGAAGAAGCACAAGCTGGAATCAAGATTGCCGGGAGAAATATCAAGAACCTCAGATATGCAGATGACACCACCCTTATAGCAGAAAGTAAAGAGGAACTCAAAAGCCTCCTGTTGAAAGTGAAAAAGGAGAGTGAAAAAGTTGGCTTAAAGCTCAACGTTCAGAAAACGAAGATCATGGCATCTGGTCCCATCACTTCATGGGAAATAGATGGGGAAACAGTGGAAACAGTGGCTGACTTTATTTTGGGGGGCTCCAAAATCACTGCAGATGGTGATTGCAGCCATGAAATTAAAAGACGCTTACTCCTTGGAAGGAAAGTTATGACCAACCTAGACAGCATATTCAAAACAGAGACATTACTTTGCCAACAAAGGTCTGTCTAGTCAAGGCTATGGTTTTTCCAGTAGTCATGTATGGATGTGAGAGTTGGACTGTGAAGAAAGCTGAGTGCCGAAGAATTGATGCTTTTGAACTGTGGTGTTGGAGAAGACTCCTGAGAGTCCCTTGGACTGCAAGGAGATCCAACCAGTCCATCCTATAGGAGATCTGTCCTGGGTATTCATTGGAAGGAATGATGCTAAAGCTGAAACTCCAGTACTTTGGCCACCTCATGTGAAGAGTTGACTCATTAGAATAAACTCTGATGCTGGGAGGGATTGTGGGAAGGAGGAGCAGGGGATGACGGAGGATGAGATAGCTGGATGACATCACTGACTAATGGACATGAGTCTGAGTGAACTCCGGGAGTTGGTGATGGACAGGGAGGCCTGGTGTGCTGCAATTCATGGGGTCGCTAAGAGTCAGACATGACTGAGCCACTGAAGTGAACTGAACTGAACTGAACCAATATCTGCCTTTCGGCTTCTTTTCCTGCAAAATCTTGCCATTAGCCAAATGCTCCAGGCTTGGGCTTCCTTCAGCTCATTTCCTACAAGTTCTGCTCTCCACAGGTCCATTCAAAAGCTATGGCCTCCCCTGAATTGTTTCTCATTTTTCTTTTCAGTTGTTCCTGTTAACCTATAGAGGTTACATATAAATCTCAGCTAAATTTCACCTCCTCCCAAGCCCCTTTGGTGAGTTTCTTGACTAAACCAACCTTACTGTTAATATGACTTCAGTGTAATATGTACCTGTTTTGTATCACATATCACAGTTAAAACTATACATATTCTCGTGCAATCATTTAGCATTATGTCTTACCCCACAAAAGAGTGTAAGTTAAATATAGTTATTAGTGTAATAGTGAGCAAAATGAAGATCAGGAAACTGATTTTTCAATAGAATAGCAATAATATTTGTGTAAACTCTTGCTAGCACTCTTTGTACAGGCATATATATTTAGCCAAGTATCTCATTTAATACAGTTTTGGAGTAATAAAGTTAATCTGAAAGTTTTAAAGTAAAGTTTATTTTTGTTTTTATTTTATACTTACCACACTTTTTCTAAAAGCAATGAAAACTGTCCAAACATGGAATGTTTTTTGAACCTTAAAGGTGAAATTTTTCTGATTACCTTGTAACAATATTTCATAAGAAGAGTGCTTTAATTTTTTTTTCCAATAAGCTTCTCCCTATGTTTTCCTCTAAAAGTCTTGTAGTAGCTAGTCTTACATTTAGGTCTTTAATCCATTTTGAGGCTATTTTTGTGTATGATGTAAGAGAATGTTCTAGACACATTCTTTACATGCGGCTGTCTAGATTTCCCAGAACCACATACTGAAGAGTCTATCTTTTTTCCATCATATATTCTTGTTTTCTTTGTTATAGATTAATTAAACCCAGTGTGTGGGGTTTTTTGGAGGGGAGAGGGGGTTCTTTATTTTTTGTTCCATTAATCTGTAATTCTGTCTTTGTGCCAATACCAAATGATTTTGGTTACTGTGGCTTTAGAGTATAGTTTGAAGTTAGGGGGCCTGATTCCTCTACTCTGTTTTTCTTTCTCCAGATTTTGCTACTTGGGGTCTTTTCTGTTTCCATACAAATTTTGAGATTTTTGTTGTAGATCTGCAAAAAAATGCCATTGACAATTTGATAGGCATTGCATTCAATCTGTAGCTTGCCATAAATCATAGCAGTATCTTTCTGAATATATCTTCTGGAGTAATAAAAATAAAAACAAACAAATGAGATCAATTAAAATTAAAATCTTTTGAACAGCAAAGGAAACTGTAAACTAAGACAGTTTGCAACCTTCAGAATGGAAGAAAATATTTGTGAGTGATGCAACTGACAAGGAATTAATCTCTAAAACACACAAACAGTTCATACAGCTCAATACAACAAAAACAAAAATACAATCAAAAAATGGGCAGAAGATCCAAATAGACATTTCTTCAAAGAAGATGTACAGATGCTAAAAAGCACTTGAAAATATGCTCAATATAACTAATTGTTAGAGAAATGCAAATAAAAGCTACTGACAAAATGTTTTCACCTTATACCAGTCAAAATGGCTGTCATCAAAAAGTCTGCAAACAATAAATACTGGAGACAGTATGGAGAATAGGATATCTGTCTATGCTTTTGGTGGGAATGTAGGTTGGTACAGTCACTATAGAGAACAGTATGGAGTTTCCTAAAGAAACTAAAAATAGAACTACCATATAATCCAGCAATCTCACTTCTGGGCATATATTCAGAGTAAACTATAAATAAAAGAGATACATGTAGCCCAAGGTTTGCTGCAACAATAATTACAATAGCCATGACATGGAAGCAACCAAATATCCACTGACAGATAAACAGAGGAAGAAATGGTACCTATACATAAAAGAATATTACATAGCCATAAAAGAGAATGGACCCCTTGAATGGACCCCACGTCCAAGGAGAGGTGGCTGCGCAGGTTAAGGAGGGCCAAGAGGAGCTACTCTACATTCAAGGTCAGGAGGGGCGGCTGTGAGGAGATACCCCTTATCCAAGGTAAGGAGCAGTGCTGCACTTTGCTAGAGCAGCCGTGAAGAGATAGCCCACATCCAAGGTAAGAGAAACCCAAGTAAGACGGTAGGTATTGCGAGAGGCATCAGAGGGCAGACACACAAACCATAATCATAGAAAACTAGTCAATCTAACACACTAGAACCACTGCCTTGTCTAACTCAATGAAATTAAGCCATGCTGTATGGGGCTACCCAGACGAGAGGGTCATGGTGGAGAGGTCTGACAGAATGTGGTCCATTGGAGAAGGGAACGGCAAACCACTTCAGTATTCTTGCCTTGAGAACCCCACGAACAGTATGAAAAGGCAAAATGATATGATACTGAAAGAGGAACTCCCCAGGTTGGTAGGTGCCCAATATGCTACTGGAGATCAGTGGAGTAATAACTCCAGAGAGAATGAAGGGATGGAGCCAAAGCAAAAACAGTACCCAGTTGTGGATGTGACTGGTGATAGAAGCAAGGTCTGATGCTGTAAAGAGCAATATTGCATAGGAACCTGGAATGTCAAGTCCATGAATCAAGGCAAATTGGAAGTGGTCAAACAGGAGATGGCAAGAGTGAATGCGACATTCTAGAAATTAGCGAACTAAAATGGACTGGAATGGGTGAATTT
Organism: Ovis canadensis; assembly: GCF_042477335.2. Taxonomy (NCBI): domain Eukaryota; kingdom Metazoa; phylum Chordata; class Mammalia; order Artiodactyla; family Bovidae; genus Ovis; species Ovis canadensis. The sequence continues at coordinate 34,729,372 of NC_091261.1, read as the reverse complement.
AACTCAGATGACCATTATATCTACTACTGCAGGCAGGAATCCCTCAGAGGAAATGGAGCAGCCATCATGGTCAACAAAAGAGTCTGAAATGCAGTACTTGGATGCAGTCTCAAAAATAACAGAATGATCTCTGTTCATTTCCAAGGCAAACCATTCAATATCACAGTAATCCAAGTCTATGCCCCAATCAGTAATGCTGAGAAAGCTGAAGTTGAACAGTTCTATGAAGAACTACAAGACCTTTTAGAATTAACACCCCCAAAAGATGTCCTTTTCATTATAGGGGACTGGAATGCAAAAGTAGGAAGTCAAGAAACACCTGAGGTAACAGGCAAATTTGGCCTTGGAATACAGAGTGAAGCAGGGCAAAGGATAATAGACTTTTGCCAAGAGAACACACTGGTCATAGCAAACACCCTCTTCTAACAACATAAGAGAAGATTCTACACAAGGACATCACCAGATGGTCAACACTGAAATCAGATTGATTATATTCTTTGCAGCCAAAGATGGAGAAGCTCTATACAGTCAGCAGAAACAAGACCAGGAGATGACTGTGGCTCAGATCATGAACTCCTTATTGCCAAATTCAGACTTAAATTGAAGAAAGTAGGGAAAACCACTAGACCATTCAGGTATGACCTGAATCAAATCCCTTATGATTATACAGTGGAAGTGAGAAATAGATTTAAGGGACTATATCTGATAGATAGAGTGCCTGATGAACTATGGAATGAGGTTCATGACATTGTATAGGAGACAGGGATCAAGAGCTTCCCCATGGAAAAATGAAAACAAGCAAAATGGCTGTCTGAGGAGGCCTTACAAATAGCTGTGAAAAGAAGAGAAGCAAAAAGCAAAGGAGAAAAGGAAAGATATAAGCATCTGAATGCAGAGTTCCAAAGAATAGCAAGAAGAGATAAGAAAGCCTTCTTCAATGATCAATGCAAAGAAATAGAGGAAAACAACAGAATGGGAAAGACTAGGGATCTCTTCAAGAAAATTAGAGATACCAAGGGAACATTTCAGGCAAAGATGGGCTTGAAAAAGGACAGAAAGGGTATGGACCTAATAGAAGTAGAATATGTTAAGAAGAGGTAGCAAGAATACTGAGAAGAACTGTACAAAAAAGATCTTCATGACTCAGATAATGACGATGGTGTGATCATTCACCTAGAGCCAGACATCCTGGATGTGAAGTGAAGTGGGCCTTAGAAAGCATCACTATGAACAAAGCTAGTGGAGGTGAGCTATTTCAAATCCTGAAAGATGATGCTGTGAAAGTGCTGCATCAATATGCCAGTAAATCTGGAAAACTCAGCAGTGGCCACAGGACTGGGAAAGGTCAGTTTTCATTTCAATCCCAAAGAAAGGCTATGTCAAAGAATGCTCAAACTACTGCACAGTTGCACTCATCTCACACGCTAGTAAAGTAATGCTCCAAATTCTCCAGGCCAGGCTTCAGCAATATGTGAACCGTGACCTTCCAGATGTTCAAGCTGGTTTTAGAAAAGGCAGAGGAAGCACAATGAAATGGCCAACAACTACTGGATCATTAAAAAAGCAAGAGAGTTTCAGAAAAATATCTATTTCTCCTTTATTGGCTATGTCAAAGCCACTGACTGTGTGGATCACAATAAACTGTGGAAAATTCTGAAAGAGAAGGGAATACCAGACCACCTGACCTGCCTCTTGAGAAACCTATATGCAGGTCAGGAAGCAACAGTTAGAACTGGACATGGAACAACAAAGTGGTTCCAAATAGGAAAAGAAGTACATCAAGGCTGTATATTGTCACCCTGCTTATTTAACTTCTATGCAGAGTACATCCTGAGAAACACTGGGCTGGAAGTAGACAAGCTGGAATCAAGATTTCCGGGAGAAATATCAATAACCTCAGATATGCAGATGACACCACCCTTATGGCAGAAAGTGAAGTGGAACTCAAAAGCCTCTTGATGAGAGTGAAAGAGGAGAGTGAAAAAGTTGGCTTAAAGCTCAACATTCAGAAAACTAAGATCATCGCATCTGGTCCCATCACTTCATGGGAGTAGACAGGTGAACAATGGAATCAGTCTCAGACTTTATCTTTTTGGTCTCCAAAATCACTGCAGATGGTGATTTCAGCCATGGAATTAAAAGATGCTTATGCCTTGAAAGGAAAGTTTTGACCAACCTAGATAGCATATTCAAAAGCAGAGGCATTACTTTGCCAACAAAGGTCTGTCTAGTCAAGGATATGGTTTTTCCAGTGGTCATATGTGGATGTTAGAGCTGGACTGTGAAGAAAGCTGAGCACTGAATAATTGGTGCTTTTGAACTGTGGTGTTGGAGAAGACTCTTGAGAGTCCCTTGGACTGCAAGGAGATCCAACCAGTCCATTCTAAAGGAGATCAGGGAAACTCCGTTCAATGTTAGGTGGCAGCTTGGTTGGAGAGAAGCTTGGCAAAGAATGGGTATATGTATTTGTATGTCTGAGTCCCTTTGCTGTCCACCTGAGACTATCAAAAACATTGTTAACCGGCTATATCTCACTAAAAAATAAAAAAGTTTAAAATAAATAAATTTTAACTTCCTAATACAGAGAGAGTGATTTAGCTTTCTTAAAATATACACATATGCACATACATGACTTCCTATGTAGTTTTAATAGAAACTTTTCATAAATCATAAGTGTTTGAATAAGTTAAATACTGAGTCACTTATTGACTACAATTTTATATTCTTGGTGGTAAAGCTATTTTCCCTAAAGTAAAGGACTATTTTTAAAATTATTATTTAGTGTGCTTAATTTTCTATATCACTATTTATTAATCTAATTGAACAGAGTTCCCTGTGCTATACAGTCGGATACTTGTTGGCTATTCATTTTAAATATAACAGTATGTACAAAACAGAAAATCAAGATGTAATGGTATTATAAGAATATTATTTATAAAATGAGTAAATATCATCAAAAAGACTAAAGAAATTTAAAATGTTTGCCTCCAGAAAGCAGGAGTCTGGAGTCTGTGTTGAGTAGAGAACTCTGTTTATTAGTGTGGTAATTCTTGTGCTACCATTTGACTTTTTAAAATGATATCCACCTACTACTTAATAAAAATTTCAGAAATTCATAAAAGGAAAAAAAATAAAAAAAATAAAGGAGATCAGTTCTAGGTGTTCTTTGGAAGTAATGATGCTAAATCTGAAACTTCAATACTTTGGCCACCTCATGCAAAGAGTTGACTCATTGGAAAAGACTTTGATGCTGGGAGGGATTGAGGGCAAGAGGAGAAGGGGACAACAGAGGATGAGATGGCTGGATGGCATCACCAACTTGATGGACATGAGTCTGTGTGAACTCTGGGAGTTGGTGATGGACAGGGAGGCTGGGCGTGCTGCAATTCATTAGGTCACAAAGAGTGGACACAACTGACCAACTGAACTGAATTTAACTAAAAAGAGAATGAAATAATGCCTTTTGCAGTGACATGGATGGACCTACAGATTATAATACAGTGAAATAAATCAGAGGAAGAAAAATATATGATATCATCTATGTGTAAATAGATGGGGAAACAATGGGAACAGTGGCTGACTTTATTTTTCTGGGCTCCAAAATCACTGCAGATGGTGATTGCAGCCATGAAATTAAAAGACACTTACTCCTTGGAAGGAAAGTTATGACCAAACTAGATAGCGTATTCAAAAGCAGAGACATTACTTTGCGAACAAAGGTCTGTCTAGTCAAGGATATGGTTTTTCCAGTGGTCATATATGGATGTTAGAACTGGACTGTGAAGAAAGCTGAGCACTGAAGAACTGGTGCTTATGAACTGTGGTGTTGGAGAAGACTCTTGAGAGTCCCTTGGACTGCAAGGAGATCCAACTAGTCTATTCTAAAGGAGATCAGTTCTGGGTGTTCTTCGGAAGGAATGATGCTAAAGCTGAAACTCCAATACTTTGGCCACTTCATGCGAAGAGTTGCCTCATTGGAAAAGACTCTGATGCTAGGAGGGATTGAGGGCAAGAGGAGAAGGGGATGACAGAGGATGAGATGGCTGGATGGCATCACCAACTCAATGGACATGAGTCTGAGTGAACTCTGGGAGTTGGTGATGGACAGGGAGTCTGGGCGTGCTGCAATTCATAGGGTCACAAACAGTGGACACAACTGACCAGCTGAACTGAACTGAACTGAAAAGAGAATGAAATAATGCCATTTTCAGTGACATGGATGGACCTAGAGACTATAATACAGTGAAATAAATCAGAGGAAGAAAAATATATGATATCACCTATGTATAGATGGGGAAACAATGGAAACAGTGGCTGACTTTATTTTGGGGGGCTCCAAAATCACTGCAGATGGTGATTGCACCCATGAAATTAAAAGATGCTTACTCCTTGGAAGGAAAGTTATGACCAACCTAAATAGTATATTCAAAAGCAAAGACAGTCCGTCTAGCCTAGGCTATGGTTTTTCCAGTGGTCACATATGGATGTGAGATTTGGACTATAAAGAAATCTGAGTGCCAACGAATTGATGCTTTTGAACTGTGGTGTTGGAGAAGACTCTTGAGAGTCCCTTGGACTGCAAGGAGATCCAACCAGTCCATCATAAAGGAGATCAGACCTGGGTGTTCATTGTTAGGACTGATGTTGAAGCTTAAACTCCTGTGCTTTGGCTACCTAATGCAAAGAGCTGACTCATTGGAAAAGACCCTGATGCTGGGAAAGATTGAGGGCAGGAGAAGGGAACGACAGAGGATGAGAGGGTTGGATGGCATCACCGACTCAATGGACATGAGTTTGGGTGGACTCCAAGAGTTGGTGGACAGGGCGGACTGGCATGCTGCGATTCATGGAGTGGCAAAGAATCAGACACGACTGAATGACTGAACTGAACTGATGTGTAATCTAAAAAGTGATACAAATGAATTATTTACAAACAGACTTCCAGTTTTAGAAAACAAATATGACTATCAAAGGAAAAGCTGGGGGGTGGAAATTAAGAGGTTTGGATTAACATATACACACAACTGTATATAAACTGGATAATCAACAAGGACCTAATGTACAGCAAAGGGAACTCTACTCAATAATCTACATGGGAAAAGAATCTGAGAAAGAACATATATATATATATATATATATACACATACGTACATACACAAAACTGAATCACTTTGCTGCACACCTGAAATTAACACAATATTTTAAATCAACTATATTTCAATATAAAATAAAAATTTAAATATATGTATATGGAAGACAAGGAAATAAAAATTGTAGAGATTTACCCATATTGACCCATATAGATATATCTCTTCTCATTCTTTTTAGTTGCTGCTTTGCACTACACCATAAATTTATTAAATCAATTTCTTATTAATGGATTAAAATATTTGAGAAGGATTTTTATTTAATAATAACTTCACATGCTTCATAAATAAGGTTTTAATTATATCAAGATATAATAATACAATATTTATTTTCATACACATATTTATGTGTATGAAAGCATATATTTATTTTCAGGGTTTACTTTCAACTTTTTAACAATCTCCTGGAGGAGGGCATGGCAACCCACTCCAGTATTCTTGCCTGGAGAACGCCATGGACAAAAGAGCCTGGCATGGTCATTTGGGGACTACAGTCCATGGGGTTGCAAAGAATCAGACATAAATGAGTGACTAAGCACACACACACACACACACACACACACACACACACACATACTATAAACTAGGCCTCCCTGATGGCTCAGCAGTAAAGAATCTGCCTGTCAGTGTAGAAGATGTGGGTGGGGGGGTTCAATTCCTGGGTTGAGAAGATCCCCTGGAGAGGGAAATGGCAGCCCACTCCAGTATTTTTGCATCAAAAATCTCAGAGACAGAGGAGCCTGGTGGGCTATAGTCCATGGGGTCACAAAGAGTTGGAAACTATTTAGCAACTCAGTCAGTCAGTTCAGTCACTCAGTCGTGTCCAACTCTTTGGGACCCCATGAATCGCAGCACGCCAGGCATCCCTGTCCATCACCAACTCCTGGAGTTTACACAAACTCATGTCCATCAAGTCGATGATGTCATCCAGCCATCTCATCCTCTGATGTTCCCTTCTCCTCCTGCCAGCAATGCCTCCCAGCATCAGGGTCTTTTCCAATGAGTCAACACTTCGCATGAGGTGGCCAAAGTACTGGAGTCTCAGCTTCAACATCAGTCCTTCCGATGAACACCGAGGACTGATCTCCCCTTAGGATGGACTAGTTGGATCTTCTTGCAGTCCAGGAGTCTTCTCTAGAGTCTTCTCCAACACCGCAGTTCAAAAGTATCAGTTCTACGGCACTCAGTCTTCTTCATAGTCCAACTCTCACATCCATACTGGTAAAACCATAGCCTTGAGTAAACAACAATAAAAATACTATGGACAACAAGAAATCTGAATGGACACCTGTTATCATACCCCAGTAAGTCCAAGAGGAGTAGCATGGACTTTCTCCTTCCCAGGTTGCAGCTTCAGGATGGTCTGCAGTGATCTAGGAGGAGCCAAAGTGACCTGCTAGAATGGAGTCTTCAGAAGGATGAGCTCAGAACAGTGACAATATTTGTTCACACTTGTTACTGGTAGCCCTTTAGCCTGGTTCTGTGAACTTTAGTACACATTTCCTGCTATGAAAAAAAGGTTAATTCATCAGCCACACACTCCTTAGGAGGCTGGAAGATGAAGGCTTTAGTTTTGCAGCCTCTCCTGGAAAAACTAGAGACAGTATGTGGGCATATAACAGTCATTCCTAAAATCGGTTTACAATATAGATATTCATGAAATATTTGTTTAATGAATGAATACAAAATATTCTAAGAAATATATTGAAATTCCAGACATTGTGGGGAGAAATCTTTCTAGTAAGAAATGCATATCTGCTTGGAAACTAACTTTTTATATTAATAAATGCATTTTTAAGGAAAGATTTTAAAATACTAACCTATTTTTTCTAATCACATGTTTTTTCTTACTATTCTGCGCTTTAGTTTGCTTAACACCATTTGGTCTCTATTGACCATATGGATAAATATAAGACAGCATTGTCTTCCTCATAAGAAAATATGCAGACATAGAAGATGAAGGGAGGAAAGGGTATATGTTGATAACACTATTACACAAAGCATCACTGTTTGGTACTATAGTAAAAGCACAATTTCTTCAGATGAGCCACTCTGCTCACATGTTTTGATAGTTTAAAAAGACTCAACCAAATAATGTGTGTTCCCTTTAAAACAGGTTTAGTTTGAGCATTTGGGGAAGAATTTGGGGAAGAAGAATCTGATTTAGAAAGACACTTCACCGATTTTTTTTTTTTTTTGCTTCCTACAGTCATATGTGTAATATCTTTTATTTACTGGAAAAACATTGCTTTGAGACTTGTTTTAAAATAATGAAAGGTAACTTACAGTTATGTACACTCTATAGCAGTGTGAAATGTAGTTAGAAGAAGAAAGCAAAAGAAAACAATTTTAAGAAAAGAAGAAAAAGTCTAGAATGTTTGATATATAAGTTACATAATACACGGTGATGTGTAGTTTATAACCATGGGTCACAAAGTGAATAAAGAGCTACCTAACATCCAACGTGACAAAGAGAATTAAACTATAAGAAAAAAATTCCCATAATTTTGCTAGAAAATAGTGACCAGTCTTGATACTTAGATGAAGGTAATGTTATTTTTATCCTAAGATTCTATGCTGTAAGATGTTATGCTGTAAGATGTTGTCCATTACTAGCTGTGGATTTTTCTTTAATGAATAAATAAATGAACTAACAATAACTGTTGAGAAAGAAATTAACTCCATTAATTTCTAATTAAATATCATGTCTAAATGGATATGTTCATCTTTGATATTTGGTAAACACATTCTTTAGTGATACTTTTTGATTATTAAACTGAAATAAAATATTTACTTTCATCAAATTATAATACTCATAAAAATATTGTATTGCTTTAAATTCATGTTTCAAAATAGGTGTGCTTTATGCTTGAAGTTCTATGATAATCTACAGTATATGATGTTCCAGGAAAGGCTGTTTAATCAAATGTGCCCTTAGTCACTGGCCTCAATAAACTAGAAACATTTCTAATTTCCCAGAATGTTATTATTAGAGTCATAAGGAATACAAAGAAGAGTCATCAATACTTAGTTATTTTCTGGATATGATACTTCAGGGATAAAGGACTAATTACTAAGTTGAGTTCATTATTATACTATGGTTGAAATAGTCAAAGACATCAGCATAATCCATATCAAGTTCTTAATGTACTTCCATTCATCTACTTGATTTTATTTTTCCTCTCTGATATATTTCCCAGTTTTTTGCTGATGTTTTTTACTCATTTCCTAAAAGTGGTCTTGTTTGAATTATACTGCCCTCCATAATACATAATATTATCATTATCTTCATTAGCTTCTGCACAACAAAGGAGACTATAAGCAAGATGAAAAAATAGCCTTCAGAATGGGAGAAAATAATAGCAAATGAAGCAACTGATAAACAACTAATCTCAAAAATATACAAGCAACTCCTGCAGCTCAATTCCAGAAAAATAAACGACCCAATCAAAAAATGGGCCGAAGAACTAAATAGACATTTCTCCAAAGAAGACATACAGATGGCTAACAAACACATGAGAAGATGCTCAACATCACTCATTATCAGAGAAATGCAAATCAAGACCACAATAAGATACCATTTCACACCAGTCAGAATGGCTGTGATCCAAAAGTCTATAAGCAATAAATGCTGGAGAGGGTGTGGAGAAAAGGGAACCCTCTTACAGTGTTGGAGGGAATGCAAACTAGTACAGCCACTATGGAGAACAGTGTGGCAATTCCTTAAAAAAGTGGAAATTGAACTGCCTTATGACCCAGCAATCCCATTGCTGGGCATACACACCGAGGAAACCAGAATTGAAAGAGACACATGTACCCCAATGTTCATCACAGCACTGTTTATAATAGCCAGGACATGGAAGCAACCTAGATGTCCATCAGCAGATGAATGGATAAGAAAGCTGTGGTACATATACACAATGGAGTATTACTCAGCCATTAAAAAGAATACATTTGAATCAGTTCTAATGAGGTGGATGAAACTGGAGCCAATTATACAGAATGAAGTAAGCCAGGAAAAAAAAAAAACCACCAATACACTATACTAACACAAATATATGGAATTTAGAAAGATGGTAATGATAACCCTGTATGCGAGACAGCAAAAGAGACACAGATGTATAGAACAGACTTTTGGACTCTGAGGGAGAGGGAGAGGGTGGGATGATTTGGGAGAATGGCATTGAAACATGTATACTATCATGTAAGAAACGAATCGCCAGTCTCGGTTTGATACAGGATACAGGATGCTTGGGGCTGGTGCACTGGGATGACCCAGAGAGATGATATGGGGAGAGAGGTGGGAGGAGAGTTCAGGGTTGGGAACTCATGTACACCTGTGGTGGATTCATGTCAATGTATGGCAAAACCAATACAGTATGGTAAAGTAAAATTAAAAAAAGAAAATCTCTCAGTAAACTTGCTTGTGTATATGAAGTTTAGCTATTAAAAGTCTATTTATTAAGTAAGTTAAAACTGTACCTAGGAACAACTGCTTATTTCACAGAATGTAAGTTCTTTGTCTATCCAGGATGAAGAAAATCATATAGAACAAGAAAAACCTTGCCCATGTAGCATTTTGTCTTCTGTCATTATGTCTTTAATTTTTAGATGTTAGTCTGCAAGCTAATACATTTATATACAATTTACAAAGGCTAATATCTTAAAGTTAATTTAAATTCCTCAAGAAATGACCTCTTCTATATTTATTTATTCACTCAAGATTTATTGACAGCAATCACCTGTCAAAACCATGTTAAGTGCTCTGATAGGCTTTGAATTTAAAATAAAAGTTACTTCAGGGAACTTTTAAACAGTGAAATCATAATTTTATATCATTGCATTCTTGAAGAGTCTAATACTGCAAATGCTTTTATGTTTCTTTCTAACTGTTCTTTATTTTAAATTTTTCAATTTTATTAACTTCATAAATTCAGATGAAGGGTATTCATATTCTATCAATAATACCAACAAAATAATGAAGAAAACTGGTATAACTGCGGTGACCACTGAATTTATTGTTGTGTGCATGTGTGTAATCCAATGGACCATGGCCCTCCAGGCTCCCCTGTCCATGGGACTCTCCAGGCAAGAATACCAGAGAGGGTTACCTAGCCTTCCTCCAGGGGACCTTCCTGACCCAGGGGTCAAACCCACACCTCTTATGTCTCCTGCATTGGGAAGCAGGTCCTTTACTACTGGGGCCACCTGGGAAGCCCTTAAAGGAGTGATATTTGATATTGAAAAGAACACTATCAATAATTTTGCCAAAAGTAGGCATGAATGGAATTTGCCTCTCCTACCGTCTTGTCGGGGCTTCTCCTGTGCCCTTGGGCATGGGGTATCTCCTCACAGCTGCTCCAGTGCCATGCAGCTGCCACTCTTACCGTCTTCCTGAGGTTTCTCTCCTTCGACATGAGATATCTCCTTGTGGCCGTTCCAGTGAAGCCAGCCACTGCTCCTGACCTTGGATGTGGAGCATCTCCCCATGGCCGCTCCAGCACGGCACAGCTGCCAGAGGGCTCAAACAAACCTTGTGCACACCAGGACCCAGGGACCCCACAGAGACTGAGACACAACTGTGTTTGAGCGTCTCCTGTTGAGGTACAGGTCAGCAGTGGACTGCCATGGGGACAAGGGCTCTGGGTGCAGCAGACGTGGGTATGGCATAAGCCCTCTTGGAGGAGGTCGCCATTAACCCCACCATAGAGCTGCCAGAACTTACACAGGACTGGGAAATAGACTCTTGGAGGGCACAAACAGAAGCTTGTGTGCACCTGGACCCAAGAGAAAGGAGAAGTGACCCCACAAACAGAATAAACCAGACTTGCCCAGGAGTGTCCAGGAGTCTCCAGTGGAGGCATGGGTCAGCAGCCGCCTGCTGTAGGGTTGGCGGCAGTGACTGTAGCAGTATATCCATGGGATTTTTGAAAGAGACTTCCATTATCTTCATTACCTCCGCCATAGTTTGGCCCCAGGTAAATAGCAGAGAGAGAACACAGCTCCAGCCGTCAACAGAAAATTGTATTAAAGATTTACTGAGCATGGCCCTGCCCCAAAGAACAAGACCCAGTTTCCCCTTCAGTCAGTCTCTCCCATCAGGAAGCTTCCATAAGCCTCTTATCCTTCTCCATCAGAGGGCAGACAGATTGAAAACTACAATCACAGAAAACTAACCAATCTGGTCACATGGACCACAGCCTTGTCTAACTCAATGAAACTATGAGCCAAGCTGTGTAGAGCCATCCAACATGGGCGGCTCATGGTGGAGAGTTCTGACAAGATGTGGTCCACTGGAGAAGGGACTGGCAAACCACTTCACTATTCTTGCCTTGAGAACCCCATGAACAGTATGAAAAGGCAAAAAGATAGGACACTGAGAGATGAGCTTCTCAGGCTGGTAGGTGCCCAATATGCTACTGGAGATCAGTGTAGAAATACCTCCAGAAAGAATGAAGGGATGGAGCCAAAGCTAAAACAACATCCAGTTGTGGATGTGACTGGGGATGGAAAAAAGTTTCGATGCTGTAAAGAGCAATATTGCATAGCAACCAGGAATATTAGGTTGATGAATCAAGGCAAATTTGAAGTGGTCAAAAAGGAGATGCCAAGAGTGAATGTTGACATTTTAGGAATAAGCAAATTAAAATAGACTAGAATGGGTGAATTTAACTCAGATGACCATTATATCTACTATTGTGGGCAAGAATTCCTTAGAAAAAAATGGAGTAGCTATCACAGTCAACAAAAGAGTCTGAAATGCAGTACTTGGATGCAATCTCAAAAACGACAGAATGAACTCTGTTCATTTCCATGGCAAACCATTCAATATCACAGTAATCCAAGTCTATACCCTGCCCAGTAATGCTGAAGAAGCTGAATTGGAACGGTTCTTTGAAGACCTACAAGACCTTCTAGAATTAACACCCCAAGATGTACTTTTCATTTGGGGGACTGGAATGAGAAAGTAGGAAGTCAAGAAACACCTGGAGTAACAGACAAATTTGGCCTTGGTGTACAGAATGTAGCAGGGCAAAGGCTAATAAAGTTTGCCAAGAGAACACACTGATGATAGCAAACACCATCTTCCAACAACACAAGAGAAGACTCAACACATGGACATCACCAGATGGTCGACACTGAAATCAGAATCGATTATAATCTTTGCAGCCAAAGATGGAGAAGCTCTATACAGTCAGCAAAAACAAGACCGGGAGCTGATTGTGGTTTGGATCATGAACTCCTTATTGCCAAATTCAGGCTGAAACTGAAGAAAGTGGAGAAAACCACTACACCATTCAGGTATGACCTAAGTCAAATTCCTAATGATTATTCTGTGGAAGTGAGAAATAGGTTCAACAGATTAGGTCGGATAGAGTGCCTGATTAACTCTGGATGGACATTTGTGACATTCTAAAGGAGACAGGGATCAAGACCATCCTCAAGAAAAAGAAATGAAAAATGGCAAAATGGCTGTCTGAGGAGGTCTTACCAATAACTGAGAAAACAAGAGAAGCAAAAAGCAAAGGAGAAAAGGAAAGATATTCCCATGTGAATGCAGAGTTCCAAAGAATAGCAAGGAGAGATAAGAAAGCCTTCCTCAGTGACCAGTGCAAAGAAATAGAGGGAAAAAATAGAATGGGAAAGACTAGAGATATCTTCAAGAAAATTAGAGATACCAAGGGAACATTTCATGCAAAGATGGGCTCCATAAAGGACAGAAATGGTATGGACCTAACAGAAGCAGAAGATATTAAGAAGTGGTGGCAAGAATACACAGAACTATATAAAAAAGATCTTCATGACACAGATAATCACTAAGGTATGATCACTCTCCTAGAGCCAGACATCCTGGAATGCAAAGTCAAGTGGGCCTTAGGAAGCATCGCTATGAACAAAGCTAGTGGAGGTGATGGAATTCCAGTTGAGCTATTCCGAATCCTAAAAGATGATGCTGTGAAAGTGCTGTACTCAATATGCAAGCAAATTTGGAAAACTCAGCAGTGGTACAGGACTGGAAAAGGTCAGTTTTCATTCCCATCCCAAAGAAAACCAGTGCCAAAGAATGCTCAAACTATTGCTCAGTTGCACTCATTTCACATGCTAGTAAATTAATGCTCAAAATTCTTCAAGCCAGGCTTCAACATATGTGAACCATGAACTTCCAGATGTTCAAGCTGGATTTGGAAAACGCAGAGGAACCAGATGTCAAATTGCCGACATCTGTTGGATGATTGAAAAAGAAAGTTTCAGAAAAACATCTATTTATGCTTTATCGACTATGCCAAAGTCTTCGATTTTTTGGATCACCACAAACTGTGGAAAATTCTGAAAGAGATGGGAATACCAGACCACCTGATTTCCCTCTTGAGAAATCTGTATGCAGGTCAGGAAGCAACAGTTAGAACTGGACATGGAACAACAGACTGGTTCCAAATAGGAAAAGGAGTACATCAAGGCTGTGTATTGTCACCTGCTTATTTAACTTATATGTAGAGTACATCATGAGAAATGCTGGGCTGGATGAAGCACAAGCTGGACTCAAGATAGCTGGGAGAAATATCAATAACCTCAGATATGCAGATGACACCACCCTTATGGCAGAAAGTGAAGAAGAACTAAAGAGCCTCTTGATGAAAGTGAAAGGGGAGAGTGAAAAAGTTGGCTTAAAGCTCAACATTGAGAAAACGAAGATCATGGCATCTGGGCCATCACTTCATGGGAAATAGATGGGGAAACAGTGGAAATAGTGACAGACTTTATTTGAGGGGGCTCCAAAATCACTGCAGATGGTGATTGCAGCCGTGAAATTAAAAGATGCTTACTCTTTGGAAGGAAAGTTATGACCAACCTAGACAGCAATATTAAAAAGCAGAGACATTACTTTGTCAACAAATTTCCGTCTAGCCAAGGCTATGGTTTTTCCAGTGGTCACGTATGGATGTGAGAGTTGGATCAGCAAGAAAGCTGAGCGCCAAAGAATTGATGCTTTTGAACTGTGATATTGGAGAAACTCTGAGAGTCCCTTGGACTACAAGGAGATCCAACTAGTCCATCCAGAGGAAATCAGTCCTGAATATTCCTTGGAAGGACTGATGTTGAAACTGAAACTCCAATATTTTGGCCACCTGATGCGAAGAAAGGCAGGAGGAGAAGAGAACAACAGAGGATCAGATGGCTGGATGGCATCACCGACTCAATGGACATGAGTTGGAGTAAACTCTGGGAGTTGGTGATGGACAGGGAGGCCAAGCGTGCTGCCTTCCATGGCGTTGCAAAGTGTCGGGCATGTCTGATCAACTGAACTGAACTGAACTGAGGATTGAATAGGTCTGCTAAGGCAAATCTCTACTTTTATCCTGGTAAGTATTTTCAGAGTTGGAATAGAGATTTTTCAATTAGCTTTGTCTGATTCTCACCAATGCAATACATTCTGCCAACCAGAGAGACATACTATAAACAACAGCAAAGACAAAATTATGTAGCTGTTCCTTTTGAAGTAAGTCAAGTGAGGAGAGATACAGAGTAAAAAGCCATTTTAGAGCACCTAGAAGGAAGGCAGTCATGTCTGTTCCTGGAGGATTCCATGTGCCCCTGCCCACTTCTTATCTTTGCTGTCTATAAAATCAAAAGTGTGGATTTATCTGACTCATGGACCTCTTTCAGTCATCAACAATTCATCAGAAAATGAAGGTTGCTCCTTTTTCTTTTGCATAGATTATTTGGAAATCTCTAGCTTCTTGAATTTCTGTAAAATGTTCAAATTTCTTGGTATTAATTCAGTGAAAATATTTATATTTTTCCTCCTCACCTAGCATGAAATGGCTTCTTCCACATCCTATCCAACATCACAGTAAAATCTCCATTTTATTTTCTGAAGTTATAATATGTTTTCTCCTTGATACTAACCAGTAGATTAATTGATAATATTCATTTGATTTAATCTATGTTTATTGACTATTTTGTTTCTCTAATATGTAAGCTATGTGAGGGCCCGCATTTTACCCATCATTACTTTGTCCCTATTAACTAGGAGAATGCCTGGAATAATAGGTGCTCAATCAATATGTGTAGGTTTAATAAAATATTTGTTTCTAAAATGAAACAATATGGAAATATTCATCAACTCAGCTGGTTTTTAAACTTTTTGTAAAATAAAGATTTTGATCAGAATATATGTAGGGAGCAGGAGGTAAAATAACTTTTACTAAGCAAATGTGTTACAGCTAGAAAATATGGGAGCATTAAAACTGGCCAGTAATGTATTTTTTAAAGAAAAAAAGTGAAATAAAACAGACACATGGGAATTAGAGAATTTTAATAATTATTAAACAATTTTAATAAACCATGCTTGCTGTTTGTGAAAATCTGAAAATAGTACATATATATGACATTGATTTTTTAATGAGAACAAAGGAAATTAAATGCAAGTCTTAATTTATATACATGACAAACATTATTACATTTAAAGTTTAATGATAGATTCTTATTCAGTCACTAAGTCATGTCCCCCATAGAGTACAGTATGCCAGTCTTTCGTGTCCTTCACTATCTTCTAGAGTTTGCTCACATTCATGCCTATTGTGTCCATGATGCCATCCAACCATCTCATTCTGTCATTCCACTCTCCTTCTGCCCTTAACCTTTCGCAGTATCAGGGTCTTTCCCAATGAGTCAGCTCTTGGCATCAGGTGGCCAAATGATTGGAGCTTCAGCTTAAGCATCAATCCTTCCAATGAATATTCAGAGTCAATCTCCTTCCTGTCCAAGGGACTCTCAAGAGCTTTCTCCAGCATCACAATTTAAAAACATCAGTTCTTTGGTGCTCAGCCTTCTTTATGGGCCAACTCTCACATCCATACATGACTACTGAAAAAAACACAGCTTTGACTATGAGGACCTTTGTTGGGAAAGCGATGTCTCTGCTTTTTAGTATGTTGTCTAGGTTTGTCATAGCTTTCCTTCCAAGGAGCAAGTGTCCCTTAATTTCATTGCTATAGTCACTATCCACAGTGATTTTGGAGCCCAAGGAAATAAAATCTATCACTGTTTCTACTGTTTTCCCCATCTATTTGCCATGAAGTGATGGGACTGGATGACAAGATCTTCATTTTTTTGAATGTTGAGTTTTAAGCCAACTTTTTCACTCTCCTCTTTCACCCTCATCAAGAGGCTCTTTAGTTCCTCTTCACTTTCTGCCATTGAGGTGGTATCATCTCTATCATCTGTTGATATTTCTATATCAGGCTGTTGATATTTCTCCTAGCAATCTTGATTCCAGATTGTGATTCATCCAGTCTGGCCTTTCACATGATGTAGTCTGCATATAAGTTAAATAAGCAAGGTGACAATATACAGCCTTGACGTACTCCTTTCTTAATTTTGAACCAGTCCATTGGTTCAATTTCTGGTTCTAACTGCTGCTTCTTGACCTGCTTACAGGTTTCTCAGGAGACAGGTCAGGTGGTCTGGTAGTCCCATCTCTTTAAGATTTTTCCACTGTTTGTTGTGATCCACACAAAGATTTTAATACAGTCAATGAAGCAGAAATACATTTTCTTTGGAAATCTCTTGCTTTATTTATTTTTCAACAGATCCCAAGTATGCTATATATGTATGTCTCATTTAATTTATTTTAGAAATATAGAGATTACTTTCACCATCACTAATTTTAAACATACAACATGTCTTCCAGTCATGCATGTCATAGGTTAAATATGAAATACAAGTAAATTCTAGGAAGTCAGAGCAAAAGAACATGGAGATGAATACTGCTTATTAATGTGAACACTGAATGATGACAGGGATTCTCAACATACATTGATATTGTACATTTATGCCTCAGTATTAGAATTATAAATTTCTTTTAATAATATATAATCTTCTCTCATTTTTTCATGCCTTATTATTTGTACAGTATGATTCTCACATAATATCATGCCATTTCTTAATTTATTTTGACAGAATTAACTAAATTGATGATTCCTCACACAAGCCATCATGAGCAAAGCAATCTATGGTTCAAATAAAATATTGTCTAATATTGACATTTAATTTCTTCATGGTGAGTTTAAAGTTGATATGTATAACTTTGTCTATCTTCCAAAAATGGTTTTATTTATTGACCACAAGGGGAAAATAAAAACAAAAAGAAATTATAAAGGAATACATAACACCATATACAAAAATAAACTCAAAATTGATTAAAGACCTAAATGTAATACCAGATACTATAAAACTCCTAGAGGAGAACATAAATGGAACACTCTTTGACATAAATCATAGCAATATTTTTGGATCCATCTCCTAAAAACAAAGGAAATGAAAGCAAAAATAAACAAAGGAACCTAATTAAACTTAAAAGCTTTTACACTGCAAAGGAGACCATCGACAAAATGAAAAGACAACTTACAGAATGGGAGAAAATATTTGCAAATGATATGACTGATAGGAGGTTAACATCCAGCATATATAAACAGCTAATATAACTCAGGAGCAAACAAACAAACACACTGCTGAAAAGATGGGCAGAACTGAATAGACATTTTTCTAAATAGGAAGTGCAGATGGCCAATAGGCACATAAAAAGATACTCAACATTGCTAAACATGAGGGAAATGCAAATAAAAACCACAATGAGATATCACCTCACACCTGCCAGAATGACTGCTATCAAAAAGAACACAAAAAACAAATGCCAGTGAAATTATGGAGAAAGGGGAACCCTTGTACACTGTTGGTGGGAAGGTAAATTGGTGAAGCCACTGTGGAAAAGAGTATGGAGTTTTCTCAAAAACTAAAACAGAACTACCATATTACTTAGCAATTTCACTCCTGTGTATAAATATGAAGAAAAAACAAAAACTCTAATTCTGAAAGGCCATATGCACCCTAGGGTTCAAGTTTACAATTGCCCAGAATATGGAATCAACTAAGTGTCCATCAACAGATAGATGAAGATGTAGTATATATATGCTATTCAACCATAAAAAAGAATGAAATTTTATATTTGCAGCCACGTGGATGGACTTAGAGGGCATTACTCTTAAGTGAAATTATTCAGACAGAGAAAGACAAATACTGCATGATATCACTGATATCTGGAATCTAAACATGAAAAAAACAAGTGAATGTAATAAAACAAAGCTGACTCACAAAGACATAGAGAAGATACAGAGAAAAACAAAGATATACAGAAAAAACTAGTGGTTACCTACCAGTGGGCAGAGGGAATGGGAGATAGGCAATGTAGAGGTAAAGAAGTAAGAGATGCAAACTATTTACGATGAGCTTAAAAGATACATTGTACAACATGGAGAAAATAGTAAATAGTTTATAATACTTATAAATGGAGTATAATCTTTAAATATGTTAATCAGTATATTATATATCTTTAATTTACATAATATTGTATATCTACTTCAGTAAAAAATCAATCATTTTTAAAAAGCTGAATCTGCATTGAAAAAAGATGTAAAGGAATAGCACACGTGAAGTTTACATTTTGTTAGCAACATTATGCATTTTTGTTATTGTTATATTCTGAAAGCTAAAGTTGAAAATCTGCATGAAAGTGAATGATTTTAAATGTATCAGAGAAATATTTCTGAATACTATTCCTGAGGAAAGATTTCCCTTCCTCATGCAAAATAACCCTCCTAATTGTTTACAAATGTAAATCCTTTATTGAATACTTTTTCATAACTAGCTTTCTCATTTGTAAAGTTGGAGTTTAGGCAGAAGGAGAAGAGGATAACAGAAGATGAGATGGTCGGATGGCATCACCGATTGATTGAATGGACATGAACTTGGGCAAACTCTGAGAGATGGTGAGACAGGGAAGTCTAGTGGCTGCAGTCCATGGGGTCACAAAGAGTCAGACGTGACTTGGTGACTGAACAATTACTACAAAGTGGGACTAGCAATGTCTCTTGGCTCTAGAGATTGGTTTGGGATTGTATACGGGATAACTCAAGGATCTTTCAGTCTTTTGCTGGGAAAATTAGAATGCCAATGCTTTCTTTTCTTTTGACTTAGTGGAATATAAATGTGAAAATTGGAAATGTTCAAGTAACACAAGTATTTGAAATCTTGGGGGGGAAGGGCATAGAGCTCCAGAACAGACAAGCATTAAGTAGTCTCTGCTTGTCTTCTAACCTACTCCCACTTCTGCCAATTCAGTTCAGTCTCTCAGTCGTGTCTGACTCTTTGCGACCCCATGAATCGCAGCACGCCAGGCCTCCCTGTCCATCACCATCTCCCGGAGTTCACTCAGACTCACATCCATCGAGTCCATGATGCCATCCAGCCATCTCATCCTCGGTCGTCCCCTTCTCCTCCTGCCCCCAATCCCTTCTGCCAGTTAGGTTTCTAGAAACGGTGTGTTTTTGTAAAGTGTCCATGATCCTGTGATCTTACCTCTGCTATCCTAATTACAATTCTGCTCTCTCTTTTTGAACTTAACCCCACTCCCTTCGCTGATACTTCTCTTCTTCAACACAAGCATACTGTGTAGCTGGTATTGTTATTATGTAGAATATTAGTCTTTTCTGAGACTAATCTGCCTGGCATGTAAGTTTCATGCTACGTTCTCAATAAAACCTAAAATCGTGTGTATTGGAGACCTAAATGAACATCCAAACTCCCCCATGACCATTTTCACTAAATTCATAAATCTTTATTATTTTTAACTCTTAGAAAAACAACATTGACTAGCTTCTAATTATGTGATAATCTAGGGCAGAATTAAAAGTAGTCTTTGCCTACAAGCATGTCTTCCTTTGTTCTACCATCATTTGCTGTTTGGAATCAAAGTCTGCCCAATAGCATGGCTATGCATCCTCTTGAGAGACAAAGGAGACTATTAAGTGATTGAAAAGTGAGATTATGCTTTAGATTTGAGTTTCTTGTGTATTGTAACTGTAGCTCAAGAAAAAAAGTCACTGCTGGAGTTCCCAATTCAAGGTAAGCATCTTCCCTACAGAGTTAGAAGTGCTTTGGGTAATGTCAGATCCCCCTCCAATCCTCAAGCCTACTGTCTCCAACTCTGAACTAAAAACACAGATTGCAAATAACACAGAGATGACAGAAAAGTGAGAGTTCCATGGGGTTACCATGGGGCCCTGTTCTGTTTACATCTGGAATGAAATTCCCATCACTAGAGGCACTCTGAATCGAGGTGAAATAATTATTTCTAGGATATTACTATTAAAATATACAAGTGGTTCAACTCTAATTAACACATTGTCACAGTTTATCAAATTAAAAAAAAAAGGGTGCTCTCAGGGTTCTGCAAATAAAAGAATGTCAGCTTTCCTTGAGGAAATTGAAAATATCCCAAACATGGGGCTGCATGGACAGGGAAGGTCTACAAAGGAGTCCATGGTGAAGGCTGACCTCCTGAGGGTTGTGACTGAAGCTTAAGGAACCAAGGTACCTGCGGTAGGCAGACAGCAGTGAATCTAAAAGCAATTCCCTGCAGTTTCACCTGGGGTTGTTTCTGATACAGTGATACTTAGGATGTGCCAGGATATGTAAAATGATTCCTTCTGTGAGGGAGGAGATTAGATCTGAAGACTTTACTATGCTGTGAAATTGCTACATTAATTTTGAAATTTTCTGACAGCATAGATGCTTAAATATTGAAATAAGCTTTCAGAAAACATTATAAAATAGTCTTTCCCCCAAAAGTTTCCTTTTATTAAAAAAACCAGAAACAATGACTCTATTTATAGGTCTTTCTGAAGGCAAGAGATAAGGCTAATGAACTTTCAAGATTTTTTCTCTTTAAAATGATTTCATTAGATTTTGTAAACTTGAAGACATACATATATATTCTATCTTTTAATATATGTACATATATAATATCAAATTAGCTATGAATATATGATGAAATGGAGAACACAATGGCAACCCACTCCAGTACTCTTGCCTAGAGAATCCCAGGGACAGAGGAGCCTAGTGGGCTGCCATTTATGGGGTCGCACAGAGTCGAACACGACTGAGGCGACTTAGCAGCAGCAGCAGTATATGATAAGATTTCTTGGCAATAACCTAAATCTGAGGTTAAAGTTGAAGCATAGTTCAGACATTTCTCAGGGGAGTCAGTAGCCTTTCCTTTCTCCAGCAGATCTTCCCAACCCAGGGATCCAACCAGATCTCCCACATTGCAGGCAGATTCTTTACCAGCTGAGTCACAGGGAAGCCCAGAAAAATCAAAACCATCATAAACATATATCTTAGTTGAAATTTTGTTTCAATATGCGATGCAATAATATACCCAGACTATTTGAATGTGTTTAAGAGCAGTGTGGTTTCATGAGGGATGGATTTATGTTTTTCATTTTAACCTACCTGAACTAGAGAATCTCTGGTAATTAGAGTAATTACTGAGCTTGGGCCTTTGAGGTCATTCTTCACAGGTGACAGTCGAAAAAACATTACATTATATCATATTTCCCTAATTACACTGGATGTCAATTATACAACACTATTAAAGCATAATTTTTATACATGAGGTTCTTTAGTTTATCTATTTATTTCCTATCTTTGCTTTCTCTTTCTTGGTTAGAGATACAATAATAATGCTGGGGCTATGGCTTAAATCATATTTTCCTTTTTTCATTTTCTTTTGATCCTGAATCAATTACAGTATGACTAAATAACTAAATGACTAAATAAAATAAATCAACAAAGTATATATATATACTAATATTATTATCACAAACCTTTAATTATGTGAGACAACATCTGAATTATTTAATGCTGGGATAAGAATGTTAACCATTGTACTGCTGCTGCTGCTGCTAAGTCGCTTCAGTCATGTCCGACTCTGTGCGACCCCATAGACAGCAGCAGTGGCTCCCTTGTCCCTGGGATTCTCCAGGCAAGAACACTGGAGTTGGCTGCCATTTCCTTCTCCAACAATTGTACTAGGGAGGGAGAATATGTAATTTGAGAAAATAAATATACTTCCTATATCTCTCAAATTTCTAAGTGTTGAAATTTTTCTTGATTCTATTTTTCCCCTGTGTGTGAACAATTATGTAAAAATATGGGTTAATTCTAGATTCAAGTATAACATATAGCATTTAGGGTTTCCAGGTCATAATCCCATAATCAAATGTTTCCATTGCAATAGCAAAGATTTAAGACACAATCCAAGTCTATATGAAGAAATTATAACTAAGTAGCCACTAGTATGCAGAGAAGGCAATGGCACCCCACTCCAGTACTCTTGCCTGGAAAACCACATGGGCGGAGGAGCCTGGTAGGCTGCAGTCCATAGGACTGCAAAGAGTTGGACATGACTGAGTGACTTCACTTTCACTTTTCACTTTAATGCATTGGAGAAGGAAATGGCAACCCACTCCAGCGTTCTTACCTGGAGAATCCCAGGGATGGGGGAGCCTGGTGGGCTGCTGTCTATGGGGTCGCACAGAATCAAACATGACTGAAGCGACTTAGCAGCAGCAGCAGCCTCTAGTATGTGGTCTTGAACTCCAGTTACCCACCTGACAAGATGCTAATTAATACTTTAAGATCTGAACAACTAATTCTTTTGGATGAAAACAAAAAATTAGCATCAACTCTACACTGAACCAAGGTCATTATTTTGAGGAAATGACAATGAGAGTTTATACAAATCATTTATAAAAGTGACACTGTTCACAGTAACTTCATGAATGACAAAATAAACAAGTTTCATAAATACAGATGCCTTTTTTCTTTCTTTCTTTTTTTTAGTGTCAGTTAAATGGATATTATCATGTCAGCAAAAAACAGTTTAGGTTTTTTTTTTTTTTTTTCTTTTTCTTATAAAGAATACAACCAAGTAAAAGTCTGGGCAAACATAGTAACTGAGTATCTCCCATATTATTTGTGCTGAATTATCTTATTACTGTGTAAAGTATACTAATACAATAAGGATTTAAGCAGTGATTTCATAGACAACTCTGTCAGTTTTACACTTGAAGACCAGTCTCCACAGTAACTGGCACTTCAACATGTACCTGTTAAAAATAGCTACAGTGGAGTTGTCTTAGTTTATTCCATCTGCCACAACAAAAATACCATAGATTCAAACAACAAATTCTCATATCTAGGAAGTCCAAGATCAAAATGCGGGCAGTTTGGTGGAAGCCTACTTCCTGGTTCATAGATGGCCATCTTTTCATGAGTTCTCATTTGGCAGAAAAGGTGAGGGAGCTCTCTGAGGTCTCTTTCATAAGAGTACTAAGCCATTCACAGGGTTTTTATGACTTGATTACCCCTTCAAGTCTTTACCTCCTAACACAGTCGTGTTGGGGTTTAGGTTTCAACATATGGATTTTGGGGGAACACAAAATTCCACCTATGACAAGAGTTGCTGCTTGTTACTATCTATGTATTTGTCACAGTTTACCTTACATCTTATTGTCAGAAGGGCTTCCCCAGTGGCTCAGTGATAAAGAATCTGCCTGCAATGCAGGAAACTCAGGAGACACAGGTTCAATCTCTGGGTCAGGAAGACCCTCTAGACGAGTGCATGGCAACCCACTCTAGTATTCTTGACTGGAGAATCCCATCAGCAGAAAAGCCTGGGAGGGCTACAGTCCATATAATGTTGCAAAGAGTGGGACACGCCTGAAGGGACTTAGCATGCACACACTATTGACAGATAAGAACTGTGTTTTCCCTTAAGAATATTTGACATTGATTTTTAAAAAGATTTTGTTAACTTGCAAAGTATTTAACCAACATACTATACCATTACCAGGATTATCTGATATTCAGTTATTCAAAGTGAAACTGGTATATGAATCTCAGTTCCTACCTATGACAATCTGACTAAACTATAAAATACAATGAGCCTCATTTCACAACACAAAGAAGTCATCCTAGCAGTCTAAAAATCAGTGTAGTTGTAAGATATCAGAGTTTTTATCTCTGCTCACCAGTGAGATCAAGCTCATATGTCTTGTAGATAAATTTAATTGACGAGTTTGATATGTTGTGATTAAGTGATGTGCACTCTTAAGACTAAATGAAGTTTAGTGCTAAAATTATTTAATAAGTAGAGAAGAAGATTAAGAAAAAGGTAAGAAATTAAGTCACATTATGTTCTAAAACTTTTTTCAACATCATAGGTTTGATATCTAAGTAGAGAAAGTTAGGGACAAGTTGGAAGGTCATTTAATTAATAGATCTCAGGAATGCTCAGATATTTCTTAATTTAAATGTTGAACAACTTGACATGATCACAGGTTTTATCTGAAATTGTCCCATATCATTTTTATGGATAAAAATGAAATAATATCACGACATCAATAAATTCTTGCAATATTTAGAGCATTGAAGAATGCTACATAATTTACAAAAGAAGAGGAAGACAGAGTATATGAACATACATAGTATAACAGTTTCATAACATATTGTAAAAAAGCTCAGATACCAAAGTTTTATTGAATTATAACCTATTTGTAGAAAAATTACATATGTGGTCCATTAATTACTTTAGAACATCTCTACTAGCCTAGTTTTCCCTCTATGTGCTCATATTTGGAAAACAATTTATAGGAAAGTAATAATGGCTTTTTATCCAGTCCTAGATATAGTATTTTTTAATATATTTTGATTAATTGTTTTATTTCATATTCAAAACCATTTTGCTTCTCTGGTTAACATATAATAAAAGCTAATATAATTGTTAAAGATTACCAATGCAGTATTACAAAAAATAATTATGTATGACAAATCCATGCTTTCATGTTTTTGCTAAATCCTACTCTCAAAATAAATTTCACAAAATAATAAATTATACATGAAGTATCAATATATTATAAAACTCAAATTTAAAAATGCTATATCCAATTTTCTAGATGGAGTTATCTCTTTTATAAGTGAAATAGGAAGGAGAGTCAGTAACAAGGTGAAAAGAAGGACAAATATTACATCAAAATGTCAATAAAATGAAAATAATTGAAAGCCCTAATATTATATTTGCCCATTAAGACTACTCCTGTCCATTTAAACTTAGGCTATAATTATTTTGATCACACTATATAGGAAGAGATTCTGGCAAAGGATATTGCTGACAGGTTTCAGAATACTTTAGCTAAAACTGTAACCACAATAAAAGTGATGCCACATGCATGCTAAGTCATTTCAGTCGTGTCTGACTCTTTGAGACCCCATGGACTTAGTCCACCAGGTTCTTCTGTCCATGAGATTCTCCAGACAAGAATCCTGGAGTAGGTTTCCATGCCCTTCTCAGGAGGTTTTAAATCCAAGACAGAATCAGTTTGCAATGCAGAGAGTTCCCACTGCCAGTCAGGAATTCTGGGTAAAAGTGCTTTAAATAATGGATGTAGTCAAAACAAATTTAGATACACTGATTACTTTAGCTTTCAGGGTAAGGAATTTTAATAGAAAATGTTCTTTTTAAGCACTGAAAAAAAAAAAAAAAACTTTAAAGTGTAAATAAGCCCTGGGGAGTTATTTCAACTGATGACATAGCCTGAAAAGAACTGAAGCAGCAAAATTCCATGTCTGAAGTTTAGATTGATTGTCACTATAGTATAGAATTTTATGGCCTCTCTGGAACAAAGGAAATATCACCTTTTAATGTGAAGTCATAATTTAATTTTCTTAGCAAATTTTCTTTGCTGACTTTTAATGAACCCAGGAAAATGCTTAATGTTTATATATGTCTTCAAATGTATGTGGACTTCCACTTCCCTGGTGGCTCAGACGCTTTACTGTCTGTCTACAATTCAGGAGACCCGGGTTCGATCCCTGGGTTGGGAAGATCCCCTGGAGAAGGAAATGGCAATCCACTCCAGGACTATTGCCTGGAAAATCCCATGGACAGAGGAGCCTCGTAGGCTACAGTGCATGGGGTCGCAAAGAGTTGGACATGACTGAGAGACTTCACTTTCACTTTCAAATGTATGTATCCATAATCTGAGCTAATAAAAACGGGTTTCAGGATTAGATATAAATTAAGTGGGGTTAGTTTACCCTTTCATTTTATGTAAAGTATTTAGATAAGTAATAATTAAGGTTTGTTATGCTGCTGCTAAGTCGCTTCAGTTGTGTCTGACTCTGTGTGACCGACGGCAGCCCACCAGGCTCCCCCATCCCTGGGATTCTCCAGGCAAGAACACTGGAGTGGGTTGCCATTTCCTTCTCCAGTGCATGAAAGTGAAAAGTGAAAGTGAAATCGCTCAGTCGTGTCCAACTCTTTGCAACCCCGTGGACTGCAGCCTTCCAGTAAAATGTTTCTTCATGTGTTCTGTCCATTTTTGGATTGGTGGTATTTTTTATGGTATTTATTTTTTTTTAATTGGAGGATAATTGCTTTACATTAAAGAGTTGTTTTCTGCCATACAAAAACGTGAATCAGCCATAAACATACATACGCCCCCTTCTTCTTAAGCTACCCACCAGCTCCCTGCACTGCCTTATCTAAACTGTCTAGATCATCACAGAGCACCAGGCTGAGCTCCCATGTTATAAAGAAACTTCCCTTTAGCTATCTATTTTACACATGGTAATGTATATATTTCAAATATACTCTTTCAATTTTTTCCAACCTCTCCTTCCCCTGCTGTACCCACAAGTCTGCTCTCTATGTCTTTATCTCTCTTCCTGCCCTACAGATAGGTTCATCAGTTCCGTTTTTCTAGATTTCATGTATATAAAATTTGAGAGTTTTTATATAATCTAGATACTGGTGCTTTGTCACATACCTCCTAGTTTGTAGCTTGTCTTTTCATTCTCTTAACAGAGTGCTTTGCAGAAAAAAGTTTAATATTAATGTAATCTAATTTATCAAGTTTTCCTCCTGTGGACCATGTCTAAGTGCTCTTTGCTTAAGCCCTAGTTCTGAATATTTCCCCCATGTTTATCCTATAAGTTTTAACTTTGCATTTGATGTGTAAGCCTGTGATCCTTTTTAGTTACTTTTCACACATTAGACTAGGTTGAGTTTCCTCATTTTACCTATAGATGTCCAATTCTTTTCTAGCACCACTTGTTGAAAAGGCTATCTTATGCCCACTGAATTCCCTTTGTCAAAAATCCCTTGGGCATATTTTTTGGGGCCTTTTATG
Organism: Ovis canadensis; assembly: GCF_042477335.2. NCBI lineage: Eukaryota > Metazoa > Chordata > Mammalia > Artiodactyla > Bovidae > Ovis > Ovis canadensis. The sequence goes on along the minus strand of NC_091261.1, from coordinate 34,702,131 downwards.
GGTTCTTTGTTGTTTCATTGACCTATGTGTTTATCTGTCCACTACTAGAAACAGTATCTATATCAATATTATAGTCTTTGCTCCCCAGTTATTTTTATCCTTTTTTAAAAATTGTTTTAGTTATTGAAGATCCTTTCAGTTCAGTTCAGTTCAGTTGTTCAGTCATGTCTGACTCTTTGTGACCCTTTCTATGTAAATATAGAGTAATCTTGTCTGGATCTACAAAAATATTTTGGTGATTTTGGTAGGAAAATTGCCAAGCCTATGTCTTTTTAATATTCATCCTACTTCTGACACCAGATATGTGATTTTCTGTACAAAGCAGTTGTCTTCTTGATGGAAATTGACTGGTGTCCTACACTTTAAATCTAATTTATCAAGTTTTCCTCCTATGGATCATGTCTAAGTGCTCTTTGCCTAAGTCCTAGTTCTGAATATTTTCCCCACAGTTTTCCTATAAGTTTTAATCTGCGTTTCATATGTAAGTCTGTGGTCCATTTTTAGTTATTTTTCACACATTTGCACAGAATTAGTACAGATGCCACAGGTTAAGAGTTCAGTCTCACAAGCCTGAATCCCACTTCAGATGCCAATTACAAGTTCAGGCTTCTGGTACTTCTGACTATAAATCAGATGTTTCCATGATCCTCTTCTTGGTTTTGATAAGTTGCTAGGACTCACAGAACTTAGGAAAGCACTTTATTTACTATTATTAATGGTTTATTATGAAGGATATCATTCAGGATCAGCCACATTAAAAAGATGAATAGGGCAAATATGTGGAAAGGTAAGCAGAGTGTCTATGCACTCTCTAAATGCACCACGCTCCCAGCCCATCCATAAGGTCACCAAACCAGAAGTCCTCTTAAACACCACCCCCCTTTTTTGGTAAGATTTTAATGAAAATTTCATCACATAGGCAAGATTGAGTAAATCTTTGACCATTGGTGATTAAACTTAATCTCTAGTCCCACCACTCTTCCAAGGTCAGAAGTATAGGAATAAAATTTCCAACCCTCTAATTACATGGTTGGCTTCTGAGACAACCAGGTCGCATCCTCCAAAAGTCACCTCATTAACAGAAAGTCAGGTGTGGTTGAAAGGGGGCTTATTATGAATAACAGAAGATGCTCCTCAAACCCCTACCACTTAGGGGATTCCAGGGATTTAAAAGCTCCATACCAGGAACTAGGGACAGAGACTACATATTTATTTCTTATTATATCACACTTGCAAATCAATTGAGGAGAGCTGACATTTTGTATTGGGATGTTCAGTCTTGCAACCCATGAACATGGTGTGTATGTTGATGATTTTTTTCAGCAGTGTTTTATCATTTTCAGCACAAAAATCTTACAAATTTTTGTTAGACTTATACCTAACAAAAATGACAATGACAATGTTACATTTTAAGTTTTGAAATCAATGTGCTCATTGATAGTAAATAGAAATACATAAGATTTTTGAACTTTTATTTTTCAAAGTTGCTGAACTTGCTTGTAAGTTCTAGGAGTTTTTAAATAGATTTCTTGGTGTCTCCTACTTGAACAATCATGTCATCTGCAATAGGGATAGTTTTGTTCTTTCCTTTCTTATCTTTATGACTTTTAGTTTCTCTTTCTTGCATTATTTCATTGGTAAAAACTTCCAGTCTAATATATATGTGTGTATGTATTTCCTCTCTCTACCATCTTTAAAGTTCAAGGTACATCTTTTAAAATACATACTTAAATATACAGAAAAACCATAATTCAAAATGACACATGTACCCCAATGTTCATTGCAGCACTATTTACAACAGCTAGGATATAGAAGCAACCCAATGTTCATCAACAGATGAATGGAGAAAGAAGTTGTGGCACATATTACTTAATCAAAAAAAAGACCAAATTTGAGTCAGTTCTAGTGAGATGGATGAACCTAGAGCCTTTAATACAGGGTGAAGTAAGTCAGAAAGAGAAAAACATATATTGTATCTTAACACATATATATGAAATCTAGAAAAATGTTACTGATAAACCTATTTGCAGGTCAGCAATGAAGACACCCCTTCAAGGGTCAATGCCTTATCATTGCGAAGGGGCTTGTGTACCTCACTGAAGCTATGAGCCATGCAGCACAGGGCCACCTAAGATGGACGGGTCATAGCAGAGAGTTCTGACAAAATGTGACTAAAATGTGATGGGGAGGCCTGGCGTGATATAGTTCATGGGGTCGCAAAGAGTCAGACATGACTGGGTGATTGAACAACAACCACAACAGTGGAGACACAGACATAAGAGAACAGACTTGTGGACAAATGGGGGGTGGGGACAAATTGAGAGAATAGCACTGACACAAATATGTTACCATGTGTGAAATAGGAAGCTGGTGGGAATTTGCTGTATAACACAGGGAGCTCGAACTGGTGCTCTGGGACAACCTAGAGGGTTTGGATGGGGTCAGGATAGGAGGGAGACTCAAGAGGGCCGATATATACACTTATGGCTGACTCACACTGTATGGCAGAAACCAATACAACATTGTAAAGCGATTATCCTCCAATTAAAAAAAAATATGATGTGAATGCAAGTCACAAAAGCCGTAACAGTAATCTTATGTCTAATGGGATATCATATGAATATTTTATAAATTGTGTGGCTTAAAATAGAGAGTGAATGAAAAAGGAAAGCCTTAGAAATTCTGTCTGCTTCAAAGAAGATTTAGCCCTAACAAGACTATTTTTTATATCTTTAGGCACAAAGTGCCTAGCATGCATTGGAGCTGATCATGTCCAGGATGTTGAGCTATGTCAGCTTTTATCAAAATCAGATGACCATTACTCAGGGGAGTCCATGACCATTTTCCATGGAATATCAGACATGGATACTTTTCAGAAATTCAGTTCCAGATCCTCAGTTTTTGTATTTATTCTTCCTTAAATAGACCTTGCTAAAAGCTTACAGTATTACTTGTACTTTCTCATTTGCCCTGATGCAGTCTTTCTACCACTCTTTCTAAAAGAAAAGCAAACCCCTTATTCATCCTAAATTGAGCACTGTGCTAAGGTATGAAAATCCTCAAGATACTAAAAATCATTACAAATGCTGAAGATACTAGAATTGTAAAAATTCAAGGCAGGGTAACAAATTCTATTATAATTCAAGAAAAAATTTTGACAAAATTGGTTAAAATTTCATTAAGGTGACAAATGGTAAATTTTTGCTATGCTATTTTGACCATAAAACTCTGTTATAAAAATAATTGAATGATATCATTGTAATTTGATATGTGAAAATAGTTAAAACGTTCATCAAAAAATAAAGATAAGACTAAAATTAATGGTAAAGCCAAATTACCAAAAGTATTATGTATCCACAGATGATGTGTAACCTAATTAAAAGAAAAAAAGCATTCCAACACAATGTTAATTGGTTCATGCTTAGAATTTATCTATTATGTTGCTATTTGTGGTAATGATTCAGCAGGTGGTTCAAACCAATCTTCTCTTATTTAAGAACTAGACAAATGGGACAAAATACTCTGAAGTATCCTCTTGAAGACTTAGTTTGGAGGCTTTGGAGAGCAACTAAGGCTGTGAGGATTTACGACTCTGAGTTTCAGGGAAGAAGAAAAGTCCAAAGAGATAAGCTTAGCTTTAGGGGTGACTTTCAACCAGAAACACTTATCTGTTGCCATAGTGAAAGGAAAGCTGTACAAGAATCTCTTAGAAGCTAAGCAAAGTTTTAATATCCTCCCTGGATTGATGGAATGAAATTTAGATTCTGGATTCTGACAAGGAAAAGGTCCATTATTAACAGTACGCTCTTGAATCATCTCCTCTTGAACTCATAGTTCTCTTTTTAATTTTTTAATACAGTGCTGTCAACACAAAAGAGTGCAGCAAAAAGGGCAAGCCAGGACACCATGTGCTAAGAGAAATGGGAAAAGTAAATACATGGGTACATCTAAATTAATATGTACTCTATAAAGAAATAACAATATGATGAGTGTTAAGAGAAAGATTTAAAGTACCCGCCAACAATAGTACAAAACACTTGCCAACACTTGTGACCATATGTTGGATCACAAACCAAATCTCAACAAATGCCAAAGTTGCAAATTACAGTAAAAATGCACCTCATACATTTTTAAATTGAGTAAATTGTGTGCTTATTTTCAAATTCCTTACATTAAATGTTTCAGATACAAAGTGAGTATAAAATCATTTCATTCTATTCAGTAAACATAAATATTATAACATGGAAAACAAAAAAGGAAGGAAATTTATTTTTATTCCTAATAAAGAAATATTATGAATAAAGGTTTCTCTTATAATATTTTCCTTATGCTTCAGTCAGTTTATAAACAAGCATGTAATATCTTCTTGATGCTGGAGAAATTAATTAGGATATAATAAATCTATATCAAGGGAAAAATCTGAAAATTATCCTTAAAATATTTATGGTAGCAATTAGTAATTTGAAGCACCAATTCTCCTGCTTTTTATCTTATTATAAAACAAACCACACTCAGGAAAAAAATAACAATTAGCAAGCAAACTTATTCTCTATGATAATTAGATATTTTATATATATTTAGAATTTGTAGTACAAATTTTGGGAGGGATGTTATCCAAATCCAAAGAGTATTAGCTTGTCCAAATTAGAAGTTGGCCTTGTTTCCCATCAAAGACTTGGGGAAAACCAGTCAAGCAGAATGCCAAAATTAAATTAGGGCAATCAAATTCCAAAAACAGGATTTATGAAATTTGAGATTAGTGTTTACAAAGAGTCTCAGGATACTTGAGTATTAAAGTCTTAATTTCTAAAATGTAGTTAAACATATTCACATATTGTATTAAGGAGGGAATGCAAGAAATTAAAATGACCACTTCATCGATGTTAATTGCTAAATAGAGATGTAACTAACATAATAGGTTAGACCTGCTTGGGGAAGAAGAATATACATCATGTAAATGTGAACCCTTCAAGCTACCTCTCTCACTTTTCTCATTTATATGACAATCATTCATGATTATGGAAAAATGTTTATTTGGATGACTTGTGCTAATTGGTCATGCAGCAGTTCAACAGTTTTGATCACCCCCCTTCATACACATACATCTCAGTTATTATTAAAATCTTTTAGTCTTTGTAATCATTCTTCTAACTAGATTTTTCTGATTGTTTGCCTCTCACAGCTCCCTGTGCCTTCTGGAAGAGAATGTTTGGCCTAGAACTGAGCTGTAGGGAGTCTAAATGCACATGGATAACAATATTTAAGATGACTTCTATAATATAGAAATGTATAACAGAGGACCAACTCTGTCATACATCTATAAATCGCTTTACATTAATTAAGAATATCCTCATGACAAAAGTGAGGTAGTGGCTACAACCTTAATTTACAAAACCTGAAACTTGTAGTGAGTAGGTCAATTGCTCAACATTACACAGTTACTGTGGAAAATGACATTTAAATATTCTTATCCATTTCCACAACTCAGCCACCTAATCTTCTCATAAAACCACATAGGAAGCATATATTCTATTATGTGACCTCCTCTCTCTGGCTGTAGCAACTGAATGGATGGATAGATATCTACACACACACACACATATGTATATGTACGTATGTATGTGTGTGCTCAGTCTGTACATATGTATGTATAGGTTTGCAAGCAAGTGACTTCTAAGGTAAACTGCAAAAAAAATACCTGCTGAATCAGGGTAGTCTTTTAAACTGCAAAAAAAAAATACCTGCTGAATCAGGGTAGTCTTTACTATAACGACTATCAGAAATAATCAAGTCCTTTCTTTTATGCAGTTTGATTTTTTTAAAACATCCAATTCAGAGAGTACAGCAGGAAAATTACACACACACACACATATATGTGGTTACTTCAGTCATATCTGACTCTTTGAAACTTCATCAATGGTAGTCCCCCAGGTTCCTCTGTCCATGGGATTTTCCAGGCAGGAATACTGGAGTGGGTTGCCATTTCCTTCTCCAGGGGATCTTCCCAACCCGGGTATTGAACCCATGTCTCCTGCATGTCCTGCATTGCAGGTACATTCTCTACTGTGCATATTTGGCAGACATTAAGGTAGTTTAAAATGGTGGCTTTTCATTTTCTGTGTAAATGAGGAAGTACTATAATTTGGAAAGAATAAAGACAGGTGATTGGGTCAGATATTTGAAAAGAGTAAATACTGTAAAATAGTCACTTAGAGAAGCACAGAAGAAGCCCATTTTGAGAAATCTTGTGGAATTTCTGAGCAGTTTAGTGGGTCCTGTTAAGTATAATGAGGATAATCTTATAGTTCCCTGATTAAGTGATGATCTTTAATAATCCTCATCAGGCCGTATACAAGTATAGGCAAAGTAGAACTAAGGAGTCCTCTAGAATTAAGGTCTTAGCCATACTGGAATGACAAATGGACTAATGAATACCAGAATGTGACAAATAGATTGACCAAATAATGAACGTATGGACAAGTGGTCCCTAACCTTTTTGGCAACAGGAACCAGTTTCAAGCCAATTTTTTTCCCATGGACTGAGGAGGAAGGAGATGGTTTGGGATGATTCAAGTGCATTACGTTATTGTGCACTTTATTTCTATTATTATTACATCAGCTTCACCTCAGATCATCAGGCATTAGATCCTGAAATTTGGGGACCCCTTCTATGGTCAACTTAATATAAGCTTAATTCTATAGAACATTGTCATAGGACTTAAAAAGTCAGACATTGTTTCTCTCTGGAAAAATTGCATTTGACTTCTTTCTGCCTGAAATGAGTAAGTAATTAGATCAATGAATTACACAAATAATACAAATGTCTTCAGTCTTCCTTTGCTCGCATGGTTGTGTAATACCAAGGTATTATTCCCACTGGTTCCAGCACTTCCTATAAAAATGAGATTCTCCATTTTCATTGTTTCTAGGCCCCAGAATTGTTGTGAGTCCATCCACTAGCTCTCTTCCTAAGTCTTTCAGCTAATTCTGTGTCAGCTATTTGCCTGAGCCAAGAGCAACCTGAGTGTTCACATCCATTTTATAGTTTCCCTCAGGGTATAAAATGTGATATGCTGTCAAATGTTGTGGAGTTTTTATTTCCTTTGAACCCTAAGGTGTATTTTCCCTATATTTTATAGCAACTTGAAAAGTGAAGAAGCACAAAAATTTGTACAAGCAAGAATTTAGTCACTGAGATTTAAAGAACTGATATTTCCCAGAGATTTTCTCAGCAAAGAAATTCATATACCTTAGTTAACTTTGATAAAAATCATTGACAATAATCACAGTCAGTTAACTTATTTGAATGATAGACAAAAACATAACATATTTATGTCAAATGATATTAAACTCCATGTGAGAGTTTGTTTAAGGGTATTCACTGACAGAACTAAGGACAAAAATTGTCTAATAGGAAAACACACCATGGTTAATAGAAGATGTTTGCAAGAAATCAATAACAGGAATTATTGAGGTTTTGGAGCAAATAGTCTACTGGGACCTGGGAACATCTGATGCTAGAGCTGGTACATTTTAAAGTGGTTACAACTTAGAGGATGTGAATGTGGGAGTTGATAGTAGATACTGAAAAAGGAAAGTTCACTGATGATACGGAGGTCAAAAAGCTGAGAAACCAAGGTTTAAATGAGCCATCCTTGTTTTAAACTTATCTAGACTGATGGCATTTCTTAAGAAGAAAATTATCAAAGCCAAAATCCTCATTAAGTGAATGAATAACATAGACATATTCTGAAATTTAAACTCGGGCTTTCTACTTTTTTACCGAGCAACAAGAATAATTAATTATATAAACAATTCTAATAGCCTCGTAAATGGTCTGAGTGCAGACTTTTACCTCATTCCAACATATTCCCCAAGCTGGCATCAATTATGTGCTTTCTTACAAGATGACTTCCTGCTTTCAAAACATGAAACACAATAGCTTTCACTATCTAGTTCCACTTTGATTTTCCATTATTGTACTCTCCCTGTCATATCTCTATTAAACATTCATTACTTGTTCTCTTTTCTCAGTGGACCACATAATATTTTGTGTATTTTACTGCAACTATTTTTTTTTGTTCTCCCAGTATTCGTGGAACATCCCTCTACATGCATCCATCCACTCATTCAAAAATTAATATTGATTGTGACAATCAAGTTCTCAACAATAAATACAAGTATATTAACAAGATAAACATTCCCCAAGAAGTACATAAATAAATAAATGAACATAAAATCAATAACTATGATACACCTAGTTTTTCTCTTTTTTTAAAGAAACATTACACATGCTATTTCTACTTTTTTTTTTTTTTTTTTTTTAGGTAGTGACCTAATATAATTTTGGTAGAAATTAGGAACAATTTCTTACACAAGGCGATTTGGCTAAAATATGAAGTTAAGGATATTTAGAGTGAAAATCCAAGTTGTGAAAAGCCAAAGAAGCTCTGAATGGGAAGGAAAATCTAAAAAGTCTCTGAAGATCTGACTGCAACAGGTAAGCTCAGAGATAGGCTGGGTTAAGATAAGGGAGCTGGATTTTATTGAAAATAAAATAGGAAGTATGTAAAGTGCTGAAACTCCGGTACTTTGGCCACTTAATGTGAAGAGTTGACTCATTGGAAAAGACTCTGATGCTGGGGGGGATTGGGGGCAGGAGGAGAAGAGGACAACAGAGGATGAGATGGCTGGATGGCATCACCGACTTGATGGATGTGAGTCTGAGTGAATTCCAGGAGTTGGTGATGGACAGGGAGGCCTGGCGTGCTGCAATTCATGGGGTTGCAAAGAGTCGGACATTACTGAGTAACTGAACTGAACTAAACTGAAAGTGTTTTAAAAGTGACATGAACCAATTTTAACTCTTCTGCTCACTTTCCCTAGAGAGTGCAGAATGGATTGATAGATATATAGAAGGCTTAAGGCCAGCAGTAGCAATGAAACATGGAATCTTCACTGTGGAGAGAACAGCCACACAGTATGAAGAGCTCATCAATGGTGCTTGCTGTTGTCTTAAGTGGAGTATGTTAGGAACAAGACAGAATCAAAAATATGCAGGTTGTGACTTGAGCAGCTAAATAACTAGTAGTGCTAGTCAGTGAGAAAAATAAGATTGTTGCAGCCATAGTAAATCAAAGCCTTAGCTTTGGAACTGCTAAATCTGAGATGTTTGTGAGATAGCCAAGAAAATGTCTCATGTGAGCAATTGAGGATCTGGAGTTCAGAGGGAACTCTGGATATAGATATAGACATGGAATATGAATATGGATATAAATCTAAATATAGCTAAGGACATAGAACCAGATAGCAATGCACATATGTATACATGCATATTCATGCATGCTTGGTCGCTTCAGTCATGTCCGACTATTTGCAACCCTATGGACTATAGCCTGTCAGGTTCCTATGTCTGCGGGATTCTCCAGGCAAGAATACCAGAGTGGGTTGCCATGCCCTCTTCCAGGGGATCTTCCTGACCCAGGGATCAAACCTGCATCTCCCACGGCTCCTGAATTGCAGGCGAATTCTTTACTGCTGTGTCATGGGGAAAGCCCAATAGTTTACCTTATGTAGAGTTTATTGTATACATATTTGTTATCTCATGTGGTAACAGACTTCTTTGGGGAAAGTTGAATGTGTTATTCTTTGCTAACTCTTATATATTGCTTAAATCCTGTGTCTGTTTGCTATGCTATACATGATTGAAGTAAGTTTCCAGAACTTTTTAGTCTTCAACCCTTCTGTTATACATCTTTTATGCTATATTTGTTGAACATTGCTTTCTTTATATTAATTTATTCAATGTAGCAACAAATGTGGACAATCTGGACACACTATTTTTTCTTCCCAATAGTAAGATTTTTGGTGAAATCCGAAAAAGAATAATTTTTAATCTTTACTACCTTAAAACAAACAAACAAAACAACAAAAAAACATTGCTCCATTGATGTTTTCGTGTTACAGAAGAGGAACAGGAGGCTTAACTAAATTGTGCAAATCAAAAAACCCTAGGTAGAATAACAGGCCTCTGATATGAGGAGCTAAGGCCTAGGGTACAGTGAGATAAAGATATATATTTTGGAGTAAAGAGATTAGCAGTAAAACAGAAGCTGTAAATGGTTTCTTTCTGAGTTATATGCTCATGTTTCCATTTCCTACCTAAAAGGTCTATCCCAATGCCAAGAAAAATCTTATAACCTTTCTGGGTTTTTTGGTCAACATTCAACCTCCTTGATTTCCACCCTCATCCATCATCATTCAATTAATTTCTCTTATTTTCTCATTCCTGTTTATTCCCTTGGTAGGCTGTTTTAATATAAAATAGTTTATTTTCAAGTATTCTTCAGTTTGCTTTCATCAGGTTTGTAACTATGTGACATGTAGAATTTGATCATCCCTTTGTAATCAAGTAAATCTTCATCTTTAAATTACACAGAATATCATTATCTAGGCAAACATTTAGGAGGGAAAATGAATGAAAAGAACAAGAGAAGTGAAAAGAGAAAAAATAAAAAAAGGTTCATGTTTTTAAGACCAAAAATTTAACAAACTGTGACCATGAATCTATTTATCTAAAAATCATTAGAAATGCAATGATTTGGCATAGATGATAAGCAATTTAGAACAACCTCTCCCACTTAAAATAAGTAACATTAAAATAAAAGCACGCAAATATCTCTATGCTCACACCGAGCACAGGAATTACTTGAATTAGTTCAGCCATGTTCATGTATCCTACTTTCCAAATTAAGGCATAGCATATTCTCCAAACTTTTCCATAAATAGAATAATAAGCACCAAAAAGCATGTGCATTAAAGTAAAGGATGTGGGTAGCTTTCTTTTCTGGTTAGCATCACCTATGGATGTGTCATACACTATGCATTCAAAAGGATTTAAAAAGAAACTGGTTATTTGAAAAGGAAATGAAACTACTGTTACTAAGACGTGGGCTTCTCCTGAGTGTTCATTGGAAGGAATGATGCTAAAGCTGAAACGCCAGTACTTTGGCCACCTCATGCGAAGAGTTGACTCATTGGAAAAGACTCTGATGCTGCGAGGGATTGGGGGCAGGAAGAGAAGGGGACAACAGAGGATGAGATGGCTGGATGGCATCACCAACTCAATGGACGTGAGTTTAAGTGAACTCTGGGAGTTGGTGATGGGCAGGGAGGGCTGGCGTGCTGCGATTCATGGGGTCACAAAGAGTCGGACATGACTGAGCAACTGAACTGAACTGAATACCATATACAAAAATAAATTAAAACTGGGTTAAATACCTAAATATAATGCTGAATATTATAAAACTACTAGAGGAAAACATAGGAAGGGCACTCTTTAACATAAATTGCAGCACCAATTTTTTGGATCAGTCTCTTAAAGAAATAAAAGTAAACAGTGAATGGGAGAAGATATTTGCAAATAACATGACGAAGAAAGGATTAATATTCAACATATATAAATAACTCATACAACTCAAACCAACTAAAAAATGAATAGAAGAACCGAAAAGACATTTTTCCCCCCAAGAAAATGCAGGAGTCCAATAGGTATCCAAAAAGATGCTCAACATTGCTAATTATGAGGCAAATGCACATTAAAACCACAATGAGGTGTCATCTTATACCTGTCAGAGTGGCTACCATCAAAAAGAAAACAAAAAACAAATGTTTGAGAGGCTGTGGGATAAACGGAGCCCTGATACACAATTGGTAGCAATGTAAACAGGTACAGCCATAGCAATGTAAACTGGTGCAGCCACTGTGGAAAATGGAGGTTTCTCAAAGAACTAAACATAGAACTACCATGCTGCTGCTGCTGCTAAGTCGCTTCAGTCGTGTCCGAGTCTGTGTGACCCCAGAGACGGCAGCCTACCAGGCTCCCCCGTCCCTGGGATTCTCCAGGCAAAAACACTGGAGTGGGTTGCCATTTCCTTCTCCAGTGCATGAAAGTGAAAAGTGAAAGGGAAGTCGAGCAGTCGTGTCCGACTCTTCACAACCCCATAGACTGCAGCCTACCAGGCCCCTCCGTCCATGGGATTTTCCAGGCGAGAGTACTGGAGTGGGGTGCTGTCGCATTCTCTGAGAACTACCAAAAGACACAACAATTGTATTTCTGGCTATTTAGTCAAAACTACACAAAATCACTAATTAAAAAGGTTACACATACACCAATGTTCATAATAGCTTTATTTGCAATTGCCCATATACGGAAGCAACCTAAGTGTCCATCAACACTTAGGTTGAATAAAGAAGTGGTAAAAATATACAATGAAATACTAGTCATAAAAAAGAATGAAATTTTTCCATTTACATCAACATGGATGCACCTAGAGGGCATTATGCTAAGTGAAATAAGTCAGACAGAGAAAGACAAATACTATATGATATCACTTATATGTAGAATCTAAAAAAATATAACAAACTAGTGAATGCAAGAAAAAGAAGCAGACATAGATATAGAGAACAAACCAGTGGTTACAAGCAGCAGGGAGGAGCAACAAGGGGTGGGGGAGTGGAATGTACAAACTACCATAGGTAAGATAGGCTCAAAGATACATTGTAAAACACAGGGAATATAGCCAGTATTTTGTGAGCCTGCTCTATCACTCAGTGCTAAAATAAAAAGAAAAGAAAGGAAAAGAGAAAACATTTGCAAGAATGCCATGGTGGATGGACTAATGTCCATCAATCTCCTGGAAAATAGAATTATTCATAGTTGTTATATTCTAGTAGAACAGACTCCAGTGACAGAAAAGTATCCGTTATAGTGCACAAATAGGTAGGCTGAATTTTCTACATAGAGATAGCCTTTGTAGCATTTATTTTTTAAAAATTTGCATCTTCAAAAAGTGACAGTAACAATGCTTGAATATGTGTGTATGTTACCGTTTTCTCCTAATTCATAGAGATAGACATAAAATATCACCCTATTGAGTTACTAGATGTGAAAATAGCTAAGACTCATAGAAAACCACAGTAATTCTAAAATTTAATGTTACACAGGTTTTATAAAATAATATATATGTGTGATAGCCATTCCAGTGACAGGTTTTCAACAAAGTTAAACTATCAAACAGATTTTATATCAGTGAAATGACTATAAAATATAGTTAATCAAATGAATATAAAACCTGGTATTAGTTTTACTTTATCAGTTTTTTTTTACATTAAATTTGTTTTTATTCTGCAGACTTGTTATGCTTCACATATTATAATGAGATTATTTTCAACCGAACATTGCTGGAAATAATATCTTCCTACAATGAGGAAACATATATGTGGTTCACTATGGTGTTTCAGAATACATTAGAAAATATTCTTTGTCCTTAAATTTGCATTTACTTTGAATTATGCTGTGCGAGTTAAAAATCAAGATTTGAACTCTTATTTTTTACCTTAACAGCTTTTATCAGATGGCATACTTCAGAGGAGTATCTAAGAGGTGCCCTTCAAGAGTCTGTCACCTCTCAGATGTCACCTTATACAGTTTTGCCATTATACCCAGAGCAATGTCTCTCTTTCATTGGTAATTTGCATTTGGCCTTCTATCAGGCATTGATTTTCACTTCTGTTCCTGATACAGCACCAAGACTTGGAATGTCTAAGTTGTTTGATATTTCATTTGGGAGTTCTATTCTTTCATTGCCACTGAAATCTATTTTTCAGAGGACTAGAGTTAATTCTTCAGAGCAAGTCTAAGTTCTTTGATGCTTTCGTTTAGAAATAGAAGGTACCGTGACAGTTAACTTCGCTTATGGAATGGGAAAGGGTCACCCAATCTTTCTGAGTAATGAAACACCAAAATCCTACTTCACAGAAGCTTCAAAAATTTTATTCACATAAAACCAGAAAGCTACAGAATAAAGAGGCAAAGCCTAAGTCCTGAAATTTCATTTTTCTTTTTAAGAATAGTTTTATTAATTTGTAAGTGTTAGTAGAAAGTCTAATATTACATTGAAAATGAGCTTGAGACAATGAGTATTTGTCCATATTTAATCTGTATATTACTACATATATTATGAAAGCAAGCTCAGTAAATTTCCATAGAGGTGTCAGTGGTCTTCACACACAATGTATCACACAGGAGATTGAGAAATGCTACAGCGTGTCTCCATAACTTTTGCAAAAAGACATATATACTAATTTCTAAGGTAAAATCAAAGAACCACTCATTTTGTGACTCAGACTTTAAAGCAAGTCTTTTTCATTTCTATTATAGATCATTTAATTTATTCTGATTTAAGTGTACAGATGTCCACTTAAAACGTATATTCCATAAAGGTTTAGACTAGATTTATGGGAAGAAACTTGGAAGCAAAAATAGATACTAGGAAGAACTATTATTCTACTTTTACAGGCTGCTAAGAGGAAGATTTAGAAAACAGATAGCATTAGAATGTTTTGAAATAGATGTGTTAAAATGATGTTTATATGTATACTTCTAAAATCACAAAGCTATTCCCACCTGCTTGATAGAAATGTTTTAAAAATTCTGTAAAGCACAAATAAACTAAAACAAAAAAAAACCCTGAATAAAATGACATCCAATTCTGATTCCCATTAGAGTCCTTAACGATGCTCATTACAACCCTAACTGCATTTTAATGCTGAAATATAATGCCCCTATTCATCATCAGAATGGAATACGGATGCTGACAATTGACAAAACTTAATAAAAGAAGAGTTCACAAAATTCAAAACTATCTGTATATTTTCAACTTGAAAGGAGATGTGCAATGGATGTTGATCAGCTCCAAGAAAAGTGAAATGACACTTCTGAAAGAGGAAATAAAAATAAAGTGCTCTAAAAGCGTTGTTACATCACTTACTTCAGTAAATAGTCATAAAGACAGAGTAAAAATCCTTCCAACAAAAATTTTAAAAGGAATATGGGGAATTTTTACTAGATTACTTTTCAATTTAAGGAGGTTATTATATAGCAAGTTTTAATAGTCCTAAATTCTTGATCACTTTCTAATCTCTTTTAGAAGTCAGCTTTGTCTGTAGTTTTGAGTCTCTGTGTATACAGGTGTCTGGTTCTTTTCTTTTGTGAAAAAAAAAATAGCTGATTTGTATTTTTTTAATAGGATCTTGACTTTTGAGACAGGATTCAGACATGTGGTCAGTATTAGTCTTAGGTCCAGAGAAATCAGAAGGTTAGTAAAGTTCAGCTATTCCATAGGGATAATTTATTCATATTCTCCGTTCTAACAACTGAATTGTTTTGAGATTCTACAACGAGGTTGACAGATATCACATTATGATTCTTTCACAATTAAGAAGTGAAAATCTTAAAATTTTGCTGCACAGTTATAATTGATACATGTTCTTTATAGATAATTTTGTAAATACAGAAGTTATTAAAAACAAAATAACATCATTGATAGTCTCAAGTGCAGTGATGATCCTTGCTGAAATCAAGGGACATCTTCCCATTATTTTATGTTTTTATTGTGTTGATCTTTCTTATCTGTCCTGCAGTATTTTTGCCTCAACATTACAGTGTGAGCATATTATTTTCCATCAATCCACAAAATTTATGTTATTAGATAAGATCCTACTGAAACTAATATTAACATTAAAAATATAAAAATCAACCTAAATTTGTTTTTCTCAAGACAATGTGACTGATGTCATAGAACCTATAGAAATGTCTGCTTTTTGAAGTTTTACCAATTTCCCCTATGAAAACATTTTGGCCTTATCCCTTTTTGTGGGGAAATTTCATTATTCTCTTTTCTATTTTTTTTTTCTATGCAGATTTGACTGCACAATCTTTTTATGGGATAGTTTTGATAAACTCTATTTCTGTAAGGAATTATTAATTTCATCTAGGTTTTCAACACTACTTACATAAATCTGCAAATAAGCCTCTTATCATTTTCAAAATATACTATCTATTTAAATAGTCATTTTCCCTTTACCATCTCTTTATTCTGTCTCTCTGCCTCTGTCTTTCTTTCTTTTCCTGATCAAATTAAATAGTAAATTGTTTTTAAAAAAAGATGAGGATTTTATTACATAGATTTGGGTTATTTTTTTCTTTCTCTAACATTAATTTCTCATTTTTGCTTAATTATTTCCTTTCTTGTGCACTCTTTCAATGTACTTTGCTGTTCTATTTCTGGTTTTCTGAGCTGAGAATTTAACTCACTAATTTTAATCTTTGATTTTTAATAACAAAAACATATAGAGGTATAAACACCCCTCTGTTCATTGTTTAGAATCCTATCAATTCCATTGTTTTCATATAATTTATTAATTTATATTTTAGTTGTATTTTTTCTTTTATCTAAGACTTTTTCATAGAATCCATTTACATTTTAAGTTGATTTTTTCCAACTGTTACTTATTATAATTAATAATATAAAATAGGTAGACTCAAACCCACAAAGTGTAAAGCAAGATCTGATATAAAAATTATGCATCTGTTGAATATTTTCTTTGCTTTTTACCTTGGTCTGTGAAGATACTATAGCTATAAACATCCATACTGTAGCGTTCTCTTAAGCAATAAATTCACTTACGATGCAAAGCAGTATAATATATCAGTTGGAGGTACAAGACACTTCCTTTGAAGTGGTGATTTTAAATTGGTTTAAACATTGATTAAATTTTTCTCAGCTATAGAAACATATCATCATAGTTTCTTTAGATGAAATATATGTCTACCTTATGCCTATAATAACAGATTTTTCCATCAAGCAACAGTTACAAAAAAGATGGTTGGATCACTGAAAAATACATAGAAGATATTTCAACATATAAATTGTTATCAATAAAATGATATTAAAGGCAGTATTTTTTAAAATTTCACCTGAAAATTAAAGTAGCAGATCCTGAAGTAATAGCCAAGAAGGTAAATAATTCTGTCAATCACAGGAAAAATATGAAATATAAATTCCTTATGAGAAAATAGAGCATTTTAATTTTTCTTCTGTATGCTCTCATCTTTCATAGACACAAAAATGCTAACCTCTTAAAAATATTACTAAGTAAAAGAACTTGAGGAATTATATATAACTATGTACAATAAAGGTAAGTGAAGTAAGCAACAATATTGTAAATAGTTATGTATAATTCCCCCAATTCTTTTACCTGGTAATATTTTTTAAAGGTTACCATTTTTGTGTCTAGCAAAGAAGGTAAACCTATACATAAAAACTAAGTTAGCATTTTGCATTAATATCAATATCATCATTATTTGAGAAAAGTCCATTAAAGTTCATATCATTAAAGTTTATCTCAAGATAACACTTTTTTTTTTTCAGAACAGATTGTTCTTCCAATTTTGCCCTTATTCTTGGTAAACTTATTTCAATAAACATGTTTCTACTTCTTTATTGTCTCTGCCTAATTACCTTCAGATTTTAAGAGAGATCTGTAATATAGAACTTGATAATATACTCCAGATGTCTTCCATCTGATGATATTGTTCTGAATGTATAACAGACTTAACAGAGTTGTTGCATCTCAAAGAGCAGTTTCATAAAGTCCAGTACTACTCCCTCTGGTATTATACAATAGCCATAGGCTGGAAGGAACTTAAAGTATTGATAATAATATAGTATCCACATGCAAACAAATATTTATACCTATTTATTTGTTTCTATGAATGGCATCACTGACTCAATGGACGCGAGTCTGAGTGAACTCCGGGAGTTGGTGATGGACAGGGAGGCATGGCGTGCTGCGATTCATGGGGTCGCAAAGAGTCGGACACGACTGAGCGACTGAAATGAACTGAACTGAACTGATGGTCATATAAAACTCTTATCTGAGATACGTGAAAGTAAATTAATCATCTGATAACAAATAGAACATTAAATAGATCATAAACATGTTAAATTAATTAAACATGGAGGCAGTTAGACTGAGGTGGCTCTAATGCTGTGACAGCCCCATGAAAAAATGAAAATCTGTGATTGACTCAAAGTTATGAGGTTGAAACCTAAGGACTACTAGTCACAAGGAGCCAACTGGGATTTAAGCTATAGCCAATCAATTCTTTACTTACTTTGCTTTAGTCTTTTCTCCATAAAAGTCTCTCCTGAGCTTTTATTAGTGGAGGATTCCCAGACACTTCAACTAGGTGCTACCTGATTACATTAGATATTTCTCAAACTCTTAAAATGTTCAATATGCCTCAGTTTATATTTAAAAACTTCAATCTGTAGATTCTCTATATCTAACATTAATGGTCACATGCTGCATCCTTGACTGACTATAACATTGATGTCCAAATCACCAGTTTCTAAACATGGCAGTAGTTTGTTAACATCTTGAGAGATTTTCAACTTTTAAGAGTTATCCCTTCAATATTAATTTTCTCTTAATTGTCTTAACCTCATTATGTGAGATTTTCAGTAAATCGTCTTCATCACCTCTTTCAGCCACACTGGTTTTCTTGCTCGCTCTTTAACACCCAAGTACAAACCCATATCAAGGTGTTTGCATTTGCTATTTCTCCCAGGGGAAATTTTCTTCCCCAGCATAACTGACCAGTGCCCAAGTTTTACTCAATATTCTGCTTAAACTTTGCCTCTCCTCACAGACACCTCCATTCAGATCACCCTAAGACAGCACTTCTCCTAGCTCCTTATCCTTTCACTTTATTTATTTTTCTTCAGTGCATTTATTATTAATTGGCATTAGTTCCCAGTATATATTAGTAGTCAACCCTGGGAGAATGTAAGCTCTTGGAAGCCAAGGATTTTGTCAATTTTATTATCATGTCCCCATGGTCTAACACCTTTCTTCATAAAACATTAATATACTCAATATACTTTCTGAATAAACAACTGAGTTATTCATTACTTATTTATTTGAATGACGTTTTTGGTATCAAATACAATAAAATAGTTTGAAAGAAAATTGGGTATCGTCAGAGTAAGTAAAAAGATCAAATTGGATTGAAGGATTAAACATAGATATGAGGAATGAGAAGATGATATAGGTTTTCTTGGAAGTAGAAAAGTGTTAATATAAAAGGTATTTACTTTGGTATATAGTAGTAAAGCTTTTATACCATAAAGACAACTCTGGCTTAAAATTTTCAACTTTCAATTAAGTAAAAATAAGCAAAATCAAAGGTTAAACTATAGCAGGAAATCATTCACAAAAATGCATGGAAGCCTTCACGTTACTTCTACACAATGTATATCTAACATCGCTTTCAGATGATAAAACTTATTCTTGGTATTATACATTTTAAATGGTTTATTATTAAATCAGAGAATGAGGGGTAAATAGCCACTGTCTTCTAAAGTAGTACTTCTATCAACTCTGCAAAGATATTTGCAATGTTTCCTTAAGATCATTAGGACTCCTTTTGGTAAATATCTCATGTTGTTGTTTAGTCATTAAGTTATGTCAGACTCTTTGAGACTCTATGGACTATAGTCCCCCAGGCTCTTCTGTCCGTGGGATTTCCCAGGCAAAAATACAGGAGTGGGTTGCCATTTCGTACTCCAGGGGATCTTCCAGACCCATGGATCAGCCCCGTCTCCTGCACACGTCTCCTGCATTACAGGTGGATTCTTTACCACTAAGCCACCAGGGAAGCACGAACATCTCATATACATCGTTGAATCTCTAAGTAACGACCCTGCTGGCCTTAAGGCTTTTAGAAATTAAAGAAATAAATGCCA
Organism: Ovis canadensis; assembly: GCF_042477335.2. Lineage (NCBI taxonomy): Eukaryota > Metazoa > Chordata > Mammalia > Artiodactyla > Bovidae > Ovis > Ovis canadensis. The sequence continues at coordinate 34,682,479 of NC_091261.1, read as the reverse complement.
AGTCAATATAAAATATATAAAATGCATTTTTGTCCAATTGAGCTTTCATTTTTAATAACATTTTAAATCACATTTGGTATCCAGCAATTTTAGTGAAGCTCTATATTCTTATGCAGATTATGTAAAAATGCTACTTGCATAACATTCTGGGAAGGAGATTTAGAAAGTGTTATCTTCTAAAGATCATTTAAATATAAGACTATGGAGCAATTATCCATGGATGTTTAAAACATCAGATGGTGGAAAAAAATCACCTCATCCTGTTCAATGGGAGCAATCTGGAGGCATGCAGTGTGTACTCTAATTGTTTTATTATATTTAGTTGAGAAAATGCTTGTCAGAATTTGATTACTTGCTCAAGCCTATATTGGCGGTTATCAAGAAAAAAAAAATAAACCTTGGCAAATGCTGTCTGTTAGTCACGGAAGTGCTTACATTCAGTTTCTATATGATGTTTGACACAATTTAAATTTAGAATCTTGGAGATTGTTGACATACATTTTAAGATTCAAAGATTACATGAAAGAAGACTCAAAAGAAATTCATGTTGCCTCCACTAAACAGCTGAACATCAAACTTGCGAAAGAAAGGGGAAAAAAGGAATTTTTATTCTCAAGCTGCTATATCTTTGAAAAAGTTACAAACACCAAATGGAAATAGTTTCTGCAATATTTTACTCTTTGCAGACAAATCAAATACATCAGTATAGTCAGAAAGGAAGAAAAAGAAAGGAAAGACAGAAGGAAGGGAGGATGGAAGGAAGGAAAGAAAGAAGAAATCCTACTTTCTGAAAGTGTGTCCCCTTTGGAGGATACATGTTCATATTGCAGCTTTGGATTCTGCTGTCTGTCTCAGCTCCCCTAAAAGAATCTAGAATGATGGTGAAAATGCATTCTCAAGTCATTCAGCAACTACTTGGATGCCTATCTAGTGCCTAGCATCCTTCTTAGGCCTGCAGGTATAGCAAAAAACTCTTACAAAGCTTATATCCTAATGTGTTTGGGTACTTCATCTTACTCTTTCCTCTTATTTTCCCAACTTTATGATTTCTCTTATTTCCATTTCATCCCATTGTTTCTTTTTACATCATTGTTCCTAACCGAGAAACCACTTTGGACTTAATATCTTTATTTTGTCATCAGCAATCTTGATGAAAATTATGACTAGATCAACTTTTTATAATGCTTCTGTTTCATAGGGAAAAGTTCAGAAATGCATTTGATTATTTTGAATGGTGTTATTACTTTCTTATTTTTTTAGCTCTGGAAAATTATAATTTTTGAATTTATTTTTAATATATTTTTAAATTTATAATGAATTTAAATTAATTAAATTCTGAGGCTCTTAACACTTACAGCAGTCTTATGTTCTCCATAGTAAATAAAATAAAGCCTTAAGAACAGCAGTGTGTTTGGAAGGGGAAGCTAGGGGATTTGCCTTTAACTGCATTCGCCTCCTATCAAGTAAATGTACAGGGATAAATGTACTAGAAATATTTTATATAAATGTAACATTTATTACAGAATTTATAGGCAAGCACCACTCTAATTCAGAAAGTGAATAGGAACTAAAGAGTCTCTTGATAAGGGTGAAAGAGGAGTACAAAAAGACTGGCTTAAAACTCAGCTTTTAAAAACTAAGATCATGGCATCCAGTCCCATTCCTTCATGACAAATAGATGGGGAAAAAAGTGGAAGCATTGACAGATGTTATTTTCCTGGACTCTGAAATCACTGCAGATGGTAACTGCAGCCATGAAATTAAAAGACTCTTGCTCCTTAGAAGAAGGGCTATGACAAAGCTAGACAACATATTAAAAAGCAAAGACATCCCACTTTGCTGACAAAAATCCATATAATCTAATTTATGAGTTTTCCAGCAGTCATGTATGGATGTGAGAGTTGGACCATAAAGAAGGCTGAGCACTGAAGAACTGATGCTTTTGAATTGCAGTGCTGGAGAAGACTCTTGGGAATCCCCTGGACTGCATGGAGATCAACCAGTCAATCCAGAAGGAAATCAACCCTGAATATTCATTGGAAGGACTGATGCTGAAGCTGAATCTCCAGTACTTTGGCCACCTGATGCAAAGAGCTGACTCATTGGAAAAGACCCTGATGCTAGGAAAGATTTACAGCAGGAGGTATAGGGGGCAAGAGAGGTTGATACAGTTAAGATAGCATCACTGACTCAGGACATGAATCTGAGCAAACTTCAGGAGATCGTGCAGGACAGGAATGCTGCAGTCCATGGAGCTGCAGAGTTGGACATGACTTAGTGAAAGAACAACAATAAACCTAGCATAATTTGCTGATGGATTACTGAGAGAAAGGTAGGAGAGGATGATTTTAAGTTAAGATGATGGAAGTCTTAAAGGCTGGAGTTGCCGTTAACTGTGTTGGGGAAGACAGCATCAAGATTGGAGAGAAGGAGTGAGAGATTACATTTTTTGACTTGGATTTTAACTATATTAAGTTTGACTTACCTATTTGGAATTCCAAATAGAATTGTCAAGCAGGTACTTACATATACAAATCAGAAATTAATGGGATATACTCAGGTTTTAGATAAAAAGTAAGGTCTCATTAACACCTAGGTGACATTTAAAGTTACGAAAGAGGATCACTGCAAAGAGAAAGGGAGAGCAATGGTAGTCAGACCATTCAACTATTTAGAGGGTGGGGAACTGAAGAGAAACTAGCAGAAGGAGAAGGAGACAAGTGCTTACTCTGATAGGAGGAAAACCAGGAGGTTGTGACATTCTAAAACACCAAGTGAAGAACTGTTTAAAGAAGGAAAGTGTGATTCACTGTGTCAAATACTGCTAAATCAAGTAAGATGAGAACTGAGAACTGATCACTGGAGTTTGAAATGTGGAGCTTTTGTATAACCTCGCCAAGAATATTTACATATGTCTATGAATAAAAGCTTGATTCAAGTGAGTCAAAAAGAAGAAAAAAAGCCCAGCAATTATCAGACAAGCAATGCAGAATTTTGCACTATGGGGTTTGGGGAGAAACAGGTTAGTCATTTGCACACAATATGTTTTCTCTCTGTAAATAAAAATCAATGAGTTGGTTCCCAGGCATAATATTCCATAACATTTTAAAATATTTATAGGAGTAATGTGCTACATTTTACCACAGAACTCATTATCTTTTAATACAATTTTTTTTTCTAAAACAAGTATGACTATTTCATTTGGGGTTTATGTTAAGTACAGCATTCAAAGCCAGGTAGACTCTAGTCTCAAAAAAAAAAAAAAAACAAAAAAAAACCTTGTTAAAACTTCAGGCTAGCTAACCAAATACATGAATCTTGGGAAGGGAAAAACATACTTAACCTTTCTATGCTATATTTTTCTCATTTACAAAAACCTGCTGACAAAATTAGTTGCTCAAAACTAGTATGTAAATATCGGTTATTTGGCACCCATACAATCCTTTAAGAATTCTAAATGATACAAAAATACCTATTTTTCCCTCACCTGCTACTTTTTAATTCCTGTCTTTTTAATGCTTATTTTGAAGGAAGAATCGCCTATTCAAAACTTTTAAAAATCAATTACATAACTGGGATTTTCAATTTCTAAGTCAACCCTGCAATTGTAAAGGAGTTGAATTTGGAAATAAGCTTGACATTCAGACCTCATCATATTGGTTCCACTGCTGCTTACGACAGGAATATAATCCTCACAAAAACACTATTTGATCCCAGAAGGGGGAAAAAAGATAATGGATTGCCCCTCCACATGAAACCGTAAAACAGAGTTCTGGGTTGCTGCCATTCAAATGAATAGAAACCGGCAGCAATTCTAACACCTTTCCAGTTTCAATTTTGTAACATCTGCAGGCATCATTCTGGAAATGGTAAACATTTTAATGGTCAGACCCTGTCCACTTATGCATTACTATTTCCAGCATTATCCCCTATTTCTATCTGGAAAGAGAAACTAAAAGGTGACAGATTGCTGTGAATGAAACGAACAGCGATGCCATTTGCATTCATTTCTGCCGCAGCATACCCGCTACTTTCCCATTCCTTTGTTGTCCTTCAGAGATCTCTCTTATTGCTTTGGAAAATTCAAGAGCCAGACACTACATTTTGATCATGCAGCTGGAACTCCAAGCATCAGAACATGAATTGATTTAAGAGCGTCAAACAACTTTATAATTATAGTCCATCTTTTCCTTTTAAATATAAATCCATTCTGATTGAATGAAGATGGAAGCAGTTCAGTCTCTGAAAATGTAATTTTTATAAACATAAAAACTTTTAAGTGCCCTCTGCACACTCACTAAAATTCAGAAACTAAATAGCACGCTTTTTATATACTCTATATAATTTGAAATTGGATTAACTGAAACCCTTGCATTTTGTTTGGATCCCTTGTATTTTGTTTGGATCCCTGTATTAAAAAGATAGAATGATTCAGTCAGCAACCACCACTAGAAGTGTCATATTTGGAAGAAAATTCAACGTATGTACTGAATGCATGGATATGATAATGCAGCCTAAATGCAGATGTACTTATTGTGTCTGTTTTTGTAAAAGAGCTTAAAAAGAGCCATTTTTTACTATTTCAGAATATATCTTCAAGCATATATCAAATTTTATCCCAGATCATACAGTTTTAGGCACTTTGCTGAAAGATCTCATCTCATTTGGTTGACCAATTATGAACCACTTCTACAAAAAAAAAAAAAAAAGCCAAATATGACACTTATTATAATGTCAGATTGGTAAATTATAGTTCAAAGTGTTCACTGAGGGAAATTCTTTTACCATCTTAGGAAAAGACTTACTCTGAAGGCTATATTTATTCTAACTAGCATTCACATAAAGAAGGAATAAACATGCACAGAGCCTTAGTTGGGAGCTTATTTGTAACTATAATGAAAACATAAAGTATAACTTTTAGTGATACATTTCCTTTTTTTCTGCTTTTTGTCTTCTTAAGGAAATATGTGTTTCCTATCAAACACAAATTTGTCTGAAGGAAAATGTTAGAAAACTAATAGTAGTAATATACGAATCAGCTGTAGAATCTCTGTAATTTACAAGTTGAAAGACCTTAATAAATAACTTTGTATTATACTGTATGTCATGATTAGTTAAGTTGCTAACTAGATTTTAATATTACTATTTACTTGTTGATGTATTTATGGAATCAAAAATTGGGGCATCTGGGTATGAGTAGATGTCATTTAACTCAAAGGTAAAATACTGTTCCTCAGATACGTTGAATCTTTATTTGCATTTTGAAATGCCACAATATAGTAAACTTTAGCACAAAGACAACTCAGAGTTGTTCCAACTGAAATTTTTAATTTTGGTAATTAACACAAATTTAATTTCAGATCACAAGGTTTTCATTTTCAAAAGATAAACTTGCCTAACATTCTGCTTCCAAAACATCACAAATTCTGATTGATGAAAGATGTTTACTTTTTAAGAAACTTTTTCTTTGAATTTATTTAAAGTTGTTGCTGGTATTTAACTTGAACAGAAAATGTTGAAAAACTATAGAGAGGAAAGGAATTTATCTTTTTCCAAAAACAACAACAAAACAAAGACAAAAAAAGAAGAAAAACTTCTCATGAAGCACTAAACTGTCAATTTCAAAAGATGGGCAATTTTTTCTTTTTATAAAAACCTCAGGAAATTAACAATCAAATAAGTAAGAAAAAGGAAAAGCAAGAGTAGCTTCTTTTGTGGAAGCTTTCAGTTATTTGAGTGTTTGACTGGTGGAATGCAATAGTGTCTGTCATTTACTCAGTATATGTGTGGGAAAAGTATGAAGCAAGGTCAATAAACCCTATCACAAATAAATACATGGTAAGGCTTCTACCCTAGAAAAAAACAGATTATCCATTCAATTCACATATGACTTTAGGGTATGCACAAAAATCTGTTTGTTTCATTCAATCCATGAGCTTCCCAGCTGATGCTAGGGGTAAGGGGTTCAGTTCAGTTCATTCGCTCAGTCGTGTCCGACTCTTTGCGACCCCATGAATCACAGCATGCCAGGACTCCCTGTCCATCACCGACTCCTGGAGTTCACTCAGACTCACATCCATCGAGTCAGTGATGCCATCCAGCCGTCTCATCCTCTGTCGTCCCCTTCTCCTCCTGCCCCCAATCCCTCCCAGCATCAGACTCTTTTCCAATGAGTCAACTCTTCACATGAGGTGGCCAAAGTACTGGAGTTTCAGCTTTAGCATCATTCCTTCCAAAGAAATCCCAGGGTTGATCTCCTTCAGAATGGACTGGTTGGATCTCCTTGCAGTCCAAGGGACCCTCAAGAGTCTTCTCCAACACCACAGTTCAAAAGCATCAATTCTTTAGAGCTCTGCCTTCTTCACAATCCAACTCTCACATCCATACATGACCACAGGAAAAAGCATAGCCTTGACTAGACGGACCTTAGTGGGCAAAGTAATGTCTCTGCTTTTGAATATGTTATCTAGGTAAAAGAATCATCCTGCAAATGCAGAAGACAAAACATAAGAGACACTGGTTCAATCCCTGGGTTGGGAAGATCCTCTAGAGTTGGAAATGGCAACTCACGCCAGTATTCTTGACTGGTAAATTCCATGGGCAGAGGAGCCTTGCAGGCTACAGTCCATGGGGCCACAAAGAGTTGGACACAACTGAACACAACACAACACCACCACAATTTAATCCATGCTTTAACTTAGAATGTCAATTTAGTATCTAAACTATATATATATTTTCATTTTATAAAATTAAAAACATTCCACTTCTCCAAAGCTGAGTTAAATTGTTTTTAAAAGATCCAGCCCACACAAACCTAATTTCACTTTAAATATTTTCACTTTAAATATTCCTGGAAAAAATAAGTAATTCCATCCCTCTCTAGCTAAAATATCCCTAGGTATTCAGACTTTGCACTTAATTTGTTAAACACTATCTTTATGTAAGTAGTTAAATAAAATGTGTTCTAGATGAATCAATAATCCCCAAATCTGCTATATGATGTTTTGAAAAATATGTTTTACAGGCATACCTTCTTTCATTGTGCTGCACTTTATTTTACATTGCAGATATTGCAGTTTTTACAAAGTGAAGTTTTGCGGCAACTCTAGTTTTCAGATGATGGTTAGCAATATTTAATAATAATGTATTTTCAAATTAAGGTATGTACATCTCTTTTCTAGAAACAATACTATTGCATTCTTAATAGACTATTATAGTGTTCAGATCAGTTCACTGCAGTCGCTCAGTCATGCGCAACTCCTTGCAACCCCATGGACTGAAGCACACCAGGCTTCCCTGTCCATCACCAGTTCCCAGAGCTTACTCAAATTCATGTCCATTGAGTCAGTGATGCCATCCAACCCTCTCATCCCCTGTCATCCCCTTCTCCTCCTGCCTTCAATCTCTCCTAGCATCAGGGTCTTTTCAAATGAGTCAGTTCTTCGCATCAGTGGCCAAAGTATTAGAGTTTCAGCTTCAACATCAGTCCTTCCAATGAATATTTAGAACTTATTTCCTTTAGGATGGACTGGTTGGATCTCCTTGCAGTCCAAGGGACTCTAAAGTCTTCTCCAACACCACAGTCCAAAAGCATCAATTCTTTGGTGCTCAGTTTTCTTTGTAGTCCAAGTCTCACATCAATACATGAGGACTGGACAAACCATAGCTTTGACTAGACAGACCTTTGTTGGCAAAGTAATCAGTCTGCTTTTGAATATGCTCTCTAGGTTGGTCATAGCTTTCCTTCCAAGGAGTAAACGTCTTTTAATTTCATGGCTTCAATCACCATTTGCAGTGATTTTGGAGCCCAAGAAAGTAATGTCTCTCACTGTTTCCACTGTTTCTCCATCTATTTGCCATGAGGTGATGGAACTGGATGCCATGATCTTCGTTTTCTCAATGTTGAGCTTTAAGCCAACTTTTCACTCCCCTCTTTCACTTTCATCAAGAGGCTCTTTAGTTCTTCTTCACTTTCTGCCGTAAGGGTGGTATCATCTGCATATCAGAGGTTATTGATATTTCTCCTGGCAATCCTGATTCCAACTTGTGATTCATCCATCCCAGCATTCTATGTGATGTACTCTGCATATAAGTTAAATAACCAGAGTGACAATATACAGCCTTGATGTACTCCTTTCCCAATTTGGAACCAGTCTGTTGTTCCATGCCCAGTTCTAACTGTTGCTTCTTGACCTGCATACAGATTTCTCAGGAGGCAGGTCAGGTGGTCTGGTATTCCCATCTCTTTAAGTGTTTTCAACAGTTTGCTGTGATACACAGAGTCAAAGTATTTAGCATAGTCAAAAAAGCAGAAGTAGATGATTTTCGGGAATTTTCTTGCTTTTTCGATAAACCAATGGATGTTGACAATTTGATCTCTGGTTCCTGTCTCTTTTCTAAATCCAGCTTGAACATCTGGAAGTTCATGGTTTACAAACTGTTGAAGACTGGCTTGAAGAATTTTGAGTATTCCTTTGCTAGTGTGTTAGATGAGTGCAATAGTGCAGTAGTTTGAACGGTCTTTGGCATTGCCTTTCTTTGAGATTGGAATGAAAACTGAACTTTTCCAGTCCTGTGGCCACTGCTGAGGTTTCCAAATTTGCTGGCATATTGAGTGCAGCACTTTCACAGCATCATCATCTTTTAGGATTTGAAACAGCTCAACTAGAATTCCATCACCTCAACTAGCTTTGTTCGCGGTAATGCTTCCTAAGGCCCAGTTGACTTTGCATTCCAGAATGTCTCACTCTTGGTGGGTGATCCATGGCATTTTGGTTATTTGGGTCACAAAGATATTTTTTTGTATAGTTCTTCTGTGTATTCTTGCCACCTCTTCTTAATATCTTCTGTTTCTGTTAAGTCCATACCATTTCTGTCCTTTATTGTGGCAATCTTTGCATGAAATGTTCCCTTGGTATCTCTCATTTTCTTGAAGAGATCTCTGCTACTGCTGCTAAGTCACTTCAGTCGTGTCCAACTCTGTGCGACCCCATAGACACCAGCCCACCAAGCTCCCCCATCCCTGGGATTCTCCAGGCAAGAACACTGGAGTGGGTTGCTATTTCTTTCTCCAATGCATGAAAGTCAAAAGTGAAAGTGAAGTCGCTCAGTCATGTCTGACTCTCAGTGACCCCATGGACTGCAGCCTACCAGGCTCCTCCACCCATGTGATTTTCCAGGCAAGAACACTGGAGTGGGGTACCACTGCCTTCTCTGGAAGAGATCTCTAGTCTTTCCCAATATCATGTTTTACCTAGTTATTTGCATTGAACACCAAGGAAGGCTTTCTTATCTTCCCTTGCTCTTCTTTGGAACTCTGCATTCAGATGGATATATCTCCTTTTCTCCTTTGCCTTTCACTTCTCTTTTCTTCTCAGGTATTTGTAAGGCCTCCTCAGACAACCATTTTGCCTTTTTGTATTTCTTTTTATTGGGGACGGTCTTGATCACTGCCCCCTTTGCAATGTCATGAAATTCTATCCAAGTTCCTCAGGCACTCTATCAAATTAATCCCTTGGATCTATTTGTCACTTCCACTCTATTAATCATAAGGAATTTGATTTAGGTCATACCTGAATGGTCTAGTGGCTTTCCCTACTCTCTTCAATTTAAGTCTAAATTTGTTAATAAGGAGTTCATGATCCAAGCCACAGTGAGCTCCTGGTCTTGTTTTTGCTGACTGTATAGAGCTTCTCCATCTTTGCCTGCTAAGGATATAATCAATCTGATTTTGGTACTGACCATTTTGTGATGTCCATGTGTAGAATCTTCTGTTGTATTGTTGGAAAATGGTATTTGCTATGAGCACTGTGTTCCTTTGGCAAAACTCTGTTATCCTTTGCCGTGCTTCGTTTTGTACTCCAAGGCCAAATATGCCTGTTACTCCAGGTAACTCTTGACTTCCTACTTTTGCATTCCAGTCCCCTATAATGAAAAAGAAAATATTTTTTGGCTGTCTGTTCTAGAAGGTTTTGTAGCTCTTCATAGAACCGTTCAGCTTCTTCAGAATTCCTGGTTGGGGCATAAAATTTGATTACTGTGATATTGAATGGTTTGCCTTGGAAATGAACAAGGATCACACTGTCAATTTTGAGATTGCCTCCACGTACTGCATTTAACACTTTTGTTGACTATGATGGCTACTCATTTCTTCTAACCGATTCTTGCCCACAGTAGTAGATATAATGGTCATCTGCATTAAATTCACTCATTCCAGTCTGTTTTAGTTCACTGATTCCTAAAATATTGATGTTCCCTCTTGCCATCTCCTGTTTGACCACTTCCAGTTTGCCTGGATTCTTGGACCTAACATTCGAGGTTGCTATGCAATATTGCTCTTTATAGCATCAGACTTTACTTCCATCACCAGTCACATTCACACCTGGGGGTTGTATTTGCTTTGGCTCTGTCTCTTCATTCTTTCTGCAGTTATTCCTCCACTGATCTCTAGTAGCATATTGGGCACCTACTGACCTGAGGAGTTCCTCTTTCAGTATCCTATCTTTTTGCCTTTTCATACTGTTCATGGGGTTCTCAAGGCAAGAATACTGCAGTGGTTTGCCATTCCCTTCTCCAGTGGACCATATTTTGTCAGAACTCTCCACATGACCCATCTGCTTAGGTGGCCCTATATGGCATGTCTCATCATTTCACTGAGTTAGGCAAGGTTGTGATTCATGTGATCAGTTTGGTTAGTTTTCAGTAATTGTGGTTTTCATTATGTCTGCCCTCTGATGCATAAGGATGAGAGGATTAAGGAAGCTTCCTGATGAGAAACATGACAGAGGGGGAAACTGGGTCTTGTTCTAATGCGTGGAGCCATGCCCAGTAATATTTAATCCAATTTTCTGTTGATGGTCTCTCTGTTACCTCCCCTTGTTTGGCTTGAGGGGAAACTATGGTGGAGGTAATGAAGATAATTCTTCAGCATTCTTGCCTTGAGGACCCCATGAACAGTATGAAAAGACAAAATGATAGGATACTGAAAGAGGTACTCCTCAGATCAGTAGGTGCCCAATATGCTACTGGAGATCTGTGGAGAAATAACTCCAGAAAGAATGAAGGATTGGAGCCAAAGCAAAGATAATACCCAGCTGTGGATGTTACTGGTGATAGAAGCAAGGTCTGATGCTGTAAAAAGCAATATTGCATAGGAAGCTGGAATGTCAGGTCCATGAATCAAGGCAAATTGGAAGTGGTCATATAGGAGATGGCAAGAGTAAACGTCGACATTCTAGGAATCAGTGAACTAAAATGGACTGGAATGGGTGAATTTAACTCAGAAGACCATTATGTCTACTACTGCAGGCAAGAATACCTTAGAAGAAATGGAGTAGCCATCATGGTCAACAGAAGAGTCTGAAATGCAGTACTTGGATGCAGTCTGAAAAATGACAGAATGATCTCTGTTCATTTCCAAGGCAAACCATTCAATATCACAGTAATCCAAGTCTATGCCCCCACCAGTAACACTGAAGAAGCTGAAGTTGAACGGTTCTATGAAGACCTACAAGACCTTTTAGAACTAACACCCCAAAAAGATGTCCTTTTCATTATAGGGGACTGGAATGCAAAAGTAGGAAGTCAAGAAACACCTGGGTAACAGGCAAATTTGGCCTTGGAATACAGAATGAATCAGGGCAAAGACTAATAGAGTTTTGCCAAGAAAATGCACTGGTCATAGCAAACACCCTCTTCCAACAACACCAGAGAAGACTCTACACATGGACATCACCAGACAGTCAACACCGAAATCAGATTGATTATATTCTCTGCAGCAAAAGATGGAGAAGCTCTATACAGTCAACAAAAACAAGACCAGGAGCTGACTGTGGCTCAGATCATGAACTCCTTATTACCAAATTCAGACTGGAATTGAAGAAAACAGGGAAAACCACTAGACCATTCAGGTATGACCTCAATCAAATCTCTTATGATTATACAGTGGAAGTGAGAAATAGATTTAAGGGCCTAGATATGATAGATAGAGTGCCTGATGAACTATGGAATGAGGTTCGTGACATTGTACAGGAGACAGGGATGAAGACAATCTCCATGGAAAAGAAATTCAAAAAAGCAAAATGGCTGTCTTGGGAGGCCTTACAAGTAGCTGTGAAAAGAAGAGAGGCGAAAAGCCAAGGAGAAAAGGAAAGATATAAGCATCTGAATGCAGAGTTCCAAAGAATAGTAAGAAGAGATAAGAAAGCCTTCTTCAGTGATCAATCCAAAGAAATAGAGGAAAACAACAGAATGGGAAAGAGATCTCTTCAAGAAAATTAGAGCTACCAAGGGAACATTTCATGCAAAGATGGGCTCGATAAAGGACAGAAATGGTATGGACCTAATAGAAGCAGAAGATATTAAGAAGAGATGACAAGAATACACAGAAGAACTGTACAAAAAGGATCTTCATGACCCGGATATTCACGATGGTGTGATCAGTAATCTAGAGCCAGACACCCTGGAATGTGAAGTCAAGTGGGCCTTAGAAAGCATCCCTATGAACAAAGCTAGTGGAGGTGATGGAATTCCAGTTGAGCTGTTTCAAATCCTGAAAGATGATGCTGTCAAAGTGCTGCACTCAATATGCCAGCAAATTGGGAAAATTCAGCAGTGGCCACAGGAACGGAAAAGGTCAGTTTTCATTCCAATCCCAAAGAAAGACAATGCCAAAGAATGCTCAAACTACCACACAATTGCACTCATATCACACGCTAGTAAAGTAATGCTCAAAATTCTTCAAGCCAGGCTTCAGCAATACGTGAACCGTGAACTTCCTAATGTTTAGAAAAGGCAGAGTAACCAGAGATCAAATTGCCAACATCCGCTGGATCATGGAAAAAGCAAAAGAGTTCCAGAAAAACATCTATTTCTGGCTTATTGACTATGCCAAAGCCTTTGACTGTGTGGATCACAATAAACTGTGGAAAATTCTGAAAGAGATGGGAATACCAGACCACCGAACCTGCCTCTTGAGAAATCTGTATGCAGGCGAGGAAGCAACAGTTAGAACTGGACATGGAACAGCAGACTGGTTCCAAATAGGAAAAGGGGCACGTCAAGGCTGTATATTGTTACCCTGCTTATTTAACTTCTATGCAGAGTACATCATGAGAAACGCTGGGCTGGAAGAAACACAAGCTGGAATCAAGATTGCTGGGAGAAATATCAATAACCTCAGATATGCAGATGACACCACCCTTATGGCAGAAAGTGAAGAGGAACTAAAAAGCCTCTTGATTAAGGTAAAAGAGGAGAGTGAAAAAGTTGACCTAAAGCTCAACACTCAGAAAACGAAGATCGCGGCATCTGGTCCCATCATTTCATGGGAAATAGATGGGGAAACAGTGGAAACAGTGTCAGACTTTATTTTTTGGGGCTCCATAATCACTGCAGATGTGGTTGGAGCCATGAAATTAAAAGACGCTTACTCCTTGGAAGAAAAGTGATGAACAACCTAGATAGCATATTCAAAAGCAGAGACGTTTCTTTGCCAACTATGGTCCGCCTAGTCAAGGCTATGGTTTTTCCACTAGTCATGTATGGATGTGAGAGTTGGACTGTGAAGAAGGCTGAATGTCGAAGAAATGATGCTTTTGAACTGTGGTGTTGGAGAAGACTCTTGAGAGTCCCTTGGACTGCAAGGAGATCTGACCACTCCATTCTGAAGGAGATCAACCCTGGGATTTCTTTGGAAGGAATGATGCTAAAGCTGAAACTCCAGTACTTTGGCCACCTCATGTGAAGAGTTGACTCATTGGAGAAGACTTTGATGCTGGGAGGGATTGGGGGCAGGAGGAGAAGGGGACGACAAGATGAGATGGCTGGATGGCATCACTGACTCGATGGATGTGAGTCTGAGTGAACTCCGGGAGTTGGTGATGGACAGGGCGGCCTGGCGTGCTGCGATTCACAGGTTCGCAAAGAGTCGGACACGACTGAGCGACTGAACTGAACTGAACTGAATGAAGATAATGATGATCTCCTTCAAAAGGTCCCATGCATGCATATGCCTCCGTCAGAGACTCCTGGACACTCACGGGCAATCTGGGTCAGTCTCTTGTGGGGTCACTGCTCCTTTCTCCTGGGCCCTGGGGCACACAAAGTTTTATTTGTGCCCTCCAAGGATCTGTTTTCCCAGTCCTGTGTAAGTTCTGATGGCTCTAGTTTTGGATGAAGGATAACCTTCTCCAAGAGAACTTATGCCATACCCAGGGGCTTCCCTGGTGGCTCAGATGGTAAAGTGTCTGCCTGTAATGAGGGAGACTTGGGTTCGATCCCTGGGTCGAGACGATCCCCTGGAGAAGAAAATGGCGATCGACTCCAGTATTCTTGCTTGGAAAATCCCATGGACGGAGGAGCCTGGCAGGCTACTGTCCATGGGGTTGCAAAGAGTCGGACGTGACTGAGCGACTGAACTGAACTGAAGAGAACTTATGTCATACCCAGGTCTGCTGCACCCAGAGCCCCTGCCTTGCAGCAGGCCACTGCTGACCCACACCTTTGCAGGAGACAGTCAAACACAGTACTGGCTCAGTCTCTGTGGGGTCTCGAGGCCCTGGTGTGCACAAGATTTGTGCCCTCTGAGCGTCTCTGGTGGATATTTGGTTTGATTCTAAACATCATTTCACCCCTCCTACTGTCTTGCTGGGGCTTCTCCTTTACTCTTGGATGCGGGGTATCTGTTTTTGGTGGAATCCAACATTCTCCTGTTGATGGCTATTCAGCAGCGAGTTGTAATATTGGAGTTCTTGCAGAAGATGAGAGCACATCCTTCGACTCTTCCTTCTACGTTTGGAAATTATAGAGTAAACATAACTTTTAGATGCACTGAAAAGCCAAAAAGAATCATGTGATTCATTTTTGTGTGTGTGTGATAGTCATTCAATTGCAATGGTCTGGAGTTGTATCTCTAAGGTATGCCTCTATTTTACTTACATATAATGAAGCAAAAAAATCTTCAAGATAAATAAAATGATGTTATTGATGTTATAAGTTTCTCCCTTAACTGAGAAGCTCATAAATGAGCTGTGGAACAAAAGAAAGTCCCAACTGTTTCTCAAGGTTTATAGAGCAGTGACTCTTTCCCTTGGCTGACTCAGAATCACAGACATTTGTTGAAATCACCAATGACCACAGTGCACTCCAGAAAAACTAAATAAAAATCACTGCATATGTAGTAAAAGATCTCCAGGTAATTCTAATGTCCAGCCAGACTGAAAAAGCAATACATCCAAGGAAAGGAGTGGAGTGGATTTATTTTGCTAGTCTAGACATCACTTGTATAAATGTAATTTGTTTAGGAACAAATCATAAAAGAACTTGAGTAATCAGTCAAGAAAATGAAGGTAAATGAAGTTTTCTTGTTAGTGATATATGTCCTATATTTTGGAATTTCTAAATTAATTATATAAAAATGCAAACAAATTTTGTTCTCAAAAAAGCCAAAGGCAGAATTCAACATTAATATTTGTATTAATGTAGGTCTATACATGTTCATGAGTATATGAATCCATATTCATAGGCTCTATATTGTCACCCTGCTTATTTAACTTATATGCAGAGTACATCATGAGAAATGCTGGGCTGAAAGAAGCACAAGCTGGAATCAAGATTGGCAGGAGAAATATCAATAACTTCAGGTATGTAGATGATACCACCCTTATGACAGAAAGTGAAGAGGAACTAAAAAACCTCTTGATGAAAGTGAAAGAGGAGAGTGAAAAAGTTGGCTTAAAGTTCATCATTCATAAAACCAAGATCATGGCATCTGGTCCTATCACTTCATGGGAAATAGCTGGGGAAACAGTGGAACCAGTGGCTGATTTATTTTGAGGGGCTCCAAAATTGCTGCAGATAGTGATTGCAGCCATGAAATTAAAAGACACTCCTTGGAAGAAAAGTTATGAGCAACCTAGATATCATATTGAAAAGCAGAGACATTACTTTGCCAGGAAATGTCCATCTAGTCAAGGCTATGGTTTTTCCAGTAGTCATGTATTGATGTGAGAGTTGGACTGTGAAGAAAGCTGAGTGCTGAAGAATTAATGCTTTTGAACTGTGGTGTTGGAGAAGACTCTTGAGAGTCCCGTGGACTGCAAGGAGATCAACCATTCCATTCTAAAGGAGATCAGTCTTGGGTGTTCTTTGGAAGGACTGATGCTAAAGCTGAAACTCCAATACTTCGGCCACCTCATGCAAAGAGTTGACTCATTGGAAAAGACTCTGATGCTGGGAGAGATTGGGGGCAGGAGGAGAAAGGGATGACAGAGAATTAGATGGCTGGATGGCATCACTGGCTCGATGGACATGAGTTTGGGTGAACTCCGGGAGTTGGTGATGGACAGGGAGGTCTGACGTGCTGCTATTCATAGGGTCGCAAAGAGTCAGACACGACTGAGTGACTGAACTGAACTGAACTGACTGATATGAATCCACATCTAGATATTGATATATCAATGCATATATATGGAATACACACATATATGAAACATATGTAAACAAATAATGAGATATAGAAGAATATATATGAAATATTTTTGATTTAAACTTAAAACATTGGTTTTTTATTTTTACATTGTTTCTTTCTACAATTATACATGGAAGGTTTGTAATAATAACCCTTGGAAGCTGATCTGCATATTCAGCATTCCTCTGATCTGGGACATTCAGTCAGGTACATGCCAATATTTAGGTCTTTAAAGTTCCACTGCAAAGTTGAAAATATGGATCATGATTTACAGTACAGTATAATATATTCTGTACCACAGATATCACTCAAAATCAAATTTTCCTATAATACTTTTTGTAGTGATGGGCAATATATTTCAATAGGGATGCCCAAATATCAAAACTGGGTAGTTTAATGGAGAAAGAAATGGCAACCCACTCCACTGTTCTTGCCTGGAGAATCCCAGGGACAATGAGGCCTGATGGGCTGCCGTCTATGGGTTGCACAGAGCTGGACACGCAGAAACTAATTTTCTCAAAGTTTTAGAGCCTAGAAATTCAAGGTCAAGGTGTCTGCAGCTTTGGTTTCCTATGAGGCTCCTCTCCTTAGTTTGCAGAAAGCCGCTTTCTTGCTGTGTCCTCATGGGGCTGTCCCTCTGCTTTTGGTTATGTGTTCTAGTCTCCTCTTATAAGGATACCAGTCAAATTGGAAAATTAAACTCTTTGCCAGTGACCTCAATTTTAACTTATTCTTTAAAAATTCCCAGTCTAAATACAGATAAATACAGTAGTTCCACATACTGAAGAACTAAAGCTTATGATACAATATATAGATTCTGAGAAGACACAATTCAGTCCATAAGAGATGGATTAAAAAAATAGATAATCAGATAGATAACCAGAAAGGCCAGTGGAGGGGGTGCGGATGGAATCAGGATAAACAAAGCAATTGATATATAAGACAGACAACACTCAATCAATATTTCTTAAAATAATTTCACAAGTAAAGTGAAGATGTGGAAGACTCCAGATCAGTTCAGAGACCAATGAACAAACAGTTCAGCTGTAGAGAAGAGTAAGTGTAGAGAAATAATAAAACATATACCTTAAAAGGATGACTGAGATAAAATAATGGAACCTAGGGATACTACCAGTAGGGGGGTTATTTTGTACAAATAATTGTAGACTACATGGAGAAGGCAATGGCAACCCACTCCAGTACTCTTGCCTGGAAAATCCCATGGATGGAGGAGCCTGGTAGGCTGCAGTCCATGGGGTCGCGAAGAGTCGGACACAACTGAGTGACTTCACTCTCACTTTTCACTTTTATGCAATGGAGAAGGAAATGGCAACCCACTCCAGTGTTCTTGCCTTGAGAATCCCAGGGAAAAGGGAGCCTGGTGGACTGCTGTCTATGGCGTCGCACAGAGTACTTAGCAACAGCAGCAGCAGCAGCAGCAGCAGCAGCAGCAGCATAAGATGTGATGGAGTTCTAGATGTGATACCTCAAAATATGGCACCTTGGTATATTGAATACGTTAAGTTGAAGGAGTCTGAGAAAATGGCAGAAGCAGAAATATCGCTTTGACCTCCCTCTACCTTACCCTGAGGAACTTCCTTGGTGGCTCAGATGGTAAAGTGTCCGCCTACAATGCGGGAGACCCAGGTTCAACCCCTGGGTCAGGAAGATCTCCTGGAGAAGGAAATGGCAACCCACTCCAGTATTCTTGCCTGGAAAATCCCATGGATAGAAGAGCCTGGTAGGCTACACTCTCCGTGGGGTTGCAAAGAGTCAAACTGACTGAGCGACTTCACTTTCATCTTACCTTTCTTCCCAGAAAATAGGAGATAAACCTCTCAGATGAAAGAAAATAAATCCTCTGTAGGGGAGGAGGCAGAGAAGGAATTTAGGACCAAGACAGCTATATAAACAAACAGCTAAACTAACCTATAACTTCCTAATTGGTATTTCATTGTTTATTTTCAATAGCCTAAATTCCTTTGTCTTGTCAATAATTCACAGATTTATTTATTTATTTTTGTCTAAAAGGTATACAAGTTCCATCTCTGGTCACTACTTAGAGCCTCATATCTTTGCGAGAGTCCCATACATAAATAAATTTTACAATTTAACTTTAAATGTGTAATTTATAGTGGGAATGCAGCTTAGCCAACACGCTGGAGGGTAGAGAAAAAATTATTTTTCCTCCTCTACCTTTGTCTTGCTACCATCAGAAAGAGAACTACTGAATATTTCAGAATAAGAGGGTGGTATGCTCAATTTAGAGGAGGTTTTATGTAATTTGTTGGCTCTGTGCATAAGCAGAGATCAATTCGTTGCAATAAACTAATAAGAACCTTAATAATGCATAATTTTCACTTAAAATCTTAGTATCATAAAACTAATTTAGGAAATAAATTTTATATGCACTTACTTTATCTAAAACAGGAATCCTTGTTTAAATAAAAGGTAGAATGGCTCCACTATTTTCAAAAATTGCATTGTGTAAGACCATCACTATGATTTTTGTTGGTTTTGTTTTTAGATACACTCATTATGCTTTGAGAAACTAGTTCCTTCAAGTGAGCTGAATCATCTTTCTTATTTTCTTTAAATAGGTTAGTCCTAATGTTACTATTTCCATGACTTTAATGATTTGTTCCTATATTAAGGCAAGTAGTAGTATAATTAATTTAATAAACAAAAAGGGGTGTGGAGGGGATTGAAGAAAGTGGAATCAATTTTTTTAGATGCTCAGTTTAAAGTTTGGGGAGCTCTCATCTTTTGGGGTCAGATCCCCTTGAGGTATCTCTAAACCCTGTTGATTAATTCATAGGTACCTATTTGGTTACTGTATATCTGTAACGTCACACCAAAGACATTACACCCATTCATTCCAAATTCCTGGTTCTCAAGTATCTGAAAAAATGAACATGTATCCTTTAATTATTCTCTTCTCAGTTCAAGCTTCTTTGATTTCTCCAACCATTTATCTCATATAAGCATTTCCAGACATCTTCAAACCTCAGTCATTTAGAACATTTATTAGATGATTTCTAACCTGTCAGTATGTACAGCAAATGCAGGTTTCTTTTCTGCCTACTGCACAGAAGAAAACACGGAGAGATAAATGCAAATTGGATTTAGGCATGACCAAGTACGTATTATCAGTGCGCTCATGTCTTAATAAAGTTGAGAAATCAATTCAATTTTTAGCTTTTCCCTGAGAAGGGTTGCCCAACATGATGCAAAATGATGAATGTTGACCTCTTAAAATCACTAAGGTATAACATGTAACGAAAAATTATTAATACAGCCATGTGATTAAGTAGGTCTCTATCAATGAATTACAGTGAAGGGTTTACTCTAGACTTTACCGGCAGGAGTGAAAAATGAAGTCATTAGTGAAAACCAAATGCAAATATCATCAGATTCTGGAACATTTCTCCTTATACATTAAAAAAGACATTTCCAATTTGCAGAGATGTACACCCTTTAATGTTATAATGCATCTGTATGGCAAGTAAAGCTTTTTTTTTTTTTCTTAAAAACAGTCCAGTTTTTGAAACCCTGAAATTAATTTTTTTAAGCATTTGAAACATATATGTCAATTTTGTAAAGCAAGTGAAAATATCCTAAAATGAAATTTTAAAGTAAGAGGTATACTAATATGAAAATTTATAATTATGTTTTTCTCTATATGTAAGTGATTAATTGTAACAGGTCAACAAATATTCTAGATACCAAGTATGCCTCCCTTTTGTCAGATGCTAATACTTTTAAATGGAAAAGATTTGGATATTAAAAATTGAATTTATAGTCTTAAGATATTTAAATACTTGTGTCACACACACACACACACAATCTTGAAAACCAAATAGGATAAGTGAGTTGTTTTCTTCTAAAATATGATTCAACTTCATCACTAGTAAAGTGCAGAGAAATAACAATATTGAATATTTGTCTAGTGGGTAAAAGTATGTAAAGAGTTAGAACCAGAATGGTAGGCTATGGAAAGTCTTTAGTCAACTTTATTCCATAATAAATGATTTGTCATAAGAAAATACTGAGAAGAGAAATTATGTGACTGACATTTTGAGACTTAACTGTGGACAACAACAACAACAAAATGGTATTTTTGTAGGTTTCAGACCCAGGAAGACTTGTCAAGAGAGAGTTGTAATTATCCAGAAGAAAAAATTATTGTCCTTTATAATTCCCTGGTTATACATTTTTCTAGATAGTGATTAGATTCTTCTCCAAAATCACGTTTTTCCTATCCTGTTGTTTTTTAAGGTACATTTCTTAAATAACACAGTGTTCCTACTGTGAAATGATTAATAGTAATTCATGCCCAGTATCAAAATCTTTACTAAAAGCTATGATTGGTCAAGCCTTGCAATTTCTATTTAAATTTAATTCTCTTTAAAAAATCAGGATGTTCTGATATGATTTTTACTCATACACTCTCACTGTGATGGGCACTGTGCTTGTCTAACTGCCAGATAATTGAATATTGGTATAGAATTATTCTAATGAATGAAATTAAATTTAATTTTTTTTACATTTTATTTTTTGTCTTCTTTTTTTCTTTTTTAAAATTTAATTTTAAAAAAGAAAAAAAAATGAAGAAAATCAATTCATTAATCCAGATAGAAAAGAAAGGAAAAAAAGAAAGAAAGAAAAATAGAGTACTCTATACTAGAAATGGGGGCTTCCTTGGTAGCTTAGTTGGTAAAGAATCCACCTCAATGCAGGAAACCTCGGTTTGATTGCTGGGTCAGGAAGATCTGCTGAAGAAGGAATAGGCTACCCACTCCAGTATTCTTGGATTTCCCTGGTGGCTCAGTTAGTAAAGAATCCACCTGCAATGTGGGAGACCTGGGTTTGATCTCTGAGTTGGGAAAATCCTGGAGAAGTGAATGGCTACTCTCTCCAGAATTCTGGCTTGGAGAATTCCATGGACTGTATAGTCCATGGGGTCCCAAAGAGTTAGACACAACTGAACAACTGTTACTTCACACTTCATACCAGAAACGATAAAACAGAATAACAGATCATAAGAATAAAAATATAATCATTGATTTTACTGAATTTAATAATTAGAGAGGGAGTAGAAGTAGAAAATAGATCATTTACAAAATTCTAATAGCTGCTATAATCAAAGGCAAGCATAGGAAAGGCATTTAAGAATAAGGATTGAGAAAGTGACAAATCAAGGATTATTTTTGAGGGAGATCACATATGATATATGTGTGCTCAGATCATTCAGTCATGTCTAACTCTTTGTGACTCTATGGACTGTAGCCCACTAGTCTCCTCTGTCCATGGGATTTTCCTCACAAGAACACTGGAATGGTTTGCTATTTCTTCCTCCAGGGGATCTTTCTGACCCTAGGATTGAGGCTGCATCTCCTGCACTGAGGATTCTTTACCACTCAGCCAAGAGGAAAGCCCAACATACATGATGAGACTTTTGCAACTAAAGGCATTTATGTGACTTTTTTTCCGTCTAATTCTTTATAATAGTGAAAAATGCAGACTTTCTTTAGGGATTTGGGGAGGAAATTGCCTCCTTTTCCTTACACTATCATCATGGGTTTTCTCAATTGCATTGTCCTCGAGTACCATATAAATTAGCAACAGACAGGGTTAGAGATAGTGATTGCGTATGAAGCTATGGAATGCTGCTCTGCATTCTTAAAGTTCTGTTTGTGAAAAAGTGTATTGTTGCTACTTTATTACTTGAACCAGTTGCTTCAGAACTGAACTTTTGCTTTCATTTAAACATGAATCTGAGTAATTTTTTTTAAGTTTTTATTCAGAAGAACAAGGGAAGAATGTGATCTAAGACTCTATGTGGGCTTAATCAGCCTCTATGTTAAAAAATAAAATGAAGTATCATTTATATTTTAAAATATTTTGTTAGCCCCAATAAATTATTAGGCCTTCATTTTTAAGTTTGGTTTTGTAGTGAGTTCAAGGGATTTGGGGGCTGATCAAGGTAAAAGGTAAGACAAGAGGTGGCAAGAACACATAAGGAGCTATATTTTTGATGGTACTCTGATAGGCTCCATGAGAAAGGAAATCCATGACAGCCTGTGGCCTTCCAGAGGGAACAGTTTGAGCCAACCACAGGAAGGGGAAAATGTCAGGGGAACTCTGTGGCAGCAAGAATGCAGAATCACAGAGGGAGCTGATGGTGTCCTGAGGATGGTTGCTTAACAGCACAAGTGAAACAAGGACGAGTGTCTGAGTCGTATAACTCTGTGGAGCAACAGTGACATTGCGTCTTCCATGGTCTCAAGGTTCATCTTATCTCTGGCTAGCAGATCTTGGGTGTAGTTAGTGGAGTATGCAAAGTAGGAGGCTTTAAATCTCTAAACACTGGCTTACTTCAACTATATCTAAAGCAACAGGATGGGTAAAACTTTGAGTTTGGGTGTTGAGCTAATGGTCCCAGCCTGTCTTGAACAAATGAACAATATAAGACCAATATACAGTTTCCATCTTTAACCCATTTATATAACATGCATATAGAACACTAGCAGTGATTTAGCATTACTTTTTTCATGTCTAATAGAGGAGCTTAGTTTATTAAACCAAGTAGAGAAATTACCTAATAGGGAAACATCATTTCTTGACAACAATATATTCATTTTGTGACTTAAATTTTTTTAAACCATCCTACATTCCAAGAATTGTACTCTTTATTGAGCTATTGCAGTCTTACAAGTTAACTTTTTTCTTTTTATTTCCTTTTTATCTCAGAGAGTTGAAAAGATCTGCCTACAGTAAATACAAAATACATAAACATATATGGATGATTTATTTAAATGATTTTTGGAAGATCATTTTCCCATTATTTCTTCATATGTAGAATAATGTGGGTAGATATATGGTCTCTAAGGATCATTCCAAAGTTAGGTACTATGATTAATATTTTAATATTTTCTTCACTGATATAAGAACCTTGTTACATTTACCGTATTTGTTTAATAAACATCTTAATTCATAGGTAATAAAGTATTAATTCTCAATTTGGTTCAAGCTGGTTTAATCAAAGGAAATAATAGAAACATTTCTATACAATGCCAGGTAAAAGCTGGATGAACATTGTACGCTAAACTGTGGACACTGCTATTATTTGCAATAGGATACAGAGACAAAATCACTAGTTTTATTGAGTATCTTCTGCTTGTCAAGCATTTTTCTATATTATCGTCTTAACAACAACCTTCTTTAGAAGATTGCACCTCCCTATATTCTGGGATTAGGAAGTAAAATCTAATTAATCAATTTACTCAAGGGTATTCAGGTTATATGGAGAAGGCAATGGTACCCCACTCCAGTACTCTTGCCTGAAAAATCCCATGGACAGAGGAGCCTGGTGGGCTGCAGTCCATGGGGTTGCTAAGAGTCGGACACGACTGAGAGAATTCACTTTCACTTTTCATTTTCATGCACTGGAGAAGGAAATGGCAACCCACTCCAGTGTTCTTGCCTGGAGAATCCCAGGGACGGCAGAGCCTGGTGGGCTGCCGTCTACGGGGTTACACAGAGTCGGACACGACTGAAGCGACTTAGCAGCAGCAGCATTCAGGTTATAAATGGCATGGTCTGGATTCAAGTATTTCTTCTTTTTTGATACATTATTATGGATTCTCAATTCCAGATATTCAATTAATAGGATTTGCTACTTTATCCTAAAGTTGAAATAGTCTTAAAATGTTAAGTGGTTTCTGTCTAAATATAGCCTCTGTGTGTGCCCTCTGCATGTCTGAATCTGCAATCCCATGGACTGTAGCCCACAAGGATCCTTTGTCCATGGAATTCTCCAGGCAAGAATTTTGGAGTAGGTTGCCATTTCCTCCTCTACGGAATCTTCACTACCCAGATATAAAAGCAAGTCTCTTGTGTCTCCTGCATTGGCAGGCAAATTCTTTACCGCTGTGCCACCTGGGAAGCCCAAATAAACCCTCGAATGCTTTCTAAATTCTTTATAAACCCAAAATACATGTATAATATTATTCAACCCATTTTTCAAGCCATACATTATAACAGAAGAAATGTGATTTAGGGCTTTATTACATTAAAGCTTAAGCAAAGAGACTGTATTGGCAATTTCAAAAAATAAAATAAAGAATATTTTCAAATATACTCCAGATTACTCAAGTCCTTTAAAAAGGCAAAAGATAATTAATTTATATTAATTTATTTTTAATTAGGAATATAGGCAAATGATGTTATCCCTGTCCATACTTTTTATATCTCTTAACTATAAAACACCAGAAAAAACATTCATATACACATGCAGACTAACAAAAATGTATATGGACTAGTCTCATGACTTTGATATCACTTTCATTTCAGTTCAGTCTCTCAGTCATATCCAACTCTTTGAGACCCCATGGACTGCAGCATACCAGGCTTCCCTGTCCATCATCAACTCCCGGAGCTTGCTCAAACTCATGTCCATTCGAGTCAGTGATGCCATCCAATCATCTCATCCTCTGTCATCCCCTTCTCCTCCCGCCTTCAATCTTTCCCAGCATCAGTGGCTTCTCTTCACATCAGGTAGCCAAAGTATTGGAGTTTCAGCTTCAGCAGCAGTCCTTCCAATGAATATTCAGGATTGATTTCCTTTAGGACTGACTGGCTTAATCACCTTTCAGTCCAAGAGGCTATTAAGTCTTCTCCAACACACAGTTCAAAAGCATCAATTCTTAGGTGCTCAGCTTTCTTTATAATCTAACTCACATCTATACATGACAATTGGAAAAACCATAACTTTGACTAGACAGACCTTTGTTGGTAAAGTAATGTCTCTGCTTTTCAATGTGCTTTTTAGGTTGGTCATAGCTTTTCTTCCAAGGAGCAAGCACTTATTAATTTCATGGCTTTAGTCACCATCTGCAGTGATTTTTCAGCCCCCCCAAAATAAAGTTTCTCACTGTTTTCATTGTTTCCCCACCTATTTGCCATGAAGCAATGGGACTGGATACCATGATCTTAATTTTCTGAATGCTGAGCTTTAAGCCAACTTTTTCACTCTCCTCTTTCACTTTGATCAGGAGGCTCTTTAGTTCTTCACTTTCTTCCATTAGTGTGGTGTCATCCGCATATCTGAGGTTATTGATATTTCTGCTGGCAATCTTGATTCCAGCTTGTGACTCTTCCAGCCCAGTGTTTCTCATGATGTACATTGTATATAAGTTAAATAAGCAGGGTGACAATAATAGCCTAGATGTACTCCTTTTCGTATTTGGAACCAGTCTGTTGTTCCATGTCCAGTTCTAATTGTTGCTTCCTGACCTGCATACAGGTTTTTCAAGAGGCAGGTCAGGTGGTCTTATAGTCCCATCTCTTTAAGAATTTTCCATAGTTTATTGTGATTCACACAGTCAAAGGCTTTGGCATAGTCAATAAAGCAGAAATAGATGTTTTTCTGGAACTGTCTTGCTTTCTCCATGATCCAGCGGATGTTGGCAATTTGATCTCTGGTTCCTCTGCATTTTCTAAAACCAGCTTGAAAATCTGGAAGTTCACAGTTCACATATTGCTTGAAACTGAAATTTATATTTCATAAAATTTTCATGTTTCATGAAATAATATTCTCCCTTTCACTTTTTTTAACCACTTACACTTGTGAAAATATCTTCAGTTCAGTTGCTCAGTCATGTCAACTCTTTGTGACCCCATGGACTGCAGCACACTAGGCTTCCCTGTCCACCACCAATTCCCAGAGCTTGCTCAAACTTATTTTCATTGAGTCAGTGATGCCATCCAATCATCTCATCCTCTGTCATCCTCTTGTCCTCCTGATTTCAATGTTTCCCAGCATCAGGGTCTTTTCCAGTGAGTCAGTTCTTCCCATCAGGTGCCAAAGTAATGGAGTTTCAGCTTTAGCAGCAGTCCTCCTAATGAATATTCAGGACTGATTTCCTTTAGGATTGACTGGCTTAATCTCCTTGCAGTCCAAGAGGCTCTCTTCTCCAATACACAGTTCAAAAGCATCAATTATTCAGTGGTCAGCTTTCTTTATAGTCCAATTCTCACATCCATACATGACTACTAGAAAAGCCATAGCTTTGACTAGACGGACTTTTGTTGGCAAAGTAATGTCTCTGCTTTTAAAGAAAGAATCTTAGCCAGAAGTATATATTGAAAATAGGCAGTCAGGAAGATTTGACCTGTGGGTCATAGGTATTCCCTCTTTTATCAGGGAATGTCATTTTCAGTCACTTCAATATCCACAAGCAAAAATACCTATAATTCTCCTTGGGTGATTTTCAATTATAAAACACAACTATTGATATCATACTTATAGTCATAGCCACTGCTTGAAAACTGAGATTGAATAAAACCAAATTATGTTAAATGAAAACACAGAATTATAAACACCTGACATCAGAAAGCAATCATGTGTGCAAATACATCAATGCAGTCTTGGTGGTCAAAAACTGGAACGTATATTATCATTAATTTAATTCAATGCAAAATGTAAATTTATCTTCCAACCCACAAAATTATTTTTACAAATGGTCTAGCATTAATTGCACTAGTCTTAGCAATGCTGGCATTGCACCACTTTAGGAATGAAAAAGGGAAAATCCACAAATGACTCCTATAAAAATATCTAGTAATTCCTTTCAAGAAACAAACTGAGGCATTAAGTAAATCTGCCCTTTTCTCTTGTGAGATCTTGATTATGAATAGCTTGGGATTTTAATCCTGCCTCCTGTGTATGACTTTTGATGTTCATAGACTCTTGTTTTCTGAGGGGAAAAAAAAATCAAAAATATGAAATTCAGAGAAAAAAAAATGACAGATGAACCTAGGGAATGTAATATACAAACAACAGGAGGAGAATTAGAAGTGAATAAAAGTCAGAGAATAATTATTCTATTAAAAGGAAAATAACATTCCTAAAATGAATACTGATCTGAATATGTATGTGGATGTCATTTTGCTGGGTGCAACTGATGACAAAAAGGAGCAAAATTTTGAGAAATTAAAAAACTAAAAGACTATCATAAAGACTCCCACTCAGAAAAACAAGCAACTTAATAAATTAGATTTCTCTTCACCAACACTAGAACCAAAAAACAGCAAATAATATTTATAGCTAGTGAACTATAAGGGCAACTCCTACATACATCAATAAATGTCATTCATTAGACAAAGTGAAAGAAGTTGATTTTTTTATACAAGGAAAATATCACTTACTTGACTATCTGAAGAAAATACTGAAAAGGAATCTAATAAACCAATAAAAGAAGCAGAAACAAAACTTCCAAAAAGGGAAAAATGCAGGGGAAATAAAACAGTGGTGAGCAATTAAAAATTAAGTCCAAATTAATAGAGTATGAACTATAAGTCCAGAATAAGTGTTCTTAGAAAAGCAAATTCTTGCTACTAAAGAAAGAATAAAAGCTGTTAACTAAATGATACTATAACTAAAGAAAATGTAGGAAACTTTGAAAGGGTAAAGTTTGTTTTAAGGAAATGAGATTTTTTTAAAGATTCTTTATAATTTTAGTAAGGAAAGGCAGTAGGGAACATAGTATCCTAGTATTCATACCTAGTATAAATGGATAAATAAATATTTATTTATACTATATATATACTATATATACAATTTATACTATATGCACATATAGTATATACATATGCAAGGAAAGAGAAATAGAAGTATCCATTAATGAAATGGAAAAGTATAATTAATCTCATAAATTAATAAGATAAAGAAAGTCAACGTAAAGTAACTTGATCAAAACATAAAATAAGGGTAAGAAGAAAAAAGTAAAATTTAAATAATAAAAACAGAAGAAAACTGTATATATCCATTTTTTATCCTAAATATGAATTGATTGATTGATCCCATGAAGACAGATTTCAGCTTTACTAACTGGAATAAGAAATACAGCCCAGTCAGTAATAAAGAAAAATAGAAAACAAAGTAATGAGTACCATATGCATAATACAAATATTAGAAAGGTAAACTTTAAGAATACAAGTACAAAATAGAGTAAACAAGAGCCTATTTTAAAAAAATGTACAAAGTCATAAACAATAGAGGCTATTTAAATAAAAATATTTAAAAATATTTTATTTGAGAGATGACATTTAATTTGAGAGAGAGAAATTTATTTTAAGGAATTATCTTGTGCAACTGGTTGTTGGGTATGGGAGAGGATCACCAGGGCTGGCTGGCAAGCTGGAGACCTAGGAAAGAGTTGATGTCTAGTCCTAAGGCAGTCTGCAGTCAGAGTTCTTTCTTCCTTGTGGAACTTAGTCTTTTTTCTTAAAGCCTTCAACTGATTGGTAAGACCTTCTAGAGGTTAGTCTATTTTACTCAAAACCTACATATTTAAATGGCAATAACATCAACATTTACAGCAATATCTAGACCACATACGACCAAAAACTGGGTACCACGTCAAGTTGACACATAAAATTAACCATCACATTCAAATGTTCAATTGATGTTTATAGATGTATATAAATGCTTATATATGAGACATAAGGTTTTCTTTATTTACATGTATATTATTTTGAGTGTGTTAATTATATTACTTTATATATGTTTATGTATATGTATATATATATTCTGTACTTACAACTTATTAATCTGTTTCTCTTGAAAACACTTAGACATTGCTACAAATAAAAATCTTGAAAAAATTTTAAATCAAATACTTTACGATAGAAATCTCCGTAGTATTTTAGATAATTCAGAAAAGGTAAACAAAATATCTTAATAGCTTGGAAACTTAGGAAAAAGGAGAAAAGAAAATCAAATATCAAATTATTCAGGAAGCAATGAAAATTGCCGATTCATATGAAATGGCAATACAGCAGACATGTAGTTAGAAGAAAATGTAAGAATTAAAATATATTCATTGGTAAAGAAGACAAAAGTAGTTTTACAAGTTATAAAGTTTAGAAAGAAATTCAAAGGTAACTAAGCTAAAAATATAGAAATATAAAAGCTAAAAATAAATAGAATGTATAGAAATAAATGTGCAAAGTATTCACAGATTAAAAATCTTGTTTTTGAGAAATACTAGTTAAAGTCTGGCTTGAATTTTTTTCTCATAATAGTTTTGCTTTCTATTAAACAGTAACATAGCTTGCTGATCACTTGACTCTTTTTTCACTTCTGTACTCCACACGTTTTCATTCTACTAAGTTTTTTTCTGATTTTAGGTACTAGAGGGAAATTTAGGGGCCATGTGAAGTTATCAACAGGTTATAATTTTGTTGTTGCTGTTGCAAACAGGAATGATTCCATCTGATTACTATTTTTATTAATGTGACATCAGTGATTAACCAAAGTGTGCCATGTGGCACATGGTTTAAACTCTATGAAATTTTCATAGTAATTCTTTCTATAGATATTTGGAACTGGAAACTCAGGAAAGGATATAAATTGCTGTCAATACTAATGAAGGTGTGTAAACTAGGAGCTCTGCAGTGGCTATATGCCCTCAGAAGCACTAAAACCCCCAGAAGTAAAGAGGAAAATGGCATAAGGGAAAAAGGAACAGAAAAAAAAAAAATTAAATGGCATTCCAGTTCGTATATATTCCGTCTTTAATTGGATTCTATTGGATATGTTAATTCACTTCTTAAAAAGTTGTGTTTTGCTTAAGCAAAGTTGTAATGAATTTCTATAATTTGGAACTTAGAGACCCTGAGTTTAAACCATAGCATCCAGACTATATTCTTTAATGTATAGACTACATCAGATTTAAGTACTTAGAATATGTAGACAGTCAGAGAAATGTATTTGTTCTCAGAAAATGCATGTAGGAGTGGAATAATAAGAATCAAAAATATTATAATGCAGGATATAGAGGACATATTTTCAAAAATTAAAGAAGAGAAGTAATTCATTCAGTTAAAGGGATTACGAAATACTACTGAGCTGTCACTTAAACAGCATGTTTGAGCATAAGTGGCATTTAACCAAGTGCAAAATATAAGGAGAAAATCATGCTAGACAGCAGAAACCTGCATAAAGTCCCAGAGGAGTAGGAGAGAAGGTCATTTTCAAGCATCTATAAATAACCAAAAGTGTAAGGAGAAGAGGGAGGCATAATGGAAAAGGAATATAAATAAGACAGGCAACAAATTACACTCAACCTTTTCCTGAGTGTGATGGGAAGCCACAGAAAGATTTAAAGCTGGGTGAAATGATAAATTTTCAATTTTAGAAGAACACTCTGGAAGAACTTTGGAAGGTATAGAGTGGCCAAGAAATGAAGGGAAGAGATATGTGGAAACTATTCAAAACATATTTGAAATAAGGTAAGTAGTTGAGTTAGGCAGAGGAAAATGGTAAAATGTTGGAGAGGAAGGACCCAGGAAATAACTAAGAGTGGTCTTCCATGAGCACAGGTTGAGGACACAGTCAGAAGCTCTTTTCTCACTTATCACTCGGATAAAAATGTGAATCTCAGTCACACTATGTGAGGACAAATTAGACAAGATATAGAAAACCTTGCAAAATTTAAAATATATATATATATATATACACATATTTTTATCAGTCTTATTATGCTCGATGTATTATTAGAAACTAAACAACCCTTCTGGTCCCTCCAGTTATAGCTGATGGCTTTTACATATGAAAATGACCATTGTACACTCATCCTAACTTTCATCTTCAGATCATTTTTTGTTTCTACTCTCTCTTCCACTTGTCTCATCTCCTCTTTTTTTTCATTGTCTCTTTGTATTTCCTCAACTCCTTTCTTTCTCTTGTTTCACAGAGAGCACTTTTTCAAAATATTAATATAAGCAAGGAATAGGGATTGACACTGAGTTCAAGTATAGCATGTATTATGGGCCTGGAACTGGTGATGAAGAAGAATTGGTCACTGTCCTCACTAAGCGTATAGTCTACCAGGTAAGATTGTCAACTGAAGAAATGTTAAGGTGTGTGTGTGTGGGATGGGGGGCGGGTCTGGGTGTTTGTAGAGAGAGCAAGAGTGAACGGCTTTGAGGTTCTGTGGAGTTATAGAGCAGGAACCTAATATACAGCTAAAAATATCAGTCTTCACAGGAGAAATAATGTTTAGGAGGAGAACTAACATGTGAAGAAAGGTTATTTGGGTACTGCTGGGCATCATATGAATAAGAATTGTTCCTAGTGGCCTGGTGGTTGAGAACCTGCCTTGCAATACAGGGGAAATAGGTTTGATCCTGGTTCAGGAAGGTCTCACATGCCTCGGAGCAGCTAAGCTCCTGTGCTACGACTACTGAGCCTGAGCTCTAGAGCCTGCAAGCCGCAACTACTGAGCCCAGTGCTGCAACTACTGAAGCTCATGTGACTAGAGAAGCCAATACAATGAGAATCTCGCACACCACAACAGAGGTGTAGCTCCTGATCACCACAACTAGAAAAAACCCACATGCAGCAACAAAGGCCCACCACACCCAAAAAATAAAATAGTAAAAAATAATTAACTCCCTTAAAAAAAAAAAAAAGAATTCTTCCGGAATAAGGGAAGGACCTCCTTGAATTCCCTGATGCAGAAGATAGCACTATAACTTTCAGAAATAAGGATATTCAGTTGGCCTGGAAAACAGGTGGTGAAGATAGAAATATCAAAGAGCCAATACTATCAAGAATGTCAGGATGAATATCATGTGACTACATGAAGAATGCTGCCTTAAGAATCACATAGTGATACCAAGATGTACTTTAAAGCAAAACTCCATCTAAGAAAGAACATCTGAATCAGAATATTTCTAAGTATTATCACATCAGGGAATAGAGAGACTATGAAATTGACTTGAAGATAAAGGAGAAAACTGATATTTTATAGAAGTAAATAAATATTTCTATAAAATCATACCATCCTCTGATTAGATTTTTAAATGTATTGTACATTTGGGAAACTGATTAAATTATTTGAAATTGCTTGCACAAGAAAATAAATATACTTGGAAAACAGACATAATTGTAGCATAATTTAATGCCATAAAAACCTCTAAGATACTATTATCTCCTCATTTGCAGAGGGTCCCCCACTCAGTAATAAAGACAGAAAGAACAATCAATAAGCAGAAGCTGCACCAAGGACTGCAAAGCAGAAAGAAACACATCATCTCTACATGGCATGACCTCCATTATCAGCAGACCTGTCACTCACACCCACTGGGGAAGTTCCTGGTAGCATTCAAAGAAGTTCAGGATTAGAGGGCCAAGTGGAAGAGTTGCATTACATGTAAGTAAATTGCCTATCAGCCTGCCACAGTAGCAACTTTTCAAGAAACGATGCAAAGGTCAAAAGGAAAGTAATAAAAAGCTCCTGATCAACAATGCTATAAGACATAGACAGTGCCTATTTTAAGTTATAATACTTTGATGTTTTTCAAGGACTCAAAAACTATATTAGAAAATTCACAAACTTCTTCTTCCAGAAATAGGCAATTGGAATCACTAAAATCCATTCTAGTGAAGGAGAAAAATCTCTGTTGACGAACCAAAATTCAAGATTGTGTGGACCCATCTAAATTATTCATTTATGTATTCATTTTCTTTCAATCATTATATCTGTACTCATTATGAAACAGCTGTTTTGAGTTATTCAAACTACTAGATTATGTCAATCAGAGTTCAATCAGAACAGAATAATACTATGCTACTAATGGTTAAAAGAAAACATAAAATGGTGTTAAGATGTATGAACTTATTTTAGAATTAGAAGATTCACATTTTCTCCTGTATTTAAATCATCCAGATTTCAATATTATTTTGTACCTTTAATTCTAGCAGTTCTTTCATTTGATATAAACTTAACTGACAATTGCACTTTTAATATGAATAAGTACGTGCATCTAAAAAAAATCTGTTTTATAATTTCACATTGTTACTGTAATTATATTTCTGTAATCTTTAGATTGCTGCTATTGTTCTAAGTGGAGTTTTCTTCCCTCTCTCTGTTGTCTCTCCTTCCTTTCTAAAGATTCTATACCAGATTATTCCAATGTGCACAGGTGGGGCAAACCAGTTCTCCAACACCTGCTGGGTGTCCTACAATTCAACCCTGTTCTGACACTATCAACCCAGGGATAGCATCAGATTCCAAGGGTGAGGACTCAGTCCTATAAGACTGCCCTCCACTTATCAGTTGCAAGTTCAGTTGTCACTTGTGCCTTGACAAAAGGAATTTAAGCACCAGGTTTTCACAACCTCCTCCTTGAGTTCTATTAACTTGCTTTTCAGTTCGGTCACTCAATCGTGTCTGACTCTTTGCCACCCCATGAATCGCAGCACACCAGGCCTCCCTGTCCATCACCAACTCCCGGAGTTCACTCAGACTCACGTCCATTGAGTCCGTGATGCCATCCAGCCATCTCATCCTCGGTCGTCCCCTTCTCCTCCTGCCCCCAATCCCTCCCAGCATCAGAGTCTTTTCCAATGAGTCACCTCTTTGCATGAGGTGGCCAGTGTGGCTCAAAACTCAGAAATGCCATTTTCTCACCAGATTACTGGTTTGTACAGGATATTAAAAGATACAAACCTGCAGTCAGATGAAGAGATCCATAGGGTGAGTTCCCAAACAAAGGAACTTCTGTCCCTGTGGAATTTTAGCCCAGCATGGTAGCACATGGAAGTGTTCTGGTTCACAAAACTGAAAGTTCTTCAAACTCTATCCTTTAGGATTTATAAGGAGGCTTTATTACATAGGTACCATTGATTAAATCATTGGATATTGATGGTCAATTCAACCTCCAGGGGGTAGTAATGAAAGCTCTGACCTTTTAATCACAAGTCTGGTTCCCCTGGCAACCAGCCATCCTTAGGTGTTTTCCAAGTCACCTGATTAATATAAACTCGGGTGCAGCTGAGAAAGATTTTTTATGAATATTTAGGCACTTTTGTCACTTTTTCCACTTAAATTCCAAGGGTTTTAGGGATCTTGTCCCCAAAATAGTGACAAAGACCAAATATAAATCACAATATGACACCTTTCCTATGTTCTACTTTTCCTTCCTTAAACAATTATGTGTAAAACAATAGGGTCATTTGTATATGTCAAGGATGACCACAATACTCTCTCATCTAATTTTGTCTTCTGAAAATGTAATCTTCAGCCATTGGTGGGGATCCTATGTTCTCCACCACATATCTGAGTAGGCAACTGACCTTGGAGGAAAAGACTTGTAACAGAGGGAAAAGATATCTCTGCATTACTTTCAGGAAAATTCCCCTTTGGAAGCACTGAGTTTGCCTACCTCGAAACAACCATGCTCTGAAAAACCTCAAAAGCACCTGAGGAGAGGCTACAGGAAAAACCCCCAGTGCCCCATGAAATGAAAAACAAAACAAAAGCAACTCAGATAACCCACAATCTTCTTCCAGCTCCCAGAGCTCCAGCTGTAACAGCCATCTGTTTGAAACCTTGTGATGGTCCCAAGTCAGAAACCCCAAGACAAGTAGAAACCATGGAAGTAAATGAAATTATTGCTGTTTTAAGCTATCTGAGGTGATTCATTTTGCAGCAGTAGAGAAGCAGAGGAAACACTCAGTTTATGTTGATGTCTATAGATGCTAAGGTCACAAAAGGAGTGCACTCTTCTCTTGTTTTCACAGTCTAGTAGAAAGAAAATATTTAAAATAAGAATACATTGCAAACAGTACAACCACAGAGTTAAATGTATTATGTTTATGAATGTCTGAGGACTGTTGGGAGGCTATGGCCTCTGAGCATTCCTGAACATTCTTGCCAGGGTACAGCAGGAATACCTGTTCCAGGGTTGTGTTTATAGCACCAACATGATGAGATTGCTGCTTACTCTGTCATGAGTGATAAAGTAC
This sequence comes from Ovis canadensis, assembly GCF_042477335.2. Lineage (NCBI taxonomy): Eukaryota > Metazoa > Chordata > Mammalia > Artiodactyla > Bovidae > Ovis > Ovis canadensis. The sequence goes on along the minus strand of NC_091261.1, from coordinate 34,647,191 downwards.
TCTGTCTCTATATCAGTAGTGTCATAGTGTCCTGTCTTCTGCCAGTACCCATCAAACGGTGACAGTCATGCTCATTAGTTTGTAAGCAGATTAAAGAACAATTTGTTAGTAATCACAGTTGAACTTTTCATATCTTCTGGGACCCATGTAGGATAGCACACTCTATTTTCATGGTTGTATAGGCTATCTATTTGACTAAGGAGAAATTAAAACTTAACTGCCTTAAAATACAATTCCCTACATGATATTTTCAATGAGACTGAAAAACCATGACTGGAATTAGAAACAGTCTAGGACAAAACTTATTGCATAGGAACCTCAAATGTTAGGTCCGTGAATCAAGCAATACTGGAAATAGTCAAACGTAGTCAAACAGGAGATGGCAAGAGTGAATGTCGACATTCTAGGTATCAGTGAATGAAAATGGACTGGAATGGGGGAATTTAACTCAGATGACCATTATATCTAAAACTGCAGTCAGGAATCCCTTAGAAGAAATAGAGTAGCCATCATGGTCAACAAAAGAGTCTGAAATGCAGTACTTGGATGCAACATAAAAAATGACAGAATGATCTCTGTTCATTTCCAAGGCAAACCATTCAATATCACAGTAATCCAAGTCTATGCTCTAACCAGCAATGCTTAAGAAGCTGAAGTTGAACAGTTCTATGAAGACCTACAAGACCTTCTAGAACTAACACCCAAAAAAGATGTCCTTTTCATTATAGGGGACTGGAATGCAAAAGTAGAAAGTCAAGAACACCTGGAGTAACAAGCAAATTTGGCCTTGGAATACGGAATGAAGCAGGGCAAATGCTAATAGAATTTTGCCAGGAAAACGCACTGGTCATAACAAACACTCTCTTCCAACACAAGAGAAGACTCTATACATGGATATCACCAGATGGTCAACAGAAATCAGAAATCAGATTGATGATCTTATTTGCAGCCAAAGATGGACAAGCTCTATACAGTCAGCAAAAAACAAGACTGGGAGCCGATTGTGGCTCAGATCATGAGCTCCTTCAGACTGAAACTGAAGAAACTAGGGAAAACCACTAGACCATTCACGTATGACCTAAATCAAATCCCTGATGATTATACAGTGGAAATGAGAAATAGATTTAAGGGACTAGATCTGATAGATAGAGTGCCTGATGAACTATGGATGGAGGTTCATGACATTGTACAGGAGACAGGGATTAAGACCATCCCCATGGAAAAGAAGTGCAAAAAAAGCAAAATGGCTGTCTGAGAAGGCCTTACAAATAGCTGTGAAAACAAGAGAAGTGAAAGCAAGGGAGGAAAGGAAAGGTATAAGCATCTGAATGCAGAATTCCAAAGAATAGTAAGAAGAGATAAGAAAGCCTTCCTCAACGATCAATGCAAAGAAACAGGAAAACCACAGAATGGGAAAGACTAGAGATCTCTTCAAGAAAATTAGAGAAACCAAGGGAACATTTCATGCAAAGATGGGCTCAAAAAAGAACAGAAATGGTATGGACCTAACAGAAGCAGAAGATATTAAGAGCTGGCAAGAATACACAGAAGAACTGTGCAAAAAAGATCTTCATGATCAAGATAATCATGATGGTATGATCACTCACCTAGAGCCAGACATCCTGGAATGTGAAGTCAAGTGGGCCTTAGAAAGCATCACTACAAACAAAGCTAGTGGAGGTGATGGAATTCCAGTTGAGCTATTTCACATCCTGAAAGATGATGCTGTGAAAGTGCTGCACTCAATATGACAGCAAATTGGGAAAACTCAGCAGTGGCCACAGGACTGGTAAACATCAGTTTTCATTCCAATCCCAAAGAAAGGCAATGCCAAACAATGCTCCAACTATCACACAATTGCACTCATCTCACACGCTGGTAAAGTAATGCTCAAAATTCTCCAAACCAGGCTTCAGCAATACATGAACCGTGAACTTCCTGATGTTCAAGCTGGTTTTAGAAAAGGCAGAGGAACCAGAGATCAAATTGCCAACATCCGCTGGATCATGGAAAAAGCAAGAGGGTTCCAGAAAAACACTTCTTTCTGCTTTATTGACTATGCCAAAGCCTTTGACTGTGTAGATCACAATAAAGTGTGGAAAATTCTGAAAGAGATGGGAATACCAGACCACCTCACCTGCCTCTTGAGAAATCTGTATGCAGGACAGGAAGCAACAGTTAGAACTGGACATGGAACAACAGACTGGTTCCAAATAGAAAAAGGAGTACATTTAGGCTGTATATTGTCACCCAGCTTATTTAACTTCTATGCAGAGTAAATCATGAGAAACGCTGGGCTGGAAGAAACACAAGTTGGAATCAAGATTGCCAGGAGAAATATCAATAACCTCAGATATGCAGATGATACCACCCTTATGGCAGAAAGTGAAGAGGAACTAAAAAGCCTCTTGATGAGAGTGAAAGAGGAGAGTGAAAAAGTTGACTTAAAGCTCTACATTCAGAAAACAAAGTTCATGACATCTGGTCCCATCACTTCATGGGAAATAGATTGGGAAACAGTGTCAGACTTTATTTTGGGGGGCTCCAAAATCACTGCAGATGGTGACTGCAGCCTGAAATTAAAAGACGCTTACTCTTTGGAAGAAAAGTTATGACCAACCTAGATAGCATATTCAAAAGCAGAGACATTACTTTTCCAGCAAAGGTCCATCTAGTCAAGGCTATGGTTTTTTCTGTGGTCATGTATGTATATGTGATTTGTACTGTGAAGAAAGCTGAGTGCCGAAGAATTAATGCTTTTGAACTGTGGTATTGGAGAAGACTCTTGAGAGTCCTTTGGACTGCAAGGAGATCCAACCAGTCCATTCTAAAGGAGATCAGCCCTGGGTGTTCTTTGGAAGGAATGATGCTAAAGCTGAAATTCCAGTAGTTTGGCCATCTCATGCGAAGAGTTGACTCATTGTTAAAGACTCTGATGTTGGGAGGGATTGCGGGCAGGAGGAGAAGGGGATGACAGAGGATGAGATGGCTGGATAGCATCACTGACTCAATGGACGTGAGTTTGAGTGAACTCCAGGAGATGGTGATGGACAGGGAGGCCTGGCGTGCCGCGATTCATGGGGTCGTAAAGAGTCAGACATGACTGAGCGACTGAACTGAACTGAACTGAGGAGAAAACAGATTGCCAGATAGAATTTTGACTTTATCTTGTTGAACAAGAGTTTCAAACAAGCATGTGAAAAAATCAACTTTCCCTCGTTGCTGATACTTTCAAAATTTTGTTTATCTGCAGCTTGATACCATCTGTAGGTGTTAAGAATTCACAGAGGGCTTCTCTTTGTTCTTTATTTCCTTCATTTCTACCTTCCATTTGAAAAGTGTATTCCCTAGTTTGCATCAACAGAGTGACAAGTTTTCAATTAGTAATTGACAATTACCATCTGGTAGCTCAGACACCAAAGAGTCTACCTGCAATATGGGAGACCTGGGTCAGGAAGATCCCCCAGAGAAGGAAATGGCAACCCACTCCAGTATTCTTGCTGGAGAATCCCATGGACAGAGGATACTGGTGGGTTACAGCCCAAGGGGTCGCACAAAGTTGGATAAAACTGAGAGATGAACATTTCATTTCATTTCATCTGCTTTTTAAAAAATGAAGTTTAAATGTAGACTGGGGCAAAATGGTTAAAGACAGTTCTATACATATACACAAGGGAATATTTCTCAGCCATAAACAGGAACACATTTGAGTCAGTTCTAATGAGATGGATAAACCTAGAACCTATTATACAGAGCGAAGTGAGTTAGAAAGAGAAAGATAAATAATGTATTCTAATGCACGTATAAGGAATCTAGGAAAATGGTACTGAAAAATTTATTTACAGGTCAGCAATGAAGAAACAGACATAAAAAATAGACTTATGGACTTGGGGAGAGAGGAGCAGAGGGTGAGATGTATGGAAAGAGCAATATGGAAACTTACATTACCATATGTAAAAGAGATAGCCAACAGGAATTTGCTGTATGGCCCAGGAAACTCAAACAGGGTCTCTGTATCAACCTAGGGGGGTGAGATGGGGAGGGAGATGGGAGAGAGATTCAAAAGGGAGGGAATATATGTATACCTATGGCTGATTCATGTTGAGATTTGACAAAAAACAACAAAATTCTGTAAAGCAATTATCTTTCAATTTAAAAAATTAAAAAACAGAAAACTGCTTGTATCTCAAGAATAATATTAAAATAGTAACTTGTTTTACAGCATCTTTTTCTAAAATGTTGTAAATTCCTCCCATTGAGGTACTAGATATAAATGCATCTACCATTATCAATAATGTGTCTTAACATTATTAATCTATGTGAGAGAAGGGGTGAAAGGGTTAGTTGCTCAGTCATGTCTGACTCTTCATGACCCCATGGACTGTAGCCTACTAGGCCCCTCTGTCCATGGCATTCTCCAGGTAAGAATAATGAATTGGGTTGCCATTCCCTCATAGCTCAGTTGGTAAAGAATCCACATGCAACGCAGGAGATCCCAGTTCGATTCCTGGGTCGGGAAGATCTGCTGGAGAAGGATAGGCTACCACTCCAGTATTCTTGGGCTTCCCTTGTGGCTCAGCTGGTAAAGAATCCACCTGCAATGCGGGAGACCTGGGTTTGATCCCTGGCTGGGAAGTAGAAAATGGCAACCCACTCCAGTATTCTGGCCTGGAGAATTCCACGGACTAGTCCATGGGGTTGCAAAGAGTTGGACATGGCTTAACGACTTTCACTTTCACTTTCCTTCTCCAGGGGATCTTCCTGATCCAGGGATCAAACCTGGGTCTCCTGTGTTGCAGGCAGATTGTTAACCACTTGAGTCACCAGGAAAATCCTATTATTAATCTATGTGATGACTAATTTTTTTCTTTGAAGTAAATGCTCAGATTTTCAAATATATAGTTACAACATTTGACATATTTTCATAAATAAATATTATCATGTAATCACAGGCGAGATATTGATGTATTCCAAAACAGGAAAACTGAGTCATTTTATAATGCTCTGCTCTGCTTAGTCGCTCAGTCATGTTTGACTCTTTGCAACTCCATGGACTGTAGCCCACGAGGCTCCTCTGCCATGGGATTCTCCAGGCAAGAATACTGGAGTGGGTTGCCATGCCCTCCCCGCCAGGAGATCTTCCCAACCCAGGGACTGAACCCAGGTTTCCCACATTGCAGGCAGATTCTTTACTGTCTGAGCCATCAGGGAAGCCCAAGAAAGAATACTGGAATAGGTAGCCTATCCATTCATTCTCCAGGGGATCTTTCTAATCCAGGAATCGAGCCTGGGTCTCCTGCATTGCAGGCAGATTCTTTACCAGCTGAGTTACCAGGGAAGCTCAATTTGATAATACCATAGTGTATTTTAAAAATTAAATTTAAGTGACACTGATTATTTTCTCAATATTATACAGCAAATTAAAGACAAATTTTGTTTTATTTTTTATTGAAGTATAATTGATTTGCAATATTGTGATAGTTTCAGGTATACAGCAAAGTGACTCAGTTGTATGTATATTGTACGTATCTATATTCTTTGCTTATTCTTTTCCATTATAGTTTGCCATTAAGATAGTGAATATAGTTCCCTGTGCTATACAGTAAATCCTATTGTTTAAGGAAGAATACATTTAAAACATGAGTTTCCTGAAAACAAATTAATATAATTTTTAATGATTTTTTAGTATTAATAGAAAGATATGTTATTTTTCCTGCATTCTTTTTACAGTATAATTATTCCTGGTTATTTCTCTCCCAGCAAAAGAATAACGGCCTTTGGAGTATGGGAAGGAAGGTTACAAGAAGGAAAAGATAATAATGTTTATTTTTAATAGAAGATTTAACAGGTATACAGGATAGGTGATTTACTCAAAATATTACACTAGTTTAATTATATCAGAAAAGATGCTTGGAATGATTTCGATTTTTTTGAATTTATCAAGTTTAGATTTATGGCCCAGGATGTGATCTATCCTGGAGAAGGTTCCATGAGCACTTGAAAAAAAGGTGAAATTCATTGTTTTGGGGTGAAATGTCCTGTAGATATCAATTAGATCTAACTGATCTAATGTATCATTTAAAGTTTGCGTTTCTTTGTTAATTTTCTGTTTAGTTGATCTGTCCATAGGTGTGAGTGGGGTATTAAAGTCTCCCACTATTATTGTGTTATTGTTGATTTCCCCTTTCATACTTGTTAGCATTTGTCTTACATATTGCAGTGCTCCTATATTAGGTGCATATATATTTATAATTGTTATATCTTCTTCTTGGATTGTTCCTTTGATTATTATGTAGTGGCCTTCTTTGTCTCTTTTCACAGCCTTTGTTTTAAAGTCTATTTTATCGGATATGAGTATTGCCACTCCTGCTTTCTTTTGGTCTCTATTTGCGTGGTATATCTTTTTCCAGCCCTTCACTTTCAGTCTGTATGTGTCCCTTATCTCAATTACAGGAGAAAAACTATTAAAAATTCCAACATATGGAGGTTGAACAACACACTTCTGAAAAACCAACAAATCACAGAAGAAATCAAAAAAGAAATCAAAATATGCATAGAAACTAATGAAAATGAAAACACAACAACCCAAAACCTGTGGGACACTATAAAAGCAGTGCTAAGAGGAAAGTTCATAGCAATACAGGCATACCTCAAGAAACAAGAAAAAAGTCAAAGAAATAACCTAACTCTACACCTAAAGCAACTAGAAAAGGAAGAACTGGAGAACCCCAGAGTTAGTAGAAGGAAAGAAATCTTAAAAATTAGGGCAGAAATAAATGCACAAGAAACAAAAGAGACCATAGCAAAAATCAACAAAGCCAAAAGCTGGTTCTTTGAAAGGATAAATAAAATTGACAAACCATTAGCCAGACTCATCAAGAAGCAAAGAGAGAAAAATCAAATCAATAAAATTAGAAATGAAAATGGAGAGATCACAACTGACAACACAGAAATACAAAGGATCATAAGAGACTACTATCAGCAGTTGTATGCCAATAAAATGGACAACGTGGAAGAAATGGACCAATTCTTAGAAAAGTACAATTTTCCAAAACTGAACCAGGAAGAAATAGAAAACCTTAACAGACCCATCACAAGCACGGAAATTGAAACTGTAATCAGAAATCTTCCAGCAAACAAAAGCCCAGGTCCAGACGGCTTCACAGCTGAATTCTACCAAAAATTTCGAGAAGAGCTAACACCTATCCTCCTCAAACTCTTCCAGAAAATTGCAGAGGAAGGTAAACTTCCAAACTCATTCTATGAGGCCACCATCACCCTAATACCAAAACCTGACAAAGATGTCACAAAAAAAGAAAACTACAGGCCAATATCACTGATGAACATAGATGCAAAAATCCTCAACAAAATTCTAGCAATCAGAATCCAACAACACATTAAAAAGATCATACACCATGACCAAGTGGGCTTTATCCCAGGGATGCAAGGATTCTTCAATATCCGCAAATCAATCAATGTAATTCACCACATTAACAAATTGAAAAATAAAAACCATATGATTATCTCAATAGATGCAGAGAAGGCCTTTGACAAAATTCAACATCCATTTATGATAAAAACTCTCCAGAAAGCAGGAATAGAAGGAACATACCTCAACATAATAAAAGCTATATATGACAAACCCATAGCAAACATTATCCTCAATGGTGAAAAATTGAAAGCATTTCCCTTAAAGTCAGGAACAAGACAAGGGTGTCCACTTTCACCGCTACTATTCAACATAGTTCTGGAAGTTTTGGCCACAGCAATCAGAGCAGAAAAAGAAATAAAAGGAATCCAAATTGGAAAAGAAGAAGTAAAACTATCACTGTTTGCAGATGACATGATCCTCTACATGGAAAACCCTAAAGACTCCACCAGAAAATTACTAGAGATCATCAATGAATATAGTAAAGTTGCAGGATATAAAATCAACACACAGAAATCCCTTGCATTCCTATACACGAATAATGAGAAAGTAGAAAAAGAAATTAAGAAAACAATTCCATTTACCATTGCAACGAAAAGAATAAAATACTTAGGAATATATCTACCTAAAGAAACTAAAGACCTATATATAGAAAACTATAAAACACTGATGAAAGAAATCAAAGAGGACACTAATAGATGGAGAAATATACCATGTTCATGGATCGGAAGAATCAATATAGTGAAAATGAGTATACTACCCAAAGCAATTTACAAATTCAATGCAATCCCTGTCAAGCTACCAGCCACATTTTTCACAGAACTAGAACAAATAATTTCAAGATTTGTATGGAAATACAAAAAGCCTCGAATAGCCAAAGCAATCTTGAGAAAGAAGAATGGAACGGGAGGAATCAACTTGCCTGACTTCAGGCTCTACTACAAAGCCACAGTCATCAAGACAGTATGGTACTGGCACAAAGACAGACATATAGATCAATGGAACAAAATAGAAAGCCCAGAGATAAATCCACACACATATGGACACCTTATCTTTGACAAAGGAGGCAAGAATATACAATGGAGTAAAGACAATCTCTTTAACAAGTGGTGCTGGGAAAACTGGTCAACCACTTGTAAAAGAATGAAACTAGATCACTTTCTAACACCGTACACAAAAATAAACTCAAAATGGATTAAAGATCTAAATGTAAGATCAGAAACTATAAAACTCCTAGAGGAGAACATAGGCAAAACACTCTCAGAAATAAATCACAGCAGGATCCTCTATGATCCACCTCCCAGAATTCTGGAAATAAAAGCAAAAATAAACAAATGGGATCTAATTAAAATTAAAAGCTTCTGCACAACAAAGGAAAATATAAGCAAGGTGAAAAGACAGCCTTCTGAATGGGAGAAAATAATAGCAAATGAAGCAACTGACAAACAACTAATCTCAAAAATATACAACCAACTTATGCAGCTCAACTCCAGAAAAATAAACGACCCAATCAAAAAATGGGCCAAAGAACTAAATAGACATTTCTCCAAAGAAGACATACGGATGGCTAACAAACACATGAAAAGATGCTCAACATCACTCATTATTAGAGAAATGCAAATCAAAACCACAATGAGGTACCACTTCACACCAGTCAGAATGGCTGCGATCCAAAAATCTGCAAGCAATAAATGCTGGAGAGGGTGTGGAGAAAAGGGAACCCTCCTACACTGTTGGTGGGAATGCAAACTAGTACAGCCACTATGGAGAACAGTGTGGAGATTCCTTAAAAAATTGCAAATAGAACTCCCTTATGACCCAGCAATCCCACTGCTGGGCATACACACCGAGGAAACCAGAATTGAAAGAGACACATGTACCCCAATGTTCATCGCAGCACTGTTTATAATAGCCAGGACATGGAAACAACCTAGATGTCCATCAGCAGATGAATGGATAAGAAAGCTGTGGTACATATACACAATGGAGTATTACTCAGCCGTTAAAAAGAATTCATTTGAATCAGTTCTGATGAGATGGATGAAACTGGAGCCAATTATACAGAGTGAAGTAAGCCAGAAAGAAAAACACCAATACAGTATACTAACACATATATATGGAATTTAGGAAGATGGCAATGACGACCCTGTATGCAAGTCAGGAAAAAAGACACAGATGGGTATAACGGACTTTTGGTCTCAGAGGGAGAGGGAGAGGGTGGGATGATTTGGGAGAATGGGAATTCTAACATGTATACTATCATGTAAGAATTGAATCGCCAGTCCATGTCTGACGTAGGGTGCAGCATGCTTGGGGCTGGTACATGGGGATGACCCAGAGAGATGTTGTGGGGAGGGAGGTGGGAGGGGGGGTCATGTTTGGGAACGCATGTAAGAATTAAAGATTTTAAAATTAAAAAAAAAAAAACAAAACAAAAAAAAAAAAAACTTGGGGCTGGGTTAATATCCAAAAGATTAATAAAAAAAATAATAATTATATCAAACATTTTTATGTCAAAGTATAATGAAGAAAAGACATTACAAAACAAATCTTGCTTTTATAGATCAGTGACTTATATCTTGTAAAAACACCCAGGAAGCATCACCCCAATCAAAATAATAGACATCGCTATATACTAGAAACTACCCATGTGTTCGCTCCCTCCCGTTATGCACCCACGAATATATACACTATTCTAATTAATATCACCAGAGATTAGATTTCCTTTTATGTACTTTAAAATATCATTTAAAGAATGTCATACAGTATGCTCTTGTGGTTCAATTCTTTCAATATTCATTATATTTGGGAGCTACAGTAACTAGTTTTAAAGAAGTATTATGTAAGTAAGTGTTCATTGTTGCTTATGCATTTCTCTCATTATTATATCTTGGGATAGGATTCCTACAACATAGGGTATATGTAAGCTCCAGTATCAATTAATACTGACAAACATTTTTCCAAAGTAGTATCACCAATTGGGGCTTTCAAAGTGACTCAGTGGTAAAGAACCTGCCTGCCAATGCAGGAGAACAGGAAACACAGATTCAACCCCTGGGTCAGGAATATGCCCGGGAGAAGGAAACGACAACCCACTCCAGTATTCTTTCTGATGAAATCCCATGGAAGAGGAGCCTAGTGGACTACAGTCCATGGGGTAGCAACAGAGTAAAACATGACTTAGTGACTGAGTGCAAGCATGATAACTAATTACCAGTTTCTATTCAAGCAACATTATGTGCCAGATCCACCTCACCACTTACTATTGCTTTTTTCTTTCCTTCCTTTTTTCTTTTCTTCCTTCACCTCTCTCTCTCTTTCTTTCTTCTTTCATTTCAGCCATTGTAATGAGCTGCGGTGGTATTGCATCACGGTGGCTTTAATTTGAATGTGTCTCCAATATCCGTGATTTTTTGTATCTATCTTAATACTGTGTTTAAGTTATTATTAATATCATAAACAGTTAATATTCATTTGGATTTAATAGTTTATTTATTCTTTGTAGTGGTCTTTATTATTTCCTTTTGTAGTGTGTTCATCAGAAATCATTTTATTCATGCCTTACAAAGTAAATGATTTAATTCAGGGCTACTGGTGAGAAATTTTTGTTGTTGTTGCTTTTTGTTTGTTTGAAAGCATCTTTTTCATTTTTCAAGGCTGCTTTTACAGTGATAGACTTCTATGTTGGCACATATTTTCTTCCAGAATTTTAAACATGTCATTTTATTATTTTCTTTCCTTTATCATTTCTATAGTCAAATCAGTTATCAGTCTAGTGTTTGTATCTTTGAAGTCATATGTCTTTTGTATTTCCTTTGGGCTGCTCTGAATGTTTCCCTCTAACACTGCTTTTGAACTGTTTTACAGTAATGTGCTTAGGTGTGATCTCTTTGTATTTATTCTTTTTATAATCAGTAGGGCTTCAAGAGTCTGGGCAGAGATGCATTTCGTCATTTTAATTTTGGGAAGATTTTGTTCAAAATATTTGTCTCCTCTCTCCTTCAAGGACCCCACTTACATTTATTTTGAAGATTTGTTTTTTTTAATCAATTCTGATGTTTCATATTCTTTTTTTGCACTTTATTCCAATGACTTTTCTCTGTGTTTTATTCTTTATATTTTCTATAGCCCTACTTTCAACCATTTTATCTCAATAATTTCTAGCATCCTATATGACAATTCTTTATAAACTTCAATTCTTTAATTAATTCTCACTTGTATCATTAGTTTCTTGAAGTTATTCATAATTAATATGTACTCTGTATCATTAGTCAGTCCGTGTCTGATAACTAATATCTGGATCACCTGTGACACTGTTTGCACTATCTGATTTTATTTTTCCCTCAACTTCCTTTTTCCCTCAATTCATACCTTTTGTCGTTATTTGTAATTTTTTTATTGAATGCTGAACATTTTATTTTTTTATTTTTTTCCATTTTTAATTTTAATTTTATTTATTTTTAATATAAATTTACTTATTTTAATTGGAGGTTAATTACTTTAAAATATTGTATTGGTTTTGCCATACATCAACATGAATCTGCCATGGGTGTACCTGTGTTCCCCATCCTGAACCCCCCTCCTTCCTTCCTCCCTCCCCGTACCACCCCTCTGGGTCATCCCAGTGCACCAGCCCCGAGCATCCAGTATCATGCATCAAACCTGGACTGGTGAGTCGTTTCATATATGATATTATACCTGTTTCAATGCCGTTCTCCGAAATCATTCCACCCTCTCCCTCTCGCACAGTCCAAACATTTTAATGATGAACTTCAGAAACTGAGTCATTTTATCTTTCTCCATAGTAAATTTTTTTTTCCATATCTGTACTTACAGTAGGAGAAGATTATATTGATCCAGAGACAGATCATTCAAAGCTAAGTTTAAAACTGTGTAAATATTAGTCTATTTACAGTTACGATTTTCTTCAGACACAGTTTCTAAAGGGTTTTAATTAAATGCCTGAGTTGCTTTCAGGACCTATTCTCCAGGATAGGCCTTATACTCCTTAGTTAATGTTTCTTTGTAAAAGTATCTTATTTAATACAGATTGTTGATATACTGTCATTAAACTGTAGAGTTCACAGCACTGTAACTCATGCCTGAACAAAGATTATCCAACACACATATTTTTTCCATAAGGTGCATCATAGTCATCTTTGACTTAAGAACAGAATACAGTACTTCAACAATATGCTTGGATATCATTACAAATAGCAAAGTCACAGACAAAACACACACACACACAAAATACGGCACAAAATAGTCCACCAAAAAGACATTTCTTTACAGTACAGTTGAAACAATAATAATTTGTTCCAAGGTGGGTACATGCCTGTGAATCAACTCAAATGTTTTACCACTCTGCACCTGTCCACATATATTCATAGAATGCCACAAGTATGGTATGAGAATTGAAAAAAAAATTTATAGTAGACAAAAAATATGGAATTCATGAGTAATGAAGAAAAGCTGTATACAAATTCCTGTTATATATGTTAATATTAAAAAGCCACACACTGCCCAGAGAGAAAGAGAATTTATACTGGTATCTTTTGACTTATGGAGAAGGCCTGACCAAAACGATGTAAATGTTCAATTTAGTTGAAATACAAAATTTCATTTTCTAGAAAGCTTAAGAGAAAGACATTGAAAAAATATCAGATGTAAGCATACTTGCTATCTGATAGTTCTTTAAAAAAAAAAAAATCCAGAAGAGGTGTCAGTGGCCTCCAGCTACACTACCAGAAACACACCTGTAATTGACAAATGTTGAGCTTTTTGACTTGTTGCAATGCAGAAGAGAGTGCACGGATGAGAATCATGTAATGTCTCAGTATGAAAGTATTTAAAAAGAAGTGAATGATTCAACCTTATGTTAGTGATTTGGGGAGATATTTCAAAGAGGTGATGCTTTGCCCTGGATTTCATGCAGTCAGGGAGCAAAGGGAATTCTACAGTAGCCTATTTTAATAAATTTTATCTAATGTAAGACATGTAGTGAAGCTGAAGCTGTAATAAGTGCAGAAGCAGCAGTCACTCATCCAAGAAAAAGAGATTTTTGGTTATATTTGAAGTTTAGACAATGTTCTTTTGTCTAAATTCAGTCATAGTTACAGAGTGATCTTACTTTGCCTCAATCCAGCATATTCACAGAATGGGCTTGCATGATCCTGTTATTTTGTACAATTCACTTATCTGAAGTGAACAGCAAGACCTAACCATGAGACCTAACTGTCTCCTCACAACACCAACATCTAACTGATTGTGCTACAGTAGCTGCTGAAGGTGAAGGGCTACTTTTATTTTTCCCAGGGGCACAAAGTATTAAAAACATTTCAAATAACCCATATTGTATCACCTCTGTTTTAATCTAATTTGTGTTGTTGAAAATCATACAAGTCATTTCTTTTTTGTGCATATAGGAAATGGTAGTATAAAAATGAAAGAACATGACCCACTAACCCTAAAGTATTAAAGTATATTCCTGAGCATAGAAACAAGGGTTTTGAAAAAAATATTGCACAATCATAATATATTCACAGATAGAGTCGGAATGCATGTTTTTTCTGCAAAAATGGAGAACAGTTAATAAAAATAAAACCTTGATAGAAAAATACAGTTTTATATTTGAATCTGGTTACTCACTCTGATTTTGTGTGGTTGTTTGCCTGCTACCTATTTTTCCTTTGAAAATTAACAATATCTTCCTCATAAAGGGAAGTGTGAATTATATTTTTTATTGACATTTATATCCAAAATTATTGGATGTGCATTTTTGTTATAAACTGGTGGCCTGACTTAAGTTACTATACATGGCTATTGTAGTTTGTGGCTATGGTTGAACAATTTAAGAGGCTGTTATTAGGGATTTCCCTATCGTTTTAGTGGTTAAGATTCTGTGCTTCCACTACAGGGGACATAGGTTTGATCCCTGGTTAGGGATTCCATATGTCATGCAGCATAAAGAATGAAAAATAAGAGGTCATTATTATGTGAAGTAAAAAAAAAAAAATCCAAGAATGATGTTGATATATCAGCAACCAAAATGTTTTTATTAAAATTCAAATATAGATGCCATTTTGAAAATTAGTACATATATATATATACACATATAATATCATTGCTAACTTCTGCTAGTCATGTCCAAAATATGTTTTTAAAATATACTTTAATAAGTCAATCTTGGATATTGCTTCCCCAAAATAAATAATCATAGAATTTAAAATTAACAGACAAATGATGAAATCATTCATCTAAAAAATGTTTAATTATGACATTAAATCACACACAGAGACAGAATAGAGAGAGAGAGAAAGACAAAACAATATGACAATCACAAATTTTCAGCCCCGTATCATGCAAGCACAACCTTTTCCCATGGATAACAAGTTATTCAAAGTAAATACTAAAATAATTTTCCTAAAATGAAGTTGGTTTGGGGGTTGAATTCAGGTAAGATCCCAGGCCTCAAATAAGACTCCAACTTGAGCCTCCGCATCTATTTCCTACCTATGACCAGTGGGTCTCACAGCCTAAGTACTAATGTCACGTTCTGCAAAGTATGGATTTTAGCTCTTAGCTTCAGCTGGTAGAGCTGACAGTCTCACGAATCACAGTCCTTTTGAATATGTCATGATTCTTTACTACCAGATTAATGGTCTGTATCTCTATATGACACTAAAAATTGCTGTCCTTCTGAAAATTTAGTACTGTTTTCTGTCAGATTAAACAGATTTCAAGGCAGATGCATTTAGATGTTTTACTGAATTTCTGATCATACCAATGATACCTCTGTTTACTTTCATATGAGAATTCCAAATTGCAGTACGTTTTTCCCCTTAAAGTTTTTAGACTTTCTTTTTGCTGGGATTGTGCTGATGTGCTCCATCGTGGCTGACTCTTTGCTACCCAATGAACTGTAGTCCACCAGGTTCCTCTGTCCAAGGTTTTCCAGGCAAGAATATTGGAGTGGGTTGTCATTTCTTTCTCCAGGGGATCTTCCTGACCCAGGGTTTGAACCCGAGTCTCCTGCATTGCAGGCAGATTCTTTAACACTGTGCCATCTGGGAAGCCAAGGAGAGATTAAGTCGCCCTCCATTTGGCTGTCCACCAACTCCTGTCACAGTATGGACCACAAATGGAGAGGGGACCAGCTGGCCAAGTCAAAGCAGAACAGGCAGCTCCAGTGTCTACAAGAAATTCAGTTTTACCTGCTACATCAAGGGTGACCTAAGGCTCCACTAGGGTATTGAAAATGGATCAAGTGGGATCTAGATCTAGGCAGCCACTTGGGCCCCATCAGTCAGTGTGTGGGCTCTCTCATCCAACTTATTCACAAAGAACTGAAGCTGGTCATGGTTGTCTTTGTGTGTCCCCTAGGAAGGCGCTCAGGACATTCCCCCTTCCAGTGTCTCCCTTTCTGACAAAAGCATGTTGGTTCGGGCCCAGGAGGCTTCTTGGGGGTCTGTCCAGCTTTCTCAGTCCTTTAAGGTCTCCTCAAGGTGGTGGCTGAATCAGAACAGCCAAGAGTTGCATTTTCTTTTTTAGTCTCTTATTCTTATTGGCCTCCTCCATCATCTTGGTAGTTACAGACCCTGAAGGCCTCCTCTGCCAAGGTTGATGATGGGGTTTGGGGCCCTGGTCATTGATAATTCAGAGATCTCAGTGTAATTATTATTTGTACTTTTATTAAGACTGTCAAAGTGAATTTTTTTAAAAAAACTATGTGTTTGTTAATGAAAATGAAGTGCTATTCTCAACAAATAAATACTATTCTGAAAGAATAAAACTGCTTTGCCTATTTAAATCATTATACATATTTGATAAATAATTTTAACAGTTAAAAATTACTAAAATTTTAACATAGAAGTCAGTTTGTAAGAGTTTTCACATATTAAAAGAGAATTTTTTTTCTTATAGGCATCTGATTTTAATAATAAGTATCTAAGTATAATAAGTATAAGTATATAAGTATATAAGTATAATAAGTATCTAAGGAACAGCGTGAGTTTAAATCTATGCAAGACAGCAAAAGAGACACAGATGTGTAGAGCAGACTTTTGGACTCAGAGGGAGAAGGAGAGGGTGGGATGATTTGGGAGAATGACATTGAAACATGTATACTATCATGTAAGAAATGAATCGCCAGTCTATGTACAATGCAGGATACAGCATGCTTGGGACTGGTGTACGGGGATGACCCAGAGAGATGTTATGGGGAGGGAAGTGGGAGGGGGGTTCATGTTTGGGAATACATGTACACACGTGGTGGATTCATGTCAATGTATGGCAAAACCAATACAGTACTGTAAAGTAAAATAAAGTAAAAATAAAAAATTTAAAAAAAATCTCATTCTCTACAGTTGAAGCCTGTAGTTTAGCATTATTTTCCCAATAAAAGATATTAAGAATTGTTTGATTTTGAAAACATTAAGACAAATTGATTCTAACATAAAGGTCAGTTGCAAACAGTAACTTGTTGTATAAGAACTTGAATAATAAAATATATTATTTCAAAGCTAGTAGACTTATGGACATGGAGAGAGGGGAAGAGAGGGTGAGATGTGTGGAAAGAGTAATATAGAAACCTACATTACCACATGTAAACTAGATAGCCAATGGGAATTTGCTGTATGGCTCAGGAAATTCAAACGGGTTCTGTATCAATCTAGAGTGGTGGGATAGGGTGCGAAATGGGAGGTTCAAAGGGAGGGTATATACGGATACCTATGGCTGATTCATGTTGAGGTTTGACAGAAAACAACAAAATTCTGTAAATCAATTTTCCTTCAATTAAAAAGTAAATTAAAAAAAAAAAAGCTAGTATGTCATACATGATACATAATTCCAAAATAAAATGATATGATATAGATTAAAGAGGTTTTAAAGTTGTGATTTTTATGTAAGCTTTTCTTTGGCCAAACCAAATTATATGTAAATTAAACTTTTTCCTGTGTAAAGTTCTTTCCTTAGTGAACCTATACAAGTGTTTTAATGTTATGAACTGCATTCTGTTCTTATAATGCTCATTTTTGAGAAAAAGCTAGAGAATTGTTGGGCAGAAAAAATTTCATTTCTTGTTAATTTTCCAAATTTAAAGTAAAAATATAATGAATAAATAATATGATTAATTCATAAAATGTAAAAACATGGATATGGTAAACAAGGGCCCAGAATAGAAGTCAGCCTCAGGAAGCAGTCCTGTTCTACCACTGAGATGTGTCTTAGACAAGTTAATTATTAAGATTGAGTTTCAGTCTCTAATTTGTAAAAAGAGGGCACTTAACTAGATCTCTAACATACTCTGTTACTTTTTAGTTTCTTCGCTTTGTAGTAAGACACTTTTAACAGAATAAATTTTCTATATCATAATCTTACACTTATATAAAACTAGATACTAGCTAAAATTTTATCTATTAACTTTTGGATTCTTTTCAATAGTTATTATATTCTTTGTTGCTTGGCCTTTGGGCTATAACTTTTTTGTATTATATAGTACTGCTATCACTTTATTCCAGTTGAACTAAAATAAAGAATCATCTATTAGCCCAGTTCTTAGGAGAGGTACTTTAAACTTGAAAGAACATATACCTTCTATGTGGCTGACCATCATAGAGTACATATTTATTTAAGTTTCTTGATGCCCTGCATTTAAGATTATATTCATAAATCAAAATTTCAATGGGGTTAATTTTTAAAATACTTTTTAGAAATTACAGTTTATCTATTTATTATGTATAACTTTAAAAAATGTGTGCATATGTCATTTTAACATTCCAAAATGATGAAGTAATGCTTAATATTATACCTTCCCACTTTTATGATTTTATTAAAAGAAACCATAGATAGGTGATGATGACCTTGGCTTCTCAGGTGGTGCAGTAGTAAATAGTGGGCCTACCAGTGTAGAAGCAGGGGATTCAGGTTCAATCCCTGGGTCAGGAAGATCCCCTGGAGTAGGAAATGGCAACCCACTCTGGGATTCCTGCCTGAAAAATTCCATGGACAGAGGAGCCTGATGGGCTACATTCCTGAGGTCTCAAAGAGTTGGACATGATGAGTTACTGAGCACAAAGTGATATGCAAAATTATTAAATTTTCTTTGTAAAATAACGAATGAAATTATGACATATCATCATGCTTAGATAACAGAAACAGAGATATGTTGATTAAAGTACAAATGAGCTGTAGAATAAAAAATAAATTTATGTATAACAATTAGTCAACCACAATAGGGATTGTATTTTCTTTGGGGAAAATAAACTGAAAAAATCCCTCTTCCTCCTGTTCTGTTAATTCCCTGCTGGGAACTGTATTGAGAAGGAATTGAATAGATTTGCTGAGGACCCAGTACAACAGTATGTGATTGAATTCATGGGCACAACCTGAAATTCCAGATGTGGGGACTAAAAAAGCAATAAAAAAGGGAGCTGTGACTTAAATTTGAAAATCTAGTCATTTTCACAAAGAATTTCATCCAGTAGAAATGAGATCTAGAGAATTAATACAGTGAATGAAAGATAAAATGTTTGCAAAAAAGAAAGTAGCTCAGTTGAACTTCAGTAGATTAGGCTAATCACTGGCAAAATACTGTGAATTAGAAAACTAGAAATACATCTTCTTGACCTAGGGAACATAATGACATTAGAAAAGAAACTCTTTTCTGTTGCCTTTTATCACTTTTTTGCTCATGGTTTCAGCCTATTCACCAACTAAAGGGGTGAGTGGGCAAGGTTTCTGGTATTTTCTGATTTTATTCTGGTATCTGCTTCTTAAATGTCCTCAGTCTCTGCCCAAAGATACTCTGTTGATACTTTTCTAAGATAATTTCCATTTTCTGGCCATCATTTATCACTTCCAGTCAAACCCTTAGCAAATTTGTATCTCAAAACTTAACCTCAGTTCTTGTTCCCCAATGCCTGAGAAGTATCTCCCATTGGGTATCTTAAAGGCACCTCAAACTTTAATATATCCTCCACTAAGTTTTCTAATTTTTTTTAAAAAGTTTTTAGATGTTCTTAAATTTAGAAGTACAGGAAACAACAATATCCATTTTTTCCACCACCTAATTTAATCTCTACTAACAATGTGGTATAGTTGGTATTTTTTCTATGTAAAGCAAACCTACTCAGTTGTTTTGTAAAAATGGTGTATACTTATTATAAAAGTTTCAAACATTACCAAAAAAGCAGAGAATGAAAGTGAAAGACCAGACCAGATCGCATGACACAAATTAGAGACAGGCAGTACCACTGCAAAGAATTCTACTGATTCAAAATTTACCATAGATTTTAACACAACTACTCTTTTACCTGCCTCAATATTTAAATTCATATTCTATTTGTCTAAATTTAGTGATCAAATGAGTAATCTCCCACTTCACCCCAAGAGCTCAAGTGTCCTGTATTTATTGAGTTTATTCCCTGCTGAGAGGTCTGTTGATTCTATTCCTGGATGGCCAGTGTGCTGGTAATAAACTTCTTATGGCACTCTTACCCTTAGATTTTGTAAACATCCCTCTATTGTCATTTGGCATTCATTGTTTCTTTGCTTCTTTTTTTAAAAAAGAGAGAACCAGTCGATGGATTTCACTTATTGTAATAATTTGCTATTCCTCTTTGTATTACCAAATTATTTTTTTCTTTCTTCCATCTTTGAAAAACAATTTGGTTGTATGGTAGTATGTGTGTATGTGTCTGTGTTAAGTCACTTCAGTTGTGTCCAACTATTTGCAACCCTATAGACTGTAGCCTGTCTGGCTCCTCTGTTCGTGGGATTGTCTAGGTAAGAATACCAGAGTGGGTTGCCATTTCCTCCTCCAAGAGAATCTTCCTGACCCTGAGATTGAACCAGCATCTCTAGTGTCTCCCGCATTGGCAGGCAGATTATTCACCTCTGAGCCACCTGGGATGCCCATATTTTAACGATATATAAGTTTTATTAAGTTCCTTAGAAAATGGGACAATTTTGGATATTCAATTCCTTTTTCATTTTCTCAAAATACATTTTATTTTATATCTCTATACTCTAAAAATATGATTTCCCTTTATTTGTTTTAATTTTTTTTAAGTTTTTACAACAAAATGCCATCAACTTAAGCCTTCCCACTATAACAGTGATTTGATTTTTAGTGGTACATTGTCTCTTTCTTGTTCTTTCTGTGAATTTCAAATTTGTGCTGTGTTGATTCTTCATCAAAGGTCAAGTTTTCATTCCAATCTCAAAGAAAGGCAATGCCAAAGAATGCTCAAACTACCACACAATTGCACTCATCTCACACACTAGTAAAGTAATACAATTCTCCAAGCCAGGCTTTAGCAATACGTGAACCGTGAACTTCCTGATGTTCAAGCTGGTTTTAGAAAGGGCAGAGAAACCAGAGATCAAATTGCCAACATCTGCTGGATCATGGAAAAAGCAAGAGAGTTCCAGAAAAACATCTATTTCTGCTTTATTGATTATGCCAAAACCTTTGACTGTGTGGATCACAATAAACTGTGGAAAATTCTGAAAGAGATGGGAATACCAGACCACCTGACCTGCCTCTTGAGAAACCTGTATGCAGGCCAGGAAGCAACAGTTAGAACTGGACATGGAACAACAGACTGGATCCAAATTGGAAAAGAAGCACATCAAGGCTGTATATTGTCACCCTGCTTATTTAACTTATATGCAGAGTACATGATGAGAAACACTGGATTGGAAGAAATACAAGCTGGAATCAAGATTGCCGGGAGAAATATCAATAACCCCAGATATGCAGATGACACCACCCTTATGGCAGAAAGTGAAGAGGAACTAAAAAGCCTCTTGATGAGAGTGAAAGAGGAGAGTGAAAAAGTTGGCTTAAAGCTCAACATTCAGAAAACAAAGATCATGGCATCTGGTCCCATCACTTCATGGGAAATAGATGGGGAAACAGCAGAAACAGTGTCAGGCTTTATTTTGGGGTGCTCCAAAATCACTGCAGATGGGGACTGCAGCCATGGAATTAAAAGACACTTACTCCTTGGAAGAAAAGTGATGAACAACCTAGATAGTATATTCAAAAGCAGAGACATTACTTTGCCAACAAAGGTCCTTCTAGTCAAGGCTATGGTTTTGCCAGTAGTCATGTATGGATGTGAGAGTTGGACTGTGAAGAAAGCTGAGCGCCGCAGAATTGATGCTTTTGAACTGTGGTGTTGGAGAAGATTCTTGAGAGTCCATTGGACTGCAAGGAGATCCAACCAGTCTATTCTAAAGGAGATCAGCCCTGGGTGTTCTTTGGAAGGAATGATGCTAAAGCTGAAACTCCAGTACTTTGGCCACCTCATGCAAAGAATTGACTCACTGGAAAAGATTCTGACTGTGGGAGGGGTTGGGGGCAGGAGGAGAAGGGGACTACAGAGGATGAGACGGCTGGATGGCATCACCTACTCGATGGATGTGAGTTTGAGTGAACTCGGAGAGTTGGTGAAGGACAGGGAGGCCTGGTGGGCCGCGATTCATGGGGTCACAAAGAGCCAGACATGACTGAGCAACTGAGCTGAACTGATTCTCATCATCTCAGGTCTGAAATATCATTTTTATCTCTTTCTGTTGTTTAATCATTTACTGTTTGAGCCCTTATTTTACTAAATTATATTTTTATTATGCTGACTTATTTACAGAAGCAATTGTAAGATTTTTTTTCTTCCTTGGTAAGATTTTTTTCTTCCTTGAACTGACTTCTTAGACTTTGGGATACTGTGTTTCTTTTTTGTATTTTGTCTGTTTTTCATTTACTGGTATGCAATATTTCCTTTATTGCTTGCTACTATTTTTGTAGGCTTACTTTGTTGTCCAGTTCTACCCAACACTGACGTTTACGTTCATGACTACATGAGAACTCTTCTCATCCTTGCCATTGTATGTGGGAACAGATTGTATTGCTTTCCCCGGTGAGGTCTAGTGTGAGAGCGGAGTATGGCCTAGAATAGATATGAGGAACAAATTGGAGTTGAGTCTAAAGATTTCCCTGATAGGTCAGGAGGTAAAGAATCTGCCTGCAATGCAGGAGACCCTGGTTTGATTCCTGGGTCAGGAAGATCCCCTGGAGAAGGAATAGTCTAACCACTCCAGTGTTATTGGGCTTCTCTTGTGGCTCAGCTGGTAAAGAATCCACGTGCAATGTAGGAGACCTGGGTTCAATCCCTGGGTTGGAAGATCCCTTAGAGAAGGGAAGGGTTACCCACTCCAGTATTTTGGCCTGGAGAATTCGATGGACAAGTCCATGGGGTCGCAAAGAGTCAGACACGACTGAGCGACTTTCACTTCACTTCACTAAAGATTTCAGATAAAGCTGAAGTCTATTCAAGAATAAATGCAGGATGCTCTCCCTTCTGAGAATTTTAAAAACAACTGCACCAATCTTCACTCCCCATCAGTGTCAGGAACAAAGAAAACAATTTTTATGTGATCCCAATTATTTACTCAGTTTAAGAATAGTCCTGGATGGTTTACCTTTGTTCAGAGAGAGGCATCTCCATCACATGTTTTTCCTTCTCAAATAGAAAAGATAAACAAATGATTCTGTTTGCTTCTTCCCAGATTTGAGAGTATTCATAAGGATTCTTAGTGTATTGTGAACTCAAGTTTGTGGTACCAAGGGGTAGAGTATTGTGCTTGTCCTCGAAGAATCTTCTATTACTGTGAGATTTAGTGCTTAAAAGGAGATAAGCATTTTATTCAGTTCTGATTCTTCCTATGTTTAATTTATTTTTACTGATTTTTAAGAAAGTCAAATTTTAAGACAGTTTGAAACAACCTTCCCAAATAGCTTGAGTTTCCAAACTTTCATTATCATTATTTATTCCAAACCTGTTGTTTTTTATTAATTTGTGTTTTATAGCTAATCTAAGGGTCTTTCCAGTCACTCACAGTTCATTTTGATTCCTTTTCTGTCTTTTTTTAACATATTAATATGATCAGCCATCCACATACATCAACTCTATGCCTGAAAAATATCTTGATGACATTTTTCCTTTTTCTCTCTGAAGGGTGTGTTCTTAGTTCAACATTCCTTCTATAATAGACTGTTAGGCAAACCAATTAATTAGAATTTTAGTCACTTCTCCCCGTAACATTTTGTTAGATAGTTAGAGTAGGGAAAAGGGGGTCCAAAAAGGCAGTTAGAGGAAACGGCAACTAGAAGAACCAAGCAGAGGGCAAAGAAAAGAAAAAGCCTATGGAAAAGGGGAAACCAGGACCAGAGTGTGGAATCCCAGTGGGAAAACATGCCCCCTCCCCTGACTGGTTTCAGACTCATGCTTCATTTACACAGGCCTCAACCAATCAGGCTCCAGGGACTGCCCAGGGGCAGGAACAAAGGACTAAATAAGGAAAGCCAAAGAGCTAGGACCACTCCTGTTGGGTGGGTCTGCTCTCACATCTCCAGAGTGTACTGCTTGCTGGTTGCTAACTAAATCT
The DNA here is from genome assembly GCF_042477335.2 of Ovis canadensis. Taxonomy (NCBI): domain Eukaryota; kingdom Metazoa; phylum Chordata; class Mammalia; order Artiodactyla; family Bovidae; genus Ovis; species Ovis canadensis. The sequence goes on along the minus strand of NC_091261.1, from coordinate 34,623,310 downwards.
TGCCTGCTTGAGCTGCCCTGGTCTGTCTTTCCATTCATGAAACAAGAACGGAGGGAGAAGAACAGATCCAACACTTTCAAAATAACAAAGAAATAAGTTTTTACTGATGCCAACTATAAAAAAAAAATTTTACTTATCTCTCATATGCTCAAATATTTGAGGGTTTTCATGGTGCTATAAACATCTCCGAAGTGACAGAATGAGCTAATCAGGGACAGAAGCAGGATTGAAAGCCACATCTGACAGAATCTATTCTGAAAGTGAGAAGTGTTCATCTAGAGTCATGTCTGACTCTTTGCGACCCCATGGACTGTAGCCTGCCAGGCTCTTTGTCCATGCAATTCTCCAAATAAGAATGCTGGAGATTGCTTCTCCAGGGGATCTTCTTGACCAAAGGATTCCAGGTCTCCTGCATTACAGAAAGATTCTTTGCCTTCTGAGCCACCAGGGAAGCACATTCAAAAGATATTTTTTAATTTCTTCATGTAACTTCTAAGCTAATATATGTAGTATATTCTTTCTACTTTCAGAGAGTTATGATAACCAATTCATTATGAATGAAAAAACAGCTTTCCCTATTAGATGAAATCTCAATTAAAAAAATAGTCATCTTGCTATATGTGCTTCCTGACTTTAATTATTATCAAAACCTACTGATAATAAATTGCATTAGAATATAAATAAGGAATAACAACATTTGTTAGAAAAATATGAATATGGAGAAGATCTAATTAATCAGGCATAAAAATAAAATAAAGAAATGAAAATCACTCCTTTTTCTACAACTAGTACTTCCATTGAAAATAAATTAATGTGGCATTAAATCAAATTAAAGTGTCATAACCCAAGGAACACTTCCTCTGACCTGTTCCTTCCACTCCTTCCAGTGACTAATAACTCTATGATCCAATGAAATTGGGCCATTTCCATTATTGCTTTCTAAAATAAAGATGAAGCATTTCAGGATTTTTCTTCTAATGTCATTTTATTTTGACATAAATACTTTTTCATGAGTAAAGGATCTAAAATTCCATGCTTTAGAGTTGTGTATATTTTCCAGTAGCACAATGGAATCTGAACTTACTGCAATCCTAATTTTTTTAAATTGAAGTATGGCTGACTTAAAGCATTGTGTTAGTTTCAGGTGAAAAGTCTAGTAATTTGGGTTTGTTTATTTATTTATTTATTTTGCAGAATACATTACATTATACAACATTATAGGATATTGGGTATTATTTTCTATGATATACAGTAAATCTTTGTTGCTTATCTATTTATGTATAGTAGTTTTATCTGTTAAGCCCATACTCTTAATTTATTCCCCCTTCCGCTATTAGTAAAGGGGAAGTTTGTTTTCCATGTCTGTGAGTTTGTTTCTATTTTGTATGTAGACTCATTTGTATTATTTTTTTAGACTCCACATATAAGTGATATCATGTAGTATTTGTCTTCCTCTACCTGATTTATTTAACTAAATTTTATATTCTCTAGGTCAATCCATATTGTTGCAAATAACAATATTTCATTCTTTTTAATATTCTATTGTATATATGTATATATATATGTGTGAGTATATATATATATATATATATATATATATATCTCCATACATACATATGCACACCATATCTTCTTAAGCTAATTGTCTGTTGATGGGCACTTAAGTTGCTCCCATATCTTGGCTATTATAAATAGTGCTGCTATGAACATTAAAGTGCATGTATCTTTCAAATTAAGGCTTTTATTTTATTTTTTCCCAGCTATACCCAGAAATGGAGTTGCTGGATCATATGGTAGATCTACTTTTAGTTTTTAAAAGAATTTCCATACTATTTTCCACAGTGGCTGCACCAATCTACCTTCCTACCCACAGTGTATGAGGGTTTCCTTTCCTTTCACATCTTTTCCAATATTTCTTATTTGTAGAGTTTTTGATAATAGCCATTCTGACTGGTGTGAGGCACCTCATTGTGGCTTTGACTTGCACTTCTCTAATAATTAGTGATGTTAAGGATATTTTCATATGCTTGTTATTTATCTATATGTCTTTTTTGACCTACTTAGGCCTTCTGCTCATTTTTTATTGGTTTGTTTGTTTTCTTGATATTGAATTGTAGGATCTATTTTTTTGTATTTTGGATATTAACCCCCATTTTGTCTCATTGTTTGCAATTATTTTCTCCAATTCAGTAGGTTGTCTTTTCATTTTGTACATGATTTCATTTGCTGGCAAAAGCTTTTATATTTGATTAGGTCTTATTTGTTTATTTTTGCTTTGATTTCTTTTGCCTTGGGAGACTGTCTAAATAAAGATTTATGTGGTTTATATCAAAGACTACTTTGCTTATATGCTCTTCTATGGGTTTTATGGTGTTGAGTCTTACATGTAGGTTTTTAAATCATTTTGAGTTTATTTCTGTATATAATATAAGAGAATGTTCTAATTTCATTGATTTACATGTGATTGTCCAGCTTTTCTAACACAACTTATTGAAGAGACTCTCTTTTCTCCATTGTATATTCTTGCCTCCCTTGTCATACTAATTGGCCATAAGTACACGGGTTTATTTCTGGGCTTTCCATTCTGTTGTGTTGATCTATGTGTCTGTTTTTGTGCCAGTACCATTCTGTTTCGATTATGGTAGCTTTCTAATCAAATCGATTTTGATTTTACTGTATATTCTAATTTAAAATTTTCTTTAAAAGTATACAGCTGCATGGCAGCCAGAACTGGATGTCACATATGTATTAGCAAAGTGGTCCATGGCTTACTAGGCATCCTAAATATATATATATATATATATTTTACTTTTTACCAAAAAAAAAAAACTTCTTACTTTTTGAAGAGCTATAACTCTTTTTGAAGGCAAGTATGATAAACTCCTAAATAATAAACCAACTTTGCTGTAGATACTAACTTTTAAAAATCAACTATTTGTCACTGAAGTACAAACTGACCACTGTTAGATAGCTGGGAAAGAAAAATAAGAAATAAATTTTACTCAGTATGTTAGCTACTTTACAATCTCATTTCATCCTAAAAAATAAAAATAAATCCAGCAGAGTCATACAGTACTCCAGCTTTAAAGCTGTGACTGGCTGTAGGCTCTCTCCAAGAATGTTTGAAAATAATCCAGCTATTATTACAAGATGGAAGCAAGTATTGTAACTCATCCCTGAAGGGCTCCAAAGTACATGTTATCTCCATTACTCATTTCCACATTAATGTGCTATAAACAAATCATCTCCGCACTAGATCGTCATCACACACAGATGTACAAGAACTTTACTGCACTCTAGAGTTTAGCAAAAGCACACAAAGAAAGCACAACATAACACAAAGACACAAACATACTCTTCTAAGAATATAGTATTCATTCAACAAAAGTTTTCTGTCAAATTTAGCTTTGAACGTATGGATAATTGTTCCTTGCTTTAGAACAGTGCCAGTCCCCTAACCTTGGAGTTGTATGCACTGCAATACCATTAATATTGCAGATATACTGAGTAAGATATACTCAGACATACTGAGCAAGACAATGGGTGGCTTATGATTAACAGGATTTCCAAGCAGCTGCTTTATGGTGAGCAGCAGAAACCAAATAAATGTATACTGATTTATGACATGAAGCAATGAGGCATTGCTGCTGACTGCTAAGAATTGACAATAATCAATCAATATGACAGGCAGCAATTAAAAGCAAGGTAGCTGTAACCAAGGGAACGTGTCAACCAGCTTTTATAAGCGAAGGGGCAGAGGCAGAGGCACAAATAGTAACAAGATTTAAAAACACCAAAGAATTGATGCTTTTGAACTGTGGTGCTAGAGAAGATTCTTGAGAGTCCCTTGGCCTGCAAGGAGATCCAACCAGTCCATCCTAAAGGACATCAGTCCTGAATATTCATTGGAAGGACTGATGTTGAAGCTGAAACTCCAATACTTTGGCCACCTGATGTGAGGAACTGACTCATTGGAAAAGACCCTGATGCTGGGAAAGATTGAAGGCAGGAGGAGAAGGGGAAAACAGAGGTTGAGATGGTTTGATGGCATCACTGACTCAATGGATATAAGTTTGAGTAAACTCCGGGAGCTGGTGATGGACAGGGAGGCCTGGCATGTTGCAGTCCGTGGGGTTGCAAAGAGTTGGACATGACTGAGAGACTGAACTAAACTGAACTAAAAGTCATGGCATCTGGCCCCATTACTTCATGGCAACTAGAAGGCGGAAAGATGGAAGTAGTGAGATTTCCTCTTCTGGGGCTCTAAAATCACTGCAAATGGTGACTGCAGCCATGAAATCAGAAGATGATTGCTTCTTGGCAGGAAAGTTATGACAAACCTAGACAGAGAAGACTCTTGAGAGTTGGTTGAACTGCAAGGAGATCCAACCAGTCCATCCTAAAGGAAATTAGTTCTTAACATTCATTAGAAGGACTGATGCTGAAGCTGAACCTCCAATACTTTGGCCACCTGATATGAAGAACTGACTCATTTGAAAAGAGCCTGATGCTGGGAAAGACTGAAGGCAGGAGGAGCAGGGAACAACAGAGGATGAGATGGTTGGATGGCATCACCAACTCAATGGACATGAGTTTGAGTAAGCTCCGGGAGTTGGTAACAGACAAGGAAGCTTGGCATGCTGCAGTCCATGGGGGTTGCAAAGAGTGGGACATGACTGGGTGACTGAACTGAACTGAAAAACACTAGGTCTTTTCATTAATCAAACGGTGGACATCATAACCACACTCTGTAATGACTCTTCCATGTAATGTCTTTTTTATTGTTCAAGTAGCATTCAAGTAAATAATATGAATATACATAGAGTTATATAGAGAGTGCAAAGCTATGTCTTACAAGTAAGGCATACGCCTTACAAGTCTTGTGGGGTTACCCTTCATTCTTTTAAATCAATACTAAAAACAAGGGTGTTATGGTGTGAAAAGATTCAAACAATTTTATATAGCATTTGTGCAGCATAAAAAAGTGGGTCTTTTAAGAATGCAAGATGCTTCTAATAAAGCACAGACCAATTCAATCATGGTAATAGAAAATTTATGCACTGTGTATGGTGATGCATTTGAAAAGGAAGTCTGTAACATGCTTTTACATTATGTCAATTTTATTCTTTAGTTTATAAGAGAGTGCTGCTGCTGCTGGGGCTAAGTCGCTTCAGTCGTGTCCAACTCTGTGCGATCCCATAGACGGCAGCCCACCAGGCCCCCCCATCCCTGTGATTCTCCAGGCAAGAACACTGGAGTGGGTTGCCATTTCCTTCCCCAATGCAAGAAAGTGAAAAGTGAAAGTGAAGTCACTCAGTTGTGTCCGACTCTTAGCGACCCCATAGACTGCAGCCTACCAGGCTCCTCTGTCAATGGGATTTTCCAGGCAAGAGTACTGGAGTGGGGTGCCATTGCCTTCTCCCATAAGAGAGTGAAGAGAGGTTAAGATAATTTTAGTAGCCAAAGTAATTATAGGTTATTTTAATGGGTATTTTTTCTGAACTTTAAAATATCTTTGGAAACTATAGCTCATGGTGAAACTGAGATATTCATATATTAAGAAATCAGTTTTATGTGACATTGCTCCTCTTCTACCATTATACACAGATGAAAAAGGATGATATAAAGCATGTTGTAATAACTTTCAGCCACCTTAATTTTACTGTTTTTATGAATTGGACGATATAATGATGAAGGCAAGAGATGATGTTAATCACATGTCAATAAATTGCTTTATATAAGAGCAGATACATGAAGGAATTTTTAATAAAATTGAATCTTTTCAAGCCCTAATATACACTGTTCATATATAATTTAGAAGGTCAAGACACTAATAGTATCTATGTACTTCTATTTATTTGCAAAGATAATTATGTGCAGATTCAATATGCACATATTTGGAAGAGTTTGATTGTGTTGAGCATCATTTTAGATGATGGAATGCACCTGCCAGTTAACCAAATGGTATTTAATGAGTGGATCATCTGTGGCCATTGATTACTAAGAATAAAATATGTCCTTAGAAAGAATTAGGTTAAGCCAGGATGTGGCCTAGATTTTCTCTATCTAATTCATGATTTTCTGCCCATTCTGCTTTATTATATAACTGGTTCCTTCATAAATACTTAAAAAACTTTTATGTAGTAAAACAAATAAGCATAGATTAGAAAGTAGGAGGTATGGATTTCATTCTTTAAGAAGAGAATTTAAACGAAGCCATTAACTTCTTCCATCATGGACAGGAAGTGTGCCAATGGAAACCACATTGTATCATGAGTGCATAGTAATCTTTTGAGTTATGAAATTTTCTTTAAAATGAGAGCTAATGAAATCACTCAAACTATGGATGGTCCAAGACATGCAGCCCAAAAAAGCAGTATCCCTAAATTATGGGCAGAGGTTACAAACTACTCCTGTGGCATTTTTGAACTGCTATCCCTTGAAAACAGATTGCAAAGAAAATGTATTCTCAGTAATAAATTTACCAAAGACTGAAAGGCTAAACTGGGAGGAAAAGTAAATAAAATGACAACAGAAAATTATTCTGCTTTTATTTTCTTCTATCTTGATTGGCAATAATTTTCCAAGAAGAGGAAAAAATATATATGTACAGTTTTCCAATTTGCCACTCTTCCATAAGAGAAAATATTTGAAAAATATTTATTTCATTAATGAAGTCAAAGGCAATGGTGTTAAACCTTGCTCAATCAACATACCCAATAGGCAGTTGAATCTTAAATATCTGGTGAATATGGAGGTGGGTAATCTGAATGATTCAAGCAGTTACTGATGAATTATTGCTACATTTTTACAAGTTTTCCAATCAGTGTTTCGGCTCTGACTGAAAACAATTACACCTTAATTTATCTTCCTCTTCCTAAATTCACTGCACATATGCTCAATTTTCACTTTCATTTTTCCCATGTTTCCCTATTTTTGTAAATACCAGCCACTAGGGTGATGAAGAGGTTGAGCCTTTACTTTAAATCATGTAAAGGCCATGTCAGAAGATCATTGGAAATTAGAAATATAGGCACATTCTGAAAAATTGAACACTGCACTGCTAACTTGCTCTGATAGACACATCAGAAAATATCTCATAAATGCAAATGGCATTCTAGAACAAAAGCCTGTCACTTATTTTTTTTTAAATAGCTGTCTAGCTTATCTGTCTTTCCTCATCATCACAGTTACCTTTGTAACAGTATAAGATACATAATATGGATTGAAAGACACATTTCTTGTTTATGCAAAAGAAAAAAACAAATTTATAAAAATGAATATAGTGATGTAAATGAGTAAAAAAATGCCTACATGCAACATGAAGATCCCAGAAATATCAAGTGAACTCAAGGAGTGCCAGGTTTTCTAAAGATGCGTAGCTCTTATCCAGAAGCAAAAACAAATCATTTATTTTCAAAACATTATAAAAAATCTTTTAAAATGACAGCTACAAAACCAGACTAACTAATCTTTCAAAAAGATCTCTTTTGGCTAATCATTTGTAAGGGTCCAAGTGTAAGAAGTAAGGACTGCCATTCAGCATGTGATGAAAGGGAAGGGGCATGTTTTATCCAGAGAAGAGATGTCTACGCATTATAATCCATGTGAACAGTACAAAAATTATCCATAAAATATTATTTTGCTCATACTTACTTTTACTGGATGTCCAGATACCTGGCTAAACATTATTCAGTGAGGGTGTTTCAGATGAGACTAATCTTTAAATAGGTAAATTAAGTAAAGCACATTGATTTCCCAAATATGGGTGGGCCTTATCCAATCAGTTGAAGGACTGAATAAAATAACAGACTGATGCTCCAATGGATGATAGAAAACTCCTCACACCTGACTGCTTTGAACTATGACACCAGATTTTTGTTTTATTTTTTCCCTGCTTTTTGCCTTAAACTGTAGCAACAGCTCTTGGGTCTCAAACCTGCCAAGTCTTAAATTGGAACCTCCATAATTACATAAGCCAGTTCCTTATAATAACATTTTTCTTGCACACACATGTGGTATATATATTGAGAAATAAATAGAGATGGAGAGATATACATAGATAGAGATATAGGTGTATATAGAGACATCACTGATTATTGATATACAGAAAGGTCATTGATGGTAAGTGATTATTGGTATGATTAATAAATACATATGCTGCTAAGGCACTTAAAAAAGGAAGTAAATTAGTCTCCTTGATATGGGCACTCAAACATAGCTATTACTGCATCATACTTCCTTCCTTCTGCAGGAAGTTTTGATGCAGACCGGAAAAACTCACCAGTGAAGAGACAATAATATGTTGTAAAAAAAATGGCAAGTTAGCACAAAGCTTTTAAAATAGTTCTCTTACCACATTTAATTATAGCTGGTTCAACTTCTCTTATCCCAGCCTTGTGGAGCCTTCGGTGTAGGGCTTTGTACATTCTAGTCAATGACTCTGTATTGCAAATCTATACAATTTTTATTGGTGTAGCTCACTGATTTCCTCACATTGAATAGGAGTTAAGCTAACCATAAAAGACCACAGATACCCTGGTACTTCCAAAACTATAATAATAAATGAATGAGATTCATGAAGTTTATTTCTTCCAAAAGGCAAACTATAAAAATTTAGATTCATATGACAAATATTTTTTCAAATGCTTTTTATTTTTTATTTTATTTATTTTATTTTTTTAATCTTTATTTTTACTTTATTTTACTTTACAATACTGTATTGGTTTTGCCATACATTGACATGAATCCACCACAGGTGTACATGCGTTCACAAACATGAACCCCCCTCCCACCTCCCACCCCATACCATCTCTCTGGATCATCCCTGTGCACCAGCCCCAAGCATCCTGTATCCTGCATCAAACATAGACTGGTGATTCGTTTCTTACATGATAGTATACATGTTTCAATGCCATTCTCCCAAATCATCCCACCCTCTCAAATAATATTTTAATAAAGCACATATGGCCTTGAGACTACAGTTCTCTTACATGAACTGAAAATAACTAAAATGTATCTCATAGAAATTCAAAGAATAATAAACAAATATAAAATTACTTTAACAATACTGACTGACCTACCATAGGGACACAACACTGAAAAATATTAATACTTGACCCTTTCATATGTAAATAATAAAACCTTTACTTTATGGATATTAACATACTATTATAAAGTTTATAGGAAAAGCAAAAGACCCAGAATATTCTACGTAACATTAAAGGAGAAGAATGAAGTTGGAGGACTGATGCTTCTCAACTTTAAGACATATTATAAAGATAAAGCAATTAAGGTGGTATAGTATAGGCAAAGAAATAGACCAACAGAACAACAGAATAAAATGGGGAGTCCAGAAATAGACTCACATAAACATAATCAACTGGCCTTTGACAAAAATAACAAAGGCAATAAAATGGAGCACTGACAGAGTCTTCAACAAACGACACTGAAATAGACACCCAAATGCAAAGAAAACAAATGACTTCTGGACATAGATCTAACTAACAAACACCCTTAACAAAAATTAATTCAAAATGGATCATAAACTTACATAAAAGTGAACATCTACACCCTCTAGAAGATACCAACATAGCATTAGGTATAGTGATAATTGTTTTAGATGCAACATCAAAAATAAGATCCATGAAGGAAATAATTGATGAAATGGACTTCACTAAAATTAGAAACTTCTGCTGTGTGAAAGATAATGTTAAGAAAATAAGACAAGCACCAGACTGAGGGGAAGTATTTGCAAAAGACATATCAGATAAAGGACTATTACCCAAAATGTACAAAAACACTTCAAATTAAAAAAAAAAAAAAACCTTAAAAACCTTTTAAAAAAACCAGCTAATTTTAAAAGGAATCAAAAATTTTAATGGACACCTCATCAAAGAAGATCTACAGATGGCAAGTGAGTATATGAAAAGATGCTCTGCCTTATATATCATTAGGAAAATGCAGATCAAAATAACAGTGAAATACCACTAGCAAGAAGAGATAAGAAAGCCTTCTTCAGCTATCAATGCAAAGAAATAGAGGAAAACAACAGAATGGGAAAGACTAGAGATCTCCTCAAGAAAATTAGAGATACCAAGGGAACATTTCATGCAAAGATCAGCTCGATAAAAGACAGAAAGGGTATGAACCTAAGAGAAGTAGAAGATATTAAGAAGAGGTGGCAAGAATACACAAAGAATTGTACGAGAAAGATCTTCACGACCCGGATAATCATGATGGTGTGATCACTCATCTAGAGCCAGACATCCTGGACTATGAAGTCAAGTGGGCTTTGGAAAGCATCACTACGAACAAAGCTAGTGGAGGTGATGGAATTCCAGTGGAGCTGTTTCAAATCCTGAAAGATGATGCTGTCAAAGTGCTGCACTCAATATGCCAGCAAATTTGGAAAACTCAGCAGTGGCCACAGGACTGGAAAAGGTCAGGTTTCATTCCAATCCCAAAGAAAGGCAATGCCAAAGATGCTCAAACTATCCCACAGTTGCACTCATCTCACATGCTAGTAAAGTAATGCTCAAAATTCTCCAAGCCAGGCTTCAGCAATATGTGAACTGCAAACTCCCTGATGTTCAAGCTGGTTTTAGAAAAGGCAGAGGAACCAGAGATCAAATTGCCAACATCCACTGGATCACGGAAAAAGCAAGAGAGTTCCAGAAAAACATCTCTTTCTGCTTTATTGACTATGCCAAAGCCTTTGACTGTGTGGATCACAATAAACTGGAAATTTCTGAGAGAGATGGGAATATCAGGCCACGCGGAAGAAATGATGCGTTTGAACTGTGGTGTTGGAGAAGACTCTTGAGAGTCCCTTGGACTGCGAGGAGTTCCAACCAGTCCATTCTGAAGGAGATCAGCCCTGGGATTTCTTTGGAAGGAATGATGCTAAAGCTGAAACTCCAGTACTTTGGCCACCTCATGGGAAGAGTTGACTCATTGGAAAAGACTCTGATGCTGGTAGGGATTGGGGGCAGAAGGATAAGGGGATGACAGAGAATGAAATGCCTGGATAGCATCATGGACTCGATGGACGTGAGTCTGAGTGAACTCCGGGAGTTGATGATGGACAGGGAGGCCTGGCGTGCTGCGATCCATGGGGTCGCAGGGAGTCAGACACGACTGAGCGACTGAACTGAACTGAACTCTACTGAACCACTCTATACCTATTAGAACAGACAATTCCAAAACACTGGCAACACCAAGTACTGGTGTGATGTGAATCAACATCATATATTGTTGGTGGGAATGCACTGTGGTACGGCCACAATGGAACATAATTTCTCAGTTTCTTACAAAACTAAATGTGCTCTTACCATACAATCTTGGAAGCACACTCCTTGATATTTACCCGAAGGAGATGTAAGTGTATGTCCACACAAAAGCCTACACACAGACATTTATAGCAGCTTTATTCATAATTACCCAAACTTAAAAACAATCAGAATATCCTTCAACAAGGGAATGAGTAAATAACTATATCCACACAATGGAATATTATTGAGCATTAAAAAGAAATGGGGGCTACCCAGATGGTGCTAGTGGTAAAGAACACACCTGCCAATGCTGGAAACATAAGAGATACAGGTTCCATCCCTAAGTCAGGAAGGCATCCCCTGGAGGATGGCATGGCAACCCATTCCAATATACTTGCCTGGAGAATCCCATGGATAGAGGAGACTGGGGGACTAACAGGTCACAGGGTTGCAAAGAGCCAGACATGACTGAAGTGACTTAGTTCAGCTCAGTTCAGTTGCTCAGTCATGTCTGACTCTTTGCCACCCCATGGCCTACAGCACACTAGACCTTCCTGTCCATCACCAACTCCGGAGTTTACTCAAACTCATGTCCATTGAGTCAGTGATGCCATCCAACCATCTCATCCTCTGTTGTCCCCTTCTCCTCCTGCCTTCAATCTTTCCAAACATCAGGGTCTTTTCAAATGAGTCAGCTCTCCGCATCAGGTGGCCATTGTATTGGAGGAGTGGGGATAAATAGGTGGAGCACAGATGATCCTTAGGGCAATGAAAATATTCTAAAAGATATTACAATGATTGATATATGCCATCATACATTTTCCAAACCATAGAATGCATAACACCAAGAGTGACCCCTAAGGAAAGCTATGAACTTTGGGTAATTATGATGTGTCACCTTAGGTTTATCCTCAGTTAAAAAAAAATGCACCTTTCTGATGATTGATGTTGATAATGGAGGAGGCTATGCCCATGGGTGTGCGGGTCAGGGATATTTAAGAAATCTCTGTATTTTCTTCCTAATTTTGCTCTAAAAGTAAAACTGTTCCAAAAAATAAAATTAAAAAAATAAATAGCTCTTTCTAAATAATGGCAATAAAAGCTGATTATCATAGGTAGTCTTTGAAAATAAATAGTAAATAAAAACAAATGAACATACAATGTCAAGAAGATCTTTACAGATTTTTAAGTTTATACAAAAATCATAAATTTGGGGACCCCACACAGTATTTCTAAACTATTTTCACTCATTGTCTATCTCTGTATGCAATACTATTACAATGTGTGCATGTTAAGACACCTTCAGTCATGTCTGACTTCTGCAATCCCTGACAGGGACTCTGTCCATGGGACTCTCCAGGCAAGAATGCTGGAGCGGGTTGCATTTCCTCCTCAAATGCTTCCTGATAAACCTCAAAGGAGCATTGAATCTACAACAAAGGAAAGGCCATCAGTATTTCCTTAGTTTTGGCATTTTTGTATGTTCTGATTTTGGTGGTTATCTGTCATACAGATTGGAAAGCCCAAGGGATCTTACTACCTGGAAAAAACTGGGTTTTCTCTGAGATTTAAAGAATTATGTGAAGTTTAGCTTCAACATAAGTAATAATCTGGAAATATTTTTGAAAGATCTAAGATGTGCCAAGAATAATATTGACTATTTGTTATGTCCATATTGCTCCTCAGATACAATTATATACAAGCATGTTTCAAAACCCTTATTTGACTGATTTGCAAAATTTGCTGAGTACAGTATGTTTCCCTGGTGGCTCAGATGGTAAAAAGTCTGCCTGTAATATGGGAAACCCAGGTTTGATCCCTGAGTCAGGAAGATTCCCTGGAGAAGGAACTGGCAATCTACTCCAGGATTCTTGCCTGGAAAATCCCATGGACAGAGGAACCTGGTGGGTTACCATCCACACAGTTGAGAAGAGTTGGACATGACTGAACGACTAACATGCACAGTATTATGCTTATTGATTTACAGAAGAAATTATTTTTTTCCTTTTATGTGCTGGACAGTGCTTTCAGTATGGAGCTTACTTTCTAGAAAGAAAGGCAGAAAATAAACTGATAAATATATATCATACTGCTGGCTATGGCAGAAGAAACAGCCATGAGATAAAGGAATGGGGAGAGACAGTAAGGTGTCTTCCATACAGTAATCAGGGAAGATCATCTTCAGTGGTGACACTGAAAAGTACTGAGATAGCGAGTGAAAACAGAATTTCAAACAAATGCCTTGAGGTAAAAACAATTTGGTGCTCTGAGGCACATAGGTTTTCCATGAGTTTTCTTTAAACAAGAGGCAAGAAAAATTCAACTTATTAAACAGGAGCATAGCTAGGATGTAGCAAAGGTGTGCATTGATGCCTCTCATACCACTCTCCTTTATATTCACCACCATCCAGTCCAGCGGTCATCATTCAGTGTCTTGAACATCTTAAGTATGAGAACTGAAATTCTTCTTCCTAACCCTTTCTGTACTTCAGTTTTTTAACTCCAGGATTCTCCCTATTTGTGAGACCCAAGACTGAATTACAATAAGGCCCTACCCTGGAGTTAACAAAACTGAAGTTAAGGGCACAGTCCTCTAGACGGCAAGGTGTGCCTAAGAATGCTAGCACCAGCTGTAAGTAAGGGTTCAACTACAAAGTTTAAAACAAAGTGCATATAAGACCGTTCTAATTTCTGATAACAACTTCAAGTTTTGGAGTTTCCCCAAACCTCAGTTCTACAAATTAGTTCTTATTTGCTAATTAGTCTTACACAATTCAACACATGGAAAACTATAAACTCACATTTACATTCATTCAGGGCAAAGATACATTAAAATTAGCCATGGAAAGACACAAAGGGAAGAATCCCGGAGGGCTCCAAATGGAAGTTTTCTTTCAGTTATAGATGCCTTAAGTTGCAATGAACATGGGGAAATGCATGTATCTTTTCAAGTTAGTATTTTTCATTTTCTTTGGATAAAGTCCCAGAAGTAGAATTACTGGCTCATATGGTAGCTGTATTTTTAAACTTTTTAAATCTTCGATACTGCTTTCTGTAGTGGCTGTACCAATTTACATTCCACCTAAGACTGCCCAGTGTTCCTTGTTCTCAGCATCCTCTCCAACACTTGTTATTTCTTATGTTTTTAATAATAGAAATTCAAAAAGGTGTAAGGTGATATACTACAGGAATTTTTATTTGCTTTCCCTCATTTTGAGTATCATTTCACATACATGTTAGCCTTCTGTGTGTCTTCTTTGGAAAAATTTCTATTCAAGTTCTCTTCCTATTTTTTTAATTATTTGTAATAGATTATATGGGTTCTTTTTCTTTTTTTTTTGACTGTAAATCCTTATCAGACATATGATTTGCAAATATTTTTCCCCATTCAGCCAGTAGGTTACTTTTTCATTTTATTGATGATTTCCTTTGTTGTGATAAATCTTTCTAGTTTGATATGGTCCCATTTGTTTAGTTTTGCTTAAAAAAATCATTTTATTGAAGTATAGTTGATTTATAATGTTATGTTAACTTCTCCAAAATAGCAAAATGATTGTTATACACACACACACACATACACTTTTTTGGATTCTTTTCCATTATGGTTTATCAAGATATTTAATATAGTTCCCTGTGCTGTACAGTAGAACCCCGTTGGTTATCCATTCTAAATATAACAGTTCACATCTGCTAATTCCTAATTTTGCTTTTGTTGCCTTTGGTTTTGGTATCAGATGAAAAAAAATTATCACCAATTTTGCTGCCTATGTTATCTTCTGGGAGTTTTATTGCTTAAGGTTTTATATTAAGGTCTTTGTTGTTTTGTTGTTGCTTAGTCGCTGAGTCACATCTGACTATTTGCGGTCCATGCACTGTAGCCTACCAGGCTCTTCTGGCTATGAGATTTCCAGGCAAGAATACTGCAGTGGGTTGCCATTTTCTCCTCCAAGGGATCTTCCCAACCCAGGGATCAATCCCAAGTCTCCTGCTTAGCAGGTGGATTCCTTACCACTGAGTCACTTGAGAAGCCCATTAAAGTCTTTAATGAGCCTTTGGTACACTGTGAGTTAATTTTTGAATCTGGTATAAGATAGTGGTCTAGGTTTATTCTTTTTCACGTGACTGTCCAGTTTTCCCAACACTATTTATTGAAAAGACAATCCTTTCCTCATTGTATATTCTTGGTTCATTGCTTAAAAATTAATTCAACATATGTATATGGGTTTATTTCCATAAATTCAATTCTGTCTACTGATCTATATGTCTTTGTACTTTTTTTTTTTTTTAATGAAGTGCTTGTTCTTTCTCTGGCCGAAGTTATATTGAGATAAATGATTTTGCTCATCATTTTATATATTGTTGTTATTTATTTAATATTATGAGTTACATAATATGAACTGTTTCTCAATTTGTCATTTGTCTTTAATTTTAATATTTATACATTTTTCAATATCATAATTTAAAATTTGTAGCTCTTCAGGTATATCAACTACCACTATCCCCAGCTTAAACTTTCTTTTGTTGACACTTATAGAAGTTATTTTTAAGTAATCATCAAGTATTAGCTTCTTTTTTTTTCTAGTTTTATATCTCTAGGTTTTGCATTCAATTCTTCAGATCCTCTGGAGTTTATTTTTATGATGATGCAACATAAAAAATTTGAATTTTTTTCTTCAAAATTTACTTTACTTCTTAAACCACCTGAAGAATACTTAATTTTCTGCAATTGTTTGAAAATCATTTTGATTAATAATGAATTTTAAATACTTTTGATATAAATAAAGCTTTGGCTCCTCATAATGCAGCCTCTTTTCTCGAGGAGATTTTTCTCATATAGTGTCATTAAACATTCTATTTATTTAGTTCTCACATGCCTAAATGTTTCCCTTAAATGTAGATGCTTCCATTTTTTCTTTGATATTTTCCCCATCATCCTCTGCTCTTCAATCTCAATGTACAATCTTGTACTTCTTTTCAGAATGCCATTCATCTGGCTGAGGAGACTTTTTGGGCAAACCTTTTATATTTGTCAAAAAATACATATAGGACCAATACTAGAAAAAGTAAATCATCAATTTCTCTCAACAAATTCATTCTAAAAAATATTAAAGATAACAAAACATCTTTTCTTTGTTGCATATAATTGCAAACAGTGTTTTCGGAGATGACTCTTTATTTCCATTGATCTAGCTATTCTGTACATGTAGAGTGTCATAATTATTAAAGCTTTACAATTATTTGGTGAATAACATTTTGCCAGCTCTCTCATTATTCTACTGCTTAAATTGTTTTATAATTTTCATTTGTTTGTTGTTCCAAATGGGTTTCAGAATATTTGCTTGAGGTTAATAAAGATCCATTTGGAGTTTCAGAGAAATTGTATTAAATTAATACACAAAGTTAAGATAATCGTGTTATCTTCTAAATAATTTTCTTCCAACACATGACTATGTAAGCTTTCTATTGAGTTTATTTTTAAAGTCACAAATAAAATGGAAATAAAAAGATGAAAAAGATAAAAATTGGCTAAAAGTTTATAACTCTGAGCATTTTTCATTGCCATTTGTATAATTTAAAGCAGAATGTGATGTGATAGTTATGTTCAAAGTCTGATAAGAGAAATAATTTTCTTTATTCTGTCCATGTACATGCCTATCATTCTATTTAGAATACTGACTTATTAGTTTTAAATCACCATTGTTCAGTAAGACAATAATTAACCTCTCCCAAAATAATTCTCATTAAAATTTTGTAGAAATAATTTTAGTTCTCTTTCCACAGAAAATACCACATAGAAACAGGAAACAGAGGAAAGACTCTGAGGGGGAAATATGATTATTTTACACATGAAATTTTTAATAGAAATATTTGAGTTCATTTTACTTGAAGGCCAGTTAGCTTGGAGGAGGGAAGGGTGTTGGTATACTACAAAATACTTTACATCAGATAAATGTAAACTGTCTGTTTGCCAGTGATTAGGGCAGGTGACATATTAATTATTGGTTAACTGTGAATCCCTTGGTTTTCTACAGAAGTCATGTCATTTTTATTTATTAGTTCTAATAGTTGTGTAATCTTTAGGATTTTCTACATAAATGTTCATGTCATCTGTGAACAGACATATTTTATCTCTTTATTTCAAACTTAGATGACTTTCACTTTTCTTTGTTAACTATTTGCCCTGGATAGGATGTCCAGTACTGTATTGAATAGAAGTGGTAAAATCAGGCATCCTTTTCTTGTTCCTTATCTTAGAGGGAAAGCTTTCAGTATCTACTATCGGGTATGGTGGTACTGTGGGGCTTCCCAGGTGGTGTAATGGTAAAGAATTTGCCTGACAATGCAGGAGACACAAGAGACGTGGGTTTGACCACTGGGTGGGGAAGATCTCCTGGAGCAGGAAATAGCAGCCCACTCCAGTATTCTTCCTGGATAATTCCATGAAGAGAGGAGCCTTGTGGGCTACAGTTCATGGAGTCTCAAAGAATTTGACACGACTGAGCAACTGAACACGCACACACACATGATGGTAGCTGAGGGTTTGTCATATATGGTCTTTATTATGTTGAAGCATTAATAGTTCTTTCTATTTTTATTTTGTTGAGTGTTCCTTTTTCTAATCACAAAGGATATTGAATTTTGTCAAATGCTTACCATGCATCAGTTGAGATGACCGTGTGTTTTGTTTTCCCTTTCTTTCTGGTAATGAAATGTATTGCATTGATTGATTCTTATATTGAACCATCCTTTCATTCTTAGGACAAAGCCCACATGGTCATGCTGTATAATGATTTTAATATACTGTTGAATTTGGTTTGTTTGTATTTTGGTGAGAGCTTTTACATCAATATTCATCATATATATTGATTTTTAGTTTTCTTTTCTTATAGTGTCTTTGTCTGACTTTGGTTTCAAGGTGAAACTTGCCTCATACAATGAAAGAATGATTCCTCCTCTTCAGTTTTTTCAAAATAAGTAAAGAATTGGTGTTAATTATTCTTTAAATGTTTGGTAGAATTTACCAGTGAAGTCATCTGGCCCTGGACTTTTCTTTGTTGAAAAGTTTTTATTGTTTCAATCTCCTTGAATAATCATAGATAGGTCTCTTCAGATTTTCTATTTCATCATGATCGTATTGCTGTTTCTTTCATGATATAGCTCTGGTAGTTAGTTTGCCTCTCCAATTTGGTCATTTCATATGTTATTTGATTTGCCAGCATAACTATTCACAGTACTCTCTTACAATCCTTTATATTTCTGTAAAATCAGCAATACTATTTACACTTTATTTCTGAGTTTAGTTATTTTTGTCTTCTCACTATTTTTCTTAGCCAGTCTTGCTAAAGGTTTGCCAATTTTGTTGGCCTTTTCAAAGAAAAAAGTTTTGGTTTTATTGATTTTTCTTTATTGTTTTTCTGTTTTCTTCCTTAGTCACCTCTGATCTAATCTTTATTATTTCCTTCCTTTGATAGATTTGACTAGGCTTATTCTTTCTGTACTTCTTTAAGGTATAAACTTTAAGTTGCTGGTATCTTTCTTCTCTCTTAATGTAAATATTTATAAGTATAAATTTCCCTCTTAACATTGTTTTCACTGCCTTCCATAAATTTTGTATGTTGTCTTTTCATTTTCATATATTTCAACATATTTTCTAGTTTCCCTGGTGCTTTCTTCTTTGACTCACTGGTTGTTTAAGAATGTGTTGTTTACTTTCCATGTATATGTGAATTTCCCTGTTTTCCTTCTGATGTTATCTTCTAGCTCCATTATGCTGTGATCTTAATCTTCTTAAATTTATTAAGATTTATTTTGTGGCCTAATATGGTTTATACTGGATAATATTCCATGTGCTTCTTTCCTCCCTTCTTAATCCCTGTAATCCCTTTTCCTTTATTACTTGGGTAAGATGTAATGAAGGCTATAGTCTTTCTATTTATTGCATTCTTGTTTTAAAAGAAAAACATAAGAACATACATATATATTATTTTCCAAGTATATTTCTCTAGGTTACATTTTTCAGAAATATTTTTAAAAGAATGACCAAATAATTTTTTTAGTGATTTATTCTCCTGCCTAAGCTCCAATTGTTTTTAAGGTAGTAATGAGTAGGTCCACTTGTAAAATAATCTTAATTTTGAAGTCAGGAAAATAAGTTTACCTCATCTAAATGCACTGATTATGTTTTTGTTGCAAAAAATACATCCCCAGACTTAATTTCATTATTTCTCTATTATTTCAAGTGAGGTAAAAGAAAATAAACAAACTGCAAAAAGAAAAAGGTGGCACCATGATTCAGTCTTGAATCAATTAGAGTTCATTAATAAATTATGAAGATGTATTGGTAGACTAAATATAAGGGAAACTTCAAATGTTTGACATTTTAGATCATGATAATTAAACAAATAAAATTTTTTTTTTTCCCCAGAAGTTCCTTTAGTTGTTTTTCTGGAATTTTACACACTTGACAACAAATTTTCAGCAGTGATTTACATTTTCTACCACTAGGCAAGTAGAAAGGCTTGAGGTTTTCATGTCTCTAGTTTTATTATTTATACATTGCACCTTCATGTTTTACTCATGAAAACTGAAGTGTTCAAAAGGAAATATGCAAACTAGATCTTCTGAGGACAATTTAATTTGCTTGAAAAGATTATTTGCCATAATCCCTTAGGCAACCTCCCAATACAAGGCCAAAACAATATAAGATTAGGATGCTGATTTGTATTAGAAATCAACACACTATTAAAACATGTTATATTAGTTTTTCCTTTGTGGTATTCAAAATCACTGTAAATTCCTCTGCAAATATTTATAAAAATATATGATGATCAGAATTCCTTTCATAGAGCAACAACTTTGCAAAAGAAAGTAACAGAAAGTTGGGGGTTCCATATAACACTTGTAGTAGGTAGAATAGTAATGGTCTTACCACCCCATACTTGCCTGTTTTTTAGCACACAAAATATAACCTTTACTTGAATTTTCCATAGGTAGACATGGTTATTAAATATTCTCTGTGTATTTATCACCATCTATCCAATTGGTTATACAAATTATACTTTACAAGACATAAATTTACTTGTAATATGTATCTATTGATTTCATAAATCATCATATTTTTAATTAAATTGTCATCCAACTGAGGCAGAGACATAGAAAAAAATGAAACAGCTTAATGAGCTTTCTCTAAGCCATTGCCCACCAGCTTAAAAAGCATGTCAGCCTTGTTTACAAGAAAGAAATACCTCTTTAGGCTCATTATAAACTATAGATTTACAGTTATAATTATTTTTCTCATTGACTTTTCTATTGTACTAACGACCCTGCTGTGATTCAGGATCTGCTTTTTGATGCACTTTCATCAGACAGTCTTCAAAGTATATTTGCATATCTTAATTCAATTACATTAAAATTATTTTAAACCTAAACTGCATCTTTTAGCTATTTTTTTCCTTTCTAATCTGAATCATTCTGCCCTTGCTTGTATAAAAATTCATGCTGACTTTTTCATTTTTTCCTTGTTTATGATTTGAGAACCAACTTTGATCCACCTAATTAAAACTTCTGTGAAGGACAAAACAGAAAATGACTGCCAGGAGGCAGTCTGAAGCTATTCGAAATGATTTGAACATCAGTGCTCTAACTTTCCACAATACCCTCAACTGTTTGCAGACCCAAATAAACAAACTGCATGATCTTTCCCAAGTATAATCAGTATTCAATTACACCATACTCTGGGGACTTGATGAACCTGTCTGACATACTGCCATTCTAAAATGTTAGCAAAAATAATTCACATGAATTAGGCTGTTTATAGGTAGATAGTTAGGAAGGGTAAATATTTTTATGATGTTAAAATAAGACTAAAACAAAGAAACAAGATAAAAGGGCTTCCTTGGTGGCTCAGCAGTAAAGAATCAGCCTGCAATGCAGAAGACACAGAAGTGGGTTTCATCTCTGGGTCAGGAAGATCCCCTGGAGGAGAGCATGGCAACCCATTCCCGTATTCCTGCCTGAGAATGCCATGGACAGAGGAGTCTGGCAGGCTACAGTCCATGGAGTCAGAGAGTCAGAGTCAGACAGAGTCAGACAGGACTGAAGCGACTGAGCATAGCACAGCACAAACAAGATAAAAGAGATTGCAGGCTTTACCACTATTTAGAAAAAAAAGGAATAAAAATAAGAGGGGAAACATAGGCCAACATAAACAATTAATAAAGGAATAGAGTTAAGTTCCAGACGAATGCTGACAGGAATGAAAATTAAGATATTAAAAAATGTAAATCGTAAGCAATTGATTTATTTTCCTGTCCATATACAGCTTGTTTCCTTCTTTGAAACAAGTTCTGCAGTACTGCTGAGTGAGTAAACCAAATGTAAATGAGGCTATTGCAGCACACACAGAGTCCTACGACGTGAGAAAATGTTATCCTAATAAGCAAATAGGTCTCTAAAGGTCATGGGGAAAAAAGTACCTATGGGCCAAGACAGAGTTATCCATTTGTCTCTTGGACTTGTCAGAGATCATACTAATATTTAAGAAACCTACATTCCTAATACTTTTTAATATATCTGTTTCTATAAAATGAATAATATTGTTTTTTTTTCTAGGATAGCATTTCTTGGATAGTATAATTATTTAGACCTATAATAAATATTCATTACATCCATTATATTAACAGGCATATCCCCACTATTAGACATTTCTTTCTTTCTTCTTTCTTTTAAGTTGCTCAGTCGTGTCTGACTCTTTGCGACCCCATAGACTGTAGCCTATCAGGCTCCTCCGTCCATGGGATTAGAAATATTTAATTTGGGGAACTTTTAGAGTATGAGTGATGAAAAAACTAGTTCACTGTGTTAAATATATATCCCAGGATGGCATTGTTGTAGTTGTTTAATTGCTCAGTCATGTCTAAGTCTTGTGACCCTATGGACTTTAGACAGTCAGATTCCTCTGTCCATGGGATTTCCCAGGCAAGAACACTGGAGTGGGTTGTCATTTCCTTCTCCATGGGATCTTCTTGACTCAGGGATCAAACCCAAGTCTCCTGCATTGGCAGGTGGATT
Source organism: Ovis canadensis (assembly GCF_042477335.2). NCBI lineage: Eukaryota > Metazoa > Chordata > Mammalia > Artiodactyla > Bovidae > Ovis > Ovis canadensis. The sequence continues at coordinate 34,600,967 of NC_091261.1, read as the reverse complement.
CTTCACGATTGAGCCACCAGGGCTAGTCAATATCTAAACCTTCCCAAGACATAATGTAGTTTGTGAATTTATTTTTTATTGGGAAATGCTTTTTTATCTGGATAGTAAAAGTAATGGAATGTACGTGCAGAGATACACACATATTTTATTCAGTTTGTCAATCAAAATTATGATATTCATAGTTTTAATATGGGGTATGTATTGGCTTTGTATCATTTTTTAACATAGCAACAGTTATAACGATGGTTCCAAAATTTACATTCATAAAATACAAACACTAGAAAAAATAGTCGATGCATTCTTTTGAACTTTCTTAATCATTAAAGTGGATTACATAACCAATTGTTCTATTTATTTATATATGAACTACAAATTCTAGTTTGCGTCACCTAGAAAACAAGCCATAATTCAAAAATTTTTAAATTTCTTTTAACTTAATCCAAAGAAATACTTTTGATGCTATACAGTTGACCAAAGACTTAACTACTTTGTGAATACTTATTTTTAAGAAGTGAAATTTGAGAAATTTCTCGGCAACTAAAGTAAAGGAAGTAATCAAGATAACCTTATGCTATTAAAAGTTTTGTTTATTATATAAGAAATAATATCTGTACAATTTAAACTCATTCATTATATATATACACATACACATATATATTCATTAATTAAAATAGATAAGAAAATTCAATTTGATCTAGAAATATCATTCTATCAGGATTTTTTAAAAATTATACCAATGACTACCATTGTGTTTAACATGGGGATTTAGAAATTAACCCCTTCTTACATAGTCAATGATCAGAAATCATATTGTGTATGTATGATTTTGTTCCTCTCCTAGAAGCAAATAGTCAGATTTAAAAAACTTGCCTGCAAATAATTATTTTGGAGTGCAAATGTCACTGGTGGAAATGTGAGAAAACCATAGGGAAGAAAAGGCAGCCATCAAATGTGCATTTCTATCAGCTATCATGCTGGGCTAATGGAATTTAATCCTCTAGGGAAATTCTAAAAAGTGGTATAAGATCACAACTTCAAATTCTCTCACTTGAGAGGAAGGGAGTTATATATTTAGCCATCAACTCCCAGAGTGATCTGAATCCCCTGATCATTCCCAGCACTAGGAGAGCACAGAGAACAGCCTTCTGTGCTTCTCGAAAATGTCCTATTGACCCAGGAGGCAGAGATTCACACTTGGAAACTTTGGAGGCTAGCCATGGTATAGGGAACTACTTGCAGTATTGGGAAGGGCATGGCAATAAATGTCTTCACTTTATATTGTTCAGGTCTTCCTCAAGCCCTACAGTAAATGCACAGTTGTATTAATGTCACTGCTTCTTAAAGGTTGGTCACAATTAAACAAGCAAACAAACAAACAAATTACGAGACAATGGTGAATAAGGAGCCCTACCTCCGTAATTGGTCCTGAGGCTACCCACAGCTCATACCCTTTATATTCCTCTTCTACTTCGCATACTAGATTTCCCTCAACTTGAGTTAGCACTTCAGCTGGCCAAGAATGCTTTTCCCATGAAATAAATCATACCTTCCCACGCCTGAGAGTTTTGATCCTTTGCTTACCATGTCTTTGTCAGATTGCACTTCCTGCAATTGGCATGCAAGGTTTTAACTCAATAAAAGCATTAAGAGGTACCACAGGAAATCTCTTTAGCTTCAGACATAGTCTCCCTGTCCCAACACACAGCAGTCACCTGATCTCCTCATGAAAACTGTGATCAGTTATCCTTCCCAGCATAGTAACTCCATTTCTGTTCCTTGTTTTGCTGGCCTGAGGGACTCAGTGTAAAACTTCTTGTTGCTGTCACCTAGTCACTAAGTTGGGTCCAACTCTTTTGTGACCCCATAGACTATACATCTCAGGCTCCCCTGTCCGTGGGATTTCCCAGGCAAGAATGCTGGCGCGGGTTGCCAATCCATTTCCAGAGGATCTTCTCAACCCAAGGATCAAACCCAGGTCTCCTGCACTGGCAGCCAGGTTCTTTTCCACTGAGCCACCAGGGAAGCCCCAGTGTAACTTAATTGAGTCAATAAATTTAAGTTTAGTGAAATCCTTCATATGTTCTAGTGTAAATATACCCCTCTCCTCAGAATCAGGACCTCTAATGTGGAGGCCAGAAGTTGCTCAATGAAGCAAAAATAAATCAACTGCATCACTAGGAGCAATAGTGAGAGGGTACTCAGACAAAGGTATTCTATCTATAGGGAATATTGAGAGTATTAGGGTCAAAGACTTTCATGGACATTTTGCTAATTATTGCACCATCTTCTCCATAGTTTTGATTGCCTCTCTAAAGGTATTTTCATAATCCCATTATAATAGATCAATTTGTTAGCCCAGGAGTAGATTTTCTGACCAAGACAGTGCAGACAGACAAGGAAAAGCCACACCCTTGTCAAAGCAAAACTTCCACCAGAGAAAGTTTATCAGGCACCCAAAGACCTTTTTCAAGACTATTCCAATAAAGAGAAAGACTGAATTCATCTCCACTGATATAAAAGATGGGGAAAATTATAAGTATTGGGATGAGCTAGTGGAAAAGTATTGGAAGATTTTGTAGGTAGGGTTGACCTAAGGTATGTGTCCAGCACATGGAATTTTTCCTGAGTTTGCTAATCTTTTTTCTCTTTAATTAGGCTATTTATGTTTGTTAAGTGTTGCCTCATGAAGTTAGGCTCCCACCCTCCCTCAGAGACTAGGAAATTGGGGTGTTATCTCCTTTGATGTTTACATTTCAAAGAGATGGTTCCCAGGTCCTTGAGAAAGACATTTCCTGAGCTATAAAACTGACAAGAAGTTAGAAGCAGATTTACATACATTTCAAAGGAACAGAACAAGAATTTATAGTCCAGAAAGTTTTCTGAAGTAAATGCTCTAAGAAAAGGCAGGTCAGGGGTCTGTCGTTAGAAGAAACTTGTCTAAATCTGTTAAGCTGAGGGGAAATTTAAAGTCTCCTTGGTCACCCAGAATATGTATCAATCCAGCATGAGGATAAATTATTTACCCTTTGAGGATGGAAAGGATCCAGTGTAATCAATCTCGCCCTGGGTGGCTAACTGAGCTGCTCAAAGGATGGTGCCTTACCAAAGGCTTCACTTAAGTCTCTACTGCTACTCTGTTGAGCATTCAGGAGTCACAGTGTCTATTACAGATTCAGTGAGAGGCAGTTCTTGTTGGGCCCAGGCATATTTACCAAGCCTGCTACTACGGTTATCCCTTTCATTATAACAAAGCTTTAGGCACAAGGAAGACTAAGGGCAGAACATTTTTTGTTGTTGTTGTTTTCTGAGTTGTTTGGTCAGCTATGCTTGTGCTAATAATTTTGTAATTGATTTTGATCAATTAATTTTATTAAGCTAATTTTAGGGATGGAGGTGTTTCAAAGCTGGATGACAATCCCTTTAAGGGTTATACTTTTAATCTGTTCATTTTGATTCCTGGGGAATATATTTTCCAAGTTCCAACTCAGTGTACAGAACCTCTCTACTCTTGACATTCCTGGAATCCTAAGATTTATATCTGAGTTAGCAATAGAGCTTAATTAATTAATTAAATCCTAACACAAGAGAAATATATGCACACCCATCATTGCTTTACAGTCAAGATTTTTTTTTAACATTTTACAACTTTCTTCATAATAGCCTAAACTCAGAATAACCTGAAAGTCCATAAGCAAGGGATATGTAAATTTGGGACTATAATAAATGAGACATTATATAGCCATGAAAATAAATGAACTAAACTAAATAAAACCACTCAAAAGTGGGGATGGGTCACACAAACATTATGTCAAGTAACTGAAGTCAGATCCAAATGAGTACATGCTATATAACTCTAGGAAGATAAAGTACAAAGCAGCCAAAACTATTGCATTGTGTTAGAGTTCAGGATAATGTTTATTTTAGGGAAAGAAATAGGGATTGGGGATTGGAAGAGTTATGCAAGGGACTTCTTGATGGCTGGAAAAGTCCTGTTCTTGATCTATTTGTGATTATACATGCATTCGTAAGAAAATCCTTGAGTTGTACTTCTTGCTGTTTGATATACATTACTGTATGTTATGACTCACAATAAAAAATAAAAAGAACAAAAATTAAGATCTCACAGTGGTGCATGCAAATCATTATATCTCAAACATAATTAAACTTTTCTCAGTACTTTGTAAAAATTGGTTAATTTGAATGTTTCTTTGCTCACCAAAAAGAATATATTATAATGTTATAAGAGTAAAATAAAGGGATATAAATTTTTCCTCATATGTTAACTTTTATTAATTAATTGTTCTTTCTGATACGTTAATTTCTTTTTACTGGTCACTGAGGCCTTTTTATTTTACACATAAAACCACTAAGTATGGTATTGCCTGTGGACACCTCAGAAATTATACTATAGATACTCATGACTCCAAATAGTTGGTGGGAAGAGAGATGAGCAAAACAATGACTTGGGTCAATGACATGATTATAGAACTAAAGTTTCCAGCAGGGTTTCAGATGGTCAGCTTGGCTTCTGAAGCAGTTCTAAGGATGCAGTGAGAGAACAACAGAGGAGCAATAGAAGGAGTTAACTATCAGAAGCCCCTACAAGTATCAAGAGAGACCTTGAACTATCTATGCAAACATCAAGAACAACATTTGAACCAGTCAACTAGTGACGGAAAGACTTACATGCTCCCCTGCTCCAATCTCATTTGGCTTATCTGAAGCTCTTGCTAGCAAATTTAACCTTGCTGCCCAGTTCTTCAGCAGTTATGAGGATCTGGTTGTCAAGCACTAGGATAGGCAAGGTATATCAGTCTTGATCTGCCCAGTGCAGGTCTCTACCACGAGGTTGGCAATGAAGACACCTGCAGTTTCCCGAGAGTTATGAGATACCATGACACCCCACCTATTGCACTGGGCTGCCTGGCACACCCCAAAGAGACTTGGCTATGAGCCGATCTGGTACACTTTGAGCAGGAGGCAGTTGCATGATTTTTCAACCACAGCCTTGGAAATCTGCTTCAGGCTGGTCACTGAGAGATCATTCCCCACCACCTGGATTCCTGTCCTAGCAGCGAACGTCTGCCAATTTTCCCAATTATTTTGGTTAAAAAGGTCTTTGATAGACACTACTGGGTAGTTCTTGATGAAGGACTTATAAGGGTCTGACAATTGGTCAGGTGGGTGTACCTGCTGAGACCACTGGGAGACTTGACATCCAGGTCATACTTCCCTGACTAGAAGAACTGAGAGGCAGTCAAGTCCATGCCAGTGACAAGCTCATGGGTATACCAGCTGTCCTGATCTCATTCTTCAGCAATTCTAGGGCTTCTTTATTCCCCAGGAACAAATTTGCCTTCGCCTCCCACATTGGCGGCATCTTTCCCATATTTCTTTTTGATGATATTCTTCAGGTTGTGGTAAACCTCAGCTCCAATGCACATGGCTTCCCTGAAGTTTGTTCCACCAAAGGAGAGGATCAGAAACTCCTGTGTGGCCAACTTGTTTCCAGTATGAGAACCACCACTGATCACACTGAAAGCTGGAACTGACAGGGTAACTTTCAAATTGTCAGCCATGTCAGCAATGTGGAGGTACAGGAAGCCCCTTCTCAAAATCCTAGCCTTACAGACAGCCAGTATCCCTCCCCAAATGAAGTTAGCACAGATAATTTCCTCAATAGTATAGGCCAAGAGTATTATCTAAAAGAATTTTATAAAGTTAACAGAACTAATTAGTATTTAGTCCAATAAATAAAACACAAGTCACAATTTTGAGTAAAACAAATGTTTGAAGATTTTATGTTCAAACTTAAATGCTCACATGATAATATTTATTAAAGGTGAATAAAAATCACCTTAATTAAAGATTATATGTATTTGTATATATTTTCCAGAGTCAATATTTTAGTTTATCTAATTACAAACTTCTTTATTCTTAATGAATCTTTCCAATGTTTTGCATATTTTAAAGCTATCATAGGTGAAATTAGTAGTGGCTAAACTAAAAGGGAATTAAAAAATTTCAGCCTACTCCAAAGAGGAAAAAGAAAGACAATGAATTCTGTTTTGTCTTAGAAAAATGAGCCATCCCTCTAAGGGAACTAATTTAGAATCAAGGTAAAAGGAAACACACACACAAAAAAAGAATCCATTTTAATTATCTATGTGAAAGCAAAAATTATTTGTATAGGAACAAGAAACTCATAAGTTTGAATAACATATCATGACATAACCTTTACGGTGAACTCTGTTTCAGTATCACCCATATCCATATTTATTTTGTTCTAAAATTTACCTTGCCTTTATTTTTATTCAACATAATGTCCCTATTATTCTTTCTTGGCTTCTCATTTTACTATAAATTAAAAGTGTGCTAGACAAAATAAGGTAATATAAAGAAATGAAACTGCAGATTGCTAACTCTATTCAAGAAATCCACTCATTTAAACCCAAAGTTCTGAATTAAATCATCAATTATATTTTCCAATCTTATGCATGAACTACAATGCTAATCAAACAGCATAAATATCACAGTTTTTTAAAACACCAGATATCTTATAAGATAAACTTCATAGAAAGGTATATACTATTTTTAAAAGCTTTATTTATTTTGTCAAAAACATACTCCTTGTTTATGTGTTTGGCATCAACTGGAAAATATCGAGATCACATCTTCAGCTATTGAACATGAGGAAAAAACCAGTTTCTAAACACTATCAACTTGATGAAAACATTACAATTTACAAAGTTTCCTCATATAATCTTTGTTACAAGATAGATAAGATAATCAGTACCAACCACCGACTTTGAAAGGTTAGGGATTAAGAAAACATAGCTACATAAAGAACACTTAAAATCTATAATTTTTGACAAACTAAATCACAGAAGAAAATATCTGCAAATGATGTGACAGACAAGGGGTTAATATCCATAATATATAAACAGTGAAATCAATTAAATATCAAAATAAAAAACCCCAAACTAATCAAAAATGGACAGAAGACATAGACATTTTTCCAAAAAGGACATGTAGATGGCTAACAAGCACAAGAAGAGATGCTCAGTATCACTAGTTATTACAGAAATGCATATCTAAACTATAATGAGGCATCATTCCACACTATTCAGAGTGGCTATCATCAAAAAGTCTACAAATAATAAATACTAGGGAGAGTCTTGAGAAAAGAGAACTAACACTGCTTTCAGGAGTATATGGAAAACAGTTTGGAGGTTCCTTAAAAAGTTAAAAATGGAACCACTATATGATCCTGCAATCTAGTTCCTGGTTATATATCCAGAAAAAAAAAAAAAAAAAAAAAAAAAAAAAATAGAAGCCTAATTTCAAAAGGATACTTGCATCCCAAGTTTAGTGCAGCACTATTTACGATAGCCAAGAAATGGCAATAATCAAGTAACCATCAATAAATAAATGGCTTAAAAGTGTGAAATCGAATATTACTCAGCCATAAAAAGAATGAAATATTATTATCTGCAACAGTATGGATGGACTTAGAATATAATGCTTAGTGAAATAAGTCAAATAGAGAAAGACAAATACTCTATGATATTACTTATATGTGGAATCTAAAAAATAACACAAATGAATCTATAGACAAAACAGACTCATAGACATAGAAAACAAACTTATGGTTACCAAAGAAGAGAAAGAAGAAGGGGGGAATGAATTAGGAGTATGATATTAATATATATAAACTACTATATAAGCAACAAGAATTTACAATACAGCACAGGAAACTATATTAAATATCTTGAAATAACCTATAATGGAATATAATCTGAAGAAAATAACTGAATCACTTTGATGTACACTTGAAACTAATGTAATGTCAAAAATCAGCTGTACTTCAATTTAAGAAAATCTTTCTGTGGTAGAACATACAGTAACTTAATTATATTGTGGATTTGTATACAATTGAGTTACTCAAGTATACTATGAATTTTTTATAGTTTTTGATAGGGAAATATGAGCCTAAATATTGGTTTGTTTTGCTTAATTGCCACACATTCACCTAAATGAAACAAATCTCTAATTAAGAAGCAACTTACTAAGAGACAATTTTGATAGAAGAAATCAGGTTCCCCCACTAATTACCTTTACATCTTATAGGACAGTGATGAAGAAAATGGCTCTTACAACAGATAACCATAGTGCTGAAGAAGCACAGGCTTTGCATATAAAGTGATCTGTGTATGAAGGTCAAGGATAATCAGACTAGATTATTTTATCTATTATCTATCTGTAAATTCTAAATGTTAATAGCTATTCAAAGCTTAAAATAGAACCTACTATTGGGCTTCCCCTGTGGCTCAAAGGGTGAAGAATCTGTCTGCAACATAGGAGACACAGGCAATGTGGGTTCGATCTCTAGGTCAGGAAGGTCCCCTGGAGAAGGGAATGTTAACCCACTACAACATTCTTGCCTGTGAAATTCCATGGATTTTACAGAGGAGCCTGGTGGGCTACAGTCCACGGGGTCTCAATGAGTTGGACATGACTGAGTACACGCAAAGCACAACATAAATCAGACAAGATGTCTAACATTATAACATCAATGTTACAAAATGCTTCTAAGGATCCCAATAGTTCCCAGTGTCTTCTGACAATCAGGAACAACCCTCACTATATCACTCACATTAGGATCACTTTTTAAAAAAATCTGTCATATTTTATATCGGTCCATGTGTTTTCAGAACATTTACACAGAATCTCCCTCACTTAAAGGAATATCAATCCTCAACCCCTTACAACTCATTTCAGTACTAAGTACAGAAAATGAATATTAATTTAGTAGAATAAATGAAAAGGTAAATGAATGAATAAATAAATATCAAGAAATGGTTGTTAGTATAAAATTGCCTATATATAATTAAACTTTCAACAATTGTGAGCTTCATTTACTTTGTTTGAAATTTATTGGAGATTTTTAGAAAAGAAATTTCTAGATAAAGTTAGTAGTGTATGAAATAAAATGCTTAGGAAGTAAATATAAATATGCTATCACATTACATGTTGTTATTCAGTCGCTAAGTTGTGCCCGACTCCTTCTGACCCCATGGACTGCATCATGCCAGGCTTCCCTGTCACATTACATATTCCCCATCACATTACATTACATGTGTGTGTGTGTTTTGTTCTTTGAAAAATAATTATACCTATCTATTTAAAGTATAATTATCCAGTGCATGTTTATGGTAAAGGATGTTGTGAAGAAAGAACAGTTTTTGAGGTTGGATTGGATACGTTGGAACAGAGGTAGACTTGCCCATGTGCTGTCTACCTACCCCATCATCCAACCCACTACCTGCAACTATAACCAACAGCCACCAGAAACAAAATTAAAAAAAAAAAAACCAACTATGGTAAGCATCCTTCTAGGGAAACATGCCTGCCTAATGGCACACAAAATTCACCTCAGTTAACTATAAACAAGGACTGTCATCCAGGAATTAACAGATTTCAAAGGAAAATCAATATTATCTAAAGTGAAATTTCAAGAAAAATGATTTAGAAAATTGTTGAAAAGAAGTAGGTAATTTAGTGAGATAATATATTTTAAGAAGAGAATTTTAAAAACTAAATCAATAGCCTTGACATATTAAGGAGTTAACTTTTGAAAAAATTAACTTTTAGTCAAAAAGAGGTTAATATTTTTAAAGTGATCCAATAAAACGGAATGCTTATATGTATTAAAACATTTTTTAGAGCGAAAAAGAACTGGAAGAAAAAGTTACTAACAGTTACTAACTGCTATTAACACTCCTCAAATATACACATATATGTAAATAGAAAAAAAAAAGTTGCTACAGGGCCAATGAATATAGGGGTTCCAATTTTCATGTGAAAGGAGTTTGAGATTATCAGAGCAATAATGGAAGAGGGAAATAAATGCCTCAGAAAAGGGTTATCAAAGGCAGGAATAATCAGTGGTCTTCAAATTGAAAGACACAAGTGAGTAGAAGAGTGAAAAGGGTTACAATATGTTGATATGTATAAATAGGCTTTGAGAAAGCCAAAGATCAAAAAAAAGTTCACTAAGATAATAACCAAAAAAGACTGATTATTTAAAATGAATAAGAATTGATGTGGCATAGAATCTCCACAGGAACTCTGATTAAATGATATAAAATTATTAAGGAATGCATCTGTATACATATTTTTAAAGTAACTAAAAATTTAACAAGATGAGGCAGAGAAATGATTTGAGACATGAAATTTTGAGAGTATTTATTTCCTCTGCATCTTTCCAAAGAAAATAATTGTATTTTTTTTAATCCAAGAAATAGGGATGACATAGACTCTGTGAAAAACAAAACATTACTGAAGAGGTACAATTTAAATATGAATCAAATTGAGAAAAAGAAATATTTTGAGCAAGTGATATGATAAAAGAAAATGAAATATATTGTTTATTTTCTTGGAATACTACTAAATGCTACAAATTTGATTTCATAAAATAACATTTTCCCCTCTTTTTAATATCTTTTTAAACATTTGTTTCAATTGGGGGATAATTACTTTACAGTATTATGATTGCTTTTCCCATACACCAACATGAATCGGCCATAGGTAAACCCCTACACACCTCCCTCCTCACCCTATCCCTCTAGGTTGCCACATAGCACTGGCTTTGGGTGCCCTGCGTCACACATCAAACTTACGCTTGTCATCTATTAATATGGTAATGTACATGTTTCAATATTATCCTCTCAAAACATCCTCACCTCCCCTTCTCCCACTGAGTCCAAAAGTCTGTTCTTTTGGTCTGAGCAACAGATGTGTTCTTCTTTCTGCAAGTCCATTCACAATACTTGTTTCCACAACATCTAATAATCAACAAATCATAAATTAAAAAGCTGAGTGTTTGGATTTTAATCTTTAGAATCTTTAATCTTTACAGAATAATAGCAGTGTTCTTACATTAAGGCTAGAGCAGAATATAATGTCAGTGAATGAGATATTTCTAGAGTAAAAGGTTATATTGAAAGAAACTGAATAAGTATATACCACTCCTGAGTAATGAGTTAAGGGGAAAGTTCTACAGTTAACAAATATAAGACTAACCAAAAAAAGAACCATGCCTTTCTGAAAAGTTTGTAAGAGGAAAAAAGTTGGGAGATTGTATAAGTGTGCTGCTGCTGCTGCTAAATCGCTTCAGTCATGTCCGACTCTGCGCGACCCCATAGACGGCAGCCCACCAGGATCCCGCATCCCTGGGATTCTCCAGGCAAGAACACTGGAGTGGGTTGCCATTTCCTTCTCCAAGGCATGAAAGTAAAAAGTGAAAGTGAAGTCGCTCAGTCGTGTCCGACTCTGTGCGACCCCATGTGCTGCAGCCCATCAGGCTCCTCCATCCATGGGATTTTCCAGGCAAGAGCATTGGAGTGGGGTGCCATTGCCTTCTCCAGTATAAGTGTGCTAAAAACCCATTTTTCAGAGCAGGCTGTCAATGTTCACTACCTAATTAGATAAATCAAGAAAGGAGGAACAAGTCTATGTATCTGCAAATGTTCTTACAGATTCCATTCCAGTTTATTTAAGCAGAGGGGGATTTCTCAAAGAATTTTAGACATCTCAGAGCATTTTCAGGAGTGCTTGAGAGTCAATCCTGGATACTTCACAGCTTGGCACAAAGAAATCAGATGCACGGAATCTAGAAAACAACTAAGCACAGTGTAGGACTACTCCAGCTCAGAAAATAATGTCTGTGTCATCCATCGCCCTACATGCATGACTCTCAGGGCTTGTGTCCTTGGAGGTGTCACACAGCTGCCCTTGAATAACAGAAAACCCTGTGTGCTGCTGCTGCTGCTTCTTTTTTTTTTTCTGTTGGAATTAACTTTTATTTTTATTTTTTTAAGGTTTTGTTTTTTTATTTCATATAGAAAATTTTCTTGTTTGTCTTTGCCTGAAAATCCCTAGATTTCTGTTCCAGTTCTTTTTGTTTGTTTGATTTTGTTTTTTAATATAAATTTATTAATTTTAATTGGAAGCTAATTACTTTACAATATTGTTTTGGTTTTGCCATACATCAACATCAATCTGCCACAGGTGTACCTCATCCTGAACCCTCTTCCCACCTCCCTCCCCATACCATCCCTCTGGGTCTTCCCAGCCCTGAGCATCCTGTATCATGAATTAAACCTGGACTGGCGATTCATTTCACATATGATATTACACATGTTTCAATGCCATTCTCCCAAATCATCCCACCCTCACCCTCTCCCACAGAGTCTAAAAGACTCTTCTATATATCTATGTCTCTTTTGCTGTCTCGCATACAGGGTTATTGTTACCATCTTTCTAAAAACCATATATATGCGTTAGTATACTGTATTGGTGTTTTTCTTTCTGGCTTACTTCACTCTGTATAATAGGCTCCAGTTTCACCCACCTCATTAGAACTGATTCAAATGAATTCTTTTTAATGGCTGAGTAATACTCCATTGTGTATATGTACCACAGCTTTCTTATCCATTCGTCTGCTGATGGCCACAATGAGGTACCATTCCACGCCAGTCAGAATGGCGGCTATCTGAAAGTCTACAAGCAAATAAATGCCGGAGAGGGTGTGGAGAGAAGGGAACTCTCTTACACTGCTGGTGGGAATGCAAACTAGTACAGCCATTATGGAGAACAGTGTGGAGATTCCTTAAAAAACTGGAAATAGAACTGCCAAACGACCCAGCAATCTCACTGCTGGGCACACACACTGAGGAAACCAGAATTGAAAGAGACACGTGTACCCCAATGTTCATCACAGCACTGTTTATAATAGCCAGGACATGGAAACAACCTAGATGTCTATCAGCAGACAAATGGATAAGAAAGCTGTGTGCTTCTTAAAACAAGTATATACCAGCCACCAGGTGTTGCTCATTTCTGTATCCAAGCTGAATAAGGAAGCATCTAATCAGTAAAAATGTCAGTCATATGCTCACATTCTAGAGACAAGTGAGTCTCCAGAAATGCAGAATTTTAACTATTTAGAAATGTTAGTGTTATTTTTTTTGGCTTAAATATTTAAAAAATTATTCTCATTGCTAGAGGCCAGAGGTCCAAAATCAGGTATCAGAAGGACTATACTTCCCATGAAGTCTCCAAAGGAGGTTCCTTCTTTGTTCTGGTGGCCCCAAGCACTCTGGTAAACACATCACACAAATCTCTGCCTCTGTGTCTTTCTTTTTAAAAAACATTTCTAGAAATTATTATAGAGACAAACATTACATAGGACTGTTCCCTAATTTTTTCCCCAACATTATTGGATATATCATTGACACATAACATGTGTAACTTTGAGGTATATGATGTCAGCATTTGATTCATTTACATAGTGGAAAATGATCACCACAATAACCTTTTAACACATTCATTCTCTTACATAATTACCATTTTATTGTATTCAGTTCAGTTCAGTTCAGTTCAGTCGCTCAGTCGTGTCCGACTCTTTGTGACCCCACAAATCGCAGCACGCTAGGCCTCCCTGTCCATCACCAGCTCCCAGAGTTCACTCAGATTCATGTCCATCGAGTCCGTGATGCCATCAAGCCATCTCACCCTCGGTCGTCCCCTTCTCCTCCTGCCCCCAATCCCTCCCAGCATCAAAGTCTTTTCCAATGAGTCAACTCTTCGCATGAGGTGGCCAAAGTACTGGAGCTTCAGCTTTAGCATCATTTCTTCCAAAGAAATCCCAGGGCTGATCTTCAGAATGGACTGGTTGGATCTCCTTGCAGTCCAAGGGACTCTCAAGAGGCTTCTCCAACACCACAGTTCAAAAGCATTAATTCTTCGGCGCTCAGCCTTATTCACAGTCCAACTGTCACATCCATACATGACCACAGGAAAAACCATAGCCTTGACTAGACAGACCTTAGTCGGCAAGGTAATGTCTCTGCTTTTGAATATATTATCTAGATTGGTCATAACTTTTCTTCCAAGGAGTAAGGGTCTTTTAATTTCATGGCTGCAGTCACCATCTGCAGTGATTTTGGAGCCCAAAAAAATATAGTCTGACACTGTTTCTACTATTTCCCCATCTATTTCCCATGAAGTGATGGGACCGGATGCCACGATCTTCGTTTTCTGAATGTTGAGCTTTAAGCCAACTTTTTCACTCTCCTCTTTCACTTTCATCAAGAGGCCTTTTAGCTCCTCTTCACTTTCTGCCATAAGTGTGGTGTCATCTGCACATCTGAGGTTATTGATATTTCTCCCAGCAGTCTTGATTCCAGCTTGTGTTTCTTCCAACCCAGCATTTCTCATGATGTACTCTGCATAGAAGTTAAATAAGCAGGGTGACAATATACAGCCTTGACGTACTCCTTTTCCTATTTGGAACCAGTCTGTTGTTCCATGTCCAGTTCTAACTGTTGCTTCCTGACCTGTATATAGATTTCTCAAGAGGCAGGTTAGGTGGTCTGGTATTCCCATCTCTTTCAGAATTTTCCACAGTGTCTTGTGATCCACACAGTCAAAGGCTTTGGCATAGTCAATAAAGCAGAAATAAATATTTTTCTGGAACTCTCTTGCTTTTTCCATGATCCAGCGGATGTTGGCAATTTGATCTCTGGTTCCTCTGACTTTTCTAAAACCAGCTTGAACATCAGGGAGTTCGTGGTTCACATGTTGCTGAAGCCTGGCTTGGAGAACTTTGAGCATTACATTACTAGCATGTGAGATGATTGCAATTGTGCAGTAGTTTGAGCATTCTTTGGCATTGCCTTTCTTTGGGATTGGAATGAAAACTGACCTTTTCCAGTCCTGTGGCCACTGCTGAGTTTTCCAAACTTGTTGGCATATTGAGTGCAGCACTTTCAGAGCATCATCTTTCAGGATTTGAAACAGCTCAACTGGAATTCCATCACCTCCACTAGCTTTGTTCATAGTGATGCTTTCTAAGGCCCACTTGACTTCACATTCCAGGATGTCTGGCTCTAGATTAGTGATCACATCATCATGATTATCTGGGTCATGAATATAGTGTAATTCTAATAGACATGATATAAATTAATATCCCAAATATTTACAATTTCACTCATATAATTATATGAAAAAAATAATTTCCTCAGTAGAATTTTATGTTAACTATGTTTTACTATACATATGTGTAAAACAGAATAAAGGGAATTTCACTTAAAATGGAGTCAGGCGGTCAGAAGGGAAGCCCTCAGGCACTACCATTCCAAGTCAATGACAGACCTCAAGAGGAAGCATTAATTATAGACCCTCATAGAAAGAATTCTCCTTGCTCAGTATCCAGCCCAGCCAATGGGAAACACCACACCATCCTGAACTCCTATTAAGTGAACCTTGGTTCCAAACAACCTCTCCGAATTTCTTTTTTCCTTTATGAAGTAGCATTCCTGTTCTTTGCTTATTGGACTTGCCACTGGCTTTTGCTATGGGTTGGTTGTCCTAAATTGCCATTCATTCCTCTGCTAGAGGAATGAATAATCCATTTTGCTGGCAAAATAATCATGTTTTTTTGCTGTTGTTGTTTTAAGGTAATAATAGTAATAACAGTGTTCTGGAACAGATTTTCTAAGCAAAATAATATATACTCACCAATAAACTAATACTGGTATCTCCTCAAATTTAAAATAGTAACTCTAACTACAGTTTATGGAATACTTATCTCCCAAGTATATTTTTCTGTACCTTCTCTTGTTTAATTCCCATAGTAGCTCTCAGATCTAGGCACCACTAGTCTCACATTATAAAGAAAGAATAAAAAGCATTGAAACTAAACAAAACTTTCATATGGTAAACCCAGACCAAAAATGGCAGAACTATGACTGGAATCTAGATTCCAATATCCATGATAGTACATACAATCCCTCCAAAACTCAAACACAAAGTCATAATGATATTATTAATTATCCAGTATGCATAAGAGACCTTTTTGGATTAAGAAACCAAAATGCTGTCATGAAAAATGTCTAATTTAGGAGGAAATTCTTAGCATGAACCCACAAAAAATTAAGAATGTACATCTTTCATAATAATCATGCTAATCTATTTAGGGTATTTAATATTCTATTGATTGTTCAAATAGACTTTTTTAATTAAGCATGAGCTTATATTGATGATATACTGATTTTTCATAAGGCCAGTGTTTCAGCTGGATAAACAAAGAGTGATTCAGCCATGATCAGATATATTTTGCCATGTTATATGAGCCACTGGAACTGATTACCAAGGGTATGCTTATACAAGGAATCTAGAAGTCTCCTCTGAGTGTGCTTATTGAAAGAAAGATGAGAATCAAGGCAAATAAGCTTTGCTTAAGAAAAACAGCACTGGGTAAGAAACATGATTTTAAAATGTTTATATTTATTGACTATTATACATTTCCCCAACAGGTCTTGTGTAAGAAATCTAGGAAAATGATATGACAAATGAAAAGAAATTATATATATATATATATATATATATATATATATATATATAGATGTTTCACTGAATTATCTGGATAATATTGGCAACCAGTGTCTCAATTACTCTTCTGACACAAAGGCAAACAACTGCTTGAGTGAGATTAATAAAATGTATCCATCTCTGTTCTCAAAATGTATCCATCTTTGTTCTCACTTCTCTGAAGTGGCAAACCACTTCAATATTCTTGCCTTGAGAACCTCATGAACAGTATGAAAAGGCAAAAAGATAAAAAACTGAAAGTTGAACTCCCCAGGTCAGTAGGAGCCCAAAATAGTACTGGAGAACAATGGAGGACTAAGTCTAGAGAGAATGAAGAGACAGAGCCAAAGCAAAAACAACACCCAGTTGTGTATGTGACTGGAGATGGAAGTAAAGTCTGATGCTGTAAAGAATGATATTGCATAGGAACCTGGAATGTTAGGTCCATGAATCAAGGCAAATTGGAAGTGGTCAAGCAGGAGATGGCAAGAGTGAATGTCAACGTTTTAGGAATCAGTGAACTAAAATGGACTGGAATGGGTGAGTTTAACTCAAATGACCATTACACCTGCTACCGTGGGCAAGAATCTCTTAGAAGAAAGGAGTAGCCCTCATAGTCAACAACAGAGGCTGAAATGCAGTTCTTGGATCCAATCTCAAAAATGATAGAATGATCTCTGTTCATTTCCAAGGAAAACCACTCAATATCACAGTAATCCAAGTCTATGCTCCAACCGGTAAGCTGAAGAAGCTGAGTTAAACAGTTCTATGAGGACATACAAGAACTTCTAGAACTAACACCCCCAAAAAAGATTTTTTTTTTTATTATAGGAGGCTGGAATGCAAAAGTAGGAAGTCAAGAGATACCTGGAGTAACAGGCATATTTAGCCTTGGAATACAGAATGAAGCAGGGCAAAGGCTAACAGAATTTTGCCAAAAGAATGCACTGGTCATAGCAGACACCCTCTTTCAACAACACAAGAGAAGACTCTACACATGGACATCACCAGATAGTCAATACTGAAATCAGATTGATTATATTCTTTGCAGCCGAAGATGGAGAAGCTCTATACAGTCAGCAAAAAACAAGAATGGGAGCTGACTGTGGCTCAGACCATGAACTCCTTACTGCCAAATTCAGACTTAAATTGAAGAAAGTCAGGAAAACCACTAGACCATACAGGTAGGACCTAAATCAAATCTCTTATGACTATACAGTGGAAGTGAGAAACAGATTCAAGGGATTAGATCTGATAGACAGAGTGCATGATGAACTACAGATGGAGGTTCATAACATTGTTCAGGAGGCAGTGATCAATATCATCCCCAAGAAAAATAAATTCAAAAAGGTAAAATGGATATCTCAGGAGGCCTTACAAATAGGTGAGAAAAGAAGAGAAGTCAAAGGCAAAGGAGAAAAGGAAAGATATACCCATTTGAACACAGAGTTCCAAAGAATAGCAAGTAGAGATAAGAAAGACTTCCTTAGTGATCAATGCAAAAACATAGAGGAAAACAATAGAATGGGAAAGACTAGAAATCTCTTTAAAAAATTAGAGATTCCAAGAGAACATTTCATGCAAAAATGGACACAATAAAGGAAAGAAATGGTATGGACTTAACAGAAGCAGAAGATATTAAGAAGTGGTGGCAGGAATACACAGAACTATATAAAAAATATCTTCATGAC
The DNA here is from genome assembly GCF_042477335.2 of Ovis canadensis. Taxonomy (NCBI): domain Eukaryota; kingdom Metazoa; phylum Chordata; class Mammalia; order Artiodactyla; family Bovidae; genus Ovis; species Ovis canadensis. The sequence goes on along the minus strand of NC_091261.1, from coordinate 34,582,839 downwards.
CCAGATAATCACGATGGTGTGATCATTCACCTAGAGACAGACATCCTGGAATGCAAAGTCAAGTGGGACTTAGGAAGCATCACTACACACAAACCTAGGGGAGGTGATGGAATTCCAGTTGAGCTATTTCAAATCCTAAAAGATGATGCTGTGAAAGTGCTGCACTTAATAAGGCAGCTAATTTGGAAAACTCAGCAGTGGCCACAGGACTAGAAAAGGTCCAGTTTCATTCCAGTCCCAAAGAAAAGCAATGCCAAAGACTGTACTAACTATCATACAATTGCACTCATTTCACATTCTAGCAAATAATGCTCAAAATTCTCCAAGCCGGCTTCAACAGTAGGTGAACCATGAACTACCAGATGTTCAAGCTCAATTTAGAAAAGACAGAGGAACCAGAGATCAAATTGCCAACATCCACTGGATCATGAAAAAAGCAAGAGAGTTCTAGAAAAACATCTATTTCTGCTTTATTGACTATGCCAAAGCCTTTGACTGTGTGGGTCACAATAATCTGTGAAAAATTCTGAAAGAGATGGGAATACCAGACCACCTGTCCTGCCTTCTGAGAAATCTGTATGCAGGTCAGAAAGCAACAGTAAGAACTGGGCATGGAACAACAGACTGGTTCTAAATCAGGAAAAGAGTACCTCAAGGCTGTATGTTGTCACCCTGCTTATTTAACTTATATGCAGAGTACATCATGCAAAATGCCGGGCTGGATGATGCCCAAGCTGGAATCAAGATTGCTGGGAAAAATATCAATAACCTCAGATATGCAGATGACACCACCCTTATGGCAGAAAGTGAAGAGGAACTAAAGAGCCTACTGATGCAACTGAAAGAGGAGAGTGAAAATGTTGGCTTAAAACTCAACATTCAGAAAACGAAGATCATGGCATCCAGTCCCATCACTTCATGGCAAATAGATGGGGAAACAATGGAAACAGTGACAGACTATATTTTTGGGAGGCCCGGAATCACTAGAGATGGTGACTGCAGCCATGAAATTAATAGACACTTGCTCCTTGGAAGAAAAGCTATGACCAAACTAGACAGCATATTGAAAAGCAGAGACATTACTTTGCCAACCAAGGTCTGTCTAGTCAAAACTATGGTTTTCCAGTAGTCATGTATGAATGCGAGAGTTGGACTATAAAGAAAGGTGAGTGCTGAAGAATTGATGGTTTTGAACAGTTTTGTTGGAGGAGACTCTTAAGAGTCCTTTGGCCTTCAACGCGATCCAACCAGACATTCCTACAGGAAATCAGTCCTAAATAGTCATTATAACGACTGATGCTGAAGATCCAATACTTTAGCCACCTTATGTGAAGAACTGATTCATTGGTAAAGGCTGTGATGCTGGGAAAGATTTAAGGCGGGAGGAGAATGAATGACAGAATGAGATGGTTGGATGGAATCACTGACTTGATGGACATCAATTTGCATAAGTTCTGGGAGTTGGTGATGGACTGAGAAGCCTGGTGTGCTGCTGTCCATGGGATCACTAAGAAATAAACTGATCGTTTTCTGTAGGGCAGTCACTTGAGAAACCCCAAATCAGGGGGTGACTATAAAGATAAGACAGTAACAAAAGGATAGATAGTCAAGTTGTGTCATCTTGTTTAAAGAATATAGAATCCAGTCTCACCACTTGTTAAGCAGAATAGGACGCAATATTTTGCAGCCAGAGCAAAAAATAAGGCAACAGTTGCCTCAGTGTTGGTAAGACAGTTGTGATAAAGCTTTTAATATGTGAACATTCAGGTTCCATGTGACAGTCTTAAAAAGGATCATATTTATAAATATATACTGAGAATTTCCTGCATCAAGGCATTGAATTTGTTGGGGGCAAGAGTTAATGCGGTTGTGTGGATTAAATTGAAGTGCACCAAATTCTTTTGTTAATGCCGATTTTGACTATATACTTTTAACAGCCGAACTCGGATATTCTAGAAAAATATAAGTTGTGCATTCAACATTTTCTTTACATTGGTTTGGCAAACACACTGGACTTTTTATTTAAATATGAGATTTCTTCTTCTTCCTTTTAATCATTTCAAATAGCGACCTTTGTAAAAGACATGAATAAGTGAAAAATAACTAGAAAACTTTCTATGTAACTTACTTTTAACCAGTTCACTTCCTTGTTGAAAGAGCAGATAACTAAAAGGTCAACAGGAAAAAAAATGATGGTTCATAAAAATACAGATGTCTTCATTTGAATGCAATTGTAAGAAACATGGAAGTTTAACAACCCCACAGATGGTCCTCAATTTAAGCACATTTGTGGTATTTAAAACCAACCAACACTGATAAACAAAAAGAGTGGAATTACTCCATATTAAGAAAATAAAAAGTTTATCATCAAGTGTTTATCTTGTTAACCTCTTATTAACTCCATGTGACCTTTTCTTTATATCATTTATTTTTTCACACCACTCATTTTTCACACATTTATTTATTTCTTATATATGCATAAATATTGTCCTAGGTGATACATTCAAAAAAAACAAGACACAAACCTACTTGAAAATTGCTTATTATCTTATTTGGGTGCTTCAGTGTCAGCTAAGTGTTCCCCAATAAGTATATTGTCTTGCAATTTTTTTTTTTGCTTTTTGAATAAATCTTTTAAGAATTATTAATTGAAGGATAATTGCCTCACAATGTTGTGTTGGTTTCTGCCATACAACAATACGAATCAGTCATAACTATATATATTTATCCCCTTCCTTGTGAGCTTCCCTCCCACCCCCACTTCCTCCCCTCCCCTCCTCCCTCCCAGGTCATCACAGAGTGCCAGGCTGGGTTCCCTGTGCTATATAACAGCTTTCCACTAGCTATCCATTTTACACATCGTGGTGTATGCATGTCAATGCTACTTTCTCAGTTCATCCTACTCTCTCCTTCCTTCGCTGTATACACAAGTCCTTTCTCTATGTCTGCATCTCCATTCCTTCCCTGAAGATAGCTTTATAAATGCCATTTTTTCTAGATTCCATAATTAGGTACCAATATATGATATTTGTTTTTCTTTCTGACCAACTTCGCTCTGTATAACAAGCTCTAGGTTCATCCACTTTACTACAACTAACTCAACTTCATTCCTTTTTATGGCTGAAATAATGTTTCATTGTATATAGGTATCACAACTGCTTTATACAGTCATCTGCCAGTGGATATATAGGCTGCTTCTATGTCTTGGCCATTGTAAATAGTCAGCAGTAGTTATATTCCTTTTTTTTAACTAATAAAAAGAATTTTAATTTAGAACATGTGTGCCTATGTTAAGAAACATGCTGGTGCTTTAGAAAGAGATAAGTAAATTGACCTTCTGTCCTCTTTCTTTTCCCCCCTCCTTTCTAGCTAGTAAGGAGATGGGATGATAAAGCCTGGAATTGGAAGCCATGTTGTAAAGGTCAACCAAACAATATAAAAGGAGTTCAGATGCCACACCAGTAAAGTGGCTATTTTGGCCCCAAATTCTACATGAAAGGAAACAAAATTTTATTAAATTTCATCCCTTGCTATATTTGAGACTTGTGAAAAACTGACTTTTTTTAACACATATAGAGATAGATCAATAATTCTTAACTTTATTCAGTTCAGTTCAGTTCAGTCACTCAGTCGTGTCCGACTCTTGAGCATATTTATAATAAAATTTCATAATTTACACGTTTTGTGAAACTAAGTTCATTGATAATAATTTTATGAACACTTAATTTGAAAGTATATTTTATTAATCAGATTGTAATGTAAGGATAATAGCAAGAAAGCTGATTTATTTATTAAAAATGTATTTCAAAATATAAAATTTGAGCAAGGCTGCATTAGAAAAAAATTGCAGTAGTTCGATGCTTAGGTATATATAAAATAATTTAAGACTAGTAGTGCTGCTCCATATAAGAAGCAGAGAAAGGACAGGAGGAAAGAAGAAAGGATGGAGGGAAGGAAGGAAGGAAAGAAGGGAGGGAGGGACAGAGTGAGGGAGAGGTGAACCAAAAAGTTGAATTAAAAACAATAAAACAAAGACTGTGTGAAAATTGTGAGGCATGCACTGGTGTCAGTATCAGAGTCTATTTGGAAAGAAATGAAAATAAAAAAAATAATTTTAGTATATAACTTACATAATATAGATTTATCATTTTTGGACAAAAACAAAAAACATGTAGACAAAAGTGATATTAAATATATTAAAACAAATTCTATTAATGAATTTCAATATAACCACAACTTTTCTTGAGTCACTGCTAATTTAGTATTATTTAAATTTACTTAGGAAATAATTTTGTTGACAAATCTCTCAAATACCTTTAAACATTTGCAGTTTCTTTTTAAACACTATCAATGTAAAATTATTTTCAAATAACATGTAGCTGCAAATGTACATGTAATTTATAGGTATATGGAATTTTTTCCAAAGAAATTAGCATGAAAGTCTTAACTGGACCCAAAAGATTTTATAACTCAACTCCTTTTGTCATTCTTATGCCATAAAGTCATCTTCTAGATCAATTAATTCTTCCTCCAAATGTTTGGCTAACACATTCCTCATTCACTTCAAATAAATTCAATATTTAAGGTTATGCTGACTTAGAATCATGACTTTGGACAGCAACCAAAAAACTAATAGCAAGATGTTTCCAAATCATTTTGTTTAAGTACATCCCCATCAAATTTCAACCAGTATGGGAAACTAAAAATTCTCATGAGTAAGATTATTTTATTACATACAGGTTTTAGTAATTCCCTGATTATTCCCCACACTTTAGTGAGATATACCTCATTTCCATGTAGCCCAAGACAGATTTATTTTAACTCTGTAAATATATCCAAAAATTTATTATACCATTTGCTGTATTTTAGTTTCAATTTTTAATTTTTCACTGAAAAAAATCAACAATAAAATGGGGAAAATATTTTTTAAAGTTTCTTTGAAAGATCACTGTAGCTCAAAATGGTAATAAAAGGTTACTAAATAATCTATCACTCTAGAAATTACTATACATTTTACATTGATTATTGTGATACATTATGCATTAATAGCTCAGTAACTTCATTGATTTTTGAAGTCTTTTTCAAAGTTCTTGGCAACTAAGTGCTGTTGATGAATAATGCAATAAATTGCTAAAACACCTGGTGTTTCTTTTTTAAGTTGGCTGTAAAGCTGTGTTACCCACTAACCCGAGTTACTGTTCCATCTGTTGTACAAGCAGTGTCATTGGAAGTGGGATTTTTTTTTTTTTTCTGTGAACTGATTTTAAAGGTTTCAAATATTGACAAACTTTGTGTACCACAGTCTGTTATTCTAAATGACATCTCCTCTATTATTTTTTCATTCTATTTGAAGTGTGTGTATGGTAACCTCAGCTAGTTATATACTTCGTTTACTTTTGCTTTCTCATTGATTTATATAAAAACAGTAATTTTGTTGAATGAAAATAAATTATTACATTTGGACTATCACCATAATACAAATTACTTAATATACAGTTGGCAAGGTAAATTTTTCTCTAATATTGTATTGCATGCATGCTCAGTCATTTCAGTCATGTCTGACCGTTTGCAGTCCTATGGACTGTAGCCCCCAGGCTCCCTTCCATGGGATTCTCCAGACAAGAAGATTAGAGTGGGTTGCCATGCACTCCTGTTGGAGGATCTTCCTGGCCCAGAGATTGAACCCATATCTCCTGAGTCTCCTGCATTTTAGGCAGATTCTTTACTCACTGAGCCGCCTGAGAAGCCTTAATGTTGCATAGTTCATCATGTTTTATATTATTTGTACTCCATATAAGAAAGAAAAGAAGCCTGATCATTCTGGATTTAAGACTTTTTGACCATCCCAATGACAGTACAATACTTTTCAAAGATGTCTTTAAATATTAGAATTGTGTGGTCAGTGTCTCTTTTTAAAATTTGCATTCACTCTTGATATTTTTGTTGCTTAACTAGAAAATAATGTCAATATATTATCATTTTAGAATGAAGTTGGATAAAAGCCAACAACAAAATTCAACCAAATAATGTTGATATTTTTCTTTATATTTAGCATTCTTTACCAGCTGAGCCACCAGGGAAGCCCAACATTTTAAAATAAGATCTAAAATCACCATTATTGTACTTATGCAATCATAGACTGATATGTGTCTATGTGATATATATATATGTGTGTGATATATATGTGATATGTGTCAATACAGTGCAGAAGTGTATTGATGACTCAGATATCACAAATTATATTACCAAAGATGAGATGATTTTTCAAAATGTTAAACAATTCCTGGTTAACCTCCAAACAAAGCAAAGTTCAATCTCTGCAAAATTTACTCAGTACTTAACTTTGATGTACATGAGAGCTGTATAAAATCTATTTTGTATATATGTGTAAAAGGGAATGCAGTTCTAGGCCCTATTTAACACTGACTAATACTTTATTTCAGTAAGTTTCTATTAAATAACCCTTTCTATTTTCACTTTATAAACTCTGATCGTATATTATTTTGTCCCTCTAGTTATCCATTATCTATTTTTTTCTCTCATCCACACACATACATACAGTTTCACACACATAACATGCACCTATATATACATACATAATCTGAATTTGCCCTTTCTTAAAGAGGGGAAAACTTGTCTGCCATCTTCACTGCTCCATCCCCAAGACTTAGCTTGACACATTGTAGGCATTCAATTAATATGTCTTAGGTAAACACATATTTTATATTTTGATCCTTTTATTTGAGTTAAATGCATTGCTCTTCTAAATGAATTCCATGACATAGCTTAAGAAACAAAGTAACGGTTTGGTTAGTTTGAACAAGGTTAGAACAATTCAAGGGGCACACCCTCAGGATGTGATGAGTCGCAGCCATGTCTTACATGGTTATTTTAATGTTAACTGCCAAAAAAGCTTTTACATCACAAGATAAACAGTTTTTAAATTTTAATTCCCAAAATAAAACTGACATGAGCTGATTCTAATATTTGTACAAAGTGCTATTCACTTACAAACTTAAAAAAAAAATTGACATTTCTAGCCTCTTATGTAAGAAACACGAAACGGAAACACTGCATTCAGAAGGGGCCAAGGTACCCTTTCGTAGGAATGTTGAATGATAGCTTGCCTGAGGAATACCAGGATTGGTCATGTTTGCATATTTAGATTAATAGTGCACTTCTACAAGGTTTGTGCTGTAATTGGAACTTAAGTAACATTTGTTAAGTATTATCTGTCAGAGTCTGAAGAGACCCAAAGAGAATGTATATCATTATGCAAAATTACTAATTAAGTACAAGTAATTTAGCAGATAATTTACATGTTCATTTTATAACAGAAATTATTTAGTTTAGGGTTCTCTTTGTATTTCTAAAGTAATCGTGACCCAAGGGATCACAGACTGTTAAGAAGAAGTATAAATTATGGAATGAGACATATGTTTAACTGACTCACAGAGCTTTTGTTGTAGCTAATGATTCTTCTAACAGTAATTGCATAAGGGAAAACATTTTCTTTTTAAGTAAATAATGTTCATTACCTCTTAAATCTACTGTCACTTGACAACATTAACGTGGAAAAATTTTCACCTTCTTGATTAGCTCTCCAAGGATATCCAGCAGCTTTAAATTAATATTGATCAAACAGAAACCATCATATCCATCAAACTGTTCTTACAAACATTGAATGTACAGGAAAATAATATCTTAATAGATTCTAGAAAGAAAGACACTTACTCTCCTGAAATAAACAGTAAACACATTTCAAATTATTTATATGAGGAAACTGTGTTGAAATTGGGGATTCACTTTGTGTCTATTGATAAGCACTATCTCTGTTATAAATCTCAAATAATAAAATATTAAAGGTTTGCATGTATGGTCAAATTATGTCCATATTGTGTTAATAATTGTTATCTGAACCCTGCAACTTTGGAAGAAAAAGAAAACAATCTAGCTTCCTAAACTGTTTTATTCAGGTTGCCTAAAAACTTCATGAGGGTAGGAATTCTGTTTCTTCACAGATTTAGTACCAATAATCTAAGGCATACTTTAAGTGACAATTCCCTCAAATTCTTTTTTTTTTTTTTGGTTTAATTCACTACTGCATTTCAGGCAGATTCTTAGCATCTGAGGCACCAGGGGAAGTCTATTAATTTACTACTGGCTTTTAAATAATTTTTTTTAAAAAAACATAGTATTTGTCTTATTTTTCTAGTTGTTATTGATGTAGTTTAATTCTATTAACTTTTCTCTGATAATTACTTCAATTGTATCTCAGATTACGATATGACCTGCTAAAATTTTGAGACATATTGTATTTTGATGTCTATTTCCAGTTTCATCAAAGAGTTAATGCTATATGTTAATTTCTGGGTAGAAGAAATTGATGATTTTCAATTTTGTTATGTATTCCTAGTTTTATTGAAAATAGTTCCAAGAATGTTCTATATTTTATTTCTATTTTGGGGAATGTATTAAGGTTTCCTCTGTGGCATAAAAATGGTCAGTTTTCATGAATATTTTTTTTGCAGTTAAAGAAGTGCAATATCTCTTGGTTAAGGTTTCAATATATAAGGTCTAAGTGATTAATGATAAGTGTTCAGTACTTCAATGTCTTTATAAAATTTGCTCATTTGATCTGCTTTACATAAGAAGAGATGTATTCAATTGTACATTTTAAACATTTCTTTTTGCCATGGCTATAACTACTGATTATAACTGTTTCATTGTTTGCATAAAATTAGTGACATAATTTCAATAACAGATACTGTTTTTCACTTTTAAAAAATTGTAATTTCATTATTTTATACTGTTTTATTGGTCTAAATTTTACTTTATAAGATATCAAGATTTTAACCTCTACTTACTTTTCAGTGGGCTTATTTTTAACACTTTTGAAGGTTTCTTTTTTTTTCTTTAGGTCTGTCCCTTGCATAGAGCATAATTTTTAATAAAAAATATTTTCTTTTCTGATAAGTTAAGCTGATTAATTTATTGCTATAATTAATATTAGTTCAGTTCATTCACTCAGTCGTGTCTGACTCTTTGCAACCCCATGAACTACAGCACGCCCGGCCTCCCTGTCCATCACCAACTCCAGGAGTTCACTCAGAGTCATGTCCATTGAGTTGGTGATGCCATCCAGCCATCTCATCCTCTGTCGTCCCCTTCTCCTGCCCACAATTCCTACCAGCATCAGAGTTTTTTCTAATGAGTCAACTCTTCGCATGAGGTGGCCAAAATACTGGAGTTTCAGCTTCAGCATCATTCCTTCCAAAGAACACCCAGGACCCATATCCTTTAAAATGGACTGGTTGGATCTCCTTGCAGTCCAAGGGTCTTCTCCAACACCACAGTTCAAAATCATCAATTCTTCAGTGCTCAGCCTTCTTCACAGTCCAACTCTCACATCCATACATGACTACTGGAAAACCGATAGTCTTGACTAGATGGACATTGTTGGCAAAGTAATGTCTCTGCTTTTCAATATGCTATCTAGGTTGGTCATTACTCTCCTCCCAAGGAGTAAGTGTCTTTTAATTTCATGGCTGCAATCACCATCTGCAGTGATTTTGGAGCCCCCCAAAATAAAGTCTGACACTGTTTGCACTGTTTTCCCATCTATTTGCCATGAAGTGATGGGACCAGGTGCCGTGATCTTACTTCTCTGAATGTTGAGTTTTAAGCCAACTTTTTCACTCTCCTCTTTCACTTTCATCAAGAGGCTTTTTAGTTCCTTTTCACTTTCTGCCATAAGGGTGGTGTCATCTGCACATCTGAGGTTATTGATATTTCTCCCAGTAATCTGGATTCCAGCTTGTGCTTCTTCCAACCCAGCATTTCTCATGATGTACCCTGCATAGAAGTTAAATAAGTAGGGTGACAATATACAGCCTTGATGTACTCCTTTTCCTACGTGGAACCACTCTGTTGTTCCACGTCCAGTTCTAACTGTTTATTCCTGACCTGCACTCAGATTTCTCAAGAGGCAGGTGAGGTGGTCTGGTATTCCCATCTCTTTCAGAATTTTCCACAGTTTATTGTGATCCACACAGTCAAAGGCTTTGGCATAGTCAATAGAGCAGAAATAGATGTTTTTCTGGAACTCTCTTGCTTTTTCCATGATCCAGTAGATGTTGGCAATTTCATCTCTGGTTCCTCTGCCCTTTCTAAAACTAGATTGAATATCTGGAAGTTTATGGTTCATGTACTGCTGAAGCTTGCTTGGAGAATTTTGAGCATTACATTACTAGCATGTGAGATGAGTGCAATTGTGTGGTAGTTTGAACATTCTTCGGCACTGCCTTTCTTTGGGATTGGAATGAAAACAGACCTTTTCCAGTCCTGTACCACTGCTGAGTTTTCCAAATTTGCTGGTATATTGAGTGCAGCACTTTCACAGCATCATCTTTCAGAACTTGAAATAGTTCAACTGGAATTCCATCATCTCCACTAGCTTTGTTCGTAGTCATGCTTTCTAAGGCCCACTTGACTTCACATTCTAGGATGTCTGGCCCTAGGCGAGAGATCACACCATCGTGATTATCTTGGTGATGAAGCTCTTTTTTGTACAGTTTTTCTGTGTATTCTTGCCACCTCTTCTTAACATCTGCTTCTGTTAGGTCCATACCATTTCTGTCCTTTATTGAGCCCATCTTTGCATGAAATGTTCCCTTGGTATCTCTAATTTTCTTGAAGAGATATTTAGTCTTTCCCATTCTGTTGTTTTCCTCTGTTTCTTTGCATTGATCATTGTGGAAGGCTTTCTTATCCCTTCTTGCTATTCTTTGGAACTCTGCATTCAGATGCTTGTATCTTTCCTTTTCTCCTTTGCTTTTTGCTTCTCTTCTTTTCACAGCTATTTGTAAGGCCTCCCCAGACAGCCATTTTGCTTTTTTGCATTTCTTTTCCATGGGGATGGTCTTGATCCCTGTCTCCTGTACAATTTCATGAACCTTCATCCATAGTTCATCAGGCACTCTATCTGATCTAGTCCCTTAAATCTATTTCTCACTTCCACTGTATAATCATAAGGGATTTGATTTAGGTCATACCTGAATGGTCTAGCGGTTTTCCCTAGTTTCTTCAATTTCAGTCTGAATTTGACAATAAGGAGTTCATGATCTGAACCATAGTTAGCTCCCAGTCATGCTTTTGTTGACTGTATAGAGCTTCTTCATCTTTGGCTTCAAAGAATATAATCAATCTGATTTTGGAATTGACCATCAGGTGCTGTCATTGTGTAGAGTTTTCTCTTGTGTTGTTGGAAGATGGTGTTTACTATGACCAGTGCGTTCTCTTGGCAAAACTCTATTAGCCTTTGCCCTGCGTCATTCCATATTCCAAGGCCAAATTTGCCTGTTAGTCCGGGTGTTTCTTGACTTCCTACTTTTGCATTCTAGTCTCCTATAATGAAAAGGACATCTTTTTGGGTGTTAGTTCTAAAAGGTCTTGTAGGTCTTCATAGAACCGTTCAACTTCAGCTTCTTCAGCATTACTGGTTGGGGCATGGTGGTGGTGGTGAAGTCGCTCTGTCATGTCTGACTCTTTGCGACACTGTGGACTGTAACCTACTAGGCTTCTCCATCTGTGGGATTCTCCAGGCAAGAATACTGGAGTGGATTGCCATTTCCTTCTCCAGGGGATCTTCCTGACCCAGGGATCGAACCCAGGTCTCCCACATTGGAGGCAGATGCTTTAACCTCTGAGCCACCAGGGAAGCACCAGTTGGGGCATAGACTTGGATTACTGTGATATTGAATGGTTTGCCTTGGAGACGAACAGAGATCATTCTGTCGTTTTTGAGACTGCATTCAATTAATATATGTAACATCTAATCTCTTATTTTAAATTCTTATTCACATATAGATATATTAATATGTGGTCATTTATTCTTGCATCATATATTTTAATATTTAGAAAGGCTTGTAATTCTAGATTAATGGTTACTTTGTACTAATTATTTTTAGAATATTCTTAGTCTTCTCATTTAAAAAATATTGTCTATTGTTTCCCTTTACAAAGAATATTATGTTTAAGTAGCAACTTTTTCTTCCTTCTCCCTCATTCCTCCAAATTCAATTTAAAGTAATCTTTTACTCCTAGTTAATACTTATAGGAAATTAGTGAATTGACTGCTTTCATGTCCAATTTTCTACACCACTTCTGCTTTAACTAAAATGGCAGAGCATTTAAGTTACACATACTTCATCATCTCTCTTGTGTTTATCACTTAGCCTTTTTCTTATAGAAATAAATTTTTTCAATGTTTTTCACCAGTTTCAAGCTGATATCTTCAGTTACTTTCATTTTCTAAAGATAATTTTCTAGACTTCTTCAGGAAGAACTTTTGGAAACAATATTCCTGTGTTCTTTCACATTCTTAAAACCTGTTCATGGCCTTTACATGGATAGATATAATATCTTTCAATCATACTTTCTTTCCTTAGACTCTTACACAGTTTTCTGTATAAAACATTACTGTTCAAAAGTCTAATGTCAGTATAATTTTATTTTCTTCATATATAAACATTTTGTCTGAAAGCTGAAGGATGTTTGTCCTTTTGCTCTTAAGTATAACAATTTTGCTAGAAAATTTCAAAGTGTTACGTTTTATTCACTCTAGGTTGATTTTGCCAGGTATATATATATACGTAGTGTTGAACGTATTTTCCTTTTTTGATATTATCTCAATACTTATTATTGTTTCCCTTTCACTTTAAATTTAATGTCCATATTTCTAACTTGATCAGATGTCTTTTTACATCATCTTGTCCAGTATCATGTCTCGATTTTTTTACCGTTGATTGATTCCTAATAGTTTCTTTGAAACTTTAACAAATTTTGCAAGAGTAAGGTAAAATTTTTATCTGTTTTTTTTGTGCATGTCTCTTGAGCATGCTTTCATTGCAGGAATGTTATCCTGTTTATTAGTATTAAGGGCTCAATCCCCATCCCCACATTCCGATTTAATATGTTCAAATCCTAACCTCTAGTATTTCAGAATGTGACTAAGCTTGGAGATAGGATCTTTAAAGTTAAATGAGGACACTAGGGTGGGGTCGCAGAGTGGGACAGGACTGAGCCACTAAGCACAGCACAACACAGCACAGGGTTGGCCCTTATCCAATACGACCCCTATTCTTATAAAAAGAAGAGATTAGGACATAAACACAGAGGAAAGACCCTGTAAAACAGATGTCTGCAACACCTGGACTATGGCTCCATACTCATCCAGATGAGTGACAGGTCAGTGAGCAGAGCTACATCTCTACTCACAGCTGCTCCCCATTGTTCACATCATTCCCTGAGCTCTGCCTCCTATCAGATCAGTGGTGACAACAGAATCTCAGAAGAGTGCAAACCCTTCTGTAAATTCTGCATGCAAGGGATTTAGGGTGTGTCCTCCTTAGTTACAAGGAAACAAGCTCAGGGTGCCCACTGATTCTATATCATGGTGTGTTATATAATTTCATTACATATCATGATGTAATAACAATAGAAATAAAGTATAAAATAAATAATGTGCTTGAATCATTCTGAAACAATCCCTCCCACCTCAGTCTGTGGAAAAACTGTCCTCCATGGGACCGACACTGGTGCCCAAATGGTTGAAGGCCACTGTTATAAAAGCACAAAAAGAAGATGGTCATGTACATGCCAAAGATAAGAGGTCTCAGACATAATCAACCCAGCTAGCAAGTTGATCTCAATCTTCTAGCCCTTAAAATTATGAGGAAATAAATTTCTATTTAAGCTACCCAGTCTGTTTTACTTTGTTATAGCAGCCATAACAAAAATAATACAACTGCTCTCTATATTTTTCCCCAAGAAAGTCATTGTGTGAAACTAAATTTTGCCTTCATTAATTTGTCACAGGAGATAGGTTTTCCTGATTCTTATGCTTTTTCTTTCGTTTGCTCTAGAGTCTATACCCTACTCTATATTTTGATTCTACTCACAAGATTTAGTTCTCAGTGGATGACTTTGGTCAGAAAAGATTTTATTGTTCACTTTCAGGAGCCATAGGGTCTAGACTGCCTCAGAACTGCCTCCTTTAGTAGTCCTCTCCATTCAAATATAAATCAAAATCTATGCTAACACCTCCCCATCCCAAAGTCCAGAAGACTCAATTATCTTTCTTTTTCATTTGAAAAAATGTCATGTAAAATGCAGACATAAATATTTTAACTTTCTTTTACACGAAGGGTATCAAAATGTCCTTTATGGTCTTTTAAATTTTCCTGCCTAACAGTTGACCATAAGTGCCTAATTACTACATTTCTGCTGGATATTAAAGGAGACTGAAAAACTATGTTGCAACTACCATCTTGCTGTCAGACTGAAGTATGTTTGATTACTTTAATGAATGTTCCCAAACTCAGTGAAGAATAAGGATTCATTAGTGGATCTCTCTTACATATCTGTAAGTTTATCATGGAAAGGGCTTTATTTATCAATACCTTGAAAATAAATTTGCTTGCCTCATTTCCTGGTGCATCAGCAATAAAGAATCCACCTATAATGCAGTAGATGCAGGTATGATTCCTGGGTCAGGAAGATACCTTGGAGAAAGAAATGGCATCCCATTCCAGTATTCTTGCCTGGGAAATTCCATGGACAGTAAAGACAGGTGAGTAACCTATGGGGTCACAAAAGAGTTGGACAAAACTTAGAAACAACAAGAAATTGTCTATATAATATAACTTCCTACTTCCTATTCTTTCAGTTTACTGCATTCAAACATAATTGATGCATCTCCCTATAGGAGCACTTTTATTCTTATTCCATCTTGTACCTTTGCACAATGGTGCATCCCCAGCAGGTTACTGCTGTTCAGTTGTTAAGTCATATTTTACTCTGCAATGCCATGGACTGTAGCACACCAGGCTCCTCCACTATCTCCCAGAGTTTTCTCAAATTCATGTCCATTGAGTTAGTGATGCTATCTACCCGTCTCATCCTCTGCTGCCCCCTTCTGCTTTTGACTTCAACCTTTCCCAGCATTGGGATCTTTCCCAATGAGTCAGCTCTTCACAGAAGGTGGCCAAAGTATTGGAGCTTCAGCAGCAGATATTCCAATGAATATTCAGGGTTGATATCCTTTAACATTGGCAGGTTTGATCTCCTTGCTGTCCAGGGGACTCTCAAGAATCTTCCCCAGTACCACAGTTTGAAAGCATCAATTCTTCAGTGCTCAGCCTTCTTTATGGTCCAGCTCTCACATTCATATGTGAATACTGGGTAAATGATAACTTTGAATATATGGACCTTTTTTGGCAAAGTGATGTCTGTTTTTAAATATGATTTATAGGTTTCTCATAGCTCTCATTCTAAGGAGCAAATGCTTTTAAATTTCATGGCTGCAGTTACTGTCCACAGTGATTCTGGAGCTCAAGAAAATAAAATCTGTCACTGCTTCCACTTTTTCCCCCATCTACTTGCCATGAAATGTTGAACTGAACAGTGATCTCAGTTTTTTTTTTTTTAATACTGAGTTTCAAGCCAGCTTTCACTCTCCACTTTCACTTTCATAAAGAAGCTCTTTAGTTCTTCCCTTTCTACCATCACAGTGGTATCTGCATATCTGAGGTTATGATATGATCTTGATTCCAGCTTGTGATTCACCCAGCTCAGTATTTTGCATGATGTATTTTACATATAAGTTAAATAAACAGGATGACAATATACAGCCTTGATGTACTTCTTTCCCAATTTTGAACTGGTCACGTATTCCATGTAAGGTTCTAACAGTAACTTCTTGACCCACATACAGATAAGGTGGTCTGGTATTCCCATCTCTATAAGAATTCACCACAGTTTGTTATGATCCACACAGTCAAAGGCTTTAACAAAGTCAATGGAACAGAAGTAAATGTTTTCCTGGCAACTGACTTGTTTTCCCCATGATCCATCCAGTGTTGGCAATTTGAAGTCTGGCACCTTTGCCTCTTTGAAACCTAGCTTGTACATCTGGGAGTTCACGGTTTAGGTATTGCTGAAGCCTAGCCTGAAGAACTTTTTCAGCATAACCTTGATAGCATATGAAGTAAACGCAATTGTATGGTAGTTTGAACATTCTTTGGCATTGCATTTCTTTGAGATTGGAATGAAAACTGAACTTTTCCAGTCCTGTGACCCCTGCTGAGTTTTCTAGATTTGCTGGCATATTGAGTGCAGCATCATCTTTTAGGATTTGAAATAGCTCATTTCAAATTCCATCACCTACATCTACACAGCTTCGTTTGTAGCAATGGTTCCTAAAGCCCACTTGACTTCACACTCCAGGATGTTGGGCTCTAGGTGAATGGCCACACCATCACAGTTATTCAGGTCATTAAGACCTTTTTTGCATAGTTTTTCTGTGTATTCTTGCTACCTCTTCGTAATCTCTTTTGCTTCTGTTAGGTCTTTACTGCTTCTGTCCTTAATCTTGCCTATCCTTGCATGAAATATTCCCTTTGATATCTCCAGTTTTCTTGAAGAGATCTCTAGTCTTACCCATTCTATTGTTTTCCTCTATTTCTTCGCATTGTTCATTTAAGAAGGTCTTCTCTCTCCTTACCATTCTCTGGAACTCTGCTTTTGGTTGTGTATATCTTTTCCTTTCTCCCTGCCTGTTACTTCTCTTCTTTCCTCACTATTTGTAAGGCCTCCTCAGACAACCATTTTGCTTTCTTGCATTTCCTTTTGTTGGGGATGGTTTTGATCACCACCTCCTGAACAATGATACAAACCTCCATCCATAGTTCTTCGGGTACTCTATCTACCAGATCTAGTCCCTTGAATCTATTCCTCACTTCCACTGTATAATATAAGGGATTTGACTTAGGTCATATCTGAATGGCCTAGGGCTTTTTCCTACTTTCTTCAGTTTAAGCCTGAATTTTGACATAAGGAGCTCATGATCTGAGCCACAGTCAGCTCCAGGTCTTATTTTTGTTGACTGTGTAGAGCTTCTCCATCTTTGGCTGCAAAAAATAAAATCATTCTGAGTTCAATATTGACCATCTGGTGATGCCCACGTTTAGTGTCACATTTTGGTTTGTTGGAAAACAGTGTTTACTTTGACCAGTGTGTTCTCTTAATAAAATTCTGTTAGCCTTTGCCCTGCAGCATTTGGTACTTCAAGGTCAAATTTGCCTGTTATTCTGGGTATCTCTTGACTTCCTACTTTTACATTCCAATCCGCTATGATGAAAAGGACATCTTTTTTGTGTGTGTTAGTTCTAGAAGATATTATAGGTCTTCATAGAACTGGTCAACCTCAGCTTCTTTGGTATCAGTGGTTTCAGACTTGGATTACTGTGATGTTGAACAGTTTGCCTTGGAAATGAACCAGGATCATCCTGCCATTTTTGAGACTGCACCCCCAGTAGGTACTATAAGACTAAAGGCTAACTGATTATGGAACATACATTAGAAACAGTTAATCCCAAGATCAGATTATTACTCCATTGTATTTCAGTGATGTGAACTTCTTTTTCAGTGAAAATACCAATATGCTTACTTTCGGTTTGTTTTAAAATTCTTCATCTCTTTGATTTTTTATTTTTTGCCTCTCAGGATTTGTATGTCATTACCACCTGCACCTTGTACCTTCTGTATGAATAACTTGATGCACCAAGATTTGATTGGTTCAACCAGTTCCCAACTGAATTAAAGTTATAGTTGGATAGATCTCTTTTGTTTGCCTATTGCTGATTTTCAAAAGTCAGCATACAGAGGCCTGTCTTTGATCTGTTTCCCATCATTATTTTAGTCAGCTGTGGACAACATAATATGACCATATGTGGAATGCTTGACCATCTACAGGAGCCTGCCCATTGCTTTGTTCAGAAGAGTTAAGAGAGCATAAAATACTTATTTCCAACAATGTTGATGTTCTCTGATCCTCAGAACATATTAAAAGTTAGAGTGATAGTTTATATAGCTCCTTGCATTTCCATGTCCTTTCTAGGATATGATAGAAGTACTTGTGAGTTTGTGGACCTACTAAAGAAATAAGGTTCAATAAGTAAAAAATTAATTAAGTTTGTGTAATGCCAGTCTTGGCACTCAAGCTGTTATTGCTTTGACTGTTTGGTTGTAACATCACCCAAATGATCTATATAGTTTTCTGAGAAAGAATGAATAAAACGGGATTCCTTTGAGCAATTTGGAAGAAGATGATGGTAATTCTAGGCTGTAGAGTAATAGGCAATGAAAATACCTTAAGAACATATATCAAATAAAAGAAAAAGAATCAAATAGAAAACTACAAATGTAAAATAGTCTTAACAGCAATCTCTTTCCAAATTAATTCAGATTCCTAAAGAATACAAAGCTGTTTGCAAAGCTGCTTAAGTAAAGGGGAAATTTCTGTTACTTGTGTAGTTTGGAAAGAAACACGTGATGAACAGTGACCTAGAATCCTCAGTTAATCTCATGACCACAGCTTGATGAGGGAAATCAGAAAAAGAATATAGCTTGTTTAAACTACACTTCACTACTAACTTTAAAATTTATATACTTAAATATATTACATGTTAAATGTTGGAACATTAGAAACTGCAAATGCATTAACTTGTATTTTTTTTTTTTGCAATTGACAAAACTGAGTAGCGAGAACACTCAATATCCCATAGATAATTGATTACAATCAGTTAACATATTGTGGTTCATACAAAAAAGTAAATAATCATTAATGTATGGCAAGGAGGTTGGATAGCTAGGCATTATGTTATAAACAAATATATTTCTACTTTTTTAGAATAATAAAAACATTTTACTATAACACAGTAAAAATAAGAAATAACATCAAAACATTTTATAATAACAAAAATATCATACACAGCTAGGAACAAGACTAAAAATATGCAAGACTCTAAACAAGAACTACATACTATAGTTGAAAAAATTAAGGAGTACAATTAAAGTGATATCCATTTTCATGAGCTAGAAGACTAAACAGTAGGCTTTCAACTCAGAATCAATATGATCACAATGAATTCCCAAAAGGAATACATGTTTATATGCATGTGCATATATGTGCACAAACAGATGTATGAAACTTCATAAGTTTTGTTTTTTCATTTCTATGAATAATCAGATAACTAAGAATAACCAAGTAAATCTTTAGTAAGAATAACAAGATGAAAGGATTTATTCTGATATAAAGAGTATGATGTAATAAAGACTACATGACCCTGGCAGGTAGACTGTAGATCTAAATGTAAAATATTAAGCTTTTGAATATCAACAACAGCAAGCCATTTCCACTCTTCTGTCCATGGGATTTCCCAGACAAGAATAATGAAATAGGTTGCCATGTCTTTCTTCAGGGGATTGAACCAATGTCTCCTGCATTGCAGGTGGAGTCTTTACTGCTGAGCTATGAGGGAAGCCCCCAAAAATGTGGTATATCCATATAAATAGATAATATTCATGCATAAAAAGGAATTGAGTACTGATATAAGCTGCAATATGAAGATCTTAAAACATTAAGCTAGGCAAAGGAACCTAAACACAAAAGGTAACATACGATAGCACTTACATCAAATGTCCAAAACAGGCAAATTCTAGAGATATAGATTTGTGTTAGCTAGGTTTTAGGAGGAGAAAATGGGATTAACTGCTCTTGGATATATGAAGTTTCTTCTGATATGATAAAAAATATTCTACAACTGGATAAAGGTGATTTCACACAACCCTTTGAATATACTACAAACCAGTGAATCATACATTTGAAAATGATTACTTTTATGATATGTGATTTATAACTCAGTCTAAGAGGACATGATAATTTTCAAAATTGCATCATTCATTCAACTTCCCAAGTTGATCCCTAATAATAGACTTCATTTAGATGTAATGATTTGCTACTGAATGTTATTTCTCTACCCAATATTTTCTTTTTAAGAACTGATGATTTGCTTTACTTTTTCTCTTACAAAGGCAGGACAGTTTCCATCACATGTTCCTGCTAAAATAATAGGTATCCCACTAAGAAATATATCCAATCTATGCCCTAAAATGAGGGGAAAAAAAACCACACACACATAGTTAGGGAGAATGAGTTGTTAATTAAAATAGCAATAATAAAATATTTAAAAATAACATTCTAATTGTTTGAAGATGAGCCTCCCTGATCTTTTGTAAATGCTTGCTTTTTTCCTCCCTAAAACAATATGCCATATGGTCTAATTTCAAAACAGGTATTGCTGCCTCTATAATGTAACAGTCTATAGAAAGCCTCTCTTAGCCCTTGTAAGAAAAAAAAAAAAAGCAAAGAAAAGAAAAGAATACTTCATTTTCAAAGGAAGATCTCTTACTTATTTTGATCTGGCAATAAATCCTGCTCTCTGTCTCTTTTTTTAATTAACCAGTTAGAAGATCTCTTTTACTCCATGTAACAGACAGCATACTATCTGAGAAAAAGTTAAAGCTTTGAGCGACTCAGGGTTTAGGATGACACTTTAAAAAAACTGAAATAAGAACAGTTTCTTTCTAGCAAACTGACCAAGAGAAATCATAGCATAAGAATAGGACAAAAAGAGACACCAGGACCAAAATAAAATGCATATATTAGGCATGGTAAAGATTTACATGTGACATGGCTATGAGAGGTTGCAACATATTTTGGTTTAAAATAATTAAATAGTAAATTAAAATAAAAATGAAATAACCATACAACCTCAGTACTATGCATGAAATATAAGTGAATAGAGTAGTGGATAATACTAGATTATTATTACCAACAGTTCCCTTGGTAATTCAGTAAAATAATGATGTGTCAAAATAATTCTAACATCTGACTTGCATTCAAATTGAGGCACTTTTTTGCTTAACAAAGATTTGCTGGAATTACTATTGTAAAGGTTTATTTTAACTTCAAGGAACTAGATTTAGCAATATGTCAAAATTGTGGTGTATTGGTATTCCACTGGCACATGTACAAAACGACATGGAATATAAATCAAAATTGTGATTCAAAACACACTGTCAGATATGGTTTTCTGAGATAAGAATATTCCATGGAAACACCAATTAAAAAGATTCAGACACATACAACACAGTGAATCATAACCAATATTCACTGTATGCAAAAAAAAATTAATAGCAACATCCTCCATGTCAGTGGCATTACATTTGAAACTCAGATGTGCTGTTAGCATTTGGCAGAACTTAACCAGGGATGATTTTAATATCTAAGGTGATGTAAATATGAATGGGTTAACAACTTGCGATGTGACATCACTGTCTAAACTGCCAAGATCTCTCAGAAGTTAAGCCTCTTCTATGACAAAGAATGCTACTAAGAGGATCATTTTTCTTTTCTTAATTGATGGGTTCAATTGTGTCATTCAGGGGAACTTCAATATAGTTAAAAATATTTTATAAACTCTTAGACCTGACCATTAGACAAAAACAAAAAGGAGCTATAAATACTTCCTCTGAATAAACTTACAAAACAATCTGATCTTAACAGATACAAATACAAGTAAATGTGGAATTCGGAATTTAGTACCTCTGTTTTTTGTTTTCTTACAGTGCATAGTTAAAATGTGAGGTTATACTAAATTTGTGTAATACAGGAAAAATTAAACTGAAAAGTTTGGATAAGTCCAGTTTTGCTCATTCTGACAATTTTAATGTATTAAAGGATCTAATATATATTCTTTAGTAAAGAAAATGAGTGCCCATCCTTTTAGGTTTGTGTTATTTAGATTCATTTTATATATTGGGGCCATTTTGTAGGCACCTAACTTTGTAGATGCTTTTTCAAGATTTTTCTATTACATTGTCAGTGGGAATTTTTTTTTAAAACATTCTTTATACAGAATATCTCATTAGCTGGTGATACAAAGTAAATTCTTTCCTTCTGGTGGTATGATTCTAAAATTTTAACTAACATACATGAAGATATACTTGACTTAGACTAAATTAGAGCTCAAGAAACAAATACCTTATTAAATGTAGAGTTATATTTGAAATATTCTTGACCTTTTGTAACCTGTTGATAATTATTTTTGGTGGAAACCCATTGTATGAAGTATGCCCAGTCATCTCTGACTTTTTGCGACCCCACGGACTGTAGCCCACCATTCTCCTCTGTCCATAAATTTTCCGGGCAACAGTGCTAGAGTGAGTATCCAGGGGATCTTACCGACCCAGGGACTGAACCCACGTCTCTCACGTCTCCTGCATCAGCAGCTGGATTCTCTATCACTGTGCCACCTGGGAAGGTTGGAAACCCACTGGGGTGACTAAATTGAATTTGAACTTTCCAGTAAAATTTTCAATAGATACCTAATTTAGATCTAATAAAGCATGACATGTGAAAACACAATTCCCATTACTAAACAAAAATGAATTCAGTTTTATACAGAATATATTGCACAATTTAGTCCCTATGATTATACAACCTGAGGGAGAAGAAACTGGTGAGTTTGACTCAAGTATTGAAAATGATTTGCAGGGAGAAACTTTAAGACCTAATTGTAAGTTAATGTTAGCAGGAGAAAATATCCAGTAAGTACTGAAATTAAAAATTAGATATAAATGATAAAAAATAAATCCAGGGTTTAGTGGATGCATACACCTATTAATATCTCCATTCCTGCTGGAATTTCTTTCATTCATAAGCCCATTCTGCACAGAAAGTTGACTTATTTCTTAATTCTAATGGCAGATCTTATAGAAGATACATATCAATAATGGACAATGAGAACTGAGAGAGAAAGTTGTTAAAAGGTTTCTAGGAAAGGTATTATACTATGAATGTTACTGTGTCTCAGTGTGATGACAGGGATTCTTGTAAACACCCTGACTCTCTCCCTGATGATGACGCTGAGATACAGAGAGTGAAGAGCTAAAAGACTCTAGAACCAATATAGATGTTTTCATATACCTTGCATGAAGATACCTTAAGTCTGAATATTTTAATAAAATTTCCTTTTCTAATGTGAGATGGATTTTCTATTACTTGAAGCCAAAGATATCTTGAGGTTATTTAATTTGTTTGACCCTTTATATATTTAAAAACTATCTTTTTGATGTATTATTTTATTATTTACTTTAAAAATTACATTATGATGTACATTTTCTAAATATAATACAAGTAAGCTAATTTGAAATCCTCAAAATATTAGTTAAATTTTGCTTTAACAATAAAATTCAAAAGTGTCTTTAAAATAGTCCCTCATGAAAACTTAGAGGTTCTTTTCAACCATGGTCCCACAATTATGAAGAACTTAAAAAAAAATACTAGTTCATATGAGAACTGGTCTTTTAAAACATAAAATATGAATGAGTATCTTCATTTAAAAATGAAAGTTGTTTTCAATTTACTCTTATGAGAAACTGATTGCTAGAAAATCATAAATACTTAAAAATAAGTAAGTAAAAATAATTTTTGGACATGAGGATTTTGGACACCATTGAAAGATTCAGACTTTATTTGATCTCTTTTCAATGGATTTATACAAATGTTAAGAACATGAAAGCATCAATTCTAAACTACTTTAAAAACTTATTTTTACCAACAATAAATCAACTTAAAATTTTAAAAAATAAAATTTCAAAAGGCACATATTTATTCAATTGGCTGTACAAGCAGACATCTGTATAACAAACTTGGCAACGTGTGTGAGGACAGAGAAGGGAGAGCAGAAGCAGTGGCTTGAGGCATCTCTATGGAAATTAGCTTTTACAGGACTACTTATTAGAAAGTGAAGATTCTTTTCCTTTATCAAGGCACTTGGACTTAAAAAGAGTAAAGTTTCTTTAATGCCTGAATCTCTGACGCCACAAGAACTTGATAGGATCATACACACACAAAATTTAGAAAAAGTAAAGTTTAAATAATCAAAACCTACAGGATTTTTTGTAAACTTTTTGTAAACTGACAGTCATTTCTTAAGGTAAATGTTAAAAATAAGAAATTTTTACTAAAATGGCATATTAGTGTGTCATAAAACTATAGCCACAATTCACCTAAACAACTGACATTATGCCCTATTAAATCCTCACACATGTGAGAAGACAATTCAGTTCCCTGATATTATCTTGATAATCCATTTACAAGTACTGTGAACTTTTGTTCAAATACATGAACATTTTTATAAAATAGATTTTCCAGAAAAAGATGTCAAGGCTTGATATGTGTACTACAGTTCTAGTCCTGTTGCCTGGCGCCCTTTCTTAAAAGCTCTCTGCTTTGCAGGTAAATACTTCTCAATACAGTAATCCAAAGAGCTAAAGAATTATAATTGGCATATGGATTTCACATACACTTTTACAGTAAATCAGTATTTACCAAAATATGTTAATAGAAGTGAAAAGCAACATACTTTAAAAAATATTTAGTATAAGTTGTGAATAAGATACTGTATACACAAAAGCTTTGCTTAGAAAGTACTGAGAATATGAAACTCTGAAAGTCATAGAAGACAATACATATGAATTGACAATACATATGTATGTGTGTATGGGGGGGGGTTTGTATATTTCAGGTGTTTAAAGTGTTTTAAAATATAACATTAAAGCCACCAAACTAAGAGTTTGAAAAATTTGAGGTTAAAAATTTAATTTTGAAATGACCCTCAAAACTATAAACAAGATGAAAGTATCAGCGAAAAGAAGTCTAACAACTCCATATAAATAAAAAACACCCCCCTCAGGAAAACACATTAAGATCATGAAAATAAACTAACATCATTTACAAAAATATGAAAATATAAATGTTCAGTAATTACAAGAAATGCTGTTTAAATTTTGAGGTAATAAAGTAGTAAAATAAATAATCATGAAATATTTTGTTTTTACATATCATGTTGAATCAGACAACAGAGTAAGCAAAATCCCTCTTATTATATGGAAATGAGCAGTCCTACTCACAATGGAAATTTCTTTTTTCACAGTGGAAATGTTAAGTGGCACAAGTTTCTAAACAGCATTTGGGTAATATTTATCAAAATTAGTTTTTAAATTGTCCTTTTAAACATTAATTCCAATGAATCACACATTTTCTTAATAAATTAATTATATATATCAGCATATATGAGTTTGCAAGGGTGTTTATCTCCAAGTTGTTTATGATAGAACAAAAAAGGAAAATGGAAAAAATAATCTAGTAACCTATATGTTTATCAAGAGAAAATTGTTACATTATGGTACAAACATTAAAAGGAAGATAAAAATCATTAAAATTATAGTGCAAATACTTACTTCCAACTACCCATGGAAGCTGACTGTGTCATACTGTCAAATTAAGTAAGCAGTTTTAAGAAGGTTTACAAGTATGATTCTATTTTTGTTAAATTACGTGTATATGTATAGAAAAAATTGGGGAGGAGATGCAACATATTGTAACAGAAGCTCTGTCTCCACAGTAGGATTATATGTTGCTATAATTTTTTCCTTGTCTAAAAGATACTTTTAATTTAGAAAATGTGCAATGAATGTTCATGTATTTGATAGAAAAATAAACAGAAACAGATTTTCTCATTCTTTCACAGCTCAAGTATTGCTGAAGTAAAATATTTTAATATTTCTATAATACTGTGCTGGTAATATATGAAACAGAAGACTTGGATATATGGTTACAGGGAGCAACTAAGCAGAGAAAAAAAAATAAAACAACAAAAACAAAACTATTTTCTAGACACCTTTTTGGTATGAGAAAATCAGAATTTTAAAAGTAATTAGTTAAATGTAAATAACTCTTGCATCTATTTCCAAACTGGATTTCAAATAGTACACAGTAAAAGTCAGTATAATAAAACCCTTTTTAAAAAGTATAGAGGAACCACATCATATAAAGGAAAGGCAGGAGAGAAGAAAAGTCTGGAAATGGGACTGAAATCAAAATTATTCTGGACAACAGGCTAAGCGATATAACTTCAATTTATCAGAAAATCAGTTAGTGAGCTTCTGATTAATCAAAGCTAAAAGTCAGCTTTAAAGGGTTACAAAGCTCTTAAAGTCTAGTAAAAGGGACATGGAGGTCATAAAAATAGGGAAGTTTTACTTTTCTGGAACCCTGAGATAGTATCACTACATGGAACAACATATAACAGAGATTAGAAAACACAGTTGTTAAACAAAATTTCTATGTTCCCTATATATGACTTACATAATATTGGTTCCTGATTCAAAACTTAAGGCATAATTTTATGCTGCATACAAAGGCCAATTTTTGACCTGAATTGATACAGGGTTATAACTTAAGGAATGTAGAAGTTAAGGTTTTACTACTCAACTCACAAATCTGATAACCAGCAAGCACCTGAATTATGTCAATCAATAGAAAGAACAGTAAAATATCCTATAAAGCAGATTTGTAGGCAACATTAAAGTAATTCCATCATTAATTTTAGCCATCAGAAAAACAATCATTTCAGGATAAAAACCGAAAGAAAATTCAATGATTTTCTACTATTTTAAACATTAATTCAAAATGAAATTAGATACTGAGTTTGTAGTAGGAATTTTTAAACTTTGGTTTCTTTTAAAAACATTAGATGAGAAATTAGAAAGTTTCTTTTTATAAAAATAAATTAATTTCCAATGCTTAGGTATAAGAACTACTTTGGGCATATTTTCATGGAAGAATTTAAAGCTAGCAATACTATTAAAATAAGAAAAATTATGCAAAAAACACAAATAATTACCACACTTCAGTTGGTTCAAAATGTAGTAAAAATATATCTAATTATACTTATTACTATGAACACTATCAAAATCGGAAAAATATACCATATTATAATTACATGGTGTGCCTCTGTAAAAAGAACCAAGGTTCTAAGATTCAATTATTTTTTTCTCCAAAGGAAAATAAATAGCTTTGTATACAAAACTTTCCATCACAACGTTTACTAAAGTAACCAGCCATCAGCTGGAATTTAAATTTACTGAGGAGAATTCAGGCAGAAATCACTAACATTCCTCAGTCTGCAGCACACACTGGCTGATGCAGAAAGTTTTCCTCTCCTAGGGTTTCTGGGCCAGGGCGATGTTGAGTGGCTTGGAGCCTAAGATGCGGCCGTTCATCTCCGTCATTGCTTTAGTGGCCTCCTCCGCAGAGGAGAAGCAGATCAAGCCAAACCCTTTGCTTCGCCCTTCTTCCTGCATTACCTTAACCCTGCTAATTGATCCAAATGAAGAAAATTCCCTCCGCAGTTTTTCATCATCAATGGTCTCATCCAGGTTCTTAATATAGAGCTTCGCACCCCGGCACCGCCGAAATCTTTCATGTTTCAGCTGCTCAAACATTTGCTTTAACTCAGCCTGTCGCTCTGCTTTCTTCTGTGCCCGGCCTACAAAAAGCAGCTGTCCGTTTATGTCCTTTCCATTCATTTCTTCAACAGCCCTTTTGGCAGCCTCATGGCTATCAAAACTCACAAAGCCAAAGCCTTTGGATTTTCCACTGGAATCTGTCATAACCTTAACACTCAGGGTTTTGCCGTATTTGCTGAAAACTTCCTTCAGCCTCTCATCATCCATCTCATCTCCAAAATTTTTGATGTAAACATTGGTGAATTCATGGGCTTTGTTCTGAAACTCGGCTTCTCGATCTTTGCGGCTTTTGAATCTGCCAACAAACAGCCTGCAGTCCTTAAGCAGTGTCCCATTCATCTCCTCAATGGCCCTGTCGGCAGCAATCTGGTTTTGAAAGTGCACGAATGCATAGCCCCTGGAGCCATGATCATCACTCATCACCTTGGAGGACAGGATCTTCCCAAACGCTGAAAAGTGTTCATAAAGGGTTTTGTTATCAATGGATCTGTCCAGATTCTTGATGAACACGTTCCCAATTCCAGATTTCCTTAAGTAGGCATCACGTTGAGACCACATGAGACGGATGGATTTGCCCTTTATCAAGTCAAAGTTCATGGTGTCCAGCGCCTTCTGGGCATCCGCCAGCTGCAGAAAGTTCACATAGGCGTAGCCCAGGGAGCGGCGGGTGACCAGGTCCCTGCAGATGCGGATGGACAACACTGGCCCCACGGCGCTGAACTTCTTGAACAGCAGGTCCTCAGTGACGTCAGCATGGAGGTCACCCACGTACAGGGAGGCCTGGCGGTACTTGGCTGCTATATTCATCTTGCGCCTCACCACCAGAAGCCGGTCCCTAAAGAGCTCCTGGGGTGATTT
Source organism: Ovis canadensis (assembly GCF_042477335.2). Taxonomy (NCBI): domain Eukaryota; kingdom Metazoa; phylum Chordata; class Mammalia; order Artiodactyla; family Bovidae; genus Ovis; species Ovis canadensis. The sequence continues at coordinate 34,554,702 of NC_091261.1, read as the reverse complement.
CTCCAGGAGTGTGGCCCGGGCTCAGGCGTGGTGGCCTCTGAGTCACGGTTTTGAGGCTCAGTGTCGGGGTGCATGTACGGCTCCCCAGGCTCAGGCATCATCCTCATTCCAAAACCCCCCACAAACCAGACCGGCCCATCCTGGAACAGGGGTGAGAGAACTTTGAAATCTCAAAGAAAGGCTCCCAGGCCAAGCCTGTCCTTCCCGGCCAGTGTGTGAGCAATCTTCAGGTGGCGGGCTGGCCCTCCATCTGAGGGTTCTCCACTCTGGTTCAGCCCTTTGATCGCTGGTTTCCAAATAAAAATAGGCCTTGTTCAGGCCGGTTTAAAGTTACAGCCTCCGGGGAAGAATTCCACAAGTGGCCGCTGAGGCGACGACCCGGGACTCGGCGCGCGGCGGCGAAAGCGGGGCCTCGGAGCCCCGAACCGCCCGGGACCGGGTCGTGCTGGCGCCGCCGCCCGGGCGCGGCCGGGGGCTCAGCCGGCTCCGCGCGCCCTGATCGACCCCGGCCGTTTTCCTCCCTGCAGACCCCGCGGGGAGCCCTGGGAAGGACGGGTGGGGGATGGGGAAGCGGACAGATCGACGGGGTGGATGGACGGACGGACTGACGGCCGCGGCCCGGTGGGCGGCGGCGGCCAAGCAGGGGCTGGGGGCTCACCCGGGCTCCGGGCTGCGGCCTGCGGGGGGCGGACGGGAAGCCCGGAACTCGCGCGCTCAACTTCCCGCGCACTCGCTGCCAAGGGGGATGTTTTCTTTTTTAATATTTTTGGAGAATGTTTTTCTTCCCACCCGCCCCTCTAGCTCACTTCCCAGCCCCCTCCGAAGGCTTGGCTGAGGAGCAGGAGGCGGTGACCAGGGTGGAGAAAGACAGCCTAGGGGAGTGGCCCTAATAAACCCACCCGCCCGCTGGCCCTGGCGTGAAGTCTTACTGCGGGAGCTTTGCCAAGTGTGGATCTGGGCTTGTCACTTCCTAACTTCAAACCGTCCAGTGGCTTCCTTTGACTCTTGGATAAGATCCAACATCCGTACCTTGTTCTACAAAGTTCTGCGGGATTCTTTCCATGTTCAACTTCAAGTGCCCCCTGGATCCCCTTACTAAACTACATGCCTTCTTTTATTCAGGGGCAACTTGGCAAAGCTGTGTAGATGCTCTTTCCAAACAGAAGTTTCCCTTATACCTGTTTTGAAAAACTTTAGTTTTCACTCTTAGAAAGTTACACTACCTTGTATTTTCCTGGAGTTTGTCTAACTTAAATATATTGTACATTCCATGGCAGTAGGGACCATAAACTCGTTTTATTTCCTGGCTTAAATTGGAGAATGAGGTGCTCAGCATTTACTGAAAGAATCCATTGCGTGGAATAGATGAGATATTTAATCTGACGTTGTTTTTCACGCCTGGAAACATGGAAATAGTGTTCCTTACCTCAAGAGTATTGTAAAGATTAAATGAATTAGATTTGGAAATGTCTAACAATATCTGGCAGAGAATAGGCATTGGGTAACATCGGTTTTATTTCTTCTAGTTAAATAAATTCCTTAACATCATTTACGTATAACATTAAATTTGAATCATCATGCATTTTAAAGAATGTTACCTGCAAAATTGAATTGTGTGGATTGGGTTATATAAGGTTAATCTATGGTGGTTTTCAAACTTTAATGGACATTGAAATGCAGAAGGAATCTTTTTTGAAAGCAGATTCTGATTCAGTAATTTGGAAGGAACTAGAAACTCTACACTTCCAAAAAGCCCCTGTGTGATGCAGATTCTGTTGGTCTTTGAGCTACACTCTTAACAAGACTTTAAGGCTAAATGAATGAGTCCCCATAGTGGTGTCTTCTCTAAGGGTTGGAAAAAAAAAATTTTTTTTTCCTTCAAGAGATAATGATACTTACAAAATTCTCAGTGATATATTAAACACACACACAACTAAACTGGAAGGTGATTTTCACTATAAAATCCATATTGCTTTTAACTTATCTAATGTTGAATAATGATTCTATGAGAACTCCCAAATGAATCCTGATTACTGCTTTTTGTTTGTGAAATTTATTCTGATATGTGTTGCTCTTGTAGGATCATTGTTTAAATAAAGTAATCTTTTCTTCAACCATATATCTTCTAGGTGCAATTAAAATGGAAAAAAAGAACACTGACATAGGTGGTAGATACCAACAGTGGATACCAGCACATACTTA